>NC_081827.1:121180000-123966181 GCF_030867095.1 Alligator mississippiensis
CACAAGCTGGGGGGTGCTAGAGCATGCCTCCTTGGTCTGCTGGAGTAGACATATTGGGCCAAGTCTAACCCACCCTCCCTGTGAGGGTGGGGTGTTGCAAGGGAGGTGCAAAGAATCTTGGGATGTTGGGGGATTATAAATTAACTTGAATCTGGAGGGGATCTGGGACAGAAGTTCACTAAACTGATTTAATGTAAATCAGTTAAGTCTGATACTACATTCATCCAGGTTTATCTTAAAATGGTTTTGGACAATTTGAAAGTGGTTTATGTTAGGCGTATGCGAAGTGGCTAGTATTCGCTTCAGATTCGGATTCATCCGATTTGGTGATTCAAATCACTGTCCCAAATTGATTTGGTTGAATATGATTTGGAGATTTGGCTGCAGCTGAATTGGATGAATCTCTGAATTGTGCCCCGCCCTCCCACCCACTCACTCTCAATGGCTGCCCTGCCCACTCTCCCAGCTCTTTGAAAAAAAAACCCCACACTCACTGGCTGCTGCCAGGAGGGCGGGAGTGGAGTGATCCCTGCCATTCCCCATTGCCCCACACTGCATGAGGGGCTCTGCCATGAGCCCCCTGACCGCCCATTCTCCCAGCCTCCCCCATGGCTGCCCCACCTGTCCCAGCTCCCAGCCCTTAAGAACATAAAATAAAATTAAAGCCCTGACTCACCGGTTCCTGCCAGGTGGGGGCAGAGATCCCCGCTGTCCCCACTCCTCCACATTGTATGGGGGGCTCTGCCATGAGCTCCCAGAAGCCCTGAGGCTGCTGCAGCAGCCAGTGAAACAGGGCTCTTTAAAAAACAAAAAACAAAAAAAAAACAAACAAAAAAAAAACCGGGAGCTGGGGCTGGGCAGGGCAACCATGGGGGGCTGGGAGAGCAGGCATGGGTCTGGTGGTGCTCAGGGGGGCTGGGGGAACAAGCAGGGAATGGGGCCTGGCAGGGGTCCCCCCATGGTCCCCTTCCCTGCCCGCAGCCCCTCCTCCCCCGTCCCCTACTTATCAGCATGGAGTACAGGTCCAGCTCCCTGCTGCAGCCAGTGGATCTGTCCAAATTGTCAAAGCTCACTGAATCTTTTCTGAATTGATTTGGAGAGCTTCAAGTTGATTTGGACCTTTTAATTGGTCTCCTGTTTCAATTCAGATTTGGACATTTGGCTACCAAATCAGGCCGAATCTCCTCCAAATCAAATCAGCACCTGAAGCTTCACACAGCCCTTGTTTTATGTACACTGAGCTTCTGTTGTGTTACAGATTTGAACTGGTTTCTGATCACTTATACTAGTTTTTGTGCAATTTGTCCCTAGTCATGGGCCTTGTTACACAGTAATTTGGGGCAACTCCTGGAGCTCTTAACACCTGGACTGTCCACACAGTAACACCTGAAACTGGTTTTAAGCACTCACGTGACTCAAAGTTATGCCACTCCAGTGCAGGTTTATCTCTGCTCTGTGGTACTCAGCTTGTGCTGCACTAAGGTTACACTTGGGCTACACTTCAGTGTAAACACCCTACCTGCCCCCCTCATCATCTGGCTCCTTTTAACACTTCCGTGCCTGCTCCCCTGGAACAGCTAGCCAGGCAGCTAAGGGCAAGGGGAAGCCCGAGGGGTGAGGGTGAGGGGCCCTTGCTGGCCTGAATGTGTGACTGCTCAAAACTTGAGCTAGCATTAACATCAATCAACATTTGTACAGCTCAGTATACTATGTAACAAGGCCCTAAACTGCATCCCCCACAAAAGAAAATGTAAGTGAGAATAAAGAGGAGTAAACCCTGGTTTGTGGCTTAGATGCACTGTTTATATTGACCATTTTAAAATAACACAGCAGTTGATGGTCAAAGGAAAGGCATTTATGTCCATTTTTCTGGATGTAGAAGCTTATGCAGGAGTATGTTTTGTAAGACGCACACAATCCATTTAAAGATTATCACATGAAACCATATTTACTTCAGAGGTCTGTAATAATTATACCTTCACTTGAAAAATCCCCAGGACTTTGGCTGCTGTGTCACAGATTTATACTCAAACATTTTCATTTGATGCGCAAAGTGTGAAGTACTCTTTAGTGGCAGGACAATTATCTGATTCTACTAATAAATGAATGCACTAGTAGTCATTTTTAATTGAACAATTATAGGATATTGCACTGTCAGTTGATTATAGAAGTCATTTCATAAATGTCAAAAATCTCTTTAAATGAATTATGAAGCTCCAAAATAACTCCGGCAATCAGCCAGCAATAACACAATAATCTGTTTACCCTGTTGTCAGGCAAACTACCACCATTTTTTTTTTAATTTTATTTTGAGGGGGGACTGAATCTTTAGGATTAAGCTCCATTCTGCAGCCACCAGACTTTTATTAATACAGACTGCGAGTGGTGTTAAGAGTTTTGCCATGTATTATATAGGAAGAGAAATTACAGTTATTTTTGAAAGATATCAATAGCAAACAGAAAGGCAGATCTCTGTGTAGATTGAAGGAGGTTGAATCCAAAACCATGCTTTTCGGAGTAAAGCTGAATCATTTGAAAGCTTTATCATTTGCTTCAATCTTTATCATGGTTTGATGCACTGCTATAATTTAGAACATCTCCCTTTAATTATTAAACAATATCTATTTTTCCCACTGTGGACAAAATGGCTACCTTCTTGCTTGGCTATAAAAATGGGCCAGGCCATACTTAATGGACATTTATGACAGTTGATTCCTTCCTCATAGTGTCTTCTGCCTCCTGACACAAGCAAAACCAAGTGTTCTGTGGATTACCAACTGGAATGAATTCCTTCCCTCCATAGCAGTTCAATCCCTGCTATTTTGTAGCCCTGCAGTCTCTTTTGAGACCGTGGGCTCCCTTTGTGTGGCTGTGCTAGAGGAGCCTTCTGTAGGTACAGAAGATTAAATGAACAATGTCCACATGATGCAGGCAAAGGGGAGGCCACTGCTGCAGAAGAGGCTTGACACTCTTTCAGCATGTTGAAGAGAGATGTGAGTCTAATTTTGGATTAGTGTAGTATGGCCTGCTGTAGTGTTGTGCTAATAATTATTATAATTATTATTATCAGCTTGGTTGGGCTGATGAAAGCCAGAACTTAAAAAGTACCTAGATCATAAAATCATAGAAAATTAGGGTTGGAAGGGACCTTCCAGTCATCTAGTCCAACCCTGTGCTCAATGCAGGATCATCCCCAACTATATCATCCCACACAAGGCTTTTTGTAGCCGGGTCTTAAAAACCGCTAAGGATGGAGATTCCACCACCTCTCTGGGTAACCTGTTCCAGTGTTTTACTACCCTCCTTCTGAGAAAGTTCTTCCTGATATCTAACCTAAACTTCCCTTGCTGCAACTGGATACCTTTGTTCCTTTTTCTGTCATCTGCCACCACTGAGAACAGTCTAGCTTCATCCTCCTTGGAGGGTGACACTTATGAAATGACTTCTATAATCAACTGACAGTATAATATTTTATAACTGTTCAATTAAAAGAAGCTCAGTGCTTTGAAGACACCATTCTCTGTTGTTTAAATGCATAACATGAAAGATGCTTGATCTAAGTAAGTTTAATGGGGACCACGACTGCTCAGGACCTCTAAAAATCAGTAATTTGTTTTCTCAAGTTGGGCACACCAGAATGAATGGATACACCAGAAAATGTGGACCCTATTTTTTTGTGCATGTGGAAGAGTTGTATCACTGGCTTATCACAAGACACATAACTTATTTTATTCCATAGCAGTGTAAGGAGGACACCTACAACTTTGAGTCTTCTTTTAATATGTCTATGGGTGCAGCTGTGAAAAATGTTACATCATTTGGTCCCCTGTTGATAAGTTCTTCAAAGCTGCAACTCTGAAAAGGAATAAGAAAGCTGAATCATAGGCATTTATAGAGATCAAATTCAATCTGGTGTTCCTATGACCCTCTGTAACTCAATCCATTTGGTGAGGTTTCACAGTAGGAGCAGAAGAACATGCTGTCCTGCCTATAATTTGTGCATCATGAGGTGTGTGTGTTGGGGGAGGGTGTCTTTAGCCATTACTACATGAACTAGCACAGAGGGTAGTGCTGGGAATTGAGCCAGAAGCATTATGCAGATTCAGTAGCAAAATTACCGTATAAAAGCCGGTGTGCTTAGGCTAGAAGCAAAGGAAATAAAAGCCACCATATGTGATTATTCATCCTGCAATCAGTACCATAGGATGCACACTGTATAGGACATGAGATCAGCAATGTTCACACTAATCCAAAATAGTTTAAGGGAAAAATATGATAATCTTTTAAAAAAATAATGTAGCTGAAAGTCCAAGGTTGGAGCATATTTCCTTTTCATTGTTACAACATAGATTGATCCCATTCACACAAGCCAGGTCAAACCAGGTTCTAACATGGCTATAACACTAAGGAAAATCAATAAATTGTAATAGGTAAATGGTTTCACATCTAGGTAGAAACATGATTTCAGAACCAAGTGGGACAACATTTCCTCAAGCATCCAAGTCTCCAGTTCTCTAAAGTGATTTAAACATTAAGGAGGATTTTCAGTGAAGGAGATCAAGGAGACAAAATTTTTAAAAGTCCAAGTCACTTTCCAAAATGGGACTTTCTCCCCAAGTCACTGAACTGATAGCACCTTCCAACACACCTGTGCTGTTTTGTCTGAGCTACTTCCTTGAGTGGAACTAGTATAGCTGTGACTGTGGAGCACTGTGGGTGAGCTATGCAGACAGTGCTATGTGGTTTCTGAAGTTTGGGAGGCAGCCTGCATGGAGGAGCACAATATCTCTAAGGGTGGTAAGCTGGTAGTATGCATTCTCATTAAGTCTGTAGTATGTATTCTCTTATACCCTTTTGGAAATTTTACTCAAGGGCTGAGAGCATTTTACAATATGAACCTTAATTAAAAACAGTAAATGCTTAGCTAGTGACTAAAAAGTCACAAATCACATTGCTGTACTGCTAATTTCTATGTCTGTTACCTAACTATAACTTACTGTTGTCTTTTAACAAGGCAATTTTCTAAAGGAAAATATTAACTCATAAAGGAAGTAAATAGGATTTCCTAGATGCATAAAACCTTAATACATAAAACCTTAAGAAGATAGCACAATTGCTACTTTCAGGGCTTGAAAACTCTATTTTGTCCTTTGCCATAGGTAAATGAAATTATTGATTGATCCAGTGCAGAGTTTTAGGTTAGCAAATACACAATGGTTTGGTATAGTGGCATCTTTCCGATTAGTGCTACCTGGATTTTTGAGGCTGGTTGTTCTGAAATCACTAGGTCCTATTGTTCAATGCTCTGTTAGCATGGCAGAGTGTTCAGAGGTGATCAGTCCCATCAAATACCTGTCAAAAAGGTTGAAAAAGGTTTTCTGCCCTGTGCTAAAGGAGAAGGTTAAACAAACATCCTGCTGGTTCTGCTTAGGATGGTAACAAATGTAAATCTGGAGAGGAAAAAGGAAATGTCCCCTCCCAAACAGGAAGGGGGAGGCATATGGAATAGCAGGGTTAAATTTTGCCTTAAATAGTCTTTTCATTTTAATGTAAGGCCTCAATTTTTCCCTACACAGTTCAACTAATTTTAATAAGGCTTGATGGCATGTTAGCGAAGAGTTCAGATGTAAAAGCTAAGGCTCCTCTTCTCCACTGCCTTGTACCTTGTGTTGTCATCTATATTTCTGCCAAATTGGTGTCAACTGTAGCCTGGTTTGGCAGCATTTTACATCCACTGTGTTCTCGCTTTAGCTGACTATACAAGGTGCAAGGCAGTGGAGAAGCAGCTCCTGATATTTTTAATTGGCATTGAATTTAAATCATCATCAATTATTCCATGTTGGATGCATCTGTATTCCTTAGCACTGCTGTGCATATAATTCAAGAGCCCTTGCAAAAACCCATCCATGGTATCTGTCTTGGCTAGTAGGATTAAGCCCTTATGGCTGGTAGGTGGCTGAGACCTTACCATATGCTGCTGGTAGACAGCAGCAAAGCTTTACCCTGTGACAAGCATACTAAAAGCAATCTGTTAGGGTTTATATATATATATAAAATATACCCGCATGTGGTTAATTGGTATTCATATTACTGAACAAACTTGTAAATAATATGATTCTCCCAGGAATCACATCAGTTGCACTGTGGGTAAGTTTAGATTTCGAAGTTGCCACGGTGCCTCACTCTGTGTTGACGGAATTGAACAGCATTAACCTTTTCACTTGCACTAACAAAGACAAGTTAAGACAAGATGTGGTATGATGGCTGCACATCTATGTATTGTTTTTGCCCAGGGCCCTCTACAATTACCCAGCACTTCAGAGCTAATATTGGGGACATGTTTAGTATTTTTTTCCTCCTTGCAACACTTCTACAAAACAATAGCCTCATTATTTGATAAAAAAAAAAACCCAGTTACATAATAAATATATATCCTTTAAAAAAATAAGGTTTTATAAAAATATATTCCAAGCAATTATGAAGAGACCTAGCAATGAGGAAAACATGTAGCACTGCACTTAGCGCACTGCAGTTCAGTTAACATCTTTTCCATGTGAACTATCATCTTGGCTTTCTAAAGTTAGCTATGTTGCATGTAATCCTGTATTTATGGGACTGAAATAATATGTTATTTTATGAATACCAGAGACTACAAAATATATGAACAAATTCTGCTCAGTGATACATAGGCTGCATAGTCTGTAAGAGTATTTGTAATGTTGTCATTACAGAGACTCATGTGAACATCCAGCCTAAGCTATGGCAGGGTAGAACTCACTGAAGACTGCAAACCTGCCTTAGAGGTCCTGTGCTATCCTAAGCTCCTTGCTCAGAAGCATGGGTTTACCGGCTAGGTTGGATACTGCTATTTTGAAGGTATACATACTCTGGCCATCTCCTGTATTTCAATGACTATATTTTTTTCTTTTTGTCTTAAAGGACCAAATCACTGTTAGGGCTCTACTGTACTGAAGATAAAAGAGAAGTGGAGAGGAAGCAGAATACAGAGAGGTGAAGTGATTTGCTCAAGGTCACATAGAAGGTAAGTTGCAGAGCTAGAAATATAGATCACCCCCCCATCTGCTGACTACTATCTGTTGTTCACTGTACCACGTTGCATTTTAAAAACTAGCTCAATGGACTGATGTTGGAGATATGAAGCTTTTCATATCTATATTCCTTGTTCAGATCTGACTCAATCAGCCTGTGTGAAAATAGAAATCTCCATCTTGTTTCCAGAAGACCATAGTCCATATTACTGGAGCAATAGCACCTTGTTTCTGGCTATCTCAGGCAATTAGGCATGAAGTAGTGGGTACTATTATTATTTTGTTCTTATTATCTCTTCTCATGAACAATCATATTAACTCTGTGTATGTTCCTCTAAGTAAGGACTAAGACACAGGGTAGGGCAATTCTGTTCTAGAACCAACAGTTTAACACCTTTTGTAAGCACTGGTCTAGTGTGCCAGGGGTGGCTGGTGGGAGAGCTGCAAGGAGCACCATCTTTGTTAACATAGTGCAGCCCCGGCCCCTTCCTTTCCATCTGCCCCGAGGCATGTGTGCCAAGCAAAGTGCCTTTGCATGCCACACTGACACCCGGGCCAGGGTTTGTCTATCCCTGCTTTAAACAGAGGCATGGATTAAACATTGTGAATTCCTATTCTCTACTGTAATTCACTACCACACAGCTGTCATTTTAAAATCCATAGACATTTCAGTAACATGACAGTGATAAAAGGAACAAGAAGAAAAAGTTGCACCAGAAGCAGTAAAGATAAACATAAAGTACAGCCCTGTGTGCCCATGCTTGTTTCCTTGTGCAGCCAATTTGTTCATTTTCTAGTCATATTAGAACGTAAACTTGTATTGGAGGCTGGCTATGGTATGTGATGTAGACCATATTGATGCAATCTTAAAACTATAATGAGAATACATTACACCTATGCTATTTCTATTTGCCATGCCAATTCTGTGAATTCTCTGATAGGATGTTGTGCCTTTTGGAACTATTCTATATTAAGCATTTTGACTGACTTGTGATTTCTTCTCTTACAAGCTGATGGGGCTCTCCACTAGGCATAAACAGATATGGGACTAGATATAGTCATAAGCTCAAAAGCACAGTTAAACAGCATGTTACTGCCCTAAACTGCTGTGCCACTATTTTTCTTTTTACTGTTTCAGAAGTGCCACAAAATAAAACAATGTAGTTTAGTAGTATAGTTAAATGGAAAGCCAGGTTGAATTCTGAACAGACCAGTTTCTGCCGTCAGGTACACTGCTGCAAATATTGAACAGCTCTGCTTATTTCAACATTTACCTTGGGATAATGGTTCAGAATCAAGCCCCTTCTCTTCTTCTGTCACTTTGACACAGGAATAGGGAATATCCTGGAAGTGACAAAAGTCAGGCTTGCATTACTGAGCACAGATGTCATCCCACCAAAGAGGACTATTGTTAGTGGAACTCTGCAGGATGCTGAATTTGGCCCACTCAGCAGATGATGGCATTAGTGCTGTCATGGATCCTATCTAATTAAAGGTAGAATAATTTAATCAAGAGGAATGAAGAAGACCTTCATAAAAATACCAGTTTAAACTGATTTTGACATTTTGCTGCCAGTGCCTCTAGCTGTGACCAGTGCAAAAGCCTCAGTCCTGCAGCTGACGTTGTTTGGGCAGGCTTCTTGGCCCACAAGGGAGGTCACTAAAGTTGGTTACAGAACTGGGGTCTTAGATGCTTCCTTCCTTGGAAATCTACAATTCTACCAAAATGGGTAGCATGAGGTAGCAAGAGTTCAAGAGTGGAAAAACCCAACATTGCAGGTACATGTGGTAAAACAATAAAATAAAAAAGCAATGGTAGTTTTGATGCTGTTGCTTAATTTTTCTTCCTTGAATATGCCAACTTTTGGACTGAAACCAAGCTGCATTGGCTAGTAGGCAAGGAAGACGCACTGAGCGTATCTATCTACAGGCATGCTAAGGTAATAAGCATTTAGATGTCATTCATCCTCTCACTGCCTTGACTTTTAAAAAGGATATTCTCAAATAATTTGACACTTCTGCTCCTTCCTAATAATAATCATTGTACAATGAATCCTCTTTAATGAGACTCTGCAGTGGACAAGATATTATTTCCATTGACCTCTGTATTTCTGGGCAATTTTGATAAAATGCAGCTTGTTGAAGGTTCTGGCAGCTAGTTGATTCGGCTGGCAGAATGTAAGATGGATAGCAGGGAAGGGCGAAGGTGGGGTGGGAGGAATGAAATTTGGAGCTTTTGTTGGGGAATGTGGAGGGAAAAAGCTTAGAAGTAGAGCTAAAATGGCAGCTGAACCTGAAGGGTGGCCTGGGAGAAGCTGTAGAAACTTGAGCAGCAATGAGTAAGAGAAGCAGATTAGATTGTGGCTGGCATATTTGCAAGAACAAATGGTAAGAACAGCAGTCAAAGCCCACCACTATAGTTGGGATAGAGGGATTAATTGGCTATTTGATTAGAAGAGACGACCATTAAAAAAAATCTGCAAAGACTTTAGGTCATATCAAATCTAGCAAAATGTAAAAACAGAATTATGAAAGGACCTTCAACATCAGGCTTTGGAACATAAAACATCCATTGAAAAAGCTGTGGGGCTAAGGAAGAAATGTTGAATGACACGTTATTCTGTCTTTGCCCACTGTTAGTTTCTTGCATCTTCCTTTGAAACATCTGATACTGACTACTGAGAAGACTGGAGAGTGTATTAAGTAGATTGCCTATCTGATCTGGCATAGCAATGTGTATATCTGTAATAAAAATGTTATTCATTTTCATTTTATCTTTCCTACTCAAATGTTTGGTAACTTTTTATATAAAAAGACCAGGATTTAGAACTTCTCACCTGTTTAACATGGGGTTAAAAGCCACTTAATCCCATGTTACCATGTCCCAGTAATGAAAATTATGCTAATAGCATCCTGATTAAGTGAAACATCATTCAGGCTAAATTGGCTTCCTGGGAGATATCCCCATAAAGTAGCCATCATGATTAAGAATGCCCCAATTAAGTAAAGTACACTATGTTGATTATTTAAGTACCCAGAAATTTCTGCCAGATCTCTTTTCTTTTATACCACTGATTGTTCTGCATGTTTGCAGGCTGTTGTGCAGGGCATTTAGCTGTGAAGTGTAAACAAGTTGATTATCTTTTAGCAGCTTTTACCTGCAGTTCCCCATTATATCTAAGAATGGAATATATCCTGAAAGACTCTTCTTGAACCCTGTGCTGCTCACCTGTCATTTTAAGACGGGAGTGGGCAAAACATGGTCTGTGGGGTGGATCTGGCCAACTGGGCCATTCTATGTGGCCCATGGAGCCCCTCCAAAAAATAATTATTACCAGCCTGTGGCCATGGTGTCTGAAGGTCTCACTGGCCTAGGAGCAGGGACAGGGTCTAGAAAGACCAAAGGTCACAGCCACAGACTGAGGGGCCAAGGAGCCCATAGCCCAGAAGTGGTAAGGACTGGGACTGGGAGCCCAGAGCCCAGGAGAGGGTGTGTGACATCAGGAGTATTGCCTGCGAGGCATGGGAGTGGGTATTGAGGATGAAACCTATAATTAGACTTACTCTAGTACACTTAGGCAACCTCCCTCCTAATAAAACAATGACATCCAAAGCATGACAGGCAAGTGAGGAGGGGAGGTCACCCTAGAGTTGCAGCTGGGCAGGAATTGCATGGCCACTGGGAGGTGTCATAGCCACCCCTGGGGCAAGAACCTGCTAGAAACCTCTACTCCCCTATAGTTTGAGACCATGCAACCATTTCTTTTGCCATTAGTCATTCCATAACATCTTGCTGGCAGCTTCAGCAATTACTCACATGGAAAAGTAATGGAATGAAGGTATTTAATGTATTTTTAGCTGTCTCTTAATGGAATTTAGCAGCTGGAAAAGGAGCAGAGTCATTGCCATGTGATTAGCCAGCTCTTCACAGATCACAGTTTGAGAAACATTGACCTATCCCGCTACTGCTACTGATGCAGTGATCACTAAGATTGCACTAATGATTGCAGAGGTGTTGTATTGACATTGTTCAAGTTCAGGCAAGGGACTTGGACTAAGCATCCCTGGTTGTGTTCCTGGTTTGTTTAAAGGAACAAATGATGTCAGTGGCAACGATGCACAATTTTTCTGGATACATTTTTCAAAAATATTTATGCAACTGAGGATCCTAAGAGTCATACTGAGAAGTGATTAAGGCTGTTATGCCCAAGTAGATTGGCGTCCCATTTTCTGAAGAGGTTTAGGTATTGACTGTCAATGAGATTTAGCTTCCTAAGTGTCTAAATCCCTTTTGAAACTATGACTTAAAGGTGAAGTTATAGGTTACACTTAGACCATTCTAAGGGCACTTAAAACATGAGCGCCTGCAGGTGAAATCTCATTAGCTCATGCTAAGTGCCCTCTGAATGTCTCAAAGTTACACCACTTCAGGTGAGGATAGGCTGTGCTACCTAGCTCATGTTAGGGTAATTTCAGTCTAGGCCACAGAAATGAAATTAACACACTGAAGTCTTTCAGTATCCCAGGAACCTTCCCTTCCAGCCCCCTTTCCTGTAAGGCAGAGAGAGACTCTAGGGGCACGTCCAGACGAGTGCAGTTATGTGGTGCTACAAACATGTTTCCAGCACCACATACTGCACAGTCTGGTGTTCTCTGCACTTCAAGGGTGCACTGCACATGTGTGCACTGCTCCATTTTTTTCCTGCAGGTTTTTTTGATCCTTGGATATCCGGGGTAAAAAAAAAAAGAAAACCCGGGGAAAAAAATGGAGTAGCACACACTCAGGCACCATGTACAGCGGAGCTGGGCCACTTGGAGCCACAGGCTACTGGCCAGACTCTGCCTAACAGAATCACAGTGGCTCCAGACCTGGGAGGCCCCCAGGACTCCAGGTAAGGCTTCTGGGGCCAGCACAGTGCTGGCTTCAGCCTCCCGTACCATCCCTGGGGTAACTTGCCATGTGCCAAAGCATGCATGGCACGGGTGTTTCCCAGGGACAAGTAGCTGTGGTGCAAGGTGCGCTGCTGCTACTTGTCCCCAGACAACCAAACATCCACACACGTCTGGACGTGTCCTAGATGTTCCATCTTCTAGCCATGCCTCTGCTTACTGTCTAGTGGCAAGTGAGGGCAAGAAACAGTATTAACTCTTAATGTACAGCTGCTGATAACATATTGTAACTTCAACCACTTAACATTCCATAGATTCAGTATGGTCTAAGTGTAATCTGTAAATCCCCCCCTTAAGGCTGCTGAGTCACTTGTATGCTGCTGTAAATATGATCTTCTGTGACTCTGTTTCACCATTAGTAGAATAGTGATAACAATACCTGACTACTTCTAGATGCAAGGAGTTTTGAATCACCTATATTTGTCAAGCTCTTTGAGATCTGCTATGTAATAAGCACAAATAAATGCTTTATAATTAATTTGTTATTTATTATTCAATTGCTGTTTTATTGGATTCAATGGGAAAGCTTAAATAAGTCATAGAATTGTCAAGTATGATGGGGAAGCCAGAGATCCTCATTTTGCCCACCATGCTTCTGGCAAAAGAAAAAAAAAAAGACCTGAGGGAAATTCCTAAATGAAAAATATAAACAAAACCCTGAAGCTACTCAGGTCCTTAACAGATTATTTTTTTTGAAAATAGGTCCTTTTTAAAAACAAATGAAATACATTCTTGCCCTCATTTTTTCCCTGGTTTTGGTGGCAGGTGCCCCAGGCATCCGAATGTGGGTAGTCAATCCTTTCCTCTATTGATCCTGACAAGGACACGTGCTAAGGAGCCTTCTCCTCCCTGAGGCAGTGACTAACTACAGATTTAACGGGTCCAAGCGAGGAGGAAGAAGAGAGGTTCTAAAGCTTGTCATTCATTCTGGGCTCATCATTTTGCCCTTTTAATTTCAACCTTCTCCCTGTCTATATCAGATCATCAAGGTGTATTATAGCCAGGAGGCAGACTCCCAGCATCTCTGCAGAGCCCTTCCAGGGTTGGCAGATGCAGAGGATTTAATGAACTTCTCCTCAGCAAATGGGAAGTAGCTGTAAGAGTGAGTAGTGCTATTTACAGGCCACTATATCCTCTGAGCAGGGATGGGGACAAGACCAAAAGGGATGAAGTTTCGGTGAGACCCGCATTTTTTAAATTCTAGTTGCCATTGGAATGGGTATATGAAAGATGAAGACCTGGACCCTGTTTTTAGGTTTTGCCCACAATAAGAAATGTGCTCTCTTGCTCTTCTTCCCTTTCTCTCAGTTTTCAGTGTTATTCCAAACCTACCTACAGTTTTTGAATGCAGGGCAAATTGGATTCTTCCATGCTTAGACTTCTCTTTAGCCACACAAGTTCTTTTCCCCTGAATTATTAAATATGGTACATTTCATCAAATGTTTTGATCAAATGCCAGAAGTACAGCAAACTGGCACTAGAACTTGTCTCCCATATATTGGTGCATTAAAGTAGACTTTTGTGGTTCAACTCTACTATAGATTATGTGTGTGGTTATATTTTATTAAATACTCCATGTTTACAGCTTATAGAAACTTTCAACCAAAAAGATCCTGAAACACTTCCCAATCTAATATTCAGAATATAAAAATACATTGTCTCTCCTTATTTGTTTGGAACACAGAAATTCCTTAATAATGAATTAAATGCATCTCCATTATGGAGCCTGCTGCTGTTGTGTGTTATGCTCTAAGAGAAGCCAAATAACCACTGCTTAAAAACAAAGAAGCAAAATGGCTACCAGTTAAGAACTCCTAGGGGGTTTTCATCTAATGTGTGTAGAATGTAGATGCTAAGATTAAATTTTAGGGGTAGGTTTTGATTTTGTGAAATCATGCCTCAAATTAGTATAAAAGATTGTTCCAGTCTCCTCAATGTCAGACTTTACTACTTTTGTGGTCCTGAGAGAACTCACTTAAAGGGACTGAACTTGTGAACGCCATGAGCTTGCAACTCTTGCCGAGGTCTTTAGGAGTTGTCTGTTCAGCATGTCTCAGAACGTGGTCCATATGCCTCCATTTTTCCATCTAGGGGTAATGTTCATCTACTTCACAGGGATCTTTTAAGAGTAAACTGATTATTATTTGTTTAGTCAGTGTTTATAAAGCACTTTGATGATAAAAAGCTCTATTATCAGTATTATAAAATATTTTAAGTGCTATTTGCTACATTACAGTTCCTTAGCAATTACTTTTTTTTTTCTTTTAAGATTCTTACGTGATATGATTAATTGATACTGTTTACAGTAGAACCTTATTCTATCTCTGGATAAATAGCATACTGTAAAAGTCCAGGGAAAGGCATTGATAGATCTGGAATGTTATCCACAATGTACTTATATGATACTTTTGCAAACTGCCTTCATCTGGCTAGTAAGAATTTGTCAAGGCATTTACCTGTTGGGAAACTCAACATGATTTCTTGAGGGTGCAATCTGGGTCTGAGTTATGTGATCTCCTCTCCTACTCTTTTAAGTATTCGTACATCAATGTCTCTGCCATTGTAATTCTTTTTGGCCTCCTCTTTATTCAGCAGCAGCTGTACAAAACAAATGTATGTTGTACTTGGAGAATACTGTATATCGTATGCATTTATCCACCCAATGAAAAGAACACTTTCAGTGCCCAGAGGCAGAAATGTCTACTTGGGGAAAACTAGTGATAGGCTGTGCCTTATGTTGTACAATGTGGTATAAGGGCATAGAAGCAATGGGATGAAAAAAGCAAAGGAAAATTTACATAAATATTAGAAAAAATATGTCTTAATAGTCTTAAAAACAGTGTGAAACAGGTTCCCAAGGAACATGATGGAAATCCCATTGCTTGTGTCAGCTAAAACATATTTTTTAGCACTAGTTTGGGCACTGTAAGAATCCTGCACTAGTTTGGATGACCTAACAACTCTCCACCATCTGTAATATTTGTTTTTGAATTTCATAGTTCTTAATTGGTATGCTGTTATGTCCCTACTTAGAGGACTGAAATATTTTTCTTTGCTCAACATACTCCCTTACCTTGCAAAGATAACAGAAGTGGGGATCCTCAAGATGCTAAATAGAGGATTTAAGTACGAACTTTCTCATTTCTCCCCAACCCTACCACTACAGCAGGTGTGAGGTCAAGTACCTGCTAGGCAGCATTCCTCTCCAGAATACTTAGACCAGGCTAGGCCTCAAGGAGATGTTAGGCAGAACAGACATGGCTTAGTTAGTATTGGATACAAGTGTGTGGTAGCGTGTGCTACAGGTTCCTATCTGTAGCCAGTAGTCACAATAAAAGCTTGCCTTCATTTTATTAAAGAGCTTTGTTTCCTCTATATCTGGAATTGCAATAAAGGAGATATTGACAGAAAAGGGGGTACAAACTCAGTTCCTTGCACTGCATTGTGTGTTTGAGCAGTCCCAGAGGGGAGGTAACTGTCCTTAGCCTAATTTAGGTTTCATTTCTACAAAACCCTTGAAAAACTATAGCATGACAGTTTTTTGAAATACAAAGAGGCATTGAGGATAATCGGTGATGCATCACAGAAAGGCCCATTTGTTTCCATTTAACAGGGAAAAGGTTAGGATAGTACATCATCTTGCTGCTTCCATTCTCTGCATTTAAGAAACTGTCTATCCCACAACTAGTTGAGAAGTGAATTTGTATATGTTGAAACTTGACTAGGACTGTCAGTAAAAGAGGTCCTGGTTTTCCTGTTACTGAAAACAGATGCTACAACAGCAACAATAAACATATTGTCTGTTTTTTTGTTTTTTTTTTAAATCTTTGAACCTAAATATGAATACCTGAGATTTTTCCTGGTACACTCTCCTCTCTGTTCTCACGGGTGGCTTTTATTTGATGTTCTAATTTTCTGTTATGTCTCCTATCTGCATCCAGCCATCTTAATTAGGTTGGTCATAAAAAACTTTTAATTGTATTATGGCCTTTTTCTGCTCTCCCTGAAATTAATGGTTGCTGACTTCTTCAGCAACAAGATCAGAATCAGGCCTCTGGCTGATTTGTCTTCAGCCTGGGATGGTAGGGAGGGGCTTCAACCAAAATTCCTAATTTCAGTGCACCAGAAAGTTTGATTCAGTCTCTGCTGGCTGGGCTCATTTTTCTGTGGCAGACGTCTTTCGATGAAGGTTGTGCTCTCTGGGCCAGCATTCTTGCATACTGTGCTCCTGCTCTAAAACAAAGTCTGCTTCTTCCATATCACGTCTAGTTAGTAAGCTGTCTATCAGGACCCTGCAAACTTTGCTGACAATTACTAGTTTTCCTATCTTTGCCATTTCTTCCACTCCTATCTACTTGCAGATGTGTCCTTTTGGGACCTTTCTATTATTTCTTAATTGCAAGTGGAAAGTACGAATGTGTGGTATTAGCACACCTTCAAGGACTCCTGAACACTGACTTGTACATACAGTCCATTTGTGGCCTTGGGAAAGGCACTTCATCTAACTTCCTCAGCTTCCACATCTAAAAAAATGGAGGGCACAGTATATACCTACATCTCTGGGGCAATGTTAAGGCTTAATGAGCTGACACCTGTTTGGTACTATGAAGACAAACAAGTTCAAATACAAGCCTGCTGTTAGATAATTATAAACTGTTGGGTTTAGTAGTCTAAAGTGTTAACTTAGCCTCTGTGGTCAGTTCTGACCACTTTACTGGGTGGGAAATATTATGAGTTACAAATGGTGAGGTAGAAAACTATTAACTTCTTTTTGTTATTAATCATTTTGTTATTTATTGCCGTTTACTTTGTAATTATTGCTTGGGAAAAGAAATCTGTCATTGCTGTGTGCCAGCTCTAACTGCAGCTGCAGATTTAGAGACAAAATTCAGGCTTCAGCCTTTCCCTGGGGCTGATGGACTTCTCCTTTCAAAGTAGGACACTTCTATCTGATGGCATTAACCATAAAATCCCCCATTTCAAGTCTATGATATCCTGAAGGACAACGGCTCATTTCATTTCTTATCAAGAAATCGGGCAGATCAGTCATATTTCCCGAATCAAATGACATTTTCAGAAAATTCATTTGAACCAAAAATGAGGTTTCCTCTCCACAGACTCCAATTAGTTTAAAAGTGGTTTTCTGATGAAAATTCTTGAAATAACTGAGCTGTATAAAGAAAAAATCCATATCTATATATGTATGTATATAGATATATGTACACACACACTTGATGCAAAAGCTACAGCCAGAGTACCCTATCAAGCAGTATAAATCTTTAATTTTGGTGATCAGCATTAATAGGGGAATACTTTAAGATCTTTCCTTGCTTCCTTTTATTTTTCTCCCTCTCATCCCATCTCTCTAGCTATTCCAATGGGAATGCACATACTCATTTGCTCCCTAAGTACACAAAATTAGCTGCTTATCTGTTGATCTTCTTACATGATCCTTTAAAAATCCTTTCTCTGTATGTGTGTCCAAGGCTGCTTTTGCCTTCGGAGGAAGTCCAGGCAAGCCAATCCTCAACCTTCCCCTTACCTGCTCACAGGGGGCCTGGGCCTAATTAAATTGCTCTCAAAGACAAGAAGGGATGAATTTCCTTCTTCCAAGCTCCCTTGTCACCCATTTATCTCAGCTGAGATTCATTCATTCCTTTTTACTTATGTTAAAAAAGATAAAATGAGAGGGAGGAGGTTGGATTGGGGCACAGGGGGAAGTAAGAGGAGGCAAGGGAGGAAGATGGGGGAAGTAATGAAAATAGCCCCCTAATCTGGTTATACCGCATAGGTGTAAAATTCAAGGAATGAACACAGGAAAGAAAAAAGAGTGGGTGAGTGAGACAGAGTGAGAAGGGAAAAGTACTGAAGGAGGGTTTGGATTTCTCCAGGTGATTGGGGCATTTGAAGAAAATTATTATTTTTTAACACTTATATTGGAGAAAAGTATCCATCTGTCTGTCTGTGTATTGTAAACCTCATTGCTTCTGCTTTCTTTCTTTCCCCCCTTCTTTGTCCCCCGCCTCTTCTTTTTTCCCTTTCCCTTCCTCAGATTAATGAGGGAGGCCTGGGAAATTAAGATGAGCCCTGCCTGTTAATGCAGCGTTGCCTGAGAGGGGCGGAGGGGAAGAGGCGGCCACTTTGGCTCGACTGCTATCGATTGCACTGGGAGGGTCACAGGGGAGACATCGCTGCTGCTTCACATCTGAAGGAACAGGGAGGTGGGGGCTGTGGTAGAGGCTGGGGGCGGGGAGGGGCAAGTGTCAGATGTACGAAACGAGAAGGTCCCCTTTGCAAGCTGAAGCCCAGTGAAGGCCCAGGAATAGCCAAGCAATTAGCCTTTGAAGGTCATCTAAAGTTGTGGGGGGTTTTTTTGTTTGTTTTTTCCCCCTTTCCCTCCCCACCCCTTTCTTTTCAGCTCAGTATCCTCCTCCTCCTCTTCCATCACCCAAACCCCAAACACAGAGGAATCTGTTCAATTAAATCTCTCTCAGCTCCAGCTGGCTCTTGAGTGAAAGGTCAGTGGAGTCCGGGAGGGAGAGAAACACACAAGGAGGAGCTGGAGCTATTGCTGCTACCACTGCCTCTTCTGTCTTTCTGTTCCCTCCACCCCTCCTTCTCCTCACCTCCCCTCTTTAATGATACCCAATGGTCAATCACTCCCCAGCAGAGAGAGAGATGCCCTGAAGCATCATTGTGGTCGGGAGCGATCGATCAGGTTTTTAAAAAAAGATGATAATGATAACCCGTGGACATAATGTCAGTGAGTTTGCGGTGTCTCTTGGAGGCCGCTCTCACTCTGTCTGCCAGGGCCAGTGAGAAGGTTGGAGGGGCCCGAGAAAGACTTTTCCCCCCACTGAGCCCACTTAGCCCTGCTTTAAAGACAGCTAATTAGACCAGGGTTGCTCTGTCTGTTTACACTGGTGGTGTGGTGTGGGGGGGAGGGACTTACACCAATGGTAAACAGGACTAAAGCAGGCTTTGTTTTAAAAGAGGCTTCAAGTTAACTGAAGGTAACCATATAGAGATATAGATATAAATAATACATATATACACATAACACACTGCACAGCCCAGACAGGCCCTTATAAGAATGCTATATAGTATTCTAAAGCAATCATCATAATTACTACTTTTTACAGGATGTGTTGTTCTGGTACATTACTTTAAAATCCATTAGTACTTACTTCATAAGGATATTCAGGTAGGTGCTTACTGCTGCTTATGTCTTAGGATGAAGAAAATCTCCCTAAGGTTTTCCTGACACTTGACTTGGTAGCTAAGTGCTGATAGATACATATCAACTCTTTAATTCTGTTAGCATACTTCTGAATAGGTTGTCAAAATGAGTAAATACTTTTATTAAAGGAAAATAGAACCTCAACTTTCCTAAATCTATTAACCTGCATGGCCTAAGCAGAGACTTCTAATTTCTCATGGATATGTAGTATGCGTGTGTTAGAAGTTGAAACAGTGTATTATCAAAAAGATTTAATATTTCTGCAGTCTGAACCTCTCTCTACTCCACCATGCACTTAAAAAAAAAAAAATTAAAATCTCCAGACCATCTCCCTCCAACCCCCTTCTTTCAAGAAGTTGTAGGATAGATAACCCAATTCAAATAATTTTCCATCCCCGAACAAATTTTTTGTTGTCACATTATTTTCTGCATCATTTGATGAACAAAACTACATTTTCCTCTGCACCTATTAAACTATTTGATGATGCCTTTTATTTTGCACTATAATTGGGAAAGCAATCATGTGATAAAATGTAAGTTTGTTTTGAAATAAAATAAGCGACGTTGAAAACATCCAGATTATATTGTCCAAGAAAGTTTCCCAGACATCATATCCATTGAGAGAGAGAGAAATTATATTATTATTTCTTAAATTTTGCACATATAGGAAAAAGTGTTGAGTATTGGAATATACTTGCAACAGACATAATGATAATATTGCATTATTCTGCCATTACCTGCTTGCTTATGATATTAAAAAGGTGGGTAGCGAGTGTTAAAAATGGCTATGATCTTAAATTGTGTTTTTTCTTGTTTTCTTTCTTTGGACAGCTGGTTTGTGTATATGAATTTGGAACACTTGTATGATTGAGCCAGTAAAAGGAAAAGCTGCCAGACATATGTATTAACATGCACTAGCAGGATTGAAAACTTGGGGCTAGCTTTAAGGGAAACACGGAAAATAATATGTGATGCCATTTGGTATTTTGCTGTGAAGAATCACAAAACACCCACTTGGATTTTCTTAATAAAACAGTCTACTTTTAATTAAAACACAGAATTCCACAGAAGGAGCTAAAAAGCAGCCTGACCATTTTGAAAGCTAATGTACTTCTTTAGCAGCTCTCTCTGACTCCAGGTTTATTAAGTAAAGAGGGTTTTAGAACAATGGTTGCAACAGTTTGTTGTATTTTATTGGTAACACACTTGTATATCAAATAGAAATTCAGGCACACATCTTTACTTGAGTTTAGACCATAGATAGAACTCATTATACTTCATGAAATCAAATACAGTGCAAAGTGCATTCTAGCATAAACAGATAGATTTAATTGCTGGTAAAAGTTTTATAATATAACATTTTTACAGAGACAAAAGGCTCTCTTGTGACCAGGAATAAGTTAGCTGTGAATAACAGTGCTGTACATATGGTCAATAATGACAATGCTTTTAATCATCAGTGACAGCATGTGCTGAGAAGCTCCATCCCAGGGAGACATGAGAGATCCCTTGGAGTCAAAGTCTCCATAAATGGGAAGATGCTAAAGGGTACAAGAACACTTGGTTGGCTTGCTTTGGAACTAGTGGCCTGAGTTCCAGCACTAAAAGACAGGAGACAGATTCTGGTCTTGCCTCTACTATTTAGCCAATGGATGGATTTGGTTATTCTGTTTAAGAAACAGGTGAGAGGGGAGCAAGCTGATAATCACAACATCCCTTAGCACTGCTCTTCTCTGGCCCTCAGACTCAATTGCTGAAGCATTTGAGGTCCACAGATGAAAACTTCTGTGGGCCAGATCCAAAACCCAATGAAAAATATCTACCTGTGCTCAGGATTACACTGCCTCTAAAGGTTGTGTGTTATTGTTTTTATAGCTATTTTACAATTGAACAAATATATATTTGTGTATATATGTTTGCTGTGATCAATTAAGGGGTCCTGGGGATGTACGGAATTATTCATATATGCAAGGTGGGTAAAATGTGAATTTCTATTAACCCTCTGGACATGGAATGCTACTGGATATCACTGTATTGTTTCATACAATATTTCTTTGCTTTTAACAGTATAAAGTAGCAGGTTAGATATCATGATACTGTCCTGCTAGGGAAATCATAAACAAGCTGGTACTGTAAGTATGACATTTCCAGGTATGCTCCTGTAAATATTCCCCTCTACTCTCCCTCAGAAAAGGAAAAAAATAAGTGCTCCCCCCACATACACAGAACCATATGCTGCAGATGAAATATTTGGGGGATGAAAGATGTTTCTTCCTATTTTAAAGTCTTTTTGAAAGCTCCTATCCAATGCCACATGTACAATATTGCAATATTCTCTTCATGAAGCTGAGTTACCAGCTAGGATTGCAACAATAAATAGATTCAGACAGTGGTACCTCTCATTATTGTTCCTTTGTAGATTTTTACTGCTTTGTATTTATGCTGCATGGAGCTGAAAAGTGCATTTTGTAGACCAACATCTAAAGCACATTTATCTTTCCTACTTTATTCATTCCTTCCGTTTTATCCCACCTTATCTTTAGACCCTTCAGTGCTGTCCAACATACTGTTTAGTGTCTGAACGAGGTAAGTGGGTGCAATGCACTGTGGGGATTTTTTTATTCCATTTTGGCTAACAAATATCCCAGGAAAAAATGAGTTAAACTTAGCATTGGAACAAAATTGTCTATGCATTGAAATTGCAAATTACCCACCAAAGTACTGAATTGAGTACTCACTGTCTGAAGTGATAACAGATTTTCAATCCTAAAATATTTTTTTTGTCATTAAAAGTTATTTGAATATTGCATTGCTTACACTATATAACATAAGTGACGCAGAACTGTGCAGAGTTAATGCAGCAATAGCTAACAAAGTGACTGGAGAAATGACTACATAGGATTTTATATTTATTCCCTCTCAATGACTCCATGTCATATTTACAGAGATTTGAAACCAGAAGGTGCTTTTCTAACTGCCAGGCTTGCACTCTCCACCTGGAAAAAAAATCCTACTATAGTCTTTCTGTCTTTTAAATCATCACCAGATTTTTTTTATTTATTTTTTTTTAAACTCGGCCTTCACAATCTAGCTGACAATTCTGATGATGATGCATGAGGCAGCCCTCTGGTAGGTGTATGTATGTGTGGGAGTAGAAAAAAATGGTTTTTGGCAGTAAAACAAGCAGATGTACAGAACACAGAGCAAATACAGGGTTGTTTTGTTTCGTTTTTTCACATTGGGCCTAATTCTGCTAAGCCTTAAACACAGACATAAGAATGTAGGACTGGATGGAAGGGATTACCTATATCAGTGGTTAGCAATGTTTTGAAGAGCGATTACTTTAACAGAAGGTAGATCCAATTATGGTTTGCTTTCAACCTGGCCCATGAAGTGGCCAGTCACTTTTCTCCACTCAGTGCCTCCCCACTTCTCTCTATTGCCTGGGACAGCCCTATGTCACTGAAATGCCACCAAAGTCCCTTACAGCCCAAATGCTTCAAAAGCTCCCCAGCTCCACAGGCCAGATAAAATGGCTTTGCAGGCCCTAGAGCAAGCCTAGCAGAAATTAGACTATAGCAAATTTCCAGATTACACCTACATTATATTCAGAATTTAACCTCAAATTGCACAAATTGAACTAAGTTATGTACTCAAGCTCATTGTCATTCAGTCTTTTATGTAACTACAGTTGGCTTTTATAATATGCAAATAGTACAGTGTATGACTTAGAAGTAAAACCTCTTCTTTTGTGATGCTGTCAGGTTTTGTAAGCTGAGCATGGTTGAGGTTAGGTCAGTACATGAAAAATTTCTAAGAACATCTCCACCCTGGAATCGTAGATGGTCAATATGTTGGAAAAATCAGTCTTCTAGTGTGCAGATACTGGAAAACATGGTGGTTTGATAGTAGTGATTTATTCTGACTCAGTATTAAATCACTTTATTGGTATGGTGTTAGAGCAGTACCAACAGATGTACAGTCTTGCAATAAAATGTAAACTGTGGTCCTAATCATCTACCATTAATCTTCAGAGATTGTGGACTTGTAAGTACACATTTCTCTTGTCAGAAGGAAAATAGTAGTTTTAAGGTTTTTACTTTTTGTGAGACTTAAGGGTGTTTTAACCTTGCTAGGCCACAGCCTAATTCTATGCTTAGTTAAGTGCTTAGTATGTTTATAGTGACATATAAAAGCTTAATGCAATAATAATTTATATGGCCAGATTTATTCCTTAAGGTTCCCAAACAACTTTAAGTATTTAAAACCTATACAAATGATAAAAAGGGATAGATCTGGTTGGACTAGTTGTAGTGAATAATTTATCTGACAAATCTATCCCTTTTTTTTTCCTATTTGCAAATTATCCAAGAACAGACTTTGATTCTTTTGTTCGTTATTTGAAGTTAGTTGACTAATCATTTATGCAAAGAAAATGTAGCCTATAGATTGCTTGCAAATGCCTCAATGTTACTATTACTTCAAGTATTAACTATTTTTAATTCATGGCTCAGTCTGCTGTAAATAAGGTGGTTTTATTTCTTCATGATGTCTGAGTGACTTTAGCTCAAACCATGTGTATCTTATAAATCTGTAAGGGGATCCACAACTGGCTAAAGAAGATGGACAAGATTGAGCGGGGACTTCATGGTAAGAGGATTGGGTAGGATATTCTGCGAGAAGTAGGATGATGGGAGGACAATTTACTGCCTTCCACAAGCGAAAACAAAGAACTTGAGCTAAGCTTAAAGAAGCATATGGGAAATACATTTTAAAAAGTATCTCTTTAACAATGGTAGAAGTCTAGATAATAAAAAATTGGAGCTGGAGATGGTCATGCATGGAAAGAAATGGGCTATAATTATTACTAAAACCATAAGGGATGGGTCATATGTCTGAACCATTTAAATCAAGGGCAGGCAATTATTTTGGGCAGTGGGTCACTTACTGAGTTTTGGCAAGCCATTGAGGGCTGCATGACAGGAATCCCAGGGCAGATTAATATTAATTTTCTAAATTTTTAGGGGCCCTGCAGGCTGGATAGAATGGCCTGAAGGGCCACATCTGGCCCCCAGGCCACATTTTGCCCACCCCTGATTTAAATCAACAGCTATGGTTTTATGCATAAGGATAGAATGGGAAGGGGGCATGCAGGTGACATGCAGTGCTGTCTCCATAGGTCAGAATAGGCCCATGAACCCTCACACTCCCACAGTGGATCCAGTTCACTTGGCATCTGCTCTGGCCAGTCCCAGACCCAGCAGGAAGAGGTCTGGTATCCTGGGTACTTGGCTTCCACTGATGGGAACAAGCCAAAGTGCCGGGCTTCTTGTGGTGTTGCTGGGGCTCCAGCACCTCTACTGTCTCCCAGGTGTTGGCAGCCAAGACAGCAAGGGCCATGTGACTTCTTCCTACAGCTGCAGCCAGATACTTGGGCAAGAGACCCAGCAGCACTGTGGATGCAGACAGAAGTGCAAGTCTCCGCTGTAACTGACAACGTGTTGCAGGAAGCATTCTGAGTTACAAGGGTCCCCCGGACTAAACAGAAGTTCACTGTTGGTTCCAGGAGGGAGGGGAATCTAGCTGCTGGCTTCAAGCCTGCAGCCAGTTTCCCCTAGCAATGGCTCCTCCTTCCTCCCAGCCTGCACTGTTTTAAGAAGGGGAGGGGGGAAAAGGGAGCAGAGGGAGCTCATTCTAGGGATCCCCCTGCTGATACTGGAGGATGGGCTGTGTGGATTGGACCTCCCCCCATTTTGGGGCGAGAGGGGCTCTAATCCACCTGCCCCACCCTCCATCACGGGCTGAAAAAAACCCCAGACCAAATTCCCTCTGCTTCCTATCCTCCTTCCCTTTCTAAAATAGTGACAGGCTGGGAGGCAGTGCAGATGGAAGTCACTGAAGATGCTATGTTTTGAAACATCTTCATCTGACCCCTCATACAATGAGGGTTTCGATTTTTTGTGGGATTGAGCCCTTTTAAAGCACTTTTCAGCTGTGCAATTGTGTTTGATCATGGCTGTAGAGTGCTTTCAGGGGCTAGAGCAGGCAAAAACTGTCACTTTTGTCTGTGCCCTGTGGTTTGTTTATGTTGCAGCAGGAACAGCAGCAGCAACCAAATGCCAGGGCAAGAGCAACATTGTGGGAAGAAACCTGCATTGTAGGTGATTGTCTGTGACTGTGGGGACAAGCCACAGCCAGGCTTCTTCTCTTGGTGCTGCTGGAGCTTCAGTGCCTCTGGTTTCATCCAGGAGTTCGGTGGCCACTGTGGGAATGTTCCCCAGTGCAGCCAGAGCCAGGGCAAAAGTCTGCAGGCTGGATGACCCATCTCTGCAGGCCAGATCAAGCCTTCAGGACATATGTTTGATGTCCTTGTCCTAAATGAATCAGATTCACAAGATTCTGACTTCTTACAGATTAAGGTTGCAACTAATAATAATAATGATAAAGATGAGATACTGGTGGGTGTCTATTACAGACCAAAACATCTTACTGGAGAAAAGAGTAACCTGCTCTACAGATAGTTGCCCATTATGCATATGAAAGTGCAAGTCACCATAGCTGCCTTGATGGGATATATTTGTAGCCAGTAACAAAAAGTTCCATAAAGTTTCTAAAAGTAACAGTTGATAATTTCATGTCATTGAAACACTATGCCCAGGATAGGGAAACTTTAACATTGTGCATCATTCTGATGGCCAAAGAGTTAATAACTAAACTAAAAATGCTATGACATATAATCATGAAAACAAGGCACAAACAATAATGTGTATTCGTGGCACTTTAAAAAGATCAGTTTCCTGAAGCTTAAAGCAACTGTTGATATAACTTGGCACATTTACATGTGCAATTAATGTGCATAAATAAACTCTGGAGTTTATTGCTCCCTGGCATGATGTCTTCTCATGTGCCCAGGACCACAGAACATTGGCTGGGTTGGCAGCCCCCACAGTGAAGCACCCTCGTGCCCCAGCCAGCTGAGGCAGCATCTTCATGTGCACTGCTACAGAGTAAAAAAAACTCAGCAGCGGGATAGCACTTTGTTTACAAGTACTACCCTGCTGCAGAGTTAATTAGTTTACTCCAGCCTAATACAGGAGCACGTGTAGAGGCATAACGTCTGATTAGTCTAGTGCACAGTATTTGTCTAGTGTAGACACGCCCACTGACTAAGAATTTTAATGGAAGTGGAGAGTACTGACAACTGAGATTTGGTCAAAGGCATTGTATTGGATGCCTCAAATTCATAATTTCACAAAAAGAAAAGTATGCAAGGAAGGAAGTTATGTTGGTTAAAAACCATACTAGCTAAAATCAGTTATGAAAGAAGTGAAATAAAAAATGATTTATAAAAAGTGGTGGAAAAGAGAGGTTGTTGGCAATCATTGTAATTTCTACATTAAAAATATAGCTAACTGATAAGAGAAGGTAGAAGAATTTAAATAACATAAACAGTAATGTGTTTTATGGCAATAAGAAAGGATTTTTAAAATATTAGGAACAAAAAATACCTTAGGTTAAGCATATATCTACTGCTAGACACACACTGTGAAATCAATGTATACAGAGTAAGCAGAAAATATTTCCTTTCTGTCTTTGGTACAAAACAGTAGGCATATATATGATGGTGTGGATCATGCTAAAGGGGGGCATCATCTACAAAAATTAAATATTTTCTAGTAAACAGGATAGACATTTCATAGACATTAGGGCTGGAAGGGGCCTCAGAAGATCATTGAATCCAGCCCCTGCCCACGAGGTAGAAAGTCATCTGGGGTCATAGGATCCCAGCAAGATAAGCTGACTTGAAGGTGTCCAGCCTCTCAAGGTGTTCCTTCATGAGGTCAGCATTGATGGAGGGCAGGGAATCTCCCTCCCCCAGGCCTCCCTCACCCAGGTCTCCCTGTCCCATAGTGGGTAGGGGCATCCTGTGGGACTGATGAAAGACTGAAACAAAGTACCCATTTAATTGGTTGGCTTTTTCCTGGGCGTCGGTTGTCAGTTGTCCCATCTGGTTTAGTGGGGGTCCAATATTGCCCTTGCTTTTCCTCCAGCTCCCCACATATCTAATAAAGGACTTTTTATTGTCCTTGATACTTGTAGCTAGTTGGAGTTCCATCGCAGCCTTGGCTTTCCTGGTTTACTTCCTGCAGGACCAGAGCAGTGCGGAATATTCTTCCTTGGAGGTGGATCCCGTCCTCTATCCTTTGTAGGTCTTTCTTTTTAGCTGCAGGAAGTCCACTAGTTCCCTGGAGAGCCAAGGGGGCTGCTGTGCCCTTTTGCTGCCTTTCCTCCGAGACAGAATAGCATTAACTTGTGCATCAAGGATCACTTCCTTGAGGAGCAACCACTCTTCCTGAGCTCCCCTTCCCTTGGGGTCATGGTCCATTAGGGCCTCACCATAAAGCCTCCTGAGCTTGTCAAAATCAGCTTTCCTGAAGTCAAGGACTTCTGTGCTGCTGCCTGACTTGCCAGCTTTGTAGCGGATAGTGAAGGTGATCAGCTCATGGTCCGTCACCCAGCTTCCCTTTGATCATTAGGTCACTGATTAGGTCACCCCCCATTGCCAGTACCAGGTCAATCAGTGCTTTACCTCTCGTTGGCCTGTAGACCTCTTGTGTCAGATAGAGCTCATCCATGCAGGAGAGGAAGCTTTGTGACCACTCGGATTTGGCCGAGTGCTCTTCCCACAAGATGTCCGGGTAGTTGAAGTCTCCCATGACAACCATGGACCTGGAGCATGCAGCCTCAGCCAATTCCCTGGTGAACTCCCTGTCAAGCTCTTGCCTTTGGGTGGGAGGTGTGTAGTAGACTCCCACCATTTTCTCCCCTGTGCTGTGTTCTCCACGGATTTTAACCCAGAGGGTCTCCAGCCGTCCACCCTGGTCGCCAATGTCAGCTTGCAGGGATGCGTAGCTCTCCTTAACATAGAGCGCTATGCCCCTGCTCTTGTCTACTCAATCTCTCCTGTATAGGGTATAGCCGTCTATACCCATGGTCCAGTAATGGGTGGAGTCCCACCAGGTCTCCGTTATCCCTATGACATCATAACTTTTTGTGTTAAGCAGGAGGACAAGTTCCTCCTGTTAATTCCTCAAGCTCCTGGCATTTGTGTACAGGCAGGCAAGTGTCCCCTTGGGGGCCCTTGCCTTGCCTACTGGTTGTTCCAGGGCTGGGGCATGGGTGGGTTCCCTTATCAGGTAAGGGATCAGGATCAGGTAACTCATTCAAGAGTTTCATATGAACTAGCTGATGACAGCAAGTTTCAGCTCTGATATGGCATAAATATGCCCACTGTGTTCTTCACTCGAGGCCATAGGCTGATGGGGAAGTTATAATCCTGGTGTGGAGGGAAGACCACCACATCTTTTTTTTTTTTTTGAATACATGTGTCCAAGGAAGGTTCTGTATAGCCTTAGGAGGCTGAACTCTCTGGCAGGGGGTGAGGTGGGTGGCAGTGGTCAGAACACCTACTTGGATTGTAGGATGGGCAGTTGTCCTGGGTGTCCAGCATGCTACCAGCAGTAACTGGAATCAAGGTGAATTTTCCAGATTTTCCACCTGATTAAGGGACTATGGCAGGTGAACCAAGAGAGCCCCAAAATCAAAGGGTAGCATGGAGAATGGAGTTCCCCAAAATGTAGCATGTAGCATCTCACAGTGACCATGGATGTTCACCTCAGGTGATGGTATCCCACTCCATGGGGCCAGATGCAAGGGATGAGCCATCTATGGTCTCAGTCGCAGTCCAAGCCAGAGACAATTGTAACAGAATTCATAAAGTCTCATTAATGAAACTACCCACTTCCCCAGAGTACAGTAGAGTGGTTAGAAATGGAAAGGGGGAGATATGACCTGGGACCTGGAGGTAGACATACAGCTTCAGCTGAAGATTCCAAGGGTCAGGTTTGCTATGGGTTTCGATGATTTGAATCACTATCCTGAATCGATTCAGCTGAATCTGATTTGGAGATTTGGCTGCTGCTGAATCTCTGAATCACACGGGCCCCATCCCCCACCCACTCACAATGGCTGCCCTGCCCACCTCAGCTCCTAGCTCTTTGAAAAGAAAAAAGCCCCCACTCACTGGCTGCTGTTGGGCAGGGGGCAATCCCCACTGCCCCATGCTACATGGGGGGGGGGCTCTGTCATGAGCTCCTTTACCCCCTCCCGCTCTCCCAGCCCCCACTATGGCTGTCCCGCCCACCCCAGCTACCTTTAAGGAAAAAGAAAACAACCTCCTCACCGGGATCACTGGCTCCTGCCTGGCAGGGGGGGTGATCCTCGCTGCTCCCCGCTGCCCCATGCTGTGTGGGGGGCTCTGCACAAGCCCCCATAAGCCCTGAGGCTGCTGCAGCAGTTTTTTGTGTGTGTTTTTTTCTTAAAGGTCCAGGAGCTAGGGTGGGTGGGACAGCTATGGGGAGGTTTTGACAGAGCAGGGGGTCGGGGGCTCATGGCAGAGCCCCCCATGCAGTGTGGGGCTGTGGAGAGCAGTGGGGATCATCTCCCCCTCCTGGCTGTAGCTGGTGAATAGGGGCTTTTTTTTAAACAACCAGGAGCTGGGGCAGGCAGGGCAGCCATGGTGGGGGGCTGGGGGAATGGACAGGGATCGGGGGCATTTGTGGGGGCTGGGGAAGCAGGCAGGGGAAGGGGCCTGGTTGGGGTCCCCCCATGGTCCTCTCCCCCCTCCTCCAGCCTCTCCTCCCCTTCTCCGCCCCCTACTTACCAGCTCAAAGTCCAAATCCAGCTCCCTGCTGCAGCTGGCAGGGACTGCCCAAATCATCGAAGCTCCCCAAATCTTTTCCGAATGAATTTGGAGAGGTTTGAATTGATTCGGACCTTTTAATTGGTCCCCTGATTAGATTTGGATTCAGAGATTCAGCCACTGAATCGGGCGGTATCTCCTCCGAATTGACTCAGCATCTGAAGCTTTGCACAGCCCTAATGTTTGTGTCCTGGGACACCCCACCATACTGGCACAGGTCATATTGGCAGCATTGTTCCCATTCATGTGGAGAAAGGTGATGGTCCCTCCCTCCATCAATCTTCATGAGTTATGGAGTAGGAGTACTAGCCCGAGGAACCTTTTCTCCTCCCTCCATTCCTGGAGACAATGGTCAATTCTGACTGCCAGGTTCACAAAGGCAGTTCCACCCATACCGTTATATCATTTCCTCTTCCCACATTCCTCACTGAAATTGGTAATTATTGGTTGATTTGTTCTAGTGGTGTTTGCTGTGTAGTGGTGGGAAATGGGTGCATAGGTGTTGACAGTACCACAGTACCCTGCCACTGGAAATGGTTCCTTAATGCAGCTTCTGCTGCCTGGGCCTGGTAGGGATCTTAAAACATTGTGAAGAATTCTTGAAGGAATGCCTCCCAGTCCTGGAGGACAAGGATGTTTTACTCCACCAGTGGAGAGGCCCAATTCAGGGCATCATCTGTCAGGAGATTTATGACAAGGGTCACCTTCACTTGATCCGTGGAGTATGCTACATTTTGTCTTGGCAGCAAGAAGCAACATTCAGTAAGAAACCCCCTGAAGTGCCACTGGTCCCCATCGTACCTTTTGGGTAATGGGAGAGGGGGGTGTGGGACTGCAATGGATAGACCTGGATTGCAGGGATCTCCTTCTATAGCCATTGTGCTTCCTCAGAGCAGCGCTGGTTATTTTTCTGGTGTATGCCATGTGGGAAGGGAGGTTTTGGTTCTTAGCCTGCAGTGCTGCACTTGGTTTTCTAGTATTTGTTGAAAGAAGGCAAGTGGGTTCAGACAGTCCTGCCTGATCTGTGAATCTTCCAGACTTGTGGCACCCATGGTGGGCTGGTTCTAGAGCACCAGCAGGAGACTGGACTCCATACTGGACCCTCTTCACTGAATAAAGGTGGTGCAGGCAAACTGCCATGCTGGGAAGTGGGTGGCCAGATCTGGGGCCACTCAGAGGTCAAGGCACCAGCAAGGGTTAGGATGGGTGAGCAGGATCTATGGATAAATCATGACAGGGAGTGAGGAAGTTGATCTAAGAGCAGGGTCTAGGAGCATGCCGAGTCAAGGAGCTGGGAAATGAAGCAGAGAACTGAGACTGAGGGAATGGCAAAACAGTTCTGGGTCAAGCTGAGCCCTGTTGCCCAAATGCTTCCTATTCCTGCTTAGGAGATCATATGAAGAAGTAGAGAGCCAGCACACCCTGATCAGACACTCTGGTGACAGAGAGTGGGCAGAGGACTAGGCCCCTGATTGAGGCTTCAGACCAACCTTGACCAGTCTGGTTGGTCAGTTGGAGGGTGGCAAACTGGGATGAGTGGCTATGCTGGCCCAGGTTTAAGGCTGCAGCCTGACAAAATTAGAGAAAGTGAACTTTCAAGTATGATACTATTTCTTAGAAGTAAGGACTGCAAAAGAGAAGAGAGAGAGGACTTACAAGATTAGACATCTTTCTAAAAGATATGCTCTTATTCATTTTATAGGACAAATTATTACAACCTGTGTATACTAGAGGCCTGATTAGAAAATCTTTGTTGTCTCTTTTGACCTTGGAGTCTATAAATGGAAAAATTACTTGTAAAAATACTTGTGGAAAATGAATACAAAGGACTGCATATTCCCTTGACATTAGCTCCGTTAGCATTCAGAGGAATATTTTGAAGAGTTTCCTGCAATATTCAGAAAAGGATGACTCCTACTACTAAAATGTGACTGCCTCTGGAATGGAATAGGGCAGGTGTTCTTACAGAAACATTATACACTTATCCAGGGCAGACAATGGAGAATGGCATATTCTGTTGATACTTCTAGGAAATATTAAAAAAACAGAATGCACATTGTTGGTTATCTTGGTTAATGCACGTGGTTATCTTGATGAAATTGCCCCAAGACCTTGAACGAGTGATCACAACGATCTAAGCTGTAAGTACATCTCATCTTGAAGAGATGAGATGACCTACAATGATATAATACCTCCTCAGCAACTTGCTGGGATACTGGTACAAATTAAATTCAGACAGAAAACACTATCCTGGTTAATGCTGTTCTATGCATCTCACATTGCTTCTGTAGTTTATCTTGGTTGCTGAATTCTTTGTGTAGTTTCATAATACTATGCAATACTATGTAATATTACTTTGTCAACACATTTTCAATGAAGGAAGTCATTTCTTATATATTTTGGTATGTGGGCAGTGGGGTCCCGCAGGGCTCGGTCCTTGGACCAATACTCTTCAATATCTTCATCAGCGACTTGGACGAGGGAGTGAAGTGTACTCTGTCCAAGTTTGCGGATGACACAAAACTGGGGAGAAGTGGACACGCTGGAGGGCAGGGAACAACTACAAGCAGACCTGGACAGGTTGGACACGTGGGCAGAAAACAACAGAATGCAATTCAACACGGAGAAATGCAAAGTGCTGCACCTATGGAGGAAAAATGTCCAGCACACCTACTGCCTAGAAAGTGACCTGCTTGGTAGAATGGAAGCGGAAAGGGATCTTGGAGTCCTAGTGGACTCCAAGATGAACATGAGTTGGCCGTGTGACGAAACCATCAGAAAAGCTAATGGCACTTTATCGTGCATCAGCAGATGCATGACGAACAGATCCAAGGAGGTGATACTTCCCCTCTATCGGGCGCTGGTCAGACCGCAGTTGGAATACTGCATGCAGTTTTGGGCACCACACTTCAAGAGGGATGTAGATAACCTGGAGAGGGTCCAGAGAAGGGCCACTCGTATGGTTAAGGGCTTGCAGGCCAAGCCCTATGAGGAGAGACTGGGGCAACTGGACCTCTTCAGCCTCCGCAAGAGAAGGTTGAGAGGTGACCTTGTGGCTGCCTATAAGTTCATCACAGGGGCACAGAAGGGAATTGGTGAGGTTTTATCCACCAAGGCGCCCCCGGGGGTTACAAGAAATAATGGCCACAAGCTAGAAGAGAGCAGATTTAGATTGGACATTAGGAAGAACTTCTTCACAGTTCGAGTGGCCAAGGTCTGGAATGGGCTCCCAAGGGAGGTGGTGCTCTCCCCTACCCTGGGGGTCTTCAAGAGGAGGTTAGATAGGCATCTAGCTGGGGTCATCTGAACTCAGCACTCTTTCCTATGCAGGGGGTAGGACTTGATGATCTATTGAGGTCCCTTCCGACCCTAGCATCTATGAATCAGGTATATAGTAATTTAGGATCTTCTGATATCAAAAGCATCAAAGATGGGCTTTGGAGGTAGTTGTTGCCAGAAACAATTTATCGAATAAATGCTTGTTTGGTGAGATGCAATACATTTGATATGAACTCTCCTATAACTAGGCAATTTTTAAATATATGGTGTTCAGATTAAATCCTGTGTTTGTAAAGAGCATAGCCTACCTCATATTTGAAAAATTTCACCATATGTGTGGATAGGGCCAGCTATTCAACTGCTCATCACCCATAAATGGAAACAGAGTTTCACAAAAGCTCAGCTCCCATGCATCCAGCATATTAAGTTATTTTGAATGTCTGGTTGTGATGTGGGTTTGATTGGTTGTCTGTCTTCTCCCATTCCCAATCTGGAATAATTGTCTTGTAGTCAGTGGAGTTACCCCCATGCAAAAGTCATCTGAGAAGGGAAATAGGCTCTGAGTAATTATTTATATTTAATGGAAAATAAGGTTTTCAAAATCAATAGGAAACAACTTAACTTTAAGATGCACTTTCTTAAAGATACCACATGTGAGCCAGGTACATTTTCAGTCTGGTGTAGGGTATGAAATTTACATGTACTTTGCATGAATGCACCCACATTTTAAAGTTAATCTTCTAAGTGTGTCTTCACATCACACCTACTTTGCTTTCAAACTAGTTTTTTAAAAAATGACACTGAGACAAGTTCTCTGAAAGTTGGCAGGTCCTGTGTTCTAAATTGACTTAGGCTCTATGGAAAATTTTACCTCAAAGCTGGTTGGAAAATAGGTTCTAATATCACCATGGATGACTAAGACAAATTTTATTTTCTCTTGATCCATTAAGAGTGAATGAATAGTCCTTGTTTACAGATTTACAAAATTAATTGGTAAAACAAAAGTTAAAACCTTGAACATTTTTACAGACAAGGTAGCCATGAAAAGTAAAACATCTCTTTAAAAATAAAATGTATTTAGAATACTAAAGGCAGTATTTTTTTCTGAACTGGGAAAAATATTTTAAAGCAGTCATTGAACATGATAAAAAGGATCAAGGGCTAGCCTGTGTGACTGGCTGCACAGCAAATGTTTATGTTCTGGAAAAATTTCTTGGTCTGAATCTTATCAGTGTAATTTTTCACTAGACAATGAGAATTTCAATAGCTCTTTGACTCTGCAAGTGACTCACTGTGTAACCTTGGGCAATTCACTTATCTCTTGTCCCTCTATTTCCCCATCTATAAAATGTGTATAATAATGTTTATGGAGGCTTATAACTCACTATGAGATCTACAGATAGAAAATAGTATATAAGTACTAAGCAACAGTATTATTTTTGTCTCAATACAATATAAATGCAGTGCAAAATCCTCCTTGGTTTTTTGGGGGTTTTTTTTTTGTTTTTTTGGAAGTCTCCCTGAAGTTTATAGGATACAAGCCTACTCTAGATCTGAACTCAGTGGTACAGGACCACTTTCAAGGCAAAACTGGCTGCTTTTTTTGTTTGACTCTTGGGTGTTTTTTAAAGGCCCTTTATCAGTCTGCATTCCTAGAGACTATCAAGAGGAAAGGTTATATATGCATGCTTGACAGTGCTTATAAATGCCTATCAGAGTTACACTACATGGTTTGTTCAGATAAGAAGAAGGAAAACCAGATGGAAATACTGGCACTAAATGGCAGCAGCTAGAACACTCAGAGTGCATATACACGAGACTCTTTACTGCATAGTTGACTAATTGGTTCCACAGTAAAGCATCACCATCTACATATGTGCCCCTATTAGGCAAGAGTAAACTAATTAACTTCATCTTAGGATAGTACTACCTGACACAAGTGTCATTGTGGTGGCTTTCTTCATTCTTTAAAAAGTAATAATTAATAAGCCTAGCCTTTGTGTACATTGCATGCACTATTAAAGCACTTTCAGGCTCTGAATGTGGGGGATGGGACCATGAAGCTGGGAGGTTGAGTTAATGTGATGGGGGTGGGTAATGTAATGGGAAGTGGAAAGGAAATAAGGAGGGGAAAGGGTGAAGAAATCAAGAAGGTCAGCCACTGAAGGATAAAATAAAGTAAAATAATGTACTGAAAAGGAAATAAAGAGGAAGTAAATTAAAGAAGGTCTCATACTTCAATAAATTGGGATGTGGGATTAGGGTGTGGGGGATGCTAGTTATGCTTTCTGGCATGACTGGGAGGTGGGAGTGGTGAGGGAAGGAGTTTTTGAGGGAGCTACTTCCCTTTTCTTGGGAAGGAGGCCAAGCTCATGGGGATCTGATCCAGCCCTCTACCTTGTTTCCCTCCCACACCCTAGACCCCATTCCTGGACCCACCCATGCCTTGTGATTTGGCTAGCTAGCATGTAGTCTAACATGCTGTTTGCTTGGGGCTGCATCCCTGGGGGTGAGAGGATCTCATTCCTGGGGTAGGAGGGGAAGTTGGCTTGGTGCCAGAACTGCCCCCAGGCAGTAGAATTTAGGTGATGGAATGCTTGTAGACACAGAACAGGAGGGTGGGGGAGGGGACACAACATCCTGGGATGCTGGAAGACTGCAACTTGGGTAGCTCATCTATGGAGAATAGACTTAAAATTTGCTTAAAATTGGTTTCAGGTGTTGATGTGTGGACAATCCAGGGGTTAAGAGCTCCAGTAGCTGCCTAAAATTAATGTGTAATGAAGCCCTAAGGCTTATTAAGATTGTCTACAATGATCTGCAGTTTTGTTTTCATTACTAAATAATATTTCTGCACTTTTACATATTAGCGTGCTTCAGTGAGTGTCATAAACTTTGAAGGCCTGCTTTTCATTATCAGCACTCAGGCAATGTCATGTGTAAATAAAAGTCAGGCCCAACTCATTTCAGTCTGCATACATGCATTCAAATGATCTGGGAGAATGTCTGTGTTTGTTTTCTGGGTAGAAAAACTTAGCTGGAGACCCCAGGACAGTCATTCAAATTCATAGCCCCTAAAGAGCAGAGATCTTTCAGTCCTGACAATGCATGGTCTCTGTGCACAAATATCACCATGTTCTGAGGGTGCTGTCAGTCTGCCTGGAGACATGTGGCAGCAGCGCACAAAGCAGCCCTGATTGGCTGACCCAGACTGCTCAGGGTCAGCCTGTGTCTCCCTGCAGCACAATGTGCAGATTGTGAAGGGGATGTGTTCTGTTCTCTGATCTGCTGGAGCACTAGAGTCCAGCCTAAGCAACACACTGTCTCCCTAGTGGAGGAGAGGGGAAAGTCAGGAGCAAAGCACCCTGGGATGCTGAAGAACTCGGGTATGGCTTCTCTCAGAAGGGACTGTGTATAGGCATTCACTGTACTAGCAGAAACCCTTCTAGGAGGAAATTAATTCTAGTTGTTCCCATGTTGTTTTTGTCCTAGAATAAACATTTTTGCTCTGGAAGACAAATTCTGAATTATCTATACATGTGTGGTTTCTCCTGGGACAGCAGAGATTCTCCTCTAGGAAACTGAATGTCTGTATGTGGCCTAAGTCTTTAAAGTACGTGTGAGCTGCCTGGTAAGAATAGTTCCCATTTTATAGTTGCAAAAGCTGAGGCCCAGAAAGATGTTTCATCCTTGGTGCACAGCAAGTCAATGACAGAGCAGGTCCAGATCCAATTCAGTTTGCCTGTCTCCCCAGGCTGCACTCTGAGTCCTGTACATTTCTTCCGAGTCTACTTAAAAATGAGAAGTCTAACTAAAAATTCAGCTTTCCCACTGATTCCCAGTAGCTCACTAAGCTAAAACAAACAGGAGCCAAGGCTGCCAAACTCTAGTTAAAATCCATGTGTTCACCAAAATGCCATCACTTATGTCATGCAGTATCTGAATCATTAGGTATGATGTTCACATTATTACTCACTAAACTGTTTCTTATACTGTTCAGGCCAATGCATATCAAAATTCATGAATTCTGATGGTTACAAAGAGCTTTTAATGATAGCTTCAGATGATGAAATATATAGGTTTCAAAAAGGTATGCGAAAATATGGATATTAGGCATAATAGAGGTAGGAGGAGCACACAAGATCAACAAGCTAGACAAGTTCAGAAACCTTTAGTGATTGTGTAGTGATCCATAATGAAATTCAACTGCCTTCCCTTTAATGATCCATTTATCTCTTCGACATGATTTTCTGTCATTCTAACTGGTTTGGTTCCTTTTTTTCTGGTTGTTTACTATGAATTTGTTTTGTCAAAAAAGTCTTTACTACCTCATAGGTCTGCCTGCTTCCTCACAATGAGCACTTTTTCCTCTTCTTATGAAAAACAAAGTTATAGCATTTTATATCTAAATTAGCAACATTGACCAGGATTGTAAGTACAGCGGGGTGAGGAGGGGGAAGGGGAGAGGGAATCTTGAGATTTTAATATCTTTGCTTTGGGGATTGTTGCTGTGGCAATAGGTGTACTATATGGAAGCATCACTGTCAGTGGCACTTTGAAATTATACTATATTTGTGAAGAGATTGCTGTGTGTGAATAAACAGGTTGGGTGGTTTGAAAATGGGATGAAATCATTGTAGGACTTGATTCTGCACTTTGTTCCTATGACCGAATCCTTTGACAAAACACTTACAGTTGTCATGTAAATCAGTTATTCATTAATAAAATTTCTATCAGTATATAGAATAGTATGTCCTATGTAAAAAAATAAAAATAAAACTCACAATCTAAGGGCTTGAGAGGGCTTATGTACAAGGGGAAGTCACTTTGCAACTGACTAAGACTTGCATTCATTGTTTACTAGATGTTCTGGATGAAATCCCAACGTGAATACTCTACTTGCAAGATAGTTTACTCCACTTTGGATATGACTTGAAACTGGAGTAAGTTACCTCACAGTAAGACTGCTCACACTGGTAATTAATGCCTAAAGTTCTGTAAATTCACATATTTATAGTACTTAGAGTTCTGTAAGTATAAACTCTAGGTTGCAGTGGAGAAACATATTTGAGTAGGCAAGCCCCCTTACTAAGTAATTTTTTGGAGGCAAAAACCACATTAAGTTTAGATGCAACTGTTACATGTGCTAAATGACTACTCATGTAATCTAGCATGTAAGTAGAAGTTGGACACAACTTGTACTCATGTAAGTAGAAGTTGGACACAACTTTGGGGTTGTTTTATGCTTGTCAGTGCCTCTTTTATTATGTGAAACATCCACTGAAATCCTCGAGAGTGATCCATGTTTGGATGCTTTTATACATCTTGGAAATTAAAGTTTCTTCTAGACTATATGCAGGCTCAGTTAACAATAGGGGTGTGCAATATGGGTCATATTTGATTTGGATTCAGTCTGAATCAGGAACGGTGATTCAACTCGTTGATTCAGATCACTGTCCCAAGTTCAATTCGGCTGAATCTGAAGATTTGATGCTAATTCAGAGAATCAGAGATTTGGCGATAGACACAGCTTTAAATGTGTTTTCTACGTACCTCAAGGTACCAGGCATGGCTTGTGAATGCTGCGATGGTGGGGTGAATGGGCCCCCCACGTGCTCGGTAGCAAACCTGGAAGTGGACTGGAAATACTTCTGGTCCATTTCCGGGTTCACTTCTGGGAGCATGCTGGGGCCCTCCCCTGCACCCCTCTGGCTCAGCAATTGGTCAAGGGGGGACCCTGGGTGCCACTCCAGACCCAGGAGGCACCAGTCACCGAGCTGGAGGGGAGGTGTGGTGGGGGGAGCCTGTGCGCTCCCTGGCAGACCTGGAAGTGGACCGGAAGTACTTGCGGTCCACTTCCAGGTCTGCTGCTGAGTGCACCAGGGGTCCCCCCAGCTCCATCTGCACCACCAATGTGGGATGCTCCATCTGCACCACCAATGCCACATTCATGAGCTGCCTGATACCTTGAGGTATGTGTGAGAGGGGGGGCAAAATCCACCCCAACACATCACGAAACCCTGCCAGATGCATCCCAGTACATACTGCAGGGGCAAAGATAAGTGGCAGCTGCGAAGAAACACCGATGCAGGTTCAGCAGTTCCAAAGCTGCTTGAGCCTGCGAATCAGCGAGCCCCGGGGGCGGGGCTTTGGAGGAGTGCAGACTGCTCAAAGAGCAGCCAGAGAGGCAATTGTGAAGCCAGGGAGAGAGGAGCAGAATGTTGGCTGGGAGATGCTGGCCGTGGAGCCAGGCAGTATTGACCCCAAGTACGGGGAGAGAAGGCTGAACTTCTGCTAGGGAATCCCGGCAGATGGAACAGGAAGCTTGGGCCCCAAGAACAAAGGGTCATGGGGAAGCTCCATTGGGGAAAAGCCATTTCCCAGCACACTTGACTGGAGCCACGGCCACACCAGAGAGCACAGGTACTGTGGCAGGGAGTGGCGATGAGAGACTGGCAGCACCCTTGGGCAGTGCAGTGAAGAGGGTGATGTAGGAAGTTATGGAGCCCTGTGTAGGATTGGGAAGTGCCACCAGGTGGTGGGACCAGGATTGATTGCCTGCAGGTCAGCTGGGCCCCAGGGAGGTCACCTGGGGAGGCTGCCTGTCCCCATGCGGGCTAGGAGGGAAGAGATGGATGAGTCCCCCCCAGGTGATTAAGTGGATCCTGGGAGACGGAATCCTAGGTGCCCATCAGCAGACGCCGGACACTTTTCAGTTAAGTTGCCTTAAGTTACAGTTAGCCCTGGTCAGAGCAGGTTTATTTGCCCAAAAGCCGGCCCAAAGGCACGGGACCAACACAGGAAGGATTGATGGCCAGGAAGACCTGACTCATGTCAAGGCAGGTAGCATGGATGAGGTGAGATCATCTGGAGGAAAACTTGCAGCGAGTAGCATTTGCCCAGGCCATGGATGTGGTAAGGGTGGGGTTAATGGGAGGTTGGAGCCCCACAAAAAAAAAAAGACCAGGGTCAAGACCCCTTTGGCCCACCGACAGGAAACTGACTTACCACCAACAAACGTCAAAGACATGGCAGGCAAGTAGGAGCAGTGCCCAAACCATCTAGGTGGCACCAGAGCCCAGCCTCACCATGATGTCACCACCAAAAATGGGCCAAAGCCTTATAATGCCTACCAGCGACAGTATGTATGAAAAACAGTTAAAGCTGTGTTTGTCTGAATTTCTGAATCTCTCCGATTCAATTCGGAGAGTTCCAGTTCAACTTGGAGAGATTAAATGGTCTCCTGATTCGATTCGGATTCAGAGATTCAGCCACCGAATTGGACGCGTGATTACAGTAAAAGTCATTTTGGTGAATTAAGGACATGATCACCTCAAATTACTCTCAAATACAGTTGGGTCCCAATTGACTGGACAGTTTAGAATTCTAATACGTGATAGAGACCTTGATTAAAGAAGTGAAATTATTGGGAGCAAACATATATCACACGATGTATATTTATCCTGGTAATGATATTGTAAATTAATTTCTCGCCAAATTTTCATTTATAATTTTTTGGATTCGGAACTATAATGATGGCAAACAGTATACAGTTACTTTTCTCTTTTCTCTGCAGAAGAACAAGTAAAATTTTGGAACCCTTTCAGTTTGGGATATAATATAGGTAAGCTCCTAACATTTTGTTAGTAAAGTACTAGAGCTGTAAGCCCAGCCCCCCCTCCCCCAATTACTCCTAATAAATTCTGTACACAGTATCATTTGAGGGAGCTGTAAATCACTGTGGGCCAGAGTCTGACACTTTACGCACCTTGGATAATACCTTACTCTGCATCTAATCGCACTGAAGTTACTGACAGTATTCTTGGACTAAGGTGTTGTTCAGTGCAATCAGAATCTGTCCCTGATATTATAAGTTCTGAGGAGGCCTGTGAATCATTTTTACAATTAATAAACTGAAGTCAGAAAATATGGAAAAATGCAAGATGGTGCTTGCAACATTAGCAGTAGCACAAATTACCTAATTTATGACTTTGATGTGATGTTTATATTATCCCTCAAGATTTTCACAGATTAATCCAAAAAATATGATTAAAAAGGAAAAGGGCTGCAATGTTTGATTAAGGGAACTCAGAATCTCAAATGAGGGTAAGAAGAGCATCTTGTAACTAGAGTTAGAGAAATGCATGATGTGTATTTTTCCCACTTCGCATTGCAACAGTGCTCATCTTCAGCTCTGTACCTATACCTGTGTTCAATTTAAAGGTATTCAGAAAGGCACATGGACACACTTTTGAAGCTAAGCAGCTGCTGAAGTCTTATGAGCTGCTCAGTATAACTGTAGTGAAGACCCCCTTCTCAGTACAATCATACTTCCTAGTGCAGAATTTTAGCATTCATAGTACTTCTGAAATTTGCTAAATATCTTGCAGACTGAATTCAAAGATTTTTTTTTTAATTGTTCAAAACAGTCCAGCACTGTTTGTAGGATGTTAGACTGTATGGAGACTTCAGAGATTTAAAAAAAAAAAAAAAAAAGTAAAAGTGAATCTGTTGAGATAAATTGGTAAATAATTTAGAGTGCTTAAAACAACAATGTTCACACATTTTTAATTTAAAGACTGCTAAATCCTTTTAAAATTCATTTGTATTTGCAATTACTTAAACTGAGCTGTGCACTGGAGGGAGTGAAACTATAGATTTTAAGTACGTAGCTGGAGGTAATATATAAAGTCAATTGATCAGTCTGGCAGAGAATTGATGCCACAATTTGTACCCAGTGGCATTTTCTCTTTCTTACCCGACTGGCTTTAGAACATTATCAGAAAGTCAATATGATACGCCAATATAGTGATATACTTGCATTCATAAGTCCCTTGTTTTGATTAAACCCTAGGTGCTCATGTTGTGGATTATAATGGACAGACAGCCTGACTCCATCCTACTGTGGGATGCTTTGAGAGCGCTTGAATTGACTTAGCTCCCAGGTTTCATATGGTTATCAATGGCCTTAACAGCCAGCCAAACCGGTATCACAGGACATCTGTCTCTTCCAAGACAAAACAGTAGGCAGAGGATAACATGTATCCAACGCTACAGTCTGGCTGCAGCTCCCTCTTTGTCAGCTGCCTGTCTCTAACTGGCTTACCACTCACTGTGATCAAATTTCCTTTATAATTCTCCTTTAGTCTCATGTTTTCCTTCTCTTTCTCTCTTAATTTATTAATGATTTTTCCTCCTCTGCATTATCTTTTGAACTCATTCCATTCCATAGAAGTCATCTTTGCGCCGCCTCAGTCTGCCTTTTTGGAAAGTGATGTTTCTGCATGCGTATGAAATAAAGGTCTGAATTTTGAATGTGCTAGGAAGAGGACCAGGCTTTGGACTTGTTAATTTCACAGAAAATAGAGGCATTTTTTCAAATATAAAACCTTATGTTTAATGTGACAGACAAAATTAGAAGGCAATCCACAGCTCTACCCATTATTTTTTTTTCCCTGGAATTAGTCTGTATACAATATGTACAATAACATCTGACATATTGCTGTGTGTGTTAATTTTCTGCTGAAGCAATGACCCTTATCTTTCCACCCACATAATATCTGATGCTTAGAATCAGAGGAATACTGAAAAGATCTGCTAGGTCAACAGTTGTTTATCTCCCTCTCTGCCAATGCAGGATTGTTCCAGACAGTATGCTCACAAGTTCTTTATTCAGCGTAGGTTTAAGTGACTCAGTTGATGAGACCTTCCACCATATTCCTTTCTAAGTTTCATAAATTTCACTGGTAGTAATGCTTTTCTGATCTTCAACTTGAATTGTACTGTGCTCCATTTCATTTCTCATATATCACATAACCCCTCCAAACAATTAATCTTCCCTGATAATATTGATGGCCTTCAGATCTTCCTAGACAGTTAAATTTTGTTTAGCTCAGCATTTCCCTGAAGATCTGCTTCTGCTTATGATCTTGTACAGAGCTCTTGTTGAATTCACTAGAATTCCTGGCATAGAATTCTTGGCAGGGCTAAATCAGTCTGTGATTTTTTTTTTCTGTATTAGTCAATACTTCTACCCCCTTATCATTTTTTACACCTTTCTGTAGTCTGTTCAATGAGCCAATGAGTCTTGACTCAAAGCAGATGATTGGGGCTGGGAAATAATGCTTAGTGACTAACCAGTATGGCAATTTGTTAAACCTGTATAGCAAACAATACTCAAAGGCTCATATAATTTTGCATAAAAGGCATTGTGCTTCCTTGCTTTGAGACAGACATGATACTTCTTAAATGTAATTTGTTGTTATATTGAGGTTTTCTTTTTTTTTCTATATTTATTTAAGTCCTTATCATGTCTGAGTACAATGAAACCCTAGAGCCATTGGTTTTCCCATTGAAATCAGTAGAGGTCAGTGTAAATACTGGGCTTGATCCACAAACTAATTATGGCTAGGTACAGACATCACAATGCGCTTTCAGCATGCAGAAAGTGTTTTACATCCATAACAGAACAGAGCTTCATGGCATGATGAAAGCATTGGGAAATGTAAGGCCCATGTAAGATGCTCTGGGCAATCTGGTGGTTGCGTCAGAGGAGAAGGCAGACATCTTTAACAAATTCTTCACCTCTGTTTTCTTGTGCAGGGACTGGGACTCTCCCACTGTGTTTCAAGACAGACTCGAGGGGAAAGCCTCAAGACCTAAGGTTGAGGAGGACCGGGTTAGAGTGCTTCTGGAGGGGCTGGACATGTTCAAGTCAGCAGGTCCAGATGCTGTCCACCCCAGGGTGTTGAGGGAGCTAGCAGGAGTTATTGCTGGGCCCTTGGCACGGCTTTACGAGTGCTCGTGGTGCTCGGGCTAGGTGCCAGATGATTGGAAGATAGCCAATGTGGTCCCCATCTTTAAGAAACGGAGGAGGGAGGACCTGGGCAACTATAGGCCCGTCAGTCTTACCTCAATTCTGGGGAAACTCTTTGAGAAGATCATCAAGGAGCACATCTGTGATGGGCCGGCATCAGGGATGATGCTCAGGGGCAAGCAGCACGGTTTCATTAGGGGCAGGTCATGTCAGACCAACCTGATTGCCTTTTACGATCAGGTCACAAAAGCATTGGATGCAGTGTCGCCGTGGATGTAGTCTTTCTGGACTTCAGCAAGGCCTTTGACACTGTCTCCTACCCCATCCTCATTAAAAAACTAGGCTTTGATGCCTACACGGTCAGATGGATTGCCAATTGGCTGAAAGGTCATACTCAGAGGGTGGTGGTGGACGGGTCATTTTCAACCTGAGGGGAAGTGGGCAGCGGAGTCCCCCAGGGCTTGGTCCTTGGTCCTGCACTGTTCAATTTCTTTATCAGCGATTTGGACGATGGGGTGAAAAGCAACCTGTTTAAATTTGCTGATGATACCAAAATTTGGGGTGAGGTGGGCACGCTAGTAGGGAGGGAAAGACTGCAGCAAGACCTGGATAGGCTGCAAGGGTGGGCTAACAAAAACAGGATGTGTTTCAATACTGACAAGTGCAGGGTGCTGCATTTGGGCAGTAGTAACCGGCAACACACTTATAAGATGGGAAACTCCCTTTTTGAGAGCACAGAGGCAGAAAGGGATCTTGGAGTCATCATTGACTCCAAGATGAACATGGGCCGACAGTGTGAGGTCACGGTTGGCAGGGCTAACCGGACCCTATTGTGTATCCACAGGTGCATCTCATGTAGGGCCAAGGAGGTGATCCTCCCCCTCTACGTGACACTGGTCAGGCTGCAGCTGGAGTACTGTGTCCAGTTCTGGGCACCCCACTCCAAGAGGGATGTGGACAACATTGAGAGGGTCCAGAGGAGGGTCACCTGCATGATCTGGGGACAGCAGGACAGACCCTACAATGACAGGCTATGCGACCTGAACCTGTTCAGCCTTCACAAGAGAAGGCTGAGGGGGGACCTGGTGACCATCTATAAACTCACTATGGGGGACCAGAAGGATTTGGGGGAGACCTTGTTTCCCCTAGCGCCCCCTTGGATAACAAGGAATAATGGTCACAAGTTGTTGGAGAGTAGGTTTAGATTAGACATCCGTAGGAACTACTTCACAGTTAGGGAGGCTAGGATCTGGAACCAACTTCCAAGGCGAGTGGTGCTGGCTCCTACCCTGGGGGTCTTTAAGAAGTGACTCGATGCCTACCTGGCTGGGGTCATTCGAGCCCAGTTTCCCTCCTGCCCAGGCAAGGGGAAGGACTTGAAGATCTACAAGGTCCCTTCTGACCCTACTTCTATGATTTTATGATTCTATGTATATAAAGCACTTTAAAAATGTTGGATCCTGCTCTAAGTTAACCCTGGATGGATGTGTACTAACCTAAAGTGCTTTCTATTACAACTTTTTATTGAATGTGTTTGCCATCGAGTTAATTTAGACCATGATCTTAGAGTTAACTTAGAGCAATCCTCCCATTGAGGATTCACTTAGAGCATGATCACCACCATCCCAGGTGGTGTTGCACAGTGCTGCTCTAGCCTCGGGCACAGCTCTTCCCCAAGTGCCAGCCCTGCCCTGCCCTGCCCCTTCAGCTGTCACTGATTTGAGTCAGTGACAGCCTCTGATCCCAGCCCTACAAGCAGCCTGGCTTGGTGGGGGTGGGGAAGGAAGGTTTCTGTCCCCACAGCTCCCTGGGCTCATGGTGCTCCACAGCCTGGCCATGGGGTGCAGCAGGTGAAGGAGTCTGGGGTCTCTCCTGCCAACTGCTGCTTGAGCATCCCCCCTCCAGCCCCACCCCCATGCCAGATGTCAGCTGTCAGCAGTGGCTTGGGGAAAGGGGGGCCCCACAGCTTGCATGGGTGGGGTCTAGACTGGGTCCAAGTGGCAGGGTGGCTCTGTTCACCCAGCCCCCTGCCTGAGTAACCTGCTGCAAGGCCCCTCCACACTCATAGCTTGCTGGCTTGGGAGTTGGGGGGCGGGGTCAATCTAGGTCCACATGTCACAGGGGCTTTCTTCATCTCCCGCTCCCTGCCCAGTTTGTGGCTTAGCAAAATCTGGGGCTGGGTAGTTCTGGTGAAGCTGCTGGCTGCCACTGTCAAGAGGCTGGGGTGAGGGAAAGGGAGCCCCCCATAGCTTGCTGGCTGGGGTCTTGGGGGATGGCAGGCTCAGTGCTCATGATGGGGGGGGGTTACTTCCTCCCTCCAGCCCCCGTTGTCAGCACAGAGAAACACGGGGCTGAGCTGCTCCTCCTGCAGTTACTGGCTGTTGCTGTCAAGAGGCTGGGGCAGGGGAAAGGGAGCCCCTCCTGCCATAAGCCGCACCCCCCAACTTTTTTGCTGGCTTGTTTGTGGGGGCTGGGCTAGGTTCCTGTGGCAAGGGGTTCTTCCTGGATGCATCTTGACTTTGGCAGCCAGCAGCTGCAGGTGGGGAAGCTTGGCCTGGAGTTTCCCCATGCTGGGAATGGGGACAGGGGAAAGGATTCCCCCCCACCATGGGGACCCAGACCAGCCCCCACTCCCACAAGATGTCAGCTAGCAGGCTGTGGAGGGGCCTTCATGATGGTGGTGGCGGGGGGGGGGGGTGTCTCTCTTTCCCCAACTGCAGGCAGCAACAGCAGCACAAGTTCCCTCTGCCACTTTTTGCTGCTCTAGGAACTCTGTGGGGGTGGAGGGGGTGGAAAACAAGCCCCCCTGCTGGACAAACTCCCACAACTTGCTGACTGGAGCCTCAGGGGTGGTGGTGGGGGAACAGGCTAGGCTCCCCTGCATCAGTGGGGCTCCTTTCTCCAGCAGCAGTGTTAGTTCCCTGCATTGCTTTTTACTGCACTGGGAGCTCTGGTGGGGTGTGTTGGTGGAAAAGAAGCCCCCCTGTGGTGTGGGCACAGCCCTGCACCCACCAAGATCCAAGCTGGGATGCTGGTGGTGGCCTGCTTAGAAGGGGATGGGTACTTTTTCAACACCCCCATCCCAGAATTCTTGGCACAGCAGAAAGTGGTGCAGGGACTTTGCATTGCAACTGCTGCCTGCAGTTGGGGAAAGGGAGCACCCTCACTGTGAGGGTCCTTCCACAGCTTGTTGGCTGAGGTCTGAGAGGGGTGGGCCAGGTCCATGTGGCAGGGGGCATCCCTTCCCCCTGTCCATCAGCCATTACTGACAGTCCCTGGCTAGTTGGGGGGGGGCAGTGAGGGGGGGCTGCTCGAGAAGCCTCTTGGGTGGCCTATCAGAGCCCCCCCACTAGCTGGCCTTGACCAATACTGGCAGACATTGAGCCCCCCTTCCCCACGCAAAGATCACATGTTTGTTTGGCTGGAATGCACCTTAACTTATAGCATCTTAAGTAAAGTACAATAAAGCACTTTCTACCAGGGACTTTTTGAACATCTGTACTTAGCCTATAAGTTCATGTATAATTGTCCTGATGATAATGGTTGAAACAAAACGTCCCACTTAATCTTGTGATAATGTCTGAGATGGAATATGGGTCTTCTTTCCTTAATTTGCCTTTAAGTAGTACAGCACAATGATGTGCTTTCAGGTTTTATTTTCATTGCTGATCTATTATATCTTTTAAAAACACCTTGGTGGGAAAATCCTCTAAATGCAGGTAAGATTTAAAGGCTTTATTGAGAAAATGTTAAACTGCTAGTTATTATGTGTCTCGGTAGCGTTAGAAGACAATACAGGATCTTATGCATGGTAGCTACATAAGTGTACAATGGATGTGTATTAATGCAATCCAACTTATGCAATTAGTCATATGGTCTATCTTAGCTTGGGGTAGAATAATTAGGATGAGAGACTGAACCATGCACATGGTAACTATATCAGTACAGAGTTGTAAGATTGCAAGGCATTCTTAGACAAAGACTTTAGGATGAAGTGCACAATTACCAGAGTGGGGACTATTCAGTAGCATTAGCAATCAATTTAAGACTTTATAGTATGGGGGAGGGTGGTCTCTTTGAGTCTTTTCCCCTACTCTTCTACAGATAATAAATCCTTTTTTGTTATATTGAGATCAGTGAACAATCAGACTCTTTATCCATTTGGATTTTCTATTTTTGTACAGTGACTACTTATCAGAAAACAAATAAAAGGTAAAAAGGACCTACATGCATCATGGCAAGCCATGGTAGCTATTAAACCTGAAACATGTAGTATATGCCCTTTCAGCAATAAGGACACTGCCTGAAATTGTCAGTGACAGATTTACTCTTAATAGCTTAAGCAAATTTCACAGTTTACTCAGGTTATTTTCAAGTAAGAAACTTTAATGTGTTTGGAATAAAAATTAAAGATTATAAACTGCATGCACATCTGCAGAAATTCAGCCATATGTCTCATGTGTTACTTAAAATGTTTAGGATGTTAGGATACTCTTGTTGGGACAGATTCTTTTGATTTCAGCATATGGCAGGTTGTGGGGTAGATGCATGCATATATATATATATATATATATATATATATATATATATATATATATATATATATATAATTCCACATCATTTAAATACATTTTAACATTGATTCAAATTCATTTCTTTGCTGCCCCCAAAAATGGAGTTTTAAGTTTCACATTTTATCCCTAGAATTTTCAGGCCATTTAGAATATTTGGAGCAATGTATTGCACATATTGGGTGCATTCAGACGAGCGTGATCTTGTGGTATGTGGCAGCACAATCACATTTGCAGCACCACATACTGCACAGTCTGGTGTTCTGTGCACTGCAAGGGCACACTGCCTGTGCATGCATTGTTCTGTATTTTTTTTCTGCGGGTTTTTTTGACCCCTGGATATCCAGGGGTTAAAATCCTGAGGAACAAAAAATAGAGAAGTGCATACACGGGCAGCGTGTGCTGCTGAAAGATAGAGCTGGGCTGCCCAGAGCTGGGTTGTGGCTGCCAGCCAGGCTTTGCCTGGCAGGAGCACCATGGCTGCAGCTCCAGGAGGCTCCAGGACCGCAGGTAAGGCTGCTGGAGCCAACCCAGTGATGGCCTCAGTCTCCTCTACTGCCCCCTCGGTAACTTGCCATGTGCCAAAGTGTGTGTGGCATGATGTTCCCAGGGGACAAGTAACTGCGGTGCAAGCTGCACCGCAGCTACTTGTACCCAGGGAACCAAATGTCTGTGCTTGTCTGGATGCACCCATTGGGTGCATCTATATGAGATGTTAAATGCACAGTAGATTCATTCTGCTGCACATTAGCATGGCAGGCAAAAACTGCTAATGTGCAGTAGAATAAGTCTACTGCACATTAGCATCACAAAAAGAGTGTGCGCAGGCACTACTATGCAACAGCACCAGTTACTGTGCATTGCGTTAATACCTGTTATTACAGGTACTAAATGTAATAAGCCATAACTATGGAGCATTAATGCATGTGTAGACATGGCCATGGACAACAAGGATCTTCTGACTAAATATATTTTACCTAGGATGCAGTTCAGACAGTGGATTGTAAAGGGGACACTGGGCACGTGTGTTTTTGCACATGTGGGGGATCAATGCTAATATGTTTTTTTGAACTGCCATCAGATTGACTCAGATGGAGAAGAGAAGACTTCACATTTTGAAGAGACGATCCAAGTACAGTCATGTTTAATTTTGTTTAGATAAAAGTCTACATAACATGAGATTTAAAAAAAAAAATACTGACAGCTACCAGTGGGTTGTGTTCACCATCATCACTGTTTCTAAAACTGGTAGTGGAATATTTTAGAGAACTAAGGCTAACATGGGTAACTTGACTTATGAAGAAAGGCTGAAAGAACTAGAATTATTTAGTCTGGAAAAGAAGACTAAGGGAAGGATAACAGACCTGAAGGATGGTTACAAAGAGGATGGAGATGGACTGTTTTCTGTGACTGAATGAGATGGGCTAGAAGTAATTGTCGCAAAGTGCAGCAGATGAAATTTAGACTAGAAATTAGGAAGAACTTTCTCAATAGGAGGATGGTTAGGTACTGGAACAGGCTACCTAGAGAAACTGTGGAATCTCCATCCTTGTAAGTTTTCAAGAACAAGTTAGGCAGACACTTTATTGGGATAGTTCAGTTTATAGGCTAGTATAAAAAACCCTCACAATACTGATTTCCCACTCTAGCAAAACAATTAAGCATGTGCTTATCTTTAAATATTACTCAAGTATACTAGCTTTACCCATGAATCTGACATTAAGCACGTGCTTAATTGCTTTTGTGGATTGCATAAGAATGCTTAGCATTCTGTAAGATTGATCTCTGAGTTCCTAATTAGTGTAAATATATATATATATATACAGTGAGTAATTATTATGCATCAGTAAGGGAATGGTAAGGCAACCCTAATAAATCTTTTTGATCTTGAATTTCTCTAGTTATATATAAATCAGTTCTGTATAATTCTAAAGCCAGTCCATTGGTAACATACATTAACAGTGTTGAGACTGGAGTTAAGCTTATATTTCTGTATTATTTTAAGGAACTAAATATGGTATTCTGGGTGAGGCTGAATATTAAAAATGAAAAGGTGCTTATGGGGGACAAGCAGCACTGTGAATATTTGTGCAGCTGTTCACCAATATTTGGGTGAATGGATTTTGGTCTGTGTTTTCATGCTACCTTGTGACCAGTTCCTCAGGTGGTGTAATTGGTTGTATTCCCTTGGCCTTCACAGAGCAATGCAGGTTATACCAGCTGAGAATCTGGCCATGTTTTTTTGCTATAAGAAATTAACTTGGTGCAATCTGAACTCTAAATTTCAATTTTTTTTTTGTGCGTGTGAAATATATTCTTCTTCAAATACATGCAGGAGAGATGAGATGCACAAAAATAGCAAAGAGAAATTATAGATTTATAGATTCATAGATTGTAGAGTCGGAAGGGACCACAATGGATCATCATGTCCAGCCCCCTGCCCCTGGCAGGAAAGAGAACCGAGGTCAGATGACCCCAGCCAGGTGACTATCTAGCCTCCTCTTAAAGACCTCCAAGCTAGGTGATAGCACCACCTCTCTTGGAAGCCCATTCCAGATCCTGGCCACCCTTATTGTGAAAAATTTCTTCCTAATATCTAACCTAAATCCACTCTCAACTAGGTTACACCCATTATTCCTAGTCACTCCCTGGGGCGCCTTAGTAAACAGCACTTCCCCTATTCCCCGTTGACCTCCCCTAATAAATTTATAGGTGGCCACAAGATCTCCCCTCAGCCATCTCTTGTGAAGGCTGAAGAGATTCAGCTCTCTCAACCTCCCCCTGTATGGTCTATCACAAAGGCCACTAATCATGCGAGTGGCCCTCCTCTGGACCCTCTCGAGATTCCCCGCATCCCTCTTGAAGTGTGGTGCCCAAAACTGGACACAGTACTCCAACTGCAGCCTGACCAGTGCCGCATAGAGGGGGAGCATCACCTCCTTTGTTCTATTAGTCATGCACCTGCTAATGCACGACAAGGTGAGATTGGCCTTGTTGATGGCCTCATTACACTGCCGGCTTATGTTCATCTTGGAGTCAATTGTGACTCCAAGATCCCTCTCTGCCTCCGAGCTGCTGAGAAGGACACTCCCCAACCTATAGGTGTGCTGAGGGTTCCTCCTTCCCAGGTGGAACACCTTACATTTATCTTTATTAAATTGCATCCTATTTCTCTCTGCCCATTGATCCAATTAATTTTAAATTGATTCAAAATATTTACAATTTTAGTTAAGATGAGTGTGTTAAGGCTACAAGGAACAGTAAGTCATAACGTTGTTGCCCTGTGGGGTCAGGCCAACTCTCAGGACCTCAATATTGCGCTGTTAGGAGGGTGTGACACAATTGCACATATACAAACACACAAATCAATTAGGTGCATACACACACATACACACACACACACACTACCAGCTCAGGCACACACACATCCAAAGCAGCCTAGGCACATGCATACCTATCACCAATTCAAGCACATACATACTACACACTACACACTAAAAATTAAACAAAAATCAATTGTCAATACCCACACACAGATCACTAATTCGTATATCATGCACACAATGAGATGTATATACTTATACATATACACAAACACACTCACCAGTTAACACACATGCAACCCACCTACACACAGGTAAGTTCCTAACTTGGATGGTATGGTATGTATGTGTGTGCTTGGGGTAGCTGGGATACTTGGGGGAAGGTTAAGGTGTGAGAGAGAGAGAGAGAGAGAGAGTTAAAGTGTAGGGAGTGAAAGTTGCTAGAACTGGGATTAGAACCGATAGACTAGAGAGAAGCTGACTGAGGGACTGAGGCTTGGATTTACTTAAGATCAAGTGGCCCCAGGGTTACTTGAGGTCACTGGTGCATGGGAGGGGAAAAAAAAAGAAAAAGAAGCCTGGTGGCAAGGAAGAGACAGCCAGGAAAAAGAGACAGACAGAAACCTGGGAGCTTAGGGCTGGAAACTGAGGCAGACAGCTGAGATATTGGGGGAGGGCAGATAAGTGGTGGCAAGGAGGAGACAGCCAGGAAAGAAACTGAGGCAGAAACCTGGTTGCTCAAGGACAAAGGAAAAGGCAGTGGGGATAAGACAGTGGCAAAGAAACAGGGGGTTTGGAGGCAGAGAGGAGCTCAGGGCAGATGTTGGAGGTGGCAGTGAGCCAGAAGCAGGAGAGGGAGAAATGAGACAGAAGTTAGAGGGGTGAGAAGCAGAGATTGGAGCAGGGCTGAACCATAGTAAAGCAAAACCCAACTCAGGAGTCCAAATAGCAGGTTTATTAAACAGACAACATGCCACACAGTCCCATGAAGTTATTGGTACACACACTCTCTCTCTCTCTCTCTCTCTCTCTCTTAATGGCAGCAGGAGAAAGAGACTCAGTAGAAGGGCTGGAGTCCAGGTAGGGAAGAGAAATAGAGTCCAAGTTCTTGGTTGAAGGGGGGGGGGTGGGGAGTGATAGCTACCTATCCAGGCTGGAAAGGGGTCTTTGTTCAGTAGCTGTTGTCTAGAGGGGGGTCTCCGGCAGGGCCTCTGGGTGGATAGGTGGTGTGGCATGGTGCTGGTCCAGATGGAGAGGGCGTCCGAAGGAGCCAGTCTTCACTACCTCTTTTTTGGGGCAGACTACCTCTGATCTCCTATGGGGAGGGACTGTCTAGGCAATGTCAGTCCTGTCCCAGAGGGCTCCAGGTATTCTTACTGAGCGTGTGCAGCCTGGCACAATGGTGGGTTGCCTCATCTTTTGTTTCTTGAATGCTGAGGGTGGTTCCAAGGGCTGGGCCATTGGTTCAGGTATTGGTGTTGATAGTTTGGTCATTCAGAGGGAGCTAGTTTTAGACCTACTGCCATTGTCTTTCAAGCACCCTCATTCATCCCCATTCATTCAGGAACCAAGTTACATAGGAGGGGTAGGTATGAGTCATGGGTTATACAACTGGGCCTGGGGACAGGATGGAGACTTGACAAACAAAATGGAAACTTGACATGACTTATGCTAACTTACATATGTAGGCCTAAATCATATAGTACCAGTAAAACAGTAATATAGAACAGTAAAAACAATATAAACATAGTAATTATACAATATAAAGAAGGAGAAAAACAAAACAAATACAACTTGCTACCAAAATAAAATGTTGAAGCTTATCTTATGTCTTAGCTCACTTATACTTATCTATAGGGAATAGAGAGGGAGAGACAAAGTCAGAAATGGTTAGGGAAGGGGAGGAGGGAATGCATTTAAAAAAAAAAAAAGAAAAACTGGGGGTTTTGCTACAACGTCATACTGTAAGTAATCATGTGCTGTAGTTTCCCTCTCAACCCCCTCCCCCCCAAAACCCCACCACCAACCCCTTTCCCCCCAAAAATCCCAAACAATTGCCTGCAGTAACCATACACTAGGTAAATTAATAATCTCAAAAGAGAGAATACTTTAGATTTTCAAGCTTTTAGTTATTTACTTATTTATTTTTGGAAACTTATCTTTAATTCAGAGTGCTAACTGTTACGGGGCTGAGAATTAAGAGATGACTTTTCTAGACAGCTAAAAGACTGATGTCAGAAATTCTTATAAAGGAACTGTTTTCACCATCTTTTTGATGTATTACTACTTAACTACAAGATTGAAATCTCAGAATGTTCTCATGCCTGGGAGAGTCTCATAAGAAGTAATTCTATTTCAGCTGTGTGGGCCATTCTTGCTTTATATATTATACAATGTGACTCTTTCATTCACTTCTACTTTTGAAAATTATACAAAGATCAAGTACCTCCTGCCACACCCAGAAAAGTCACTCCCAGATGGACAGCTAAAATGATACATTGGTGGCTTTTATTGTCTCTAATTATGAACTAAGTCCAAAAGGGGAGCCTTGAGTGAAATTAATGTCTTAAAGCATTGTTCAGTCCTGCCCTAGGTGAATTCCTGACAGCACAGCTCACATGATTCTTATGGCTGTTTTGGGGAGGAGGAAAAGTTCACGTGGCTGGTAATACCGAGGTTAACTTTTCTCTCAGTAGAGATAGCTTGGTAATTTTTCTCCTTAAGCTTTGAGTGCTGGCTGTTGGTTTGGGGTATGCTTGGGAGACAAAATGTTTGAATGTGCTTGGGAGACAAATGTCTCAAAACTAAATTCATATCTGAGGTTCTAAAGTTTGCTAAATGCTGTGCATGTGTGTGGCATTGTGACACACTCCTGTACTATACTAGTAACCCAAAGTCTTGAAATACTTTACTGCTGAGAATGCAACTAAATTACGGTCTATATACATTTCACAAAGTTGCATAACAAATATTTTGGATGAAGTGGAAAAGATCTTTCAAAACTTGTTCATGGGTGTACTCATTGCTCAGGAGAAGATTTGTATTGGCCATTCACTTGGGCAAAAGCAGGAACATGATAGACCTAATATGTATAATCTGCTCCTGTAAAATGTTGAGAATTTCTGAGTGGAAGTTGAAGATACCCCAAACAGCACAGAATCAGGCCCCTCTATCTGTAAATTTTCCTTTTCTGTAGAAAGTATTGTGCACTGAAGCTAAGGAAGAGCAGCATCAAGCTTGGAATACCCAGCATACATTTACAAGACTGTTTGACATTTCTTAGTACTAGTAAATTATTTTTAGGCTGTTAATAGGGATAAAAATCTCAATTTTTTTTTTCACTTTAATGACGCCAGGATCATTATCCAAAGGGAACACATCAGGTCAAGTGTTAACAATATGTGCTTAAAAAAAACCATATTCAAGAACCAACCATCTGTTCCAAAAAAAATCCTACTGCAGCATCAAGAGACTTGATAAGGATTTTAAAAAAATAATGTAATTTCACTGTTTGCTTTAATTTATTTAAAAAAATCAACAGATCGTGTCAATTAACTGACTCGGAAGAATTTAAAACGTTTCTATACAATAATTTTAAATAGAAAATGCAAGTTGCTGAAAGGACATTTAATATTACTTAAGTGAAACACCACTTATAAGGAAAAGGATATTTTCCTTATGCAATGTCTTAAAAAAGCAGTGTTTGAATATGAATCAGTCCCTACAAATTAGACTAGATTTCTATTCCTTAGCAGGAAATCATTGCTGGGTGAACAAATCATTGCAACAAACCTTTTTAAAATCAGTAAATGCCAGAAAAAAAACAGGGAGAAAGTGTGTTAAACGACTCTTTCTATTTGCCATAATGGGGTGGGGAACAAATAATTAGCTCCTTTACCTATTACTTACAGGTTAATTAGTTAATTAATTCATGTTGTCAATAAAATGGGGTGGATACCTATAGAAAGTATCCAAACACTTCAGCTCCTGAATTAACTCCTGATTGAAAGCACTGTAGCATGAGCATGTTGATGATGTGATGGGAACAGGAGTATGTGAGCATCCTCTCTAGTGACTTCAAGAGTATGAAATTGTCTTGGAGATGGATGAAAAGGTAAGGTGAAAAGAGGTGGGGTATTCTGGAGAACATTTGGGGCAAATTAATTACTTCTGAGTTTTTTCAAAGAATGTAATAAAATATAGCACATAGTCAAACATAGCATATAGACCCACATTTCAGTATATTATTTAAATAAATAACACACAACAATATGGCTAGGGGCAGGAATTACACATAAATGGACATAAGTGATTGGAAACTGGTTCAGATCTGTAACATACAGAAGTTGAGTGCACATAAACCACTTTCAGAGACTAACTACAGATAATCAAAAAACCTGAGGTTGAATTGATTCAAAATAGGCAGCTTCCTCTAAGCTGTGTAGGTTGAACTAATAACACATTGAACTGACATGACAGTTTTCAATTGGGAAAGGCAGGGGGAGGCCTGCACTGACCCAGGCCTATAGTCAGGAGGTGCTACAGTACATCTCCCATTCTGCTGGCTATTGCCAGCCCAGCCAAGTGTCCCCAAACCCCTGCTGTAACCCCACAGAGGGTTAAGGCCCACCTTGGTGGAGCCTCTCCCCCCAAGAGGTTTTTCCCCAGCCTGGGTTCCCCAGCCCTGGGGAGCTGAGGGGAATTCCCTTCCTTCCCTTTCCTACCTGTTTATTGCTTCAGCCATTGCCATAGGAGGGATGGAAGAGAAGTCCTCCTGGCCAGGTGCTACCTTGGGGGGGGGGGCTTCCTCCCACCCCAGCCCAGGGACCCCAAGTCCCAGAGAGCCCCAGGGAGCTGAGGGGAATTTTCCCCTGGCCCAGAGGACCCCTCCCTCCTGTGGCAGCCACTGAAACAATCAGTAGCTGGGAAGAGGGCTGCCAGGATCTGTAAAGCCCCTCACCAGAAGGGCTTTCCCTCCCCATACGCTGTGTAGACCCCAGCCAGGGGGGCTGGGGCTCTGTTCCCTTGCCCCTCATCCCTGTGGACTGATGGACATAGGTAGGAAGCAGGCTAAGGAGCAGAGGGGTGAGGCAGTCCCTGCTCCGTTGGAGCAGACAGCATAGCCCAGGGATGCAAAGCATCCTGGGATGCTTGAGGACTGTGAGTTAACTTGCACCAGGAAGGGATCTGGGACAGAAGTTCCATAAAGTGGTTTGACCTAAATCAGTTAAGTCCAATACTACATCTAACCAGGTTTAGTAAGCTATGGGCCAGCCTGCCCATAGCATGGGTAGGCTGGCCTTGGCCCAAGCTGTCTGCTTCAGTTGAGCAAGCAGGGAGGCCCTGGGCCACTGCAAGCATGTGGCTGCATTTCTAGAATAAAAGTGAATGTCTGTTCACTAGCTTATTGGTTCAATCTAGGCAGTTTAGACTAACCTGCAAAGATTGAATTGATTCAGCCTTGTGTTTTTTTGACTGTTTGAATTTAGCCTATGGGATCAAATCCTGGAAAACAATGCACAGCCCACTTTTATATATGACTTTGTGCTCAGGAGAAGTTCATACATTTACAGAGTGTACTTCTGTGGTATAGCCAGTCCATATCTGCTATTGAACAATATGTTATAGTGTGGTTTGCTGCTCCTACTTGCAAAGGACTTAGCTATGCAAATCACTCAACCAGTCACACTTCTCTTCCTCCTCCAAGCATATGTACTCCCTTGCTTCTTTGTTGGTTGTGGAGAGCTGTTGTAGAATCTGGTCTGGCTACAATGGTCAGGGCCAGACCATTCTTTTTGAATAACCTCTCTGTTACTCATCTGCCTTTTACAGAAATAATAGCATGTTCTTGCTGTAGCTGCATTTTGGGACTATGTATAAATTAGTCTTTTCAGCCTGAGACCTTTCAATATATTATTTTTTAAAAAGAAATATCACCAACTCTTGACGTATTCAATCACTGTATGTGGTAGGACTTGATGTAGAGATGGGTCCATACCAATCTCCCCCTGCCTCAATCTGATGACCCACAGATTTAAGGGAAATTCAGAACATCAGATGTGTTTGCTGCTCGTATTCATGTCTAGTTTGAAGTATTTATAAAATCAGACATGGGCTGTCTTGTATAAACGTATGTGCGTGTGTGTGATGTGTGGCTTGATCCTCAGAGTGCTGATCTCTTGCATTTCTGATGGACCCAAGACAAAGACTATGTGGTCCTTGTGGGAGGGGGAGGAGAATGTTGTCTTCCGCACTGAGCATGTTGTATGCAATTTCTCCATACTTAATGGCATTTTTATGTAAGTTGTGTCCTTGGCTTCTGCACTCCATCCAAACTATGATATTCCACAGCTGCTGTCAAATCAAAAAAGAATGAAAAGGTTTATTTCACTCCATTAGCAAATGCTGTAGCTAAAAAATGGATCCACATAATGAAAAAACAAACACCTTAGAGGTGCACAGTTGTTTTGTGTAAGAATTTATAAAAGAAACAGTTTCTGTAAAACACAGCTGAATCTGCTTAATTGATACAGGGACCCCAGTGGAGAGAGAAATACAACAATTAAGCAATCTTCACAATCATCAGAGGTTCCAAGAAATATCTATGTTCCCTTTGTGCTGGTAAACAGCAAGTGCCAGGTCCTGAGCTAGTGTAAATTGGAGTAACTCTGTTGAACTTTAGTCAACTGTTCACAAGTTCACACCAGCTGATGTTCTGGTCTCCTTTATTGGGGATTTTTGTATTGGAAGGGCTTCAATATTTCCTGCCAATGTAAGATCTTAGCAAGTATAAAGGAGGAACAGTAGAAGTGAACTAAAAATCCCAACTAGAACATTGCTTTTGCTAGCAAACATAAGTTTATACCCATTTAAGGTCTGCAGACACTGAGAAGTCTTCTTGAGAGTGCCATAATGGTTTAATCTCAGGTGTGGGACTCAAAGATCTGGATTTTATTTTTAGATCTGCTTCTTAGTAGTATGACCATAAGAAACTTGGTTAATTTATCTGTCTCTCTTTTCCCCTCTGAAACAGAAATTATAGTTATACAATTTTTGCAACTTGCATGAAGTCCTCAGACAGAAGGTGCCAGAGAAATGTCCATCATCATTAATTAAACTTTGTGCCATTTATGGCTTTTAGAGTTACTTGAATGCACTGCACATAATGTGTCATCTGTTTATTATGATTTCAATGAGATGAGTTACTCTTATACATTATTCAAATGTGTTATATTATCAGTGAGCAGTCAGCCAATCAGAATCTGTCCTGATGGCACAGGGCACATCTACATATACAATTAGTGCACAATTCAGGTGCATTAAACTGCACTGGAGTACGCATCTGAACATGTGCCTGTTAAAGGCAAATTTGCTTCCGAAGGGAGCAGGTCAGTCCAGGGCTGCTCCTGCCCTGTTCTTCACCTGTACAGCAGCTAGCAGGTGCTCCAGGCTCCCCCAGGTGCCAGCCCTGGGCTGGCAGGAGGCATGGGGGTTAGGCCTGGGCTCTGGGGGGGGGAGCTGTCTCCACTCCAGAGCAGTTCCCTCATAACTGTGATGCAATTGGGGCTGGCCCTGAGCCCTGGGGGGTCAGGGGAGGTGTCCTGGCCCCATGGTAGCTTCCTCATGGCTGTGGGGAGATCAGGTCTAGCCCTGAGCCCCAGAGTTTGGGGGGAGATATTCCTGCTCTGGGTGGGCCAGTCACAATCTCCGCGTGGCTGGGAGGGAGCTTCACTGGAATTGGGACAGATCTCCCTACACCGTGGAGATCAGGGCTTAGCCAGGCAGCAGTTGTGGCCCTGTGCTTCCTAAACTAACTGGGAACAGATTACTCCTGATCAGGATCTACACGTGTATTTTAGTGCATTAGTCAATGCACCATTTTTCTGGTACCTGTACGTATTGGTACTAGCAAACTATCGTACAACTGTGCGTATTGGTACTAGCATTATACTAATTTAATGTGCAGTGATTGATGCACACATGTAGACGGTGATGTTTTACTGCACATTATATTAGTCTAATGCACAGTAAAGCCTCTTGTGTAGATGCAACCCCAGTGTTTATAAATTAATCTTTTTGATAGAACTTTGGCAGATGTGTGAGATAAGAGTAGCAGTGGTTAATTTTTTTCAGAAGACTCTTTGAAGTGCCTTTGGTTTTCAAAAACAAATGTCCAAAGTCACACTTTTTAGCTATATAGAGGCCCATAAAGGAGAAATCTGCTTTCCAAAAATAGTGAACACATAGTAACTCTCACTGAAGTAAAAGTTGTGTTTGAAAATCAAGTCACTTCTCTAAATATCTAAATATGGATTTAAGAACCTAACGTCAAGCACTGGTTTTTGCAGTTCGGATTTAGCCTGTTTGGATAATTGAATAGAATAACTTTTAATGATAGAATTTGCCTCCTGATTCTTGATGACTATTACTGCAAATATAGCCATTATGTTCCAAATTACCCACATCTGCTAGTTATCAAGGTACTGATGAATAAGTGGACTCCATTGTAGCACTTGAGTAACCAAATTTCTAAGCGAGGTAAAAGGAAATAGTTTTTTTCTTTCCAGGTGTCTGATATAACTGGATATCTCTGTTTCATAACTGACATCCCTTGCCTTCAGCATCAGCTTAACTTGGGAAAGGGGACACTCTGCTCTTTCTGTTCTGGTGCCATCAGTTTTAACTACTTTAACTTACTGGAAAAAAAGAAATAAAAGATTGTTTGAACTGGTTCTAGCTGCTAGCAGCTCTATTTGACCAACATGGCCTTCAGGGCTTATTGGGGTGAAGAGACATTATAAGCACTCGATTTTTTTAAATTCACATTAATTTTCAATATACTGCTCCAGCAGTATGTTCTGGGGCAGTTATGCTAACTCAGGCCCAGCCTAATCATTTCCTTTCAGAGCAGTGATTCTCCTGTGTTGGTTAAACCATCTTTGAGAATTGTTTGCATAAATAAAATGCTGTAACTTTGTTTTAGCACAGGTGAGACACTCACCCTAAGACACTAGTTCTAGTGTCCATAATCTTTTTGGGCCTTTACATGTGCTTGAGGGTGGGGAGGGAGCACTTTAATTAGAGTGGGTTGTGGGAACTGCTCTAATTTAAAGTGCCTGCAACATCTCATTTATTCAGTATCCTGCACTTCAAAATGATGAAAATGGTGATGTGGGCACTTTAACTAAAGGTCTTTCGACAAGCTTTAGTTAAAGCACCTCCATTGCCATTTTGAAGTGCAGGGACGCTGAATACACGTGATGCCAAGACTGCTGGAGCATGCCAATTAGAACACATTGGAGCAGGCGTTGGGCATATTTGTAAGTGCCCTTCATATCTTGTATTTAGGGAGAAAATTGTATTAGAAAACATGAAATTCAAGGTGTAATTTTGTGCACAAGCAAAGATCAAAGGTAAAACCCATTTTCAGAAGTCACTTGTGGCTTAGTCATGAATTGTGAGTCATGAGGCTTATTAGGGATTTTTTTTCCTCGGTAAGAGGAACCAACTTCTGAGACTTTCGTAACTTCTGCAGAATTCAGAATAGTTGTTATCTGTGTTCTATATTGGATATAGCTCCATATATTTTGAAAAATTAAAACCACCTTGTGTCTCTCTTCTTCTTCTTTTTAGGGTCTTTTGTCCCTTTTTAGTTGTGTTGGCCTTATCCCATCATTCTCTTTCTTTAGCCCCAAATGCCAATGGCTTCTAATTTAAAGGTGACCTTTGCAGGTGTCTATGCATTTCAAGAGTGCTTTACCTTTCATTGGAGTGGATTTTAACTTCACTTTTTGTTTTAAAAAAATATCAGTTGGGAGATTCTAATGTTCCCAATTCAGCTTTTTCACTAACAGTCCAAGTTAAAAGTCAGCATGACTGACTATGGAGAGAGGGAGAAAGCGAGTAAGAGCAAGTGCAGATTCATGTAGTAGAGTATTGAATAGGTGCCATTTTTATGTTATTCCCAAAAGACCACGAAGTTAAACTTTATAGAACTATAAAGCTTGTTGCTTCAGAGAGCCTTCTTAGCCTGCTGATCTGCTGTTCCTTTCAGATCCCTCCTGCAACCCCTGAGCCAATGTAACAACTTATGCATAACACTCTTAAAGGAACCCATACATCTTTCCCCTTTACATATAACACATCCCCATGTAATACTAACAAGGAAAGTTTAGTTCAACCCATAGCTAAAGCGCATTTTAATAGATCTTTATTAGTCTTTATATTGGCTTTTTAGCTCTAAGTGATCTTTTCAGTTTCTTAGCATTCTCAGTCCTCATTGGTACAGTTCTTGTTTGGTTACTTTGTTCAGATGTCTCTACTTCTGTGTCATTTTCAATCTCCTCTGTTGTTTCTCGTTGCTTTGTTTTTAGCTCTGTTTCCTTTGGTGAATCTTATGATGCTGCTTCTTTTCTCACCTTTTATGAGCTGCAAGTGTTGTCTGTTCCTTCTTAATACCTGTCCTTCTGGTGTGACTACTTTATAAGATCTGGGAGCTACTTGATGAGAAACTAGTGCTTTTTGTTTCCATGTTTGTCCATCTGAAATAAGCATCGTATCTTTGTTGTGCAGTTGTGGTAACTCCCTGAAACCCTTGCCATAGTACTGTTTTTTATTTGAGCTTGTTGCTTTTTTTAATGTTTTCAGGTCTTGCTTTTCATTCTGATGAGCATCCTTCACAAGATTTGGCAGCCTGGTTTTGAGTTTCCTGTTCAACAGCATTTGTGCTGGGGACAATCCAAGTTTCATCGGTGTTGCCCTGTCATTTAAGAGTGACAGGTAAACATTGGTGTGTGAATCTGTAGCTTTTTTCAGCAATTGCTTCACTATTTGTACTCCATTTTCCACCAAACCGTTGAACTGTAGGTATTTAGGACTTCAAGCATTGTGACAGAATCCATATTTGTTTGCAAACTCTTTAAACTCAAGACAGTTGAAATGAGGTCTGTTGACTGTTCTCATAATTTGTGGAATCCCATGGAAAAATTGATTTGATGTGAATTATGACAGTTTGCTGTTGTGCTTTTGAGCAATGCAATTTCAGGATAGTGAGAATAATAATCCAGCACTAATACATATTTTTTCCCTGCATGCATGAATAAGTCAATGCCTACTTCATACCACTTGAGGAGCTACAGGCTCCTCCATGACTATCATGGGCTCTTTTCTTTTCATTGATCTGTACTTTGGCATGTTGTACAAGCCTTTACAGCATCTTCTATGTCATTATTTGTGTTGGGCCAATATGGAACATCCCTTGCTCTCCTGCATTTTTCAATGCCGAGATGTTAGGGCTATGCAAAGCTTTGGATTGTGATTTGGATTTGGAGATGATTTGGATGATTTGGAGGCCAAATCTATGAATCCAAATTGAATTGCTGGAAGCTTTAGGTTATCTGAATTGATTTGGAAAAGATTCAGAAAAGATTTGGAGATTCAGCCATAGGGTATAATGGGGAATCAATGAAATATCTATAACTTTTTTGTTTTTTGGCTGATTCTGATGAAACTTGTAGAGATGATAGCCTCTGCTGAGACCATGATGTGTGTCAAGATTCCAGGAGATAGGTGGAGGGGTTCAGGGGAAACTGCACCTCAAATTTCTGAAACCAAAACTCAAGTCACATGTGTGTGTTAAGCCACAGTGGAGTGAAAACTGAAAAAAATGGTAGTTCTTGCTAAGGATACAAATCCTGCCAAGTTTCAAGGAGATAGGTGCAGGGATTTGGGGGAAACTGCATCTCAAGCTGCGGACAAGCAAAATTCATGACATGGGTGACACTGTGTGTGTTAAGGCGCAGCAGGGTAAAAGCTGCAGGCCTGCTAGCCCCTGCTGAGGCCACAAAGCCTGCCATTTTTCAAGGAGATAAGTGTAGGAGCTTCTGGGTTCTGGGGCCCTGCACCTCTAGCTGTTGACAGGCAAAACTTGTGTCATGGGTGCTTGGGCAACTGTGTCTGTCTTGGGGCACAGGTCAGGAGAGGGGGAACTACTGCAGGCCTGGCTGCTAAGCTATTGTGTTACCAATAATCAATCATGATTCACTCAGGGACCAGCTCAATACACAGTAGCTGGCAAGGATAATGAGTTAATGAGCGATGATTAACACCTACAAAAACACAGACTAAGGAGAGGAAAGAATCAATACAGAGCTGGGAATTGCTTCTGCTCCAAGACAGAGACAATCAGTTGCACAAGCACCCATGTCAGGAGTCTTGCCTGTCAACAGCTAGGGGTGCAGGGACCCAGAACTCTCCTGCATCTATCTCCTTAACAGCTGGCAGGTTTCGTGGCCACAGCAGGACCTAGCAGCCAGGTCTGCAGTAGTTCCCTCCACCGCCCGGTGCCCCAAGACAGACACAGTTGCACAAGCACCCATGTCACAAGTTTTGCCTGTCAGCAGCTAGAGGTGCAGGGCCCCAGAACCCAGAAGCCCCTGCACTTATCTCCTTGACAGCTGGCAGGCTTTGTGGCCTCAGCAAGAGCTACCATCCTGGCAGTTTTCACCCCCTTGTGCCTTTACATGCACAGTGTCACCCATGTCATGAGTTTTGCTTGTCTGCAGCTTGAGGTGCAGTTTCCCTCAAACCCCTGCACCTATCTCCTTGAAACTTGGCAGGCTTTGTGGCCTCAGCAAGAGCTAGCATCCCTGCAGTTTTCATCCCACTGTGCCTTAACACACACACAGTGTCACCTATGTCATGAGTTTTGCTTTCAGGATTTGAGGTACAGTTTCCCTAACCCTGCACCTATCACCTTGAAGCTTGGCACATGTCATGCTCTCAGCATAGGCTACCATCCCTGCAAGGTTCATCTGAATCAGCCAAAAGACAATAAAGTTATAGATATTGTGCCCGCCTTTGCTCTCTTAGGTGCTCCTAAGCAGCCTTTGCCAGGGCGGTTGATCTGGTTTGTCCCGGGCCTGCAAGTGAACCCCAGAGGGTACCTCGGCTGATGTCAGAAGACCCCCTTAACTCTCCTGCCATGAATTTGAATGGATCCTCAGTGGAAAGGGTCTCCTTCAAGGAAGCCTCCAGGGTCGTCACGCCTCTCGGCAGGCACTCATGGGGCTCCTACCTCCCCTACACCCTGGCCAAACTCCACCTTTTGCTGCAGATCTTCAAGCCTCGCTTTATCACTGGTCCCCACTGGTTTCTTCTCCTGAACCTCCCGTTGTCCTACAGCCACTGGCCCTGGTGTCCTGGGCCGAGCTCTGGTGTGAAGGCTAAGAGGCCCTTGGTTTCTGCCAATGGTGGCTCCCCATGCGCCCCTTCCGCCGACCCTTGCCCCTATTCCAACACCCGCCGTGACACCACGTGAAATACCCACCACCACGGTTGCCAGAGAGGTGCAACCGTCAAGCAAGAAGGAGCCCAGAATGAAAATAGAGTGCCCCAGCCTGTGGGGCCCTGTGCTTCCCTGGTGCCTCAGTGTCCCCAGGCCCGGGTGCTTGTCCCCCGATCGGGGCTCTTCTCTCTCCCCTAGGCGCGGCTTCTATCTGGGGATATAGTTATGGTCACCTGAGCTCCTATAGCCATGGCTGGCTCCTCTTGGAGACACTGTGGGCCTCTCTGCTGGCACCCTAACTCCTCCAGCCTTCCCAGTTCGGGATCTTCCATCACTTCCATCGCAGCTATCCCAGATGGGGCTCCCGCCGGTCTCACTTCTGTTGCCTTCTCTCTTCACTATCCCTCGGCTCCGAGCTTCCCCATAGCTGCTCCAGCTTCCCCGACTCTCGCTGCCTCCACTGCTCTCTCTACTCTCACCGCTTTCGCTGCTCCCTCTGCTTTCATTGCTCATGCTGTTTCCTCTGTTCTTGCTGCTTTCTCCGCTGACTTCTCTTCTGGCTTCTCCACCAGCTTCTTTGCCGTCTTCTCTGCCAGCTTCCCTGCCGGCTTCCCTGCCGGCTCCTCCGCCGGCTTCTCTGCTACTGCAGCTCTCGCCGCCACCTCAGCTGCAGCTACCCCCGCCATCTCGGGCTGCCAGATGCCGCGGATGCATGTTTCTGGCCTTAGGTTTCCCTGCGGGCTCTCCAATTGCCTGCCCGCCTCCTGCGCCCTCGGGGCTGCCCTTTATTTCCACCGGGTGGTGTCTCTTGCTGACATCACCTGGCCCCAGCTGAATATGAGCGTGTCTAATGAACCGCACAGGCGGTTTTCCAGCGCGTGCTCCCCTGCTCTTTCCGGCCCCTGCGAACGGTAAGTTGGGGCTTTCTTCCCCTTCTGTTTTGGCCTGGGGTTCCCTTGTAACCCCAGGATCCCCCTCTTTTAAACCAGCATCCCTGGGACAGATATTTCATTAATTCCCCATTATACTCTATGGCTGAATCTCTGAATTGGCTCCAGATCTTCTGAAATGATTCGGCCGAATCGAATTGGAAAAACGATTTGGATCTCTGAATTGACTATCTGGGATCTGAATCGGACAAATCCAAATTGAATAGTTTCCTTTTCACACAGGCCTAGTAGATGCCCATCATGTATTCTGTTTAATATGTCTTTCTTTAGCATGACTGACAGCTCTTCCTTGAACTGAGAGTAGAGGCTAGGTATATGTTTTCCAGGCTGATCAGAACAAATAACTGTTATCACTTTTTTGCAGTGTAGTGTCCTGAGCTCTAATTGCTTCTGCCCACATTTTATCTGTGATAGGAATCACTCTTTTAATTAAATAAAAATGTAAGATGTCTGAGCCTGAAATTCTGTAATTTTCCATTGTGTCATATGTTCTGGACAATATATCTGCAATAAGTAGATGTTTTCCTGGTGTGTACTGTATGTCTAGATCACACATTTGCAGTTGAAAGAAAAATCTCTGATCTGGGTGGCATGTCTTATAACCCTTTCTTTGCTACAGTTACCAAAGATTTATGATCATTTTAAGCTATTACAAGGCTACCTGTAGACGAATATATGGAGATTCTTGCAGCCATATACCAGGGCTAAACTTTTTTTCTCAATTTGTGCATGTAGACACTCTGACTTAGAGAGTGCCCTAGATGCATATGCTACTGGTCTTTAGCTATCCCCATGCCTTTGAAGCAAAGCTGCTCCAATGCTTTCTTTAGAAGGATCTGTTGACAATTTAATGACTCTTTTAGGGTCATAGTATTTTACTACCAGAGCTTTCATAATTTTTCCCTCAAGTTTTTAAATTCACCTTCATGTGCATGTTCCTATATCCACTGACCATGCTTTTGTAGGAGTAATCTAAGATGTTTGGTCTGCTCTGCCTAGCTAGGTAGATACTGCCCTACAAAATTGATCATTCCCAGTAATCTTTGCATTCCTTCCTTATCTGTAGGGGGTGGCATGTTTGTAATGGCTTGCAGGATCCCTTTCAGGATCAAATTGCACCCCTTTCTCAGAGATCTTTTCTCCCAAATATGTTATTTCTTTGACCCTGAGTTTGTATTTTTGTTTGTTCCATGTCAAACCTGCTCTGCAAACTCTTTCTAGTGCTTTTCTTAGCTTCAAGTCATGTTCTTCCATAGTATTTCCCCAAACAAATACATAATCAATATAAATCATAGTTCCATCAAGACTTTAAAAAATGTCATACTTCAGACATTTTCAGATGCAGAATGCAGTCCAAAAGGAAGCTTACGAAAGCAGTACCTTCCAAAGGGCATATTGAAGGTACATAATCTAGTGCTATTCTTGTCTAGGGGCACTTGCCAAAACTCAGAAGAGGCATCCAAAGTGGAGAAATACTTAGCTTCTGCCATGTTGGCAAAAATCTCTTCCCTGGTGGGAATAGGAAAATGCTCCCTTTTGATATACCTGGTCATTTGCTTAGGATCCAGACACAATCTCAAGGATCCATCATTTTTTCTATTATGGCCAGTGAATGAACCCAGGTAGTTGGTTGCTCTACTTTTTCTATTATGTCCATGTTAACTAATCTATCTAATTCCTTTTTTTCAGTTTTTCCCTTTGTACAAGGGGAACATTTCCTGGAACATGTATGGTGGGTGTATTTAGTTCTCTTAATTCCATCTTGTACTTAGTTGACAGTTTCCCTATGCCTTGAAACACATCATAAAACTCTTCTCTGTTCTTGCTTTCTGGTCCCTCAGTGGCATCCATTCTCTCAAACCTAGAGTTTTACATGTTCACAACCCAATAATTGGCACTAGCTTTCCTGAGACTGTTACAAACTGAATTTGTACTATATTACCCTTGTGCCTAGCATGCAATGCACAAACACCCTTGGTTGCACTCATGTTCCCATTATATGCTCTAAGTCTCACTTTCTTATTCTCATAGTACACAGGTTTAGTTTTCATTTTTTTTAATAATGTATTCTGGTATTAAATTGATCTGCATCCCTGTATCTGATTTAAAAGTTATGATTAGTCCATTGGTTTCCAGAGTGATTGTCCAATCCTCAGAAGAATGAACTTCTAATTGCATTTTGCCAGTGAGGAATTCTTCCTTGTTGCATAGAGCATGCATTTGATGTTTCTTGTTTGGTACATCCTACTTCTTTCTACAAACTCTTGCAAAGTGATTGAACCTTTTGCATTTGTTGCAGTGCTTACTAAATGCAGGGCATTTCATGGGTTTGTGGTACCCCGCACCAGCATCTGCAGCTGACAATTGTTTCTTCAAGCAATTCTCTTTCACCTGTGCTTGCCTGCTTCATAGTGAGGTCCTCCTTTCTGCTTTATTTGTGTTGCAATAGGTTTCTGCAGGCTTATAATCCTATCTAATTCAGTTTGTTCTGTTTTTTCCTCCAGCTTCTGCAGCCTGGCATTTATTATGTCAGCTATAGGGGTGTGCGTATTCTATTTGGTTTCAGCTTCAATCAGGGACAGTGATTCGATTTGTTGATTCAGATCACTGTCCCTGATTTGATTTGGCCAAATCTGAATCCGAAGATTCGATGCTGATTGGGAGAATCAGCGATTCAGCCATAGACACAGCTTTAAATGTTTTTTCTACATACCTCAAGGTACCAGGCATGGCTCATGAATGCTGTGATTATGGGGTGGATGGAGCATCCCACAGGAGTGCGGGGGGGGGGGGGGACTGCATGCTCCCTGGCAGACCCGGAAGTGGACCAGAAGTGCTTCTGGTCTGCTTCCAGGTCGCTGCCAAGTACACTGGGGACCCCCACCATTGCAGCATTGAGAAGCTGCCTGGTACCTTGAGGTATGTAGAAAAAACATTTAAAGCTGTGTCTATATCGAAATTGCCAAATCTTTCCAAATCTTTCTGAATTGATTTGGAGGGTTCTGATTTGATTTGGAGAGATTAAAGGGTCTTCTGATTTTATTTAGATTCGGAGATTCAGCCACCGAATCGGGCCGAATCTCTGCCAAATCAAATCATGGACTGAAGCTTTGCACAGCCCTAGTCATCCGCGTGGCACATTCTAACTGCCTTTTCCAAATTAAGCTCAGGATCCTCTAGCAGGCTTTTCCTGAGGCTTGTATCTCTTATACCTAATATTATTTGGTCTCTGATCATGGACTCTTTTGGGTCTCCAAATTTGCATGTCTGTCTCGGCAGTCTGAGGTCTTTGACAAACTCTTCTATTGTCTCACATTTTTTTTCTGCTGTCTCATGTAGAAGTTATACCATTCAAAGATTTCATTTTTGGGGGGTATAAAGTATTCCTCAAACTTTTTTATTACTGTGCTGTAGCTTTTCTGTTGTGCTTCTGGCAGTTGTAGGCTATTAATAGAGAGACGGAGCTTCTGGGCCTGCTGTATTTAAAAAAAAAATAGCTGCTTTGAGTGGATTTTCCTTCTCTGTAGCTCCACTGGCCATCATATATATGGTGAAGCTCCGCTTACATTTCTTCCAGTTTTCTGCTGCGCTGCTAGACAGCTTTAACTCCTCTGGAATTTTGAGATGCTCCATTTTTCTGTCTTTCTTCGCACCCCGCTCCTCATACTACACATTATTCTCAAAAGACCAAGGAGTTAAACTTAGAGAATGATAAAGTTAGTTTATTCAGAGAGTCTTCTTAGCCTACTGATTTGCTGTTTCCTCTGGTTCCCTCCTGCAGTCCCCAGGCCAATGTAACTTATACATAACACCATTAAAGGTATCCACACAATTTTCACTGAGAGTGTTTCTTCGTTTCTGTTTCCAGTGGCATTCTCCATCCAAGACATGGAGATATTTGGTGTTTAAGGATATCTAAATGACTCTCTGAGATATTATATAGGAAAAACTGAATACCTTATTGGTATCAAATTTTGACACATTTCATGTAACTATAGAGATTTCAAATCTTTGCAATATATATAATAAAAAGGCTTTTTTTAAAAACACATATTTTCTAATTTTATTCCAAATCTTCTGTGTCTCTAGTCTATAATATCTTCCCCTTTACCCCACTTACTCTAGTGTGTCATTGCTACCTCTCTGCTGGCTGGATAGGACTGCCTTTAAGTCTTGAACTAGGAAGGTAAGGGATATATTATTTGAAACACTTCTATCATAGACGTGCCAAGCCCAAGTAATGTAAGACAAGAACCAGAAATCCAGCCTGTTTTCCTGAGGACAGTGTACCATCACCATCCTCTACTTTTTTTAAAAACAAAAAGGTTATAAATGTTACATGTTCTTTGGTTACATTATGCCTCCACATAACACCACGGGCCATCCTTTATAATGTGTGCTTTCTTGGTTGGTGCTCTTAAAACTTAGTAGACATCCATAAATTCCTGCAGAAGCTGAGATGGAAATGCTTGGGTTTTTTTTCCCCACATGAATAGTTTATTTCCAAACAATGCAATTCCAATTTTACTGAAACTGTTCATATATTTGTACCATTCATCTAATAGTTTTGGCTGGAAATATCATACCAACACTTTCAAAGTGAACAGATGAAATTTTCATTTCAAAACAGTGTTTGAAAGGCACACTTAGATAAAATGTAAGTAGTCTTAAGGTATAGAATACACCTAAAAAATTAAAAACATTTTAATTTCAATTTAACAAGACAAACAAAAATATTGAGATAACTTATTTTTTTAATTAGTTGTATTTACCAAATGTAAAAACTATTCTTAGAATCATAGAAGTGGATTGGAAGGGACCTCAGGTGGTCATCTAGCTCAACCTCTGCTCAAAGCAGGACTGGCCCCAACTAGGTCATCCCACACATGGCTTTGTCAAGCCAGGTCTTAAAAACCTCTAAGGACACAGAGTCCACAACCTCTCTGGGTAATCTGTTCCAGTGCTTTACTACTCCCCTTGTGAGCATTTTCCCCTTTATATCTAACCTAAATTTCCTTTGCTGCAACTTGAAATGATTGCTCCTTGTTCTGTCATCTACCACCACTGAGAACAGTTTAGCTTCATCCTCTTTGGAACCACCCTTCAGGTATTTTAAAGCTACCCTATCAGTCTTCTCTTCTCCAGACTAAATAAGACCAGTTCCCTCAGCCTCTCCTCTGAAGTCATATGCCCCAGCCCTCTAACCATTTTTGTCCACATCTTTTCTGTAATGTAGGGCCCAAAACTGGACACAGTACTCCAGATGTGGCCTCACCAAGTGCCAAAGAGATGGGAAGAAACATCTCCCATGATCTGCTGGCAATGTTCGTGCTAATATAGCCCAATATGCTGTTAGCCTTCTTTGCATCAAAGGCACACTGTTGACTTGTATTCAGCTTCTTGCCCATTGTAACCCACAGGACTTTTTCTGCAGAGCTGCTGTCCATCCAGTTATCTCCCAGCCTGTACTGGTGCCTGGGGTTGTTCTGTCCTAAGTGCAGGAATTTGTGCTTGACTTATTGAACCTCAGGAGATTTCATTTGGTCCAGTTCTCTAATTTGTCTAGGTTTCTCTGAATCCTCTCCCTACCCTCGAGGGTATCTACTACTATGCCCAGCTTTGTGTCATCCACAAACTTGCTGAGGGTGCACTCCATCCCATCTTCCAGGTCATTGATGAAGATATTGAACAAGACTGACTCCACTGGCGACCAGCTGCCAACTAGACGGAGAGCTGTTGATTACTACCCTCTGAGCCCAATGATCCAGCCAGTTTTTTATCCACCTTCTTTGTATATCTCTAGCTGTGATGGTATCTAGATTTCTTCAGAGAACCTTGAGGTGCAGTTTCTTTGACTTATCTTATCCCACAAGTTGAGGTCTGTAGTGCCTCCCTAAAAACAAGTTTACTTTGAAAACTACTATAAGCCGGAAGGGCAGCTGCTCTGGTACATGCCTGCTTTTTTCCTGCAAATAAATTAGTACAAATAAAGCTTCTGATGGACATAAGATCCTTTAAAGTCCCAAGGGTTTACACACTGACCTGCATTTTAGAATAACCTTATTTTTTTACAAAAGGTTTTGCTCCTACTTTTCTAGCATCAAAAGTTTTGATTTATAAAACATTTGCTTCTATCAGTGTTTTAGAATTTTGCTATAGATTTTTTTCTTTTGGAAATGGGGTGCATATTGTGTGCTGGATTGATTAAAATCAAAACCCTGAAGTGTTAGTCAGAAGTGCCCTGAGGGAAGCAACTTGGCAAAAGAACAAATTTTATTTTTTAAAAATCAAACAGGAAAAATACAGAACAATATCCATAAAACTCATGGAACAGATTAATTTCAGTAGCTGAAACAATAAGATATCAACACTGTCAAAAAATCATAATTGCTTTAACACTGTAACATTATTTATTTAATATTGAGGAAATACTATTGCACTCTAGTTAAAAAAAAAACCCCCAAAACCCAAAAACGACTTTAAAAAGCATGAAAATAGTATTAAAAATTAACAAAAACTTTACAACAGTGGAGTGGGTGGCTCAGAAAAACTGATTATGGCATATAGGGTGCATCTACCAAAGATGGTTACTGTGGAGTAGACTAATTAGCTTCATAGTAAATGTCTCAGGATCTACATGTGCAGAGCTATAAGGCTAGAGTAAACTAATAAACTCCTCAGCAGGATAGTACTTGTAAATACTCCAGAGCAGTGCACATGTAGTCACTGATGGGACTGGCTGGGGCACAAGGATGCTTCAATGTGGGGGCTGCCTGCCAGCTGAAGCACCCTCATGCCCCAGCTAGCCCCTCCATAGCACATTGAACCAGGTTGAAGCAGCTCCAGGCTAGCAGGCTGACCCTCCAGGCCCCTTGCCAGCTGTGGCTGCTTCTACCTGGCTTAATGTAATGTGATCTCAGGCGCACATGTAAACAGTGCCCAGAAGCAATAAACTCCAGCATGCTAAGTTATTGCATTGCATTAATATGCACATGTAGATGCACTCTCAGTCTTTCACACCAGGTCAGTAATGGCTCAAAGTCATTACCATTTGAAGGCTATTTGGCCTATGAGAAATGAGATGATAGCCTTTATCTAATTTCCAGTGGGCAGACATGCCCATTCTTAGAAGCCTGCTATCAAAAGTGACTTGAAATAATGAAGTACACTTGTTGCACAGAAACCAAACATTGGATGTGGTACAGAGAGCTATCAATATTTCCTCTTTCAGAGGAAATCACTTACCAAGGCATAGTGGTGGAGGAACATGGATAGTTTTGTTCTACCGAATATGGCATCCAAGACTATCATCAAACATCTTTCCACCATTACTGACCATTCATGTGATATGATTTTTCCCCCTTGCTGCTGTTAGCCAACATTTATATTGCACTGGAGCCGTAACAGCTTGGTTGTGCTCAATTGTACTAAGTTCTATACTATCTAAAGGATTTGCACAAAGCTTCTCACTTTAGGGCTTAAAAAAGCATAGCTCCTACTCCCTCACAGGGATTTTAATCTTAAGGACTTCTCTTGAGATGTGCTAAATCCATACCTCCATGGGACTTGTGAGTGCCGAGAACCCTTAATTAATCCTTTACTTTAAAACATAATGTATTTTGACTTCTTTACTCCCACACCTGAGTTGTGCCTTTTCTTTCCCATTTCCAATGATTCCTGTGTCTTCAGCAGGAAACATTATCAAATGGGCCCCAAACAGTTCACTCATAACCCCTCTGTTGCCCCCTCTTTCAGCCTGTCACATATCATTAGTGTGACCCCATCCTCCATGAGGTGGTGCCAGACTAGGTTGCCATAAGCCTCATCTGCATATCGATTTTTGGAGTATCTCAGGACTCATGACCAGAACACCTGGTTCTAGTCATGAGTGGGGATGCTAAATAGCACATGGATCCTTTGAGGGGGATGGGGTATCTCTGGAGTACATGCACATACTGAGCAATGCTGAGCTGTGGTTTACCATGGCTTGAAATGTTGTTGACTCTGGGGCCCAGCCCAATGAATTATACGGTAAATCATGAGCCTTTAGGCTTTGGACTAATACCATGCATAGTTTGTAGGCACAGAGGCAGTTTTTGTGATTATAATGGACACAGGATACTGTGATGGGTGTGTGGTAGTGGTTAGTATAACAGATGCGTATGCTTAACTGTATACATATGTTATGGATTGTCAAGTGAACCATGCTGGCTAAGAGACAGGGCTGTAAAAGTATAGGTGTATAGAAATATTTATATGTGAGCTATCTTTTGAAGAAACGGTTTTAGTTGATTATGCAGAATTTGTAGTTTTTCTTGTTCATACCTCCAAACAAAACCAAAGTTTGAGAATACATATGAACTCAAAGTAAAGATGCTCAGCTATTATGTTGAAGTCTCAGCTTAAAAACACTTCGGAAATGGAAATGGTTGAAATCATCCCTGATGTTATGAATGGACACAACAAAGAGTAGCATCTCTGTATTAGTGAGTGGAAAAGTGGGCACAGTTTTTAGATTGAATTTTCAAATGCTAATTCAAGCAACTAGCGTGGTAGGTGGGAAGTGGCAAACAAAAACATATCGTATGGCTTTTCTGGAAGACAGTGCTCAGGCCACATACTTCTGCTCCAGAAGTTTCATAGTAGGGGGGGCTTTCAAGCCAAATATAAATCTGAAGCCACAGACAGTTTTCAGACCCAAGTTCAGTTTTCAAATGTTGTAACATTCCAAGTGTGTTCACGAAAATGATTTTTGTTCAAATACGTCTGTTTATTATGGTGTGGTAGGTACAGTACTCTTTAAAGACATAAATAAATGTGGCTCAGAGAAGGCACATTATTCCTTTAAGTTACAATTGTAGGGGAAAATAAAACAGTGGCATTCAAATGAAGCTTGACAGTCTGCATAGTAGGCACCAGCCATCTGTGCTATGGCAGCACTGTTTGTATTTTAATGTTTAAACATACAGCAAAGATAATTAAGAATAACTATAATTAAAAATGATTACAACAAATTACTTTTCCCTCAACAGTAATATGTGTCTGTAACTTATAAGTTACTTGATAAAGTAACCTTTTGGTAAGCCAAATAGGATGGCATTGCAATTTTTATCCTGTTTCTGACGATTCACAGATTTTTAGGAGGATTTCTCCCCTCAGAATGATAACAGCATTTAACATACTGAGCTTTACCCACCCATCTGATGTACAGCAATTATTGCTGAAGTTTTATCCTTTGCATCAGTTGCTTTTCTTTTCTTTTTTTCTCCTTCACAGAAGATTAGAAGTTGCTTATTCCTTGGAGAATGCAAATAATAGAAAAATGCACAAAAATTTCATTTTTCATTTTCAAAGAGAAAATATTAATCTTTGCTTCTGACATACAAAAATCTGTGTATTTTAAATTGAGAAACTTAGAGAAAAATGCACGTGGTTTGGTAGAATACACTCTTTCTAATAACAGTGCTTTCTAATAGTACCAGTCCTATAATGAGTTCCATGTGGATACTCTCCTGCTGACTTTGGTGAGGCTGCTGACAGGCATAGTGGCCTATTCTGGTGGAGATCAATGCAGGATGGGGCCTGAAGTGCTTTACAAGTGTTAAAGGTCAGATGTTTCAAAAGGGTCAGTGCTAGATTTTCAAGCACTCAGCACCCAGCCATTCCTACTGTGAAGAATTAAATGGACAGATTATCAGAAGACTAGGTATGGAATTGAAAGGAAAATGGTTGTTTTCCAGAGAAAATATCTATATTTTTAAAACAAAATATGGACATTTAAAACATTGTAGTTAAAAATAGATAATTTGAATTCTGGAATACTTTTCAGGGACTTTGTTGTTGAGGTGCATCATTCTTTCATTCTTCCCCATAGGCTGGGGTCTGTGATAAGACTGTCTTTTGTGATGTGTCTTCCCGTGAGAAGAAGCAGTGCAAAACAATGGTGGTTATGTGCCCATAATCATTGTTGGTAGTCCGTCGATACAAAGATGACAAGCTTCCTGTAAATAGGGAAGTTATCAGAAGTCTGTAAATGACCAAGAAGGCCAATCCAACATCCATATGTTTGATTGCAGAGGCGGTAAATACTTTGGGGAGGAAGGAATAGAACCAAATGATGTCAGGTCACAGCTCTTTCCTTTTGTTTCTCTTGTCTATCCACCTCCATAACGAGGTGAGTTTGCTCGAAGTAATGAATGTCTTATCATGGATAATGGCACCATCGCACTTGATTTAATGCTTGAATCTTCCAGATATTGATGTTAATGTTGCATTTCTTTAGATTGGCTTTCAAGGTGTTCTTCAATCTCTTCTTTTGGCCACCTCTAGAGGAGTGACCATCAGTGAGTTGGGAGTATAGAGCTTGCTTTGGGAGCTGGTTGCCAGGCATCATTATGACCTGTTCTGTCTGATGGACCTTTGATGTGGGTGGTGCTTGCTTGAACCAGAACTTAAGTGTTCATTCTTCTGTCTTTCCAACTGATATGGAGGATTTCTGAAGACATTGCTGATAGTAACTTTCCAAACCTTTCAGATGTTTCTGATATGCTATCCAAGTTTCAAACCCATACAACAGGATAGGAATGACCACAGCCTGGTAGATGAGACATTTAGTTTGGGTCCTGATGTCATGTTCATCAAAGGCACAATTTGAGAGATGTCCAGAGGCAGTACTGGTGGATTTTATCCAGTGTTGAATATTGTTGTCTATATTTAGTTTTTGGAGAAGGTGGCTACTTAAGTCATGGAAATCCTCAACATTCTCCATGAATTTCCCTCTAAGTGTAATGTGTAGAGGAGCAGCTGTTTGGTTTGGGGTGGGTTGATAAAGTATCTTGGTTTTTGTGAGGTTGACAGTGAGTCCAAGCATTAAATACGCTTCACAGAAGCAATCGAGAGTGGCTTAGAGCTCTTCAAATGAGTGGGCACACAATTTGAAGCATACTTTTTGGTTATCCTCGTTTTGGAATGTAACCGGATTTGGAATGTAACCAATCTTATGTGAAAGAGACCTATGAAATATTGGATGCTGACTCCAGAGGGAGTTCTATCAGCAATGAGATACAGAATAGTTGCAGTATAGATGGAAAAAAGTGTTGGTGCAATCATACATCCTTGTTTGACTCCAGTTTTAATACTGAAGGGGTCCGTTTCTAAGCCATGTGTTTCCATAGCGCGTTGATGGTGGAATTCTGTTTAAAGAGTATTTCATCCTTAGACTTCAATGGGACAATTCCATGAGTGCTTGGTGTGGTGGAACTCGGCCCACTGAGAAGAATGCACTTGACCCAGAACTTCCAAGGGGTAGAGAAATGGCATTTCAGAATCAAAATATTTCAGTGTTCAGATATTCTGCATTTGAATGAAAAATGAAATGGAAAGCAGAAACTGTTCATGAAAAGTTTTTCTGTAGTCAGTTTTCCCTGAAAAACACTATAGGTGGAACATTTATGACCAGCTCTTCTCAATACCCAGCAGTTTTGAGCTCTATTGAATTTTTTTTCTGTAGGTGAAGGCAAATGGGGTTCTGTCTCTTCCTGATGAGTAAACAGAGAAACATGCAGGCTGGATAATGATTTTTTATGCCCATGAAATTATTCTGTGGTAGAGTCAGAGGAAGTCCCCAGTCTCCAGTTAACTGCTTATATCAGTGGACCAAAGGCTAAAAAAATAGGCTTTTTTATTCTGGAGGGGTTTTTTTAGATGCTTCACTTTCTTGAATGCAGTATCAGAGAATCAAAAGTTGACTCCTTACAAGAAAAAAAAAAGCATTTAAATTAATCATAGGAAAGGTAAACTTTGCTATTTTACAGAAACAATGTGAAAAATACTGCTTCAGACCAAGTTAACATGCTTATAATGAAAGAGGAGGGCTTCTAAAAGTGGGCTTAGTTGGGAATGGCAAGTGCATTAATATGCACATGTTTGCAAACTAAGCTTGCCACCACTGGCTTTCTTGTAGGCCTGGAGGTGTGGCAGGTGCTGCACAATCTCAGAGAAAGCCATTCCCTGTACAGCTGAACTGTGTGATCACATGCTGGTCAGTCAGATTAGCAGAATGAAGAGACTATCTAAGTGGGATATGAATAAAACATTGCAATAATGTGAAGAAGAATCCAAAACACTTTCCCAAACTAATGTTTTATTTACTGCTCTAAGCAGTTTAGTGCTGTTCTAGAATGTATTGTTTGATGGGCATTATGTTTTATAAAGTTTGCATTGATAAGATTATCTGCTTTTCATACTGTGGAATCACACAATCTCCTTCCTTTAAAATAACATTACTTTATTCATTTCATTCTTAAACATTTTGGTCCAAATTCAGCCCTGGTTCAAGTCTCTTGATGCCAATAGAGTTACAGCAGAGATGTATTTGACCCTAGAGTTAATATAATGAAAAGATAACATAATACTATATGTTCATATAAATTAAAGATGGGAAATACCAATTAGGTTAGCTAGTCTGTACCCTGGGGACAAGTTCAGGATTTTTCTTTTGTGCTTTGCATAGTTTTAAGAAACTCGAGCAATAGGACTTCTCTCTTGGAAGACTATCCTGTAGTCTGTCAGATTTTACAATTAAGAAATGCTTTCTGAAGCCCAGTCTAAATTTCCCTTTGAATAATCTCAGTTTCAGTTTACTTACTTACATTTTAATTTTTGTCTTCTGTCATTGTAAGAAAGTCTTAGTAACTTGGTCAAGGAATACATAATCCTTGCCTCACAAGCTCTGCTATATAATAGCCAGCCTTACATATGTTTTCATTCAACACCTTTGCACATGAAGTTTAAATACAGTCAGGGAGACTTCTAATTTTCAAAAGCCAAGGGAAATGTTTCAGGCCACATATAAATCACTGCAACCTCTTTTTTTGTCCTGATGTTTGAAAAAGTGTTTTCTTGTTGTTGTTTTGTTGTTTTTTTTTAATGTTTTCCTGTTTGTTTTTTTTTGAGTGACTGGAAACAGAAATGCAAAAGCAATATATTTCCAGCCTTGCTCTATCCGGAAAATATTGACAATTTCATATGAAAGCATGATCTTTTAAAATTTCAGCTTTATCTCAAGGGAGGGGTCAGAACCAAAACCCCAGAGCCCCAAATTTTCAGAAAGCTTATAATTTCAGAGACATTATATTCTTTAGGAAAGTTATAAGTAAGCTTATACCACAGTAGCGCCTGTCTGCAGAAGAATTTTTTATTTATGTCGTGTATATAACAAGTGGGCATGCCTAGATGTACATATTAATGTGTATGAATAAACTCTGGAGTTAATTGCTCCTGGGTGTGCTGTCTACACATGTGCCTGAGACTGGAGCATATTGAGTTGGATCAGAGCAGCCCAGGGGGGGCAGTGAGTCAGCCTCGCAGCCCAGGGCAGCTCCATCTAACTCAGCATGCTGCAGAGGGGCTGGCTGGGGCACGAGAGCTCTTCAGTGTGGGGCTAGCTAGCAGGCAACCCCAGCTCTGAAGCACCCCTGTGCCCCAGCCAGCTGGGTTAGCATCTACATGTGAGCTGCTGTGGAGTAATAAACTCTGCAGCAGGATAATATTTATAAGTACTACCCTGCTGCAGAGTTAATTAGTTTACTTCATCCTAATAGGGGTGCATGTGTAGATGTGCAGTGTTTACTGTGAAGTTAATTAGTCTACTGCACAGTAAACATCTCATATAGGTGGGCCAGTTTGTTGTAATCAGTGTCAATGTCAAACGTATCTCCCACATCCTAGCACAAAAAAGGCCAATGGAAACTTTCTTGAGTTGGTGCCAGTACATATAGATTTATCTTTATAGAGGGAAAAAAAGAATCTGTGTGCAGCTCAAAGCAATGTCCATTCTATAAATCCTTCTTTTTCCTATGAAACTGGCTTTGGTCAAATGTGTACTGTGTATTTTGCAGCCAGGGACAGGAGACTGGTGGAAATTAATTTCTTATATTCATTCCAGAAGTGCCTACCAGTACTGTTTGGCTGAGACAGGCTAGACAAATGTTTATGAATGGAATATTTCCTTATTACGTACAACTTACTGCATCAAATGACTAATCTGCAATTTTTAAACCTTTTTGGTCCGGCTGACCATTTTGGTTTGGTCACATGGTAAGTATTAATTTTTATAGTTAGGTATCCAGGGTGTGGCTGTATTGGTCTAGAGGAAAAAGCAATCAGGACTCATGGTAGAGGTGATATCTTTTATTAGACCAACAAGATTTAAAAAAAAAAAATTAATTGCAAGCTTTCAGGCACAAACACCTTTCATTGGGCATCAGAGAAAAGATTGTAAAAGTTCTCCTGGGTAGAAATGAAAGTTCATATTTCATAGGATTTCACAGAGGAGTCAATAGATGGGCAGGCAGTTCTTAGCTGGTAAGGTGTCTCAGCTATCTTGTGAGATTCTGTTATGATGCAAATTATCTTGAACCAAGGCAGGAGCAATATCTCAGGTTTTCAGGTGGTCACAATTGCTTCCTGCTTGGGAAATTATGAAGATTTCATTTTTAAAAATTGGCTAAAATTCGATATCTTCCATGTGTCAGGTATCCAGGTTGTAGCTGTATTGGTCTAGAGGAAAAGACAATCAGGGCTCATGGTAGAAGTAATATCTTTTAGTAGACCAACAAGATTTTTGCAAAACAAATTCTTTAATTACAAGCTTTCAGGCACAAACATCCTGGAGACCTGACACATGGATGATATTGAATTTTAGCTGGGTTTTTTTAAAATTAAATCTTCATAGTTTCCCAAGCAGGAAGCATCTGTGACCACCCAAAACCTACGAAACTGCTCCTCCTTTGGTTCAGAGTAATTTGCATCATAACAGAGCCTCACAAGAGAGCTGAGAGAGACCTTACCAGCTAAGAACTGCCTGCCCAGAGGAGCTTTCCATCTATTGACTCCTGTGAAATCCTATGAAATATGAACTTTCATTTCTACTCTGAAGAACTTTTACAATCTTTTCTCTGATGCCTGATGAAGGGTGTTTGTGCCTTTAGGTTGCAATTAAAGAATTTTTTTCTCAAAAATCTTCTTGGTCTAATAAAAGATAGCACCTCTACCATGAGCCCTGAATGCTTATAGTTAACATTTTGGTTAACCATCTTATTTCTTAAGGGGAATGAATAAATGAGGGGATCATATTTACTGAATCTTGAAAAGCCTAAAGCAGAAGTTCAGGAAATAAATACATAAACTATCAACAAATATAATTACAGTTACATTGTAGGTATTGGAGGGGGGTGGGAATATGCAAACTAAGTCAAATAGTACAAAGTGGATTAGTATTTTGAGAAGGATTCACATTTCCCCAAAATTGAGTAGGGAAATCATTAAAAAATGATAAAAAGATCTAAATAGGTAGCTTAATGTTAGATATCTTCAAAGTATATGTATAAATCTGTGTGTGTGTGTGTGTGTGTGTGTGTGTGTGTGTGTGTGTGTGTGCATGTAAAATTAGAAATGGAACCATAATGGTTCTCTGAAACACCCATTCCTTAAAAACAACTGCATTATAAAAGTTAATTAAACTCATGACATGGCAGTGATGATTACAGTGTTGAAAACTAAGGGTTCTCGTGGTGTGAATTTACTTCAGCTGCAGAATTATTTTAACTAAATTCAGTGGGACTAGGATCAAGTTGTTATAGTAGCCATTCTTTTAAAAAAATGAGTACCATGAACATTTGGGTCAGATTTTTGCCTCTCAAGCTTTACTCAAATATGCCTGGAGGTTGTAGCATCAGGAAAATAGTTCTAGCTTCCTGACTGTGAAAGCCTGACACAAATTAAAGTTACTGCTGCGTCCTTAATTGCTGTGCTAGAATTATTCTCTGCGATAGCCCGTGCTAATCTCAACACAACCCTGAAATACCTCTGTACCCCCTTCTCTACCTTGGACAGAGGAAGGTGGAATTAGACTCTCAAAGTCTGTTTGCTGTTCTGATGAATAAGCAGGGAAATCCCCTTCTACAAGGAATCTTCTTCTAGGTTTTACAGCTCTTTTACAGACCCTTTTTTCCATTGGTGCGTTGTAAAAAAGGACATAGGTTAGTTTGTGAATCTGGCTTCATGAATTTAATACAAGTAAAATGTGCCTGGGCAGGAACCTGGGAAAAAAAACTATAATAATAAAATACAGACCACTATATTTGCAAACAGCAAGTGTCGACAATTAATATTTAAGGTAATATTTTTTGGAAGCAGAGGAGGAACCAAGCTTTTGAAAGTTAAAGATACAGCCATGTACATAACATATATTTTAATTTTCTGACCAAATTGAATAACAACAAGAACATTCTCCCAGGTCAACCAAAAATGCAAAATTTTCAAAACATTTTTGCAAATCAAACAATTAAAACATATGTTTGTTTCGAGCCAAATGAAATGTTTGCTCAGCTCATAAAATTGTTTAATTTTCAAGCTTTTTATAATTAAAATAATTGAGATGAAGTTACTAAAATGTCTTGATTAAAATTTGTCAGATTGAAAAATCAAAATGTTTCATTTATATTTAAAAATACTTTAACTTTTTAAATAATTTTCTGAAAATAATATACATTTCCAAAATGTATTCACTGACCTGAAATTACATGTTTAACATTGTCCGTCTGTGTACATTCAAAAACAGTATGTCCCAGAAAAATACATGAAAAAAGGGGAACTTAGAATCTTAATGTCTAATAGCATGGATAGTTATATAAGGAAACTTTAAATTTTCTGTTAATAAGCATTAGGTTTTTCTAGGTTTAATCCAGACTACAGCCATCACTATATACATGTGGATGTCTATAGTCCAAATTTAAAATTGGCTCCAGTCTGAATTAACAAATCCTCACTGAATGAGGATTAAAGTTAATGATAACTAGGGCAGTCCAAACTAGGCAATTTAAACCCTATTAATTAATATGTATATATGGCCACGTGTAGATGAAATGAGGGGCATGTATGCATGACACTTTAAAGCAGGTTAAATGCTTTGGCACCTCTTTAATGGTGTTGGTGTTTGTACGCGTCAGTGGCGTATTGCGTAGTAATTCCAGCTGCTGTAGCGAACCTGGCAGTGTAACGTGCCTTAAATGACATGGGGTGCAGCAAACTAAAACTCCTTTAGTTTGTTGCCCTACAGACATGGAGCAAAATGCCAGGCTTTGTGCAGCTCAGGGACTGCAGGATGCTGGTGCAGGCAGCCTGGCAGCAGCCTGGGAAAGCAGGCTCCACCCAAGATTTTTATTTTTTCCTGGAGCCTGCCTGCTTGCCTGAGCTGTGTGGGGACCTGGTGCTTCCCTCCATGGCTGTGGTGCCCTGCAGGACTACCCAAGCAAGGTGCCTGCAGGTGGGTGCCACCTGGGCGGGAGTCACCGCGGAGGGGAGCACCAGCCCCCACCCCTCCCACAGCCCAGGGACCGCTTCACCTGCTGGAAACTCTCCCACCCCTCCCTGCCACCGGAGAGGCAGGTAAGTTTGGGTGTGTGCATGAAACGGGGGTTTAAAGGGCTCTAAATTGAAGCAGCGTTTTTACAAATCCACCACTTCAATTTAGGTCCCCTGTTTCATTTACACACGCCTGATAGCAAGTATCTAGGGCTTGCTGTTGCTTATGCCCACCACCAGATATAGCAAGTGAGCACAGTTTCGCACCTGATTGTGAATTGTGGGCAGTGTCTGGTGCCCCCTGCCGTCTCTACAGTAGAAGTGCAGAAATGCACAAAAACCTCCCTCGTGGTCAATGATCATGTATTAACCCTTAATTTGAATTGAAATTTGATTTGAACTATATGATGTAAATCAGATAACATGGTTTAGAAAATGGTGAGCATGTCTACAAATGGCCATGTAGACTAAATCACCTGGCCTATCTACATGGAGCTGGTAATGATGTTAATCTAATACCTTATAGATATGCATTCTATCACAAAGCTATCACCCCTCAGAATTGGCACTCACTGGTATGTTGGTACATTGCCAAATACTGAATTAACATACAATTTGGATTATCCATTCAGTGAATAGCAGTGGTGCTAGTGGGTTAGTATGGCTGGCCATGGCAAGGAAATTTGCACTGTTGATGCCCATGCTGTTTTTTCTATAGCTTCAGGACTGTCTAATGTGGCATTCCATATGATTATTAAATTCCTCCCTGCTCAAAAAAAAAAAGAAGAGGAAAATAGAAAATATATATAAATAAAAAGAAGAGAGTGAACTACTCAGGAAATAAATTACAGGTTGATTTCAGGGAATCCTGTGCATTCTGGGAAAGGTATTAAGGACCATATTCAGTATTGTGTGAACACCCATGAAATGCAAACATGGTAAATGAAGCTCACAATTGATATCTCTTTGGTATCTCAGTTCTTTGGTTTCAAGTGGTAGCCTGAGGCATAACATAGCATACCAATATTTAGGCATGGCTAGTTTACTTCATATAGGGATATAGGATGCAACTTGTAAAAACAAGTCTACATGCCTAATCTAAACATACATTTAACATGTTCTTACATACGAGTCAGGTTCTGTGTTGTTTGTGTAAATGACTAGCAATAGCCATTGGTATAGACTGTATTGACTCAAATACAAGACACATTTTTTTCCCCCAGTCAGTCTTGGGGGAAAAAGGCCCTCATCTTACAAGTGCATACAAGGAGACCCCATTACATAAATTACTTATTATTAAACTGCTGTTAAAAAAGCATGTGCTCAATAATGGAAACCAACTCTGAAGCTAATTAAATACAACGAACACTGAACATGACTATAAAACACGTGGCCCAGATTGGGCAAACATGCTGATGGGAACCTTGTGTGTGTGTGTGTGTGTGTGTGTGTGTCCCTTAAAAAAAAAAAAAAAAAAAGAAGAAGGTATTTTCTCCTCTAGGAGAGAACCGGCACCACTCTGGAGGTACTGCAATCCAGGCTGGCACTGGGAGAGGCCAGTTCCAGCCCTGACTCCCTCCCTTGGTGCCACAAATGGTTGATCATAGCTAAAAAGCTGAGATGCTGATCAAAAACTTTTTATTTTATTTTATTTTATTTCACAAGTTTTATTAAAAACATACTTATCACCCTACACTATAAAGCTTCACGTGTTGAGCAGTCTTGTTTTACCAAGATTTCATATCACAGAAACAACTTCATATCAAAACCATACAATTACATATATTAAACCCTTAAACAAAATAATCACCTTCCCACAACAGAACCCTTTATAGAACTCTCATTCTTCATACAGACCACCATAAAAAACTATTACCTCAGTAACCACTTGAAACTCTCCACCTCTCTCATTAGTCCTCTCTGTTGGTTTAGTGAAAAAGTGTGTTCAGTCCTTTTTCCCTCCATTTCTTCTCTTCCCCTTCCTCTCTGATCTCTTCCTTGTCCCAATCAATATAGTATTTCAGTTCATGCAGCCCCAGCTTCAGGCACCGTCTTTCAGTGAAAGCCACCCCCTTAAACATCAAAAGGTTTCTTATTTTCCATCAACTAGTTTTAACACATGCTAGTAAATTCCTTAATAACATTTCTTCCAGTCACTTTAATATGAGTCCATATAGTACCATCTCCCGTGCTCACAACAGGCTTATTTTGGTGACAGAAGGCCATGGACCCTTCCCCCCACCCCCCATTGCATATGTACACTCCAAAAACATGTCCCACTATTTCTTCTTCCTTGCATCTCTCCCTTGGGCACCTTGGGCACAGACAGAAGTGCAGCTCCTGCTGTAACTGAGAACAATTTTGCAGGAAGTGTTCTGAGTTGCAGTGATCCCTTGGACCCAAACAGAAGTTCACTGTTGGTTATAGGGGGAAGGGGAATCTAGCTGCTGGCTCCAAGCCTGCATCTGGTTTCTCCTAGCAATGGCCCCTCCTCCCTTCCAGCCCACGCTGTTTTCAGAATGGGAGTGGGGGAAGGGAGCAGAGGGAGCTCATTCTAGGTATTCTCCAGCCAGTGCTGGCGGGTGGGGTGGGTGAATTGGAACCTCCCCACTTGGGGGGGAGGCCTCCAATACACTTGCCCCGCCCTCCAACAGGGGTTGAAAAACCCTAGACCAAATTCCCTCTGCTCCCTTTCCCCCCTCCCATTCTGAAAACAGCTTGGAGGCTGACAGGAAGACAGACACAAGCTATAGAAGATGCTATGTTTTGAAACATCTTCATTTGAACCATCATGCAATGAGAGTTCAGATTTTCACCAAATCAGCCATTTTTAAATGTTCTGCATCTGTGCACTTGTTGGGTCACAGCCATATACTGCTTTCTGTGTCAGATAAGGGGAAAATGGTCACTTCTGTTTGTGCCCCTAGATAAGCTCATCAAGCCCTCAAAATCTGTTGCATCTCTCACTGGCAAGATATTTCTTACAGCCATCCATGTTAGGTCAGCATGTTTGCCTTTTAGTTGTTTACTCACCACTGCTCCCCACATCTTCTTCACTTGTCTTTCTGTGAAGTTTCCCACTGGTGCCATCCTGTCTGTTTCCCTTAATGTTTTCATCAATTTATGATCTTTCAGGACCTCCAGCCCTACCTTCCCTATTTTACACCTCTGCATGAAACCTTCTGTCCTGATGTAATGATTTAGAGGTTACCACACCCATGGACTCTTCAAAGAAGTCTGATATACTCCCCATTTCCTCAAAATTGCAGATGTGTGTAATAGGGTGATACACGCTGCTTTCCCCTCTTCCTCTGTTACCACCTTGTATTTTGTACTTACATATTGCACATAGACAAGCAATCCCAAATCCCAGCAGCCCCCATCTCTCTTGCTTTGTACAGTTTAGCTCTAGCAAAACTTTCTCGTTTGACATTCCAGAAAAACACACATATTTCCCTCTGTACTTCTGCTATCTGCCATGTCAGTGGGAATACAATTCCCATATATATAATAATCAGCAGTAGCACAGCCTTAAACTCTGCCACTTTTCTGGCAAAGGACAATGTCCTTCTGGACCATAACCAAAGTATTTGCAGTAGCCTTGCCTTCACCTTTTCCCATGCTGTATTACCTTTCCATTCAGTGTCCATCAGGATCCCTAGCACTCTGATTTCTATCTCTCTTATTTGAAGGCCCAGCTTCTCCAAGTCCCTCCTTTTCCCCACTTCCATGATGGTGCTTTTCAATCTATTTAGTTTAGCCCCTGTCACTTCTCTCTAGTCTGATGTATGCTTTAGCATCCTTTCCATCAAAAGTCTATAACTACTACATTTATATAATCCAGCCTGAGATCCCAAAGGTTAAGCTGAGAGCCAGCTAAGGAGTATCAAGAGCTACTGTGGCACGCACCCACTGGGGGATACAGGGTGGAAGTAGCTTTGTTCCTCCCTCCCCATCCTGGACTGGTGGGGCCAACCAGTGAGCACTTGCCAGGCAACAACCAGTGAGCACCAGGGCTTTTCTTTAAAAGGCTGGAGCTGGGTTGGGTGGGACAGCCATGAGGGTGCTGGGGGAGTGAGGTGGGGGGGGGGTCAGTGGGCTCATGCAGAGCTCCCCATGAAGTGTGGGGCACTGGGGATCACCCCCTTGCCCAGCAGCATCTGGTGAGTGGGGGCTTTTTTTTAAAGCACTGGGAGCTGGGGTGGGTGGGGCAGCCATGGTGGGGCTGGGGGAGTGGGTAGGGGTCTGGGGATCTGAAGGAGCAGGTGGGGGATGGGGCCTGGCAAGGTTCCCCCCATGGTCCCCTCCCCCAGCCCCCCCTTTCCCACCCCTACTTACTAGCTTAGAGTCCAGCTGCACCTCCCTGCTGCAGCCACCAGGGACTGTCCAAATCATCAAGGCTCTCCAAATCTTTCCCAAAGATTCGGAGAGCTTTGAGTTCATTTGGACCTTTTAATTGGTCCCCTGATTTGATTCAGATTCAGAGATTCAGCCACTGAATCAAGCTGAATCTCCTCTGAATCGAATCATCACCCAAAGCTTTGCACGGCCCTACTCTTCACCATCATCCACCATTTTCTGGTACTTCTAAAATATTACTTCAGTGTTCGCCACACCTCATACTATTTTGTATACAATTGACATATTTCTTCATTTTGTAACAGCTTTGCATTTAACTTCCACAGTCCCTTCCCGTTAATGAGGCAGTTGCCAACTCATTTGCACCTTCTGCATCACCTAGTGATCACTGAAAGCCACATGTATGGTTTATTTCTTCTTTAGTCTGAATTTCTTGGATACAAACACAAAGTCAATTCTTGATTTTTTTTTCAACTGGGGTCTGTTCTAGTGAAAGCTTTCTCCCCAGCTCACACATCTCTTAGTGACTCTTCTTGTATTATTTTCGTTAAAAGTCTAGATGAGTTGTCTAAAGCTCTATTTCCTCCTTCCCCTGCTCTGTCACCCACTTTGATTATACAATGGAAATCTCCTGCTATCATGTGCGGTTTCCCTCTGACCACATAAACCGTTAGCTTTCTAAGCAGCACATTCCTTCCCTTCTTCTCCAATGGTGCATATGTACTGAAAATCTCTAATTCTGTTCCCCCAACTGATAATATCATTTATTGCATTCTGCCACTGATTACTTCTACCTGCTTTGGTCTCAGCTCTGGATTCTTAAATAGTATTACCACTCTACCTGCTTTGTTCTCATTTGTCCTTGACCACCAAGATGGTTCCCATCTCCGTCTTTTCTCAAAGCGTTTATAATCCCTCTTTCCTGGTATACCACCTTCTTGCAGGCAGAATTCTTATTTGGTTTAACACTGGTTCAATCAGTTTCCAACCATAGGCGATGTGTGGGAAGGGTATGGGGGGATACATGCCCCCCTGACATGGCTGCCACCGATGCTGCTGCTGGTGCCTATGGGAGCTTGCTAGCTCTGACCCCACCGCTGACAGTAATGTCTGTGGGAGCTCACCAGCTCCATCCCCACCTCTGCTGCTACTGGTGGTGCCTGTGGGTGTAGTAAATTTACTCATGATTAGTAAAGGTGCAGTAGTACTTATGTTGACTCCTGACTGGGAGCAAATCTGCTCACAGTCAGCCTGCCAGGGGGTGGGAAATTGCTCCCTGCCCCTAGGAGCTGCCTGCTCCTGGAGTGGGCTCCACCACTGGAGCCCAGGTGGGACCTGTGTCCCCTTGCCCTGGCAGCAGGGAGCTCCAACGTACTCCACTCTGAGATCACAATCAGGGAGCAGAGGCTGGGAGATCCTTATCTCCCAAGTCCCACTTTGCCATAGCGATTGAGGAGAAGGGAGCTAGGAGACCCTTATCTCCCAGCACCAGCTCTGCAGTTATGGAACTGGTTCTGGGAGATCCCCATCTCCCAGCCTGAGCTCCATGGTTGTGGGGTTTGGGCTGGGAAACCCTTATCTCCCAGTGACAGCCCCACGACTGTGGAGCTGCCACTGGGCAATAAGGATCTCCCAGACCAAGCCCTGTGACTGTGGAGCTTGGGCTGGAGATAAGGATGTCCCAGTGCTGGCCCCACAACTATGGAGCTAGCAGTGGCAGCTCCCTGCTGGCAGGGGCAGGGGAGCCTGTTCTCTGCCCAGCTTCATGATCACAGAGGTGGGAGGAGAACAGGCTGGGGAGCTTGTTCCTGTCATAACCCAAAGATTTTTAGTGCCTTGGTACATTGGAATTTTCCCGCCACATGGAGCTTTCTTTGCACGGTGGATTTCTCAGTTGCAGAGAGAAATCCCCGGTACAAAGAGGTCCTGCCACACAAATGCAAATTCGTACCCCATTATTGGCTGATTCTAAATTATTCCTACGTGGCAGCTAGCAATTGGCTCGCTAGCTGTACAAAAGGTCAGAGCAGTTTCCGCCCAAGTTGGAGGACTCTGCAACCATCTCTTGGAGAACTCTGAGCGCGCTGTGGAGCCTAGCAAACTCCGCGTGTGTCTTGGAGGAGGACAGAGAGGCCTGATCAGCTCTTAGCCACTCCCCGTCATAGTGTGAATTTGACGTATCCCCCATGTGAAGCGCTCGTGGAGTCGTATATCAACGACTCATCTCGGTTCGGTGCGGTTCGGAAGAGATCTCATTTGTGTTTGTTTGTGTGCAACTGCAACTCAAGCAAGTTTCCTTCCTGCACTGTGACCATCGGCAGTGTAAGTAAAGTTTTCTTTATAAAACCAATACGCTTCCGTGACTAACTCTACTCTGTCATGGAAAAACCACTCCTGACGGTCCGGGCTACTGGCCATAGCCTCAGACTGACCCTCGGTCCCCAAAGTTCCCTGCTGAGCTCCATGGGTGCAGAGCTGGGCAGGGAACAGGCTGGGCAGCTTTTTTCCTGCTCAGCTCTGTGAGTGCAGAGCTGAGAGGGGAAAAGGCTCCACAGCTTGTTCCCCACCCAGGTCTGTGCTCATGGAGCCAAGCAGGGAACAAGCTCCCCAGCCACTGACCCACGATCCTGGAGTGGGGGCTGGGAACTGTCCTGGTCAGAGGCAGGTCCCAACCCCATGCCCCAATTGGGTGATTGAGGCATTGGGCTTGGAAAGACCTGCAGGGGTGGGGTAGGTCCCAGCCCCCTGCCCCAATCTGGCAGTAGGGCAGCCAGCAGCAAGCTAGCTGCCCTGTTGGTGGACGGGACAGGGCCTGGGACTTGCCCCTCCCCTGAAGGTCTTTCTAAGCCCCTGCCCGCAGTCAGGGAGCTAGGGCCAGGAGCTCCCTGCTGCTGGGGTAGGATGACACTGTCCTAACCCTGGCAGCAGGCATCCCCTTGGGGGCAGGGGACAATGTCCCAGCCCCAGCCAAGAGACTGCTATCTCCTGGCTTAGTGCTCCCTGTCAGCCCCTGGGCTATCACCCAGGGTGAGCCGAGAGCTTCCCTTAGTGGTGGCACAGGCCAATTGCAAGGCCCCAGGAAGTGGGAGCAGTTTGCTGCCATTAGCAGCAAATCTGTTCCCACTTCCGTAAATGTGTAGATGCTTGCCTAGGAGCATTTACTCGCGAGTAGTTTACTCTCAAGTAACCTGATCCTGGATCAAATGCATGTGTAAATGCACCCACTATTATATTTTTCTTACATCTTTTCTTGCCTGCCTTGATCATCATTTTTATGCATATAATGTCAGAGTCACAGAGAAGTCGGGCTGGAAGGGACATCCAGAAGCCATCTAGTCCAACCCCCTGTCTGAGGTAGGATCATCCCTGTCCAAACTATAATCTAAACTCTACATAAAATTACTATCAACCCTGGCACAATATAAACCCCTATTGGTTTTTATGTAAGGTCTAAAGTCCTGCTTTCCACTTACTTAGAAATGCATCTGAGCATTACCTTAATTTTCCATCTGCCACTGATATATATCCCATTTTCTCTTTCTTAAGTGCATTATTTTTAATTCTTTATATATTTCATATTTTCTTAGGCTATAAGCCTGTTGACTGCCTTCTAAATTTATACTCCAGCTTTTGGTGGAAATACCTTTAGCAAAGCTCAGAACCTAACCCTGAAGAAAAGACTGAGATGGACCTGCTATTTTACCTTTATTTTTATTTTGTTATAAATCTCAATTATTGGCAAAACTTCTTTGTATGCAAAAGCACAAGGGGGCAGCATTACATTAAAATAAATTGTTGCGCTGTGTGTGTGTGTGTGTGTGTGTGTGTGTGCGTGCACGTGTGGGTATAAAATGTTGTGTGTGTGTGTATGTGTGCGTGTGTGTGCACACACCGTGGAACCTTGCATATTCTATTGGCAATGGTTGCAAAAAAAAAATGTAATTTGAGCTTGATCTTTCCAATTAACTTATTTGCTCAATTGATACTAATAAGTAAAGAAAAACCATCCTGTACAACCATACAGCAAACACCCTTTGCTACTGTGTTTTGTGCTGTATTAATAATTTTTCTATGAAAGTTTATTTTTTCTGATGAGCCATCATTAAGTTTCAGAATATAAACTGACCACCCGTTGGCATAAGGAAGCAGTTCTGCCTTCCTCCATGATTCACTGCTCTGCAATGGACAGCACTATGGAGCATTTCTGCCATCCTCTGATTCATTCAGCATTGACCATTGATGGGCCTTTTGGTACATATTAGTTGAGGTCATCTTTTTTGGTGTCGCAATTCTTATGTCACCTCAGTGTATAGAAGGGCAGGTCATCTGGCATGGGACTAGATACTAAAAATAATTACCCTGCTGTGGAAGTTCATTTTCAACTAGTAGGGTTATTTTTATCTGAAATTGCATGAATGAGAGTGTATCATAGGGATTTTTTTTGTTATATATTTTTGTTTAATAATATCACTATTGTGTCTGCTTTTGATTTTTAAAAACCAAAGTGGATTTAATAAGGGTGATAAGTCCAATGTTCTGAATTCTGACTTCAGCGACTACTTGCTTTGGTAACTTCCCCTTGAGGTTGCATTAACAGTGGACCTGGGTTCTCCCACAAAGCCATGCATCTTTTATCCCTATTCAAGGAGGGTTACATTAAACTAAAAGAAAAAATATGTAAGTATGAAAATGCATAGTTCATATCACTAAGGCATTCTTATTTCTGTCTCCACATTTCTGCTTGCATGTCATGAAAGTAAAGGTTGTTCAAAGATGGTGTACACAGTTGTTATTCTCTTTTGTCAGGAATAGAAAGTGAAGTATAACATACAAAAGTGGTTCCATAATAATTCATAGATGTGGCAATTTGTTTTCTATATCTTACACTGCAATTTGGGTCTCTACTTAGTTTACAAACCTGTTAATCATTTGGGGACAATTTCTTATCTCACTGGGATCCATGGGAAAAGTACCATTGCTATCAAACTGGGACCTTTTATAGATGATTCAACTTCAACCACTTATTTTGGTTTTCTCATTCAGGGATACCAGTAGACTTTGTGTTGTTAGACATCACCAATTGTGAATATTCTGATGAGTGCCACTCAACAGGTATAAATAATTGTTTCTACATATGTTAAAATCATCCTCTTTAAAGCTGTTTTACACCATGTAAAGGAAGGTGGAAAAGACTGGGACCAGATCATGTGAGACCCGAAAGAGGTCAGTAGGGCTTGGAGGGATTCAGTACCTTCCAAGATGTAATCTTTGGAAGAAAAGAGAAGTTAAAGTAATGCATAGAAATTTGTACCCACATGCAGTTGACAAGAGTAGCCTTTGGGTAATCTTGGGGTGGAAAAGTACATCCTTTTTGTCACCTCTGTGAGGCCATAAACATTTTTATGGTGGCACAAAGGCCAGGAAAACTGACATGCACACCCTTGTCATACCACAAATGCTCAACATTTATGGTCATGACACAGGTAGTATTAATTTGTGATGCTTTTTAGTGATGGGTGTCTGTTTGTTTTGTGGTAGGAGAGCCTGGGCTGCCCGGAGCTGCCCACACTTGCATGCTATTCACTCCAGGCAAGTGTTCCTGGGGTGTAAGGAGGCCTGGTCCTGGGAATTCCCATACAGGATTGGGCTCCTTAAGGCCCAGAAGTACCTGCCTGGCTTTTCCATCTTCCAGAGATGTGTCTTGGGGAAAGTCATCCTGGCACAGCTGATCCATTTCATTTGGCAACATCTATTTCTAGCCTTTGACATTTGCCACCATCCAAGCACTTGACTACCTCTACCAGAAAAGCTTGGCTAATAAAACTTAGATGTTAGCACTGAACTGTATAATAGTAAAAATAAAAATAAAAAACAACTCCCCCCCCCCAAAAAAAAACAACAAAAAAACCTGATGATGGTGATAACATTTTATAAAGTGATTTTTTTTCTCTCTAAGCTGAAGTGAGGGAAAAGAATGTATTTTAATTTTGAGTTAAGTAACTCAATAAAACAAAAATATATTTTAAAAGATAAAGTGTACAGAATTTTAATTCTGATTAGATATTTCTGTTCATATACCACCAAGAGCCAAGAAGCAACATCATTCATGGAGCATTTTATACAGAGCATCCAGTGAATCACTTTACATTCCAAAAAGCAATTATTGTCTTTCATTGGTTCAGCAGATCTACAAACTGTTACTGTGACTAGTTAAACTCTATTATAGGGAACACTGTTCTATGATTTTGATACACAGGGTTTGTGAGGGTCTTTGCTCCTCATGTCTTGCCTCTTTTATGTCAAACATAAAAAGTGTCACCTCCCAACATTCTCAAAATCCAGCTAAATCAGCACCTGGCTAAGGAGCAGCTGGGTTTCTGAACCTAAACAAGGCTTGTCAAAAGGTAGGTTAGATAATTTGCCTCTTCTGCCTCCATACAACTTCTTGTTAAGAGCATTTCCCTCAGATTTTTTATTGGTCCATGGATGTAGGGTTATTTTAGCTCTCCAGCAATCTGATATGGCTTGTAAGCTATTTTTGTGTCAAAAATATCAATGTCTGCTTGCAACTTTTTGAAAATAAAGTTTTACAATATAGGAAAGAATTCTATAGGACTTCAGATTTCCTACATGGATTTTGAGTTTTTTTCTTAACTGGAGATCTTATCTGTATGACTCCTACAACAACTGTACTCTGCTGTAACAAGTTCATGAGATAGAAAGGAAGACGTGTGTGTTGGGTGAGGGAAGCATTAGGGATTTGAGACACCATATTTGTAAAATGAGGATAACACCATTTTGAAGTTTCCATAATGTGGTATGTGATTGATAGGATGTAACATAATCTAATTGCAAATAAAGTGGGCATTTTTTCCATAAAAATGGCTTTCTAGCTATCCATTATTATTCTAGTTTTTCAACATAATTTCTGTATGTCACCAGCTTATTGTGAGCATAGATTAATTAAAGATGGAGATAAACTGAGAGCCTATTGTAAAAAATAGACAAATAGAACTTTTACAGGAGCTGGTCTTGCACTATGTGGCTCATACCTATAAGAAGTACCACCGTCTGGAGCTAAGTGCAAAATGCATTTAAATAACTTAGCTTTCTCTCTAAATAGTTTGCATATACAAAACAATACCTAATTATATATATAAAAAGAAAATCCCATTATCATGTCCCCACAAACTAATTGCACTTTTTTTCTCCAACAGGCTGGAGGACTATTATGTTTCTCCATTGGCTATATTTGGGATACACTCAGATGTTAAGGTGATTGAGACCATAAAAATCCCTTAAGATATATATAAAGCAATTAAGGACCTGGAGGAGCAACCCAAATATGAAATAAAATTGTGTCTTTGTTTATTCTCTTTAGGGGGAATGACCCTGCTCTTCAGATCAAAGGTACTACATTTTTGTTTTTCAATTAAAATAAATATGCTCTGTGTGGAACTTTTGAGCCTGTATGTTATTTATGTAAAGGCTAACTAGAAAAAAAAAAAACAAAACAAACCAATGAAGAATTTCCCAGGTTTGTAACTGTAGGAGATGCCAAGCAGACAGAGATTCAGAGTTCTGTACCAGCGACAGGCTGTGCAAAAAATGCTGGGCTCAGAGAGGCTTCCTCCTACAGGCATATTAGCTGTCACATCTTCTGCCTCCAGAATTTGCTGAGTGCTTGGGCTGAATGTCTTGCTCTGGCATAACTTTTTATTGATTTTTATTGCCAGATTGGTCATCTGCTTTGCCCTCGTTCCTCCCAGTTTGTCAAGTGAGACACTTCTGGGCTGTTCTTTGACAGAACTTAAAATGTATGTGCCTCTGCTTACAGCAGCTAGGAAATCTAACTAACATAACTTTCCTTGACACATTGCCTGTAGCTTGGGCCTGCTATATACAAGGGCGAGAGCTGGGTAGAGGACAGCAATTCCATTTTGTGGCAAATTTGAACTTTCAAAATTTGTTTTCATTTGACATTGAAACAAAGAGCCTCAACTACTGTGAATGCTTTCATGAAAATGGAATTATCTTAAAATATTTGTCTTCGGTTTGAAGTTTGAACTTCTCAATTTGAGATCTGTGCATACCTCTTTGTCACTGTGATGTATGATGTACATATTTATGGCAGACATGCTTTGTTATCTAATAGTTTTAAAATATTTTCTCTCTTCATTTCATTCATTTCTTAGCATCACTTGCCTGGCAGAGGATAGGCTTAGTAAAACATGTTTCAGTTTTCACATCTTCTCTGTTTTTATTCCCAGATAAAAAAAAAACAAACTTTGGGTAAATACATGGCCTTCGACCTCTGATTTCAATGGTATTCTTCTTTTCCTACTGTTTAGGGAAGTAAAATTATTGGTATCTTTAAGAAAAAAATAAATTGAGTTGCATAAAGCCATGCTTCAAATTTACTGTTTAGGAATCCAAAATAGTAGTGATCTGTTTTTCAGAGGTGCTACACACCAAGAGTTCCCACTCATATTTATACATAAATATAGCACACTTTAAGCACTTAGGGCTGGAAGCTGTATTTTGGGGATGAGCTAACAAAATGTTTTATTTTCAGAATATTTGAAAACATTGCTATGTCCATGTTGCAAGCCTGCTTTACACCTTTTTTTTCTTTTTAAAGAGACAAGTGTGTTGGCGAGGTAAGTTTCTTCCAAGTGCTTTGAGCTTCTGTACAAGGGTTTTAGCGCAGGGGCAAAATAAATAATTCCACTCTGTGCTGCATACATTTTATTTGATCTACTAATAAATGGAAAAGGCTAATTCATATAAACTCAAATATTCATTAATGCTATAAGAGGAGGAAATGAGCTATATTATACGTTCAATCTTGTAGCTAAAATAAGTAACTGCCTCTAACCTAGTTCTATGACTAAACTGGGTAAACAAGTGCATGGCCTTTTATTGGCCTGGCTTTAGAAGACTGTTGGAATAAGGTTGTGGGCAAGTATTTCTGTAACCAATCCTATTAAAGAGCACCCTCCCACTACCATCTGAGCCAACTGGCTATTGTAGTTACAGAGTATATTGTGACAGTCCCTCTCACAAATATAGATACCTGGAGAACTAAGGATTCTTGGCTTTTGGCTTAATCTTTACTTCCTTTCCTCCTGGAAGAAGAGGAAGCATGGTCTGTTGCTAAAGCACTACAATTTGGGAGATCTGGATTATCTTCCCTGCTCATCCTCAGGCTTTTTGTATTCCCTTGTCCAAGTCACGTAGACTGTTGTGCCTCATACCCCGACCTGTAAAATGAGATAACTCCTACCTCAGAAATGGGTACACAGAACATTATGAGGTGCTCGGAAAGTACGATAAGGCATGCCATGTAAGTGAGTAAACATTGATAGCCCTGTATAGGAAGTGTTGAAAAGAGGGAGAATTAAAGACTGCCAACTTATCCCAACAATAACAGAACATATAAATGATAGGGTAATTGTTGCTGAAGGTACCAAGGTGAATGTACCCTTGACTAAGTGCAGAGGTTTGTGTGCTAACCCTCTGGGCCTTCCAGTACTGGCTGCCTCACTCCAAATGCAGACGTGTCACCGTCAGTGGTCTCGCCTACCGTGACTTGATGGAATACCCTGACTAGAGAGAGCTTCCCTGGTGGAACAGGCTTCTGGGCATTTGGCCTTTGTCTGGACAGGGGTCTGTACTGTCTGCCCCTCTCCACTGTTACTCTAGCTGCGCCTAGTGCCTCTGGGCAGACTATTCATGGCTGCAGGCTTCCGGCACAGCATTGTCTGTCCCAGGCTTGCAGCTGTCAAATCAGGCGGTGTTTCTATTTTGTCCATCTGAGCAGGCACTTCCCAGCTGATCTCAGAGCCAGTCCTTTGCCCCCTGACCTGGGGGGAATCTCCCGCCTACTCTCCATATCTTTTCCTCTCAGTCTCTGTGCAGTTTCAGTCTCTCTTTTCCCCACTCCAGCCCGCTTCCTGAAGTCAAGGCTCAGCCGCAGCCATGAGTGCTAGTCTGTTTCTGGGTGCGTGTGCTCTGCCAGCATTCACTCCACCTAAGGCAGTCCAGATTCCCCAGCAAAATAAAGGAAAACAAACACGTAAGTCTGGGAAAGTAGCCGTTTCCTTTGTACAACACGTTCTGCCATCTTTACTCGGACACAACTTTCAGCTTGCTTCTTGGTGCTGACACCAGCAACCCTGCTGCAGCTCCCGGGGGCTCGTTTTCCTTTGGCTCCTACTCTGTTCTCCTCCTCCCCCACTGGCCCAGCCAGCCTGAGCCTCACATATTGTGGCAGCATGTCATCTGACCCCTCCACTTCCGCTCTGCATAATCAGCCCTGCTCATACCTGCTCTCAGCAGTTATCGGGCTTCCGCTACTTCAGTATGGGTCCTCACCATGGCAACACTCAGAAGTCCCTTAGCTTGACCACATGCTGCAGGTAAGTGGGTGAGCATGCTTGTGTGTGTTCCTGGAGCAGTAGGGAGTGAGCACAAAGCGAGGTGAGACACAGGGAGGTGCTGACACAGTAACAATCAAGGGAGGGCATGCCCACATCATGGTGAGAGGGAGAGGACAGGGGGAGAAGCCATGGAAGGCTCTGAATGTTTGTCATCTCCCTAGCAATGAGGTAGGTGCCCCATTGCAGTGAATGGATGGAGAGCATCTCCTCCTCCCTTGCTTGAGAGATGCATGCACTGTGTGCAGGATACTAAGGTCCTCTTTCTCCTTTTCTGCCTCAGGAAAGGGATTCCCTGGTTTCCTTACCAGATGATCACTGCCCATTCCAGCTTAGCTCCCATTCCTGGGCCTGAGACATTACTATTGTTCTAACAAAAATTAGGCATCATCAGCATCAACTTTTCTGGGCTGGCTACATTATTGGGATGTCCAACTCCAGACTGCAGAAGCAAGTTTTATTCTCCCAGATCAGTCAAAGCATACACTCAAGAGGAGGGCAGAGAAAGTGCTTCAAAGATGTCTTTAAGGCAACCTTGAAAAAATGTAACACTGACATCAACTTGTAGGAGACTATCACTCCAGGACCACCCCAAATTGGAGGAAGAGAACGATCTCAATACTCTTTAACTTTACAATGACAGGAGATGGAAAAGCAGGAGTGGCAGAAATCATGTGTTGCAGGCTGAATCAAGAATCCAAAACCACCCACCCTGCATGGAAACATGTGTTTGACTTGCAACAGGGTCTGTCAATCCTAAATGGCCTTCTCAGCCATCTTTGGATCCACAGATGAAGCAATCATGAAAGACAATCATCCCCTACTGCAAGAGATTGCCACTCGCTCGCTCTCTCTCTTTTACATATATATAAAATGTAAACAAAAAATACTTTGGTGGGAGTTAATGTTGCTCAAGTGTGACAGTGCTCTGTGCAAACCCTTAAAGAAATGTCAAGGCATGAGACACGTCTTTAGCCTACCCTCACCACCCACACAGCATGTTTCCATTGACAGTGACAGATATGGCATCTTAATAAGGAACCTACTTCTGCTTCCAACAGAGAAGGAAACACACTACTCATTAATCTCCCTCACAGTATAACACAAACCCTTATTTACAACCTCAGCAATGTTAGCAAATATTCTGCATTGACATACGTGAACAGGTTAAGTGTGTAGAGTTTATATGTTTCTGAGGGAAGTACAAGGTCATAATGAAAGTTTTGTAGTTAAGTGTCTCACCTCTACTGATCCAATGGAATTACTGCTTGCCATATCCTTATAATCTGTAATTATTACCTTAAGCATGCCTATAGCTCTCTTTGCCTGAGTAGTTGAAGCACGCTTTAAGAGAGATGGTTCTGAATACTGAGTCTGAACCCAGATCCAACTTTTGTTCCCTTTTGGGGTTTGTTTTATTTAGAGATCAGGTCCAGCCTCAAAATTTGAATTGTATCTAGTCAGATCCAAATTGGTCAAGTACTATGGTGATGACATGGGTATGAATACCTAGCTAAGGGATGAGAACAGATCTACATCCAAAGTTGCTTAGAGGTTAAGAGTGTTGAGAAATATGGTTTATGTTGTTTTACTTTAGGCCCTGCTGTAGCAGCTAGTCTCTGATGTGAAGTGTCACTGTGTATCTACCCTACTCAGCAGGAAAAAATAATTTAAACCACTTCTGAGCTTAGTATGAATCAGTTTGTTATCTTATGAGAGACTGATCAGGGTAAAAGAAGTGCCAAGGCTTGAAATGTTAGCCTCTATTTTAAAGGCTAAATGTTGAAGCCATTATGTGGGAAATGTGCTCACAAAACTGGATAAACAAATAATAGCTTTGTGCATGTGCCACCTACACACTTTCAGAGAATTTAGCCCTGGCATTAGCTGCAAGTGTCCAGGCGTTAGCTGCAGGCTTATGACATGATAAAAGTGTAATACTGTCAATCCTACAAAAGGACCTGTTTGTTTTGAGCTGGTTATCTGAGCTAAGGATTAGGCATTACTTACTGTGGTAAGGCTTAAAATGAATTGCATGATGCTATAAAAAAGAAAAATATGTTTAATTTTAAAACAAGTGTTGATTACAGTATTAGGGAAATACTGTACTGTCCTGTGTTGTATTTCACCTGGGATGAGTCTGTTCACATTCACACATAGTGATGTGGTCTGGGAGAGAAGAATCTGGATTGGGATTTGTGAGGCCTGGTTTCTGCTCCTCATGTTGCCATTGACTTACTGTTTGAATGGATATTAAAGGAGTATGACTTGTTCGACCCCTGTGTGATCCTGCATTGGGGGTTGACCCCAAGGGGACTGATGCTGTGGGTCGGCTGGTGCCTGGACATATGTTATAGTATCCTGAAGGCCATTTCCTCATGCCCCTGTGATTCCTGGGGTCCTGTTGCTTGCCTGCTGGGGAATTTTGGTTTCACAACCGTTGAAATGCAGTGGGCCAAATCAACAAGTTCTTAGGTTTGTTCTTCCCTTTGATGGGTCCCATCAATTCCCCTTTGGCTGCCCAGATCCCATCCCAGCTGCCCTGGGTCTACCTGCTCGAGAGGTTTTGTGTGGGTGGGGTCACGGATAGGTCTGTATCCCTTGGTCCCTCTGCAGCTGCACCCTCACTGATATCTGGGTCCTCAATCCCAGGCATCTGGGCATTCACAGCATCCCCTGGCTCACTGGAGCTCCCTGCCCCAGGATGAGTCTCCAGCTCTGATGATGCAGGTAGAGAAGCACTCAGATGCCATGAGGTTCTTGCCACTGTGGTCTGAACATCCATGCTGCCTGGCAACTGGTGCTGCTGCTGTCATCCTGGGTCTGTTTTGAGCATGGGGAATAGGCTTGTGTGAAATTTTGCCAGCCATTTCATTTTGATACTGTTTCAACCAATTTCAAGGATGAAATAGCAAAATCAGAATGAAACAAAGGCTGTTGAAATAGATTCAAAATGAGGCTAGTCGAAACGTTTTGAAAGTTGAAATCTTTCGACAATAGGCTGGGGATGAGAAGTCATTTCAGCTGGGCTGACTTCCCATTACTAGCGCAAGATCTGGCAGTGGACGATGAGTTAGCCCAGCTGGGTTGACTCCTATCCCCACGCTAGATACCCATCCCCAGCGCTAGATTGCATGGCGGGGTGGAAGGCAGCACAGCTGGGCTGCTTTCCCATCATCTGCACTAGATCGCGCTGGGGGCAGAAGGCAGCTCAGCTGGGTTGCTTTCTCATCCCCCATGCTAGATCTTGCTGGGGGTGGCAAAACAGCCCAGCTCAGCTGCTTCCTCATCCCCCATGCTAGATCACAGTGGGCTGGCTCCCACTTTCTGCTCCCCACGCTGGCTGCCTCCCACCCCCAGTGCGATCTAGCATGGCAGATGGGGAAGCAGCCCAACTGGGCTGCCTCCTGCCCCCCCATGTGATCTAGCGTGTAGAATGGGAAAGCAGCCCAGCTGAGCTGACTTCCCATCCCTGACAAAACATTGAAACAGCATCAACACATCCTTTCTGTTTCAACAGAACAAAATAGAACAGCTGTTTCAACTTAAAATGAAATTTGAAACAGAACGCTGTTCCATTGAAACTTTGAAACTGATGGTGAAATGGAATGGTGCTGTTTCACACAGCCTTAATGGGGAAGCCTTTTGGAGGTGCACCTGGTGCCTCCTCCTTTACTCTCCCCAGGATACAACAGGTGAACTCCTTTAATCCTGGGAGCTTTGAGGGGCCAGACCAATCCACAGTCCCCCTTCCAGCCATGTGATGCCAGCCATCTGGATGCCAGTAGTGCAGAGTGAGGTGCAAGCCTGCCACACAGATGAACTAATACATCCTGCCAGATATACTGCTCTTAATACCCATGATAATTAATTTACAGCTAAACCTGCTACATCTATACAAGCTATAAGAACATATAAACTCAAAAGTGACTTCAGAGTGGACTTCCTATAAAATTTCACTGTCCCTCTATGAAGACCAAGTGCCACAGCAGAACACATATGGCCCATGAACACTGCGTGCCTCAAGAGGCTGGGAGGGCATGACAAGTTCCTGCAGGTGGCAACTGCATTGTTGGCAGCAGGAGCATGGTGGCAGCAAGTGGAGAGCTCCCACAGGTGGCCACAGCACTGTTGGCAGTGGGGCGGGGGGGTGGGTTATTGAGCCAGCCACAAACACTGCTGGCAGCAGCAGCCAGCAGCGATTGCGGACCACCTGCAGATGCCGCTGGCAGGTCAGTGGTGGGGGTGGGGGGTGAGTAGTGACTGCCTGCAGGCACTGCCAGCGGTGTTGGTGGTGCCTTTTCATGGGGGGTGCACTGCCAAGCTCAGGGGGTGCATGTGCACCTGCGTGTACCCGCTATGTGTCACCAGTGGTGTGGCCCTTGCATCCCTTCTGCCCTTCACATCCCTGTTCCAACAACTTTTCCTTGCAAAAAGACATTAAAGCCAGTGTGAAGATTTTGACCCATCTCTTCCAAACATCTGTAAGGGTGGGGGAAGGGGATAATAATGCTCACCTACCAGTATAGGGTGTTTTTAGACATATGGATGAAATGTGCTACTTAAGGGCAATGTCTTAGTATTCTCCTTAATTTCTAAGCCTAAGAACTGATGGTGCTGTCACTTTGCAAACCACTTCTCTGGCCTTTGTTGGTAAAAAATCCTTAGTTGTAAACCAGGGATACTGTGGTTATTCACTAAGAACCAACTACAAAAATGGCAAAGAAAAATGGAACATTTATTTCTGAAACAGGATCTCTATAGCAGCACCTAGCATGACGTTTACACTCAGAGTTTCCAAAAGGCTTAGCATACTGAAAACCAAGCTCTTTTAGAAAATCTGACCTCAAAACCAGGCACTGAGCTTTTCTGAAAATATGTCTCAGTTTCTTTGATAGAAGAGAAACACACAAGAAAATGTAGCAATGTATTTTCTTCCATATTGAGCTGGTTACAAATTAATAGTTAAGTCTACATATACATTTGGTTTTATTCTACAACAACTATTAGAGAGGTAGCACAGCATAGTTTAGCACAGCTGCCAGCCAAAATACAGTACCCAAGTTTAAAAGTGTCTTAAAGTAAATCTAAATTTAGGGTGACTATCCATCCTACATTTTAAGGGATGTCCCTTATCTGGTGCATAATGTCCCATGACCCATATCCAATAAGGAATTGCTGAGCATTTGATCAGATAAAAAGCATGTTTTTCAGCCATCATTATTCAAAGGATCAGACACTGTGCTGTTAATATATGATTTCTGTACCATGAATAAAACATTTTGGATGATATCTCTTAAAAATCTATACAGGTGAGTAAAGCAGGGTCAGGTGATCAGCAGAGCAAAAGATAGAGTCCTGCCTGGATTAAATTAAATGGGATCTGTAAAAAATGGGATAGCCCAATGTTGCAGTTCAAAACCAATGGCCCCAACCTGAAGTTCATGTGAAATTTACATCTCAGTTTTATATCAAGTTGACCTATCCTGAAAAGATATTACTATACTATTCATTGTCAAGAGAATGTCTTTGGTGTGCTAATAGCAAGAGATGGCTTATTGTGGATGTATTGTAACCCACCAGCCACTTAACACCAGAAAGGAAAACTTCACAACAAGCTGATTCTATCCCACCACCCAGTTTCTTGGCAAGCACTACTCTCGGGCTTCCTTTGTGCAGTTCTACTTTTTATCTCCACATGTGGTACAGAGCATTAAGGAAAAATGCCTGGTACAGTGAACTTCATTGCCCTTCTCACCTGTGGCACTGATCAGGCATGCCATAGCTCTGTTCCTTCCCAGAAGCAAAGGCAGGCTTTCTGTGGGAGCAGACAGTGCCTGCACTACCATTGTGACCAAGCCAAACGGGCTGAGTGGAAAGGGGTGAAGTGTTGGGGAGGAGGAGCCTCACAGAAGAAGCACCGGCTGAAGTGCCCAGGGTCACAGAAAAACATTGGACAACACCTTCTGGTAAAAACTCAGGTAACATCAAGTTGTGACAGGCAAGCTGACCTTGGTGTGGCACACACAGGTGGGCAGAGCACACTAGTGGCAGCACTGCGAGCATGGGCTTAGCACAATCTTTGTATTTACTTACTTTCTCAGGTAGGTTTTGCAAGTCATCCTGAGGGCCATACCTCAAAACATAAGAATCTGCACATGGAGTCAGTAAAACACATGCTAAGTGCAATTATATTATAGCAAAGTTAAGACTTTTCACAGGAGTATTAAGTAATGCATTTTGAACTATCATCGGGCTACTCCATGAAAATAATAGGAATTCAAGATTTCAGTGTGGTGCAGGGGCAGGGACTGACAGTCAGTTGATTGTTGGTCCCAGCTCCTGAATTACACTGGAGCCAGTTAAAGACTGCCAGTGGCAGAGACCCAGCTTGCCTCTAGGATCCAGCATCAGGTGCAGATCCAGTGGCAGAAGAAGAGCCCTCTCTTAGGCTTGGTTTCCTGTGCTTTCCAGTGGTAGGGACCTAGCTAGCACTGGCATGCCAGGGGTTGTCACTTGTGGGCTAGGAAATACTGGCTACACAGCAGGGTGGGCATGGGGGCTGCGCATCCTCACAGACAGACATGGGAGCAGAGGTGCCTGTTGCCAAGATCATTTTTGAAGGATGAAGGGCACAGCTGGCTTGAGTCCTGTCCAGACCAGGCTGTGATTGGAGTAAGCATTGCTGTGCAACTGTTTATAGTTTGTCTAACTTTCAATACAGCATGTGAGGGTAGTAATGGTAATGTTTACAAGGTCTCAGATAAAACATGTACTAAGTATCTCAGATGACAAGGCCCTGAATCCTATACTACCATTCAATAGCTAAGTCTTGTTACAGAAGTGATTGCAATGCAGGCATACCCTAGGAACAGTTCCCTGCACTGTCTGCTACCTAAGGGCCCTGTCAAACATTACATTTGGCATGTTTTAAATGCACTTCAGATATGAATAACTGCATGTTCAAGCAGTAAAAACTTGGAGGTGTTCAAGAGGAGGCTGGATAAGCACTTTGTTGAGCTTGTATGAGCCCAATAACCTCCAGCCCATGGCAGGGGATTGGATCTGATGATCTTATAGGTCCTTTTTGGTCCTTTGATTCTATGATTCCATAAAACATGTGCTAAGTGCACTTGTATCATAGCAAAGTTAAAACTTTTTGTGTGAGAAGTATCTCCAGATCATATGAAGTAAGGCATATTCCCCAGGTTGGGGAATGACTTGCTAAGCAGCTTCTCTGCAGAAAATGACATGATGGTTACAGTGGACAATTAGCTAAATATGAGCCAACATTGTGCCCTTTTTGCCAAGAAGGCTAATGGCATACTAGGCTACATTGTAGGAGCATTGCCAGCAGATCGAGGGAAGTGATTATTTCCCCTCTTCAGCACTGATGAGGCTACATCTGGAGTACTGCATCCAGTTTTGGACTCCCCATTTCAGGGAGCATGAGGACAGATTAGAGAGAGTCCAGTGGAGGGGAACAAAAAGGGTTAAGGGGCTGGAGAACAGGACTTCTGTGGAGAGGCTGAGGGAACTGTGCTTACTTCATCTGCAGAAGAGATGACTGAGAGGGGATTTAATAGCAGCCTTCAACTACCTGCAGCGTGGTTCCAAAGAAGATGGAGCTGGACTATTCTTAGTGGTGGCAGATCATAGAACAAGAAGCAACAGTCTCAGCTTTCAGCAAGGGACATTTAGGTTAGGAAAAACTTTCTCATGAGGAAGGTAGTAAAGCTCTGGAACAGACTACCCAGAGAGGCTGTGGACTCCCCTTCTTTGTAGGTTTTTAAGACCTGCCTTGACAAAGCCTTGGGTGGGATGATCTGGTTGGGGATGGTCCTGCTTTGAGCAGGGGGTTAGAATAGAACAGCAGTTCTCAACCTTTTGCACCTTATGTCCCACCTATGTAAGATCAAAAAATCCTGGTCCCACTGGTCAAAGAGTGGGGAGGGGGTCCCCCCCCCAGAGGCCAGTTGAAGAGTAGAGTTGGGGGGAGAAGTTGATTGAAATGGGTGATTGAAGCGTGCAAAAGCAAAACCAGTAGTCCGGCTGAGGCACTTCCAGTTTCACTGCTGCAACCTGAGTCCTGCCTAGAGGACCTTCGCATACCACCAGTGGGACATGTCCCACCCGTTGGGAGACCTCCTGTGGTCCCTTTCAACACTAATTTTCTGTGATTCTTTGACTCTATATCATCAACTGTTCCATGGAGAAAATATGAGCAATTTGCAGTCCTCACTCAGACATGACATCAGCTAGGAACCCCTCTGCTCTACCAAGCCTCTGGATGGGACAGAGAAAGCCACATGTCAAGAGGAAAGATCCTGGATCTTTCACCTGTCAGGTTCCTTCAGGGTCAAGTTCAAAGTTAGGTTCCTGAAAACCCAGAAAGTCCCAGGACTCAGGACTAACAGTTAGCTGATTGTCAGTCCCAGCATCAGCACCAGAGCCATTTCAAAAGTTCCATGTGGTGCCAGGACTGTGATCAACAATCTGTTCATGTTAAAGATCATAGTAAATATTACTCCAGAATATCACCAGTCCTCAGAGAATCCCAGGTTTGGGAAGGGAACCACCACAGTCTCTATTATCCAGTATTATGAGTTATTCCTCTGCCTTCTGGAAGAGTGGACTGAAATCTGACTTTAAATGATGTACTCAAGTTCATATTGCAGGTCAGTGGCAGTCAAGTGTATATGCTGACGTGAATGCTTTACTATATCACAGATGCCTCTAAAAGAGGACTTCCCTGTTTTGTATATCTATTTGTCTGATGGCCACTACATTTATAAGAGAAACCAAAATGGTGTTGGTAGTTACCCAGGCAGATTCTAAAATAAATCTTCTAAATATCACATAAGGCATAGTATTCCTTGCTAGTCAAAGTTCCTTTGAACTCTGAAGGTTTCATTGAGTTGGTTTTGTCTTTGGAATTCCGCAATAAAAATATTTGGCATTTCCTCTAAATGTGTTATTCTCAAAAGTCATGGTGTTTTCACTGAGTAATGCAATGCAGTGACTTTCCTACTTGAAGGGTATTCTATTCAGTATCTTATAACAAATCCATCACTGTGGTATCTCAGCACCTTCCAGAGCTAGAATTTAAAAAAAGGAAATTGGCATCGGTTATTTGCTTTTTCCTTTCTATTACATACATGCACACCCAGATTCTCCCTGCAGAAAAATTGCATGTGTAAGGTTGTTTCAGTATATTGTTGGTAAGCTGAAGTACTTTGTGGCATCGTACATTTGACCTTAATGGAATGTAAATGTGCCTTGCATTTGGATTTGAATATAATAGTAGTTGGTTGGTTAACTGACCTTAGATCCATCACCAGATCCCATAGGAAGGCCTTGGTAATGTGGAAAAAAAAATAGCTAGGCACAAAAAGTGCTCTTGTACTGACAGCTTGTCTGTAGTCAGCATCCTCCAGCAAAGAGTTATTATGTCTTATGATTATTTTTTATTTACCTACACATCAAACTGACAAAATGAGGTTTACACTTTCTCCACTTTTTAGTTTCCAGCTGACTATCATTTTCTTTTAAGATTAAATAAGTAATTTATTGAACTGTAACATCAAGTATTTATTAGGAAATTGCTGGGTAATTTTAACTGTATCTTTTTTTTTTTTTAACATAAATCTGCATCCAAGGCCTCCAGTAACTTTGTGCGACTCTGCACCATTAATTTCTTCCAGAGTGACATTCTGATATGAGCTGAACAGATGGAATTGCAGGATTGTTCTAGCAAATTTATCATAAAAAATGCATCCGACACCTGTGTAATTTGCCTAATCATTTTCCTAATAAGCTCCCACCATTAATTATGCACGATTTCCACAATGCAATCAAGATAAAAGTAAATCTGATGACTTAATACCCTTCAAAATAATTGGTTCACCCAACACAAGGCCTCCTTTGCTTTCCATAGCCATTCCAGTTAATTAGAAAAAGGGTGCACCCTGTAGGAGTCAGCAGAACGGAGGCTGATCGCATAGTAGGAGGCAGGCCTGCTGTTTTTTTGGGCAGGAGTCAAGGATATTAACTCATGAAAGAAAGAAATAGAATCCCCCCACATCTCTCATCTTCCTCTTTCTCTCCCTCCCCCCTGCCACCCCACCCAGTAGCAAACAGATGCGATTAGTGTTCTTCAGCCATCAGAAAACTGACTGCAGGACTCCGCGGGTCTAATGAGAATCAACTTTTCTGAGGCTGCTGTCTTGCGGTGCAGCCCACCTGTCACATCATTAGGTGCAGCATGTGCCTGGAATTCACTTTGCTAAATGAGATTTACAGGCCCCAGTGAAACCCATCCTGCAGCATTCCTGCTTCAATTAGCTAAAGATTAATTGTCTGAGAAAGGGAATGAAAGTTTTACTTCAACTGACCTGAAAAAAAAATGGAGAGGGAGGAAGAGAGAGGGGGGGCAGAAAGTATGGTTCAGGTATTCCACATAGGCCTCAGGCAGTGTGGAAAAACGTGATAATTTAAAGGTGCTGCAAATTTCCTACACCTCGTCTGGATGAGTGAAATTAACTAGCACTAAAAGCTGTCAAATTAAAGGTTGACTTCCAGATATTAGCACCTTAAATGTCACCGAATATTCTCTGTCTCTCTCTTCCCCCCCCCCCTTCCATTCTCTCTCTCGGCTTCTCTCTCTTCTCCCCCTACCCCTTTCCATCTCTCTCTTTTTTTGGCAAACATTCATGTCAGCACACCTGCACATGCACACAAACATTATCCTACTGCTGTTCCTGCTAACTGCTTGTGCGTGCTTGGGCTGGAGTCATTCAGTATAAATCTTTGATGTAACCATGGCTACAGAACAACTGGCAATTACAAAATTTCCTCCATTTTTAATGTTACACTAATTATGTTTGAATGTGTTTTAATGCAGAAAGGAGTCGAAGACATGAAGCAGCATTCTCTAAACAAAGGCACAGGGGAGAGAATCCCACACCATCTTTTTCAGTTCATAAATACCCCTGAGAGAAGTACAGAGTTTTTGGAAGAAGAGCCAAGGTAGATTAAAGTATAGAAATTGTTTTTTAGTCTATGAATTTAATAGGGTCTTACAGATTTAAGGCATGTTAGTTTTAAACGAAGATGTGTCCCAACCAACTCAGGACCACGTGCACCCAAAACTTTTGAGAGATGCGAAACCCAACTAAATTTGGAGTGAATTTCACAGTTGAACATTAGTTATAGAACAAGATGAATCAAAACCATTTCATCTGAGAATCTTTGTTATTAAATTCAAGGGTTGGAAATCTAGATCAACCCAAATCCATCCATTGGCACATTGGAGTTCAGTCAGATACGAATCTAGAGTAATTTGTCTTGGTAATTCCAAAGTTTTCTTTAAAAAGACCAGTGTGGTGCACATCTACTGACTGTCTGGTTTGGAGAAGAAAATGGAAGAGAAACTTGCAAGCCTATGGATTCCTCTCAACCTGAGTGCTGATAGTTAATTCTTTTTGCATTTTAACATAAGGGTCCTTTTCATTCAACTGCATATTAAAATTGCAAAGCAACCGTCGCAGCATGTTGACTACTCTGTCACTGAAACTGATGTGTCACTGCAAAATTCTCATATCAAGTTGAAATATTGGTGGCACATTCCCAGTGCCCCATTTTGATTTTAATATCATGCTGGAGGGACATCAATGGAATGTTGCTGCTGTAACACAGATGCTGGGACAGAGGACTGGCAGCAAAGCCTTTCATCCTTATTGCATAGCACATAATTTGGTCAGTATCCAAAATATTTGAGGATTGATCCTGCACCCATTGAAATTAATGGGAGTTTATCACCAACTTCAACGTATGCAGGATCAAAGCAACAAAAGGTAGTAAAGGACTAGAATGTGACATGTTGAAATCATGTTGGCATTGAGGAGGGATCTGAGATACCATACAACAGGCTTATATTAAAGAGTCTGTTTATAAGAGAGATCTTTAGAGTAGAGCACAAAATGTATTTTAAAAGGACACTTTCCATCATACCTTTTCCTTATCTGTGTAATTTAACATGCATGCACACCCATTGCTGAAGATGGGATGGGGATACTGTTACAAGTTTCCTCACAGCAGTGATCTCTCGATCCCAGCTGTTTTCAGCGGCATGTGGCAGCTTGATTATGCTAAAGTACCCCCGGATCTCTTCCTCTTTTGTTTAATTCTACCCAGGGTTTTAAAGCTTAAACATTTGACATGGTTGGATAGTTTCCCCTCTAATTTTATCCCAACTGACTGTGCAATGAGTTTAACTCATAACCCTTAGGTGCAAGCCACTTTTCACAATGTATATTAGACCTTATAAAACTAGCCAGTATGTCATTACTCAGCATACAATTACCTATATTGGAATTTGGCCAGAATACTGGGGCTAATATTGTTAGCCTTGCAAAAAGTGACGTGGGTCTTTTTAATGATCACATGTGGCCAGTACTGTTTGCTCATCTCTTACCCAAAAAGGTGTCATCTGGAACACTGCAGTACTCCATGAAAAACACTTCAAGGTAGGGTTCAATAAGAAAGCTGAAGGCTGGTCAGTTGTGGGTTGCTAGTTCAGAGACTAGGGGAAATTTTTGAAGTGGGGCATGGCTGAACTCTAAGTGGAAGTGAGCTCCTATTTGTATGGTGCCTGGGAACTCTCAGCCATTCACATACATACACTGTGAACCTAAATTTTACACGCAGTGACAGTTGAATATTTTTTCCATCCCTTTTTATAACCTACATTCTCCCATGATGATTTCATATGCTGTAATATAGCTATTAACTTCTATCCTTTATTTTTTCACTATTGGGTAAACTAGAACAGTGGTTTTCAACCTTATTTCATTTGTGGACCCCTAAAAATTTCAAATGGATGTACAGACCCCTTTAAATTGTAAGTGTGGGTATTCACATACTTCTAATTACTCTTAACCATCTTCTGCAGACTCCTGGAACATAGTCTGTGGACCTCCAGAGGTCCAGAGACCACAGATTGAAAACCACTGAACTAGAGTAAAAAAAATGAAAGCAATTCCATTTTAATGTTTTGGTGAGGCTTTTTTCTCAGTTTTCCATACATATTCAGGAAGTAATTCTGGATAAAAAAGTTCTATTTCAGTGCTTCTTGAGCTTTTTATGCTCAAGGCCCATCTCAGTAGACTCAAGACACCCCCTCAATATACTCAAGACATCCTGGAAATGCCAACTCTTATTTTTACTCTTTTTTTGGCTACAGAAAAATCATAGAGCAGCTTTTCTGTTTCAAAGAATTCAGAAAGACCAGCCAGTCAGAGTGTTTTTAACGCAATGGATTCATGTTTGAAATCTCTGGGTTTATGAATCATGTTTGTACATCTAACAGTGCTAATATTGTGTGAAACTGATAACAGGGAATTCTTGTCCTGTTACTGGGGGAGGGCTAGAAAGCCAGCAGAACCAGTGAAGGCCCTTGAAAAGAAGGGTTTTTTGGGGCCCAGGCAAATGCAGCTGGCAGAACTGGGACCAGTGAGCAGTCTCTGTACTCAAGCCGGACAATAGGATAGGCTAATGGGAAGGGGCAGGGCTCAGGGGGTAAATAGGCTTGCCCTGAGGCCAGAGGGACAGTCCCACTCTGGCTGGGGAAGGGGAAGGATCCCCCAGGTGGGCTGTAGTGGGGCCTGAAAGCAAAAGGGAGCCCTGATGATTAAAGTCCAAGCAGATATTTTTGTTTTTGTGTGACTTTTTTTCTTTTTCTTTGCACAGGACCCAGATAAGAAAGGACTAAGCCTGCTGGGGGTTGGGAGGATTACCGCCAGTGCAATCCCACTGGGCAACATTTGTAAATCCAGCATGTAAAAGAACCCACCCCTACCCTAGCCCTGGACCAATCTGTAGGGAAGGCAGGGGCCCCCAATGAAACACTTACCTGCCTATACAACAATGCCAGGAGCTTGGGGAATAAACAGGAGGAACTGGTCCTCTTGCTAAACAAGAATGACTATGACCTCATAGGGATAATGGAGACCTGGTGGGACTCCACCTATGACTGGGCTACAGGTATAGATGGCTATACCCTGTACAGGTGAAATCATACAGATAAAAGGGGTGGGGGTGTAGCTCTCTATGTCAAGAACAGCTACACGTCCCTGCAAATTGACATTGGCACCCAGGAAGGATGACTGGAGTCTCTCTGGGTTGAAATACATGGGGAATGTGGCACAGGGGATATCATCGTAGGAGTCTACTACAGACCTCCTAACCAGAAACAAGAGCTAGATCAGGAGTTCGCCAGGGAACTGGCTGAGGCTGCATGCTCTTAGTGCATGGTTATCATTGGAGACTTTAAGTACCCAGACATCTCATGGGAAGAGCATTTGGCAAAATCCAATCAGTCGCAAAGTTTCCTCACATGCGTGGAGAAGCTCTACCTGACTCAAGAAGTCTATGGGCTGACAAGAGGTAAAGCATTGCTGAACCTGGTACTGGCCAGAGTCCTACTCTGGATTCATTCAAGAAATGCTTGGATGCTTATCTTGCTGGTATCCTTTGACCCTAGTTGACTTCCTGCCCATGGGGCAAGAGACTAGACTTGATGATCTTTGAGGTCCCTTCCAGTCCTAACATCCGTGAAATCTATTAAATGAATGCTGTGACCACGAGCTGATTACCTTTACTATGCATCGCAAAGCTGGCAAGTCAGTCAACAATACAGAAGTCCTTGACTTCAGGAAAGCTGACTTTGACAAGCACAGGAGGCTTGTTGTCGGTGCCCTAAGGGACCATGACTCAACAGGAAGAGGAGTCCAAGAGGAGTGGTTGCTCCTCAAGGCAGCGATCCTGACAGCAAAAGGGCTGTCAAAGGAATGGTAGCAAAAGGGCACAACAATCCCTGTGGCTCAGCAGGGAACCTGAGGACCACCTACCCCTCAAAAGAAAGACTTATAAAGGATGAAAGGCTGGAATTACCAGCAAGGAGGTGTATTCAGCACTGGTCCGTACCTGCAGGGAACGGATCAGGAAAGTCAAGGCTGCAACTGAGCTCCATCTGGCTTTACCTATCAAGGATAACAAAAAGCCCTTTTTCAGATATGTAGGGAGTCAGAAAAAAAGCAAGGGTAACATTAGACCCCTGCTGAACCAAATTGCACAGCTGGTAACCAACACTCAGCTAAAAGCTAGTCTGCTTAATGGGCACTTCGCATCAGTCTTTCATCAGTCCAATGGGACCGCCCTTGCTAGCAAGATGTGGGACAGCCAGGGTGAGGGCATATTTATATCCAACATTTGTGTTGATCTAGTAAAGGATCACCTTGAGAGGCTGGCCACATTCAAGTCAGCTGCTCTGGATAGATTACACCTTAGAGTATTCAAGGAGTTGGCAGGTGTTATAGCCCAACCATTGGAAAAATATTCGAAAACTCGTGGTGCTCAGGTGAAGTACCTGAAGACTGGAAGAAGGCCAATGTGGTGCCCATCTTCAAGAAAGGGCGGAAAGTAGATCCTGGGAATTATGAGCCAATCAGCTTGACCTCAATCCCTGGTAAGATTCTGAAGAAAATTATCAAGGAGACCCTTCTGGAGAAGTTGGCTGAGGGAAACATCCTGAGGGACAGCCAGCACGGGTTTGTCATAGGTAGGTCTTGCCTGACCAATCTCATCTCCTTCTATGGCCAGGTAAAGTATCACCTGGACAAGGGAGAAGAGATTAACGTCATATATCTGGACTTTCAAAAAGCCTTAGATCTGGTGTCCCATGACCTCCACATAGAAAAATTGGTCAACTGTGGCCTCGGCTACACCACAGTCCAGTGGCTGGGAAATTGGCTCCAAGGTCAGACCCAGAGTGTAGTGGTCAATGGTAGTAAATCATTATGGCACTCTGTGACCAGTGGCATCCCCCAAGGCTCTGTCCTTGGACTGGTTCTCTTTAACATCTTTACCAATGATGTGGACATTGGTGTCAGAAGCGCACTGGCTAAGTTCGCTGATGACACTAAACTTTGGGGCATAGCATCCACACCTGAGGACAGGCTAGTGATCCAGGGTGACTTGGATAAACTTAGTAAGTGGGCGGATACAAACCTGATGACATTCAATACTGATAAATATAAGGTACTCCACCTCGGTGGGGGGGGGGGGGGGAAATCCTGCAGCACACTTATAGGCTTGGCAGTGCTACACTTGCTAGCACCACTGCTGAAAGAGACTTAGGGGTCATGATTGACCACAAGATGAACATGAGCCACCAATGCCAAGTTGCAGCTGGTAAAGCAAACAAAACCCTGGCTTGCGTCCATAGGTGCTTCTCAAGTAATTCTCAGGATGTCATCTTTTCACTGTACTTGGCCCTGGTGAGGCCACAGCTGAGTACTGCATCCAATTCTGGGCTCCACAATTCAAGAAGGATGTCGAGAAGCTTGAGAGAGCCCAGAGGAGAGCCAGGTGCATGATCAGAGGGCAAGAAAATAGGACTTATGAAGAGAGGCTTAGAGCCATGGGAATCTTCAGCCTGGAAAAGCGCAGGCTCAGGGGGGACCTGGTGACTGCTTATGAGTCCATAAAGGGTGTACATCAGGACCTGGGAGAACATCTGTTCACCAGAGCGCCCCAAGGAAAAACAAGGACCAACAGTCATAAACTCCTCCAAGACCATTTTAGGCTGGACATAAAAAAACATTTCTTTACTGTCTGAGCCCCCAAGACCTGGAATAGACTCTCTCCAGAAGTGGTGCAGGCACCTACTTTGGTCTCATTCAAGAAATGCTTGGATGCTTATCTTGCTTGGATCCTTTGACCCTAGCTGACTTCCTGCATCTGGGTCAGGAGTCTGGATTTGATGATCGTTGAGGTCCCTTCTAGCCCTAACATATATGAAATCTATGGAATGACTGTTATTCAGGGTGAGCTTGTTTGTGAGTGCCTGGAGAGGTGGTAACTTTTGGTTGAAAGTGGCTGCTTGAGTTTTTATTTTTTTTTTATTTTTGTGTGTCCAGAGGACCATATGTGACTGAGGGGGGTGGAAGTCATTTGGCAGGTGTCTTAAACCACCCTGTACATTTTCACCCTTTCTGGGAAAGGAGGTCATACATTGAAAGAGAGGGGGAGGGATTTAACCCCTTTAAGGCTGGGGCCCTGGGGGCCCAAAGCCCTACAGTGGAACCTAATTCCCAGTTGTGCCATTACTCCCGATGATTCAAGGATAGATTTTGTGGGCTTAGGGCTAAAGGGAGAAACAAGAGCAAATTAGGCCCAATTGAAGAGGGTCAGGGCCTGCACAAGTATTGAAATGGGAAACCCAGGGGCCCAAAATAACCCCTCACCCCTGTAAGGCTCGGGACACCTCCAGCATAATTAGTTCCATAAAGACATGGCAGGTGAGATAGAGGAGGAGACAGAGAAGGGGTAAGTGGGGTAGGCAGGCTAGCCAGCTGCTGGGGCATGTGACCTCCCTGCAGGACTAGGCCTACCACAAACCTTGTGGCACCCTTGGAAAGGATTTTGAGGAGCTCCAGGGTGCCATTGTACCCTGGTTGAGAATCACTGTCCTATATAAACTAAAGGTATAATTTCTCACTTTTATATTCTGTAGAGCTTACTGAAGTATTCTCTACTTCATAATTCAAAAAATAAAAAAAAAATCTATATCTATATCTTGGAACCAACTTTAATAGTAAATTCCATGCCCCATCCAGTTTTACATTTGCATCATCAATCATTAGTGATCTTATATTCACCTCCATCTATGCTCTTCAGTACTTCTCCTTGTGTGGGCCGGGGGCGAGCCGGGCCCGTCTTTGTGCACACGGGCTGTGGCCAGCAGCCCAGGCACGTGGGGTCGGAGAAAACCGCGGGGTGGTTAGGTACACACGAGCTAGAATTAGGCACGGAGGCATAGTGGTTGATTGAAAAGATTATTTACTTACACCCAAGATGGTCACGGTGTAGGCTGGACAGTTTTCCAGGTGCAGCTCCGCTTGAGACCTCGTTGGAGGACTCTGACAAACTCGGTTCTTTGTCCCCGGAGTGGTTTAGGCTCCGCAGGTTCGGCAATTCTTTCCTCACGGAGTAGCTGAATCTCCGTGGGCTTTGTTTGGTTCCCAGGTCCCCCGGAGCTGTTAAGACTCCGTGGGTTCGAAAATTGGGCATATAGGATAGCGATATGTCTAGGATTGCGCTCGGTGACAGGGAGAGGCTAGAGGCTGTTTAGACTTCTGTTGCCTGCTTAAGAAAGGCGTTGGGTCCGTGAGGATCCACAGCACTTAGAGATCTTCACACAGCGTGAAGTCTCTTCCTCCTGGTGTTCGTGGAGTCCTCCAACTTCGGCGGAAACCACTCAAGCCTTTTGTACGGCTAGCAAGCCAATAGCTAGCCGCCATGTATGCCTACATTTAGAACCGGCCAATAATGTGGCACGAATCTAAATACAAATGGCGGGAACTCCTTTGCACCGTGCATCTGCAAGATGCAAAAGAAATGCACCATGCAAAGAAGCTGCAAATCTAGCGGGAACATAATTTAGCATTGCCGAAGCACACACAAACAACAAATCACAACTTTGGGTTGTGACACTCCTGCCATCCATTTTCACTACTCCTCCTTTCTTGGTTTCTTAGTTGTTCTCTTTAGACTCTTTTCAGATGGGTGCAACCACTCTTTCATGCATGTTTCCCACATAGCTAGAGTATTTTCCTCATGCCTTTGGTTTCTTCTTCCGTCTTATCAACTAAACTACATTCTTCTTAAATCCTACAATAAGCCAAAAACTACACTTTTCAGAATAATTATGTTTCTGAGGAACTGAAACATCTTAAATAGCCAATATGTCTATACTCTGTGACCTGCAGTTGAGACGTGAAATTCTGTGTAGACTGAGGCTTTCTTTAACCTGCAATTCTATAAATGGTCTGGCACCAGCCATATGTCTTCTTGTGTTATATTGTGGTGGGTATTGTTAATGGAAACACTCGATCTAGAGATACCTCTTTATGGTAATAAGAGTTCTCATGCTAAATAATGGCCCCTGAATTTTGAAATTCACGCCCTTCTCCTTTTCAGGGGATAGTGAATGTTTTATTTGCATTTCAGTTCTTCAAGAGGGAAAGGGAAGGATATACATGGGCTGGGGCAGGTGGTTTGCTTTATTATGTCAGGATTTTTTGTTATGTTGGGGGAGGCTGCCTGAGGTCTGTATAATTGGATGTGTATCTAATTAATGGCAAGGTGCCCAGAGCTCTTGGAACAGAGCCCTTTTACCATTTTATAAATCCAAAGAAATAAAAATACTTTGCATGAGGGATACTATAAATTAATGACTCTCAATATTTTTAGTGCTGGAACCCCTATACCATTTAGCTGCACCCCCCTCCCCCATGACCCCAACTCTCATCCATTTAACAATATGGGAATGACAACATGGACATGAGACACCAGTTTACAGCTCTTCAGGGAACCAAGATATATTGGATAGGAACTCCTGAAATACGAGAACCATCGCCAGTTACAGTTATATAATCTCCAACTCTTCAAACCATCTCTTTGTTACTGGTTCTAGTACTTCTTTCAGTGTATCAGACCTCCATGTTTGGAGATTCTCAGACAACTGTATCCTTAGATCAATGAGACCTTTTTCAAAGATATGCAGCAAATATTAAGAGCCTACATAAGAACAATCCTCTTAGTTAATGATAAACTCCATGTAATAAGGTGGATGGAAGTTCTTGCAGGAAGTAGACTTGAGGGACTAGAGAATCTCTTCATTTGTTTTCCCTCTGAGAAGAAAATAAGTTCAAAACTGTAAACATGGAGGGAAGCATAACTCCTTTGCAAACAGGTCCAAAATGAAACCGAACCATTTCAAAGAAAAAAAAAATATATATATATTTTCATGACCCAGGGGTTGTTATTTCTTATAAGCAGGGTTAGTCCGTATCCAAAGAGAGCATTATTTTATTGAAAGCTTGGAAAATCATCTCAACTGTGTTCAGAAAGGAGGCAGAGATATTTTTCATTTCCTTTTATACTTTCTTCAAAACTGGGGGATGTTGGGGAGAGAGGGGGTGTTTATCATTCCAGGTCCTGGAATTTTGAATAACTGACTCTGGTGTGTGATGTTTAGCCATTTTCCCCTTGGCTTTGGTGAAGTAGCATTACTTTATTATTGTGTTTACTGTTTATATTTCTAGGCTGGAAAAGGCAATCCAGGGCGATAGGCAGGCAGAACACAGCACCTAACTCTCCTGCTGATGCCTCCTGGTCCCTTCATTGATAGAAAGGGTAACTGCACTGTCAGAAAACTCATTTTACTTTCTTGAAAATCTGGCTGATTATGTTGCTGCCTTAATGGAACCTAATGAGTTGTGAGCACTTTTGAAAATCTGGTTCTTATTTGCCTATAGCAAATAGGAGCTCAGTTCTTTGGAAAATCTGGCTGTGTACTTGTTACGTGATCCTCAAACTTCATTTGAGAACAATAAGCTCTGCTGTGAACTAATTCAAGCTGTGTTACCATCTCATCAGACTGTTGTCCCTTCTGTTAGTCAAATTGTTATTTATCATTTCTATTGTGATAGTACATAGTGGCCCCAATCAAGGACAAGGCTCCCAGTATACTAGGTGCTCTAATGCCTAATAGAATTTACTTAATTGTAAGCAATGATAGCTGTGGTGTGGATATTAATTGACATGTTTATGGAATCATTTTACAAGTGATGACATCCTTGTACCTGGGACTTTGCTATCTAATGTTTGGCAGTAGGAAACACTGAGCATGAGTAAGATGTAAAAATGAAGTACTTACATCTGTGATCTCTAAATGACTTTGGTCATTTTATATCTGTGCAGGTGTTTAACACCTATTCGTTTGGGGGAATCTGTCAGATATCTTAAAGTTTTATAGCCTCATGTGTTCTCTTTCCATTTTGAATTTCAGCTAATCTAAATTCAAAAGCTCCACTGAAACTCAAAAAAATTGGACAGGTTTGTCCAGATTTTTCATTAAAAGAATGAGTTTTACTAGCTTAGCTTTGAGTGTCATTGGTCAATGGATTTCAGAAAAATCCTTTCAATTAATTCCTGCTTTTTGTGGTCTCTTAGATGCAAAGAATCAGGTATGCATATTGCAGGTGCTATAGGCTGGCTGCTTCACTTGGGAGGGGACATGTATAGTGAGAACTTTTGGTGGGTTTTAGGTTTCAGTAAGAACATTTGTCTCAAACTTCTAGTGTTAATCCAGTGTCCTGGCAAAACATCAGCTATTGCCCAGATACTACTTTTCATTAAAATCTCTCAGTGATATTAACTGAAAACATTTTTTTTACTTGTAGTCCTACCCTGGGTTGTGGTGGGATTGTAGTGTTGTTGTGTCTTACTGGTTACCCTGATTACTCCAGACGTGGCTGCATTTGAAAAAATGAATATACACAAGGCTAGGGAACATTATGGATGAAAGCAGCCATTCAGCTATTTTCCAGTGCTGCCTTAAACAATACATTGGCTGGTACAAGTATGTACTGCCCTCTTTCAAATAAAATTAGACATGCTCAAGTGTTAGTAATTATGTTGCTCTCCAGGGGCTTTAAGCCTAAGAAAAGGATATAAGCTTTAATTCTATCGACAGCAAAGATCTGTGGTTTAGAAGTCAACGATTCAGGTTTATACCACAATACTATGGAGGTGTCATGGAGCTAACACCTGCATTTATTTATGCAGCCAGTCATATATTTGTTGTTAAAGTTTTGGTATGTAGGAGACAATTATATAAATAAATTGAGCAAGAAGTCCCTGCTTCCCTTTTTGCAAAATGAAATTTAATTTCTCAGATCTCCAGTTGATAGATTTAGCTTATAATGTAAACTATGTATATCTGTTATAAACTATTAACATCCTATATAGTTGAAATGTTAAAACTTGTTTAATTTTTTCTTTACTGGGTGTAGCAGATGACTGGCTCACCCAACTTCACCCAGCTCAAATCAATCTGGTCCCATTAACACTCTCTCTGGGCTCAAAACTACAGGCTGTAATGCCCTGGGTTGCTCTGCTTCCCAGGGCTCAGCTGAAAGCAAAACAATCCAAATGAACACACCCTTGGCCTGGTCCCAGCAACACAGGCTTCAAAATCTGCATCACAGGGTTCAATTTCAAATATCAAGCAATCCAAAATAAACACTCTCCGTATGGGTTAGCTCTTATCCTGTAGTGTTTCTTCAAGGAGACCTTCATCTCCATCTGAACATTTCCCCCTCTAGCTTCTTCCACTTACTTCCTCTTCCTGTTCTTTTAGGAAGTGAGTCACTTCCCCTCGTTATTGCTAATTACCTGCCAGCTGAGGCCCCTTATGCAGACAACTTTTTGTGGGCTGGCTAATTGATCCAGGCTGTAGCCTGTTACACTGAATCATGTACTCTTAGAACTTCTTGAGAAGTTCATTTTTTAGGCTGGAAGCATTGATTGCCTATTTTGAATTGGTTAACGCATTTATGCATTGAATTACATTTAAACTTTTACTACTAAGTCCTTTAGTCTTTTAGTTTCCTTTGCTTCGTAAAGTCTCACTGGGTGCATCTACATATGTGCTTTACTGCAGAGTTGACTAATTAGCTCCACAGTAAAGTGTCACTGTCTGTACATGTGACAATATTCAGGCACAGTAAATTAATTAACTCCACTGTAAGATGATACTGTCAGATACAGTATTATCTTATGGTGGAGTAATTAAGTGTGATTAAATGCACGTGTAGATAGTGACCTCGCTTTAGCACTGTTGTGCCTCAGCCAGCCTTTCCCCTACCTGATGCCACCACCTGGAGCCTGTGCCTGACACCCTGAGCCTGCTGCCAGCTTGGGGCTGCTCTTCCCCAACTCAGACTGCTGCTGTTCTGGGTGCAGATGCTGTGCCCAGCAGCAGCTGACTCCATCACAAACTGAGACAGAGTTCGAGTCACCTTAATTGCTCATGTAGATGCACCCACTGAGAGCTAAAAATCAATAAAAATTTGAGCAATATTGGCTAAATAAATTTAAGAACAAGTAAAATTTGCAAGCTCATAGATGATTGCATCTGATGTGTGATGATGTGTGTATAGGTAAAAGTATGACCTTTTACCTTTCCCTGTTTTAGGATAGGGTTGTCCAACTTCTAAGTATCCTGGGCCACATGTTCCATGAGCTGCATTAGTGGGGGCCACAAACTTCACAGGACACACCAGCAGGGGTCCTGGGCCCCCAGGCTACATGCTGTATGGATGCCCCCATGCCCACTGGATCATGTGCCCACTGCCCACATGGCTCTGGACTCAGTGTCAACTCCCAATGCTCCGTTGTATTGTTCTATCCCCTGGGTGCCTAAAGCAGAAGCCAGAGGAAAGAGGGAGAGTGGTGGCCAGGCAGGAGGCCAGGGGCTGCAACGTAACCCCTCACAATCTGCATACAGGCTCCAAAGGTGGTTGGACTGCCATCTTTTATGATAAAACAGCTGATAATCCACATATGAGAGGTGTAATTCACTGATCCTAAGGGCCCCAATGATCCTCTATATGACCTATGTAACCATAGAGCCCCCCCCCCCCCCCAATTTTGGTACCCGCTTATAATTTTCTGTGTAAATTAAAGCCTATTTTGAGATCGCTAGGAATTTTCCCCCCTCTTAGGTCAATTACCTCAATGTTAAAAACGTGCAGTTTATTTTTAGTTTGAATTACTGCAGCTTCAGCTTTCAACAGTTCTGTTTTATTACATATTTTTCTGGTAAATTAACCAATCAACTCATATCAGAAACCACTTTCTCATAATAAGTACTTGTCGATCAGGATCAATTGAGCTCTAGAAATGAGTGCACATCCTCTACACCTACTCATTTAACTTGGGCCTAAACTATTTTTCCCCAGTTGCCAGCATCCTTAGATCTCAAGCAGGCATGTGTTAAAACCCAGGTCCAATATCTAAATTCCTCACTGTGAAAAGTCCAGGATAAAAATGTCAAAAATACTTAAGTGACTCAGGAGCTCAGGTCCAATTTTCAAAACCAACCTAAGTACTTAGCAGCTTGAGTCCCAGTGAGACCTGAGCCTGTAAAAACCCAAAGTATTTTAGAGCATGGGACAGAAATTCTTTAGTCACTTAAGCTACTTTTGAAAATGTTACCCTAAATTTCAGTTTCAGCAAGTATGGTCTATCTGTAAAGGATGATTCCAAGGTGTTCCTCTGCACTTCTCAGAAAAAAGGAGTAAAAACGAAAGAAGAGAAATAAAAAGATAAATATTTCATAGCTATTTCAAAAGACTCAGCAATGCTCCAGAAACTGGCCAGAAGTTGGTGTATGAAAAACCTGGAGTGAATTTGGTGTATGAGATGCATCATGGAACAGTCAGGAACCATTTGAATGGCTGCTCTTCATCCTGAGCTGTGGATAAAAGAAGCACCTTAGTGTCCCTGTCACATACTGTCCATCTAGCAGCTATCACCAGCACTAAATTTATTTAAAAAAGCAAAAAATATGCATGAAAAGAAATCCCTCTGTATTGTTCACTAAGGCCAGAATATGAAATTAATTATAGCTGGTTGGATCCTAATATGCTTCCATTGAGATTCCATGCAAGTCAGATGATAAAAAAACAAAATTAAAGTTTAATTCCTCAATAAAATGCCTATATTCTTTGATCAGAAGAGTTCTGAATACCGTTGTTCATCCTTGAGTATAGGTTGTTATTGAATGTCCAGATTATATTTATAATTAGACCTCAGCTTTATTGCTTAATGAATTTATTATCTCAGTCCATGCTTAATTTTGAGGCATGATTAGAAGAAGCCCTATCTATGCGAAATGTATTCTCTGTGTACAGGCTGGCTGCTTGTAGATCAAAACTGGAGGTTTTATTGATTAAAGTCTCCCTACAGTAGGGATTAAAAAAGTATGTTTTATCTTGCTATCTATTTGAAAGATATAGATTCCTGTTATTTGCTGAGGTAAGGGAATGTTGGCTGTATCGAGTTCTTTACACAAGGACTGACATGAGTAGAAGCTCCTTTGAAGATTTACCTCACTATCTTGGAGGAACAGTCTAGCCACTTTAAGAACAAAACTATTCCACACAGTCAAAAAATAAACTTGCTCATCACTATTGAGCCAATTCTCTTTGCAGCAGTGGGTAAAACTATTACTCTGCTCATTTTTCTTCTTTAAATTTACAAATATGATAGAATGAGCAGAATTGCTTTTCATACTACAACTGTAGTCCTCACTTGTACTGGGTGTGTGAAGACATTGGCGCTACACAGGTGTAAATGACTGCAGAATGTCACCCTGTTTGCAGCGCACCAGAGAGACAAGTGAAACATGGTTAACTTTTATTTGTACTATGCCATTATGACTCAGAACCAGGTGCTGTACAAATCCAGAATAAGATAGTCCCAAAGCACCAAACAAATTATTTGCCAAATGTTGGATGCCTTTACATTTGCAAGCAAGGCATGTTCTATTAATTAATTTGCTTGTCCCAAGTAGGAACAATTCCTCCCTCCCCTAAATATTGAGATGTTTCAGAAAATGTAATTTTTTGCTCTCTTCTCACTTCTAATGGGAAGTCCAATTCCCTGAGGAGCTGTGACTTTAGGAGCCATGAATCCCAGACTTAACAAGACTGCTGAGCAGCTGGGTGGGAGTCCTGGTAGGAAACTGAGTTTTTTCAGATGGAAAAGTGCCTAGCAAATAAGTTTCAAAATGCCACATTAGTGGTATGCAGAGTTCCAGAAGAATTTCACCGGCACTGATATGGCCCTACAGTACATTTAAACTTTGACAAATAAGCAAATTCCAATATAAAAATATTTCATAAAATATTTCGTTAGCTCAATTTACATCTTTTGATGTATATAAGCTACCACACTGACTAAGCATAGTTACTTTCCACTGACAGAAGAGGTCAGCAATAGAATCCTAAATTTCAAGGAGGACAGTAGATTTTATTTTCTTAGCTAGAGCATTTACAGGTGCACTGATACATCAGAACTGATATAAAGAAAATTGATCGTATTGGAAATCGTCCTGATGTGGCTGATTATTTGCCGATAAATGCCTGTGCATGTATGCAGCCACAGCACAACAGGCAGGCAGCGGGGAGCAGAGCCTGGCAGCATGGAGAGCTGCCTACAGCTGGTACGTCTGGTGTGGTGGAAGGGGAGGGGGGAGAGAAGGGGTGTAGGGGGGCAGATCAAGGCCCCTGCCATAAGGGAGGAGTGGGACTATGGCTGGGCAGGGCTGGGGCAAGCACTGCCCAGCTGGGGCAGGACAGGCATGGAACAGAGCCGCAGCTAGTCCAGGGGGTGTGGGGAGGGGGGAGCAGCTCCTGCTCCTATGCACCACTCATACAGAAGTCGCTGGTCCCAGCACCTCATCTGGCGCTCACCCAGTGGCTCCCACTGCTGCTCCCACCACTTGTCTGGGAGGGCATGGGGAGGCTGTGTGCCCCTGGATCAGTGTGGGGTGGGGTGGAGTGGGACAAGGTGGGAAGATCTTCACACAGCCCCGACCCCAACCTGTCCTGCCCCACACTGATCCGGGGGCACACATTCCCCCCAAGCCCTCCTAGATGAGCGGCACACAGCAGTGGGAGCTGCCCCCCAACACCCCTGGATGAGCTGCAGCTCCATACTGTGCCAACCCTACCCCGGGTAGGCAGTGCTTGCCCCAGCCCCTGCTGCAGCCCCACCCCCACTCCTCTTTCACCACAGGGCCTTGATCAGCACCCCCACACCCCTTCCCTCCCCTCTCCCCTTCCACCACACCAGACTTACCAGCTGCATTCAGCTCTCCAAGCTGTTGGGCTGGTATTGGAAATCAGATCGGTATAAGATGATATGCTCCTTAAAAATCAGCTATTGGTAGCCCCAAAAATCTCAATCGGTGTACCCCTAACAGCATTCAGGGCGGGCATTCAGTCTTTGTTGTTCAAGGTTTGCCTTGCCTTATCAGTAGCGTAAATTACATGGGGTATATTTATATGTCATTAATGAACTTTTTCCCTTAATGTGAGGAACTAACTAAATGCACATTAGGCTCCCTAATGCACAGTAGTGAAAGCTCATGCTTTTTTTAGTGATGCTTAATGTGCATTAGCCTAATTTTACTGTGCATTAATTATATTAGCATGGTTTTTGCTGTGATGCTCTAATGTGCAGTAAAATAAGCTACTGTGCATTGAAGCACAAGTGTAGTTGCACCCACAGATGACCTAGGGCTTATATACTATGGGTGGGGGAAAGCAGCCTCATTTCATTTGCAAATTTTCCACTAATGTGCATTACTGTTTAATAAATCTTTTACATAAATAATAAGAGGAGCCAGTAGAAAATGAGTGTCACCATACTTATAGCAGATGCCGGATTCCTATTCATGAAAAGTGCAAATGCATTTCAGCAACACCTACCAAATAAAGCCTAGGCTCCAGAGATGAAGAATGAAAGCAGGAAAAGAGCAGTCACATGGAAGAAATGGTTTCATTCTCTTGCCTACATTTTGAGGACCATCTCCTAAAGAAATAGGATTTCCTTTGTTTCCTTGTTCCTGTTTCATACATACTCCAAGGATCTGCTTTTTAAGGTGAGTCATTACCTAACAGGATAATATAGACTCTAATGGATTTAATGCCATGGTCCTGGCATGTTTGTTAGACAGGTGTCTAAGTCTAGTTAAGCATTTTAATGCGTATTTTCTTGCCTGAATAATTTAGTTAGACCAATGATTCTCAACCAGGGTGCCAGGTTATCCTGGGGTGCCAGGAGATGCTTTGAAGGATGCCATAGGAAATACAAGGTGATTAAGAGTGGTGCAAAGTGTGACAGGGGGCCTCCCAGTGCCGATCTCCACGGCCTGCCCCCTGTCTGGTGGGCAACCGCCCGCTTGTCTCAGCCGCCATGCCTTTGATGATAATTAGTTCAATTAAGATGTCAATACAGCGAGAGGCTACCCATTGTAATGCCCCGATGCCAAGGGCCGCTCTGCGGCTCCGACCTCCCCTAATACCGCAGCCCAAGCCTCGCAGATGGCATCTAGATGTTCATCTCTTCTGGCCCCCACGCTGGGCCCCAGAATTGTCCAAACAGGACCCCTCTATGATCCCTCCTGATCAGGCAGCCTCTCTGCCTTCATCCGGGCTACTAACCCCCCCGAAGCCATTTTCCCCTCTCGGGTGCGGTCCCCCCGGGACCTTTGGCTAACTGGCCCTGGCCCACCTCCAGGCCAGTTGGGACCCCAGGCCCCTGGCTCTTGGGCGTCCCTCGCAGTGGGCCTCTGGCCCTTTTGACCCTCTCTGGTCCTGGCCCCAGTATGGGCCAGTCGAGGGTACTATCTCATCAGGTCGGGTCTCTAGCCCCTCACTCTCTCTTCGGGCTCATCGCACTGCTACCCCCTTTCTCCCGGGGTTCACCGCAGCATCACACCTGGTAATCATTCCTTCTCTCGGGGTCCGCCCTCTGGGCCTCTCACAACACTGACCCCCCAGGCCCCTCAAACAACGCATTGGTAACCCACCCGGTGGTGGGAACTAGGGGTTAAGGTGCCCCAACCCGCCTTCCACCGGGGTGGTAACTGGCTTGGCATTTCCTGGGGGCTCCCGCACCACTGAGAGCCCCAACAGACCACCCACTCCCGGCAGGGTGCAGTTTCAGGTTATGCCCAGGACCAGGAGCCTCCTAACCATCCCCATGCAGCTCTCCCTTACCTCCAGGTCGTTCTCAGCAGCCCTTTAGCTAGGCAATGTTGCTGCCTGGCCTCCAGCAGCCAAACTGCCCTGTTTAAATAGGCAGCCGCTGTCTCCAAAATGGCTGTGCTAATCAGGCACCTGGAGGCTGCCAGCTCCAGGCCCTTAAAGTGGCAGGCACACACAGTGCACTGCCACACAAAGAGATAAGCAGATAAGGGTGGGCTCAAGCTTTCCCTCCTTTGTGTCTCCCTTCCTTTATGCCCTCATTGCATGGCCCCTCTGATTATAAAGGATGCAAGGTTGGAATTACCACCAAGGAGGATTACTCAGCATGGGACCATACCTGCAGGGAGCGTATCAGGAAAGTCAAGGCTGAAACTGAGCTCCATCTGGCTTCACATATCAAGGATAACAAAAAGTCCCTTTTCAGATATCTAGGGAGTCGGGGAAAAAAAGCAAGGGTAACATTGGACCCCTGCTGAACCAAATGGGACAGCTGGTAACCAACACCCAGGAAAAGGCCGACCTGCTTAACGGGAACTCTGTGTCGGTCTTTCATCAGTCCAGTGGGACTGCCGTGTCTAGCAAAATGTGGGACATCCAGGATGAAGGTGTATTTATACCCAGAATTGGTGTTGATCTAGTAAAGGATCACCTTGAGAGGCTGGACACCTTCAAGTCAGCTGGTCCTAACAGATTACACCTTTGAGTACTCAAGGAGCTGGCAGGTGTCATAGCCCAACCATTGGCAAAATATTCAAAAACTTGTGGCACTCAGGTGAAGTACCTGAAGACTGGAAGAAGGCCAATGCAGTACCTATCTTCAAGAAAGGGCGGAAAGTAGATCCCTGGAATTATGAGCCAGTCAGCTTGACCTCAATCCCTGGTAAGATTCTCAAGAACATTATCAAGGTGAACCTTCTGGATAAGCTGGCCGAGGTCAACATCCTGAGGGATAGCCAGCATGGGTTTGTCATAAGTAGGTCTTTCCTAGCCAATCTCATCTTCTTGAATGACCAGGTGATGAATCACCTGGACAAGGGAGAAGAGATTGACGTCATATACCTGGACTTTCAAAAAGCCTTTGATCTGGTGTCCCATGACCTCCTCATGGTGAAATTAGCCAACTCGGCCTCGGCTACACCACAATCTGATGGCTGGGAAATTGGCTCCGAGGTTGGACCCAGAGAGTAGTGGTCGATAGTAGCGAATCATTATGGTGCTCTGAAACCAGTGGCATCCCCCAAGGCACTGTCCTGTCCTTGGACCGGTTCTCTTTAACATCTTCATCGATGATGTGGACATTGGTGTCAAAAGCTCACTGGCTAAGTTCATTGATGACACTAAACTTTGTGGTATAGCATCCACACCTGAGGACAGACTAGTGATCCAGGCTGACTTGGATAAGCTTAGTAAGTAGGCAGACACAAACCTGATGACTTTCAATACTGATAAATGCAAAGTACTCCACCTCGGGGGGGGGGGGGAATGCATCATGCTTATAGGTTTGGCAGTGCTATGCTTGCTAGCACCACTGCTGAAAGAGACTTGGGGGTCATGATTGACCACAAGATGGACATGAGCCACCAATGCCATGTCACAGCTGGTAAAGCAAACAAAACCCTGGCTTGCATCTATAGATGCATCTCAAGTAAATCTCAAGATGTCATCCTTCCACTGTACTTGGCCTTAGTGAGGCCACAGCTGAGTACTGCATCCAATTCTGGGCTCCACAATTCAAGAAGGATGTTGAGAAGCTTGAGAGAGCCCAGAGGAGAGCCAGGTGCATGATCAGAGGGCAAGAGAATAGGACTTATGAAGAGAGGCTTAGAGCCATAGGACTTTCCAGCCTGGAAAAGAACAGACTTAGGGGGGACCTGGTGGCTGCCTATAAGTACACAAGGGTTGTTCATCAGGATCTGGGAGAACATCTATTCACCAGAGTGCCCCAAGAAAAAACAAGGACCAGCATTCATAAACTCCTACAAAACCATTTTAGGCTGGACATAACAAAACATTTCTTTACTGTCTGTGCCCCCAAAACCTGGAATAGATTCCCTCCAGATTTGGTGCAGGCACCTACTCTGGACTTATTCAAGAAATACTTGGATGCTTATCTTGCTGGGTTCTTTTGACCCTAGCTGACTTCCTGCCCATGGGCAGGAGTCTGGACTTGATGATCTTCGAGGTCCCTTCCAGCCCTAACATCTATGAAATCTATGAGGTAAGCACTGTAAAAAGTAAATTAGCTTCTGACATGGGGTACCACTGAATTCACAAAAGTTATGGAGGGATACCTTGAGTCTAAACAGTTTGAGAACCACAGCACTAGGCTAACCATGATCTGAATTAAATGATATTAGCTTTGTGAACACTAGCATATTTAATGCTCTTTTTTAGCATCAATGACACTGCTAGCATAGACAAAGCTAACTTTTTTTCCAGAGCTGTGTCTGCATCTATGTTCTACTCAAGAAACATCCAGTGTAAACATTTTTAAAAATTCTTATAATTAATATAATTGATTTGTGAAAGGACAAAATTATATCATACAGTTAAATCATTAAAGAAAACAAATACCTAAAAGGACCTGGGTTTAATGCATGGAGCTTTTCCTTTTGCTAAGTCAGTATGGATTGCAAAATTATATTTGACTTTCAAATCAATGTTAACTGTATTTAGAGACAGGGAAAAGATTTTGAGCACTGTCCCAGGGGGAAAAACAGAAAGGGGCAGGATAGCCCTCCTGTGGTGAGGGTTAAGGCAGGGACTGCCCGCTACAACACCAAGAAGACAAGCCCTAAGAATAGGGCAGACTTACCCCTAACAGATATGGCCAGGCCAGACGAGCTGCAGGGGGGCAGAATGCCCGCATGGTTCATCAGCTGCTTTTCTCTGAGATAAGTCAGCTTTTTGGTTGGGATAAAAGCCTATGGTGGGGAAACAGTTGCAGAGGTGCAGCAGGGGAAGAGCTGTGAGGCATCCACACCCCCCCGAGCTGACCAGAGGCCTCCCTGCTGGTGTGGGAAAAGGCCAAAGAGGGATCCAGCAGAGGGATCTGGGATCCACTTTAAAGGGGCACATCACTCCGGATGATGAGGGAGCCGGACCGAAGGAAGATGCTGAGGGATGACAAAGATGTCAGATGCAAGAAGTGTGAGTGGGAAGTGGGGTGAGGCCCCTCCCAGAAGTTTCTGTTATTTTCCTCTTTTCCTTTTTCATTTAAACCCCAGAGGCCAGGACGAAAGCCACAGGACACACATCAGGGGCTGAGTGGGTCGGGGCCACTTGGGGACCTTTCACGCCAATAGGCCCAACGCCCCACAAGGGTCACCTCACCATCCAAGTAAACCCGTGTGGTGGAAAGGGGAACTGTTGCAAGGACTGAGGACCAGAAGGAGTGAGAGGGATCGGGACATGACATCCTAGTGTGGTCGGACTGTCCATCATTCAGCTGTCCCAACAGTCTGATGCATGGCTGTGGTGTAGGGGAGGTGGAGCCCCAGGACCACCCACTGGTAATGCTGCCTAGTGCGTCCTCTTCCCTAGAAGGGAATCCCACAACTGAACATAATATCCAAGACATGGCAGACAAGCATCGGGTCATCCCTTGGGGAGAACACGACCAGACATTGAGGCAACAGGAGCAGCCTGCATGGTGAACACTGGGCGCCTGCTCCAGGGTCACATGGAAAAGGCTCCATGAATCCAGACAGGTACAAACGTATTAAATTTTTTTAAATTAAAAAAATAGGTAAAAATAATAGCCTTACTCAGCTGTAGCTAGTATGACACTGGTGAAGTCAATGGAGTTGTGTTGATAGAACAAAGAGCAGAATTTAGCCCAATTATCTTGTAAGTATTTAAAGGATATGGATTTTTTTTTTCTTTAGAGGGGACAGGTGACCATGAAGTGAGAAATGAGTGTTGTTCTTCGAATGAATTAAGGTGGTTAAGTCTCATGGCTTATATAGTATGGAAAAATTCAGATATGAAGGTGCCATAACCTTCAGTGGGAAATATCACGTTAAAAACTGCTGACACTTTAATGCAACATGTCAATGTATCACTGTTCAATGAGTGTACTCATGGAACAATGTAATTTAATTATGTGAGGGTATTTTGTGATCCTGGAACAGGAATATTAGGGGGTTGTAAATGTCCCACAAATAGTGAAGGAGCCCTGTTTCACTCTGCATGCCTTGCTTCTTATATTGTGTACCTTGTATGATTTTACTCAATTCATGGTAAAAATGTACAATTGCTTAATTATATAGTTTATAATCTTGATTTGGGTACATTCTGTCAGGGTTTGGACTATAACTCAGATTCTTTGAATGTTGGTGCAAGCATAGCCTATAGTTTGAGGGAACAGTTATGTGAAAGCCCAGCTGCTTGATTTGTGTACCCACGGGACTCTAAGTGAATGACAAAAAGGGCATGCCTATTTCTGTGAATGCCTTTAACTGTATGCCTACAATTAAGGACTGGGGATAATTCTTAAAGTGGTTATAAAAAAAAAAATTCTTCAGAAGAAACTGAGGCTTATAAACATCTATGTCTTCATAAAATCTATGCCATTGATATCAGTTCCTGAGTAAAGGATTCTCTCTGGTCATAAATAATTCCTGAAAATAGCCTAATAGGTTGGGTTGTATTATCCTGATATTATAGTGTGTTAAAAAATACAAAGGAAATGAGAGAGAAGTTGTTGTGTTATTTTTCTGGCATAAACAGAATATCTAATGACATCCTGCTGATGACTGTGTATTCACTGGCATAAAAACACATAACAAACAGTAGAGACTGCCTTGGTCCATTTACATTTAATTTATATTTTTCTCAACCATATTCAGTATCTGACTTTTTTTTATTTGTGAGACATTCTTAAGCTTTATCTCATTGCTATATATACACCTCTTAAAAGGCTACTGTATATTCCCAGTCAAAGAATATATACTATGAGCCCACATGAATGCGGGGAATGTTTCAAAAGGCAGAACTCATTGAGCTGCATGGAATCCTTCACATAACCTCAGACATAAAATCAAAGGTTATAAAATGGTCCTTTTTATACAAGAAAGGTGGTCTAATTGTGAGGTTAGTAGTTTCCATGCTAGTTCATGAAACTTAGTCTGGAGATGAGATGGGGAAGGTGTTGGGATTTGATAACTATTTGTGCCACATACTGTCCATATGAGCTTGAACAAATCACCTAGGTTGAGCATATGTTGGAACAATGATAAAGCCTTGCTTAACTCCTGTCCGAACATCAAAGGGATCTGTGATAGATCCATTACTGAAAACAGTCACTTGCATATTGTCATGGAACACGCAGAATATACTGATAAATTTCAGTGGGCATCTGTACTTCAGAAGGACCCTCCACAACACTTCTTAGCTGACAGAATCAAAAGCTTTCATGAGGTCAAAGAAGGCCATATAGAGAGACTTATGTTGTTCCCAGCATTTCTCCTGCAGCTGGCGAGTTGTGAAGATCATGTCAGTTGTGCTTTCAATGCCCTAAACCTACAGTGAGATTCCAAGACGATCTCTTCAGCAAGAGGAAGGAGACCATTCAGGAGGGTTCTCACAATGATCTTTTCTGTGGTGGACAGCAAGGTGATGTCTGTAGTTTTCACAGTTCAACTTATCTTCTTTCTTGACAATTGTCACAATCATGGCATCCCTAAGGTCATCTGGGATTTTCTCATCATTCCCATTCCTTAAGATGAGGGCATGAAGCTGTGATGTGAGCTCCTCTATCCTCTGCTTGAAGATTTCAGTGGATATTCTATCTGCTTCAGATGCCTTATCATTCTTCATCTGCTTGATGGCTTTCTTCACCTTGTCAAGGATCAGAAGGTTTCTGAGATCATCTCTGACTGGGTGTTGTGGGCTGGAGTTGAGAACACTTCGGTCAACAACAGTCTCAATTAAGAAGGTCTTCAAAATGCTGCTTCTAACTGGCATTGATGGCTCCCCTTTCCTTGATCAGGTCTCCTCCATCCTTAGGTCTTAAGAGGGTTGGTCCCTGAGTGCTTGGACTGTAGATGGCTTTGGTGGCACTGAACAAACTGCAGATCATGGATGTCAGTAAGATGTTGAATTTTCTTAGTTTTGTCTTCCCACCATCTGTTCTTCATATTGTAGGTCCTTCTTTGGACCTCCACTTTGGCTTGTTGGAGATTCAGTTGTTGGATTTGGTGGCATTTTGCCAAGCACAAAAGGCTTTGCACTTGTGATCAATCAGCTCTTGGGTCTCCCAATTGTTCTCATCAAATCAGTCTTGATGTTTCCCTGTAAAGAATCCAAGTGTTTTTTCACAGGCAGTGAAAACAGTGGTCTTGACGCCACCCCATACACTGCTGACATTCTCCCATTGTAGTTGATTGGAATTCACCAGTTCTTCACTGAGGCACTGGTGGAAGAGGTCTTGCTTGCTTGGGTTCTTGAGTCCTTCAATGTTGATCTTCTGTCAGCATTGATTTTGCTGAAGCCATCATTTGGGAACCAGTTTGAGTGACATAACTGAGCAGATGAGTCTGTGATCATCAGTGATCCTGTCCCCTACAACCACAGAAAACAATCTAATTTATCTCCATCCTCTTCAAAGATCTGAAGGGTGGTTATACAAATAGTTATCAAATCCCAACACCTTCCCCATCTCATCTCCAGACTAAATAATCCCATATTTTTCAGATGTTCTTCATAAATCGTGTTTCCCAGATCTCTAGAGTGAGGTGGTTAGCTATGTTTGTTTGAAGTCAGTCAGGAGGCAGGGTAGATATGCACTTTTATACACTAACTAAATATGATATATATAGAGAGTACAAGCTTTTATAAACCCAAGTTCATTTAATCAGGTGATGTGAAAGGACATGCAGAAAGCGGAGTATAAGGAGACAGATATTAGAATACAAAAGTCAAGACAACAGAGAGAGACGGGGGGGGGGGTGGAGTGGAGGAAGCAGTGCTAGGAGAGAAAAGCAAATGATCAGTAAACCTATAGAAGCAAAGAGGGTCACAAAAGGTAATCCAGGTCAGGATAGAAGAATCCATAGTCTCTGTTTAAACCATAATTAACATAGTCAAGTTTGTGGATGATTTCTTGTTCCACAGTTTCCTTTTCAAACTGTTTTTTTACATATTTTTTATTTAAGAACATCAATCCTGTGGTCAGCAATGGAATGTCTATGGAGGTTGAAATGTTCTGCCAGAGGCTTTTGTATCTTTCTGCAGCTGACATCAGATTGGTGTTCATTCATTCATACATGTAGAGATCTCCCTGTCTGCCTAACGTAGACAGAAGGGCATTGTAAGCAGCTGATGGCATAGATGACATTGATAGAGCTGAAGGTGAATGAGTCTTGGATGTTCTACTCTTTGTTATTAGGTACAGTGATGATGTAAGTCTGTATTGATGTGGGGAAATAGTAAGCAGTTGGGTCTATTGCAAGTCCTGATCCCAGCAGGATGAGTAATTGAATTAGTTAATTTGTTTACTTAATGGTTTGTGTAAGGTGCGTGCTAGCTCCTAGGTCACAGCTTATCTTCTAACTAAGGTTTTTGTCAGCACATCCACCCCATCTCGTCTGCCACGACTTGTTGGATCAAAATAAAAAGAGGGAGGCTTCCTTGTTCTTAATTGCTGTTGACCTTTGGGCTAATTAGGATTTTTTCCCACACTCTACTTCACCTTTTTGGAGGCACTGTTATACCTAGGCTGCTGATAAATTATCCCCATTTTACTCTTTGGTATATTATCCTTATCATTAATTTTGGCAGGCAGCAGGACTATAGATCCCATGTCTTTTCCGCAGGTACACCAGTCCTGAAACACCACCACTCACACGTAGTTGTTTTTCATCCTTGCAGATTCCCAAGCTGAAGCCTCCATTGCCGCACCAGATCTCACAGATCAGGCTTTCTTATGTCTAAGTACAAAGTAAGTATGGAAGCTTCTCTTAGCCTCAAGAGGAGAGAGTTTCCTACTCTCCTCCTCTACCCCTCCTGGGGCATTGTCTCTGTCTTCCACTCTCACTACTCTGTCTGCTATCTTCTCTGGTCTCTCCTCCTTCCAGTTCTTGCTGGGTGTGGTTTTTTTAACTGTTCTCCGTCCCGTGCCCAGCCAGCCGGAACTGACAGGAGCTAATGAATCTCATCGCCTTTGATCTTCCTGCGTCTAGTTCTTTCACTTCTTGTCTCACCCAAGGTAAGCATTTGTGCTTGAAGCAGCCTCTCCAGCACTCTTTGGGGCCCTTCTCCCAGGTCCCTGTAGCTTCTTTACAGTGGACAGCATGATCATTGCTGCCACAGTGAGGATGGGAGTTTGTTAGCTCATTGTTTGAGAAACATTATTTGAAGTTGGGAGACTTTCTGTGAGGCAGAATATTTTTGTACCAAAGGCTATCTTGAGATGGTCATCCTTTTCTAGGAGGAATTGGAGGTCATTAATAATGCATCTTAGGTGTTCAAGTTGGGGGCTGTAGCTTCTGTTGTTCTTGTTCCAGGACTGGTATTGTAGCAAGTGAGAGCAAGGGATGAATTTGGTTTTGTTGATCTGAGTGGCTATAGTTTTGGGACTGTATTGTAAGAATCCCTGCTTTAGATCCTTAAGGTGCCTATGCCAGTTAGTGAAGTCAGAACAGATCTGGTTGTAATGTAGGCCTTGTGCTGTAGGTGGTGGATCCTAGTGATGTACTTAGAATGAAAGCTGGTGGTATGAAAGTAGGTATGGCAGTCAGTAGGTTTCTGATACAATGTGGTGGCCATATGGCCACTACAAGCCTTCAGCATAGTATTTAGAAAATGAATCTGCTGCAGGGAGTATTCCGGAGTTTGATGGAAGAGCAGAAGTTGTTAAAGCCTTCGTGAAATTTGTTTAGTGATTCCTTCCCATGAGTCCATATTATGAAGATGTCATTGATGTACCTGAGGTATACCAGGGGATAAGAGGTCACCTGCAGAAGAAATGAATTTCAAGGCCTGTCGTAAATATGTTGGCATACTGGGGGGCCATGTGTGTGCCTGTGTCAGTACTATTCATATAGGGCGTCCCAAACCTGAAATAGTTGTGTGTGAGGAGAAAGTAGGAGACCTTAATGGAAACAGAAGCACTTTTCTTGTCATGGATAATATTCTTTATGGCTTATCTTCATGAGGCATGTTGGTATACAGAGATATGACATCCATGGTAGTTAATATGGCATTTACTGGAAGCTTGTCAGTGGAGCTCAGGTTATTTAAGAAACCTGTGGTATCTTTCAAATACCTGACTGCTCCAGTGACATATGGGAATAGGATAGAGTCAGCATAGCCAGAAACACCCTCTGTGATGCTGCCAATGCTGGAGACAATGGGGCATCCTGGGTTGCCAGGTTTGTGGATCTTGGGTAATGAGCAAAAGTTACCTAGCCGAGGTTCCCAGGAGGTACAAGCAGTAATCTTCACTGTGTTTCCAGAGATAGTTTCTTTAAGAACATATTTAGTTCCTTCTGTGGGGTCCTCTGTCAGATACTGGCAAAACTCTTGTGTTGGAAAGTTTTGTCTTGGCTTCCTGTATATATTCTATTTTGTCCATGATAATAGTGGCACACCCTTTGTCAGCCTGTTGTATGATAATGTCTGGATTGTTTTTAAGGCTGAGCATGGCTGTCCATTCCACAAGACTGAGATTGTAGCATAAAGGTTGTTGCTTTTTGGCAATCTAGGGGTGCATACACATGTACTAACTTTCTGAAAGTTAAGCCGACTTAACTTTTTAGTGTTGACTTAACTATCAGAGTGCACAAGTTCCTGGCACTTTGAAGCAGAGTAAACTTAGAGTAAACTCCCTAGTACATGGAGCAGAGTAAACTTAAAGGTGACACAAGATAATAGGAATCAGAACTCATGGTAGGGGTGATTATCTTTTATTAGACCAACTAGATTTTTGCAAAAAAAGTGTCTTTAATTACAAGCTTTCAGGTACAGGTGCCCTTCTTCAGGCAACTGAGAAAAGCCCCAGGACTCAGAGGGCTCATGGAAGAGCCCCCCACATGAAATGAGGCAGCAGGGCGCAGTGGGGATCACTCTTCCACCAACAGGAACTGGTGAGACCGGGGGGGTTTCTTGTTTTTTTTTTCCTTAAAGGGACAGAGCTGGGGGGGGGGACTGGAACAGTGCGGGGAGGACAAGGAGGGCTCATGCAGAGCCCCCCACACAAAATGAGGCAGTGGGGGGCAGTGAGGATTGCCCCGCCCACCTGGCAGCACCTGGTGCATCTGGGTTTATTTTTTTTCAAAGTGCCAGGAGCTGGGGCGGGTGGGGCAGCCATTGCTGGGGCTGGGAGAGCAGGCAGGGGATGGACATGGGTGATTTGGAGATTCAGCTGAATCAATTTGGGGCAGTGATTCAAATCACTGAATCAAATCACTGTGCCCCTGAATTGGCCGAATCCAAAGTGAATACTAGCTGCTTTGCATAGGCCTAACAGACACTTCTTGGCATTAGCTAGCATACCACATGCCTAGGGTCCATGGAGCTAGGGTCCATGCTATGGGAGGGTGGGGGGAAACCAGTGAGCAGTGGTGGGGGTGCGGGATAGGACAGAGAGAAACCAAGCAGACACTGCTGTGCCTGCAGTCTCTCCCGGAGCTGCAGTCAGGGAGCAGGGGGGTGGGGCCAGCTCTGCTGTGGAGCAGAGAGCCTCACCTCACCCAGAGAGCATGCTGGGATGCTGGGGGAGTCTGGTTTGTCTTAATCCAGCAAGGGGTCTGGGACAGACATTGCATAAACTGGTTTAACCCAAATCAGTTAAGTCTGATACTACATTCAACCAGGTTTATCTCAAACCAGTTTCAGCCATTTTCAAACTGATTTATGTGGACTGAACATCTGTTCTGTTACAGGTTTAAACCAGTTTCTGATCACTTAAACCAGTTTATGTGTAATGTCTGTTAGTAGCCTTAGGGTCAAGTCCTCAATGAGATAGATGCACACAGTTCCTTTCTGGATCTATGCCTTAGCCCTTTTGCTAATATTAATAGAACTGCCATGCCTCCAATTGCATTGCTAACTATGGCTGCAAACAATTTTAGTTTACATTTTGGGTATTGTCCTGGGCCTTTAAACCTGAAAGAGACAGTCAGCAAACATTTTAAATGGTCATCTTTTCTTTTTGTAGCTAACTGGTTCAAGCCATACTGCTAGCTAGCTAGTATTCTGCATTCCCTGCTAGCTAGCTAGTAGCCATACTGCATTCCCTGCTAGCTAGTATTCTGGCCCCATCTTTTATCTCTCCTAGATTTTCTCATGTTTGGGAGTCTAGAAATGGACCCAAACTATAGCACATAGATCGAAATCCAAACTTAATTAACAATTTTATTAATAATTTAACTTTAGTAGTACTACTAGAGGAATTTGGAAGAAGGGTAACACTAGAAAACTCTAAAAAGATCTCCAGTTATTGGGTTAACATTTTTGAATTACGTTCTCTAACCCATTATAATTCAGTGTGTAACATCTTTGAAAATTACCTAATTGGAGAAGGTTGTCTTGCATTTGGCCATTTTCTTTCTGCAGACCATTGATCTGCTGATATATTACAGTCAACCAGCTCAATGCACTGTTGAGATATTTTATTGTAATACATTAACAGAGCAATGGTCATTGATTGATAACAGGGGAGCAAAGGAAGATTTCATTGGTATGTTTTACTAAAAAAAGATGTGTGGGCCCATATTCTGTCCTCACACCATTGCAAATCCAATAAAATCTCACTGAAGTCAATGGAGTTTGTCTAGATTTACAGTAGCATAAGAGCAGAATTTGATCCATGTACAACAAAATCCAGTTCACTATACTGTTTTACTACAAAACACTATGCTAGTGTCACATACATCTTTGAACTTCAATAGAAATCACATATAAAGTTACAACTTTTGGCCCAAGATGATGATTGTCTGTTTACACACACACACACACACACACACACACACACACACACACACACACACACACCCTCTCAAGGAAAGCACTGAAAAATATTCTTATATTGGATATCAGTTCTTTCTCTAATTCTCTTTCCTTTTCTTTATTGTTAAGGATATTTTTCTAAACATTACATCTTTGTTTCACAATGGACAATGCTGTTCTGTTCACTGTATTACACTTCTAACCTAGAGGGACCATGTTCATGGGGAAAGTATACTTTAATCTTTAGGCCAGATTAATCCTTTGTGTCTCTACTGAGACTAGCAACATTGCTGCCAACTGCTACTGAATGTCGTGATATTTATTATATCAATACCTTCCTGCAATATATTGGACTGAGACTGGACAACTCTAAGCTTATTTTTATATAAGGTACTATACATCACACAATGGAACATTCTTCAGTCATTTTTTAGTAGTATTTTTTTTTCCAAAAATGACGTAGAGAGCTAGACCTGTCTTCAAGAGTGACAGAGACAGTTATGGCATGTTTATACTTCCTGTGGATTGTGCTATGGTGTGAAACATGGCACATCTAGTCTGTGTTCATTACTTCCCAAAATGAGATCATATAGCTGTCTTTATCAGGGCAATGAATGTGTGCCCATAAGTTCTCTCTTTTGGGACTAGACATGTCATGATTCTCAGTATTGTTCCCTAGCACAGTGACCTTAGGCAGTGTAGATGTCCTCTTGGGAATCTTGAAGTGTCACTGAAAACCTAAGATAAGACTACACTTGGCTAAATAGATAGTTTAATGAATGACAACATGTATGTAAAGAAAAAAGGGACATGTATAAATAGTTATGATTTAGATTATGCAAATTGAAATTATTTTTCAGTACTTGTACTCCATTTTCCTCCCAACTATATTTGTATTTTTAGAGTGAATTTGAAACTCATGCATATTCTATTATGAAAATGGTCAGGTCATTTTTATTTTCTTTTTTGGTCATTTTTCCTATTAGGTCTACTGATGTTATAATATAGAGGAGCTGTAATTGATTTAATAGGCTTACAGAACAGAATTCTCTCTCTACACTCTTCTCTTCTATCTGTCACTATTATTTGAAAAAGAGTTAACAAAAATATTTATATTCAAATAACACTTGTAAATCCTTTACACTGTTAAATTTGTGGCTTATGTTTAGCTGGCCATTTACTTCTGGGCATTTTTAAAAGTAATATTATAATATTTCACATGATTTAGTGTTCCTGCAAAAAGCAAAGCTTGGTAAGGCTTTCTGGGATAATTTTGAGAAAAGATCTGAACAAACCTCCTGTGCCAGAATTGGGCCCCAGGGGCAGCCATGATGCTCTCTGGTGGTCACTCAGATCCTGCCCTGCTCTGGCTCTTTGGGTACCCTCCCTTTCCCCTCATCTCCTATGCCTTTGATGAAATAGTTAAATTACAAAAAGGAGGCTGCCCCAGAGTCAGGATGAACCCTCTTCTATTCTTGGTCCAGTGGGTCTCTCCTGGACCCAGCTGATCTCAGTCTTGCCCTCAAGATTTAAATGGAGCTGTTCTGGCCCCATCTGTCCCCTCCTCCCCTCCGGCACCATTTGTCTTAATGGCTAGTCATGGCTGCTTCTGCCCATGCCTCTCAGATGCTACTTTCAAGTATCCATTGGCTTTAGTGACCCTGTCTGTTGATCAACTATTCTTCCTAGGCTACTGGGCCCCTGGCCCTGGAAAGCCTCTCTTCTCCCTGGGCCCTTGGCCTTGGTTTGGCCTTTGCCTGTCCTGGATTTCTGACTCTTTCCAGGCTTTAGCTCCCCTTGGCTTAAGCCTGTTTGGCTTTGGCCTCTGTTCTGTGGCCTTACCCTTCTGTTCTGTGGGCCCCTGGCCCATGTATAGCTGCTGTGGCTCTACCCCAGCCCTCAGCCTTCTGGGTCTCTAACCTCAGGCTGGACTGCTTTTGCTCACCTTCAGTCTGCCAGCTGTAGCCCTGGCTGTGGCAAGGCTCTCTTTTCTCAGGGCCCCTGCCCTAATCCTTCTCCAGGTTTTGGCCCTCTTGACCTAAGCCTACTCTGACCTGAGCCCTCCATTCTCCGGGCCCGTGGCCCTCACATGGTGACTGTAGTTTTCTCTCAGCTTGCAGCCTTCTGGGCCCCTGAGCCCAGGCCAGCCTACCTCCACTACCCCAGGCTTCTGCCTTTGGGGTCCATGACCCCAGGCTGGACTGCTCTCACTGGCCTTGGCCCTCCTAGCTTCAGCCTGCTCCAGTTCAGAACCCTCTGTGTCCCTGATCCCAGGCTTGGCTGCCTGACTCTGGCCTCAGTTCTCTCAGCCCTTTGGGATTAAAGTTCAGCCTGCTTGTTGCAGTGCAGCTAGCTCCTGCTCAGCTTCCCACTGCAAGTTGTACTTAAAGTGACAGGAGCCCCTGACGCCCTGTTACACCTCCCAGAAATCATTTCCCCTAATATTGAAATGTCCCCGTGTATTAGTAAGTTAATGTAAAGAGGAAGTTTACAATCTCTTTCATGAATGTAGCCAGAAATTCTTTTTTCATAGAATGAATGTATTATGGGGGTGGGGGGAAGGGGAAGCAGAATTTAAATACTGAAGAAACTTCAATGAGAAACTGAAAAGGCATCAATTTGGAAATTTCTTTGCAGTGTCTCACGGAAGTTGTAGTGACAATCCTTCCTGTTCTCCTTTCTTTTCTGCAGTCCAAGCTCCCTGGATGAACTATCATGGGAGCTACTCTCATGATTCACCATGATCTCTTTTGGAGAGAGAAGTTAGTTTGTTCTGGGTATCCCTAGTTGTAGTATATTACAGGAGATTTATTGTGGTCATGGACAGTAGCATAACTAGCAGTGGGCAAATGGAGCACTCACCTTGGGTACCAAATTAGAAGGGGTAGTGGAATCACCCTCCCCTCTGCAGAGGCCATGTAACAGGAGGGTGGTCAGGGTCGCCGTGTTGTCCCCTGCCACCTCCTTTACTGTGCCAAGCTGCCGACTTGCACCCTTCATTTCTCGCCTGCCACGACTTTGATTTGATATATTTTGATAGGGAGGCTGCCTTCTGTCTTCTTGTCCACGGTTCTCCTGTCTCAGGTGTACCGTACACCCCAGCCTTATGGGCTATGCGTGGCTCCTACCCCCCCTGTACCATGCCCCAAGCCTCGCAGGTGTAACGGACGTTGTTCTGTCTCTCTCTCTCTCTCTGTCTCCATGCCCTCTCTGGCACTCGGGCCCTCCGCATCCCTGTCTCTCTCCGTGTCCTCTCTCCAGGGCCTTCTCAGTAATACTGCCCTCCTCTGGGGCCTTCTCAGTAATGCCACCCTCTCTCAGGGGCTCACCACGCCCGCACTGGGGCTTCTCAGTAGTGCCCCCTCTCCGGATGGGTACCCCTGAACTTTCACTATGCATTTTCTACTTCGGGAACAGCTTTGTATGTTTTGAAAAGTATTTTATCTAACCAAGGGCATAGAGTAGGTTGTTTAGGCTGGGGGAGATCGCTTGTTGCTTAGTTGTTTAATTGCTGGCCTCGCTAGAAGGAAAGCTGTATCAACAAAGTCCGGAGCTGGAAGGGGGGTTACTTGGGGGGGAGCTGGAAGGGGGGTTACTTGCTGGGCTTGCTATACATTTCGTCACATCAGCAAGTTTAACCTGTTACATAGCTATATAAGGCAGACGCCCACTGAGGTGTGTGTGCTTGCTTTGAGAACGATTGCCAAGCACCACTTTCTGTGCAGAAATAAAGATTAAGTTGGATCCTTCAACCCTGTGTGTTTATTGGCACAAGCACACCGGGCACGAACTCACCATTGTTTGGGGACAACAATTTCTGGCGACCCAGATGGGACCCTAGCTGACTGCCTTGCTCGGTCCACCTCTTCGGCTCCGGCAACAACTGTGGACGGCGCGAGGGCCAGGTGCCACCGACCTTATTCGTCGGAGGTCTGACCGTCTCCTGGTTGCCTGACGGAGCCGGGGAGGAGCACAACGGCGCAACGCTCGAAGGACCAACTTAATCAGGTGGGGCGAGGGAGGTTTCAATGGACTGGTGAGTACTTCTTTCCATATTTTGGGCAGGTTGGGAAAGAGACGGCTTTGAAAGTTCCGACCGTATAGATGCCCTAGGTGAGTGAGATTGGGTGGCAGCCCTGTGAACTCCCTTTAATCAGTTTGGTTCTGAGGCTGAGCGGCGGTCGCCGTCCGGTAGTTGGACAATGGGAAGTAACCAGTCTAAGATTCCACCCTGCAGTCCCTTAGGATGCATTTTTGAAAAATTGGCCAAAGTTTGGAAGTGACCCTATGACAAAACAACAGATGATTCGGTATTGCAATACATGTTGGTCACAGTACCAACTTGCGGATGGTGCAGCCTGGCTGGAGAATGGGTCTTTGGATTATAACACAATCTTGCAGTTACAGTTGTTTTGTAGGTGCCAAGGGAAGTGGGATGAGATGCTTTATGTAGAGGCATATATGACTTTGTATGGGGATGGGGTTACGCAGAAGCTGTGTGGGATATTTAGGGGAAGTGGGGTAATGGCTTTGCAGGGGGTCACCACAGTATGTCCAAAGGAGCCGGAGGAGGGAGACATTGCTAATTGCTCCCACGGCTCCCCCATCTCATCCTGTGAGCCCTGCGTCACCACAGGGGACTTTCACTGCACCTGTAATGGCTTGTCAGGGACTCCCGGCTGGCTCGTCCAGTCTGTTGTCCGACACCTCCCCCGACAGCCTTGGGTTGCCGTCCGCGGGTCCGGCGGATGTGGGTGGTAGAAATCTGGTGGTAGAGGGGACTGTAGGAGATGGGGCGTTTAGCCCTGTGGCGAGTCGCTTATGATCAGGGGCCCAACCAGTAGTTCAGGCCCCTTTATGACAAGTGGTGGGTCCTGAGGGTGAACCAGTTTTTGTCCATGTGCCATTTAGCACGGCAGACTTGATAAATTGAAAACAGTCTGTGGGCCAATATCACCAGAATCTGGAGGCAATGGCACAGTTGTTCTTTACTATTTTCCTCACCCACCAACCAAACTGGATAGATATTCAGGCCTTACTGGCCGCTTTTCTGACTCCAGAAGAAAAAAGGTTGGTCTTAGAGAAAGCACGCACGATAGCACAGCAGCGTCACACAGCCGGTGAGGTAGATGAACTTTGCCCTAAGAAAATCAAGACTGGGATCCCAACACCCGAGGGGGCCGGAGGGAGTTAGAGCTGTATCAGGAGTTTGTGCTGGCTGCTCTCCGGGAGGCTATCCCCAAGCAGAAAAATTTGTCTAAATTGTACGAAGTGCAGCAGGGTCCGGAGGAGGATCCATCCAGTTTTTATAAGAGGTTATGCGAGGCAGCCAGACAGTGGACGGATTTAGATCCGGAGCTGCCAGAAAATGCCAAGACGTTTAACACACTGTTTATAGGACAGTCAGCCCCAGATATTAGAAGAAAACTACAGAAGACTGAGGGAGCAGCTGGAATGAGCATCAGCCAAATGATTGAGATTGCTTATAAAGTATACTCCAACAGAGATCAGGTTAAGGAGAAAAGGGAAGATAAGAGAATAAAGGCACAGGCATCGTTACAAGCATCATTGTTGGCAGTGACAATTGTAGATCAGAGGAGTCGGGGACGAGGCAGGGGAAGTAGAGGGCATAGAGGAGGCGTGGGCTATGCTCCAGGAGGCTACGGCCAGGGTCCCAGGTTGGGACCTAATCAGTGTGCTATTTGCAAGCAGGAAGGGCATTGAAAAAATGAGTGCCCCAAGAGGGAGAAGAACAATTGAGAGGAGGAAGAAAGATTGTTGATGTTGGATGGTTCTGACCAGGAGTGACGGGGACCGGGGGCTAACACTGAAGTAATCTCTGTCTCCCCCAACGAGCCCCTGGTTAAAATGCAAGTAGGGGGAGAACTTATTGACTTTCTAGTAGATGGTGGAGCCACGGATTCAGTTGTAACTAATTTTAAAGGACCCTTATCAAAAATCAAGATCCCCATAATTGGAGCCACCGGCCAGCGGACATATCATCCTTGTGTGCCACCCATGGAATGCAAATTGGGAGGAAAGAAAGTGTCTCATCAGTTCCTGTTATGCCTGAGTGCCCCATACCTTTGTTTGGGAGGGATTTGCTGTGCAAATTGCAGGCCCAATTGACCTTTTCAGAGGGGAAAATTACTATGAAGATACCAACTGAGGAAGCCTGGAAAGCTCAGGTGTGTCTCCTATTGCAGGAGGGGGAGGAAGGGAGAATTCCTCCAGAAGTAGAAGACGCTGTAGTACCATGGGTATGGGCAGGAGAGAAGCCAGGAAGAGCCAAACTGGCCACCCCTGTAAGCATTGATTTAAAGCCGGGAATTACCCCGCCCAGGGTGCCACAGTATCGATTGAAAATAGAAGTTTGGAAAGGCCTGGAACCATTGATAAAGAGATTCCTTAAATATGGTTTACTTCAGGAGTGTCAATCATCTTTCAATTCCTCCATTTTGCCTGTAAAGAAACCCCACAGTAATGAGTATCGTTTCGTGCAGGACCTCAGAGCCGTGAACAAGGTCATGGTGACCCTTCATCCGGTGGTGAAGGACCCTTATACTTTGCTGACTACTTTGTCTGCAGAGGAACAATGGTTTACAGTCCTGGACCTGAAAGATGCTTTCTTTTGCATCCCACTTGAAAGAGACAGCCAAGAGATTTTTGCATTCGAGTGGGAAGACCCGAATACTAGGAGAAAAACCCAATTGTGCTGGACAGTTTTGCCTCAGGGTTTTAAGAACAGTCCCACTATTTTCAGCACTGCCTTAAGTACCAACCTTCAGAAGTGGGACAAAGGGACATCAGGAACCCTGTTACAGTATGTGGATGATTTGTTAATTGCAGCAAAAATGAAGGATTACAGCATGATTGCATTGAAACTATTGAGAGTGTGTATGCTAGCCGGCCGGATCTTAAAGATGCCCCACTACCTAATGCAGACCTTGAATTCTACACAGATGGAAGCAGCTTCATGGATAATGGAACCCGAAAGGCGGGATACGCTGTGGTTACATCATGGGATACCGTGGAAGCAAACGCCTTGCCTCCAAATACCTCTGCACAGATTGCTGAGCTTATTGCGCTGACCCGAGCTCTCCATTTGGCAAAAGGAAAGAGAGCCACTATATACACGGATTTGAAGTATGCCTTTGGAGTCTTACACGCCCACGGAGCTATATGGAAAGAGAGAGGACTCTTAACGGCAAGTAAAAGCCCAGTAAAGCATGGAATAGAGATCCTGAAATTACTTGAAGCCGTGATGGAACCACTAGAGGTAGCTGTGGTGCACTGTAAGGCCCATCAAAAGGGAGATGCTGACGTTAAAGGAAATCGATGAGCAGATGCTGCGGCGAAAAAGACAGCTAGAGGACAAGTTCAAGAGACTTAAATGTTGGCATTGATGCCTCAGGTAATGTTACCTGAGGAACCTCCCAAATATACTGAAAGAGAGAACGAACTTGCAGAGAAATTGGGAAGCAAAGAACAACAAGATGGATGGTGGGTTTTGCCTGAGGGACAAGTCCTGATGCCAAAACTGATTCTTAGCAAAGTGCTCCAAGAGTACCACCAGAGCACCCATATGGGAGCTCACGCCATGACCCAAGGTCTCCAAAGAATTGTAGTGGGACCTAAGATGAGAAAAACAGCAGAACAAATAGCGCGTAGATGCCCTGTCTGTTGTGCCAACAATCCTAAGATTTCCCCCAAACCTCCACCAGGAGCAGGAAGGCAAGGACTATTAGCAGGAGAATGTTGGCAGATAGATTTCTCTGAAGTTCCCAGGAAGGGACACTACAAATACCTGTTAGTGCTTATGGACACTTTGACTGGATGGACTGAGGCCTTCCCGTGCCAAACCAACCAAGCAAAAGAAGTGGTCTGGGTGATGCTAAAAGAAATGATTCCACGATTCGGAATCCCAGAGGGATTAGCCTCGAATCGAGGGCCACACTTTGTGTCAGAAGTGACCCAGGCAGTTTCCCGGGCTCTGGGGATACACTGGGACCTTCACACAGCATGGAGACCGCAGTCAAGTGGACAGGTGGAACGAATGAATCAGACTCTAAAAAGACAGCTGGCTAAACTTTGCCAGGATACTCAGTTGAAATGGCCCAAAGCTCTGCCTCTTGCCTTGCTTAGAGTGCGCATAGCCCCTAGAGCTAAATTGGGAGTTAGTCCATTCGAATTAATGTATGGCAAGCCATATCCTAAGTATCCAGTGGTGACGCATGGGAATCAAATACATGTAAAAGGGGAAGGTTGGGTAAAAGATTATTTGTATTCTTTGTCTGCTGTATTGTCTTCTCTCCACAGGTATGTCCAGGAACGACTTCCACTCCCTCTAGATACACCAGTCCACAAGTTCCAGATCGGAGACAAGGTACTGGTCCGGACGTGGAAAGACGAGCCGCTTCAGCCCAGGTGGAAGGGACCGTATCTTGTGATTCTTACTACTCACGCTGCAGTGAAGGTTCAGGGGGTAAAACCGTGAATACACTACATCCGGGTGAAGGCCGCACCAGAAGTACCACCAGCAGGAGAAGTGGCTGAGAGTGTCGCACCGGAAGCCGACACAAACGGACACCATTGGACAGCAGAGCCAGTAGAAAGACTTAAATTTCTGTTTAAACGTCAACCATGTGGAAAGTAGTTCTTTGCATAGGTGTAATGCTTCTAGAGTCTAAGGGGTTGGTGCATCAAAGGTTCAATAAGAGTCAAAATGTGTGGGTTCATTTGGCAAAGGACGTATTAAATGTCACTCATTTTTGTTTGGCAGGTGGAATATCGGTTGATGATATTTTCACGTCATGCCTTATAGGGGTGCCCACTCCAATGGAAGCACTCCAGAATCAGACTTGGTTCACATCTGAGGGAATAGGAGGTCCAATCAATTACACTAACAACTCCATGTGGGGAACCATTACCACAGAAAAAACGCTAGTACCTTTGAAATAGATTTGTTGACAGTCACCTCCCCTGGTAACACCAGCTGTGCCAATTTTGTGAACTGTACCCAAGCTTGCAAAAGTCTAACCAAAGAAACGAAAATTTTCAATTGCTCAGACATGACTAATGTATCTTGCAACTATGTTCATGTTATATTACCCCGGGGGTGGTTCCTCCTTTGTGGGAAGACTGCCTATTCATATATCCCAGCCAATGCCACAGGAGGCCCTTGTGCTCTAGGCCGGTTGACTGTCTAGCTACCAGGTATGCCTAAGACCTCTAATAAGAGTCACCGGAGAGGTTCAAAGGTGCTAGATAAATCCTGTGATAGTGACATAAACCTCCTGAGTGAGGCCGAGGTAGTGTCCTTAGCAGTTTTCCTAGTAAGGGTGCCAGGCCTAGCAGTGAACGTTGAGAGGCAGCTTGGTAAGGTGGCCTGTGCCCTGGCAAAGGGCCTAAATACAACTTCACAGGTCCTAGCTGCCCTCAATATTAAAATAAAAGAACTAAGAGGAGCTACTCTGCAAAATAGAGCAGCCATAGATTACCTGTTGCTGAGGCATAACCACGGATGTGAAGAGTTCGAGGGAATGTGTTGTTTTAATTTGACAGATAACTCCGAGTTGATAGAGTCAAAAGTGCAGAAGTTAAAAAAAAAGTTCTGTCCCACATTAAGCAAGGGGAAGGGTTCGACTTCTCATGGCTTACTTCTTGGCTTCCTAATTTTTCATGGCTTAAGCAAATTTTCCTATTAATTGTGGCAAGTATGTGTATTTTCTTGATGATCTGTTGTGGGATACAGTGTTCGCCAATGTGTTGTGAGATACTTAAGAAATCAATTTCTTCCCCAGTTCACCGTGTGATGTTTGTAAAATCATCAGTTACAAACCTGATCCAAAACAATCGGGAGGAAGCAAAAAGATTTCTGGAGATGAGACAGATAGTCGAGAACTATGGGCCTTTTCCATAAGGGCCATAGTCTCGAAGTGGGGATTTGATGGACACTGAACTTTCACTATGCATTTTCTACTTCGGGAACAGCTTTGTATGTTTTGAAAAGTATTTTATCTAACCAAGGGCATAGAGTAGGTTGTTTAGGCTGGGGGAGATCGCTTGTTGCTTAGTTGCTTAATTGCTGGCCTCGCTAGAAGGAAAGCTGTATCAACAAAGTCCGGAGCTGGAAGGGGGCTTACTTGGGGGGGAGGAAGGGGGGTTACTCGCTGGGCTTGCTATACATTTCGTCACATCAGCAAGTTTAACCTGTTATGTAGCTATATAAGGCAGACGCCCACTGAGGTGTGTGTGCTTGCTTTGAGAACGATTGCCAAGCACCACTTTCTGCGCAGAAATAAAGATTAAGTTGGATCCTTCAACCCTGTGTGTTTATTGGCACAAGCGCACCGGGCACGAACTCACCATTGTTTGGGGACAACACTATCATGGGAGCTACTCTCATGATTCACCATGATCTCTTTTGGAGAGAGAAGTTAGTTTGTTCTGGGTATCCCTAGTTGTAGTATATTACAGGAGATTTATTGTGGTCATGGACAGTAGCATAACTAGCAGTGGGCAAATGGAGCACTCACCTTGGGTACCAAATTAGAAGGGGTAGTGGAATCACCCTCCCCTCTGCAGAGGCCATGTAACAGGAGGGTGGTCAGGGTCGCCGTGTTGTCCCCTGCCACCTCCTTTACTGTGCCAAGCTGCCGACTTGCACCCTCCATTTCTCGCCTGCCACGACTTTGATTTGATATATTTTGATAGGGAGGCTGCCTTCTGTCTTCTTGTCCACGGTTCTCCTGTCTCAGGTGTACCGTACACCCCAGCCTTATGGGCTATGCGTGGCTCCTACCCCCCCTGTACCATGCCCCAAGCCTCGCAGGTGTAACGGACATTGTTCTGTCTCTCTCTCTCTCTCTCTGTCTCCATGCCCTCTCTGGCACTCGGGCCCTCCGCATCCCTGTCTCTCTCCGTGTCCTCTCTCCAGGGCCTTCTCAGTAATGCTGCCCTCCTCTGGGGCCTTCTCAGTAATGCCGCCCTCTCTCAGGGGCTCACCACGCCCGCACTGGGGCTTCTCAGTAGTGCCCCCTCTCCGGAGCCATCTCAATAAAGGCTGCCCTCTCTCCGGGGCTCACCACGCCCATGCTGGGGCTTCTCAGCAATGCTGCCCCCTCTCTGGGACTTCTCAGTAATGTTACACCCTCTCTGGGCTCACTGCACCTGCATTGGGGCTTCTCAGTAAGGCTGCCCCCTCTCTGGGATTTCTCAGTAAGGCTGCCCCCTTTCTGGGGCTCACCGCGCCCACACTAGGGCTTCTCAGTAAGGCTGCCCCCTCTCTGGGGCTTCTCAGTAATGTCACGCCCTCTCTGGGCTCACCGCGCCTGCACTGGGGCTTCTCAGTAAGGCTGTCCCCTCTCTGGGGCTCACTGTGCCCACACTGGGGCTTCTCAGCAACTGCCCTTTCTCTGGGGCTTCTCAGTAATGCTGCCTCCTTGCCAGGGCTCACCGTGCCCGCACTGGGGCTTCTCAATAAAGGCTGCCCTATCTCTAGGCTCACCACAATGCTGCCCCCTTCTCTGGGGCTCACCGTGTCTGCACTGGGGCTTCTCCACAATGCTGCCCCCTTCTCTGGGGCTGGGGTCTGCACACCCTGAATGCTGCGCCCTCACTGGCGCTGGGTCCCCACACTCCGCTATGAGTGTGGGGACTCCACACTCCAACCCCTAATAGCCTCACCCAAACTGCCGGTGATAAACATCAACACAAATGCAAGCCCTTCGGCTATAACTTAAACTGAAGCCGCTTGGCCATAACAACGTTTCAGCCTACCGGGAAAAATTCCATTCCGCAGCCATGTCAACCACTGCTCCTTCAGTTAGGCTTCTCCTCTCTTTCATGGCAGAGAGCTCCTTCCTCCTGGGCTGTTGACAGTGAACTGCCTCTGGCCTCAGCTCCTAGGTTTATAAAGGAGCCAGGCCCTGACCCTTTCAATCAACTGACCACTGGCAGTTGTGACCTCTTGCTCAGTCCAGTTGCCCTGGCAACCAACAGCTGGGCTCCTTATTCACTGCTAGAGCTCTTTCCCTAGCAGTTTTCCCCTCTTTAGGAGCAGGGCACCTCAATGCTCTGCGACAGGCCACCAGTGTTCAAATTCCACTTTGACTTTTGAAGGGGTCAGCGGTGGCAGTGGACAGAAGCTGCAGGGCAGCCGGGGTGAGGGCTCTGGGCAGCTGCAGCAAAAAAGGGTCCAGCAACGACAAGGGGTGGAGGGGCTGCTTTTTCCCTGCACTAAACATCCCGGCTGCCAGGGGGCAGGGGTCTAGTTTCTTATGGTGGGGCTCAGTTCCTCCCCCCCCCCCCAGGTCTAAGCCTCCCTGTAAATCAAACCCTGGAGACAACATCCCAGCAGCATTGCCATGCCAGGAACCTCAAAATAGCTCCTGGTTGCTTTTGCTTTAAGGGTAAGCAAGCTGGAGTGGGCAGAGAACATCGGCAGTAACTCAGATAGGACTGTTTAGAAGTTCCCAGCTGGGTAAGGCTGCTACCTTGCACCCTCCCTTTCCTTCGCTCCCCCTCAGCATCTGAGGGTGCTGAAGGAATTGGCTGGTGTCATAGCAGAGCCACTGGCACAGCTGTTTGAGTGCTCATGGCACTTAGGTCAGGTCCAGGAGGACTGGAAAAGGGCCAGTTTGGTCCCCATTTTCAAGAAGGGGAGGAAGGAGGATCCAAGTAATTATAGGTCAGTTAGTCTCACCTCTATCCTTGGAAAAGTCTTTGAAAAAATTATTAAGGATCATATTTGTGTGAGTCTAGCAGGAAAAATAATGTAGCAGGGCAACCAGCATGGATTTGTAGCAGGTAGATCATTTCTGATTAATCTGGTTTCTTTTTATGACCAGGTCACAAAACACTTAGATGCAGGAGTAGAGGTGGATGTTGTTTACTTGGATTTCAGGAAGGCCTTTGATATGGTATCTCATCCCATTCTCATAAATAAATTAAGAGGCTGTGACTTAGATGATTACACAGTCCAGTGGGGCAAATTGGCTTAGGGGTCACACCCAGAGAGTGGTGGTGGACGAGTCGGTATAGACCTGGAAGGATATGGGCAGTGGGGTCCCGTAGGGCTTTGTCCTTGGACCTGTGCTCTTCACTGTCTTCATCAGTGACTTGGATGAGGGTGTGAAGTGTACTCTGTCCAAGTTTATGGATGATAGTAAATTGTGGAGTATAGGGAACACACCAGAGGGTAAGGAATGGTTGCAGGTGGATCTGGACAGGTTAGAAAAGTGGGCAGAACACAATAGGATGCAGTTCAACAAGGACAAATGCAGAGTGCTGCAGCTAGGGTGTAAAAATATCCAGCACACCTACTGGCTGGGGAATGACCCTCTCAACAGCACAGAAGTGGAAAGGGATCTCGGAGTCATAGTGGACTCCAAGATGAACATGAGTCAGCAGTGTGATGAAATCATCAGCAAAGCTAACTGCACTTTATCATGCATCAGCAAATGCATGACAAACAGAACCAAGGAGGTGATACTTCCCCTCTATGAGGCATTGGTCAGACTGCAGTTGGAGTACTGCATCCGGTTTTCGGCGCTGTACTTTAAGAAGGATGTGGATAACCTCGAGAGGGTCCAGAGGAGAGCCACTCATAGTTTAGGGTTTGCAGACCAAGACCTATGAGGAGAGACTAGAGAACTTGGGTGTCTTCAGACTCTACAAGAGAAGGCTGAGAGGTGATCTTGTGGCCATCTACAAATTCATTAGGGGGATGCAGCAAAGAACTGGAGATGCTCTGTTTACCAGGGCATCTCTTTGGGTAACAAGGAATAATGGTTACAAACTGACAAAGCAGATTCAGGCTGGACCTCAGAAAGAACTTCAGAGTAAGGGTGGCCAGAATTTGGAATGGGTTTCCAAGGGAGGTGGTGCTCTCCCCTACCTTTGTGGGTCTTTAAGAGAAGGCTGGATAGGCATCTGGCTGGGGTCATCTGACCCCAGCACTCTTTCCTTCCCGGGGCAGGGGGTCGGACTCAATCTGTTCAGGTCCCTTCCAACCCTAGAAACTATGAAAATATGCTGTGCCCCTCTGCTGCCACTATCGTGCAAGCAATCCCACCCTACTGCTGCTGAGTGATGATCTGTTGAGGTCCCTTCTGACCCTAGCATCTATGAATATATGAACTTGTACCACATGCTCCTCCACTCTTAGAACCCATGCCCCTCTTGCTCCCAGAAATGGTGTACCCATAGCTGTCACCCCCCGCATATACACACTCTCACAGGGTTTGCTACAGGTGCCAGCTTGGCTTGTTATGCCACTGGTTAAGAACTTTTGTCCACATAGGAGAATGTAAACAGACATGAGGTGCTGTGGCATTTTTTATTTTGTTTTTGGTGTGTTCATTTTATGAAGGAAAACGGGCATTTTCCATTGAAGCGAAAACCTTTTCATTAAAAAGTGCTTTGCTATAACCTCGGTGCTTTGTCCATCCTATCCATGCACTTTGATTTGGAATTGTAACTATAGTATAGTGCTACAGATTCTATTTTATATGTGTGTGTGTGTGTGTGTGCGCACATGCACACATAGCATGCATGCACACATATATATGTGCACATATAGCACACACATATATGTGCGCGCACACACACAACATGTACATACATGTGTGTATATGTGCATGTAATATAAAATAAAATAGAATACATATGAAAGAAAAGTGATTTGTTTTCAAGCAAATCTTCACTTTCTAAATCACTATCTCCTGGTAAATTGGTTTCTTTTTAGTAGCATGGAGTTGTCTTAGTTCCTGGAAACTTGCTTCAGTGAATCATCAATCACTGTCTTCAGCTTGATGGTGAGCTGTTTATACAGCTGTGTGAAATGTTCACCATGAAACACTAGACCAAAAATGAACCCTCCTGCTTTTGTGCTTTGTTGCAGACTGGATTTGCTGAAAAAAGTATGCCTATGGTTTGTGAGATATTGTGTAAACTAGGGCCAATTGTGTATAGACCTAGGTGGATTTAGGGTTTTGCATCACAGATGAAGACACAACTAGCTGAATTATTTTCTTTGAAGAAATTGGCTATTGAATGTAACTCTCATTCTGTTCAATTGTCTCCAAATGGATCACAATTTTTTTTAGATTTTTTTTTATTTTTTTATTTTTTTGTTATTCATATTTCTTCAGCAAAAATGTAGTGCTGACCAATTTCAGCTTATGGGATGCTCACAAACTGTAGGCTATTGATATTGTATCTGAATTTTTTTCATCAGTCGCTTTCATTAAGTGGAAATGTGTCTGTCCCTTAACCTTATAAATGGAAAAAGTTTAGTGGATTTTAAAACTAGTGTGTTAAGGCCTTTTAGGAGGATCATAGGAGGTCATATGTTAGCTACAGGGACTGTATTTAAGATGTTTCAAACCATTTGCTACCAACTCTCCCAGAGCATAATGTCCTAGCTACCCATGTGAACACCAGCTTTTAAAATTCTCTTGGTTCCTGAAGAAGCAATACCTAAATTGCTGAACACAGGATTTTTTTGGCTTCTTGCCACAAACATTTACATTTAATTTTTGCTGGCTCCATACATATGAAATACGAATCTATACACTCCAACCTGGGAATCATGGAGCCTTATCCTGGTCATGTTACCATTTCTTTGCCTTAATTCTGGGCAGGAACAAATTGTGCAGTCCTGGTAATGAAGTCCTATTGTATAAGTGTGCGCATTTTAAGGAAATAAATGTAGTAGTGCCAACTCTTTCACTTGGAGCTTTAGGTTCCTGCATTATATGTTAAACTTCATATTCCATTCAGTAGACTCTATTTAAAATATTTATTAAATGTGTTGAGCACAAAAGATGCATGCACGTGAATCTCTACAGTCTCACATGAATATAAGTAACTGACCAAAACTTGAAGCCAGGACTGTTCACAGAAAAAAGTTATTACAAGAGGGAGTGAACATGAGCTATGACTTAAGAATTCATCATTTTTTCTCAAACAATTTTCACATTAAATCATATGACATTTATGTTTGTATTGTCAATGTCTGAATCTAAAAGTTATAGTGATACTTGGACTATGTAATTCCTGTTGACCAGCATAATAGAAATTGTTAATACAAATCCATGCAAATGAAATCCCCAGAAGAACCTTCATTTTGTGGCTCAGAGTTTGCAGAAATTGTAGCTCAAATGAGAAATAAATGTATAGATTAAGTTCTTGTATAGGCACAATAAAGCAAATATGCATATGCATTGGCCATGAATTTGACCCATAACACTAAAAATCCTTCTTAGAAAACATTTTCAAAGTACTTGTGGCAATATGATCAGGCCCCAGGCTGGTACTTCTTGCATTCATGTCCTAAGCAAACTATAAAATACCAAACCAGAAAATACCTGACAGGGTTCCATACAAAGGTTATCTTCATGGCAAATGTGGTTTTTATGTAAACATAGCTATCTTGATGTAGATCTTAGTGGGATAAGGCATGGGCAATTTTTATCTTAGTGAGTAATGGTCAGCATTATGTTCCTCATTTGGGTGAATCTTTATGTAAGGTACAAGTTGATAGACCTTTGTGGGGGGGGTTCAGTTCCCCTAAATATTTCTGATCCAGGAAGCCATCTCATTTGTTCTCATGAAGAGCTGATATGATTAGGACCTACTGCATCATATAGAAAAATGAAGTCAGAAATACAGAAATATTTGAAAGAGGTTTTCTTTTCTTTAAAGCTTTAGATAATGCTGTTTTCATGCATTAATAGTTACTTTACTAGCAGTTAAAGGCTGTGGTACAGGAGTTTAATTAAGAGATAGAAACAAAATGATAAAGAAGTTATGGATTGGATGGCACCTGGGAAGAATCCCACTGAATCCCATTGAAATTAAAGGAGTGAACAACAACAAGGAAAGCATGAAAATGTCCCTCTATTAAAAACAAACCACTCTCAACCTGCCCTGAAGTTCTTGCTTAGGCAATAAACTTCAGTTGCTTCAGTTTATCTCTTACTGTATCCTTAAAATTCAGGGAATACAGGTTTGTGGAGAAAGCATTGTAAAGGAAGCAAAGGAGGAAGCAGTTGTAATCTAATAGGGTGAATATAGGATTTTTTAATAGTTCCCCAAATTCTGAAGAGAAACAAAGCCTTGTGAGAATTGTAGGACGTTGGCTTCTTTCTGCATTAGATCTACAGATGTTACAAGACCATAGTCCTAAGCCATGGTCTAGTGTCAATGGAAGGATTCCTAATGCCTTCAGTGGACTTTATATTAAATGTTTTATTATTGCAAATACATTATATTTGATCATTTGTGATTTTTACGTTCAAATGCAGCAATGTAAAAGATGTTTGAAAGGATTAAAGTAAACCTCTTGGGATAATATTGCTGCTAGAGTGATCGAATATAAAAAAAATAATTAAAACCTGTGAATTAATCATTGTCTGTACATATACTGGTTGATACAAACACAAACACAAAACCCATGTATTTAAAGCTACATTTTATAAAAGCTTACTGGCAAAAATCAATAGAAAGCTTTAGTGGGTAGAATGTGTGTAATAGTAACAAGTAGAAAGGTTAGTGTAGAAGTTAATGGTTCTATCAGGAATAAAACAGAGTTAAAGTGTGAAGGAAAGCTTTACCACAAGTGGTTCATTAACCTTTTGAAACCCTAGTGTATCTTCAAAGTAAAGATTACAACAAACTTGACTGAGTCCCTACTAGCATGTGTTAGTTCTTGGCTTCAAAAACGAACAGCTTTTGCATTTACAGTATGAAATGACAGCACAGCTGATAATTCTACTAAGGTATGTACCCCTGAACTTGAGTCTATAGTTACTAAATTGGGCCCATATAGAACAGTGGGGCAAGGGTGAATACATTATTTAACTTCTCCCCACAATCCCTGATGTTCTGCAAAAGTGATCAGCAAAGAGATAGCTAACAATATTGGTGGTAGTATAAAATTAAGACCAGATTGAGGTGATTAGTAGAAGTTCACAAACCACTTCAGTCTGCCTACCAGCAGACTGCAAGAAAAGAGCAGTATATTTCAGGTTCTTTCATAAATAAAAAGAGAGCAGCATTTTTAGTTTTCAGTTGATAGTGGTCCTCAGGGATGTAGAAAAATGGTAATACTATTGTGAATTGCTTTTCCAGACCCTATGGAAGAGACTAAAGATTTTTGAAAAGGATGCTGTGAGGTACAATTAGAGTCATAGAGAAGTAGGGAAGGTTCACCCCTATCCAAACCATCCCATACAACCATAATCTAAACTCTATATAAGACTGCCCTCAACCCTAACACAACATAGACCTAACACCCTAACCTTCCACAGGTAAAGCAGGGGAACCATGACAGCTAATGTCCTGTTTTTTTCAAATGTTGTTAATATATACCCATGAGCTCCTGGGTAAAGGGTCCTGCCCCGCTCTATAGAGGAAAGCAAACCCCCCCACAGTCCATACCAACTTGACCATGGGGTAAAATGCCTTCCTGACCCCAAAGATGGCAATCAGTCTGACCCTGAGTCGAGGGGCAAGACCCTCTAGCTAGGAACATCTGGCTTTGCTCCTAGCAGAAGAATCAGCACACCCCAGTTGAAGTCTCCAGCCTTAGCTGTAGCCAACACTCAATGCCTCTGGGGAGGCTTAAGAAGAATTATAATACTATTGTGAACTGTTTTTCTAGGCCTGATGGAAGAGACTGAAGAGATTTGAAAAGGGTGCTGTGGGGAACTAGGGCCCAAACTCAAATATGACTTCAGCATATATAAGTGTAAACTTTACTGTATTTAGGCTCTCAAATTACCAGACTTAGAAAAGTGAGACCAAGAGAGAGCTGCGTTTTTTTCCTTCTATGGAAAATTATAATTTTGGAAATCATATCTCACAAATTTCAATTTAAAACTTAGCTCTATTTTGTCCAAACATGGAACGTTCTAGTTAGGAAATTCTGTTCTGGTACATCAAGGGCTGCCTCATGTTTTTATTCTCCTATGGTTTCATAGTCAAAATACAACTCTAATCAAATAAACCAGAAGACAACACTTTAGCAAAATACCATCTACTTACAAAAAAACCATTTTTTTTTGCCAAAGCAGTTTTGATGGAAAAATTCCAGTCATGTCTCCTAATTTCCTTATTACTGTTGAGATGTTTACCTGTCTTCTCAAGGCAACTTGTGCGAATCCATCCTAAGCTACTGCTGACAGCTGTTTAGTTGTAACGACACTTTAAGTAGCCAACGTTCAAAAAGGTGCTTTGAGTCATCTCAATTTCTAATGAGCATATAGCTATATCTTTATCTAACCTACTTTGATATAGATACTAGTATACTGAAAACCAAATGCATCCACTTAATAGGGAAACTGGGAACTAAATGACATGAAAACTGAATTCCCCTCTTCTACTTTAAGAGGGTCCTCAAAAGGTACTGTCAAGCAGTGTGAGGAGTTTACTCTCTTGCTGACTTTTGTATTAGAATTTGGGCTCACAGCAAACACCACAGTGTTGTTTCTTTTATTACAATGTGCCCCTGTTAGCAAAATCTCAGTGCATTTTGTTAAGGACTGGGGGAGGAATAGAAAAGAATGATGTTTGTTATAATATAATAATTCAAAGATAAAGTGATGGAAGACAAAAGGACGGTTGCCGACCAAGAGGCATTTGCTTCATATATGAGTTGTACACTAGCCAGTTTATTTCAGTCTCCAGTCTTCCTACTTTTTGCCTCAGCTTCACCCATGTCTCTATATAGCTTTCATTCCAGCAACTTTTTGGGGAGAAGTTTAAATGAGCAGCTGCTACAGCAGAGAATGCCAATGTTCACTGGCCAATCAACCAACAGGGGGTACTGTCACAGAGGCTGGTTGGCTTTGGAGACTGAACCTATACTTTGACACGTTCAGATTTTGCACATGTGGTGCCTGAAATCCCAGATTCATATTTCCCTCCAACTTTCAAGTTGATAATACATCCTGCTGATTAAACTTCTTTCTTTCTTTCTTTTTCTTTTTTGTTTAGTTTTGCATAACTGAAGGAAAAAAAAGAATTTAGTTAATCATTAAGGGAGGAACAGTTTTTGGACCCAGTCCCCAGCATGAAATCTGTTATAAATAGATTCTGCCAAATTGCTGAACACTGTGCAAAACTGTAATGTGCCAGTTTTTAATAGGTTTAGTTCTTTGGGCTCCTTCTGCAAGTCCAAACCCTGTGTCATTTCACTGACATTTTGTCCTTGAAAGCCTCATTCTGCAACCTTTTTTTTAAGCTATATGATATACATGCTTAAGCCTTCCCAGCTGTGACAGCTCAGGACAAAAAAGTCAGCCTCAGTTTTGGCACACCTTGGGTCTTCTTAAAGTAATCTAATTTGTGTTTGTCCTAGGACTCTTCTTATTAGTCAGCATCCTTATCTCATAGCCACAGCTGAGGATGGCATTGTGGCATCATACGGTACAGTTACTGCACTGGCTGAAGGGACATCCAGTTCTTAGTTACAGCAGACACCATCTTTGGAATCTACTCCAATGAAAAAATTGCTGAAGCCCTTCATCTCTTTTATTTCCTTTGCTTGAATGATGGGTTAAACAGGCGTACTTACAAGTACAATAGCTCCAGTAATTTGAAATGCTAATTTTCATCTTGGCCACCTTGAGCATATCAACTCCTTTTATAGGTTATTGGTTATGAAGATAATGAGATTCTTTTAAAAGAATATAATTTAATCCATGATATTCAATATTCAGATTCTACCTCAAATCTTGCTCTTGCACACAAGGATTCAAAGCAAACAGTGTTAAAGAGACATTGTTTAGATTTACAGAGCACTATGTTAAGACTTCAATAAAGCTGGAAAGTGCTTTACTTTTGGTGACAGCATACAACAAACACTAAAAGATTGTTCCTGGGATTTAGTCCTCCATGCTCTGCTGAACAGTCTAAAATGTTTCTTTGGTGTCAGATCAAATAATCTGGACATAATCATCTATTCCACTCATATTTCAGTTTAGTGGAAAGCAAGAACATTGAATTCTAATCTCTGATAACTGCCTTTCCAAAATAAATAAATAAAAGGAAAAAAAAATTAGACAACAGCGTTTTCTGCTGTTGACCTAACCTATTATTATTTCCCCCCATTTTTCAGCTTTTTGTGTAAATCTTTCCAGAGAGAGATGTTACAAGAAAGCTCTCAGAGCATCTGCTGTCAGTCATGAGTCCTCAGTTGCAAATAAATGTTTCAAAGAAGTATACCATACATATTTTTCCTGTGAGTCTTTTGATTCATACAGTATTTGCATAGTATACTGACCAATATTTCTTTATTCTCTTGTCATACATGAGAAAATGGAATTCTAATGCTAGAATCTTGTTGTTTGCTGCTCATACACAAAGCAGAGAGAATACAGCAGGTTTCAGGTATATGGTCCATCTTGCAACACTATCAGCTTGAAAAATCTGATTTTTAAATTAACACTAAGTAAATGCTTTTTAATATTACTGAGTGGGGAAAAATAGAAAATCAGATGTAGTAGATCTGTCAGCTGTTCTTATTGGCTTTTCGACATTTACAAGGTTCTGGTAGAGGTAGGCCTTAGACAAAGTTCAGCTTCAGATCCAACCTTCCTAAGGAACCAACCTGGGGAATTTCAAATCGAATGTTTAGATCACCTAAGAAGATTACACATGTTTTAGTTTAAAATTAAGGATTTGTAGATCTAACAGTATCTCTAACACAGCTAGTCAAAAACTTTCCATAAGCATACATTTTTTTGAAAATTTAAATATACAATTCAAGAAGATTTTAATTTTGTTTTCAATTTTGTAAAATACCCTAGTATTTTTGTGGTTTATTTTGTTTTTGACAATTGCTTTCCTTACATTTTTTTCATGTTTTCAGTGTTATTTGTAGAATATTTTTTCCCTGACAAATTTTCAAAAGCAAACAGGTCTTAATTCCTTTGGAAATATTTTTTTCACAGGCTATCTATCACTATCTTACCAGCTCTAGTTTCAACACAACTTACACTGCATGCTCTTCCAACATCTCATGAATTTCAGGTTAATGCTTTTAGAGGAGTTCCTCACAGAACCGAGACACACAAACCTTATAATTTATGGAAGATTTATTAGAAATCCAGAACCTCAAATATTCACATCCAAGAGAGTCCTCAAAAATGCAATGACCAAGAGATGCCATGTTTCTCCAATATATTACATCATATTACATTAATATATTTCACCATGAGACCATGTACTATGAGGCAAAACCATGCATGCTTAAAAGCAAATATATATATAAACTTCTTGACACTCTCTGCAAACTCATATTTCTTTGTCAACTCCCAGTACCAATATGATTAAACTATAATTGGGTAGTTTGACTTTTTATTTTGACTTGTAAACACCAGTCAGGTTTCAGACATCCCAGTGCTATATTGCTGGATAAAATGGAATCAATGAATCTAGTAAAAGACTTTTAACAGCTCTCCTTTTTGAAGGCTTCAGCTCACTTTATGTGATTGTTTGCTTACTTATTGTTTAAGTTCAGCAAAATTTTGTTTGTGATCATGATCCATTTAATATATAGACCTCAGTGCTAAATTAACTCTGCCTAGGTTGATGGACTCAGGAAGAAGATTTACAGCCTGGTGAATCCCCAGCTACAGAGATCCTACGGACAATGGAAATGCATGGTGCACAGTGCTGTTTCTCTGAACATGAATATAGTGCATCTTGAAGTTTTGTAAGGCAGTAGCATACGCTTGTTGATCTTCAGGGATAGGGATTATGTAAATCCTTAATCTGCAGACTGTGCACCTTGGTGGATATAGTGCATAGAGTTGAGGTTGTTTGGGTGTCCGAACTAGGCCTCAGGGGTGTAAGTTATAGCCGTGTTGGTCTAAGGACATAGGCAGACAAAGTTCTTTGGGTGAATTTGATATCTTTTATTAGACCAACTTAAATAGTTGTAATGTTTGTGGGTTTTTTAGCAAGCTTTCAGGTTTAATAAACTTTCATCATACTGAGGAAACCTCTGCAGTTGGTGTGTGCTCTGCCTGGTTGGAATGAATAGTAAAGAAGCCAGAGGCTGAGCTGGTCTGCATGCAAAACTGTGCCTCAGTGCATTTCTTTTTCTTATAACTTTACCATTAACTCTCAATAATTGATTTAGAGAGAGTTACAATATCCATTCAGCAATTTTATCTTAAATTATAAATGCTTACTCTCTATCTTAATTTCATTTTGTTTCTTTCTGTGAATTTCCTTAGATTTATTCTTAAACATTCGTAGCCTGGGTGCACCAGGATAAGTGCTCCCTCCTCGAATGAAAGGGAAATGTTGACCAGGCAGGACTGCTGTGAGAGGGATATGTAAGTACTGGCCTCTTTTCCCTATAGAGTCAGGCCAGGACAAGGGATGACTTAACTATGTACACATTTATTATATACAAGAGTTAAATAAAAGCAATATTAATAAACATATTTCCAATATACAGTAGCTATACATACACACACATATAAAAAAATAAATAAAGGCTAGAAGATTATGCCCCCACAGAGGCTTTACACCCAGCACAGGTAAATGAATAAACTGAAATGGGTAAACAACAGGTAAACACAAGCAAACAACAGGTAAGTACAGGTGAACTACTGGTGAGATTGAGAAGGATTTCTATAGGGCATCTATGTTTATGAATCAAATAACCAACCAATCATTTGTGGTTAACAAAATGTAAGGTGCTTGTTTACAAAATTTGAGGTGCATGCAACAGTTATAAAACTGAGCTTATTAAGGGTCCCCAAAGCCCTGGCAGGCCCCAGGGATTAGTGTGGAAAACCCAAATACCCCTTTTGGCCTCTCACACCTCCAGAGAGCCTCAAAATTCTGTGTGTGTCGGGGGGGGGGGAAGCAGCTCTCCCATGGCTCCCCTCCTGCTAGATATGGAGATTGTCCCTCCCCTGGGGATCAGTTTTCCCCACCAACCCACAACTCCATGGTTGGTCCTTGGAGTGGTTAGTCCTTGTCTTTCAGCATGTGGGTCCCTCCACATGCATGGCCCTGGGGCTCCTGGATCCTTCTTGGACTGCTAGCCACTTGTGCACCATCCCCATGCACCCTGGGTTTTGCCTTTTGCTAAGGGGTTGGAGGCCCGGGCCACATCATGTGGCACTGAGGCTCGGCCTAATCCTGGGTCCTCTGTGCAGCGTTGCCCGCACCGCTTCTGGACCCTGGTGGCCCTGTGCACCATCACATGCACTAGGGGTTCTGGCCTCATGCTGGGGTTGCAGACCGAAGCTGTATTGAACAGCTCCCAGAGTTTGGGCCCCATGCTCCTTTCCCTGCAGGACCAGGCACCGAGGGAAGAAGCAGCCCGGGGAATGCCCTCCACAGCAGAGTGGCAGATGGTCACAGCCAGGACCGGAGCAGCTTGCAGCGAACCGGTACCAGCTTCTCCAGTCCAACTGGTGAACAGGTACGAGACCCTGGCGACCCTGCAGGAGATGGAAGGGGAGGAGGAAACCCTTGGGCAGGAAGAAACACCACATTCTTCACACTCCGAACAGGTCAAGAGGTCCAAGATGACCCAGAGGAGGAGGCGACGAGTGCTCGTCGTAGGCAACTCCATCCTGAGAGGTACGGAAGGGCCCATCTGTCGCCAGGACCCCTCAGCACAAGAGGTATACTGCCTCCCTGGAGCAAAGATTCGGGATGTGACAGAGGTAATCCAGGCCAGGATCAAGCCCACCGATTACTACCCCATGGTCCTAGTCCATGTGGGTACTAATGATGCGGCCAAGAGAACCCCCGATCACCTGATGGCGGACTACAGTGCTCTGGGTGGCATGCTGAAGGAGTTCGGTGCACAGGTGGTATTCTCTTCCATCCTACCAGTGAACGGACGCGGAAGACGGCATGAGAACTGCATCCGAGAAACCAACTGGCGGCTTCGGCAGTGGTGTCTTGAGGCAGGCTTCGGCTTCCTGGACAACGACCTGCACATTACAACGAGGGACATGCTCAGCCGGGATGGGCTTCACCTGTCCCCCAAAAGGTAAGCGTGTGTTTTCTTCTAGGTTGGCGGATCTCCTCCGGCGGGCTTTAAACTAGGCTTGTCGGGGGGAGGGGAAGATGAGGGCGGGGGAAGCTGTGGACCATCAAACCATGTGGCACCCACAAGGACAGCCCAGCCTGAAGAAAGAGAGCATTGGGAACCTGAAAGCCATGGGGAGGCCAGCACTATGGCACAGGTAAGAAATGAGAAGGTAAGAAACAATGGACCCCTTGGGACTCGGAGCGGGGGGGCAGCAAAGGCACCAGTCGCAGGGCTCAAGTGCCTATATACTAATGCTAGGAGCATGGGAAACAAGCAGGATGAACTAGCGCTCCTGCTTGCACTAAACACCTATGCCTTAGTGGGGCTAACAGAAACCTGGTGGGATTCATCCAACGACTGGGCAGTACATATTGAGGGCTATATATTGTACAGAAAGGACAGGGTGGGGAAGAAAGGGGGAGGGGTTGCGCTCTATGTCAGTGAGCAATATACATCAACCCTCATCAAGACAGAATCCAAGGATGAGGAAGTAGAAGGATTGTGGGTTAGGCTACATGGGGGGCAAGGAGAAAGGGATTTGGTGGTAGGGGTCTGCTACAGACCCCCACATCAAGGGGAAGAAAGAGATTTGGGGCTCCTGAGGCAATTCTCAGAGACCATAAAAGCTAAAGAGGCGGTAGTCATGGGGGACCTAAACTACCCAGACATCTGCTGGGAGTCACAGACAGCAAAGTCCCACCGCTCACGCAGGTTTCTAACCTGTGTACAGGACCTCCATCTGACACAGGAGGTACACGGTCCCACTAGGGAGAATACCATACTGGATCTGGTATTGGCAACGGGGGATGAGATGGTAGGGGACCTCCAGATCAGTAGCCATCTGGGGGACAGTGATCACCTAATAATAGAATTCACCATAAGACGTCGAGTGGGTAAGGTAACTAGTAGGGTGAAAGTGATAGATTTTAGGAAAGCTGATCTCCATGAACTCAGGCGATTAGTCAAGGACGCACTGCAGAGTAGGAGTTTTGAAGTGATGGGAGCCCAAGAAGGGTGGCTGTGCCTTAAGGAAACGATCCTTCGGGCACAAAGCAAGACGATCCCCGAGCGAGGCAAAAGAGGGAAAGGGGCCAGGAGGCTTCCCTGGCTGACCACAGAAATCCAGGGCAGCCTAAGGGCCAAAAAGGGGAGCACATAAAAAGTGGAAACAGGGAGAGATCACCAAAGACGAATATACCTCCTCTGCTTGTGCTTGTAGGGAGGCAGTTAGATGGGCCAAAGCTACCATGGAGCTGAGGATGGCAACCCAAGTAAAAGACAACAAGAAATTGTTTTTTAGATATATAGGGAGTAAAAGGAAGGCCCAGGGAGGAATTGGACCCCTGCTAAATGGGCAGAAACAATTGGTGACGGACAGGGGGGACAAGGCTGAACTCCTCAACAAGTTCTTTGCCTCAGTGTTCCTAAGCGAGGGACACGACAAGTCTCTCACTGGGGTTGTAGAGAGGCAACAGCAAGGCGCCAGACTTCCATGCGTAGACCCTGAGATGGTGCAGAGTCACTTGGAAGAACTGGATGCCTTTAAGTCGGCAGGCCCGGATGAGCTCCATCCGAGGGTGCTGAAGGCACTGGCCGACATCATTGCAGAGCCACAGGTGGGAATATTTGAAAGCTCATGGAGCACGGGCCAAGTCCCGGAGGACTGCAAAAAGGGCCAACGTGGTCCCCATTTTCAAAAAGGGGAGGAAGGAGGACCCGGGCAACTATAGGCCAGTCAGTCTCACCTCCATCCTTGGCAAAGTCTTTGAAAAAATTATCAAGGCTCACATTTGTGAGAGCCCGGCAGGACAAATTATGCTGAGGGGAAACCAGCACGGGTTCGTGGCAGGCAGATCGTGCCTGACCAATCTAGTCTCTTTTTATGACCAGGTTACGAAATGCCTGGACACAGGAGGAGGGGTGGATGTCGTATACTTAGACTTCAGGAAGGCCTTCGATACGGTATCCCACCCCATACTGATGAACAAGTTAAGAGGCTGTGACTTGGATGACTACACAGTCCGGTGGGTGGCGAATTGACTAGATGGTCGCACCCAGAGAGTCGTGGTGGATGGGTCGGTTTCGACCTGGAAGGGTGTGGGCAGTGGGGTCCCGCAGGGCTCGGTCCTTGGACCGATACTCTTTAATGTCTTCATCAGTGACTTGGACGAGGGAGTGAAATGTACTCTGTCCAAGTTTACAGATGACACAAAGCTATGGGGAGTTGTGGACACACCGGAGGGCAGGGAACAGCTGCAGGCAGACCTGGACAGGTTGGACAAGTGGGCAGAAAACAACAGAATGCAGTTCAACAAGGAGAAATACAAAGTGCTGCACCTAGGGAGGAAAAATGTCCAGCACACCTACAGCCTAGGGAATGACCTGCTGGGTGGCACAGAGGTGGAAAGGGATCTTGGAGTCTTAGTGGACTCCAAGATGAACATGAGTCGGCAGTGTGACGAAGCCATCAGAAAAGCCAATGGCACTTTATCGTGCATCAGCAGTTGCATGACGAATAGGTCCAAGGAGGTGATACTTCCCCTCTATCGGGCGCTGGTCAGACCGCAGTTGGAGTACTGCGTGCAATTCTGGGCACCACACTTCAAGAAGGACGCGGATAACCTGGAGAGGGTCCAGAGAAGGGCCACTCGTATGGTTAAGGGCCTGCAGACCAAGCCCTACGAGGAGAGACTAGAGAAACTGGACCTTTTCAGCCTCCACAAGAGAAGGTTGAGAGGCAACCTTGTGGCTGCCTATAAGTTCATCACGGGGGCACAGAAGGGAATTGGTGAGTATTTATTCACCAAGGCGCCCCTGGGGGTTTCAAGAAACAATGGCCACAAGCTAGCAGAGAACAGATTTAGACTGGACATTAGGAAGAACTTCTTCCCAGTTCGAGTGGCCAAGGTCTGGAATGGGCTCCCAAGGGAGGTGGTGCTCTCCCCTACCCTGGGGGTCTTCAAGAGGAGGTTAGATGAGTATCTAGCTGAGGTCATCTAGATCCAGCACTCTTTCCTGCTTATGCAGGGGGTCGGACTCGATGATCTATTGAGGTCCCTTCCGACCCTAACATCTATGAATCTATGCACTGATTGTGCACCGAATGGCCAGAGACCCAAGCTGCCTTGAACACCTCCTAGTGTCTTGCCCCATGCAGTGCACTGGACACCAACTGGGGCCAAATCTGGAGCCGACCATCGCTCCAATTGGGTCAAGAGGCATCTTCTGGGATTCTTCAGGGCACTTGCTCCACCCTGTTGGGCAGGTCTCCCAGCTCTTCTTAGCCACATTCATCTCTCCATTCCCCAATGTATCCGCCACGTGCTGGGCATGCTGCTCCTTTTATTCTCTCTGGGGTCTCTACCCCTGAAGCCTGTTGGACCTGAAAAGCACAGTTTACAATTGGGCCTGGACTCTTGGGCAGGCTCCTTCCCATCCCTTCCCGATTGGTGGAAATGCTCCACCAATCGCGTTGTGAGTTTTCAATCCATCATCAGATTAGTGGAAATGCTCCACAGATCACATTGGAGATTTCTAAGCCTGACACTCTGGGCTCTGTTGGCAAGTCTGCCACACATTTAATCCATAAAAAGACAATAAGAAGCCAAGAAAAAGAAAATTGCTCTATGATATGTCTAAGGACTTGAAAACATGGAGAATCAATCATGAGGTAACATTCTTTCAAGTCAAACCTTTATTGCCAAAGTCACTAGTATATTCTTCCTTCCTGATCCTACTCTGGAGCAGCACAAATCAGAGAATATTGGCCATTTAAGCCTCATTTACAGTGACTTTGCATTGCCAGAGAAGCATAGAGTAGCCAGACTATATATTCTATTTTTCTTCAACCTTCTGTCTTGAAAATTCTCCCCACCTATTGTACATCTTTGTATTCTCCATCATACACCCATTTCAGTTTCCCCATAATCCAGTCAACCTACACACAAACACCAGTTCTTCCTTTTTTCTTCCTTCCACTACTCTCTGGTGTAATGGGTGGCTCCTGAAAAAATGGTTTGAATGAACATTTGTAAATGAAAGTTTAGCTGCCAGTAGGGACCATTGGTAGCATTCTTCAATTATTTTCAAGATAACCAAGGACAAACCTGCCTTTTTATTAAAGTACCTTCCTTAAGAATAATCCAACTCTCATTACTGCTTGCTAGAATGAAGTCTGCAGGCAGTCGTGTAAATAAAGGGGGTTATTGGTGGCAAAAAATTAAAAATAGCTACTGCCACTAGTTTCCCAAATGCTTTTCCACTGCCAACATCCCAGTTGCAGCTAGTACCCCATGCACACTCTCTGCCCGGGGTATAGAACTGCCAAGTCCTGCATCTCCCAGTAGCAATGTTAACAGTAGTCTAAAACAGAAATGTTGTGGTTAAAAATAAGAAAGTGATACCCTTCCTAAAATAGGGTAAATTATGAGACTGGTGACATTGAGAACAATGGGAAATGATAGCCTTTTTGGAATAGGCCTACAGATTTAGAGTATGCACAAGATTTTCATTTTAAAATTGTAGGTCAGCCCCATCTCTCCTACCACCACCAGGAGGTTGTTTTAAAAATCATGAGAAGTTAAACTTTGAGGTTCCTTTTATTCATCTTCTGATTTTCTAAGATTTTTAGGGTGCAATTAGGTCAAAAATTCACTCTGTTCCACAGCTACAGTAGCTAAAAACTTCCTTGACTTTTTTTCATAATCACCTACAACTAGGATCTGAAGGTCCGAATGACTGTAAAAATGTCAGCTGACATTTTGCATCCAGATGCCCCTCCACACCTCCCCCACCCCCACCTCCTAGTGCTTGCAACCAGCCTAAAGCATTCAGCTCTTACTCCAGCCCAAAGAAGCAGAGGAGGCATGGTAGGCAGCAGGGAGGCATGTGGTAAGGGGATAGGCAGCAGAAGGGTAGGAGCCAAGTGGCAAGGGAGTTATGTGGCAGAGAGCTGGGAGACAAGTGGCCGCAGGGGGGAGTGGTGGGAGGCTGAGTAGCAGGCAGGACAGGCAGCAGTGGGGCAGCTACAGGCATGGGAAGGCAAGGGCCAGGGGGGGTCAGGTAATGGGATGGTATATCCTGAGGCTTAGAAAAGGAAGAGTTTACATCAGCCAAAGCACAGAGGAGAAAGGTGCAGTTTGACATCGTACTACATTTTTAAAATCATTTCTGTTCAAATACAATCATTTAGAAATTAATTTTAATTGATAAATTAACCAATGTATTTGTAAATGCTTGGGAAACTCATATTGGTACTGAAGAATAAATGCTATAATTTTGAGGCTACACTGCATTCTTGACATATAATAAAGTGTCAGAATCCCTCCTTTAAGTGAAAAACTTAACTCAGGCCTAATTATGGAATCATAAGGGATGCTTCTATTATGTATTCTATATGAAATCTCCAAATTAAAAAAAAAAATAGCCCCAGGAAGCCTATTTTCTGAAGATACAGTATACTTAACCAAATGTCATTGAGTAATAAAGCAAAGGGACAAATTTCAAGATCTATACTTACACGAAGTCAATAAATGCATGTGTAGTCCAAAAAAGTGACAGACAGATATATTGTAGAAAGAGGATTTCTTGGACATGTTCTGTCAATATAAATATATTCTGTCGACATACATGTGCCTTGTCATGCTGCCTTTTCATAATTGCAGTCTCAAGAGCTTTAATTATCTTTTTAAACCGTCAGTATTTACATTTGGTTTGTCTCATGGTCCTTCATTGCTAATGTGTCACTTTTTTTTTCCCGTTTGGGGGTGACAAGTGGTCACTCATCATTAGTACAATGACAAGTCTCTTATCCATGCTGTGCTCACAGGAGGCTTTAGAAAGTTAAACTTCAAGAGATTAAATTCCCTCTGTGGTTTCCTACGGAGCGTACATTTCAACAGAGAGTGGTTATACGCCATCATTTTTCCTTCACCAAAGCTAAACTCTATTTTCCAAGGCATAATAACATTTTTTAAAACTCTGAGAATGTGGCTGCAAAGATGAGAATTCTAAGGTGAAACCTCCATTTACAAATGTAACTACTGCATACGTATTTAATATTGAAATTTTGAGAAGTTGGGAGGGGAGGATTGGATGCCGATTTGGTGTGTAACAATGTCCTAGGTAGCATCACATGTTTGTAAAGGAAGTCTTCTAGTATTATATTTTGTACAGATACTGTAGAGCCTGCCCAATGATTTCAGCAGATATCAGAAATAAAATCATAATAGTAGCTTGGGTCATCAACACATGAAAAAGTTACCACAAGGTGAATGAGAGAGGGTATCAACTGCTTTGTGGTAACTGTCTATAGTGAGATGTTTAACATTGCTAAGAAGTACTCAGCACCTTCATGCCTATTGAAATCCCGGGGAACTGAAAGGGTTCAACACACTGCCAGACAGGGCCTTTAAGACCAGTGTACATGACAGTAATATGAAGTTGTGTCTGAGGTTTTCCTGATCTCCTTCAGACTGGTGACTTACCCATCCTCTGTGAATTTAATGTGAGAGGCAGAATGTTGTATATGCTGACTGTTTAACTTACATACAGGAATGATAAAGCATTGCTTACAGTTTACCTTGAAAGCATAATCATACATATGAAGGGCTGACATTGGAAAGGATTTTCTAGAAGAAACATCCTGAAAAAATGATGAGGTTAAGGCAGCAGCTATTCCAGTGTTTGTGAGTCTACATTTCCTATAGATTTGTGTCAACAGATTTAAATCAACAGCAATTATTTTGACAAAGAGGCCCTGATCCAAAAGCATGATGAAGGGAATAGAAGGCTCCTAACAGCTTCTAACCCCTATGTTATTAATTTACAAACAACCATAGTAAGTAGGGCTTTTCAAAGTTTGTTTCCAAGTCTGTTGAGGTGTTGATTACTTCCAGGAGGATGCTAGGCAAACCTGAATTCCTATTGAAGTTTATGGGGACATTTGTCAACTTCCAGGATTAAGCTCAGGATAGTTTACCCATAAAGGCTAACACCCAGTAGTTAGCGTTTATGAGTAAAATCCATGAAAAAGCCTGTGGTTTTAGGGGGCTAAATCTAATTTTTCTGAAGTGACTGACACATTTCATTGACTTTCACTCATGCTTTCACACACAACAAATGAAGGTGTGACTGCAACATGATTTTGCTAGCTAACACAAATAACAATAGTAATGGATATATGTCAGCACAAACTTCAACTGGGACAATACAAGTAAAACAGGGACCTTGAATAAATACACAGATTGCTCGCCTGCACTGAAGTCCGTGCCACTGCATCTTTGCTAAGATTGTTGCATATGTTCTCTAAATTAAAATGAGAATGAGCATGGCCATACACTATAATCATTACTTCATTTGTTGTGTAGACACAACTGTCTAAGAGGTTATATCCATACCACATCCTCTGCATGTCCCAGGTGGGATACTCCTAGGCACGTTGCACCTGCTCATTCCTGCTCACATGAACCATACCCAGAAAAGTGAGGGTAAAAACTGACTGAAAGTCTCCTGATAGCCACTCTCAAGGCCTTGGTCTCTAACATTTTAGTATAGTCACCCAAGTAATCTTTAAACGGTCTTACTCAAGTATGTGGCAGTGGCAACATAAAGCCCAGTGCAGACTAGCTAAGTGTATGCTTATTCAGTTTCTCAGGTGGGTCTTGCAGCCTCCAGAGTGTTTACTTTGGCTAAACACTCACTGATGCACAAGTTTACCAGTTACAATGCAGGTAACTAGTTTTACATTATGCTGCAGTCACAGCAATGACATCTGTGTAGATGTATCCCAAGTTATACATTTTAGAAAGTTTTATCCCTCTTAACAGTACTATCAGCATGGTAGTATGTTTAGACACGAAGACAAGACGTGTGCTGAAGAAAAACACCACCTCTATCCAATGGGACCACTTTGAATGAAGATCAGTCATAAAACTTAACAAATGCTGGAGACATTTACAACTCTCTGCAAATGTAATGGCACCTATACCAAATACTTATATTAAATTGCAAATTTTATGTACCATAATGCTATGCACAATAAATTAGCAATGCCCATATCAGTCTCATCGTGAATATGAGGACACACCAGAAAAATCATGTTTATTGTTAAGGATAAATAAAGTAAAACACTTTATTGCTCTGTGACAAAGGATTATAAAATACCTTACAATAATAGAGCACATGCCACAGTCCATAAGAGCAAAGGGATTGTCTGATTATGGAAAAGGCCTAAAATTCAAAAGGGGAAAAAAGATTAGGTTTAGAAAGTATTACTTGGTTTTAAATCTTTACTTATTCCAATGAGAATGCAGTAAAAGCTTTAAGAAAATCAATTCCCTGCTCAAAAAAAGAAGTTCTTTTTGAAGGTTAGTGCTGTTACTGTGACAGTAAAGGACTGATTTTGTAGGAATATAAAGGTTTTTAGCTTTCTATAATATACAGACATTCAAATTTGTTTTTGCAAATTATGAGCCTATAAATCTCACTTTCTAGGTTACTATTTAAGTAAAATCATGACCAGGGATCAGCCTTTACTTTCAGAAGGAATGAAATTTTAATGAAAGTACCTTACATTTATATAGAGATTTTTCATCTTGAAGGATCACAAAGAGCTTTATAAACTGTAAGGAAAATTTTTAAAGAGATTTGGCCAAACTACCTTTCAAGTGATATAGCTACACAGAAACAAGTGTACTGGTGCTGTCAGTGCTATAAAGTAGGGGTTTCTTACTGGCCCATGATATGGGTTCTGTTCCTTACTCTATCATAGACATTCAGTGTACCCTCAAGTATGTGGCAGTGACAGTATAAAGCCCAGTGCAGACTAGCCAGGTGTTTGCTTATTCATACAAGTGAATAAGCCCATACGTAAGGGTACATACAAGTGTTATATTTAAATCACACTAACCAAGGTTAGAGCCATCTAAATGGCCTGGTGTGCAAGCTTTCACCTAAAATGGTCACCTCTAAGCTGAACTAAATTTAGATTGATAAAAGATTAACCCGATCTAGCAAGGGTTAACTTGAGCTAGTGAACATATGCCTGCATTCGCAGCACAGTCGTGGGCTATGATAGGCTAACCACTTATCACTGCCTCAGGGATGTGCTGTTCTTACCCCCAGACTATGACCAACCTATTTCTCTCCCCCCACTGTCCCCCCCAAACCTAATAACCTCTCTCCTGGACTTGCCAGCCCCCTTCTCCATCTAAGTCACCTCCAACTGCTCTTGCCTCTCCAAACAAACAGTGAATGCTTGCATGTACCACTCCCAGGTCAGGTTTAGGTGGCTTAAATTAGGCCACCTAAATTTGAGTTGGGTCCTGTGAACGCTTGTTCGCACCCTTCATCTATACTTTCTTCATACTTGAAATAAGTTATGACAACACTGGGGCTCTGACTGTCCCCCACTATGTATTATGCCTGCTCTCATTTGGGGCTCCTAGACACTGCTGTAATGCAGCTAATGCTGTTGCTGCTGATGTTGAATCTTTTTCATTTATTAAAAATACACACAATTTATCCTAAAATTTAATGTTCTATTTTAACAACACAAAAAGAAACATCTGGTTGTCTCTAAAAAAAAAAAAATGACCAGTTTCTAATGCTACAGATGCTAGTAAATATGAATGTAATTAATTTTCTTAACCTTTTAAACATGTGGTAATTTCTATGAAAAGAGGAAACAGGAAAATTGTGCTTCAAAACCTTACATAATTCAATATTGTAAAGATTAACCAACCCTGAAATAGTATAATAAACAGAAGAGAGATGTTCTGGATACAAATGCATGACCTTTTAAAAAAATATATATAATGAAACACACCATTATATTTTCTAGTTGATCATGGTTAGGCTTCCATTCAAAGTATCAGAACACAATAAAATATTATTCAGCAAAAAACTTAAACATTTACTTAAATTGTTTAAATCCTCCTGACTTGAATCCTATTTTGAACCTGGGGCTAGGGAAATCCAGCTGAATCTTGACTGAAGGGTATGAGTTCCAGTCAGCCAGTCCTCCTGCTTGCATTCTCTTCACTCCTGCTTGCATTCTCTTTACCACTTTCTTCAGTCCCTTTCTATTTCCTTGTTCTTGATACCTGATCCCACTTTCTAACATTAACAATAATCAACATTTTCTGAAACAAATATTTAAACAGCTACATATTTTTAAGTTCCAGGACCAGATGAGAAAGATAGAACTCCATTTGCCCTCTGTAAGAGAGAAATGGGGAAGGGGGAGGGGAGAAGAAATTGAGTTACAGGCAATCTTCAACTTGTGACTGTTCGAGTTACAACAAACATCACTTATAACCTTTGTAAATTATGACAGTATTTCAAGGTTCTGACTGGGTTTGGACTTTATGATGGTGGACACAATTGCCTCCAGCTTGTGAGTCTGTTGTGGTGGGGCATGGGGGAGCAGATCAATGCCCCCGCAGCAAGGGAGGGATTGGGACTAGGGCTGGGGCTTGGACAGGGGCTGCCCAGTGGGTGGGGAGGAGTGCAGGGGGGCATGGGGAGGGGGTAGGGCTGATCCCTCTGATGTACGCCGCCAGTCCAGGAGGGCATGGGGGGGCAGGTGTCCTCAGATCTGCACAGGGTGGGCAGGGCTGGGGCTGAGCTGAGCTGCACTCTGGGCCAGCAGTGGAAGGTGCTGGAAATGGGGGCTCTGCCCTCCTGCTGCTCACCCAGCTGGGGCAGGGTGGAGCCGCTATGCTGCTTCTGGACAAGCAGCACGCAGCGGCCATAGTTGCCCCTGCCTCTACACTCTTCCCAGCCCCACCCCAGCTGGGTGAGTGGCAGCAGTGTATGGAGGGGGCATGTGCCCCCGGATCTGTGTGGGGTGGGTGGAGCTGGGGCTGTGGGGGCTATGGGGAATTTAGGGAGGCTGCAGCCCCCCTATAGCTTCCACTCCGCTGCCCGTCCCACCCTGATCTGGGGGCACACTCTCCCCCATGCCCTTCCACTGCCATTTGCCCAGCTGGTGTGGGGCAGGGTGGGGTGAAGCCATGGCTCCTCTGGGAGAAGCAGGGAGGCTGGGGTGGCTCCGGCCCCTGCATGCTGCTTGTCTGTAGGCAACGCTGCAGCCCTGCCCCAGGAGGACAGAGTACCCACTCCCAGCACCATCCATGGCCTTCCCAGAGCTCATCCTGGTGCAGGCCCAGCCCCACTCACCCCAGCAGATCTGGGGGCACATGCCTGCCCCCCGCCAAACCCTCCCAGACCAGCAGAGGGAGCAGCGGTAAAAGCTGCCGGATGAGCAGCTCCCAGACCAGTGGCCTGCAGCAGCAGCGCCCGCCCATCCTGTCCCCATACCGCCCCCCCACCCCAGCTGGGCAGACCTTGCACCAGTCTGTGTGCTAGCTTCAGCCCCAATCCCCCCCTCACTGTGGGACCATTGATCTGCCCCCCCACCACAACAGACTTACCAGCTGTGTCAAGCGTGGTGAAGGAACCAATCCCCCATTTATAACCTTGTTCCTATGGGAAAATTGGTTCTGAGTTACAATGTTTTGACTTAAGACATGGTTTTCAGGAACCAGTTGTGTTGCAAGTCTGAGGACTGCCTGTATAGTAAACCTCACTTCCATGAGTTATAATATTCCTTACCTAGAATTGCTTTCTCTACCACCACAGTTGTATTCCTTTAACTGAAAAATTTCAATGTTTTGATTGTGTGATTGATAATGAGTTATTATTGTTGATGGACGCACAAAGGGGCATAAGAGTTGTGCATGATAGTTCCTAGACTGAAAGGGCTAGCTTAACTTTATAGGTAGTGGGCTTTAGCTTTATACCAACTCTCAAGGTCAGCAGAAGGCACATGGAGAATAAATCTGTTCTAGTGAGCAGGTGTTAAAGCCTAGGCAGTAGGGAATCTCTCTAGGGGTCCTGTTTTGATTTGAGCTCTCCATCTGGAAGTTCTGTGCCCTATGGAGAATGAACTGCAAGATTAGACTCAACAGGCATGAACAGCACAGAGTATACTTCACAGCAAAGTATGTGAATAGACCTTCCTGATAGATAGAACTGTGTAGAATTCATTTCACAGCATCCTAGCCCAAAAGCTTAGCAGAAGTAGGGCAGATATCAAAGAGCTGAACATGGTAGCTGAACAGCAGAGTAGGACCTAGTGAAGCAGTTCTCTCTGGAATGGAGCAGATGGACAAAGGAGAGCAACATCTTGGCATTCTTTGACTACCACTGAATCTAATTTGGCTCACAAGTGGGTTTTTAGGTGGATGGGGTGAAATGTTCTGGACTTACAGGAAATTATTTAGCACTGGGGGGTTTGGGGGATTGATCAAATGTAGTGATTTGGGTTGCTTATTTTCATAACTGCATATATGGAAGGCTTTCTTTTGATTGATTTTCCCTTTTTCCTAAAGGAAAACATGGAACAGTTTTTAAAGGACTTTGAGTTGTTCCCTAGTAGGGATGAAGCAACTGAAAACTAGTTTTATCTTTCATTTCCAAGAATCAAAAATAAGAGTAGAGTGCTCAAGCCATAGTTATTTCTTGTGGGGAAAAAAGGACCCCTAGATTCCCCGAACCCACTTTTTATTGTTCCCACTAGGATCTGGCTGCTGTCAGGATGGCCAAACAGTCTAAGGAGCTGTGCTCAAGTTGTAGTCTCCCTTAAAGATCTGACTTTGAATTCTGCTCTTAACAATAAACAGTTGCTTTATAAATAGGAGGGGGCAACAGTGAGAGCCTCCTCATTTTTCCTGAGACAGTAGGGCAATTGGCTAGTTACCTCAGGTGTACATGAGTGCATGGGGCCTGGAAAAAAACAGCAGGAAGAATTGGAAGGCCTTCCTTAAATTCAAAAGCACCCTTTATTAATCATTAGTTCATTACTATTTTATTCTACCATATCAACCATAGATCCCTTACTTGCAAGAGACTTTTCTCATTGTCAAAGGAATAATTCTACCATAATGGAAAGTATTATAATTTTACACTGCAGGAAAGTGTTTCTAGACTGGTAGACCAAATATAACCACAAAAGCAGACACATAAGTAATGTGACCGTCCTATGTGTTTCAAGGAGGGATAATAGTTCAAATATGTGTTGCAAAATTTAAAAAGGCAAGCAGAAGCAGTAGTAATGGCAGAAATATGCTCAACATTTCTCCAATGGGACAGACTTCAGCTTAGGAACAAAGATAAGGCTATGGTCATGGACTACTGGTGCCTCCCAAGTCTGGGGGGCACCAGATCAATGACCGGGGTGGTGGGGAGGGGGATCCCCCAGCAGCTGATTGCCAACCCAGAGGTGAAACCAGAAGTACACTTCCAGTTTTGCAGCTGGCGCTTCCAGGGGTGCACAGGCAATCTCAGGGGGTACACATGCATCTGCGTGCCCTCCCTATGCATCGCCAATGGCCATGGGCAACATAAGAGTCTTCATAAATGACCACCTTCTGATCAGTACATTTCCCTTTAAATGGCAAAGATCTGTTTTTGCATATTTTAAGGATAGCGCATTCTCTAATAAGGACCAAGTTAGAAGGGTAAGCAGAGAGACTGACTGGAATTCTGATAAGAGTCATGGAAGATGTAACTAAGGGTGTTATGATGAGTGAGAGAGAAGAAGTGTTACAGAACAAATAAGGTGGCACAATTAGAAAATAGTTGTAGGAAGGGGCCGAAGAGGGAAAGACTGAATTCTTACCCTAAAAAAACAGTAGTCCATCTTCATTTAGTATACTGCTAGTGCTGAACAGGGAGGAAGAGCCAGCTTAATCCCTTGAAGATGATATCTAGTAAAAGGCTCATGGCCTTGCTAGGAGAATCTTCAGGAAAAAGGGAGGAAAACTGGATATTGTTAAAGCTATCAAAATGAAAGGAGAGACTGTTGGTCATTCAGTACCCCAACAAAAGATGGGAGCAAAAAAAGAACATCATTGTAAAATATGCTAGTGTAAAAGGATTCTGGGGCAGACAGCAAAGAGGTTTGTTTTTCCTTTGTTGTTAATGAGGACTAAGCAAACACTTCCATTTTTTACTGAAATAAGGCAAACCTTACACATATCATTTTTCCAATTTTTGACCTAGCTCTAGTGCTGACACAGTGTATATGAGTTATGGTTTAGCTTTGGGGTTTTGCATTCAACAAAACCCAAAATTTAAAGCACAATATCTGGCCTTTGCTGGAACAGAGGAGCAGTCTCTGGCATAAAAAAGTAAGCATGATAGACATTAGACACAAAGATCTGTGTGGATTTTAGTTAAAAAAACGTTTTTCCATTCCACACATTTTTCCAAGGGAAAGGATGATTTAGCCTTAGGTGACTTTAGAGATAGATCCTGGAATCCAAGGATATAAAGTACCATTAATAATGCTTTTGAGAGAGATGAAATGAATAGAACAGAACATTTAGAACTCTAGCTTGGAGATCTCAGAACAGCAGCAGAGTCTCCCAATGCCTGAGGAAGGGTCTTTGTGCCCAAAAGCTTGCAAATAACTTTTCACCAACTATTTAGCTGGTCTAATAAAAGATATCACATCTACCCAAAGAACCTTGCCTGCCTAGAAAAACAGTGGAACTCTTCAAAGATTGAAAGTAATCCATGTAAATGGTTTATGTTTTAAAACAAATGTATTCCATTAAGTTTATCTTTGTGAGTAAACTTTTCATCTAACATTACATTTCTTTGGTGTATATACCCAAATGGTTATTGTGATGATCCAAACTTAGTGAAACAGTGCTTTTTTAAAAGATCTGGGAGAACATTCTATACCTAGTAGTCTAGGAGGAGCTCAAAGCCAAATATTTTTGCAATCAGAAAACTCTAAATATGTATTTTATACATAATCAAATATTGTTATAACAGTCAATAGAAAGTACCTTATGACAAGCAGTAATACCTTCACCTGTTTTAACAGCATAATAGTGAGTCCCATCCTTCTCATTATAGCCAAGTGATTAATTCCACCAAAGTCAGGGTGCCTACTCGCATGAGAAATGACAGTAGCATTTCATATGAATAATAATGAAAAATATTTATTATGTTTTACAGTAGGAATTGAAAATACTCTTTTGGTTGTATATTGCCCAGTGGCCTCATGGGTGTATGTCAGTGTGAATCCTGCATAACATAGGCTAAAGAACCTGAGCCTGTTATCTCTGCATCATGCCTTAACTTAGCTTTTTTCTATGACATCCCTTTTAGATAGACAATGCAGTCTTCATATAAAGATCTCAAAGATCACTTTCATAGGTGAGCTGCTTTAATGGTTAATTACTCTCAATTGCATCTTATTTCTAGTCTAAATGCATGTAACTTCAGCTTGTAGTCATTACAGCTTGTTACACCGTTTACTGCTAATATTAAGACACTTTTAGTCTTTATCAAAAATCTTTTCTATATCTAGGAACTTGACAACCATATCTATGTCACCTCTTAAACTTGTATGGAGTAAACAAAACAGATGTGCTTCTTACGTTTCCTACTGTATGTTCATTTTTCAGATCTTGAATGATTCTCATAGTTTTCTGAACCCTTTTTATTTCCTCAATGTCCTTTCTGCTGTATGGATATGGGAATGGGCTACAGTATTCCAGCACTGGTTTTTCTAATGTAATAAACAAGTAAAGTCACTGCCTTACTCCTATTTGATCTTCCATCTGATCAAAAATATTTTAAATAGCACTGAACTAACTATAGATCCCTGCAATATGGATAGTATGGAGAGGCTGATGTTTTCCCATTTGCAGTTACTTTTTAAGACCTATCACACGAACCAGTTTAGAACTGATTTAATATGAGCTTTTGTATAATAGTTGCTTTCTATTGGGTGCATCTACGTGACACCATATGGTGCCGTTGCTACAGCACCATGCTTTAGTACTTCCTTTTGAAAGTACTAAAGCACGATGCAGTACGGGTTGTTACTCCACCATGTGCACAGCGTGCGGTGCATGGGTGATCGCTGCATTGCTGTAGCATGCCATATGGCAACATAGTGTGCCGCTGTGTCACTGTAGGGCAATGTGTAGATGCACCCATCATGATGTGCCAAGTATGTTAGGTCAGTTCAGTAATTTTCATCATCTAAACTTTTAATTTTCAAAGTCATTTAAAAATTATTTATTTATATAAGATTTATTTCCCAGAAAGTGATTAATTGATATTTTTTGTAACTTTGTAGTTGCATTCCACATTGGATTTTACATGATTTTGCCCAGGAATTAATGGCAGTCTAGCTAACTGTTACAAAGGTCCTCTCATGTAGTCTTTTTAAATACTGGCACATTAGGCTTTTAATAAACCTTTCATAAACAAGTCACAGCTATTTATGTTTTTGTATTTCATTTTTTTTCACTAACTAAACAGAGTAGAAGCAAGTTTTGCTGTCCTTTCTTGCATTGTGCATTGTTAGCTGGAGCCTCAGCCTCTTGTTTCTTCATATCAACTCTGCTAAAATTATAATGTTTTCCAATGGGAAATTACTAGTTTCTTTGAAGGTGGTTTAATTGTAATACTTGATTATTGTCCTATAACCACTGTTTGTTAGTTTAACCAAAACCATATTACCATTTTCTTTTGGTCTTCATGTCTGTTTGCATCTGCCTGATGTTTCTCATCCTACATTTAGATTTTGGCATAGGAATTGTCTTTTAGCTATGTGCATACTTTGCCTAGTCAATGGGCTCCAGGCCCCTGATTATGTTGGTAATTGTTCTACCATATACAAAAGTCAGAACTGACCTAGTGAGAGATGGTATGATACAGTGGAGGAAGCTAAAGACCTTCTAGTCTTTTTCATGTCCTTGTGACAATGTATTTATCAGAATTTGCACATTCATTGGAATTAGACAGTGCTGTGCTGTGAGCACTTCTGCTGTGGTCTCAAACTTGTGACTTGTAGGCTGTCAACCATATGCCTTAGTGCCTATATGACCTCAGTCCCCAGACTATCTAGTAAGGTAGAGCTCATGAATCTGCAGCAAACGTTCTGACCAGTTCAGGAATTACACTTATAGGTTCTGGTAAAGATATTACAAGCCTTCCTCAGCTAAAAGTAAAGTCAGCATAGCACAGGCTTTATGGTGGGGGAGATTTAAAAATGAGAAAATGGAGGGATCTTGAAAAATCCTTCCCTTTTGAATATAAAATACATAAAATATCTAAAAAAATTAATAAAATTGTACAAGGTCCTGAAAATCACAATGAAAATATTTTATGAGTATCCTTAGTGTGCCTGTGACCTATAAAGATCATTAAATTGAAGCCTAATAGCCTACCTGATGCTGTACAACTTCCAAAACCTGATTTGGCAGAATTGCATTATACGTATATTATTATTAATAATGTAAAACATAATAGAATGCCACATAACATTATAGAAAACAGGAAAAGTAGATAATTATCAGCACTATAATATCCCCAGTAAAGGAACAAAAGGCTTAAATGCTGTATGGACAAATGAAGTCTGATCTAGTAATTTTCTCTTCCAAGAATGATTACACTATTGGGAAAAATGGATACAATTCCTATAGTCTTTGTCTTTAATGTAAAAAAAAAAAAAGGCTTTTGAGAAAATTAGAGACTCAGTACAGTAGATTTTTCTCACTTAAAAATATAATTTAAATGATTAGGAAGTACTTTAATTTTTTTCATATCAAGGATACTTGATTGTCTTTAGCATCTGTACTTTTTCTCCATCCTTTCCTGATATACTTCCTTATCACTTAACTGGATAATCAATCACTAGCCTTTTCTTACATTTTAAATGCTGTAGAAGATTATTTTCATTGAATGGGAAAGGTGGCAATGTGTTGTTTCTGTTCACTTTATCATCTGGTTCCCAAAGCTTAAAATAAAGAAATTATATATTAGAATTCAACAGGGGCCTTTAAAGTTGCACAAGTAATATTTATTAAACATTCACTTTATTAGGATTTCGATCGCCTGTAGTTGTAGAAATCTTCTAGAGGAAAAAGTAATTAAAAAGAATGAACTGAAAATGATACATTGGAGCAGTCCTTCACAGGCCAGGCATGCCTCTAGTGGATCAGTGCTTTAATTACACCTGACCAAGTACAAGCAAGAGAAAAGCGCTGAAATTCTTACAAAGTGAAAAACCAACCATGCCTAGCTTAGCCTGCCAGTTCATTATCATAATGTTGAGTGAGACACTGCTGTTAAGTCAAGTATCTCAAAAGGCACAAATGAACCTTAATTTTTCAACATCCTCATGCATGTCCTTTTTTTCGGCTCTGTGGATCAGAAGCACGTTATGAAGCACACTGGGCCAAATTGTCTTTTTCTCTTTCCAGAGCTGGTGTCAAAATCAGTGTCTTCTACTTTTGATGGGAAGAGTTGCAAATAGAGTCTGTCAGCAGCCTAAACAATATGGTGAGGACATCAAAACTCTGCAAGAAGATAGTGAACTTGTGATTATTGTACTGGATAGAAATTTACAAAATTTGGATTGTATCTATAACAGTACCTCAGAATTCCTCTGTGAGCATGAGCAGGACATGCCGGTGGTTTTCAGATAACTGGAATTTTTACATAACCGGCAATCCCCTTACCCCAGGGATGCTGGATAACAGAGATTTTACTGTAGTCCAATCCCCTGCCTGAGGCAGGATCATCCCTAGCCAAACCATCCTATAAACTCCATAAACTAAACTCTATATAAGACTACCATCAACCTTGACACAACACAGCTCTAACACTGTAACCTGCCACAGGTAAAGCTGGACACCCACAGCAGCCAACATCCTGCTTCTATGAAATGTGGCCAATATACGCTCAACAGATCCTGGGTGGAGGACCATGTCACTTGTTACAGAGAAAGACAAAACCCCACACAGTCCATACGTATCTGACCATGGGGTAAAATTCCTTCCTGACCCCAAATATGGAGATCAGTCTGATTCTGAATGGAGGGTAAAGACCCTCCAGCCAGGAACTTCTGGCTTTGTCCCACCCCAGTCAAAGTCCCCAGCCTTGACTGTAGCCAACACCCAATGCCTTTGGGAAGGCTTGAAAATACCCGTACCATATCTTCATATAGAAGAAATGGGCAGGGGCGAGGGGAAGAGGGGGCACCAGCAAAGCCCAGAAGCATGGACCAAGTAGAAAGCCCAAGTAGAACATAGGCATAGCTATACCTAAATCATCCCTGACCACTGGCTGTCCAAACTCTTCTTGAACACCTCCAGTGATGGAAAGGCCACAACTTCCCTAGGTAGTCTATTCTACTGCATCACTCTTCTAACAGTGAAGAAGTTTTTTTTTCTGGGTATCCAATCTAAACTTACTTTTCTGCAACTTCAGACCACTGGTCCATGTCCTCCTTTCTTCAGCAAGAAAGAAAAGGTGATGTTCCTCTTTATGGCAGCCCTTCACGTGTTTAAACACAGCTATCATGTCCCCTCTTAAGCACCTTTTCTGCATGCTGAACATCCCTAACTCCTTCAGCCTCTTGTTATATCACTTGCTTTCCAAGCCCTTTATCATCTTTGTTGCCTGCCTCTGGACACTCTCTAACTTTTCCAGATACTTTTTAAAATGTAGAGCCTCTAGATGAGGCCTAACTGGTACTGTGTAGAGAGACACTATCACGTCCTGTGTCTTGCACCTAATGCTTCTATTGATGTATCCTAAAACTGCATTTGCCTTTTGTGTGGCTGCATCACACTGCAGACTCATATTGAGTCTACGATCCTCCAAAATTCTTGAGTGCTTTTGCATAGTGCTGCTATCCAGCCAGGTATTACACATCTTATATTCGTGCTTTTGATAATTCCTCCTGAGATGTAGCACCTTGCATTTGTCCTGCTCACAATTCCCTAGTTCACAATAAAATGGAGTTCATAGTTGTTCTATTAACAAGATTATGGTTACTTTCAGAAGCATTCATTTGACAAGAGGAGAAGTTGGTGAGTCTCCTTTCCATTTAGCTACCTGCCTAGAATTGAACTTTTTTTTTTCAGAATAACTTATTTCCCAGTTTGGAACACATAATTTTCTGGTGATGAAATTAATTGCAGTGAATTGAAGCAAGAGCAAAATGAGGCTCTCCATTAGGAAACACAAAGTTGAATTCAGTCTCAACAAGCTGCATGTAGATCCCCAAAGGGCAGGGAGGAAGAAGTACTTAACATATTTCTGAGAAATAACATAACTTTGGTATTTTCTAGGCATGAGACTTCATCAGAACATAAGGCCCAAACACCCAAACTGCTTATATCTTTCACTTAGTATACCTAGTTAGTTGATTTTGTACCCCTGACCTGAAAAAGTATTATTTTGAGGAAACTACTTTTGTTTCTTATTGTTCTACTGAGACTTATAAATGAAAGTGTCCAAGAGAATAGAAAATTTCTCACTTATTCATGGTTGACAGATGAGATGCAATATGTATTTATTTATTTAAGAGGGAACTCTTAAAGTATATTTTGTATGAACAGTAAGATGAAGGGGAATGGACTATATTGTTCTCTTTCTGTGTATAGCAGTTGGCAATGGATCAGCGTTCATGTTACACCAACATCAGTACCTGGTCCACACCAATAAAACTAATGATCCTCCTATTGAACTGAATTCTATGAACTTTTCAAGGAACCCCAGTGTCATTGCCCCTCACCACCCTCTCTGTATATCACCTAGTAAAATAGGGTTAGGTCAAAGAGTAGAGCTCCTAGGCAATAAAATATTATACTTATTATTTTACTGAGGAGTACCTAAAGACTCATCTGAATTTGTTCCTACAATTGGTAGGTACTGTACAAGAACAGAGAAAGAGAGATAGAAGGAGAGGGTCATTGTCCAAAAGAACATACTGCTTAAAAAAGACAGATAAAGGCAAGTAGATTAAACAGAAGCACAGAGAAAAGAACTGGCTTGCCCATAATCACAGGGTTATTCTTCATCTACAAAAAGAATGTAAATGCCATATCTACTACACCTTGCTATCTTTCAGAGTGGTACAGGATAACATAATATAGACTTTTGTATTGCTAGCTCATTGGTTAAAGAACAGGTGCTCAACCCCTTGCCCATGGGCCAGATCCAGCCCCTGTCATTGAGTCATCTACCCTTCAGGGCTCCCCATGGGCTTGAAAATTTGGCAGTGGGGAGAGATGACACTACTCTCCTGGTTTCAATGTTTTGGACTCAAGGGTAGCCCCATGGACCAGAGTGTGCATCTATGTGCAGGGCCCCAATTCCTTGATCCCAGCAGGGCAGGATGGGGGACATGCAGGGCCAAAAGGCCCCATCTCAGTGCATGGGACCTGATACTAGCACGTGGAGCTGGTATGGAGCTCTGGGTCCCAATCCAGGTACAGAAGGCTCAGGACCCGATCCAGGTGTGCATGGCTCAATCCAGGCCAGAGACCAACTCTGTGCCACTCATGGATCCATGGGATCAATAGGTTAAGCACCACTGGTTTAAAGCAAATAGTGACCTGAAGTCTCCATCAGCAGACAGCTGCTTATTGGAATCCTAATGAAAGTGCAGGCAGTCCTCAGACTCATGACAAAATTGGTTGCTGAAAACCACGTCTTAAGTTGAAATGTTGTAACTTGGAACCAATTTTCCCATAGGAAACAATGTTATAAATGGGAGATTGGTTCTTGAACCAAGGCCCGATACCCTATTTTCACCAAAAAATAACCCAGAATTTTATACTCAATTGTAAATAGCAATCATATTGATTTGGAAGGACTTCTTTGAGGTGACTTTTATGGACTTTTTGAAGTGTTCTTGGCTGGAGTCTTTTCAGGAGGCTTGGCTGCAGGTTTTTCTGGAGTCTTGTCTGCTTTGTTAAAGGAAGTGTCCAAGGAAGTTTGGACAGATGTTCTCTTCTTTAGCTTGTTAATTTCTCTGTAGCAGCTGCACTCTTGGGGCTATGGGCAGCCTTGGAGGAAGCTGTGGTTCATCCGGCCGCTCCCCCTGCGGCGAGGCAGGCAGTGCCAGGCTACATTTTGGCAGTGCTGGGAGTGGGGGCTATGGGTGGCCACAGGAGAATTCACAGCTTGTCCAGTTGCTCCCCTGCTGGTGCCCCCGTGGCAAGGTGGAAGGTGCTGGGAGTGGGGGCTCTGCCTTACTGCCACTTGTCCAGCCTTGGGGGGGGGGGATCCCAGGAGGAGGCACTGCATAGCCTCAGGCAAGTGGCACTCAGCAACAGCGCCGCTTCAGCCTCCCCATGCTTTCCCATGCCTCCTGGATGAGCTGTGGTTTTGCTCCGCCCCTGGGGCTGGAGCTGGGATTTGGTAGTGATGACAGCATGGTCTAGAGATGAGGCAGAGTAGCAATCTGCTGCTTGTACACTCCTACCAGGGCAGAGCCTCACTCGGCTGCCTGTACATCTATGCCCAGGTTGTGCAGGAAGTGGATCATGGCTCTGCCCTAGCTCTGGACCATGCTGTCACCACCACAAAATACTGGCCACAGCCACAATCCCAAGGCTGCTCCCCACCCAGCCATGTGCCTTGCCAGAGCAGCTTGGGCTTGTCTCCAGGTAAACCCTGGCTGTGCAGTACCATGGCCCCACCCCTCCTGTGGTCTCCATGGAAACTGGCTGCAGTGACTTGGGTAGGGGCTGCTGGGAAATGGGGTCTGCTGTGGGCTGAATCCAGCCCATGGGCTGGAATTTACCTGCCCCTGGTTTAATCAAATATTTCAGAATATTAGAACCTATTGAGGTAATCAGAACCATTAATTTTATGTTTTTTTCAGCTTTTAGATGATATATAAAAGTGGCTTTATGTAGATGAGGCGATCCCATTGAATAAGAATTTTTAACAACCTTAAATCCTGAGAATCTAAAAAGAATGGACCATTTTCTGATATTTGTTGATCCTTAAAAAGTGTTTAATTGAGAAAAGATTACTACTCCCACAGATAGAACAATGTTCAGCCACTCAAAAGAAATTGATAATGCATTTGTAATCAAGGCTCACAGGCTACCATAGGATTAAGTACAAATGAGAAAAGTGATGTTATGAAAAGAAAATCTGCTGAATCCCGAAGCTATAAATCCCTAACCTACCACTATAACTAAGACATGCAAGACATAGGAATAAGGCAGCAATCAGGATAATTTAGAATAAATTCTTTAAAAGCTCTGAAGAGGTAAATGGGTCCACATGCACAACACAGTTGTACAATGTGTGTGCATTTTTATGTTTCTGCAAAGACATTTATGGCATGTCCATTACTTGCTCTGGTTGGGACAATTTAACTTGTCATTGAGTGATACTCTTGAATATCTGTATTTTTCTGTGTAATGCATGTGATCTGTGAGGTCACTGATAAGAAGTATGTGACTGCCAACTGCTTTCCATTATGCTTATAACAAATTAATGGCAAAGGGTGTGGAGTTTTTAAAATATTCTCTTTTTTAGTGTCAAACACTGGCCTTTGCTATTGCAAATTGCTTATATTTAAGGCATATTTAAAATTATTTTGCACAGTACAAAATCTCTCTTGAAGAGCTATTTCTGCCATGATGGGTATGTCTATACATGCACTTACGTTGCATTAAATTTACTGCTCAGAAAGTTACTAAGCAGTATGCGGAAATAGGCTGGTGTCATCATGTGCAGGTAAAGCTCATTAACGCTGTGTGTAGTCTACTTGGAACTAAAATCAGTCCAAGTCACACTTGGTCCCAAGTCAGTCCACATACAGTCTTACTGCCCTGTAGTAACTAATTGGGCATAGATTTGATACTTGCATCATGCAGGTATCAAATTTACACCCAAATCAACATAAGTCACCATAGTTACTGCGTAGTATAGGCATGCACATGTAGATGCGTGCCCTTACTGCACAGTAATTTTATATTACTGCACAGTAATTTAGAATACTACAAGGTAAATGTGCATGTGTAAATATGCCCAATATTTACAAGAAATTAGCTTATTGGAAATAGATTTATATTTCTGCAAACTTGTACTGTCAGAATGTTTCATTGCATGATCACCCCATATCTTAACCACTTGATTGGTTTTGGTTGTATTTCTTTTCATTGTATATCCTTTATGATTTAGCCATTATTATCCTCTATGATTTTACCCATCATCTGAAGATTGGTAAAATTAGTCAATGGGATAGTCTATACTTGAAGTTAAGCATGTACGTAAATATTTCCTGGATCAAGGTAATTGATTTATAGCTCTTCAAAGATGGACCCAGCTCTTTCTACATGTTTGATATAGGTGTTATCAGAAGCAAATTATCATGATTCTGATGTATTATTATTATTCATCTAATATCTGTATGAAATACGTGTGAAAAAGGTATCTTTACACGTTTTTCTCTGGTTTCTTGTTCTTTAAATGTTCCTTCACAGACTTTTATATGTGGCTCTTTACTTGCTTCCAGATACATGATAATCATCATGCAAACAGTGCTACAAATATGCAGAGCCAAAATTTCAAAACATAATCTGATTCTATTCTTCCATTATTAGGTTTTTACTGAATCACCTACAAAAATTCTTGCCTCTCACGTATTCCCTGGACTGTCCTGGCTATAACATCACTTCAACACTAGCAAAATTTATTTGCGTTTTCACACCCTTGAATCACACATTAAACAAATTATGAGTGTAGTATTGCATAGGAATTCTTTGTAGGAATTCTTTAAGCTATTTTTCTATGTAGCAGATAAAGGACCTGAATTACACATGGAGGTATTTGTGAACACAGAACTGCACCCATTGAAACAGTGTCACTGGTATGACTGGATTGAAAATGTCCACTCTGGGATAAAGTCTGTATTAATTAACAGTGTGAAATCCAGCTGACACAGGTTTGTGTGGTAGTAATGACAGACAGAATTTTCCCCAAATTTTCTTATATGATATTTGGAATACTGGTTAGTAACTTGGGCGTCTTGGGTTGTAGAAGTTAAAGATGAAAAAGATCTATTAGGTCCCCTAGTCCATTCCTCTGCTCATATGAAATCATTCTTTACAATCTATTGGAGAAGATAGTGCAAAGTATAATCCTGCCTATGCAGAGGATGGACAAGAGATGACCTAACAGGTCTTTCCCATCTAAAATATCTCTTATGCTTTGACTACTCCACTGCCCTTTTTATCTCTCACCTATAAAATTCAAGGACAAGGAATCTCCTTTGCCGTAACTAGTCATGACAAGACTCCTGCTGCTGCAGGATGCTTTGTCCCCACTGTAAATTGTTATATTTAAATTTATTTTCCCCATGCTATGTAGAAGCTTCTTTGTATTGTAAATGCATGGTGACACGTGGCTTGTGATCTCGAGTTGATGTGTTTTTGCTATCTATAGCCATTTCTATTCAGTAACATTGTTCACTTTTACTTTCACTTTCATATTGTATAAGAGGCATAGAAAGGCAATGCATGATAACTTCCATTCTGAAATATCCAGATAACATCAATGAAAGGATGTTAAGTCATCTACATAATTAAATAGCAATTGGCCTTAGCCATTGCTCATTATGGTGTAGCTTTTTGTCATTCTGTTTGATGCTAAAGGATGTTCATCTGCTTGTAATTGATAGAAAGGTTCAATGTGTGGTGGTTTCAGTATAATGAGCAAGGAAATTAAACTGTTTTTGAGTTTAAAAATGGTAAAAGATTTCTTGTTTAGTTGTTAGTATTGTGATGGTAGGGAGGGTTACTTAAATCCCCCAAATGGAGAAAGAAGTTTTCTTTCATAAAAACTTTCCCTCCCTATATAGTGTTAGTTGTGGAGAGATTGCTACTGTTTTAGATGTAATGATACTCACCCACCCACAAGAAACTACTGTATTTGTAGTCTGGAGTCATAGACTAGTAAAGGTATAAGAATAAGCCCAAGAATTATTGGCAGAAGAGAAGTTACTGAATCTAGCAGCTAACATTCTTTCTTTGTACAGGGCTTCTAATGTTTGCAAAACACAATAGGAAGATGTGATGGCAGTAAGTGAAACTATGCCAGGCAGCTAAGGCTTGAGATATTCTAAGCATTATTCATAGAACACTGACTTTGAAAGGAAGCCCACAATGGTTTTCCTTTTCCTTTTTAACATATTCATGGCCATGACTAGAAATGACATATAATTCACATTACTCGGGTTAAATTAGTAGCAGTTCAAGTGGTGTATAGGGGAGAAGAAATGTCATGATTAGCAACATTTAAGAAAATGGAGGAAGAGGTCAACAGAACTTTTCTTGACATTAAAGTTTATCAGTTGTCCATCTAATAGGCATATAAAATCAAAAGTGAGAGAATACTTTTCCCTCACCTTAAGTGGGAGAGATACCCTTGCAGCTGGTGATGCAGATGCAAATCAAGCTACTGGTAAAAACTAATGGATGGGAAGCTAGCAAAAAAGCAAAATTAACACCAAATTCTGATGTGTGGCATCCTGAAGGGACAGAGGTTGCAGAAGGGTTAGGCATGTGCTGAAGTATGAGAATAATTCACATCTGGATTCTGACTGTCATTTGACTTTGAGAATCATCACACAGCAAATATGATGAAACAGTTGCCACAAAAGGTAAACAAGTCATTGGGAATGTACTCTTCCCTGGCCAGGAAATCAGAAATCAGATGATGCAGTGTTCATAGGATCATAAGAAAAGGATCATAGGAAAGTAGGGCTGGAAGGGTCCTCACAAGGTTATCTAGTTCTGTTCCCTACTCAAAGCAGGATCATCCTTGACTAGCCATCCCAGCCAATTGTCTCTTTACCCTGCTCTTTAAAACGTGCATGGATAGAGATTCTACAATTTCTCTAAGTAGCCTGCTCCAATACTTAACCACCCTCATAGTCAGAAAATTCCTCATAATCTCCACTCTAAATTTCCCCTTCTGAAACTTGAGGCCAATGTTCTTAGGCCTACCCCTTCTCATCACAAAGAAAAGCCCATTTCCATCCCCTCTGTAATTGCCCTTCAGACAGCAAAAGACTGATCAAATCCCTGCCTCCTCCCCCACACCTTCAGTCTTCTCGTCTCTAGACTAAATAACTCTAGTTCTTTCAACAAGTCCTTGTAAATCTTGCCTCTGAGTCTCCTACATGGTTTCACTACATAGTGGGGCAATGTAGATTGAGAGTATTTACGATATACTTCTGTGCAGATTTTTCTATTTCCTCTCCCATGTATGATGGAGTTTAGGAGCTGTGGATGCTACCACATTCCCAGGGATAGAATAGAGCATTGTTTGAAACTTTAAAGCAGGCTTTCCTCATTCCCTACTCCAGAACAAATTTAGCACTCAACCCAGCCATTTTTGCTGGTCATTGTGGGCCCTTGTACACAAATTCAGAATTTAGTCGCTAAAACGTTCCTGGTTTAATTTTTCTTTCTTAGTTTAAGATGGCTAAATAAGTAACATGGATGTGATTTACCACATAATGGTTTTTTATCCTGTAACTATTAAAATGCGCTAGGGGGCACATCAGAACAATTTTACCCTCCTGCCCTTTCAGTTTGTTCCTTTAAGTCCTAGGTCCTTATTCCTGGTTCCCAGTTCCTTTTTCAACACTAATCTGTACCCAATAAAAGCTTCTTATTAATGAATTACATATTCTAAAGAGAGAGAGAATTTAATTAGCTATGCATATTTACCAAATAATATGTAAATAATATCCTGCATTCACCATGCCTGTGTACCACCAGGAGACTCTCTTGGATACCTCTGACCAGAGTCTTGCACGGCCCAAAGTGTAGCCTGATTGACAGCTCCCCATTAGGGCTGTGTGAAGCTTCACGGGCTGTTTTGTTTCAACACTGTTTCAACTTGTTTTGAGCTCAAAATGTGAAATCGAAATGAAACGAAGGGCTTCGAAACAGCCTCGAAATGAAATGAAGCCAGTCAAAACATTTTGAAAGTTTCAAAACGTTTCGAGTTTCAAAGCAGCAGCCAGGTGGTGGGAGGCAGGGGAGAGCCACCGCTGTGCTCTGAGTGGCTCTGCAGCCCCATGTGGCTCAGCCCAGAGGGTAGTTTCCTAGTGCCAGTGTCCCCCAGCTGGGCTGAGTTTCCCAGTGCTGCAAACTGCTGGGAAATGAGCCCAGCAGTGAGAGGCACTTCCTCCAGCCAGGCTCAGGTCCTCAGCGCTGTGTCCCAGGTGGCAGGAGCAGCCTCCTGTCATCTAACAGGAAGATCAGGGGTCCACCCAAACTTCCAGGAGGGCTTCAGGGTTCTGCTGGACTTCTCCCAGGGGTGTGGGCCTCCAATCTGTCTGCTGGATCACAAGACCCTGCTCGTGCTCCCCAGCTCCCGCTTGTCAGCAGCTTGAGGTTCAGTTTCTTAGAAACCCCTACTCCTATCTCCTTGAAACTTGGCAGACTTCATGCCCTCAGAAGGGGCTACCATCTCCGCAAGTTTCATAGGAATCAGGCAAGAAATGACAAATTTATAGGTTGTTTTGTGGTTCCTCATTATAGCCTATGGGCGAAATGTCGAAACAGCGTTAAAACAGCGAAACCTTTTTGATTAAATGGAATGGAACGGTGCTTTTGAAATGAAATGAAACTCAAAATGAAACACTGTTCCATCAAAACTGAAGTTATAGCAGAATGCTGCTGTTTCGCACAGCCCTACTCCCCATGTACACTATAATAAGTATATGGGTTCGATTAAGACATTTTTTTGGGGCTGGGATTAGAGATGGAAATACTTCTTAGGCCCCCATACCATGACTCTGTGCCACTGGGGGATTCTCTCAGACATCTCTGACTAGAGTCTTGCCTGGCCCAAAGCGCTGTTTGTTTATGCCAGGCTGCCAACTCACAGCTCCCCATTCACACTATACTAACTATATGGGCTTGAATAAAGACCCGGTTTTTGGACTGCGATGACAGCTGAAAATCCTTCCTAGGCAAGCCCACATGGTCAGAGGTGTCCAGGAGAGTCCCCAGTGCCAGACGCATAGCGTGGGGTGGCCCTTGCTCTGGGGTATGATGGCCACATATAACAGTGCATGGGGAGGGCAGAGTTGCACCCAACTCTGGGGTGTAATTTCTACATATAACAGTGCATGGGGAGGGCTGAGAGACACTGCAGAGCTGGGTGCAATGACCACATATAACATTTCATCACAGCCCTCCCCATACACTGTTATACATGGCCATTGCACTCCAGAGTTGGGTGCACCTGGGTCAGTCCTGGGTCAACACAGATTTGTCCAGAGAGATGAGGAGATAGTATCATGGTCTGCTACTGTGGTCAGTGTCAGGGGGAGCTGTCCTTGCCATGAGGGAACTGCCTGGGTGACCATTGGGTCACCCTAAAACCAGCACCCCAGCAAAGCTGACAGACGAGGCATGAAGCCCCTGGTTTGCACCGCCATTGGAAAGCCTGACAGGCTGCATGGTGCCAAAGGGTGGCAAAGGGTGCGGGGACAGCACTGGCACAAGCAGCTTCCCTGTCACCCAGCAATGCTGGTGATTCCATTAATCCTGAAAGTCTGTGAGGGGGAGCAAGAGTGCCTATAGCTTGGATAGAACCGCATTTTGGGGCTTTAAAATAGATGCTGTCAATAAAGGAGGGGTGGGGGGGAAAGAAAGACCGGAACAAAAAGAGGCTTGGCAAAGGTTTGGTGGTCAGATTGGGAAGGGTGCATCCTCAACTTCCAGTCCCTGCCACTGCAGGCCTGTCTCAAAGAACTGTGACCACAGTCCTGCCTGGTCCAAAGTGCAGTTTGTACATGCCAGGCTGCCAACTGACAGTGCCCCCATGCCCACTGTACTAAGTATATGGGTCCAAATAAGGAATTTCTTTGGGGCTGGGATTAGAGGTGAAAATTTTTCTTGCCTCTGTGGTTTTTCTAGTTCTCTGGTTTTCCTGGAACCAGGCTGTTTTTTGGGCTGGGATTACAGCTGGAAATTCTCCTTGGTCCAGCCCATGTGATCAGGGGTGTCCAAGAGAGTCCCAGCATGTGGCATGGCATGAGGTAGCCCTAGCTGTGGGGCATAATAGCCACATATAATAGTGGATGCAAATGGCAGATATGCACCCATCTCTGGGGTGTAACAGCTGCATATAACAGTGTATGGGGTGGGCTGAGATACACCCCAAAGCTGGAGGCAATGGCCACATATAACAGTTTAGCACAGCCCACATCATACGATGCCAATACCCTTCACTCCTGATCCACAACCCGTTACCCTCCCAGGAGTGCCATGCAGTGGGTCCCAGAGGGATCAAAGCCCCAAGCTGGAGGTGGCAAATCAGGTTCTTTCCAAACCACCTCTGGTGTGAAGCCAGGCAGCTCAGTGTGCAGACAGCACATGGAGGATCCCAGGGGCACTAGAGCCTGGAGTTGCAGCTAGCAGCCCAGGCATTGATACCTCAGTGGTACAGCTTTTTGCTTGCCAAATTGGAGACCTGGGTTCATTTCCTGGCCAGGGTACCAGGGGATTGAGTGGCTTGCAAAAGGAGATCCCCATAGGGGAGCGGGTTGTCCTCACCTCATTTACCCTGCCCCACTGGGGTGGTGCCCATGCCTCAAATTTTGTGGGATCTGCTCCTCATATTTTGGGAAACCCTGCATCTTACATTTTGTGAACCCTGCACCTCAAATCTGCTGTTGATCTGTCTCTGTTATATGGGTATGTTCACCTAAAATCCCTTTGACTCCCCTCTGCTCTCCTAGTTCCCCCCACCACTCTCCTGGGTGCCCAGAGGGGGGTGGGGGGTACCATTATTTCCCAGGGTCCCCTTGCCCCCAGCATATATGTTATATTCCACCCTGTTCTTTCCCTATTAAACCCATGTATGGTTAATTTCCAATTGGTCTCGGCTCTACTCTATAGGGGATAGGAGAGCTGCTCCCCATAAGCGACTACTCCTCCCATAGCACACTAATACCTACTAAATCCCTCCCATTAGAGAGCAGGTACTTCATCTGAGTACCACCCAGGTTACACTTACCACCCAGGTTACCCCTACCCTCCCAGCCCTGCCAGTCCCCCTCACTCCAGCCCTGCCCCACCTCCAGCCCTGGCAACCAAAAACCCAGTCCAACAAAAAGTAATTTTAATTAGCCTGAGTCTTGAACTGTCTGGTCCATAACAATTTGATCTTTACCATGAAATACATGCAAACACAGGGAACATTTTTTTTTGGAATCCAAAAAAGTTGTATTTTTCATTAATCTGAACCTTGAACTAAATCACCAGTAAAAAAAATTGCAAGATTAGCTTCTGGAATCTTGTTGAAGTATTGCAATACAGTTTCAATGGATTTCCATGGATTACCGAATGAACCCAAGTGGCATCTGGTGGTGTAATGGTTGCAAAGCAGGGAAAATCACATTTTTGGGGCACAAGTCAGATCCAAGTTGAAAATTTAAAATGATAAAAAAAAAACCCTCATGGAAGGAATTCAGGAGCTAAAAATAAAACATGTAGGAGGTGTTTTAAATTACCATGATAAAAAAAATCTAAAATGATTAAATCAGCTGACAACGTGGATACACAGACACTATTTAGCTAGCTTAATGGCGATTTTTGTCACGTGGACACAGGAAAAGTGTAACGTAGTAACAGGAGAGGTGTAACGTGGACAAGCACCCTACCAGAAGGATTTTCATCTAATTGCACTTGTCACAACCCAGTGATTTTGGTGCCTTGGCACGATGGAATTTTCCCGCCACATGAGAGTCTCTTGCACAGCAAAAGTTTTCTGCTGCAACAGAAAACCCCAGTGCAAGAGAGTTCCCGCCATTCGCATGCAAATTTGTGTCCCGCTATTGGCCAGTTCTAAATTATTCCTATGTGGCGGCTAGTAATTGGCTTGCTGGCCGTATAAAATTTTGTGCGACTTCTGCCCAAGTTGGAGAACTTTGAGGACGCTGCAGAGTGCCTCTAAAGAGATCTGACTTGTGGCTGAGCTGATCGATAGCCTGATCACCTCTCGATTCTTCTTCCCGGCGCCGAGCGCAATCCTTCGATGTACCCTTTCCCTGCCGGCTTAATTTGTGGATGGATTAGCTGGCCTGAGCCTTGCCAGCTGGAGCAACTCGTGGAGTTGTTTAAGCGACCGGACCACCTGCGTTGCGGCTACTAGTGGCGTAAGCAAAGCTTTTCGCAACCAATACGCTTTGTCTGCCTCTCCATTCACCAGCCCGGCCAAATGACCGAGCAATTTGTATATCACCTCGAGTCGGCTCCGGCCGTCCGAGACAGCACTTAGATATAAAAACCAAGAAAAAATTATATTTTGTGGTCTATAAAAAGACAAGTTTTGGGAATCTGCTTTCTTAAAGCACAGGGTACTGGTTTATTGTACTCCTTTGAGAGAATTATTTGAATAAACAGAAGTTGATTAGTGTGACAGTAGGATTTTTTTTATAAAGAACTCCTACTTGATAAGATGAAAATAAATGGCTTGTCCAGTGAATAAGCTATGGGCAAACAACATGTATAGGATAGTAACATGATTATTTAATTTACAGATCAAATTAACATAGATGTGCCTTGTGTGGGCAAATTGCCCACCAAGAGATGAAACCTGGGGTACTTAATGCTAGAGTGAATGTGCTACAAGCAGATATTCTAAAATTCCAGGACTCACTAGATCTTCACAGTACTGTATGCAGGAAATCAACAGATGGCTTCATGGAAAGGCCCAGCGGGATTTGGGATTTTTTTTATAACACTTTATAATTTTTCAAAGAAAAGAGATCAAAACTGCAGTGCAGCTGTAGGAAAAAAGGAGAAAACAATAGCACTTCTTCATAAACACAGTAGAGGAAAAACATCAGTACCATTTAATACGTTATACAAAAGTGTGCTATACTATGAATTTCAGATAATTCTTTGATCATGAGATCATCACAACGACAATAAATGCAAAGCAAAGAACATCAACTCTGTGGTAAAATGCTGATCTTTTTGATGTAGCTGGGTAACTAAAAAAAGCTGAATTTAATCCCATCAGAAATTCTGGTTTCAAATTTGTTTTCATTCAAAATAGGGCCAAAAAATTCAAAACTTTGAATTTATCATGTCATAAAATATTACAGAATATTTAATTTTTACTTTACAAAATTCCTCTTCAATAAGTGAAAAGTTTCATTTTAGAAGGTACAAAATATTTTAGAAGAAACAAAATATTTTAGAAGAAACAAAATATTTTAATGATTTCCCATAAGAAATTTTGATGAAATTGATGTGTTCCCATGAAACATTTTGATTTAGTCTAATGAAGCTAATCAGAGCTAGTAATTGGTTTTGTTTTGTTCAAAGCACTCAAAGACACAATCTGTGGTCCCTGTAATGAGCTCAGACTCATGTCTGGGGCTCTGCTGGTTCTAACTGAGCAATCAGGGCAAATGGAGGCTGCAGGAACAGGCTCCAGCCTTTAAAAACTTGTCTCAGACACCAGCAGACCAACTGAGCAAAGACTCTGATGTTTGCTTCTGATCTGCTTCACAACTTCTTCATTCTCTTAAGCTTCAGCTTAGTTCAAGGCTTACCTTGAACTCCAGCTTGACTCCTGGTTTACTCTGACTGGCTTTAACTCCTGCTTTCCCCTGAACTTTGGTTTACCATGAACCCCAGCTTTGACTCCAGGCTTCCTGTGAACCCAGTTTCTGGACTTTGTCCTACTAACTAGGTGACCTTGCCTGACTACCTACACCCTACTCCCTAGCAGTCCCACCCTAACATATGTGGAAGCTTCTCCTACTCCCAGGTTAGCCAGGGACAGCAGCACAAGTGGGCAGGGGAGAGGAGAGAGAACAGGAGAGGAAAGATGGTACTGAGCATAGAAGGGTGGGGTTGCTGAATGCATGGGTAAGGAGAGATTCTTACCTGATTCAGGTAAGAAGTCCCTGGCTACTGCTTCTGCAGCATAGTTTTCCCACACCAGTAGGATGGGAAGAAGCTGGGAATAGGGGAATGCACCATCCCTGCAGTGACAGTGTTGCTCCTGCATGTATCACACCCAGCCCCCACCACCACCACTTAACAAAATGCTGAATTCACCCATAGCTGTGGTCTACTGCTCTTTGTTGTGCCACATTAGTTTAATCATCTGGATGATCATGATCATGACTTGCATATTTTTACATTTGCTCAATTTTACTTGAAGTCACTTAAACATAAGTTCAATACTTTCCTAATATTACTTAAAAACTTCCTGTAGTTATCATATAGAGGTCTGTGGTTTCAAATTGGGAAGGTGGTTCAGAAAATACTGTTTCCAGTAATGTGTTTCCTTCAAAGTGAAAATTCTTGTTTAAAGCTATGTGAATAGAAATGACCTATTAGATGGCCAAGTCCATGCCCCATGCCAGTTCAAAATAGTCCTACTAATCAGATATTTAACTGTTATTATACTTGACCTTAGGAGATAACTTAGCCTGTAAAATTTCTTTTAGAAGGTCATGAATAGCCTCTGGGGATTCAGTTAATCCAGGGACCTCACAAATCCCTAATATGCTTTCCCCTCCCCCCTTAGCTATATTGTTGCACAAAGCACTCTCTGTTGGGTTGGTCTCTGAAGAAATCCTCGTTACAGCAGTACTTAATATATACTGTTATACAGCACATGCAGATATATGCATATGTCCAAGACTTAAAGCCAATGAGATAAATTGTACTGTACCCATAAATGTATAGATAATACAAGAGGACACAAAGTCCTCCACCCATGACACAAGTCCTTCACAGCCCACCCAGCCATTAGACACACATCAGATGGTATGCCTAAATATTCTGGCAAGCAGTGTACTGACACCAAGTTTATAGGAAAGTACTAATTACATGAGAAATCAGAAAGTAAATTACAAGTGGATATTTTGTTTCCATAAGCACAGTTTTGAGAATGAAGATTCCTTTCCTAGACCCCTTCCTTGGTTTTATGCCTACTTTTATACAGGTTTAGACTAGTAAGGAGGGAAACACAGAAACAAGGGGTGTGTCTACACATTAATTAATGCACAATGGTTACCACACATTTAATCTAGCACTCATATAATCAAGTACTAAATAAATGTGCAGTAACCACAGTTATCATGCAGTAGCAGCAACGAACTCCTTTTTAGTGATGCTACTGTGCAGTAGCCTAATAATACTGTGTGCAGTAGTGTATTAGCACTGTTTGTGCTGTGATGCACTACTGCACAGCATTGTGTCATGCAAATATGCCCAAGATGTATTACAAAGAAATTCTTCATAAGAATTCTTAGAAAACAAAGAATTTTGATGTTTGTGGGAGTATAAGCTTAGCAATTGGAAAATGCCCTCCGTTCATAAATGGGTGCAGCTTTCAAGTATGTCATTAGCAGTGGGATACAGAGGAATTTTTGGCTTTTTCACAATACACTGTTCCTATTTAAATTTTGAAATATTTTTTTCCATTATAATTTATTTATTTATTTATTTTTTAGTCTGCACAAGATACACAAAGTGAAATGTAAGGAGTGTTGGGAGTGTTACAGAAAGCTTGAATAAGGCAGTCGTGGTGATTTGATTTCCTTTGTTGTAGCTATGAGTCAGTAGATAAAACCATATTTTAGAGTCTTAAAATTTTAGACTCATACATGGTCAGTTTTGATACCATTGCCATTGTAGTTATACTGTAATGTCTTGTATTTTGCATTCAAGGAAAAATTTATTGTTCTGGTTTCAACTAGAATACTAAAAAATAAAAATAAAAGATGTGTGCTAATAGAAGAAATTGATTTGTGTTACAGATAAAAGCACATTCATTTTGTATCAAAGTATGGTCTTGGTATAAGTCACAGTATAAGACGAATTGTTAGTCTAAACAAAAGTCCCAATTCTGAAGTGCCTGGGTGGTTGGGTGTTTGAAAACTCACCATACCTCGAAAGCAGAATAATGTATAAATTGTCTCTCTACTTGTCCAAATTTATATTGTTCCCAAACACTCTTTTTACTCGGACTTTGTGAGGCTGAAACCCAGATCCATCTAAATATCTAGAATTCATGTCCAGAGAATACTTACATGATAAAACTCAAAAGTCTAATTTTGCAATTTGATCTCCATCACTTGGCAAGAGCAAAGATGAAATATATAAAAGGTGATCACTAGCATAAATATTATTTATAACTCTATTCATGAACTATCTTTAAATATTGTTTTCCACTATGTTCTACCTTTTTTATCTTATATTACTTGATTAACAATACCAAAATTAATATTTAGCTTACTTTGGAAGTAGCTCAGAGTCCTTTATCTTGGAATATTACATGGGAACACTAAGTGATATGTAGGCATTGCCATTTCAAAGTCAGCCTTGTCTTAAAACATTGTAAAGATTTATTAAAATGAACTAGTTAATACAAATATTTGGGGCTTTCTTTCTAAAAGATTTCTAGTTCCCATAATAAAGAATTTCATTTCAAAGGTATCTTCAGAAATTTTACAAACCTAGAATTGCTCTGGATATCACTGAAATATAGCCACCTTAATGACAGCTCTTTGCTAGTGCACAGTTACAGTACTAGGTAGTTTTAAGAGAGGAAGTGAAGAATCCCAGGAGAATGTAGGCAGGCAGAATCTAATTACGAATGCTGAAATTTAGCCAGGTTTCTGAGGTTAACACCTCCACCCTTCCACTAAATGGCATAAGATCTTAATGACCATGAGTGCCTAAGACCTTAGTTTTAGTTTCATGCAAAAGAGGGAGCACAGATATGCAAGTGTGCACCAGATACTGTACTTCAGGTAAGCTCTTTGGCGAATATTTCAAATGTTATCAAATAATTCATCAGATGAATAATGTTTTGTGGTGTTTTACTAGCTTCCATGTCTGTGTTGAATAAATTATTTGATGAATAACAGTAACATTCATCAAATAATGTAGTCAGCAGGGTTTTTTTTGTATTTGACCAGCTTTAATATAGTACGAAGATAAAATATATCAACAACATGGAAGCAATGAAAACATAGTGATAAGAATGTATGTAGTCACCCTGAAAGGTTCTGCAAACTGGAAATGGAAAATCACTGCTGTGTACCTGGTCACTTGTATTCTTCCTTGACTTTATTATTTATTCTTGCCACACCAACATTAATTAATAGTTTAATTGGAATAGTAAAACAATCATGTCACTGGCAACCTGACACAAGTCACTTAGGACAGCATACAGCTGAATACTGAAAAGTCAAAATTGGAATAAAAGGGGAAAGGGAAACGAATAACAGTTTAAATAGATGTTTTTCCAGTTGTTCATTGATGGAAACAGATATGTTAATAATTAACATGTATTTTCAGGAACACTATATATTTTTTGAGAAAAGTGGATAGACCACCATGTGTTAGAAGAAAGAAGGTGATAGCAACAGAGGTCTCAAGCGACTGGCCAACATGATTCCTTCAATGTGCTCTTGCTAGGTTTAAAGTTCTTTGATAATTAGTCCTATTCCTTCAAGTCTATAGCAATTATTTAGTTTAGAGATGCGACCTGTAATGTCTACTATTGGAATGACTGGTATACTTCTACTGACAATACCAGAGAAGAATTTCCACCCAACATGTTTGACATTGAAATGCGGACATTAAAGAAATGCTGGAGGTGTGGTTTGAGTTTGGAGTGTGTTGGAAGTACTCTGAGGAGATAAATGAGATGTTTAGAGAGAGAGCGCGAGAGTGTGTGTGTGTGCATGCGTATGTGTGCGTATGCATGTGTGTGTTGGGCTGGTGGTAGTCACAATTAGATTCAAAATGCATCTAAGCATATTTCTTATCCTGAAAGGTCAAGAGGTAGGAGCTCTGGAAAGTTCTTCATTAAAATCCCATAGTGCATTTGAGAAAAATGAAAGTCTTTCTCTTAGCTTCAATCTGATTTTGGGTCTGGCCTTAAAAGTTAAGTACAGCTGGTCAAAAAGCCCTAGGGTGAAATGATTCAATCTTCACAGGTTAGTCTAAACTGTGTAGATTGAACCATTAAGCAAATGGACAGACATTCACTTTTGATTCTGGAAATGCAGCCACATGTCTGCAGTGGACCAGGGCAGAAACTGCAGGGTCCTAGAGCACACTGCCCTGCTCAGCTAGAATAGTCAGCTTGGGCCAAGGCTATCTCACCCACCCTGTGAGGTGGGGCTTGCAGGAGAGGTGTAAAGCAACCCAGGGTGCTGGGGGACTGTGAGTTAACTTGAATCTGGAAGGGATCTGGGACAGAAGCTCAATAAACTGCTTTAACTTAAATCAGTTAAGTCTAATACTACATCCATACAGGTTTATCTTAAACCAGTTTCATTTTGAAAGTGGTTTATGTGCACTGAACTTCTGTTGTGTTACAGATTTGAACCAGTTTCAAATCATTTATTATACCAGTGTATGAGTAATTTCTGTCCCTAGCCAAAGTATGACTGACTAAAGGCTAAACTATGTTATTCCCAAATTTGTGGTAGGAAATTCAATGACAATAGGTAAGATGTGTTCAATGGCTGTAAATGTTCTTGATTAATAGCTTTTGTTCAGAGTGCCTTTGTAACAGCCCAGTGGCAGGCAGCAGCTGATGGGGTAAAGACACACTTCAGCAAATTATATGTCCCTGTATTTTTGGTATTAAATACTGATGCATTTGTCACTCCTAATTGGGTCCTAAAGCAGGAGAAAGCAGTTCACAGCATGTCCCCTGCGAGCTGTCATAAATAGAAATCAGACTTAGTGCCAAATTCTCTAACGCTTGACAGTAAATGACTATGATGTTTTAATTTAGTGGACGTTCAAAACTTGCTCTGACATCTAAATGGGTGTATGCCATAAGAAATCTATTTTTTCCACAAATATTTGTAACAAAAGTGATTTAGATTTTTATATGTTGTGAGGAAATGGATGCCTATTAAATACTGAATATAGAACAGTGTAGTATGTAGAGATGGAGGAATTAGCAAATTTAGAAAGACAGTATAATAACAAATACGATTTTAGAATTTGATCCCTGTCTATTGTAATGTCACCATAGAGCAGTTTGTAATAGACAGATTTCTACAACAGAAAGCTTAAACATTCCAAGTCTCAATTCTTCAGGGTTTTTCCCAGCAATCAGTATTTCAGTGAGGTAGAAGGTGGAGATATTTAGAAAGAGAGTTCTGCTGCCTTTCTCTTTGAATCTTACCAATCTAGGGGTTTCAGCTGAAAAAAAATCTTATATGATCTCTGGGAATCTAATGGTTATGTTTTAGACAGTTCTAAACTGAAAATGAGTTGGATTAATTTACTTCACTATGGGGATAGAACTGCAAAAATTAGATGATACGAAGTGGTACTCAAAGTACTTAGATACATTTGGACTGTTTTGTGATGCCAACCCTGCAAAAACTGTATTGAAATAAGAGAAATCAATTTACAACTGAGCGATATTGACCTTTTTAAAAGGTTGCCAGTCCATGTATATACCTTCTGCAAAACTTGTCTATTTTATTCATGATCAGCAAACCCCATCACCTGTGTTGCATTGCCTTATAGCTCTTTGTTAACTTCATCCATTTGTGGTCTTTGGAGTATGAACAGCATGCAGACCTATGGAAATCTTTGAATCTACTTTTTAGAAAATCTAGTCACCATATCATAACCATCAAAGTAAAAATGAACTTTACAGAAGTTTAGAGCTATTGTTATGCATTCACAAAGTTTACACTTATGGTGCGTGCGTATAGATTTTATTAATAAACTTCAGAAGCATTATGGTGATGCTTCATATACAAATCTTAGTTGTGTATCTCTTTTCTGTTCTGTAAAGGTGTTTTTTTCAAGGCTTGTCAAGCCTTTTACCTAGGCTCATTTTCAACCAGTGCAAGTCTTCAATAAGGTGGGCAGGATCTAGGAAACCTGCAAAGATTTGTACACCAACCTACATGTTTGGCAATAAGCACTGGAAAAAATAATATTATTCTTGAGGTCTTTCAGTAGATTTGTAAATAGTTTAAGAACTTCTCCAATGTGTTTCATGTAATATATGGAAAGTATCTTGACTTTACTAAACATGTAAATTGATTTATAGTTTACTTCCTTTTTTAAAATTTGGGATCTCAGAAAAGACGTAATTCATAAATTCTATAGCCAGAAGGGACTTTATGTTAATCTAAAATAGAATCTTATCCAGTAATACCTATAATGAGCTAATAACATGTGATGGAACTTGTGGTAAGAGCAGGGGCCTGGAAGGAATCTCCTAGGACATCAAGTAAAGGCCTTTGCATCAAGTAACCGCCTCATATAATTGGCTTCATAAACTGATCGAGCTCCATCCTAAAAGTAAGCAGTTTCTTTTTTCTTACACTGCTGCTCCTGGTGGAAGGCTGTTTTGAAGTTTCACTCCTCTGACAGTTTTTTTTAAATACATTTACCAAGTGAAGGTATAGCTACCACTTATTCTATCTCTGGGTAAGCAGTTCCAATGGTTAATTATATTCATTGTTACAGTTTGTGCCTTATTTCCAGTTCGATTTCATTTCAGCTTCAAGTCAGTGGTTGTTGTTATGTCTTCTCTAGATTCAAGGGCCCTCTTGTCAGCTACCTAATTTGAGTTTCTTGAATCATTTTTCCTTTTAATTAAATGAATGATATTTACAAGGGAAATTTTGCTGTTTGCATAATACAGACTTCTATTCAGCTAGGAACCCATATTTTAATCAAGACAGTTAATTTTCTTTACAAGTGGGTTAGAAGAGTGGTCTTCTGATAGGGTGCTGTACATGGACCCAAAAAATGTAGATCCATTTCCTGTCTCTGTCATAGGATTATTCAGTAACCACGTTTAACCTTGCTCCTGCAAGGTGCTCAGCGTTCTGGGCCAATCCTACAAAGTATCTATACATTTGTTGACTAAATCCATTTAGATGAAAGAGGCTATTGAAATGCTAAAAGTTGAGCTCAGGCTAATGTCCTCATTGGATCAGATCAGAGTGCTCAGTACCTTGCAAAACTGAGATGTTGGTGCCTGTTCCCTCTGTAAAACAGGGATAATAACTGTTATATTCTTGTATCCTTGCTTCTGTCATCTATAATCTCTTCAGGGAAGGAATTCTCTCTCACACTATGTGTTTGAGTAGTCAAAATTTTGCTCCAATTTCATTTCAGGCCCTAAGGTCCTACTCTAATACATATAATACATCATAATGAGTTTGAAAGTAATTCTTGTCTTGTTTCCAGGACAGGAAATAGTGAAGAAATAAAATAAAGGAACATACGGCATCTCAGACCTTGTGCTTTCTCAGATCCAAATGGGACACAAACCTTAAAGCTCAGGTGCTCTTTTCTTAGAACCCACAATTTACAAGTGGGTTTTGAATGAATCAGAACTATTTTTCTCACCCCTACTAGTAAATATCTTTGAACTTGCTCCTCTGAAACAGAAGTGCTTTATGAAGAAAAAAAGTTAAAAGATAAGTGGCTTATGCACTACAGTAATTAAAATCTAAAAGATGCTTTCCCAGCTGTTGCTTTTGAAGTTATGCTTAGCTGGTGGCGAGGTGCCAGCATTCAATTAAAAATATGCATTTTTATTAACAGACTATCATGCATTATATTATGTCAATAATTCCCTTTAAATTAATTCTTTTTATTTCCAGAGATAATCACAGGTGTCCAGGTCATCAATTATTAAAACAAGGCCCCATTGACAATTGTGCAGCATACTCTGTTTGGTGTTTTATTGCATTACATTTGAAGTTCAAAATTAAAATATCTCTGAACTTCTAGAAAGAGGGTTTGGCCAAGTTGAGTTAATGCCTTAGGGAAATGTTTCAAAAAGGGAGACCTCACAGTCTTTTTGCCTGCTTTGAGAGTGTAATTTCCATGGTTTGGTGTCCTAATTCATCATTTATACATGCATTTTTTATAATTAAGTAAAAAAGATAGATGCACAATGGCATGCACATTGATAATTCAGGCCTCATCACCTTGATTTCACATTTTGAAAAATCCAAAGCTAAGGTGAATATAATATGATGGGTATACTTCTTAAGGCTCATTGAAATTGTGTTGTTCTGAATGGACTGGTTTTCTGGCCATTCTGCTTGTTCAGGTAGTTGTGGGACAGCAGACTCCTTTGCCCTGAATCAGTTATCCTTTCTTGACATGAGGAAGCTGTCTACAAGAGTTCATGAGGCTTTTTGACTGCAGAGAATGTTGAGAGTAAAATTAAAATGCACTTTATTGTTTTGTTTTCCATCTTCTTTATTCAATTTAGCACTGTGTTGCTCTGGCAACCATATGGCGTGACATTATCTGTAGAGCAGCTGCAAAGAAGGGGCGGTGTTAAGGCAAGGCTACTGCTGAACCTTGCCTATGTACTTGGTAGGCTACACCCTAGCATGCAGAGAGTCTGTACTCCCATTCGCTTCTTAGTGTAGTGGTTTTCAGCCTTTATAGACTCTGGCAATCCTAGTTAGACTCAAAACATGCTCCCCCCCCCCCCCAAAAAAAAAAATACTAGTGCTAACGTTGCACAGCATCCTGTGGCACCCTTGAAAGCATCTTATGGCACCCCAGAGTGCCGCAGCACCCTGGCTAGGAATTACTGCTTTAGTTAATTTGTGGAGACCGTGGGAGAAGTGCATGTGAAAAGTGAGAAGTACAGTATTCCCTTAGCTAGTTTGTTCCTTTGTCTTTCTTAACTGTCACTTGTTAGAATGGAAGAGTTTTTTTGGGTTTTTTTAAGTAAACTGTTTATTATTATTACTAATAATAAGATAATATAAAATGGAATTAGTAATAAAACTTTTCATTTGTAAATAACTTATATTAAAGGATCTTAAAGAGCCCCATTAATACAAATTAATTATGTCTCACAAAACATCAGTCAGGTAAGAAAAAAAGTATTATCTTTGTTTTGCCTGTGGAAGAAAAGCCAAGATCAAGTGATTTGTTCAAGGTTACTCAAGAAGTCTGTCCCAGAAATCCAAGAGTGGCAACCAAATTCTGATTCTTACGCTAATGGATCCTTTTGATTTGGCTGATAAAAATGATTCTTTTTGAGAGACTAAAAGTTCCAGAATTTGAGACTCGGGGTAGCTGAAGATAGTAGTGATAGCAGTGTTCAGTTTTAATCTTAATAGAAAAGAGCAAACCCCCTTGTGAAACAAAATAATGGGAAGTGCTAGAAAAGAGCAAAAGAGACTGGAGAACAATTACAGAGACTTGGGAGAACAACGTGAATAGCATTTAAAAACTGTCTCTTAGTAACTAAAACAGATTCACTTAATTATAAAACAGAGTTGTTGTCTTGACCTATTAGTCATTTTTCATTGTACGTTTGAAGCTTTGGATCACTGTATTTTTAATGACCTGGAAATAAGCTTAAGAAAAATGTAAAGCCTAATAAATTGTGCTTTGAAAATTAATAATATTAGTGTAGTATTCAAACATGCAGTGTTACTGATGTAACTAAATAATTATTTTATTTGAACCTAGGCCAAGATTCTGACTATAATCATAGCCCTAACTAAAGAGGGCTAGGATATGGCTTGGAGAGAGAAAGATGCTATGGGGTGGGGGTGTAGCTCTCTATGTCGAGGAAAGCTACATATCCCTGTAAACTGTCAATGGCACCCAGGAAGGATGACTGGAGACCCTCTGGGTTAAAATACATTGGGAATGTAGCACAGGGGACACAATGGTAGGAATCTACTACAGACCTCCTAACCAGGAACAAGAATTCAACCAGGAATTCACCAGGGAACTAGCTGAGGCTGCACCCTCTTTGTGCATGGTTGTCATGGGAGACTTCAACTACCTGGAGAAGAGCACTCGGCCAAATCTGAATGGTCACAAAGCTTCCTTATGTGCGTGGATGAGCTCTACCTGACTCAATAAGTCTATGGACTGACAAGAGGTAAGGCGCTGCTAGACCTGGTACTGGCTAAAGGGGATGATCTAGTCAGCAACCTAAGAATTCAAGGAAAGCTGGGAGACAGTGACTATGAGCTGATCACTTTTACTATCCATCGCAAAGCTGGCAAGTCGGTCAGCAATGCAGAAGTCCTCAACTTTAGGAAAACTGACTTTAATAAGCTCAGGAGGCCTGTTATTGAGGCCCTAAGGGACCATGACTCAACAGGAAGGGGAGTCCAAGAGGAGTGCTGGCTCCTTAATGGAGCAATCCTGAAAGCACAAGGGATGTCCATCCCATCTGAGAGGAAAGGTAGCAAAAGGGCACAACAACCTCCTTAGCTCATTAGGGAATTCATGGACCAACTATGCCTAAAAAGAGAGGCTTATAAAGGATGGAAGACAGAAATCACCACTAAGGAGAAGTATTCTGCAGTGGTCCATACCTGTAGGGAGTGAACCAGGAAAGCCAAGGTTGGAATTGAACTCCAGCTGGCTATATGTATCAAGGAAAATAAAAAGTCCTTTTTCAGATATGTGGGGAGTCGGAAGAAAAGCAAGGATAACATTGGACCCCTCCTAAACCAAATGGGACAACTAAGACCCAGGAAAAAGCCAACCTGCTTAATGGGTACTTTGCGTCAGTTTTTCATCAGCCCAAAGGGACCGCCCTGCCTAGCACGATGCGTGACAGCCAGGGTGAGGGTGAATTTATACCTGGCATCAGTGCAGACCTTGTAAAAGAACACCTTGACAAGCTGGACACCAAGTCATCTGGTCCTGACAGTTTGCACCCCAGAATACTTAAGGAGCTGGCAGAAGTCATAGCCCAGCCACTGGCAAAGATATTAAAAAACTTGTGGAGCTCAAGTGGAGTACCTGAAGACTGGAAAAAGGCCAATTTGGTGCCCATCTTCAAGAAAGGAAGGAAAGTAGATCCAGGGAACTACAGGCCAATCAAATTAACCTCAATCCCTGGAAAGATTCTGGAAAAAATCATCAAGGAAACCATTCTTGAGAATTTGGCTGATGGCAACATCCTGAGGGACAGCCAGCACGGGCTTGTTGTGGGTAGGTCTTCCCTGACCAATCTCATCTCCTGACATATCACCTGGACAAGGGAGAAGAGATTGACATCATATATCTGGACTTTAAAAAAGCCTTTGATCTGGTGTCCCATGATCTCCTCATAGAAAAATTGGTCAACTGTGGCCTTGGCTACATAACAGTCTGATGACTGGGAAATTGGATCTGAGGCTGGACCCAGAGAGTGGTAGTCAATGGAAGTGAATCATCATGGTGTTCCATGACCAGTGCTGTCCCCCAAGGCTCAACGATGTGCACACTGGTGTCAGAAGTGGACTGGCCAAGTTCGCCAATAACACTAAACTTTGGGGTAGAGCATTCACACTTGAGGATAGGCTCGTGATCCAGGCTGACCTGGATAAGCCTAGAAAGTGGGTGGATATAAATCTGATGACATTCAATACCAACAAATACAAGGTATAACACCTTGCGGGGAAAAAAAACCCTGCAGCACACTTAGCTTGGCAGTGCTACACTTGCAAGCACCACAGCCAAAAAAGACTTGGGGGTTATGATTAACCACAAGATGCACATGAGCCACCAATGAGATGTCACAGCTCGTAAAGTGAACAAACTCTGGCTTGCATCCATAGATGCTTCTCAAGTAAATCTCAGGATGTCATCTAGACCTGTGCAAATAGAGAAGTATTCGATTCGAATTTGGATTCGGCTGATTTGGAAGACAGTGATTCAATTCAGAGATTCAGATTACTATCTTGAATCAATTTGGCTGAATCAGCTTTGGAAGATTCGGTGCTGATTTGGAGAGATCCAGTGATTCAGATCAGAGAGGCAGGCACGGCGAGGTGGCTGCAGGTTCTCCCATGGCTCCTCCAGCTGTGCTTGCCTATCCCTGGGTGGGGGACCCACAGGAGAAGCCCCTATGGCTGCCCTGCCTGGACCCATCCCCAATCAGCCCCAGCCTAGTCCCAGCACTTATAAAAGCCCCACACTCACCAGCTGCAGCAGTGGTGATTGGGGCCTCTATGCACTCATAACAGAACCCCCCTGCACAGCGTGGGGCAGCGGGAGCCAGTGGGGATCCGCCCCCATCTGGCATCCATACAGCAGCTGCCCCATGGTGAGGGTGCGGTATGGCTCAGCAGGGCACTGAGTGCTGCCTGGGAGCTGGGGCTGAGCGGTGCCAGGCTCCAGCTGACATGTGGAGGCACCCCAGCTTCCAGACAGTGCGCAGTGCCCTGCCGATCCACACTGCACCCATGCCATGGGGCAGCTGCTATGCCGGTGCCAAGTGGAGGGGGGGCACTCCCCACTGCCCCCTAGTGCCTTGCACTGCATGGGGGGGGAGGGGGGACTCTGCCACAAGCCCTCAGAGGTCTGATCACCACTGCCAGAGCTGGTGAGCCTAGGGCTTTTTTTTTTTTTTATAAAGTGCCAGGAGGCTGGGCCAAGTGGGGGATGAACCAAGCAGGGCAGCCACAGGGACTTCTCTTGCCTTTCCTCCAGCTGTGCCTGCCTCTGATCTAGCAGGGGGATCTGTGGGGGTTCTGCCCTGCTGCCGCTTGCCCAACCAGGGTGGGACAGGGGGTGTGACATAGGCACGGCTTGCTCCAGGAGGCAGCAGGGCATAGTCCCCACTCCCAGTGCTGCCACGCTCACATCAGTGGTGGGAGCGGGGGCTCTGCCCTGCCGCTGCTTGCCACCCAGCTTGCCTCCTTCTGCCTGGAGCAAACCATGCCCACATCCCACGCTCTCCTTCCCTTGTCCTAGCCCTAGCCCCAATCCCTCCCTCCCCCACACCTCTTCCCTCTCCCCTCCCCCAACCCCAACAAACATACAAGCTGGAGGCAGTTGTGTCAGCTATCTGTTTAGTCTATGGCCGAATCTTCAAAGTGGCTGAATATTTTCTGAAGCTTTTCTGAATGGATTCAGATGTTTCAAATCAATTCAGAGCTTTTAATTGGCGTCCCAATTTGAGTCAGATTCAGAGATTCGGTTCCCAAATTGGGCTGAATCTCCTCCAAATTGTGAATCAGTTACCAAAGTTTTTCACAGCCCTAATGTCATCCTCCCACTGTACTTGGCCTTGGTGAGGCCACAGCTGGAGTAGTGCATCCTATTCTGGGCTCCACAATGCAAGAAGGATGTGGAGAATCTTGAGAGAGTCCAGAGGAGAGTCATGCACGTGATCATAGGGCAAGAGAATAGGTCATTATGATGAGAGGCTGAGAGCCATTGGATTCTTCAGCCTGGAAAAGTGCAGGCTCAGGGGTGAACTGGTGGCAGCCTATAAGTATGTAAGGGCTGTGCATCAGGATCTGGGGGAATTCCTGTTCACCAGAGTGCCCCAAGGGATGACAAGGTCCAAAGGTCACAAACTCCTTCAAGACCATTTTAGGCTGGACATAAGGAAAAACTTCTTTACTGTCAGAGCCCCCAAGGCCTGGAATAGATTCCCTCCAAAGGTGGTGTAAGCACCTACTCTGGACTCTTTTAAGAAATATTTGGATGCTTAACTTGCTGAGATCCTTTGACCCTAGCTGATTTCCTGACCCTGGGGCATGGAGCTGGACTCGATCTTACAAGGTCCCTTCCACCCCTAATGTTTATGAAATCTATGAAATCTATTTCACTACTGTTCATTGATTTTCTATAACCTTTGCCTTCTCACTAGGGCTTTGTGAAATAGCACTGTTTCATTTCAACTTCAGTTTTGCCATTTCAAAGGGACGGTGTTTCATTTCAATATTTCATTTCATTTTGCTTTGCCCATAGGCTATAATGGGAATCACCAAAATGCCTATAACTTTGTCATTTCTTGCCTCCATCAAATGAAAACAACAAGGATGGTGGCCCCTGCGAAGGCCACAAATTCTGTCAAGTTTCAAGAAGATAGGTGCAGGAGTTTCTGGGAAACTGCACCTCAAAATCTTGAAAGCAAAAGTCATGTCATTTGTAAGTGTGAAGGCACAGGGAGGTGAAAACAGCAGGCATGATAGCCCCTGCTGAGGCTATACAGCCTGCCAGGTTTCAAGGAGATAGGTGCAGGGGTCTCTGGGAACTGGACCTCAAACTGCTGACAAGCAAAACTTGTGACATGTGTGACTGTGTATGTGTGTTAAGGTGTACCTTCACTGATGCTGGGACCTCTACAAAACATAGTAATGTGCCCCAATGAGGTCTCCTCCTCCCCTACAGCCTTATTCTGGTCTACCACTTGAAATAACAACAGGTAAGTAAGCAGCACAGTAGCACTAGCATCTTGAGCAGCCATACTGTTACAGAGCATTTCTTTCCTTTCTTCTCCAGCAGGTACCAGAGCTCTCTCCCTGCAAGCCCAAGACCTAGGGCTTAGATGTGCCCTGGGCCCTGTTTCCTTCTGCTCAGATGACCAGGGACAGGTGCTAGGGCTGTAGGTTGTAGCCATATTGGTCTAAGAACATGGCAATGGCAGACAAGGTTCTCTGGGTCAATCTGGTATTTTATAGTAGACCAATTGAATAGTTGGAGAAATATATCTTAGCATGCTTTTGGGTTGAAAAACCCTTCGTCATGCTGAGGAAGCACCTGCAGTTGGTGTGTGTGCTGTTCCTGGATGGAAGGAATAGTAAAGAAGCCAAAGGGTGGCATGCAATGCAGGCAAGAGAGCCAGTCAGTGAAAATGCAATTGGAGGCATCAGGGAGGGGGTGAGGGACAGGCTGGGGTGGGAGGGGAAGGAGGACGTAGCAGGTAAAAGTGGAGAGGTACTGGGGAGTCAGATATCTGGCAGGTTGTAGTGTCAGAATTCCAACGTCTATATTGAATCCATGAGTTTCTTTACCTAGAAGGTTGATGAAGTGCAGTTCATAGGCTCATCTGTAGGAGGGCCCCTTTGTAGAAGTTGAGGGAAATTACTAACTCCGATTTCTTAATTTAAGTGATATAGGTGAATCATGTACCTTTTTATCAATATAAGTTTAATTAGGTTTGGCAATTGTGCTGAAAATGTAGTGATGTGGACAGTCATTTGGTAGGAACGGACTGGAATTAATTCTTTTTACAGAGGTGAGCAAACACCTGTAAGTCAGTACCTCTTTTAACTTGCTATTGGCTTGGGCCAAACTCTAGAGGTGAAAAGCTGGATACATACCCTCTTACTAATTGTCACTGAATTCTTTTTAAGTCTTGGGTATTTCTGTTCCTTGATCCAGTCTGAAAACATTGTGTTAAAAAGAATAGAAAACGTGTAAATGATAGGGTTGTGCAAATTTCGGCAGTCATTTTATTCTGGAGGTGTTTCGAGGAGCCTCGGTGCCTGAAACACCAAATGCAAATCGAAACAGAAGACTCTGAAATGTTTCAGAAAAGTTTCAGAGAATTTCAGTTTCAGACCCAGGCTTGCAGGTAAACAAAAACTAAGAAAATGGAGGGGGAAGAGGGCAGGAAGGACTGCTTCCAGATAGTGTGCAGTGCTCTCCCGAGCTGCACTGCACCCGTGCGATGCAACAGCTGCTGCATGGCTGCCAGGCAGGGGTGGGGGGCAATCTCTGCTGCCTCCTACAGCCCTGCACTGTGTGTGGGGGCTCTGCCACGAGCTCCCAGAGGCCCCAATCACCACTGCTGCCACCGGTGAGGATGGGGCTTTGTTTTTGCTTTTTGTTTTTTTTAAAGCTCCACACTCACCAGCTGTGGAACATGTGGATGACAGCATACTACTGCTGCCAGCTGGGACCAGCACCAGCACCCGAGTCTGCCTGGCACAGTCCACATCGAGCTCTGGGAAGAACCCAGTGCTGGTGGTGGCCCCAGCCGGCAGCCTGCTGTCATCCCACATGCAGATCGGAGGCCCTGCACCCCCTAGGAGGGCTGTGGAGGTGTTCCAAACCGTTCCCAGGGGATGCGGGTCCCCAGATCTGCATGGAGAATGACAGCATGCTGCTGCTGCCAGAAAGTGATACTAGTTTTGCTTTGAACAGTTTGAGGTGCAGTTTCACAAAAAACCCTGCACCTATCTCCTTGAAACTTGGCAGGCATCATGCCCTCAACACAGGCTACCATTCATGCAATTTTCATCTGCATCAGGCAAGAAATGACAAATTTATAGGCATTTTAGTGATTCCACATTACAGCCTATGGCCAAAACGCCGAAACAGCGTCAAAACTCTGAAACAGAGTCAGCTGAACTGAAATGGGACAGTGATCAGAAACACCAAAACAAGTCACTGTCCCTCCAAAATGCTGAATCTGAAACTGAAATGAAACACAGCTGTTTCACACAGCCCTAACAAATGCTCTTTAACTTTTGTTTTCAGCTCATATTCATTTATTGTTCTTGGAAATCTATTTGACTTTATTACAGATGACATCAATCAGAGAGAAAAGAGATGAGGAAGATTTTAAATTCTGAGTCTCAAACAGTTTCTCAGTGAATCAAGACTCAATTGTAATGAGAAAGGAAGAATTGCAAGAAAGAAAGATTTACACAGTCATTGTTACGGGTAGAGTAGTGCAGAGCTAGGTGGTTTCAGTTCACAAGAATTTGTTCAAACTTTTGCATTAACTTTGACTTTTAAGGTGGCACATCTATTACCATGCATGTTGCCTAAAACTCAAAAGCTCAGAGTAAAACTACTAAACTTCATAGATTTCACATAATACATCTTGGATCTCAGTCATCAGTCAGTTCTCATTCTCCAGTTTCAGAGGAGAATGGAAACAGACTTTCACTTTGCAGTTAATCCAGGGCTTTAGATAGAACCTTATCCATACTCTTAGTGCCTGATTCTTGTATCATGTACGTTATGTTGTCATTTACACTTGTAACACGTAGACCTATTGAATACAGATGATAGCCTTGTATCCATCCTTTTTCCGAGATGTAAATGACAATACAATGAATCAGTAGGATGACCATATGTTCTGGGCAAACTGGGACAATCCTGGCTTCCACAGTTCAGTTCCAGCTAGTTCATCAAAAGCCCCAGAGTGGAGTCCATCAGGGACACATAGTGGCCTGGTGCACCAGGCAGGGGGCTGGGCAGGTACCATTTCTGCTATACACAAGCAAGGTGGGTATACTGGATCAGGCACCACCCCACTGCAATCTGCTTGCCTGCCTTGCTCATGCATAGCAGCTGCAGTGCCTGCCTGGCACACCATGCCACTCCACATCCTCACTGGACCCCACTCTGGAACTTTTTATCAAATGACTGGGACCAGACTACGGAAGCCAGGACTGTCCCACTTTGCCTGGGACATATGGATACTCTGTATATCAGAGAATCAGGCCCTATATCTGAACAGGGTGCTAAAAGTGTAAGAAGAGGTAAATTGGTTATGGGGACTAAATATTTCGGAAGAGATGATAAAAACAAATGGCTGGGTATTAAAGCCAGAAAAATTCAAATTAAGCACAAGAAGAAAAATGTAACAGTGAAGATGATTAAGTATTGTCACAAACTATGAAGGAGAGTGGTGGATTCTCCATCCAATGAAGTCTTCATAGAACGACTGGATGCCTTTCTGGAAGATATGTTTTAGTTAAGCACAAGTTATTAGTCTCAGCCTAAAAGTAAATAAATAAAATTCTAAGATTTCCATTATAAGGGACATCTGTGACTCCCATCTGTCTCTGCTTACACTGATTTTAAGAATGTAATGAAAGCCAAGATTAGGCACAACTTCAGAATGTCCTCTCTACTTAAACTTTAGGTTCTGTTCTACTCTGCTAGTTGGTACTGTAATTTTAACTAAATTAAATTATTTAAATTTACCACTAGAAAAAAACCCCATTTCATATAAAAGAAGAACTGACTCCAAACTTGAACTGAATCAAAACTACATTTGAATGTGCAAAATGTTCTGTTAATTTCTTTGTAATAATTTTGTGTTCCATCTACCAGCAGTCAATATCAGGGTTGCAAGCAACTGGGCTGAAACAGCACGTAGCTATTCTTCAGGTACTTCTAGCTGAGCCAAAGCCTGGAACCATTGCAAAGGAAGAGAAAACCAATTGTCATGAAGCTTCCTAGTATAACTTCCAGACAGAAGAGTTTTGAAAAAGGTCAGAAATAGACCTGATTGACAGAGAATTGAAAATTCTTTAAAATCAAAGCTTTCTTCAGGAAAAATTTTTTTTGTCAAACTTTTAAACTTACATCAGGAAAAGCAAAACAACATTTTTCATTTTTCATTTTGCATCAGTTTAGTTTTATTTATTTTAGTCAACTTAATACAAACTGAATTTTTCTATGGTAACTTTTGTCTGCATGGGGCCTGTAGTGCAGATGCCTAATCTGCTCATTTTCTGCTTTGGCCCAGACCTTTTTTTTTCTCCCTGGTGAGACTACATCCCCAGTAACTGAGTGATCATAAGAAACATAGCCCATGTATGAGGAAAGGGGGCTGTCAAGGGTAGACCCAGTTAAAATTGCAAGAATAGGCCCCAGGTATCCCCACAACATTAACTCTTGCTCACGTGATCACTTGCCTGTTTTTTCTCTGATACATAGATACTAGGGCTGTGTGAAGCTTCGGTCACTGATTTGATTCGGCAGAGATTTAGCCTGATTCAGCAGCCAAATCTCTTAATTCAAATTGAATCAGGAGACCTTTTAATCTTTTCAAATTGAATCAGAACCCTCTGAATCAATTCAGAGAGATCTGATGTTTTGGACATAGACACAGATTTAAAAGTTTTTTTTCTACATACCACAAGGTACCAGGCAGCTGTGGATGCTGAGATGCTGGAGCAGATGGAGCGTCCCACAGGAGTGTGTGTGTGTGTTGGGGGGGGGGGGGGAGGGGGGTCCCCAGCACGCTCGGCAGTGGATCTGGAAGTGGACCAGAAGCGCTTCCAATCCACTTCTGGGTCTGCTGGTGAGCATGCAGGAGGCCCCCTGTGCTCCATCCACCCCACCATTACAGCATTCACGAGCCGTACCTGGTACCTCGAGGTATGTAGAAAAAACATGTAAAGCTGTGTCTATGGCCAAATTGCTGATTCTTTGAATCAGCATCAAATCTTCAGATCTGGATTCAGCTGAATTGAATCAGGACAGTGATCTGCATCAATGAATCACTGTCCCTGATTTGGGACAAATCCGAATCGAATATGGCCTGTTTTGCACAACCCTAGTATATACTCCTCCCTTCTGCCAGTAAGAATCTCTCTTCTTTGCTTTTCTTCACAGGGGTAGATATCTTTTTCAGATAACTAGAATAATGACAGTGTGCCAAATGATCGAGTTTTGATGGATCATCAGTTGAACTCTTTGGGATGGACTGGACTGGCTATTAGGGCTCTGCAAAATTTCACCAGGTGTTTGGTTTCGAAGCTGTTTTGTTGTGTTTTGTTAGACCCTGACTCCATGCAGCACCCGACGACTAGGGAAACGATGGTCCAATGGCCCATGGATCCTGTTGCTGATTAGCCAGAGCAGAGCAGGGAGCAAACACCAGCATACATTGCTCGCAACAGCTTTATTCAGAATGGAGACAGCTTCGGACTAGCTCCCACACCGACAGTATATGGGGAGCCACCCTGAACAACAGCTCTTTCCAATATTTATATACCTTGGTTCATACATATTAACATTTACCATGCCTCATCCCACCTTTGGTTCCACCCATTTTTCCTCCCATTTCAAGCTCCACCTCTGTTTACTGTTTGCTTCCTTAGCATGGTATTGCTTGTACATTTCATTCATTTACATGCCTCTCTGCTAAGAGCGCATGCATAAAAATTTGACCCCTATCTTCTTTTGGTCACTTGGCAGTTTCTCACTGGTTCTTGCTGGTTTTCTTGCTGACTTCTCCATCTCCAAGGCTGTATCTTTGCTTTTGTCTCCTGGCACTAGTTGCTTAACACATCTTGCACTTTGCACCCTATCCTTTTGTTAAGAATCCACTTACTTAAGCATTAGCTAAGTTAATTGCTTTTAATAAAACAGCTAGTCTTGTGACCAACAGCTTTTGCTGAGGTTACCTTTTAATATGTCATCCAATCTTGTGACCAGTGGCTTTTTGCTGATACACAGGAAAAAGACTTCATTCAGCTCAACACTCAGTACTCCCCAAATTCCATATCATTACCCCAACATCCAAAATCCATATCATTACCCTAACATGTTTCAAGCTCAAAACAGTGAAACTGAAATGAAACAAAAGCCTTCTAACCAGCTTTGAAACAAAACAAGGGCACTCAAAATGTTTTGAAAGTTTCAAAACGTTTCAAATTTTGAAGCTGGGCTTACTTGACTTCAGCACCGGTCCCAGCTGGCAGCAGCAGCAGCCTCCTGTCACCTGGCGCAGATCAGGGGGCTGCGCCTCCCAAAAGGATACTGGCACATGCCCCAGCCCTCCCGGGGGGTGTGGGCACCTGGCTCTATGCACCGGATAACAGCACCAATCCTCCTGGCTCTGGGTTCAGGCTGCACCCAGTGACAGACCCAGCCGGCAGCAGCAGCCTCCTGTCATCTAGCAGGTAGATCCAGGACCCACCCACACCCCCAGGAGGGCTGTGTGACTTTACTGAACTCCTCCTAGGGATGCGGGCCCCCCAATCTGCTTGCTGGATCACAGGAGGCTGCTTCTGCCACCTGGGACTGGTGGCAGCACCAATCTTCCCAGCTCTGGGTGCCCACACCCCCAGGAGCAGTTCAGCAGATCCCCCGCAGCCCTCCCACAGGTATGGTTGGGCCCCCAGGCTGCTCACAGGAGCAGCCTCCTGTGATCTGGCAGGCAGATCAGGGGCTGGGGCGGGGTAAACTTGCCTAGGTCTCACAGTAAGCTTCAAATGCTTGAACCACTATGTTCTTACAGGAGGAAAACACAGTTATTTTGTAGGGGAAAATCTTTCTTTCTCAAAGAAGACACTGTCCAGGTAGTATCAAGGAGCATCCTGCTATAATTCTCGGGTAGCAGTAGGAAAATTCACTCTTAAGCCCTATCTTAATTCATCAAGAAGGCTTTTGAGTTTGTGTGTCATTTTCTACCATTAACATAATGGTACTTAATTCTGTACCACACTGACTGTTGGATATAGGCTCCAAATGAAACATATGGATCCTAGTTTTAAGGGTCCCACCATTCAAAACTATTTGAACACAAATTTTGGTTAAGCTCATTGCTATCTAAATGTGTGTTGCAAAACTGAAATCCAGGTTTGTTTTTGAAGTAGTCTTTATTTGTTCTCCCTGCCTAGCAGACCAACCACACCCTTGTTTTACTAGCAGAGTTTGGGGATGTGAAGAATGGATTTGGAGACAGCCTGCATCTACAAATCATACCTGTCTCATGTCTCTCTGACTTTCTCTGTCCTGCTCCCAAGACACTTAGTGTAGCTTTTATTTTATTATATTTTATTTCTTACTACCATACGTCTTTCTCCTCCACACTCTTTCAAATCCCCCACTTGTTTTTAATTAAGTTTGCCTTGAGCAATAACATTCATGCTTTGCAAAGTCAAAGAGTTCTTCTGCATGTTATGATGCCTACTTAATTTCTCTATTTCTGCCTCTGTTTTGGGGTGGGGGAGGGGGGTTGTAGTTAGAGTGATGTCATAACTATAAAGGTCCAGGAATTATGCAAGAGGCTAGGATTTCTTTAGGTGATATCTTTTATTGGACCAACTGCATATCTTGGATAGAGATAGACAAGCTTTTGAATGCAAGCCATTTTTCTTCAGGTATATTTTTTTTGGTCATTCTTCTTCTTCCAGTTACCACACTAGTCTACTGTGACTAGAAGATGAACAGTTATTTTGTATGGTTTACTTGCAAAAAAACAAACAAACAAAATAAACCCAAAAAAACCCAGAAACCCTATCTAATAGATACAGTGGTTAGAATTTTTTCCTCATTCTGCTTTAGCTGATATATATAAGAAGCAATGAACCCAAATGCACCCAGGTGTCCGATAGCGAATCAAGGGCCAAAACAACCAACTAGATCTGAATAACCCTGGACTTTGAAATCTGTGTCATAATTCAAAGATTAGGTTAGCCTTAGAACTAGGTTTTCTCCTGAACAAATTCTGATCATAATCTTGCAGTGAATCTTGCAATTTCTTCATTAAATTCCTTTATTTTTATGTGTGTGTGTGTGTGTGTGTGTGTGTGTGCATGTGCATGCATGTGCGCATGCACACACTCACACAGACACACACACACATAGCTTAAATGATTAGTTAAATAAGTGTGTTTTATTGGTGTGAAATTCAAAATGGAGATCTGATAAGTATACCATGGAGTTGGAGATACGCTTTTTCCTTCATTGAAATTATCATATGTTGAAATTGTTCAATGAATGCACTAGAAGAGCAGGTGTTGGGAGCACTACTCTGGTAAATATATAGTGGAAACTCATGCTCTTCGTGTCTTAACTATAACTAAAAAGTAAAATGTTCAGACCTGGATGTCTAAATTTAGGGTCTGAAAGGCCTGATGTTCAAAAGATACGTGTAGTGACAGCACACATTGAAGAAAAGAATATACAAGAAGAGACTTAACTTTAGGCATGTAAGTTTGAAAATTTCACTCCAGGTTGTAATGTATAAAAGTAAATTACTCTTCTTGAATAATAATGCTATCTAGAAATGTAATCTAGCCTATTAATCATGTAATGACCCAAGATCAAGACAGTTTTAAACTGACATGCTTTGGAGCACCAAGAAATCAGTAGGTCAATATTAGGTATTCTGCATTTAAATCCCTAGGCCTGTTTCCATAATTAGGTCAACAATAGTTATTTTGAAAAAAGGAAAGGTGACTAGTCTGTGGTTTTGGAAGTTTAAACCTGAGGATTCTATTTTATCTTCATGGGTGCTGACAGATGTGGGGGGGAAAAGCACTTTACCGGAAGCAACAGCAGGGCTTTTTGGTGCTTTTAGCTAAAGCTGATTCAATGAGCTATTGAATAAAAGTGCCAAAAAAGCCCCACTGAACTATTTGATCTATACAGACTTTGGGAAAGCTGGGTACAACTAATGCAATGCTGCTTTTGAGCATGTGCTGGGCTCAGAGCAGGAGCATGCCAAGTTTAAAGTAAAGCACTGTTTGTTTGTTTTTTCTCCACCTCTGCAAGCAGACCATACTACCACAAACATATGTATTTAATATATTTTGAGAATCAGGTTTATAAAAAGAAGAAAAACAATATTTAATTGAAAGGACCTAAATATAACATTCCCATGTTAACAACACATCATTTTGTCACTAATCATATTTTAGATCCCTAAATCTAAAAAAGTTGAATTTACATTTCACATTAGTTGTTTATTTTCTGCCTTTCAGCAATTAAACAAGCTGTCAATTACATTACACATATGTTTCCAGCTCATTTCTAATCATTGTTAGGTTTTAAAGGTGGGATAGAAGTGAGAAATTATGCATTTTTCTTCTAAGAATTGGTTATTTCTGTTGGATTTATTTCAATTGCAATTTTTAGAAAGAACCTTGAAAAAATTTAAGGTCAGATTTTCCACTTCTGGAAATAACCATAGACTTATTATGGTTGGAGAGGTCTTTTATGTTATGTTCTGCCTATTTTAACTCCAGATCCAGTCCTGTCTCCTCATTTGACATAACTTTGGAGCTACAATTTTTACATCTGGTCCTGGGGGATTGATAATACTCACTGGGCATGTCTACACAAGACGCTTTACTATGTATTAGCCTAATTTAGTGTTCTGCATGGGGGAGCATCTACATTTGCATGTCCTTACTGTACAGTAAATTCCCTTAACCCTCATCCGTTCTCATTAAACCGAAACCACTGTTGTTCTCATGGGGTAACTTGTTACTCCCCCCATGAACACAATGGCACCAGTGACAACAGTATAAATGTACCAAAATGTACCTTAAATGTTTAATGTAACTGGTTTAATGTTAATATTTCAAAATAACTATTGTTTAATGTACCATTAAACATACAGATTGTTTGAAAGAGTATTTATGGTAATTTGAATCCAAAATATTAATTAGAACTATGAACAAAATTTAAACTTTTTTTAGAGTTTCAAGTGTGAATGAACAATTTGCTAAGTCTGCAGTTCACACTGTTTTCAAAATAACAGTTACTTCCAAAAACATTTCCTAACTGTTTTAACTAAATATTGCATTCCTCACAAAGCAGCAGTGATGTGCTGTGGTGCAAAAAAGCAAATCACTTACAATTTTTGTATCGTTTCCAGGTTTTGTGGTCATCTGTTCTTGGACAGAAAGCACAATGTCCACTCACGCTTGCAGAAGGGTCTACTGGGATGCGTTGTGGCAATGTGTAATTTAGAGCAGGCAGACCAGACTTGAAGGACTTAGAGAGATTACGCGTATCCATCATTCTTCATTTTATTTGTCTGTCGATCAACTGTTCTCTAAGCTCCTGCAAAAAAATAGCGCCATCTTCTTAAATGTGATCTTTGCTTCCAGTTTGCATTGTGGCCTTGCCAAATGATGAGGCTGGCTGGCAATGGCAGCCACATACAGCATATTGAAAAATAGTGTCATTGGCTACCTGTTGATTTTCCATCTGCAGGTGGTCATATGGACTAAGTGATCAAGGTCATCCACCCCACCGTTGTTTTTATTGTAGTCATGGATGGCATCTGGCTTTCTTTGCTGTCCACCCACTGACAGGTCATGGTGCATACTTGACAGCAACAGCACAATTTGGACTTCTTTGAAACATAGGAAACTAGGGTGAGTTCCACATCAAAAGCAAAAATGGATGAAAAGTTTCCCTTCTTCAATTTGCTTGCATTTCATTTGGGATATCGACTTTGTTTTTCTGAATTGTGCCCGCATAGGTCAAGTCCTGCTGTAGCAGTCTTTTTGCCAGGTCAGTAGTGGTGAAGAAATTGTCACCCACGCTATTCCTTCCAATCTTGTACCAGGGATGAACCAATTTTTCACTGACGTGGGTACCAAAATTACCTTGGCATGGAGCTTCTGGTTGCTTGCCCAGGTAGATGTCTCCAGACAGGGGGAATGATGTTGCTGCATTACAGCAGCAACAAATTATCAAGCCATATTTGGCAGGCTTCCTGGTCATGTACTGTTTAAAGGGACAGTGACCCCTGAATGCAATGAGCTGCTCATCAACCATCTTGTGTATTCCTGGAATATACCATTTCCTGAGCTGCTCCACAAATTGTGCCCAAATATTTCTGAAGGCAGCAACCTTGTCCACAGCTCTCCTTTCCTCACGTGACAGTTTGTTGTCAAATCTGAGGTAGTTGGTGATTTGATGGAATTGTTTTAAACTCATGGTGGTACAGAAGCAAGGACACCTGGTACATTGCTCCCACAACTTCTGCAGTACCTTGTGACCACTGTGGTGTAGACTACTCAGCAATAGGAGGCCAGTGTAGGCTTCCAGCTCTGCTTCATCCAGTTTTTCCACTTCTTTCTATCTTCAGGATGGCTATCATTCCACTCCCTGAATCTTCTTTCTGCCTCTCTGTTTGTTTTTCTTACGATAACAGTCAGGATATTATGAGAGGGAAACAGGTGGAGTGTTTCCACTAGGGGTGTGTGAGGCTTTGCACAGAGCTTTGGCTCTGGAGAAGCTTTGGACACTTTGGGGTCCAAAGCAGCATGTCCAGGTTGAAGCACTGGCCTCATTAGGCTTCCCAAAGTGCTTCAGAGCTGCCTCGGGGCCGCCTCGGAGATCCAACCATAGGGCATAATGGGGAAACGATAAAATATATATAACGTTGTTGTTTCCTGTCCAATTTGGATTAAATTTTCAGAGATGGTATACTCTGCAAAGACTATGAATCTTGCCAAATTTCAAGAAGATTGAGTTAGGGGTTTAGGGGAAACTGCACCCCAAATTTCTGAAAGCAAAACTCATGTCATGTCTAGGTGTTACAATATAGGGAGGTAAAAACTACAGGGATGGTAGCTTTTGCTGAGGCCACAAAGCCTGCCAAGTTTCAAGAAGATCAGTGAGAGGCTTGGGGGGAACTTCCCCTCAAGCTATAGGCAAGCAAAACTCGTGCCATGGGTGACCCTGCATGTGATCAGGCACAGCAGGGTGACAGCTGCAGGGATGGTGGTCCCTGCTGCAGCCACAAAGCCTGCCAGCTGTTGAGGAGATTGGTGCAGGGCTTCTGGGTTCTAGGGCTGTGCACCCCCAGCTGCTGACAGGCAAAACTCGTGCCATGGGTGCTTGTGGGACTGACTGTGTGTGTCTTGGGGGGGTTGGGAGACACTACTGCAGGCCTGGTTGCTAAGATATTGTGTTACCAGTTACCAGTCATTAATGATTAACTCAGGGACCAGCTCAATACACAGCACCTAGCTAATGTAGCCAGTTAAATGCCATCATTTAGCACCTACAAAACCAAGCTAAGGAGAGGAAAGAATCAATACAGACAATCAACTGCTCCAAGACAGACATAGTCAGTCCCACAAGCACCATGTGAGCGAGGCAAAAGAGGGCCCGAGCGAGGCAAAAGAGGGAAAGGGGCCAGGAGGCTTCCCTGGCTGACCAGAGAAATCCAGGGCAACCTAAAGGGCAAAAGGGGAGCACATAAAAAGTGGAAACAGGGAGAGATCACCAAAGATGAATATACCTCCTCTGCTTGTGCTTGTAGGGAGGCAGTTAGACAGGCCAAAGCTACCATGGAGCTGAGGATGGAAACCCAAGTAAAACACAACAAGAAATTGTTTTTTAGATATATAGGGAATAAAAGGAAGGCCCAGGGAGGAATAGGACCCCTGCTAAATGGGCAGAAACAATTGGTGACAGACAGAGGGGACAAGGCTGAACTCCTCAACGAGTTCTTTGCCTCAGTGTTCCTAAGCGAGGGGAACAACAAGTCTCTCACTGGGGTTGTAGAGAGGCAGCAGCAAGGCGCCAGACTACCATGCGTAGACCCTGAGATGGTGCAGAGTCATTTGGAAGAACTGGATGCCTTTAAGTCGGCAGGCCCGGATGGGCTCCATCCGAGGGTGCTGAAGGCACTGGCCGACATCATTGCAGAGCCACTGGCGGGAATATTTGAAAGCTCGTGGCGCATGGGCCAAGTCCCGGAGGACTGGAAAAGGGCCAACGTGGTCCCCATTTTCAAAAAGGGGAGGAAGGAGGACCTGGGCAACTATAGTCCAGTTACTCTCACCTCCATCCTTGGCAAAGTCTTTGAAAAAATTATCAAGGCTCACATTTGTGAGAGCCCGGCAGGACAAATTATGCTGAGGGGAAACCAGCACGGGTTCATGGCAGGCAGATTGAGCCTGACCAATCTAGTTTCTTTTTATGACCAGGTTACGAAACACCTGGACACAGGAGGAGGGGTGGATGTCGTATACTTAGACTTCAGGAAGGCCTTCGATACGGTATCCCACCTCATACTGGTGAACAAGTTAAGAGGCTGTGACTTGGATGACTACACAGTCCTGTGGGTGGCGAATTGGCTGGAGGGTTGCACCCAGAGAGTCATGATGGATGGGTCAGTTTCGACCTGGAAGGGTGTGGGCAGTGGGGTCCCACAGGGTTCGGTCCTTGGACCGATACTCTTTAATGTCTTCATCAGTGACTTGGACGAGGGAGTGAAATGTACTCTGTCCAAGTTTGCAGATGACACAAAGCTATGGGGAGATGTGGACACACCGGAGGGCAGGGAACAGCTGCAGGCAGACCTGGACAGGTTGGACAAGTGGGCAGAAAACAACAGAATGCAGTTCAACAAGGAGAAATGCAAAGTGCTGCACCTAGGGAAGAAAAATGTCCAGCACACCGACAGCCTAGGAAATGACCTGCTGGGTGGCACGGAAGTGGAAAGGGATCTGGGAGTCCTAGTGGACTCCAAGATGAACATGAGTTGGCAGTGTGACGAAGCCATCAAAAAAGCCAATGGCACTTTATCGTGCATCAGCAGATGCATGACGAATAGGTCCAAGGAGGTGATACTTCCCCTCTATCAGGCGCTGGTCAGACCACAGTTGGAGTACTGCGTTCAATTCTGGGCGCCGCACTTCAAGAAGGATGCGGATAACCTGGAGAGGGTCCAGAGAAGGGCCACTCATATGGTTAAGGGCCTACAGACCAAGCCCTATGGGGAGAGACTAGAGAAAGAGAAGGTTGAGAGGCGACCTTGTAGCTGCCTATAAGTTCATCATGGGGGCACAGAAGGGAATTGGTGAGTATTTATTCACCAAGGCGCCCCCGGGGGTTACAAGAAATAATGGCCACAAGCTAGCAGAGAGCAGATTTAGATTGGACATTAGGAAGAACTTCTTCAGAGTTTGAGTGGCCAGGGTCTGGAACGGGCTCCCAAGGGAGGTGGTGCTCTCCCCTACCCTGGGGGTCTTCAAGAGGAGGTTAGATGAGTATCTAGCTGGGGTCATCTAGACCCAGCACTCTTTCTTGCTTATGCAGGGGGTCGGCCTCGATGATCTATTGAGGTCCCTTCCGGCCCTAACATCTATGAATCTATGAATCTATGGCACGAGTTTTGTCTATCAGCAGCTAGGGGTGCACAGCCCCAGAACCCGTGCACCAATCTCCTCAACAGCTGGCAAGTGTCATGGTCTCAGCAGGGGCCATCATCCCTGCAGCTGTCACCCCGTTGTGCACATACAGGGTGACCCGTGTCACAAGTTTTGCTTGTCCGCAGCTTGAGGTGCAGTTCCCCCCAACCCCCTGCACTGATCTTCTTGAAACTTGGCAGGCTTTGTGGCCTCAGTAAGAGCTACACTCCTGCAGTTTTGAACCCCCTGTGGTTTAACACAAAGATGTGACAGGAGTTTTGCTTTTAAGAATTTGGGGTACAGTTTCCCCCAAACCCCTGCACCGATCTTCTTGAAACTTGACTGGCTTTGTGGTCTCACTAGAAGGTATCACCCCTGAATTTTTTACCTCCCTGTGTTGTAACACACAGCTGTGATATGAGTTTGGCTTTCAAGAATTTGGGGTACAGTTGTCCCCAAACCCCTGCACTGATATTCTTGAGTCTTGGCAGATTTCATAGTCTCAGCAGAGGCTACGATCCCTGCAAGTTTTATCCAAATCAGACAAAAAAACAACAAAGTTATAGATATTTAATTGATTCCCCCATTATACCCTTTGGCCAGGTCTCCGAGGCAGCTCTGAAGCTTTGGAGCCACTTCGGTCGGATCAAGGCAGAAACCTGGTCTGGAGCTCTGGATTGGATCCCTGGCACCTGAAGCAGCCAGATCTGAAGCCAGATCAGATCGATGCTGACTCACACAGGCCTAGTTTCCACCACTGTGTCTTTATTACTTTTTCTTGTTGGCCCAGCACTTTCATGGACTATGTCCTTATGTTCTCCAATGATGTATTAGCTGTGGACTTTTTTCCCACACTCTGCCAGTCTTTCCTCTAAAGGTGTCATCATCTTCAGTGTTCTCTGGGGATGGTGGCAGTGGTTCTGCTCCATGTCCTGCTGTAGCTGTCTTTGGTCTTCCACGGTCACCCAGATTGGTCTTCTTCCCTTGCTCACTGGAAGTGTTGGCATCACGTCTACTTGTGGCACCAACTCCTCCTCATCTGAGCTGGATGAAGTTTCCATAGACACATGGTCTTCTTGCTCTGAACAATCTCCCATGTCTGGAACAAAGTCAGCATCCTCACTGCCTTGGGATAAGATTTCATCAGTGGATGTGTTGCTGTCATCCCTGGTTACCTGTGCAAGAAACGCTTCAGCACTGAATATGCACTGCCTTCTCATTGTGGACCGTGGAAAAAAAAAAGAAAAACATTGATTACTGCTGAATGCATATAAATAACAATCAAAGACAAGCCTGTCCACCTATGCTGTCATAGAAGCAATTCCGCCCTGCCCTATGGCAGCGCAGGTAGCACCCTCTCCTCCTGGGCACATAAGCCAGACACCAGCAGGCAAGCCAAATGTGGTTGGATGCTGTTTGGAAACTACACGTGTAGGGGATTATTGAGAGCACATAAAAGGGACATGGCAGGGGGGGCGGGGGGTCAAGCTGCTACCATTGAAGGGGACTCCATAGTGTATGCTGTATTGCAGTATGATTTTGTTCTATTCCTTCTTTGCTGTCCTTTTGCTCCTTGTCCTAACTTCCAACAAAGGCAGGGCAAACTAGCTTGTATGTTATGATAGGGGCAGGTGATGTGGAGTTTTGCCATGAGAAAAGAAAGTAGAGGTGCATTTGGGTGTGACAAAGGGTTTTTTTTTGGGGGGGGGGTTGGCAAAGGGCATGGTGTCTTGATGACCTTGCAGCCTGCAAACAAAGTGGTTAGCAAAAGGGATTAGCACTTCTTGTGCAAAAGAAGAGTAGATGATGGCCATCCATTAGTTACCATGGATACCTGAAGTGGACATGAATGAGGTGTGAATGAATGCTGACCTTTCAGATTCATCCACCCAAAGTGGCGAAATAGGTCTAGGCCCGTCATTTAATCAGAAATTGCATTGGGGTAACAGGTTATCTCAATATGTTAACATGGGCTTGGGGTAAATTGTTACCCCGTTGGAAAAACACATTCACACCTGGGCCCTAGGTCCCCCCCAGCACACAGAGAGATGGGACACAGTTCAAAACTTTATTCAGCAGCCTGTGTCCCTGCTGCTGGGAGGGCATGGGCTTCTCACATGCCAAAGAAGGCATTGATGCCAGTGGTAATGTCCTCCTTGACAGTGGGGACAGGGATGTGTAGTGCTACCAAAGGTAGTCCTCCAGGTGGTGGCAGACGTTATGGGGCAGCCTGGGCTTGACCCTCATGCTGTCATCAAGGTCCCAAACAATGAGTGCAGTTGTGCCCAGAGCACCAGTAGGATCAGCAACAGCAGGGTGTAGTGGCTTGGGCTCCCCTCAGCCTGCACAAATAGCTCATTGCACACTGCCTGGGGCACACACATTAGGGGCATGCTTGGGGTGCAGCGGTGGTATGACAGGGGGGTGGCTCTAAGTTGCCTCCCCAGAGAGGCTTCCAACAGGGAAGGTGGGGATATGGCCAGCTTCTCATTCTAGTTGTGTGGGCGCCCTGTGTGCCCCAAGCCCAGGCACCATAGGCTGGGTGGCAGTGCAGCAGAGTGGTTGACCTGCAACGGCAGAGGAGGGGAGCACAGTCTGGAGCAGCAGCAGCAGGTGCTGCCAACAGCCTGGCCTGTCCCACTCTGGGAAGGGGGTGGGGTAGGCAGGTTGCCTGAGGCCAGCACCCAGTGGGCCACTGACCCCAGGGGAGCACACAGGGACAGGGGCTCAGCTGGCAGCTCCTTGGGCTGAGGCTGGCCCACCCAACTTACCATGGTTCCTGGGCACCTTGTGCAGCTGACCCCCAATCTGAGGCCAGGCACTGCATGGCCCCTGGTACAAAGCATCTTATCTCTGAAATATTGCAAACTCTCACAAAAAGCTTCTGTCTCTTGGCTTCTCACAAAAGGCTTCCATCTCTTGGATGTGGGGGAGAGGCTGCAGGGACCAGCAAGGATGTGGGGTCAGGATTGCTGCCATCCAGCACTGGAGACTTGTGGAAGCACCAGCTGTGCTGTGACACATCCAGGACAGGGCCCTCTTGCTCCAGTGCCTAGTGGCAGTGGCCAAGGAGTAGGCTCAGGTCTGGTGGGAGGAGAACCTGGCCCACCAGGAGGGGTGGCAAGCAAAGGATATCACCTAAAAGACAGCCTGGGAGGACTTGTGGTTCTGGGCAAAGAGGGAGTTCCGGACCAAGGTCCTGGCCCTGGAGTGGGAGAACCTCCAGTTCTTGAGGAAGCACAATGCCATCCAGGCCTAGGTAGTGGGGACCACAGACAATGACTGCTGTATTCTGGACACCCTCTTGGCCCTGGCAGTCTGCCTGCCCCCTACTGCCCAGTCCCTGGCCCTAGCTCTGCAGGCCTCCTGGCAGCCATCTGCCCCCCTGAAGCAGACCCCCACTTGGGCCTGCGAGAAGATCCTGTGCCACCTCCCACCCACAGAAGCACTTGGCCCAGCCCCCACGCTGAGTCTATCACCACCCACCCCAGCCTGGGCCTGGCCCCACCATTTGCCCCAGCTCCACACAGGCATGGAGCCAGAGGTGCATCAAGTGGCACCAGACCTTGCCCTTCTGGGCCTGGACTTTAGCAGATGGAGGGGGAGCCACATGCCCTGGAGAAGCACCGGCCACTTTTGCCCCTGGGTGAAGCCCCCACCTGCCAAAGTTGCTGAGGCCCCTGGATCCATGGGGGAATGACCTGAGGCCAAAGTGCTGGTCCCCTAGGTGCCCCTACTCCACAGCTCTACTCTGGGACAGCAAAACATGGACTCTTGTCTTGTAAATACTTTTGAAACGTGGAAGAGGGTTTTTTTTATAGTTGGTGGGTGGGGAGGGTGGTGGAGGAGATCTGTTTGTTGGGGAGGGTGGGGTAAGGAGGCTCTGTGTGTTGAGAGGAGAGGGATGCAGGGTATGTGTTGTAAGGGGAATAAAGATTTTCTGTGCCTGGCATAAAACTGGTACAGGGGATGGGCAGGGGTAGGGGGCCTGTGGATGGCAGGGCAGGTGAGCTAGAAGGGGGGGACCTGCCACTGCTACCATAGCTTGTGCTCCTGGTGCCAGGCTGCTTGCGCCCAGCACACCTCCTCTGCCCAGGCCTCCCAGAATAACTCTCCCTGGGTAACACAAGCTGTGACAATGACCCAGGGGGAGGTAATTCTCGGCAACTTTGAAGCAGCCAGTGAAGGAGCGCTAGCGGTCTTTGAGGTGGTCAAAGGTACACTCAGTGAGGGCATGGGTCTGGCTCAAGCCCTGATTAAAATGGGCCTGGCAAGAGTCCAGGTGGCCAGTGTAGGGCCTCATTAGCCAAGGCAGGAGTGGGTACACTGGGTCCCTGATGACCAGGGGTGGATGACACCAGCACCCAGCTGCAGGTCCTCCACTCCTGGTGCAAAGTGCTCGCTCTGCACCTGCATGGCCAGTCCAGAGTTCCTGAACACATGGGCATTATACATGCTGCCTGCCTAGCCAGCACTGATGCATGTGAACGTGCTGTGGTGGTCTGTGACCATCTGCAAGACCATAGAGTGAAACCCTTTGCAGCTATAATAGAACCAGTCTCCATGGGGTGGGCATATCACTGTCCAGGGCCCTGCTGTCCAGGGCCCTGATACACTGGGGGAACCCCAGTGCATGGAACCTTGCAACCACCACCTGGGGGTTGCAGACATGGAGGACAGTTTTCACCAGCACATCCTGAATGGCACCAGACACCTCCAGGGCAGCATCCCCAGTGGTGGCCTTGCCCACACCAAACAAGTGCTTCACATATCACAGGCTGACAGGCATGGCCAGTTCGAGCAGCACCAGGGCCAGGTGGGTGTTGTCAGGGAGGACCACATGCATGCCAGTGTCTTGGCACTGCCAGTGGGGTGGAGCTAGCAGAGCAGGTCATCAAAGGTGGCCTGGGTCAGCAAAAAGGTGTTGACCCACTGCTCGTCATGCCAGTCCTCTTGCACCAGCTGCTTCCACTAGTCTCAGCCAACACAGTGAGCCCAGAGGTAGTGGGGCTGGAGGCCCAGGATTGTATCGGTAGCCCCAGCAGTGGCCTCCTGGAGCCCCTCATCAGTGTTAGTGGCAGCAGCATCTGCATGGTGGTGGGGGCCCTGGGAAAGCACGCAGCGGGAAGGTGGTGGCTGCATAAGGGGGATCCAGGAGGAGCAAGCTAACCATGGGCCACATGATGATGACCGCAGGGGGCCAGCAGGGTGAGCAAGGTGGCCAGCAGGATTGAGGGACCCGTTCCTCGCTGCCAGGGCCAGAGGCTGGGGCAGTCATAGCTCAATAATGCAGAGGGGACACAAATTCAGCTGCCACATGCTGCCTTTATGTGTGTCACAATGCTCCTCTGAGCACAGATACTGGCTGCCTACAGAGCAAGGCTGTGTTTTAATGATGACTGCCAAGTGCTGGCAGCTGGGTCTGGAGACTGGAACTCCCCTGGTGGCCACAGGGGCACATGGCAGGGCTGGAGGGACCTGGTACTAAATTTAGTGCCAGGTCCCTGCACATGTAGACACCTACCCAAAATTGCTTATTGCACAGTGAATCTAGTCATGACTAAATGCACGTGTAGACGCACCCACTGAAGTCAATGTGCTTCTCTTGTCTTTTCTATGGATACTGGATCCTGTTGTTATAGTGAGGCAATCTTGTACATCTTTGGCATTTGGCTGGAATAAGACTGCAGAATTTGTCCAATTAGACTTTTAAAAAATCCAAAACCTTCTTTAAAAAATTATTCTGGGGATACTGAAACTAGGGGAGTGTGTCTTTCAATCGCATAACTTATCAGCTAAGTCAATTTGGGAACTTTCCATTGGTTGGTTTTTCATCAGGAAAATAGTAATGCAAACATTATTTTGTTTGGGGTTATTTTGGCCAGAAATGGAATATTTTTTTTGTTTTGTTGAATGTTTTAAATGGTTTCTTTTGAATCCATCCAATACAACTTTAAAGTGTCCCTATCACCATATTGTCTTGGGTATATTGGTACTTGCTTAGGGACTGAAGTTCTCCCGGACTAAATCAGTTTAAACATATTACAACATTGATTTCTCTCTGAACAATAAATTGCTATTAAGAGCAGTGAAGATGTAGTAGCGCAAACTTTACGGTGGTCTAGTAACCTCACTTATAGGAGCAAGCTCCACAGCAAATAACCTATGCTGCAATCACACCTTCATTTGCAGTGTTGTTGCAGCCTGTGTTGATCCCTGTGGGCCTAATCCCAAATCCGTTTGAAATCTACGAAAATCTTTACATTAATTTGAGTTGGCATTGGGTCCAAATCTAGGTTTAATCCTTTGGTGTGCATGGGGAAAATGGCAGTCAGCGGTTTTCCATGGTGTTCAGAAACACTGAGACATCTAACAGCAGTCATTCATAAGTTAACTTTGTATTTTTCTCCCTTTTCTTATTTTGAATGCCTTTTCCTCTCTCTCATATGCAAATACACCTAATTTGGGATCTAAAATAGTTCATCATTTATACCATCAGTCTGATTTTTTTTTTCTCTTTTCAGGTATGGGCTGGGAGAATTGGTACTCAGCTGCCAATGGGCATGGCACAGAGACAAAACAGAATAGAATGTGTGCTTGCAAACTAGTGGTCACAGGATATTTTAAATTTCCCTTTTCAGCCTTAAGAAAATCTTGTAACCTGCACGGGCCATCCTTTTAGGTCAGTTGCATACAGACTATTTTCTCTCTTTTTTTTATATCAACCCTAAATTAATACACTAGGTGCTCTGCAGCCAGCATGGTTTTGCATTGATCTTGGCCAGCTTGTTTACAGTGTTTTGGCAAGTTGCTGATGTACTTCTCCCTGGGGATAGAGCAGGGGTTAATTGCTGTTAAACTCTCAGTGCCAAGTAATGGTTCAGACTCGCTGCTACATTAAAGATGACACTAATAAGGAAAGAGTGCAGTGGATTGCTCTGTGTTGAAAATTGGACTTGTGGTGACAGAAACTTGGAGCAGAGCTGATGTAATGGGGAGGCCATAATGTAATTATAACTGCTGAACATGTGTCATACCAAGTTAAATGATACATTAATGAATCAAAACAGGTGATGGAGTGTTGCTCTTTCAGCAGATAGAGGTGTTTTCAAGGTTAGATTGTCATTAATTTAATAATCCGCGAACTGGATATTCTTCAAATTATAAACAAAATCAACTTTAACATTTTCTGTAGCATTCCTTGTCCCGTAGCTAATAGGTGAGGAAGGGAAAAAAAAGAGATTACACTGAGCATAGAATCATTTATCTATATGTTCTTATACCTATATTATGTAAATTATAGTATAACATAATTCTGCAGCAAACATAAGGCCTGATATAGATCTCATACTTGTTTCTTTTATACTGGTATAACTCTATTGGCATTAATGGGTGTATTCTTGATTTATACTGGTGTAAGTAAGAGCAGACATAGGCCCCCTGCATTCAGATATTAAATATGTTTTGTTATAGTAAAGGGGGCTCTATTCTACAACACTATACAAAAGATACTTGATTATCTGATGATGCTACATCTAGCTAGTTGTTCAAAAATTTTATGACTATTTAAAAAGACCATCATCTCTTTTTTTCTATAATTCACTGCATGCTATTTTATCACTAATCTTGATTTGCAGCTTTGTCCTTGTCACCAGAGAATCATGAAAATGATCATTTCCCACTTTCCTCCATTTTTACTATAACCTGATTCTTTTTTTGTCCTGTTTTTCATGGTCATTAAGCCTCCCGTTTATTTTTATTTTCTTAGAAAACAAAAATGAAATTTTAAAAAATGGGGTTTTTTTTACAGAAATCAGGCTGAGTGAGATCAAATGGGGTTTGGAGCGCCTTAAATCTTATAGAATTTCATGGCAAATTCAGTCAAAGAGGATCCTTGATTTTTGTTTATTTATTTATTTCCAAATCTGAAGGTGTTATTCCTTTTCTAAGTAGGGCCACTAAACATGACAAATTTTAATTCTGTTATAGGTTATTATGGCCATTAGGGGAAAAATATACTCTGTACTATATTTGTTTTCTTGTTTGGCATGCAGTCATTTGGGTTAGGTTGTTTCTTCCATGTAAAAATTCTGAAACAGAGAGAATGAGGAAATATATCTTTGAAATTATTTCTCCTTAGGCAGCCATTCAAGGTGGAAGGTTTTGTCCTCTATAGAAAAGATCCTGAGGCCAGACCTAGTCCTGTCCAGGGGTGGATCCAGACTTGGATGTGGCATCCCCCTTTGCCTATGAGCTTTTGGTGAAGGGTTTGTCTCCTACTTTTAAGAAGCTCCAAAGAACAAAGGGTGAGTCCTGCTCACCTCCCCTTCTCTCCTCCTTTCCTCAGCTTATGTATTCAGTGGAGCCTTGATAAGCAAGGCCAAGGAAAGAATATGTGAGTAAGAGCTTCCAATTCATATGTTTATGACAAAAATATGTTCTTGATGCCATGTTATATTTTTAACGTAGCCCAATAGAGATGTTCTTCCAAAGAACACTGTTGGGGCAGGGGAACTTCTGGGGTGGCATTCTACCCTCTTCCTGGTCATCTGCATGACATTTCTGATCCTCCAAGTGTCAAAAACATCAGGTAGGAATTCTGTTCTTGACCACATGCAGACTGGCCATGTACATTAGGCTGTATACTGGTTGCATACATAACTGGTCATGTATAAATGGCCCCCATGGGCTCACAATGTCCTCTAGGGGTGCATCCAGATGAACTTACATGTGCCTCTTGCAGCACCTCAAAGCACTTACCGGGAGTTTGAGCTGCCATCTGGGTCACTGGAGCCCTGCCCACACAGTGCGGGGCCAGGTGACAGCCCCAGCAACCTCAGCCTGGGCCCTGCTGCCCCCTGCTTCCATGTGCTGCCTGGGGTCACTCTGCCAGGAGGCCCTGGAGCCCCCACAGCCCCTGCTCCTAGGGTGAGTAGAGGCTTTTTTTTAAGTGCTGGAGGCTGAGGTTGCAGGGGCAGCCATGGGGGGCTGTGGGTGCAAGTGGGGCCAGGTGGGGTGGCCATTGGGGCTTCTGGGGGAGCAGCCATGGGGGGGGCTGCAGGAGCCAGGGGGGATGCATCCAGGTGCAGCAGCAATCCAGGGGGCTGGGGGAGCAAGTGGGGGGTGGGGCAGGGCATGTGGGCCCCCTGTGGGGGGCTGTAGCCCCTGTGGGGGCTATGGCCCCTGGTGGGGGGCATAGTCCCTGTTGGGGAGCTGTAAACCCTGTGGGTGGTGTGGCCGCTGTGGGGGGCCATAGAACTTGGGGGGCTGTAGCCCCTTGGGGAGGCTGTAGCCTCTGTGGGGGGCAGGAAAACATATATTTATGTATTCATGAATTCATGAAACATGTATTTAGAATTCACTTTATTATGATGATAGAGACACTGGTAATCTTCCAAAATGCTTTAATGCTATAGATATATCAATAAAACATTGCCCAACTGATCGCTGTCTCTCTCTCTTTCTCTCTCTATACTGGTCTTTTGTTTTAATGGTGGAGGAACATGGATTTGGGGGTATTTTACAGAGTGATTTGGGGAGTTTTTTTATTAGTGATTTTTCAGTTTTCCAATAGGGAACACCAGAATTCCTGCTAGGGAGGCCAGTGGCAGGACCTTGGCTGCTCAGAGTTGGCACCTTGAACCCAACCAGCTGTGGTTGACCTCCTGGCCAATTGCAGCCAGGAGGACATGCTTTGACAGTTCAAAGCAAGCCACCACACCCAGAACGTCTTCCAGGCAATAACTGCCCAGATGGCTGGGCAGGGGGCACACATAGCAATAGTGCCACACAAAGGCCAACTTTGCAGCCACAGCCCACTAGCAGCTGGCCCAGAGGGGCAGATGCCTCATCTGCATCTGGCAGGTGCACAGCAGGTCACAGCCAGGCAGCAGCCCCCACTGCCAGACTGCTGCAGTGCGAAAAGTGTTCAGGGAACTCTCAGGGATGCTTCAGCAGTCCAGCTGACACGAGGGGTAGGGTCCCCAGGTACCAGTTGGTTGGGCTTCAGAAATTCCTGAGAGTGAATATCCCTGAGCTACTTGCCAAGGCAGCTTATTGTACTGATGGGGCCAGGACAAGTCAGCTTTTTATACTGCTAGGACAGCACAAGTGCTGCAGATCCGGGAGGAGCCAGGCAGGGTTATTTTGCCCCAAGTGTCACAATTTGCTCCACAACAAAGTGCATGTCCGAGCATGTCCACTGAGGCAAAAAGCTCCAGCTCAAATTTCCACCACTTGTATTTGAGCTGTAGTAAACGCACATGCTTGCACGTGTGGACGTGCTTCCAATGATGAAAAGTGTTTTTGAAGCCCCCTCCCATGCAGAGCTTTCTTTTGAGTTCCCTGAGGTTGATCACCAAACTACAGCTCAGTTACTATTTAGACCCTTCTCCAGCACTCCTGAAGATGGCCTCATGGGCAACCATGAGAAGTAAGTACATGAGAGAGATACAGGGGCAGAGCAAGCCAAGCATGTGTGGCTCAGTGCAATGGCTATTGGCTTGTCAAGGACAGGATCCTGAGGTCTAGTCTGGCCCCTCAGTCCCATTTAAGCAGAAGCTTTCCGCTGCACTGACCTCCACCCATTTTCCCCAATCACTATATTAAACATGAGTACTAGAGAAGGAATTGAATAATGCCAGACCAATGGTGTAGTCCTTAGTGTTCTGAGAAGTCAAAGAGAACCTGATTCAGATCATCTCTGGATGTGAGCATAGTCCTAGAACTCAAATGATCAAAACTTCCCAGACAAGTGCCCTAAACACTCATCAAATGGAAGGGAAGGAGAGGAAGTTTCTCTTCTCCCTATATGCCCCCCTGAATTTTGTTGCCAGTGTGTGTGGCCTTGTGGGATTAGGCCAATGCTCAGGATCTCAATATCATGCTGTTAGACAGGAGGGTGTGCTGTCAAGACAAGACAATATTTTTTTTTGGTAATTTTTGCCATGGCTTAGATGAGGAAGATGCTGCTGGTGGTAATGAGGCCTCATGGTCTATTGGTCACCTTTGATTGTGGTTTCTGCCTAAAAAAACAAACACACACAAAGCTGCCAAGGAAAACTCCTTGCAGTGGCTGGTTATTCATATTTACAAATGTAGAATGCTGACATGTACAGTGGCAGTGCACACATCATTGCCATTCTTGGGGTGCTTTTCTTCTATACTGAAAAAGTGGAGCAGTTACCTACAGGAGGGTGGCCATCATAAATCAAGGACTTTTCTGGCCTTTTCCTGCCTCAACATCGGGGTGGGCACTGACCAATCCATCTGACAGGTATTTTCCAATGGCTAGAAGCCATTACTTCCTGCTAGGCAAGAAGGGTGCCTGGCAGGATATAGAAGACTGTTCACCCTCTGTACACAACCCTAGTGGTTTTCTGCCCCATGAAGGACTGGAACATTATTTGTTCAGTACCAACCTGGCTCAGGTCCCATCTTTTTCCAAGTATGTTCAATAGAGCTCCAGTGTCTAGAACAGCACTGGTGTGCACTTGATTTCCCACTGTGACAGGAATTCAGGGTCTCCCTCCTGGGACCCAAGTGCAGGTCCCCAAGTTTTCCCATGAGCCTGGGCTTTGCTCATGGGTCCTATCATGGGGGCCCCCTCAGCACTCAGAATTGGAGCTGTGGCTGCGACCCTGTTGGAATGGGAATGTTCTAACCCCTTGTTACTAAGCTCTGCCATCTGCTTAATTAACTCACGCAGTGGCCGTCTGTCCCATTTCTCCTTGGGTTCCCCATGATCCATGAGGAACTTCCAAACTATCATACGCATACCATCCCTATCTGGTGCTGGCCTCAACCGCGCTGGATATGGATGGTGGTTCCCATTCATTTCTGTGTATGAATTTGATTCTCGTGGTCATGGATACCAATCCATACTCCCTCCATATGCCTATCCAGTTTTGGATATGCACTTTCATTTGAATAGGTGATTATGTGATCTAGTGCATGCTCTGGGGTTTCCTTGGGTGGGATGGCAGCTATCACCCCCCCCCTTGTTTTCCAGACAAGCACTCTGCATCCTAGGCATGGAGCAAAATTTTGCCCAGGGTGTAATTATGCTTGCTGAGCGGTCCCGTTAAACCAATTATGGATGGGTGCATTCCCTCCTGCACCTCCTGCCAAAAGCCACAGGGGTAGTCTATTGCTTTGATGTCGGGGTTCTGTTACCTGCCATGTTTAGGGGCAGTATAGATCCTGACAGCAAATCCAGCATCATACACTGTATCAAGTAATCCCTTATAGCTTCCCCTGGATTTTGGTGGCTGGCCCTAAATTGTCCCTTAAAGATTTTCTCCCTAAAGTACTCCCAATGTCCACAATGCTCTGGGGAATTGCTTCCTTCCCAAAGCCACTATCCTGATGAATGGCTGTCTGAAATTCAGGAGTGTCACACAACTTCAGTAGGCGATGACACTCCATCAGGCTCAGAGACTCATTCTGTACCATATTTAATGGTTTCTGCAGCCACTGGGACAAATTCCTTAAGTTTGGCTGACCCAGTGTTTTTCCCAATGCAGCCATATCCATCCACTGAGGGGAACTGTGATCTGGGTGGTCTGGCTGGAGTTCCCCTGAGCATCCCTAGTGCCAAATGCCCATGTAATTACATTTACATCTGCCACTAGGTTGTCTCCCTTCTTGGTCTTGGGGGTTTCTTGGGGTTGGAAAAGGATTGTGGGATTCTCAGGGCTTTCCCAGTTATCTACCTCCCAAAACTGCCCTGGTTGAGAGGAATGTCTGGGTCTCAACCTTGATCTTCATGGATCATAGCTGGAATGTGGAAGCTGTGCTCCTGGGGTTCTTTTTTCAGTCTATTAATAGTAGCAATACAGGGGCCATGGTTCACTTTTGCACGCTTCTTGGCTGAATCGTTTGCCATAGTTTTGACTAGACTCTGCAAGGCCTCTTGGTGGGCCTTGTCCTGACCCAAGGTCTCTGATTGCTGGGTCAGGGTTTTGTTAATTTTGTGCAGGTTCTCATTTTTTGTCTCTAAACTTCGGTATAGTCCTTTTAGAGTTTCGTTGCTTGTATCTAATTAAGCGTATTTGTTTTGCAGATCATGCAGGTGGGCTTTCAGTTCTTCAGTTTCAGAGGCTTTTTCACAATTTTCTCAAGTTGCAGTTTGTACTGCATGCCACAGTAGCCACATTAAGGCACTGTGCCGCTTCTGGGCCAAGGGTTTTTCACAGAGGCGGTAATTTTCTAATTGCTCCTCCAGATCACCCATGGAGAAGCCTGGGATACAGACATTCTCCTTCCATGGGCTAAGCCCACCCTTCAAGATTTCCTTACGGAGGGAGGGGACATCTTTGCTCTTTACCCATGTTACCTCCTGTTTTCCCGCCCCTGTCTTAGGGGTCCTGCTCTTGAACAAATTGAACATGATTTCTAAACACACAAAAAACAACAACTAGACAAACAATTACAATACACACACCTACACTCCTTCAGTACAGCTTCAATGTCCTGTCCTGCAGTTCCAACACACAACAAGCACCAGTTCCAGTATCAGACCCCACTACAAGCGGGAGTCTAACAACAACAGAATTGTAGCAGCAATGGGTCCATGTACTACAAGCAGGTGCACTTCAAAAACAACAGTGGGTCTACCATCCACCTACTATGAGCAGGTACCTTTCAATAACAGCAGTGGGTCCACCTACTATGAGCAGGTTCCCTTCAATAACAACAGTGGGTCTGCCTATTACGAGCAGGTGCCATTCAATAACACACACAGGGGATACACACAAGCACACTAGCTCACTCAACTCACACTACACACTCGTGCTCACTCCCACTAACACCTGCAATAAGCCTGCATTCTCCACCATAAAAATGTTGCCCTGTGGGGTCAGGCCAATGCTCGGGATCTCAATATTGTGCTGTTAGACAGGAAGGTATGGTATAGAATTGCACATGCACACATATTACCAATTCAAGCACATACATACCCTAATAGTAATGACATGAAATCATACACAGTACATGCATACATATACATATATGCACAAGTTAAACACTGAGTCAGGTGACAGAGTGTGTGTGTTGATGTCTATGGTACCTATGCTTGGGGTGCTTGATGATTAAAGAGCAAGCAGCAGAGATCAGGGAAAAGGCAGAGGGGATGAGGCAATTGCAGTTGCAGACATCAGGGAAAAAGGCAATGGGGATAAGGCAATGACAAAGAAACAGGGGTTTGCAGGCAAAGAGGAGCTCAGGACAGCTGGAGCCACATGAGCATGGGACAGGTGTTGGAGGTGGTGGTGAGCCAGAAGCAGGAGAGGGAGAAATGAGACAGAAGTTAGAGGAGCAAGGAGCAAAGATTGGAGCAGAGTTAGAACTGTAGTAAAGCAAAACCCGACTCAGGGTTCCAAATAACAGTTTTATTAAATGAACACCATACTATACAGCTTGATTCCTAAACACACTCACACAATGGTAGCAGGGGAAAGAGACTCAGTGGAAGGGTTGAAGTCCAGGTAGAGAAGAGAAACAGAGTCCAAGTCCTTGGTTGAAGAGATGGTGCAGGTGATAGCTACCTATCCAGGCTGGGAGGAGGTCCTCAATGGCCAGTAGGGGTTTTTCTCCAGCAGGTGTTGTCCAGAGGGGGGTCGCTGGCAGGGCCACTGGGTTGATAGGCACATGACATTGATCAGGTCTGGTCCAGGTGAAGATGGCATCCTAAGGAGTCAATCTTCACTACCCCTTTTTACGGGGCAGACTACCTATGATCTCCTATGGGGAGGGCATGTCCAGGCAATGTTAGTCCTGTTCCAGAGGGTTCCAGATGTTCATTCTGAGCATGTGCAGTCTTAGAACAATAGTGGGTTGCCTCATCTTTTGTTTCTCGAATGCCAAGGTTGGTTTCAACAGCTGGTCCTGCTATCATTGTGTTTCACTCATCCATTCACTCTTTTGTTACAGTCATTCAAGGAAAACCAATTTACATAGGAGGTATGAGTCATAGTAGCAACATATTGTATAGGGCAGGGGACACAAGGTGGAGGCTTGGCATATAAAATGGAAACTTGACATTACTTGACCTTACTTTACAGATACAGGCCTAAACCAGACAGTATTAATATGAAACAATAAAAATCAATGCAGAAATGATAGGAATACAATTTAATACAATATAAAACAGTAACAATCAATATAAACATAACAGAACACTATTTAGAATATAAAAAAGGGGCTTATTACAATAATAGTATAAAAGAAATTAGCTTACTTAGTACTACTTGTAATCACTTATAAGGGATAAAGAGGGCAGAGAGAAAGTCAGAACTGTTTGGGGGAAGGGGAGGGAATGTATTTAAAAAAAAACAAACAAAAAAACTGGGGGTTTTGCTACATGTGTATGCCTAGTCTGTGCACGTACATAACTAAGTAACAGGCTTACTCATCTAGGAATAGAATTCCTACCTGAAGAATAAGTTGCATTTTTAGGCTATAGATGTCCAGAAATGTGATGTAGATGATCAAATCTCAATGCTCAGTTGAACAGGAAAGGAATAGAATGATATCCCTGGCATTCTGAAATGGCTCCGCAACACCCTGACAGGGCCAGTAGCAGATCCAGGAATTGGGTGAGAGGGGTGTGGCAATCCCACTTTGACTGTGCCATGCTAGTGCAGTGAGCTCAGAGCTTACCACCTGACTGGGCAAGGTCTATCCAGAGCCCCTGCTTTCATGTGGTTCCAGAGTCTTGAGGTGAAAGCCATGGCTGTTTTTCCTCCCCTTCCCCGCTGAATTCAGCAGTTGGGGAAAGCAGAAGATGAGAGGCAGCAGTCAGTTCTCACCCTCTGGACTCTGGAACTACTTGAAAGTAGGAGCTCCGGACAGTCCCTGCACTTGGAGCTCAGGTGAAGCACAGCCAAAGTGGGGCAGGGTGGTACAACTGCACTGTCACACCCACTCTGGATCTACCCCTAAATAGGGCTAGGTCCGGCTCCAGGGTCTTTTCCTCAGGGCACAAACCCTTCCCCCTTGAAAGGCTCCTTGAGGAGGAATCATCTCTCATAAGTTTTTTCTCCTCTAACCAGCCTCCTCTCACCATCCCCTGGTTCTAGCTGAATCTTGAGAAAACAGATGAACAATGGTGTATGAAGCTGTATGAATTTACCTTTCTTTATGGGGACCACCAAAGCCTGGAGGAATGAGAATAACCCATCTTGTACAGGAGCACCTCAATCTGGTGATTTTCTTAAGTATGTATTTGTAAGTGAAACCTTCCTTCCTTCCATGGGGTCAAATTTAGTATCAGAATCATTGCTACCAAGTTTCTTGGAGTCTGTATGAAATAAAAGGACAATTTATTTCCCTTGCCTATTGTAGGAAATTGTCTAAGTAGCAAAAATTACTACCACGGATGGCTAAACATATTTGTAAAGTAACACACTCATTGAATATCTCAGCAAAGAGACCTACTCAGCTCTTGAAATACAATCCATCAAGTCCTTTGTGGGAGGGAATAGAAAAAAAAAAACCTGTGCTGCTGCTTTATTTGTTCTATGCATAAAAACAGGACAGTTTTCACAATTAGTTCAGAAATGGTTAATACTGAAATCACTTAACAGTCCCCCCATCCCCTATTATTTATTTTGACCACGTACGGAAGGCCCCAGACCTAACTGAGAGTCAGCACCGCTTATATTGCTAGGAGTGTACATGAGTCAAAGTTTAGAAGGCAGTGACATTCTCCCAGCATGCATCTTGTATAAGTGTCATCACTTAGAGTTGTGACATTCCAGCTCCCTATTGTTTGGCTGATTAGTTAACCAGATCTAAAAATCCTGGATATTTATTATAGTTGCCAATCCAAATATGAATTTCACCTTTGAGAGCAATAGGAAACTTCATTGCCCATTTTATTTATCACATCATGACATTAGAAAGGAATGGCTTTAGCATTCTAATGCATACACTGCCTGATAAGAAGACGTCGTGAAGACAAATTTGTTATATTACAAAGGAGAAATTATCTATGAACATTTTATTATGATGGCTTTGTAACACTTTAAAGTTGTACATTATAGTTGAAATTCACTATATACCTACACCATGTCGGTATAAATTACTTGTGTAAGGTTCCTTTACCAAATGGCTTGAAGTGGGGACAGTGTACCCTTTAGCACAGAAAAGACTCATAAATGTTCTAATGTCAAAATTAAATCTTTCCAAGGGAATGTGCCTTATTTTAAGCATTTAAACTTTTTAATTTTAGAATGGAACATTTTGTTTGAGTTTTTTTTAATTAATGTTTTGTTTCTAAATATATTTTATAAGATTTAAAAATGGAGATAAGAATGACAGCTTTTGGTCATATCAATAGAGAATATTTAAATTGACATAAAAGTTTTGATCTGCTGCAGGGACCTGATAAATACAATTTAAATGACATAAATCTGGAGATAAATGACAAAATTCTGGATCAGTATATAGAAAGGACATCCAAATGAAATTTCCATCTCTTTTAATATCAAAGTTTTGCTATAGCACTCAGTATTTCTTCATTGCAAAAGATGATAGAGTAATAGCTATTAAGTTTAGGGGGAGAGTCAAAGCACAGCTGTCTCAGAGATTTTGGCCAGGTGTTGTCCAGAGTTGTATAATGCTGAAGGAATACTTCCTGGTCACTGACTGGAAAAAATAACTACATAGGGAAGTGCCTAACAAGTTCGGACCATAGTGCCAAGCAATATCTTATCTTATCTGTTTGATAAGGTCTATTTGGTCAGGTTAGGAGTGGCTCTTATTTTTGGACTAGTGATGGACTTTAAAAGTGTGATTAAGATTGTCACTTGATTTTTTTTTTCATAATTGAAATTGAATTGTGAATGCTGATCATCATCAGTAGCAATCCCTTGCAGGCGAGCATGATTGTCTTCCATGATTGCCTTATCTGTAGATCTGAAGATGGCTGACAAGGCCAATCTGGGATTGACAGGTTCTACTCAACATGGGCATGTGTTTCTGTGCAGGGTAGCAGCTCTGGAATCTTGGTTCAGTATGCTACATGCTGTCTCTGATGCTCCTGGTTTTCCATCTTTTTTGTCATCATGAGGTTTCAAAGTACTGAGATCCTTACAGCAGACTCTTCCTCCATTTGGGGTGGTCCTGGATGATAGTCTCCCACAAGTTAATGTCAATGTTGCATTTTTTCAAGTTGGTCTTGAGGACATCCTTGAAGTGCTTTGTTTGCTTTCCTGTTGAGCATATGCCTTGATTGAGCTGGGAAAAGAAAACTTGCTTCAGGAGTCTGGACTTGGACAGCCAGATGATGTGACCAGTCCAGCAAAATTGATGTTTGATGATCATCACCTTGATGCTCATGGTGTTTGCTTGCTAGAGGATGCTAATATTGGTGTGTCTATCTTTCCAATAGATCCAAATGATCTTCTACTATTGGTAGTTCTCCAGTAACTTGAGGTGTCTCCTGTACATTGCCCACATATCAGCTCCATTCAGTAGGGTAGGGATCAAAACTGCTTGGTAAACCATGACATTGATTTTGAATCTGATGTTGTTACCTTTGAACATCCATTTCCTTAGGCATCCAAAAGCTGCATTTGCTTGTTTGAGGTGATGTTGAATTTCTTTGCCGCTATCAGTCTTCTGCAAGCGATGGCTACTGAGGTATGGGAAATACTCAATATTATCCAGCATTTCACTGTAAATCTGAATGACTGGAACTGGGGACTGTTCATTAAGATCTTGTTGATTGATGACCTTAATCTTTTTAATGTTAAGTGTCAGTCCCATTTTCTTGTATGCCTTGGTAAAGACATTGATGATTGCCTGAAGATCTTCTTCCAAGTGAACACATGCTACAGTATCATCAGCATACTGGAGCTTGATTATTCAGGTTGGGGTGGTCTTGGTTTTGGTTTAGAGTCAGCTGAGATTAAACAGTTTACCATCTATTTGGTAGTTTAGCTCCACTCCAGCTAGAAGCTTTTTGCTGGTCAGATGTAGCATTGCAGTAAGGAATATCAAGAAGAGTGTTGGAGTGATAACATAGTCTTACTTAACTCCTGTCTGAACCTCAAAGGGATCTGTGATGTATCCATTACTGAGAACCACCCCTTGCATACTGTCATGGAGCATGTGAAGAATGAAGATGAATTTCAGTGGGCATCTGACCTTCAGAAAGATCTTGCTTAGCGCTTCTTGAGTGACAGAATGGAAGGGTTTTGTGAGATCAAAGAAGGCTATGTAGAGAGGTTTGTTGCTTCTGGCATTTTTCCTACAGCTGGCTATCGGGGAGATCATTTCAGCTGTGCCTCTTGATGCTGTAAACCCACACTGAGATTCTGGGAGGAGCTCTTCAGCAAGTGGAAGGAGATTGTTCAGGATGGTTCTTACAATGATCTTTCCTGTGGTTGATAGCAAGATAATCCCTCTGTAATTTCCACAGTCAGACCTATTTCCTTTCTTAAAGATTGTCACAGTTATGGTGTCTCTGAGATCATCTGGGATTTCCTCATCATTCCAGATCTGTAAGATGAGGGCTTGGGACTGTGGTGTGAGCTCCTCTCCTCCCTGCTTGAAGATTTAAGTGGGGATCCCATCTGCTTCAGATGCCTTATCATTCTTCATCTGCTTACTGGCTTTCCTCACCTTTTCAAGGGTTGGAGGGATTCTGAGATTATCTTTGACTGGGTATTATGGGATGGAAAGGAAAACACTCTCATCAACAACCATCTCAGTTAAGAAGGTCTTCAAAATGCTCCTCCCGATGGGCATTGATGGCTCCCCTTTCCTTGATCACATCTCCACCATCCTTAGTTCTCCAGGGGCTGGCCCCTCAGTGTTTGGACCACAAGTAACTGGTGCCTCCTGAATTGGGGGGGGGGGGAGGGGGCACATGCAGAAGCCGCCAACATCAGTGGCCCTGTCAATGGGGCCACCAGCCCTGTCAACAGCATCAGTGTCGGCCATCGGGGGGGGGGGGGGGCACATGAACCATCGTGCACCCGCCTACCAGTCGCTTATGGTTTGGACCATAGATGGTTTTGGTGACACTGAAAAACACCTAGATGTTGAATCCCCTTCACCTTGTCTTCCCACCATTTGTTTTTCATATCACAGGTCTTCCTTTTGACCTCTGCCTTGGCTTGTTGGTGATTCAATATCTTTTACTTGAAGTTGGTGTCATTTTGCCAAGCACAAAAGGCCTTGTGCTAGTAGTTGATCAACTTTTGGATCTCCCTGTCAGTCTCATCAAACCAGTCTTGGTATTTTCTGAAAGAGAATCAAAGTGTCTATTCACAGGCACTGATGGCAGTGTACTTTAAGTGCTGCTAACATTATTCCATTGCTGTTGACTGGAATTCACCAGTTTTTTGTTGAGGCATTGGTAGAAGAGGTCTCACTTGAATTGGGTCCTTGAGTCCTTTGACATTGACCTTTCATTTGCATTGCTTCTGATGCAGCCATTGTTTGGGAGCCAGTTTGAGTTGACATAACTGGGCAAATGAGTTTATGATCAGTCCAGTCTATCATAGCTTGAGTCATGCAGACAATTTTGCAAATATTGGGCACAAACATTGGCGTAGTCAATCAGGTATGGATGTTGCCATGATGTCTTTTACCTGTTTTCTAGCAGGAGAGGCTGTTGGTGATGGTGAATCCATGTTCCATGCTTTTGGTTAAGAGTAGGATGCCTGTGGAGTTAACCTTTCCACTCCTTCCTTGCCAATGGTTCTGTTCCAGAAGTTCGAGTCCCTTCTGACTCTGACATTGACATTTCTGAGTAGAATAAGTCGTCTTCCTCTGGAACATCAGAAAAGGCTTGGTTAAGGTTGATGAAGAATTCCTCCTTGTTTTCATTAGTGGCATCAAGAGTTAGGAAATATGTGTTGATGACAGTGGCATATTGGCTCCCTGCCAATTTGATACAGAGAGTCATAAGGTGCTCATTAATTCTGATAGGGAACTCATGGAGTAGATTTATGAGTTCATTCTTAATGTCAAAACCAACTCCTTGAAGTCAGTGTTCTCCTTCCTATTTACCCTTACAGAAGAGGGTATAGCACCTCCTTGTTCTTTGAGCCCCCCATCTCCCACTTGCCACATCTCGCTCAGTGCAGTGATGTCAATGTTGTGTCATCAGAATTATTAAGGCATGATTGCAGTGCAGAGCTCTGGGTTTTCACTATTAGGATTGTTCATGAGAGATGAGAAGTTCCAGATCACAAAATTGATTGTGTCTCTTCATTTATTTCAATCACAGTAAAGGTGATCCTACTGGACATGGTTGTCCAAAAGGTAAGCAGACTATGTTTAGGACCATTTTGGTAGCCTCCTCCCCATGTGGGGTGAACAGAGTGGATCCTAAAATGGGATGCTCAATCCAGGCCTCACAAGCCTACTCCTCTTGTCCTTAGCTGGTTGCCAAAGGGCTTGATAAAAGTGCTACGCCTGTTTTCATGGAAGATGCCTGATAACTAGGACTGTGCAAGGCTTCAGTCCCTGATTTGATTCAGTGAAGATTTGGCCTGATTCGGTGGCTGAATCTCTGAATTCAAATCGAATCAGAGGACCCTTTAATCTCTCCAAATTGAATCAGAACCCTCTGAATTGATTCGGAGACATTCGGAAAGATTTGGCGATTCAGACATAAACACAATTTAAAATATTTTTTCTATATATCTCTAGGTAACAGGCGGCTCATGAATTCCATGATGCTGGGGCACATGGAGTATTCCACAGAAGCACGGGGGGGGGGGGGGGGAGTCCCCAGCACGCTTCTCAGCAGACCCAGAAGTGAAGCAGAAGCACTTCCAGTCCACTTCTGGGTCTGGCAGCGAGCAAACTGTGGGGCCCCTCTGCACTCGCTCAGCTCAGTGACTGATGCCTCCTGGGTCTGGGGGGGCACCCTGGGTTCCCCTGTGACTGATTACCAAGTCAGGGGGGTTTGGAGGGAGGCCCCCATGCACTCCTCGGCTGACCTGAAAGCATTCAAGCCATTTCCAGGTTCATTACCAAGCATGTGGAGGCCCCCCACCCCACGCTTCTGTGGGATGCTCCATCCGCCCCAGCATCGCAGCATTCACAAGCCATGCTGGTACCTTGAGGTATGTAGAAAAAACATTTAAAGACGTGTCTGTGTCTGAATCTCTGATTCTCCAAATCAGCATCGAATCTTCAGATTTGGATTCAGCCAAATCAAATCAGGGACAGTGATCTGAATCAACGAATTGAATTACTGTTCCTGATTCAGGCCAAATCTGAATCCAAATCAAATAAGGCCCGCTTTGCACACCCCTATTAATAACTGGTGCAGAAAATACTTTGGTTAGTATTCTACAATGGGTCAGTCAAGAGGTTTGCAATACCCTTGTCTATATTCTGCCTGTGATGATAGCTAAAGGTCTCTTCACTCCCAAGGAATCTTTATTTGATGGCTAGAAGATGATATTTAGAGGTTTGCTTTTAGGAATTTGCTTTTAGGTAAAGTAGATATGCAATAGAAAAACGGTCCAGGGAAAAGGCAAGGGTTAATAGGTTTCTAAAACCTGTTTGTGAAAAAGTTTCCTTCATGGTCCACTGTGTCTGAAGCCAGCAGACACATGAGCTGTGAAATTGGACAAATGTACCACACTGTTCCATAACATAAGACAAAGTGGCATTAGATCACAGTGTCAAACTGCAGAGCCCTTGGGATTTCCAGTTTTGTTGGGCAAAGACTGGTAAATGCCCAAATTAAGATATGTGTGCATATAATGGGTTTGTGAAACAAAGGAATATGATGACAGGACAGAATGTGGACAGTAGGATGACAACAGGGGAACCAATCAATGATGCCCAGAGATGAAAAGCCATCAGAGGGGAGAAAGAATACAAAAGGAGGGATTTGAGAGCACTAGAGTCCTTGAGGGGGGAACCTGAGCCTACCATAGACAGAGGGCACACCACCAGTCTGTCTCACCCACCCCACTGGAGAGTGGGGCTGGAGAGTGGGGCTGGGTAGTGGGCCTTGGCCTTTGACCTTGGCTGCTTACATCTGACATTCAAGAAAGAACCTCAGGCTGAAGCTCACATATCAGCCAGATGTAACTGCTCTCTATGACAGCTATAGGAATGGTAGATATAGATTTGTTTGCATTATTCTTATCTGCTATTGCTATGTATCAATACAACTTGCCTATTATTGAATGGAGAGATCCTGGTTGGTCGGAGGGTTTGAGTCTACCCAGAACAAGGTATCTGGGGTAATGAATCCAGTGCCGACACTATCCAGCATTTGATCAGAACCAGCATGTAAATGAGTGTGAAGTTTGACAGGAACTTTAAAATAAGCAAAATTATGGGAATATTTTGTGCCAAGGCATTTCTAATATTTTGTTTGAAGCTCATATGTGGATGTTGAGTTATATCCTTGCTTGAGGGACTCCTCTGAAATATATTGAACTGTGTAATATAATTCACTAGAAATTGCCATTGAGTTATCACCTGTTACTGATGACCAAAAGAAAAAAGACTTAAGTCAGCAGTTTGAAGTTAATGTACCTGAAATGCTATTTAAATTTCTCTGGTTGGGCTGTAGGGTGATTAAGTTCTCATGATTTTGTCAAAAGGATTTTTTTTTTTAAATCTCTCCAATAATCTATTTACTATGGTCTGAATGCTGCCCCATCTTGCTCTAGGGGAAGGAGGAAGAATCTCAGCATATCAGGGCACCAGAGAGAGACAATTCAATTTTTGCACCCCTTTCAATACAGGGAATGTGTAGTTGCTTGTCTACTAGACCCTAAGAAGGGACCATTTAATACCAGTCTAATTCTTAAACACCAGCCTGGTTATGGCAGTGTAGTTTTCATATACTATCATCTGCTTGGTCATTATTGCTTCATCCCGCTTCTTATACTATATGGGTTTCTGCTGTATGGGTAAGTTCACTTTTGACCTGTCCTTAGTTTATACCTACTACTAGTAGTCATAATGGTATCATAGCATCTATGGGTCCTAGTCATGGCCAAGGACTCCATTGTGCCAGGCACTGTACTAGCACAGAACAAAAAATAGTCTCTGCCCCAGACAGCTTACAGTTTAAGTGTAATACACAGACAATAGATGGTTTCAGACAGAGTACAACTAATAAGACAGTATTGATCTCCATAATAGGCAGTGGTCTCTATATACCAGCAGCCTACTCATCATCATATTCCTGTAGTATTTTAGGCATGATGAGAGGGGGATTAGAGAGGCAAGAGGAAAACAAGGAGAGAAGAGTGTCATGGAAGCCTTGAAAGGACACATTTTCTACAGAAATACGGTTGACTGTTTTGTAGTCATGTTTACAGATCACTGAGGACTAGACTGGAGAACTAGGTTTGAGCTTTGCCTAAGAGAGAGGATTAGCAACTGGGATGAGCAATTTAAGTGAAATACAATGTTTGTAAGTGAATTTGTGGGGGAGGAGGTGGGTTAGAGAGAAGAACTTCAGACAACAGTTATAGGCAGTGCATTAAATCAGCTCAGATTAAATAGGATGGTTGTTGGAGAGTTAAGTCAATTATTATTATTTTTTTTAAATGAGAGATACTGACACCTGCTGGTATTGTCAGCTGAAAGAGCCAGAGGCAAGTGAGAGGTTAAGGAGAAGAGTAAGGAAGAGGATGAGAAGGGCCATGAGGGAGCTCAGGAGGTGGGTGAAAGTCCTTAGGGCAAATGTGAGCATCAGAGAAGAGCAGCTGAGAAATTTTTACCTGTGACTTGGAGAAGGAGACAACTGTAGGAGGGGAAGAGAAGGAAAGATGAGCCCTGGGACGGTGAAGGCCTGATTGTATTTTACCAATTTTGTCCAAGAAGAAATTGATAAGATCATTTTCAGAGAGAGCACTGAAGGCAGAAAGCAGGAAAGTTTTAAGGAGTGGGTCAACATTGGAAAGAGGTGTCTGGGATTGCAGAGATTCAGTTTACCTGGAGAAGGAGTATTGACTAGCTGGCAGATGGCAAAAATGAAGGAAGAAAAAACAAATTGTAAGTTGGGAGAGAGAATCTTTGTTAATAGGATAGAAGTGCTCCAGTACACAAGAGCACAAGCAGAGGAAATGGGTATTTTTTATTTTGTGTCTTCCAGTGAAAACTGAGGCTTGATATGGCCCCTAATATGCTAGTTACTATGCAAGCATGTTGTTAAAGCAGTTCCTTCAAAGCTAAACAGATAAAGCAGGGAAAGTATGAGAGAAATTAAGTTATTGCCATTTTATACATGGAGCCCTGAGGAGTTTAAGTGAATTACCCATGCCCACACAGGAAGTGCATGTCTTGACAGGAATGGAACCAAAGTCTCCTGAGTCCTAGTCCAGTGCCTTAATTACAAAAACCTTTCCCTCAGCTGCTCAAATTCATTAACAAGTAAGTGGCTATCTTCTGAAGAATCGGTAAAGGACAAAAACTTACCATAAAGACAGAATTCTAATATATATGAATTTGTGTATGAACTTAAATGGGGAACAATAACATCCCATAAACCCAAATTCTTTCTATGTAACCTTGCAGGGATAATTTTTTTGTTTAGTAGCCCTTCTGTGAATCCCACTGAAGGGAAATTGAAAATTTATCCCACTGAGTTTAATGATGTTTAATGGGTGCAAGTGAACATTGAATCTGCCCCACAGCGTTCAGTGTAATTTCATGGCTATGGCAAAGTGCAGGATTAAACCTAGATCTTCTGAATCCTTTTCGAATGCTTTAACTACAAAATCAACTCTTCCTCTGCATGGAAGGCTGTATCTAAGGCTATTTTCTCTTACATGAATTCCACTTAGAAGATGCGAGCAGTATATCTTATTGAGAGCTTGTTAATTAGAATAATTAGTTGCCATAAGGAATACATTATTAGCAAAAATGGTTTATGCTAATTTATGAATCATGGGAAAAATTTCTTACTCCATGAACCTTGATTCCTGGAATTGTTTATTGAACACGAGAGTCTTATGCCTGCTATGGTTTTGGGGTCTTTCTTTTATACTGATGCATAGAAAATGCAGGATTGTCAGTTCCAGGTATGGTAACAATCTGAATATATCTGAGATCCATATCAGTTCATTCATTCATATGTCTCTTAATATAGCATCTACCATTTAGGGATTCTATAATTATTTCTGTAAGCCAAATAATTTACTTTGATGAGCTGAACAGTATGGAGCTCATAGTCCTATAAAACCTTCTTCTTTTATTCTCTATCCTACCCCACTTTCAGAAACTGTCTATAAGCCTTTTGTTCTAAGGTTATTTCTATAATTACAGCTGTTGACCTCATATGTATAACTCCCCACTTCTACTCTCACACATTGCCTCTTCGTTCTTATACTGGACCTCTTTGTTTCCTTTTGTCTCTACAGTTAAGAGCATCATTTTTAATTGCTTTTCACTTGCACTCTATTTTGGATTCATTTTGCTGTTTCATCCCCCTAATGCCTGGTAGAGGATGGGAAGGATTATGCTATATATTTTAAGATTTAATTAAAACTAAAAGTATTAGGGTTACTTTAATGGAGATTATGGGCCTAATTTTCAGGGGTGCTGTGTGCAATACCCACTGTTCAAACAGTAGGCACATTTTTCTATCCCTGATTTAAGGCATTTCTCAAAAAAATAAAACAACAGTTTCCTTACAGACCTAGTTAACACAAATCTTACTGAACTGTACGAGGAAATAACACAAGCAATCTTCCATAGACCCACTATCACCTCTACTGGATGTCTCAGACCATTGATGCTTTGAACATTCTTAGTACTTCTCAGGAGAGCATTCTGTAGGATCTGGCCCTACAGGTACAGTATACGTAAAAAACCACTGGCATGTGTGCACACGCACACAAACACATCTACAGGAAACCCTCCCTATTCGCTGGTTTGGCATTTGTGGTTTCAAAGATTCATAAATTCCAAACCCATATTTTAAGTACACTTTATACACTTACAGGAGCTCCTCAGGAGTTCTATGCTTGCTGCCGCTAGGCTCCCGCCATTGCCGCCAGGCTCCCATCATCGCCACTGCGCTCCTACCATCACCACCAGAGCTTGCCCCTCTCCCCACCAAGCTGCCAGGGGCACTGTGTTCATGAACGCAGACTGTGTTCATGAACATAGTGCCTTTTTTGTGGATTTAGCCATATGCACATCCTCCATGCACTTTAAAAATGGTGAATTTAAACTATTTGTGCCTAAATTTGTGCCAAATTTAGGTATGAATAATTAAAGCATGTTAACAAACATGTAGACAAATAAAGGGCATTAACACTGTTTGTGTGTGAACTGACTTGGGACTAACTTTAGTTTCAAATCAGTCCACATATAGCATTAATGCGCTTTAACACCTGCATGTGTTACAGATGTAAACCTGTTTAACATGCATTGAGCTAATGCATATTAAATTTAAGCACACTTAAATGCATGTGTAGATGTGCCCAGACAAAAGGCATGATATGAAGTGCCTTTTGTGTGACTACTGATTCATAATCGTGGGGATTCAGCTAATAAAGTTTTTATATTAAGAAAGTTATAATTTGCTAGCAGGACACTCAACAGCTGCCTGTGGAATAAGACAATATGCCTTTCCCCTCCCTACTGGGCCTAATTCCCTGGTAACCTTATTGAAAATGTGCATGGGCTACAAAACTAAAGATTAACTGTCCAGGGACCTGCTTCCTGGAGCTTATTTGAAGATTAAATCAAATGGCAGGCAATATATATTTGGTAATTCAGCTTTGTTTCAGACTTTTCCAATCTAGTGGCAAATGTAATGGAAGAATCTGACACTCAAAAGCAGTAAAAGGGATTTTTATTTTTTTATTTTTCTTTTCCTATTTGAAAATGCTCTATAGTTCTTTTTGTTATGGTGAAATTGATTTTAATAATTTATTTCTTTGTGACTGAAGATCTGGTGCTTTTATTTTTTGGAACAAATATCAAAGAAATATTGTTAATTACAGATGACCCTGGTGCTTTTTTTCCTTGGTTTTTTTTTTTTAAAGAAGAGAGATTGTTTTTCCTAATTTATTCCATAACAGAGACCATTGAAGGTATTTAAAGATGAGCTTCAAATTATAATGTAGTAGTATTTATTTAAATTGGGAAAAACAGGTAATTTTTTTAAAACTCAGTGTTTAGGCTATGTATTAGTAAATGGATTTCTATCAAACAAATTGGAGTGAGATGGATGGAGATGTTATGCTGTCTTAAAAAACTATATTTAGAAGGCACGTTTAAAGACACCAAAGTGTGATTTGTCCTAGTAGCAGACATCTGAAGAACAAGTGACATTCTTACACAAAATCCATATTGGTGATGTATTTAATTACAGAGTTGATTGAAATTGACAGCTTTAGTGACCTATGTGTGTACTGGTACTGACTGATGGATGCTTCAAATCTGGTTACTTTTAAACCAATTCACATGCTGTTCAATAATATCCTGTCAAGCTGCAAACTAAAATTTTACAAGTATATGGACTAGGCAGAGAATGTTTAATTAAAATAAGGTAGAAGGGAATTATACTTAAATATTTATATTATCGTTAAAATGTGATCATTACAATTTGAATACAAGATAAAGAAAATCCAATATTACCCCAGTTAGCTATGTGCCATTGTTCTTCCTAATCAATCATATCAGTGAAAGATCTTTCAATACAGAATAATATTGTTAGGTCTAGCTTCCTCTGATTATGCAGTAGTACCTCCCATTAACATCCAGATACAATCATGAGAAACTACTGGCAGCCATCTCAGTGGCATCTGCTACAATCCTGGATAGTTATGTTGTAGGTCAGGGAACAGCACAGAGTCTTTGGAGAAATAAGAAGTGAACTCCTTAAACTCCATGCTCACTCTGCTTGGGGTGCATACTTATATTTAGATTGATGGAACTGAGCTTAGCGTAGTAGAAAATTTGGTGTGCAAGCAGTCACATTACTTATTATGGTCTAAAAATGGTGCATACAGTTTAAAGTTATCTCTCATCTAATGTGGTCTAACTCTAGGCCAATCGGTATTTCACTGGTTTAATGAATACTTGTACAGTTCTCCTGTCAGTACAAGTTAGTACATTTTTCTCCAGCATCTCAGCATACATTGCTTCTGCCTGCTTTCCGCCCCAGGCAGGGAAATGCTCTGGCATTTGGGCTATTCTTCACTGCTTCAGCTGACCATGGCGCAAGCCCTGCTCCCTGGCTGTCTTGGGGACAAGGGCCTTTTCCAAGCCCTGCCACTTCAGGCTGCAAGGAGCTTCAGAGGGCTGAGGCATATGCATCCCTCGCATGTGAACAGGGCTCTGGGCACCCAAAACACTGGGCTAGACCCTGACACCTCCAAGACTCAATGATCCAGCCTTAAAGCACCCCAGGACCCACACACACATCTGAAGAAACAGATCAAAACCCCCAAGACTCAGGCATAGACCTCAAGACTCGGGACCTCAAGACTTGGATTCAGACCCAAAAAACCACAACTAAAAATTCAGATCCAAGCACCCTGTGAACCAGACCACAGTGTGCTTGAGCTGGTGAGGCCTTTTGTCTTCAAGGCAGGGGGTACATGGGTAGAATGAGCTAACAGGGAGGTAACCCTGCCAAATTCAGGACTTGGCTGGGCATGGCTGGCCTGGCTACTGCTGACAGACACCTGAGCTATGTTAGCTTGGGGCATAGGCGGGTGGGTGTGGCCAGCTTCCTCCCCTCCCCCACAGATGGTCAGGGCTGGCATACATGCAGGCGTAGCTGGTGAGCTTAGACTGGTGGGGCAGTGGAGCATCCCACAGGAGTGGTGGGGGAGGAGGGGTGGCAGTTTGCAGCTGGCCAGGAGCAGGGGTGGGGTGGTTAGCAGCCTCCCCACTAGCGGTCAGAGTGCTGGCCAGCTGCAAACCCTTCTCTCCCACTCCCAGATGGCTGCAAACCCCATTTCCAGATGGCTGCAAACCCCCTTCCCCCTGCTTCTGTGGGACACTCCACCGCCCCACCAGTCTGAGTTCATCAGCTGTGCCTGGATACATGGCCAACCAAACTGGGGCAAGCAGGTGAGTGCCTCTGGAAAGTATGTGGTTTTGTGGGGTGTGGTCAACCAAGGAGAGGCCAGCAAGTTAATTCCCCCAGAAGGCTCATGGCCAGGGGAGGTATAGTCAGCCATCTGGGGGGTGTCAGGTGAAAGCCTCTGGAAAGTTCAGGGCTTGTGAAGATTGTGTGATGTGGATTTGGGGTCACTCTGGAGCAGGGGACACACCCAACCAGACCTGGACCCAGTTGGAGTGAGTGGGAGAGCCTTGTGCCAAGACTCACACCCATGGCCCCCACCAACACCCTCACTGCCAGATCTTCACCCACCTGTTGATATTTGGACCCACTTGTAGACACCCAGACTCGCGAGACCCCACCAAACACTATGATAGAATCTGTCTTATCTTCCCTTGGTATCTACAGCTGAGCACAGATATGGATCATCACTGATGTCTGGTGTCACAGCAGAAAACAGGTATCATGCTGATCCCCAGTGACACAGGGGAACCAGTACGCAGGTGCAGCTGGAGTTGGTCTGTAGCTCTCTTGATCTCTTCCTGGGCAGTGGAGCCATAGCCACTGAAGTGCAGGACCTGGCAACAACTCTGATAGCATGATGATGAAAACACAAGAGGTGGACCCTGGTGCCATGCTGTCCACCTCACAGGTGACCCTGGGATGAGCACCAGTTCCCTGATAGACTTCAACCCCTCTGAATCTGGTGAAACCTATATGCCTGAAAACACCATTTCCTGTGTCTTGGCCAAGAGAATTCCAGCCCCTGTCCTCTGCTGGTTCCTCCACTGACACTGACACAGCTCATCAGTCAGTCTTCCTAGTCCCAGCACAGGGAGCTCACTCCCACTTCTGGGAGGCCTGGAGGCCTGAAGAATGCACAGTAGGCCTGTGCAAATAGGAAAGTATTCGATTCAGGTTCGCATTCAGATTCAGCCAATTTGGAGGACAGTGATTCGATTCAGATCAGTGTCCTGAATCGATTGAGCTGAATTGGCTTTGGAAGATTCAGTGCTGATTCTGAGAGATTTGGTGATTTGTATCAGCTAGGGAGAGGCAGGCACAGTCTGATGGCTGCAGGTTCTCCTGTGGCTCCTCCAGCTGTGCCTGCCTATGTCTGGGTAGGGGGAGCTGCGAGAGAAACCCCCATAGCTACCCTGCCTGGACCCATCGCCCACCCTGGGGCTGCTGGAGCTGAGTGCTGCTGGGATCTAGGTGACTGCTGGAGCTGCCCCAGCTCCAAGACAGTGCATGGCACCCTGCTGAGCCACACTGCACCCGCACCATGAAGCAGCTTCTTTGCAGGTTCCAAGATGGGGGACGCAATCCCCACTGCCCCATGCTGTGTGGGGAGGGGCTCTGCCACAAGTGCCCAGAGGCCATGATTGCCTCTGCCAGAGCCGGTGAGTACAGGGTTTTTTTTTCATTTTTTCCCAACCAAGTGCTGGGAAGCTGGGCCAGGTGGGAGATGGGGCTGGGTAGTGCAGCCATGGGGGCTTCTCCCACAGCTCCTCTGGCTGTGCCTGCCTCTGTCCTAGTGGGGGGAGCCACAGGGGCTATGCCCTGCTGCCGCTTGGCCAGTCAGTGCGGGGGCTGGGGTTCGATGCAGGTGTGGCTTGCTCCAGGGGACAGCAGGGCATAGCCCCCCATGCCCACTGCTGCCACATCCACATTCCATGCCCCCCGCTTCCCTCCCGGAGTAACATGCCCCCCCCCCGACTGGGCAGCTTGTCCCAGCCCCAATCCCTCCCTCCCCCATGCCCCTTCCCTCCCCACTCCCTCCCCACTCCCCTAACCCCAACAGACTTACCAGCTGGAGGCAGCTGTGTCAGCTGCCTGTTTAGTTTATCACCAAATCTCTGAAGTGGCCGAATCTTTTCTGAAGCTTTTCTGAATCCATTTGGATGGTTCAAATCGATTCAGAACTTTTAATTGGTCTCCTGATTTGATTCAGATTCAGAGATTCGGTCCCCGAATTGGGGCAAATTTCCTCTGAATCAAACCAGCTACTGAAGCTTTGCACAGCTCCAATGTACATTCCTGCTTGCAGTCCCAGTGCAGGGATCTGAACAGCATCCCCAACTCCATTTGATCTGGTATGAAGGCCTGAACAGCACCCACCCTTCCTCCTGATCCCAGGGTTGATCCTAGTAGTGCCAAGGCAGAGCCCACTGCCAGGGAAGGTATGAGTCAACATAGCACCCATGTGTGGATATGATGGAGACCCAGGTACTCAAGAAAGCCTCCCCCCTGGGGCAGTGACCAAGCATGGGCCACATATGACACCTAAAGATGCTTCTGGACCCCCTTCCACACCCTTCATGTGGGGGTGAGTGGCCACGGTTGGCACTGGATTTTATGACCCAGATACTTTGTTCTTGGTGGACCCAAAACCCTCAGACCAACCACAACCTTTCCATTTGATAATAGGTGAATTTTATTAATACACAGTGATAACAGATAAAAATAATGCAAACAATTCTATATCTACCAGTTCTAGAGCTGTCATCAAAGGAAAGGTATGTCTGACCAATACGCAAGCTGCACCCTGAGGTTCTCTCTTGAATATTAGAAGTCAGCAGCCTGGAGGTTGGAATCCAAGGCTCACATCCCCTCCCCAGTGGGGTGAGTGAGACGGGCTGTTGGTGTGCCTTCTGTCCATGATGGCCTCTGGTTCCCCACTCAAGGACACTTTGCTGCTCTGAAATCCCTTCTTTTGTAATCTTTTCCCCTCCTGATGACTCTTACTTTTTGGCCATCACTGACTGGTTTCTCTGTGGTCGTCATACTGTCCATGTTCTGTCCTGTCAGCATAATCTTTTGTTTCACAAACCCATCACATGCACACACTGTAATTTGGGCGTTCCCAGTCTTCTCCTAACATGATTTATTCCCCCAAACCAGAAATCTCAAGGGCCCTGAAGTTGGGCACTGTGACAGTACCACTTTATCTCATGTTATGGAACAGTGTGGTACACGTCTTTAATTTCCCAGCTTGTGTATGTTTGCTGTTTGGCTGTTGTAGATACAGTGGGTCTTGGAAAAACTATCTCACAGGCAGGTGTTTTAAAATCAGTTAAACTTTGCTGTTGCCCTGGACCATTATTCTTATGCATATCTACCTTACCTATAAGCCAATTCCCCAAACCAAACCTCTCAATACCATTTTTTAGCCACCAGCCACTACTGAGTATTCCTGTGGTCAGAACCCCAATCAGCCCATTAGGCCAAAAATTCCCAAAGGGAAGGTCCTGGGACATGGAGGGAAGGAGGTGGGGCAGGCAGTGTTATGCTTCTACCATGGCAGGACAAAGCACATGGCCTAGGGAGCTTATTGCTCAACTATTCACTCAACACTGGTCAGATCACACCCCCATTCCACTCCTTTCCTTGGTCATTTAGCACTTCATTGGTTAACAGGTATGTAAATAAATCTGGCTTTGTTACACCGACCCAATATCCCTCAAGGCCATCCTTTGTTGCTAAGAAGAGCTGACCAATCCCTTCCTCAAGTGCTGGGACAACTCCTGGCCCACCCCACCTTCCTATCCACCATGGTGGAAACCACAACCCTTCCCCCCCATTCCCCCAAATCCAGCAAGGAGCAGTCTAACATGAGCTGCCCAAAACCAGTTAAAGATAATCATCGCTGGATGAGAATGGTCTCTGAGCCCCTCTGAGGGTCCTTAGCTTATGCTTTCCTGCCCTAATGTGTGGGCACACTAGGGCAACAAGAAATATGTACGACAACTCCTGAGGCTTGTACATCATGGGTAGGGATCCAGAGAGGGGTGTGGGTGAAATAGCTGACACACTTGCTATTAACAAGAGGAGACTTCCTTTGGTTCTCTTTTGGAAGCCTCTGGACAAGGTGGAAGGAGAGGGTTACTGTGAAAGGGAATTCCCCAAGAAGGTACAGTCCCCAGTGGTGGCCAGGACAGCTAGACAAGTACACACTCAGCTGTATTTGGCAATCTCTGCCAGCCCAGGGAGCCTGTAGGGCACACTTGGTAGGATGTATACTGAGAGGCCCCCTGCCCACGGGCTGTTGCTAGCACAGGATGCCTGCACACCTCCTCCCCTGAACATCAAATGCTAGCATGCTGCTTTAACTAGCTCATACCACTTAAACCAGTTCATTGGAATGCTTGTATGCACTCTTGGTCACTCTACAGCTTTAGTCACAGTCAGCAGCAAGGAGCTACTGAACTATCTATGTTCCATAATTAAAATAGACTGCACTGAGTTACTGTGTATTCAGTCGTTCCTCATGAACAGGACTGGGAGGATAGCAATAGGAAAGTGTTCTTTTTTTTTAGCCCAAATTCCTATCTTTTGGAATTCCGGCTTTAAACTAGGTTCATTTGGGGACGGGGATGTTGACGACAAGGAGAGGCCAGGAGCAACGAACCTCAAGCCAGGTGCTAGAACAGTCCAGATAAGTACCAAGGGCCCCACTAAGCATAAGAATGGAGAAGTAGCAAGGGCACCTACTGTGGGGCTTAGATGCCTCTATACTAACGCTAGGAGCATGGGGAACAAGCAGGAGGAACTTGCACTCCTGCTTGCAAATAAAGAACTCGACCTGGTTGGGCTAACAGAGACTTGGTCGGATCCTGCCCATGACTGCACATTGATGGCTACAGGCTGCACAATGAGGGCTACAGGCTGTACAGATAGGAGAGAGTAGGGGAAAAGCAGGGGGGCACATTGTTCTCTATGGTAAGGAGCAATATACATCTTCCATAGTTAATTTGGGCCAAGAAGAAGGGCAAATTGAGGTACTATGGGTCAGGTTATAGGGGGGTTGGGGTGAAAGGGACTCGGTAGTGGGGGTCTACTACAAGAATTCTTGAGACAACTCTCAGAGTCAGTGCACTCAAAGGACCTGGTTGTCATGGGTGACTTTATCTTCCCAGACATCTGCTGGGAGAAACAGGCAGCCAGGTCTGCCTGTTCACAAAAGTTTCCAACCTCCTTACAGGACCTTCACCTATCGCAGGAGGTATGCATTCCCACTAGGGGAAATGCCTTACTAGACTTGGTACTGGCCACAGGGGATGACTTTGTGGGGGATCTGCAGGTGCAAGGTAACCTAGGGGATATTGACCACCTATTGATAGGGTTCACTATCTGGAGGAAGGTGGGAAAGATAACTAGTAGGGCAAAAGTGCTAGACTTCAGGAAGGCCAATTTCAACAAGCTCAGGAGATTAGTTAGGGAGGGACTGACTGAGAAAGGCCTTAGAAAATGGGAGTCCAGGAAGGGTGGGCATTTCTCAAGGGACTACTCCTGGAGGCACAGAAAAGGACCAACCCAGTACACATAAAAGGGGGCAAAAAAGCAAATAAATCTTCTTGGTGGGGCAGGGAAATCCAGGAGAGCCTGAAGGGAAAAAAAGAGGCCTACAGGCTATGGAAGCAGGGGGGATGCCACCATGGAGGAGTATGCCTGCTTGGCTCGAGCTTGCAGGGAAACTGAGGAGAGCCAAAGCAGAAATGGAGCTTAGACTGGCAGCAAAAGTTAAGGATAACAAAAAGTCATTATTTAAGTACATAGGAAGCAAAAAGAAGGTGCAGGGTAACTTGGGGCCCCCTTAGGATGAACTAGGACAACTGGTAACAGATAGGATGGCCAAAGCAGAGCTTCTAAATGATTTATTTGCATCTGTGTTCCTGGACACGAATACAAAAATGCATCCCATTGGGACCTTAGGTAAGACCAGTATAGATACCAACCCACCAACTGTTTGAGCTGACCTAGTAAAGGGGCACCTGGAGGGGTTGAATGTATTTAAGTCAACAGGCCCTGATGATCTTCATCCTAGGGTACTTAGGGAATTAGCTGCAGTCATAGCAGAGTCACTGGCACAACTGTTTGAGCACTTGTGGTGCTCAGGATAGGTCCTGGAGGACTGAAAAAGGGCCAATGTGGTCCCTATTTTCAAGAAGGGGAGGAAGGAGTAACCGGGTAACTATAGGCCGGTTAGCCTCACCTCTATCCTTGGCAAGACCTTTGAGAAAATTGTTAAGGATCATATTTGTGGGGGACCAGTGGGTAAAATGATGCTAAGGGGCAATCAGCATGGGTTCATAGCAGGCAGATCCTGCCTGACTAACCTGGTTTCATTTTACGATCAGGTCACAAAATGCTTGGATGAAGGAATAGAGGTAGATGTTATTTACTTAGATTTTAAAAAGGACCTTGACACAGTGTCCCACCCAATTCTTATAAACTAAACAGTTGCAATGTAGATAATTACACAGTCTGGTGGGTAGAAAATTGGCTTATGGGATGCACCCAGAGAGTGGTGGTGGATGGGTCAGTTTCTACCTGGAGAAATATGGACAGCGGAGTCCCCCAAGGCTCTGTCCTGGGACTGGTACAATTCAGTATCTTCTTTAGTGACTTGGATGAGGGAGTAGAAAGCACCCTGTCCAAGTTTGCTAATGACACCAAACTATGGGGGAAGGTACACAAACTAGATGGCAGGGAGCAAATCCAGGCTGATTTGAACAGGCTGGGGAAATGGGTCGAACAGAATAGGATGAAGTTTAACGAGGATAAGTGTCATGTGTTGCACCTGGGGAGGAAGAATCATAAACACTCTTACAGCCTGAGAAGTACCACTCTAAGTAGCACAACTGTGGAAAGGGATCTCAGAGTCATAGTCAACTCCCAAATGAACATGAGTCACCAGTGTGATGAGGTAATAAGTAAAGCTAACTTCACCCTTTCTTGCATAAGTAGGTGCATCACAAACAGGTCTAGGGAGGTGATACTTCCCCTCTGTGGCATTGGTTAGGCTGCAGCTGGAGTACTGCATTTGGTTTTGGGCACTGCACTTTGGGAAGGATGTGGATGGCCTGGACAGGGTTCAGAGGAAGGCCACTCATCTGGTTAAAGGCCTACAGAAAAAAGCCCTATGTGGACTGATTGGGACCTGAACCTCTTCAGCCTCCACAAGAGGAAGCTGAGAGGTGATCTCGTGGCTGCGTACAAACTCACTGGCGGGGGGGGGGCAGGAAGCAAAAAATAGGGGATGCAATGTTTACCAGGGTGCCTGTTGGGGTAACTAGAAATAATGGCCACAAACTAGAAGAGAGCAAATTCAGATAGGACATCAGGAAAAAAAATCATTACAGTGAGGGTTGCCAAAATATGGAATAAGCTTCCAAGGGAGGCGATGCTGTTAAACAATTCCTTGGAATTGTTTAAAAGGAGATTGGACAGACACCTGGCTGGGATCATCTGACCCCAGCACTCATTCCTGCCCAGGGCAGGGGGTTGGACTTGATGATCGAATAAGTCCCTTCTGACCTTAACATCTATGAAACTATGAAACTATAAAATAATTTTTAAAAAGATTGAAAATGCATGTCTTCAATATTGAAGGTTTCTTGTCCTTAACAAATGATAAATTCTGTTCCCCATTAGGCAGGCATTAGGGAATTGGAGGGAAAAAGAGTTAGTACCGTCCATATTTTTTACTTTACATAAGGGAGCAGAGGTAAGTATCAGGGATCTAAATTAAAGCTCTGTGATTTTTGAGAACTAATCTCTGTTGATTCCTCTGTGACTAAAAGCAGGATAGTTGGTTTCTAACTTATGCCAATAAGATATAGCCCTGAATGATGATATACCGGTTGAGGAGTGGCATAACTGCATGAAACTCCATTCTGTTCCACTTCAACATGCATTTCACCACTCACAATACCTTCCTCCCTTTGCACTATAGTGGGCGTGTCTACATGAGATGCTTTACTGTGCAGCAGACTAATTTGCTGTGAAGTAAAGCATCATTGTCTACATTTGTGTGGCAATTAGGGTGCAGTAGACTAATTTACCATAGTCCCGTTAGATTCAAATGATATCCAGCAGTGCAGTAAATTTCTGAATTTAAATGCACTTATAGATGGTGATCTTGGGATTACTTTATTCAGTTGCATGTGTAGACACTCCCAATGTCAGTTTATTAATTGCATGTGTAGACACTCCCAATGAGGTTGTTACTGAAAAAGGGCTGAAGCCTATTTAATGAGGTTAGTTTTTATTTGGTTACTGGGCAGTGCATCCTTTGGGCAATGATGAAAGATTGTAAGTAAGAATCTATCTCTTGAACTTTAAAAGAATATGGGGTCTTGCTGTAAAGTTTGAATTTGTATATGAAATTCTCCACATTTTTTTGGCATTCAGAGCTGAATGTTCTTTTAGAACGATATCTTGTATAAGATTCTGAGTAATGAAAACTCTCTAAGCTTAAATCTCAAAAAATTGTTTTCCCATCTCCCATGTAGACTAACACATTCTAAAATGGAAATTTTTTTTTGAGTGAAGATCACGCAGGGTCCCACTGGTTGCAATGATTTAATGTGAAAGTTGGTCTGAATTAATTTTTTTCTTTAGCTTGTTCACTTGGATGTAAGTATGGTTTAAGAATAATCTGTGCATAACCAGGCAAAGACATGGTAAGGAAATATACTGATGAAAGTAGTATACATTATTTAAACCAATAACAGACTCAAAAGCATTTTTTAGTCATTTTTCTTTTCTTTCTCAACTTTTTTTTTTTTTTTACTTTCTCCTGCATTTTTGGATTGATATTATAAGACAATCAGTGTGAGTAGGTTGTAACAAAAGCCATCTTCAGGTCAATTAAACCCATCCATCAGAATATCTGCAAGTGGATCTAAAATATTTATAGAATTTTTATTCATGAGAGAAAGAAATCATTAATTGGTGATTAACATAAGAAGGTAATAATGAACTCAGATCTCTGTAGTAGGTTTTTTTATTACTCATTTTCAGCAGGCAAGATACAAAAACAAAATGAAGAAATTAGTTTTCATTTGTCAGAACCACAGCTTTGTGCAGATGACTGATGAAATAAATGTTGATATCCAATGCTTCTGGACAGATTGATATTCAAATTACTGATTGACCTAAAGGATCACAAATCCATTTAAAAAGGGGAGCTTTACAGAAAACTGTAAAATTTGTGTCAACTATGCTGCGTTCAAAAGAATTCATAGCACTCTTTTTTAATGATGATTAACTATAATTTCTGACATGAAACATTTTCTAGACAAATTTCTGTATACTTTCAATTCAAAGTACAGAGTTTATACTATAATGACATCAGGCCAAATGTCTTTATAGTCAGCTATTACTAGGTTTAAAAATAGGAAAACAAGTTCAATTTATCTGAAAAAGACAGCCCTCTTTGAAATAAGGTACAGTCCTTTTAAGTAGCCTTCTTCACCAAGAAAAGACCAGTAACAGAATTTCACAAAAATTATATCTGATACTTTTCATGCAATGGTTAAATCTTACTTTAATTTTAAATAAACATTTCTTTACCTTTAGCAACTGTGTAAAAAGACTGTTCTGATTCATTTTGTATGATTAAAACTACATTAGCAATATAGATGTATTAATTTACAGATACAGATACTAATTGCTTAAATATTGAGTTCAAAACTAGACACCAGTACTGGGAAGGGATAATTGGTTCTTGCCGTAGAAAAAAAAAACTATAATAAAGAACTTGAAAGTGCTGTCACATTTCACATAACAAGCAAAATCTCAGAATATTTGAAAAATATTCTGAAAGAAAATGTCTTGGGGCTTTCTTAATGAGAATGAATGTGGTTTGAAAAGATCAAATAATATCCACATATGTCAAATACTGGTTCTAATAACAGTTAGAGATAATGAATAAAATTAAAGTAGGTCATTTTAAGTCATTTAGGATCCAATAGGAGGCATACCTCTTCATAACTGCTTGTTAAAATATAATTAGGAGCATTTGCTGTATTTACAAAAATATATAAATATCAAAGATTTAAAAAAAAATGAAATGAGATATTTTACCGTCCTTTAATTTTCACTTATGTTTTTGTTCTATTAGCATTTATTCAGTAAATGGGCATGTAAATATGTTAATATTGTAATAAATGGGATAGCAATAAATATAAGTAATATGATAATAGAGTGGAGCTTTTTCCCTGTGGATGCTAGTTTTTTAATAGCCTTCATGTGGCTTTATATAGCTGGATGTGGAAATAGGTATCTGTATTTAGAAAAGAAAATGCATACTACAGATATTTTTTTTAATCCAGAGGTAAATTTTGGGTGGGATCAAATTCCTGGTGAAAATGTAAATGCTGTATTCTTTTGCAGGAAGCAAAAGAACCCATGATAGATATGGCATATAGGACATGATTAAAATGACATCATGGTTTTCAGCATCTTTCAGCATCTGTTTTTACCAAGCCAATGGTACATGATTAATAAAAGGGTATCATTCCTCCATAACACTGGCAAAGTGTTCATTTTGTTGCTGGATTCTAAAAACACTATTAACTGTGACTTATTACTGTAAGACGTGCTATTGAACTCATGTTGGTAAGTAGAGCCAGTCAGAAGCTTTTGCCAAGCTGGTTTTCTGGTTTTCCCACCCAAATAGGATGGGATGATGTTCAGAATGAAAGTGGCAGTACAGGAGCATATGGTACTCATTGGGCATGTCTACATGAGACAATACATCACCATAGCACTGAGCTATGGTGACATAGCATCAGCAGGCACTAACCATAATGCCACTACTACTCTGCAGTAGCATTGAACTACTGTGGAATAGCTCTTTGCTCTTGCACAGTAGGGTTGGAAATGACCCATGCACAGCCCAGACTGTGCAGTACCAACAGGTTCTATACGGTCATTTAGTACTTGCTTTACCTGTGGGACACATGTGTAGACAAACCCAGTATCTTCCAAGATGAAGGGGACTGAGAAGATAAAAGTGGTGTTACCTGGGATGCAGTTCCAGGCTATATGTAAATCTTTCAGATTCTTTCCACATAAGATGTTTAAAATAAAGCCTTCTCTATCCACCAACACAGCTAAAACTCTCATCCAGGATCATTATTTTGAGGATGAGGAAAGACTGAGGGTCTGGAGCGAGAGGAAAAAAAGAACTTCTGCTGAACTGGGACTCTACTTGAAATATGGTCTAGGCAGTTAGGCACAAAGTCCTTGTTGCATTGCAGTTAACTAATATGTTCTTTCTGTTTAAGAATTGCCTGTTACAATGTGTCAGAATTGAAGTGCACTCCATCCCTTAAAGAAGTAAGGTCCCTCTCCATGAACTAAACTAGAAAGTATCTCTTGACAAGGACCACAGATCACCAGAGGATGTAAGGATCAGAAGACCTGGTCTGAGTCCTAGGAGCCAGGGGCCCATTGACTGTAGAAGCTACACCTAGGCTGGCTTCAAGGGACACCCAGAGTGTCTACATTAAGTCTGGGGTTTCTAAATAAGAGCTCCTTTGGGGAATTTGTAACAGCATGTAAGTCCCTGGTGTACGGACCATTTTTGTTCTAACACAACACAGTCCAGGACCTTAACTGGGACTCTAAGGCACTATGAGGATTATTGCTTCCCCTGCTAGCCTAAGTTAGATCCAATGGCTATAGATCCTAGTTCTATTACAAACTTCCTGTGTGGCCTTGGGTTTATTATCTACTTTCTCTGTGCCTCAATTTCTTATCTATAAAAGAAGATGAATGCATTAAATCTTGTGAGGCTTCCAGATATGATAGGGATCATATGGGTCTAAAGTAATGTATGTCGTTTGTAATATTTATGTAGACATACATTATCACTACCATTGCAATTCAGTCTGATAAAAGCATTGGTTCTCCAGGATGAAAAGCAATGTTGTTTTCCTTTCCAGGTGAAGGTTGCAAAACATGAGACTAATCCTGTAATCATGAGTCAGATTCAGCCTTCCTTGTTCCATGATTTCTTGAAATCCGCAATGTTACTAACATGAGCCAGGGTATGAAATCTGGATGCATGTAAGTACTAAGTTTACTGAGTTTAGTGGCACTGTTTGCATTAATAAAAGCATATAAATTAACTGACTGGACCCAGCCATTGCCTTTATAAGTTCAGGCTTTCATTCTTGAAAAGAATATTGGATTCTCCTTCTTATTTTAATTATTTTTTACTAGTGCTTATAAAATAAGTTGTTTTGTCTCTCTGATGCCCTGTTTTGCCCTCTCCCAGCTCCCCCTCTATTTTTTTGCTAGTTATTTCTCCTGTTGTTTCTCTCTTTCCTTTCTTGCCAAACTAGTTCTTTTGAACTAATTTTTTTCCCCTTCTGTTTCATTTCATGACCTTTCCCCAAATCCTTGATTGGAACTATTTAGGACCATAGGTGTACATCCAAGATGGGGAGATTTAACTCCCAACAGTAAGTCCCAATGTGGTGTTTTTTCTACAATCATTGATTTTAAAAGACCCCAAGGATAATGTGTGCCTGCCACTTGTGATGTATTTCCTTAGTTGTAGCATCCTCTCGATTGAAATGGCTGACTTAGTGGGTTGCAACTCAAGTCATGAATGGGAAGCAATTTATTTCCTTCTCTGAGATTCTCTGACTTTGCATTCAGCCAAAGTTCAGGGATTTGGCCAAAATACCAAGTCTTCAGTTGGTTCATAATCTCTCTTTCACTTATGTACAACCATAGGAAGGTAAGATTTCGTTAGTGGTCTGTCATTCAGCTACACTCACTAAAAAGCAAACAAAAGCAATAGGTTCCCTCCTCTTACCATTTAGAGTCTCCTTTCAATTACAGTAATGAATCCCAGGGACAATCAGGGACTATTTTTTCTCCCTTGCAATTCTCTAGAAAAGCTCCCACTACTGGAAGTAAAACTGGTTGCTCAATTTTGCTAGATTTAAGTGAGTGCTAGGATATTTGATATTGTGGTAACTGTTGGGCCTGTTTCTCTATAAGTATATTATAAAAGGTGTCCAGGACTTAATGCATGTTTTTTTATTGTAGAGCAGTAAGGTAGTCGAAGGTGAAACTGGAATTCATCTATGCACACATTAAGCTTGCTTTAAATTACTTAGCTTGAGTAACATTAAAAGTGTAGCTGCATAGCATTCAGTGCAGACTGTATATTTTTCCAGCTGCCTAAGTATGTATTGAGCTTCTACAGTGGGTTTTGAAAACTGTGCTGAGCAAATTGTGGTGGCAACAACACCACTTTCATACTTAAGTGAGCTAATTTAAGACAAACTCAGGTACAACTTGAAACCTACATTTTAACCTTTGACTGCAACTTAGACATATCCTAGATGGTGTATTCTGAAACTATAATACAAAAATCCCTTATACATCCATAAGGCCATGCCCTTAGGTCAAAGTTTACACAACCCATCTAAAAATATCTTAAATTTTTGCTCCGTCTTCTGTTGTGTGGAGATGTAAAATTGGCTGAACAAACCCCATAGGAAGTAGCAAATTCCCATCTTATTGGCCATCTTACTCACTGCATAAGGAAAAACATAACGAACAAGCTACAAGATAAGTTTGCTTTAGCAAAACATAAATTAGTACATTATGCACCAGCCTTCTATGAGCTATATAATGGAACATTAATTTTATAATCAGCATCTTATTTATTTACTCTTTCCTAGGACATCTCAACTGCTCATAAACTCAAGGAAGTTCTATTAATGATACAGAACCTCTTTGGTCAATATATCCTTCACAGAGAAAACTGCATGTTTCATTAGTCTCAGACACAATGAAGAAAAGAGAGCAAATATGTTGGTCCTTAAAAGATGAATATAAGCATTACCCCACTCATATGCTGATAACATTTTGTGGCATACATTCCTATTTCAATACTGCTCAGTTTTTGGGCATGCAGGTACTGAAAGCCCTATATTGCATGCAATACCTTTGTAGTCGGTTAGAGGTTCTTAATAAGAGAAAAAGCCATCCATCTTTATCTCAGTAGGAAGCCTTGCTACTTAGAGTCCACAGACCTTGTTTCAGTTTGTTGCTGAAACTGATTTCTTATAAACGTAAATTGGGTGCATTTATACATGCCCCCCATGGCCCAGTTGTTACTGCAGTTGATACTTGCTTTAGGAAGTACTAAATGATGGTACACAATTATTTTTAGAAGCTATGTTATTGAAGTGATGCACTATAGCGAGGTAGCTTGTCACTGTGGTGACATAGCATGGTTTGTGCCTGCCGATGCTACATCACCATAGTGATGAGCTACATGTACATGCACACAGCATTCTGCATTTGATTTTTCCTCATTTGTGGACAGGGAATCGTTGCACCACAGATCTGCATGTGGAGGTCCTGTTCATCCATCAGCAGCTTCACCTTGTATATGGAAGGGGGACTTTGCTATCATAAAGGTAACCTGTCCCTTCAGACTCTTCCATTAGTTTTAGGATATGGTAGAAATTGTGAACTGAGTAGATTGCAAAACAGAGATAAGCTAGGTTGTTTTACACCATCTTCCCTTTTGATTCCATAGGGATTCACTTTAAAACTCTTCATGGTGTGGTGAGAACCTAACTGGGGAAAAACCCTGGAGTGATAATCATACAGAATAGTGTCATTGGGGAGTCTAATGCTGCAAGAGATAAGCTAGTGTCAATACACTCAACTTTCACATGGATGTGATCTGTAGGATTTTACAATAAGTCCCAATATATTTTCTATAGGGAAGATAAGAAAGTAAGGAGATCAAACCCTGATTCTCCAAAAGAAAACTCTATGAAAGGAACCAAGTAAAGATTTTCTTCAGCTGAGTCACTCTTCACTGGTTGCAGACCAGCTTGTGGTTAGCATTTTGAGTTCTATACTTTTGGCAGTAACCTACTATTTACTGGCAGAATGTGTGTGCGTGTGCATGTGCGTATGAGTACATGTACATACATTTACATATACCCCCCCCACACATACGCGCACTATGTTTACAAATCTATACAGCTAATATACATGACTATCTTTGACAACCAGCCTCTCAAACACATGCAAATACTTGATTTATTTAAATTACTTTCCTTTTTTCTACTCTTAAATTTACCCAAATTAATTAAAAGTATTAATATTACCTCTCTTGGTGAGCACATATTCCTTTGAGCTGATACATTGATTTTATTGGGTCTATTTGTGTACGTCGTCACCAACAAAAGTGAGGATCACACAACTAGGCCCAGAAATTGAGATTTTAATAGTCAGTATATCTGGGAATGATTCCCCTGGCAATCTTCAGTATGGCCTGATTTCTTTCTTTACATTTTCAATCATACAACTACATGTATGTCACTAGGACATGTAACATTTATTTTTTAAAAAGTCCAATATATAGCAAATGTAAACATTCAAAACGTACCTTCCAGCCTGGAGGATATCCACATACCTTTCAAATATGTATACAAATAGGAACTACTCATAAATATTTAGGAATAATATATTTTAAAGCTGTATTGGCATAGTATAGGTATGCTTCACAGTGGGCACGTCTACATGTGCTCTTTAATGCCCAGTAGCCTATTTACTGCGCATTAAAGCATCACATCAAAAACTGTGCTAATATGGTAGTGCATAGTAAAAATTAGCTACTGTGTGTTATCACTAAAAAAAGTATGTGCTTTTACTACTGCACATTAGGGCAGCCTAATGCACATTTATTTAATACCTCACATTAGAGATACGAAATTTAATACGCAATAGCAAAAACACATTAATGGGTGTGTAAATGCACCCAGTATGTTAGATTCACATTGATACCAGTGGTTACAAGGAGGAAAAGGAATCAGAATAATGGGTTTTATTTGCCTGCTTCTTTGCCCCCAAAACATCATATGTTAAGGTTTTATTTTTGTCTCATTTGCACTAGTAGAGAATTTGATTCATTAGTTCTGTTCTTTCATGATAGTAATATCAATGCACTACTGAGCTAGATGACTGGATGTAAACCCTATGTAACGATTTATTTCAAAACCAATTATCATAATGGCTGTGCACTACTAAGTGCTGTATCATTGCTAGATGAGCCACCTTTTGGATGAAATGTTAAATGTAGATCCCTTCTGTCATTCTTTGATAGCTGATTCCCTGATGATCTAAGGATTCCTATGACACTTTTCTAAAAGATTAGGGGATAATCCCCAATACCTTGCCTGGCATTTTCTCTCTGTCAACAGTTTTTGATCTCTAAGACTATCTGCATGATATATAGCCAAGTGTATAATGACAGTCAAGTTTGCCAACACAATCACTATATTATCTAACTCATTGCTCTATAAAGTGCTTTGAGATACCTTGAGTATGAAAGGTCATATATCAAGACAAATTCTATTTTATTCCATATGGTACTTGAGTTGTGCCAATACATGTTTAAAATGGGGTGGATGTGTGTCACATCCTCTGCACACTTCTAAGCTGTAAAATACTAGTCTTTTTTTCTGTCTTCATGCAATCATTGTTTTCTGATGTCCAATGATCATTTTTGGAAGTGTTCCAGCAAATTATAATTCTATAATGAAGCATTACAAGGGTACATTTTCAGGTAGTGTGACTTAAAAGGATTGCCATCAAAAGTAGCATACCACTTGCCTGTTCAAGCCAATCATACAACCAATATTTTTTACTTCACCTTCATATATTCTTTTTTTGGAAATGTCTCCAATACTTTTCAAAGGCTACATAGGGAGGGTTCGTTTTTACTATTCCAGCATATTTTACAAGTTCAAAGAACTAAACCTGAACCAGGTCCTGCAAACACCTGTTCACAACATTTGTCTGCAAATGAAACCTTGCCTGCAGAGGTCAATATGAGCCTTTAAACTTTGTAATGCAAGTCAGACCAGGCTGCGCACAAAGTTGTGGGCAAGATAAGAATGCTAGTTATTTTAACACCAGAAGGAGGCTTTTATGTTTACCAAAGTCCTATATCTTATCTAATTCCTTGTACAAGAAAGGTGAAATTCTCCCTTTAGGGATGCAAATGCACCTCTTATTGGCTAACTGTACATATATATATGCATCAAAGCAGAATTTTTCTCCTACTATGGAAAGAAGTGCTCTAATATAAAGGAGAGAACATTTCTACATGCTATTTGATTTCAGAGAGGCTTTTGAACTATTTTGATAGATTAAAATTAGCAATGGCTAATGTGGACGATGGATTTGATTCAACATTCCAAAATATGGAATATTACCCAGACTTTAGCTAAATAACATGGCCCTCTTCAGGATGCAGTCCTGGGCTGGAAAATTCTCAGGAACTAGCTTTCTTTTGATATTTTGGCATCAATGTTTCTGACAAGGCTGGAGGCAGGATGTGGGGAATAAAGTAAGAAGCAAAATATTGAGGCAAGTAACACATCAAACTTAAAAAAAATTGCATTGAGCTTTTCAATTAAGCTGAGGTTTGGAGAGGCTGGTGGCAACATGGTAGGGCTACTTGTGGCAAGGTAGCTCCTATAAAATACCACAATGTTTCAAGCCCCAAAGTAAGACTACTATAGGGCATTCAAAACCTTAGCCTCCACTGTCTTGTGAGTTTTGCTTGGTTGGAATAAGGCTAAGGGACTTCAGTCTGACAGAAATACACCCTTGCTGAGGCATTAGGCAGTCAGGCGCAGCTCTAATCTGTTGCTCCCTGGAAGAAGCTACAAGCATTGAGGCACTGAATTTCTGTACTTAGTCTGCCCTTTGGATTCTGTCGCAGTGGTCTAAAGGGGAGATGGTAGGTTTAGGAAAGTACCCCCCCCCCCCCCCCCCGCCATACTCTTGCCTAGGCGTACATGTTGAAAGTCTTGTTGTGATAGTCACATGTTTTGTCCGTAAGGGGCAAAAGGAACCCGGGGCAGCTACCGAGGCTTCCAAGCAGCCCTGCTTGCCTCTCTTAAGGAAGGCCCTAGAAAACATGGGCCAAAAAGTCATGCCCAATCTGTCCTGGCAAAATGAAAGCTGATATTTGTTGTAACAACAGCAGTAGGCTGCAAAATCAGATTCTGAACGACTCAATATTTGGATCAGAGAGTTGGTTTTAGTTCATTGTAGGCAGAAAGGCCATTTTTCACATTTTGGATGTGGGTATTGAATCAAGAGTTTTTAATAGTAGGTTTGAAAGTTGCCTAAGCAAGTTGAACATTCTTGACTTTCCAGCAAATTATATCCAGCAATTATCCCGTATCTGTTTAAAATGGAGGTGCTGGTCTGAACTATTTTCACCATAAATTGTAGCAGACTGGTTTAGTGGTGCTATTTCTTACAGGTTATCTCGTGGATTTTCATCAGAAAAAGGCAGGCATCTATCTTGAGATATATTAATTGTAAGCTGAATGGATAGCCACACACCTTCAGTATCCTGTTTTTAATGTTGTCCTGGGTGTCATTTCTGTTTCCAGCTTTTTGGTTTTATTGCAGTTTTATTTTCTGTAATATTCTTGAAATGCAGAAGATTGAGTTCTGCTATGATAAATGAGATAGGGAAGCTATAGCTCAGTCACTAGTTTGTTCAAAGATTGACCACTAAATGTAAAGGATATGAGTTTATGAATAATTCTGAGGTGATCCTTTGTTGAATATGCAATGATTCATTCTCTTTTTCTTTTGCTATCTTTGTCTGGTTTTTCTACTGTTTGTCATGTTCCTCTATTAATAACTATCTAGAAGGACAGAAGCATGACCACCATTTCCAAAGTTCTGTATAGAATAAATTGAATTAGCAGAGGAACCAAATCTTTGGACAGATAGAAACACATATGTGACAATGAACAACATAGATTAGCAGCTTCAGTGACATGACAAAATATCAAGAGCTTTCTAGAAAGGTGATGTTGATAACTGGATCTGAATTCACCAGCATTTATGAATATTTGGTTTGGGGTTCAGGCCATTTTATCTAGATGTGTGTTTGTCCACACACAAATGGGCAATTGCCTGGTGAGGTTATACCGTTTTAAAACCTGCACAGGCATTATATTAAGACCTATCTAACACAGCATTAAAATGTATACTTCCAGTCTTTCCTATTCAGTAAAGAGTTAAGTATATTCTGACAGTTATCTATATGTCTAATTTTTTACTGAATCAGGGCCATATTGGATTGTGATCTTAAGCATATATATTAGTGTCAGATGTTCATGGGCTATGCAGTTGATTATGGCCAAATAGTTGTAGGCAATTTCTGATTTAAACACTGTAATTTGCTGTAATGTGAAGGTTTTACAATAGTAATAAACAGATTTAAAATCATTAGCAACAAAGATTTTTCTTGTGCTTAACCCCACTACAGTAAACCCTCATTGCCATTAACACTAACGTAAGAAAGAAGAGGAGGGTATTGGCTATTCAGTCAATGATACACTGGATTAAAAACAAGATAGGTTGGTAATGATCCAGGATAAGTGTGCAAGCTGAGGAAAAAATGAAAAGGTAAGCACATATGGCAGAACAGCTGCTTTCAAATTTAAAAAAATATCTTCTTTAATCCTACAGCTTTCTTGGCTTTCTCTCTTAATTCTCCTTCTTTGCAGGAAACACTGAAAACCATTCCCTTTTTCTTATCATAATTTCCCCAAATATTACATCACTTCAATTTCAACTGTATAGTTTTGACTTTCACCAAAATACCCTGAATGCAGAAACAAATAACTCAAGAAGAGTTGAACACAATTTCAAATCATAATATGAGAGTGGGAGGGGAAGTGGAGGGGTAAGTCTATCCACCTGCTATTCTAAAAAGATTCAGATGATTTATTCTTTGTGTGCTGATATTAATTTTTCCTTGCTCCCTGGTGCTGAAGCATAGACTAAATGAAACTAAAAAGTGTTCCTGCTTCAGTCTCAAGATGATAATTCTGCAACAAGAATATTAACAGCCACTCATAATATTTGCAGGGTTTTTGATTGTAGCTGTGTTGGTCTAAGGACATAGGCAGGCAAGGTTCTTTAGGTAGATGTGATATCTTTTATTAGACCAGCTGAGTAGTTGGGGAAAAAGTTCTTTGCTAGCTTTTGGGCACAAGCATCTTTCTTCAGGGATAGTGAGTCCCTGCTGTTCTGAGATCTCCAGCAGAGACTCCCTGTGCCTGGGAAGGATGTTTGTGCCTGAAAGCTTGCAAATAATTTTTTTCCAACTATTCAGTTGGTCTAATAAAAGATATCACATCTACCTAAAGAACCTCGCCTGACTTATAATACTTGACACTTAACATTTTTCAAAGCATTTTACATACATGAATTTATCATGCTTCATAACACTTCTCAGAGGCAAGACATTATTCCCATTTTACAGTTATAGAAAGTGAAGTGAAGTGGTTATTAGGCTTGCCCAAGACTATATAGTAAGTCTGTAGCAGAGCTGCAATTAGAATCCATAAGTCACCTCTTTTAACATAAATGGGTGGAACCACACATCTCACCTTTCTTTTTTATAGTTCATATTTCATAGGTTGGATAATGAGCAAAAGGGACTATTTTCTTTAGTGTTTGCTTTGAGGAATAGCATTTTTTACTTTCATTTTAGATTTTTGTACCACTGAGGTGATTATGAAAGATTAGAAAATTTTGACCCAATGCCATTTTTAAGTGCTGGCTGTGGTCTCTTTCCCTCTCCCCGCCGCCCCCCAAATAAATAAATAAATGAATAAATAAAATTTGGGCAAATGTTGAGGGGGGAAATGGATTTTTTAAGAGTTTTTTCTTTTAAAAGATGTGTTATGATGAACTTTACTTAAAGGTATTCATTTTTTTATTGAAATTAGTACTTTTAAAAAGAAAGTCTTTAAGGTAAAACATTTGGGGGGGGTTACAAAACAAACTCAAAATTGGGGGGAGCTAAGAAAAGCTTGTGTTTTGGTTTTGGTTCACAAGTTTCACTGGAAAACTAAACTAAACTTTTTGAAGAAAAAAATGAATGGAAAAAACCTTTTTTTGGTTGATTTTTTTCACAGCAAATAAAAGAAATCTTGTTCTAACTGTAAACAGCATGTCTGTTGGTGAAGTGCTATAACCAGACCACCAAGCAACTGAATATTGGCTCATTACTCAGTGTCTTAGTTCGACTTTTGAATTAAAATATTATCAGTCATCACACCTTTTGTATCTTGCTTAAACACTTTAATTCATTTTTGTCTTGTTGAGAAAAGAAGATCCTCTGACATTTCTATTCTTCAGTAAGAATGTTGCTAACAGAACATTTAGCAGGCATTTTAGACTGCAGAGAATAATGGTTGTATCTTGCTCCCATGTCCAACACCATCTCTAGACTGCATTAGAGTGAGGCTGCAGTGAAACATGGCTTGCCCCCTGTGTGCATATTAGACTCAGAAGGGTGCTATATAGCTGCCTTGAAGTGCCACTGATCCCATGCTACTAGCATCTTAGGTGCTCCATCCCATCCATTCCTGGATTTAGTAAAAGCATAACTTAGGACAGTCCAGTAGCCGTGTACATAAGCACTAAGTGCCATTTTCACAGGTTACTTAATTAGAAAGGGCCAGATTTTGAAGAGTAGGCACCTGCTGATGAAGATAAACACTTTCTGGGTTCCAGGTTCAAATTCCATTCAAATATGTAGATTGAAATTAATAAGAGTTAGGCAGGTACCCTATTTAGGTGTTTTTGAAAATCCCACTAGACACTTACCTACATCCTCAGGTATCCAGATGTCTTAAAAAATCTGGTGCCTAGTCCCTTAACCCACACCATTCTCTTTCAGATTGAAATGTGTAAGATATTAATACTAACACAATAGGATATAAGTAGAAAGTATTAATACTAGCACAATGGGACATAAATAGAAAGTCAAACCTTTAAAAATAAACACATGCAAATTTAGTTGCAAGTTTGGTTTACTTAATTTGGTAGCTTACTATGTGGAGGAGGGGTTATATGAAAAGAATCACTGATCTTGGTTTGGTAGCATAAATATGTTTTGCAGAGAAAAAAAGGCTGCAGAGTTATGACTATATCTGCATTTGGCAGTTCAATAGATCTATATTTTCTTCCACACACAGAAGTTTAATAGCTTATCTGTAGAACAGAAAGTTTAGGCCGGGTCTTTGAAGACCTCTGTCCTATTCCACAAAAGACCTCTATCATTATTCCAACTATGCTGACAACATGGAGCACACTGTCAAAGTCCTCTAGGTAATACCCTTATTACATGTGTCATTAGAGGATGTTTGCCATATCTGCTTTAACACTGCAGACATTTTAAGTAGGTTATTCCATCACTTTGCCATTTTGATTATGACAACAAAATGACACCATATTGAAATGGATTTTGGAAAGAAAGGCTAACTGTCCAAAGAGGTCCATGCTCACTCTAATTAAAATTGGCTTAGGTGGCACAACCTTCATAATTCAGACTATGACTATGAAGGATATGCATGTTGAAAGCGCTCTTTGCTCATTAGTGCTATTTCTGTCAGACACTGCTACCTGCTCTTTTCTTAATGAATGCTAAGCCATCTCTTTAGAAGATTGTGCTGCTTCCCTGAACTGAGGGAACTGTCTTATTTCCTCCCAAGTTCATTGAGAGTAAAATCGGGGAGTCACCTCTTTGACATTTCCCAACCTCTGTACTTATTTATCTCTTTGAGACCCTGTGCTCCAGAGATATCACTGTCTTAATTAAGAAGAAGGATGTGACCATGGTAAATTGACTGATTTCATTGATTAAGGACTAGCTGTACAAGTAACATTGATTTTAACAGTGGGTCTACATAAATGTAATTGTTCGAACATGGGGCTGCATAATTATGGTGATGTACGAGAATAGTTGGTTTGTCCTTTTCAACCTTCACTAACATTCTTTTGCATGATAATGTACCTCGTTCAATTAGCAGAATTCTTAAATGTTACAAAATGTCTTTTGTGAAGGCACACAGTAATCATTATAGTCTAATTTAATCTAACAGCATCAGACAGATATCTCTTTCTTCTTCTTTTTCATTCTTTCTTTCTGTTTTTTCCTTCTATACATCTGAGTAGGGACACATACATCCGTTCACGCTTTGTACATGTGAATAATCCATGAGAAGGGCTGATACATGTGTGCCCACTGTATATGGATTTCAGTGTTATCGCACTGACTGAGATTTTCAAAAGTAACTAGTGATTTTTTTTTTATTACACTTATATGCCACCCTTCCAGATAAAGAATCAGGGTGCCTTATAGAAGAGAGCAAATCAACAAATCAATGTAGTATGGGGAATAAGCAGGAGGAACTCGCCCTCCGAATAGCCTGTTCAAACCCAGACATAATAGGGCTCACAGAAATCTGGTGGGATACATCCCATGACTGGGAGGTTAACATTAGGGCCTATAGCCTTTACAGGTGAGACAGAACAGGAAGGAAAGGCAGGGGTGTGGCGCTCTACATCAAAGAGCAATATACAGCCTCCACTAGCAGGATGGGGTCAGAGGAGGGGCAGGCTGAAGTGCTCTGGGTCAGGATACAGGGAGGTCGTGGGGAAAGGGATTTAATGGTGGGAATCTACTACAGACCTCCCAACCAAGGGGAAGAGCTGGACCACGAATTCTCAGGTCAGCTTGCGGAGGCACTTAAGGCAAGGGATGTAGTTGTCATGGGTGATCTAAATTACCTGGACATCTGCTGGGAGGAGTAGTCAACCAGGTTGGACTGCTCATGGAGGTTCCTGGCCAAGATACAGGACCTCCACTTAACCCAGGAGGTGCACGGTCCTACCAGTGGGAACGCCCTGCTGGACCTGGTTCTGGCCACAGGCAATGACCTGGTAAGAGGGCAACAGGTCCTCGACAACTTGGGTGATAGCGATCAACGCTTGCTGGAATTCACCATCCAGTGCAGGGTGCGAAGGGCCTGCAGCAGGGCAGTAGCCCTAGACTTCAAGAGGGCCAACTTCAATGAGTTCAGGAGATTAGTGGGAGAGGTGCTGGGGTCCTCAAGAGTAGGGGAACTCAGTGCCCAAGATGAGTGGTCATTCCTTAAAGAGATGATACTCAGAGCCCAAGGGGTGACAATCCCAACAAGAAGCAAGCGGGGCAAGAGTGCCCAAAAGCCCCCCTGCTCACCAAGGGCATTTGGAGTCATTATTGACTCCAAGATGAACTTTGGCCGACAATGCGAGGTTACGGTCAGTAGGGCTAACCATACCTTGTCGTGCATCCACAGATGCATCTCAAGCAGGGTCAAGGAGGTGATCCTCCCCCTCTATGTGACGCTGGTCAGGCCACAGCTAAACTGTGTTCAGTTCTGGGCACCGCACTTCAGGAAGGATGTGGACAGCATTGAGAAGGTCCAGAGGAGGGCCACCCACATGATCCAGGGGCAGCAGGGGAGACCCTATGAAGAGAGGCTACGGGACCTTAATCTGTTCAGCCTTCACAAGAGAAGGCTGAGGGGGAACCTGGTGGTCATCTAGCAATTCACCAGGGGGAACCAGCAGGGTTTGGGAGAGACCTTGTTCCCCCTAGCGCCCCCCCCCCCCGGGGTAACAAGGAATAACGGCCATAAATTGTTAGAGATTAAGTTTAGACTAGACATCCGAAGGCAGTACTTCACAGTCAGGGTGGCTAGGATCTGGAACCAACTTCCAAGGGAAGTGGTGATGGCTCCTACTGTGGTGGCCTTTAAGAGGAGGCTTGATGTTTACCTGGCTAGGGTCATTTGAACCCAGTTTTCTCTCCTGCCCAGGGCAGGGGGTTGGACTTGATGATCTACAAGGTCCCTTCTGGCCCTGCTTCTATGAATCTATGAACTTATAAAACAAGTGAACAAGAGGGTAAAACAAACAACATGCAACATGAGAAATAGAATAACTTATATAACATCAATAGAACCAATAGCGTATAAAATAAAATAAACTATAAAGGGAAAAAAACCCCAAACAATATCCCATTTTAGCCTTGCCTGCTAAATGCCTACCAAAATAGGTCAAAAAGTCATTTCTGAGATTAGGCTCAGGTGGGCCTCAATGACAGGGAATTCAAGAGCTGAGGGGTAGTTACTCCCATGTGTTTTCATCAAGTGAGCTTGCTTTATTGATGGTATTTACAGGAAGTTGCTCTTGCCTGACTTTAGGGACTATGATGGGGCATAAGAGAGAAAGTAGTCCCTAAGGTGGGTCTAGGCCATTTAGACCCATACATGTCAAAACCTATGTGCCTTGAATTGCACACAGAATGCTATTTGGAGTCAGTGTAGATGAGAGCAATGGACTTGTGTGCCCATTGGATTTATGTGATGTGTTAGGTGTCTCAGTTTTTAGCTGCTTAACTTGAAACAGAGATGGAGTTTTATATCCAACCCCCGATCACCTGATGGCGGACTACAGTGCTCTGGGTGGCGTGCTGAAGGAGTTCGGTGCACAGGTGGTTTTCTCTTCCATCCTACCAGTGACCGGACGAGGAAGACGGCAGGAGAACTGCATCAGAGAGACCAACTGGCGGCTTCGGCAGTGGTGTCTCGAGGCAGGCTTCGGCTTCCTGGACAATGACCCGCACATCACGACGAGGGACATGCTCAGCTGGGATGGGCTTCACCTGTCCCCCAAAGGTAAGCGTGTGTTTTCTACTAGGTTGGCGGATCTCCTCCGGCGGGCTTTAAACTAGGCTCGTCGGGGGGAGGGGAGTACGAGGGAAGGGGAAGCTGTGGACCACCAAACCATGTGGCACCCACAAGGACAGCCCAGCCTGAAGAAGGAGAACATTGGGAACCTGAAAGCCATGGGGAGACCAGCACTACAGAACAGGTAAGAAACAAGAAGGTAAGAAACAATGGGCCGCTTGGGACTCAGAGCAGGGGGGCAGCAAAGGCACCAGTCGCAGGGCTCAAGTGCCTATATACTAATGCTAGGAGCATGGGAAACAAGCAGGATGAATTAGCACTCCTGCTTGCACTAAACACCTATGACTTAGTGGGGCTAACAGAGACCTGGTGGGATTCATCCCATGACTGGGCGGTACATATTGAGGGCTATACATTGTATAATAAAGGACAGGTCGGGGAAGAAAGGGGGGGGGTTGCACTTTATGTCAGTGAGCAATATACATCAACCCTCATCAAGACAGAATCCGAGGTTGAGGAAGTAGAAGGATTGTGGGTTAGGCTACATGGGGGGCAAGGAGAAAGGGATTTGGTGGTAGGGGTCTGCTACAGACCCCCACACCAAGGGGAAGAAATAGATGTGGGGCTCCTGAGGCAACTCTCGGAGACCATAAAAGCTAAAGAGGCGGTAGTCATGGGGGACCTAAACTACCTGGACATCTGCTGGGAGACGCAGAAAGCAGATGTCCCATTGCTCACGCAGGTTTCTAACCTGTATACAGGACCTCCACCTGACACAGGAGGTGCATGGTCCCACTAGGGGGAATGCCATACTGGATCTGGTATTGGCAACAGGAGATGACATGATAGGGGACCTCCAGATCGGTAGCCATTTGGGAGACAGTGATCACCTTATAATAGAATTCAACATAAGACGGCGAGTGGGTAAGGTAACTAGTAGGGTGAAAGTGCTAGACTTTAGGAAAGCTGATCTCATTGCACTCAGGCGATTAGTCAAGGAAGCACTGCAGAGTAGGAGTTTTGAAGGGATGGGAGCCCAAGAAGGGTGGCTGTGCCTAAAGGAAACAATCCTTTGGGCACAAAGCAAGACGATCCCCGAGCGAGGCAAAAGAGGGAAAGGGGCCAGGAGGCTTCCATGGCTGACCAGAGAAATCCAGGGCAGCCTAAGGGCCAAAAGGGGAGCACATAAAAAGTGGAAACAGGGTGAGATCACTAAAGATGAATATACCTCCTCTGCTTGTGCTTGTAGGGAGGCAGTTAGGCGGGCCAAAGCTACCATGGAGCTGAGGATGGCAACCCAAGTAAAAGACAACAAGAAATTGTTTTTTAGATATATTGGGAGTAAAAGTAAGGCCCAGGGAGGAATAGGACCACTGCTAAAGGGGCAGAAACAATTGGTGACAGATAGGGGGGACAAGGCTGAACTCCTCAACGAGTTCTTTGCCTCAGTGTTCCTAAGTGAGGGGCATGACAAGTCTCTCACTGGGGTTGTAGAGAGGCAGCAGCAAGGCGCCAGACTTCCATACGTAGATCCTGAGGTGGTGCAGAGTCATTTGGAAGAACTGGATGCCTTTAAATCGGCAGGCCCGGATGGGCTCCATCCGAGGGTGTTGAAGGCACTGGCCGACATCATTGCAGAGCCACTGGCGGGAATATTCGAACGCTCATGGCGCACGGGCCAAGTCCCGGAGGACTACAAAAAGGGCTAACGTGGTCCCCATTTTCAAAAAGGGGAGGAAGGAGGACCCGGGCAACTATAGGCCAGTCAGTCTCACCTCCATCCTTGGTAAAGTCTTTGAAAAAATTATCAAGGCTCACATTTGTGAGAGCCCGGCAGGGCAAATTATGCTGAGGGGAAACCAGCATGGGTTTGTGGCGGGCAGTTCGTGCCTGACCAACCTAGTCTCTTTCTATGACCAGGTTACGAAACACCTGGACACAGGAGGAGGGGTGGATGTCGTATACTTAGACTTCAGGAAGGCCTTCGATACGGTATCCCACCTCATACTGGTGAACAAGTTAAGAGGCTGTGATGTGGATGACTGCACAGTCCGGTGGGTGGCGAATTGGCTAGAGGGTCGCACCCAAAGAGTCGTGGTAGATGGGTCGGTCTCAACCTGGAAGGGTGTGGGCAGTGGGGTCCTGCAGGGCTCGGTCCTTGGACCGATACTCTTTAATGTCTTCATCAGCGACTTGGACGAGGGAGTCAAATGTACTCTGTCCAAGTTTGCAGATGACACAAAGCTATGGGGAGAAGTGGACACGCCGGAGGGCAGGGAACAGCTGCAGGCAGACCTGGATAGGTTGCACAAGTGGGCAGAAAACAACAGGATGCAGTTCAACAAGGAGAAATGCAAAGTGCTGCACCTAGGGAGGAAAAATGTCCAGCACACCTACAGCCTAGGGAATGACCTGCTGGGTGGCACAGAGGTGGAAAGGGATCTTGGAGTCCTAGTGGACTCCAAGATGAACATGAGCCGGCAGTGTGACGAAGCCATCAGAAAAGCCAATGGCACTTTATCGTGCATCAGCAGATGCATGACGAATAGGTCCAAGGAGGTGATACTTCCCCTCTATAGGGCACTGGTCAGACCGCAGTTGGAGTACTGCGTGCAATTCTGGGCGCCACACTTCAAGAAGGATGCGGATAACCTGGAGAGGGTCCAGAGAAGGGCAACTCGTATGGTCAAGGGCCTGCAGACCAAGCCCTACGAGGAAAGACTAGAGAAACTGGACCTTTTCAGCCTCCGCAACAGAAGGTTGAGAGGCGACCTTGTGGCTGCCTATAAGTTCATCACGGGGGCACAGAAGGGAATTGGTGAGGATTTATTCACCAAGGCGCCCCCGGGGGTTACAAGAAACAATGGCCACAAGCTAGCAGAGAGCAGATTTAGATTGGACATTAGGAAGAACTTCTTCACAGTTCAAGTGGCCAAGGTCTGGAACGGGCTCCCAAGGGAGGTGGTGCTCTCCCCTACCCTGGGGGTCTTCAAGAGGAGGTTAGATGAGTATCTAGCTGGGGTCATCTAGACCCAGCACTCTTTCCTGCCTATGCAGGGGGTCGGCCTCGATGATCTATTGAGGTCCCTTCCGACCCTAACATCTATGAATCTATGAATCTATGAATCCTTAGGAATTTTGAAGCAGCATTGAATGTTTTCCCAAAATTCTGTTAACTTTTGTAACTCTGCTGCTGAATGAATTAAAATATTTGCCACAGTTAATTTTTTATGGCACTTTTGTCAGGGCATAGCTGTAGAGTGCTTTCAAGGGGCTGATGACACAACAAAATGTCACTTCTGTCAGCACCCTTGGGTTTTCTCTGCTATGTTCCAGGGAATGTCCTAGCTAGTGGGATTTTGGGATGAGTCATTCCTATTTAGACTTTTAATTAGCTAGAGAAAGAGAAATTTCTTAGCCTTGGAGGTTAGGGTACACACCTTGAAGGCTAGGATACTTGGGTTCCAGGCCTTGCTCTTAATTAATAATTAATTATTTTATGCAAAGTTTAGGAGCTTCAATAGGAGATATTGAAAGGAACTTGCTGTGTACCCTGAAAAGTGAAAAGCCTAAGCTTGAGTTCCTGCTCTGATCCAGGTGAAGAGTTTGTAAGTCAGGGCTCCCACGTCCTTGGAAAATGCCCTAAGCAATCTCCAATAAGGGAAGAACAGCACTTCCTTATTCGTTGTATTAATAGCACCATTGTTCCCTGGTGTTTCTAAATTTCCTTTGCTTTCATTCTTATTGTTATTTTTTACTACTAGTCTGAAGTTGGGCACTAAGACAATATGCACACCCAGTATAATACTAGACACTTTTGATAATTTTTAATGGTATAAAGTGGTACATTTAAAAAGTGACTTTTATTTGCAGCTTTAGATTCATATATTCATAGACATTAGGGGCTGAAAGGGACCTTGCAAGATCATTGAGTCCAGCCCCTCTGCCATAGGCAGGAAGTCAGCTGGGGTCAAATGACCACTGCAAAATAAGCATCCAAATGCCATTTGAATAAATCCAGAGTAGGTGCTTGCACCACCTCTGTGGGGAGTCTGTTTCAGACCCTGGACACCAGACCATAAAGAAGTTTTTCCTTATGTCCAGTCTAAATTGGCCTTCCAGAAGTTTGTGGCCATTAGACCTTGTTTTCCCTTGGGGAGCTCTGGTGAACAACTGTTCTCCCAGATCCTGGTGCATCCCCTTTATGTATTTATAGGCTGCTGTCAAGTCCCCCCTGAGCCTTCTCTTCTCCAGGCTGAAGAGTCCCATGTCCCTCAGCCTCTCCTCATAAGGCTTGCTCTCTTGGCCTTTGATCATGTGGGTAGCTCTCCTCTGGACTTTCTCAAGCTTATTCACATCCTCCCTGAAGTGGGGACCCAAAACTGGATGCAGTAGTCCAGCTGCAGCCTCACTAGGGCTGAGTAGAGCAGGAGGATGACATCCCTGGTTTTACTTGAGATGCATCAGTGGATGCATGCTAGATTTTGATTTGCTTTGCCAGCCACAGCATTGCATTGGTGGCTCATGTTCATCTTGTGGTCAATCAAGACCCCCAAGTCTCTTTTGGTCATGGTGCTAGTGACCATATCATTGCCAAACCTGTAAGTATGATGCTGGTTTTTCCTCCCAAGGTGGAGCACCCTGCACTTCTCTGCATTAAATGCCATCAGGTTTTGGTTCACCCACCTTGCGAGCCTGTATCCTCAACCTGTTTTCAAGTGTGACTGCCTTCCCCCATAGTTTAGTGTTGTCTGTGAACTTTGCCAGTCCACATCAGATGCATAATACAATGCATCAGGGATTCTTTCTAGCTGTAATGGGAAATGCTCCTTGTCTAGGTTATATCTTCCACACTATTAAAAAGAGGCAAACTGTCCTTATTGAAAAAAGGGTTGGAGTATGTATATTCACAATGTATATTCACATTAGAATATGCACAGTCTAGTACTAAAGCATGCACACAAGTTCTGAGGTGATACAAATACACATACTTTAGGCACATATATGTTCATACACACAGAAAATCATATCCTGGATTTAAAAAGCTTCAAGAATAAAGGCCCAACAGGCTTATAACTTAAAGACATATTCCTTCTGCCTCATTGCATATTCATAAGTAAGTATTTTGGCAAGCAGGCTGAGCAAAATAGCTTATGGAATTATTGAAGGAAGAGTATTGCTGATTCCTGTGTGCCTCAACAGTGATTTCATGGAAAAAAAAATGTTAAATATTGATCCATATACTGTATTTACTAGCTGCAACATGAAGGGCCCTATCTAGTACAGTTGATTTTACAGTTTTTGAGCCGACCTAATGGAAACTTGAAGAAGTATTGTCAGGAAGATACCTTCTTCAGGACAGAGGTCAATGGAAGCAAAAAGAGAGGGGTAAAGCTCTTCCTGTATGGCAGGGAGTTGCTTGTGGAGCATTTGAGCTTAATGTCACCCTTCAGTGAGGGATGGATTTGATGCTTTTCAACAGAGAATCCCCTAAACTTCAGTGAGTTTCAAATTAAAAAAAAAAGAAAAAGAAAAAAAATGAGAGAAGTTGCTTGAGGTTGCTAATACTACAGCACTACAGAGATTGCCATGTGTCAGATTTAATCATAGTAATTATTTACAGTTAGTTTTGTACAACTAACCTCCTTTCTTTTATGCCAAATCCTGTCTTTGAGCCTGCCCCTTTTTTCTGTCTCTGCCTCCATGCCATTATTTGTTCTCATAACTTATTATTATTTAGGTTTTAATGTGATTGTAAATTCTTCAAAGAAGGGACATGATTTCCTTGTGTTCTTCTGGCAGAGACAATGAATGTATGGCTATTAGATAATAATAATTTATGCCCCACTTAGGAAAAGATGATTTATGGAGAATGGACCTCTATCCTCAGTGGTACTGATCTGCGACTGAAACATGTTTTGAAAATAATTTAAAAGATGATCATAAAAGTCCCAAGAAAGGAAATTTATGCTCATGAGAGGAGCACAGAAGGAATCAGTTTGTCACAGACAAAGACTAACCCAGGTATTTTCACTAAAAATGATTTATTTTACATTAAAAGAAGCAATAAGGATGAATAAAGGAAAGCCTTTACAGTTTGTGTCTCTCTTCTGGAACTGGCTACAGAAACTCTGAGAACAAAATTACTGCTGTCTTTGCAGACAGGCAGACTTCTTAGAAATGTAAAGGTGTTGGATACAAAAAAACAAAGGCATTGCAGATTAAAGCTATAGTCAGTACACTAGAGATATCTTCTACTTGTGAGTTTTCCCAGAATCAGATATCTTGCTCAAGGGACAAAACTGTCTTGATTTCTGGCATTTTTATCAGGCTTTTTTGCAATAGAAAAACAAAAGTTGTGGTTGAGGCTTTAGATAAAAACTAAATTTACCATGTTGATATTCAGGTGATTCAATAAGGGGCAATATTAAACTGTTCTTCAGTATTCTTTGTCATTACTCTCCAGCTTAATTGGTGTAAGTGTATCCATAAAACCAATTTCCTGGTAAAAATAAGTCAGGTTTCACTCAAACCTCGCTCAGAGATCTTGTGTTTTCACAATAAAACATGAAACATTGTTCTGCTAAAATTATTCATGTTTGTGCAGTACCTTGATTTTTTTTTTTGTCCTGCACCACTATTTTTTTTTCACATAGTACTATTGCTTAGACACAACAGTACTTTTCTCAGAAACAATTACCACTTAGCTCAGTTTGGTGGGTTTATTTGAACTTCTTTCTATCCCTTTACCCTTTTCACTCCCCATTTGTGCATGCCTTATGTCAGATTACTTTTCCTTCAGAAGAAAAGGGCTCATCACAACTCATTCCTGGTTCTTTTAACCCTAGTCTATCTGTCCCCTTGATGGGTAGCCAATAGTGGGACTGTTGAGTAGTTTGGGTGGAAATCTGAGAATGGCTGATACAATCATGTTTGACTGCCATGGAAATGAATCCTAATGTGTGAATTTTGATTATTGTATCAAATTACTGTGATTTAACATTGTAATGCAAACTTTGTCATCTCATTGTTTGATGTAAATGATAGGCCATGTGTAGACGACACGAGAGGTGTGTGTGCACGACACTTTAAAGTGGGCTAAAAGCTTTTGCACCACTTTAATGGTGCTGGTGTTTGCATGCCTTGGCAGTGTATTACACATTAATACCAGCTGCTGTAGGAAATTTGGTGGCATAATGCACCTTAAATGACTTGGGAGCAGCAAACTATAACTCCTTTGAGGAGTTTTAATTTGCCGCCCCTTCAGCCATGGAGCAAAGCACCGGTCTCCGTGCAGCTCCATGGATCTGCAGGAAGCACTGCAAGCAGCCAGGCAGCAGCCAGGGAAACCAGGCTCCGCCCAAGAAAAGCAACGAGCCTGATTCCCCCCCCTCCAAGTGCCCCTTGGATTCTGCCTGCCTGCCTGAGCTGTGCAGGGGCCTGGTGCTTCTGTCCACGGCTGCGGTGCACCCTAGGACCGCCTGAGCTGGGTGCCTGCAGGTGGGTGCCGCCTGGGGGCGGGGGGATGTGCAGTTGCTGTGGAAGGAAGCACCAGCTCCTCCACAGCCCAGGGGCTTTCCACTCGCTGGCAGCTCACCTTCCCCTCCCTGCCAGAGAAGCAGGTAAGTCAGTGGGGTGTGCGCACGACACGGGGGTTTAATCATCCCTAAATTCAAGCAGTGTTTTTTAAGACCCACCTCTTCAATTTAGGGTCCCTATTTTGTCTACACACACCCACAAAGAGATAAGTAATTCTTCCTGGTTGCTGAGAAATGCTCCTTAAAACTAGAGGTAAACGAAATGAGGGTAAAACCAGATATTGCCAAACAAAGTGGATCAATTTGTGGCAGGACATGTTCCACCCCCAGCTGATCACTTCATTAGCCAAAACACACCACCCATTGTCCCACATCAGACAGGCTCCTGATGCAGGACAGTGAGTGACATGTTCAACTTGTCCAGGGATTCTCCAATTACTGCCCTGAGCTGTGCCAACCTGTGCCTCATGTGGAGGCATAAGTCAATGTAGGTGTCAGTGTGGATACAGGGTGCCAGAGATTCTGCAAGTCCCACACCTTCACACCAGGACTCATGCAGGCTTGTCCTACTTATGGAGATGCACCCCCAGAGATCGTGAGGAAGGTCTCCATAAGCAGGGAACCCAGACTTCCCTCACTTACAGATTCCCCAGGATGTGTCTCTATGTGGGAAAGCAGGAAAAGTGCTCTGGGAGCTTGAGGGGTTCAATCATGTCAGGGAATTCCAGTGGTGCACAGGAGCAGGAGTCTCAAGACCTTGGAATGCCTGCCCAGCATTGCTGGAGAGTGTATTCAGCTCCAAGCTGCCTGTACTCTCCCACCACAGAACAAGTAGACATTCACTGCACTATTTAACAGTACCTTTTTCATGCCACTGATATGGTGTAATGAAAATAATGTGTTTGCTCACCACTTGTGTTACCATAAAAATTTGTATGGAGACACAAATGTAACATCTCATCATGTTTTTTTCTACCCTAAGAGTTTAATTCAGTTTTCTGTAAAAACAATCCCAAGCCTCATTTTCTTCTCCCTGTTCCACCCCCAGAGACTAACTACAGAAGCAGAAATACTGTTGAAACCTTAAGTTGGGATGTCCAAAACCTTTATAGTTGGCCTAACTCTGCTCCCACTAAAATCAAAGTCATAGATTTCTCTATTAGTGGACTTAGATTAGTCCTAAAGCTCAGTTCCTCAAAGGCATGCCTAATGCCTGAGGTGCCTGATTCCTGTTTGGCTTTTAACTCCCAATGAGAGTTAAACAACTCAATGCCTTCTCAGAGCTTTTGGAAAATCTCACTTCTAACTTTCATCTTTTATCTGGAAGCACATTAGGCAAGCCTGTTTTATAACTAGCACAGAACAGCATAGTTTTTATCTTGAAACATTAGCTATTTGGGGGTTCCATAGTTGCAATATAAAAATAATCTAACTTTGTAGTACATTTTTAATTGCTTGCCAGAATAAAATGCACTTCAGGACACAGGGCCTTTCCTAATACTACTAGCTACTTAGTGTAAATTGATATCTAGCCTGTGACCCTATTCCCTCTGAATTTGATCCAGACTTCAAAATGGCAAAGATATTTTTCTCTCTCATTTATACATCTGGTTAAAACAAATCAAGGTGTTTCCTAGTCTGAGCTGTCCATATCAAGTGTCAACCAGAACTGAATGTTTACTGACAGCTTACAATTCTTTGAAGACAAACCAAGGCACACAACTAGCCTTCAGGATAGCACTGCAAAGGGTATTCACAGAGTAATCAAAGCCATTTCCCACAAGCCACAGGGTCTAACACATGAACAAGTGGAGACAGGATTATGAGAGATGTGTGATGATAATTCTGCATTCATAATAATTCCATTCCAGGGGGTGCTTATGGATCCATAACATATAATATTAATATTTTTTCACTAACCCCTGTAGAGTTTAAGGAATATTGACAATATAAAACCTATGTTATTTTTTTTCAAAAACCCTTATAATGCATTAGATTATTAAAGCTCCAAGTTGTTGCTTTTTTAATTAAGATTTCTGTGAGATTTTTGCACTGCCTTGAGCTGGTATCATGACTATCTTAGAATGTATCTGAAATGTTTTCTCTGTGTCTGAATGACTGCATCCTTCAAGCAGGAGCCATGCATTCTTTTAATGGAATCGCCATATTGATTCTGTAATTAATGTTACTATTACAGTTATCATTTGATACTATATTTTGATCCCTTCACTCTTCATTTTATGAAAAATGCAGCTTTTTTTCCTGAAAAATTATCATGCTTATTTCAAAAGTAAAGGAGAATTGAAGCTTTGGGGAAGTTTATATACAAGTAGGCATGCTATTTTTGAGTGCTGGGACTTTGAAAAATTGGTAGCAGTTTCTAAAAAGTCTTTGAATATTTTTCTAGAAGCACATCTTGAAAACATCTTCATACAAAAAACTTCAAGTATATTTTATACATTATTTTTCAATAAGAGATAGCACATAGGAAGATTTTTATTAAGGTTAGTTGGAAATTTTGGATGCATTAGATATGAAATTTTTAATCTCTGGGAGCTTTGTGAAGGTCTCAGAACATTATAAACTGTCTGAGAAGACTTGCAGAAGTTACAAGCAACATGAAAGAGTCTACAGAGGATGTAAGCTCTGTGAGGCAAATAGGGTAAGACAGTGAGTGTTTCCACTATAAGCTTGATATTTTATTTTTCCTCACCTCTAATTGCCTTAAGAAATCATCCACATGTAATCTGGTATGCATGCTGTCTCGAGGAAAAAACTTTTGTGAAAAAAATATGTTAATTGGACAACATATTGTTATTTTTCTGATAAGAAAACACACTCTTCATTTTATTGAAGTCCTCCAATGAGTTTTGTTTGTGGATTGAAACATCTTATCTCAAAACTTAAAGAATCACCATTTTTTTTGTATTCATATGATAAAGTTTGGAATTTTTTTAAGCATACAGTATCGGCCTACCTCAGTTCACACTGAAGTTCAATGCTAAAATTCTCATTCATTCCAATACCAAATATAGACTAATAGCAAGCACTTCTGAAAATTTCACCTCTGGGTGTGCTAGATTTTCCTGTAGCCTATATGTTCTATAATAATTTATACCAGTGCAAAAAGGTTGCAAATAATTACTCTTATAACTCCATTGCCCTATATGTTTCTAACCAACGTACCAGGCAACTGAGAGTATGATCCAATTACTTTTGGAAAATCAGGAGCTTCACTTTTAAACTAGCTGATATAAAAATTAGATTTGGGGTTAGCTGTTGAGGAAAGAGAGAATTAAACCTCTGTATATATTTGTATATGAGCCAATATTTGCAGCAGTGGCATCTAAAAATACTGTCATTTTCTTTTGTACTTGGATAAGAGATATGGGTGGTATCTGAGGAACCAACAGTCAGTAAACGTGGTTAGAGCTCATCAGAAATTTGCTCATACAAGGAAGTATTGTTGAAAATCATTGTTTGACTGAGCCAGATGAATTTATCTAAATCTAAGGCAGGGTTTATCAGGGATCCACCCCATAGTTGGGAGCTCTGGCATCTGCAGGTCTGAGTTCCAGAGCAGGTGTGTCTGGTGGTCTGCTCAAAGCCAGGAAAGTTTAGAAGTTTTGGGGTCCCCTCAGAACAGAGGCAGACTTACTAGTCACATCTGCCCCATAGCTGGGATGCTAGGGGGTCACCTGAAGTTACTCCTGAAACTGACATTCTTATAAATTTTACTGCTGGAATTAGCATCAAAATTGACATGGGCTTCAATGTCAGTGAGCAGCTTCAGATCCAGTGAGCTTCTAGATCACCAGAAATTTTGAAAAATATTGGATTTGATTGGTTCAAAAGAATCCAAAATTAAAGAAAAAATTTAAACTTCCTGTGAATTTTAAACCCTGGAGATTGTAAAACCTTACAATGCAAATAGCTTTTGATCTAAAATAAATTCTGATTTCAGTTTGATGATTTGGCTTTAAAGTATATTTCAAGGAAATTAGCTAAGACAAAAGTTCCCAAAGGTTTGTCTTCATACAAAAGTTGTGCCCGTCTAATTAAAATCATTTTAAAATCAATTTTGTTAAAGTAATTCTTGTTTGGACAATCTTAAATTGATTTTACCCTGGCTTGTATTGATTTACAAAAGTCAGGAAGGAAATCCACTTAAGATAAATTGATATGAGTCTGATTTAAATCAAATTAAAAACACCCACAAAGGGTTTACATGGGTTGAACTAAATTGATTTAAAAATACACTTTATTTAAACTGGTACAACATTGTGTGTAGGGCTAGTACCAGAAAATGAAAAATTTTGTTTATACAAATTACATGTTCTAGGGTTTGTCTTCTAAGTTAGAAAGATCTTTCATATCTCTGGCACAAAGAATATTTCCATCTCATATTTGGTAGAGTTTCTGAGTTTGGTAAGGTGAGAGCTCTTGTTCACAAACTCATAGAGAATCATAAAGAAGTAGAGCTGGAAGGGTCCTGCACAGGTCATCTAGTCCAATTCTCTTCCTGAGGCAGGATCATCCCTATCCAAACTATCCTATACAAACCATAATGTCAGTTCTATATGAGATTACTGTCAACCCTGACACAACATAGATCTAACACCTAACCTGCTACAGGTAAATCAGGGGAATCACAGCAGCTAACATCCTGCATACTCAAGAGATCCCAGGTAGAGGGCCATGCCCCCTGCTACAAAGGATGGCAAAAACTCCCACAGCCCATACCAACCTGACCACAGGGTATGATTTCTTCATGACCCCAGTGATCGATTTGACCCTGCATGGAGAGGCAAGACACTCCAGCCAGGAACTTCTGGTTTTGGTCCCAGCAGGAGCACAGGCAGACCCCAGTCAAAGTCCTTAGCCTTGGCTGCAGCCAACAACCAGTGCCTCAGAGGAAGGCTTGAAAACACCCTTAACTTTACCCTCATGTAGAAGAAACCAGGAACACCTTCCTTTGCAGGAAGGGGCCACCAGCAAAGCCCAGAATGATGGGCCAAGTAGAAAGCACAAGTAGAACATAGGCATAGCTATGCCTAGATCACCCCTGACCAGTGGCTGTCCAGCCTCTTCTTGAACACCCCCAGTGATGGACAGTTCACAACTTCCCTAGGCAGTCTGTTCTACCTGCTCACTTTTCTAACAATGCAGAAAATTTTCTGGATATCCAATCTAAACTTACTTTGCTGCAACTTCAAGCCATTGGTCCATTTCCTCTATGCACAAGAGACAAAAGTTTCTCTCCCTCTTGTTCATTGCAGCCCTACAAGTATTTGAAGACTGCTATCATGTCCCTTCTTCAGTGCCTTTTCTACAAGCTGAACATGCCTAGTTCCTTCAGCCTTCCTGAATATGACTTGCTTTCCAAGCCCTTTATCATCTTTGTTGCCCATTTCTGGACCCTCTCTATCTTGTTCACAGCCTTTTTAAAATGTGGAGCCCAGAACTGCACATTGTACTCCAGATAAGGCCTAACCAGTGTTGAGTAGAGAGGCACTATCACCTGTCTTGCACCTAATACTTCTATTGATGCACCTCAAAACTGCAGTTGCCTTTTGTGCAGCTATATCACACTGCAGACTCGTATTGAATCTGTGATATAAGACTCCCAAGTCCTTCTCCATAGTGCTGCCATACAGCCAGGTATCACCTATTTTATATTTGTGTTTTTGATTATTCCTCCCAAGGTGTGGCATCTTGCATTTGTCTGTGCTGAACTTCATCCTGTTAGCTCTAGCTCAACTTTCCAATCTGTTGAGATTCTTCTGAAGTTTGCTCACATCCTCCAATGTGTTCACAATCCTTCCCTGTTTTTTCATCTGCAAGCTTGCTCAAGATTATAGAATAGATTTAAGATTATAGAATCTACCTATATCACCAGGACACTGGACATTTCTATAGTACCTAAGCAAAACATTCTAAAGGACAAAATTTCTCTGTTTCAGGGTATTTAGTAGTTATGTTTATTCTGAAAAGTTTCTGGGTTTTCAAAGCCTAAGTTGCTCTGGGAACTTAAACCTGTTGCTGATATGTGGAAGTTTAATCCATATATTAGCTGAACATATGACTGACCAAAGAAAACAATTCTGTTTCTCAGGTTAGAAATGTTGTTTATTTCATACTAGAATAAAAAGAAAACCTAAAATGTCCTTTTTAAAATGAAATGCTGAGCTTCTCAATTGTGGAAACAGTGTACATATTTTTGTACTGAAGGCAACAGTTATGGATATAATAACCCTAACAAAGTCTTGGCATAATTTTGAAGCAGAATTTGGTTATGCCAGATCACTCTGAATCAGGCAATGTGAATCTCTAAGGGCCCCTCTAGATGTTCAGATGAAGGTGTGATAGGATCTAATGCACAGTCCACACAATTGCACCTCCTGCCATGCCACACATGCATGACAGGAGGTGTGAACATGGGATTCAGCATCAGATTTTTTCATGCTTTATTGCTGGTGTAGGAGGAGCCCAAGATCATAATCTTAGGCTTTCCCTGGCCAGCTCCTGCTGCTGCAAGCCCCAGAGCTGATGAGACTCCCATCTGCAACAGCCTCTTGGATGGTGCCATGGTTAGTAGTCCCCTCAGATGAAAGACTCCCAGGCACCACAGCTCATGATGTACTCCTGTGACTGGGAGCCCCATCAGCTGATGGTACTCCCAACCATGGGGACATAGCTATCATACACATGCAAATTAAAGCGGGATAGAAAACAGCTATAAAGTTAGTACAAATTTTCCAGCTCCAACTTTATAGTTGGATGGACCTTTTATAGCATGATAGTTAATTTACATGTGTAGCCAGTTTAAATTAATTGCACAATTACCCAGGTAATTGCATAACACATGTAACATGTAGAGGGGGCCTAACATTGTACAATTCAGGCATCTGAAATTGGCGTATCTCTTCCTGGTTGCTCCTCCTTTCTTGGTTTCTGATGGCATGAAGAAGAACCACAAGAATGAGACAGCCCATGTGTTCCATGTGAAAAATGACTTTGAATCTGATGCTATGTACAATTTATACTGGGAGAAGAGCAAACTTGTTCTCTTACATACGATTGCAGCTTTTTGCGGGGAGGGATTGTCTGTCATGTGTTTGCAGTTCCAGGCACAATGAGGCTGGAATCCATTATCAGGATTTCTAGGTACTACTGTAATGCGAATAAATACGAATTAAAAAATAATAAATATTCCCATTTCAACCATGTTTAGGGGAAAGGGGAAGCTGGGTGTGAAATATCTTGACTTTAGTATTTTGAGTCATTTTCATAAACAAGTAGAAAAATATTGCCTAGCTGAATTCACTATTAGGTAGGTAAACAAATGGTTGAAAATCATATTTAAGAGTAGTTAACAACTACTCACTGTTAAACCTGAAGGTCATTTTAACTGTTGTCCCTCTGGGGTCTACCTTTGATCTGGCTGTATTCAACATTTTAATTTAATAAGTTAGAGGATGGACTAGCATACAATTACAAATAGGCAGGTTATCCCAAACAGGAAGGGACTGCAAATGGTCTGGACAGGAGTAGGATTCAAAATGGTCTTGACAAATTTGAAAAACAGGTGGAATCAACAAAATGCTAAACGCAAAGACATCTTTCTTTAAACAACCTAGTTCTTAATTTTGGGGCATCTACACTCCAGATATGGACTGGGGGACTACACTTTAGTAAAGACATATGATAACCAGCTCACCCATCTCTTAAAGCACTTCAGATTAAATTGTTTTTATAGTTAAACTCTATTACTATGGTAAAGCAGCATAGTGATGGCAAAAATGTTGTTACCCTGACAACTATTGAATTTTCTTGTGCACTTTAACATATACAATTACCAATTTGTCCTCAAATCTATCTCACTGGCAGAAGGCTTCTAGACACTATTGCTCAAGTGGGTTAACCCTATTTAATGAATCAGAGACTTGACTGTAACCTTTATACCACTACATGGTATTGGTAATCAAAATCATAGATCAGGTGGAAACCTATACATCAGAGATCATCATGTAGAATTCACAGGAGAAGATTTTTTCCCCAAGAATAGAGAATAACAAAGACAAAATGACACATCTGCAGAGACAAGGCAACTCATGGGACTGTAATCATAGCTAGTGCTGGTTAGGGTACAGGCATTTGAAAGCTACAGCAGTGTGCTGCAGATGCAATAGAAGGAAAACTATGGTGAGGGCCAGTGACTGTATCTACATACCTTGTATCTGAAAGTTCAGAACTTAATATATTGCCCAGATTGTCTAAATCTCTGTTTCTTACAAAACAGGAAGGCTTTTTTAGTTTTAAACGTAAGCTTTAGGCAACTTCAATACTTATTTACTTGGGCAGCATAGACCAGGCAAGGTGACTTTTGCATCATTGCATCGACCTGCTGAATCCTCTGTTAAAGAATTGCCATCTATCTGGTACTGTCTAAATAAGAAGCTGAGTCATCACCTCAAAGCACTATATTTATATTGACTATCTGATGTAGTGGCAATGGCAATGTGCCTGAGTTTACAGGACAGCACAAAACTCAAGGTTATATTGAGGAAGACCTTGGACCAAATCCTCAACTGGTGCTAATCAATTTTCTTCCGTTGACTGAACCAGTTTATGCCAGCTGAGGAACTCGTCCTTGTACTTCTTGTTTGGCCCAAAAAAGACAATTTTGTCAAATTTTGTAATGGACAAACTTATATTAACAGTCTATTACCTGACTTTCCTAAAAACAAAGGGTGAGGCTCTCCTCCTACTGAACTCAGTGAAAAAACAACCAATGAGTCCAGTAGGTATAGGGTAGCTGGAAGCTTACAATACAGTAATTAGGGGTCCATGTGTTAAATCCATGTTAAAAGGCATCTGACATGCTTGTTTACTTCCAAGTGTGCAAAAGCCAGCAAATAACATTGGGAATACTTTGTCCGTAGTAGTGTAATTATTGATTTTAAAGTTTTCCAAATTTAATGTGATAAATACAATTATCAGTAAATTGGTACATAGTTCAGCTGCTTTTCCAATGAACTGGATGAACTTCTCCTCTTGTGGTAAGCCAGTGATAAACACTAGGACTAGGGAGAGACATTCAGAAAGCCAGAGAATGAATTGATTCAATCTTTGCAGGTTAGTCTAACCTACCTAGATTGAACCAATTTGCAAGTGAATGGATATTCACTTTTAAATCAGGAAATGCAGGCACATGCCTGGAGTGCCTCAGGCCAGAAGCCAGGTGGCACTAGAGCATGCCCTTGGGTCCAGGGAAGTTGTGCTGGGAGGGGGCACTATAGCTAGCCCTGGCAGTAGCCTCAAGTAAACTGGCCAGGGAGGGGGTTTAATTCCCCCTCCCTGGCCCACCAGCACGGACCTGAGCCAAGGTCTTCCTGGCACTCCCCCTGCACAGCTGAAGGGGTGGGGACATGGTCAGATGTCAGCTGGCATGGCCCCCTGAGGCAAAAGGGGAAGGGAGGGTATTTATTCCCTCCTTGGCCCCCTCTGCTTCCGGGGGACTGCAGCTGGGGTCTGCTAGCCCTGACCACCACTTCTGCCAATCACTTCCTGCATGGGGCAAGTGGCAGAATAAGCTCCTTCTCTGCCCCGTGCACCAGACACCAGAAGGAAGGAGAAATAACTACCCTCCATAGCCCTGCTGCCTAAGGGGGATGAGGCCCTGCCCCTGCTGCTGGACCAACAAGAGGGAAGCAACCCTCATGGGCAGCAGCCCCTTCATGGTTTCCTGGGAGTACAAGCCTCTTCTGGGTGGGGGGGAGGGGCTGTGCTGTGCGTGGGAGTGGGAGGTGGGAGCAGAGCAGGCAGATCTGCCTCAGACTGTGCGGTGCAAGCAGTGGCAGTGCTATGGGGGTTTGGAGGGGCTATGGCCACCCTTCCAAGACTCAGTGCCACTGTTCACCCTGTGTAGTCTGCAGCAGCTCAGCCCACCAGACCCCAGCTGAAGTCATGCTGGTGGGACAGGAGAGGGAGGGGGAACAAACCTCTTCCCTTCCCCTTCACTGTAGGAGGGCTAATGTCTGGCCAAGCCCCTATCGCTGCTCCAGCTAGGGAGCAGAGGGGCAGGGTCAGCCCTGCTCTGCTGGAGCAGAGAGCACAGTCCAGCCCAGCCCAGGGCTGCAGAGCATGCTGGGATGCTGTGGGCCTCTGGTTTAACTTAAACCAGGAAGAGGTCTGGGACAGAAGTTCCATAAACCAGGTTTGAGCTCAGACAGTTAAGTCTGATACTACATTCAATCAGGTTTATCTCAAACTGGTTTTGGCCATTTTGAAATTGGTTTATGTGCACTGAACATACGTTCAGTTATAGATTTAACCAAGTTTCTGATCACTTAAACTGGTTTATGTCTGTCCCTAGCCTATGGCATTTTACTAGAAATTAAACTCCCACTCCTCATAATACCCATAAGGAATTAGAAGAAGGTGGTCATATTTTGCATTCAGGACTACAGGGTAATACGAAGAGATTGATGCTTTTGGTCTTGGGACTTTGTTCCAAATCTATACAGGGTTAGTAATGACCTTTGTCTGAAAGGTGTTTGATAATCTAGATGACATTATTGTGGTTACCATAATTCAATTCCATATGGAAAGATTCCAAGTCACAAAAAAACTCAGTTATGTTCATTAGTATAATAATTGGAATCACATTGACAATCTCATATCATAGAACCACTGAAATCTTGCCCTGGAAGAGTCCATATCTAGTCTAAATCCCATTCTTTCACCCCATTTCCCTAAGACCCTCCCCCCACTCCCCCAGCATTCAGGTGCTATTATATCTAACTCATCCATGAAAGATATTTATCTATCCTGCCTCAGACTGTGTGGCATGAGCAGTGGCAGTGCTATGGGGGGTTTGGAGGGGCTATGGCCACCCCTCAGAGCCCCAGTGCCACTGCTTGCCCTGTGTAGTCTGCAGCAGCTCAGCCCACCAGACCCCAGCTGAAGTCATGCTGGTGGAACAGGAGAGGGAGGGGGAATAAACCTCTTCCCTTCCCCATCACTGTAGGAGGGCTAGTGTCTGGCCAAGCCCCTACCCCTGCTCCAGCTTTCACCTCCAGTGAAAGAGATATCACAGCCTCCCTAATCTATTCTAGTTCTTAACTATCCATGTAGTTATTTTTTATTAAAATCTAATCTAAATCTTTGCTGCAAACTAAGTTGCTTTCTTCTTGTTTTATCCCCATTTAAAAAAAGATCACCTTCCTCTCTGTTCTAGACTAACAAGCACAGATTCTTCACTCATTTCTCACAGGTTTTTTTTTTCTTATCATTATGTTTGCTTCCTTCTGGACTCTTTCTAATTTGTCTACATCTTTCTTAAAGTGCAGTGTTCAAAACTTCATACAGTACTCCAGCTGAGGGCTCACCAGTGCTGAGTAGAAAGAAATAATTGCCTCCTGTGTCTTACATTAAACACTCCTGTTATTACATTCCAGAATAAGGTTGCCATTTTTTTGCAACAGCATCACATTGTCAACTCATATTTAGTTTGTGATCCAATATAATGTCCAGATCTTTTTACCTCTTGCTGTCACATATCCACTTAGTCTTCATTTTCTGTTTGTTGTTCCCCTTCCTCTGTGTAATATTTTGCACTTGTCTTTACTGAATTATACAATGATCAATTCTGGACCATTAGAGAGATCCTTAGAGAATGTAAGACAGAGTGGAACAGTGAAACTAAACTGCCTTATCACCAAAAAAGGCAGAGGCACTGCTGATGCAGTGGGTTGGGTATGGTTGCATTTCCCATGTCACTGTCATTGTCCATGACATACCCATGCTGCTTTAAAACATGCAATCTCAGTTGCCAAGGAACCTTTAATGAACAAGAGAATCACTCATTCCTTTTTAAAAGCCATGTATGATTACAGAATTCAGAAAGAATGAAGTGATTTTGTGCACCCTATAAACATTTACTGGAAAAAAATTAGGCTTGATTTCCATTGCCTAAAGGATGCTTGCTTGGCTCAAATATCATCTTGACCTTCACTAGTTAATAGTCTTGGAATTTTTTCCTCTTGTTTATTTTTTAGTTAAGGGGCATACATATCTTCTGTGATTCTCTTATATTATATTTAAGTAATTCTCAGGGTGAGTCTAAAGATTTTAATTTCAGGCTTTTAACTTTGAGTAGGTCCATAACTTTCTGAAATCTTTCTTATATTTTAGTTTTATAGTTCCATTTTTTAAATGATTCTTTCCTGACAACATTGAACGTAATTATATCATAATTTCTATTATTGAAAACCTCAGGTATTGTTGCTTTCTGAACCATCTCTTCAGTTTTCTTGGGACTAAATCAGGAATGGCTTCTGTATTCTCTAGGATTAGATGTTCCAATAATGGAAAGAACCGCTTCTTTAAATCTTGACTCAATGTAGCATTTCACCAGTTTACAAGCAGGCAGCTGGAGCCATCCATTAGTTTTCTTTCTAGATGTTGTTAATCTCCCTCAGTATCAAACACAATGTCCTTTTTCTGATCAGGAGCCATGATAGTTTAGCCTAATGATGAATATGTAACATAGAAGCAGTTCTGATATAGTCCATCACTACTTTAAACATGTTGTTCTACTGATGCCTTAAAAGCATTTGGGATTTCTGTCTACTCAGATTCTACTGGATTGTATCTCATTAGTTTCACTGTTGTTGTTGTTTTAATGATTATTAATAATCATTCTCTGTAATTTGTATTACATTAGCACTAGAAGCTGCAGGTACAGACCCAGTGTGAGAATCATTCCCTGGCTCAAATTGCCCACAAGCTATGAAGCACCAAATGGAAAGTAAAGAAAATGGATAAAACCTAGAATCACTGTCTTCCTAAACAGTATTGCCATTGAAAACTGACTGATTTCTCATAGACATCTTAGTGTATAAATTTATCTTTAAAGGAGAAATTAGGATCTTACATATAGATGGGCTCAAAGCAAATGTTCCCTCTGTAAGAGGCAGCATGGAAAAAGCCCCATGATAGTTTTGAGAAGTAGTTAAATGAAACCTCAAAGCAAAAATCTTTGGAAAAGTGGAGGCTTTGGTGTGGTCACACAATAAAAATGATTAAGTTATTGGGGAGGGGCAGAATTCTAAAAAGTCAGCTAGGTCTGCAGTGCTTGCCAAAGAATCACATTGCCATCTGGCCCTAGACATCCGTTGTTGTTACAGTGGATACTTGGTCTTGAAAGGAAGGGTAGATAGTGAGATCTGCTAGGACAGATCTGCTAGGGTAGATAGTGAGATCACTAGGACAATAGTGAGTCAAGCACTATCGGACCATTATGATAATAGTGTAAATATAAATATTACATAACAGAAAAATATAAATATAAATAACAGAAAAACGTTATACAAGATATTACATATAGGCCTCTAGGGACCTAATTCTGGCAAGTGCCAAAGGACTTCACTTTTCCTCGAAGTTAACAGGGAACTAAAGTGCCAATAGGGCAAAATAATGGTTGAGCAGGTATTTAAAACTAGTGCAGAATACTGTCATTAAAGCGTGTGGGCCAGGCTCTTTTTTCATATAAAATAATTTAAATACAGGGAAACAGAGATCAGATGCTGTCTAAAATGGATACACAAAAAAGTACAAAGTTAAGTTTTACTCAATACAATGACTTCCGCAGTTCTTTGTTTCTTATAAATGGTAAATTTAGCATTTATTACCTAAGATTGCATATTTTGTTATATTTATCTGTGGTCATCATTTGCTTTATGGAGATGTGTGGTGAGGCCTTAAGCTATTAAGAAAAAAGGGCTTAAATTTAACAAGAAGACTTTTTTAATATAGTGCTGTTTTAAGAAATATCTATGCAGAACAAGTTTAAGAGCAGCAGATACCTAAAAAGCTGTCAAATAGCACTGTTAACTACAGTAATTTATTCTATAATTTAATGTAGTCCTGACCCCTGTCACAAGTTAATACACCATGAAGAATAGTGTGCAAAAAACATGCTTATTAATGAATTGGAGAAATAATGTGACATTGTTTTTTGCCATGTTCCCATGAAATATCTTAATATTGGAGTTAGCAGAGCTTAGACAATTTTCACTATGTAATTATTTCTGTCCATATCTTACTAACTTGTGCTGTGATTAAGAGGCTTTTAATTTTTAATTATGCTATCTGGAGACAGTTGTTTGATTTCAAGACAAGGATAACACTGGACATGAGCTCTGGCACATATTCTTATTCATGTATTTTTTTTAGTATTTCTGAGTAATTCTTTGCATCTGAACTTTATATACAGGCACTGTATATATAGGCATGCATATCTATACTTGTATGCATATTTATTAGGGCTGTGCGAAACGGCACCGTTCCATTTTGCCTTGAGTTTCAACAGTTCGATGGAACAGTGTTTCATCTCGAATTTCATTTTGAGTCGAAACAGCTGTTCCCTTCTGTTCCATCAAAACAGCAAGGCTGTTTCAACACTGTTTCGAGTTTCACTAGGGATGGGAAGTCAGCCCAGCATGGGTCATCCATGCACGAGAGGAAGCTTTGCGACCGCTCAGATTTTGCTGAGCGATCCTCCCACGAGATGTCCGGGTAATTGAAGTCACCCATGACAACCATAGTCCTGGAGCATGCGGCCTCAGCCAGTTCCTGGGCAAACTCCTGGTCAAGCTCAGGACTTTGGGTGGGAGGTCTGTAGTAGACTCCACCATTGTGTCCCCTGTGCCGTGTTCCCCACGGATTTTAACCCAGAGGGTCTCCAGCCGTCCACCCTGGTCGCCAATATCAGCTTGCAGGGATGTGTAGCTTTCCTTAACATAGAGAGCTACACCCCCGCCCCTTTTCTTTACACGATCCCTCCTGTACAGGGTATAGCCATCTATACCCGTGGTCCAGTCATGGGTGGAGTCCCACCAGGTCTCCGTTATCCCTATGACATCATAATTATTTGCATTGAGCAGGAGGATGAGCTCCTCCTGCTTATTCCCCAAGCTCCTGGCATTTGTGTACAGGCAAGCAAGTGCCCCCTTGGGACTCCTTCCTTGCCCACAGATTTTACCCGGGCTAGGGCAGGGGTGGGCTCCCTTAAGTGCCTTGAACTGCTGGCTTTGCAAGGATTGCTCAGCGGGCCAGCAGTGGCGGTAGTCCCCCTGTGCCCCAGCGGGCTTAGTTTAAAGCCCGGTGGAGCAGGTTAGCCAGTCTGGCTGAGAAGAGCCTCCTCCCTAGGAGAGAGAGGTGGAGGCCATCTCTTCCCAGCAGCTCGCTGCCTCTCTCGCCAAAGAGCGGGCTGTGGTCATGAAAGCCAAAGCCTTCCTGACGTCACCAGCGCCGCAGTCTTTGGTTGACCACGTGGATCCTCCTCTCCCTCCTCGGCCCATAGCCTGAGACTGGGAGGATCGACGAGAACACCACCTGTGCCCCCAGACCCTTTGGCCCCACTCCCAAATTGCTGTAGCGCCTCATGACCCGGCTGGGTGCGCTCCAAGCCGTGTCATTGGTGCCCACATGAATTAGGAGCATGGGATAGTGGTCTGTGGGTTTGAGGAGCTCTTGGATCCTCTCCGCAATGTCCCGGATGCGGGCCCCTGGGAAGCAGCAGACTTGCTGCCTTTCCTCTGAGATGGGATGGACTTTGCTTGCGCATCCAGGATTGCTCCCTTGAGGAGCAACCGCATGTCCTGAACTCCCCTCCCCTTTGGGTTGTGCCTCTTTAGGGCCTCACTGACAAGCCTCCTTAGCTTGTCAAAGTCAGTTTTCTTGAAGTTGAGGACTTCTGTATTACTGACTGACTTGCCAGCTTTACAGTAGATGGTGAAGGTGATCAGCTCATGGTCACTGTCTCCCAGCTTCCCTTCAATTGGTAGGTCATTGACTAGGTTGTCCCCAGTTGCCAGCACGAGGTCAAGCAGTGCTTTACTTCTCATTGGCCCATAGACTTCCTGCATCAGATAGAGGTCATCCACACACAAGAGAAAGCTTTGCAACTGCTCAGATTTGGCTGAGCGCTCCTCCCACAAGATGTCTGGGTAGTTAAAGTCTCCCATGACAACCATAGACCATGGGTTCCCTTAAGTGCCTTGGCCTGCTGGCTTTGCAAGGGTTGCTCAGCAGGCCAGCAGTGGCAGTAGTCCCCCCATCCCCTAGTGGGCTTAGTTTAAAGCCCGGTGGAGCATGTCAGCCAGTCTGACTGAGAAGAGCCTCCTCCCCAGCGGAGAGAGGTGGAGGCCATCCTTTCCCAGCAGCTTACTGCCTCTCTCACCAAAGAGTGGACTGTGGTTGTGGAAGCCAAAGCCTGCCTGATGACACCAGGACTGCAGTCTTTGTTTAACTACCTGGATCCTCCTCTCCCTCCTCAGCCCATAGCCCGAGACTGGGAGGATCGAGGAAAACACCACCTGTGCCCCCAGACCCTTTAGCCCCACTCCCAAATCCCTGTAGTGCTTCATGACCTGGCTGGGAGCACTCTGAGCCATGCCATTGGTGCCCACATGGATGAGGAGCATAAGGTAGTGGTCAGTGGGCTGGAGGAGTTTAGGGATCTTCTCCACAATGTCTCAGATTTGGGCTCCCAGGAAGCAGCAAACTTCCCGGGCTAAGGGGTTGGGGTGGCAGATCATCCCCTCAGTCCCCCTCAGGATGCAGTTTCCCATGACAAACACTTTACGTTTTGTCTTGGGGAGAGAGGGGCGGTAGCTACAGCAGAGCCTGCGCTGCCTGCGGGAGCTGGCAACTCAGCAGGCTCTGATGAGGCTGCAAGAGGTTCATACCTGTTGCAAAGCTCCAGCAGGGCAGGGGCCTTGGTGTGGCAGGCCTTGGGGCCCTTAGGGCCCTTGACCACCTTGGTCCAATCCCTGGGCTGGACAGTAAGGGAGGTCCCTGAGTCCTCCCTTGTCCTGGAGGGAGACTGTGGTCTACCCTCTGCCTCCCGAGGAAGAAGGGCCTAGTGTTTGGCTGCAGGAACAAGCTAGGGAGAAGACTCTCATTTCCATAAAATATGCATTAAGCCCCAACACCTCAGCAGGTACTAAAGGAATGTGAATAAGTTAATGTACCCCCATCTGAATAAGATGTTGCTGTGCCCATTGAGTGCAGTCCCCCTCAGCACCTACTCTTTTTAGAGCCATGGTGAACTTCTACATTGACTACATTTAGACTTCCTCTTCACTCCCACAGCTGAGCTGCACATTTCTCACTTCCAAAAATTCCTTTTTCATTGCCAGTCTTAAATGTCTGACAAATATCATCAAATGGAGCCCCAAACAGTTCACCCAGAATCCCTCTGTCAACCTCTCACTCAGCCTGTTGCATATGACTAGTGTGGTCCCACCCTCCAAACCAGAACAGGTTGCCCTGTGCCTCATCTGCACATAATTTTTTTTGAGGATCCAAGGACTCATGACAAAAGCACCTGATTCCAGTCATGAGTGGGGGGGAGGGGGCATGTCTAATTAGCACATGGATCCTTTGTGAGCAGTATATGGAGTACACACATATACTGAGCAGTGCTGAGTTGTGGAGTCATCATGGTTTGAAATGCTGTTGACTCTGCTGCGTCCTAGCATAGTGAACTATCTGGTAAATCACGAGCCTTTTGGCTTTAGTCTAATATCGTGCATGCTTTGTATTATATATAAGTAGGTGCCAAAGCACTACTTAAAAATGTATTTATGGAGTGCCTGTGCTAAAAATTGCAGTAGTTTAAAAAAAAGTAAAATGCATCAATTCTGGATGAACTAAGTCTATGGGTACTATATACAAATTAGTATAGATACGTTTATTTCAAGGTCATTTTTCAATTTTGCTCCTCCCTTCCATGTGCTCAAGGAGAGCAGGGTCTGACAGTAAGGCAGGGGGGCGGGAGGGGGGAGGAAGGAGCTGTAGGGGGAAGAAGCTGGAGAAGCAAAGAGCTACCTGACCTCCCCAGATTTATTTTTACTGATGTGGGAGTCAGAGAGGGACAAATTCAAGGCAAGCCTCCAATACCTGGAAAATTATAGCAAATGTATGCATTTTCCATATTTAGGATCTGAGTATTGACAGGTCATCTTATAATGAGGGTCATCTTATATTTGAGTAAATATGGTAATTAGTAGCTTGAATGTCAAAGAAACCCTTATTCTCAACCCCTGATGTACAGTTGCACTGTAGATAAGAGAATTTATAATGAAAAAATGAAATAAAAAATAAACCCAATTCTTTGGACAAACTAGAAAATAATGTTCAATCAACTCGATCATTTCCATTTTTGTCCTGCATCCCATCTAGAGTTGTATTCCTTTAGTTTTATACTGCATTACCAAAATGGCCCTCCTGTTATGTAAACATAATCAAATAGGACTTTGCACTGAGCAAACTAAAAGTTGAGAAAACAGAAACAGCTAGTTCTGAAAAGTGTTTCAACATGTTTTAGAGAGAGAGACTGCGAGGTATTCTATACATCCTCATTCTCTTCCAGAAAGCATTAAAGCACTGAAGTCAGTGGAATTTTAGGACATGCTTACTACTTTCATTGTTCTATTAAATAGGAGCAGACAATTGGAATATAGCTCTAAATAAATGGCTCTATGTTCCAAATTGCTGAGCACTCATTGGAATGAACAGCAGCTGGGGGGTGTATTTGTAAAAGTGCCCAACAATGAATTTGAAACATTTTTGGCATTTATTTTTAAAATCATCTTTCTGTTATTTAAGAAAAAATGTTGCTTTTATATTGTATAAGATTTGTTAGCACCCATTATCATGATGACATTCCAGTGAAAAGATTGGCTGCTAAGCTGTTTTGGTCCTTACTATATTTAACCAGTGCCACTGAGGCACTCAGCTGATCTGAGTCAAAGGGTTAACTGGATTGTTGTTTATAAGTCAGCATGGTATAGTGGGAGTTGACATTTTCACACTAATTAGAACAGACTGCTATAGTCCCTACATACAAGTAACTCATATTTAATTCAATGGAAAGGTTGAGTGTGTATCAACTGTAAGATCAGACCCTGAGTTTGCATTGGGTTACTTGCTTGTCCTGTTGTAACTTTGAGGAAAAGGCCAGGTTAGCTGGCTATTTTATTTTTTTTCATTTTTTTCTGGATCCAATAGAGATGGTCTTTGAAATATTTTCTTTAAATGCACTATTAATATCTCTAAGGCAAATACTGATGTTCTTAATCAGTCTTATCTTGGCAACTCTCCCATTGAAGTGGAGACTGGCTTTATGGACAAGATTGAAAGCTCATTGGATTAATGGAAATACTTCTGTTGACTTTAGTGGGATTTGGATTGGATGCCAGGTGCCCTAGAAGTAAAAATGTAGGGCATTTTAACATATATTTTTAGAACATTTTCATTTTCTACCACAACCAGTATTCATGGAGCTGTTAAATGTATGTCTAACCTTTAAAAATTATATATATCAGAAGCTCAATTCTGGCATACCATACCATATTTCTTGGAGCCTTCTGAAAGAAAAATTACAGATAAGACTCCAGGACAGAGTTGTTCTAGTGATTTCAGTGGAGTAGAATGAGGCTGATATATCTTAACCAAACAACAGCCCCTTCTCTTACATACTAGGTAAATTAGTTGTTCTTCTAGGAAGAATAATGTATGTGTGGGTTGCTTTATATGGGACTGCTGCCAGGTAGAATAATGGTTTGATTAAGGCTGTATTTTCAAGGACTATGAATGCCAATTTTAGTTTCACATTATGCCAGTTGTTGCTCCTATAAGTGAAATAATTTAAAATCAAGAGAAACATTTGTCCTTTTGGCTGATTCCATTTTAAAACTAGAAGTTAAATAATCAAGTATTCACTGTACCTTAATTTGTAGATGCTGTAACCAGTTACTAATAAGCATGTTTTCTTCCTCAAATCCTGGCTACATGTCTTAATACAGTTTCTTATAGTTTGGTGAAATTGCAGCTGTAGCTGTCATCATGACTATGGGCTTTTATAGTGCCATAAAAATTCAGTGTCATCATAAATTCATGCAGCTGAAAATGTCGACATTTATGGCAACTTCTACAAGGACATATTTTAAAATGATATGAAAACTTAATACAGCAACTTTTATTTAGTTAAAAAATAAGATTATAAAGCAAAACATTTACCTTAATTTTAATCAAAGGGGTGTGATGAAATCTTCATACAAAGTGAAAAAACTGAGAATGTGTTTTCAGCAGATCAGTCAGATTTAAAAAGCACAATATGTTCACATCCTATTTATATGGAACAGCACAAGGAAACCATCATTAATATTTATTTACATTACAGTTAATTCAGATGATGAATCATTTTCTCATGTATCAATGGTACAAGCATATCATAATGCAGCTTAGTGGGCTTTGTACCCAAATAATTGATTGTCATAGGCATTCCTTTACTTTTACATGAATTCTCAGTGCCACAGGGCAAATTGTTTGGCAAAATGCTGTTTGACTTAAGGCAGAAGGGTAACAAGAGAGGGAGGGGAAGGGGAATGTACATTTTTGTATTTAGTAAAAGTTTGATAGGCTATAGGCCTGCTTATGAACTTCAGTACTGCAGAGGGCAATGCTGCAAAAGGGAATCCTACTGTAATGCAGTGTAATGCCGAATGTCATGTACTGTAATGTTGTAACATGAACTACAATGCCCAGAAGGCTCCGGGGGACTAAAGAAAGGAACTGTAGTGTGATCTGCAACTCCCAGAAACCTCCAGAGCACTAGAGAAAGTAAGCACTACATAAACTACAACTCCCAGAATGGAAAGAGAGAGACTCATTGCAAGAGAGTAAGAAGGAGTGCTAAGACTGAGAGCTGAGCAGTGGGACTCTGATGCAGACACCAAGAAGACAGCAATTAAGCATTTTTTGGGACCAGAGACTGGTTTGGCTCCCTCCAGAGTTGTGGGTTTAAGTTTCTCAAGTGTATATATCATGGTGTTAGTGTTTTCTACCTGTTCTTGGGTGATTTCACCACAGTATCATTGTTTACTTCCTGTTACATACATGTAGGATCTGGGTATCTTAATGTTAATATTTATTTACCTGCATCTGTCCCCCTCTCCTTAGTCCATTGGCTTGTGACCTTAATCCCCAGTATCCCTTATATAGAAGTGGGAACTTCCCTTGCTGGTTCCATGCCAGTTCCTGGGGTTGCAAGGTTTGGTATACTACAAAGGGGAACTTCATAGGTCTGAAGATAAGTATCACTCTTTACATGGAATCTGCCAACAAAGAGGCAGATCCTTCCAAGGAGCCTGCTCTATAGGTCAGAGGAGTCAATGAAAATACTTCCACTGATTTTAAAGGGCTTTGGATGAGGCTCAAAGAGTTTTTCACAGAGGGCGCATCTACACATTCATTAATGTGCCTTTGCTATTGTGCATTAAGTTTAGTACCTTGTAGCAGGCTGCAGGCTGACAGCATGGAGTAATTAGCCAGCTGGTAACAGGCCAAACACCTAAGGGGCCATAGGTGGCTCAGTTAATCAGTAATGAGGGGAAGTTGACTGGCTGGCCCAGATATAAAAGGAAATAGGAAAAGGAGGGGGATGTGGCAGAATACCATCCCTGTCTCTCTCCTAAACTCTGCTACCTGACAATTTGGTTACTGTGGTCACTGTAGAGGGCAAATTACCTTTACAGATGCCTGGCCAGACTCAATTAATCAAGTCTGCTCTGCACACAAACTGATGTACACTGCACTGCGCCACATGCAGTTGTATAAGTGGCAAAATGCATGTCAGGGCACAGCAAATGGCAGCAGTGCACTTTTGAAGTAACTTACCTCCAAGGTGTTTTAGTTCAAAAGTGCACCACTGCCATTTTCATAGAATCATAGAAGTAGGGTCGGAAGGGACCTTGTAGATCTTCAAGTCCGACCCCCTGCTGGGGCAGGAGGAAAACTGGGTCAAGTGACCCCAGCCAGGTAGGCATCGAGCCGCTTCTTAAAGACCCCCAGGCTAGGAGCCAGCACCACTTCCCTTGGAAGTTGGTTCCAGATCCTAGCCGCCCAAACTGTGAAGTAGTTCTTACAGATGTTTAATTTAAATCTACTCTCCAACAACTTGTGGCCGTTACTCCTTGTTATCCCGGGGGGCGCTAGGGGAAACAAGGTCTCCCCCAAACCCTTCTGGTCCCCCCTAGTGAGTTTATAGACAGTCACCGGGTCCCCCCTCAGCCTTCTCTTGTGAAGGCTGAACAGGTTCAGGTCCCATAGCCTCTCATTGTAGGGTCTGCCCTGCTGTCCCCGGATCATGTGGGTGGCCCTCCTCTGGACCCTCTCAATGTTGTCCACATCCCTCTTGAAGTGGGGCACCCAGAACTGGACACAGTACTCCAGCTGTGGCCTGACCAGTGTCACGTAGAGGAGGAGGATCACCTCCTTGGCCCTACTCGAGATGCACCTGTGGATGCACAATAGGATCTGGTTAGCCCTGCCAACCGTGACCTCGCATTGTCGGCCTATGTTCATCTTGGAGTCAATGATGACTCCAAGATCCCTTTCTGCCTCCGTGCTCTCAAGAAGGGAGTTTCCCATCTTATAAGTGTGCTGTTGGTTACTACTGCCCAAGTGCAGCACCCTGCACTTGTCCGTATTGAAACGCATCCTGTTTTTGTTAGCCCACCCTTGCAACCTATCCAGGTCTTGCTGCAGTCTTTCTCTCCCTACTAGCGTGCCCACCTCACTCCAAATTTTGGTATCATCAGCAAATTTGAACAGGTTGCTTTTTACCTCATTGTCCAAATTGCTGATAAAGAAATTGAACAGCGCGGGCCCAAGGACCGAGCCCTGGGGGACTCCGCTGCCCACTTCCCCCCAGGTCGAATATGACCTGTCCACCACTACCCTCTGAGTACAACCCTTCATCCAATTAGCAATCCATCTGACTGTGTAGGCATCGATGCCACAGTTGCCTAGTTTTTTAATGAGGATGGGGTGGGAGACAGTGTCAAAGGCCTTGCTGAAGTCCAGAAAGACTACATCCACGGCGACACCTGCATCCAATGCTTTTGTGACCTGATAGTAAAAGGCAATCAGGTTGGTCTGACATGACCTGCCCCTAATGAAACCATGTTGGTTGTCCCTGAGCATCATCCCTGATGCTGGCCCATCACAGATGTGCTCCTTGATGATCTTCTCAAAGAATTCCCCCAGGATTGAGGTAAGACTGGCAGGCCTATAGTTGCCCGGGTCCTCCCTGCTCCCTTTCTTAAAGATGGGGACCACATTGGCTATCTTCCAAAGCATTTTCTTCATGCTGAGGCACATTTTGCCCCTTATACAACTGAACACGTCACAACAGTAGGTGTTTTTCAAAGTGCCTGGTGCTGCGGCACTTACACTTCTAAAAAAGCCCTTAGGGTGCATACACACATGCAGGCATGTGTGCTTGCAGCAGCTCAAATAGAAGTGGTGGAAATTTGAGCCAGGGCTTTTTGCCTCAGTGCACATGCCTGGACATGCACTTCGTGTGGAACAAATTGTGCCACTTGGGGCAAAATAACCTTGCCTGGCTGCTCCCGGATCTGCAGCCAGGGAGAGCTAGAGCCCAGGGCCAGCATCTGTGCTGGCCCCAGCAGTATAAAAAGCTGCCCTGTGCTGGCTGCAGCAGTGCAAAAAGCTTCCCTGACAAGTAGCTCAGAGCCACTCACTTTCAGGAGCTTCTCCAGCCCAGCCAATTGATAACTGGGGACACTACCCTTAGCCAATGAGCAGCTAGAGGGGCTCATTGCAAAAAGACCATGAAATTGGCTGTACATGCTGCAAGCAGCCCATGAAAATCCCTTTATCTCACCATGATTTAGGTAGGTACCTATTTATGAAATCTTGACAGGTAACTGACTCTTCTACAAGCCTATGGGGCTGACAGAAATTGTTTCTCCAAGGCTCAGTTTTCACTGCCATGTTATGAATATCTAATTTCCATTCCCCAAAGAAAACACTACTGATGAATCTGACCAGTGAACAGTACTGGATGCTGGAAGCCCATCTTATTCCAGAAGGAGATTCTAAAATATGCTGCAGGTATGGAACAGCACTCAGTTGGATTAAACCTGGAAAGATTCTAGAAGGATTGTCGGGGAAGTCAAATATAAATGGAGAGAGATTTTTTTTTTCCTTGCAGTTGTCATAACTTGGTATATATATTTTTTTAAATGGACAGCAGGAACAAAAAGACATGTATGCTTGATATGGAAGAAAAGGCTGTTTGCACCTAATATAGAAAAGTTCAAAGACAGCTTAACCTTGTAAAAATGTTACCTCTGTAATGCTGCCAAGATCAGTGCCTGTATGAATTATTACTTTGACTTGCACACATGAGTTTTTTTCACAAATTATCTAACTTGTGCATTCATTAATTGGTGATTTTTCATATGCTCGGCTCTTTCCTTTTCACTCAGTTTCACACCTTTTTAAAAACTTGTGCATCCTTCTGCCCTCAAACTCCTTACCTATTCAACTAGTTCATTGTTTGGCAAAGCCCCTAGATTAAGTGTAATCCAAAATACAACAAGTTGTAACAAGAAAACAGCCACAATAATTTTACGTTACACATCCAATCCTTGGCTTGATCATTTTGTTTCAGAATCTTATCTTTCAGTCTTTTTCTTTTCTCTCTCATCTGTCTCCCACACACCGGAAAAAAAAAAAAAGATATGGGTCTGAGACCCTTTTTTCCCTCCTTAATTACAAATAATTGGATGGGTGGAAAGAAGGTTGTTTGCTTGTTTTTGAAAATAGCACCTACATTGAAAGCTAATTCAAGTCAACAGGTATAGGGCTAAGTCATGAGATTAGTATTTCCGTCATAATATAAAACCATCAGGTTGTCAGGAACAGACTTCTGGTCCACTTGTACTAGTATCCTGTCTGTGTAACAGTAGGCAGTGATGGAGGCTTCAGAGGAAGGTATAAGAAATACTACAATAGGCAAATATATATAATAATCTGCTCCTTATGAAGATCATCATCCTTATCTCTAATAGGGGTTGTTTGATACCTTGAAACAAAGTGTTAACACTCTGCCAATATTCTTTTTGTTCTCATTACCTTTATTTCTCATTACCATTATTATTCCAGATAACTCTCAGTTTCTTAAGCTTTGGTGTCCTCTGACAGTGAGTTTCACAGGCCAATTGCATGTTATGTGTTTCCTTTTCCACTTTTAAATTTGCTACTTTTTAGTTTGATTGAATGTCAATTTGTTCTGTAATGAGACAGGAGGAGAAAGAAGAGGCCTACCTACAATGTACTAGTTATTTATATCACTTTATCATGCTTCCCTTTGCTTGTTGGTTTTCTAAGCTTTTAAATTTCAAATTCTCTCAACCCAGACAGCAGCTGAGGCTTGGTGGTGTGGCAGCTGAGTGGTAGGTTCCTCTTCTCTACCTACTCCCCAAGAACAGTGTCAGCAGACACAAGTTAGCTGGGGGACACAGGGAAATGGATGAACCGTGAGGGCTCAGGGAGGGCAGGGAGGACCCACAAGGGACAGAGGGTGGGGAGGCAGGAGGGGAACCCTGAGGGGCAAAGGAGGTGCTATGACAGTGGGGGGGGGGAAGGGAGAGCCTCAAGGGGAAGGGGGCTGGAGGGGCCTGGAATGGGGGGGGGGGGGGAGGTTATTATCTTTCAGTCCTCAAGGCATGGACAACTGGTACCTCCCAAGTCTGGGGGGGGGCACCAGATCACCAACGGGGGTGGGGGCTGTGGCCAATCGCAAACCAGGGGGGTCCCCCACAGCCAATCAGACTGGGGGGGGAGGGAAGAGGGGGAGTCCCCCAGTGTCCAATTGCCAAGCACGGAACTACCAGTGGCAAAGCCGGAAGTTCACTTCCACTGGCATTTCTGGTTTCATGGCTGGCTTTTCCAAGGGGTGCATGTGCACCCCCTATGCATCGCCAATGCCTCAAGGCCCCTGCTTCCTGAACGTGTGACTGCTTCAAATGCAAGCTAACACTAACACTAATTACCAGTTTGAGAAGCCTAAGTATAATGTGTAACAAGACCCTTAGTCTTAAATGTCCCATGCTTCTTCTGTCTGACTTCAGACTAACACAAATAACTGTCACAACCCAAAGTTGTGATTTTTTTGTTTGTGTGTGCTTCGGCACTGCTAAATTATGTTCCCGCTAAATTGCAGCTTCCTTGCACGGTGGAGTTCTCTGCAGCAGAAGAGAACCCCGGTGCAACGGAGAATTTCCTGCCAATTTGTAGCTTTCTTTGCATGGTGCATTTCTTTTGCATCTCAGAAATGCACGGTGCAAAGGAGTTCCCACTATTTGTATGAAGATTTGTGCCACGTTATTGGCCGATTCTAATACATGCACACATGGCGGCTAGCGATTGGCTTGCTAGCCGTATAAAGAGCTTGGGTGATTTCCGCCCAAGTTGGAGGACTCCACGAACATCAGGAGGAGGAGACTTCGCACTGTGTGAAGATCTCTAAGCGCTGCGGATCCTTACGGACCCAACGCATTTCTTAAGAAGGCAACAGAGGTCTAAACAGCCTCTGGCCTCTCCCCATTGCTGAGCGCAATCCTAGACGTATCCCTTTCCTGCATATTAAAGATTCGAACCCACGGAGCTTTAACAACTCCGGGGCCAAAGAACCAAACCCACGGAGCTTCGACAACTCCGTGGGAAAGAAATTACTGAACCCGCGGAGCCTCAACAACTCCGGGGCCAAAGAACTGAATTTGTCGTAGTCCTCCAACGAGGATTTAAGTGGAGCTGCACCTGGAAACTGTCCAGCCTACACCGCAACCATCTTGGGTGTAAGCAAATAATCTTTAAATCAACCACTACGCGCCCATGACTAATTCTAGCTCGCCCCCAGTCTTCTCTGGCCCCGCGTGCCCGGGCTGCTGGCCACAGCCCGCGTGCGCAAAGACGGGCCTGGCTCGCCCCTGGCCCGCACAATAACTACCTCTCTCAAATTCTCTCCAGGTGAGATTTGTCCATAGCTCTAGTCATCTTCCTTAGTCTTGTCTGAATTCTCTTTAATTCTTCAAAATTTAGATGAAAGGAAATAAAAAAGAATTGAAGTTCTCTCACCAATCTCAGTAAGGAGGAGACAATTTCAAGAGTGATAATCCAATGGCAGTGCACTGGTGCAGACTGGCTAGCTCCTGGCAAGGAAGGGGTCTAAGTGAGCTGCTAGGTTGGGTTGGCTCTGCCCTGGTATGCTTGCAGACAATGCCAGGCCTGAAGGACTAGTATACAGGGGGAAAGTCAGGCTCAGAGAACGGAGCATTTTCAGTGCTGATTGAACCTAGCTTCTGGCCAGATGTTCTTTGAGGATTAAGCCCTATGGATTCCTTGGTCAGTGTATGTGCTAGTGTAGATTGCAGTAGAGGGACTGGGGAGCTGTCCCGGTGCCTTGTTACATTTTGATAGAAAATACAGGCAATTTAGTGATCCTGCTACAAAGGGGTTTGAACAGGGCAGGGGGAGAAGCAGATCACAGACGGTGCTCCCACCCCAACCCACACCATAGAGATGGAGATGCTGCTAAAATGGATGGCTGTCCAACAGCAACAACTAACTGAGGACTCAGTTTGTGACTGAGCAAAAAGCGGATGAAATGCTCAGCAAGGCCTATGACCAAGTAGTGGTGGTTCATGGAGACATAGCCGACTCTCAAGAAGCCACATTTGTTCAGCATTTCAAATTTCAGGGGGAGAAGCTCTATCAGCTAGAGAAAGATAGTATGACTGGGGAAATCAGGAACCAGCTGCTGTTCTAAAACTTTATCAGCAGAAGATCACGTGCTTAACCTACTCCATCCCATTCAGGGTGTTGCCCTGTGGGGTCAGGCCAACTCTCAGGATCTCAATATTGCGCTGTTGATAGGAGGGTGTGACACAATTGCACATATACAAACACACAAATCAATTAGGTGCATACACACACACACTAACAGCTCGGCCACATACACATCCAAACCAGCCTAGGCACATGCATACCTATCACCAATTCAAGCACATCAAGCGCATACACTACACACCCTAAAAGTAAGATACAGATCACTAATTTGTATATCATGCACACAATGGCATATATATATATATATATATATATATACACACGTACACACACACACACTCACCAGTTCACACACATACAACCCACCTACACATACACACAGGTAAGTTCCTAACTTGGATGGTAGAGTGTGTATGTGTATGCTTGGGGTACCTGGGATACTTGGGGGAAGGTTCAGGTGCGAAAGAGAGTTAAAGTGTAGGGAATGTAAGTTGCCAGAACTGGGATTAGAACTAGTAGACTACAGAGAAGCTGGCTGAGGAACTGATACTTGGGTTTACTTAAGGTAGACTGGGGCTGGAAACTGAGGCAGACAACTGAGATATGGGGGGGGGGGGGACATAAGTGGTGGCAAGGAGGAGATAGCCAGGAAAGAAACTGAGGCAGAAACCTGTTTGCTCAGGGGAAAAGGAAAAAATGGTGGGGATAAGACAGTGGCAAAGAAACAGGGGGGTTGGAGGCAGAGAGGAGCTCAGGACAGGTGTTGGAGGTGGCAGTGAGCCAGAAGCAGGAGAGGGAGAAATGAGACAGAAGTTAGAGGGGCGAGGAGCAGAGATTGGAGCAGGGCCAAACCATAGTAAAGCAAAACCCAACTTAGGGGTCCAAATAACAGTTTTATTACACAGAAAACACACTACACAGCCCCATGAAGTTATTGGTTCTCATACACATACACACGCACACGCACTCACAATGGCAGCAGGAGAAAGAGACTCAGTGGAAGGGCTGGAGTCCAGGTGGGGAAGAGAAGCAGAGTCCAAGTCCTTGGTTGAAAAGGGGGTGGGGGATGATAGCTACCTATCCAGGCTGGAAAGGGGTCCTTGTCCAATAGGTGTTGTCCAGAGGGGGGTCGTCGACAGGGCCTCTGGGTGGATAGGTGGTGTGTCAGATCCTGGTCCAGATGAAGAGGGCATCCCACTGGGTCTGTCTTCACTGCCCCTTTTTATAGGGGCAGACCTTGTGTGACCCTAGTGACAGGAGGCATGCCCAGGCAAGCGTCAGCCCCTAGAATACTGAGCATGTGTGCTCCATGCAGGGATGTGCAGTTTTGGGGGTCTGTAATGGTGGGGTACAATGGTAGAGCTACTGGCTCTGCAGGGTCTTTTGTCTTTTAAATGCTGGGTTCTTGTCTCTGTTCCTGGGTGAGGTCCGTGGCTCCTGGATGAATCAATGCGAGGTGATGACCTGGTCGTTACAGGCCATTCAGTAGAGGCCTGCTACCATTGTATTTCAGTCATTCCCAATCACACTCATTCAGGAACCAATTTACATAGGAGGGATACGTGAATCATACAGTTGCAACACAGAGGATGCCTGGGCAGAGGACACAAGATGGAGACTTGACATACAAAATGGAAACTTGACATTACTTTGGTTCACTTACAAACACAGGCCTAAACCATACAATATCCATATGAAACAAAAATCAATACAAAAATGATAATAATATAATACACAACAGTAAAAATCAATACAAACCTAATAATAATACAATATAAAATAGTGGGTATCCAAAACCAAAAACTTGCTACCAAAATAAAAATGTTAAAGCTTATCCTAAGTCTTAGCTCACTAATGCTTGTCTATAGGGAATAGAGTGGGAGAGAAAGAAAAGCCAGAAATAATTGGGGGAGGGAAGGGAATGCCTGGAATGTAGTGCAGCCACCTACAAGTACATGCTGGTAATAGCAGGCTATGCCACATACTATCCTGAGGCCTTACCCATTTTGCTCGATGACAGCCAAAGTTATAATGGCTGAACTCATGAAGTTGGGTGTGCCCCAAGCAAAAACTACCACTCAGGGAATCAATTTTATGTCTCAGACAATAAAGCAGTTATATGAGCTGTTAAAAATGAAATTGGTAAGGACTTCCATCTACCACCGCAAACCACCAGCTTTGTAGAACAGTTTAGTAGAACTCTCAGGGAAATATTAAGAAAATTCATGGCCATAGATGTTTACCACTGGGACCAGTTGCTTTCATCTGTTCATGGTCTCGGAGGTGCCCCAGGCATCAACAGAGTTTTCCCTCTGCAGATGGCAACACCAGGGTATTCTGGACCTTGTACAGGAGATGTAGGAAGACCAACCCTTGTATTCTGATAATGTGGTTTCATGTGTCTTAAATCTCTAGGAAAAGCTTAAATCACTGGGCAGGAAAATCAACAACAGGCCCAAGCCTTGCAGGAGGCACACTACAATAAGAGTGTGCATCTCCAAGAATTCAACCCTGGGGATGGGATGCTCCCCCTTTTGCTATCCTCAGAGTTAAAACTGATGGCCCCCTGGCAGGGGCTATATGAGGGGCTATATGAAGTGATCTGACAGGTTGGGCCAGTTGATTGAAATCAGGCAATGAGACCAGCAGAGGCACCAGAAAATTTGTCAACCTCCTGAAACCATGGAAGGTGCAGGCGTGCTTTTTTATAGATCCCAGACAGTGAAGCAGGAGCTACAGGCCTTATTGAATCTTGGGGTAATTGATACATCACACAGTGACTGGAGAAGTTTGATTGTGGTAGTCCCAAAGTGGGATGGCAGTATGGGGGTCTGCATTGACTTTTGAAAAGTCAATGCAATGTCAAAATTTGACATGTACCTAATGCTGTGGGTTGATGAGTTTTTGAACTAACTGGGAGATACCCAACACATTATGACCCTCAATCTGAAATAAAGGGTGTTGGCAGCTCCAGTTAACACTGTAATCTAGGGAAAAGATAGTCTTTGCTACCTTCTTTGGTTTATACCAATTCTGGACAATGCCCTTTGGGTTGCATGGGACCCCAGCCATGTTCCAGAGGACATGATGCAGCATATGTGGATGATGTAGTGGCCTACAGCCAGACATGGGCAGAGGACCTGAACCATGTGGCTTTGGTGTTGTGGTCATTCCAGGAAGTGGGTATAACTGCAAACCCAGCCAGGTTTATTTGAGCCAAAAACTATTCCCAAGGGAGAAGAATTACTCTGTCATTGAGAAAGAAGCCCTGGCAATAAAATGGGAGGTAGAAGCCCTCTGATACTACCTGCTGGGCAGGACCTTCACTTTGATCATGGAGCATGCACCCCTCTGCTGGTTACACACCATGAAGGATATGAATTCCCAAATTATGAGATGGTACCTGGACCTGCAACCTTTCTCCTTCCAAATCCATCAGGACCAGAAAGGTCCACCTCAATGTAGAATTTGTTTCACAGGAGAGGGAAGTGGTATCCAGGGAGAGCAGTACCTTGGAAGGAGTGTCAAGGGGATGGGTATGTGATGGTCTAAACCAGTTAGCTCTTGGCAAGGAAGGAGTTAAAGAGAGCTGCTGGTCTGGGTTGACTCCATCCTGGTATGTTTGCAGCCAATGCCAGGCCTGCAGAACTGGTATATAAGGGAGAAGTCAGGCTTAGACAAGGGAGGACTTTCAGTGCTGACTGAGCCTGACTCCTGCCTAGATATCCTCTGAGGAGTAAGACCTGTGGGTTCCCAGTCAGTGCAGATACCAGGATGGATTGCAGCATAGATACTGGGGAGCTTCCCCAGTGCCCTGTTAGAGGCAGTATGAATGTATTAATTTTTCATAACTTTCTTTTCAAAGAAAGAAGATTCATGTTTGGAAGAACGTTACCACCAAGACCCATTTTTTCTCATCCTCACCAGATGGCATTCCCCATCATTGTGGAAGCTGCACAAGAAAACACTTATCATACATAAGAAAGCATTTGGAATTTGGGGCAAGATAAAACTTGCTTAAATAATAAGGTGGTAGTGGTTTCTATCTCACTTATATCTCTTTGCTGCAAGATGGTAATTCCTTATACAATTTAGGTTTAAGTCTTCTGGTGCACTGCAGAGTACTCTTTTTTCACAGGTCTACTCTGTCTTAATTGACACTAGAAGGTTAATGCAGCATAGGGGGAAAATGGAGGTTGCTTTTGTGCTACTATAACAAATATTATGGTGGCACAAAGGGAAAGCAAACAGATGTCTACATACATACATTTCTACATACCTCTCGGTAGCAGAGGCTTGTGAGTGCTATGATGCTGGGGCATATGGACTGTGTCACTGCCCCCCACAAATGCTGAAATTTATGGCCTGACAAGAGGTGGTAATAGTTTCTGCCTCTTTATTCCAGCAGACATCTATTAGCTTCATGGTAGGAAAGCATGGTCAGCCTGGAGCTGCCCACACTTCCCAGCCATCCTAGTTGGATGGTTCTGAGGCTTGAGGGACCCCATTCTAGGCACCTCAAGAATTCCCATGCAGAATTGGGCCCCCAAGCCCTGGGATCATCTGCCTGGCTTTCCCTGCTTACAGAGATATGCTCTGGAGATTCTCCTTAGATTTCTAAAAGCAGGAAAAGTCTGGAAAAGCCCTGTGGAATCTCCAAATACACTTCTGTAAGTGGGGAATGCAATCCCTATTTTATTCCAGCGTCAAAGGGCAGGTCAACAGGCAACATGTTTTGCTCAATGTAGTGGATCAGCTGTGCCAGGACACATCCCAGCACAGCTGATCTTGTTCATTTGGTGATGTCTGTTTTAGCTATAGAGTTGATCAGTAATTGCATAGAGCTGCAAACATGACCCCTACATTCCCTTAGTATTCTTCTTCTAGACAGTTTAGGAGGTAGGGCTGCAAGGTAGTTTAGGAATGTGGCTAAGGCATCCTTGCTTTCTGGCAATTTGCAACTGTTGGCTTACCTTTTTGGGACAACTGGCTGCCAGTATAATCAGAATTCCCCTGTGTCTCTTCAGCTTGCATTTGAGGAGTGCCTTAGCATAGAAGGCATCTGGACTGAAGGGAGATCTTCAAGGAATCCATTTCTAAGGACTAGAAGAAAGTGATCAGAAACATTCAGCATGAATTCACCAAGGGCAAACTTGGTTGCCTTCTATGTTGAGGTATGACTGGCTCTGTGGGTGGATACTAGGTGTGTGCAAAATGGACCCTATTTGATTCAGTTTCAGATTCAGCCCAAATCAGGGACAGTGATTCGATTTGGCCGAATCTGAATCTGGAGATTTGATACTGATTCGGAGAATTAGTGATACGGACATAGATGCAGCTTTAAAAGTTTTTTCTACATACCTTGAGGTAGCAGGTATGCAGCTCATGAATGCTGCGATGCTGAGGCACATGGAGCATCCCACAGGAGTGTGGCGGGGTGGGGGAGGGGGGAGCCCTCCGCGTGCTTGGCAGCAAACCTGGAAGTGGACCAGAAAAACTTCCGGTCCACCTCTGGGTACACCGGGGAGCATGCTGGGGGGCACCCCATGCTTCCCTGGCTCAGTGATCAGCCACAGGGGGGGCCTGGGTCCCCCCTCCAGACCCAGGAGGCACCAGTCACAGAGCTAGGAGAGGGCGTGGGAGGGCCACCCAGCACACTCCCCATCAGACCCGAGTGCGCTGGGGAGCCCCCTGTGCTTCTGTGGGACAGTTCATGAGCCCCAGCATCATAGCACTCACAAGCCTCTGCTACCTAGAGGTACGTAGAAAAAAAACATTTAAAGCTGTCTCTGTGTCTGGATCTCTGAATCTTTCCAAATCAATTCGGAGAGTTCCAATTTGATTTGGAGAGATCAAAGGGTTCTCTGATTTGATTTGGATATGGAGATTCAGCCACCGAATTGGTCCGAATATTTGCTGAATCAAATCAAGGACCAAAGCTTCGCACAGCCCTAGTGGATACAAGGAAAACAGTGAACATGATATAACTTGACTTTAGCAAGGCTTTTGATATGGTCACCCACAGATTCTTGCAAGCAAGCTAAGGAAGTATGGGTTGGATGAAAGGACTGCAAGGTGAATAGAAAACTAGCTGGATGGTTGGGCTCAAAGGGTAATAGTCAATGACTCTATCTAGTTGGCAGCCAGTATCAAGTGGAGTGCCCCAGGTATTGGTTCTGAGCCTAATTTTGTTCAATGTCTCCATCAGTGATTTGGAAGATGGCATGGAGTACACTCCCAGGAAATCCATGGATGCCATCAAACTGGGGGGAGTTGTAGGACCTCTGCAGGGATATGGCTAGGATTCAGAGAAACCTAAACAAATTAGACAGTTGGGCCAAAAGAAATCTCATGAGGTTCAACAATGATGAGTGTAAAGTCCTGCACTTAGGATAACAGAATCCCATGCACTGATACAGGCCTGGGACCAACTGGCTAAGCAGCAGCTCTGCAGAAAAGGACCTGGGGATTACAGTGGACTATAAGATGTAGCTATGAGTCAACAATGTGCGCTTGTTGCCAAGAAGAGTAACAGTATACTGGGCTGCATTAGTAGGAGCATTGCCAGCAGATCAAGGGAAGTAATTATTCCCCTCTATTCTGCAGTGATGAGGCCATATCTGGAGTACCGTGTACAGTTTGCAACCCCCCCTTCCCCTCCCCCCACTACAGAAAGGATGTGAACAAGTTGGAGACAGTCCAACAGAGGGCAATGAAAATGGTTCAGGGGCTGGGCCACATGACTTCTGAGGAGAGTCTGAGGGAACTGGGCTTATTTAGTTTGGAGGAGAGAAGACTGAGGATATTTAATAGCAACCTTCAACTACCTGCAGGGTGGTTCCAAAGAGGATGGAGCTAGACTGTTCTCAGTGGTGGCAGATAACAGAAGAAGGAGCAATGTGATCTCAAGTTGCTGCAGCGGAGGCTTAAGTTGGATATTAGGAAAATCTTTCTCACTAGGAGGGCAGTGAAGCACTAGAACGGGTTACCTAGAGAGGTGGTGGAATCTCCACCCTTGGAGATTGTTAAGGCTTGGCTAGACAAACCCTTGGCTGGAATGATCTAGTTGGGGATGGTCCTGCTTTGAGCAGGGTGTTGGACTAGATGACTTTCTGAGGTCCCTTCCAAGCCTGATTTCCTATGATTCCTATGTAACCAGAGACTCAGGTATGTGGATTTGGGAAAGGCATGTACCAGAAAGGGGCCATGGCTTCTAGGGATGTAAGTCTGGGGCGTGAGCCAGAGCAGGCAGTCTGGCCACGCATGCTAAAGAGAGAGGAGCTCCCAAGGGAGATGCCTGTAGCAGATGGACTGGCAGCCACCTGAGCTGTTCCCTGGAGCTGACCAGAGGGAACTAATGGGAATTGTTGGCTTGAATGAGGCAACAACCCAAAGCTGGGTTGGAGAACAGTGGCTCTTATTTTTTGTGTTGATTTAAGCTTGAAACCAGTGGACCAATGTGGCTATCAGGGGTGGCCAGTAGACAATGGAGGGGTGCCCATTCTAGTGTAAGGGACCAGCGGGCTGAGGATGGAAACTGTGAGGATATCCTAGCCAAGGATCTTTCACTTTGAAGGAGAAAGGCTGGCACAGAGTGAGAGGCACAGGGCCCAGGGGCCCAGAGACACAGAGAACTGACAGGGCTAAGACCAAGAGAGTGGTACCTGAATCAGTGTGCCAGGGCTGGAGGTCTGCAGCCAGAGGAAAGGGAAGCTAAAGCCAAGAGGTCGGAGGCCTCTACAAGGAACAGAACTGTGTACAGAGTAACATCTGAGAAGCATGAGTGGCTTTTAGGGTGGAAGGGGGCCATGAATTTAGTCCCTAAGGCAAGTAGGACCTATGGAACTAGAACAGAGAGAGAAAAAGCGCGTACATTAGACTCACCAGCTCCCTTCCACAATTTTTACAAGATGTGGCAGGCAAGGAACTAGATTGGGACCCTGGGAGGTGAGGGCAAGAGCCAAGCAGGGTCGAGGCAACCACTTGCGGGCATTATAGCAACCTCAGATGCCTCTCCTGTTATAGGAGGGAGTCAGTAGTTTCTTTGCCTCTACAGACAGAGTGTTCAGAGTGTTACAGTTTAGGATTCTATATATCTCAGATAATTTATATATGTATATTAATACACATACATGTGTATATATAACTTTAGGAAAAAAGTATTCTAATATTTCTTTGGCATTCAGTGTACGTCCCACAAGCCCACATTAGTTTTGAGAATCATGTACTTCATCTCTTCTTCACTTTGCAAATGTATTTCAGGTGGACAAGCATATTGCTTTATGCAGAAGGGGAAAAAAAGGCTTTTAAAAAACACAGCCTTGCATATGAGGCATCCATCTTTTTTTGGAAAGCCCCACTGTATCTTAGTTACATGAAATGCAAAGATTTAGGAGCATGTAAACCAATAATAGTTATTCAGTCTAAACTCTAAGGGTAACTTACTATGGGTAGTGGAGTTTGAGATAAGATATTGTATTTGCATACATACAGTCTATGGAAAACTGTTCTACTGTTTTATGGAGCAGCAATCATATTTAGTTTAATGTCTTATAAGTGCCATAAAATGACATTAGGAAACTTTACTATTTGACTGGTGAAAAATCTAAGCAGTGGTGTTAACTCATCATAACACTACTACTTTGAATGTTCAAGCATCATAAAATTTGGGATATAAATATGCCAGATCAACCAAATGAGATCAAGGAGCCTGCTTAGGCACTTCTGTAGGGTTGGAAATGTTTTGTACCTTCTGTGTAAGGTTGGAAATATTTTGTCCCTGCAATGCCTTCATGAAATGCTAAAGTAATAATGGGGGAGCATCAGAACATCTGGCAACTTATAGAAGCATACAAAGGTCTGGTGGTCACCCACAGCTTGTGAAGAATTTCTCAGACCTGTGATACTGAGCAGGAAGCCTCAGGAGACAAATCTTTTCTTGAAAAATATCTACCTTTCTATTTTTGTAAAAAAGAAAAGTAGGGATAGAGGGAAGAGGATGTTAACCAAGCTTTTGAAGTCCAAATGTTACGTTTTGCAGTTCAATTTAATTTTTGCATGGAGATTTAAAATGGGGAGCTGCATGTTAAGCTACCATGACAGCTGAAAGTAATGGAGCTATGCCAATTTACAGCAGTAGACAATTTAACCTGGAATCCTTCTGTATATCTGACTGTTTGCTCATTCTTTTTTAAACTTCATCCTTCTCTTGGCACATTCAGAACTCCCATTGATATCATGTAAGAATGATGCATAGGGGTAGAATTCATCACATGCCCCTTGATGAACTGGGATCATTTTGTTCCATCATTCAATGGAATTATTTTCTTGGTTTACTTCTTTCTGCAATTCTCTCCTACAACCAATCAGCTAAAAGGAAAGGAGGTACTAAAATGGTCATAAGATTGCAACTGAAATGGTTGTCTCTAGTTAAACAACTCTATCCTCCAACTTCTAAAATTAATTTGCTCTACTGATAATAGCAGCCTTCAACTACCTGAAGGGGGTTCCAAAGAGGATGTAGCCAGACTATTCTCAGATGACAGAAGACGGAGCAATGGTCTCAAGTTGCAGCAAGGGAAGTTTAGGTTAGATATTAGGAAAACCTTTCTACTAGGAGGGTAGTAAAGCACTGGAACAAGTTACCTAGAGAGGCTGTGGAATCTCCATCCTTGGAGGCTTTTAAGACCCAACGATACAAAGCCTTGGCTGGGATGATCTAGTTGGGGATGGTCCTGCTTTGAGCAGGGTTTTGGACTAGATGACTTCAAGAGGTCCCATCCAACCCTAATTTTCTATGATTCTGCTGCCTTTGCTAGTACTCCTGACCCTGAAAGCAAAAGCAACAGTTCTGGATAGTGTCACATAACAAAAAACAAACAAATAAAAAATAGTAAATGCTAAAACAAAAAGATTAAGAAGGGGCAGGAGGAACTGAAGCCTAAAATATAGAGAATTCTGGAATAGGGCACTAAAGATTAAGAACTTTTTTTTTTTTCCCTAGCAAAAAAGTGAACAGAAACTAAAGATTTAAAGCATGAATGCCGCACGCCCCTGGAGGCTGGGTGGGGGCACAGTGAGCTCCCACTGTTGGCGGTGAGAGTGTGGCAGTGGCAAGTGGGGAGTTCCCGCAGGTGGCCATGGCACTGTTGGCTGTGCGGGGGTGGGGGTGGTGAGCGCTGACCATGGTCAGCGACCACCCACAGATGCCACCAGCAGGGTTGGTGGTGGCCAGTGGCAATTGCGGACTGCCTGCAGACACCACTGGCAGTGTCAATGGCGAGGGAGGTGGGGTGGTGAGCGGTGACCACCTGCAGGTGCCATTGGTAATGTCAGCGGTGCCTTTTCCCAAGGGGTGTACATGTACCCATGTGCACCCCCTACGTATCGCCAATGATTTAAAGAGAATTGACTGATAATAGTTGCAGAAAATGAATGAGATTTTTGGCAGCACTGCTGTAGATAGGTTGGAGTGGAGCTTACAGGAGAAGGGATGGAAAATTATCAAGGTGTCAGCTAAAGATTTATCTGTAGGCAGATGCTGATTGTGTGGCAAGTTTATATTAGGAACATTCAAGGACTAGACAAATGAAAAATAAATAAGAATCTCCTGTGCATAGAGGTAGTGAACAAAAATTAGTCAACAAGAAGGTAATTGGCTAAATGTACAACCAACTGAAACAAAATCCTCCAACCCACCTCAATATCCATAGCTGCAAACTGAAAAGGAGAGAAATCTCTTTAAGGTATAGCAAGCAAAGAAAAAAAACAAAACCAGAAGGACATTTCAAACAAAGGCTAAAAAGCACATTTTTCACAGAAAATAAAAATGTGTGCCTGTGTATGTGTGAGTGAGTATGTGTCATATAGCTTATTGGGCTGTTAAGGCTATAACTGTGGACTATTCAGCATGCAGACATATGGCTTTGTAGGGGACCAAAAAAGAGATTGAGGAAAATCTCTTTAAGTTATTCTGTAAAGATTTTCTCTCTTTCACCAAAACTTTTATTATGGTTTTTTTCAATTCTTCAGCAGGCTGCATGCAATTCCCTCATGATTTTGGAGCCCATTTTTCAAACTTCCCCTATCATATAAGCTGCCCAAATCCAGTTTTTCCAAATTTAAATCTTCATAGAGGCCTCTGACAAGGTATAAAGACACTCCGTGCTACATCTTCTCTGTATAGTCTAAGACATAGCTCAGCCTTTGCCCCTAACACACTTCTGTTTACACCAATCATTCTCAACCTTTTTGGATTCAAGGCACCCCTCAGAAAATGCCAACTCTTAGGTTTCACTTGGTTTTTGTCTATGGAAAAAGAATAGATCAATTATGTGGTAAAGAGACTAGAAAGCGCACAACAGGGCAGAATGTTTTTGACACTGGATTCCTAGTTGAAATCTCTGGGGTTTTTCTTGTGAATCAGATGCAGGCGTTTGAACACCTAAAAGTGATAATACTGCATGGCACCCCAGGGCACCTTAAAAAGGATCTCATGGAACTAGAGTGCCACAGCATCCTGGCTGAGAATCACTGCCCTACACAATAAAGCTTCTGACTCAAGATTTACAGAGCATATATGCCTGGGCTAGAGACATAATTGAGGCTTGACCCTGTGTTTTGCTTCAGTAGCACACTTACTTTGATATGAGAGAGCACGCTAATTAAGCATGGATGTTATTAGTCTAACAGTCCTGTCCCATGGTTCTAGCTGAGCTGCTCCAGCTACATAACTCCTCTCTTCTTCTGTGCTATAGTTTAACCCTATGGTTACTTGCTCCATTCCCACCACACATTCCCAGCATTTCAAAAAAGATACTGTCTCAAAGTTTCTCTCATATAGATAATTTGCTAGAACCTGAGCAACCTTCTAGTAACATTGTGGTGTGACATCATTAAGACTCATAATTGCAAAATGTGCCCCAAACCGCTTTTTAATGTTTGGTGGGCAAGAGAGAAAGGGAGAGGCAGAGAAGTCAGTTGGGTGTGCTACATGACACTTTGTGGTTTGCAGACTAAATTCCTTAATGACATTCTCATTAAAAGTTCTTGCTGCTAAATGCTGTTTGCTTTTGCCTTTGGAACTGTCTGCATGAATAATAAGGAACTCCACTTGGACATTATTTACATAAAGTGCTGTTCACATGTCACTGCTACAGACAAGAACTCCAAGCTAATTAAGAGAAAGAAAGAGCACCCTCTGGGTGAATTCAGAGTAGCACCCCCCCCTTTTATGCACTACTAAAAGCCATGGATTACCCCAGAAGAAATCTGTCAAGCTAGTTCATCAGGTTGTAGTCTGGCATGGGTAGGGTTTTGCAGCTGACATGCTCTGTCCACATCATGTTAGTCTGTACTAACTGCAAGGGATAACCTACTTCAATAGGTTGCTGGGTTTATCTGCCCTGGCTGTGCTGGAGTTGGGGGCAGAGGAGAAGGGGTAGAAGAAAGGAGAAGACTGAAATGTATCAGGTGACTGTTACTTAGCAGTAGCAGTCTGAATTGATTTGTTTTGGCTTTGAGCTATCGTTCTAGAAATAAAGCAAACCACACAGAAAAGATTTTTTCTTTGCCAAGCTAGTTGTTATGCACACTAGAGTAAATTGTCTAAGTCCTGAAATGGACTGCTCACTTGTGCAAAGACTTAGTCAGTGGTACTTGGTGCGGGCTCCCAAATGGATGGGAGAATTTATTGTCTATACAAGAGGCATCTGGAAACTCAGGTTTCCATTTTGAGCACTTGTCCATGCAACCTGACCCCTTCCATTGTTTTTAATTGTTCAGTATTTTCTTGAAGTTTCTTCTGGAGTGTACATGCTCGGTCCTCTGAGCAGTACTAAACTACTGAATCTAATAAAAGCATCCAATTTATTTAGTGACTTTTACTACCATCTCAGCAAATCACATTCTTTTTTTACCGTTAGAATTAGAGATGCACAAATTGGTTTAGGTTAAATAAGAAGTGACCTAATTTTGGCTGTAAATGTATAATTTGTCTTTGGATCCAAACTTACTCCATTTTTTTAGATCTAAAGGAAGTCTAACTTTTTTTTTTTTTAATTCTTCATGTGTCTTTGCTTTTTCCTTTTTTCTCCTTTTTTTGTTTGGACAAAAAATGAAATGGAGCTGCAGAGTAAAGTGCAAGATAAATTGTTTCCATGGTGTTTCCAGCCCAGGTGAGAGACATAAAGACCAAAAATCTTATTTCCAGACTTTGGCAAGTTAGTCCATTGCCCTTCTACCCAAACAGCCACATTAAATTCTGTGACATTGTGAATGTAAAAGTGGGGTATAGCTCAATTCTCCAATGTTAAGAGATACTTTTGAGTGATTATCCACCCAGAAACTCTCAGTCTTTTGTGGTTCACCCATCACTAGTTAAAATCACATTAGAAACTGACAAATAATGTTGCATTTTATTGCCACCTGCACAAGCTAGTAAGCCACGCATTAATTCTCTACTGCTTCTCACTTCACAGCTTTCTTTTCCCGTAACCATTACAAGAACTGAAAGTAGTACACAAACTAAAATTTAAGGGTTGCATTTTTATTGGTAGATAATTGTGCTTACAGTGTAATATCTCAGGCTGGAGAAAAAGAAAAAAAAAATTTTGCTAAGCCACTATGAAAAAACTCTGTAGTTCATGGTAGCAAAATAATTCATATGATGGCAGTATATACCATTATTACTAGTCTTTATTTTAAAATCCAATGGTCTTTTTCAAAACAAATTTTACTGCTTTTTTATAATGAAAATGGAACATGCTTTTGGTTTCTGAAGGTTGAAACATTTTCACTTTATAACAAGTGAAAATGCTTATGTGGTTTGCAAAAAAACCCAAAACAAAACCCTATAAAGATGTAAAAAATGCAAGCAATTGACACTTGCTACAGATTTTTTGTGCCAAACACAAGCTTTGAACCAGATATAAATGCTATTGACTGATAATTGTGAAATGTTGTTTTCACAACTTGTTAATTGAAAACAGGAAAAGGCTCCACATTACATGAGTTAAAATAGTTCTAAAAATGAGTGAATATAATTTTCTGTCCTGTGCCTTTATACCAGTACAAAGTAAGTGTAAAATTATACTAAATCAGAATGGTAGCCTTTTTACATATTTTTCTTGTTTCACTTGTTTAAGTGATTATGTATCTTGTAGGGCAATGGGAAATCAGTCCATCTATTTGTAATTTAAACTAGTACACAATTGCAGTGGTAAACTTTAGGACTTTTGGTGGAGGGTAACAAAAAATTACTTAAAAAAATTGTTTGCAGATTTTACACAAAAATAATAATAGTTAATGAAGGTGAATTTTTAAATAGTAACAAGCCCCCCTTTTGTTAACAGCTTTCATATTTCAGGCCCTTTTAATGAAGGTTGATATCTTGTAAATTGAGAGAGGATGGATGATCATGATGTTAATGCATCAGGATCCATTTTCTTGTATCTGCTAGAACTGTGCTCAATTCTGGACCACACAGAAACAGCTTTATATCACCTTTATGGATGCATACAGCCACTTGCCACATGTAGCCTTTGTTCACATGGCTTGCTTTAAGCCATCTGAGCATAGGCCAGGAGCAGTGCATGCAGCAGCTTGCTGCTTATGGGAGCTGTTTGGGGAAACTGGTGTGAGTAACTTTGGGAGGAAAGGTGGGATGGGAGGAACTGGAGAGTGGGGCTGGCAGGTCCGGAGGTTGGGGTTGGCAGGATTGGGGGCAGTTGGCAGGTCTGTGAGGGGGTTGGTGGGTCTAGGAATAGGAGGGTAGTAGTGGGGAAGGGGATAAGAAAAGCACAGCCCCAAGGCTGGGGCCAGCAGCTGAGCTTTCCCAGCTCAGCTCCTCAGGTGAACTAACTTGGATTAGGCCCATCATTTTGGCTAGGGACAGAAGTTGCACATAAACTGGTATAAGTGACTGGAAACAAGTTAAACCTGTAACAGAAATTCAGTGCACATAAATCAGTTTCAAAATAGCTGAAACCAGTTTAAGGTAAATCTGACTTAATGTAGTATCAAACTTAACTAATTTAGGTTAAACCAGTCTATTACACTTCTATCCCAGATCCCCTCCTGACTCGAGTTAACTCACAGTCTCCCAACATCCAAGGATGCTTTGCACCTCCCTTGCAAACTCCCCACCCCCCTGCCCAAGGTAGGTGGGCTAGCCTTGGCCTAAGCTGTCTGCTTCAGCCAAGCAGGGCTGGGCCTGCCCCCAGGCTTTCACAGAGTAAAGGCAACAAAGTGCCTGACCCCTAGCCTGCATCCTGCCTATATTGTCAGCCCAGTAGAAGGGGGGAGGCAGGGGAACAGAGCCTCTCCACCAGCCCTGGCCTCCCAATGGTTTGCGATGGTTGCCCCCTTCTGCAGCTGGGCCAGAGTGAGTCACTGGGAGAGGGGAGGAAGCACTTTCCCATCCAGGGGCCAGCTTCCTGGCCCAGGGTATGCCCACATGGTGGGAGCCTCACACTGGGGGCAGAGGGGGCGGTTCCATGCCCGAGTCTGGGTCCCCTTTGCCTCCCATGCAGGTCTAGCCAGCTGTGAGATCATCAGGCTGCCTGCTGAGTGCTGCCCCCTGCCATTCTCTGACCCATGGGGGGAGGGGTATGGAGCCTCAGTCCTGGTGCCAAGTCAGGGTTGGCCCCCTCTCCTACTGGCCTGGATAGGGCCCACTGCCCTTCCACCCTCTCCAACACACCAGATCCCCACTCACTTTCCCTGCTTTCTTCCTGATTACCTGTGGCTGCTTGGGGATGCCTGTGGCAGGGAGCAGGTAGAGAAGGATCAAACTGCCAGAGTCTGCTCAACCTGGCTGGTCAGGCAGTTTAACTCTCCCCTGCCTGCTCCTTGGGGCAGCCACAAGTAATTGGGGTACTGGTGGGGGGGAGGGGAAGAGGTGGCAATGGGCCTAATCCAGGGCAGCAGTGGAAGAGGGTGGACCAGAGCTTGGCACTTGGACTGGGGCTCCTTTCCCTCTTTGCAGGGAGGGAAAGTAGGGGGCTGGGGGCATGTGCTGGACAGCCAATGGGGATGCCCCTGCTTGTCTAGCCTCAGCAATGGCCATCAGGCTTGGAGGTATGCTCCAGCACCCTTTGCCTTCTGGCCTCAGCCAGTGCTGGCTTCTGCCTGTTTTTCCAAACTGAAAACTGGATGTCAGTTCAGTTACTTATTAATTCAATCTACACAGTTTGGAGAAACCTGTGAATATTGAATCCATTCTACCTCAGGATTTTTGACTATCTGTACTTAGCCTTTTTGCCCAGTATATATCCCCCTGAACATCTGCATAGATAGGCATTTAGAACAACCTGACCCTAGTTATATTGATCTAAATGCCCATCTGTGCAGGCATTCAGGGGTGTTTAAATTGGCCAGAAAATGGTGGGTCTAATCTATTGTTCAGCCTACCTAGGGTTAGGTCAGCCTAAATGTTGTGGCTGCCACCCTGCCACCATACCCTAAATTCTACCAATTCCAATTCTAACTAGAACTTAGTCTTGCCATCAGTGTAAGCTATGTTCAGACTGTATAAGGATAACAAACAATTGTTTTTTAGATATATAGGGAGTAAAAGGAAGGCCCAGGGTGGAATAGGACCTCTACTAAATGGGCATAAGCAATTGGTGACGGACAGGGGGGACAAGGCTGAATTCCTTGATGAGTTCTTTGCCTCAGTGTTCCTAAGCGAGGGGCAAGACAAGTCTCTCACTGGGGTTGTAGAGAGGCAGCAGCAGGGCACCAGACTACCAAGCATAGACCCTGAGATGGTGCAGAGTCACTTGGAGGAACTGGATGCGTTTAAGTTGGCAGGCCCGGATGAGCTCCATCCGAAGGTAATGAAGGCACTGGCTGATGTCATTGCACAGCCACTGGCTGGAATATTTGAACACTCATGGCGCATGGGCCAGGTCCTGGAGGACTGGAAAAGGGCCAATGTGGTCCCCATTTTCAAGAAGGGGAGGAAGGAGGACCCTGGCAACTATAGGCCAGTCAGTCTCACCTCCATCCTTGGCAAAGTCTTTGAAAAAATTATCAAGGCTCACATTTGCGAAAGCCCAGCAGGAAAAATTATGCTGATGGGAAACCAGCCTGGGTTCGTAGCAGGCAGATCATGCCTGACTAATCTAGTCTTTTTTTATGACCAGGTTACAAAACACCTGGATGCAGGAGTAGGGGTTGACATTGTATACTTAGACTTCAGGAAGGCCTTCAATACGGTATCCATACTGGTGAACAAGTTAAGAGGCTGTGACATGGATGACTACACAGTCCGGTGGGTGGTGAATTGGCTAGAGGGTTGTACCCAGAGAGTCGTAGTGGATGGGTCGGTATTGACCTGGAAGGGTGTGGGCAGTGGGGTCCCACAGGGCTCGGTCCTTGGACCGATACTCTTCAATGTCTTCATCAGCGACTTGGATAAGGGAGTGAAGTGTACTCTGTCCAAGTTTGCAGATGACACAAAACTGTGGGGAGCAGTGGACACACCGGAGGGCAGGGAACAGCTGCAGGCAGACCTGGACAGGTTGGACAAATGGGCAGAAAACAACAGAATGCAGTTCAACAAGGAGAAATACAAAGTGCTGCGCCTAGGGAGGAAAAATGTCCAGCACACCTACAGCCTAGGGAATGACCTGCTGGGTGGCACGGAAGTGGAAAGGGATCTTGGAGTCCTAGTGGATTCCAAGATGAACATGAATCGGCAGTGTGACAAAGCCATCAGAAAAGCTAATGGCACTTTATCGTGCATCAGCAGATGCATGACGAACAGATCCAAGGAGGTGATACTTCCCCTCTATCGGGCGCTGGTCAGACTGCAGTTGGAATACTGCATGCAATTTTGGGCACCGCACTTCAAGAGGGATGTGGATAACCTGGAGAGGGTCCAGAGAAGGGCCACTCATATGGTTAAGGGCTTGCAGGCTAAGCCCTATGAGGAGAGACTAGGGCACCTGGACCTCTTCAGCCTCCGCAAGAGAAGGTTGAGAGGCAACCTTGTGGCTGCCTATAAGTTCATCATGGGGGCACAGAAGGGAATTGGTGAGGTTTTACTCACCAAGGCACCCCTGGGAGTTACAAGAAATAATGGCCATAAGCTAGCAGAGAGCAGATTTAGACTGGACATTAGGAAGAACTTCTTCACAGTTAGAGTGGCCAAGGTCTGGAACGGGCTCCCAAGGGAGGTGGTGCTCTCCCCTACCCTGGGGGTCTTCAAGAGGAGGTTAGATAGGCATCTAGCTGGGGTCATCTAGACCCAGCACTCTTTCCTGCCTATGCAGGGGGTCAGACTTGATGATCTATTGAGGTCCCTTCCGACCCTAGCATCTATGAATCTATATGAATCTATGTTTTAACATACACCTGAATGCTAAACTCTCTTGAGAAACTATTCTGTTGCCCAGAACAAGAGGATGTTTTGACTGTTTCCTCTTTATCTAGCACTCCCTGCACTACAGGTGGTGTGAGGAATTGGTATAATCCAAGAACTCCCATAATCAGAGATGACTGGATCCAGAGGTTTCCCTGATCTTTTGTGCCACAGAGTCAACACAAAGTGGATGGAACTGACACATGAACTGGGTATAAGACTGTAAGTTTGGACTACTAGATCCTTTTCTTTACTCTCAGACAAGATTATTGTATTGCCTTGGGTGAATCTCAAAGTCCCTCTGCCTCAATTCCCTATACAATTTTTTACAGATATGATATTCACCTTACTCAACATAGTACTTTGAGGTTCAGTTCATTAATTCCAGCAGATGTAGTTATTGTTGCTTTGTCTACAGTGATTTCAATCTGATTAAACATCCTAGAGTTTCTTATCTGAGAAGATATTCCTTGTTATTGTTGACATTTACTACTTGATAGTTTTGTGTATTTTTCCCACCTTACTGTTTACAAATGGATCAAAAGGCAGCATGAATCATCTGAACGAGACGTGTAAATTTTATTCTTTTTGGCAAAATCCCGCCTGCTGTCATTTTCTATAGTTAAGACTTTTGCCCGAAGCCTTGAATGTCTAACCCTGACACCAGCCTGTAGTAATTAATCATTAAATAGTGATTGAGGCAGTGGACCCCAGAAAATATCTTCATATTCTACCATATGCTGGAGCCAGCTGCAGCTAGTACTCAGAGAGAAGCAGCACAGAGGAATACACTCCTGTCTGACAGTCCCCTGCCGTGAAGTCCAAGCATTGTAAGTCTCTAACGAAGGGCCATAGACAGAATGCTTGCTTGTACTGACCTTCATTACCTGAGTTTGTTTAGAAGGCAAAATGTCAATGTTAATGTACTGGAATTTTAAACCTTATCACATTTTAATGAATTTTCCTCTCACATACTTACAATGTATAACAAACATGTAGATTAATGCAGTGAAAAATAATAAAATATAAAATAAGAAAACATAAAATGAAAAAAAAACACAATAGGAAGGGATGGGCAGATGGTTTTGTTCTAATTTCAATTTCCTATTGAACACCTGGGTACCTATACATATGACAAAGCTGTGCTCCATCGGAGCAGACTTGATCAATCAAGTCTGCTGGAGCATGCTAATTAGTGCGCTCCAGCAGGCTCAGTCATGTGTATTTAGTATCCCCGCACTTCAAAGTGGTGGTGGGGGGGGGGGGATAGGGGTGCTTTAACTAAAGCTCATCAAGTGAGCTTTAGTTAAAGTGCCTCCACTGCCATTTTGAAGTACAGGATGCTGAATACATGTGATGCTGTGTGCACTTTAATTAGAGTGGCTCTCAGAGCTTCTCTAATTAAAGTGCCCTGCCGCCATCCCAGAGCATGTGTATTGATGTCCCTTGGGTTTGAAATTAAGAACAGTTTCTACTCAGCTGAGGTTTGAGTTGTATTCAGGTTTAGAAAAATGTCACTTCCAGGCTGTAACTGGTCTCAACAGCAGCCTGGAGCTAAAACAGACTGGTGGATGCCTTGGGCCAAATTTTTCCCTCCACTGGTGTTAGAGTCAGCCCTGATGTAGAGGCCTCGTGGCCAGTTTCCATGGTTTTATGAGCATTGCTTGAGCCAGGAAATAACTTGGACTTGAGCCCATCTGAGATGCATTGCTTCATTCCCTTGATATGTTCTCCCTGAGCAGAAACCTACCTGAAACTTAACCTACACTGGCGGGGGGAGGGGGGGGGAGGAGTTACTATGGGGGATACGCAGAACAATCTCTGTGTCTGACAGAAGAAAGAGAATAATTCAGTGATGATTATTTTTTTGGTTGAAAAACTTGAAGATTGAGGGAGGGAGGGAAGGGAATTCATTTGGCTAAAATGTGACTTCAATAGGCAGAGCTAATAAAAGTCAGAATGTCTAGCAGAGATTCATCTGTTTTGATTCCCAATCAGGATGGAAAGTTGAAATTTTGAAATGAAAATTAAAAAAAACTATTGTTTCCCAAATGTCAAAATACCTTGTTTCAATATTTTAAAGTAAATTAAATATCAACATTCACTAAATTAATTGAAATGACTCCAAATAACTTGTTTTGATCCAATGCCACATTAAGCCATCTTTTTCTACTCTGATGCATTGTTGATTTCCCTGTTCTGCCCTATGGACCAGGTTCCCTCTCTGACAAAGGCACGTTTATAGCCTAAAGCTTATCTAACATCTATACAGTTGTTCAACATGTATATAGCCAACAAATGTGTAACATCTATACAGTTTGTCCAATAATAGCTATCACAAAAATTCCCACCTTTTGTAGATTTCCTGGACCATCACAGGTACAGCAATACTGCACCCTGTCAGGGGGCCTAACATGCAGCCCAGCCAAGATTAAATGTCCAAGTGGCTAAATCTGTCATTAGTCAAGAATTACCTTCCTTCTGTCAGGCACAGAGATCATTCTGTGTGGCAGCCCCAGTCTGACTGATGAACCAGCTGGCCACTGTTAGGGCCTCCTGATAGGCAGAACTATATAGCAGTCAATAGGTCTCCTATGAGTAGGCCTGTCTGAACTGTTTTTGGGAGGTGAAGAGGGGATCCCTAAGCATCGGCAGAAAGGGACAACAATGGAGGGAGGGGCAATAGCACAACCACCATCTAGATCTGCACCCCTCTTAAAGGGAGGGGCAGATCCATCGGTTTTGCATATGGAGATGGTATCAACCCAGATTGATGGAGAACAAGAGATAGTGGTGGATCACAAAGATGGATGAAACAGTGATTGGAAAGTGGTCTGGAGATGATGGAGGATGATGACAATGGCAGACAGAGGACAAGACTCTATGAACAGATATCAGATAAAAGCTGATGAAAGATGGGATACAATGAATGGACAGTAGAGAGCTGCTAATGGAGGATTGATGATGGCTGGTAGACAGTGATTTGGGGCAAGTGATGGCAATATACAGCAGAGGCAAGGTGATTGGCAGGGAGTGATAAAAGGAAACTACTGATTTAGGGGAATCCTGATTAATGAAGATAGGACTGAGAATAACAAAGTGTTGGTTCCCAGGTTTGAATTTTTTAATAATATAGTATTTTATATTGTACTCTGTCTCTGGCTCTGGCTTTTGACCCCAATCTGTCTTGACTTTAGCTATGGCTCCTGGTTCCAGTTCCAGCACCAGACTTCTCCCTAACCCCAGCTTCCAGGAAATCAACCTGGACTGTACCTGTACTTCAGGTGCCTAACCGCTAGGCAAGACTGCCCACACCCTCGTCCCTAACAACTTACATGTACAGTTAAAAATGTACCATGAGAAAGTAAGGTTGGTTTAAAAATACAGGATGTTTTTGGAATATGGACAGTGAACTGGAGGGTCTAGGCCCTCCTGTGCATGTACCCAATACAGGAAGCTCAGGGGAATTAAACACCACCCCTCCTCTGGTAAAAATACTGGGGGCTCACTATGGCTTTGTCATTTATTTTGGGCAGCTCAAGATATATAGAAAGTGTGGGAAGGGAACACATCTTTTTACTGAATTGTCCCCACAGCATCTGCTTAGGGCATACAGCCAGGGACTGCCAAGAAAAGATGAAATGTAATATGTGTAGATTTCAGACATGCCCCCCTAACCTTTACCAACCATTTCCACATCCCAGCAAGAGGATAGAGGAGAAAACCAAAAGAGCAGAAAAGAGGAAGGGAAAAGGAGTATGAGGTGGAGCTTGTAGAGGAAACTCCTGAAATGGGAAGAGATGAGGCAGTGAGAGAAGTAAGAAAGGTTTCTGTGCAGGAGGTGGCTTGAGGAGCAGAGATAGTAAATGAAGTGGAGGAAATAGTGATGAAAACACCAAACAGAAGCAGGAGGAGGAAAGAGAAGAGGAAGGAGAGAAAGAGGAGGAGAAGCAAAGGGAGGAAGTAACAGAACAAGACGGGAAACAGAAGAAAGTGAGGGAAAAGAGTAACAACAACAAAAAAAGGATGGATGGAGGAGTGGGGAACTGTGGAACCCCAGAAGAAGTCCAGGAAGTAGAGGGTTTTTTTAGATAAAGAAGGAATAAAACATTTTGAAGAAGCCACAGAGATGTTGCGAAAGGGACAACAATGCTAACATAAATAGCAATCCAGGGTTTACAGCAGGGATCCAGGTTTTACATTTCCTACAGAAAAATGTGAATTGTCTTCTTTTAAAGGAGAGAAATGTGGCTTTTCCCCTTTAAAGGAGAAAATCATGTATTTTTCCCTTTAAAGGAGAAAAACACAGGAAACTGCAAGTTTCCCCTTGCAGGCTGGCAGCTTTCCCTCCTGCAAGGGGTTGCTTGGGGCTGTGCAGGCAGGAGGAGGGTGATCAGGCAAGGGGAGCCACATGCACGTGCACACACACATGCAAATGGCAGCCAGGCAGCAGTGGAGAGCAGTTCCCACAACTTAATGTGGGAAGAAATGCCATGACATCATGGCCACCAACGTGAAGCACCCTCTGCTTGCCTGGCAGCAACTGGGGGCACAACTCCATGCTGATGCTACTGCAATGGCTGCTGCCACTGTTACACTTCACCATAGCAGCATGGCTCTCCCTCCAGCACTGGGTCCCACCCACTGGGCCACAGAGGCGGGTCCTCAACAGAGCCGGTGTAGCCTGGCAGCAGCCCCACACCTCTACTGTGGGTGCAGGAATCTTGGGGAGCATCTGCCACATCACCTGTGCCCCCCCCCCCACCTTCTCCACACACCCACTCCTTTCCTCACACATTGGGGGCTAGGGGTGGGGGGCTTTGGGTTGGGAGTGAGGAACACCCGCATGGGCAGGGGCATGGGCAGGGCACTGGCATATCAAGGCTGCTCAGCACCCCAAAGCAGTGTGGGGGACAGCCACAGCTGGACCCATATCCTGGTGAGCAGGGGGAACTCTTATTTTTTTTCCATGATAAAAAGCCCCAAAACAAACAGCAAAATTTATAAGTATTTAGAATTTATTTTATTATAATGATTGAGGCACTGGTAGGCTTCGAAACTGATATATTTACAAATTTAAAGCAATAAAACATTGTGTTTAAATGATATATATAGATAGTCGATATATATCTATGTATATTGATATAGTAGCATTTCATTTTACTTGCAGGAAAATGTGGATTTAGGGTTTTTTAATAAGAGAATTTGGAGGGGGGTTAAATCAGATAATAATATGTGATTTTTAAACAGAGAAAATTAGGATCCCTGGTGATCAGGCGTGAATGAAAGATTTTTAATTGCTTATTTGACTTGTATCATTTCTACAGGGCTGCTAGTCTTTGCACTAATGTGAGAGGAGGTAGGTTTTTTATCAGAGTAGGCCAAATGGAGCAACAAGTAGGAAGTACCTGTGAAGGTGCACTGTAGAGCTGAGACTGGAAGAGACTCAAATATTAATTGCATGCTCACTTTGAATTTTGTGTTATGAATGGGATAAGGGGTAAATGGTAGGAGGATGCAAAGGAAAACAGAGAAGAGACTGTAAAATGATAGGAGGGGAATTAGGAAGGGATATGTAGTGTTTTGAAAGGGTATAGTGATGGAAGCCTGACTTGGTCTGTGACTTGAACTCCGCCTCTGGAATTTCCGCACTGGATTTGGTAACCCAGACTCCAGTTCCTGTCTCTAGCCCTCCCTTGGTGGCCTGCTCACTAGGCCAGGTTGCCTATGCCCCAGTCCTTAAACAACATGCGTTATACAAAGCTTAATGAAAGGGAACTTCACATTGCATTACTGGAGATATAGACTTCCAAATAGCCTGACCCAGGGAAAAGAATGGGAGTGCAAACTACATCTTTGCTCAGGGATGATGGGGGGAGGGGGAGTATTTAACATTTTATTGATATGATTCAAAACAAAATATTTTGAGTCATTTAAAAAAATGAAAATCTAAATTTTGGCTAAAGCAACACTAAACAAAGATTACACTTAGGGTTTGGGGCTTTTTGGTTTTGGTGGAGGGGTTGTTTTTTTGTTTTGTTTAAAAAATATGGGGGGGGGGCAAAAATTGAGATTCTCCCATGGAAAATTCCTATTTCAAGTACAATGAAGTTTCTTTTGGAAAATTGCTCCTGGTGTTACATTTCAATCACAGGCATTACATTTTGACCTACTTAACCAGGGTTAGGTCAATCTAAATACTCATTTGTGTAGGTGCACAGAGGGTTTAAATCACCCTGAAAAAAATGGCGTGGCTAATCTAAGTTCACCTGAGTAGGTGCACTAACTTAAATCAAGACTGGGTTAACTCCAGGGTTCTGCTATTCCCACTTCCCCAACTCCCATCCAACTGGACAGCCACCCCCGATCCCACCAACCCCACACTAGCTCCAGCAGTCCTGCCCAGCACTTCCCCGACCCTGAATTACTTAGACTGGTTTACTCTTGCAGTTCCTGGGAACAGCAGCAGGCTATGTGTAATGCTCATGGTCTACATTCATGCAACTTAAAGCCACATGAGCATTGACTGTCAGTGAACAGCTATACTTATGTTCAGGTGCAAAATATATTACCTGCATTAATCACCTGTTTATGAAGAAATCATGTCAATACCTTTGATGATTTGGACAGTCCCCAGTGGCTGCAGCAGGGAGCTGCAGCTGACTCAGAGCTGATAAGTACTAGGGGTGGAGGGAAGGGGGCTGGGGGAGGGGGAAGGGGACGGGGACCATGGGGGGACTCCTATCAGCCCCCCTGCCCACTTCCCCAGCCCCCCTTCCATGGCCGCCCCTCCCTGCCCCAGCTCCTGGCCCCTTAAAAAAGAGTCCTGGTGCTCACCGGGTGCTGCCAGGTGGGGGGGCGGTAATCCCCACTGCCTCCCACTGTGTAGGGGGCTCTGCATGAGCCCCCTGACCCCCCCCCTCACTCCCCCAGCCCCCCCAGGTGCCCTGCCTGGGCTAGCTCCAGCCCTTTAAGAAAAAAAAGACAAAAGCCCCTGGACTCACCACTCCTGCAGTGGCCTTGGGGCTTTGGGTGCTCATGCAGAGCTTCCCACGTGGTGTGGGGAAACATGGTGCAGTGGGGATTACCCCTGCTGGCAGTAATGGTGAGTCTGGGGGTTTCCTCAGGGTTTTTTTTTCCTTAGAGGGCTGGAGCTGGTCCGGGAGGGGCACCCATGAGGGGGCTGGGTGAGTGAGGGGGAGTTGGGGGCTCATGCAGAGTCCCCTATGCAGTGTGGGGCAGTGGAGGGCAGTGTGGATTGCCCCCACCCCGCCCCAGTGAGTAGGGGCTTCTTTTCCCCAAAGAGCGGGGAGCTGAAGTGGGCAGGGCAGCCATTGCCGGGCTGGGGGGGATGGGCCTGGCTGATTCGGAGATTCAGTAGCAGCCGAATCACTGAATCAGATTCAGCTGAATAAATTCAGGGCAGTGATTTGAATCACTGAATCAAATCACTGTCCCCTGAATCCAAATCTGAAGTGAATACTAGCCACTTCGCACAGGCCTGCTTTACAGCATCATGGCAAAAATCATGCTATTACACTAATGAGCAGTAGTATTAGTCTACTGTGTATTAACTATCACAAAAAAGGGTTTGATCACACTAATGCACAGTAGGGCAGCCTACTGTTCATTTATTTAGTACTTCCTTTTGCAAGTACTAAATTTAATGTTCAGTAGGCACTGTGCATTAATGAATGTGTAGTTGAACCCATAGATATGCAGATTTAAATCAACTGACCATCTGTTCCTGTTCTTCAAGGCACTGCTTCTCATGTAGACAAGTAATAGAACATTATGCCTACATTTCAGATGAAGAAAATGAGAGATGGTCATTTTTTAAAAGGCATCTGTAGCCAGGTCATAAATAAATCCAAACAATGAACTTCCTACATTGACTTCAATAAACCCAGAATCTCACTTTGTATCCTTTGACTCCTAATCTGGTGGTTAAGGCACAGGTCTTCCAAATTTACATAACTAATTTAGACACTATCAAGTCCATTAGCTATTGTATGGTTTCATTTTGTTCTCATAATAAATATATCAGAGTGATATTATAAAAACACTGACAAGGTTGGTTGGACTATTATTTTATAACATTCAAATACATTTCTCTTTTGTGATCTACTGCTACCACTTTCCCTCCTCATCATCATTGTTATAGTAGCTAGAAAAGCTAGTCACAGACTCCATTGTGCCTAAGCTCTGTGGAAACATGGTACAGAAAGTTGATCCTTTTCTCTAAGAGCTTGTTCTCTAAGTATCAAACAAGATGAATACAGACAGACTTATGGGGGAGCATAAAAAAATAATGTCACAATGTAAGTCCATCTGATATGCGATGGACTCAGCATGCCAGCAGCCTAACTGTCGTCAAGTTTATTGTATATATCACAGCAAAGGGGTTTTACGGCGAATAGCAAGATGACTTCATGAATGTTTACAGGGAGCTTGGCACAAAAGAGAAAGCACAAAGATGTCTGTTTGAAAATGTAATAAGTGTGGGAGTGGCTGACATATGGGATTGTCAGTTGTGGGTGCCAAACCTCGTGGTACTGAATAAGAGATGATCAGTAAAGTGGGTATAGATCATGAAGGGCTCTGAAACTGAAGACGAGTAACTTATGCTTGATGCAATAGAGAAAGGAAACTCAAGGGAGGGATACAAGTGCTAGGAGAATGGTCTTTACAGCTGCAATCATAAAAGATATGAGCAGAGCAATCTTGTATTTTCCAAGGCCAGAAAGAAAGGATATCAGAAAACTTGAGACATGAGCTAATAAGGGCCTGGACAAGAGATTTAATTGCATGGCTGGAGAGGAAAGGCTGTTTCTTGTAGGGACTGTGGAAAAAGCATCTACCTAACTAACTATACAATTGAGTGCTAATAGCACGCTCCAGCATCCTCCACAGCGTGTGTATTCAGCATCCCTGTGCTTCAAAATGGTGGTGGGGGCACTTTAACTAAAGCTCATTGAATGCAGTTGATGCTGTAGGTGCTTTAATTAGTGCAGTTCTTGGAGCTGCTCTGAAGCATCCCCATCCTTTCACCCTGGGGCACACATAAGACACCGTAGAGTCTGGGTTTGAGAACCTAGAGTGCAACCTGAGTTGAAGATGATAGCCAGGCTATGTTGGTACTGTTCACAGAGAATAAGAAAGGAGGCAGTGGTGAAGGAAAACTAAGAATTTTGTTATGTGTGATGATGAAGTTGTTTGGGCTGGATATGTTTGAATCCTGATCCTCAGTGGGTGTGTCTACACAAGACGCTAAAGTGTAGTAGACTAATTCTACTGTGTACATCATGGCAAAAGTCATGCTAATGCCCTAATGCACCGTATAATTAGTCTACTGCACATTAGCATTACCTAAAAGATGTGTGCTGGCACAGTAGCACCTATTACAGTGTACTTAGTACCCATTATTATAGATACTAAACTTAATGCACCAGAATTATGGTGCATTAATACACATGTAGACATGACCAGTAAGTTCCATGTGACTGCAAAGGCTTGTCTGAATCACATTTCTTATAGAATCAGGGCCTTAATTTGACATCAGTAAGTTCTGCTTTAGAATACATTGCATTCATTTTGTCTAAGTCTGTCCCAGTCATGCAGTTGGTCCAATAAAAGGTATCACCCACAAAAATCCTTGCCTTCAGCTTTAAAAACTATTCCTGAGAGAAATTTTCCTCAGTTAATCCATTAAAACATGTTTAAAATTCTCTTGCTGTGTATGGTCAGGTTTTGACAAATGATGCAACTTTAGTCGGCAATTGAACAAATAAAAATTTAAAATCAAAGGACATAAGTTCCCGCAAAGAAATCTAAAATTAAATTATATTAGATTTAAACCAAGAAAAGCAAAGAAATTCATACTTAAGATTCAAACATGATCCTTAACACATCCCAGGGTGCCTGTTGATTGTAGCGCATTCAGTATAAAAAATCTCCAACTGTTCACAGACCTCTGCAGTACTGAGACACAACAGGGTGTAAAAAGACGGTGTTTCAAAATTAACTCCCTGTATTCTGGTTTGTGATTGTGGTCAGACTAACTGTTACTTTAACATAATGTTGTGGCCATATGGCACAATAATTAGTGTTTTAAAATACTTCAATAATATCATGTATATAAATTGGATGCACCAGTTTAGATTATACTTATTTACACCTCTAAACTATGGCGAATATTATCAAAAGAGTAATAGACAGAAAGTGGTTACTAAAAGACTGAGAACTAGAGCAGAGTTTGGTTTGATGACTAACAAGTTGTGGGAAAGAGTAGAGAAGCAATAGAATTTGAGGGAGAGAGCATTTGGGATGTTTTGTTGTGTGTCCATGTCAAATGAAGGAGGTGAGGAGGAGGACAGGATGCACCATTTATATTTTGCAAGGGTCTTTAAATCAAAGAGGACATTTTGCAACCTTAGAAGGGAGGTAAATAATCCAGCAGCACAGGCTAGCCCCACAAGCCATCATGCACATGAGTAAAAACTGAGGGTGACACTGGAATCTATGTTGGTTGATTATTTTTCACCAGAGCTGTTAACAGAAAATTGAGTTTTGGATTGCAGGGCAAGAAAAACCATTTTGGTGTTTTGTTTGTGTTTTGGTGAAACATTTCTTTTTTCCATAGAGTGAAAAATAAACAGTTGTCAACCCACAGTTAGGGATGGGAGCCATGTAAAATATTGTAGATAATGAGGCAAATGGGCTAGCCAAATTTTGTTTGGTGCATAGGAGCCCCCAGTTCAGCAAAACATTTAAACATATGAGTGTAGGATATGTAAGCTGGGAATTGGGTATGAGATAATATCCATAATGCCCATTCATGTAGGTGCATAGGTTAAGAAAAAAAAATTATTCCTGTCTTGCTTTTCCATTATTATTACCAAACCCAATAGGCATGATGTTTACCAGAAATAGAGACATTTTTTGGAAATAAGCTATATGAACATTGCCCAGTAGGATTTTTTTTGCCCCCTGTACTGGGAAAGTTATCAGTGTTTTCCAGTAAGCCATCTAAATTTATGATGCCTAAAGATATTTTATATATGGTTTCCCAAAGTACAAATTACAGCAGCCTTGTATTTTTGCCCTGAGGTCCTTATCACAATTATACATGCAGATGATCTCTAATAAATTGATTTATACTCCTCTGTTTCATGACAGAATTACTTATTGCAAGAAATGCTTCTCAGTCCACTTAAGAGCACCTGATTTCATAAATGCAGAATCAGTAAATGTGAGTATTTAATGAGTCAAAAGTTGAATTTCAAAACAGCAGCCCAGGTAAACACTCTTTTTTTTTTTTAATGAAATCTGTTTTTTTCCAAACTTTTTAAAATACTAAATGTAATGAGTCCCCTACTTTGGGGACTATTGCTGGCTACTGTACTGTTCCCCTCCACATGATTTTGAGGAAGTTTCAAAAGTCCCTGGGATCATCATAAAATTCAAGTTTACTTGGATTCAGATGAGAATTTGAACAATGTAATTTTTTTACATCATATTCCATTTGGACTGCCAGTGGGTATTTTGTTCTAAGGTAATACAAGATGAAAATAAATGCTTACATATTGGCCACAATATTTTGCATTTTAAAGAATTGATTTAACTTCTCTCAAAGGACCCTCATTTCTAGCAATGTGGTTCACTTTAGTTCCGAGACTAATGACGTTCCATACAGATTACCTGTTCTTTTGCTTTTATTTATGAAACATGATTTACCTCAAAGGAATAAAAAAAAAGGCATGGAACTAGAGTTATAAGAAGAGTTACGTTTATACTTCCACATTTGGGCTTTGGCTTTTAAAGAGATGTGTGCAACTGTATCCTGTGCATCCACATGATGTGCCTGTTAAAATAATTTAAAAATAAATGGTGTAAGGTTTTACTGACTTTAAAAAGAAATCCTGCAGATCGAGGGTAACATACAATTGTGGTAGGGGTATGAGAAAGTCTTTAAGGATGAAGTATTATGATATCAGTCTTGTAAAATGTCTATTGAATGTTCACCCAAGGAACCTTGTCTGCCTATTGAATGTTATTGCATTAGTTACATAAGTCTTTGAAGGACTAAGACCTATATACCTAAAGCCTTGTCTGTAACCATAATTGTGGTATTTACTGTACAGCCCCAGCCCACCAAAACACTTGAACACATTAAATGTCCCAAGGAAACTTATGAGGCTATTAACATTTTTGACAAACCTGAAATGGAAAACATTCTTAATTTAGGTGCTCTGAAATATCTTTGCCTACCTGGTTTCCAGGTGAACTTTCTTCTGGGAGTAATGTGGAAATTTTACAGATCTTTATTTAACAGGTAAGGAGAGATTGGGGTGGGGAGGGGGAGTGATAGGGCTGGGAACCCAAATAACACATTGGTTTATAGATTACAGCAAAAAAAAAATAGGAATACATATACGTGGAACATGAGGTAAATCTGTAGGTGTGTTTTTATCTAGAAATTAAAATTAGGCACTCTGGCCACCTTTTCTCACTACATTTGATTCTGTATGATTCCATACTTAAAGGTGTTTTTTGGAGATTACATACTGTATGCGGTACACACAGTTCTGTTCCCCCTTTTCACAAAGTTGGTGAGAAAAATTGTTGGCTGCTTTTCCTGCCATGCAGTGCACATGGCTCACTGAGGTCTCTCCTGTAAGTGGGAGGCCACCTTGCCATTACAAACCAGAAGAAAAATTGGCAAAAGTAAGATTTGTAAGTGCCATGGGATTTTACTAGAGCAATTACCCTATTTTTCAATATTAATGAGCAATTAGAGTGCTGTCCATGAAGCAGTCCACAATTCTGCAGATCAGACAATGATGGTCCTGTGGTTTTACTATTAAAAGGTTCATTATTTGTCTAAGTGGAGTAACCCTGGGACTTCTGCAGTTACTGCTCCTGTATCATAGGATTACTCTTGAGTGCTGCTCTAAACCATAGCAAACAATTTTACTTTAGAAAACACATGTCTAGTTTTGCTTTGTTGCAACGGGAAAAGTGGAGAGGAATTCAAAGCACTAGTGCTCTACTGTTATTTCAAAGGAGGGGCCAAATAGAAAAGATGTATATTTATTCATTTTTCAGGTACTGTAGTGGAATTTTGAAAATATTGAGGTAATTTAAGATTCTAAGTATTTTTATGGGACATGCTTTCCTAAGTCACTTTGTCACTCCTGGTACCCTAAGAGGTTGCCTCTTCACTTCAATAAGGTTCCAGTCTGCTGAACAAGTCATACTGTGTGCAGGGCTACTGCATAGTGGGCATGTCTACATGTACATATTAATGTGCTGCAATAAACTGGTGCTTACTGAAGCTGGGACAGTGTCTACACATATGCTACTGATGGGTTTTTTACTCCATAGCAGAATAGTACTTGTATTTACAAGCACTATTCTGCTGCAGAGAAAATTCATTTACTCCATGTTGCAGGGCACCTCAGTGCTCTGCTCCTAGAGAGGAGAAACTGCCAGGGAGCGAGTGAGCGAGCCCTGGTCTGACATAACAAGCACAGCTGCAGGTTGCCGGAGCAACTAAGGAGAGCCAGCTGCCTGTAGGAGGCAGGGCCTGACCTTTATAAAGCCCAGGGCTGAGGCCAGGCTGGCAGTTCCCTGCTAGCAGCCAGAGAGGCAGGAGCTCATGGGGCTAAGATATGAGTAATGCTTGAGCAGGCTGAAGGATGGTGGCTCTGTGGCGCAGGAGCTATGTTATTGCAGCCAGGCAGCCTTAAGTTAAGTTACAGCCAGGAGGCTTGTGTTTTGTTTGGTTAGTGTTGGTATTACACCGGAGGCTTGGGTGAGGCTGTAGGGGTTGGAGGAGGCCTCATAGGGACCCCCATAGGGGTGGGGTGCCCTAGCGCCAGTGAGAGCACAGTCTAGCGCCAAGAGGGTGCATTATCTTCATAGGTACCCCAGTGGTATGGGGACCCCAGTGCCAGTGAGGGCGCAGCTCACAGTGAGGAGCACAACCAGTGGGTTGCTGGCGCAACCAGTGGGTTGCGGACGGGGGACACAGACCCTGGGTTGTGTGCAGGGTACGTAGACCCCAGCCCCAGAGAGAGGGGCAATTCTATCAGGGAGCCCAGTGTGGGCACAGCGAGCCCCAAAGAGGGGGAGCGCCATATTGAACTATTGGGAAGCCCAGTGTGGGCACGGCGAGCCCCAAAGAGGGGGAGCGCCATATTAGGAAGCCCAGGATGGGCGCAGCAGATGCCAGCAAGGGCATCACTTGCGGGGTGCATAGACCCCAGCCCCAGGGAGGGGCCATACTGAGAAGCCCAGTAACAGGATAGCACCACAGAAAACCCAGAGGAGGGCAAGGTGCTGCGGTTGCCCTGAGAGGATGGAGAGTAGCAGCGTGGTGAGCCCACATCAGAAAGGGTGGTAGTGCGGTGGGCCCAAAAGACCGGTGGCCAGAGAGGATGTCCCAGAGGGGACTAGCCTAGTATAGAGAAGGCCCAGAGTGGGCTAGACTATAGAGGAGGCCCGGGAAGCGGGCGTGTTGACACACCAATGTCTATTACATCTGCGAGGCTTGGGGCGTGGTATTAGGGGCTGGTAGGAGCCACGCATAGCCCATAAGGCTAGGGTGTCTGGGGAACACCCACCATAGCGGGAGACCCGCAGGGGGTCCAGGAATACACGGGGACAGAGGTCCCGAGTAGCCGTGCCCAGGGAGTCATAGGCAGCCTCCCTATTACATTTTCCAACAAGACGTGGCGGGCGAGAATAAGAGGGTGCCTTGGGCCGGCCTTGACACAGAGCGAGGGACCTCGGGGAGATCACGGCCCTCCTGAAGGACCCTGCCGTGACACTCCAGTTTAATAGGGACACATGTGTAGGCACGCAACATTTACTGCGCAGCTAATTAGTCAACTGAACAGTAAACGTCTCATGTAGAGATGCCCAGTAACTTGTGCTCAATAAACATTAGCAAACTGGGCCTTTAGTTATTTTGTAGTGCTAGTCAGGAGCCAGAATTCATATGACAAACCCCAAAACTTCAAAATCTCTTTGTTCCAACCTGAAATCAAAAAAGCTTATTTTTTCCCAAAGAATGAAAATTTAGTAAACTGAAACATTTCCTTTCAATAATATTGCTTGGATTTATTTAGTTTTGACTTTTGTGTATTGAATATTTCATATAATATAGAATATACAATTGTAGATACAATCTTGATTTCAGTGAAACCCTATGTTTTGAAAGAAAACTATTCTGTTGTATATTTTTGATCGGTTCTAATTTGATTGATATTCCCTGGTATTCTCTCACCTTTCATTTAATTAATAAATATGCATATGTATGGTAAAGAAATCAGGAAAAAGCTAAAAACCTAGGCCTGGTTCTACTTTCCACTTAGGCCCTTCATCTCCCACTGGGATTTTCAGAATTCTAATTGGTAGGAGGGAGAGAGAACATCCACTGAGCACAAACATCATTTTAATCAAATGTATCCTCAAATAGAGGGCAGCACAGAACATATGCACCATTCACATATCCCTTATATCTAAATGCTGATCCTTTAGAGAGTATAAAATATGCCCATCAGTCTTCTGGATACAATAGTTCAAAATTCAGTGTATATGCACAATAATTTATTTGCTTTTATATTGCTTTTCTTTATAGGGAGAATTTCTAGGTAGATTTTAAAGCAAATCCATCTTACTTGGGAAGAAAGAATGGAGGATATCCAATATGAACCAACTCGACCCAATTTAATTGACCCAACAAAAAATATATTTATTCATATTGTTCATTTATAAGGTGCTTATTCCCATGGCAGCTCAAGTGTCTAGCTGAGCACACCAGACTCAAAGGAAGATGGTTTTGTCTCTCTGATTTTCTGCCCCAACACAAGTTTATAGCATCCTGAATCTATTCTAATTTGTGCCATTAGGATATGTTAGGAAAACAATGAATGAATCCAGGCTTCATCCAGAGAAGGCCTACAAATATCTTCTGCATAAATTTGACCAGAACTGGTCTGAAAAGCTCTATGTCATCATTTTTCAGAATAAAGTTTCATTTCAGAAGCAAGCCATCCCTCCCAAGAAAAACAAACAAAAACAAAACTGCCTGTTTTGACCCATTTGTCTAGTCTGTTTTTGGCATGACACCTCATAATATTTTATACTTTTATTTTCAAGGAAGATGAGTTGACCTGTTTCTTTAATCCATAACCACAGAATAGTACTGCAAAACTGCCACTTGGTCTGATCAACTCCTTGCTTCACAACCAGCATTTTCCCAAGCCATTTCCACAATGTAACAGACAATAGAACTTGATTTAAAAAAGAAAGAAAGAAAAGGAACAGCTGCAACAGGGAACCCCTGCCTCTGTTACTAGTGAGGCTTGAGATAGTAAGCAGGTAAGAATAGCAGCACAGGTGGACTAAACCTAGGACTGTTAGGCCAGGTGGGGCATGAGTAACTGGCTGCACCTAGTCAATGGGTGCAATGGACCCAGTCAGGTGGCTGGAAGGAGGCTGGATTGGGGGATTTAAGCCCAGCCCAGGAAGGAGGGGCCTATAGCAGGGAGAGGAACCTTTGAGAATATAGGTGTTGCTGGAGGTGGAGAGGGATATAACCCAGAGGAGCTGGGGAGAAGGCACCTAAGCAGCTAAGGCCTGCAGGCAGCATTTACCAGAGAGGGGAGACTACTTGTTTTCTTTTGAAGCAGTTGACTTGTGTTTTTGGTTTGGTTTGAACTTGTGACTAGAGAACTGGATTGTGGCAATATGGGTCAAGAAGGCTATAAATGGGGGTGATGGGGTGCATCCCCCTGCTATAGGGGCCAGAAACCAACCCCAGGCTATGAGGCAGAAACTAATATACTGAGATGGGTATACCCCAAAGAGTAAGGGACTGCCATCAAGGCCAAGTCTATACCCCAGAAGCTAAGGTCTTAATCCATGGAACAAGGTGGGGCACAGCCATAGAGAAAAAGGGGGCCTAGGTTATGATAGCTGCAGCTCCAAAGAGTCCACAAAAACCTGGGAGAACAACCCCTTAAAGGGGGAGTGCTGTTTGAGTACAGATGGATGAAAGATTCAGGTAGGGTGACTGGTCTGATTGGACAGATCAGGCTACTCATGAGGCTGCTACTGGTCCAAGGACTCCCCACTGACAACAAATAACATCAAAGTCGTGGAAGACAAGAAATGGGAGTTACGGGGAGTCTGGGAAAAGGAGCAGGTGAGCAGGGTGGTCCCTACCTGTATTACAAAGCAGCAGTGGTAAGAAATGATGATCTTCGAAACATTTTATTCAATTTTTAAAAATGGCCTTAACCAGCATAAAAATATTTGCAGAAAATAATTTTCATTTAATTTCCTAATAGTTCGCTCTTTTAGAAGAAAGGCAAACAGAAATGCCATTGAAAATTCTTCAACAAAATTAAGTTTTTGTTCCTCTCAAATTTTTTTGTAGAAAATATTTTCTATGTTTGACCATCCTTTTCAGATCATGTCTGCGAGTCGATATCCAAACATGTTGCACCATTGTTTATGGAAGCACTGGTCATCTTTCACACTTATGGTTATCAGCTCTGAAAAGAAGGAAATTGCAGCAAATTGACTGGAACTGCATAAATTCTAAAAGATGGCAAAAACCAGTTTTAGTGACAATCTGGCCAGACTAAAGGAAGCTAAGTTATTGTTTTTATTGCTATTTTATAAATGAAGCTGGAAGCATTGTATGTTGAAATAGGTCTGGGAATATTTTCACACATGTTTTCTCCCATTTCTAATGCTTAATTGAAGATCAGTCTCCCAAGAGTTGAGTTTTGCATGTGTGACTGGCCACAGAAATATATTTGATAGATTACATTTCCATTTTGCCAGTAGAATTTCAGTTTCAGGCTGTGGGCACTATCTGCTAATTAAAACATGTTCTGCTAAAAAGCTGCTGTACAGATATATGGTAGCAGAGCATGTTCTGTGTGTGCTGTTCTTTCTCATGTGATAAGTGGTGCATTTCCTCAGTGGATGCACATTGCTTACATTTTTAGAGCTATTAAGCTGGGATAATTATGGAACAATCTAGGCAATGTTCAATAGCCCATGCAGATGCCTGACAGGGCATGTTGTCTCTTAATTAGGAATTTGAATGCCTAATGCTTGTATATTAACTGAAATAATTGGATAGATGTTTTACATTTTCTTCACTTTTACTGACAACCAAGCAAGGGACTGCACAAATCAACACATCATCCTAAAACAGCTCATTTTATTTGCATGTTCTAGGTGATCTAATGTATTGGTTAAGTGCTACTTTTAGGATAATTGATTTTGACTACTGTGTGAATGTATTGTAGGATGTTCTTTCATGAACCTAACACTTTAAACCTGGCATCTTGCACCTTCAGATAAGTACCATGATGCATTCAGAATAACTACCATGCTGCACATTTTTGGTTCCTCTGAGTTTTAGCAAAATCATTGTTATTACTAATGTTGTGTGTCACTGTTAAGTGCTAATAGTAGTCTCTGTGGTGTTGAGGGGAAGGGCCATATCCTGTTAACTTATATAAGTAGTTCTTATTAATGTAAGTAGTCTCAATCTCTCCTCTAGGACTACTTCCATTAAGTAAGGACTTTTCACAGAATAAGGTTTTCTGGGTTGAACCTAAGGGTCTAATATTGCAAGTAGCTCTCAGGTAAACTCAGGCCCCTGCAGAGAGCCCCATGAGCCCCACTGAAAACAATGGCTGCTTACAGACGTAAGGACAAAACAAAACAAAGCAGTGCTTTACTTTAATTTTGGCACCCCCCCTGTGCCAAGCACAGCATATGCCCAGAAGAGTCATTGCGTTAGTTTGACCTGGCTCTCCCAACATCTGTATGGATTGGGCACTGCAGCAGGGCTTTTTGGCACTTTTGTCTAATAGCTGATTGAAATGACTTTGAATAAAAAGACTAAAAAGCCACACTGAAGCACTGGATCTACACAGATGCTGGGGAACCAGGTCAAAGTAGCACACCTCCTCTTCCATTAAAGCACTGGGTTTTGTTTTGTTGTTTTGTTTTTTTTTTCATGTTTGTCAGCAGCCAGTATGACACATCAATTTGATCAATCTTTGATCTGCTCCTCCTGGTCCATTTTGAAATAGTTAGAAATCAGGGCCCCAGTCCTGAAAATCCATACATGAGTGCCTGGTAAACTCAGGGAGACTGTTCATATGAACAAAGCTAGGCACACATCCATTGTGTCACACAACTCCCAATGAAATATTGAGATCACTATCAAAATTCTCATTGGCTTCAGTGAGAGCAGGACCTGAATAAATAGCTTCTTTTCCCACTAGTATGTGTGTGAGATGTGTACTATGCATATACTCATATAATATACATTGTTTGTATTTAGGATGCTTTATAAATATGTGTTTATTCACAACTATTAGTATAAAAGCTCCTTTAAAAGCAACAAATTGCTCTCTATTAGTAATGTGCATAATAACCTATTTCTATAAACATTTTTTAAGAGAAATTTTAATGTGCAAAACCCTGCAGACATTTTATGGAAATTAGACTGTGTTGTGCAGAAGTGCATCACAGTCATATTTTGTTGTTGTTTAATATTTTGTTTTGAGAGGTAAATTTCTTTGTGATAGTGCAAAAAAAGGAACCTACTACAGAACAAAGGAAATGAGTCTTATGATGTTTTCTTCTTGCTAATGTGTATTTCCTTGATTGAAGTAAGGATGCTTTTCCAGATAATATATGAATATTTCTTCTGCATAATATTCATATGTATATTAATCTTTGTATTGGATTCATATCTATATATAACACACAAAAAATATCCGTAGATAGATAGGTCGATCTATATCCATTAGGGCTGTGTGAAGCTTCGGGTGCTGATTCAATTGGGAGGAGATTTGGCCTGATTTTTTTTTTTTTTTTTTTTTTTTTCAGTGGCCAACTCTGAATCTGAATCAAATCATTGGAACCAATTAAAGGGTTCAAATCGATTTGGAAAGCTTCGGCGATTCAGACAGTTCCTGCTGGCTGCAGTGGGGAGCTGGACCCAGACTCCATGCTGGTAAGTAAGAGGCAGGGAAGGGGAGGTTGTAGGAGGGGGGAGGGGACCATGGGAAGACCTCTGCCAGGCTCCATCCCCTGCCTGCCCCAGCTCCCAGTCCTTTAAATACAATTAAAAAAGAAACAAAACATTCACTGGATGCTGCAGTGGCCTCAGAGCTTCTGGGGTCTTGTGGCAGAGCCCCTCCATGCAGTGTAGGGCTGTGGGGGGCAGCAGGGATTGCCCTGTCCCCCCCCAACTGGGCAGCAGTCGGTGAGTTGGAGCTTCTTTCTGGTTTTGTTTTGTTGTTTTTTAAAGGCTGGGAACTGGAGGTGGGGGCTGGGATAGTGGGTGGGGGGCTCATGACAGAACCCCCCACATGGCATGGAGCAGTAGGGGGCAGCAGGGATTGCTCCCTGCCTGGCAGCAGCTGATAAGTGCAGGTATTTTTTTTGTTTTTTCAAAGAACTGGAAGCTGGGGCCAGGCGGGGCTGGGAGAGCGGGTGGGGGATGGGGCCTGTGTGATTCAGAGATTTAGCTGATTCAACAGAAGCTGAATCTCTGAATCAGATTCAGCTGAATCGATTTTGGACAGTGATTCAAATCACCGAATCGAATCGCTCTCCACTGAATTTACCAAATCCAAAGGAAATACTAGCCACTCCACGCAGGCCTAATATCCATATCCCTATGTATATGCATGCATGCTTCTAATAAACATATATTTGTATAGCTATTTTAAAATTGTTGGACACATTAAAAACATTCCAGAAATCTGGACATCAGAAAAATATAAAGAATATACTCTCTGGGCAAAGTGATGAAAACAGCCTTGGAATCTGTGTCACAGGTTTCTACTTGACTTCCATGCCTAACTGCAGGTTAAGTATACAAAAATTAATTCACAGAATATTCTGGTGCACTTTTAGATACTAGTTTAAAAATATTAGCCCAAGGAGTTAAATATGCATTTGCTGTGTGTTCTGGTTTGCAAGGTGTGCAAGCATATCCTTTCCTACTGCAAAGTTGAGACAGCACAGCTGCATCCCATGTATTATATACGGCAGCAGAAGGGCTATTATATTAACTCTGGCATCATTTGGAGTAAAAAAAAAAAGTATTTCTTCACCAAAGAACTTTGAAATTCTGAAATATTAATTATCCATTCAGTATTACCAACTGATAAATCAAACAATGATCATCCTGGGCATATAAGTAGTTCCACCAAAGTTATGTGAGTAAAGTGATCAGGATTCAAATCATAAATTAAATGTACTGCATAACCAGGCAACTAGATACAGGAAGGAAGGAAATGCCAATAGACCTGAAGCTTAAAAAAAAAAAAAAAAAAAAAAAAATGGAGCCATTTTTCATGTCTAATTTCAAGGCAATAGGTGAAAGATTTACATGAAGTATTGCTTTCTCATTAACACAAAGGTGTAGGAATCAAAAGTTGGGTGTTCCATTCCTGGTTGTGCAACTAACTAATGTATTTGGGTGAGTCTTTACTGTCAACATTTTAAAAAGTATTTAGGCTCCAAAATCACATAGTTTTCCCTTCTATAGATATTGAGTGTTACCTAGCTTATCAAAACCCCTTAACATCTAGGAACATAAGCCATTACATTCTGAGGTCTAACTGAAATGAAGATGTGGAAAAAATACACTTAGATATTTTTTTAATTTTGTGCTGCAAAATTGATATGCATTCAGCATCACCAATGTTTGTGTTGTGCTCATATATTTACCCGATTAAAAACTATTGAAGCGATCTGGATAATTTGGAATTAAAATGGACATTAATGAAAAGATGTATGAAATATATAAGCTGTGGCACTAATTCAAGAAAGCACTTAAGCAAGGGCAAACTTTCAGCACAAGTGGCTGATTCGGAGTGTCTCTGGAGTTCATGCTTAATTAGGCATTTGTTTGAGTGCTTTCCTGTACATGGAAGAGATTACATATATGCTAGAGACCTACGTTTGAGCATGTATACATCTGAATGGACATTTTATGGAGGTCTGAGCTGAGATCATCCAATTTCAGTTGTAGAAAACAAGTGCACTAAAATCCCCTTATGTGTCTGCTCATGTGAAGTGCTGGTGAGTGTTTACCACCCCACATTTAATGCAGGTCAGCGAGAATTGCAGATCTTCACTTCTTTGTTATACCAAGCCCATTGTTGTAGTCCTGACTGTGCCCCACTGAAGTAAATGACCACATTCTCATTTATTTCAATGGGAGTAGAATGAGCTCTTAAAAAAGATGGGGATATTTTTCCCTAAATCCTTAGAGTACACAACACTATGTGTATGGTTCAACCTGTTACCATTGCTGCCATGTGTTACTATAAGGCCCCTGCTAGACCTTCAGGTCACGCCATGATAGGACCTGATGCAGGATCCACACAGTCATGCCTCCTGCCATCCTATACATGTAAGACAGGAAGTGTGGAATCTCAGTCACATTAGATCTAATCATGCCTTAACCCCAACATGAGGAGAGTGGGAGGGAGTCCCACAGCTGATGGGGCTTGCAGCTGCCATCCCCATATGCACTTGTGGATGGGAGTCCTTCAGCTGATGGGGTTCACAGCCTCCAGAGTGCCACATGCAGTCCAGCACCTGGTAAAAACTCTTTTTTTTTTTTTTTTTAATGAATGGATGGAGCTCCTAGCAATAAGGGAACACCTGGCCACATGTTCAATTTATGGCATGATAGGAACCACCCATTAGTTCTTACACATTTTTAATGAAATAACTTTTTGGCTTTTTCCTTGTTTTAGCATGCCATTAATTGATTAAACATGTGGCAAAGTCACAAATTAAGATGCAGTTAACTGGTTAATCACATCTTAACAGTTGTGTGGTGGGGGCCTAAGGATGAGAACAAGTGCTTCCTGAATCTAATCAAGGGCTGGGTGGCTTACTTAAACAATTGAAAACCAGGAGTGGCACATGCAGCAGTTTGCCACTGCCAGGAGCAGTGTGTGCAGCTATTGACTGCTCCCCTAGTCATGTGGGGAGCCTGATGCAAGTAACACAGGTCAGGGAAGGGCAGAAGGGAATGGGGGGTGTGGTTAGTGGGTCTGAGAGGGTTTGGTGGGATCAGGGGGACTGGTGGGTCTGTGGGTGGTTAGTGGATCTGCAGAAGGGGAGTTGCTCACTTGGGGGTAGAGACTGGGGGAACACAAATAGCCCAGCCAGTGTTGGGGGTTGTGATCAGCACAGCCTTTGAGTTAAGACAAGCCTGGGCTTTCCCAGGCTTGGGACTGTATTACAAACACATAGAGGCATTCAGAAGATTGTGTTAATCCTTTCCTAGATTGAGTTAACCCACTCTCTATCCCAGTTAGATCAAGGTCCAGGTACCTTAAATCCGATGCGCCATTTTTGTGGCCAAATTAAACACCTGCACACTTGGGCATTTAGATTGACTGAACCCTGGTTAGGTTGATCTAAAAGCAACAACTATATGTATCCTAAACAGCAGTAAAGATTTAAAAACAGGAATAGAATAAACTCTGAGATATTGTATTAGTCTAATGCTTTAATGTGTATAATTATTTACTTAATATTTTTTTCAGGGGTAAAAGACAGAGCAGGGTGAGCATAAAAACTTATTCAAGTTTTTTATATGGGGGCTATTTTAGATGGATATTTTTTTTTAAATGACAAAATTATTAGCATAAAAGAAATTGTTAGTACTCTGCACTTCCACCGCTTAACAGAACAAATGTCAAGTCCTATTAATATAGTCAACTGTTCCATAGTGACTCATCAGATGCTATCTGTCATTATATGCTTGCTACATTGTTGAAATAGAATTATGAGGTTTTGCTGACAGTACTTTTGCATGGCATGCCCTTTTTCATGAATTCTCTACACTTCATTTTAATCCTTCTCTATAGTTTAGATACAAACACTTGCACTGAGGCTAGCCTGGAAAGCCATTCATTGTGAAGGAGTCCAGATTTTTCAGCCATTCATGCTGGTACAATACATCTTCCTTCCCCATCTCCTCTCCCCTGTGAAAAAGAATCTGTATTTTTAATAATAATAAAAAGAGATAATCACTTAATGCAGAATTGTCCATTGCACCCGAACAGCAAATCCAGCTTAAGTGGAAATTTACACAAAGAATTATTTATAGGAATCAATCATAATTACATTTAATGCATGCTGCAGCTGTTTATAATTGTGGTTTTCCCAAGGTTATTCTCCTCCTCCTACCCTCCACCCCCACACACATAAAATTTGTTTCTGTGGAAATGCTTAGGAAGCATTATAATTTTCCTGTAACTTGTTACAATGGCAGCTGAATGTTGTAAGGCAGACTAGATTCTGATTAGGGGATGTCATAAAAAGGAAGAGCAGGCAATTTTTTGGACCAGCAAATTATTATTTAGAAGCTGAATTGGTAATACCTAGTCAGACAAATGTTTTCCCATGCAGTTCTTCTGGCTATTTACTGAGAAAAGCAAACTTGAACCCTGAAAATAAAGTGAAAAATTATTTTAGGGAGATACAATTTTCTGACACTGTGGGTCAAATTAAGACGTGATGCATAATATTGTATAACTTCCTCTTACACACAATTAGACGCCCCTCCATTTCAAATTATTTACAGTAGAGTTGCTTGAAAAATGGACTATTTTAGCATTGAAATGTTGACTTTTGTAGGAAAAAAACTAAAGGTTTGGGTTAAAATGTTTTGGTTTGGGGCTTTTCCATCATCCAATGGAAAAAAGGAAAATTTTCAAGGAAAGCAGCTGCTTTCCATAAAAATGTTAAGTCAATTGAAAATCTAATGTCTATAAAAAAAAAATACTGGATTTGGGGGGGAGAAATAATACATACTACAGTACATAGGGTTTTTAGCATTACAGTCTTATTTGTAAAGTGGGTCTATATACAATGTGCATTATTCTAGAGAGTGAGCACTTAGATAATTCCTCTCTTTCCTCCCTCTCTATGAGGATCATAGGGCTGGAAAGGACGTTGCTGGCACCTACCACCAGGTTCCTACTCAAACCAGCAGTGAAAGCAAGAAGACCCATGCTTCCTGGCTTCAGTAAAACTAAGATTTAATGCCTGGAATTTTGGAATTGAAAATAGATACAGGCTGAATGAAAGATTCCTAACCACCCACTCAAGGATCTGAGCTCTTAAACTGCATTGAGCAGGCCTGAAAATCCCACCTTTTTATGCAATCTGCCAGAACTTTGGGCATTGAATCAGGCCAAAAACATCCCAGATCAATCCATTTTATTTGCTATTTGTGCTTTTATTTCCCCCATGTACCCAGTAGCATAGAATTTAACTATAGCTGAGATATAAAATAAGTAAATAACCAACAGGGACCAATAATAATTGCAATAAGCCTATAACTGTGATGCTCTAGTATTTAACATTCTGGATCAAATTCTGCCCTGACTTACACACTCCACAACCCCTCTGAGTGCAATAGGATTTCATGGGGTATAAATCAGGGGAGAATGAGGTTATCTTAATGTAAGTGAAACTGCTGATATCACTTCCCTGTCTTAAAAGACTTGGGGGGAAAAAAATAAGGTTGGAGCCAAATACTGAAAAATGAATTCAGAAACTTTTAAAATATTTTTTCTTATGTGGGCAAAGATTTACTGTATGTCAGGGCAGGGATCTGTAGGAAGAGAAAAGAGTAATTGTAAGAGTAGCTTTATGAAATGTCTTCAAAAATGCTTGGTTGTACTTACTAATATTTACAGTACTTGCAATAAAAAAAAACTAGAGAAAAAAGTCTGTCCAGCATATCTCTTTATACAGCTATTGGAAGCCTTATTCCACAGCATCCCTAACTGATCAGTTTTAGAGCGGTACAAGCAATTTTGCAGTGGTTTTAAAAAAATTAAGCCATACTTTATCTGCCATAGATGATATGCCTTGGAGAACAAGGGATAAAATATAAAAATTAAATATTTAAAATTCAAAGTAAGGATATAATACTGCTGAGAGATAGTTCATCATCAGAGGAACCATCTCACATTTCCATTACATTGATTCTGAGGGAGAGCTTCATGCTAGACAAAAAATTGCTAATTATTTTTATGGGAATTTAAAAGAAATTCCTTCTAAATCTCCCATGCAATTTTAATTGTCTTTTTATGAAAAACCAAAACTAAATATCTAAACTTTTTTGGTTTCCAAAAACACTTTTTTTACTTTTCAGTTTTTGTTCTTTATTGCAAAAAACAAACAAACACACCCCTGTAAAATGTCAAGAAAAACTGAAAATTTCCTGTAGGATTTTTCTTATATATTCAAAAATCACTTTTGTCATAAAATAGTTCAGAGAAAAAAAAATTAACCCAATCTATTTAGCATTTTTTGGGATTGGTGAGATGGTTCCATTTGTAAACAATAAGTTTGACAAATGACATTGGTGAGAGGGCTGGGGCATATGACTTTTGAGAGGAGGCTGAGGGAACTGGGCTTATTTAGTCTGGAGAAGAGAAGAATGAGAAGGGATTCAATAGCAGCTTTCAACTACCTGAAGGGAGGTTCCAAAGAGGATGGAGCTAGACTGTTCTCAGTGCTGGCAGATGACAGAAGGAGCAGCAATGGTTTCAAGTTGCAACAAGGGAGACTTAAATTGGATATTAAGTAAAACTTTCTCACTAGTAGGGTGGTAAAACTCTGGAACAGGTTACCCAGAGAGGTTGTAGAATCTCCATCCTTGGAAGTTTTTAAGACTTGGCTAGACAAAGCCTTGGCTGGGATGATTTAGTTGGAGTTGGTCCTGCTCTGAGCAGGGGGGTTGGACTTGACCTCCTGTGGTCCATTCCATCCTTAATTTTTTATGATTCTAAGGGAGAGAGAGGCATCAAAAACTCTCACAGGTTGAGAGCTGCCATTGCTAGGAAGGTCAGTCTGGGTGGGACAAGGATGGGTTGAGAACCACTGCTGTTTTGTGGGGAGATCTGAGGCCTGGGCAGATGGATTGGGGTTCCAGTCAGTACTTCTCACTTACTTGTTAATCCTTAACTATGCCTTTGAGCACCCCAACTGGCCCAGCCATTGAAAGCTTTAAGTGGTCCATCAAGCTGCAACTAGAAGGTCTTGCTCCTCTATTCAGAGTCAGCCTGATTGCCATATTTGGGATCAGGAAGGAATTTTATCCTATGGTCAGATTGATATGGACTGTGGGTGCTTTGCCTTTTTCTGTAGCAGGCAATGTGACACCCTTTTCCTTGGATCTTAACAACTTTTGGAGAAGAACAATGTTCACTGATGTGATCCCACTGCTTTACCTGTGATAGATTAATGTGTTATTTCTTGTGGTTGTATAAGGGTTGACTGTTTACATTTTCTAATAGAGTAAACAATGGATTTGTATAGGATGGTTTGGAAAAGGATGGTCCTGCATCAGGCAGGGCATTGGACTACATGATCTATGGAGGTTCCTTCCAGCCCTGCTTCCCTATGATTATGTGAACTGGGCCATTGATCTATGCACAATTGCTATGCCCCAAGCATGGGTTTGGCATCAATTCTCACCTCTTCTGTACTGTAAAGAACAAAATGCCCCTTCCCCTGGTAAATTTTAGGGGTGGAGAGTGGAAGGAGGGCAATCTGCCATTAGCCTCTTCCCCCAAGACACTCGCCATGTCCAGACCCCAGGAGCATTCACAAGCCATAGCCCCGAGTCACCCCTGAGCTATAAGCTGCCCCCATAGTCAGACTCCTGAATACACCACCAGTTACCCTTTCACACAGAGCTACTGAAACTCACCAGCAGTTGGTGTAGCGTTGTCCACTTCTACCTGCTCAGTTAGTTTCATCTGAGATGTCCCCATTTTGTGCAGCCTGAGTCCAGGTTTGAGTCTAGATCAAGGTCTGGATCAGGGCCTGGATGGCTAACAAGTCCATTGAGCAGGCATCCTCATGTTCCTCCATGGCCATTTCAGTAAGAGAGAGAAGATTGGTGACCCCATTTTAGTTTTCATCATTGTTCTGCTACACTGGGCCTGAGTGGGCAGTGCATGGTGTAGTCCTCCTTGAGGATCCCAGATAGTTCCTTGTGGTATGGAACCATGTTCTTTGTGGTGCCCAGACTTTGTTAACACCCCTTCCCTAAGTGTACTGTGAATCCAGGCACTTGATTTTAGTGTATATCTGCAGCTAGTCCCACTGGTGCCTCCAAGCTACTACCTGGGCACTTCTAGACTTCGTGGTGTTGTCAGCTACCCTTTGTACTGTTGGCAGTGGTAGAAATGGTTCTCTCCTCAACTCAAATTGCAATGAGGTCCAGCACTTTGCCATAAGTCCCATTTGAGGCCTGCCTGCTAGGGTCTGAGGAAGGGATTCTCTGATTTAGTTCAGTTCACAAAGCTAAATGATCACTCTTTGCACTGGAGCACTCAAGCCAAAGTGGCAGACCTTTCCAAACCTTAAGAGTGTCAATGGGTGCTCAGGGTGGTGCCACGCTGGACAGAGTCACAACTCATAGAGGGTGTTGCCTTAGGGTTGGTACCACCCTTCATGCAGTAGGGTTTGGGTGGGTAGATAGATTGTCTCAGGATGGGGCCAGAAGGGTTGCATCTGGGGATGCATGAAGGACTGAAATTTCCTTGTATTATCTCTATGAAGACAGTACTTGAACAATAGCTGAATATGGAAGAACTGGATGCCTTTAAGTCGGCAGGCCCGGATGAGCTCCATCCGAGGGTGCTGAAGGCACTGGCCGACATCATTGCAGAGCCACTGGCGGGAATATTTGAACGCTCGTGGCGCATGGGCCAAGTCCCAGAGGACTGGAAAAGGGCCAATGTGGTCCCCATTTTCAAGAAGGGGAGGAAGGAGGACCCAGGCAACTATAGGCCAGTCAGTCTCACCTCCATCCTTGGTAAAGTCTTTGAAAAAATTATCAAGGCTCACATATGCGAGAGCCCGGCAGGACAGATTATGCTGAGGGGAAACCAGCACGGGTTCGTGGCAGGCAGATCGTGCCTGACCAATCTAGTCTCTTTTTATGACCAGGTTACGAAACGCCTGGACACAGGAGGAGGGGTGGATGTCGTATACTTAGACTTCAGGAAGGCCTTCAATATGGTATCCCACCCCATACTGGTGAACAAGTTAAGAGGCTGTGACTTGGATGACTACACAGTCCAGTGGGTGGCGAATTGGCTGGAGGGTCACACCCAGAGAGTCATGGTGGATGGGTCGGCTTCGACGTGGAAGGGTGTGGGCAGTGGGGTCCTGCAGGGCTCGGTCCTTGGACCGATACTCTTTAATGTCTTCATCAGTGACTTGGACGAGGGAGTGAAATGTACTCTGTCCAAGTTTGCAGATGACACAAAGCTATGGGGAGAAGTGGACACGCTGGAGGGCAGGGAACAGCTGCAAGCAGACCTGGACAGGTTAGACAAGTGGGCAGAAAACAACAGGATGCAGTTCAACAAGGAGAAATGCAAAGTGCTGCACCTATGGAGGAAACATGTCCAGCGCAACTACAGCCTAGGGAATGACCTGCTGGGTGGCACAGAAGTGGAAAGGGATCTTGGAGTCCTCGTGGACTCCAAGATGAACATGAGTCGGCAGTGTGACGAAGCCATCAGAAAAGCCAATGGCACTTTATCATGCATCAGCAGATGCATGACGAATAGGTCCAAGGAGGTGATACTTCCCCTCTATCGGGCGCTGGTCAAACTGCAGTTGGAGTACTGCGTGCAATTCTGAGTGCTGCACTTCAAGAGGGATGCGGATAACCTGGAGAGGGTCCAGAGAAGGGCCACTCGTATGGTTAAGGGCCTGCAGACCAAGCCCTACGAGGAGAGACTAGAGAAACTGGACCTTTTCAGCCTCCGCAAGAGAAGGTTGAGAGGCAACCTTGTGGCTGCCTATAAGTTCATCACGGGGGCACAGAAGGGAATCGGTGAGTATTTATTCACCAAGGTGCCCCCGGGGGTTACAAGAAATAATGGCCACAAGCTAGCGGAGAGCAGATTTAGATTGGACATTAGGAAGAACTTCTTCACAGTTCGAGTGGCCAAGGTCTGGAACGGGCTCCCAAGGGAGGTGGTGCTCTCCCCTACCCTGGGGGTTTTCAAGAGGAGGTTAGATGAGTATCTAGCTGGGGTCATCTAGACCCAGCACTCTTTCCTGCCTATGCAGGGGGTCAGACTCTATGATCTATTGAGGTCCCTTCCGACCCTAACATCTATGAATCTATGAGTTTCATAGCATGCGGGCCGGGAGCAGTCCGAGGCCCTTTTTTCGCGCGGCAAGCTGTGGCCAGCAGCCCAGACACGCCGGGTCGGGGAAGGCAGGCGGCACGCTAGAATTAGGCATGGACGCTTAATGGTTGTTTAAGATTGTTTACTTACACCGTAGATGGTCGCGGTGCAGGCTGGAAAGTTTCCAGGAATACTTCGCTTAAATCCTAGTTTTAGGACTCGGACAGAACTCTGGATTCACTCACAATTCACTCCCACGATGTTGTCGAGGCTCCGTGGAACTTTTGCGCGCAGGGAAGGGTACGTCGAGGGATCGTTCGGTGATGGGGAGAGGCGAGAGGCTGATCAGACCCCTGTTGCCTTCTTGATATTCACGCTGGGTCCAATAGACTCCGCAGCGCTTAGAGTTCTTCACAAGACGTGAAGTCTCCTCCTTCTGATGTTCATGGAGTCCTCCAACTTGGGCGGAAACCACTCAAGCCTCTTATACGGCTAGCAAGCCAATCGCTAGCCGCCACGTAGGAATAATTTAGAACTGACCAATAGTGGGGCACGAATTTAAATACAAATGTCGGGAACTCCTTTGCACCATGCATCTCCTCTCTGCAGTTCAGAAATGCACCCTGCAAAGAAAGCTTTGAGTGGCGGGAAATAATTTAGCAGTGCTGAAGCACACACAAACAAAAAGTCACACCCTTGGGTTGTGACATCCCCCTTGCTGAAGGCATAGTTAAATTAGACCGCACGCTCATCACTCGAGTTACTAAGAGCTCTTACCACGGGTCGTTGAACTAAACGGGTAAACACAAAATCCACTAACATAAGAAGTTCGTCCTCTAGGGATTGAACCAAATAATAACCAACACAAATACATATACACATGATCAGATCCACAATAAAAAACTGCACGATCAGGGCTTCAGTGGGCGTCATGGCGAAGTCTAGCGTCAGGCCCTCACTCCTCGATGATGTTATCCTTCTTGGGGCTTCTCTTCACCATGCACTCTGAATTCCGGATCTGTAAATAAAACTCTCAAAAAATAAGTTAACGTATCTCAAAATATTTACAAGGTTTCCATGGAACTACACTATCATTTCTAAAACATATAATACAAGTGTTTGTTACTTTGAACTACCCTCTCTTGCACACTCAACTAGATGAAATCGTTGAGGAGCCATTGTCTAATTCTTCTAGATAATGAAAACCTAACTCATAGGCCAGTTGCCATTGGCCTGCGTCCCCTAAAATCCGAAGTTGCCGCTTATTGAGTCCAGAATGCTGTAGGAGAAATCCAAACATGTATCGCTCCTCTGGTGTTCTCTGTGGCAATGATGGAAGATCGGATTCGTGATGTTTTGTGCCTTGAATCTCGGTCGGGTGTCGACATTCCCGATCACCGGATAATCTTGGCTCCATTAGGATACGCAGTAGGGACAACTGACGAAGGTTACTCACAGGCTGGTTAACCATTGGGTTGAGCAGAATCCGGAGAACAACGATGTTCTTTCGCCCATAAACCTCAAGACAACTATCTATGCTGTGAACGGTCACTGGAACAGTTCAAGGATCTCGTAGATGATGGTGAGGCCATGGTCTTATTCGCTGGAGTGATGTCAGTCCCAGCGCACATGCTCTGGGGTTCCAGGCACAGTACGAGACTCCGATGATTGCTAGCATGAGATGTTCTGCGCCGGTATGTTCTGGCCGTCCGTCATGCCATACCTGGGCTTTCTGGCCGATCAGTCCTGCAACAAGCGCTGGCAGTGGAATAGGCCAGTGAACGTTAACCGCTACCATGTCGATGTCAGTGACATGTCCTCTACTCCACGAAGCTTGTCTTACCAAGAAGCTTGCTTCTTTCTGGTTCAGCAGGTCGGATCCAAGTTCCACGACCAAACGTCCCAACCATACAGCTAGAGTTTCTTCAGGTTGGATTCTTGATTCTCTGCACAAATCCTGTAGTTCAGTTCTGGTGGAAGCATAGTAGGCAGTAGCAACTCGGTTAGTTGTTGTTACAGGCTGAACTACTGCTGCGGGAGTCATTTCTGCCATTATTGCTTCAGGCAGGAGGGGCGGATGCACTCCTCCGCTCAATTCTCCCTTCCGTCGGCAAGAAGGCGTGGTCGTCCGAAGCGACGCTGCGTCGGTGGGCGGAGTCGCTGACCAAACTCTCACGGGTTCCTCCAAAGCTCCACCCTTCTCTTCCGGTTCTTCCACGCGGTCTCCCTCTTGCTCGGCGCCATCTTGTCGTGGTGTTTCAGGATTCTCTTTCGCAGTTGCTTCTTTGACTGCTCGAACGGCCATACGCAGCTAGGCTTTCAAACTTAAATTCTTTTGCATTAGATCGGTTACAGTACGAAAAGTTGCAGTTAACACTTCCCCCTTGTCGTATTGTGGGGCCACCCTCTCATCCGCGGCGCGTTCCTCCGTCTCCAGATCTTCGCGGAGCTTGGATGGAAGCTCACGACCCCTTAATCTAGACGCCAGCATAAACGGGGCAAACCGGTCATTTGGCACCGGTTCTTTACTCTCCCGAGCACATCTTAGGCAACGGGCACACTCCCAGGTGAGGGTCAGGTTTACTTGGCCCGCCGGGTTGACTCTGGCGAGGGACATGGTGGCGAGGGGCCTGAACAGGACCCGCTCGTCGCCCATTATACACCCGAATGCCGCGGGGTGCAGATACACTTCCCTTTCTTTTGGGGCTCCGTCTTCGGAAGCTCCCTTTTCTCCCTTCAGCGAAAGGTGTCCGCTGATAAATCTCTCACCCGTTCCACCCGCCTGGTGATAAGCGATATGCGCCTTCAGTTCCATGAAATTTTCTACTTGGCGTTTTCCACTGCGCCAAGGGCAGTTCTTAACTAATTCTAGCTCCAGTGTGCCTTCCCCTGATCCCATCCTCGTCGCCATGTGCGGGCCGGGAGCAGTCCAAGGCCCTTTTTTTGCGCGGCGGGCTGTGGCCAGCAGCCCGGACACACCGGGTCGGGGAAGGCAGGCGGCACGCTAGAATTAGGCATGGACGCTTAATGGTTGTTTAAGATTGTTTACTTACATCGTAGATGGTCGCGGTGCAGGCTGGAAAGTTTCCAGGAATACTTCGCTTAAATCCTAGTTTTAGGACTCGGACAGAACTCTGGATTCACTCACAATTCACTCCTACGAAGTTGTCGAGGCTCCGTGGAACTTTTGCGCGCAGGGAAGGGTACGTCGAGGGATCATTCGGTGATGGGGAGAGGCGAGAGGCTGATCAGACCCCTGTTGCCTTCTTGATATTCACGCTGGGTCCAATAGGCTCCGCAGCGCTTAAAGATCTTCACGAGACATGAAGTCGCCTCCTTCTGATGTTCGTTGAGTCCTCCAACTTGGGCGGAAACCACTCAAGCCTCTTGTATGGCTAGCAAGCCAATCGCTAGCCGCCACATAGGAATAATTTAGAACTGACCAATAGTGGGGCACGAATTTAAATACAAATGTCGGGAACTCCTTTGCACCGTGCATCTCCTCTCTGCAGCTCAGAAATGCACCCTTCAAAGAAAGCTCCAAGTGGCGGGAAATAATTTAGCAGTGCCGAAGCGCGCACAAACAAAAAATCACACCCTTGGGTTGTGACACATAGTACTGCTTGTGTGAGAAGACATAACTTTGCTATGATACAAGTGCACTTATCACATGTTTTACTTCTTGAACATGTGGGTGCTCACAATCCAAGTGTATTTAACACATGCTAAGTGACCTAGCCCTTATTCCTTCTCCATCAATGACATTGAGCTGAGCTCCATCAACCTTTTACATCACTAACAATATTGAGGATTTTTTCATTAGAATTGAGGTGACATTTTGATGAGCCATGAAGCAGAAAGGGACCCAGATCATGCTTTCATGTCTTCACTGGCTTTGCCATGATATCAGGAAGAGATGGTGACATAAAGCCTATTCTCCACTGCCCTGCCTCTGAAGCAAGAAGACTTTAAACTAGGGCTGTCAAACAATTTAAAAAAAATTATCACAACTGAAAAAAGTCACATTAATCATGATTTTAATTGCACAGCTAACACTCAAAATTATGTGCAGAAAATCTAAAAGTTATGCAAAATTATGCAGGTACTTTGTATGGTTAGGGGGTGGGTATAGGGTGTGTGTGAATTTATGAAGGGGGGGCTGTGTGTGTGGGGGCGGGGTTGGAGCTGGGAAAGGGGGATTCCCACATACCCTGGCAGGATGTGGGGTACTGTGGGTCAGGAGTGAGGGGCAGAAGCACGGCTGGAGGGGCTGTGGCTTCGGAGTGAAGGGCTGACAGACACACACAGACACTGCCCAACAGGTAAGTGTGTTGGTGGGGAAGGGACAGGGGGGCAGAGGCCCCTACAGTGAGGGAGGGAGTGGAGCCAAGACAGGAGCAGGGCCTGGGGTGATTGGGGCCCAAGAACAGGATGTGGAATGGTCAGAGTTGCAGGCAGCTCATCCAGGTGTGTGTGTGGGGGGCTTCTGCCACTGCACACACCCCAAGGAGGCATGGAGGACATATGCCCCCCCAGATTTGTGTGTGGGGCAGAGGCGGGCTGCCACTGTGGGCTAGGACTCTGTGCCCCACTGCTGTTGCCCTGGGAGTCACACAACACCATGTGCCTCCTGCCACCGGGTGGGCAAGGGATGAGGGGCAGCCAGTGCATGGCTCACAGGGCAGAGGCAGTAGGGAGCAGAGCCCTAGCCCACAACTGCAGCCGCACACACAAATGTTCCATCCTGCACATGAATCCAGGGGCCCATGCTTCCACCAGGGTGTTTGTAGCAACGGGAGACCCCCCTGACCCTTGGACGAGTTGCCTGCAGCTCTGACTGTCCCATAACCCACCCTGGGGCCACATTCACCCAATCCCCTGACCCTCCTTCTGCCTCACTCCCTCCCTCACCATGGGGGACTTGATCTGTCCCACTATGCCCCTTCCCTCCCCCACAACCCTTCCTCTTCACGGACTTGCCTGCTGGGCAGTGTATCACATGCCCCCAGGCTGCATTCCTGGCTGCCTGCAGGCTGTGGCTGTGTGTCTGTGTCTGTGCATGTCCCTCCCTTCCCACTGCAGCTGCCCAGAGCCCACGCCTGGGCTGCCCTGTGGTACTCTGCACTGACACCACTGCCCTGAGGGGTGGCCTGGAGGTGGCAGTGACAGCAGCAGAGCAAAACCCAGGCACAGGCTCCAAAACCACATGTGCGATTAACCACAGGCTCCAAAACAATGTGTGCATTAAAAAAATTAATGCAAACAATGATTAATACATGAATTGCGAGCATTAACCATGATTAATTGACAGCCCTGCTTTAAACCCTACCAGCTGAGACTGGGAAAGTTTTATACCCACTATCCATTATTATAAACAACAACACAAAGTCCAGAGACCCAGAGAATCAGGCCTTGGTTATTGGTACAGGATAAATTGATTGAGAATATGCTATTTTAAAAGGATTTATTTTTACTGAGTAAACTGAGTAAACCAATCAAAGAGAATGTTACTTTTTGTTTCAAATGTCAGAAGCATTGATTTGTAGTATTGCTACTTAGAATTCTGAAAGCAGCATTTCCTTCTGAGGATTGGAAAAATTACTATTCTTTTAGTGCAACAGGGCAGTCTGAGCATTAAAGAGAAGCCAGCTGTCTTATATTCTTTGCAAAATGACACACTATCATGGAAGGACCAGGTCTCAGCAAATGACCTAATGGGGCAGACTGCCTGAATGTTTTTTGCCCAGTATCAGACAAAATAGTTGTAAATTGATTACATAGTTTTGCATTACGGGGCATGCTTGTCGTTGCTGACTGCTCATACCGATCTGATCACACCTAAAAATGCGATGGAGTACAAAAAGCCATACAGTGGAGTGGACAATATGATCTTAAACTCAGAGCTGTGGTGTCTGTGGATATCTGTCTGGTGTGAATAGAAATCCACATGTTCAGCAGTTAGTGGATATTTTAACGTCCATGAAAAAAGGGAAATTTGCAGCTTCCTGTAGCAAAGGAGCCACTTTCTATGGTGCTTCATTTGTGGAAGTGGGCAGTCTGTTTTTTGTACCACTATTCTCCACAGAGATTCTGCCAGGGACAAGGAGATTTTCATTGTGGCCCCTCCTTTAGGTAACCCTTGTTCATCACAAGCTGCCTAACTTAGTCCCAGGGAATACTAAGGGAACGAGCAATTCCAGTCTTAATGCCTTTTCTATTCACATAACTGTGCTAACAATATAGGGTCATGCATAGGAGCTAGTTTAGTTTGGGTTCTAAACTAATATAGTTAATAGTGGTACAAAAACTGTAAACAAGTGGTTTTCAACTTCTTTTCATTTGCAGGCACCTACAATTTTTTTAATGGAGGTACAAACCCTTTGAATTCAAAGTGTGGGTATTTATATACTTTGATCATAGCCATCATTCATAGACACCTTAGACATAGTCTGCAGAGCCCCAGGGGTCCACAGACCACAGGTTAAAAACCACTGCTGTAGACAAACCCTAAGCTTGCACTGGTCACTCCAAGCCTGCATTGCACTAGTATTGATACAGCCACTTTGCACTATTTGGCTTTAGGGTCCTTGTGGATTGAGTACCAAGGGGTGTCCTGAAACACAGCCCTAGTTCCTTGGATAGCTCTTCCACAGACCTAAATTTGTGCTCATTACAGTAATGGCTTCCCTTAAATATTTCCAAAGATGGGTCAACAATCTAGTTACTTTAGTGACTACAGTGTAATGCAGACATAAGTAAACCAGCTGAAAACTAAAGCCTTGTCACATGCTAACTTGGAACAGTTGTAAATAATTGGAATGTAGTGACCTATTAAAGTTATTTGAAAGATAAGTCTCGTCTGAAAGGAACTGAGGTTCTTGTTACACACTAATTTTAGGCAGCTCCTGGAACTCTTAATCCCTGGATTGTCCACACATTAGCACCTGAAACCAGTTTTAAACACACTTTAGGTAGCTTAAAGTTATGCCACTCCAGAACAGGTCTATCTCTGATCCATGTTATCTAGCTCATGTGGCCATTTCCCACTGAACTGCCCAAGATACGGTTCTCCAACATCCCAGGATTCAGTGTCCCCTTCGTCCCCCTCACCCCATTCTGTGTGGACAGGATTTCCACCTCCTGAACTCTACTGCCCAGGAAGTAGTTATGGCACAAAACCAACTTCCCCTCCTGCTGATGGGAGTCTGACCTTCTCACCCTCAGGGATGTAACCACATGCTAACAGCTTGAAGATCACATGCCAGCTAGCCACGTTGTAGGGCATGGATGGGTTCTGGAGTAGGGTCTATGAAGGTTGGAAGGGGAATAAGGTAGGGGGGCAGATCTCGTCCCCATTAGCTGAGGCTTCTTTCCAAAGGAAGCGGCTATAGCTCCCTCAGAAGCACCTTCCTTCACTGCTCACAGACACCCAGGGAAGCACGACTGGTACCCCCTATACTGCAGTCCCAGATCTCAGTTTATTGAAATACAAAATTTTCTTTAATTTACTTCCTCTTTCTTACTTTTTAAGTTCTTTTGTTATTCTTATTTTATCCTTCAGTGACTGACTTCCTTCACTTCATCACCCTTCCCTCACCCTCATTTCTTTTCCACCTCCCATGTCATTACCCATCCTCATACTATTAACTCTTTGCCTCCAAGCTTCAGGTTCCCACCCCACACAACCCATCTCTCACATACTCTCACCCAGTGCAGGGATAGAAGCCTGTCTCTCACCAGGCCTGTGGTGCCAGCTGTAGCTCCTAATCAGGCCCCTGCTCACCAGCCCCCTAGCCGCAAGTCACAGCTGTGCACATTGGGTGCAATCAGAGAAAGTTTTTAGCCTTAAGGTATGACTGCCTCAAACTCAAAACTCTGATAAACATTTGAGCAGCTCAAAGTACAATGTGTAATAAGGCCCCAACTTTGCAGTGTCATGAGGGTATTTAACACGTGCTAAACTGCTTGAGTGTGCAACTGCTTGCACTTTAACTGCCACAGGTAAAGGACAGGGGCCATGGCATCCAACATCCCGCTGCTTAAAAGGTGGTTAAAATATGCTCAAGAAATTAAAGGAAGAGAATGACCACCCCCCCCCCCCCACTACAGGGGGAGGCAAAAACTCCCATGGCCCATTAGGTAAAGTTCCTTCCTGACCCCAAATATGGTGATTAGCCTGATTCTCAGTAAAGGGGGAAGACCCTCTAGTCAGGCAACTTCAGGTTTAAGCTCCACCAGGAGCACTGGCAGTTTAACCACATTTTAACCTATCCCAGTCAATCCCCAGTCTTGGCTACAGCTAACACCCAATTCAGCTGAGGAAGGTGAACACCCCACTTCTCTAGCAGCAGGAAGGTGGAAATTTCCTTCTAAGACCCATGTGGCAATTAGCAAAGTCCAGAAGCATGGGTAATACCCACAGTAGAGCATAGGTATAGCTATGCCTAGATCACCCCTGGCCAATGCTTGTGCAAACTCTTAAACACCTCCAACGATGGAGATTCCACCACTTCTTTAGGTATTCTGTTCTACTGCCTCACTGTTCTAATAGTGAAGAGCTTTTTCCTAATAGCCAAAGGCTTTGAGACCTATATTAATGCCACTTCCTTCAGTCCCCTGGGATGAAATTCATCAGGCCTTGTTTACTTCAATACATTCAGACTTATCAAAACCTCTCTGACTGTTTCTTTTGTCATCTCATCCCCAAGTATGTCCCCTTCCCTATTCTCACTAAAAGCTTGACTTTCTAAACATAACCTCTTAAAAAATTTCTAATGCTGAAGAGTGTGCCCCTTGTAGCTTTCTGTGCCCTTATTATAAAAAAATGATCTCCTGTGAAACAGCATAAATAAAACAAAACTAAATGCTCCTTAATGGTGACTGTTCACTCAAAGGCCAGTGAAAAGCTATGCTATATATTGGACTAAAATACTATAAAATATGAAATAATAAAAGAATCTACTTCATGGAAAGGGTTGTAAATACTATCAAACACTTAGCATTTTTTTCTCAGAACATATTGAAGTGTTGACAATTATTTATGAATTTACTCTCACATTTTATCCTTACCTTTGTCTGCCAAAGTGGATAATGTTTTTATTCTACAGATGGGTAAACCGAGCTACAGGTAGATTTTATTTTTAAGAGCGTTTAAATGGTGTCAGCTTTGAAATTATATTGTCACAAATGATTTAGGACCAGACCCACCAAAGAACTTGTGATCCCTGATACTTGGTCTCTGCAACTCTGTAATGGAATCTACAGCCCTTAGTGGGGTACCTAGAATCCCTCTACAATGTCTGGGTTGAGTGAAGTGCCCCAGAAAGGCAAGAATGCTGAACAGGGAACCATCTGAATTAGCCAATAAGAAATGCTGAGTGTAGGGGTTTGTCTTAAATTCAATCCCTTGACCTGAGGAAGGTTCAGGTGCCTTATTCGGCATAAATCTCCACTAAAGGTGGGCATCTTGGCTTTTTCTTTCAAGAATGAAGTAGAAATTACTCTGTTCTTTCATATGATGGCTAGAGGATGAGCCCTTATGAATGGCTCATTGATTAAAGCGCTCACCCAAGAGGAGAGCCTTGAGTTCAATTCCCTTCTTCTAACAGAGAGCATTTAAACCCACAGCTCCTGTTACCTGTGAAAAGTGCCCAAACCATCAGTCTGCATTCCATAGTCTATTGGAGAGAGAAGCAGTTAGCCATGTAACTCATACTTAGCTATTTCTTAAGAACCTAAGACTTATTAGGATGTTCTAAGTACCTAAAGATGGAGGTAGTTGCCTACTGACATCATAAAAAACCCCCAAAAATCATTTAGACACCTGATTTTAAATGGTACTGTTTTGAAAATGCTACATCATGTGATGTATATTACAATCACATGATGTATTAGCCATTGAACCAGAAACGGAAGAGAATTCTGATTCACAGCTCCCTGTTAGAACAACCAGAAACAGGGTTCCATTTTTTTTGGTTAAAGGAACATTTGAGGTAAATAGCATGTGGGCTTGTTTGGCACATTCAGTACCTTTGAGGGCTGAAAGGGACATATTTTGCTCTTCGTATTCACGATATTCCCCATAAGTAAAGCAAATAAAATTTGATCCTAGATTTATTCAGCATTGGGAAAATAATTTTATACATATTTTGCTGGCAGATGTGGATGCCCAGTGGAAATCCTAACATGTGTCATACTGTAGCTTATCAGTAAAGATTCTGGTTTTCATTTTAAAGAGATAGTTAGCGTAATACAGCACTAGTTGCTCTTTCCTAGATATAAAAGATAAACTTTGTTTTTGACATGTGGTGGACTTATTTTTCCTAAGCTGTGCCAAAAAGCCTGTCAGTCTCAGTATATCCAAAACCAGGGCTGGAAGCCATGAGAATTAGCTGCAGGTGCTTAGGGTTTAGAAACTGCTGAAGGGACAAAAGACCAAGGTGTTGGCTCCAGGTTAGTTCTTATGATCAACTATTCTTTTTATCTTCCCATAAGACCACCTCTATCTTTTGTTGGAAAGGGGGAGGGAGGAGAAGGGGAGGGGGCAAAAAAAGGAGTTTGAATGTTTGATTTGAAATAGGAGGTAGAATTCCTCAGAAGACAAGCCTGTAGCAATCAGGAAAAGCAGATTAAGTGAAGCAGACTTGTGGAGGGGGAAAAGCGGGGGTTGGATTTATTTGTGTAATTTAGAGCATTAACAGTAAATTGAGAAGGTAGTCTGTTCTGGGTTTAGTCCTATACAAATTCTGCCCCCTTTTCCACACGTTTTTCTCTTTGTTTATCTCCTGAGAGATGCCCACATGTGTACAATACAAAGAACCGAGTCATAAAAGCACAGGCCTGTCAGCCTCCCTAAGGACCAATTAATGGTGTTCCAAATCTTGTGGGCAGGCAGATAAAAAGGCTACAGAGAGAGAAGGGGAGGTAGATGAATACTCAACTAGAGCAAGGCAGTTTTTTTAGATGTTGGTAGGAACTTCTTTAGGTATTCTTATCTAACTTATTTGGGATTTGGCTGTCTCTCTTGCTTCTGTGGTCCCCTGGTCATAATGGAAACAGAGGGAAAAGGAACACTTCAAAATATCAATTGTTCTTTCATCCAAACTGATAACAGCACGATTTCAGTTTGGGGAGAGGGAGAGAAAAATATTATTTAGAATTATTCTGTCCCTTCTTTCATATATTGGCAGTTTTATTGATAGGTACTTGAGTTTATATTACCATTTGTATCTCCAAGCTGGATATTACTCTGAATGCAGCGAGCTTTGTAGTGCAACCTTTTACTCCAATCTCACCCCCTGCGAGTCCACAGGCCTTTGAACAGCAACCGAGTGGCACTTTGAAATCAGGAGTTGAAAGTGTTTGACATGGAAAGGGGAGCATGAAAGTCTTGCTCTTTGAACCTTTTCTTTTCAAAGTCCCACAGAAAGTACAGGCAGGACAATAATGGACAGGCTGGGGGCTCTCCGGGTGAAGAGGGGATATGTGGTAATGAGATTTTAAGTGTTTCTGCAGCTATTGCATCCTATACTTCCCTCTCCCGTGCACTGCCAGTGAATTAAATCTGTCCTAAGATATCACTGAAATCTTTAGTTCACTATATATTTTTCTCCCAATTTAACTTATCACTTGGTAAATTTCTGTAAAGGAAATCCAGGTGATAAAATAGGAGAAAATGGTCAGCATTATTCTTAGGCTTCCGTTTCCTGGAGGCAGATCTTTTTTGTTTTGTTTTGTTTTCTAATTAAATGAAGCCAGATGTACTGTAAATGGAAGTTGCGCTAGAAATAAAGCCAGCTGTTGCACCAAAGATTAGATTTAGACCCCTCCAGGTTTGCTTGTAAGCTCACTGTCTCTCACCTGTTAGGGTCAAGAGGGTGAATTAGTAAATTTTGCCAGATGCTAAGATTTGCTTCATTTGTTTTACCTGAATGTGACACTAGTTGGGAAACTGTGGGGGGAGTACTGGAGGAGGGAGAAAGAAAGGCAGAGCAGGAATCTTTGAAGCCCAGAATATAAAATGTCTCATTTAAGTACTTAATTATATATAAGGAGAGTTTTTTCTAAGCTAAATTATGAAATGTGAGGTTCAGAGTCTTTGACACTTCAGAGGAAGGTAAACAATAACTAAAGCCACTGTAATCCACCCTCTCATGGCGCTTCCAAATTGTACCATCCTGTATCTGGAAAGAATATATATTTATTCTGAAGTATATAGCAATCATTTTACATGCTCAAGCATGAAATTTCATCACCATTAAACTAGCTTGGATGACTATACAGATGTTATTTGGTCATAAAATGTATCCAGTCCTTTTTTAAATCTAGCCACAGTATGTGGCTTCATGACCTCCTGCAGCAGTTAGTTCCACAGGTTGGTTATACTTTGTGAGAGAGATTTATTTTATTGGGTATAACTTTAGCCACTATAAGAGAAGAGAAAGAGAGGAAGGAAATCTCACCATTACAGTACCCCTGACCACTGTCTCTAATCTGTCTTCAGTACTCTGTGTAACTTCTTATGTGTACCATGCCTACAGGTGTCAGTGTGGTGCAACTATCTTTATGGGCCTTTTTCTGCTAACACCCCTCATCTCTTTAGGGTCTCACTTAACTTTTGTACTCTTGTCTGCCATGCCTTGTTGTAATAAACTGATGGGGGAGGCTGCCACAAGGGAAGGAGACCTTTGGGTAGTGGGCCTTTGTCTGGACAGTGGCTCCCCTGGCCTTATCCTACTTTTACTCTGACTGTGGCCTCTTGCTTGGAGACTATTGCCCAGGGCCACAAGCTTCTGGCTCAGTTTTGGTCTTACCCTTGTGAACTTTGGGCTTTAAACCCCATGAAACCCCTGAATAGTCACAGGGGTCACCAGTCCCATTTTCACATGTTCAAACCCTGCCTCTCAGTCTCTGACAGGCTTTGCCCTTCATTGGCTCCATACTTATTCACAGTCTCTATCTTTTGTCCTCTTAACACATTGAGTCAGAGATTTGGGGTATCCCCTGGCACTAGGCTTATGCAAGTAGGCAGCTATTTGATCTGGCTTCAGATCTGGCCACTCTGGTTGCCAGCGATCCAATCTGGAGCTCTGGACCGGATTTCTACTTCGATTTGGGTGAAGCGGCTCCAAAGCTTTGGAGCTGCCTCGGCGATCTGGCCATAGAGTATAATGGGGAATCAATGAAATAGCTATAACTTTGTTGTTTTTTGTCTGATTTAGATGAAACTTGCAGGGATGGTAGCCTCCTCAGAGAGTATAAAATTTGCAAGTTTCAGGAAGATTAGTGCAGGGGTTCAGGAGAAACTGCACCACAAATTCTTGAAAGCAAATCTCATGTCACGTGTATGTGTTACACCACAGGGGGGTGAGAACTGCAGAGGTGGTGGCCCCTAGCGACGCCATGAAGCCTGCCAAGTTTCAAGAAGATCAGTATAGGGGTTTGGGGGGAACTGCACCTCAAGCTGCTGGCAGGCAAAACTTGTGACATAGATGACCCTGTGTGTGTTAAAGCGCAGTGGGCTGAAAACTGCAGGGATGGTGGCCCCTGCTGTGGACACGAAGCCTGCCAGCTGTCAAGGAGATAGGTGTAGGGGATCTGGGTTCTGGGGCCCTGCACCTCTAGCTGCTGACAGGCAAAACTTGGGACATGGGTGCTTGTGCAACTGACTCTCTCTGTCTTGGGGGGGGGGGGGGGGGGGGAAGGGGGAGACACTACTCTAGGCCTGGCTGCTAAGTTACTGTGTTACCAATCAATCATGATTCACTCAGGGACCAGCTCAATACACAGTACCTAGCTACTACATAATGAGTTAACGAGCATGGATTAACACCTACAAAACCACAGACTAAGGAGAGGAAATAATCAATACAGATGATCAACTGCCCCAAGACAGAGACAGTCAGTTGCACAAGTACCCATGCCACGAGTTTTGTCTGTCAGCAGCTAGGTGTGCAGGGCCCCAGAACCCAGAACCGCTGCACCTATCTCCTTGACAGCTGACAAGCTGGCCATCTATGTCATGAGTTTTGTCTGTCTGCAGCTTGAGGTACAGTTTCCCCCAAACCCCTGCACCTATCTTCCTGAAACTTGGCAGGATTTGTGGCCTCACCAGGGACTACCCACCCCTGCAGTTTTCACCCCCCTCTAGTGTAACACATACATGAGACATGAGTTTTGCTTTCAAGAATTTGTGGTGCAGTTCCCCCCAAACCCCTGCACTAATCTTCTTGAAACTTGGTAGACATCATGCTCTTGGCAGCGGCTATCATCCCTGCAAGCTTCATCCAAATCAGACAGAAAACAACAAAGTTATAGCTATTTCATTGATTCCCCATTATACCCTATGGTAGGATCTCTGAAGTGGCTCCAAAGCTTTTCTGAAGCGGTTTGGAAAGCCTAACAAAGCCAGCGCTTTGATCCAGACATGCTGCTTTTGATGTCGATGCGTCTGAAGCTTCTCCGGACCCGAAGCACTGTTCAAAGCCTCGCACAGCCCTACCAAGCACCCCTCACTGGCCTCTGCCTCCCCTACAGCCATGAACCGGTTAACCAGATTAAATGAAAACCACAAAACATGGGTGCCTGCCCTGGTTAAAAAAAATACCCTGCCTGGGTTAGCTTCACCCTGCCATAGTCAAACAAAACTGAAGAAGACCTGGAGTACTTACCTCACTCCCAATATGGGCTCTCAGGTTTTCTTCACCCTGGTGGCCACTCTGAGTCCTTCCTTTATAGCCCTGGTTTGACCCCCTGAGCTCTTCCTTCTTTTTTTGCAAAAAATAAATAAATACATAAGTAAGTTCACTTGACAGATCAAAACATACTTTGACAGTTAAACTATTGTAGTCCTGTTATGCAGTTTGCACCTGAGCACCCATCCCCATCACTGTTCTTTCAGGGGGGTTGCCTCTGAAAAAGTCAGTGCCAGTCCCTTCTCCAATAGATGAGGTTTGCCCTTTCTTTCCCATCCTCCTCCTCTGTCTTTCTGCAGGATCACTACATTTCATAGATTGTGAGGCTGGAAGGGACCTCAGAAGATCATTGGGTCCAGTCCCCTGCACCAGGCAGGAGAGACAGCTGGGGGCTGCAAGGTGACTGTTCAGTCTCCTCTTCAAGGCTTACAGAGTAGGTGATTGCATCACCTCTGGAGGGAGCTTATTCCACAATCTGGGTACTCTAACTGTGAAGAATTTCACTCAGCCCCATTTTAATATAGTCCTTGACTGTGGAGTCTGAGTGTCTGTTTATGAGCAGATTCCTGGCTTTCCACAGGGCATACCTGAAGCAGGAGATGAACTGTTCGAAATGGGCTGTGGAGGCCCCTTGTTGTTTGGTCAAGTCCCGGTAGAGGATTGCTTCTCTGGTCAGGGCTCTGAAACCAGTCACCACCAGGAGGAGTACCCAGACTTTCTTCCACACCTCTGTGCCCTGTACCTCCTGCAGCCAGACTGCTTCTCTAGCTTGAAGCTTGGGCTTATGAAGTGGCTTCCAAGTCACCTGACACTCTGCTTCTACCCCTGGGACATCAGGCACTGCCTGCACCTGGGCTCTGCGGACATTTCATCTTAGGTTTCTCTGCCTGTTAGTTTGGCCCCAGCATAACACAGAAAACATGAGTAAAAGAAAGGAAAAAAGGAGAAGCAGGGAGAAAAAAAGACAAGAAAAAGGGATGAACTGAGAGGGGAAGAGAGGACCAGGCACCCCTAGACCATTTCCCCCCTCCAGTAATGGGATATGAGCCCTGTTATGTTATGCCATATACTGCACCCAGTACTGTGGAATGTTATAAATCTGAACCTTGAGCAAGATCTGGGTTTGGGAAAGAGTTTCTCACTTTAAAATGTTAGACAAAAAAAATTGCATTGAAATATCCAGTGTTTGAAATCTGGATCTGGATCAGAACATTACATCTTGAACTTATCTCTATGTGACATTAATTTGCTTGAGAGAGATCATTTTCTTCCTCATATGTGACTTGTGTGGTCATACAGACTGGTTTGATCTGTTATTAATAATACTTTTCAGTAAATATCTGTAATGAATTGTACAAATGCTAAGCCCCTCATTCTGCTCAAGGGGTGCCTTGAGATACTTTTGAAGGGTGCTGCAGGATGCTATGGAATGTTAGCACTGTTAGGGGTGCAGACACCATCCATATGATAAACCCAGAGATTTCAAATAGGAATCCATAGTGTTAAAAACATTCTTCCTTTTTGTGGTCTTTCCAAGTTCTTTGCAATAGAAGAAACACTTTTATATTTTCTTGTAGTCAAAAATGAGTGAAAACTAAGAGCTGGCATTTTCCCAGGGGTGATTTCATTCTCTCCAGGGGTGCTTCAAGTCTGTTCAAGGGTGCCTTGAGTCTAAAAAGGTTGAAAACCACTGTTTTAGAGAAAGGAAATATTGCATCATGTTAATTCCTAACCGTGGTACTGGAAAACTTAGACTGCAAGAGAAAGGAGGCAATCAAACTACAGCTCCCATGAAATGATGCAATTGCACCTCAAATCAAAATATTCCAGGTTTTAGTTGAAAGATTTCAGTTTCTGCATTAATATATTTGTTGACTTATACATATACTGAGGTATGTGTGTATGGGATTCAATACTGACAAGTGCAGGGCACTGCACCTAGGGAGAAAGAACCAGCAGCATACCTACAGGCTGGGGATCTCCCTTCTTGTCAGCACAGAGGCAGAAAAGAATCTTGGCTCATTGTAGACTCCAAGATGAACATGGGCTGCCAGTGTGGGGACGCAGTCAGGAAGGCTAACCGCACCTTGTCATGCATCCACAGATGTATCATGAGCATGTCCAAGGAGGTGATCCTCCCCCTCTATATGACATTGGTCAGGCCACAGCTGGAGTATTGCATCCAGTTCTGGAGGGATGTGGACAGCATCGAGAGGGTCCAGAGGAGGGCCACTTGAATGATCAGAGGGCAGCAGTGCAGCCCCTATGAGGAGAGGCTATGGGACCTGAACCTGTTCAGCCTCTACAAGATAAGGCTAGGAGGGGATCTGGTGGCTATCTACAAATGGCCAAAGGAGACCAGCAGGCAATGGGAGAGTCCCTGTTCCCCCGAGCACTACTGGGAGTAACCAGGAATAATGGCCATAAGTTGATGGAGAGTAGATTCAGGCTAGATATCAGGAGGCACTACTTCACAGTCAGGGTGGCTAGGATCTGGAACCAACTTCCAAGGGAAGTGGTGCTCGCTCCTACCCTTGGGGTCTTCAAAAGAAGGCTAGATAGACACCTTTGTTGGGGCCATTTGACCCCAGCATTCTTTCCTGCCCATGGCAGGGGGTCAGACTTGATGATCTGCTCAGGTCCCTTCCAACCCTACCAACTATGAAACTATGAAAAACACACACACACATATACTTCTGTTAAAAGTATTGGGTTTTTGAGGGCTGTAGGTTGTAGCCGTGTTGGTATAAGGACATAGGTAGATAAGGTTCTTTCAGTAAATCTGATATCTTTTATTAGACCAACTCAAATAATTGGAAACATTCTTTTTTGCAAGCTTTTGTGTACAAATACCGTCAGTCAGGCTAAGGAAGCATCTGCAGGTGGTCTGCTCTTCCTAAATGGAATGAATAGTAAAGCAGCCAGAGGCTGGCAAATTCTTTACCCTGAAAATCATTTGCTGCCTTCCAAAATATATATGTATTGTGTCTGTGTGGATATATATATATAATTTTTTGGAAGGCAGCAAATGATTTGGGGGCTGGTGGGGATTGTCAAAAACCCAATAGTTTTAACAGGAATTTTTCAACCAACCTTTGTTAATGCAGTAATTATCTAACATGATTCGGGTGCTTCATTTAGGCCACAAACATATGTTCAAAAATCTGGAAAAGGAAACAATCTAAAGTACATGGTTTTATCTAACTGACTTAATTTAGATTGGGAGTGAACAGTATATACATTTTGCTTTTGCAGGGGTGAGAGGTGTGCACGTAGCTTATGCTGGCTGAGGCCCTTAAGTGGGGGCATTCCTGCATGCCTCACAGTGTGTCCTGTGGGCTCCCCTGGCTGCTAGAGACTTGAGTGCAGCTGAGCACCTGGGCCCCCCAGGATTGGCTGTCAAGTGCAGGCAACCACACCCCCAAGCCCCTGTCACCTCACTGAGGGCCCTCCCCTGTGCCCTACTGAGAGACTTCCAGAAGAGCCCCAGAGTAAGTGCTCTCCTTGTTAATTGCATGTGCCTCCATTTTCCAGCCTGCCTGCACTCCACCATGGCAACCCACTGTCCATGCCCAAGTACATAGACCTAGGAACTGTGGCACATGCTGCTTGTCACCCTGTGCAATGCTTACCAGAGGCTGTGGGATATCATGCACAGCCTTTTGGGCATGATGCAGTAGCTGGTTGCCATGGGACATGGCTTCCTGTCTGCAAGTCAAGCCACCCATCCCACATGGGGCCAGGTATCGCACCCTGTGCCTGTCAAGCATCCTGGACTGGGCCACTAAATTCCAGGTGCCTGATGATGATGAGGCCACCTGGGATGCCATGGATGCTGGGGTTCTGTGTCCCACCTCAAGAATGTCGAGTGTTGATTCTGGGCCCATGCCACCAGCAGTGACTGCTGGGAGATTGTCCTACCCACCTAGGATGATGAACAGTGGGTCCAGCCCTTCTGCATGCACCAGCCCACCTTCATGGACATCATTGCTCAGAGCCCCCCCCCCCCCACATGTATAGCCACCCCTCACTCCAGAGAATGGGGTGGCCATCATCACCTTGAAGCTGGTCACCCCCAGGAGCCTCCAGTACCAACCAGTTCAGTGTGGGCAAGTCCACAGCTGGAAAGGCTATCCAGAATATCCTAGCCAAATGCTTCATCCCACAGGAGGTAGTTGCTGCCTTCTGCCACATAAGCTTCCTCAACTGCACTGGGGCCAGAGACAGCATCTACATCCCCATGCCCCAAGGTGTCTGGGCATTCATCAATTGCAAGGGCTACTTCTCCATCATTCTTCAGGGTGTCATCGACCACCAAGGTAGCTTCACCCACATCTTTGCCAGCTGGGCAGGCAGCGCCCATGATGCCCATGTCTTCTGCAAATCTTCCCTCTGAAAGGGATCTGGGGGTCATAACTGACCATAAAATGAATATGAGTTTCCAGTGTTGATGCTACAGTTAGCAGAGCAAACAGTACACTGGCATGTATCAACCAATACATCTCAAGCAAAACTAAAGAAGTTATTCTCCTGCTTTACTCAGCATTGGTGAGGTTGCAGCTGGAGTATTGCATCCAGTTCTGGGCACCACACTTCAAGAAGGATGTGGAGAAGCTTGTTCCTACTGTACTGCAACTCCAGTGGTTCTCATAGATAGATGTGTGTTATCTCTGTCCCTGACATTGGTGTCCTCTCTGCCAACCAGCCCTGTGGTGCTGCCAATCAGGGAGGGGGTGCAGAGTGTTGGCACTTATACCTATTTTTTTATAATTTGCCTTTAGAGGCAATAAATAGATGTAGTTCCTTTCTGTAAGTGCACTGGGGAGATGGGGGTTGTTTCAGTAGCTGAGCATGGCCCTGAGAAATCAATATGGCAGGAGGTGTGAATGAGGCAGATTTATGTTCCCACAGAATGCAAAATGGGCTTGTAACTGCCCAAGGCTGAGGGATTGCAGGGGGGCTTGGTGCTTTATTTGTGCTCCAGGACAGGAGAGAGAGGAGGGGAGGTCTGGCTGGTGCTGAAAGACAGAAATCTTTTTAGTGCTCTGGACAGCAGTGCTGCATGAAGGCCAAGGCCCTGAGGGTGCAGTGGGTCCACATGATGGACTAGAGCAGGTGTTCTGGGGCTGTGCTGAGAAACATGCCTTTCATGTGAGAGCTGGACCACATCTTAGCTCCCACAGACCCTGGTAAGGCCTAGCGTGTCTTCTCCAGCACAGGCAGGCTGCCAGCATCTGAGCTACAGCCTACAGAGCAGGACAATTCACTGGAGGAGGGCCCCTTAGGGCTCCAGCACCAGACCCCAGCACAGTACCCATCCTTGGCCTCACCTGGAAGCTTGGGCAGCCTAGGCCACCACCTGCCCCAGCTACTCCGGCAGTAGGCCCCCAATGAGGAGGTCAGGGCAGGAATGAATGACCCCTGTGCACATGAGCTCCAGCTCCTCACCAGAGAAGGTCACTACCTGGGCAGCTGGGTGGCATGCCTTGGGACCCTGGGATGTGGTGGCCAGCCAGACCACTTCTCCACAGTCAGAATGTGCTACAGGACACTGAAAAGCTCAAGAATGGCCTTCCTGGCAGTCCCTTGCCCACCCCAAATATCTGGGTAATGTAGTGCAGGCTGGCAAGTGTGGCAAGCTTTATGATGGTGATGGCTACGTGGGTCTCCGCAGGGAGGGGTGGGCAAATAGTGGTGGGTTGTCACTTCAGGTGCAGAACAAGCTGCTGGTCTGGCTCCTGGAATGCGGCCTGGGTCATCCTGAAGGATTCCAGCCACTGGTCATTATCCCAGATGTAAAGGACAACACAGTGCCACCAGTCCTGGCTGATGGGGTGGGCCCAGAAGCAGTGGGGTCAGATCCCTAGGAGCTTGTAGATGGTGGCCACAGCAGCATCCATGTGGGCATTGTCAGCATCTCTGCCAGGGTCTGGGAGGTGGCCCAGGAGCTGGTAGCCAATTTCCTGGGGGAAGCACAGCATAGTCTAGGTCATGGACCTGTGTGTGGGGCCATGGATCAGGGTGCAGCAGATGGGGTCAGGGCCCACCAGGGCCAGGCAGAAGCCAGTATGGGTGTGAAGCATGGCTAGTGTGGCAGCGAGCAGAAGCCCATAACACTGATTATCACTGTGGGAGAGGAGGTGGGGAGTAAGGTAAGGAGCATCCATGGTGCACTGGGCACAGGCTCTCAACACAGCTTCCTGAAGAGTTGTACCAGCAGGTTGCAGACTGTTCAGGGCCAGAGAGGTTTGTTGCCAAGGAACAAGGCACAGTGCAGCCTTTCAAAGACTGGTGCTGGCAGCTGTGGCTCAAGCCTAGAGTACAGGGGGACAAAGCAGGGCAGGAGCAGCTCTAGACTAAACTGATTCCATCTGGCACAATTTCCTCCCAATGTGGGTGCAAGTGTAGACACGCACCTGGGATTAGTTTACTGCATATAAATTTACTGTGCACTAAAGTACATTAATTGCACATGTAGACATGCCCACTGATGGCTAAAAAATGATATGTAAAGGTTTGCTTTTAGAAATTGGCTCATAGGTAAAATAGATACTGTATTAGAACAATGGTCTAGGGCAACAACAAGGGTTAATTCATTTTTAAAAGCCTGTTTTGTCTCTCAGCCTTCAGGAAAGACAGGGTGTCTGAGGCCAAAGGATATACACATTCTGGGAAATTGAAAACATCCAAACTTTATTTTCATAGTAGAGATATGGCTGGCTCCAGTGCCCAGTGCCTATTTGCAAAAGCCCTTGGGCTTTCCGGGTTTGGGGGAACAGACCAAATTAGGAGGACACTGGTAAAGGCCAAATTAGGATGTATGCATGTGATAGGTTTATGAAAATGGGATTGTGGCTGACAAAATAGAATATGGACAGTCTGATGACTACAAGAAGACCAATCCATGATGCCCAAAGATGAAGAGTCATTGGAGAAGAAAGAATACAGAAGGAGGAGTTTTCAAAACAGCAAGTGGGCAGTTAGCATCAGCCCCCCAACCTCAAAGGTTGCTGACATCAGACATTAAAGCAAAGAACCTTAAGGTGGCATTTACATACTGGATGGATGGACTGCTTACCTTGTGTATATTCTGGGCACTGGGGAATTTGGGTAATGTATGTTGTAATCATCTTTCTTGCTTTGCCTGCATTGCTCTTTCATGCTCTGCAATGCTTTTGCCTCCATTGCCTGTATTGCCTGTCACTGTGTATCAAAAATTTTGCCTATTATCAACTGGAGGAATTGTGGTTGGTCTGAAGGTTGTGCTTGCCTGGAGCAAGGTATCGGGCCTGAGTTGTGAATCCAGTGCCAACACCCACTAGGACAAATATGTGCTTTTGAGAACTATTTTTATGCTCCGCAAGGATCAGTTTCATCACCATCAGATTTGCTCTTAGCAGAGTTGCTCTTAGCACCATCAGATTTGCTAAAGAGGGGTTTGAACTCTTTCAGGGCAGAGAAACCACTTAACATCTCCCTGCATTTTGGTGGTAGAATTTTAACAAGGGGCTCCCTAGGGTCTCCAATGGCCCATCTTTAATCTAGTTTTAAATGTCCCAAGCAGTGGGACTTGTACCTGTTCTACTGCCTGGCAGATCTTATTCTCAGGAAGATATTTTCCTTTATATTTATTCCTTCCTTCTAGTTGTAACCGTATAGCCCACCCTAAATTTTAATTCACTTTATAGAAGACAACAAATACTTGCAGGCCCTTAACATGTATCCTTCTTTAATTATCTCCTAGCTGCTGGAAACATATTTAGCTCATTTTATCTGCTGTCATATGTAAATTCCTGTGACCCCTGACCATTTTTGTTTATCTTCTCTGAACTCTTTCCAATTTGTCAATATCTTTTTAGTAATTAGGTTCCTGGAGCTGAACACGATTTTCTATGTGCCATTGTACCACAACCATTTACATTTTCAAAAGAGGTCAGCATCCATAACTAAGACCAGATTTTCAAAAGCACTTTGGATGCTCCTCTCTCTCTTTAAAATCTGGTCATAAGCAACATAGTAGGAGCTCCTGAATAAATATTAATTTAGAAAATTTAGCTTGTATTTAGTTGTCTAAAGGAAACTAGGTCTCCTTATAAAAATCTGGTGTCAGTTGAAGGTGTCTGAGCCTTTGAAAGTCTGTCCAATCACTTTTGAAAATATGTCCCTTAGAGGAGGAATTATTTTTTTCCTCCTCTGCATCATCTATTTCTAAATCACATGATTCAGATCAATGGAATCCATTCAGCTACCTTCCTCCATGTTACTTTGAATATCCATGCCTTAACTATCAGAACAGGAGTAACGTCATGTTTAGTGCAGATGCAGGACTATGTATGGTTATTATTAACCACTAGCTAATTGCCCATCAAGAATGACAGCAGGGGAGCAGGTGGCAATGGAACGGCAGGGGTGGGGGAAACAGCGGGCCTGGGCCAGCCCAGCAGCGGTGGGGAGATGGGAGAAGCGGGCTCGGGGCTAATGTGGGATGGGGGTGGGTGGGAGAGGAGTGGGCCCAGGCCCAAGGGGAGGAGGAGGCCCACTCCTCTCCTCCCCCCCAGCTACTGCACGCCGGGTCATGTCGAGCCAGGCCCACTGTTCCCCCCACACTGCTGTGGTGGGCCGGCTTCTCCCCACTCACTCCTCGGGCTCGCTCCTCCTTCCCCGCTCCGCGTTGAGCCCAGGCCCACTCCTCCCCTCTCCCCACTGCTACCGCCACCACCACGTCAGCCCAGGTCCACCACCGCTACTCAGTCAGCCAATCTGAATGTGAATAAATCATTATGGATGAACAGACAGATGAAGAATTTTATAATATTAAAGTTATGGTGATGCCAAAATTGAGGAGTAGGAAAGGCTAAATGTAAATGAGATACTGCCATGGCATCATTTTGTCATATTTTTCTGCACCACAGAGTTCAGTTATTTTCTTCTGTTAAGAATTTATTTGGAACTTATTTTGCCCATGTATAACACACAGTATCAGTGTCATTTACCCTTCTAGTAATTAGCCTACAAAGAGGAATAACTGATTATTATTTACACTAAGACCTCCTTTACACAATGGGCTTGTTTACATGCGTCTCTGACTGCACATTTGGTACTGTGCAGTCATTTAGTAAGTAATAAATGACTGGACTGTGCCATACTGAATAGTAATGCTCAGTCCCAGTAGCACATGGTTAACTTTAGACCCTACAACACTATAGCGATGAACTATGGTGATGTAGCTCATTGCTACAGTGATGTAGCATTAGCATCATGGTTTATGCCCACCGATGTTATGACATTGTAGTGACGAGCTATGTTGCCATAGCTCATTGCTATGATGACGATGTCTCATGTAGACATGCCTGGTGAGTATTAATTATATTTCCAACCTTTTTATTGTCCCACTTCCACATAGTTATATGCAGTGGGAGAGATTTGTACTTTAATAATGGAATTCCTGGGGTTAGACCCTGTTGATGATTTTTATACCAAATAGCTCTGTTAAGGTCAACAGCTTGACAAGAGAAGGCAAGATCTTTTCTTGTGTTGGGAGTAGCAGAGTGGACATTGGCCAATAGGTTTGAACAAATAATTCAATTGAAATAGTTAATTAAATTGTTTCTGGCCACATATGGTCACAGTTTTCTAGAATTTATTTATAGCACCAATTGCGAATTTTTTTCCAATGAAGAATGTTAGGGGGAAGAGGAGAATTCTGAGCAACAATTTTTTCTATTTTTTGTGGAAAAAATTAACAGTATAGTGTTTGATTTTCAGATAACCAAAACTCACTGAACACCCATATTTTTCAATGGTCAAAAATGAAGGAAAACTTGATAGTTTAAAAATGTATTTTCACTCAAACAGCCATATTTATATGTTAAAAATTACCAGTCAAATAATTTCTTGTATAATTTTAGCCCCTAGCTTCCTGTATGATCTTAACTGATGTTCCATTTGCAGTTCTAATGTTCAGATTACAATTGGTCTTGACTAGACAAATAGGTAATCTGAGATGCATCATTTTCTGATTATATAAAAATAATGTTTGAAGTTACAATAGTACTATTCATATTTAACATTTTGAAATTTGCTATTCATGAACATTTTTCAATAATATCTCATAATTTTTGTTTAAATAATATTCAGACCAGTAAACTAGGGCTGTGTGAAGCATTAGTCCCTGATTCGATTTGGCGGAGATTCGGCCCAATTCGGTGGTCAGATTTCCAAATCCAAATCGAATCAGAGGACCCTTTAATCTCTTTGACTTGATTCGGAAAGATTCAGCAATTTGAACATAGAGACAGTTTAAAATGTTTTTTCTACATACCTTTAGGTAGCAGGGGCTCATGATCACTGTGGTGCTGGGGCAGATGCAACGTCCCACAGAAGCATGGGGGGCTTCATAGCACGCTTGGCAGCAGACTTAGAAGTGGACCAGAAACATTTCTGGGTCCACTGGGGAGCGTGCTGAGCCCCTCCCCCCTGCATCCCTCCAGCATGGTGACTGGTGCCTCCTGGGTCTGGGGGGTCACCCGGGGTCCCCCCGTGGCCAATTGCCAAGCCAGGGAGGCATGGGGAGCCCCCTGCTCACTCCCCGGCAGACCCAGAAGTGAACCAGAAGTACTTCTGGTTCACTTCGGGGTTCGCTGCTGAACATGCTGGAACCCCCCCCCCCCCCCACACACACACACACACACACACACACACTGATGTGGGATGCTCTGTCTGTCCCAGTACTTCAGCAATCATGAGCCGTGCTGCTACCTCAAGGTATGTAGAAAAAACTTTTAAAATCTGTGCCTGTGTCTGAATCTCTGGTTCGCTGAATCACCATTGAATCATCAGATTTGGATTTGGCTGAATCAAATCAGGGACAGTGATCCAAATCAATGGATTGAATCACTGTCCCTGATTTGGGCCAAATCCAAATCCAAATTGAATGGGGCCGGTTTTGCACACCCCTGCAGTAAATGTATTTAGTAAATATATGTGAAGAGCAAACACTGATGATTTTACTTAAAAATAATAAAGATTTTTTTTGTGGTTTTTGTCCAGCAAGGCAGGCCAGTGCATCATTGGATCTAAAGATGCTACTTGTCAAGATAATGAGATGGATCTGGAGGAACATTCAGTCATGTGTATCCTTTTAGGTTTTGTGGGGTTTGATGTTCCAAAGATTTCTACATATTAATACATTCGTAGAAACACACTTCACAATCATCTTTTACAAAATCAGGCCCTTAGAAAGAAGCAGCATGAACCTATGGTTAGTTTATGCTGTGGACAACTGTGCATGGACTAACTGTCTCGGAAGTTTGCTGTGGTTTATATTGATTAATCTATATTACCTTGGTGCTATATTTTGCAGATTGGCACAAATAAATTCAACGCCCTCTTGTACTCTTGCGTATCAGGTTGGAATTATCCTTAGCTTCTGGTGGGGTGTAGGAAAGAAGGCAATCTGTTATACACCTTATTTCCCTATGTAACACATTGCCATTCCTAGCGGCTTTCTAGTGGCCTGTGAGGGGCACCCTTGAAGTCCTTTAGTGCTTCACTCCTGTGTTTTGTCCTGTATCCCACCTTTACTTACCTGCCATGTCTTGATGTAAATATTGTTTAGTTGTCTTACAAGTGGGAAATTACCTATTGTATGCCTGATGACTTAGGCTGTCCTTGCATGCTCCAACCACCCCGTATGTGCCCCATACCTCACAGATGTTGTTTGGACATCTATGTTGGGGTTCTAAGCCACCATGGGCTTCTCATCCCCATCTTTCTCAAGCTAGGCCTACCAACCTAAACCTGCCAGGTAGGGTCTGACTCTGAGGCTCTAGCTCCTTAATACTCTCTGGTCCCATGGCCCTCCTTTTGTGCTCACTATGGCACTAGACCTTCTGGCCCCCCTTTCACACTGCGTTCCTGGGCGCCAAGTTGTTGGGTCTTCTGCCTTCTCAGGCTTAGGCCCTTTCATATAGTTCAGGCTACTAGCCTAGATCCACCCACTAGGACCCGGATTCAAAGCTCTATTTTCCTGCATCCTGCATTTCCTGTGGGCCCCTGGCCCTGTAGAGCTGCACCCACTAGTGTGCTGGGCCCTTTGACCTTTTATGATTGCTCCCCAAGGTGCTAATGAGGCCTCCTCCTCCCCTACAGCATCAACCATAAACCACTGGTTTACCAATCAAACACAAACAGTAAGCCCATGGGCTATAACCAAAATAAAGTTAAGGAAGGCAGTCTGTTAGTTCATGTTTTCCCTGGCTCACTGTTTCTGCTTCCCATTGTCTGCTTTACTTCTTCTTATGGGGCTGCTGCAGTTTCTCTGGCAGTCATCAGAAGTCCACCCCTTCTGCAGCCAAAAACCCCTTTAGCCAACTCAGCCCAGGTTTTTTATAGTTCTGGCCTGCCCCCTTCCTGTTACGTGACTAAACAACAAGGCCCAGCTTTTAACCCTTACCCTGCCAGCAGGCTGTGCCTGTAAAGTTCTGGTCTTAAAGAGGCTGGCCTGCTTTCTGGTAACAGGGCTAGGGTTCCCTGTTATACCCTACTATTATTTGTGGGTAAATAAAGGCAAAATCTGGCTTATGGATTCTTTATCATCAGAATTTTAAGAACAAACGGTAGTTTTATAATGCAAGAGTTTCTCATCATACCTTAACAATGCCAGACAGAACAATTTGGACCCAAAACGCTGTATTCCTTTAGTTATATCTGTTAACAATATGTATTTGATTACTTTGGTAGAAGAAAATGGCCAGACTGCTTTTGTTTGGGAATTTTAAAAATAATTGCAGTTTAAAAAAATAGAGAAGGATAATTTGGATCTTTTTCTACTCAACAACTAAACATTCACAAGGCAGTTGGAAAAAAATGTTTATGATATGCCTAATAGTTCCAATCTGGATTATCAGTTAAATGTGTAGTCATAATTTTTTAAAGGAATGTTATTTACCCAGGATACCAGAACAGTTTTTAAAACAGCTTCTCCAGTCTATCAAGTAAATATGTATTTAGGACAAGTATTGCATGTACAATATTAAAAAATCCTTCTGAAAGTCTCTTTGAAAAGTTATTACATATGTCCACTGCACAGCAAAGTTTTAAATATTAATATCTCAGCTGTTTCCTTGTTCTGACTTCTTAATTTGGTTAGAATTTATTATGAGTGAAAGGCTCTGCCAAATATTCATTTGTTGAATTTTAATAATGTTGTAGGCATTAGAGGATTGTGCCCAATAGAATTACTCGTGTGTAGTTACAGATGTGCTTAAGTCCTTAATATTATTTTGTGATCTTAAACACCATACCTTAGTGCAGCAAAAATTCTTTTGGATGTTTTCATAATTCACTGGATATTGTTCAGCTTCAGTTTTTCTCTGTCTTTTTGGGTTATCACCTTTTTTACTAACTCATCAACACCTCTGTGGTCCTTGTACCTCTCCTGGAAGAAATGTGTTTCCACTGTCATAATATTTTGGTATTTCTAACATAAAATATTATTCTACTCCTAGAAAATAATCCAGATTTGGGCAGGGAAAGGGGATTGATTTTGCATTAAAAACATTTCCAAAAATCTTGACATTTTTCCTGGAAATGATATTCAGTTTTTTGGACAGCTCTTGCACCCCTGCCAACCTAGTGGATCTCCCAGATCCTGAAGATTTTGAGGGATTTTGTACCTTCATATAGAATCATTGTATGCCAGCACTAGATTCACCCCTTAGCAAATTCCCCCACATACTTTCACATTTTTTCTCCATTGAAGATGGTCAACTCTGCCCTACCCAGAGATGCTACTTGACCTATATATGGCAAACTATAGAAATCTTGAAAGGGCAGAAAGGGGGAATAGTAAAAAAACACTCCATGATCCAACCCTTTTTCTGCCTCTTGCCTCACTATGCACTGTAGATGCTTTGTATCTGGGATAGTGCTTGAGTCCTTGAATTCCTTGAGTCTCTGTTTTCTTGTGCAACCTCACTGCTCACACTTGAAAAGTCTCAAATACCAAGATGTAACAGAACCATGCCCCAGAGGTGGCCATGATGCCCCCTGGTTCCTGTCCAGCTCTACCTCTAAGCTACCCTCTATTGCTCTCACTTGTCATGACTTGGTATTCTTAATAGATTTGGAAAGTGGGGTGGCCCAAGGGCCACTGAGTGAGCCCTGACCCATCTTATCTAAGTTAGGTGGGCCCTTATGTCCTATACATAGCCCTTAGGATACCAGATGCCTTATGGGCTATTCACAGTCTCCAAACTCCCCTGTATCCATGCCCATGACTCACAGGTGTTACCAATCACTAATGAATGGGTACTCCATCCCAACCTCTTTTATACTCCATTCAGGCCTCTGCCTTCCCTCACTCTTTTCCCCTCCTGGGGCTCAGCCCTCTGTGCCTCTGTGGGAGCTTGCCTCCCAATGTCCCAAAGCATATGGGACAGGGAGGAAATGGGAAGCAGCCCTGGACCCTGGGGGCATAGCAGAGGACCCAGGAAGGAGTCTCAGCCATGCCGAAGGAGCAATGACCAATCCCAGTGCTGCCCCAGATATGCTTTAGAAGCATATGCCTAGTGCACATGGGCAGGCACTCAGCAGCTTCTGGTATAATTGGAAGCCCTGCTCCAATCCTAACAAAAAGCCAGCACACCAGGAGAGTGGGCATGCCGGGGAGAACTGGCACAGCGGAGACAGCCAGTATGCCAGGTAGAGCCAGCATGCAGGGAAAAGCTGTCCTGATGGTGAAGGCTGGCTGACCAGAAAGAGTGAACTGCAGAAGGAGAGCCAGAGGTGATTTACATAAGTCCAGACACTCAGAGGAGTCTCTGGCAGTGGGGGCCTAAGAGTGAGATCCCCAGCTGGAGATCAGCAGCAGTAAGAGGTACCAGAAGGGAGGTGGAGTCCCAAAATGTTGAGTGGGGTATGAAAGATGGGAGCATCTAACTGTGAGTGCTGGAATGTTGAGATTTTGAATATTTTATGTTTTCCCCTGTGAGTTTATTGAATTACTAGCCAATTGCCCATCATGAATAGTGGAGTGTTTAAGGGAGTGTTTACATGCCCCCCCCCCACTGCCATACCCTTTGGAGCAAGCCATGTAAACAGTCCCTCCTCTGCTACTGCCTCCTTCTCCAGCCTCTGGTGTGGTGGCTCCCTTTCCCCGGCGTGCCTACCTCTGCCTCCTTGCACAAAGCAGCAGGGCTTCCCTCGACCTGAGGTGGCAGAGGTGGTGGCAGCTCCCTCCCCGCTGCCCACCAGCCCCCTCCACCGCATTCTGCAGAGAAACGGGGCTTCCCTCCCCCTGAGGGGGTGGCAGCAGTGGCTCCTTCCTTCCACCTGCTCTTGCAGAGCAGCGGGGCTTCCCTCCGCCTGTACAGGTGGTGGTGGTGGCAGTGGCTCCCTCCCACCTGCCCACTTGGCTCTGCTTCCTGCAATGGGGCTTCCCCCCTCCGGAGTAGACAGTGGCAGCAGCGGCAGCAGCTCCTCCCTCCCCTCCACCCGGCCGGCTCCCATGGAGGCTTCTCCCATGGAGCAGTGGGGCTCCTGCCTTCCTGCCTGAGGTGGCGGTGGCTCCCTCACTGCCTGAGGAAGCAAAGACCCTGCAGCAAATTAGTGCCAGCCCTCTCAGTAGTGCATATGCAGTTGCCCAAAAGCGTTACAGACACACACACACACACACAGACAGGCAAACTAGGCCCTTTATTATGTTAGAATTGAAGATTGGACTGATTATCCATAAGATACTGTCCCAAGGGCAGCCCTGACCATTAGCCAGGTAGTAGAAGACTTATTTTGATTTTGTGAGCTTCCATTTTGTTTGTGCTTGGAACACCTGGTTGGTGAAAGGATGAGGCAAGGGGGAGGCAGGAGCCCCATGAAGATGACCAGTGGTCTCACCTGGGCAACCCCAGATCTATCAGGAACCTTCTGCTTAAGTAATTAAACCAAGTCATGGTGGGCGAGAACAGAAGGGCCTCTCACAGGTGCGGATACAGAGAAAGTATCTTTGGTCACCAGAAAAGCCCCAGTCAGCTATATGCCTTATTTGTGGTCTTCATGGCAGACACCTCCCAGTAAGTCTCTCAACTTTGGTTCCTTTGAGTGCAGAGCTCTTTCCCTGGGTAGCTTGAAGTCCTTAGGGCAAGCAGTCCCTAGTCAATCACTCCTGTAGAGTCCATTCAGGGCAGAAATCCTTCCCTTACTACTTCCAGGACCAGACTGACCCCTAGCTCAAGCCCTGACTTTTATACTCCCTAAGCCATGCCCCTGGAGGTCAAGTTAGTCTCTCCCCCACCCCTGCAGTGATTGCTCATCAGGATTTTCTGCCTAATTTCCAAAGGAGCTTACAATTACTGTTACTGCAGCTTCCTTGTTGTCCAGTTAGGCTCTGCCCTATTGTTTTAGGGTAGCAGAGCCAACTCTGCACTAGGCATTCCTAGCCTTTGGCCTCTAATTGGGTGCCTTCCTGCAGCCAATTTACTCTGAGCAATGTTCTCTTGACTGCCTACAGGTGTTCTCCTTCTCCTTAATGTGCAGCTCTCTGCCTAGGGAACAGTGCTCTCTGACTGCCTACTCCTTTGCAGCCTTTATTCTGCTACCTGGCTTCTGTCTGCTGCAAATTTCCCCTTAAAGTAAGAGGAGTGTTAGTCTCCATGTTACACAAGGGTAACATTATATTCTTTTCAGGTCATTTAAGGGTTCATATTTGGTCATCTGCACAGTTGTTTAAGTGCCAAAAAAGCACCCCAATGGTCTGTTAAAAAGTTGGGCTATACACTGTGAATGGGATGGACCTTTTGCCTCTTATAAATCCAACTTTTTAAGGGCTTTTTAGTCTATAGGTTGCACACATCAATGGACAATGTAGGAAAAAGGTTTATAATCACACAACATTTTACTCTTTACCTTCATTGAGACCAATATTTTTCTTTCTATTTATTTCTGGTAGCTATTGTTTTGGGGTTTGGGAGTGGCTACAAGGGCAATTGAAGACCACAGGAGGTGTGTGAGAAATGCTTTATGATTTGAACCTTGCCAGGGCCAGAAACCTTGTGGTCTGAGAGAGCAAGACAACAGTCCTACAAAGATCTGAGATCCAGTGGTCTGCAGCCCAGGTAGGGCAAGAGAACCCAGTAAAAAAAGACCCATGATACATGGGTGTGGCTATGGGGGAGGCCTGAAACCAGGCTAGTCCCCCTAAGACATGATTAGGGCCAGTGGGCAACACTTACTAACTGTAGATCAGAGCGATGCCAGCAAGGTACAGAGCAGCACCAGTCAGGTGCAGAGCAGTTTAGCTAAGGGCGAAGGGACCGAGAGATTCTGGGGCAGAGCTGGGGGATGCAAAGCTATGAGAAAGAGAAAAAGCAGGATGAAAAGAACAGACAGAGAGGCTGAGGCTAGGTATACAATACTCACTCTAGGACTCTGGATCAGTCTCCCAAAGTAACATAAATTTTCCATCAAAGCATGGCAAGCAAAGCAGGGAAGGGGTACCCCTTGAGCTGGGATGGGGCAGAAACAAGGGTGACATGGCCATCCCCAGGGGTTGGTCCTGCTACATAGTCATTCTGGGTTTCATAGATTCATAGATGTTAGGGTCGGAAGGGACCTCAATAGATCATCGAGTCCGACCCCCTGCATAAGCAGGAAAGAGTGCTGGGTCTAGATGACCCCAGCTAGATACTCATCTAACCTCCTCTTGAAGACCCCCAGGGTAGGGGAGAGCACTGCCTCCCTTGGGAGCCCGTTCCAGACCTTGGCCACTCTAACTGTGAAGAAGTTCTTCCTAATGTCCAGTCTAAATCTGCTCTCTGCTAGCTTGTAGCCATTATTTCTTGTAACCCCCGGGGGGCGCCTTGGTGAATAAATACTCACCAATTCCCTTCTGTGCCCCGGTGATGAACTTATAGGCAGCCACAAGGTCGCCTCTCAATCTTCTCTTGCGGAGGCTGAAAAGGTCCAGTTTCTCTAGTCTCTCCTCGTAGGGCTTAGTCTGTAGGCCCTTAACCATACAAGTGGCCCTTCTCTGGACCCTCTCCAGGTTATCCACATCCTTCTTGAAGTGTGGTGCCCAGAATTGCACTCAGTACTCCAACTGCGGTCTGACCAGTGCCCGATAGAGGGGAAGTATCACCTCCTTGGACCTATTCGTCATGCATCTGCTGATGCACGATAAAGTGCCATTGGCTTTTCTGATGGCTTCGTCACACTGCCGACTCATGTTCATCTTGGAGTCCACTAGGACTCCAAGATCCCTTTCCACTTCCGTGCCACCCAGCAGGTCATTTCCTAGGCTGTAGGTGTGCTGGATATTTTTCCTCCATAGGTGCAACACTTTGCATTTCTCCTTGTTGAACTGCATTCTGTTGTTTTCTGCCCTCTTGTCCAACCTGTCCAGGTCTGCTTGCAGCTGTTCCCTGCCCTCTGGCGTGTCCACTTCTCCCCATAGCTTTGTGTCATCTGCAAACTTGGACAGAGTACATTTCACTCCCTCGTCCAAGTCACTGATGAAGACATTAAAGAGTATCGGTCCAAGGACCGAGCCCTGCGGGTGGCACATGCCTTAGTGTGCTGCTCCACAGAGATGAAGCTACTTCTATTGTTACACTTCATCCTATACCATAAGTCAGGGGTTTCAGACTTACCCCACCCACCAGGCCAGATCTGAACTGCAGGGCCTTCTCTCAGGATGGATACATAGAGCCAGCTGTGACTATAATGGGGCCATATTCAGGAGGCAGACTAGGTCTAACATTTGGCAGTAATATGGGAGTGGAGGCAGATGGCAGCATAGGGCATCAGTTTGGGGCTCTGGCCAGGCATCGGCTTGGAGTCAGGGATCTGCAACTGTGCTGGTCTTTGGCCAGGTAGCAGCATGGAGTCAGGGGCATATGGTAGTGCAGGGCTCTGGGTGGGTGGCTGTATGGAGCTGGGAGCATGGAGAAGAGGTATGTGTCAGCACAGGGCCATGTCTAGGCAACAGCACAGGTCCAGAAGCATGCGTATTGCAGAAGTATGTGGTTTGAGTGGCAGCACAATGCTGCAGGGGCTGCCAGTGATAGACATGTCTGTCAGGGTCCAGGGACCCCAAATTCTGTAGCAGGCTGCAATAGGCCAGATAAAATGGTTCTGTATGTTTGTCACCTGTGCCTCCAATAAAGTTCCTTTGATAGAAGAAGACATGTTTCCTTACTTACCAACAACACCATGCTGGCCATTCCCACAGGTGTTTGATGCTGCTAAAGAGTGAATAGAAATGCTAAGGTGAAATGTGTGGGGAGGGAATATTTCTATTCAGATGAGAAGTGAGAAAAGACTCTAGTCCAGTTGGTCATCCTGAGTCCCTCCTTGGAATTATGGCTCCATTTGTTGGTAGACTAGTTAATCCTGGGTCTCAGAGTTAGATGATCCACTGGCAAGCTTAATGTTCCCCAAATATAGGGGATGCAGTCTGAAATCCAGGACCAGCTTCAGACCCATCACAGAGGAAAGCATAACTGAATGCAAAAGCCATAGGAATAAGGGTTTGAGAACAGATTCAGATCCAGTATTGCATTGTAAAAAGAGACTTATACCTTCTAAAAGAAAATTGTACTAGCTTGAAGTCTTCTATTACAAGAATAGATGTTTATTCTGATAAGAGTACATATTCATTTTGGCTTCTAGAGTACATGTGCCTTTACATTCATGTCATCATTACTAGGAAGTTAGTCTACAGTAACAAAAAAAGGACTTTCACTTTGATGCATGCATTAATATACTGCAAAATAAGTTTTAACCTGTTCTAAATTACAGTTTCAGCTATTTTCTAGGTCTGTGTGAAAACTGGGGATTGGTCTGTACTATAATGAGGAAATAGAGATCTACACTTTTTCATGGTCCAAGATTTTTAAGATCCCGAATTTTGGCTTTGAACTATAATAATTGAAAATAAAACTGATCATTTTTTTTACCATGATATAGTGTTGTATAACAGCCTCCTTCAAAAAATGAATATATACTTGCTCAACATTATCATCTTACTCCAAATATTATGTGGTCATAGATCTAAATGACATTTTTCATGAAATTTTTGATCAGAATGATTCTCGAGTTACATTTACTGAAAAATAATTTTACGTTACATGAAAAATGTTAATGTTGTCAATAAAAATCAATTAACAGAAACACAAAATTAAGTTCCATCTCAAACTGCAAAATAAACCTCACAAGTTTTGGTAAAGCTATTTTTTCAGTTTTGAGCAATTCATATAAGAACCTAAATGACAATTTCTTGTTTTTATTCTATTAAACTTGTACTTTAAACATGCATATATGGACCACTGAAAAAACTAAACAGACCTGTGTTGGACATTTTTCAGTGATACTGTGATTTCTTTTTTATTAAACTAAATAGGAGGCTGTATCTAGCTTTTGGGGGGGGGGCAGGTGGGTTGTTTCTTAATTGTTTTTTTGCAGGGTCCCCCAAATTTATTCTATATACTGAATCTGGCCTGAGGCCAAGAATGTTATTTTTTTGTGCGTGTGATGTGTTTTTACCAACTTTACCTCTTTTCTTTCAAATAAGTGTTTAGCATCAGTTGCTGCATCACTGCAGATGTAATGCATGTGTTGTTTTATTCACTGGCTTCACACACATTCAAATGATCTGTGAGAACTCTCCCAGGGTCGTCTTCTTGGTAGATTAACTTACCTGAAGACGCGTGAACAGACATGCACATGCTGAGCCTTTGAAAAGCAGAAACCTTGCAGTACTGATGCTGCACAGCCAAAAATCCCCTGTGCACACATCTCAGCACGCTCTGCAGGCTCTCTTAGTGTGTCCAGAGACAAATGGCAACAGTTCACAGGGCAGCCCTGGCTGGCTGACCCAGACTGCTCAAGATCAGCCTGTGTTTCCCTATAGCGCAATGTGGGGATTGTGAAGGGTGTGTGCCGTGCTCGCCACTTGGCTGAAGCACTAGGATAGGGACAGAAGTTGCACATAAAAGGGTTTAAGTGATCAGAAACTGGTTTAAACCTGTAACAGAACAGAAGCTCAGTACACGTAAATCAGCTTCAAAATGGCTGAAACTGGTTTCAAATGAACTTAGTTGAAGGTAGTGTCAGACTTAACTGATTTGAGTCAAACCAGTTTATGAAACTTGTCCCAGATCCCTTTCTCATTCAAATTAAATCACAGTCCTCCAGCATCCCAGACATAGTCAAAGGGAAAAAGAATTAATTGGGGGGGCTGACCAAATGGGGCATGGGATGGAGCCATGAGTGGCTCATCTGGGGGGCACCCAGTACGGGAAGGGGGTAGCAGCTTCTGCTGCTGCTCACACCACAGGAGGGCATAGCCCACCTCCCAGCACTGCGACCACCTTCCCAAGTGCAGCCTGGCCTAACCCCCACTGGGAAGAGCCTGGCACAGCCCAGGCCCTGGCCTGCAGTGGCATCCCACCTCCCCCCATGCCCTCCCGGGGGGGGGGGGTGTAGCAGCAGAAGCCATGCTCCTGCACCCCCATGTCCTGGACAAGCTGCTCACAGCTCTGTCTGGTTCCCTGCCCTGCCCCAGCTGTGAAGTGCCTGCCCTGGACCCACTTCCACTCCCTCCCCACCCCTGCTGCAGCTACCAAGAGCCTGTGGCTGGGCTGCTTTGTGGCCCTACCACTGCCCTGTGTTGCAGGGGGGACAGGACTAAGCCCTGTGAACCCCCTCCTGTGCCACCTATGATCCCAGCATGCTTTCCAGCCCCAGGCTGGGCTATGCTGTCTGTTCCAGAGAGCAGGGCTGACCCCGCCCCCCTGTTCCCTAGCTGGAGCGGTGAGGGCTGTCTGACAAGGGGGTGGGGGGGCCATGCACAGCTGGGAATGCAGCCCAGTCTATAAGGGGGGACTTCTCCCCCCACCCCCATAAACCCCAGCACAGGTCTGGGGCTGGGGAGGGGGGGAGTTTAAACACCTCTTCCTGCACTCAAACTTACTGCTGGCTGCAACTGTGGTCTACAAATTCCAAAGGCGCCTGGAAGCAGGAAGAGGAAGTGATAAGCAACCTTGCAAATTCCTGCTGCTGTAATTCTTGACTGAACATCCCAGAGACCTCAGGGGCAGCAGGATGAGGAAGTGAGCACAGTCAGGGAGCCATGCTCTAATGACCCTCAGCTTCTGGCCTGAGCCACTGCAGGCATGTAGCTGTATTTCCTTAATCAAAGGTAAATGTCTGTTAATTTATGTTTCAATTTAATTTGTGCAGTTTAGACTAACCTGCCAAGACTGAATTGATTCAGCCTATGGGCTTTTTGACTGTCTGTACCTAGCCCTAGAGTCTAGCCTAAGATCACATTGTCTCCCTGATTAGGGGGTGGGAGTAGGCAAAGCACCCTGGGATTCTGAAGGACTGTGCTGACTTCTTTCAGAAAGGAATGTGTACAGATATTCACTCTCCCAGCAGAAACTCTTCTGGGAGTGATTTAACCCTAGTTGTTCCTGGGGTTATTTTTTCTCCTGGAGTGGCTGTTTTTGCTTTGGGAGATTAATTCTGGACATCTGTATACCCATGGTTTCTTCTGGAAAAGAGGAGGCTTTCCCAAGAGAACCTGAATATATTTGGCACTTTAACATACCAATGTAGTCTGCATTACCTCATCCCAGGCTTTTAGCCATATGATGAGCAATTTAAGCAGCTAGGACAAATGCTTATATGTGGATGCAAGGAGGTCTGTATGCACTTCAGGTTTCTGGCATTCCATTTTGTTTTTTAGCTGAGTCCTGCTCACACTTGGATTACTGTACCTGAATGTCTAGTTTCCAGCCACTTTATCATGTTCCCATGGTATTTTGTTGCAATGCAGGTTTCAATCATTAATTTTTAATATGGGGATTATTAATAGTGCTCCTAGCATCTTGCTATTTTACGGCTCTTTAAATCTTTATCAGTGATGTAGTGTTTGATATTTCAATTTGCTGTCTTTTCTTGCCATGTAAATGGTTGTACGTTTCTCCATCCTTCTCAAAAGAGGTGGCAGAGGGTGTGGTCATACTAAATATTAAACTATTTGGTGAAAATGTTCTTTTCTTCCTTTACTCAGACATTGGTTGAGATCCAGGTGATGGTTAAAAGTACTGTTATTTGATCATAAATTTCTTCAAGTGGACAGAGGTTTCTTGACCACATAGGCATGTGCACATGAGCATGAACATTTGTTTTCCTGGGGAATGCCTCTGCCATGCACCCTCTGGCATGCAGCAGGTTATCCCAGGTGGGGTAGGGTAGGCTGGGACTGGCAACTGTGCTGGCCCCAGCAGCCTTACCTGGAATCCTGGGGGCCTCGGGGAGCTGCAGCTGTGGTGATCCTGCCACTTGGAGCCTGGCTGGCAGCTGGAGCATGAAGGTTGGAGGTTGACCTTAATGTCCATGGGGTCTTCTGCCATAGTCATTGCCCATATACTGGGGAAAATCAATAGGAATAGAAGTGGTCTGGATATTTTTGTGGTTTTGTAGAGTGTCTCTTTGTTACTCATACTTTATTTAATTTAGAGCATAAATTACTATTCAGTTGGCTTGTTCTGTAGATTCATGCCTCATTTTCTACATTGATTATTTATTTCACCTCAAGAATTCTCTGTAAAATAGTCTCAGTTTGCAAGTCAATTTTTTCCCTAGGTGCCATTCCTCCCAAACTGGATACTGAAAGCTCCTTCCATTTAAAAAATCATCATCAACAAGGTTTTGTAGACCAAACTACTTTTCCCCTACCCTGGTATATCAACCATGTCATCTGTTTTTAAAACAGAACAATGTTTTTTGTGATAGCACTACATTCAGGGGTTTCAAATAGATGTAGCTGATTGAAAAGGAAAGCATCCTATCGATGATAGACAATGAGCACATTTACACGTCATCATATGGTGATGTTGCTATGATGCTGTGCTTTAGTACTTCCTTTTTGGAGTACCAAAGCACGGCACAGTATGAGTGGTTACTGCACCGTTTGCAGTGCATGGTTAGATTTTGCCTCTACATTGCCATAACGGCACTCTATTCCCAGGGAGTGCACCACGATGGCAATGTAGCTGGTGATCATATGTAGACGCATGTGATCACTACATCACCATAGCGCACTGTACAGCAATGCAGTTCATTGCTATGTCACCGTAGAGTGCCATGTAGATGCACCCAACAGAATACAGTCCAGTATCACCTAAGTGATCAGTTTCACCTAAGTGACTCTTTCCATTGGTGCCAATAAATTGAATGCTAAATGTCTTGTTTCATATCATAAAACATGCATTTTTGGTTTGTTTCCTTTTCTGTTTCTTCGAGAAAATCCTGTTGTGGTTCCACAGTTCCTGAGTCATTCTTCACTGTGGTTCCTGGGAGTTCCAGTTTTTCATTGTTAATTACATAAAGCCAGCTTTCCACCGAGACTGTAAGAATTGTGCCATCAACCTGCAATCTGTCAAGTCCTTGTAAAACCTCCTTCAATTGCTTTTGTTGGTTTAATGCCTCTTTATAAAGTCCCTGAGATAAGTGCTTGCTGTATTTTGATAGAAGTTCTTCTAATGTACAATATAAATTCCAATAATCTTATGGTAGTTTGGTGCAAATGTAGACATCTCTCTAAGAATTCAAGAAAATATAGTTGGGAATGGGAACCATTTATTTAATTTTATTTTATTTTTACACTCAATCAGTCATAAACCAGTATGATGGTGGCTGTGGAAGAGTGTTTTAATACCAATTTTCTATTTAGGGCTGTGTTTCTTCTTTCTCAATAATGTTTAAAAGCACATAGAAGTTCAAGATGACTATATGAAAAGTTCCTCCATCTTCTTCTTTGTTTATGTAAAAAGGGAAAACAAAATCTTTGTCATATTCTTCTCTGCATTCTTGGATGGCTTCTTCACTACTTGGAATACAATACATATCCAACTTTCTTTTGCAATATAGAATCAAACATTAAACATTAAGAAAGAGCTTAAATTATAAACTTGATAATATTTCATTGAAAAGGTAGAATCAAAATATCTGTTTTCAGAATTGAGACTTCCCAACATTCTGCTTTATTACTACAGTAAATACCATTTTGGTAAATAGCTAATTTGACCTTGAGAACCTTAAAAACTCATTCTCTGAATTTTTTTGCAAGGAGCCTCAATGCTTTCTATCTACTTACTTTAAAAGGAAAGGCATTGTTTCATTTTAGATTAATTATTTCTTTTTGTTATTCAGTCCATTTACCCCTGTTTCTTATCTTATTCAACCTTAGGAACTTTGAATTGGATAAATTAATGCCCTGAGATTTGGAAAGCAATTAACATTAATCACATGTTTTAATTAAGAGTAAAGTTGGTCTTTCAAATTTAATTGAGAATGAAATTAGTCTGAATTCTTTTTTCAGGCAAAATTTCAATTCAAATAAAAGTCAAAAAAATTTACAGAAGATTTCAGGTTTTGTAAAAATATAAAAAGCAAAATATTGGGCTGAAAATCAAAACATATTTAGAAAAGCCACTGTATGCTTCACTGGTGTACAAATTCATTGGGGGTAAACACTTTTATCAGGGAAAGGGAGAACCCTTGTTAAGTTGAAATCACAATATTCCCTTAGATAAACAATATTAATGGAAAAATGTAGTGAGCCCTGATTCAGGTCTTTCACATTTACAGCTGATACAGTGAAAATCCACCTAATGGTTCCATTCACTCCCATTCTTTCAAACACCAGTGAAATAAGATTTCCCCACTAGTAGACCCTCTTCAGTGACTGATATCTCTAAACATTTCTCCTTCCCTGTAGGCACTAGTAGAATTCATAGATCCTATCAGGCATAGCAAGAAATTTAACTTTTACTTTTTTTTTTAAAGTTCTCTTACATAAGTGCCTATTGCTTCTAAAAGCAAAAACTTTTTCAAATATACATCATGTTTACATAAACACTGAAAAATAGTATAACATAAGATAAAGAAGTTATTTTTCTTCTAAAACAGCAACAAAAAAATTCACAACCCTGACAGCAGGGAAAACATTTTTTTTTTTCTCACTATATTAAGCAGATGCGACCCTGACTGTAAAAGTGAATGTCCAAACAGTCTTCTTTCCAGCTCCACAGCCCTCTCTCACAAAAGAGCTTCAGCAGTTTATGTAAGGGGAAGGTAAAAGTGGAATGAAGAGGTGGCATTTTTTTACAGAGTCACTTTTCAGGGTAGAATAGCACTTTATGGTTTACTGTTATTTTCTGGCCATCTTTTATCTAATTAATCAATGCTTCATTTGCAAGTTACTTTCTTTCAATTTTTTTTCTCCTAAATTAAGTTCAGTGCCATTATTTCTAATAAACTTTTATATTTCTTTAAAACAATTGTAAATTTTGGAGCTAGGAATGGCTCCTTACCTAATTCACACAGGTTTGTCCCTCTTCATAATATTTTAATTATTGTTACTGTTGCCCTAGTTTAGGTTTTGCTAAATATTATCATGCTCCTAGTCAAACGAAGCATAGACCAGCAATTTGGGTGCTCACTTGGGAACTGAGAGACATATGTTTAATCTTCCATTCAACTACAGATGCCTTTTGACAAGTGACTGAGAGCTGGAGGTATTTAAATGCTATAGACTTGGACTTTAACCTCTCTGTGCTTCAGTGCCCTCTCTGTAAAATGGGGATAATGCTAGTTCTTTGCCTAATACGAGCTGTGTAAGAATAAATATATTAGTTAACTACTCTGAGGCCAGGTACAGACATTACATTTTTACTGCTATAAATGATCAAAAAGGTGTCTATACCCACAACAGAACAGAAGTCTGGCATATGTAGGCTGGTTTAAAAATGGTGGAACCCAGTCTAAGATTTGCCCTTTCCCCATCAACCAAAAGGCAAACGTGTGTTCTGTTGGCTACCAATCCAAACTATGTTACTTACAGAAAACCATACAACTTTGTTTGATTCCACCTGGCTTTTTTAGTGTCTGTACCTACTCCAACGTGTTCAAGTTAAACAGCTATGCAAGCAGTCATAGCATATTCAATTTGTCCTCAGAAGAAATTCCAGTGGGTTGCAAGAAGAAGTTCAGGAAATACAGCAAAAATACTATAATTTATATGAATAAAAGCCACACATTTAGTTCGCAGGTTCTTGAGAGCCCTTTTATTTATTTATTCAAGAACATTCTGATATGCAAGCTTTTCTTCACTGAATGTTCTTCCAAAGTGAAAAGTGTCACTAATGCTAGTGCAGTTTTGTATATTTATCATGGTTATGTCTCAGTTATTTTGAAAAGTTCATTTAAAAAAAATAAAAGTTTAAAACACATTAATAAAACAATTGTAGACAATATGTGGAACAGGTTAGAGGTGTAACAAGTAGTTACAACAAGTAGGCAAAAAGGCAGCTGAGGCAAGGTGGCCAGCAGCCTTGGTGGCTACCAATCTTGCATCCCCCTAAGTAGGTGCTTGGGGCTGGTGCTCCACTTGCCCACCTCTAGTTATGCTATTGGAACAGGTAACGTGTCAACAGAAAAAGGGATTGACCCCTCATGTCCCACTGAGGGGAGGTTATGGCACAGAGCAAATAATAAATAGGAAGTACAGCTAAGTGAGCAATTTATTAACAACATGTAAGCTACTATTTGTTTGCACAGTTATTCTTTGAACATTTGTAAAGAACTCAGAACAAATTTGTAATTGCATCTATATGGGCACATCTATGCAAGTCATTTACTGTGGAGCTGACTAATTAGCTCCACAGTAAACATCAGCATCTATATGTGCAACACTATGAGGCCAGAATAAACTAATTTACTCTGCCACAAGTATATACAAGTATTATCCTTCAGTGGAGTAAAGTACTCCACCACAATGCACATGTAGAGGGGAACCAGGCTGGTTGGAGCACAAGGGTGCCTCAGTGCAGGGGTTGCCTGCTGACTAGCCCTGAAGCACACTCGTGCCCCAGCCAGCCCCTCTGTAGCATGTTGAGCCTGGTCGGAGCAGCCCTGGGCTGGCAGACTGAAGCCCTCCCCCCACTGGGTCCCTTGCCAGCTGGGGCTGCTCTGACCCAGCTCAATGTGCTCTGGACCCAGTGTGGCACCTGAAGCAATAAACTTTGCCGTGATATGTTCCAGAGCTTATTGCTTCACATTAATGCATGTAGAGGCCCCCTGCAAGAAGTATAAAATATGGCTTAATTTGTTAAATTATTAGTAATGAATATTCTGGCCTTTAGTTATTGGATATGTCCAAAATTTAGTTGACCCATTAAAATCAGAAAGAATGAGTAACAATTTTTTTAAACCATATTTTTATACTAGTTAGCCCATGGAATTTATCTCAGCAGACTATCATAGACTCAGAAACTGTGAATGGATTTTAATTAGTCTGGCTAATTTAATGATTATTGAGTTCAGTGGGCATTGAGTATTCCCACTGACTTCAACTAGGAAGGTGGCATGTGCAAAAAATTGCCAGATTGGATTCAACTTAGGTATCTCTGGCAGCTAAAATAAATAAGGGAATTCTGATCTCATGCTTCAGGCTGAAAAAGTCAGGAAAGATTGTTTACCTCTTCACAACTGGCTTAGATGCATTATGGGCCTTTTTTTTTTTCTCTGTAGCATCAGGTATTGGTTACAGCTAGCGGGTGAATGTTAGACTAGTTGTCTGATCAGCTGTAAAAATCCTATACTTCTTAAAATGGTTTGATTCAGGGATAGCCCCAACCTCTTCCACCATTACATAAAAAAATACTCCATCACCAATGTTAAAAACTTTTGTTCATTTTTCCTTTCCAATCTTAGATATTTTTTCCTTCCTTAAATTCAGTGAATGGGATTGTGATGTCTCTTTAATCCCATACATGTTATTGTCTCTCTGCCAGAAGGTGATATGTCACGGAGAGATGGCCTACAGCTATGCCTTACAACTGGGGGGAAAAAACCTGTGCAAGATATTCTTCCTATTGTCAAGTAGCTGCTTATAACAAAACTACATTGTCTTCCTGCATTCTCTTCTTTCTGACATGTTTGCATGTCAGGCCATCTATCCTTTGATGAAGCAGTCAGCTGATAAAGCATTTGGTCATACTGAAAGTCAAGGAGGTCTCATCAGTGAAGGTCTTTGTACTGAACAAACTGCTATACCATTTCCACTAGCAAGTTTGCAAGTCATGAATGCACAGTATCAGAGTTTTTATTTTGTTTTGTCTACCATTGACAAGTGGAATTTGTGAATACCTTGCAAAATCCCTTTTTGTCAGCCACAGAAATGGCTTGCAAACAGGCTTTCTTTGATATTTACAAGAAATCTCCCCTGGATGGCGTGATAAGACACATGTATGCAAATCACTCCACCTGATTCTGCTAAGGATATGCTATAAATCAGTACAGAATATACAGTAAAACCTAACTAATTTACATTTCACCTGCCCATATAGTTCATTATTTTCCTATTGAAACAATGGCTTTTTCCACCTTTTGCAGCTTATATTTAATAGTCAATGTGATGCTTATGTAAGGTCTCACATTGCTAAGACATAATTACTTTTCAAAGAATGTACTACATCACAGTGCAAAGCATTACTGTGAATAATTAAAACTAAGCCACATTTGCCATTTGAATTAATATTTTGTGATGTGTCAGCAATAGGTTTGTGTGTGTGTAGCAGTCACTTAAGGCATGGTAAAGCCCAACTTAATTTCTTCCTCTGGCTGAAAACATTTGAACCCATAGATCCCACCTCCCAGATAAGTACTCAAGCTACCAGGTTATAGGGTATTCTTAGATGGAGCTTTCACAATCCCACCTGTTGAAATTGTTGTATTTTACACAAAATACTTAAATATCCATTGCACCAGAGAAGTAATAGGATGCGTGTGCATATTGTTAGGCCCCAGCTCAAGTCTGGGTTCGTGCCCGGTATGCAAAGGCCAATAAAGATACCAGGGGTGAAAGTATAAAAAAAATTTATTGCTAGCAATAAAAGGTGCAAGCGGAATAATTTCACAAGACAAGCACACACATATTCAATACTGAGCCCCTTATATACCAGAGGCTGAATCTTCATAAGCATCCTTGTTTGCTAATTGGTTATAAAGGAGTGACGCAAGGAGTTTTTTACTGAGCATGTCTCTATACCTGTGTTTTAGCTATGTATCTCATTAACATACATATATGTTTCATTAGCATATATCTTCTCCGCCTCGGGGTGTGATTTTTAGTATTATAATGAGCTCTTTGTTCCAGTACCTCTGATTCTGTTTTTTGTTTTCAAGCTTCCTCTATCTAAGACTGTCTGCTCCTTATCATTGCAGATGGGCATTCGACACATAACATTCACTTTTGCTTAGGCTTTGCATAGTAGTTTCTAGGTCAAACCTTACAATATGACATATGAAAGGAAGAGACATAGTCTAATGAATGTTCTTGGACAGGAAGAGACATGCTCTAATATAAATACTATTATCATTGAAGCAGGGATTGGTGGTTAGGGCAGCTACTTGGGGGCTGCAGCTTCAAGTCCCCTCTGGCAGAGAAGTGAACTGCATACCAGATGAATAATTGGTAAGCTAGTTCATAAAGGAGGACCATTCCCTTGTGTTTTTGGGGGGTGGGGGCTGATCTGGAAAGCATGCTCCAGGAAAACATACTAGATTGGTCACTGCAGACAAGACAGGAAGAAGAATACTGAGGTCTCTAACTGCTAAGCAATATTAGGAGCTAAGACTTAAGACTTACTTCTGGCAATACCAGACATAGACTTTTAGAAGTCTAGAAAACTTTACTGGTAAAATTGTAGGTATTTATAGACCTCAGGGAGTTTCCAGGGTTAGGCAGTAAGTGATTGGGGGTTTTGACAATCAACATTATGTACAAAGATTATTATAGAGACCAGTTAGGCAGGATTTAGGCTGAACATTTCTTTCATGGGGTTATCTTTAAACCCATGGCCAATTTGGGATGAGAAACCAAAATTGTTGAATCTGACTCAGAGTTCCATGATGTAATCACTAGATCAAACCTTGCCTCCCAGGCACTGTAGATACAGCAGACAAATTGGTTGTCACTCACAACCTTGAAGAATTGCCCCACATATAAGATTTTTCTCTGCCCTGGAATACAGTGGAGTTTTTAGGAGAAGAGGTGGCACCTTACTCACATTCTTCTTTTTTCCCATTACCTCTCTTCAACATATTTATTTCAAAATTACTGTAAATACCTGCATTAGGAGTGAGACTTAAAGATTATAGCTAGTCAATATCTTCCGATTAAGTATTTCCCATTAAAAAATGCCATTTTGTTGAAATCAGCCATTCTACTTGAAAATATTGATTTTTGGAGAAAGAAAAAAAATCCTTTCCTAAAATTTAGAAACAGCTGTTCACTTAGGAATATATTATTTTATATTATATTATAAATTATAAAATAATTCAAAATTAGATGAAGATATTTCAGTTTTAGCATAGGGAATATCAGACGATGGACAGTAAAAGACATCTTGAGTCACTGAGTCTCATCCCCTGATAACTCAGGCAAACACTCCATATACTATATTTAATAAATGTAACAACCTCCTGAAATAGGATTTTTGCCCCACTACTCATTTAAGATTGCTATGTTTATACCTCAGTCCAAGGCTAGAAATCTTGTATAGCCTCAGACCAAGGCTAGAAATCTTGTACAACTTTCTAGTTTAAAATTATTCATGGTCAGCTTATACTCACTTGTTCTTTTGGCAACATTGTCCTTTTGTTAAAATAGTTCTTCCTCCCTCCTTGGTGTTTATTCACCTGACATATTTATAGAGAGCAATTATATCTCCTTTCAGACTTCATTTTGCCTTGCTAAAGAAACCAAGCTCTTTCATTTCTCTCTTGCATGATAGACTTCCCATTCCCCTTATCATCCTTGTTGTCCTTCTCTCACCTGTTTCAGTTAGAATTCATTTCTCTAAAATATGAGTGAACCAGAATTCTATACATTATTCCAGGTGAAGTTTCACCATTGTCTCATAGAATGGTATTAATATTTCCTATCTCTATTGGAAATACCTTGCCTGATACAGGTTACTCATCCTGTGTTCAAGTAATATACTCAGGTCTTTATCCTCTTCTGTCATTTCTGAGTAATGAACCTTCCCTTCTCCTCAGTTTTCCTGCAATTCTTGTTATTGGTCCCTAAGGACATAACCTTGCAATTTGTCCTATTAAAATTTTCTCATTTTTTGTTAGTCCTATCTCTGTGATGATACAGTTGTTCCTGTGTGGCATTTGTATCTTTCTTAATTGCCTCACTAACTTTTTCATCAGCAAATTTAATTACCATACTCCTACTTTTTGTGCTACAGTCAGTGATGAATATAAGACTGGTCTCAAGATCTACACTCAGCAAATTTCATAGTAACCTTCCTCCACACTCCTCTTTTCAGCACAATTCATTGTTGTCTTCCCTTTAGCTGTTCCTTCCCCATCCTGCAAGTCTTCTACTAGTACCATTTTCTCCAGCTCAGTTTATAATTTCCATGTGGCACCATATGAATAGTTTAATGAAGTTGAGAGAAAATAGATATATTACATTTCCCTTGCCTAGAAAATCAATGATATTATCAAAGAAAGATATCAAGTCAGTCTGGTGCAATTTACCTTTTAATCTAATGTTCACAATCTTCCTGTCTTTAACATTTTTTCCTCCAACATTTGTTAAATTACTATTGCTATTGTAAGGAGAAATATAGGTCTGTAGTTACTTAAGTCACTTCTGTCTTTTTCTTGGATATAGGTGCTATGTTTGCAGTTTGTCAGTTACATGGTGCTGCTTTTGTTGATTCCTTAAACAAATGTTTCCACCAGATTTGATTTCATGTGCCACTTCTCTCAGAATTATGGGATGGAGATTAATTGGTAGCCCCTGTCTTGAGCATGTTACTTCCACTTGATTGCATCCCATTCCTTCATTCCCATTACCCATTCTACCTTTTCCCTCACATTTAACATCATTATTTTAAAAATGGAGGCTCAGGGTTCATTTAGTTTATGCAATGTTTCAAGCAAGTAGATTTTTTTTTCACAGATTTCAATTAAAAATAATTTAATTAAAGACAAAACAAATTTCAAGAAGTTAGAATTTACTATGGGATAAAGTTTCAATTTAATCTACTTCTAACATTGAAATCAAATGACACTTTTTTAAAAAGCTCCCTTGCTGCAGAGATTTTAGCAATAAGTTGATAGGTTTGCAGTGTGTTTTGTCTGCTTCTATTTTGTGATCTTAAGGAAAATTCAAGTCTTATAGCCACACAACTAGAAATTAATGGAAAAATATAATGAAAACCATTCACATTTACGGAAGGTGTAAATGTTCTTTCCATAAACGAAATACTTAGGATAATTGTCCACTGCAGTAATTGTACTAAGACCAGAGCTTATTTAATAGTCTATTGAAAATATGTCATATGGTAATAATACTTGGTTACTACAAGAATCAGATTTGAGCCTTTCCCAAAAAAGGAAAGGCCTTGAAGCTCATTAGCAGTCTCCAGAGATATTCACTATCCTCTTTATCCAAAATTTTATTGGCAATTCTGAAAATTGATATAGAAAAATTTATGTAACTCCAAAGGATTTTAGTTACATATCTTCTTACATTGACTTCAGTAGGAAATATGCAGTAAAGTCCCTACTCCTTGCTTTGAAACTTCACCCCTTAATCTTTGATGTCACATGCTGAGATATGGAACTGAGATACAGAGCAGTGATCCAACTCCACAACAGACAATATTCGTGTGCTATGTGTTGAAATTCTGCAAAGTGGTACTGTGTTAAAATATCAGGCCTTTAACTTAAAATGACAAAAGTCAAGGGCATTCTGAATTTACACTGCTAAGATTTTCTTTTCCCATCCCATTTAGTGATGGCCGAAACATGAAAGCTCTGATAGGTTGAAGCTTTTTCCATTTTGCTTTCTCATCTTTTATGTCCTCTATATAACCTCGCTCCTACTTGGAATATATCTTGTGTTTTGATAATAGAATTTCCCCAGGAGATAGTCAGTTTTTAGAGCTGAAAATTAATTTACAGACACGACTTGATTGTATGCATCAGATCATTTTGTTTTTTGCTATTTTGTGACCTTCTCCCCTGCTCTTCTTGTATTCTCATATCTGGGTACTCATTACAGTGTCTGATTATTTCCTTTTCATTGTATGAAGGATGTGTTTGTGTTGTTCTTTTTAACTCCAAAACTCTTTTGTTGTTTATAGTGGGAACCACTACATGAGACACTAACTGCAGAGTAAGCAAATAACACTGCGTAATAGCATGTCACAGCATCAACAGTGCTAATACGCTACCATTCAGTATTACTAGGCTACTGCACAGTAGTTTCACTTAAAAGGCGTTCTTCAATGCTATTGTGAAGTAACTCCAGTAACTGTGCATTTATTTAGTACTTGATTCTACAAGTACTGAATTAATGTGCAATAACCACTGTGCAGTAGCATCTGTAGTTGCACCCACTGGGCAAGTCTACACATGAATTTATGCACACCTACACTTAATGTGCTTTACACTAAGGTGCATTAAGGTGATTTAGGAGCACATCTACACGTTGACACCTTAAGGCACCTTAACGCAGCTTTGCAGCCAGCCCTGTTTAGCACTCTGGACAGCTCCTCTCATGGTGTGGCCCTAACCCACTCCCCCTGTTCCTCCCTCACCAGCAGATGAAAGCAGTGCTGCCATTAAGTAAAAGCAATGGGTGCATTTGCAGCCGCTAGTGTCTCTCCCACCCTGAGGCAGAGGCGTAGAGTTGCTGGCTGGGCAATGTAGCCCCTACAGTGGTGAGATACCTCACTGCCTGCCCAGGATTCAAGCACTCTTAGAAGCCAGCACTTGGGCTCCCATCTGAGAGGGAGGACTGGGACTGCATCTGACCCCAGCACCTGGTGCAGCTTTCCTTGCTCTAGCTATTTCTGCCTTAGGCAAGTGCCTGGCTTCCCTACTGGCAAGACATTCCTAGGGGCTCTTCTTGGCTCACCCTGGGCAGGCTGAGCAAGGCTCACCTGGGTAGGCTCACCAAGCCCCCACCTGTGTTGCCTGGCTAGGAACCCCTGCCTCATAGTGGGAGAGATACTAGCAGCTGCAAAAGCACCTGCCACTTTTACTTCCTGGTGGCACTGTGCAGGAGTGCACAGTGCCATGGGCTCAGCTGCAACTGGAGCAGCTGACATAGCATTAAGGTGTACAAATGGGTTATAGTGCCTTAACTAATCGGGCCTAAATTTGATACCTGCTTTATGCAGGTATCAATTTAGTGCCAGATCACCCCAAGTCACCATATTTAAGGTGCATAAAGGACAGGTTCATGTAGGCCCATCCTTAATGTACCTTAAATATGATGATTAATGTGACGTTAATTGCCTTACTTCGCTTTAAGGGTGCACGTGTAGTCATGCCCACTATCTATAATGTCTATAGTGTGTCTATAATATTGGACCTAAGTCAAGTTAAAGTTCCTCCCAAGCTGAACAGCCCACTGGGCTAGTATGGTTAAGATACAACTCTTTCTATAGCCAGTGATGCACAAGAGAGTGATTAGGCTAATGATTTATCTAGACATCTTTCACTACCCAGTCAAAATGACTATGTACATGTTTATACTCGGGTTGACATGGAAGAGCCTTCAGTATGAGTATATAACACATTCCAAACATTCATCTGGAGTTGCAGCAAAATGATCCTAAGTCATATCTGCTCTAGTGTGGGTGTTTCCAGCATTTCAAAATGATAGGAAATGCTGTTATGATGATTTGGTATTACTTTTCACAAATGTAGCTCACTACTCAGATCTATAGAATTCAACATCAGAGTTCTCTCAAAACTTCATTAAGTTTTAGAGTGTTGGATGGAAGGATCTAATTTGTGACAATTACTGTTTTTATTATTGAAAGTGTTAATTTATTGAGAGTAAAGGCTTTGTTACACAGTAATTTTGGGCAGCTCCAGGAGCTCTTAACCCCTGGATTGTCTGCACTAGTTTTAAGGGCATGTTATGCTGCTTAAAGTTGCACCACTCCGAAGCAAGATTACCTCTGAACTGCATTGCCCAGCTTGAGTTACCTTAGTATAAACACACTACCTGCCTCCTCCCCCACTGGCCCAGATTAGGTCCACTGCTCCCATACCCTCTCCAGCACCCCAGATTCCTGCTCACTGCCCACCCCCTACTCACTTGTGGCTGTCTGTGCTGTCTATCCTGGGGAGAAGGCAGAGAAAAGTTAACTTGCCTACTCAGCCATCACGGCTGCAACTTCTGAACTCTGGGCCAGACTTAGCCCAGAGACGAGCAGCTGCCCAGCAGTGGTAGCAACATCTGGGCAAGCAGGCTAACCCTTCCCTGCCTGCTCTCCTGGGACAGATAACATGGGAAGCCAATACTAAGCAAGAAGGAGGCAGGGGGGCTGTGGGGGGGGGGGGGGGAACCTCACGGGCAGGATGGGAGCCCCAGGTGCAGGGGGGGGTTCCTCCCTGAGGGACAGGGGACAGAGGGGAAGCGGGGAACATGAGGGAGGGGGATTCTTACTTCTTAGTCCTCCATGCCTCTTCTGTCCTAAATGTGGGACTACTCTAAACTCCAGCTAGCACTTACACTGATTAACATTTAGGGAGCTTACAGTGTAAGGTGTAACAAGGCCTTAACTACATGTGAAGCTGCAAGTTTCAGTCCCATTGTCTTAAAAAGGGTGATAGAAAGGGTGTTTTGTTTATGTTCAAAAGCATCAGTTCCCACGTTCGATAATAAAATGAGGGCTAAGCCGCAAAGTTATTCTACAAAAAATGTGGAACAACTTTGTGACCTGGTTCCTATTGTGCCATTAATTGTGAACATGTGGCCAGGTGTGCTCCCAGGACTGGGAGCCCTGTCAGCTGATGGGTCTACCAGTCATGGGGATGTACCATGTGCTCCCACAGCTGGGAGTCTGCAGCTGACCTGGGATCCCAGGCTCAACAGCAGACCATGGGGTCTGCTGTGTGCTCCCATCCTCAGGGGTGCATGGACCCCTGCAGCTAGGACCTCTAGGAGCAGACCCCCACAGGAGCATGCTACTTGCCAGTGCAGGGGGAGCCTGAGATCATGATTGCTTGCTTCAATCATGCAAGCTAGAAAGCAACCAGTGAAGGTAACAGCTTGCTGCAAGAAGAAGCCAGCTCTGTTGAAGAGGCTAGAGTCTTAAGTGGCTGGGAAAGGGTACAGGATTTTGTTTTGTTTGTTTGTTTGCTTAAAGCCTGGACTTTGCTTCGGAGAACTGGCTGAGGAGCTCATAAGGAAGTGAACTCTCCCAAAGAAACCAACAAGGTAAAATGACCCGCTTGCACAGTTCAGAATATTTGTGATCAATATTTGGTTTTTAACTTGCTGCATATTATTGTTACAAACATACCAATGGGGTTCATTATAGGAAGTCTGTGAGTAAATCATCCTCATGCTTTTAACTTCTAACTTGTAGGTAAGGCTTCCCATGAAAACCTGAAACTTTCAACTCTGCTGTAAGACCTCTGCTGAGTTGCTTTTCACACCACAAACCTGGGCAGGTGGCAATCTGAGGTTGTTTATAATCCCAAAAATGTGTTTGTTTTTTCACCCTTGCAGTTTGGTATTTTTCCCTATTTTTGTCATGCTTACTTTTGAGCCCTCTGAGCTTTTATTTATTTGTGTAGCACCTAGTACAGAAGGACCAAAATCCCTGATTGAGACTCCCTTAGGGTATTACAAATAATTATTAAAAATGGAAACATTTTCTTTGTGCCATTTGGAGAATTTATCTTGAGTGAGTTCTGAATTGCAGCTTTGAAGATTACTTTTTCTTTTTCTTTTTAACTGTGGATGAAAAAAATACCCCCAAAACCACAGACTTTAAAAAAGTGTTAGGGATGGACCCATTTTAGATATTTCACAGTGATAAGAAATGTTTGCTTTTGAGCTGACAATTTGTATGCAAATGAAAACAATGGAATTATGGCTGCTGTTCTCTCATAACCTTAGTTGTATTGCTTACTGGGTGTCTCTACAGTAAAGTGCAATGCTTTTGTCAAAATTACCAGTGTTTTTAGAGAAGTAATTCTGAGTAGAATTAAAATGACCCCCTCGCACCATAAAGGGCAGTGGAAGGGGAGGAAAAGAAGGAAAAGAGTAAATTGGTGCATTTCTGTTAAGTATATGTAGAGTACAGTTATTTCAATCCAGGCCGTTCTGCAAAGTGACACATGAGCTAGTACTTTGTTGCTATTATTGAATAATTCTCTGGGTGCTTTCTTAGGTGTTCTGGTCAAACTCCATCATGGGAACTTGTATATTTTTCTTTCTAAATGCATTCCAATATTCTTGAAATGTTTGGTTTTAGAACATTATGGCCTGAAACAGTAGAGAGCTGGGCACCCTCAACTCCTATTAAAGTCAGTAGACATTAAAAATGCCTAGTAACTCACAGGATCTTCTTCTTAAACAGAGGGCATTGAATCATATGTTTCAGCACCTGTGAAATGCTTTGACCCTGATTTAGTGTGCAGGGTCATATTATCTGGCCCTCAGGGCTTGCCAGAAGTCTGGAAATCAAGCACCACTCCCCCACCACCAAATTTCTGGACCTGTGGGGAGCCCTGTGGGCCAGATGACATAGCGCTAGGGGACAGATCTGGCCCAGGGGCCAGATCTGGCCCTGAGGCCAGGGAATGAGCACTCCAGGTTAAAGGCATAAAAAGTCTTTGTTGAGTAATGGCATGTGTGGGAGAGGTTCAGTCCATCCCCTCGGTCTCTCTTCTGGCCAGTGGTCTTGGGTGGCTTGGGTCTGGCTTGTAACATGGGTCTTAGGTCTGTGGTTGGTGATGGCTTGTGGCGTGCTCAATGTTGATGTCTCTCAGCCATCAGACAGTATGGGATACCATGAGGCACCTTTTCAATTTTACATAGCAGTGGGGTCACAGCATGCTCTTGTTACTTAGGTTGCATGTGGTGTCACATCATAACTTTTTCCCCTTTGGGTATCAGACAGTGGGGTCACAGCAGTGGGGTCAGCACCTGTGAAGTGTTTTGGTTTGGGGATGAAGTGGCAGAATACATTATTAAAGATTTCTGTGGCACTGTTTGATTTTATGAGTTGTATCTGCTTTCCATCTGATTTTTTTTTTTCTGGACCAAAAGAGCCACAGAAATATACTTTATGGCTTTATTTTATTATTTCTGTTTCTGGTGTAAACAAATAAGTCCACATAAATATGTATCTACAAAATGTTAACTTTACATTTTCAGCATAATTAAGTTATTTGAAATAATGGGGAGTCACTGTTTTACTCAAAACAATGCAACTCCTAGAGCAAGGCAGAGTCCACTGGTGCCCTGCAGGCTGGATACAACCCATGAGAGGCTAATGTGTGGCCCTCCCCAGCTTCTGCCCAGCCATTGCTGCTCCCATTGCAAGGCAGCATGGCAGGAAGCTAGTGAGCTTGTTGCCCATGCACTAGAGCTAGTGGGGACTCTTGGACAGGGAGCTCAGACTGCTTCCGTCAAAGCAGAAGAAAGGTAATCATTCACATGGGGGTAGGAGCAAGGGTGGATTTGTGCAGCAGGCAGGGATCACTTGCATGATAGTGGTAGCAGGGGGGCTCGTGCAGCAGCAGTAAGGGGCTCACACTTCTCCCATGGCACTGGGATTGGATGTGGTGGTTGTCTTGAGGAGCAACCCATGTGGTGTGTGGCTTATGACCTGTGCAGTGTATGGTCCCCAGGTACTCTGAAGTTGTACAGCCCTCTCCTACAGCACCATTCTAAAGACTTCAAGTTTTGTTTTTAGGGTGGGCATTTACTAAAAGCCCAAATATGAAGATATTTTTATTTGAAAGCGCTTTAAATCTGGGTCCATATCCAGAGCGGAAATACTATATATTCATAGTATTCCAGTTAAATCACTCTAGTTCAGGTACCTCTAAGCTTTGGATTTTTTTAAATTCAAGTCAAGATGGTGCAAAAGGATGGGGTGCAAAAGAATGGGGGTCCTTCTTTGGGCTCTGTAGATTCATGTCCCATGGAAAATTCACACACACTGCAGACTGGCACTTCATCTATCAGACCTGTCTCAGCTGCCTTCCTCTCAATGGTGCCACTCACTACGGTCAGAGACAAGAGGTGCCACAAGTGCGAGTATGAGAGTAAGAACCTGCCCCACATCCTGTGTGACTGCAAGCACCACCTGAGAGCATGGCAACTACATCGCAGTGGCATCCGGGACTGGCAGGTGAAGGCCATATTGGCTGGTGGCGGCCATAGTCAGGACACTAACCACAAAACAAGCCATTTCAGGCTGTAAAAGCCAACTGTGTCCAGACATCATTGTAATGGATAACGACAACAAAAAGTTTCTGATGATCAACAAGACCTTCCCATTTTAGAACCAGTGCTAGGCTTTCACCAAAGCCCAAGCATGAAAGCTGTCCAAATACAGACCCCTGTCTGATACCCAAAGGGGAAAAAGTTATGATGTGACACCACATGCAACCTAAATAACAAGAGCATGCTGTGACCCCACTGCTATGTAAAATTGAAAAGGTGCCTCATGGTATCCCATACTGTCTGATGACTGAGAGACATCAACATTGAGCACGCCACAAGCCATCACCAACCACAGACCTAAGACCCATGTTACAAGCCAGACCCAAGCCACCCAAGACCACTGGCCAGAAGAGAGACCGAGGGGATGGACTGAACCACTCCCACACATGCCATTAATCAACAAATACTTTTTATGCCTTTAACCTGGAGTGCTCATTCCCTGGCCTCAGGGCCAGATCTGTCCCCTAGCGCTATGTCATCTGGCCCACAGGGCTCCCCACAGGTCCAGAAATTTGGTGGTGGGGGAGTGGTGCTTGATTTCCAGACTTCTGGCAAGCCCTGAGGGCCAAATAATATGACCCTGCACACTAAATCAGGTATGCTAGGCAGTGTGGAGCCTGAACTTGTCATGTGGGGCTAGGAGAGGTCAGGAAGTGGCACAGGACTCCATCTGAACTACCCCAGCATACTAAATCTATTATCTAAGAATGCCTTGCAATCTTACAGCACTGCACCAATTCAGTTACCATTACTTCTGTTCCTATTAATGTTGCACTGCAGCTTCTTAATCCCCTTTACCCCAGGCTAACATAGGCTGCATGACTAACTGAGTGTTTTTAGACTGTATGAACAAACACCTACTATGTACCATGCAGCTACCATGTATGGGGTCCTATGTTCTTTTCCAGTTGTACAAAGGGCATGTAAATAATTCTATGATTTTTAACATCTACTAACAACACTTTAAATATGTTCTTATCAGTTAAAAAAGCCAGTAAAATTGTCAATACTCATGTTCAATTCAGTTTTACTGGAAAAATTACAAGTGCCAGTAGCCCAAATTTCACGTTTACAAAAAAGATGAATGTTCCAGTTTTCATTTAAAAAAGTATATATTCTCCCATACCAAAACCTGAAACGAAAAGTAGAACAGGACAAAATGCATCTTTTTTTTCTTCTTTTTTTTTTGCAAACTCAGATACCATATTGGACTAATTGGCCTGCTGTTGAAAACTAACTGAAAATTGGTTCTAAAGTATAAAGGCAAAAGAGGGATACAATTTAAAGGTGTTTTATTCTCCAATTCAAGCTTGAAATTTTGTCCAGTTACAAAAGTACTTCAATCACTCTTCCCAGCAGAGAAGATCACCCAGTATTTTCTTGTCAATAGTGTTATAAACAGAATATGCATCACTAGAATATACAGAGAGAAGAAACTGAATCATAATACATTCCTGTAATGGTTTCACATTCCTGCTGACATCCAGTGGCTGCCCATTGGAACTACACACTGTACTATACAAGTAATTCCCTTCTTACCAAAGAAATGCTAACACCACTGCAGCAGTTCAAAACATCTCTAATAATCTTGACATGGGGATGTCTGTTTCTTTTGCAGATGCTTGTTTCACCAAACAAATGCTAAACTGAACAGGAAGAAAAGTCTCCAATTTAAATTATACAAAAAGACTTGAACTAATTTCTGGATATGGATGATCCTGAACTTAGAGCTGTTTGATCATCCAAACCTGTTTCCAAACCGGGAAAGTGAAACTGGGAAAACCAAAAAACTCTGGAGGAGAAGATACCTGTGACTGCAAGTTTCCCATGCAAGAGAAGGTAATGAATTATTCTGTTACTACAAAAAGCATTTAATTGTAAACTAATGTTTGTATTACAAAATAACATCATACTATATCCCACGCAATCTAAGTTTTCCTGTCTTGTGTAAAAAAAAAAAAATAAAATCATGCAGCTTCAATTCTCTGTACACTAAGGTAACTTGTTAAATAAATAAATTCATACTCTGCCAGGTATAGTGGGTCCTCTATATTAAGTGGACATTAATATTACCCATGGGCCTAGGCCTGGAGTCCTTACTCAGTCTTTACTCTGGCAAAATTCCTGTGGGAAGGGGAAAAAAAGCTCTGATTTAAGGACAACAAAATTGTCCCACTATTTCTTTCTCAGCAATAGTCTTCTCCTTGAGGACACAATCCAGCAAGAGAGTAAGCATGCATGGTATCCAGGGCTGAATTCTGTTCTGCCTAAATGGACATAGGTGCCTAAGTCCCATCTTACTGCACCTGCTCAAGTCCCTTAAAATCCATGAATACATCTACTTTTATAAACGTTGCCATGTCACCCTTGAGTCACAAAAAAAAGCTAGGAGGAGGAAGAGGACCCACTAACCTTTTTGTATTAACATGTTTTCAGGAACTTGAGCAGGGTGGAATGGGATCACATTTACTCATGTAAGTACCTAATCTGGTCTCATGTATTGGTGGAGAGCCTCATGGATTGTCAGGATCTGGCCCTGGGAAAGTAAATTGATTTTGCAAAACACCTAAGTTCTGCTCTGATAATATGATGTCTTTCAGCTCAGCAAGAGTAAAGTATGTGAAATTTTGTCAATAAATCTGGGTGCTCAAATATATTAAACATAGTAAGCCTTAAAGTAATAAAGTAAAACTTTAACTGGTATGAAAAAGAAACAAAAACATCCAAGTGACAGTGCAGAGCTTAAATGAAGCAGCAGAGAATCTGCAGGCACAAGGAATTATCCCACACATTGTATATTTTAAGGACCGCAAGCTAATACTTCCCACTTCTTTTCCAGAAGCCATACGGTAAACAGCTAGCACTAACAAAGTCAAATATTAATAACCAAGAACTACACATCCTCAAATCCCCTTCCCCCAACCAGCAAAACCCATAGAAATTTACACTGACCAAAGCAAATAGAAAATAAAAGTCAAAGCATTTAAATGGTTGACATTTAGGGATAAAACCAAGCACCCTTTCCATCCTCCTGAATTACTCAAGTTATAACATTAACAAAAAATAAATATACATTGAAATGGACTAACTGACACCCATGACATATAGATATTGAGACGTTATAGCAATAGGGTCTTAATATACAGTATCTCAGGAAGAATTTTTATACTATTTACAGATCATTTAAATGTAATATTTCATCATAATCTTAAGTGATATTGCCAGCTTTGTCCACCCAGGACAGCATTCTCAGCACAATTAGGGTCCTTCCATTAAAGGTTTGGGTTTTGGTTTGTTTTTTTTTTGGAAGAAGCAGTACAGTGAATTTTTTGGGGTACAAAGGGATACTTTTTGCAGAGGCATAGCAGAGAAGCTCCACACCTATGGCAGCCACAGTCAGGAGTGGATCTAGAGAGGGTTCAGTGTCATGGATATTTAAATACCCACCTTCTTGACCATGCTGCAGGAGCAACAGTAGGGACTTTTTTTAAGTCCCCAAATCAGATAAGAACCTCACCTGTCCTCCCCACAATGCCCAGCACCCCTTCCCTGTCCACAGCAGCATGCCCCCTCCCCTAACATTCATCTGGCCTGCTGCTACCCTAAGCAGATTCCTCCTCCCTCAAGGTATTCCTTGCCAGCCCAGGAGCAAACGTGGGGCAAGGGAACCCACCCACCACTGCCTCTGGTGTCTCCTGCTGAGCCCAGCTACAGCAGCTCTGGAAACCCTTCCTCACAACCCTTCCTAACCACAGCTTTTCCAATTCATTTCACAGAAGGGGACTGGCTCCAAAGCTGCTACAGCCTGGCTCATTAGGGGCATTGGGTGAGCTCCCTTACTTGGTGCTTGCTGCCAGGCTGGCAGTGACTGGGTAGGGTTGAGAAACCTGCCTGCTGCAGGTTCTGCTGCCCCCTCCTGAGCCCAGCTAGAGTGGGGTAGAAATGGCTCTCAAGCCCTCCCTCTCCTTGCTCAACTAGGTGTGGTAACAACAGCAGATGTGAAAAGATGAGAATGGGTGGGGAAGGGACATGCTGCTAAGCATGGAGGGGAAGGGCTGAGCATCAAGGGCAGCACAAGATTCTTACCTAATTCGCAGATTAAAAAAAAAAAAAAAGCCCTTGTTCATGTTTTCACAGTGCTATCTGCCCACCTGAAGGTTGGGGGCAGCTGAGGGGGGTGGAGGGGTTGAGGATGGCACCTCTACAATGAAGGTTGCTGCTTCTGCACTCCTTATCACAAAAACCTGAAGCCATGCCCATAATGCACAAGGCAGAACTGGCTACAGTGGTGATGAGTACAATAGCATGATCAGTCAGAGCTCTTTGTACATACTCCCCAACAACAAAGGCAGCATCCAGGACTTATGCCCCAGTCACAGTCCCCCAACTTCACTCAACTTGACTATTTTATTAAGATGAAAAATATCAATTTCATGTTTTCCTCTGAATTTCTGATTTTCTCCAAGAAAAAATACTTCTTATGGTGACTAAACTTAGCCAAAAACAAGAGTATTGAATATCTTGTGAGTCTGTTCACATACAATTTCTATTAGGCACTAAAGAACTGTCTGATATTTTGCGTGCATGTCAAAACTGAATCAAACATCCAGAATTTTTTGAGGATTTCTTCTGTAGTTATGACCTGTTTTTCTTTTAAAACAACCTTCACAATTCACCTCTCTTTTCTCCATCCCAACCCTTTATTATTACATGTAAGCCTTACTCCTGGCCCACATCATCAAGTAAATGTCAACTAAAAATTATCCTCCTACTTTTTCGGTTGTACCAATGTTTAGATTCTTCTAACAAAGCCTTCCTTCAAGGCTAGAAATAGACAGTGAAACAGCCAGAGGCTGAATCAATTCAGTCATTGCAGGTTATTCTAAGATGCACAGATTCAATTGAAACAGAAGTGAACAGACATTTACCTTTGATTCAGGGAGTGCAGCCACATACCTGCAGTGGCTCAGACCAGAAGCTGAGGGGCACTAGAGCATGGCTTTCTGGCTATGTATTCACTACTTCTTCTTACTGCTCCTGAGGTCTCTGGGATTTGCAGTCCAGAATTACAGCAGCAGGACTCTGCAGGGTTGCTCATCCGCTCCTCTTCCTGCTTCCAGGTGCCTCTAAGACTTGTAGTCCACAGTTGCAGCCAGCAATAAATTTGAGCAGAGGAAGGGGTGTTTAACCCCCCTCCCTGGCCCCAGACCCCAGCTGGGATTTGCCTGGGGGAGCAGGGGCAGTCCGCCCCTATAGACTGGGCTGCATCCCCAGCCAGGCTTGCCCGCCTTGTCAGCCAGCCCTCATTGTTCCAGCTAGGGAGCAGAGGGGTGGGTCCAGCCCTGCTTTCTGGAGCAGACAGCACAGCTCAGCCCAGGGCTGCAAAGCGTGCTTGGATGCTGGGGATTATGGTTTAAATTCAGCCAGAAAGGGGTCTGGGACAGATGTTTTGTAAACTGGTTTGACCCAAATCAGTTAAGTCTGATACTACATTTAACCAGGTTTATCTTAAACCAGTTTCAGCTATTTTGAAAGTGGTTTATGTGCCCTGAGCTTCTGTTCAATTAAAGTTTTACCAGTTTATGATCATTTAAACTGGTTTATGTGTAATTTATGTCCCTAGCCCATAGGTTTCAGTGGCCACAAATCCTCACAGAAGTTATCTTGAATTGTACATAAGACTAATTGAGCACTCCTTGATCTATTCACTTGTATCCTTAGCCTCTATCTTTAAAATCTGAATCTTGTGAACTGGATTATGTCCCACTGCCTGCTTTGGCAGCACCAAATCCCATCCATCCTTACTTCAGATACATAAAATGTTATACCATGGAGCTTAAATCTTTAAGATATTTTAGTTTCTGAAACATTATTTTGAACCTGATTCAATGTTTTAATTTGTGTAGAGGTGTGAACTGTAACAGGCTTGAAAAATACGAGCATCTCTTAACAAAAAACTGTTATTTTACCAATATGCTAAGCAACAACTGTATCATTTATTGGCAGTAGCATAACTAGCAGTGGGCAACAAGCGGTCAGCTATGGGTGCTGGCATCAAGGAGGCACCAGAATGAATTTTAATTGGGTTTTGCCATACTGCATGGCCAAATCCATGATTGTCCCTTGCTATCACTGACTGGAATCAGCAGCACTTGGGAGTCAAGGATGGCCTGACTGATGGATCAGTACGAGGCTTATATCCCTAGACCTCTCGTCAGCCCCATGCTACTCAAAAAACACCACATGGTGGGGGAAGGTGTTGGCACAACCATGGTGTTAACATGACCGCTTACAGTAGCTGCTGCCTTTGTCACCAAAGTAATAGGAGTGAGCCACAATGGAGGCTACCCAGCAGCTGTGTTAACTCCTTGGCTTTTGGCTGTGTCACCACCTGCTCCCTCTCCACACCAGCCCCCTCCCCCACCCCCTCAGTATCTGTTTTGTGCACAGATATTACCAGTTACACCTCTATTTATTGGTACTCAGTGATGTTAGCTCAGGTATCTCTTCCAAAATAGATGGTATAAGAGAAACGGGAGAATTTTGCCTTATTCTGGATATGGAGAGTTATTTTACATGTCATTAATCATTTAAAAGCTGCTAGCTAGCAAATGCAAAACCAAACACCTATGTGCTAGATATACACAGCTTTATATTGCCCTTGTTGCCCCTTACCACTGTTCAGAGCACCTGACAGTGCTAGTCTGAGCTGGGAAGTAGACTCTGTTAGTGAAAGTATATCCCCCGTCCCCAGTCCTCTGTCCCCCCCCAATACATGCTTTATTGCTTCACTTGTTATTATGTTTTCTTCCATTCTGAAGCCTTGTTAGTATGTAATGGGTTGTCTGAGTCACATGCTATTTACTCTGCTCCCTGACCGCATGATTGCAAATTTGTAAACAGGAGAATAATGAAATATAAGTAGGTCATGCATACTTTTCATGCACAAATAACTTATTTCATTTGCAAATATGGATATTTGTCTGGGCTGAAATTCATGAATTCATGAAGAACAAGGCCAAGATGCAATGGAAGTTCCATTTAAGACCTGTACTCAGTGCTGGCTCTTGGCACAGGAAAAGATTTTACCCATTAAGAATAGCTGCTTTCCAAACAGTCATGCCAATAATCATAGATTTATGTGAGTGTTTGCAAATGTCTAATAAAAAGGGGCAATATCAAGATCAGACTGAACAGCCATTCAAACCTCAAACAAACATCCATTAATGCTATTTCTAAAGTATTTGGCTAACTCCAGTGTTTACTGATATTTCATATTTTCTGCTTAAAGGTAGATTTTGCAAGTACCTTAGCATTTTGACATTTCCAGGTCAGTCTTGACCAGTAATGCTCAACCCCCCTCCACTCCTCCCACCACCCCCACACACACGCATACAAAACCAAGCTCCTCTACTCCCATCTCCAAAACGAAATGCTGGGTTCAGCTGAAGATTTTCATTTCACCTCAGAAAGCTTTTCTAACTCCTTTCATTGTCACCTCTTACACTGGCAACTTACTTCTATCCTTGGGTATTTATTTTTATTGTGGGAATACCTAGAATTCCCTGTCATGGACCTGGCTTTCATTGAGGTAGGAGCTTTACCTACACAAAACAAAAAAGCCATTCCTGTCCTGAATTGATTTTACAAGCTAAAAAGAAGACAAAAGGCAAAAGGTGTATCCAAATGGGGAACAGAAAAAAATAATGAAACCACATTGATGAATTAGTCTTACTTCCCTTTATTTAAAAGACACATCTACCTCAGGACCTTCAGAGACTATTCTCAATCACTGAACAAAGAGTTGCATAAAAATTGCAACCTCATGTCCAGATACTTATATCCTTCATATATATTTAACAGGAAGAAGGTAGGGCAAGGTGAAACCTTAAAGACTCATTCAGAGGCATCAGGTTTTGTAGGCAACAACCTACTTTGTCAGATGCTATGAATAGACTGCTACTGTAGGTTGTTGCCTACAAGTTAAGTTGTTTAGAAAAGCTCATGCCTCTCTGAGTCAAGAGGTCTCCATGCCATCCTGCTCCCCCGTTGCCTGACTTCAGACTAATATAATTTAAATGCCATTATGGGCTTGAGCCCAAAACTGAGTTTCATCAAAGTTTTGGGATTCTTGGTATATCAGGTTAAGATTTAAGCCATGTTAAAAGTCAAGTCAGAGGGCATCTCAAGGCCAGTTGGCTGGCATGATTTAGGCACACCAGTCTCTATAGTCAAAGGCACACAAAAGAAGAATTGTGTCTGCCCATCTTTGCCTCCACAGATAAGGTACCCATTAATTAACAGCTGAGGGGCTTCCCCTGTCATGAGTCAAGATCCATGCTTGAACTCATTCCCCACAGTCATAGCACATTACCTTAAATTATGCCACTGTATCCCATACCACTTAAAATAAGGAAACAAATCTAGATCCAGATATCTCTCAGATTTTGCTGTCCTTCTGCATGGGGGTTTGCGTTGGACCTAGTATAAACAACACAGCATGTTTTTACTTTTTAAGGTCTTTGTTTCAGGAACCATGTTTTCTTTTGTTAGAAGAATGATTATAAGCTTTAAACAAATAATGAATAAACATATTCAAAATGGCTTGCTTATTATTTAGTTACAGAAGATAATGATAGTTTGGGGACAATATTTTAATACATAGCCTAAATAGTTTAGGCAAACATATTTTTAAACTATAGTGAATGCACAGGTATTATAACATGTAAATACACAATTGTGTAATTGAACAGAACTATTTAATTGCATACACAAATACAGCACTTGCATTTACATTTGTAAACAGGTGCTTATTTGTTTGAAAATGTGTCCCTGTATTATATAAAAATTGGCAAAATAGAGCATGGATAGGGACCAGAAAAAGCACCTTTGACTTTTGTGGTAGGTTGCTGTTAAGTCCATGTGGCTGAATCCATTTTGGTTAATAATATAGTATAATGGATAGTGATTTGCTTCCCATGATGTGACTGAGATATAAGGATGAATTGATTGTATATTATTTCAAAAGTAAATCACTGGAAACTGGGGGAGATCACCCACATGGTCACATGGAAATGGTAGGCAGGAAATATCTGTGAGATGGTGGCTCTCTGCTTGCTCCGCCTGCATAGTGGGGGATTTCTGGGTTACAATGCTCAGGCAGATTCATCATAATACTATGAAGGTACACTCCCTGGAAAGCCATTTGCTTAGGAAGATTCAAAGACACACTAAAATTATTAAGAAGAATCACTGAAGTGGATTGGCAAACTGCAGTTGTCTTTTTTTGAGCTATATACAGTGCAGCACCTGCTTAACTCTGCCCAATTATGCTATAGAGAAGTTTGGACTAACACAAACAATATATTATCTCAGTGTTTTTCTCACTGCTTTCTATAGATAACTTGCAGCCTTTCTGTGTGTCTGCAGATGTGAACATTTGTGTTAGATCAGGGCTGTCCAATTGGTAGGCAGCAGGATGGATGCAGTCCATGAGGGGTTAATGTGTGTCTATGGGATCCCTCTTAGCTGCTGCTGCTTCTATTGCTCCAATTGCTGCAGCAATGGCAGCTGGGGTCTGGAGCAGAATAGCATGGCAGAAGGTCCGGTGAGCTCACTGCCTGTGCACTAGTGCCAGTGCGGGGCTTATGCTGGGGACTTGCACTGCCTATGTGGGAGCAGCTGTAGTTGGGCAAAGAATTGTCTGCACGGTGTTGGAAGTGGGGTGGCTTATATGGCAGGACAGGAAAGGGAGGGGTCTTGTGCTCCTCACTTAGCAGCAGTAGGGTGGGATTGCCTGCACGATAGTGGCAGCAGGGGGGCTCATGTTGCTTGCACAGCATAGTTTCATAGTTTCTAGGGTCGGAAGGGACCTGAACAGATCATCAAGTCTGACTCCCTGCCCTGGGCAGGAACCAGTGCTGGGATCATAATACCCCAGCCAGATATCTATCCAACCTCTTGTTGAAGACCTGCAAGGTAGGGGAGAGCACCACCTCCCTTGGGAACCCATTCCAGAGCCTGGCAGCCCTAACCATAAAGTAATGCCTTCCGATATCAAGCCTGAACCCCGGTGAGTTTATAGACGGCCACCAGATCCCCTCTCAATCTTCTCTCGTGGAGGCTGAATAGATTTAGGCCCTTTAATCTATCTTCATAGGGCCTGGCCTGCTGTCCCCTGACCATGCGAGTGGCCGTCCTCTGGACCCTCTCAAGGTTAGCCTCATCTCTCTTGAAGTGTGACACTCAGAACTGGATGCAGTACTCCAACTGTAGCCTGACCAGTGCTGCATAGAGGGGAAGGATCACCTCCCTGGACCTGCTAGTGATGCATCTGTAGACCCATGACAAGGTGAGGTTAGCCTTACTGACTGCTTCCTCGCATTGGCAGCTCATGTCCATCCTGGAGTCAACAATGACTCCAAGATCCCTTTCAGCCACTGTGTTGTTGTGAAGGGTGTTCCCCAGCCTATAGGTATGTTGCAGGTTCCTTCTCCCTAGATGCAGCACCTTACACTTGCCTGCATTGAATTCCATTCTATTCTCATCCGCCCACCTCTGTAACCTGTCTAGATCTAGTTGGATTCTGTCCCTCCCCTCCAAAGTGCCCACTTGTCCCCATAAGTCCGTGTCATCAGCGAATTTGAACAGTGTGCTTTCCATGCCCACCTCCAAGTTGCTGATAAAGATGTTGAATAGCACAGGCCCGAGGACCGAGCCTTGGGGAATTCCACTACCCACATCTCTCCAGGTCGAAAACAACCCATTCACCACCACTCTCTGGGTGGAACCATTGAGCCAATTTGTCACCCATCTGACTGTGTAGGAATCAGTGCCACAGCCGCCTAGTATTTTTTTATAAGAATGGGGTGAGAAACAGTGCCAAAGGCCTTTTTGAAGTCTAGATAGATGACATCCACCTCAATCCCCCGTTATCCAAGGACTTTGTGACCTGGTTGTAAAAGAAAATGAGGTTAGTCAGGCTGGATCTGCCCACAATGAACCCGTGTTGGTTGCCCCTGATTACCTCCCATGCTGGGCCCCCACAGATGTGTTCCTTGATAATTTTTTCAAAGGTCTTCCCAAGGACCAAGGTGAGACTAACTGTCCTATAGTTACCCGGATCCTCCTTTCTACCTTTCTTGTAAATGGGGACCACATTGGCCCTTTTCCAGTTCTCTGGGACCTGGCCAGAGCACCATGAATGCTGATACAGCCATGCCAGGGGCCCTGCTATGACCTCCGCCAGTTCCCTCAGTTCCCTCGGATGAAGAGCATCGGGACCTGCTGATTTATACATGTCCAGCCCCTCCAAGAGTTCCCTAACCCTGACCCTTGGCATGGTGCTTTGTCCCCTGAACCTGTCCGTAATTCTAGTGGAGGAGTTGTCCTGGTTCCTGCTCAGAAATATGGAGTCAAGGACCTCATTGAAGACATCAGCTTTTTCCTTTGCTGCAATCACTAGATTGCCAAGCCTGTCCTGTAGGGCTCCACACATTACCTGGTGCCTTCTTCTTACTCCCTATGTATTTGAAGTTCTGCATGCATTGGAGGTCCCAGGCAGCCCATGCAGCTCACACTGTAGCCTGTAATCTGTGTAGCATGCAACCCCTAGCCCCTCTAAAATTGGACAGCTCTGGTTTAGACGGGCAGCTGGTATATATGGGCACATGTAAGTCAGATCTAAAGTTTGTTGAAGTTCATGGAATGACCTCCCTCACTTCAGTGGATTTGGATTCTTAATCCCTTTAAATTCACTGAGTTTAACTGAGGATGTAAGAGACAGGAGAATCAGGTTTTAGGTACAAAGCATAATACATTTCCACATATATATTCATTAATATAAACCAGGGGTAGGCAATGTATTTTTGCCAGTGACAAAAAAACTACTGTCTACCTTGGAAGGTGCTGGAGTGCTGGCATGCCAGAAAAACAAAATGAGGGTTGGTGCAGGGGGAGGGGAGGGGTGGTACATGGCAGGATTAAATATTACTATATTTAATAATCATAAATGTTGCCTTTGTTGTTGTGTATTCCTTTTTTGTTAAGCATGCTGCAGTGAGAGAGAGAAAAAAGAGAAATAAGAGAAAGCAGAGAGAGAGAGAGAGAAAGAAAAAAGAGGAGGGAGAGAGAGAGAGAGAACCAGACACACACACACACACACACAAAACCACATGTGCCCAAACACAGAGAACCAGAACAGACAATTGCATACACACACATCCAAAACCACAGACACACAGAACCAAAGGCAGACAACCACACAAAACCAGATGTGTGGGCACACAGAGCTGGGCTCCTGGGCCACTGGACAAAGTTCTACCCAACAATGTCCTGGGCCTGCCAGAGCCCCTGTGCTTCCCTGGGGAGCCAGCCCCTGGGCTGCAGCACAGCTGGCCGAGGCCCCAGCCCAGGGCCTGCCCATCAGCCCAACCACCCACCCACTCCACACTGCTAAGCCCAGAAAGGCGCAGTGCTCCTGGCAAGGAGCAGCACCAGCATCATCCCAGTGGGGGGATGGGCCAGCACTGGGCTTGGAGTGGGTGGGAGTCAGGTGGGCTCAGCTGCAAGCTCTGCTGCAAGTAGCCTGGGCTTCATTGTTGGCAGGAGCTACCCAGAGCTGGGGCTGGCTGCAGCTGGAAGGCTGAAAACAGTTGCATGCTCACCTGGAAGTGGGTGGTGGTTAGGGGGGCTGAGGCAGCACAAACCCGGCCTCCCTCCAATGCTGGCACAGAGCTAATGACTGGGCTCTGCAGTCCATCACAGCTGTTTGTAGCCTTCCTGTGCTCTGGGCAGCTGCAGCAAGCAGCGGGTGGGCTACAAACAGCTGCGCTGGGCTCCACGGCTCTGGAATCAGCTCCATGCTGGTAGACACTGCATGCACACCTCAGAGAGGACAGCAGGGATAGACCCTGGCCTTGAGGCAGCGCAGCCCTCCCACTGTCCGCTTTGAGGTGCACATGCAGTCACCACCAGCATGGAGCTGATGACAGAGCTGTGGAGCCTGGCGCAGCTATTTGCAACCTGCCTGCTACTTGCTGCAGCTGCCCAGAGCCCACGCTGGCTCCAAACAACTGCACCGGGCTCTGAAGCCCAGTCATCAGCTCTGTGCTGGCAGCAGGGGAGAGACTGGCGTTGTGCTTCATCAGGCCCCTCCCGCACTGTCAGCTCCAAAGCATGCACACACACACTGGTACAGAACTGATGCTGGAGCCTGATACAGATGTTTGCAGTCTCCAAGCTGCAGCCAGCCCCAGCTCTGGGTAGCTGCTGCCAACCATGGAGCCTGGGCTGCTTGCAGCAGGGCTTGCAGCCTCTCACCTGCCTGCTAGGTGCAGCCCAGGGTCCATGGCTGGCAGCAGCAATGCAGAGCCGGGGCTGGAGGCAGAGTGCTGAGCAAAATGGCCTCGCGTGCCATGCTCTGCACACCGACCCCTGATATAAACCATAGTTCAAAAATGATTTGATTTAAATAAAGAAGTAAGAGAGAGAGAAATTTATGAAGGATTGACAAAGGTGGTCAGACATTGGAACACGCCACCTGGAGAAGTTCTGGAATCTCCATCCTTGAAAACTTTCAAAAGCAGGTTAGAAAGACACTTGATGGAGATTAGTTAGTCTGGGATGATCCTCCCTTGAGCAGGGGGCTAAACTAAACTACCTTATGAGAGCCCTTCCAGTCCTACTTTTCTATGATCTTATGATTTGGTTTCAGCAAAACTGGAGTGATGCACTAGGTTCAGCAAGCAGGTTCCAGATGGCTACAGCAGCAAAAGAGAATGGTTTTGAACCAATAGTAGTAAAACCTTGTAAAGGGACAACGAGAAGGTCGAAAACAGTTTAGTGGAAGAAGCTAAAAGAGCCATAGCCATGGATACTATTATCTGTGAAAGATGAACAAAGTTACTGAATTTTTTTTAATTAAGAACATTTCTGTAGCCTGGTATGTTGAATTAGACATTGCCTGTTGCAGATGTCATTGCATTTTTGCTGAGAGGCTTCTTTTACTCCTGCCCAAACATGGACACATCCTGAAGCAAGACATTAAAGTACAATTGGCTAAGGCCCAACTACAATATGTAAGATTTAGGAACAGTCACACAGATTATATCCCACTCATCATGATGTCTGTGGTCCCCAAAAAGCTACAGATATGGGTACAGTATTCTTACTCAAACAATATAGAACATCTTCCAATCTCTTCTGCCATATATAGTTGCTATATTTTCTACTCTGATATTCATTCTAACAAGTCTGAAGAGAAAATTTGCTGAAAACATTATCTGAATTGTAAATCCTATGTGTAAGTGCTTGTGTACATCAATCTCTGTCAAAAAGATGAGTCTGCTTTATTTATCTCTCTTTATTGGTAAAAGAAATAGAAGTGGTAAAGGAAGTGACAGAACAGGAACTGACTGAGAGCTCATGGTTGCTTTGTTATAGATTCATAGATGTTAGGGTCAGAAGGAACCTCAGTAGGTCATCGAGTCTGACCCCTGCCCTGGGCAGGAGAGAGTGCTGGGGTCAGATGACCCCAGCTAGATGCTTGTCCAGTCTCCTTTTGAAGACCCTCAGAGTAGGGAGAGCACCACCTCCCTTGGAAGCCCATTCCAGATTATGGCAACCCTTACTGTGAAGAAGTGCTTTCTAACGTCCAACCTAAATCTGCTCTCTGTCAATTTGTGGCCATTGTTCCTAGCTACTCCAGGGGGTGCCTTAGTAAATGAAGGATCTCTGATTCCCTGCTGCCCTTCCCTGATGAATTTATAGGCAGCCACAGATCACCTCTCAGCCTTCTCTTGCAAAGGCTGAAGAAAGGGATCCAGGTCCCTCAGTCTCTCCTCATTGGGCTTGCCTGCAGGCCTCTGACCACATGAGTGGCCCTCCTTTGAACCCTCTCAAGATCCTCCGCATCCCTCTTGAAGTTTGGCGCCCAAAACTGGCTGCAGCACTCCAACTGCAGCCTGACCAGTGCTGCATAGAGGGGAAGCATCACCTCCCTGGACCTGTTCATCATGCATCTGCTAAGTTAGCCTTGTTGATTACTTCATCACATTGATGACTCTTGTTCATCTTGGGGTCAACTATGACTCCAAGATCCCTTTCCAATGCTGTGCTGCTGAGAAGGTCATACCCCAGCCTGTAAGTGTGTTGGTGGTTCTTTTTACCCAGGTGAAGCACTTTGCACTTGTCTTTGTTGAACTGCATACTATTTCATTCTGCCCATTTTTCCAACCTGTCCAGATCCACCTGGATCTGTTCCCTACCCTCTGGTGTGTTAACTTTGCCCCATAATTTGATATAATCTGAAAACTTGGACAAGGTGCTCTCCACGGCCTTGTCCAAGTCACTGATGAAGACATTGAATAACACCTGTCTAAGGACTGAGCCTTGCGGGACTCCACTACCGACAACTTTCCAGGTCAATATTGACCCATCCACCACCAGTCTTTGGGTATGACCCCTAAGCCAATTTGCCACCCACCTGACTGTCTCATCATGTATATCACAGCCTGTCAGTTTATTTATGAAAACAGAATGACATCTACCTTGACTCCTGCATCTAAGCATTTTGTGACCTGGTCATAAAAAGAAACAAGGTTAGTCAGGAAGGATCTCCCTGCAGTGAACCTGTGCTGGTTTCCTTTCAGCATTATTTCCCCTGCTGGGCTCCCACAAATGTGATCCTTAATGTTTTTTTCCAGAGTTTCCCAAGGATAGAGGTGAGACTAACTGGCCTATAGTTTCCTGGTTCCTCCCTCCTCCCCTTCCTGAAAATAAGGACCACATTAGCTCTTTCCCAGTCCTCGGGACCTACTGGAGCACCATGAGTGCTTGAACAGCTGTTCCAGTGGCTCTGCTATGACACTGGCCAATTCCTTCAGCACCCTTGGATGAAGTTCATCCGGGCTCACTGATCTGAACACATCCAGCCTGTCCAAGTGCCCCTTCACTAAATCTGCGCTAACAGTTGTTGGGCTGGTGTCCCTCCTGTGTCTATCTATGATCCAATCGGGAGATTTGTCTTGGTCTGTGTCTAGGAATACAGATGCAAAGAACTCATTGAAGAGCTCAGCTTTCATAGATTCATAGATTCATAGATGTTAGGGTCGGAAGGGACCTCAATAGATCATCGAGTCTGACCCCCTGCATAAGCAGGAAAGAGTGCTGGGTCTAGATGACCCCAGCTAGATACTCATCTAACCTCCTCTTGAAAACCCACAAGGTAGGGGAGAGCACCACCTCCCTTGGGAGCCCGTTCCAGACCTTGGCCACTCGAACTGTGAAGAAGTCCTTCCTAATGTCCAATCTAAATCTGCTCTCTGCTAGCTTGTGGCCATTGTTTCTTGTAACCCCTGGGGGCGCCTTGGTGAATAAATCCTCACCAATTCCCTTCTGTGCCCCCGTGATGAACTTATAGGCAGCCACAAGGTCGCCACTCAACCTTCTCTTGCAGAGGCTGAAAAGGCCCAGTATCTCTAGTCTCTCCTCATAGGGCTTGGTCTGCAGGCCCTTAACCATACGAGTGGCCCTTCTCTGGACCCTCTCCAGGTTATCCACATCCTTCTTGAAGTGTGGCGCCCAGAATTGCATGCAGTACTCCAACTGCGGTCTGACTAGCGCCTGATAGAGGGGAAGTATCACCTCCCTGGACCTATTCGTCATGCATCTGCTGATGCATGATAAAGTGCCATTGGCTTTTTTGATGGCTTCATCACACTGCCGACTCATGTTCATCTTGGAGTCCACTAGGACTCCAAGTTCCCTTTCCACCTCTGTGCCACCCAGCAGGTCATTTCCTAGGCTGTAGGTGTGCTGGACATGTTTCCTCCCTAGGTGCAGCACTTTGCATTTCTCCTTGTTGAACTGCATTCTGGTGTTTTCTGCCCACTTGTCCAACCTATCCAGGTCTGCCTGCAGCTGTTCCCTGCCCTCCAGCGTGTCCACTTCTCCCCATAGCTTTGTGTCATCTGCAAACTTGGACAGAGTACATTTCACTCCCTCGTCCAAGTCGCTGATGAAGACATTAAAGAGTATCGGTCCTAGGACCGAGCCCTGCGGGACCCCACTGCCCACACCTTTCCAGGTCGAGACCGACCCATCCACCACGACTCTCTGGGTGCGACCCTCTAGCCAATTTGCCACCCACCGGACTGTGTAGCCATCCATGTCACAGCCTCTTAACTTGCTCACCAGTATGGGGTGGGATACCATATCTAAGGCCTTCCTGAAGTCTAAGTATATGACATCCACCCCTCCTTCTGTGTCCAGGCGTTTTGTAACCTGGTCATAGAAAGAGACTAGGTTGGTCAGGCACGATCTGCCTGCCACAAACCCGTGCTGGTTTCCCCTCAGCATAATTTGTCCTGCCGGGCTCTCACAAATGTGAGCCTTGATAATTTTTTCAAAGACTTTGCCAAGGATGGAGGTGAGACTGACTGGTCTATAGTTGCCCGGGTCCTCCTTCCTCCCCTTTTTAAAAATGGGGACCACGTTGGCCCTTTTCCAGTCCTCTGGGACCTGGCCCATGCGCCACGAGTGTTTGAATATTCCTGCCAGTGGTTCTGCAATGATGTCGGCCAGTGCCTTCAGCACCCTCGGATGGAGCTCATCCAGGCCTGCCGACTTAAAGGCATCCAGTTCTTCCAAGTGACTCTGCACCATCTCAGGGTGTACGCATGGAAGTCTGGTGCCTTGCTGCTGTCTCTCTACAACCCCAGTGAGAGACTTGTCGTGCCCCTCGCTTAGGAACACTGAGGCAAAGAACTCGTTGAGGAGTTCAGCCTTGTCCCCCCTGCCCGTCACCAATTGTTTCTGCCCATTTAGCAGGGGTCCTATTCCTCCCTGGGCCTTCCTTTTACTCCCTATGTATCTAAAAAACAATTTCTTGTTGTCTTTTACTTGGGATGCCATCCTCAGCTCCATGGTAGCTTTGGCCCGTCTAACTGCCTCCCTACAAGCACGAGCAGAGGAGGTATATTCATCTTTGGTGATCTCTCCCTGTTTCCACTTTTTATGTGCTCCCCTTTTGTCCCTTAGGCTGTCCTGGATTTCTCTGGTCAGCCAGGGAAGCCTCCTGGCCCCTTTCCCTCTTTTGCCTCGCTCGGGGATCGTCTTGCTTTGTGCCCGAAGGATCATTTCCTTAAGGCACAGCCACCCTTCTTGGGCTCCCATCCCTTCAAAACTCCTACTCTGCAGTGCATCCTTGACTTTGTCCCCCTCTCTGTCACCAATTGCCCTAGTTTGTCCTGTAGGGGTCCTATGCTACCCTGCACCTTCTTTTTGCTCCCTATATACCTGAAGAAGGACTTTTTGTTGTCCTTATTTTTTGTCTCCAGCCTATGTTCTAATCCTGCTTTGGCTTTCCTAACTGATTTTCAACAAGTGCAAGCCAGGGAGGTTTACTCCTCCTTGGTAGCTACCCCCTGTTTCCACATCCTGTATACCTCTTTCATTGCCCTTAGGCAAAGATGGATATTTTCTTTGGAACACTTGAATTATAGGACTAACTGCTGGCTTTGGCAGCTCTCTTTCAGGGAACGGCCATGAAGATAGCCTGTTGGCATCAAGGAATCTTACAATAGATATTGGATGACAATTCCTTCTTCTATGCTGAGCTGAGAATTCAAGAACTTTCTTCTTTACTGGTGACAAATCTAGAAATGTGACTGATTTTTTATTTTTTTTTTTGGTGTGTACTTTTCTCAGCAAAACTCTTTTTCAGTGGCTTTCCCTTATCTTGAAATGGTTGACCTTAAGTCATGGCTTCCAAGTGTGTTAACTGGGCAAGATCTATTTCTTACTGCTCCAAGAATAAAAAAATTTACAAAATATGATATAATTCAGGAGGAAGGAAATGTACTGAGTACAAAAAGAAAGTAACTCTAGAGGGAGGGAACAGAATGAGTCATGACAAGAAAAACAAGATATGCTAGTCAGCTTCAAAAAGAGTCAACATACTGACTGCAAAGTACCATACCAAAGCAATGAGACTTGTTTGTTCCACCTAAAATCGCCGTATAAGCAGCGTTTTATTTAATGGTTAGTTTCCAACTTTTTCATCCTCTTTTGAAATTTAACAAGAGTTTTGTAGAAAATGGTCTATATGACCCAACTAAAGACTTTCAAAGGTTAATCCATATTTCCCACACATGAATCAGTTTTATCCATTCCTACTTTTAATGGAGTCACAAACTCAGTAGGGGCTGTTAGGCACTATTGTACTACAGATTAATAATGATACTAAAGTTCCTCCCACACTTCATTTCTCCCAAAGAGAGAGACTTAGGTTAAGACACTTAAAGCTCTCCTTAGGCTCTCCTTAGGCTGTTGTGAGTTTGGTGAGAATATATCTGCTGCCATTTTATTCAGGTTAATACTTATCGCTCTAGAAATTGGGGCCCTCTGCTTTTACTGCAGCTTGTCAGATTATGGAACTGAAGGAACCATTGATCCCTGAAGGATAAAAATCAGTGGAAGGCTCCTTAAAAGAAAAGCACAATATATTCAAACAGCATCAGAGAAAGTCCTCTCTTTGTAGTTTCAGATGGTGAAGGTCAAGAAAAAAAGTGTCCTACTTAGAAGTTAAAACAGAAGAAAGTTTAGGGAAAGCAGCCATGGAAAGTAAAAGTTAAAATATAAATACAACTTTAAAAGTCTTTTTCTGGTATCTGTCTTTTGTTTTTACAGTGTGAGCAATTGAAAAAAATAATTTGCATCCAAATCCTTCCATTTCCAGGTGTCTGCAGTAAATACAATATCTTACTATACTACTGAGAAGAAACAAATGATGATGTTTTATAGTGCCACAATAAACTTTGTTGATGACATTTGTAAAAAGGCTGTAGGGATTGGATTGTCTAATTTTTATTAATTTTAATGAGAGACAGGCATCCAAATCCTCAGGGAAACTGAAAATCTCAGCCTAAACTTTTAGAACACCTGCTTTGCATTCATTTAAAAAAATACTTTAAACTAGGAGTGAGCACATCTGAAACTTCTGTATTTAACAGTTTAACATGAAGACTGATGAACTCAGCCTTTATCTTGACTCCATTAGGTCTTAATGAATGTCATGGGTAGGGCTGCATGAAACTAAGCTGCTCTAAGTCACAATACAGGTTTCCCTTGCTTTCTGTGGTACATGCATTCTTGGAAAATGGTGCATAACTCAAATTCACAGAAAGGGAACCCACTTTACAATGTAACAAATAGGGATACATTCCAAGACCTTGACTATACTGACCCCCAGGCCCATTTCTACCACTTTTACAAGACAATGTTGGTACTTAACAACAGCAGACAGTACACACAAGTGCAACCAAGTGCAGAAGACCCCTCACCAGCTTCTGCATGATTCAAAATCTACAGTTTTTTTTCTCTAGTGCTAGTGAAGCTCTCTTGTGCTTCACTGAGGGACCAGGGAGAAGGGTAGGAGATAAGTTAGCGGGACACTTAGAAGCCATAATTGCAATGGCAACTACAGAAACACGTGTTGCAGACAATGAGCGAGGAGCATAGCTCCACACAGGAGACTATATTTTAGTGCATGCCACTCCCACAATGCACCACACAAATCAGCTGACTGTGGGGTTCCACCACACTTATCACATAAGAGTGAATTTACCTCGCATATAACAAATTTTTGGTTTAAAAAGGGTCATCGCATAAGAGCGAATTCACACATACAGAACCCACATAAAGTGAGGGTAACCTGTAGTTCATACAAAATGTGTTTGATTTACGGGGTGGGGGCTTTGTGATATTCTGGTGTAGGCAGAAGCAAAAGAACATAGAAAGGATTCATATGCAGCTAACTGCTTTAGTAAAGATAACCCAGAGGTGGGATAGGCTGTTAGTACTTCCAATGGACTATCCAGTGTTAATTCTTTCAAGGAAGACTCCCATCGATTACACTGTACTTTAAATCATTCCTTCATTGCCAGCCAGCATAATTTATACCCACAGGGTGGGTCCCCACATTCAGGGCCATGTGTTTGAAGTGGCAAAAATAGTAGCGGCACAAATTTGTGCCTCTACTTTTTGCCACAGTGCGTACCTCTGCACATGTGCTTTGGTGAGTGACAAATTGTAGGGCTGTGCAAAGCTTCAGGTGCTGATTCGATTAGGAGGAGATTTGGCCCAATTTGGTGGCCGAATCTCTGAATTCGAATTAAATCAAGAGACCAATTAAAAGGTCCAAATCGATTTGAAGCTCTCCAAATTGATTCGGAAAAGATTCGGAGAGCTTCGGTGATTTCAGCAGTCCGTGCTCGCTTCAGGAGGGAGCTGGATCTGGACTCCATGCTGGTAAGTAGTGGGTGGGCAAGGGAAGGCTGGAGGAAGGGGGAGGGGACCATGGTGGAACCTCTGCCAGGCCCCATCCCCTGCCTGCTTCCCCAGCCCCCTGAGCACTGCCTGACCCCCACCCCCTGTCTCAGCCCCCCCATGGCTGCCCCGCCCAGCCCTTGCTCCTGGCTCTTTAAAAAAAGCCCCTAATCACCGGCAGCTGCCAGGCAGGGGGGTGATCCCTGCTGCCCCCCACTGCCCACAGCTGCCCTGCCACAAGCCCCACAACCCCTACCTACTCTCCCAGCCGCCGCTCCATGGCTGCCCTGCCTGCCTCAGCTCCTGGCTCTTTAAAAAACACTCACTGGCAGCTGCAGCAGTCGTCAGGGCTTCTGGGGGCTCATGGCAGAGCCCCCCATGAAGTTCAGGGCAGTGGGGGGCAGTGGGAAAAGACCCCTGCATGGCAGCTGCCGGTGAGTAGGGGCTTTTATTTTTTTTTTTTAAGGGGCCGGGAGCTGGGGCCAGGTGGGGCAGCCATGGGGGGGGCAGGGTGGGAGAGAAAGTGGAGGTCAGGGGGCTCATGGCAGAGCCCCATGCAGCATGAGGCAGTGTGGGGCAGCGGGGATCACCACCCCTGCCTGGCAGCTGCTGGTGAACAGCGGGTTTTTGTGTTTTTTTTTAAAAGCCGGGAGAGCAGATGGGGCAACTATTGAGAGCAGGCGGTGGATGGGACCAATTTAGAGATTTGGCTGATTCAGCGGTGGCCAAATCTCCAAATCAGATTCATTGAAATAATTCGGGACAGTGATTCGAATCACCAGATTGAATCACTGTCCCCTGAATCAGCCGAATCCAAATCCAAAGTGAATACTAGCTGCTTTGCACAAACCTAACAAATTGTCCCACTTTGCACAAACTGCCCTTGCCCATTTCCTCCCAGCTCCCAGTGTGCTGGAGGAGCTGAGACACAACTGCAGGGGCCCATCCCCACAAGCATGCACACGCGGTTTGCAGCACCACAAACCCATTTGTGACACCACAAACTGCAAGTGCCTGCATAGCTGGATGCAGCCACTGATTTGTTCTTTTGAGAAACTTAGCTGAAACTACTGAGGATGCAACAAGGATGCAAAACTGAAAACTGAAAGCTGAGGTCCAACTCAACAATAGGAGTCCAGATCAAGTTTTCCCAAGTGGTTCATGGGCTTCACTGAATCAAATCCTGAAAACAATTGATTCTAGAGTTTATAAAGAGACTTTTACACAACTTTTGTCAGAATATTAGAGCAGAGTAGTCTAAGAAGTCAGCAATCTTTTGCTGAACCGAGCATTTGGGGTTGCTTTGAATGGGTCCCAGTGTATATCCTAAATAAATTCCTATTTTCAGCTTTGCATATTGTTTTGGTGTTCCTGAATTGGGACTACACATTAGTTGACAAAAAGATTTTAACCAATGCTTCACTGTTCAAAAAGTTAATTTGTGTTTCTAACCGTCTGCTACAGACCCACTGTATTGTTGTCAGTTCAAATTAATTTTTTTTTAATTTTTATACTGGATAGTAGATCATTTAGTTACTTTTGGAAAAAAAAAACCACAAATCAGAAAGCTTCCCAGAACTCTAACATTTCTAAATAGACTTTGCAAGTGGAATTGGTTTCTGCAATTTAAATTTTCAAGCAGCTTTATTTTAACGTTAATACTGTTTATAGGAAGCAAATGCAAATAACTGGTTAAAACCTTTTTGTATTAGGTCATTAAAAATCCATTCTTGACTTCCTGCCCACAACTACATCTTTTTTCAGACCTGTCACCCATTTCATTTAAGCACTTAGCTCTCTCCTAATGAATGAATTGGCATTTCATATTACCTTATTATCCTATAAAGCAAAATGCATACTCAATAACATTAATGGTAATTTCTCATAAAGACACATTATCGATCTGGGTGCTACCTGTAAGCATTGAAAATTGCAGCCTGCACACAGAGCCTTTCACATCTGGGCCTGAAGAATTAAAGAAAAATTAAATTTGACAGCAGTAAATTCACAGGCACAATCTAGGCACCAATTTATATGCAAAATGAAATGCTTTATGAAAATTTCCTCTATTTTCTCACGGAGATTTGGGAAAAAGATTTCACTAGATGCTTCTTTCTCTAATATCCCTCTACTTAAATATTATACTGCAGTCACTGCAGACTCCCTTTGATGTATAAATAATCAAGTTAAATTATGTGCAGCAAGGAGACTAGTGCTCTGCCATTCTTATTTTACAAAGTAATTTCTACCCTAGAGGGTCAAATTTCCCTGACAAATTCTTAATTACTATGTTGCAACAGAAGCAGAATCTATTTGTGCATAAATCCTGGCCATTCCCATGTGGTAAGTAACTAATATTACCAACCATTTCACTTGGCCTGTTCACTGAACTCCATAATTAGATAATACTTTTGATGATGGTACATTTGAAGTCTTAATCCATTTAATTTTTTATGAGATTTTTTTTTTTATTTTAATAGGGATGTGTTAGTGACCGCTGCCTATTTAAAAATCATTACAATTCTGTCCACAGCAGTAATAAAGATTAAAGATTACTAATATGGCATTCATAACCTTGCTGGTTTTCTAGAAATCTGGGGCTTAAGGTAAATGTTAAAGGTCATTTAATATGTTAGTCACTAATTATAATCCTGGGTAATAGGTTCCTTTTCTAATTATCCTGGTATAAAAGTTCTATTGTTTAGGTCTGTACTTCTGATTTTCCTATTTGGCGTTTTGGGAGGGATGAGTAATCCTGGAATTAAGCTTCCGAACATTGATGCAAGTAGGTAATGCATGATGATTAACTGGATAAAAGTGTATGGGTGAATGCTGCATAATGTCTTGCCTTGAAGTTACTTACAAAAGATGCACCATCCCTTTTCTAGCAGAAATAAAGTGGAAAGGTCATTGTAAAGATTAATTCATTTTTATTTTAATATCAAACATTAACAAATAAGATAAAGGCTTTGTAAGCATGTTCAGAAGAAAAAGGAGTGACTCAAGACAAAAAGGGAGATCTGAGATCTTAAAAAGAACAGACTTCAGTTTAGAGTCATGGAAGAAAGACCTCTTATAAGGGTCCCAGTTCAGGAGAATGCTGAAGCCTGTGTTTAACTGAGTAGGGATGGCTTTAAGCATGTGCTTAGGAGCTTCCCTATAATGAGGACTAGGTCTGAAATTAATTTCTTCCTAAAGATTCAAACAAGCCTGCTTCAGTTCATACAAAAACATGGTCTCTCTCTTCTGTTTACCTGTTAATGTCATACCCAGTGGGTAACTCATCCATGATTGACAACAAGAAGTTAAAAGTTTTGTCTGTGAATTATGTTTCATTATTATCTTTTATTCAATTAATGGTAGTGGCATAATGGGAATAGAGCCCCTATTGTCTATATAAAGGACATCAAGGTCTTTGCTCCCAAGTTTATAAAATAAGCCCTGGATTCAACATATGTTTAAACCCCTACTCAGGACACCACTTGAGCTCATGCTGAATTCCTATAATTTAAGTGGGACCTAAGAGTGTGCTTAAGGTGAAGATTATTCCTCAGTGCTATCCTGAATCAACATGCTTTCCTGAGTCAGGGCTTGTGGCTCTGACCCCAGAACTGTTTTTGCAGAAGGGTATCATTAGGCTGTCTGAAAATACCACTAAAATCAGTGTTTTTTGCGAGAGGCATTTAGCAGCTACAGCTCCAAATAAATTGTACTGGAGCCTAGGTATTCAGTGCTTATGAAAATCTGGATCAAGGTGTTGAGCCTGGGTACACAAAAATCAAAGATAACTAAAATAATTTTAAATGGAGATACTTAGATGAGACTTTTCAAATGGCACCAGTATTATTTCCTGCTTGCCTGCTTCCCTTTATCCCTTGTAAGAGTACAGTGATGTTGAATAAGCTCACTTTATAAAGGATTTTGATCTGTGGGCTAAGTAACTTAATAATACACAGGTCCACACACAAAAAGTCTTTGCCTGTGTTTTCTTTCTCAAACTTTTTCCATGGCCCATTTTATATTTTTAATGGTTTACAAAGTCACAGCCCCTTCTTATTAAAACTGGTTATTCCATGGAAATTTAGAATCTGACTGACTAAAGTTAATTTGTCTGTGATTGGTGAAACCTCAAGGATGCAAAGTCAGCATTGTATATAAACCCCCTGATTAAGAAACTAATCTCTGATGAAACATTCTTTCTTACTAAAACCCAAGCTGTAAGAGTCTAGAGCTTATGTATCTATATTTGTAAGGAAAAATTACTGAACTAAATAGAATTTCAAAGTACACTACAAAGTTTTGCTAGCAGAGCTATGTTAACCAGGTGTGTGGGATTGTAATTAAGACAATAAGAAAACTCCTGGCAGCTTGTATTGCATGTACAACTAGGCGGCTCTACTCAAAAGCTATAACAAACTGGCTATAGCAGTAGATGTTCTTCTACTGTAGACAAGCCCTAACTTGCTGATACTATCAATGTAAATGGTCTTGCTTTTGGGATTTTGTTTGAAACAATATAATGCACGGGGTATTTTCAAATGCCAATGCTATTATACATTCTGTTGTCTATTTTTTGTCCTTTTCCCAGCTGCAATCTCCTATCTGATATCTCATTAACAAATACCAAACATTATACATTTAAATAGAAATATAGGTACTGACATGTCTGCATTCTTTCTCCTTTCCCCCCACCTCCTATACATTTACTTTGCACAGGTGAAATTTCTTCCCAGTTAAAATTCATGAGTTCCTTTCATTTGCTATACTTGTTATCGAAGGAGCCTCAGTCTGACTTTAAACAAAAATAAAACCGTGTAGAGGTAGGATTGGGATGCAGTTTAAACACATAAGTATATCTAGTTCATCTGGTATCAAAAGAAACATTGACTCAAATGTTGCAGACACTGAACATCTGCTAAGGAAGAGAGAAAGGAAAACGAGACCTTTGCATACTGCCCAACAGGCTTTCTGCCCCTTAAGTAAATCTGAATTGCACAGTATCTGTTCCTGCTCTAAGTCATAGTATAACTTCATTTATTTTGGTGCCATTCAAAGACTTCTCATTTAAAATAGCTTCATAACCTATGTGCAACTGAAATAGGTCATTCTTTCCTCTAATTAGGGCACTTCTGCCATGCCCCTTTCGTACACTGCAGTAGGGTGTTATAGTTTATAAGCTCAGCAGCTTGCCAATAACTAAACTGCAGCACTGCATGATCAGAGAGGTGTAAAGGGATCAGAATATAACAAAGAATTTAGCTTATAGAGCATTACTACTGTGCTGACCACTTAGACCTAAAGAACCTCACAGAGTGCCTAGATCAACATGCCATCTCAGAAAATCTTGTTAAGCCACAATCTGTTATTGTGGAGGATGGGGGAAAAGTTAAATAAAATGTTTTCGATTAGCATTCAGTGTCTGATGAGCAGGCCTTGAGAGTATAAATAAAAACCTTTCCTCATAGACCTGAGCAAAAATGCCCACTCTAAATGATGGCAAAGCCTTGATTTTCTGTGCATTCAAAATTTTCTGTCTATTTACTGGGTGGGTCAGCAGTTGCAAACTGGATTGTAAGATTCTGTTTACTGGCCCTGGTTTATTTAAATGACTCTTACACTGCCTGAGAGCTATGCTTGCTGTAATCCTGTAACTCCTGACTTTTATTTTATTTTGAGTTTATATTCCAAATCACAGCAGGTTGTATAGCCTTGCAAAATTCTACCTACCAACAAATCTGAGTAAAGTGATGTTTCTGATGGACAAAAAAACTAACATTAGATTTTACCTTATTAACATGTCCTTGGTAATAATGTGGAAGTGTATTTTGTGCCTAACTGGTACATTTTCACGGAAATTTTGCATGTTTGGCAAGAATCACTTGATAACACATTGGGATAGTATATTTTCTGCTGCTTCTATTTTTTCCCCAATCAGCAGCTGAGGTAAAGGAAAAAGCTGAGAAAGAGGAAGTGTGAAAGAGAGTTGATTTTTTTTTCAAATCAAACACCATTCTAAAGGCAGAGTCAGAGGTCACACTCCTTAAACTGTTCAGACTGCTGCCTAAATTAGAGATATTAGTGATGGTATGTTTTCACCACTCCCTTAACTTTCCCTCCTCTATTTTCAGTATTTCTTTTTAAAACAGTAGCAGTGAGAAGTGGAGAAATAACTAACATACTGCAGGCAACATTCTCATTTGAAGTGCCGACAGTGCACAGATATGAAATACAAACTTATTTTCTCTTTTGGGTTGTCTTTCTTATCAACTTAAACAAAAACAAACTTCCTAGTAGATTTGGCTTCTAATGTTCAATCTTTCTAATAAGACCCATTTGATTGGCTAAGCAGTAAGAATGGGAAAATCTCCTATAGAACTGCGTGCAAGATCTTAGAAACTAACTACTCCCTGTTTTTGCAAATTTACTGTAGAAGTTTCCCCATACAGATACAAAATCTATTCACCTTTCCAGAACAACAAAAGGTGAATTTTGAAGTCCATAGGTTAAAATAACATATCTTAGAGAAGACAGATGGTAGGAACTATCAAAATAAATGTCTTGAGCAGGCATATGTTATGTTTTACATGAGAGCAACTATGGGAAAGAAAAAAATAAAGATCTGTACCTCAATATCAATATTTATAAATGGACAGCAGAACTCAGGCAAATGCACACCCTCCAAGAAGAAAAGCATTGAAGGTGGCTGATCAAGAATGGGGTGCATGAACCAAAACTCTGAATATCTTGAAATTAGATTTCTAATAGTCAAGTCTGGATTTGATCGTGTTTAAAACAGCTTAAAATAGAGGTATGTCTTAGCAAAATTTAATTCCTATGCCTTTTATCAATTTACAGTGCTGCCAGTTTAAAACTTTTAAATATTTTTTACTCGCTTAAATGTTAAAGAACTGGAGTAAAATCAAATTAATGGAATGTTTTCCCTTTTTTCCCTTTGAATTTTGAAATTCAGAAAAACTGACCAGCATTGTTTTATATGTTATCTTCTGTGTTTTCTGCTAGATTTTTTTTTAAATTCCCTGTTGCTGAACTTTTAGACTCCTAAAATACTCTCTGGGCGCGTCCAGATGAGCGCACACATGCGTCTTGCAGCATCTCAAACCCCTTTGAGATGCTTCAAGATGCACATGTGGGAACAAAAAAACATTCCCCACACTGCATATTTATAGCGCAGGGGCAAAATTAGACCCCTGGATATCCAGGGGTCAAAAAAAAATAAAAGAAAAAACCACGCCACAGAGCAGTGGAGCAAGGCATGTGCCTAGAGGCAACACAGGAGGCGGCCCTCCAGGAGAGAAACTCTGGTTTCTGGCCAGAGTGTCTCTGTGGTGCTCCTGCTGCCCCCAGCACTGTCAAAGGTAAGTTAGGGACATAGGGTGGGGAGGTTTATGGGTGTGGGTGGGCATGGGTGGGTGTGAGAAGTGGCAGGGGGATGTCAGGGGGGTGTCAGAAGGGGGTTGTCTGGGGCTACGGGGAGTGGCAGGGAAACCCCAAGAGGTGTCAGGGGCTATGGCAGGGGTGGGCAATTATTTCAGGTGGAGGGCCACTTACTGAGTTTTGGCCTCATGACAGGCAGCCAGGGACAGATAAATACTAATTTTCTAAATTTTTTAGGGGTCCCATAGGCTGGATGGAATGGCCTGGTGGGCTGCATCCAGTGCCCATGCTGCATTTTGCCCACCCCTGAGCTATGGGGAGTGCAGGAGGGATGTCAGGGAGCGTTGGGAGTGGAAGGGGTTGTTGAGTCTACGGGGAGTAGAGGGGGATGTCAAGGAGTGTGGGAAGCAGTGGGAGGGGATGTCCCAGTGGTTGGGTATGTAGAGGAGCTCAAGCAGGGGCTGCCACCCACCTGCCCCCCCACCCAGCCCCTGTGGCACCAGTGGCAGCAGGCAGTGTGGCTATGGCTTTGCTGCAGGCACAGCAGGCAATAACATGGCTCTGTGAGACCTGGGCTCTGGGCTGGGCTGGATCCATTCAGCATGTACGGAGCCTGGGTCACACAGCACCGTGTTGCTGCCCGCAGCAGAACCGCAGCCCCGCACAGCCCCACTTGCCAGCTGCCATGAGTGCTGTGGCTGCCGGATAGTGGGGCAGGTGTGTGGTAGCCTCAGAGCAATCCCCAGGGGTGTGCGGGTCCGGGGGGTGATGAGTGGAGGGGGCGGAGGTGGAGGAGGAGGATCGTCATAGGCGACTCCATCCTGAGAGATACGAAGGGCCCCATCTGTCTCCGGGACCCCTCAACACATGAGGTGTACTGCCTCCCCGGAGCAAAGATTTGGGATGTGACGGGGATAGTCCAGACCGTGATCCAAGCCACCGATTACTACCCCATGGTCCTAATCCATGTGGGTACTAATGATGCGGCCAGGAGAAGCCTTGATCACCTAATGACGGACTACCATGCTCTGGGGGGCATGCTGAGGGAGATAGGAGCACAGGTGGTATTCTCCTCTGTCCTACCAGTGAGCGGACATGGAAGATGACATGAGACCTGCATCAGAGAGACCAACTGGCAGCTTCGGGAATGGTGTCTCGAGGCAGGCTTTGGCTTCCTAGACAACAAATTGCACATCACGACAAGAGACATGCTCGGGTGGGATGGTTTTCACCTTTCCCCCAAAGATAAGCGTTTGTTCTCTTCTAGGTTGGTGGATCTCCTCCGGTGGGCTTTAAACTAGGCTCATTGGGGGACGGCGAAGATGAGGGTGGAGGAAGCCTGGACCAATAAACCAAGAGACACCCACAAGAACAGCCCATCCTGGACCAACGATAAGCAGAATAAATACCCAGGTAAGCAACTGGGGCCAGTGCACACATCTTCAGGAGGCCTTAAATTCTTCTTACCTCATTGAAATCCACCTCAAATGCCTCTACACAAATGCTTGTAGTATGGGGAACAAACAGGAGGAACTTAACTTCCTGCTGGCTGACACCAAGCCAGACATAGTGGGGCTCACAGAAACATGGTGGGACCCAACACATGACTGGGCAGTGAATATCAAGGGCTATAGGCTGTACAGGAGGGACAGGACAGGGAGGGAAGATGGGGGTGTGGCGCTCTACATCAAGGGGGACTACACATCCTCATCTAGTAGCACAAGGTCAGATGAGGGGCAAACTGAAGTGCTCTGGGTTAGAATACAAGGGAGTCGAGGGGAAAGGGACTTAACGGTGGGGGTCTACTACAGGCCACCCAACCAAGAGGAAGAGCTAGACTGGGAATTCTTAAGTCAGCTCACGAAGGTAGTTAGTTCAAAAGATGTGGTCATCATGGGGGACCTGAACTTTCCAGACATCTGCTGGGAAGAGCAGTCAGCCAGGTCTGACTGCTCACGTAGGTTCCTAGCCAAGATACAGGACCTCTATCTAACTCAGGAGGTGCACAGCCCCACCAGGGGAGACGCCTTGTTGCAAGTGGTGCTGGCCACAGGCGATGACCTCGTGAGGGGGCTGCAGGTGCTCGACCACCTGGGAGACAGTGATCATCGCCTGCTGGAAGTCACCAGCCAGCGCAAGGTGGAAAAAGCCTGCAGCAAGGCAGAAGCCTTGGACTTCAGGAGGGTGGATTTCAATGAGGTAAGAAGAATAGTTGGGGATGTACTGAGGTCCCGGAGGGGAGGGGAGTCAGGTTTCCAAGAAGAATGGTTGTTCCTTAAGGAGATGATCCTCCAAGCCCAAAGGGAGATAATCCCAACAAGGATCAAAGGGGGCAAGAGGGCACAAAAGCCCCCATGGCTCACCAAAAGCATACGGGAACTTCTCCTAGCTAAAAGGGAGGCATACATCACCAGGGAGGACTATACCTCGGTTGCTCGGGGCTGCAGAGGGGCGGTCAGGAAGGGCAAGGCAGAGATGGAACTGGGACTAGCTACCCAGATCAAGGACAACAAGAAGTCCTTTTTTAAATACATAGGGGGCAAAAAGAAGGTACCGGGTAACATGGGGCCTCTGAAAGACACGCTAGGAAATCTGGTTGTCGCACCAGATGACAAGGCTAACTTATTTAACAATTCCTTTGCCTCCATTTTCCTGAGCAGGGACCAGATCAGCCCATATGCTGGGACCCCCTCAGGCCCTGGGAGAGGCACACCCAGGCCTAGGGTCAGTGAGGATCTAGTCAGGGGACTTCTGGAGAGCCTGGACGTATTTAAATCAGCTGGTCCTGATGACCTCCACCCCAGAGTGCTGAGGGAATTAGCAGAGGTCATTGCGGGACCCCTGGCATGGCTTTACGAGCACTCGTGGTGCTCTGGTTCATAGATTCATAGATTCATAGATGTTAGGGTTGGAAGGGACCTCAATAGATCATCGAGTCCGACCCCCTTCATAGGCAGGAAAGAGTGCTGGGTCTAGATGACCCCAGCCAGATGCATATCCAACCTCCTCTTGAAGACCCCCAGGGTAGGGGAGAGCACCACCTCCCTTGGGAGCCCGTTCCAGACCTTGGCCACTCGAACTGTGAAGAAGTTCTTCCTAATGTCTAGTCTAAATCTGCTCTCTGCTAGCTTGTAGCCATTATTTCTTGTAACCCCCGGGGGCGCCTTGGTGAATAAAAACTCACCAATTCCCTTCTGTGCCCCCGTGATGAACTTACAGGCAGTCACAAGATCGCCTCTCAACCTTCTCTTGCGGAGGCTGAAAAGGTCCAGGTTCTCTAGTCTCTCCTCGTAGGGCTTGGTCTGCAAGCCCTTAACCATACTAGTGGCCCTTCTCTGTACCCTCTCCAGATTATCCGCATCCCTCTTGAAGTGCGGTGCCCAGAATTGCACGCAGTACTCCAACTGCGGTCTGACCAGCGCCCGATAGAGGGGAAGTATCACCTCTTTGGATCTATTCGTCTTGCATCTGCTGATGCATGATAAAGTGCCATTAGCTTTTCTGATGGCTTCGTCACACTGCTGACTCACGTTCATCTTGGAGTCCACTAGGACTCCAAGATCCCTTTCCACTTCCGTGCCACCCAGCAGGTCATTTCCTAGGCAGTAGGTGTGCTGGACATTTTTCCTCCCTAGGTGCAGCACTTTGCATTTCTCCTTGTTGAACTGCATTCTGTTGTTTTCTGCCCACTTATCCAACCTGTCCAGGTCTGCTTGCAGCTGTTCCCTGCCCTCCGGCGTGTCCACTTCTCCCCACAGCTTTGTGTCATCCACAAACTTGGAGAGAGTACACTTCACTCCCTTGTCCAAGTCGCTTATGAAGACATTAAAGAGTATCGGTTCAAGGACTGAGCCCTACGGGACCCCACTGCCCACACCCTTCCAGGTAAAACATGTAGCAGCCTCCTCATCAGGGAATCAAACCCCGGGCTCCCACGTGACAGGTAGGGATACTTACCACTATACTGACTAGGAGTGCCTAATAGAAACCCTTCTTGTTACTCTTCATGTCCCTTGCTAGCTGCAACTCCAATTGCACTTTGGCCTTCCTGACTTCATCCCTGCATGCCCAAACAATACTCTTATACTCCTCCCTTGTTGCTTGTCCAAGTTTTCACTTCTTATAAGCTTCCTTTTTGTGATTTAGTTTACTGAAGACTTCCCTGCTAAGCCAAGCTGGTTTTCTGCCATACTTGCTAGTCTTCCTGTACAACAGGATGATTTGTTCCTGCACTCTCAGTAAGGCTTCTTTGCAGTACACTTAGTTCTCCTAGACTCCTCTCCTCATCAGTTTGGTTTCCCAGGGGATCCTACCCATGAGTTCCCTCAGTGAGTCAAAGTCTGCTTTTCAGAAGTCCAGGGTCCTTATTCTGCTGCTCTCCATCCTTCCTTTCCTCAGGATCCTGAACTCTGTCATCTCATGGTCACTGCTGCCCAAGTTGCCATCCACTACTACATTTCTCACCAATGCATACAATGAACACTTGTCATTTTACTAGGTCCATGCCATAGTGTGGCACTCTTACTGGAGACTGGGAAACATGCCAGTAATCATTCAAAAGGTCTGAGTGGTGTGCATGAAAATTGTTCAAGAAAGTTAATTCTGATTGGTATCACCACATACTATCTCTCCAATAACAACCTGACCTTCTCTCTGCAAGCCAGTAGGGAGTCTTGTGGGACCAAGTAGCTGTTGAGGAAAATTGGATTTAAATTACAACCATGTTCAATGTCTACTTACACGTATCACAAAAGAAAAAAAAATCAGTAGAAATTAGCACAATTGTTTTATGCAGCAGAAAAAGGAAGTTTTTGTTGGAAATTAAGCATCAATTGAGCTACAGAATTTTATGTCCAGATAAGAAAACCCTTCAGGGTCTGTGTGTAATGTTTCTTTGTTATATTAATGCACTTCATATAGGTCTGGTACATGAACTGCTTGAAGATGCGCTAATTGCAGAAGCTCATTTATCTACCCCAAAATATTACTCTGCACCAGAGGATTGCATATTAAAGGGGCACTCCCAAAATAGTTAGAGAATCAGATTAAGTAGGCCACCCACACAGACTAAGACCATAATGTGGATGATATAGCATTTCTAGGGAGCAGGGAGTCACTGAAGCCCTCTTTAATGTTTTTAATTCATTTTTATATAGCTTCCTCTTATACCTCCTGCATGTTGATGGCATTAGCAGCCTCCAACAGGGGCAGGACTGTGGGATATTTTCAGAATATGATGGTGTGGTGCCTGAGGACTGGAAAAGGGCCAATGTGGTTCCCATTTTCAAAAAACGGAGGAAGGAGGACCCAGGAAACTATAGTCCAGCTAGTCTTACCCCGATCCTGGGTAAGCTTTTTGAGAGAAATATCCTGGCGCATGTCCACCCCTAGGCCAGGGTGGTTCCATGGCAGCAGGACACTGGGCTGGATTGGGTTTTGCTGCATGCTGCAGGCTCCATCGTAGCCACTACATTCTGCTAGCTCCATGCTGTGACCAGTTGCCACCTCATAGTTTCATAGTAGGTAGGGTTGGAAGGGACCTTGACAGATAATCAAGTCCGACCCCCTGCCATGGCAGGAAAAAGTACTGGGGTCAAACGACCCCAGCAAGGTGTTCATCTAAACTCTTCTTAAAGACCCCCAGGGTAGCAGCCAGCACCACTTCGCTTGGAAGTTGGTTCCAGGTCCTAGCCGCCCTGACTGTGAAGTAATGCCTCCTGATGTCTAGTCTGAATCTACCCTCTGCCAGCTTGTGACCGTTATTTCTAGTCACTCCTCGTAGTGCTTGGGGGAACAGGGACTCCCTCAATACCTGCTGGTCCCCTCTGATTAGTTTGTAACAGGCCACTAGATCCCCCTCAGCCTTCTCTTGTGGAAGCTGAACAGGTTCAGGTCCCTCAGCCTCTCCTCGTAGGGTCTGCCCTGCTGCCCCCTGATCATGCAGGTGGCCCTCTTCTGAACCCTCTCAATGCTGTCCACATCCCTCCTGAAGTGCGGCACCCAGAACTGGATGCAGTCCTCCAACTGCTGCCTGACCAGTGTTGCATAGAGGGGGAGGATCACCTCCTTGGACCTGCTTGAGATGCATCTGTGGATGCATGACAAGGTGCAGTTGGCCTTCCTGACCGTGTCCCCACAGTGTCAGCCCATGTTCATTTTGGTATCAATAATGATTCCAAGATCCTTTTCTGCCTCTGCACTGACAAGAAGGGAGTTCCCCAGCCTGTAGGTATGCTGCTGGTTCTTCCTCCCCAGGTGCAGCACCTTGCACTTGTCAGTGTTGAAACCTATCCTGTTCTCATCTGCCCACCCCTGTAACCTGTCTAGGTCCAATTGCAGCCTATTCCTCCCTTCTGGCATGCCAACTTCTCCCCACATCTTAGTGTCATCTACAAATTTGAACAGGGTGCTTTTTACCCTCTTGTCCAAGTCACTGATGAAGATGTTGAACAGCACGGTCCCAACGACTGAGCCCTTCAGAACCCCACTGCCCACATCCCTCCAGGTCGATAATGACCCGTCCACCACCACTCTCTGGGTGCAGCCCTCCAGCCAACTAGTGACCCATTTGACTGAGTAGGTGTCGATGCCACAGTCCCCTAGTTTTTTAATGCGGTGAGAGACGGTGTCGAAGGTCTTCCTAAAGTCTAGAAAGACTACGTCCACTGCTACCCCTGCATCTAAGGATTTTGTGACCTGGTCATAGAAGGCCACCAGGTTGGTCTGACAGGACCTACCTCTAATGAACCTGCCTGTATGTCTATATAGATATTTAGAATTAATTTTATTATTATGATGGAGAATCTGGTAGGCTTCCAAATTGCTTTAACCTTGTAAATATATCAATAAAGCATTACACAACTGATCTCTCTCTGTCTCTTTCTCTCTCTCTCTGTGTATATATATATATATATATATATATATAGTGGAAGACCATGGTTTTAGGGGTATTTTAAAAAATGTATTTGGGATGCTGCTGCAGCAGTCCAACTGACAGAAGAGGCTAATGTCCCCAGATACCAATTGTTCAGGCCCTAGAAACTCCCAAGAAGGAGTAGCCCTGAGCTGCTTGCTAGGGCAGATTTTTATATTGCTGGGACCACTCTGGATTTTCTCGTTTTTCCTGTTTTCAATATACATTTCCTGTACATTTCCTGTACTTTGGAACTATGGTCTTGAGGGTTGCTGTGCCTAAGCTCTACATGCCTGGCTCCTATATCAGGCTCCATAGGCCTGAGTTTGACACCTGGGAGCGGGATTCAGAACAGACAGCATTCCAAAGGGGCAGAGATCCAGGTAGGAATGCTGAGTGGAAAGCCAATAGGAAATATCTCAGAGGGAGGGTGTATATGAATCTTTGTGACTTAGTTGTCTTACTCTGTTTCAGTTAAGATGGAACGCTGCCTCCATGTCATGCAGGGGTCTCAGCCCTGAACCCTTCTCTGCAGTCAGGTACCTAAGCTCTTTTTTTCAAAAACTAAGACAATGCCACCACACTTCTAAAAAAATATCTGGAAGGCATCTGTCAGTCCTCCATATCCAACAGTTCATTTGTGAGAGCACTCCCTCAGGATGTGGATAACCAGGTTTCAGTTCCCTCTTGCTTCTGATAGAAATAGTCTGACTGCTTTAAGAACCAGGCCATATAGGATATTTTGGGGTGAGGTTGTGAGGAATGTGGAGGTAGGGGAGTTCTGTTTTCTGTAGGACAATTAAATGTTCACTGGGCTAGAGAAAGGAAGCAAGAGTGCAGTCATTTTGAAGGGCTAAGATCTGGGTTCCTTCCTGTCTTTGAGCCAGTGACTGTTTCTATTTTATAATATTGAATATAATTGGAACCCAGCTGACAGAAGCAGAGAAATGTCTAGCTTATGGATATCAAAAGGGCTTGGGTATTCAAGAGGTGCTATACTGCTTAGCACTGTGAAGATTGAGTGCTTATAGAAAGGTCCTAAGGCAGAACATTATATGGCTGGGGAATTTTCAAGTTAAAATGTCTGTGTCTATGGACTTTACCTCCAAGGTTAGACAGCAACTAAACAGTGGCTTTGAATTGGGCACCTTAAGGTGAGGGTGAGATGGAAGTTAGTTTCCAAAGCCTTTTTGTTGGTCTAGTGCCTAGTACCTTTTTGAGTTCCACTAAGTCTTGGCAACAATCACACGTTAGGGCCAAAAGTTTCACATCTAGTTAAAATCATATAGAAGCAGGGCTGGAGGGGATCTTCAGAGGTCATCCAGTCCAACCCCCTACCAGAGGCAGGACCAGCCCCACACAAATCTACTGTCCAACTCCCCAGCAAAGGTATTAGGTATTAGGGAGAGAAGGCATTTTCTTTTTTCTGTTTTGAACTCATGGTCTTTTCGTATAATTGAATGCCCTCCTGGTGTTGGTTTATAAGGCAAGAATATAAATTCCCACTCCACCTTGTCTAGACCTTTTATTTTTACATATCCATTTCACTGCTGATAACACTATGCCAAATATTTTTTAAATATAGGTATTTTGCAATCTTTAATTAATGCTATAAAAATGATGGGGGGTTGTTTTGTTTTGTTTAAGCACCAACAACTAACAGTATTTATTGTATCCCTAATCCCTTTGAGGCTCTGAGTGCTATATATAAGCCTAGGTTGTGGCAGCCCTGTCTAAGTGGATTACACTTTTCATGGGAGTAGCTATAGGAACTGTTGTCACTCAGGCATATACTGTACCTGTGACTCACAAATCCCTCCTTCTGTCTTTTTCACCTACCTTTGGGGTGAGGTTAGTAACTTGACCTCTTCCTGCAAGTTTTCTGCATCAGCTGTACTACACCAGGCAGTGTATATGAGGATTGGGTCCCAATTTTCCACCTACTGCTGTGTTCATATTCCTGTCCTACTCCTACATGACAAAACCTAAAGTCTGGCTAGCCTTCTTAAGGGTGTAATACAGGAAGCAAGAGGAAAGGGATCCTTAAAGCCATTTTTTGCATGGCTTAGGGAGTGGGTCTGAGTTACAGTCTACTCCATAACCTGCTTCATGAGATGCTTCCTCTACTTCTGAGATATTCTCAGGAGGGATACCTCTCTGCTCTGTGCCAGATCTTGAGAGCAGCCACAAGGGTGCTCCTGGAGTAGTTTCTCCTGCCTTTTTTCCAACTTTGATGCAATGAAATGCGTGGTTATATTTGGGAGCCTCCCTTCCTGAGAATGCCACTGAAATGATGTAGCCTTACCTTCACTGGGTGTGTCTACACATGCTGCCATGGCACCATTGTTACTGCACCATCATTTAGTACTTCCTTTTGGAAGTACTAAAAGATGGCACAATAACAGCCCATACTGCACTGTGAGCGCTGTGCGCAGTTATTTTTAGGCATTACGTCACTGAAGCAATACACTATAACAAAGGAGCACATTGCTATGATGATGTAGCTGCCGCATCATGGTTTTTGCCCACGGACGTAGCATTGCTTGTAGATGCACCCAGTGTTTACCATCTGTAAGATAGGAATGGATCTGTTTCTTTCATTGGGCTGTGGTAAGTGGTTATGGTTTAATATTAACAAATAGCATTTTCTGCTATAAAGTTCTAAGTAGTGTTCATATGCAAAAAAACTTAAAACTTTTGTACATTTTATAAGTAAGAAGTATTTTTTTCATTTTTGATTTATTTTTACAGCTGGAGCAAATCAATATATATGTTTTAGAGAGAAAATATTTGATGGCTCATTGTGCTCTATGAAAAAATAGGTAACTTAGGTATAAGCAAATATTAAAGGATGAATGATCATTTTAAATAAGAGAGGGATCTTTTTGTTTGGAAATACTAATACCCATATATATATATATAATTGCCATCTTCTATTTCAGCTAACCTTTGAGTGAGAGAAACTTCTGCTGATGTCAAATGACCAGGAGGACATTAACAACTGATATTGGTGCTTGTCGGGTGCCGTTGGGTACGTCTCCCTGTTACCAAGCTGGCTTTCCTCACTACTGCCACTGACCTTGCAAACAGCTCCGACAAAGGTCGGAATGGATTCATTGATCAGCTAGGCCAAGCATATGACAGTCTGTGCCTTAATTGAATCCCAAAAGGGGGAAGACTGGGTTTTTATTACAGAGGCCAGACGATAGCACTCATTAAAAGCTCCACAGACTGTGTGGTTTACTAATTAGTTTATTATACAGACACCTTGACGATGGGCAAAGTTGTCATTTTGCCCTTTATCGCACAGGGGATGTTGTTAAAAGTTTAATCAGCTAACACTGACCAACTTAGCTTGGCAGGATGTGGATGGTCATTACTGAGGTCACCCCTGCTGTAGCAATTCTGACAGGGTCACAGCATGAATCTCCAATAAAAAGAGTGTTACATAAGGTAAGAGTGCACCTGAAAGGGAACAGGGAAAGAGATAATGCTCAGTGGGGAGTAGGAAACAGATGGACTGTTAGGACAAGTGAATCCTGTTATGGTTTCTCTTTGCTTACATTGTTTAACATATGCTTTTTGGAAATATGGGGAGCTCTTAGCTATTGGTTTGATATGTTCATTAGAACTCAAGATAGCCAGAACCAATTGGAGTACTAACAGATACTATGTATCCATGGTTTTGAGAAGGCAGGGGTGGCATGCACACAGGAGATAGGCTGGCTTAGAATTGTCATGAGAACTTGCACTGGAATATAACAGGAGGAAGACATTGTACTCTTGCCTTTAAAACTCCTTGTGTCCTGTTCTCTCCCAGATGTTACAGACACCTTCTTCAGTGTATTTGTTTCTGTCATCAAAAGTAGAAATAATTTTTATACTTTGAAAAACAGGGGAGAAACATCATTGTTTGTGATGAGGAGAATTATTATTACTGCTCATTAGTGCCACTATGGGAATGTCTACACATGCTATTAATGCACAGAAGGCTTACTTTTTAGGAAAATAAGGCACAGTAAGCCTTCCCCAGGAATGCATCTACACATGCGCTCATCCGGAGCAAATTTGCTCCTGACAGGATCAGTTCAATGCAGGGCTGCTCCTGCCCTGCTCTGCCCCCCTACAGCAGCCAAGGGGAGCTCCAGGTTCCCCCAGGCTCTATCCCTGGGCTGGCAGGGGGCCAAGAGTTCAGGGCTCGGCTCCTAGGGGCAAGGAGAGCTGTTCAGGCTTCCAGACAGCTCCTCACCCCCTGCCCACTGCAGATCAGGGCACGGGGCTGGGAAGCAGCTGTCCAGGCTTCCAGACAGCTCCCTGCCCCCTGTCCCATGCACATCAGGCTGTGCAGCTGGCAGGGGCTGGCAGACAGCTGCCTGGGAGGTGGAACAGTTCCCTTGCCTCCTGCTGCCTGGGCTGCCCGAGAGCAATTTGCTCCCTGTCAGCTGCCTACACATGCACTACTGTGTGGTGTCTAGTGTACAGTTAATCTAGAACCTGTATCTGCAGGTACTAGCAAACCATTTATTAGACTAATTTACTTCAAAGTAATTGCTGTGCATGCATCGAGGATGATGCTTTACTGTGCATTAAATTAGTCTAATGCACAGTAAAGCATGTCGTATAGACACACCCAGTACACTCTTGGTCTATACATGAGCATGGAGGCTGCTCCAGTGCACTGGAATCCTGGCATGTTGAAGCAAGCTTGATTAATTGAGTCTGCTGCAGTGTGGGAGTTGCTCACTGAACAAGGTTTAATTCAACCCCCTTCTCTGCCATTTTTAAGTGTGGGGACGCTGATACAGGAGTCGCTGCCCTAATTAAAGCACTGCTACCCACCCCCCAAAACACATGTAGAAGTGCCCGTGAAGCCTCAGCTGAATTTAGTGCCACACAGTGCTAGACCCTGTACAAGCTCACAGTAGGAGGGAGCCTAAAAAGCATATGATACAAGATAAAGAGTGAAGGAGAAACAAAGTCTAAAAGCAGATGTCAGATTTCTCCCTGAGACAAAACCTTTTATCCTGGGATCCTACAGCTGTACAAGCCCATTGTCCCCCATTAAATACCTGTGAAGTACCTGAGCTATTTTTTTCCTGGGACAGGTGTGGCTAATTCAAGTTGATTGCCATTCATTCCTGGGATAAGTTGCTCATGTAAAGGCAGGTTTTGGATTGATCAGAACTCACTCAAATGTGACATCTGTTCTTATCCAAAGATACTGAGGAGTTATTTGCCCAAAGTAAATCAGCAGACCTGAATACAGAGCCTATGTTTCTGGTCACCCAGTTCAGTGTCTTATCTATGGTGCTTCTCTCCCTTTTTTTTTCTTTGATTCTTTGACACTGAGTACAGTAATGTCCATAAAAAGCCCCATCAAATGCCTGTGCAAGAACTAGAAAGAACCAAAGAAACCATGACAGAAACCATGAGCACTATGTTTACAGGAACAAGCCACTGTTTTTATCATTTATGTTATTTTGGCAATATAACATCATTTATGTTATATTGTCTACACAAGACGCTGATTGCATAGTAGCTCATTACTACTGCGCAGTAGCCTTGTATGACATGAAGCCTGATGTGATACTACTGTACAGTAGGAATGAGCCACTGCACAGTCCTAATAAACTACTGTGCAGCCAGTGTCACCAAAAAGCCATTCAGGGATGCTACTGCATACTAACTCCAACTATTGTGCAGTGCTAAATGACTGCTCAGTAACAACTACACAGTCAGCATCTCATGTAGATGTGGCCTGTATCACCTAAAAGACCTTACTGAGATAGTGGCTTGATTGCACGTGCTACAACTAGTAGATTCATACAAAGAGGAAGTGGGCTCATCTACACATGATGTGTACTGTGGAGTAGGCTAATTTTCTCCACAGTAAATATACAAGTTCTATGCTGCTGCAGTTTTTTACTCTGCAACACCACATGTGTAGACACTGGCTAGCTCCGTACTGGAGCACCCTTGTGTCCCTACCAGCCCCTCTGCAGCATGTTGAGCCAGGGAAGAGCAGCCTCAGCTGGCAGGCTCACTCCCTGGCCCCCTGCCAACTGTGGCCCCTCTGACTTTGCTCAAAATGCTGCAGTCCTGGGCATACATTCAAATGGTACACCCAGGAGCAATAAACTCTGGAGCAATAAGCCCCAAGAGTTTATTGCTTCACTTTAGTTGCATGTGCCAGTAAAAACTTATACCCTACCCCACCTGGAGTCAATTCTCCAGAAAAACCTGATTGAACTGGAAGTATTTTAACAGGCATGGTTACTTCTTTACATCAGTAACTAAGATTAACATGACTTTATCCTTGCACTATACTTCCTATATTCTCTGTCTGTATTCTGTATTTCTGTATTCTCTGTCTGTGCACTGTGTTATAGTCTCTCATTTCATACATCATTCACAACCCATGGCAATAGTTCCACAACATTAGTTCATATTCTAAGTACAAAGAGAAAAAATAAATAGGAGAACTGTGTGGTCAGTGTTTTACTTCAGGAATGAGAGAAATGTCTAAGTTATACTAGTCTAGGATCACCTATGGATTTGGTTCTTTGCATTTGTACATGTACAGTGGATGAAATCCTAGTTCTACTAAAATGAATGAAAGTTTTGCCATTGATTTCAGTAGACCACCTGGTATGTCTGTACATATTGTGGAAATGGCACTAAACCAAAATCCCAGATCCAAATTTCTCTAAACTTAAACCAAATCTGAACTGGTGGTTCTCAATATTTTTTGGATTTGTGGCATTCCTTGTTCACTCAAACCTCCCCTCAGAAAATGCTGGCTCTTAGATTTCACTAGTTTTTTTGGTTATGGAAAAATAGTAGAGCAGATTTTCTTTTGCAAAAAATGCAGAAAGACTACAATAATTTAGAATATTTTTAACCCTATGGATTCTTATTTGAAACCTCTGGCCGTGTGCAGATGAGCACAGACATTTGGTCCCCCAGGAACAAGTAGCAGTGGCATACTTTGTCCCCAGGGAAAGCCCATGTCACTTAAACGCTTTGGTGAGCAGCAAGTTACCCTGGGGGTGGTAGGGGAAGCTGGAGCCATCACTGTGCTGGCCCCAGAAGCCTTAGCAGAGGTCCTGGGGGCCTCCTGGCGGGTGCAGCAGCAGCAAGCCTGTTGGGCGGAGCCTGGCTGGCAGCTGCAGAATGGCTCTGGGCAGCCCTGCTCCACTTTTCAGCAGTGCACACTACCTGGGCCTGCATTGCTCCATTTTTGTTATCCAGGGGTCAAAAAAACCTGTGGGAAAAAAAACTGGAGCAGTGCATGCCCGGGCAGCATGCCCTTGCAGCACAGAGAACACCTGACTGTGAGGTATGTGGAGCTGCAGATGTGTTTGTGGCACCACGTACCACATGGCTGCACTCATCTGGATGCTTCCTCTGGGTCTGTCCTGGGTGCATCTAAATGCGCTAATTTAAAGCACTTTAGCCGAATTTAAGGCACATTAAGGATATGCATCTACACATATGCACCCTTAATGCACCTTAAAAATGGTAATTTTAGGCTATTAGCTCCTAAATTTGATACCTGCAAGAGCTGGTATCAAATTTAGGTGCGAGAAGCCAAAGCACATTAACACACGTGTAGATGCATTAACACACATTAATGCTGTGTATGAACTGACTTGGGACTAACTTTAGTCCTATGTCAGTCCATGCACGCAGCGTTAAGGTGCTTTAATGCGTGCATGTGTAGACACAAGCCTAAATCGCCATAATGCTCATTAAAATAATGTGCATTAAATTTAGGTGTGCCTATATGCATGTGTAGACACACCCTCTGTATACCATGTTTGCACACCTAACAGTGCTGCAGCACCCCAATTGAGATCACTGCTCTAGATCTTGTACTTTGTGTTGGCTGTCATGTAAAGAAGCACAAAAAGAATAACTTTCTTTTGTAACAATAATCTTTATCAGATTAAGAAAAATAGTACTGTATCATATGTACCAGTAGTGCCAATACATGCTTTTTAAGTGATGCTAATGCCTTCCTAGATGAGTATTAATGCCCAGTTAGCACCCAGACCTAAGCTAAAGGCAGGCCAAATTTATATAATTTTTTTAGCACCACCCCAAATCTGGGAGTTCATATTGCTGAACTTGTAGGCTTTTTTAAAAATATACAGCACAATTATAACAATCAAAGACAAGGTTACTGTAGTGCAGGGTTTGGGTGGGCTGTTCCCTTCACAAAACAAGCCATCTGAACCCAGTATGTGACAGGTTCAAGGTATAGGGTGTAGATGAATTGCAAGTCCTAATGAAGCCCTTTTCCCAAGTTAATTTTAAGCATAAACATTATAAGCAAGCTTACAATCTAATTCTGGAGTCCTGCAGTCAACATAGGCAAAAAAAATTACTCTATTTACTTAAAAAGGTAACAAATCCACAAAACCACATATATCATAGCTATGTAAGTAATTTATTGACGTTCACGCATTTTACTAATTAGTTAAAATATAAAATTACTGTAGTATTCCCAGTTTGGTGAATTTTTTTTCCACATAGCTATATCACATGCTGTACTCGCATTAAGACTGCTATGGATATATAAAGTATAATGTCGGGGGAGCATATTCATTTTTTTATTATTATTATTTTCTCTAAGAATCCTATGAACATATTTTATTTTGGTCATATTGGCAGATTCTTGAAAAGCAAATCATAGAATTGTATGCACTGTTGACACCCAGAACCCATCCAGACACACTTCATATAAACACACACAAACACACATTTTGCATTGTAATCAATACATCAAAATTGTATGATTACAACAATACATCGTTGTGCTCCAAAGTACATACGGAGATATAAAGAGTTAAAGCATCGTCCAGGCATGATTTAGAGTAAAGCTTAATGACTGAATGTCTACAATTTGTCGCAGGTGTTGAACAACGTTGATTGTGTAATACAAGAATTTCATATCACTCAGCCAATTCTGAGTGAGAACTAAGCAAATGTACTTCAACTGACAGCAACATTATACAGGTGTTTGAGACAGGAATAGGAGAATATCAGACCGAGCCTTCAACTTGGGTTCTTCCACATAGCTACACGGCCTTTAATTTTTACTTTCTATGAATCAGACTCCAACCATGAATTTTAAACTGTAGGGGGAATTTAGATACATTCCTATTTCATTCATAGGGGGTGTGTCTACATGAGATGCTAACTGCACAATAGCCAAAAAATTCTGCACAGTAGCACATTACAGCACAGACAGTGCTAATATGTTACTGCGCAGTATTATTACGCTACTGCGCAGTAATGTCACCTAAGGGATGGTTGCTAATAAAAGTACTAAATAAATGTACATTAATGACTGCACAGTAGCATCTCACATAGGCACACCCAGGAATCATGCCAGGGTGTACTGAATCACAAAGGGCATGTCTACATGTGCATTAATGTGCTATGGTTATTAGGGGTCTGCGAAGTGATTCCTATTTGATTCAGATTTGGTCCGAACCAGGGACAGTGATTCGATTAATTGATTCAGATCACTGTCCCTGATTCGAGTCGACTGAATCCAAATCTGAAGATTCAATGCTGATTTGGAGAATCAGCGATTTGGATGTAGACACAGCTTTAAATATTTTTTCTACATACCTCAAGGTACCAGCATGGCTTGTGAATGCTGTGATGCTGGGTTACATGGAGCGTCCCACAGGAGCATGGGGGGGGGGCCCTCCACGTGTTTGGCAGCAAACTCTGAAGTGGACCAGAAGTACCTCCAGTCTACTTCTGGGACCACCAGGGAGCATGCCAGGGGCCACCCCACACCCCCCAGCTCAGCGATCAGCTGCAGGGGAACCCCAGGTGCTCCTCTCCAGTCCCAGGAGGCACCAGTTATTGAGCTGAAGCTCCTCCAAATTGAATCAGGGACCAAAGCTTCGCACATCCCTAATGGTTACTGTGCATTAAGTTTACTACGTGTAATAGGTACTAAGTGCGCAATAACTGGCACTACTACATAATAGTGCTGGTACATGCTTTTTAAGTGATGCTAATGCACAGTAGACTAACGTGCATTAGCGCATTAGTATGGCTTTTGCCACAATGTGCTAATGTGCAGTAGAATTAGTCTACTGCGCATTTAGCGTCTCTTTTAGGCGTGCCCGAGGACTAACAATGGGTCATAAAATGAAGGTACTAACACTAGTTAACATGTGTTGGTAATCACCCCAGGAGCCTTCTCAGAATGACAGATTGCTCTGTTACATCCACACAGGCAAATGCTCCATCATTAACTCGCTTTATAAAAAGCTGCCTTAACAGTGAAACGAAAAGACTCCAACTTTTTCTTTTGCTGTAGCTCCCTCAGGCAATGAAGGAATTTGCGATGTGTGTCAATGAGACATTTGAAATCTCACACATTTAAACTGTCCCAGCTTCAACATCATTTTAAATACACTGGAACCAGCAGCTTTTCTAAATTCAAACACTTATGAATCTCCTTCCCACAAGCTTGCTCTTATGAGCCTCAAAGCCAAAAGAAAAAGTTGTTATGGGAGAACTGCCTCATAGTATAACCAAATTTAATTAAAAAGAGAGAAATAATATAATTAAAACTTTATCCAGCTATACCAACCAACTTCCCTTTAAGATTTGCAATATACATTACAAATATTAATCCAGTCACACACCACCATTTATTATCCCATTTTATACGTAGGAAAATTGAGACCAAGAGGAGAAAATATATAACTTAAGTCATACAGAAGACCACTGGTAGAACAATGGTAGATCCTACGAGCTTTTTCCCTTAGCTCTGAAATTCAAGTCACTGTTACAGTACTGATGCTACTACAAAACACAGCCATGAGGGAAAAGTACCACAAAGAATGCTAACACAAAATGGAAACAATAATCACTGAAATGAAAAATGAAGGTTAATCCTCGCCAGCCTTGGCATTACAAGAAATAACTCATTTGTAGTAGTCATTGTTACAAGCAGAAGAACCTATTACCTAATAGTTATCTCTCAGTGGACACATCTAAACATGCTATTAATACTATAAAAGATTACAACATAGTAAAATACTGCACAGTGGGCGTGTCTACACAAGACACTACTGCACCATAGCAATGCACTATGGCACCATAGTGTCTGTTGGCAAAAACCATGATGCCACTGCTACGTCAGTGTAGCAACACACTCCCTCATTATACTGTGTTGTTACGGTGACATAGCAGCCAAAAATAACCATGCACAGCTGGCACAGTGCACTACAGGCTGTTACTGCGCTGTATTTTAGTACTTCCAAAAGGAAGTACTAAATGACAGCACAAGAACAAAGGCACTGTATGGCCATGTGTACACATGCTCAGTAAGCCTTTCTTGGGAGCAGGTCTACATGTTCTCTGTGTTGAGGGAGCTTCAGGCTAGCCTGGGGGCTGGCAGGGGGCACAGGGACTGGTCCCAATGTGCACAGGGCCAGGAGATCTCTTTCAGCTGCTGCAGCAGCTATCTTCTGGCCCTGTGCAAATCGGGAGGGGTCCTAATGTGTACAGAGCTGGGAGACAGCAGCTGCTGCAGAGCTCTCCTGGCTCCATGCACATGGGTACAAGCCCCAGGCTCAGGGGGGTTCCCTGTGCAGTCAGGGGCTGGCCAGGAGCTATTCCGCTTCTGGGGTAGCTCCCAGCCAGATGGGGAAATCCTTAAGCAGCTGGGGGCTTGCCAGGAGGTGTCCCACTTCTGGGGCAGGTCCCAGCCAGTCCCTGCCCCACCCAGTATGCCATTCCTCAAGCCTAATACTGTAGTACAGTAAGTAACCTTGTCTCACTCAAGTCACTGGAGTTGCTCCTGTTGACTGCTGCCATGAAGGATGCTAATCCTTAACTGAAACCAAGGAATACACAGTGTGATTCAGTAAGGGGCTCCAAAGGTGACTTTAAAACTACCTTTGATGAGGAATGCTCTGGCCAACATGCTGGGCAAAAACTTCAATGGAAGACAGACTCAATATATAAGAGTGGCTATCATTATGGTATACTGGACCACTAAAGCACCCCCAAATTCCAAATTCTACCCAGGCACAAACCGGGGCCACAAACTTTCAAGGGCTCTTCAGATGGACTGCTACTGTTGCAGTACCATGTCTTTGATGGCTGTTGATGCAAACCCAGAAAGCCTGCATATTCTATTAACTCTCCACTCTTAATTGGAACCAAAATTGCTCTATAAATGAATAAACACCTAAAGTGAATTGCTTTTTTTTTTTTTAAGAAAGAAATTGGGTACTACTATGAATATTGGCACACATAAGAGTTGCCATTTAACTCTGGTGTCATTCAACTTTTGTTGGAGTGTTACATAAAAGCTTTTAATTTACCAAGTACCTTTTTCTGAGTTGAGGGGATCATTTGTGACTAATGAAGAGCAGAGAACATTTTAATAACAGTGACAACTAGCTTTGATATTGATATTGTCTCAAAAAAAGTCTCTTTTGAAGTCTTTGAGATTAGGAAAACCCTTTATATTTTATCCATCCGTGTTAATAAAATTACCTTGGCTACATAATGCTCTCTGCAAAGGAAAAAGTAATTTTCTCCCTTTTAGTTCCTTCTTCTACCTTTTGGATATTTTTGTTTTTTTTTCTTTTGCACTTGTCATTATTCCACATATCAACATTCATACATTTTCATTAAATAGCTTTCAGAAATTATCTTTAAATGAAAATGCAAGTGTAATGTTTTATTTCTTTCAAGAATCTGAACATATTTCATATATTTAAATGTCAACCTTTTTGCATATCACAGCTATTCTCCCATATTTTGGGGGGTTATATTTGGGCTCCTCTCATGTTTCTAATGCCCTCTGGTGTTTATTAAAGTTTCAAAGAGACAAGTGGCCCAATAATGATATCACTTCAGGGCAAGATCCCTTCAGATGTTATAACCCAGGCTAGGTTGGATCTACATGGATACTAAACTACATAAAAATCAATGGGGTGCTAAATTTGGTTATTCAAGCATGCCACTCTTCCCTCTGAAGTCCCATTCCAATGAGCTGAACCATGAGGTTCATTTTGCAGTAGAGGGAGACACTTTTTTGTCAGTTAATCTAGAGTCAATGTAAGTATACAGGAACAAAGATTTTTTTGTGGGGTGTTTAGCTATGGCACAAAAGCAGTCGAAGTGCTCTTGGCTCTTCTGCTACAGGAACTTTTCTACGAGAGCAATTGTTGAACACTTCATGACAAGAGACAGCACACACAAAAGAAATAGAGCTGAATGGACTTGAGTGTGGACCCACATAATCAACATCTCATTTGGTTGTCTTATGCTTCATAGAGTGATTTCACTAAAACTGGTGTGTGTGTGTGTGGGTGGGTGGGTGGGTGGGTGGGTGTAAAGGGGTGGAGGGAGTAGGGGTGTCTCCAGGCAGGAACAGCAAGTACTTCCTCTGAGAAAGAGAACAGACCAAATGGCAAATGGACAACTGCTATTTACTGATCCAAACCACAAGTATGGTTTGTTGGATGGGTGAGGTGGTATAGGCAAGGTACTATCATGCACAGGACATTCTCACTGGTAGATAGGAAGGGATTAGACTGGTTGCACAAGACACTTAACGTGTTAAATCTGGGTGGTATTATAGGGCCTTGTTACACAGTAACGATGGGAAGTTCCTAGAGCTTTTAACTCCTGGATTGTCCACATATTAACACCTAAAGCTAGTTTTAAGCACTCATTGGCTGTGTCTGCATAAGACACTGACTGCGCTGTAGCTCATTACTACTGGGCAGTAGCATTGCATGGCAGGAAGCATGATGTGATGCTACTGTGCAGTAGCAATGAGCTACTGAGCAGTTAGCATCACCTAAAAGCCTTTCAATGATGCTACTGCACCGTGACTTTGGTTACTGTGCAGTCAGCGTCTCGTGTAGATGTGGCCATTATGGGGCTCAAAGTTATTCCACTCCAAGGCAGGATTATCTCTGATCCATATTCCTCAACTCATGTTACATGAAGGTGGGGTTAACCTGACTGCCCAGATGCCACCGCCACCACTGCTGTTCTCTGGATGGGCTCAACCTGGAGAAGAACAGCAGCCCAGCAGGAGTGGTGGTGGTGGTGGGGCAGGCAGGTTAACCTTTCCCTGCCTGCTCTCCAGTACAGAGAGTTCAGGGGAGAAGGCAGGAAACCATGAGCAGCAGGAAGGTGTGGGGGGGGAGCCCTGAGGGTGCGGTGGAACTGAGAGAGTGTGGAATACAGATGGGGATTCTTAACTATCAGTCCTCCAGGCCCCTACTGGCCTGAACATGTGACTGCTCTGAACTCAAGCTAGCACTAACACCAATCAGCATTTGTGTGACTCACAGTGTAAGGTGTAACAAGGCCCAAAATTAGAATGTGTTTTGAGCAGTCACATAGCAGTACTGTATTTACTATGGTTTCTAACAATCACAGCTTGCTGATTATTGGTCCCAGACTGTAGTGGGACCCAGGCTGAGTGGCTACACCAGGATGCGGCCTGTACACCACATGCTCAGCAGGTGTCAAGCTCTTGCTTTCAAGTCTCACCTGCCATGACTTTTAGTTGAAAAGTGATCTAAGGAGTTAGTACCTGCTCACAGAGAGTTGGCTGAGGTTGGCATGGGTCAATGTCGGGGTTTTCTGGGGGATTCTCCTCCCCTACATCCCTCCCCTTTCCACGCGGAGTTTTAGTTGGTGCTGGATGTGAACATCAGGCCATCCTGGAGCTCAGATGGAGCTTGTAGCTAAGATGCAGAAAGAAGCAGCTGGCCTGTCTGAAGTCAGCATGTTTCAGCTATGTTCATTGTGTTTACTGAAAGTTCAAAGTCAGCTGGACGTAGCCTGCATAGAAAAGCAAATAAACCAAAAACAACTAAAGTGACCATGCCCTAGGCTCTTCTTTGGCCCTCCAGGCACCTTAGTCACCTTCCCTCAGGCAATTCCAGTTCCACAGGGGTTGCCCTGTACTTGATTAGTCTGTGTGGGCCTGCCTGTCATAGGCAGTCCCCCAGAGTAACGTGGGGCCGGGTGGGGGAGGAGGGTCCACAAACCCTGGCTTAGCCCCTATGGGTGCCCGGCTTCTCCCAGCTGGATGGTGATCCAGTGTCAGTCTGGAGAGTTCAGATGCTCCAGGTTCTGGGCTCATGGTTCCCAGGCTCCATGGGGAAACATGATGACAGATCTCATCTATCAATGCATGCCCTCTGTCCTGGGGTTGGTGCATTCTTATGTAGGGATTTCCAGGTCAGCATGAGCCAATCCGGTCCCTTGCTTGCCCCCACTGGTCCAGCTGCTGCCAGCAAGTGTTAGGAGCCCCTGAGGGGCTCATTCCTTGCAGCTGCTGCCTCTGGGCCCCAGGTGGTACTCTGTGCACCAGCTGCCTGCTCTGGGCTGCAGTCCAAGCCCACATTGGAATGGGGTTCTGATCCCTCTCCCCAATCTGGGCACAGAGCCTGGGGAGCACTTTTCATGCATTGGTTGCCTGTCCAGCAGTGCAGCGGAGCCTGGCCTAGAAGCACAGGTTTGCTGTTTCCCCACGAGCCCGGCCAGGGATCTGCCGCCTGTGGGGCATGCTGGTGGCCACTGCCTTGGTAAGTACAGGGCTAAGCTGAGCCCCTGCTACGCAGACCTATGCCACACTGGAGTCTTGAACCAACTTCAATGTGGGATTAGAATTGGCAGTTAGTCCCTGTGCGCTCATGGGAAACTCAGAATCTCTGCACAATGCTGCATCCCAGGGGACACAGATGGAAAGGAGTAATTGCCTGCTTGGGTTTTTCAGGAGGGTCCCACCCACCTCCCTAGTAGGCAGAAGAACCTGTCTCCTAATGGGTGCATCTATATGCAAAATTAGTGCAACGCAATAAACTCTGGTGAAGTTTGTGCCAGAGTTTATTGCTCCTATGTGTCATATTTGAATGTGTGCCTGGGACCACAGCACATTGAGCCAAGGCCCTGTCTGGCAAGTCCAAGGGGGTCAGCCTGTCATCCTGCTTTGCCCTGGCTCAGTGTGCTGTGGAGGGGCTGGCTGGGGCATAAGGGTGCTACAGTGTGGGCCTAGCCAGCAGGCAGCTCCCAACCTCATGCCCCAGCCAGCCCTAGTCACTGTCTACATAACTCCATTATTGGATAGTACTTGTGTTGGACAGTACTGATCTATGGCAGAGTTAATAAGTTTATGCCGACCTAATAGCTCCGCACATGTAGACAGTGATGCTTTACTGAGGAGCTAATTAGGCAACTCCACAGTGAGTGACACATATACATGTCCCCGTTGTGAAAGCATAATTTCTCCCAAGAACTGAATCCCAGATGGGCTGGATGGGGGAGCACAGCACAGCTCAAAGAGTCAACAGGAGACGGAGCAGGGAACTTACCATTTCTAGCTCCTGTCTAGCTCCTGAGAGTGCCAGCCAAGATATGGCAGAGGCCAAAACTTCTTCTGTTATACCCCAAGTTATCATAAAAGTTTGATACATTCCACAAAGTCACCATTTTTCTTGTCTCTGTTTTCAGAGACAACACTTGCAAAATGAAAGGGAAGCCTGCAGAGTACATGATGGCTGCTCAGGGGCAGGCCAGAGCACAGCTACAAAATGGATTAGAGATGTCCATAGGTAATGGTGACAGAGCAAAAAAGGAGATGCTAAAAGCCCCAGTAGCTGCCTTTAAGCAGTGAGCATTAACTGCAGACTCCTAGCACTACAACCTTCAGCACCAGCATAAGGAGAGACTGCAAATGTGGACAGGGGACATTGTGAGGCTGGGGGATCCCTACATCTGATGTGCAGAGGTGCAGGGAAGGGGCCTTGAGATGGTCACTCAATGTTTTAAGGGAACTACTCATGCTTGGGCAGAGCTGGCAGAGATCCAGCAACAGGAGAAGGAGTTCATGGAAGAATCCTAAATTGCTTTTCAGCAACTATGACCTTCCTAGCTGGTGTCTGGTCTGTCTCCCTAGGAAACACCATATTCCCTAGGCCCCATGTGGCATGAGACGCTTCTCCCTCAGCCCTGGTTTCCATGGCATACCCTGCCCCAGGGTCTGTTCTTCATGCTGTGGAGAGCAGGGGTCCCACATGTGGCACCCTTGAAGGCAGGGTGGGAGAGGCTGGTCCCCAATACCAAGACTGGTGACATTGGGGGTGGGAGGTGGACCAGGAACAGGAGGGGTGGAGCCAAGGAACCAGAGACCCTGGCAGCTAGTGGCAGGAGAGGCAACCAGACAGGCAAACTCCAGAGTGTAGTAACAGGTGGTGTGTTTGGGACCTGGGTATCAGGACCTAAGGGTAAGTCCACCTCAGACATGACAGTCCTCCCAAGTTCAACTACTCTTCCCCAGCAACCCTGGCATTCTCCCCATGAATTCAGATCCCTCAAGCAGTACCAGGACAGCCCTAATGCGGCACTGGACCACAAAGATCAAGGGGATGACTGCATTCCATCATCCCACTTTTCCAGATCATGTCTGGGACAGGGCCCAGAGATAGTGATAGAACCCCCACCTCCTCCTCTTACCCTGTCCAGGACCCATGGAGGAACTTGTCCAAGTCCAAGATAACAAGAACTCTAGCCCTACACCACGACAAGTACCTGTTCCCCCCAGTCTTGGGGTATGAGGTACCCCAGAGTATTGTCAAGGATCATATGGTCAGGGTCCCTGCACAGGGTGAGGGTGATCCAGGGGCTGTGGTTCTGAGAGGGCTAAGAGGAACCCTCAGTCCTGCAGTATAGTTGTCTCCTGCACCACCCAAGCCTGCACTCCTGCAGCCATATCAGAAGGACAGTGGATCAGGAATAATCCACTTTTCCTCTACCTACACCAAGATATTCCTGGTGTTGACTCTCCATCTGGGACTTGGGGTGTTGGGTCCATCATACCCTCACCCCCTAGCAGGGTTCTCTCTAAGCTGTGAGGCATGCACGGCCACGCAAGCGCACTCATACCATGCTGCCAGGTGCTCCTGCATGGCCACACATGCCATGCAGCTTATAGGGAATGCTGACCCCTACTCAGTGCCTCCATGTTCCAGTGGAGGGTTCTGCCCAGGTGGCATGTCCCCAGTTTCAAATCCTACACACGCTTTCAGGCTATATCACTCCTGCCTTCCCATTCACTGTTTTTTTCACCAAAGGGAGTGTAGTTGCATTCAATAATGCATATCATCTCAGGAACACTTCGTCTGACCCCTCTCCCAGTCCTGAGCAACACTTTTCACCTCATATATGATGGGAAGTAACCACTAGCAAGCTACTTGAGAATCCAAGCCAACCTAAATCTGCCACTGTACAACAATCTCTCAAACCCACCTGCTGTACATCTACTATCATGACGTGGTCCAAACTATCTATCCATTGTGGTCCAAACGGCCACACCAGGATCACATGGTGGAGACCCTCTGGTATGAGGAATAGAGATAGACATCACCAGAAAACAAATTCTTTATCACTGATCCTATAGTCTGTCCACCTGGCTTCAACCTGCTATGCCTTCAGTGGGCCTTGCTGAATAGGTTCTGGACAGAGCCAACCTCCAGTGTTGGGGTCTTCGCAACAGCCCAGACTGTAGCTGTGGCAAAACACACACCATGTCACATATTGTTGATAACTGCCCACTGACTAAGTTTAGTGGTAGACTATAGGAACTGCATGTGGCCACTGAGAATGCCTTAACATGGCTCAGCAATTATGCACATGCTGACTGACTGACCAAAGGGAAAAGAGACCAATTTCTAGCATGGTTAACATTCAAATGGCTTTTATTAAATTTCTTTGGCAACTGGGAAAAGGTAAACTGATCCACATTTATTTCCTGTGCTGTATTCCCCCATATCCAGGTATCTTGCCCTCCCAAAGCTGGTATCCAGCTAGCCAGGGTTTTCTTTGACCCCAACCACCTCTTGAAGCCCACAGGAAAAAAATGGCTCTGTGAATGCTGGAGATAGGGAAACTGAGGTAGGATCCACATGGCAGACAGGTTCTTCGCCCAAGTCTTTGCCCAAGTCTGAAGCTCAGTTGCTCAGAGCTTCTAGCCTTCTGACACCTCTGGCCTCACTCCTCTAAGTACTGCCCCCCCATCCTAGCAGCCCAAGAGATAATCCACCAAGGCTTCCCTGCCTGGGACTTCGGGCTAGTTGGGCTCTCCCAGGTGCACACATCCTGGGAGAGTGCTTGCAGCACTTCCTTGACATGCTGTGACTCCTCTCCAGGCCTCACAGAAGACTTCCTCCTGACCCATTGGTGATGTGTAGGGGGTGCATGCATGTGCACCCCCTGAGCTTGGCTGTGCACCCCCTGCCAGCAGCATCTGTGGGCAGTCACCGTTCACCACCTCACCCACCTCACCACTGATGCTGCTGTCAGCATCTGAGGGTGGTTCCTGACTGCCAGTTGGTGCTCACCACCCCACCCCACCCCACCCCACCCCCCGCCACCAAGACTGCTATGGCCACCTGCGGGAGCTCTCTGCTCACTGCTGCCATGCCCCCACTACTGCTGTCACCACCGCTGCCCCCTGCAGGCAGTCACTGTGCCCCTCCCAGCCTCTGGGGGCACACAGCATTCATGTTCTGACCTCACAGATGTTGTGCAGGATGCAGAGTAACAAGGCATGGCAAGTACTCCTCAACTATACTGAGGCACATATTCAGAGAGCTCCAACATGCCTTGAGCCAGCCAAAGGTGCATTTGACAGTGATGCGACAGCTGCTGAGGCAGTGGTTGAAGTGTTCTTTCCTGCAGTCCAGGTGCCCCATGTAGGGCTTCTTGACCCAGGAGAATAGAGGGTCCTCAGTGATGAGGAGAGACGATAACACCACTGATCTTGATGCTGGAAGGCCCAAGGATGTAGCATCCCCTCTACCATCTGGGGGAAGGTAGAGATGTGGAAGGCCTATGGGTGCTGTTTGTTGCTTGCCCAGATGACAAAGATGTGACTTAAGTGCTGAGGGAAGTCAACATTGTCCTATAGTACAACAGACAAAAAAACCTTCTTACTGAACTCTATGATGCTTTTGGGTGGGTAGGGGATGGGGATGTGAGTACTGTCAACAGCCCCCATGCCACTGGGGAAGATCAATCATCAGAAATCAATGATGACCTCCTGTGTGTTGATGAGGTGGAATGAAGCTGTTTGCCAATATATCCTGGACTGCCACTCCAGCTATGGACTTCCCCCCCACCATACTTATTGGCAATGGAGAAGAGGCTGCTCAAACTAAACTGCACAACTTAAACCAGTTTATTTGAATGTTTGCATGTCTTGCATATTATCCTCCCCTACTGCAGGAAAAATGAGAACTTGTAATTCACCAACAGCACAGTTATAGTACTGATACCAATTAGGGAGGCTTTTCCAGCACTATGGCTCAAGAATTTTCACTATGCTCTGTCTAGCTCTACTCCATGTGACTCTAAGTCACATCAATCAGTATCATTACCTTGCAGCCCTTTCTGACTTGACAACATACATAGCAATCAGATAAGAGAACACAAATACCGAACAAAGTCCTTACCCTTGCATTGAATGGTGACTTGGATAAGCTTAGTAAGTGGGTGGACACAAACCTGATGACATTCAATACTGATAAATGCAAGATGCTCCACCTTGGAAAAAAAACCCGTGGCATACTTATAGGCTCAGGAGCACTACGCTTGCTAGCACCACTGCTAAAAGAGTCTTGGGGGTCATGATCAACCACAAGATGAACATGAGCCACCAATGCAATGTTGCGTATGGTAAAGCAAACAAAACCCTGGCTTGCATCTATAGATGTTCCTCAAGTAAATCTCAGGATGCCATCCTCCCACTGTACTCAGCCTTGGTGAGGCCACAGCTGGAGTACTGCATCTAGTTCTGCGCTCCGCAATTTAAGAAGAATATGGAGAAGACTGAGAGAATCCAGAGGAGAGCCACGCGCATGATCAGAGGGCAAGAGACAGGCTTTATGAAGAGAGTCTGAGAGCCATGGGACTCTTCAGTTCGGAAAAGCGCAGGCTCAGGGGGGACCTGGTGGCTGCCTATAAGTACATAAGGGGTGTTCATCAGGATCTGAGAGAATATCTGTTCACCAGAGTGCCCTGAGGAAAAACAAGGACCAACGGTCATAAACTCCTACAAGACTGTTTTAGGCTGGACATAAGAAAAATTTTCTTATCTGTCCGAGCCCCCAAGACCTGGAATAGACTCCCTCCAGATGTGGTGCTGGCATCTACTCTGGACTTAATCAAGAAACACTTGGATGTTTATCTTGCTGGGGTCCTTTGACCCTAACTGACTTCCTGCCCCTGGTGCAGGGGGCTGGACTTGATGATCTTCGAGGTCCCTTCCAGCCCTAATGTCTATGAAATCTATGAAGTCTATGAACTTTATATAGGGAGCTGCCCCCAGAAGAAGCTAAATATTTACAGCATTCAGAGTGGGGTAAAGAAGTGGGAATTGTCCTTTACTTCCCTACAGGTGATTATTCTGTGGCACAGTTTTCTTACACCCCTGGCCAAACCTAAATTTAGTTACCTTTAAAAAATATTCCCCCTGCCACCCAAATTATGGCCACGACTTTAGGTTTCTTGACATCCCTTTCCATTGCAGAAAGCTCCTGGGCTTTTCTTAAACATTTATGATTTTAAAAAGGAGAGAAGTTTGCTACTGACTTACTAAACTTAGGCCTGCAGCTAATATTTATGACCATATTTCCAACTAAGGGGTTATAGAATGAAAATGCTGACTCAGCTTTCTCTCTATGTACCAAGGCTTTTGCTATAATAAAGATAACCAAAAAGGTTAGAAGAGGCCACAGAGGGCCCTATGATCTGTAGAAGCTAGTGTGTCCATGGAGATTCATTCAGTTCTACAGCACCTCAAAGTGCAAGGAAGAAAGGAACTCAGTGAGGATTCATTCAGATGAAGAAACCTTTTATGGGAGTTTCTATAATGCTTCAACTTGAACAAGTATGTGTTAACTAGTGCTGGATGACTGTATAATAAGGCTCACTGGATCTCTGATATAAACTTTCATAAAGGAAAAGTTACTGATGAAAGTAGACTGGAATTTTTGTGTGCATGAGTTTTGCGTGCAGCTGGAGGTTTCATCTAGATCTCAGTGCCTGTAAAATGAAGGACAACAGGGGAGCAGGCCACAAACCATGAACTCCCTGTGCTCCTTTCCTGAAGAGCATCAAAGGAAATGAGAGTGACAGACTATCTAATGGAAAGGTATTGTATATTCTTGCTTTAGGTCACAGCCATGGTTTGCATCACAGAGCAAAAGCTTTCTAATTTAACATTTATGAACTTGTCATTTCTAGGGTGCAGTCAGAGAAGGGCTTCAACACTTGGGGTGATGATGTAGTGTAATACAGTCATTCTTGGTTATCACTTTTGGCAAATGTAAAATTTCCCTATTATGAGGGAAGGCTGTATACCTTCTGTACTAGAACTCTTATTTTTCTTTTTGCTTTATCCTTTATTTTCTCCATTGAGATAGCAGAAGTAAAAAAAAACATTCATGTGCTACCAGGTTTATAATGGTACATTCTAAAGCCTCAGATATTTACTTTCTTCAGTCATAAGATAATGCTAAAGCATTACAATATATACATGAATACAGATAAACTACCAAATTCAGCAGAGGATCTGGCCCTATAGATATTTCCACATTGCTCATTGTTAGTTTTAAATTACCACAAAGCTAAAAGTTAAAACATATTATAATCCACTGGGAGATAATACTGTATGAAATTTGCTTACTGAATTTGTAATTTTCCACCTAGGGAGGAAAAATGTGCAGAACACCTACTGCCTAGGAAATGACCTGCCCGGCAGCATGGAAGCGGGAAGGGATCTTGGAGTCCTAGTGGATTCCAAGATGAACATGAGTCATCAGTGTGATGACGTCATCAGAAAAACTAACTGCACTTTATCGTGCATCAGCAGATGCATGACAAACAGAACCAAGGAGGTGATACTTCCCCTCTATCAGGCGCTGGTCAGACCGCAGTTGGAATACTGCATGCAGTTTTGAGCACCGCACTTCAAGAGGGATGTGGATAACCTGGAGAGGGTCCAGAGAAGGGCCACTCGTATGGTTAAGGGCTTGCAGGCCAAGCCCTACGAGAAGAGACTAGGGCACCTCGACCTCTTCAGCCTCTGCAAGAGAAGGTTAAGAGGCGACCTTGTGGCTGCCTATAAATTCATCATGGGGGTGCAGAAAGGAATTCTGAAGTTCTGGGACTAGGCTGGGGTCAGGTGGGGAATGGGGCCAGACAAGGAAGCCATGGGGGCTTCTCCTGTGGCTCCCCCTGCTCAGGGAGAGGCAGGCACAGCCAGAGGAGCCATGGGAGAACATGCGGTTGCCTGCCTCTCCCCAGCCGATCTGAATCACTGCATCTCTTCGAATCAGCAATGAATCTTCCAAAGCTGATTCAGCCGAATCGATTTGGAACAGTGATCTGAATCTCTGAACTGAATCATTGTCCTCTGAATCAGCCAAATCTGAATCCAATTCGAATACTTCCCTATTCGCACAGGTCTACAATCTTGTCTTAAAGCCCTTTATCCACTTGTCTTACTAGAAATAGGCCTGAGTTATAAAGTTTAGATAAGGATACCAGCTTCCACAAAGTGTGGAGGCATTTTGATCTGAGAGAATGGTTTGGTTTCTCAGTGTTTGTTTACTTAAACATTTCAGGCAAGTTCCTTCTTGTTGAATTGCAGAGGCATAGCTGGACAATTCTCTGCAGCTGGGCCAGCAGCAGTAGTGGCTGATATTTTTACAATGCACACTCCCAAATTGATTCCCAGGACTGGTGCTCCGCTCAACCTCAGTGCCCCCCTTAATTATGCTATTGATTAATTGGTCCTTTTTTCCATTGAAACCCAAATAGATTCTTGTGTAGTTAGGGAGGAATAGAGTCACAAAAGGAAATTAGAAGGCACAATGTTGATGTTTTACTTGCCTTGGTGCCTAGTGGAATTCACAGCATTCAATGTTAGGTATCAAAGCTCCCTGTACAATGTGCAAAAGAAGTAAAGAACCTGAAGAAAGTACCCACAAGAGCCAATAGGCTGGTAGGGGAGCCTGTGTAGCCAATAGAAAACATGATAAGGTGATGTATTAAATATTCAGGCATTTCCTCTGAGCTGCAGGGTGTCACCTCTCTCTTGTCAATTTTTCCAGCTATGGTATCTCCAGGAGAAATTCCGAAAAGAAACCCAAGAAGGAGTCAGTCCTTTCAAAAATAGCTAGAGGAGATGGTTATAATGGTGACCTCAATGTAATCCAGTAGTTCAGAGAATAAAGTGCTTACCCAGGACAGGGCTGATCTGGATTCAGTTTCGTCCTTTGCCTGGGGACACTTGAACTTCTATATCTTGGGCACCCGGAGATGCTCTGAAATCCCTCTATTGAATCTTTGTCTATTACTATGGAATGATTACAATATGAATTGGACTGGAGAGTATGACCATTACTCTAGTAGTTAGGGCACCCACCTGATAATGCAATACCCACTCTGCAAGTAGAGGCTCTTCAAGATGTATCACTGACCCATTCTATCTCCTCAAGTTCCCTATTCTTTCTCCTGCCACACCTTCATGTTGTAATAATAGCAAAGAAGGGAGGTAAGATGCTATCAGTACTTAATGGTATCACTCCAGTTCAATGATTCTTACACAGGGTTCCTCCATCCCCTATATCCCATCCCATTCCATACCTCATTGGTAGTTAAGCTTAGAGCCAAGTCTCGTTAATTTGCACTCTTAAGGTAACATGCTCAGCTCCTTGACCAACCAGCCTTTGCTTACATTGGAACTTTCACAGCTTGCATGGGTCATATAGCTCCCCATGTGTTCCCTTCTCCAGGGGTCTCCAAAGTTCAGGAAACCCTTTTAAATTTTCAGTGGAATTCTTGGGGCTAGTAGAAGCTGGCTCCTGCCTCATGTGGGCATGTGCTGTTCTGGCTGGCCACTCTAGCTTCTGTTAGCCACATGATATCTTTCCATCACAGCTCCCTTGTGCACACCACAATGCCCCTTTCTCCCAATAAACCTTTAGATGGGCTTCAGTCTGGCTGATATGCCCAAGCTGTAACAGGGTCTGGGACCGGTGACCTATTACACACTCCAATTACTACATAATATAATGAAGTACTCATTTTGCAGGATTGGAATGAAGGCTGCCCTCTCCTGGATGTGTATTTAATTACTAAGGCAGAGGGTTATGCTCAGTCACTCTCCAGCCCAATTAATATTTAAGTATTTTATGCCAGATTGACCTGTGCAGGCATGGTATAGAATCACAGAATCAGTGCTGATATGCCCATATCATAGAATCATAGAAAATTAAAGCTGGAAGGAACCTCAGGAGGTCATCTAGTCCAACCCCCTGCTCAAAGCAGGACCATCCCCAATTATCTCAACCCAGCCAAGGCTTTTTCTAGCCAAGTCTTAAAAACCTCCAGTGATAGAGATTCTACAATCTCTCTGATTAACCTGTTTTAATACTTTACTACCCTCCTCATGAGAATGTTTTTTCCTAAGATCTAACCTAAACTTCCTTTGCTGCAACTTGAGACAGCTGTTCCTTGTTCTGCCATCTGCCACTGAGAACAGTCTAGCTCCATCCTCTTTGGAGCTACCATTCAGTTACTTGAAGGCTGCTATGAAATCCCATAAATAAGCCCACTTCCCTAAGCCTCTCCTCCTAAGTCATGTGCCCCAGCCGCCTAATCATTTGTGTTGCTCTCTGTTGGACTCTCTGTAATTTGTCCACATCCTTTCTGTAGTGTCGGAGTGTGTTGGGGGAAAGATGGCAGGACATATCCACATGTGATCTCACCAGTGTCAAATAGAGGGGAATAATAATTTCTCTAAATTTGCTGGCAACACTCCTACAAATGCAGTCCAGTATGCCATTAGCCTTCTTAGCAACAAGGGCACACTGGGCTCATCTACACAAGATACTTAATGCACAGTAAATTAATAACACTACGCAGTAGCGTGTCACAGCATGGACAGTGCTAATATGGTACTGCACAGTAGTATTAGGCTACTGAGCAGTAGTGTTACTAAAAAGGTGTTCGCTGGCGCTACTGCACAGGAAATGTAGTTATTGTACATTTAGTTAGTACTTCATTGAACAAGTACTAAATTTAATATGCAATAACTACTGCGCATTAATGAACATGTAGACACACCAACTGTTGACTCAGCTTATTGTACATTGTAACCCTCAGTTCCTTTTCTGCACAGCTGCTGCTTAGCCAGTCAGCACCACCCTGTACCAGTGCATAGGATTGTTCTGTCCTAAGTGCAGGACTTTACATTTCCCCTTATTGAACCTCATCAGATTTCTTTTGGTCCAATCCTCCAACTTTTTGAGGTATCTCTGAATCCTAGCCCCACCCTCCAGCATATCTACTACTCCCCCTCAGCTTGGTGTCTGCAAACTTGCTGAGTGTGCATAACGTCCCATCTTCCATCCCGTTCTCTGTTGATGAAGATATTGAACAAAACTGGTCGCAGAACTGACATCTGGGGCATTCCACTTGATACTGGCTGCCGACTAGACATTGAGCCATAGGTTACTATTCTTTGAGCCTGACCATCCAGCCAGTTTTCTGTCCACCTTATAGTCTATTTTTCCAATCTACATTTTCTTGGCTTGCTTGTGAGAATTTTGTGGGAGATCATACCAAAAGCCTAGCTAAAGTCAAGGTATATCACATCCATTGCTTTCCCCACATCCACAGAGCCAGTCATCTCATCACAGAAGGTAATCAGGTTGGTCAGGCATGACTTACCCTTGGTGAATCCATGCTGGCTGTTCCCAATCACCTTCTTCTCCTCCAAATGCTTAGTAATGGATTCCTTGAGGACATGCTCCATGATTTTTCCAGGGACTGAGATGAGGCTGACTAGTATGTAGTTCTTCAAATCCTCCTTCTTCCATTTCTTAATGATGGACACTATATTTGCCCTTTTCCAATTGTCTGGACCTTTCCCAATCACCACAAGTTTTCCAAGACAATGGCCAGTAGCTCTACAATTGCATTGGCCAACTCCCTAAGCACCCTCAGGCACATCACATCTGGCCTCATGGACTTGTACACATCTAGCTTTTCTAAATAACCCTTGACCTGTTCTTTCACCACTGTTGGCTGCTCACCTCCTCCGAAAACTGTGCTGCCAGGAGCAGTAGTCTGGAAGCTGACCTTGCTGTGAAGACTGAGATAAAAAAAGGCATTCAGTACTTCAACCTTTTCCACATCATCTGTCACTAGGTTGCTTTCCCCATTCGGAAGGGGACATTTTCCCTTATCTTCCTCTTATTGCTGGCATACTTGTAGAAACCCATTTTGTTACCCATCATGTCCCTTGCTGGTTGCAACTCCAATTGCAATTTGACCTTCCTGATTTCATCCCCACATGCCTGAGCAATCCCTGAATGTTTTATACTCCTCTCTAGTAGTTTTTCCAAGTTTCCACTTCTTGTAAGTTTGGTTTTTTTGTGTGTTTTAGCATATTGAAGAGTTCTCTGCTAAGCCAAGCTGGTCTTCTGTCATACTTGCTAATCTCCCTGCACATTAGAAAGGTTTGTTCCTGCACCTTCAGTAAGGTGTCTTTAAAACAGAACCAGCTCTCCTGGATTCCTTTCCCCCTCAGACTGGCCTACCAGAGGATCTTGCTCATCAGTCCCTTGAGTGAGTCAAAGTCTGCTTTTATGAAGTCCAGGGACCTTCTTCCTTCCTTTTCTCAGGATTCTCAACTCAATCATCTCATGGTCACTGCTGCCCAAGTTGTTATCCACTACTTACTTAACCACTCCACCAATTCTTCCCTGTTTGTGAGCAGTAAGTCAAGAAGAGCACGGCTCCAGTCTGGCCTCTTCAATACCTAAACCAGGAAGTTGCTCCAACATTCTCCAAAACTTCCTGGATTGCTTGTGCACTTCTGTATTGCTCTCCCAGCAGATGTCAGGTTGATTGGAGTCCAGCATGAGAACCAGGGCCTATTATCTGGAAACTTCTGCTAGTTATCTGAAGAAAGCTTCATCCAGTTCAAGCACCTGGTTTGGTGGTCTATAGCAGACCCTCACCATGACATCACCCTTGTTGCTGTCCCCTCTAACCCTAACCCAGAGACTTTCAACAGGCTGATCTCCAGTTTCATACTGGTGCTCTGAGCAGTCATACAAGTCTTCTACATAAAGTGCAACCCCTTCTCCTCTTTTCTCCTGCCTGTTGTTCCTGAACTGTTTATACACATCTGTGACAGTACTCTAGTCATACTCATCCCTTACAATATTTCAGTGGTAGGTGACAGAATGGCTAATCAGTGAATCTGAACAGGTTTCACGTGAGGTAAGCACTGAGTTTATCAGCATTGTCAAAACTGGGAAGCATCTAGGCATGCCCAGAAGCAGAATAGTAGCAATTTATGTCATTTTAGTATCAAAACCTTATGTGCCTGTGAATTTTATGCAACTCAGTAGTTAGACAGCACCTGAGCAGAGGTTGTGAGGAGCTAAATATTGGATTTAGGAGCCTAAATAACAGTTAAGTTCCAACTAAGTCCATTTGTGGTTTTAGCCATGGTGCACAGTGTGAGTAAAGATTCCAGAATGCAACCATTAAAGTTAGCACTTGCTAATTGGCATCATTTTCTACCTCTCCAACTTTGTAAGCCATAGGAGTTTGCTTCACTGAAAGGATTTTTGTATGATATATTTTAATCATTCACTTACAAAGAATCCAACATAATATGTTCTTGTGCTGTTGGAAAATTACAGTTTATCACAGAAATAAGACTCTCATTGTCTATTTTATGGTAAAGGATCATTTTCCTTCAGTGCGAGCACTTATTACAGTGACCACCACTGTATTTATCTTTCTGGTTTCCTTTTTTATTTTAGCATCAGATTAATAGATATATATATCTGGACAGTGGGGTTGGAATTTCATATTTTTAGTAATGCAAAATATTTCTAGTTGTTTCTTTCATTCTGAGAATTATTTTTAAAACAAAATTAAAGAAGCATTTGCTTGTTTGCTTGCTTTGATATTCTATTTATTTAATTAATGCTGTCTAATATGTAAAACACAAATATTTATTTATCATACAGAAGCAATAGCAATTTTGTGCCAGTTACAAATAACCAAGTCTGGTGAATGTGGATGACATAGGAACACACATGAGTACAGAAAGTGAGGGACCAGGTCCTCAGCTAATATAAATGAACTTTGCTCAATTGAGCTCCACCTACCTACATCACCTGCTCTAGCTTTGTATATCTCATTTTCCCCACTAGAGCCATCTCCTAGTCATTACTTCAACACTAGAACAGTAAGGTAGTGAAACAGACTGTCTAGAAAAGTTGTGCCTATGCCTATGATCTTCTGTGGGTATTTCCCATGCATCTGGGCTTTGCTGGTGAGCTTTGCCGGTTGTCACCCCCTTTTCCCCTGCTCCTTTCTGCTAAATGTGTCAGGGAGTTTTTAAGCCTTCCTCAGAGGCATTGTGTGTTAACCGCAGCCAAGCCTGGGTAATTTTAAACAGTGCTCTGTCTGGGACTTAGAGTAGGGCTGTGTGAAGCTTCAGTCCCTGATTTGATTTGGTGGAGATTCGGCCCTATTTGGTGGACAAATCTCTGAATCTGAATTAAATCAGAGGACCCTTTAATCTCTCTGAATCAAATCAGAATGCTCCAAATTGGTTCTGAGAGATTCAGCAAGATTTGGTGATTTGGACATAGACACAGTTTTAAATGTTTTGTTTTACATACCTCTAGGTAGCAGGTGGCTCATGAATGCTGCAGCAGACCCAGAAGTGGACCAGACATTCAGCAGCAGACGCAGAAATGGACCAGAAGCACTTGTGGTCCACTTCCGGGTCTGCCAGGGAGCACAGTGGGGGGGCCCTCCCCACGCCACCCCAGCTTGGCGACTGGTGCCTCCTGGCAATCAGGGTCACCCCATGGCTGATCACTGAGCTGGAAGTGGACTGGAGGGGGCAGAGCCCAGCTTGCTCCCCAGTGGACCTGGAATTGGATCAGAAGTACTTCCAGACCAATTCCATGTTCACTGCTGAGCACTTGGAGGGCCCCCGCACACTCATGTGGGATGCTTCATCTACCCCAGCATTGCATCATTCACAAGCCACACTGGTACCTCGAGGTATGTAGAAAAAAACTTTTAAAGCTGTGTCTATGTCCAAATCACTGATTCACTGAATCAGCGTTGAATTTTCAGATTTGGATTTGGCCAAATTGAATCAGGGACAGTGATCCAAATCAACAAATCAAATCACTATCCCTGGGGTTTCCTAGATAGAGGGCCTTGCCTTTCCACTCAGGGTCAGACCAATCATGTTTGGGGTCAGGAAGGAGTTTTACTTTATGGTCATATTGGTATGGGCAGTGGGGGGTTTTGACTTTCTCTGTAGCAGGGGATGGCCTTATCCCTGAGATCTCTTGAACATGTATTAACAACCTTTTACAGAAGCAGACTGCTTGCTGCTGTGGTCCTCCTGATTTACCTCTGGCCATTTAGAGTGTTATGTCTTTTTTTCTGTCAGGTTGATGGTAGCTTTACAAAGAGGTTAGACTATGGATTTGTTTAGAAAGGTTTGGATAGGAATGGTTCTGTCTCAGGCAGAGGGTGGACTCAATAACCTCTGGAGGTCTCTTCCAGCCCCACTTCTGTATCATTCTATAATTCTATGATTCATATGAAGTTGGACTGAAGTTAGTAGTATATTATCGATTTACCCACTGGGGAACCTTTGAGATGTTCTGACTTGAGCAAGTTGGAATAGGCTTTCATGCTATGCAGAAGCTTATGGTACACAATGATAAGTAAGATTTCACACAGTAACTAGAATAAACTTCTGTGAAAGTCTTTGGTTCTGAGAGCCAAAAATTCAACTGGTGGATGCATTATTCAGTGATCACTCAGTCTCCAGCCCCATGCATTTTCCCACCCACTTACCCACCACTTTTAGCAAAAACTGGTGAATGTTTTTTTGTAAATGCCACAAGTTAGCAATCAATCCTGCTTATTTTAGCAGATAATCCAGAGCAACCAACAGGTAATCAGATAATCTAAAGCAACAATCCTTCACTGCATGCATTTTATGTTCATGCAGCTCAATTTAAGCATAGATGAGGAGTAGCATGTACAGATATTTGTCAGTCCTAGGATCTATGTGGGGAAACCATAGATTTCATAGATTTCATAGACATTAGGGATGGAAGGGACCTCAGAAGATCTTTGAGTCCAGCCCCCTGCCTCAGGGGCAGAAAGTCAGCAGGGGTCATAGGATCCCAAGAAGATAAAGATCCAAATGTCTCTTGAAGGCATTCAAAGTAGGTGCTTGAACCACTTCCAGCGGCAATCTATTCCAAACCTTGGGGGCTTGGACAGGAAAGAAATTCTTCCTTATGTCCAGCCTGAAATGGTCATGGAGGAATTTGTGACCATTTGATCCTATCATCCCTTGGGGCGCTCTGGTGAACAAACATCCCCACAGACCCTGGTGAGCACCCCTGATAAACTTAGAGGTGGCTACCAGATCAGCCCTGAGTCTGCACTTTCCCAGGCTGAAGAGTCCCATAGAGCTCATCCACTCATCATAAGGTCTGTTTTCCTGACCTCTGATCATGCATGTGGCTCTCCTCTGGAATCTCTCAAGTTTCTCCACATCCTTTTTCAATTGTGGATCCCAAAACTGGACTCAGTACTCCAACTACAGCCTCACCAAGGCCAAGTACAATGGTGGAATGACGTCCCGGGATTTGCTTGAGAAGTATCTGGGATGCAAGCCAGAATTTTCCTCGCTTAACTAGCTGTAGCATCACATTGATGGCTCATATTCATCTTGTGGTCAATCATAATCCCCAAGTTCCTTTCATCTATAGTGCTAGCCAGTGTAGCACTGCTAAGCCTATAAGCATGCTGCAACTTTTTCTTCCCAAGGTGGAGAACCTTGCATTTTTCAGTGTTAAACACCATCAGGTTCTCATCCACCCATTTCCTGAGCCTGTCATCAGCTCAGGTCACCCTCCTGTCCTCAGGTGTGGACACTTTACTCCAAAGTTTGGTGTTGTCAGCGAACTTAGCCAATCCACTTCTGATACCAATGTCCGCATCATTAATGAAGATGTTGAATAGCATAGGCCCAAGGGCAGAGCCTTGAGGGACCCCACTGGTCACAGTACACCACAGTGATTGACTTCCATCAACCACCACCCTCTGGGTCCAACCATGGAGCCAATTCCCCAGCCAGCAGATCGTGGTGAAGTTGAGGCCACAGTTAGCCAGTTTTGATAAGAGGTGATCATGGGATACCAGATCAAAGGCTTTTTTAAAGTTGAGATATATGATATCAATCTCTTCTCCCTTTTCCAGGTGATAGGTCACCTGGTCATAAAAGGAAATAAGATTGGTCAAGCATGACCTACCCACAACAAACCCATGCTGGCTTTCCTTCAGGATGTTGCCATCAGCCAGTCTGTTAAGAATGGCCTCTTTGATAATCTTTTCTAAGACCTTCCCCAGGATAGAGGTCAGGCTGATGGGCCTGTAGTTTGCCGGATCCACTTTCCTCCCTTTCTTGAAGATAAGCACCCCATTGGCCTTCTTCCAATCTTCAGGCACTTCACCAGAGTGCCAGGAGTTCTTGAAGATCCATGCCAGGGGCTGAGCTATGATGTTTGCCAGCTCCTTGAGTACCCTGGGGTGTAAACTGTCAGAGCCAGCTGACTTGAAGGTGTCCAGCCTCCCAAGGTATTCCTTCACAAGATCAGCATTGATGGAGTCTCCCTCACCCAGGCCTTCTCATCCTGTAATGGGCAGGTGGCGTCCCTTGAGACTGGTGAAAGACAGTTGCAAAGTACCCATTTAGCAAGTTGGCTTTTTCCTGGGTGTCAGTTGTCTCATCTGGTTTAGCAGGGGTTGAATGTTGCCCTTGCTTTTCCTTTGGCTCCCCACATATCTAAAAAAGGACTTTTTATTTTCCTTGTTACTTGTAGCTAGTTGGAGTTCAGTCGCAGCCTTGGCTTTCCTGGTTCACTCCCTGCAGGTCTGGACCAGTGCAGAATATTCCTCCTTGGAGGTGGATCCAGTCCTCCACCATTTGTAGGTCTTTCTTTTTAGATGCAGGAGGTCCACTAGTTCCTTGTTGAGCCAAGGGGGCTGCTGTGCCCTTTTGGTGCCTTGCCTCCGAGATGGGATAGACTTTGCTTTTGCATCCAGGAGCACTCCCTTGAGGAGCAACCATTCTTCCTGAACCCTCCTCCCCTTTGGCTTGTAGTCCTTTAGGGCCTTACTGACAAGCCTTCTGAGCTTGTCAAAGTCAGCTTTCCTGAAGTCAAGGACTTCTGTCTTGCTGACTGACTTACAAGCTTTATGGCAGATGGTGAAGGTGATCAGCTCATGGTCACTGTCACCCAGCTTCCCTTCAATCATTAGGTCACTGATTAGGTCATCTCCCATTGCTAGTACCAGGTTGAGCAATGCTTTACCTCTCATTGGCCCATAGACTTCTTGAGTCAAATAGAGCTCATTGATACACGAGAGAAAGCTTTGCGACTGTTCAGATTTGGCCAAGCTCTCTTCCCACAAAATGTCTGGGTAGTTGAAGTCTCCCATAAGAACCATGTACCAGGATCGTGTGACCTCAACCAATTCCCTGGCTAACCTCTGGTCAAGCTCTTGATCCTGAGCTCTGGTCAAGCTCTTTATCCAGGGGATCTCCAGTCATCCACTCTGAATGGGTACAGATGTTCATTAAATCAAGCTAACCTGTTCCATATCTGTGAGTTTACTTGCTTAGGTGGACTCATTTAGATCGGGTCTGCCATTTTTTGCCCTATTTAACTTACCTGAGCATCTGTACAGTTAGGCATTTAGATCAACCCACCCTAGTTAAATCCATCTAAATGTAACTTAGATACCTACCCAAACAGGTTTTTGTGTCTATCATAGATTACATGCATGTGATCCCACAAGACTCATAGTATCTTTCTTGGTATTAATTGTCACGGTATCTTTCTTGGCATTAATTGACTTTATTCCTACACTTCCTTCACCTTACCATGTGTTTTCCTTTAAAAACAAACTTTGTTTCTTTTAATTGATCCAACATTTTCAAATGGTTTTGTTGTTTGCTAGATTTCTATTTTTATTATTATTTCCAGTAAAATACAGTTACATACTTAATGTCTTTTGGGGGAATTTCTGGTGGCATTCTACAATGTATTTCCCAAGAGATGCCATAACAGCAAACTTACTGTAAAAGTGCAATATTGAAATAAATGGCATTTCAGCCCACCCTTTGCTACCAACATAGAAGTTACAATCTGTCCTGCACTTGGTTTTGTGTGGAAGAACAAAAGTTTGTTCCCATATGACTCTAAAGAGCATTATACCTATTTATATTAACTACATTATATATGATTAACTAAAAGTTCTGTAAAGAAAGCCATCTAGAGTGATCATATCCTCAAGGAGACATGATGTAATTAAAGCCCCCATCTAAGAAAGTACTTCATCAAGTGCTTAACTTTGAGGACAAAAGTAGTCTGGTAGAGTCAAACAGTGTTACTCATGTACTTAAGCTAAGAGCATGCTTAAGTGCTTTGTTTGTGGAACCTAAGTACAGAATAGCTAGATATCAGGAGGCAGACTTCTCCCTCATCATTAATTTAAAAAGGAAAGGTTTCAGTATCCTTTCCTTTTGATTGTTCTTGATGTATCTCAAGAACTTTTTGCAGTCCTACAATGTTTCAAAAGCCTTAGCCTTTATGGCATCAATCTTGACAGAAACAATCTAATGTTATAACTTTGCTGGACACCATGTGTTGTTAATTCTCCATGCTAGCTGCCTTTGAATCTATTAGCTAGAATTTTCTTGTTGGCACTGGATTTGACCCAGCCCCTATACCTTTTGTTCCGGGTGAGCACAACCCTCAGACTGAACACAACACCTGCCAGTTGATAATATACGAGTTTATTGATATACAGTGATAGGAAATGAAAACAATGCAGGCAAATAAAATACAGTATATATTACCCAAATCCCCAGTCCCAGAATATACACAAGGCGAGCAGTCCTTCCAGGCGGTATGTAAACACCACGTTGAGGTCCTTTGCTAAAGTGATGCCAACTGCTGCTGCTTCTGCTTTTAAAATGGCTTCTTTTGTATTCTTTCTCCTCCTGGTGACTTCTGATTGCTGGTCACTGTGTGACCAACCGTAGCTGTCACTGGTTGGTCACACAGTGACACATTCCATGTTGTCAGATGACACCCCATTTTCACAAACCTATCACATGTCCACCTCCTAAAAGGGGACTCTACTGGTGTTCTCCTAATTTGGTTTGTCTCCCTAAAACCGGAAAGCTTAAGGGTTTTTGCAAGCAGGCACTACTGCCATGGAGCCAGGCCTATCTCTATTATGAAAATAAAGTTTGGATGTTTTCAGTTACCCAGGATGTGTGGCCTTGCTATTTTGCTACCTGGGTTAGATACCCTTTCTACTTCTGAAGGCTGGGAACCCTGTGTGACTTGGAGACACAAGCTCTTTAGAAACAAATTAACCCCTGCTGCACATCTTAACCCCTTATAATACATATATCTATACCTATAAACTAATTCCCAGAAAAAAACCGAAAACTTTTAAATGCCATCTTGAAGCCAACATTACTGATTTTTTATGTGATTGTCTCTGCACCTAAATGTGCACTTATTTTAAGTGAATAAAAATTGGTAAAATGTACCAGAATAATTATTCTGCAGAGTGATGTTCTCTATTTATCTTCTGAACAATAATTTTATCTGCAGCATCGAGAAAAACTCCACAAATACTCTGCTGCCAATATTTCACACTTTGGACCTGGAAACTAGAAAGCAGAAGTCTGATCCCATGGTTTATTCAGATTCTGGCCTTCTGACTCTTCAGACCAAGGTAACAATTAGTGTTGATCAGGGTGATAAGTCCTGTGGTCCCAGAAAATCTAGTGATCACTCATTGGGGAACATCATGGTTTCTCATGAGGACACCAAAGAGTCATTCAATGATCAGTACTGGCAGTCTGTGCCAGATTTGAAGTATGTTAATGAGGAAAAGAAAAAGGCTCTTTTACCTGTTACTGGCATATGGAACCATCCATTTCTACATTTTGCTGTTTCATCTAAGGAGTACTTCAGTCATCAAAACATGTTTTTTTTATCATTTTTTGCCAAGCTTATCTCTTTTTTATAAGGTATTGTCTGACAGGCAATTACCCATGAAAATAAAATCTTTGGTGTTTTATATTTTTATGATAGAGATAACCAGAAAGAGCCGCAAAAGATGAGGCAGCACTTTGCTTGAGGAGAGAGAAAAGAAGCAATCAAGGAGCAATCAAGGTTACAAGTTAAAGTTAAGGCAAAACATCTATATGGCCTTCCTACTGAGCCTGGGACCACCACTGGGAAACAAGGCCTTTCTAGTTGCTGTTACCTCAACAGTTCCAAAGCTCAGGAATTAGGGGGCGCTGACTGAGAACCATAGCAAACTCAGAAGCTTTTTTGACACAGAAAACCTGAAAGCAGGTGCAGGATCCCTCTAAGCCATCTCTGCTGCCTAATTGCTGAGTTTGGGCCTGGAAGGAGTGGGAGCAAGGAAGCAGTTTCTGTTTCTCAGCAGTGATCCAGGATTTATCAGGGAGACCATATCAATGTGTCCTTAGTATATTTGACACATCAGAATCTTTGCTATTCTGTGACTCTTCTTTGCTGGCAAAACTGCCCCTAAAGTCCCACTACTTCATGCCTGTTAAAATGCAATGCTCAGGGTAGGCCTGCAAAGGTACTGATCATGTTACATTTTTTTTTTTAGAGAACTAAAGTCCTTTTGCTTTCCTAAACTGTCAGGACTGCAGCCTTCATGATCACTCACTTCAGATGAACATTTTCCAACCACTCAAAAATATTAAACAAACAACCACATGCCTTGTCTTCTGAGCTTTAGCATCCACCTACTGCTTCCCCTTTTAAACTTGTATTAAATCCTACATATGTTTCTTCCCCATACTCTCCTTCTGGCTGTCAGATGTACCTCATACCTCAAATAAGGGAGAAAATCCCTTAAGCCATGGTGCCACATGTTCAATCCAGTCAAGAAGGAAGTTGGCTTGTGTTAGTCTAGGTGCGTTGTCAAGTGCAGCTGGGGGCGGTGTGTGTGGATGTCCCATATTGTGGAGCCGTATATTACACAGAAAGGATGTAGTATGTAGAAATAAACAGCCATCTGGCAAACAAACTTACTTTTTACTGCTTTGTTTTATTTGTTTCAAAATAGTGCAGTGTCACAAATCCAGAATATTAACAATGCTACATCTAGAAAGAGGAAAGTTTTGCTACTCTACTTCCCAGAGTGAGTGTGTTAACATTCTTGCAAAGCTTCATTTAACCCTTGTACACCAGGACTTGCCCTTAACAAATGATGTCCAAAGAATCATACATTCTTTATTCTTTTCTACTAGGACCATTAAAAGCTTGTATGAATATAGGAAACAGAAGATTAAAACAAATTGAACCTAGAATATAACGAATTCTTCACTCTCCCTGATCAGATCAATGGAGAATTATGCCTGAACAAGAACGGCAAGACTGAATAACAACTTGGCTCCTATTCCTAACTGTGCCATTTACTCTTTGTGACATCTTTTGAGAAACTTACTGAACAATAGCTCTTCGGTTCAGTTTTCCCCACATAAATGGAAATAATAACCCTGATAGATAAAAAGTGATTACTATTATTATAATAGAATTGGCATGTATTAATTTGGATTACTACTACTACTATTAACAATAACAACAACAACAGGTCAGGTATAGGTTTAGCTTAACAAGATATGGAATATACTGCCTTTTCTATCAATCTGCCTAGTTATCTCTACTTTTAGAATACATATTAAACCAGGGGTGAGCAAAATATGGCCCATGGGCCAGATCCGGCATGCCAACTGATTGGAACCAGCTCACAGGATGTTAACCACAAATTAATTGTATCCAGTCCTGCTGGTGGCTGCCCCTAATGCACTCTGTATGGGGCCAACTCCTGCCTGGGGCAGCGCATGCTGCACTCCCAGCCTCCCAAACCACTCCCTTGGCCCAGCAGGCACAGCTTCTGGGCAGGGCAGCTGCTATAACTGCTGCAGCCACCCAGGGAACTGCTGGGCTCCCCAGGCCTCTAGTAATTCCTCCTGCCCCTACCTCTGGGCACAATGAAGGAAGGGGAAACTGCAGCATTGACAGGAGTGGGGTGGGCTCTGCTGGCTGCTCACTTTGGTCCTGTTCCTGCGTGGCTGGGCAGGGGAGCATGTGGATGGAGGAGGGGGGTGTGTATGAAGGAGCTTGGCTTCTCACAAAGCCCACTGGGCAGGCATGGGACAGGCAGATGGGGTGGGAGCAGCAGCAGGAGACAGCATGGCTTGGTTCAGCCACATCAGGCAGGCATGGGACAGGCAGGTGAGGTGGGAGCAGCAACAGGAGCCAGTGCAGACTTGATGCAGCCCCTCTGGACAGGTATGTGGGATGGCAGCAGCAGCAGTAACTAGTGCAGGATCAGTTGCAGCCCCACTGGGCAGGTGTGGGACAGAGACTAAGAGAGCTGGCAGTGCCAGGCTCGGCCCCCTCCTTCCCCCCCTCAATCTCCTAAGGACTTCTCTTGCTGCCCACCAGCAGCAGCTGCTTTCCTGATCCTTTCAGTGTGCTGCAAACCAGATAGGCAGTGCTTATCCTGCTCCCCCTGCCTGCAGAGGGGCTGGGCTTAGCCATGTCACAAAGAGTGGGCAAGGGGAAAGCCGGGTGCTGGGAGGAAGCCCTCCACACACACACACCCAATGACCCATGCCCCAACCACACACTCCACACACATACCCACACACCCTCATATCTTCCCTCAACCTCCCACCATACCCACACGCATAGGCAATGGATGGGGAGGCATGTGTCCCCCTTGAAATTGGCCACTGCTGAAGCCACTACCAGCTTCTGTGGGCAGTTGCCATCCCCCCTTGCTGTTGATGTCGCCACTGGTGGCTGTAGCAGTCCCCGCTTGCTGCCTGCCTCTCTTGAGCCTCCCTGCTCACTGCTCACCACCACCCCTATGGTGCCCCCCAGCCACAGGAGGTACCAACCATTCATGCCCAACCCATACACCCCCGCCATAGCCACATCCCCACCATGCCCACCCCCCCCACACACATGCCTCCCCATCTCAACCACACACACACCTTACACCCATATATATATACACACAAGCCACACCCCCTCCATACCCATACACACATCCACAACTGTGCCACACACACCACATCCAACCATACATCCCATCCCTCCACAAACATCCATACAAACCCCCCCACACACCACTCCACACACACACCCCACCCACACCGTACTTACACCCCACCATACCCACAGGCACTCCCCACACCCCCCACCATACCCACAGACAGTCCCCACACCCCCACACCCCTCACCTGCACCATACCCAGACCTCACACACACCCACACATCCCCCACATACACCCCACTACTCCTGCACACACAATATACAAGCATCCCCTCGCATCAAAGGAGTACTTCCTGGGCAAGGGCAGAGACTTTTAATACCAAAGGTCAGGGGTTAGGGAGCAGGACTTTTGGTCACAAGATAGCAAACAGAGGGCAGGGCACCTGTCAAGGGGCAGGGCTACCCTTGCAGCCCTCAATGCCTCATCAAAATTCATTAAGCAGGCTTCCAGCTGAACTAATTGTCCACCCCTGCAGTACGACTTTCCCTTCTATTAATATAAATCACACTGGGTTTATATTTCATTTCTATATTATCAGTCCTACAATAGTACCATGAGGTCATAAATGATCTGGTCCCATTATCTTAGGTACCACAGAAACAGCTGGTAGGAGACAGCCCTCATTTCATAGTTTACAATCTCAGTAAAACAAGACACATAAAGGAGATATTATTAAACCATATTTTACAGCTGAGAAACTAAGGCACAAAGAGGCCTGATAACTTGCCCAAGTTACCCTGAAAACTTGTATTAGAGGAAGGACTCATACCTAGGTCTTTCAAATTCAAGTCCAGTCCAGTTCTTCAATTGTAAGACCATTATCTTTTTTACTCTGAGATATCTCTTCTCTTTCCTTACAAATTTCTACATTTTGAGCTGTATTCAATCATATCTTTAACATATTCATACCCCCAAGCACCGTGAGGTGGGAGAGTGCATTTGGAAAACTTTCCCAACTAAGAACAATGCCATTCTAATTATAGGAGAGTGTCATACCACAGCCAATCTGTCAGCAGTTCTAATTATACAGTATCATCAGATTATATTAATAAATAATGAAAGTTAATTTTGAAGAATTTCTGCAAAAAAATGTAGATGATATTTTTACATATGAGAAGAAAATACTGACTGAACTGACAAATGTCACATCTAAACTTTATATCTGCATGTATAGCACATGACTGCTTTGCTCTTTTTTCATAAAATGTAGACTGTTATTGGGGAATTCACATAAATTGTTTAATTTTTAACTGTTCATTTGAGGAACTTCCCGTGTTTAGGAGTAAAGATAGAGTCAACCCAAATGCTATATTTTTCTTAGTTATGCTCTGGATATGAGCTTCAGCCCATCTCAGTCCATTTCCATTCACAAATTATTTCACCTGCACATATTAAAAAGAGACATGAACTTCCTTTAGTTGGCTGAGACTTACAATCTCTCTCTGATCAAACCAGGCCATTTAAAAGATGTAAGCTACTATGCTGAGTGCTTCTGTGCTTTTTCTTTGCTTCCATTTAGTTCCCATCCTCCTGTCTTAACTGAAATGTCAAAACCTACTGTTTTCTTTTCTATCCTTATTTACAACATTACTTCTGCTAACAAAAGGAAAAAAAAGTCATATTCGATGACAAAAACACCTCGCTGGCTATGCTTTATGAGCTAAATTCTTTTCCTCATTGCAGATATGAAGTACCAGATACAATCTTGAAACCAACAGCTAGAAACAAAGGCCAATATTTTAAAAGGGACTATTGGTTCTGATGGCCTAGAATTTTCGGTGCCCAATTTGATTTTTAGAGGATAGTTCTTCTATATTTCCTGGAAAGCAGAATCCTTTAAAATATCCCTTAGGTCCAGGTTTCGGTCCTTTGGCCAAGAGCTTGAAGGGTGGGTACTGATTTTGAGTGTTATTTAAGTTAGTGCAGGGCAGGAGTTCTGCCTTTGACTAATATGGAAATAAGCCTCAGAACCATTTGTTTGGTGGTGGGTACATTTAAACCTGTGAGGTGCAAAGCACTTTCAACTTAAATTTAGTTAAGCCCTGCAGAGTTGGTATTTAGGCTTCCATAAGCCTCAGTAGCCCACAAACAAGATATGCATTTGGAGTTAACAGCAACCTCAGAGACATGGTTTTCTGTTTTAATTCTTAAGAATTAATGGGAAATCATGTTTGACTTTTTCTGTTTGAAATGGATGAGAGCAATTGTTGTTGAAAGATTTGACAAAATACCTCAAAAGTGTTTCATTTGTCTTATTTCCTCATTCCCAAAAACTGACAGTGGGTTGAGTCCTAAAAAGGAGGGTCCTGTTGTTTTACTTTTCCTAAATATGGTGCCACATCTGGTGTGTATTAGCTTTTCTGATGAGAGTGGAATGCATTAAGCTCAGTCTTCAGAACCCTCATACTTTTCCCATGCTGGACAAAACCCAGGTTTCCTGAATCCCATCCCAGTGTTTTGTGCATTGGATCTTACCTGGGTCCCACATATCTTTTAGTGTTACTAAAGAATAGGGGCACTTATCTTCCTAGTAAGCCTGTTCCAAAGACTCCCAGGGTGTAGAGAGAAGTGCAAGTCCCCACTGTAACTGAGAATGCTTTGCAGGAAATGTTCTGAGATACAACAATCCCCCAGACCCAAAAGAAATTTACTGTTGGTTCCAGGGGGAAGGGGAATCTAGCTGCTTGCTGGGCAGCCAGTTTTCCAAAAAATGGCCCCTCCTCCCTATAAGGCTGAAACATTTTCAGAATGGGAGGGAAGAAAGGGAGCAGAGAGAGCTCATTCTAGGGGTTTCTCAGCCAGCACTGGAAGGTGCGGTGGGTGAATTGGAACCACCCCACCTTGGGGGGGGGGGGGGGGGCACCAATATACTCATCCCACCCTCCAGCAGGGGCTGAAAATACCCTACACTGAACTCCCTCCTCTGCCTTTCCTCCCTCCATTCTGAAAACAGCTTAAGGCTAAGAGGCAGCACAGACACAAATTACAGAAGATGCTCTGTTTTGAGAGTCTTCATCTAACCTCTCATGCAATGAGGGCTCAGACTCTCACCTGACCATCCATTTTTTAAGCTGTCTGCAACTGTGCACTTGTGTTTGGTCATGGCTATAGACCACTTTCTGTGGCCAGATCAGACAAAAATGATCACTTCTGTCTGCATCCCCACTGACTTTAATGGGCTTCAAAGTTATAGCGTTATGGTACATCTGAGATTATGGCATTAATTACATGAAACTATGATCTCATTAATTTAAATTAAATATCCTCACTTTTCCTCAGTTAACACACGTATAAAATGGATATATATTAATGCATATGTTTTTTGCAGTCGTATTTAAGAGTTAAACAATACCTTGAAAATGAAAACTCCTAAATAAGTGCTAAAACATGCTACACTTTATTCTTATTAAAGTGATATTCATTAGGACCCTAGCAACAAAAGACTAAGAGTCTCATCTTTCAAGGTGCTGGACAGCTGCATTTTGCACTCTGTACATATGGAGATGACAATGTTGAACCATTTTTGGAAGTGGCTCCTAAGAACCATCTTTAGGCTCTGATCCTGCAAGTAAAAACCCACTTTAGTTGCTTTATTCTCATGAATAGTCTGGTTGAGTTTAGTGAAATTATCCATGTGTATCATATGCTTCCAAAGAATAAGGAGTTTGGCTGTGTAATTTATAAATGGCTCCTTAGTGAAGCTCCTTAGTGAAGGTCTGAATGCATTGCATCAAGTCACTGAAAGTGGTTCTAAATTAATGAACAGCAGAAGATCTGGATAATATAATTATTGTTCAAAATTTCAGGAAGAAGAAAAAACTCTAAGTACTGGGTGTATCCAGTAAAGATCTTATCAAAAACAAATCAACCATTAACTCAAACATCCTGCTTTATTTTGTTTATTAATCTCTCTGCATTTGAATTTAGTTTAATATTTTGCCTGGTAGTGCTAAGAGTGCATTCAGTAATTTATCAGATAGTAGTTAATATTTGGTTCTCCTAATTTTTTTCATCACTTCCTTAACTTACCTTATTATCAGGTGCATACAGTTTTCCTGTCTACAGTAATGAAAGAAAAAAATAGATGTTAAAAACTTTTGCAGACATTTTTATGTGTTTTGTCTCTGGGTGCATAAAATGTAGTTTGTAATTGAAACCTGGCAGGGGGAGCTATTACACTTCAATAATATTTGTAAGCCTAACTTGCTCAGAGTTAAAGCCATATATTTCAGAACATTTCTTTTTTTAAAGAAAAAGAAGAAACAAGCCAGGTGACACCGACATGCTCTCTGCGTTCCTTGTGCAGCATCATTTATGCTGCCTTAACTGGAAGCTGATTCTCTCCAAGCAGGGATTCTAATTTGATTTTTCTGTCTTGCAGTTCAACAAAATTAGAAACGTGCCATCTCTGTATTGGTTATACTCACATCTGGCCTGAGAGCAGCAGGTAAAAATCTATTCTGTACATTGACCATTTTATTTCATTTGGATTGATTAGCTCTCACATGGTATTTGAAATATTAGGTAGATTTATATATGCACATGTATGAAGGTATATTTTAAGTTAAAGATGGGGCCAAATATATATCTATTAATCAGTAATCTAACCCCAGAACTGTTTGGAAGGTTTGGATTTGAACTTTGCTACTTGGGACTAACATAATGATGGGCCTACAACCATGACCTAATTCTGAATACCCTCTGGGATTTATGAAGTTTCAATTGCCTTCTGTATCATCTTTAACAGACATCAATAGCTAAATGAATGGGTTCTAAAAATTATACTACAACACTGCAAAAATCTAGAATAACTCAACTGAGATTGTTACGGATGGGAGAACATCTTACAATCCGAGTTTTTGTAAATGTTATGTACTAAGTTTCATGTACACGTGTATACATTCCTGCCAATAGCTGTTGCTATCCCATATTGTGTTTATGGCCTGTTACTGCCTGCTGTTATGCTGGAAAAAACATTCAGTTAAGCCTTTTGTTTGTACAATAAAGATAGTTGCCCTGTTGCTCCCTGTCTGATCTCATTGGGACAAACTAATGCCTCCAATACAAAAAAGTAAAACTTGCAGTCAACTTTTTGTACTGTTAGAACCTTTTAAAAATCCTACCACACCACTCCCCTGATGCACACACTAACAATTGAACAACTGGTCCAACAATAATTTTAGTATGTGCATATGCATGGCAAATATCTGTCCAGCTAATATGTATATACATAAATTTCAACTTAAATATGTAAACTGTAAGGTTTACAGACAGGTGTACTTTGTTGTGGAGGCATCCATTATATTCTCCTTCATAATGAAATCTTTATACAACAGCATGGTCATCACAAGGTTTTAAAAATATGCCAGTTGGGAGACACATTTCAACAGATACTCTGGAAATTTGTATGTACAATTAATTTTTAAAAGCAAATTATTAATTTTTCAATGAAAATCAGAATATACCATATAGTCAAACAGGAAATACATTTCTCTTCCAGAGGCAATCAGATTCATATCACTTTTCCCTTATGCAGAGCTGCCATTTTATGAGAACTTTTCCCACAGAATGCCTTTCTGGGACCAGCTCTTTAAAATGGGCAGAAACCAACAACTGTAGCACTAAAGAGGCCATTTTGTAACTAGCTTCTTGTTTCATCTTCCTTCATCTGAGTTTGTAAGTACTCTTATGTTTTATTAATATTTTTGTTTTTTCTTGTTCATTATTGAAGAGATTCTTAAAATGAAGAAAAGAAGGTCAAATTTGCAAAAGGGATTAAGTAATTTAAAAGTCTAAGTAAGTGGGCGTTTTGCTGTAGTTTTGAAAAATGTTGTCTTGGATGTGGTGGAGAATAATGTTTACATGGATGAGAAGAAAAAGTGAAAAGCTGTTGAAATGTGAGGAACAGAGAAGATGCCAAGCTTGAGAGCTGACACAGGTAAAACACATGGGTGGAGAGAGTGGGTGATGTGGCTATAGGCAATTTTGAATAGGATGGTAATTTCTATGCTGAATTAATTTAACAGCAGTGTATTATGGAAGGTGATGGTAGGCATGTAGTCCTTTTCCAGGGTTAAAGTGCTTGAAGTGTCTTGAACTCCCAGAGTTTAAAGTACAGGGACTTAGAAGGAGCATAAAAGAGGCAATTGCAGCAGTCAAAATGGGAAGTGATTAAGATGTAGATAATGATTGCAGAAGAGGTAGGATCAAATTATGGACAACTACTGTAATGTTCTGGAGGTGGTGATAAGCACTTTTAATACAGAAGCTTTGCCTTATTCCTTTCTTAATCTATCTTTTGACCCAAGGCCTCTTAGCTAACAATGTGTAAGCCAAAAATGCTGTGAGAAGTGGTGCCAGAAGTTCAGTAGGTTTAGTTGGAGACATTTCTGGTTGTAATCTGGTGAACAGTGTTGCTGCATGGTGTAAATATTTAATACATGCTGCATTCCTGAACCTTCCATCCCTCTCTTCACCTCCAGAGGTGACAGCATATCAGGGATGGCTATAGTGATTTCTACCTGAAATTATGTATTGATGATAGCCATGAAATATACTTCATTTACTAGAACTTCTAGCCACCTATCCATTTTGCCCTTCTCCATGTCTCAGGGATTATTCCAACATCCCAAACCTTTCAGCAACTCAAAATAGCATCAGTTTTCTAAAGCAAATTTCCCTTTACCCTCATCATTATAGATTCATCCCCATACTACTAAATTTACAGTGTGCCAAGGAGTGGAATGAGTAACAGTCATAGATTTAAACTTCATAGTTTCCCCAATTGGATCCTGTGAAGAGGGGGCATTCTCAACATTTCAGCAGTATGCATGGCACTCATCAATATAAGGAAATAATGAGGTGGGGCTTGCTCTGAAATTTGTTTGGATGAACATAACAAAATTAAATTCTTGTTGTATCTTCTGTATATGATATTTGTAGTATCTTTCTTATATTATATTTTAAGTATTATATAATGTTGGGAATCAGGATTCATAGTTTCGTTATCTGACTCAATGTTAAATTTTTTCTATCAGTAAAAATTATAAAGAATCTTAACTTCTCATGTAAGGAGATAAAGAAATTTGGGAAATTGAATGTAAAAGCTACAGGTTTCCCTTGATTTATGCTGTACATGTGTTCCTGGAGAATGGTGCATAAATTGAATTCACATAAAGCGAACTCACTTTACAATGTAACAAATAGGAATAGGTTCCCATGGTGGGGAGGGAAGGAGTGAGGCTGGGACTAGGGAAGGGGAGGGAGGAGGGGAAGGGGTGCCACTCCTGGAGCTGCACAAGGCAGCAAAGCAGAGGAAGCATTGAGCGGCACTCACCCCAGCCCTAGCTGCAGCGGCCCTGGGAATGGCCAGCACCAGCTGCCTGCAGCTGGTGGGCTGCACCACGCTCTGCCTGTCCCCACTCACCTCCGCTCCTGGGCTGCACCATGCTGGTGTCGGCTGCTACCAGGGCCACTGCAGCTGGGCCTTGGGTGAGTGCTGTGCCCCGCACTTCCTGGGGCTCCACTTGTCCACACTCACCCCAACCCATACTGAAGCAGCCCTAGGAGCAGCCGACACCAGCTGCCTGTAACACAGCCCAGGAGCTGGGGTGAGCCCCGGCACAGGGGGACAGGTGGAGCACAGTGCAGCTTAGGGACTACAGGCAGCTGGCACCAGCCACTCCCAAGGCCACTGCAGCTGGGGCTGGGGTAAGTGGGGCCACAGCCCTTTCCCCTCTCCCCACAGACTTACCTGCATGGGCAGGGGGGGGGGCATCTATGCTGATGGCATGAGAGTGAATTTACCTCACATATAATCAATTATGTGTCTAAATATGCTCATCGCATAAGAGTGAATTCACATATAAAGAACCCGCATAAATCGAGGGAAACCTGTAATGGATTTATCCTGTTTTATCTGGTTTGATCTATATCTTATTTCCATCTGGGTGTTTTGTTTTTGTTTGTTTGTTTTCCTTGCAAGACTATTTAAACCACTGAGATCCAAAAGGATCCAAAAGGATATGCCTCATGGGTGCTATAGTTTGGGTGCTCTTATATCCTTGATGAGCCTGGTTCTCTGGGCACACAGTGCATCATAAGAGATAATCCTCTTCTGACTGATCCATCTCCCATTTCTGATCACAAGGCATCACTGAAGATGTAGTCTAGCTGGGTAGTCTGCTGCCCAGAGAAGACTGAAAGCACACCAAATGCAGATTACAACATCTAGGAGACACTGTAATAGTATTTTTTAATCTTTTTTTGATGGGAAGTAGGGGTGGAGAGGGGGAAAAAGTACCCTTCCAAATGAGTGAAAACCTTTTTTCGCTTCCAGGTGATAATTTTTTGTTTGAAAAGTCAAATTTTCACAGGAAGCAGACACCTATTCTGGAAAAAACCCAAGCCTCAGAGAAAAAAAAAGAGCGTTTGAGATTTAATGGACATTTTTCTACCAACCCTACTCACTCTATCACAGAAAAATGGGAGGAAATAAATGTGTAACAGGGTCCCAGACCAGAGCCCTGTTACTGGAGGAAATCCCTGCAGCTGCCAGCAATAAGGTCCAGGCGGGGACAGAGGGGGAGATTCCCCATGCCACCGGTGAGCCAGTGAGGCTCAGCTTCCGGGGAAATAAGGCAGACAAAGCCCTGGGAAAGATGCCTGCAGGCACGGAGGAAATAAGAGAAAGATTGGCCGAGAGCACAGGGAAAGACTACCCCTAAAATACAGAACTGAGATACAGGAAGGGGACCGCCTGGCTGCCAGGCTCATAAAGATGGTGGATACCTGTGATGGGACTCCAGATGTCGGTGGTTAGTTAAAATGGGGAAGAAGCCACGGATCCGGCAAGCAGCGGGACGAGGCAGCCCAGGACAGAGCCAATTCCCAGTGGGGATCTGGAAGGGGAGTCAGCAGCGGCTCCAGAACAAAGTGGGCAGCCAGCTGGGACCCACTGTGTCAACACGGACAGCGAGGAAGCTCCCAGAGTCCAGCCTGCACAAACCACCAGGAGGCGGAGAAGAGATGCGGCGAGCCTCCCCCGTTAACAAACCAATTAGCGGGTAATGAGCCTGCCTAGGCAGCGGCAGCTCCCACCCAGGGTGGGTGATTCAGGACTTTAGATCTTACTGAGCCCTCAGCAGAGGGATAGCCAAGACTACTCTTACGCGGTAGTTGGTGCAGGACCAGGCACCACCCGCATGAGCAGTTATGGAAGCACTTAGCACTGTGGGATGCCTGGTGGTACTTACTACTAGAATTGTAAAGCCAGCAATCCTCCTGGGAACGTAAGTCAGGTGTGCTGTTGCCTGAGGTCCAGGCCACTGTAAAAGACCAAAGATAGTATAAAGGCACCTGAAAATCATGTGACAGGTCAAGCGTTGTTACTCCATGGGTACCTATTGACATGTCATCTCTTTCCTCCCTCTTTTTGTTAACAAGATCAAAGACATGACAGGTGAGAACCAGGGGAACAGATGGTACCCCACGGACACGATAACAAAATGGAAAAGATAAACTAATGACTTGACAAGGAATAAAGTAATAGTTGAATATCTGGTGGTGAGGGCATTCAGTATTTGGCAGAGGGGGCTAAGTAGGATTAAAAAGAAGGGTAAGAGGAAATAGAGTACAGAAATGATGCATCATTCCTCGCTCAAACCATAATCCAAGATGGCAATTAACTAAATAAAAAGGTGATGTTTATTTCAAATCTAGATTTACCCAGAGATGATTAGCTTTTAGTTCAACTTACCCAATTAAAACCTTTTGGCACCATTAGAGGGAAGATTAAGTGCTGGAGGCAGTGAATTTGCATACATGTAAATAAGAGCAGAATATGGTCCCATGACTGTTAACTTTCCTCTTTATTGCAACCAGCAGTAATGTGAAGTGGGAGTCCTTTACACTTACTGCTAGTCCAAATCAGCGGTATTGATAATTACTTGCAATTATAGGATGCTTTTTGTACAAAGCGTTCATTACCCTTTACAAAGGTGGGGAACTATTATTATCCTCATCCTACAGATGGAAAAAAAATAAGTCACAGAATTACTATAATTTACCTAAGTCTGCATGGTTAATGGAATAGAGCTAAGAACAGATCCCAGATTTCTGACTTCTAGTTTTTTGTCATAAGTGCTAACTTTCGCTACCCTTACTACTCATAACAGTATTTTCAAATATACCATATGGCTTGTTCTGAGGGGTTTTTAAAGAATACTTTGGAATGACCTTTCAAACTTTTTAAAGGCTCTCATATATTTTATGAAGCCCATGAAAGGGATTCAACTCCTATTGGGAATAATGGTCGACATGCTAGTTGGAGACAAGCCAAGTTCTAAATTGACTAATAACAAAGCACTGTGGAATCTGCTCTAAGGTGCAGTTACATTGTGTAGAACAAAGTTTCTCTGTAAAAAATGACATTGTGGGATTTCCTATTTATTCCTTTTTGATGGCTTGTATCAAATTTTCTCTGCATAGATTTCAAGGGATGGTTTGGCTATTGGCTCTCCAAATGGAGTCTGGTGAAAATCTGGTGTTCTCTATGCCTCTTAGACCCAGACATAGGAATGGTTTTGAAAAAATTCTACTGTCACTTCAGTAGAACAAGTCCTGATATTTTAAGAACTTTACTGTAGACAGATGTTCTGGTTTTCAGTATTGTGCCATCTTACTTTTCTAGAGGAAGAGGTAATCAAAATTATGCTGAATAGGGTTTGACAGATATAGGCCTGCCTATGCTAAGGATGATGCTAGCTAGTTCAGCCAGAAGTATGGGTGTCCAGGGAGCAAGGACACTGGTGATTTCTGGTTGCTGTCATGATCCTGATGGTGATCTTGTACCTGTCAGGAGCTGCTGCTTTTTTCTTCCCTACCTCAAGTTGGCACCTGGAGTGGTTTCCTTGTTTGTCCCACTCTGATTATGTTACTGAGTTCAGCTGAAAGATAAGTCAGCAGTAATGAGTTTTGTAAACATTCCTGTAGTTTTAAACGGCATCTCCACATCATGGCTGCATTGAGAACTTAGCTGATCACAACTGATAATTTTGTTGATGACATTTTCATGTTTTCTTCTGCTTCACTGGAAAACAATGAGAAGCAAAAGAAAACTTAGCTGCTAAAGTGCTTATCATGGTATCAGTACACTTGGATATATTGATTCCTAGTGAGCACGTCTACACATTCAATTAATGTACCTTAAGGTTACTGCAGATTAAAATAAGGCCTAGTAAACAGGGCCTGGGAATGCATCTACCTGTGCACTCATGTCAGAAGCAAATTTGCTCCCAATGGGAGCAGTTGAGTCCAGGGCTGCTCCTGTCCCTCTCTGCCCCCCTGCAGCAGCCAGGAGGAACTCCAGGCTCACCTGGTGGTTGGCAGCAGGAGTGCCCTGAGCTCTCCTCTTGCTCTGCTTGCTGAGGGGATGGGGGAAATCTCTGTCCCTGCTTTTGGTGCTGCACAGCTCCCAGCTCACCCCAGGAGCTGGGAGATGAACAGCACTGGGATGGGGGAGCTCTCTGTCCCCATAGCGCTGGACCAGGGACAGAGAGCTTTTCCACCCTCTAAGCCCTGCTGCTGCCTGTGCAGTGCATACCTCAATCAGCTTCCACTCCCTATCTATGTCTAGTACATTAGCCTAATTTACTGTGCAGTGGGTGAGTCTAGAAGTGCGCTTTAATGTGCAATAGACTATCTTACTGTGCATTAAAACATCACATAAGAAACAGTGACATTATGTTAATGTACAGTAAAAGTCTACTGTACGTTAAGCATCACTAAAGAAGCATGCAAATTCACTACTGCACATTAGTGTAGCCTAATGCACATTATTTTAGTAAATCATATTGGAGGTACTAAATTTAATGTGCATCGGTAAGAACAGATTAATGCACTTGTATATGCACCCAGTAAGTTCCACATTTAGTAAGTCCCACACATGTGTACATGTGTACACTTTACTGTATGTTAGATTAATCTAATGCACAGTAAAGTGTCACATGTACACAATATGCCCAGTGCTAACAAAACAGAACAGATTGATAAAAGATACATGCCAGCAAGCAAATACCTACGTATTGTGCAACTATGTCTAGTGCTTACATATTTACAAGGTGCTGGAAGGGGCTGCTAGATATATCTGGCAACTGCAGCTCAAAGTGAAATAAAGGATAAATTAGAAATACCCACTCTTAACTGAAACATATTTCATTACAAAGGAGGGAAACATTCTTTTAATGAAAGCTAGGGAGCTTAATTGTAGTGTCTTACCAATTTTTTTAACTACAAATTCTTGAAATAAGAAAACTGACCCTATTATAGCTACTGCAAGGTAATAAAATAGATATATGATATAATTGTGTCTTGAAATCTTTTTATGCTTGTTTTCTCTCCACAAAGAGAAACACTTTAGAAACTGCAGTGAAATTTTAAAATCAGAATTTTAAGACAAACCTTTAGTTTGGCCCTAACTGGTCTCATATTTTGAAAGATCCCAGAGATTGCTGGTAAAGGAAAATAAAATAGGCCCTAATCCTGAAATATATCCAAGAAAGCTGCATGGTTCCAGAGCCCTCCTGATTTTACCATGGTCTCATGTGCATGCAGAAATGTGTCTCTGTAGGCACATCTACACATACATTTGATACAAGATCAGTTTACTGACAAGTAAACTATTTGCAAGTAAACACTCCCGGGTAGGGGTCTGTACATGCAGGGACCTGGGAACAGATTTGCTGCTCTTAGCAACAAGTTTCCTGCAGCCCTGCAGTGGGCCCCTACCAACACTGTGGGAAGCTCCAGGCTCTGGCTGTAGCTTCCAGCAGCCAGCAGCCCTCTTGAAAAAGCAGCCCTGCTCTCTGCCCTGTGGCCAGCCACTTCCCTGGCCAGGAGCAGCATGCACAGCATAGGGGCAACACGCGGCAGCATTCTCCTCACTAACTCTGCCTTCCTGTGCCATGGCTGCTCCAGCCCCTGCCTGTGGCAGTGATGACCAGTGCCCTGGGCTCCTGCTGGCCACTGCCTTGGCCCTGCTGGCCTGCTGTGCTGACCATTGGCTGGCCCATGACCATCTGGCACCTCCCAGCTTCCCTACACGCAGCAACTACCTGACCAGCTGTAATACCTGCTCAGCTGCAGCATGCTACCTGGACCCCATCCAGCTGACCAGACCTGGGCAGCAACAGCAATGACAGGCTCCTGGACACCACCACTGGAGCCACCCTCACCCACCTGGGCCTCTAGCCCTACCACCTCTGGGCCCACCAAGCAAGCCAGGACTGGTGACTGCACATCATCCAGCAAACCTGGGATGATGAGCAGTGGCTGGAGGCATTCTGGATGGTCCACCTTCTGGGACCTCCTGGAGTAACTCCAGCCACACCTGGAGTGGCAGGACACCACCATGCAACTGTCTTTCCCCATAGATACCTGGCAGGCCCTTGCCCTGCTCAAACTGCCCATACCTGCCAGCTTGCACTATGGGGGATATCTCTTTAGGGTGGGCAAGGCCATGCCAGGGAGGCCATCTTGGAGGTGTGTGAGGCCCTCCAGAATGCTCTGTATGCATGACCCCCCGATGCTGGTGGCAGAGTTTTGTGCCCTGAGCTTCCCCCACTGCATCAGGGCCCTGGACAGGACCCACATCCCCATCACCTGCACTCTCTATGGCAACCTGCCTTACTACGGCTTGAGGGGCTTTTACTCTGTTGTTCTCCCAGCCATCATGGACCACTGAAGTGCCTTCATGCACATGAGTGATGCCTACATATTCTGTAACTCTGCCCTGCTGGGCCTGATGGAAAGTGGGTGTTTTGAGTTGGGATGTCAGACCTGCAGATGGGTGCCATGATGGGCCTGCCCCTCCTCGTCAAGGACCCAGCCTATCTGCTCCTGACCTGGCTCATGCAGCCCTACACCAGCAAGTTGGACCCTGAACAGGCCCATTTTAGTCACTGCCTGGGCTGGGCCTGTGCCCTGTTGGTGTGTGCCTTTGGCTGTCTGAAGGGACACTGGCACACTCTCATCACCTGCCTTGAGTTTGTTGGGGGAGGTTGGCTGAGGACAACCTCCCCCAAATCATCGTCACAGCCTGAGTGCTGTATAATATCTGCAAGGCCTGGGGGGAGCTCTTCTGTGAAGCCTGGGAGGAGGAGGCACAGCAGGCTGAGGCCACCTGGCAGCAGGAGTACCACCTGTGGCAACAGCGCAGGCTCCCCCCACCAAGGCCTCAGGCGAGCTGCACACCTACCACTAGGGGCCACAGCACAGGGTGTGAAAGGCCCTAGCTAACTGCCTCCTCCTGCACTCCCCACTGTAGCCCAACTAGATCATCACCCATAGCCCCCTCCCCTGCCTGCCCCTTGCACCTCACTCACTGCAGACACATCTTAGAAGGACAGCATTTTTTTATTCCTTTCACATCAAAAAGAGCCCTCCTCCCTCCCCAACAAACCAGTCCCTCCAACACCCACCCCACCCACCAACAATAAAACACCTTCTTCCCCATGCAAACTATTTACAAAGTGCTTTGTGTGCTGTCCCAGGGTGGGGGTTCATGGGGTGGGGATGTCTAGTGGGAAGAGCCCAGGGACAGATGGCCAGCTCAGTGGCCTCTGTCTGTTCCCCCAGGGGTGCAGATGCCGTGGCAAGCCCAGTGGGTGGGAGGCTCACCCAGGTATGATGGTAGCTGGTGGTCCACCAGTGTAGGCAGCTCCCCCTCCATCTGTCAGTCTCTGGGGCCAGCAAAGCTAGCATGTGGTCCTGGCCCCACTGCAGGCAGCTTAGCTCCACTCCCGCATAGGGCTGCGGTGAGCAGTAGGCCTAGGCCCAGGTGGAGGTGGGGCGGGGACCCAGGGCAGGGTCAAGGCCAGGGGTTCCTGGATGCTGGAAGTGGTGCAGGAACTCCTCCCAGGCCCATGGGGAGTTCTGCTGCTGGCCAGTGGGCAGGTGCCAGTGGGAAGGCAGGGCTAGGAGTTGGGGGCTGGACAGTGGGCAGCATGAAGGAAACTGCCAGAGCCAGGACAGTGTCCAGCACCCAGCAGTTGTTATTCATACCCTGCATTGCCCAGGACAGGATGGTGCTCTGCTTCTATAGTGCCTCCACTCCCTCGTGCTCAAGGGCCAGAACTCCTGGTCCTCCTAATTCCATGCTTCCTCATGGGCAGAAATTTCTGCACACCAGGCCCATGAGTCCTCCAGCCAAGTCCTCTGATGCTGCCACCAGCTGCTCCAGGAGGATGGTGCAGTCCTGGGACTGCCTCTGGCACAGCTGGTGCATCTACAGGTCACTGGCTGCAGGTTGGCAGCAACCCCAAGCCTGCATTCCAGTTGCTTACTCTTACCTGCATGCAGCTATAGGACCTCCAGAGACATGAGAGATGTTGTTTGTGAGAATTTGCAACATTTCTCAGATAAGATGCTCAGTACTGGGGCCATGCAGTGCCCAGCTTCAGATCAGACGCCATGCGTGCACGGTTACCCACAGACCATGGTAAATTGGCCAGGCAGGCCTGGGCCCAGGTGACTGCTGGCCAAGACTCATTCCTGCTCACTCCCCTGGGGCCAGTGGGCCACTAGGTGCTGGCTGCAGGTAGCCTGTCTCCCTTGCCTCCTTCCCAGTCTGGGACAGAATAGGTTCCTGGCAGCAACTGCTGCCATGGCTCTAGATCCCTCTCCCCACCCCTCCTTCTGCAAGCCAGCCACTTTCCTGTGCTGCACTCATGGAACCTGGGCTGGGGGGGGAGGGGGGACACAGGGCTCCTGGATGACTGGGACAAGGAGCTATATGTGCCCCCACCCTCCCTCCTCTTCAGGGAGGCACCCCAGTGCCAGCTCCCCCCGCCGCACCAGTGCTGCATCCTGAGCATGCCCCTGCTGTGTGTCACAGGCACTGCATGAGGAGCTGTTTGCATGGACCAAGGGGTGCCCACTATACCTTGCTGCTGCTGCTGATTGCCATGATGCCCCAGGCACACCTGTACACCTGGCATGGGACCACGAGCTTCATAGCTGTAGGGACATGGCTGCTCAATATAGTTTTGCACTGTCTCCCATCTCCTTGCATGCTTTTTTGGGGTCTAGAACCTGGGCAAAGCAGCTGGGTTGGGCAAGGATTCATAGATTCATAGATGTTAGGGTCAGAAGGGACCTCAATAGATCATCGAGTCCGACCCCCTGCATAGGCAGGAAAGAGTGCTGGGTCTAGACGATCCCAGCTAGATCCTCATCTAACCTCCTCTTGAAGACCCCCAGGGTAGGGGAGAGCACAACCTCCCTTGGGAGCCCGTTCCAGACCCTGGCCACTCAAACTGTGAAGAAGTTCTTTCTAATGTCCAATCTAAATCTGCTCTCTGCTAGCTTGTGGCCATTGTTTCTTGTGACCCCCGGGGGTGCCTTGGTGAATAAATACTCACCAATTCCCTTCTGTGCCCCCGTGATGAACTTAAAGGCAGCCACAAGGTCGCCTCTCAACCTTCTCTTGTAGAGGCTGAAAAGGTCCAATTTCTCTAGTCTCTCCTCATAGGGCTTAGTCTGCAGGCCCTTGACCATACGAGTTGCCCTTCTCTGGACCCTCTCCAGGTTATCCACATCCTTCTTGAAGTGTGGTGCCCAGAATTGCACGCAGTACTCCAACTGCGGTCTGACCAGCGCCCTATAGAGGGGAAGTATCACCTCCCTGGACCTATTCGTCATGCATCTGCTGATGCACGATAAAGTGCCATTGGCTTTTTTGATGGCTTCGTCACACTGCCGGCTCATGTTCATCTTGGAGTCCACTAGGACTCCAAGATCCCTTTCCACCTCTGTGCCACCCAGCAGGTCATTCCCTAGGCTGTAGGTGTGCTGGACATTTTTCCTCCCTAGGTGCAGCACTTTGCATTTCTCCTTGTTGAACTGCATCCTGTTGTTTTCTGCCCACTTGTCCAACCTATCCAGGTCTGCCTGCAGCTGTTCCCTGCCCTCCAGCGTGTCCACTTCTCCCCATAGCTTTGTGTCATCTGCAAACTTGGACAGAGTACATTTGACTCCCTTGTCCAAGTCACTGATGAAGACATTAAAAAGTATCGTTCCAAGGTCCGAGCCCTGTGGGACCCCACTGCCCACACCCTTCCAGGTCGAGACCGACCCATCCACCATGACTCTTTGGGTGCGACCCTGTAGCCAATTCTCCACCCACCGGACTGTGTAGTCATCCACATCACAGCCTCTTAACTTGTTCACCAGTATGGGGTGGGATACCGTATTGAAGGCCTTCCTGAAGTCTAAGTATACGACATCCACCCCTCCTCCTGTGTCCAGGCGTTTCGTAACCTGGTCATAGAAGGAGACTAGATTGGTCAGGCACGATCTGCCTGCCACAAACCCGTGCTGGTTTCCCCTCAGCATAATTTGCCCTGCCGGGCTCTCACAAATGTGAGCCTTGATAATTTTTTCAAAGACTTTACCAAGGATGGAGGTGAGACTGACTGGCCTATAGTTGCCCGGGTCCTCCTTCCTCCCCTTCTTGAAAATGGGGACCACGTTAGCCCTTTTCCAGTCCTCTGGGACTTGGCCCATGTGCCACGAGCGTTCGAATATTCCCGCCAGTGGCTCTGCAATGATGTCGGCCAGTGCCTTCAGCACCCTCGGATGGAGCTCATCCGGGCCTGCCGACTTAAAGGCATCCAGTTCTTCCAAGTGACTCTGCACCACCTCAGGATCTATGCATGGCAGTCTGGCGCCTTGCTGCTGCCTCTCTACAACCCCAGTGAGAGACTTGTTGTGCCCCTCACTTAGGAACACTGAGGCAAAGAACTCGTTGAGGAGTTTAGCCTTGTCCCCCCTGTCTATCACCAATTGTTTCTGCCCATTTAACAGAGGTCCTATTCCTCCCTGGGCCTTCCTTTTACTCCCTATATATCTAAAAAACAATTTCTTGTTGTCTTTTACTTGGGTTGCCAACCTCAGCTCCATGGTAGCTTTGGCCCGCCTAACTGCCTCCCTACAAGCACGAGCAGAGGAGGTATATTCATCTTTAGTGATCTCACCCTGTTTCCACTTTTTATGTGCTCCCCTTTTGGCCCTTAGGCTGCCCTGGATTTCTCTGGTCAGCCATGGAAGCCTCCTGGCCCTTTTCCCTTTTTTGCCTCGCTCAGGGATCGTCTTGCTTTGTGCCCGAAGGATCGTTTCCTTAAGGCACAGCCACCCTTCTTGGGCTCCCATCCCTTCAAAACTCCTACTCTGCAGTGCGTCCTTGACTAATCGCCTGAGTGCATTGAGATCAGCTTTCCTAAAGTCTAGCACTTTCACCCTACTAGTTACCTTACCCACTCGACGTCTTATGTTGAATTCTATTATTAGGTGATCACTGTCTCCCAAATGGCTACCGATCTGGAGGTCCCCTATCATGTCATCCCCTGTTGCCAATACCAGATCCAGTATGGCATTCCCCCTAGTGGGACCATGCACCTCCTGTGTCAGGTGGAGGTCCTGTACACAGGTTAGAAACCTGCGTGAGCGGTGAGACTTTGCTGTCTGCGCCTCCCAGCAGATGTCCGGGTAGTTTAGGTCCCCCATGACTACCGCCTCTTTAGCTTTTGTGGTCTCCGAGAGTTGCCTCAGGAGCCCTGCATCTATTTCTTCCCCTTGGTGTGCGGGTCTGTAGCAGACTCCTACCACCAAATCCCTTTCTCCTTGCCCCCCATGTAGCCTAACCCACAATCCTTCTACTTCCTCAACCTTGGATTCTGTCTTGATGAGGGTTGATGTATATTGCTCACTGACATAAAGTGCAACCCCCCCCCCCCTTCTTCCTCGACCTGTCCTTTCTGTACAATCTATAGCCCTCAATATGTACCACCCAGTCGTTGGATGAATCCCACCAGGTCTCTGTTAGCCCCACTAAGTCATAGGTGTTTAGTGCAAGCAGGAGCACTAGTTCATCCTGCTTGTTCCCCATGCTCCTAGCATTAGTATATAGGCACTTGAGCCCTGCGACTGGTGCCTTTGCTGCCCCCTCGCTCCAAGTCCCAAGGGGCCCATTGTTTCTTACCTTCTTGTTTCTTACAAGAAGGAGGGGAGGCAGTGGCTGGGGAGGACTACCCCCACAGTGTATGGCTTACTATGTGGCTGGATCTGGCATGCCTGGTGGCTCCACTCAGTCCTGGCTGGCAGCGATGACATGCAACTCCAAGCTGTGTTCTTGGATGGTGAGGCATAGTGTATAGGTGCCTGCTAGGGCTGTGCAAAGCTGATTTGGTCCAATTTGGAAATCTCCAAATCCAAATCAAATCAGGAGGTCCTGTAAGCTCTCTGAATCAAATCAGAACCCTCTGAATCAATTTGGAGAGATTTAACAATTTGGATATAGACACAGCTTTAAATGTTTTTTCTACATACCTCAAGGTAGCAGGTGGCTCATGAATGCTGAGATGCTGGGGTGGATGGAGCATCCCACGGGAGCATGTCAGAGTCCCCAGCACTGTCGGCACTGGACCTGAAAGTGGACCAGAAGTACTTACAGTCCAATTCTGGGTCCGCTGTGGAGTGAGCAAAGGACTCCCACCCCTGGCTTGGGTGACTGGTGCCTCCTGGGTCTGGAGGGGCACTCAGGGTTCCCCACAGATGATCTGAATGTACTTCTGGTCCACTTCTGGGTCCATCGCTGAACACGTGCCCCCCTCCACCATGCTTCTGTGGGACACTCCATGTGCCCCACCATCGCAGTGTTCACAAGCCATGCCTGTTACCTCAAGGTATGTAGAAAAAACATTTAAAACTGTGTCTATGGCCGAATCGTTGATTCTCCGAATCAGCATTGAATCTTCAGATTCAGATTCAGCCGAATCAAATTGGGGACAGTGATCCAAATCAATGGATAGAATCATTGTCCCCAGTTTGGGCTGAATCTGAATTGAATAATCCTGTTTTGCACATTCCTAGTGTCTGCCCCGTCCCCCCCCAAAATCAGGAGCTGGCACTGCTGGCATCCAGTGTTGTCATGGCTGGCTGCACCTCATATCTGTGCCTGGGACTGTGGGCACGTTATTTAGCCAGCAATAAATAACTTGGTTATTTAGCCAGCAATAAATAACTTGGTTATCTATTGCTGGTTAAATAACTGACTGTGGGCAGGTTATTTAACCTTTGTATTTCACCAGCAATAAAATGTTCCTGGTTTTCTAACCCTGTTGTAGAATTGGGATTTAGCAGCAAAGAACTTTGTGGTTGCCAAAATAATAATAATTATTATAGGTGAATTTTTGGTGAGGCAGGTGCTAGCCTGGGCTCCCCAAGCTGCTGATGCAGACTACAGCTGGGGAGCTTGGTGGGACAGGCTCCTAGACACACTAGAGGCCCTCCCCTGGTGACTTGTTACTGTGGGTGCCAGGCTGGGGCAGCTGAGGACTGGGTCCTAGGGTATGAGGATCTCCATCAGTTGCGGCATAAAGGTCATGGACTTGAGGGCACTTTTGGACCAACAATTGTGGTCAGTCACAGTGACCCACTCTGCCTGCAAGGCCTTTATGTGGCACTGCTACACTAACCGGTTGTGCCCACACTCCCTCATCTGGCCTGAGAGCTCCTGACAGACATGGGTGCTGGAGTGTACACCCCATGCAGTGGCAGCTGCACCTTTGCCGTGCCCAACAGTGCTATGAGATTGCCAGTCTCTTCCTGTGACCAATTGGGGCCCCAGATGTTGGGCACAGGCATGGGCATGTGCATCAGCAAGGAAGAAGGTATCAGGGACCCCATGCTGGCTCTCTGAGCCTCTGTGTAGCTGTCTCTGTGCTGCTGGGCCTGGACAGCAGCCTGCAGTGCCTAGTGCAGAGGCACAGCACAGAACTGGCAGCTGTGTAGCAGAGGCAATGCCCTACTGCACCTGCAGGCTGGGCAGGCTGCTAGAGGTGGGTTGCAGGCAGGTGGAGCTGGCCCTGCTGTCCAGAAGCTGCCTGCAACTGGACCTGGGGGTTGGCAGGAGGCTACAGCAGTCTGCAGCACCCTACAGGCCTAGAGAGCATGGGTCTGGCAGCTGCACAGCACTATGGCACCAGGCAGCAGCACTGGGGTGTAGGCAGGCTGGTGAGGCTTGTCTGAGGCCTGCCCAGTGAGACATAGGGTCTGGAGTGTCCTTAGGCTGCCTGCTGGTATGCCCCAGGGCTCAAAATGCCTTCAGGCTTTTAGGGGCCTGAGGCAGGGGCTGCCATAGAGGCAGCTCAGCCCTGGGGCGGGAAAGACTCCCAGCCTGGAGCCCTGGGGCTAGCCTCAGATCGCCCCCCTAGTAGCAAGGCTGACTTGGGAGCAAATTTGCTCCTAGGTCATGTCTACATTTGCGTAACTGTGCAGTAACTAATTATGAACAAATTTGCTACTTGCAGGTAGTAAATTTACTTGCAATTAGTCATTTTTACTGTGCAGTAAATATGCACACACATGCACACAAATATGCACTTACTGTGCAGTAAAGTAGGCTACTACGCAGATAAGCATCTCATGTAGACACAACCTGTAGGTCCTATTGTAAGCTTGTGGCCTTTTGTGTAGACAGAAGAACAGGACCTTATATCTCTAAAGAGCCACACAACAGAGTAATATACAGCATGAGATCTGGGTGTGCTAGCTTGGGTGCACTGACATATTTCAAAAGTTAATATCAGCTTGAATGTTTCTGAATTTCTGAAGCCATCAAAACCGCAACTAATTAATTTATAGAGTCACCACTTGTCTTTTTCACTCCTTCCTCCAAAATACAGACTGGATTATTTGTGTCTTGACTCCAGGAGGACACTGGGTGCCGCTATGTTCAAATCCCTGTCAGTGAAGGATGCTTATCCCTTTTCAAGGTTAGGCCCTTTATTTGGAAGCAACTTTTTCATTTTTATTTTTAGCTAGTATTATCTTCATAGATAGAGAGAATTTTTAAAAACTTCATGGTTTCCCTTGTGATAGAGCGGAAAACTTTTTTTTTTTTTTAAGAGTTTGATTTTCATTCTAAATTAAACATCAAAATAGGGGAAAAAAGGATCATGTTTTTATTTTTTTAAATAGACAGATGAAAGATTTTGTTATTAATAATTGACATGAAAGCCTTTCGTCTTGAACACTGGTGTATGTAAACCTCAATAAAATCCTAAAAGTGCTTTTGTAGAACAAGAGCAGTCACAAAAATCTGAATAAAGCCACCTTTTCAAAGAACATGATGAGAAAGGGAAAAACTCTTAGATGTGCAGAGCAACACATTTTACATTCATGCCCTAGTTATTAGAAGGCTTTGAAGTATTCACTGTTATTGAATACACTGTATACTGTAATTCATTTACTGCCTTCATGTGGAACTGAAAAAGTTCTAGCCAAAGTGCTTTAGCTGTTTATATGAGCATATGGGTTGTAAAACATTCTGTATTCCATCCTTCGTTTCTTGTAGTTCTTAAAGTTCATCTGGTGTTTCAAAGAAAATTAAAATAAAAATAAAAACCAAAGCAAAACAAAAGCCCCAACTTTTTGGTTAAAATCCTTGTCAAAGAAACCTGTCTTGAATATTGTATCTTACATTTTGTTATTGTTATTTGTTGTTCTTAATTGCTAAGAACTGCTATAAGAAAATAAGAGTTTAATATAAAGTTAATGTTTATAAGCGATAAAATAGTAATCCTCTGTTTTTCCTCAGAGTATCTAGAAACATATTCTAATCTCAGTTGCTCTAGTATAACTCCACTGAAGTCAAATAAATTACTTTAGATTAACATGCTTTGGATTCGAACCTAGCCCATATGGTCCAGATGGTACAAATGTCCTTACATGGCATTCCATTATATCCCAAATGCAATCCATTAGAAGCACATCAAGGGATGATATCAGTAATTTTATTCCATCTCTTTAGTCCTTAATCTCTGAGCTACTCTTTTGGGATGATGTAGTAATTGTATGTGCACCTGAATATACTTTGTGATGGGAGTGAGACACTTGTATTATACACAGTACAGTGAGGAAACCTCATGTGGTAACAACCTTGTTTTAGCCTTGTTGACATACAAGGACATGGTTCTTCAGCCCATAACACTAATGCTACTATGGTTAGCCTGAAGTATGACTTATTTTTACTGGATTAATTACAGGTCTCTTGCTTCTTGTCTGATGTAATAATCCCCATTCATGGCATCACATGTTTATATGAAAATGAATATGACAGTAAGAATAAATTCTGATGAACATGAAGTCTGAAGACTAGATGGTTAGTACACATGTACATTTGGTCTTAATTTCTATAATTAAAAACTATAGTTCTGCATAGAGACTGTTTTGGACCACACTATATTGTCATTGGGCCAAATGAACTGACTGAGATCTGGAACAAAGATGCAGTACATCTGCACAGCATAGCAATAACTGCCATTCTAGCCATTATCTGTAGAAATTGTTTCGGCGTTTGCACTCCACTCTTAAACAGAAGAGTATCACTCAGTTGGTTTGTAAAGTTTTAGACTTCACTGAAATGTTACTATCTATCCTCCAATTTCTCCATCTCCCACAGGAAGTGCAATCATGGAACCCAAATTTCCCTTTCATGGGTTATATTTTTCCTGCGCAATACTATTGCAGAAAGGAAGCATTTTGCTCTGCTTTTTTTCTTTTCTTGCCTTTGGGTAATATAGGGAGGAAGACAGAATTTACTTACCTTTGTATTTAACCAGCAATAAAATGTTCCTGGTTTTCTGACCCTATTGTAGAATTGGGATTTGGCAGCAAAGAACTTTGTGGTCATCAACACCCCCCCCCAAAAAAAAAGATTTAAAGGTGAATTTTTGGACAAATGTTATAATTCTAAAGACACAACAATGGATTAATATTGCTTTCTATCTGGAATCTTTTCTTGTTCACTCATAGACAGAAAAAGCAGAGCAGTTTGCTCAGTATTCACGTTCAACAGATGGTTCTGATTTTGCTCCGAGTTCTGAGTGTAGTTACGCTTTCCCTAGGGGTGTTGGAGGCCAGAATCATATTCTGAGAAACACTGAGCTAAAAGGGGGGGGGGGGGTTGTTTTTGGTTTAAATACTGTGAATTATTGCACGAGGTAGCTGGAACAGCCATATTGGTTTTTAAGAAAACTGTGATTTCTGGACTATTAAAGCATAAGAAGCAGCTGGAACACTTCTGGACACGCATCACAGCCCAAACAAAAGGGCATAACTATTTTGAATACCCCAGGCTGTTTCCCTGAAACCTCAAGGCTCTTGCCACTGAGATCCTTGGCCCTCAGCTAGGTACACATTTAATTAGTGAGCAGGGCTGTGAGAGGCAGAGTTCTTTTAAACACAGATACCACAGCAGGCTTGCATTCCAACCTCTTAATCAAGGACATTCCTGAAATGGGATCTGCTCCCAGTTCCATTTGCCATACTGGGCAGGGGGGTGGAATTCAGCACAGTTCTAGTAACTCCTTTATCGGTGGTAACTTCAGGTTTCCCAATGCCAAATCTAAGCAATTAAAAATTATGTCAGGTCTCCCAAATCATTAGCTTGTCTTAAACAACATTCAATTTAAAAAATAACAAAATACCTGAGTTCTTTTAATAGGTCTTCTAGTTTTTAAGCCTTTAGGGAAACTGAAGGGGTGTGCATGTGTGTGTGTGTGTGTGCACGTGTTTGCAGGGTTTCTGGTAGGTGGTCTTTTTCATCTGGAAGAGACTTTTTTAGCTCTAAACTAGCCATTTTGCATCCTTCAATTTGTAGAGTACATGTCCCTTGCAGCTGGTAAATATTTTTTGTTCTTATTAATTTTGCCTTTTTCCATAGAAGATGGAGAAACCTCACAGGAGGCATGTTCTATTTTCTATAATGCCACTGCAAATCAAAAGTAACCACTGAAGTTGCTGAGTTACTAGGCCCATAAACCTAGTCCTTAGCCTGTAACGTGTATTACACAAGTCCCTAATGAACTACAATAAATACACAGTCATTGAACTACTGTAACATTGAGAATGTGCTGCTGGGCCCTTTGGCTCCTTCTGTGATACTAAGGTTTCTTAGAAACGTTGTTTACTTCAGCACTTACATAGAATTCAGTTCAGATGGGAAATGAAATCATTAATTTATAAAATGATATTTGGAAGTCGTAAATTTGGCTGCTCTATCTTAAGATTTTTTTCTGTATTTCCTAAACATGGTACCAGTTACATAGATAGACACTGCAGAGTGCATGACTAAGTTTCAAAGAAGATGATTCTTGCCGGCAAGCATGTAAGAATTTGGGTCACTATTAAATCCTTTTAGAGTTATTTAAAAATAAAGGTTTATAAGGTAAACCGAGATCATTGCAGGTGACATCAAACCTTAACGAGTTTGTGGGAACTGAACTCCGGGATTTAGAATAAGGACGAGCTCCTTCTGCTGATGTAACAAGGCCCCTAACTGAGAGGCAAAGCAAATGAACACTACCTCAGGTCCCCCCATTACTGCAGTACGTGAGCACTTGATAATCTTGAACTTCACACTTACTGAACCTATTAAGACTTTTGGGTGGGGGGAAGGGGGAGATGGAAATATTATCTGCACGTTCCAGATGGGAAATGAAGGCACTTGCAGCCTTTTAAAACAGCACGCAGTATGCCTTTGGCAAATCAAGTACTTTTGGCAGGGCCCCAACCGTTGTCTGTCTTGTTTCTCATAACCCTGGCTATGTGGTCTAGTAGCTAGAGGAGGTCAAACAGCCACATGTATAGGTTCCTCTTAGACTCTGTAGCGGTAACTCAAGTGCTCACTAGTATACAGTGATGATGGACAGGTTCTAATACCATCACCTCGGTAGCGAGTTGGAGATCTGCTTAGTTCAAAACATCTTTCATTGTCTGTTTACAGTCTTTGTTTATTGTCTCTTTTTCTCTAGGGCAATCTTCCTTGCAGAAGGTACCTGCATTAAAAAAACCCAGTAAAACAAAACATCTAAATAGCTGGGGGTCTTTTACTAGGCATGAAGAGAGTCTTCAGGCTTGGTTGTGCCACCACTCACCTGCCCTCTTCTTTTTCTGTCAGTTCCCTCCAGCAATTCACAGTCTCTTTGTCAACTCATGGTCTCTTGCCAAGCTTCAAGAAAGAGACAGTTCTGGCAGGGTCCTCAGGGCTTGTCCAGAAGCCAACTCACCAGCCCTCTCATTCTCAGCTCTCTCAATTTCTGCTCAGTTCCTCTGCTCTTCTCCTCTGTTTCTACGAGCTTTTAACACCCCATGGTGCCAGCTAATTATCCTTATCAGCTTGCTCCCTCCTCTGAGGCAGGTTTTCAATCGCTTCTTACTACCTCCAGCTGGGCTGCAGGCTGGAGGAATGAAGCCTAGTACAACTTCCTACATTGCAACTAAACAAAGTCCATTTTACTCTTTTATTAACTTCAGAAAAACCATTTTTCTCATTCTTCCCCACAGTTCTTTTTCTGCTTCTTACCCTCTTCCTTTACTTTGTGTGCCTCCTCTCTTCTTCCTTCCTTACGCCTTTTCCTAATTCTTTCCTATGGATTGTAATCCTAAACTTTTCATCTGATAAACAGCAAATGTCAACAATAGCAAACGCTGACATTAAAATGACATAAATTTAGGCAGAGGTGTAGCAAGGAAAAATGTGCTCTGGGTAGCTCTCTCACCCTTCTTCTACTCCTTCCTCCTACTAGGCAGTCTTGTGGAGTACAAGGCATTCTAGGAATTGTAGTTCTCTAGTCTGGTAGTAGAGTTTGCTGCTGGTCGGGGGAGCTTTCAATCCTTTTTTTTTTTCTTTTCTTTTTTTTTTACTGCTGAAACTCAAGTCCAGAGGGCCAAAAAAAAATGCTGAATTCGGTGGCAAAAAAGTTGGGACCAGTTCTTCCCCTAGCTGCTCTACAAAACTGCAATTCCCAGAATATCTTGCATTCTGACACATTGCCAGTACCAACAATGTGAGTGCATCTACACCTGTCCCTGACTACAGTTGGTACTGCACTGTCATTTAGTAGTAAAGCAAGTACTAAATGACTGCACAGTACCTACCAGTACTGAGCAGTCCCAGTGGTGCACAGGTCATTTTCAACCCTTCTGTACAGTAGTAATGAGCCACTGTACAGTAGTGGTAGCATCATGGTTAGTGCTCACCAATGCTATGTTGCTGTAGCTCATGACAATGGAGATGCAGCATTTCATGTAGACGTAGCCTGTATGTCAGAGATGCAGGCAGGCAGTATAGGCAAGGAGTACCCCAGTTACATACCCCCATCCTTCTTCTGTCCCCCACCTCTAGGCAGCACTTGAGTCACGTGTTCCGCTTGATCACCTCATGTTATGCTACTGAATTTGGATGATTTTCCTATGAGATTATACTTTTCCAAACCATTTATTCTGCTGTCTTTAGACTTGAGAAGGCAGCAGTGACAATCTGCTTAATTTACAGTGCCAAATTAAGAAGAAGAGACAGTGCAGACAGAGGAGGAGCCTGGTGCCTTGGCAAGGTAGCCTGTTGCTTGAGAGATGCCATTTGAGGTTAAGGATCTGTCTATAAACTAGGACAGGGTTGTCCCCCATAGCTACCTTGAGACAGTTATTATATTCAAGGAGGGGTTGAAGGTCATTAATGATGTGTTGAAAGTGTTCAAGCTTGGGGCTGTAGGTGATGACTAGGACTGTGTGAAGTTTCAGTCACTGATTCGATTTGGCAGAGATTTAGCCTGATTCAGCAGCCAGATCTCCAAATCCAAATTGAATCAGGAGACCCTTTAATCTCTCTGAATCGTATCGGAACCCTTTGAATCAATTCAGAGAAATTTGATGATTCAGACATAGACACAGGTTTAAATGTTTTTTTCTACATACCTCAAGGTACCGTGTGGCTTGTCAATGCTGAAATGCTGGGGCAGATGGAGCGTCCCATGGGAGTGTGTGTATGGGGTGGGGGGTCCCCAGTGCGCTCAGCAGCAGATCTAGAAGAGGACCAGAAATACTTCTGGTCCACTTCTGGGTTCACTAGGGAGCATGTGGGGAACGCCCCCAGCCCCCAGTTTGGCAACTGGTGCCTCCTGGGTCTGGGGGTGCACCCGGGGTCCCCCCATGGCTGATCGTCAAGCCGGGGAGTCATGGAGGGGTACCCTGAGCGCTTAGCGGTGGACCCAGAAGTGGACCAGAAGTACTTCCGGTTCACTGTCGAGCATCCCCATGCTCCTGTGGGATGCTCCATCTGCCCCACTATCACAGCATTCACGAGCCATGCCTGGTACCTTGAGGTATGTAGAAAAAAACATTTAAAGCTGTGTCTATGGCCAAATCACCGATTCTCCAAATCAGCGTAGAATCTTCAGACCGAATCAAATAAGGACAGTGATCCAAATCAATTAATCAAATCACTGTCCCTGATTCAGGCTGAATCCGAATCGAATATGGCCCATTTTGCACACCCCTAGTGATAACCAAGTAGATTCTGTTGTCCTTGTCCAAGGGTTGGTATTGTAGCAAGTGAGACCAGGTCCTGAGCCTGGCTTTGTTCATTTTAGTGGCTACAGTTTGGGGATTGTATTTTAAATATAAGAATCCCTGTTCCAGATCCTTAAAGTGTGCTTGCCTGTCAGTGGGATAAGAGCAGGTATGGCTACAGATGATGAATCTACTAGGCCAGTGGCTCCCTAACGCATGATCACAAATAAAGTCATGACATTTAATAAGTGGGGTTGTAAGCCCCAAAGATATTAAAGTATAGTGGCTAGGCTCACACCAGAAAAAAAAAATAGGTGGAACAATTGGACATGGGTTTGGGCTGGTTTGTTAATGAATCAATGCCACTTTGCTGCAGCCTTTGGGCTTTTCATGGAGTCCTTCTCTAGAAAACAGACCATAAGACTTATGAGGCCACAATCTGACTACAGGTGAACTATGACAGCAGTGGTTTGGTAACAGACAAACAAGCAGTTCTTTATTTTTATTTACACTCCATTTTTATCTTGTCATTCTTTTATTGCATGAAGATGAAGCAAGTTAAATATACGGAGGAAGCTATTGTGTTGGCAGTGGTATATGTATTCCCTAAAACAAACAATTTAAAGCCCCATTAAACAAACATCTCTCATTCTTGACATAAGATCACAGTGCTGCTATCTGCTTTTTAAAGCCTGATTTACAACAGAAGGTACAGGGCGGAATAAAGATGTGTGAGAAGCATCTGATTAGGGCAGTTGTAAACATCATCACTGCCACTGAGTTTTTATCTGTAGGTAATGGACAGAGAAGCTTCATCTGAATTTTATTTCAATGGCATTATACTATCTCAGCCAGATTAATGAGAGAAATATAGGGGCACTGCATTGTTTTCCAGTGTTTCTGAATGAACAGATATTTTTTAAGTGGTGTATATCTGCTCTTGTGCTTTCACAAGTAGCACTAAAACATTGATCTCATGGATTTCCTATTGTAGTCCAGCACAAATCCATGAAGCTTCTGGTTGATGATGGTGTAATAACCATTGAGTGACACGTATCTGGAGGTTTGGGAGAATGAAAGGATTTCAGTGCATTTCCTAGACAAAAGGAATCAAAAATACCATCACAGCTGGCTTTCGTCGTTTCTTTTGTTGGCAGTCTCAGCAAAAGTATCAAAGGTTGAATAGAATTGGTCTTCCACTACTGTACAGGACTCCACTTTTAGATCAGTGATCAGGTATATTGGTGGAGCCATTAAGAAACATTTCCATTGTTGTTACTAATTCTGTACCTTGTTTGTGGATAAGGAGAGGAGGATTACTAACTCCATTACTGAGTGCCTAAAAGCTGGGTCTGAAATAAATATTTAATAAGCACCTGAGTAGAAGTTATCTAGTTTCTACAGGCACTGGGCCTCTTTGGAGCCCATTGCCTTGGCTGGAAGCTAAATATGCTTGACACTTCTGAAAAATAGGTTACATTTCTCATGTGCCTAATAAAGTTTTAAAAACTTATCTGTAGTTGGGATCCCAGGCATTGTTTCTACAGCCACAGAATTTGCTATATAATCCATCCCTGGCTCCAGAATTGTGTTCTACAGTTTGTTTGTAGTCAAATGAATAAATAAAGCATGCATGGGGTAGTGAAGGGCAACATTCATCTACCAGACTAGAACACTGTGATAGGGGGGCAAGCTCTGGGCCGAGTCTTGAGTCATCCTGCCCACCTGTCTCTATGGGACAGTCCATTTAGTCTCACCAGCTACGACTTTGCTGTTGCCATAACTGTTGAAAAATGCGGGAAACTACCCATCACATGCCCCAATGCCCAGGAAGCTGTCCACCACTCCAAACCTCCCCTACATGGTGGCCCATGTCTCTTAGATGGCATCCAGGATGACACTATGTTCCTGGCCTAAGGCTGGACCAAGCTTAGCCCTCACTGTCAGGCCTCTTTCAAACATGCATTCACACAGCCCTCTTCTCACTAGGGCCTCTCGCACTCCAACCCCTCTCACAGGGTCTCTCTCGCATGGACAACTTGTTCCGCCATGGTCCGTCTTGGAGTGGCTCCCATGTGCCTGGGGCTTTATCTGGATCATACCTCAGCTGGTGACATACAGTCTGTTGGGTCTCTCCCACAACCCTCACTTGGTTAGTGGCCAGGGAATCCACCACACGGAGGGCCAACTCTGCCCTAACCCTTCACCAGGCTTGTCATATCCAACAATCTGTTCTTCAGGGGGTTGACCCATTTGCTGCTCTTCAGGCTGTCTCACAGCCCTACTCAGCACACCTCCTTGGGCTCCCCTTCAGACTGACCCTCAGCCCTACTCAACTCTCATCAGGGCCCTGACTACTGCCCCCTCTCTAGGGCTACACATCTATTCCTTCCCTAGGGCCTCCAGTGTCTCATTCCCCTGTGGGGGCTCAGGTGGCCACAGCCCTGCCTGGCTCCAGCTGGGGTCTTACACCCCTGGGCTCAAGTGATTGTAGCCATGCCTGGCCCCCTTATACCCACAGTGTTGGGGGGCTAGAGGTAATTGAGGTGCCCCAAACCACTTTTCACTGGGCAGGTGAGCAGTCCTGGTATTTAAGTGGGACTGCCATACCACCAGCAGTCCCAACAGACCTTCCTATCCCAGCAGGGTGCAGTTTTAGGTCATGTCCAGAACTAAGAGTCCTTGCTCTTACCTGCCAGATGTTTCATATAGCAGTTCAGTCAATCAGTGTCTCTGCCTAGCTGCCAGAAGCAAACTGCTGTGTTTATTTAGCTGACCTGTGATTTAAAATGGCTGCCACAATCAGGCATTTGCTGGTTGCCTGACTCGAATAAAGGCTGTTGTCTAGAGCAATTTACTAGATCGCAGTGGTAAGACTGCTGCACAGAACTGTCCTGGGAAGGAAGGGACTGAAAGTAAAGCAGCTTCAAGCCATCTTGTGCTCTCTCTATTTAAGATGGCTTTGGAGCCATGGGAGGGTTTGAATCTATATCTCCCACCTCCCAACTACAGACCCTTAGAACCAGGCCATGGGCTAGGCAAGGTCAATAACACACTCCAAGAGGGTGATATGTGGATCCCACCCTCAGTTCCTTCCTCATGGGGGAGAAGGAGAGAGGAAGAGGACAGGAGCTTCTCACTATAGCCTATCTAATGAATATTACATGAAAAATACCACTGGGGACATAAGCAGCAGCCAGAGCCCAAAGGCTCTTTCCCTTTGAGGCCAGTGCCCATCAAATTTAATTCTGCTCTTTTTGGCTTGCTATCCATCAGGACTATCTTTTCCTTCTCGGCTGCCCAAAAGGGAAGCTTAGCTCAAGGGACACAGGGTGTCCTTGGCCCTGCCTAGCCCATGTCTTGGTGTTTGAGACACTTTCTACAGAGATACACATTCAAACCCCTGTTGCATGGGGCTAGATTCTGGATCTTTAATTCTCTAAACAAATGCCTTAATGATGAAGCTTTGAACTAAGAGGTGGCAGACCCCACTCCCTCTCTTCTTCCTTCACCATTTAACATCTGTACTAGTGACCTGAAAAGCCTCTTAACATGGCTAAAGGCAGAGTTGAACTGGGGCCTTATGTCTACAATTAGATTTTCTAGTGCTTTCTGTACTCTGGGTGCATCTACACAAGATACTTTATTGTGCAGTAAGCGTGTGCATCTATACATGCACATGCTTACTGTGCAGTAAACTTTGCTACTCATGAGTAAATTTGCTACCTACAAATGCAAGTAGCAAATTTACTCGTGAGTACTTGCTGTGTGGTAATGCACATGCAGATGTCAGCCAAGAGCAAATTTGCTCCTGGTCAGCCCTGCCACTAAGGGGCCAGCCTGAGCTCAACGCCTGGGTCCCAGGGCTGGGACACCTCTATGGCAGCCCCAGTCCCTTAAAAAGCTGCAAGCAGTTTGAGCCCTGGGGCACAAGAGCAGGGAGCCTGGGGTGACTGCTGGCCACTGCTGCCCCAGGCACAGGCTGCAGGCTATCTGTGCCAGCCTGTCTGAACCCCAGCACCACTCCCTGGCATCACAATACTGCACAGGTTCCAGGGCCACAGGGTCCAGGCATCCAGGGTGCTGCAGGTGCCTTCTAGGGATACTAGGACCCAGGCCCAGGACAATATGCAGCCACCAGTCCTGGCTGGCTGGGTGGAACCAGAAGTGGTGGGACTAGAGGTCCATGAGGGCATGGGCAGCCCCAGCAGCAGTGTCCAAGAGCACATCATTGGCATCCCTGCTGAGGTCTGGCCAGCAGGATGGGGTCCACGCAGCAGCTGCATGGTGGGGGGCTAGGATGGAATGGTGGGGCTGAGCAGGCAGTCACTGAGTGTGGAGGAGCTGGCAGAGCCCAAATGGTTGTGGGCCAGATGGCAGACTGCACAATGGGCTAACAGGGACAGTTGGTGGCCAGCAGGAGCTTGGGGCACTGGGCATCACTGCCAGGGGGATGGGCTGGAGCAGCCATAGTGCAGGGAGGCAGAGGCTGCAGCAGAGAAATGCTGCATGCTGCCCCAACACTGTGCATGCTGCTTCTGGCCAGAAATGCAGCTGGCCTGGGAGCAGGGTGTGCAGCTGCCTTTTAAGGATGACCTCTGGCCACAGGCAGCTGGAGCTAGATCCTCCACCTCTCCTTGGTAGCAGTCAATTGCAGGGCCCCAGGAAGCAGGAGCAGTTTGCTGCCATTAGCAGCAAATCTGCTTCCATTTCCCTGCATGTGTAGACACCTGCCCAGGGGTGCTTACTCGCAAGTAGTTTACTTCAGAGTAAACTGCTCCTGCATCATATGCACATGTAAACACACCCTCTGTGTGTTGTTTGGAACATACAACTTCTGCCTATCCCTCATTTGAATATATTTCATCATTAGACATTCATTCCTGATATTTATTTTAAATGTCTTTCTGTATCTAAATGCAATACTATTATTTATAGATATACCCAAAGGAGTAATTTCCAATAAGTTAAGAAGCCTGCCATTTCAATAGTATTTAGTAGCTGGAACCATGAATTGTTCCAGCTACTAAATGGTGTGTAAGGCAATGTACAAACACTAAAGGAAGAACATGATCCTTTCACAGAGCTTGAGGAAAATAAAACTATAAATAAAACTATGGTGAAATTCTGTACGTGAAAAAGAAAGAAAATATCAATAATTAGAATTATGTTATTAATAAATACTTGGAATCTGTTGTAAAAAGGGAGAAAAGTCAAGAGTATATGTTGGTTTTGTAACAAGGGAGATTGCATGCATATTTGTGAGGTCTTCATCATTTTAAAACATCTTATCTTTTAATATGGCTTCACTGAGAAGCCTGGGGAAAAAATGGGATCTAAGAGTCAGGGGATATACATTCTATTCCTGGATGAGAGGTAGATTCCTTTTGCAGCCTTGAATAAGTCAGTTCATTTGTGCATATCTGTGAAATGGGAAGAATAATACCTTTTGCCTGGCTGAAGTGATGTTTATTAATGTGAATGGCACTGAAATACGCAGATGGAAGTCTCTGTGGAAATATTATGCAGAGTAATGTTAGACGGCAGGAATCACTTGAATGAGTATAAAAATTTTAAGCTGGCACTGCACAAAAAAGCAGTGATAAAAGGGTTTTAATTAAGTTTCCTTATTAAAGCTAAAGGTTACATTAAGGTTGAGAAGATGGTGTCATGAGTAACTTTGCACAAGTTTTAAAACTGGCATTTTTTATATTTGTTGTAGAAAAATGTAATTCTTTTTTTTTTCCTTAATTGATGCAATTTAGAGATAAACATAGTACACTTTTAAACATTTTGTCTCTTGTTTCCTATGAGGAAAATCCCCTTTTTTTCTCTGTACTAAGAAAGTACAGAAATATGCATGATAAGTTAGAGAAAGTACATTTGCAAACATTAACATTCTCCTCATTTAAAGATGTTTTTTAAAGTATTATTTAATAGACATTAGGGCTGGAAGGGACCTTGGAAGATCATCAGGTCCAGCCCCCTGCCCCATCCCAGCAAGATAAACATCCAATTTTCTCTTGAAGGCGTTCGAAGTAGGTGCTTGAACCACCTCCAATGGCAGGCTATTCCAGACCTTGGGGCTCAGACAGTAAAGAAATTCTTTCTTATGTCCAGCCTGAAACGGTCTTGCAAGAGTTTATAACTGTTAGAATTGGCATCCCTTGGGGCACTCTGGTGAACAAACATTCCCCCAGATCCTGGTGGACACCCTTTACAAACTTATAGGTGGCCATCAGATTGCCCCCGAGCCTGCACTTTTCCTGGCTGAAGATTCCCATAGCTCTCAGACTGTCATCATAAGGTCTGTTTTCCTGCCCTCTGATCATGCCCATGGCTCTCCTCTGCATGCTGTCAAGCTTCTCCACATCCTTTTTGAATTGTGGAGCCAAAAATTGGATGCAGTACTCCAGCTGCGGCCTCACCAAGGCCGAGTACAATGGGAGAATGACGTCCTGGGATTTGTTTGAGAAGCATCTGTGGATGCAAGACAGCATTTTGCTTGCTTTACTAACTGCAGCATCTCATTGAAGGCTCATGTTCCTCTTGTGGTCAATCATGATCCCCATGTCCCTTTCATCCATAGTGCTAGCCAGCGTAGCACTGCCAAGCCTATAAGGATGCTGTAGGTTTTTCCTCCCAAGATGGAGAACCTTGCATTTTTCAGTGTTAAATACCTTCAGGTTCTCATCTGCCCATTTCCTGAGCCTTTCAAGGTTAGCCTGGATCACCCTCCTGTCCTCAGGTATGGATGCTTTACCCCAAAGTTTGGTATCATCGGTGAACTTGGCCAGTCTGCTTCTGACTCCAATGTCCACATCATTAATGAAGATGTTGAACAATATAAGTCCAAGGACAGAGCCTTGAGAGACCCCACTGGTCACAGGGCACCATGATGATTGACTTCCGTCAACCACCACCCTCTGGGTCTCTCCATGGAGCCAATTCCCCAGCCAGCAGATCGTGGTGGACCCGAGGCCACAGTTGGCCAGTTTTGCCAAGAGGTGATCATGGGATACCAGATCAAAGGCTTTTTTAAAGTTGAGATGTATGATATCAATCTCCTCTCCCTTGTCCAGGTGATAGGTCACCTGGTCATAAAAGTTAATAAAATTTGTCAAGCAAGACCTACCCACAACAAGCCCTGCTGGCTATCCCTCAGGATGTTGCCATCGGTCAGTCCATTAAGAATGCCCTCTTTGATAATCTTTTCTAAGACCTTCCCCAGGATAGAGGTCAAGCTGACTGGCCTGTAGTTTGCCAGATCCACCTTTCTCCCTTTCTTGAAAATAGGCACAACATTGGCCTTCCTCCAATCTTCAGGCACTTCACCAGAGCACCAGGAGTTCTCAAAGATCCATGCCAGGGGCTGAGCTATGATGCCAGCCAGCTCCTTGAGTACCCTGGGGGGTAGATTGTCAGGGCCGGCTGACTTGAAGGTGTCCAGCCTCTCAAGGTGTTCCTTCATGAGGTCAGCATTGATGGAGGGCAAGGAATCTCCCTCACTCAAGTCTCCCTGTCCCGTGATGGGTAGAGGTGTCCTGCAGGACTGGTGAAAGACCAATGCAAAGTACCCATTTAGTAGGTTGGCTTTTTCCTGGGCGTCAGTCATCAATTGTCCCATCTGGTTTAGCAGGGGTCCAATGTTGCCTTTGCTTTTCCTCCGCCTCCCCACATATCTAAAAATGGACTTTTTATTATCCTTGGAGTTCCATCGCAGCCTTGGCTTTCCTGGTTTGCTCCCTGCAGGTCCGGACCAGTGCGGAATATTCTTCCTTAAAGGTGAATCCCATCCTCCATCCTTTGTAGGTCTTTCTTTTTAGATGCAGGAGGTCTGCTAGTTTCTTGCTGAGCCAAGGGGGCTGCTGTGCCCTTTTGCTGCTTTTCCTCCAAGACAGAATAGCCTTAGCTTGTGCATCTAGGATTGCTCCCTTGAGGAGCAACCACTCTTCCTGAACTCCCCTCCCCTTGGGGTCATGGTCCTGTAGGGCCTCACCGACAAGCCTCCTGAACTTGTCAAAGTCAGCTTTTCTGATGTTGAGGACTCCTGTTTTGCTGACTGACTTGCCAGTTTTATGGCGGATCGTGAAGATGATCAGCTCATGGTCGCTGTCACCCAGCTTCCCTTCGATTATTAGGTCACTGATTAGGAAGTCCCTGGTTGCCAGTACCAGATAGAGCAGCACTTAACCTCTCATTGGCCCGTAGACTTCTTGTGTCAGATAGAGGTCATCCACACATGAGAGGAAACTTTGTGACTGCTCAGATTTGGCCAAGTACTCTTCCCACAAGATGTCTGGGTAGTTGAAGTCTCCCATTACAACCATGGACTGGGAGCATGTGGCCTCAGCCAATTCCCTGGCAAACTCCTGGTCAAGCTCTTGACTTTGGGTGGGAGGTCTGTAGTAGACTCCCACCATTGTGTCCCCTGTGCTGTGTTTCCCATGGATTTTAACCCAGAGGGTCTCCAGTCACCCACCCTGGTTGCCAATATCAGCTTTCAGGGACGTGTAGCTCTTCTTAACATAGAGAGCTACACCCTCGCCCCTTTTGTCCCCTCAATCTCTCCTGTACAGGGTATAGCCGTCTATACCCATGGTCCAGTCATGGGTGGAGTCCCACCAGATCTCTGTTATACCTATGACAACATAATTATTTGTGTTATTCCCCAAGGTTGTGTTTATTCCCCAAGCTCCTGGCATTCATGTACAGGCAGGCAAGTGTCCACTTGGGGGCCCTAGCCTTACCTGCAGATTGTTCCAGGGCTGGGGCAGGGGTGGGCTCCCTTACGTGCCTTGGCCTGCTGGCTTTGCAAGGGTTGCTCAGCAGGCCAGCAGTGGCAGTATTCCCCCCACTCCCCAGCGGGCTTAGTTTAAAGCCCAGTGGAGCAGGTCAGTCAGTCTGGCTGAGAAGAGCCTTCTCCCCAGTGGAGAGGAGGCTCCACTGCTATTGTTGCTTTCTGTTTTGCTACTTCATACTTTTACAGGTGAGAAAAATAAAAGGGGAAGGGAATTGTAAGAAACCAGAAACAAACAGATTTTGAGTGATATGAACATTGTATTTTGATTCCTTTTTTTTTTCTTTAAAAAAATCCTGTGGTAGATTTTTGTGTGTGCTTGTATGAATAGAAAAGAAAATCTTGACATACGTATTTGAATAAAAATGATCATTGCTTGTACTCATCCCATAGGGAAAGAGTGAAATTTGGGTATTACTGGAAATAAATTTGTCCAAGACAGAGAAATATGTGCCTTCAAATAAATCCAAATCAATGATGCAAAGGAAAAGTCAGATCTAAATCATATTGAAGTTATTGATATAAGTCGTGATGGATCCTTGGAAGAGTACTGAAATCCTGCTTCCTTAGGAAAACATGGGTGGTTTCATTTGCTGAGTAAGAAACCCCTGAAATGAAGTGGGGGTAATAACTGTAAAACAGCTAAGTCAAATAAAAGTTGCAAAAGTGCCTCAGTGACTTAGGAGCCTAGGTCTCATTTTCAAAAGTCCTCATATTCAGTAGTCCCAGGTTAACTAAGAGTCTATAGGACTCTACACTTTTTAGACTGCTGTATAGTGTCAAGGTACTTGACCTAGCTGTAAATGAACTAGCTTGGATACCAGAAGCAGTCTAGCTACAGCTGCATACGGTACAGCTTTTTCTGAGTTCCATACTATCCCAGCTACTGCTTCTGGCACGTGTACTGGCTTGTTGATAGCTGCTCAGATAGTTACTATGCTACACTGCAGCCAGCAATATAGACACACTTGTAAGTTCTTCTGCAAATTCTAACAGTTGTACTCTGAAAAAAGAGGTATATGTATGCAGTGCCAGCAGGGTGTGTAATAAGGCGTGCAAAGAATTCAGTAGCTTTTGAAAATTGAACTTTTAAGAATTGCCAAATACCATGTTTTTATATGACTCTGAATGAGCAGACATAACCACATGCATGCACAGACTTCCAGTTGCTGACTCGGGTGTACTGAGTGTTTGGTTTTAGCCATGTTGGTCTAAGGACATAGGCAGGCAAGGTTCTTCGAGTAGATGTGATATCTTTTATTAGACCAACTGAGTAGCTGAGATATCACATCTACTCAAAGAACCTTGCCTGATTCAGGTATGGGAACACAGGACTGGAAGGGGCCTTCTGGGCCCTTGAGTCCAGTCCCCTGTGTGAATCCAAGGAATTTCCAAAATCATAACTTCAAACCCTAGCTTACAACAAACCTATAAAATGCCACACCTATAAGGAGCTAAGGCAAAGACACTGCCAATGCCCTGCCCTGCTGTAACAAAGAGGTAGTTGGCCAATATATGCTGAGAAAATCCCAGGAAAAGGATCATACCCCCATGCTACAGTGGCAGGCAAAACCCTGTACAAACTGTGCCAGCCTGAAGTAAGGGAAAAATATTTTTTGTTCCCAAATTTGGCCACTGATGTGATCCTGGGAATCTTGCTGGGAATCTCTGGGTATTCTAAGTACTGGCAGGAGTCTCAGCAGGCCCCAGTCAATTCCTACTCCCCAAGACTTAGTTGTGGCTGGCATCCTAATGACCCAGAGGAAGGTGATAGCATTTACTGTCATGTCATCTCAATCTTCTGGAGGAAAAGTTGTGAAAAAGCTGCCAAAATATCAAGATTACAGCAGTGGATGAACCATCATGCTACTTGGAGAGGGATTTTATTGATGTTTACAATGGTGGCCACTACCTTGAAAAGTGATTCCAAATATCCATATGCCACTGAGTGGGTGTATCTACACATGCCTATTAATGAGCAACAATAAGCTCTGGAGCTTATGGCTGCCGGCATGCGTCTGCATGTGCACCAGGAATCACAAGACATTGAGCAAGGGCAGAGCAGCCCCAGTTAACAGGGTGTCCTGGGGGTCAGCCTGCCAGCCCAGGGCTTCTCCCCCTTTCTCAATGTGCTGCAGAGGAACTGGCTGGGGCATGCCAGCACATGCACTGAAGAGCCCTCATGCCCTTGCCAGCCCTTCAAGTGTCTACACATGTGCTGCTGCCGAGTTTTTTACACCACAGCAGGATACTACTTGTATTTACAAAAATACAAGTGCTATCCTGATGCAGAGTACATTAGTTTACTCCAGTCTAATAGGGATGCCAAGATGTTTACTGCACAGTAAACATCTTGTATAGACACACTCAGTGAATACCTACTTGTACCCATGAAAAAAGTGGTCTGATGTGTAACAGCAAAATGTAAAGTCAATCCTCTAACCAACATGAGTTCTGTTAGATACAAGCCGTGCATGATGACTCAAAGATCTCCAAATGTCACTTTTTGCAGTAGGCATAGTTTTCTGGAGCCATTAACAAAGCAAATAGAGTAGGTACATTTTAAATCAGAACACAATTATGGCTCCAAGCTAACTGTCTAAACTATCTCACTGTGCTTGATAGCTGATTGTATGAATGATTTTTATCACAGAGGATATATTTGATTAAAAGCCAGCCTCTGTGTAAAACCTTCAGTTTAAATGTCTAGTGTTAACAAAACTGGAGACTGCTTCCAGTCTTGCTAGTATCACTTATCTAATCATTTCAGTACTCTTTGGGCAGCTAGTTATTTTACAGCCAATTCTTCCAAATTTCTAAAAAAGAATAGTAAGATTGTGTGGTTTTGATGCTAAATTATATTTGTGAAATTACTCTTATTTTTAATGAAAAGGGAAACAGCTGTTCTCATGAAGGTTAAGTGAGAAGAAATGTTGAACTTTGCTCTTTCCCTTCTTTCTAATCCAATTAAATACATACAACACAAACTGCATGGTAAAAAATCCAAGCTTATGTAAGCTTCACCCATGACCTCTGCTATAACCCCAAGTGGCTGTTTTCTGTACTGTTTACTAGCTTCTCAGTCTTCGTTGCAGATTTTTTTGCCTTTGAAAAATATTGGCTGCATTTTTAGGGATTTAGGCATTTAGACACCTAAGTACTCTTGAGAATCCAGGCCTTTGTGTTTGAATGTGTCTGTTTTACAGCATTCTTATGCTTTGTAAATATACTACATCAGTGTGGCAATGACCTAAGTGACCTAATGAACATTTTCAGTCTCACATTTGGAACCAGAGACAGGTAAAAGGGAATGGAAAGTGGAGGGAAGATCATGAAGTGTGGATAACTCAAACTATTTTTTTTTTATTATGATATTTCTGATCTAACTGTATGATCAATTTCCCTTTCCCAGGATTTGAGTAACTCCATCTAGAGTTGACTTCAAAGCATATTATATCCTGAAGGAATAGATGTGACTTGCCAGACCAGGAAGTGAAAGAGACAAAGTTCCACAAGGGCATTGAAACATCTGAAATACCACCAGAGACCTTTTATAATAACATTTACACCATAATACATTTACACCATAATTTTGCAGATCCAAGGCTCTGAAAGCTCCCTACTTGCAGCAGTGTAAATTCAGGAATAACAGGATGAAATCAACTGAGTTTTAGCAACATAAAATATTCAACAACAGAAGAATCAGGCTCAAGAAGTTTTGGATAATGTAAATTGTTGGATGGGTATCTCAATCCAACCCTGCAAGGTTTGCCTGGAACACTTAATTTTCATATCTTTTATTTTGATGGAGGGTAATCAAGTCACTACATGCTTTCCACTGCACCCTGCTATTTAGACAGAGAGTAAACAGTAAAATGGTGGAAAAACAATGGCAGAAGACTCAATCTTGGATCTTTATTCAGTTATCTAGACAGTTACATTTAAAAAAGCAGAATTTTCCCTGAGCCTATGTGATCCATGTACACATAGGACAATACAGTGCAACATGACAATGAAAAAGACAATACATAAGCCCTTTACAAAGGAGCCTATTCGTTGATAATTCTGAGTCTTTGCTAAATCTCCTCCATCCAGACTTGTTCTCTTATGGGGATGTCCTTCTCAGCATGACTTTCTGGGGCCACTCCATTTGGCTGAATCAAGCAGCTGCACTTTTATAGTCGCCACTATGAGTTCTGCTTATTCTCTTTTTTCATTTTTTTTTCCTTCTGGCTGGTAAGGATTCTAGTTTTCTGTTATATTTAAAGGTTATATTTCTGGAAAGAGATGATTAGATGGAGTGGTATAGTGATACCATGAATGTTTAGGAGGCATGTATTTGCTTGGCATGTGCTTGGCATGTAATTACCCCTGTCACTCCGACAGAAGGAAACAGTGTTCACTTACATTTTTTATGAGTCTGCAAGATATAGGAAACAGGAGGGGCGGAGAGGATGTAAAAACGTAAGAGGGCAACTTTGTACCTCTTTGTGTTAGGTATTGTATGATCCTTTGTTACCAAGATGTCTGAATGGATTTCAGCTTCAAGGAATTTATTCAAGCCAGACCTTTGTGTAATGAGGCATTACTACGATGCCTATTGTATAGATGGGGAATTTGGACATAGAGGGTGCATCCAGATGTGCATGGATGTTTGGTTCCCTGGGGACAAGTAGCAGTGGTGCACCTTGCGTCACTGCTACTTGTCCCCAGGGAACGCCTGTGCAACACACGCTTTGGCATATGGCAAGTTGCCCCAGGTGGGGTAGGGGAGGCTGGGGCCAGCACTGTGCTGGCCCCAGCAGCATTATCTGGGGTTCTGGGGGCCTCCTGGAGCTGCAGCTATAGTGATTCTGCCATGTGGAGCCTGGCCGGCAGCTGCAGCATGGATCCGGTGGCCCGACTTTGCTTTTCAGCAGCGCGCACTGGCTGAGTATGTGTTGCACTGGTGGGGTCAAAAAAACTTGTGGAAAAAAAAACCCAGCACAGCACATGTTTGGGCAACATGTTGTTACATTGTGGAGAACATCAGCTTGTGCAGTATGTGGCATTGCAAATATGTTTATGCTGCCAAATAATGCATGACTTCATTTGTCTGGATGTGCCCAGAGATGTTAAATAAGGTCCCACAAAATATTTGTTGAAAAGCAGATCTCCCAATACCTGGTATCCAAAACCTTGAACCATGTTTCTTCCTTGTGTGATTATGGGATCCAAGATGGCCCCCAATGTAAAGTAGAATGTCTAAGACATGCTCTTAGTTATGATCCCATTTCTGCATACCTTGAGGTTGCTGCACAGCCAAGAGCAGCTCATCATCTGTGCATACTCGGGGAATTCCCTCTATTGTCCCTAATACATAGGAGCTTTGCATGGATCTGCATAAATCAGTCTTCAGATGTTCTATGTAGTATCCATGTTTCTGCCTCAAGGCTGCTTAATTGTCTTTATAGCCCCTGCATTCTGCTATAATAGTGTAAAACTATCATATTGGAATGATGAATTCCTTGTAATGTACAGTCTTCACTAATGTAAGTCCAAAATATAAGGCTGAAAGGAAAAGATGAGGAGAAATATATGTGGAAGACAGTTGGCTAAGTGCTAGAGCAGAGGACTTAAGGTTTTTTTTCCCTTGACTTTCTATGCAGGGGAACTCTTCAAGTCAGATGACATAGTGGTGAGGTCTGGATTTGGCCCACAGGCTGGGGACTGGGCACCCCTGATCTAGAACAGTTCTAGGGATGCTCTAATTTATACCTAGTAGCAAAAATGATCTCTCAGAAAACTCTAAAATTTACAGCTGTAGATAGTTTAAGCCTACTTTTGCCATCTCCATCTTGGGCTCTGTAACAAACATAGCTCAGGACAACAGGGAATCTGTTCCATACATGTATTTTTTAAAATAATAATTACTGGTGTGAAGTTTTGCTTGGGGCATGGCTCTGTAAATACTTGCATGCTAGACTTAAGAAACAGAAATCAAATTCAAAGATTGGACTGGATATCTGGCCAATCTAGTCTTGCTGTGCTTGACCTGATTTTTTTGCTTTTTCCTCTGTCTGGAAGGCTGGAAGAGGTGCATCTCAGTCATGCCAAGATAGGATTTCCTTGAGCTTCTACTTGGTACAGCTCCAGAATGTAAAAGAGCCAGTGGGATAAAGAAGATGATGTCTTAGTCATGTTGCTATTGGATACAAACTTCTTGACTGCCCTCCAAGATCCCTACCTTGAATTTTCAGCATGGGAGAAAAAAAACCAAGACATTGCATTAGCTGCCCAAGGCATTATGAAGGAGCTTCTGTTAATGGAATTGGGGAAGCAGGCAGAGTCAGTGATTTAAGGAATGATAAGCTTTAACTGTAAATATCCTTGCATATGTGTGCCTATGCATGTGTGTCCCTCGACTCATTTTGTTGAATTTCATAACATAATTTCATTTAAATAAGAGGGAAGCCATGCCTTGTTATAGACAGAGCCAGAAAAAGAATACTTTCTTTGTTTGAAAACTGTAGCAGATGTCTGTGGCAATAAAAAGGCAATTATACTCGTATTATCATGAGAATTTCCAGCAGGAAATCTTGACAAACTCAGAGTTTACTTAACTGAGATAAATACAGTAGATAAATAGCAAACTGAATTTAGTTTACTCATGTACACAGGTGTACAACACATTTCCTCAAGCCATGATTCACAGCCATAACCTTTCCTCATCACAGGCACAGCAAGATCTATTAGTAGGAGAAATTGGCTAAAGCAGCAAAGTTCAGCCATAGAGCCAAACTTGCTCAAAGTCCTGTGGAATTTTCATCTGATGAACTGCTTTGGGCCCTTTCTTAATTACTAGAAATGACAAAAGGAGAAAATTAAGGGCCCAATTCTTTTTTCATTACAGCCCTTTGGAGGATGGAACTGTTCCCTGAGAAATAGATAGGATGTCCTCAGTTGACACAGGGCCAGTCAAAAGGCTGTGTTTCAATTTTTCTCTTCTCTCTTCCAGTGAGGCTTTTGCAACAAGAGGGAAAGAAACTCTGAGGCAGTTCTGTTTTACACTGGGAGCCACAGAGAGGTGATAAATTGGCCTATGGGTAGCTTGAAGTGAAATAAAATAAATAAGGGATAAAAAACGTGAAAATTCCAGATATTTCTGTTTTAGGAGTACAAACATTGTCAATAATTCAGGTATGATTTGTTCCACTTTTTGCCTAGGCTGGGGGCAAGTTCTCTGCTTGCCATCTTAACCAGTCAAATAACATGGATTTTCATGATTTCATAGCCACATTTCCTTAAAGTTATTCCCTGAGGCCCCTATCAGGTTAACTAGAATGCTTGATGGAATCTGACAATTTTGGGGATTGGGAAAATAAGTCTTCAGACCCAATCATATGATTACTAGCATGGGTACTTGGGATAAGGGAGCTTCATCCCAGGTTCCCCAGGCCCACATGCACTGTACTTCCAACAGTGTCCTTGCATCTTGCCAGCATGTGGGGAGACTAGGATTGGAGACTGGCTCCCCAGTCTCAATCTCCCCATGCACCAGCATATTCCAAGTGTAGGGGGGAACAGCCCTGCACCAGAGTGTGGCTCCCTCAATGCCCTTTAAACTAACTAAAATACACACCACACATTCAAATTAAAGTATTATTCAAATATTAAACATGAAACATCTTTGTGACTGGTTTGCCATGTTATTGCACGATAAATTGCTGGCATGTGTGGTATGTTACAATTTAATGTAATATTACATTAAATGCAACACCTGCCAGAGGTCATAAAAGCATATTCAACTAAGCCCTGTTTACCTTTAAGGATTCATATGAACATAACTGAGAGCTGAATTTGCCTCAGCCTGAAAAGTTTTATTTGCAAGGGAAGTTTTAGTCCTTGATTACCTACTCCCTCCTCCTAACTTTGAGTAGGGCTTCAGAAATACTTCTACTGCTTACTGATTATGCTGTGTGTGTGATGTGGATTATTTACCCTCTGGGTGAATTGACAGCATAAAAAACATTCCATTTAGGACTATCACTGAATTATTAAATAATAGCTGAATTATTATAATAGCCGAACACAGCTAAATTATTAAATAAAGGACCAGAGATGCATAGCCACTCTCCCTCTACTTGGCTATCTTCTCTTAGATCAAATGGTGTTCTAAATGTAAAGACTTTTTGTTTAAAAAGGAAAGGCTATTTCATTATAACTTAAAAGCTATAGTACTTAAATAAAATATGCACTGTTGAATAGCTTGTTCTGTCAACAACTTAATCCTAGATAAAATATAGCATGCTTCCTGTTTAAAAAGACTGCAGTGAAACCATTGTTGCAATAAGCTAGGCTTGAGAGATTTAAGACATTATCCCCCAGTTTTTATGCTGTTCTAGAGGTATAAATATATCTGCAAACCTGTGCCCCAGATCCCAAGTTGCTGTTCAGTAAAGGACAGTACCATTCAAAAGGAGTATGTGCAAAGATTTTAAGATGTCTCTACATTTCCTCTCTTATTCTAGAGATACCTGATTATTAGATAGAGTATAAATCAGAAGCTGAAGTGTAGGTCTGCCTTATGCCAACTATCCATGGCTACAGAGTGCTATTTCCGCAATTGTGCATTGTTAGGGATGTGTTGCATCCATTTTCTTCATCTGCTGTCAGGAAAAGAAGTGTCATCAGAACCGCACCAGCATTCTTATATCAACTGAAGATTCTCCCATGCAGTAGAATTATAAAGTGGCCACATAAGTCAACATTTGTGGCACACTGCAGAATCTAGCCTTGTCAGCAGAGGATTGAAAAACCATCTTGAAAGCAAGTATTGGTTTCATTTCTCTGTCCTATTGTTTTCTGCTCAGATATTCTCCATCTTTAAATAGCTATGCACAGTGAACCTGACTCTGCCTTTGTTCTTACCCCCTGCAGTCCCATTAAAGTCAACAGAATCTCATGAGCTTTAAGTTATGGGCAGTATTTGAGTCTCTGTCTCTTGAAAGCAAAATAATGGAGCTGGGTGAATATAAATACTTCACAGAAAGTAAATTTCAAACACATCTGCATGAATACTTATGCAAAGCAGACCCTAAATTCACATACTGAAGTATTTTCGCTGGGAGAATTCACTACATCATTTATGTTCATCCAGTTAGAGCAGTGATTTTTAACCAGGGTGATACATCACCCTTGGGTGCTTTGAGATCCTTTCAAGATTGCCACAGGGTGATACACAATGTTGGCATGGTTAGGTGTGCAGATATGATTCATAAGATAAAGCCAGAGATTTCAAATAGAAATCCATGGTGTAAAGAACATACAGTCCTGCTGTGGTCTTTTTGAGTTCTGTGCAAAAGAATTGCTCTATTATTTTTCTGTAGTAAAAAATGAGTGAAAACTAAGAGCTGACATCTCCCAAGGGTGACTTGAGCCTAAAATGGGGCACCTTGAGCTTAAGGAGGGGTGCCTCAAGTCTAAAAAGGTTGAGAAACATTGAGTTACAAAAAATAAATGATAAGTTGTCACATATGCAGCCAACTACAACTAAACTGTACCAATTGGAACATGCTCATGACAAATTGTTCATGTTCAATTGATAAAAGAAAAATGTAAAAAAGAAAAAAAAAGTTCTCTAAACTCAAACGGTAAATATACTGAGGAACATAACATCTATGCATGGATATTCCATAAATAAAAGGAAAAAAAAGTCTAATGTTAGATACATTATTCATAATTAAGTATTCACATGACTCTACTGAAAATAATTCATTGTGAGTACTTTTTCCTCTGGACATAAGTTTATTTAATTTAACCTTTTTTTTTTTTTAAAGTGAAACAGGTTGGGTGAAAGTTATCCATCTATATAAATTGAGGGCAGTGCACACCCTGGACCAGCCCCAAGGGAATGGTTTATAGTGCGTGCAGTGCTTGGGCTGGACTCAGCGCCACAACCACTCCAACAAGGGGTTGGTTCCACCCAGCCCAGACTGACTCAGGGACACTCATCTGGCCTGTGGGACCAGATGACTTTGGCACCCCTGGTATAGACACTGGTATAAAATAGATACAATAGCAAATTGAAGGTGGGTGGATTGCATAGCCAGAGTTCTTCAGCTCTGTTCTGATGAGATCACCTCTAATATAACTGTGCTATTTTGGGTGTGCTGCTGAGGCTTTCCATAAGGGTGACATGACCAACTGTGAACATGGATCACACATTAGACACTGCTCCATGACTTAATTTTACATAGATCTGATAAAACCATGTGCCAAATTAGTCAGTATTACATTTTACATTGTTTAGCTAGTATAGTTCCCCTTATTCTTCTCCACAAAAATCTATCAATACTTTTTCCTCTTCAAATATATAGAGCAATTTCATGCTCAAACCTTCTTAAAAAAATCTAATGGTTTATAGATTCATAGACTCATAGATTGTTAAGGGCTGGAATGGACCTTGTAGATCATCGGGTTCAGTCCCCCTGCACTAGGCAGGAAAAGACAACTGGGGTCAAGTGACCCCAGTGAGATGACTGTCCAGTCTCCTTTTGAAGATTTCCAGGGTAGGTGACTGCACCACCACTGGAGGGAGTTTATTCCACAGTCTGGACACCCTGACTGTGAAGGAGTTTTTCCTGGTATTAAGCCTGAAGTGGCCTTCCACGAGTTTGTATCCCTTGCTGCCCTGGTGAACATCTATTCACTGAGTTCTTGAAGTATTCCCCTGATGTAGCGGTAAGCTGCTACCAAGTCCCCTCTCAGCCTTCTCTTCTGTAGGCTGAAGAGGCCCAAGTCCCTCAGCCTCTCTTTGTATGGCGTGTCTTGCAAGTCCTTGATCATATGGGTGGCTCTTCTCTGGACCCTCTCAAGTTTTTCAATGTCCTTATTGAAGTGCGGTGCCAAGAACTGGACACATTACTCCAGCTGTGGTCTCACCAGTGCAGAGTGTAGTGGGAGTATCACTTCTTTAGTTTTGCATGAGATGCAATGGTTAATGCATGCTAGTGTGTTGTTTGCCCTGCTGGCCACAGCATTGCATTGCCAGATCATATTCATGCAAATCACTACCCCTATGTCCCTTTTGACCATGGTGCAATTCAAATTGTCACCACCAAGCCTGTAGGTATGTTGGGGATTGTTTGCCCCCAGATAGAGCACCTTACACTTCTGAGTGTTGAACTTCATCTGGTTCTGATGCATCCAACTCTCCAGCCTGTCCAGGTCTGCCTGCATTTGCAACCTATCTTCTGGCATGGCCATACTTCCCCATAACTTGGTGTTGTCCACAAACTTGACCAGCGAGCTTTTCACCCCCACATCCAAATCATTGATAAAGATGTTGAAAAGTACCGGTCCAAGCACAGACCCCTGAAGGACACCACTGGCTAATTCTCACCAGGACAACACAGATCCATTCATGAGAAATTGCTAGGTTCTACCATGTAGCCAGTTTCCACCCACTGAACTGTTGAGCAGGTAAGCCCACAATCTTCCAATTTTTCCACAAGGATATCATGGGATACTAGATCAAAAGCCTTTTGGAAGTCTAGGTATATAATGTCGACCTTCTCTCCTGTGTCCAGGTGGCAAGAGACCTGTTCATAGAAGGAGATGAGATTGGTAAGACAAGACCTACCCACAACAAAGCCATGCTGGCTGTCATTCAGAATCTTACCCTCAATGAGCCTATTGCACATAGATTCTTTAATGAGTTTTTCCAGGATTTTCCCTGGGATGGAGGTTAGGCTGATTAGTTGCCTGCGTCCTCCCTCTTCCCCTTCTTGAAGGTGGACACAATGTGAGCCCTCTTCCAATCCTCAGGGATCTCCCGTGTGCCATGATCTCTGAAAGAGTTTTGCCAAGTGTTAGGGTGACTGTATTTAGACCTTGGGGAGCACTGGATTTGCAGCTGAATAAAAGCTTTAATTTGTGGCTTCAACAAACCTGCTGAACACAAGGCAGAATGATGTATTAAAAGTAAAGATGCTTAGGCAAGCAGTTTCCTAACAAAGTGGTAGTGTGCAGGGTATTAGTGACTTGGACAACGAGATAAAAAGCAACTTGTTTAAATTTGCTGATGATACCAAGATTTGGGGTGAGGTGGGCATGCTAGTAGGGAAGAACAGATTACAGCAGGACCTGGACAGGTTACAGGGGTGGGCTAACAAAAATAGGATGGGTTTCAATACTGACAAGTGCAGGGTGCTGCACTTGGGCAGTGGGAACCAGCAGCACACTTATAAGCTGGGAAACTCCCTTCTTGAGAGCACGGTGGCAGAAAGAGATCTTGGAGTCATTATTAACTCCAAGATGAACGTGGGCCAACAATGCGAGGTCACGATCAGTAGGGCTAACCGTACTTTGTCGTGCATCCACAGATGCATCTCAAGCAGGGCCAAGGAGGTGATCCTCCCCCTCTATGCGATGCTGGTCAGGCCACAGCTGAACTGTGTTCAGGAGGGATGTGGACAGCATTGAGAGGGTCCAGAGGAGGGCTACCTGCATGATCCAGGCACAGCAGGGCAGACCCTATGAAGAAAGGCTACGGGACCTTAACCTGTTCAGCCTTCACAAGAGGAGGCTGAGGGGGGACCTGGTGGCCATCTATCAATTCACCAGGGGGGACCAAGAGTGTTTGGGAGAGACCCTGTTCCCCCTAGTGCCCCCCGGGGTAACAAGGAATAATGACCACAAATTGTTAGAGAATAGGTTTAGACTAGACATCCAAAGGCACTATTTCACAGTCAGGGTGGCTAGAATCTGGAACCAACTTCCAAGGGAAGTGGTGATGGCTCCTACCATGGGGGGTTTTAAGAGGAGGCTTGATGTCTACCTGGCTGGGTCATTTGACCCTGGTTTTCTCTCCTGCCCAGGGTAGGGGGTCGGACTTGATGATCTATAAGGTCCCTTCCAACCCTACTTCTATGAATCTATAAGAATGGACAAAAGGAGCAGCACAATGGAAAATAGTTTAAGGTGTTTGGGGGGAGAGGGGGAACAAATAAGAGAAGAAAGGTGGCCAGAACAAGAATGTTTAAGAGGAAGGACAGAAATAAGGAAATAAATGGCAGTTTGATGGGGAACTACTGTTTCTGAGTTACATATTTAGGAGCATTAAATAAATTAACCAACTTTGTAATCTTTACTAATGGTGTGCACAACTAGTGTAGGTATCATATTATATTCTATTACATATATAAATCTTTGTGTAAAAAGTAAGCAGGATGCAGACCAATGGCTATCACTAGGAGATAAAGCAGAAGCAAGACCTTGGAGATAGTGAAGAAATCAGCAAGAAACCGCAAATGACTAAGAGAAGCCAGGTTCATGGTCTTACGCATGCACTCATAGCAAAAAGGCATGTAAATGAATGAAATGCTTAGGTAATCCCATGCTAATGAAGTAAACAGTAAACAGAGGCAGGGCTTGAAATAGGAGGAGAAATGGGTGGAACAAAGGAGGGGCAAAGGTGGAGTAAATGTTAATGACCATGAACCAAGGTGTATAAATGTGGAAAAAACTAATGTCTGTGGCAGCTCTCCAAACATTATCGTTGAAGCTGACCCGAAGCTGTCTCCATTTTGAATAAAGCTGTTGCGATCAATGTGTGCTGGTGTTTGCTTCCTGTTTGTGCCCTAAGCAACTAGATCCCTGAGCAATTGGATCATCGTGTCCCTAGTCATTGGGTGCCACATGGAGTCCGGGTCTAACACCAGGGTTCTGCAATGACCGCAGTCAGCTCCATCAGCACTCCCAGGTGAAGTCCATCTGGTCCTGCTGACTTATAAATGTTTAGCTTTTCTAGTTGGTTTTGGACCAGATCAACATCCACAGTGGGAAGGCTATCATTCCCACCATGCCCCTGTGATCCTTATCACATATGTCTTTTTCCTAGTCCACTGATATACCAAAGCAAAGTGGGCATTTAGGAGTTCAGTTTTTTCCTGAGTGTCCATTACCAGCTGTCCTGAGGTGTTAAGCAGAGGCCCCATATTTCCATTTGTTTTCCTTCTGCTCCCTACATACCTAAATAAGGACTCCTTATTGTCCTTGACTTCCTGGGCTAACTTAAACTCAGTCGCTGCCTTAGCTTTCCTAACCATTTCCCTACAAGATGACCATCTCAATTTTTTTTTAATTCCACCATGCAAGCCAATTGTCTTGTAGCTTCCAGCTGTGGAATGACAGGAGAGTTGAAGGAGGTGGACTGGATAGATTTAGGAGGGGCAGAAGTGGGGCACAGTGAGTTTTGTGGTCAAGTCTTGATATGATGATCAAGATGGTCAAAACCATTCTTAATGTATTCTCAGAAGTCTATAAGAGTATTGGCCTAACTCTAAACATCAGGAAAACTCAAGTCCTTTACCAGACTGCTCCAAATAGAGAAACAACGCCCCCTGACACATACTCAATTCAAATCAACCGAGATTTGCTGGAGAATGTGGATCACTTCACCTATCTTGGAAGCCATCTTTCATCAAAGGTAGACATCGATGCGGAAATACAACACTGCTTGAAATGTGCGAGTGCAGCCTTTGGATGTCTGAGTAAGAGAATCTTCTTAAATTATGACATCCTTGATAAAACGAAGCTCTTAGTTTATCAAGCCATTGTCATTCCAACTCTGCTGTATAGTTCAGAAACTTGGACCACATACAGAAAACATCTCAAGAGCTTGGAAAAATACCACCAATGGTGCCTTCACAAAATCCTTCAGATTAGCTAGGAGGGCATATGCACGAACATCAGCATCTTGGACAAAGCAAATTCCAACAGCATTGAGGCCTTGATAATCCAAAACCAACTTACTGGACAGGTCATGTTGTTCACATGCCTGACTCCGACTTTCCAAAGATAATCTTTTTCTCACACCTGAAAGAAGGTCAGCTAAGTAGCAGGCAAAGAAAGTGCTTCATAGACACTCTGAAGGCAAACATGAAGAGGTGTAACATCAACATCAACACTTGGGAGACCCTTGCTCATGACCAACCAAAATGAAGGAAGGCTCTTTGGGAGGGACCTCAACACTTTCAAACAGCTTATCAACTGGCAGAAGAGGAAACAAGGAACAGGCAAAAAAGATCAAAACATCCAATGCAGCAACAGGGTGCTCATCCCTCCTGGAAATACCTGTCCACTGCAACAAGACATGAGGATCTAGAATTGGGCTATGGAGCCACCTGCGGACTCACTACTAAGATCCTTGGAAGACAATCATACTTGTTTGAGAGTGATCTCCCATCATGTGATACGATGTGTATATTTCTATTTGGCAGTACACAGGATTTTTAATGGTGAAAAACGTCTGTATCCTATCACCAGTGTCCACAACCATTTCACCAGTTTTGCTATTGACTATGTATCTGTACTCTGTAAAGTATGAAGGAGACAGATACAAGATACATTATCAGTATGAATGCTAAATATGGAAGCTGAATTAAAATACTCCACAAGCCAATGTGATATCTTTAAATTATTCTTGCTCTTTTTATGCTGCTTCAAGCCACTGTTTTGTCCAATTGTCTGACAGGTATAGGATACCAGTAATATGAATATATACGACGACAGGCATCCTGCGTCTTACGCACATTTAACTTGCGCGAAATCAACTATACGCAGGTGGGGAGGTGGGGCGGGGCTTGAGTCTGCACACGGCGCTGCTGCTTACCTGGAGGCCCGGCCACCACCACGCTGCCAGCAGTGACTGCCTCTGCCTCCAAAACCTCCTGCCACCACCATGGAGCCATGCCCGGAGCTGTGTGGTCAGCCACCGGGCATGGCGGTGGCCGGGCAGCACACAGCAATCCCCACCACCACCCCGCATTGCACCGCTGCCGCCGGCCGTATAGCTCTAAGCTCAGCTCCTTGGTGGCGGCAGGCAGTTTTGGAGGCAGAGGCAGTCACCACTGGCATGGTAATATGCGATTTCACTATACGTGATTTTTACCTTTACGTGCTGCCTTTAGAACGTAACCCCCACGTAAGATGCGGGATGCCTGTACTGTATAGTCAAACCATTACTATGCTATAAAATTACAGAGAATTATAACTGTCATTAATTCATGGAGAGCAATTTAATAGAAGTTATGTTGAGGGTTAAGCCATGTTTGTTTGATACAGTATCAAACAAAAATGGGTTTATGATATAGTTGACAAAGCATTTCTCCATTCTTAAAAAAAATAAGCTATTTAAGACTCAAAGTTTGTTGCAGATGAATTTAAAATAATGATGGTCAAGAGCCAAAGGTCACATCTACATGTGCTGATTTAAGGTGCTTTAGCCATTATTAAAGCACATTAAGGGTGTAGGTCTACACATGCATGCCCTTAATACAACTTAAAAATGGTGATTTTAGGCTATTCGCACCTAAATTTGATACCTGCAAAAGCAAGTATCAAATTTATGCGTGAATAGCTAAAGCACCTTAACGCATGTGTAGATGTACTAAGGCTCATTAACACTGTGTGTGCTGAATGACTTGGAACTAACTTGAGTCCCAAATCAGTCTGCACATTGCGTTAATCTGCCTTAGTGCGTGCATGTGTAGATGCATACCTAAATCAGCTCAATGCACATTAGGCAAATGCGCATTAAGTTTAGGTGTGCATAAAAGGATGTGTAGACACACCCAAAAGAACTAAAATGAAATAAAAAGCAGAGAGACTTTCATAGCAATCACAGGTGTGATTGTATCATGAGGTAGCAGACACACACACACACACAAATATTAATTTACCTAGCTCAGGTAACAAAAGCAAGTGAAAACGTTTCTTTGTGGGCTAATAACACTGGGCACATCTACACATGGACTTTAATGTGTAGTAGCCTATTTTATTGTGCATTAAAGCATCACATAAAAAAACAGTCTATTATGCTAATGCACAGTAAAATCAGCTACTGCACATTAAGCATCACCTAAAAACCATGCACAGTCATTACTGCTTATTAAGGCAACCTAATGCATATTAGGTTTAGTATCTCATATTAGAGGTACTAAATTTAATGTGCATTAGGAGAAGTGTCTTAATGCATGTGTAGATGTGCCCACTAAGTTCAAGTTGAGCTTGTGCAACTCACGTCTTTACTACTACAGTTAATGCTAGTTTGGTTATGTTTACCCATACTGTAATCACCCCAAAACTAGTTTTACATAAATATAATACCACACCAGGGCAAGTGAGAAGAGAGTCAGTAATACTGATATTCCATTTTCAAGCCCTACAGCATAAGGTCCTACAGAAATATAGTGACATATTAACTCAGATCCTTAACTGGATTATCAAGTGGCACAGGCAAAGAAGGATTTAAAATGCTCAAATATTCCTCTGAACACTCAGACCTGCTATAGATCAGATCTACTGCCCCTAAATAGGTCTAATCTGTGAAACCAGAGATCACTGCAGTTCAGGATGACTGTGGGATCCCCTTAATGCCAGGTAGCATTTGGGAGAAGACAGTGTAGATGCTAACTGGCCGCCAATGATAACACATGGCATCTGTATGCCCCCAAATTAATTAGAGCATAACAAAAGTTGTGCTTAGTCATTGCAGAGGAGTAGCTCATTTAGTGAAAAGACAGATTTTACAGTACAGAGAAGCTCCCTGAAGATAAGTACATAGGTGCAAGATTCAAAGATCAAACCAGGGCCTTCTGCATTCTTGTCGGAGTTAGACAAAACAGCAGCAATGCCAAGCAAGTAAGTCAGGGAACAGATTGTAAAAACATGTTTAATTTTAATTTACTTCCTTTATTGTTTGCAGAAGAAATAATCAGTACAGGCTAAAACTCTGTAAGTGGTAATTTTCAGTACATCACTGCTAATTAGCAAATGCATTACAAAGCTAATTCAATCTGTTAAAAAAAACGATTATTTATGAAGTGATCAACTAGGAATGAGGCTATTGCCATGTCTTCATTTTGCTGGTGAAGCACACAATATGCTTGCTTTACTTCTTTTGTGTGCTCGTTTTGGATTCTCTAACTCGCCTTTTCCATAGATATCATTTGCTCTGTGTCCCAGGGGAGCGGGGGCACTGGGAGACCCCCGCGGCGGCCAAGGGGTCTGCTTACCTCCCGCAGGGCCGGAAGACCCGAAGAAACTCCACGTGCCGGCAGTGCCGGCGTGGGTCATCAGCCGGACGTTTATCCGGCTGCGGCTGAGCGGCGGGGGCGGGGCACGCCGGCCGGGAGGAACAAAAGGCGGCCCCGCTGAAGCAGCGGGGCGGCTGAAGGGAGAGAGCTGGAGCGCGGAGCCCCAGCGAGGAGGGGATCAGCCGCCACCTGCAGAGTGTGGGACGCCGCCAGGTAGAGGTGGAGCAGGCTGCGAGCAGCGCAGCGGAGCACCCAGAAGGGAGGAGACAGGGGGAGAAGTCAGCCCCAGAGGCGGGGCAGCAGCCAGCGGGGAACCCGACACCCGAGACAGCGGGAGGTGTAGCAGCTATCCCGAGAGTGGGACCAGCTGTGGCCTGTATTGTGGAGCTGACGGCATGGGTAACTGCGGCCGGGACTATTGGGGGAGCAGAGAGGACATCTGCATCCCAAGGAAGGAGGGATCAGGGCAGCACCCCCCAACTGGGAGGGGCATACCCGGTCCGAAGACAGCCGGTAGTGGCTAGGGTGACCGAGCCAAGAGAGGACGAGATGAGGACGGGTGAGAGGCCAGGACAGGAAGACCTGAGGTGGCGTATGGCCAGGGTGTAGGGGAGGACGGAGCCCCAAGAGTACCCGCGAAGAGGCGTGCTGGCACCAGGGGATACCCCAAGGGAAGACCCCCCACTGAGAGAGTCATCAAAGTCGTGACAGGCGAGTTCTGGGGTCCCCCTTTATACCAGCCGGGGTAAATCCTGGGGCGTACCAACAAAGCTCGGGGGTGCAAGATCCCAAGCCCGGGTGAAGGCGGCGCGCGAGCTCCTAATCAAACGGAGGCGGGTACACTCTGGCCTCTGGTTTAGTACTGTATTTATTCAAATACAAGACAAACCTAATTATAAGATGATGCCTCAAATAATTACATTCTATATATGGAAAAATTTATAACTTTGATATAATTTTCCAGGTATGAAATCTAATTATTGGAGGCTTGTCTTGAATTTGCCAACCTCCCACTACTACATCAGGGAAAATAAATCAAGGCGGGGTGGTCAAATTTGAGAGAGATTTCAGTAAACTGTTGGGGCCCTGTTTGTTGACTTTTGCCAGTCATTTAAGGCTAGTGAAGAAAAAGGAATCACCAGAAATGGGAAAGAAAAGCAGAGCTCGGCTTTGGGAGTGAAGAGGAAGTTGAAATGTAGTCAATGTAGAGGCTCATCATGACTGAAAAAGAGTTGGCACTGAGGGGGACTGAGCACAATGGGTGCTACCATGTATTTTATTCACGCAGATTGCATTTATCTGTCTGGCCAGTGGGTTTATAGTCATGCTCAGTGTTGACTTAATTTGATCAGCTTCATAGTTGATTTCCATTAACAAGCACATACTGCTTTTAGCATAAGTTCAAAGATAGGCAATGTATTTAATGTGGTTTCCTTGTATGTGACTGTAATATGGTGGACATATTTCCCATGTTGATTGGGGAGAACAACCTCACCTTATATTTGAGTAAATATAGTATTATTGAAACACCATCCACTGTAAGAAACCAAAAACAAACATGAAGTCCCAAGAGAAACAAGTTTATTTAAACTTCAGATAATGAAGGACTTTTCATTGTCACCTACAGATGTTGGGGAAAAGATCTTTTTCACCCTTTCCTCTAAAAAGATTGAACAAAGTACATTAAGTCAAATTACCTTGCTCCTTTATGATATCCATTTTGCCCCATGTAACCAATAGATTAAGAGCTTTGTCTATTGGTGAGGCTCCTTCAGCCAAGAACTTAACTATAGGCCACATTCAGTAAAGCTCTTAAGCACATTGTTTAAGTACCACAGACCACACAGTTGTGAAGTGCTTTGCTGAACTGGAGCCTTGTGAAGGAAACTGAGCTAATATTCATTCTGTTCCACAATTCTAGTCCCAGTTGTCTCACTTTTCACCTTAGCAAAGTCACATTAACCCCTGTGGGCCTCGGTATATACTTTAACGTCATTCTTATTGTATATCCCAAAGAGAGCTGCTAATACAGTTTCTTTGACTGACTTACACGTTAAAGTTTTTCCAACCTCCTTTCTTCCTCAACTGAGTGACTGCTACATGTTTTATCTTCGGTATCTTAAAAACAAATTTGAATTTGATCCAAGTATCTGTTTAAGATGTTTCTAGAGGATCCATTTTTGTGCTACTTTTTGGTGGAGGCAAATCCCTATCAATAAGTGCTTTTTTATATTAAAAAATAAAATCTTTGTTCCTGTTTCTGCCTTAAGCAGAGAGATTCTATCTACTCTTAAAAATAAAAAACAAATACACTACAGAGATGGCACAGTGCATAGTTATTTCATTTGGTACAGGTGTGCCTAATGAAATAACACTTAATGCCTTCCCTACTGTATTTTGCTAGTCATTCAAATATTTAGTGTGATTATTCAGAGACAAAGTTATACAGGGGCATGAATTTTGCAGAATCAAAGCTCCATTTATTTCTTTCATATAAAAACCCTGTTTAATTTCAAAAATTGTACAGTGTCTGAAAAAACTAATTGCAACTAATCATATCATAACATTCTGTCCTTTTGGTCAACCCTTTGTCTCTTGCTTTTTTCCAACTGTATTGACCTGTCTTCAGAAAAATTCCTTCTGATTTCATCTTTGTAGGGCAGTAGAAAAATAAACTTAAAACTGTAGTTGGAGAAGTCTGTTAAGATTTTTAACATTCTAAGTTGCTTTCAGAACAGATTGCATCAGCTAGTTGATGAAACTTGAGCTAATTACACTAATGTTGACAAATGCACTGGCACAAAAAACAAATGTCACATTTAAAAAAAAATTGCACCTCTTCAAGAGATGCTAAATAGATTCAGTGATTTGTGGGTGTAGTAGAGCTATTTATGTAAAGGCAGCTCTAAGGGAGAAAAACAAAACAAACATTACTGTTTTTAACATAAAAAAGTATGCAACATTATCTACTACTGGTCATTTTCAACATGCTAACAAAAATTTTAGGATTTTAAAACATGGGAAAAACTCATTTGGCAAGGGTGAAGGTCATTCAGGAGGATAGGGAAGGGACTAATTTCAGTGGTTCTACTGTGTTTGGAACCAGCAAATTGTTAATATGACACGAGAGTGAGTCTGCGCAAACTCCCCAGCTCACAATGGAGCAAGGGTTCAATCACTTATCCCAACACACAGTATAGAGGGATTTGAGAACTGCGCTGGAAGATGTCGGGACCCAGGGCAGCCGGCCAGCAGCTCTCCCTGACTCCCACCCGGGCAGATAAGGGTCCGGGGCCTTAGAAGGCCGTCAGGCGGGTACTTGTGACACTTGGAGTGGAATTAATTAGGCGGACGCTTATCAGTTGCAAAGCAAGATTATTTACTCACGCCGTCAAGGTGGTGAATAGCGGAGGTCAGAGATACTTAGTTAGTTACAGCTTAAGGTTCGTAGGTCGTATGTCGGTCTGCATAAGAGTTCATTGATCGGGCAGATAAATGGAGAAAAAAGTTGGGCCGGCAGGTCATTGATTTACGTCTGATAAGGTCGAGACGGGGGAGATTGACAAGCGATCAATTTGTCAGTTATTCTCACGCATACGTTCAGAGGTTTTTCAGGTGTGTGTGCGGAGGTCTCCCATTCTTCACGGAAGTGAAGACGGGTTTTATTTGTGTAATAGCCAATTGCTTTTCGCCACGTCATAAATTTAATTAGAATCGCCAATTATCTAGCGGTTTTCACTAGGGTGTTATCATAGGGTTACTCCCTGTTTTTTCTGACCAGTTATAATGATTTATGTACAGCACAGAAGGCTAAGTTTTATTTCTGTTACTGGCGCAGCAATAAATTTCTTTTTGACATGCGCAGAAAAAAGCGGTTACTATCATTATTGTTAACCCTTAGTTAACCTAGTGCAGGAAAAACTGTTTTAAATGGTTATTACTTGTTTGTGACATGGGCACTACTTAATTTGGTTGTGACAGAAGAATTAAGTCCTGATCACTGAGTGCACATTTACGGGAACAACAGGTTCATACAGTTCTGCCTTCCCTTCTCAGTTAAACTAATATAAACCAGAACTTCTTTGAATTCCATAATGCTACTTAAGAAGAGACAAGGATATTTATGGGTGATGTCTTTTGCTGGACCAACTGTATATTTGGGAGGTGCTAAATGAGCTTTTGGGTGCCATTGTACTCTTTCTCAGGAGAAGGAAGGACCTGAGGAAGAATATATTGGTACTCAAAAGTTCATCTGTGTCCCTTCCAAATATACAGTTGGTCCAGCAAAAGACATCACCCATAAATATCCTTGTCTCTTCCTAAGTAGCATGAAATAAGGATATTTGTCTCATAGTTTTCTTGAACCATCACAGCTTCAGCATCAACCCAAAACTACCACATAATGCTATTTAGGCAGAAGGGAGGCACATCCACACATGCAATTAGTGCACATAAATAAACTCCAGAGCTTATTGCTCCAGAGTTTTTTGCTCCTGGGCACACTGTTTGAACATGTGAGCAGGAGCAATTAACTCTAGAGTAATCAGGTCTGGAGTTTATTCATGTGCAACACATGGAGCCAAGTTGGAGCCAGCCTAGGGCTGCTACAACCTGGTCAATGTGCTGCTGAGGGACTGGATGGGGCACCAAGGTGCTTCAGCATGGGGCTAGCCAGCAAGCAGCCCTGTCAACGACTATACATACGCTGCTGCACATGAAAAATCTCTGCAGCAGGGTAGTATTTGTATTTACAAGTACTACCCTGCTGCAGAGTTTATTAATTTCCTGTGCTGTAATAGGGGTACACGTGTAGATGCTCAGTTGTTTACTGTGGAGCTAATTAGTCACCTCCACAGTAAATGTCTCATATAGATGCACCCATGAAGAATTTGTTTCAGGGAATAGGTAAGAGTAGGGGTGAAAAATCCAGTCAATTGACCAGTTAAATATTGTAAATTGACTGCATTTTCTTGACTGGTCAAAGATTATAGCAATTTTACAGAAAAAAAACCCCAAAACAAAAAAAATACGCTACTTTTTTGTAGTTTTCTTGACAGAAATATGATTTTTTTTGGTTTTTGACATATTTCTTCATGAAAAATTTGTTTTTTTCTGTGTATTATTTGGATTTATTGCCTCTTTTAAACAGTTTTTGACCAATATTTGACCAGTCCATTGACCAAACTTTATTTGACCGATCAAATACTTAACCCTAGGTAAGAGTATCTGCCAGCAAAGAGCGCATATGAGTTGCCCATAAATTAATCCAATATTTCAGCACCACACAAATCCTCATGCTCACATATTTGCTATACTTTAAACCTAGCAAAGCTTCACTAAATTCCATAGCTTTATATCTTGAAGTGAGTCTCTATTTGGTCCTTTATTCTTAAAGAAAAATCTTTAAGACTTAAAAAATATATTGATAAACTAAGAAGTAGTGTCAAGCTGTAAATATAGAGACATTTTAAATGAAAATTCTACCCAAAGCAAAAGTTGAAAAATATAGATATGCCCATTTTTGGTAATCCTGACAACCTTAACTCTGCCCAAGCTATATTAGACAAAGAGCAATAAAACATGATCCACTAATTACTGCGCACATTAAGTTTTAACATATATATTTCTCAATGCAAATTTTGCTACTCTGAGGCATGAAGGCCTCTTCTCATTGAAAGACTTACTATACCTTAGAGAGAAACATTCTTTTCTTTTTTTTTACTACTCCAGGATTTACTTAATAGTTTTGACCTTTCAGCCAATTGTCCTTATCCATCATTAGAGTGCATGATCAATCATTTTATGCTCCATCATGTATAAAATAAGTATTAGCAATGGAGAAAAAGGTTTATGCTCTATTGTTTCTCAAGAGAATTACGTTGAGACAGTTTGCAATTAATTAGGCAAGAAAGCAAAATTTTGTTTTGAATTACACTGGGGTAAAAATCCAAACTAACTGATTACAACTGAGTTTCTCCTGGTTCTACACTGGTATTGAAAAGGATAGGGGATTGATTTAAATATCTTTTGATTGTTTACACATTATTAAGTGGGCTTCAGTGCTCTGGGCACCCTGGCCAATGTTCTAAAAGCACACAAAAGAAAAAACAGTGGGCTTCACTATGATTATTCTAAAGCGCTTGAGAAATAAACATAGCTTTAATAGAAATTGACCTCCCACACAAGCTACCTATGTGGCTCAGATAAAAGAATCATCTAATAGCTCAGGACTCAGGAAAAAGGTCTAATTTGTGCTCTGCCTCAAACTGTGAGACATTTAGGGCGCGTCTACACATCACCCTGGCTAGGGACAGACATTACACATAGACTACTTTAAGTGATCAGAAATTTATTTAAATCTGTATCAACAGATGTTCAGTGCACATAAACCAGTTTGAAAATGGCTGAAACCAGTTTAGATAAACCTGTTTGAATGTAGTCTCAGATTTAACTGATTTGGATCAAATGGTTTATGCAAAGTTGCATTACATAAACCCAGACCCCTTGTTGCATTCTCCTCATTTTAAAAGGTTAGATTTCAACATTTACTTCCAAAAGAAAGTAATAAAGCACGGCACCATAGCAACGTCACCATATGGCTATGTGTAGATGTTCCCAACAGTAACATTTTAGGAAACAGCCAAGTGATTTAGGGGCTTAAATTCTATTTTCTGAAGTTCCTTGGAGCTGGTAATTGTATGAGGTTCAGGATCCAAATTACCTATGTAACTTGTGAGAATGGAACATAGGCTCCTAAATAACTTGTGTTCTTGAAAAGTTCATCCTCTGTTTCATTTTTGCCTCAGTTCCTCTAAAATGAGGACAATATCATCTCGCTGCATCACAGGCAAGCTGAGAAGATGAATAAACTGAAGGTTGAAAGGCACTTAGTACAAAAATGGCAATATATAAAATACCTTTAGAAGGAATAGACACACAGACACACAACTTAAAAACACAAGTGTTAGGACTAAGCTCAGAAATGTCAACTGTAAATTGAAAGAAGAAAATTCCTTGAAACAAAAATTTAAGGTTTTATTAAGGTACAAGATGTAACCATAAATGCTACGCTGCAAAATAACAGAAACCCTCCAAAAATGCATATTCTGCATAAGAAGGAAACAACCAAGGCATATTGTTATCTGAAACAAAGCACTTCCCCCAACATTTGTGAGTGACAATGAAAAGTTCTGCATCATCTGAAATTTAAATAGCCTTTTCTCTTGGCTTTGCTGTTTTTTGTGTGGGGGGGGGTTGGGGGGGGTTTGGAGGGGAGCTTGTAATCAGAATTGTACAGCTGACAATATTTCTATTATGCTAAACTGGTCAGTTGTTTCAGGGGATGAGGCATGTACTGGTTAGAAAGGTAAAATACACATACACTACTAAAGTTTGGATTTTGTAAGGCAAATTTTGCATAGCTCCGGCTCTAATTCTTTAAAATATACATGCATTTCTTTGATGTTGTAGGAGTAGGAGCCAGACATAATACTAGCAACTTAGCTGCTCTCTCCTACTGAAGCCAATGAGCAGTAGAGGAAAAGAGGAGCATTCTTTGAAGTGCTGATATTGCGTTGGAACATCAGCACATCAATAAGAATGTACCATGTGCATGGGGTTGCAACTGAGGTGAGCTTAAAAGTCTAGAGAAGGGCAGGAGCTAAAAACTTCACATCCAAATTTGCATCCAAATGTCCTTGAAGCTTAAAGATATGTATATTCAGGCTTCTTGGCTAGTGCAGCTATTGAAAGGGGAGAACCATGATGATGAAATCCAAATCTAAACTTTTCTATAGTCCAGGAAGATTTTGACCTGTACTTTCAGGTCACATTCAGCTCTGATTATTAGTGATTGCTTAAACTAACCACTAATACTTATTAATCTTTCATTAGTAGATCTAAAAGAATAAGTGAGAGCAGTGTCCTTAACCTTAGTGTCCTTAACCCTAATATCCAGTAAGAAAACTGAGGCACAGAGTGGCAAAGTGACTTGCCCAAGGTCAGATAGGTCTAAAACCCAGGTCCTCTGCATACTGTCATTGATATGCCCAAGCCATTAAAAAATTATATAGTAGTGTGAGGCTGATAAATATTTTTGATCAAAACAATGTTTCAATGGAAAACAGGATTTTCATCTACAAGGAACAATTCAAGTTAACTGTTTCCAACACAAAACTATGATTTGTCAATGAAACGCTAAAATCTCATATGTCCCTTGTTGAAGCATTTCTGATTCCACTAAGAAAGCAAGAAGAAACTGGCCATCAGAGAAACACCACTGTTACCATCTGTAGTTACCATCTCTGTTGGAAATCATTCAGGACAGAAAGTATTTTTATCACTCTTTTGGAGAGGAGTCTCTTTTTTATTAAGTTATTATATTTTAAAGTTGTTTGTGTATTTAATATAGATCCATCTTGTCCAATCTCCTGTGGTCACATATGGGTACCATCACTTCCCCAGGGCTGCTGCTGCTGGGGCCCTGCCACCTGATTTTTCTCCCTCCTCCATGGAGCCTGATGCCCTGCCTGGCTCTCCAAGAGAGGGTTTCTGCCAGCTCCCCCTGGGGCCAGCCCCCTGCCTGCTCCACCTGGGCTGGCCCCCCAGACTGCCCCCCACACACACACACTCACGACTGCTGCTGCTATCAGCTCCTGCTTCGTGTTCCTTGTTCCAGCTGTAGTTCCTAAGCTGCCTGGATGCTGTGCAGACCAAGGAGACACCACACCACCAGAAGGGCCCTCCGACCACTCAAGCCAGGCCAGCTGCCTGGAAAGCACCCCACATCTCTGCCCCATGTGTCAGTACTATGTTCCTATTCCTCCTGCCATCATCTTTGTTTTCTGGCTGAGTAAGCCAGCTGCATACCTGCCCAACTTCCCTCATGTGTCTCCCCCCACCAGGCCTCACCAGCCCACCCCCTTGCAAAGCCCCAACCCCCAGGCTCCTTCCTCTACCCCATCCCCTCCTCCCTACCCTGTTCCTGCTGCCTGAGCACACACCAGCCCCAGCACCCACCACCAAAACAGCCCCCCCCCCCTTAGTGCAGCCAGTGGTGGTGCCTGCTCAAGCCCTCCTGACTACCTCAACCCTGCCTGCCAAGCAGAGGGGGAGCCCCACAACTCCCCCCTCCCACTCCATCTCATAATAACCTCCAATATGGGGGCTGATCAGGGCCAATGTGCTCCTCCTGTCCAGGCTCCCAAAGGGATCCAGGGAAAGGGCAAGGGGAAGGGTTTCCCAGACTCCTCCACACCTGGGTGTGGGAAGGCAAATGGTCTACCACAAAGTCCAAACTGCCAGCATCTGAGGGGACGAGGAGCTCATCATTAGGAAGCACCAGACTCATTCCTGCCAGTGTGGCTTCCCAGCCACATCTATGCTCCAACTGCTATAAGGAAACCTGCAGCTCCTGAGCCTGGGCTCTCCACTGCCACTGCTCCTTGTACCTCAGGCAGTGGAGGCCTCTTCCTAGCCTTTACCAACAGGCATAGGATGAGGTGCTGGTTGCCTGAGAAAGAGAGCCCACACTTTGAAACCTACATGTGGGCCCTGGCTCAGGTAGTCAGGGCCCCCCAAAATTTTGGAAGCCTCCAAATTCCATGGCAAAGGAGTTTTCTTCCTTGCTACAGAGACCACTGTACAGGAGGCAGTAGAGAAGAGGTTCACTGTGGGGAGCAAGCATGTCCCGCTCAATGCCATGGAGGAGCTGGGGACCCAAGTGGTCCTAAGCTCCATCCCCCCATAGCCTCCAACTTGGTCCTCTTGCCCTACCTCCAGACCCTGAGAAGAGTCATCTCCCTAGTCACTGCCCTCCTGCTGGGGAGCCAGGACCCCAGTCTCCTCCACATATGCTCTGTAACAGAGAACCTTTAAGGAGAGAAACTGCAGCGGATGGAACTCAGGCAGCTGAACTCAGACCAGGTACCAGAGGGAGCGCAGCAAAGAAACACTGTCCCCCAGTCTTACTCCTCTGTATGGACTATAAGATGATAGTGAAAGCCATCTCACTATACCTGAGGTCCATGCAGGTGGACTTGATTCACCCTGACCAAACATACATGGTGCTAGGGCATCCCATTTACTGTACTGTACTGTACCTGTACTGGGCATAGGACCTCCTCAAGCTTGCTCTCAGGGACAGCCTGCCATTCACTCTCCTGTCCCTCACCCAAGAGAAGGCATTTAGCAGGCTGGATCACAGGTACTTCACAGAAACACTGAGGGTATTTGGCTTCGGTCCTGCTTTGTGCAGTTTCAGGCCAGCTCTACACTATCACTATGAAGCTATTCCTCAGCCTCCTGCACAAGTGGGTGGCAGGGCCAGTGCTCAAGAAGCCAGCCATGAGGGAAGCCCTGTCAGCATACTCCAATGACATGCTCTTTGCTGTTCAGGACCCAGGTAACCTCATAAAGGTGGAGGTCTCCAATCCATCTACTAAATGGCCGCCTCTGCCCAGGACAACTGGTTCAAGAGCTCTGACCTAACGATTGGTAATGGGTGGCAGGTGGGCTTGCTCCCAAAACATCCAATGGAGTGCAGGCTTACTGCTTTATCTGGGGGTGTACTTGTTTCCCAGTCACCCTTTTCCACCAGAAAACTGGCACCAGCCAAAAGTCAACTTGTCTGAATGGCTGCAGGCATAGGCAGGTTTGCTGCAGTGTCTCTCCCCTCATAGGAAGTTGCTGGTCATCAACTAGTTGGTCCTATCCATGCTCTGACATTAGTTCAACATCCTGGCTATGCCCCCAGAGTTCTTGGCCAATCTCCAGAGAGGGTTGCTGGGGTTCCTTTGGTCAGGACAGCACTGGTTCTCTGCAAGTGTCCTTGCAGGAGAGTAGGCAGGGCCTGGTTTGCCTCCAGTCAGGTCCACATCATCTGCCCTCAGGCCCTGCAGAGGCTTGTGCACAGTGCCAGTAGCCAGCCAATGTGGTACCTGATAAGTCACACTTTTCCTGTGCTACCTCCAAAGGTTCCAATAGGACTGGCAGCTCTTCACCTGTGAGGTCTCCTCAAGCAGACTTGGAAGAGATGCTAGATTTCTACCAGAACCTCCTCTGGGTCTGGAGGCTGGTCTTTACCTCCAGGTCTCCGAAGATGGTTGCCCAGGGCACCAACTTCTTTGGTGAGCCTCTACTGAAGGACTCTCAGCTGGTGGTGCTGGCAAAGAAGGTGCCCTGGGTGTACCACAGGATGGTTCTGGGCAATATCACTCATACTGCAGACCTCCTGAGCTATGCCACAAGGGGTAGGCAGATCCCTTTGCACTAAGCCAATTCATACAGCTGCCCCCACTGTGTGCTCCCTGCTGCTTATTCCAGGAGGTAAAGGTTTCCCTATTGCCCACTACCCTCACCTATAGTGACCAGGTCCTATGCAAGGACAATCCCCCATCCAACCCTCCACCCAGTATCTCCCAGCCCTTGGGAGCTAGTCTTGGGACCACTACCTTGGCAGGCCCCACAGAACTCCCTGCCTCACCATCTTAGCAGATTGGGGGATACCAAGCTGGTCCACCACAAAACAGCCCACCACTGCCAGTGCTATATGGTTGTACTCTGCATAATCCATCATCCCATCCTTGCATCCCACGCTGACAACAACTAGTGGGACACCCTAGGCAAGGGTAGGAGTGAGTGTCCCTGGTGGACAAACCTGTATTTCACCTTGATCCCACACACCACCAGTGACCTCAGCTGGTGGCTCCTCCATGGAGAGGGTTTCCTCTGGCACACTTTACAGGCACCTCCAACATCTACCCCTTTTGGCAGTAGAGGGAGACCCTGGTGCATGCCTATCCCAAGTGCAACAGATTACAGCCCCTCTTCTGCCTCCTTCAGAGCCTCTGGCTGCACTTCTTCCTGCACCTCTTTGTTAACCTCCAGCTAGCTCTGGTCAAGCTGGCCATCTCCAAGACCTGGAAGGAGGCTCTGGCCAGGGGGACATTGGGCAAGTGTGGGGCTGTCCACTCACTTTTCTGGACAGAGTTACATTGGTCATCATCCACAGGATCCTTGATTCATTTAGGGGGCAGTGCTGGCAGGTGTGCCATCCTTGGTATCCCCTTGCTATTAACCTATGACTTCATCCCCTTCCTGTTTTCTCTTTATTTGTCCCCTGGAATTAGTCAATGTGTCCCCAGTTGCCTCCCTTATTAAACTACGTTCATAGTAATTTGTGATGGGCCTAAGCCCATGATTTCTCAGCATATCAAATAGACCTGTGCCACACAGTGGCATAGAGAGGATTCTTAAAAAGAGAGTGAACTGGGCATGACTGGAATTTTCTGGGGGAAGGGGAGGGGAGGGGAGGTTCCCTCTGTTCCTCTCTTACTTTCAGCCTCCAGCATTTAAGGTGTTATAAGTTCTACTTCAGAGGATCTATCCCTAACCCCAATGATCAATAGCTATTGATGCCCCTTTCCTCCAAAAATTGTTCTAATCCCTCTTTGAATCTGGCTAAACTGTTAGTCTCAACAACATCTGGTGGCCACAAGGTCCGCACTTCAACTGCACTCAGTTTGAAAAAAAACCAAACAACTTCCTTTTCTTCATTTTAAACTTGCTACCTACTAGCATAATTTTGTGACCCCTAGTTCTAGTATTTAAACCCTGCACCTAGCAGTTCTGGCTAGGCTGCTAGGACTGGGGTTTTGACAATCAGCTGATTGTTAGCCCCAGCCTAGACAGGTCTTGGTTTGATTGTCAGCCCCACATACAGGTCTGTGGCACCTGGCTTTCAACTTCCTGGTGCTTGGACTTATGATCCTGGGCTACCCCTTACTGACAAATAGTAATGGCATACTTGAGAGCTGATTCCCCAACATCAAAACCATGTCTCCTGATATGCACATAGGAGATACAATTGTTAGGACTGGGATCAAATCTTATCACACTATTAAATGAATGTGTGCCAAGGGCCTTGGACTAAAGTGTAGAATGAAAACCCTGGCAGACGTGCATTTCAAAGAGAGCATTTCAGTGTGAAGTCTGGTCACATATGTCAGTGTCACACAGACCAGTATGTCGGAAGGATTTAAAAGGTAAAGCTGAGTCATAAACCGGGTGAAGGAAAGAGTGTTAAAAGAACAATTCCTTTACCTATGTGAGTGAAAACCTAGTCAGTTATTAAAAGCAGAACAATTTTAAATCTCTTGCTTTGTGCTGTTTGTTTTCTTTCTGGGCATTCTTACTTTAGAGAAGATTAGATTCTTTCACTTTAATTTTGGATTGGTTTTATTTACAGTTTTCCACATCAGAAGAATGCTTTACTGCTTACTTTGCAAATATTGCTAGGGACAACTTACATATTAAAGCATATCTTCATACTTTTTTTTTTTTTTAATTGGTGTATTAAGATTGGTCTGGAATTGAAAGTTTCTCTTAGAACTAAATTTGACCTTGCTGTGGCCACTTCAGAACAATATATTTAATCAGAAGTACAACAAATAAGAAGACAAGAGGTTACGGTTTATCTTAAAAATAACTTAAATATCCATACCCTTGTCTAAATTACTATACATCAGTTAAGTCTTGTGTTCTAACCCAAATTGCTGAGTTTAAATGTATTTTATATGATTCTTTAATGTTAAGTGACACGGAAAGTCAGTCACTTAAAAGCATTTGACATTTATAAGCAACCAAAGGACTTTCTGTAAACTTCTATTTATTCATTCAATGGATTAGAAAAGCCATAGTGCTTTATATTTTCCTCTTTTTTCAGGATAGCAGTCAAGCTTCTATGTCAATTCTTGGCTCTTCTCATCTATGCTATCTGTGTGTCCATTAGGGCTGTATAAAGCTTCAGTTGTTGATTCGATTCGGCAGAGATTCAGCCCGATTCAGTGGCCGAATCTGAATTGAATCAGGAGACCCTTTAATCTCTCTGAATTGAATTGGAACCTTCTGAATCAATTTGGAAAGATTCAGCAGTTTGGACATAGACACAGCTTTTAATGTTTTTTCTACATGCCTCAAGGTAGCAGGTAGCTTGTGAGTGCTGAGACGGCGGGGTGGATGGAGTGTCCCACAGGAGCACAGGGGCTCCCCAGTGTCTTTGGCAGCAGACCCAGAAGTGGACCAGAAGTACTCCCGGTCCACTTCCAGGTCTGCCAGGGACCGTGCGGGAGGGGCCCCTGTGCCCCCCCCCCCCCGGCTTGGCGACTGGTGCCTTCTGCATTGGGGGCCAGCTGGGGTCCCCCATGGCTGATTGCCAAGCCAGAGGAGTGCGGAGACCCCTTAGCGTGCTCCCCGGTGGACCTGGAAGTGGACCAGAAGTACTTCCAGTCCACTTCTGGGTCTGCCTCTGAGCATATGTTGAGGGAGAGGGCACTGCACTCCTGTGGGATGCTCCCTCTGCCCCACCATTGCAGTGTTCACGAGCCACACCTGGTACCGTGAGGTATGTAGAAAAAACATGTAAAACCATGTCTATGGCTGAATCGCTGATTCTCCAAATCAGCATCAAATATTCAGATTCAAATTCAGCTGAATTGAATCGGGGACAGTGATCCAAATCAATGAATTGAATCACTGTCCCCTATTCTGGCCAAATCTGAATCAAATATGGTCCATTTTGCACACCCCTAGCATCCATGTCTTTTGCTCCCTTTTTTTTTTTTCTTACTAGTACTAAGCAATGTGGCTGTTAATGGCAAGGAGTGTCACATCTGGAGTATCCAATTCCATGTCTGATAAGATTAAAGGGACTCTTAATTTTCTCCTGCTAAGACAGGTGCAACCTCATTCAGTACAAGCAGAATTAGATTCACTGTCAAAACAAAAATCTTTAAAAAAGAAATCCAGTTGCTTTATAACATCTTATTTTAGAGCTTAATGGTGTAAATTTGGGTGCCTCAAACCCCCTTTCACTTCATTACATACTGCCATGTAAGACAGAATCCTTAAGATGGAAGAATCTAAAATATTATTTCCCCATCACATTATTGATTATATTTGTTTGTTTTTTACCCAGATTGGTTAGAGTTAATCAGTGTCCCATATGAGGTTCACTATAGAACCCAGGCAATGAAGGATTGAAAAATGCATAATGAAACAGTGGTTTGTTTGTATTTTTCTTTTTACAAAATTAACATATTCACAGCCTGTGTGATTTGGCTACGTGAATCATTTTTAACTAAGACCACTTTTAGCAGTGCATGTTTAATCTGGCTGTTCAGCTTGGCTACAGAGGAGAACTAGATGCTATGAAATTTTCCATACCAAATAAAAATGAGCTCCCTTGCTATTTTGAAATGGAAAGTTGAAAAGCACTTTGTGTAGAGGGAAAAATAGTCACTGAAATAAATTGTAGTTATTGTTTTAAATAGCATACCTAGTATATCACTAGAAGAGACCCCTATGGCACTTGAATTTATATACAGATAAGAAGATATCTTTGAGCTTTTGCTTTTGTGAGGCTTTTATGTGTTTTATATATATGTTTTATTATATATATGCATGTGCGCATGTGTGTGTATAAAACACACACACATACACAGAGTAGCTAATTTAAGAGAAGCAAAGTAAAAAATTTTAGGTATTTACTAGTTGGTCCCAGAGACGGGGAGAGTGAAAGGTGATATCAATCTGCCTTTGCTTATCCATCTCCATCCTCGGGTACTTTACTGAGTACTGCTTAGCCAGGCTTGAGAAATGAGTTTCTTTTAGAACTGTTGAAAGTTTCCAACAGAACAGTTTTCCATTTGAAAATGTTGTTTCAACAAGATCAAAATGTGTTACAGGAATAGATTGATTTTGCCCTGCCGGAGTATCCTGAAAAATGGAAATTCCAAGTTTCTGTTCTCTCATTCCTTTTAATGTTTTCTTGCATGGTGGGGATGGGAGGGGAAGGGTCCTTTACACTCTACTCAGTAGGTCTGATTTTTAAAAAATAACGTGGCATTTCCCTTCTCTGTGCCTGAAAGAAAAAGATAAAGTGGAAGGGTACTGTTAGGGTAACAATATGGATTTTCGGGAGCACTGAGTGTGCAGCTGAATAAAAGTTTTTTTCCTGTGTCTCAGCAAAAGCTGCTGGTCACAAGACTAGATGATATATTAAAAGTAACTAACTTTGCTAATGCTTAAGTAAGTGGATTCCTAACAAAACGATAGGGTGCAAAGTGCATGATGTGTTGTGTAAAAATAGGATACAGACCAATGGCTATTGTTAGGAGACAAAGCAGAAGTACAGCCTTGGAGATGGTGCTGAAGTCAGCCAGAAACCAGAAAGAACCAACAAGAAACCACAGATGACTAGGAGAAGATGGGGGTCAAAGTCTTACGCATGCACTCTTAGCAGAGAGGCATGTAAATGAATGAAATGGATAGGCAATACCATGCTAAGAAAGCAAACAGTAAACAGAGGCAGAGCTTGAGATGGGAGGAGAAATGGGTGGAACTGAAGGAGGGACATAGGCAGGGTAAATGTTAATAAGTATGAACCAAGGTGTATAAATGTTGGAAATAGCTATTGTTCAGGGCTGCTCCCCTGGTTTCACGGGCCATGTGTCTGTGAGGGAGCTCGCCCGAAACTGTCTCCATTCTGAACAAAACTGTCGCAAGCAATGTGTGCTGGTGTTTGCTCCCTGCTTGCTGTACCAGGATCCATGGGCAATTGGACTGTCATCTCCCTAGTCATTGGGCACTGCATGGAGTCGGGGTCTAATAGGTACCATAAGAATGGGTGTTGCAGGATGGCTCCTGGTTTTCTCCTCCTTTTACCGTAGTTGGAAATTAGCACAGAGAATTATACAGGCAGGAGTAGCAATAGATGGCAGTAGGAGAGGACAATTCCTTGCTTCGACCATCTCTTTCTATGATTGGCAAAAAAGAGAAGGGAAAAATACCTTGTCTAAGATTAAGGAAGATGATTATTTTGGGGCTGTAAAAGGGGAAGATGGGGCATATAAAAATAAGAATGCAATGTGTAAGGGGAATAATGGAAGATGCAGGTCTAGAAAACTAGGAGGCCAAGCCTCCTAAAAGTTTAAAGTGATCCAGGTCCTTGTTGTTTCTACTGTCACACTTATAGGAATATAGGAATTGGTTTGCAACAATAAATTGATAGTGCATAGAGACTCTTCCCTCTACCCTCCTAGTTCTCCCTAACTGTCACCCTATCAAATGGACAGAAGCTAACTTTTCTTGTTTAAAATCTAGGATATACTTTATCATTTGTGCAGTATCTACCATGGTAGAAAATACTGTCATTCTTTCAGGTTGAATAATTTTAGGGGGAATTAATATCTGGATTTAACAGAAATAAAAATGTTACAATATATCATATTTTCATCCTGCCTTTTTGTCTGAATACTCATGAGTGTGAGACACTTTCCACACAGAGGATGATTTCTGAATACATGTTGGGCTGGTTAGGCCCCAGCTAACCAATTTCCTTGAGCAAAAACATACAGCAAGGAGTGGGTTTATGTTGCAGCTAAAAATTGGGTGAGTCTGTATAGTTTCAGCCCAAATTAAAATTACAGTTTCAGGCTGGGAGAAAAAGGGATTTAACAATGGAAGTGCTTCTGATTTTCCTCTATCTTAGGTGTACATGGTGCTGTTGTAATGCTTAGCTGATATTCAGGAGCTTTGAGTCTCGGGTTGAAGAGGTCTGATTGAAAATCAGACACAGACATATATGGAGAATTCCAAGTTCCTCAGTTGCCTTGAAGTTAAGTGGAGTGGGCACTTGATTATTATGAAGTCTAGAATTGGATTGAAGAATCATACTTAAAGGTGTAATAGAGCTCAGAAAGTGCCAGACCTTGGAAGTACCTGGCCCTTGATTGTAGCAGCTGGAAGTGATTTAACAAGTACTTGAGGTGACAGAATCAAATGCTTTATGTGATGAATGGGCTGTTCCAATATAGCAAATGATTTTGCTCTTTAAAATCAGAATTAAACAGCTTAAATTTTTTGTGAAGGGTAAGAGCACATAGGAAAGAAGCATACAAATGCACGTGCCCCACACACATACCGTTCACATTTTCCTTATTTTAAAAGATGGGCAATCACTTTTGAATTTCTTTTTAGGTTCCACTCCTCCTCCTTAGAAGACTATAGACTTAATGAATACTTATGTACCATATGGTCTCTTATGAGGCTGGAATATAGTGACCCAAAGAGATCTTTTCCTGAGTGACTTGTGAAATTAATAATATCTTTGCTAACCGATGCTCTCAGCTATACTTCAGAGGCAAATCTCTCTGAATATTTGCCAAGTAATCTTTGGCTGACAGATATTCAGGTGCATACACACAATACTGGATGAGGAGCAGGGAGATTTCCTAAACTCACAGAGCTTTTCAGCCTACTAGTGACTGGAATTCAACTCAGTCACATGACTTCCTTGACAGCTGTTTTATATGCAGTACTCAGATATTTTGGGACTATGACTAGAAGTGCCTTCCTGCCCATGTCCCTGACCCCACTGATGTCAACAGTTTTGCAATTGAGTTCAGTGGAACCAAGATTTCATTGTTCCTGTTAAAGAAGAGCAGAATCCCATACATCAAAGTCCTCTTTTAAGTATATAACCCTCAATGGGGTCTGATCCTACAGCTGCTCAGAAAGCAGAATAGGCACCATAGCTGCAGTATGCTTTTCATTGTACATCCACATATGGTAGGGGAAGCAGAAAAAGTAATTATTTTGGTGTTGGTATTGGCATTGTATCTGCATTGGGTATTGGTAGTATTGTTGATTGGGCCATCGTTGGGGTTGTTAGAATTGATGGCTCTAGAGATTTATGCTGAATGTGTTTAGTCATAGACATTCTGCTCAGAGAGACTGAAAGAAGAGATACTGCATTGTATTAGGAGAGATACTGTGTTGTGTGGGGCATACATGTAAGATACTGCTTCCTTACTGCTAAGGCAGATGGCCAACAGAATGATTACATTTGATCCCAAAAGGCCAGAGGTTCAGTGCCTTGGAAAGTATAACTGTGAATATTCTTGCAAAAGGCTGTTCTTGGAAAAGTTTGGAACAGACTCCAGGCTTGTTCCAGTATTTTTTCATCTCCTGGATTCCAGCCCTTATTCATGAATGCCTGTAAACATCTCCCTCACTGCTTCATTTGATTTTTGTATTGGCTACTCAGTTGTGCCCTAGACTTTTACCCAGACATGGAAAATACTAGCTGCCAAACTTTCTCAGGATCCATAATGTTTTGATGCATGGTTTTGCTGCAGTTCTCCTGTCTCTGTATTACATAAATCACCTAAGAAGGACTTATATTAGTTCTTGAGCTAGTTGCTGACTTCCAGTCCCAGGCTCCTCGGCCTCTTGAAGGCTCAGATCAAGTGTAGAACTATGGAACATACTGACCAAGAACTTTAACTAAAACTAAGCAGCTAACAGCCTAGCTAATGACTTGGGGTCCAAACATAGCAGATGGTTTCCTAAACATTGAGGATGAATACATTGAGGATGAATACCCCGGCCCAACTCTCAAGTAATATAAATAGCAAGTGAATCTGAAGATCACTGTGTCTGCCCTATCCAATATCTTCTGCATAACAATAATACAAAATTAGGAAAGTGATTACAATGGGATAATGAAAAGATACTGATAGGTTCACAGTACCTTCCGGTAGCTAAGAATATAAATTGATGCATTTCCCCCAAAACTGAAAAATAGACTTAGAAAAGAACATTTTCTCTTCAGAGATATTTGCATAATTACACTAAGTATGAGTGTTAATGAAGAGGTAGTAATAAAACTGTGTGAATTAGCATGACTGAGTGACTTAACGCAATACTTTTGATCATAGAGTCATGGGTAGCTTACATTTTGCCAGACCTTTTTGGTAATCTCTTGCAATTGCACATTTCAATTTGAACTTTCATTAATTATAATATTTTTTCATCTCATGGTGCATGAAACCTCATTGACTTAAGTGTTTACATCAGTAGAACACCTATTCTAAAATATGTGCACCTGATGAGACTATTAATGAACAAGCTTCCCTCCAAATTTCTAATTATGAACTGAAGGTTCTTGAACTATTGTAAGTTTTATATTTGTTCTTTTGTGTAATGCATGCAATTGATATATATTTTTAAAGCTCTAAATTTTTCCCTCAAGCAAATGAAACAGTTATTACAGTATTCAATTCTACAAGTATAAGCTTTGTTAACTATTGGATGTAATCAGACAAAGTCGCACTGAAAGTCAGTGCCTTGCCCCTTAAGAACTTAAACATTTTAAGTGCTTAATAGATACTAAAGATGGTGTCTATCTGCATCTTTACAATACCAAATACCTTTGACAATCTGTCCTCAAGGCCATCTTGAGAACTTTACCCTTAATGAGATGGTACAAGGAAAAATAAGATGCTTTTTGGATTTCAGCACAACAATGGTAGAAATGGTTATGCCTTGTATGGAGGAACTGAAATTAATTTCAATATCTTAATTGAAAAACTATGTATGTTGTTACTTAAATTAAGAATGATTTTTGTTATAGTTTCGTAATTCACTAAATTTATATCATTCCCTATGCTACTCCATTCACTGAATTTGAATATCAACCTGTGATTGAAATCCAAATGCTAAGAGTCCTAACTGGCAAGGAAAATAGATATTGGCATTTGAAAGGCCATGTTCTGCTCTCCAGAGAAAACATAAAATTATGTTCCTCCTCTGCATAATATATAGTATGTATATTTTGTCAATAAAAACTTGACAGAGGCAGCTATCTATCTGATTGTACTAGATATATATATATATAAATGTGATCACATTATATATTTCAGATGCCTTTTTGTTAATTTTTATTTGGTAAAAACAAAAATCACAATAATTATTTTCTATAATATCTTTACTTAAGAAATAGTTATATATGACATACATGTATATTAAATGAAGTTACAGAGGAAAATGTAACAAATGTTATATTTACCAAGTAAAATAGATAACAAAAAAGACTGTAAAATATTTTAATCTCCGAGTTGAAACCAAACAAATTTGTTTGGATGAAAGAACAGTTGATTTAACATATGACATCCATGGTGTGCTGGACAAGTGAGCCATTTTAAGGTTTCAAGGATTTCCATCGATAAATTTCATATATTTGGGTGTACTAGAGAAAACCTTAGAATTTATTTGTAGAGTTTAAAAGTGGATTCATAGATTCATAGTTTGTTAGGGGCTGGAAGGGATGTTGCAGATCATCTGATCCAGCCCCCCTGCTCTAGCCAGGAAGACAACTGGGGTTAAGTGACCCCAGAGAGGTGACTGTCCAGTCTCCTCTTGAAAACCTCCAGGGTAGGTGACAGCACCATCTCTGGAGGGAGTTTATTCCACAGTTCGGGCACCCTGACTGTGAAGGAGTTTTTCCTGGTATTAAGCCTGAAGCAGCCTTCCAGGAGTTTATATCCATTGGTCCCAGACTTCCCCTGAGGATGCCCTCATGAACAGTTGCTCACCGAGCTTCAGTTGCACTCCTCTGATACAGTGGTAAACCATTACCAAGTCCCCTCTCAACCTTCACTTTAGGCTAAAGAGGCCCAGGTCCCTCAGCCTTTCCTCATATGGCTTGCCTTGCAAGTCCCTGATCATACGGGCGACTCTTTTCTGGACCCTCTCAAGTTTTTCCATGTCCTTATTGAAGTGTGGCACCCAGAACTGGATGCAGTACTCCAATTGCAGTCTCACCAGTGCTGGGTACAGTGGGAGTATCACTTCCTTAGTTTACACAAGATGCATTGGTTGATGCATGCCAGTGTGTTATTTGCCCTGCTGACCACCACCTCGCACTGACAGCTTATATTCATTCGATGGTCAGTCATTACCCATAGGTCCCTTTCAGCCGTGGTGCAAGTCAAGCTGTCACCCCTGAGCCTGTATGTAGGTTGAGGGTTGTTTGCCCCCAGATAGAGGACCTTACACTTGGAAGTGTTAAACTTCACCTGGTTCCGGTCTGCCCAACCCTCAAGCCTGTCCATGTCTGCCTGGAAATACATGTATTTTGGTACACAGAGCCTATATAATTAATATTGTCAAAGTCACATGCAAGGATGAAGCCAGCTTGAAGTGAAGTTGAAATAAAGTTGGCAGACTGTAATATTTTTTTTCTTTTTTTTGTTGACAGTGGAATAAATAAAACATTGTTTATACTTAATACGCTGCAAAATAACCAAGTCCACATTATACTACCAGGAATTAGGAGATTACCTTTTGTCTGGTCGAGCATTTCTGTGCTAGGCAATATATTACTTTTAGGTACAGGTAAGCCAAACTTGTTCAGAAACTTTCAGCTACCTGAAAACAAGAAAACAAGTGGCTGGTGTTCAAGTTCAAAGCAGTGTACTCTGTGTTCAGAACGTTAACAATCAAAAACAGAGACAAGGATTTTTTTTTAGTTCTGCAGATTTTTTTCAGATGGACAATGTGCTTCTACAGACTGCTTTAAAGATACGTGCTTCTTTGTGGCAGAGTTGCCAGGCTGCAGGTGGCAATACAGATGTTATATTTTATAAAGGTGAGATCCAGAGTTTTTGAATTATTGTTTCAGGAATCTAAGAGGCAAGATTCCTGCATTCTTACTTCTGCTATTGACCCTTTCTTCACTGGGAAAAATCTTTTAAATCCTTAGTGCTTCCCCTAATATACTGAAAAAAGGTTATAACTATATTTAGAAAGTGTAATGGAAAGAGGAAGTTAAAGGGTCCTGGGAGTGTCACTACTATTTGTGCCTTTAAATTTTATCCAGTGGCAAACAGGTCTGTCTGAAATGCAAAAACCTGACTTGTGAATTTTTCTCTGAATCTAAGATATATATTTGTTGCTGTTATCTATATAGATTCAACAGCATTTGGTAAGTCTACACAAATCCCAAATGTTTCTTGAATTTTAGCATAAACGATTGCTCATACTCCAACTTCAAGACTTTTCCATTACCCTGTTTTAATTGTATCATCCAAGGAATCATAGGATGTGATTTGGATCATAAATCACATACTGTGGCTAGTAGATGATCATTAAAAGCTGTTTACAAATAGTTCATGAAAAATTCCCTTTCTATAAAATATTTGTCTGTTGTATTTGACAGATGAGATAAACCTATCAGTGCATTGCTTTTGGCACCTCCAACAGCAAAGGCCAACAAACTTGTTGATCACAGACTTGGACCCTGCTTACCCTGCACATGTGTAGTGTCATTCATGTTATTCATATCCTACAATATACGAAATATATATTTTTTAAAGTTTTCTTTAAAAAGTAATGTCCCATGATTTTAAAACAGCCATTTACTTGATCCCCTATGAGCTAGGGGTTTGTGATAGATATGGTAACACAAACATGTGGTTTGGGATATCAGAACATTTTGTTTTATTTAAGGAGGCCTGAAATGAAGGGTGGGGGGAGGAAATTGTTGGGTAGAAGACAAAAAATTGCCCTCTAGATCCAAATGTGAGCTGTTACTCTAAACCAGTATGCTGAAGGCCTCTCTTGTCATGGCACCTTTTCTTTGTTATTCAGTACAAACAATATGTATAGCTCCATTTGAGATGGAGAAGGGCTGCCTAGCAGCAACTGTGTTCTCTACAGTCTTCACTAAAAGCCAAAACATGGCCCTTCAGCATGCAGATGCATTTGAATAGAGGCTGCACCCTGTAACCCCCAAATGGTGTGGAAAAGGCATGATGTTTTTTTAAAGCTCAGCATCTCCAGGGATGGTTGAGAAAGCATTGCAAATAACAGCTACTGTTTCATTACTGAAAAGGTACATCTAATATACTCTTCTTTCTTGCTTTGCAAAGGCTTATCCATCCATGAACAGAATAAGGTGTAGCCATGCCTTTCCAGTTGTAAGCATTGTCCAGTACTTGTGGAGTTGCTTCCTGCATAGTTAAGAAAAGCTGTTGGGCCAATTGAGTTAGCCTACATGGGTTCAGCTATAATATAACACTAAGGGTGCATGGACATGTGCTATTAACTTGAAGTAGGATTACTGTGCAATAAAAATACTGTGCAGTAAGCCTATGGAGGAGCATGTCTACATGTGCTCCCTCTTGGGAGCAGATTTGTTCCCAATGGGAGCAACCTGGAGAGGTGCTAGCCCAGGGGCTGGCAGGGAGCATGGGGCCAGTCCCCATTCATACAGGGCTAGGAGACAGCTGTCTCCTTGCCCTGTATACATTGGGAGGGGTCCTGATGTGCACAGGATGGGAAAGCTGCTACTGCAGAGCTCTCCACCCCCTGCACATGGGGACACACCTTGTGTCCAGCGTTGCTTCCCCATGCAGCACAGGACTGACTGGGATCTGTCCCTGTTTGAGGCAGGTCCCAGCCAACTCTGGGCTGTGCACTGCACAGGTGGGAACTGGCTCAGACCTGCCCCTCCCCTGCAGCTGTTTCCCAGCCTGGTGCCCTTATTGACTGATGAGGACAGGGGACTGGGAAAAGTCCCCTATCCCACAACTGTTTCCCAGCTCTGTCCCCCAATCGGCCGATGCATGCAGGGGGCTGGGAAGAGTTCCTCCCCCACCCTCCACAGCTGTTTCCCAATCCCCTTCCCCCATCAGATGATTGGGGGTGGGAAACAGCTGCAGGGGACAGGCAGGTCCCAGCCCTCTGCCCCAATCTACTCATGGGGCAGCTAACAGCAAGCCCTCAGCTGGGCAGGGATTTCCCGCTCAGCTGGGGGCAGCTTGGAGCTGTCCCACCAATGGAATTCCCACCAAAGGAGTCTCCACCCAGCCAGGGGCTCACTGCTAGCTGCCCCATTGGTAGCTCCCCAGTCCTGGTATTGTTCAGTGCCCTGCTCCTGTGGGGAGCCAGGAGCCCCACAGTGCTGGGACAGGAGCAGGACAGAGAGGGACCTGGCTCCTTGCTGATTGGCTCCCACCTCCTGAAGGAGCTGGGAGTTTAGCAGCACCAGGCCCCCTGCTGGTGTGGCTGACCAGGAGTAAATTTGCTCCCGGTCAGCATCTACATGAGCCATACTGCTTAGTATCTACTGCACAGTTAGTTTTAGTAGCTGTATTTACAGGTACTAAGAGTACAGTAGAATAATTTACTGTACAGTAGCTTATTTGCACAGTTACTTAGTGATGCTTTACTGCACAGATTAATTTACTGCGCAGCAAAACATCTCATGTAGACACACCCTAGCTTAACTTCCTTCCTGCTCATGTGAGAATGCAGGAAAACAATTGCACTTGGCCCTCCCCTCTAACAAACCAGTATTTCATAGGTTTTCATAATTTCATAGGCATTAGGGGCTGGAAGAGACCTCACAAGATCAGAGTCCAGCCTCTGCCTGCCATAGGCAGGAAGTCTATGGAGATAAAATGATCCCAGCAAACTAAACATCCAAATGCCTTTTGAATGAGTCCAGAGTAGGTGCTTGCACCACCTCCAGGGGGAGCCTGTTCCAGAGACCCTGGTCACTCAGACTGAAGAAGTTTTTCCTTATGTTCAATCTAAATTGGCCTACTAGTATATTAGTTTAGGAGTTTGGCCTTTTCTTGGGTGTCAGACGTCAGCTGCCCCATTTTATCTCACAGGGGTCTAATGTTGCCTTTGTTCTTTTTCCTACTTCCCACATATCTGAAGAAGGGCTTTTTATTATCCTTGATTCCAATGGCTACTTTGAATTCAGTTTCTGCCTTGGCTTTTCTTAACTGCTTTCTACAGGTCCGTCATGTGTTGAGTAGTCCTCCTTGGTGACGATTCCCATTTTCCATTTGATGTAGGCTTCTCTTTTAGGTTTCAGGAGGTCCAACAATTCCCTATTTAGCCAAAGAGGCTTTCCTGCCCACTGACTGCATTTCCTGTGGGATGGGATGGACTTCCCTGGTGCTTCTAAGATTGAGTTCTTAAGGAATAACCAATCCTCATGGACTCCGCTCCCCAAGGGGCCATGGTCTATTAGTGCCTGATTGACCAGTCTCCTGAGTTTGTGAAAGTTTGCCTTCCCAAAGTTGAGGATTTCTGTTTTACTGAGGGATTTGCCTGCCCCACATTGAATGGAGAAGGAGATCAGCTCATGATCACTATCACCAAGCTTCCCCTTGATCCTCAGATTGCTCACCAGATCATCCTCTTTGGCCAGAACGAGATCCAACAGTGTCTCTCCCCTAGTCAGCCTGGAGACCTCCTGTGTTAAGTATAGGTAATCAATGCATGTGAGAAAGCTACACGACTGGTCAGATTTGGCCGTATGCTCTTCCCATGGGTTGTCAGGGAAGTTGAAGTCAAAGTTAAAGTTAAATTCATGACAATCATGAATCAGGACCATGTGGCCTCAGGCAGTTTCCTATTGAATTCTCAATTCAGTTCTTCTTCTTGGTTGGGAGGTCTGTAATAGACTCCTACATTTATATCCCCTTCCCCTTGCTCTCCCTGTATTTTAACCCAGAGGGTCTCAAGGAACCCTTCTTAGTTAGGGAACCTGGCTTGTAGGGAGGTGTTCTGTTCCTTGATGTAGAGAGCCACACCCCCACCCCTCTTCTCAACATGGTCTCTCCTATACAGGGTATAACCTTCTATACCCACAGACCAGTTGTAGGTGGAGTCCCACCAGGTCTCCATTATCCCTACGATGTCATAATCTTTATTGCATAAGAGAAGATCCAGTTCCTCTTCCTTGTTTCCAAATATCTCGGCATTTGTATACAGGCAGTTGAGCCTGCCATGGGAAGCCCTAGGTTTCCTTGTGTTATGGGACATGACCTTTCCTTGGGCTGTTGTCAGAGTGGGTTTCCCTGGTCTACCCAAGCTATTGCTACTGTGATTTGCAAGACCTGGGCTAGAACTGTTTATTGACCATCCATCTCCCAGCAATCTTAGTTTAAAGCCCTGTTGAGTAGGTCAGCCATTTTGGCTGAGAAGATCTTCTTTCCTTTCTAGGTGAGGTGGAGGCTATCCCTTCCCAACTGTCTCCTACCTCTCTCACTGAAGTGCAGAGTGCGGTCAAAGAAGCCAAACCCCTCATGATGGCACCATCGCTGGAGTCTTCTGTTCACCTCAGTGATGCACCTTTCCCTCTGGGGCCCATGACTCATGACTGGGAGGATAGAGGAAAAAACTACCTGAACCCCAAGTCCCCTAAGCCCAGCCCCCAGAGCCCTATAGTCATGCATGACCCAGCTGGGATTGCTCTGAACTGTGTCATTGTGCCCACGTGGATGAGATGCATGGGATGGTGGTCAAAGGGCAGGATGAGTTTGGGGATCCTCTCAGTCACATCATGGACATGAGCCCCCAGGATGCACCAGACCTCATGGGCTAAGGGGTCAGGGTGAGATATTGGGCCCTCTGTCTCCCTCAGGAGGGAATCACCCACCACAATTACTCTGTGTCTCCTTTTGGACACATTTGCTGGTGGCCCTCCATCCTTACATGCTGAGGTTGGCAGCTTGCCTGGCTCTGCTGATGTGAGGGGCTCCAAACAGTTGTGCAGCTCCAGGGGGGTGGTCACCCTGGTGCAGTGCCTCCTTGGGCCAGAGACTACTTACATCCAGGCTGCCCCTAGCTGGATTTCATGGCAGTTCCTTATTTTCACCATGGCTTCATCAGTCATCAGGTGGAGAGCCTGGAAGTAGGCACCAAGTTCCAGTTCCAGTTCTGCATTCCTAACAGTGCACAGCCTCTGCACCGTTGCCTGGAGGTCCTTAATCTGGCCATCCAGGGCTGCCACCATTGACCACACAACACAAGGAGCGGTGTCAATGCTCCCAAACCCAGCTGCCCACATCTGTGCCAGGCAGCCTCCACAGAAAGCCAGGGGCTCTGTCTGAGTGGAGGTCAGGGCTGTGGGTCTTGTCTGGGTGGGGACATGAACCACAGGCTCCATTTTCAGTAGAAGCTGGAACTATGGGCTCCGTTTGGGTGAATACCCTGATGGTGCCAGAGCAGGGGGATCCAGATGCGGGGGGGAACTTCATGGTGCAACACATCCCTCCCACCATGGTCCTCATAGTGGTCTAGGCTACTACTGTGCCAACCCTTCCCTTAGGCTCATGGCCTAGAGCCTCGTGCCCCTCCGGCTCACCCTTCAGCACAAACTTGTGTGCTAAATCATGCACCAGGCCCAGAAGCATGCCTGTTTGAGCACTCTGTTCACATAGCTCTGGTCACATGGCTCTGTGGGAGGCTGGGCCAAGTGGGAGCTGGGAGGGCATGACCCTCCTTAGTTTTTCTCAGGTGCCTCCCTGCAGCTGTGCTGGCTCCCACACACCACAGGCCAGCTGTACTGGAGGTCAAGTTCGGGGTCTGCAGCTCTGTTGGGGTTCCCTGAGGGTCCTCGGCTCATGGGGGCATGACAGGCTTCCGCCTAGGCATCTCACTCTGGAGCTAAACCCCAAACTGTGGTTTCTGCCATTGGCAGGCCTTTTTAAAACCTGCATACATGCAGTGGGCCCACCACCAGCACCGTGCCACTCAGGGGCCTAGAGGATCCCTGACCAACTGGAGAAGAGGGCAGGTAAGTGCCTCCTCCCATTCCCCTAACTCAAACGCTGGGCAACTTTGGTTGCATGGCTCCCTGGGGGACTGGGCCAAGTAGGAGCTGGGGGGTATGACCCTCCTCAGCTTCTCTCAGCCATCTCCCCACAGCTGTGATGAACCCCATACTGCAGCTTCTGCATTGATCTTGCAGATCATACATGATGCACTGCCAGACAAGATAGATAACGACTAGTGCTGCAGCAAATGGGACTATGACATCACACTTTTGAGAGCAGACAAATCTGTTATCTTATTTGGTTTGACAGATATAAAGGGCATTTCAAAAACTGATTGAATTTGCTGCAATTTTAAGAAGAGTTGGTATATGACTGGAAAATCTTGACCAAACCACTGTTCCCAGAGCATAACTCCTTAAAAAGAAGTGCAAGATGATTTCTTTCAAGCACGAATACACATTTAACACAAAACATTATGGAGGAGATAGAAAGCAACCCTATTGCAAAGACATGGGCCAAGACTGGGATAAGAGGACTGAGCTATCAGTACTGGAGAGTATGAATCTGAATCCAAACTCTGTAGCCTGGTTTTCTTTCTCTGCCAAGAAAATGGAATCTGAACAATTTGGACCAAAACCTAACTGTAGAGGTGATTAGGATCTGGAATATGAATTTCAATATTCATCTCTAATGATGACGTAGGCATCTAAAATCTGTATAAACTGTACCTTAGACACCTAGATTTTTTTTTATTAGGCCCTAAAATAACACTTACTGTTGCAAATTTAGAGACATAAGTAAAAAAGATGCAAAGGTTTCATTTCTCAGTCATTGCTACCTCTAACAAATTGTATTACTGAGAAGCAATAACCTCTTTACAAATTCAAGTTTCCTTGTATACTGCAGTGTAGCCTCATTATAACTTTTGCTTCAAAGGGTGATTTGACCTGAAAATTGCCTCTGAAAGCAAAGGAGAATATTTTTTGCAAACTCGGACAAAAACCCGTCGAGTTCTCTTTTGAGTTTACAGGCTGCTTAGAAAACTTACCTTGATCAGAAATATTGGCAGTTGTCTAACATTCCTTGACTCCTAGTTCAAAAAGATGGAAAATTATGGCTCCTTCAACTTTTCCAGATAGGTAAATCTTTCTGAAACCAGAAACAGTTTTGCTAACCCTGCTGAATTGAGTTAAATGGTAGGATTAATCCTGCTCCCATTTAGAATATGGGAAAGATTTTGCCAATGACCTCAGTAAGGATCGGATTGGCCTCGGGTACTATTGAAATCTGTTCCTCTCTGGTGGTAACTTAGAGCTAAAGAGTATTTCTATAGGTCACATGAAAAAAATAAGTTTAATCATTCTGTAGATTAACAAACAAGGAACTTCCTGCAGGAGCCATGTTCTTCAAAAATGGCTTATTCTAACTTAGAACCACAGAATATTAGAGTTGGAAGGGACCTCAGGAGGTCATATAGCCCAATCCTCTGCTCAAAGCAGGACTATCCCCAACCAGAGCATTCCAGCCAGGGCTCTGTCAAGCCAGCTCTTAAAAACCTCCAAGGATGGAGATTCCACCACCTCTCTACTTAACCCATTCTTACATCGCTCACTTTTCAAGACAGCAACCAAAGCATCAAGTTCTAGTAGAGTCTAGTGTGGGGACATCCTTTCATTGAGTCTGGGCAGCAGGCAGCCAAGAGTGTGAGAGCCATGGAGCCAAAAGGAGAGCAAACAAGAAGGACTCTTAATGTGACTTTATTCCCTTATAGCAGGGAATAAAGGTCTGAACTCCAATCCCTGCTCCTGGGATATTCAAGAATTGTCTAATGCAGCTGTTCTCAAACTTCTTAGATTTGAGGCACCACCCGGAAAATGTCATCTTTGTTTTCGCTAATTTTTTGACAATAGAAAAGCAATTAATCTGGGAGCAAGTTTCAAAGAACTTAGAAAGACTGCAATAAGTCAGAATGGTTTGACACTATGAATTCCTATTTCAAATCTCTGCTTTGAACTTGTGAATCACACTTGCACCCCGTAACTGTCCCAGGGCACCTCAAGGTAGTTTGCTTTCCCCTGCCCCTCACATATATACAGATCTCTGGGCCACCTTTGCCCTGTCCCTTATGGTCCTGTGGATGCTCTGGCCCCAATCAATAGTTTGGGAATCTCTCTCCAGTTTGGTTCTTCATATAGGCCAGAACAAAAGCAGCTAGGATGAGACTGGAATGAGTGTCATCCAGCCTTGCCATTGCCTCTCCCTCTCAGCTTACCCCTCAAATTCTCACCATCTCCCACTCCAACTAATCAGATTCATGGGGCTCAGCTGCCCAGCACTCGGTTCTCTGGGGTTTGGCCACTCATCACACAGTGTCTTCTCTCAACCCTCTCCATGCTTCCACCCAAACTACTGTGGCTATCCCTACTGCAGCACCCTTGAAACAGTTTCCAGGCATGCCAGTGGGCTACAGCTTCCTGGTTGAGAATCACTAATCTAATGAAAATGCATGAACATTTCTGTTGGTTACTATTACCCTGTACAGTCTCTCAGAAGAGGATTCTGCACTCTACATCACCACTAGTTAGAATTTCCTAATAGGTATTCCTGAGTTGGATACCTATGTTCCAAAGAGCAACTGGCACTGAGCTACACCTCTATCCTTTGTGTTTCCTACACATTAGCTAATCATTAGCCAGGTTCCTGTGATCAACCATTGGTGGCATTCTGTGGAAAGCAGACAGAGCCTAGGCCCCTAACTTGCTTTCTTTGAATCATGTTCCTAGGACCAGATTCCTAAAGGATCAATCTGTAATTTATTTTGGGCCTCTTGAGGGAATGTGCCTTTGTAGTTGATAGAATTTGGGGGAGGGTTCAGATCTTTGTGGGACCAAACTAATTAACAAGGTTGCTACTAGCTACCCCACATTTACTCTAGAAAGCGCAGTAAGGCAACATACCAATAGCCCAGGAGCAGAAAAGAAATATAAATATAGTAACCCCTGTACTGCAAAAAGAGCTCTTAGTGTTGCTAGAAACTTTTAACATAATGTATTTTAGATGGAAGGCTGTGATTCAAACACTTGACTTGCAGTAACAGGATCTTCGAGACACTGGCATGGATCTTCAAGAACTCCTGGCACTCTGGTGACGTGCCCAAAGATTGGAAGAAGGCCAACGTGGTGCCTATCTTCAAGAAAGGGAGGAAAGTGGATCCGGCAGACTACAGACCCATCAGCCTGACGTTGATCCTGGGGAAGGTCTTAGAAAAGATTATTAAAGAGGCCATTCTTAACAGACTGGATGACAGCAACATCCTGAGGGATAGACAGCATGGGTTTGTTGTGGGTAGGTCTTGCTTGACCAATCTTATTTCCTTTTATGACCAGGTGACCTATCACCTGGACAAGGGAGAGGAGATTGATGTCATATATCTTGACTTCAAAAAAACCTTCAATCTGGTATCCCATTATCACCTCTTGGCAAAACTGGCCAACTGCGGCCTTGGGTCCACCACGATCTGCTGGCTGGGGAATTGGCTCCATGGTCGGACCCAGAGGGTGGTGGTTGATGGAAGTCAATCGTCATGGTGCCCTGTGACCAGTGGGGTCCCCCTAAGGCTCTGTCCTTAGACCTATATTGTTCAATATCTTCATTAATGATGTGGATATAGGAGTCAGAAGTGGACTGGCCAAGTTCGCCGACGATACCAAACTTTGGGGTAAAGCATCCACACCTGAGGACAGGAGGGCAATCCAGGCTGACCTTGACAGGCTCAGGAAATGGGCAGATGAGAACCTGATGGTGTTTAACACTGAAAAATGCAAGGTTCTCCACCTTGGGAGGAAAAACCTGCAGCATCCTTATAGGCTCAGCAGTGCTACGCTGGCTGCACTATGGATGAAAGGGACTTGGGGGTCATGATTGACCACAAGATGAACATGAGCCTTCACTGTGATGCTGTGGCTAGTAAAGCAAGCAAAACGCTGTCTTGCATCCATAGATGCTTCTCAAGTGAATCCTAGGACGTCATTCTCCCATTGTACTCGGCCTTGGTGAGGCCGCAGCTGGAGTACTGCGTCCAGTTCTGGGCTCCACAATTCAAAAAGGATATGGAAAAGCTTGAGGGAGTGCAGAGAAGAGCCACACGCATGGTCAGAGGTCAGAAAAACAGACCTTACAAAGGCAGTCTGAGAGCTAAGGGGCTCTTTAGCCTGGAAAAGCACAGGCTCAGGGGTGATCTGATGGCCACCTATAAGTTTATCAGATATGTTCACCAGGATCTGGGGGAATTATTGTTCTCCAGAGCACCCCAAGGGGTGATAAGGTCAAAAGGTTATAAACTACTGCAAGACTGTTTCAGGCTGGACATAAGGAAGAATTTCTTTACTGTCTGAGCCCCCAAGGTCTGGAATAGCCTGCCATTGGAGGTGGTTCAAGCACCTACATTGAATGCCTTCAAGAGATATTTGGATGCTTATCTTCCTGGGATCCTATGACCCCAGCTGACTTCCTGCCCCTCGGGCAGGGGGCTGGACTCAATGATCTTCTGTGGTCCCTTCCAGCCCTAATGTCTATGAAATCTATGAAACAGTCTTGACAATTAAGCTCTTAAATCTGCCTATGTATTACAGAGCTCGAAGCTTCATCCCTGAAAGCAGTGAACATTTACATACTAGGGTGTGTGAAACAGGTCATATTTGATTCAGATTAGGATTTGAACCAAATCAGGGACAGTGATTCGATCAGTTGATTTGGATCACTGTCCTGAATTCGATTCAACCAAATCTGAATCTGAAGATTTGGTGCTGATTTGGAGAATCAGTGATTTGGACATGGACACAGCTTAAATTTTTTTTTTCTACATACCTCGAGGTATCAGGCACAGCTTTGATCACTGCAATGCTGGGGCAGATGGAGCATCCCACAAGAGTGTGTGGGCGGGGGGTGGTGCCCTGTGGGCTTGGCAGTGAACCCAGAAGTGGACTGAAAGTGCTTCTGGTCCATGTCTGGGTCCACCAGGGAGTGTGTGGGGGAGGCCCTGCATCCCTCCAGCTCAGCAGTTGGCCACGGGGGGACCCTGGGTGCCCCCCCAGACCCAGGAGGCAGCAGTTGCTGAGCCAGGAGGGTGTGGGGTGGGGTGCCTGCTCCCCAGCAGACTTGGAAGTGGACCAGAAGTGATCCTGTTCCACTTCCAGGTCTGCTGCTGAGGGCACTGGAGAGCCCCACAAACTCTTGTGGGATGCTCCATCTGCCCCAGCATTGCAGCATTCATGAGCCACCTGGTACCTTGAGGTATGTAGAAAAAAACATTTAAAGCTGTGCCTATGTCTGAATCGACGAAACTTTCTGAATCAATTTGGAGGATTCCAATTTGATTCAGAGAAAATAAAGGGTCTCCTGATTTTGATTTTGATTTGGAGATTCAGTCACAGAATCAGGCCAAATCTCCACTGAATCAAATCAGGGACTGAAGCTTCACATAGCCCTAATACATACCACTGTTTACAATGATTGTTGTTGTGTGTTTGGATTGTTGTAAGGGGCAGTATAAGAGAAAATGAAAAATATATACAGAATATGCACTTCAAAAATTGCAAGTCTGAAAAAAACGTTTATAACCCCCAAACATTTCCTGTAACCTTAGTCCTATTTTCATTGTTATAAGTCCAGTAGTAGGGTTCAATTTAGATGCAGTTAGTGATATATATTTTGATTAAACATTCTCATGTATTGGTTTGAAAAAGATTGAAGAGTTTCACAAACTAAATGTAGAACAGTCTAAATAGATGCTATCATCTTGTTTTTTTTAACTCCATAAACTTTTGAGTCAATGAAAGCAGCATAAGAAACACACAGATCTTAATGAAAATATTTTCATATGAGAGAGAATCTCCCCCTCCACCTTGGAATTACAATCTTGGTTTCCATATAAGGAAAAAAAATCCCCTTCATCTCAAAAAGCATTAAAATGAATACTGCAAACTGAAACTCCAGAATAATCTAGCACATGAATAATATATTTTATGGGGAAAGTAACTTATAAGAATGAAGGATTCAATTAATACTCTTCCTTAAATGTATGTTTGAGCATTGAGGGCCAAACCTTTAATGTGGACTCTGACAAAATCCCTTTGACTTCAGTGGGAGTTTTGCCTTCATGTTGTTGTAAATCTGGTGGTTAAACAGGAAGCAAAAAGAGAAAACCCTACAAGGAATAGTATAGGATGAGATCTATAGAGAGCAGCTCCACCTTGGGGGAAGGATGCACTGGGGGTTCTCATACCCACCTGTTCTGGCATCCTCAGTCCCTAAAGTTAAGTAAAACTTGTTAGTATTCTTACACGTTACATTCAGACCATACTAAGGACACTTAAAACACAAGTGCCCACATGTTAAACCTCATTAATTCATGCTGAGTGCTCTCTGAGCATCTCAAAGTAATGCAACTTCAGGACAGGGTTAACTCTGGGCTGTGCTACCTAGCTAGTGTTAGGGTAATTTTAGTCTGCTCTATGGAGATAAAATGAGCAATTTTCAGTCCTACGGCATTCTAGAATGCACTGCTCCCAGCTCGTTGTCCCTCCCACCCAGAGCAGGGATAGAGTCCATGTGTCCTGGCTCTTAGCTACAACCCTGCTTATCAGGCCTCTAGTGGCAAGTCAGAGCTGTGCAGGCAAGAAACGATATTAACTCTTAATGTGCGACTGCTCATAGCACATGCTAACTTTATCATCGCTTAGACCATACAAAATCTGTGGAGAGTTGTGTAAAGTAAAAAGTTACCTTCACTTCACCCTTTAACATGATGTTAAGTTAGATGTATGAACAACATGGATGGGAGGATGAAGAGAGAGAAATAGCTCATCAGTATTCTGAATAAAATCGTTAACAAATGTAGCTCCTACTATTGGTTTATTTTTTTCCATCAGACCGCAAATAAGGACAATAGATAGTAGCCCAGACAATGCAAGAACCTCGTCTGTCTTTTCTGGGATTTTAAAGAAGCCATTTCAAGCTGGTATTTTTTCTCCTTTTTCTTTTTCCTCCCCACTTGTGGGTTTTTATTAAGGAAATCACAATTGGTCAAATAGATTAATTATTCCATACAACCACAAGTGCTAGATATCCAAGGCATTGTGCACAAAAAAAAGAGAGAACTCCTACACAAAACACTACAAATAATCACCTCACCAAAAAGCCAACAGACAAGATGGATGCCTATAAATGTGCATCAAGGCTATTCTGACACACTGTAATTACAATTAAATCAAAATTAATCAAATCTGGTAATTAAATCAAATCTGGCAAATGGTAATTACTGTGCTCCAGCAGATTCTAGTGTCACGTGTATCAGCATCCCCCTGCTGAAAAATGGCGGTAGGGGTGTTCAACGAGCTTTACTTAAAGCACCTCTGCTGCTCTTTTTCAGCATAGGGACACTGATACATGTGATGCTCTAGGTGCTTTAATCAGAATGGCTCTGGGAGCCATTCTAATTAAAGCACCCCCCCCAAGTATGTGTATAAACACCTGTTGTGTAGCTTGTAGGCAATTCTGAGTCAAAGTGCTTTCATTCTGTGATTTCATAATGAATCCCACCATTGGCTCTTTTGCCAGATGTGGATGAGGCAGGTCTAACTTTGAGGGGCAGGGGATAGATTTCCAGTTAAGTATGTTAAACTTCTTCACAGATGTATTTGGCTTTGATAACACTTTTCCATGTTTATGCCATCTTTTATGCATGGTTCCCCAAATGTTAATAAACTACTTCCTGTGATGCAGGGTATTTTTCTTTAAAAAAAGAAAAAGAGTCAGTCCTTGAACACTTTAACATATCATTTTTTTTTAATTTACAAAAAAAAAATTTGAAATACAGTAAGTGGCAGTTGTTCCCCCATCCTCATCATTCCTTGGATTCCAAAAATGCAAATTATATTACTTTTCAGACACACCATTTCATCAATATGCAATGTTTAATTCATTGCATTTCCAGTTTCTAGGAAGGTGATCCTGTTTAATCTGATCTATAATGTATTGACTTGAGTATTGTAAATTTAAATACATTTCCTCCTAAAATCCTAAATGAAAATAAACAGTATACGTGACTAAACTGTTTTCTCTAAGGAACATGGGGTATTTTTACATGTGCTCTGGGTGGTGGGGGTGGGGCTTTAATTACAGTGGCTCTGAGAGCTTCTCTAATTAAAGTGCCCACTGTATCTCATGTATCAGCACCCCTGAGCTTCAAAATGGCAGTGGGGGTGCTTTAACTAAAGCCCACCATTTTGAAATGCGGGGATGCTATGCACAAGGCTCAGAGGCTGCTAGAGTGCACTGATTAGCAGGCTCCAGCAGACTCAATTAATCAAGTCTGTTCCAACACTCTGTAGTTACAGTGCATTGGAACACCCTCCCCTCACATCTACAGGCACCATGGAGCCTCCAATAAACCTTGTAGCATGACATTGGTGTACTCCCCTATGTGGCTAAGGTTGATGTGTGGTTTATTTTCCATAGAAAAGTAGTCTTATTGAAATCAGTGAGTCTGATCATGTGTATAATGTTAAGATTGCACAAATATTTTTGCAGGATCAGAGCCATAGATAGATCTTCAGAAACTGGACTGAAGTCATCTAAAGGATTAGTACAAATGCATTTAGTTACCAGAAATAGGTACACAAAAGGACTATGTTGAAGAGAATAAAAGTTGTGGCTGTGAAACAGGATGGTGAGGACAGTGAAAGTTACTTTGCAAAACATCTTGCAAATGTGCCTTCTGCTAAACTCTATTAAAGTCTCTTTGGAGTACCTGTCTAGTATGAAAATAATTCATTTTGTCATACCCAGTAACACACTTGTAGTTGTTATATGAAAGCTTATGTAGTAGTTTCACCTCTAGCTTTACCCTCTGTTATACTACATCACAAACTCATTTAAATAGTGATATTAATGTTTTTAGAGATCACTACAAATGGTTGGCAGCATCATTGCCATTAATGTCTCATGGGAGCTATACAAGGGAATTTTATCAGCTTGAGGCTGAAGTACTTGATGAAGTAATAACAAACTAGCTTTGAATTGTCTTTCATTACCCTTTCTCTCTCCTAGAGAGAGTATAATCTTATTCAAATTATAATGGCCTCTGTTATCAATGAGGTTTACTATTTATTTACCTGCACACGGACATGTAAATGTACATGCATTCTCCTCTTTTTTTACTTTACCTGTAATGTAATTTCTTCACTATCAGACTCATATTTGATCAGAAATTATCAACTAGCTACTAGGAAATCTTATTTGCTTAGCATTAAAAAATAATTAACACCCCCAACCCCCCGTTCATTCTTTCTGAAAGTATCTTGATAAAAGGAGTCAAATCCAATCATTAGGCTGAGTTATATCTAAATGCATCTTTAAAACAAATGTAATATTCTGCTGAAAAAGACAGGTTGTTTCCCCTTTAACAATAGTAACACAAAAAGGTATGTTATAGAAGGTAGTACAGCCTTAGGACTATAGCAGAGATAAGAGTTCTAAACAATGGGATTCTGAGTCTCACTATGTGAACCTGGACCACCTGCTTATCTCCCAGTTCACTCAATTGAATTAATGTAATAACAGTGATGACCATATACGTAAATAAATGTAATGCCACATTTTTTGTATACAACATGCACCTTTCAGCTGCTGGAAATTGGAATGTGCACAATAAGCAGGGAAATACAGTAATAACAGTTTTCTGCCACTTAAGCTTCTGGTGGGGGGGAAGGTGAAAGTAAGACTGCTCCTGTTCTACAGGGAACTACATAATGAACACTCTGGGCTCCCTGTCTGCTGCTATTCAGTTACTTACTGCTACTTACCAATATTTGCAAGGAAATATCATCTGTTCTTCATTCTGCCTTTCAAAAACAGGTGTGTATCTTATCCCAGGGTATGTGGCATTTGGGAAAATACAGTACTAACTATATTCGAATGTTCTGATATGTATTAGCTGTTAGTTGCAAAATACTAAATAAAGGAAAGATGTGATATCTACATGCAGAATAGTCACAGAAGGAGTGAAAAATATTTTTCTAAGATTAGCTGGAAGAAAGGACATTAGCTGCATATGTCTAACACTTAACTTGAACAAGACAGTTGTATAAATAGCTTAGATTAGTCCTTTAAGAGTGATTTGATTATGTTTGCAATATAGTTTGAATGTATCCCTCTAATGTAGTGCCCTATTTTCTTTGTAACTATAGACAGATTATTCTTTACACTTCTGAATAGCACACATGTAATAATATAACACAAGGCTTAACTGATATACATGCTAAAAAAAAGCAAAAGATCACAATGCCACCTTGATGGTTAGGATTATAAGGGTGAAACTTTGTCAGTTGTGGGCATGTCTACATGTGCCAATTTAAGGTGCATTAGCCATTTTAAGGTACACTAAGGGTGCAGGTCTACATGTGAGTGCCCTTAATGCACCTTAAAAATGACAATGATTGGCTAATTGTGCCTAAATATGATACCTGCAATGCAGGTAGGGGCTCAGCCATGGATCAGGTGGGCCAACGAGAGAGCCTAGCCCCCACCCGCATTGCATCTAGCCTGCTTGGGCTGAGCTGCAAAGAGCCCCCATGAGCTCACTCCACCTCTCCCATGGGCAGTGTCCAGCAGGGAGGCCAAATGCTTTCCCAGGATGAAGGTGGGTAGAAGAGGGAAAGCCATGCTGGGTGCTGGGGCAGACACTGTTCCAACCCACCTGCTGTCCCAGTCAGGAGCCCCTGCACCAGCTTGTAAAGGCACCTGAATCCTGGGTGGGCAGCAAGGTGTCCCACCCCTGCAGGGCTGCATTGCCTGGCCAACAAACCCACCCCAAGGGAGAGGCATGAGGGAGCCACTAGCAAAGGCCCTTCCTGCACTGCCCCTTTCCCTTGCTGGGAGTTGTGGTGGGAGCTTTCCCTTGTGCTTTGACGGATCCCTCACACCTCCTGTCCCCTCTGCCAACTTAGTCCCAAGTTGGTTGGCATATCAATGGGTACCACTACTGCTAGAATCACAGTTCCAGCTCCAGCATCTGTGCCTTGGAGAAAAGCACCCGCCACTTCATCTTGACAGTGCCTGGTGGCAGTTCAGAGCCCCGCAGGCTTGGCTTTGGCCTGCTGTCTTCCAACACTGGGAAGGCAGGAACATGGGGAGGGGGTTAGAGCTGGGGTCAGGGCCAGGCTGATCATGTCTGGGGGGACTGGAGGGTCCCACCCACTCAGCCAGCACTGGGATGCACTGCCTGGCTATTAGGCCTGTGCAAAGTGACAAGTATTCACTTCAGATTCGGACAGAATCTGAGGGATAGTGATTCATTTCGGAGATTTGAATCACTGTCCCAATTCAGTTTGGCCAAATTGGATCTGAATATTCAGCGCTGCTTCGGAGATTCTGCTATAGACTAGACAGGCAGCAGTTCTCACCATGCTGGATGCAGCTGCCTCCAGCTGGTAAGTCTGTTGTGGTGGATGGAGTGGGGAGGGAAGGGGTGTCAGGAAGGGAGGGATTGGGGCTGGGGCTGGGACAAGCTGCCTAGCTCGAGTGGGAAGGCACAAGACTCAGGAAGGGGGCAGGGGGCTGCAGGCTGTGGGCATGGCAGCACTCAGAGCAGGGGCTATGCCCTGCTGCTGGTTGCCCAGCCTGGTGGGGGGGGGGGCATGATGCAGGCACGGCTTGCCCTGGAAAGAAGGGGGCAAGTGGCAGTGGGGCATAGCCCCCACTCCCAGTACTGCCGTGCCTGCATCCCGTAACCCCACCCCGGCTGGGCAGGTGTTGGGCTATGCCCTGCTACCACTTGCCCCCTTCTTCCCTGGCCTGCATCGTGCCCCCCCTGCTCTGCCCTGGCTGGGCAATTGGCAGAAGGGTATAGCCCCTGCTCTGAGCGCTGCTGCACCTGCATCCCCCCCCACCACCCTGCCCACTCTCTGAGTCCCATACCCCACCCACCCCAGCTGGGCAGCTTTTCCCAGCCCCAATTCCTCCCTCCCCCATGCCCCTTCCCTCCCCCCTCCACCCACCACAACAGACTAATTGGCTGGAGGCAGGTGTGTCCAGCATGGTAAGGACTGCTGCCTGTTTAGTCTATGGTCAAATCTCCGTTGTGGTGCCAAATCTTTTCTGAATCAATTTGGAGGCTTCCAATTCAATTCAGACCTTTTAATTGGTCTCTTGATTCAATTGAGATTCAGAGATTTGGTTGCCGAATTAGGCCGAATCTCCACTGAATTGAATTGGCTACTGAAGCTTCACACAGCCCAAGTGGTTATACTGTCACAGGCTTCAGGGCGGCTGTCCAAGGTGCTGACAAGGGCAGGCTGCAAAGGCATTTGCATGCCTAAATCGCCTTAACACTCCTTAGGCTAAAGCACATTAACTTTAGCTATGCATAAATTCATTTGTAGACACGCTCTGTTATCTATACATTTGCTTTTACACTTCCTATGTGAGAGGTTTTATAAGAAGAGGGCTGTAGGGGCAGAACTGGGCGGGGGGAGGGGGGGGAAGAGCTCACAGAATAAGTCTCATATTCTGTTACTACTTCATCTAGTTCAAATGCTGACTCTGATTTCTCTCCTCATTTTATCTTTACTATAAGACCAGAGCTCTTAAAATCTGAGGTATAAATAGTGGCATCATCTAGGCAGTTGTTGGATACCTGACTCATCCTCTGATCTTGACTGACACACTTGATTTTTTTCTCTTCCACTTTGCCATAAGGCCATTGATTCTGATCGATTTCTAGTCAGTGTTTATTTACTGCCACTTGAATTAAAAACAGACATGGGGAAGTGATTATTTAAGCCTGCCTTATCAGACCAACATTCAAGAATAAGGACAAACATTCTGCTGCAAATGATAGATATTTTATGCCATGTAGTCTGGAGGCTTATGTCAAAGAGAAGTGTTACATATGATTTCCATTCTTTCTTTTCTACTGAACTAGATAGAAAACAGGCATGTAACTATAAACAGTAACTGGTAATATTTATAAAGATATCTACATCAAGCTTTCCCTGCAATGTGAATAATTTGTTGTTACAATGTATCTAAACCAACCAGATGCACATAAATAGTAGGGAGACAATGGGGATATTCAAAGCTTGACAGATAAAAAAGGCTATAGAACAAAGTGAAAGCACAATTTAAGAACAATAAAATACCCAGGAGTTTAGGTAGTTTAAAAGCAGTTTAAAGTTTGCTGAAGTATTACAAAATGAAGTTGTTCAGAAGAAAAACATGGCAATACAAAAAGGCAAAAGTCACTTGAACCAAAATTTTACTTTCAATTCAAGCTGGAAGTAATTGGGTGTGAATGGGGAATATAATATTTCAACCAAGCATTTAAAGAAAGTAATCGGCTAAAGAAAAACAAAAGCATTGATAAAAATGAAATCCTTAAGGTATGGCTGGAACAAACTGGGATTTACTGTAATATTTCTATTTTTAAATGTGTTCATGTTATTTCATAGATTTCATAGATATTAGGGCTGGAAGGGACCTCAGAAGATCATTGAGTCCAGCCCCCCTGCCCCAGGGGCAGGAAGTCAGCTGGGGTCAAAGGAACCCAGCAAGACAGGTATCCAAATGTTTCTTAAAAGAATCCAGAGTAGGTGCTTGCACCACCTCTGGAGAAAGTCTATTCCAGGCCTTGGGGGCTCAGACAGTAAAGAAGTTTTTCCTTATGTCCAGTCCAAAACAGTCTCGGAGGAATTTATGACCATTTGCCCTTGTCATACCTTGGGGTGCTCTGGTGAACAGGTGTTCCCCCAGATCCTGATGCACATCCCTTATATACTTATAGGGTGCCACCAGGTCACCCCTGAGCCTGAGTTTTTCCAGGCTGAAGAGTCCCATGGCTCTCAGACTTTCATCATAAGGCCTCTTCTCTTGCCCTCTGATCATGTGCACAGCTCTCCTCTGGGCTCTCTCAAGATTCTCCACATCCTTTTTGAATTGTGGAGCCCAGAATTGGATGCAGTACTCCAGTTGCGGCCTCACCAAGGCTGAGTACAGCAGGAGGATGACATCCTGAGATTTGCTAGAGAAGCATTTATGGATGCAAGCCAGAGTTTTGCTTGCTTTACCAGCTGCGATGTCGCATTGGTGGCTCATGTTCATCTTGTGATCAATCATGACCCCCAAACCCCTTTCAGCCATGGTGCTAGCAAGAGTAGTACTGCCAAGCCTATACATATGATGCGGGGGGTTTTCTCCCGAGGTGGAGTACCTTGCATTTATCAGTATTGAATGTCATCAGGTTTTTATCTGCCCATTTTCTAGGCCTGTCAATGTTGGCTTGGATCACCAACCTATCCTCATGTGTGGATGCTTTACCCCAAAGTTTGGTGTCATCAGCGAACTTGGCCAACCCACTTTTGACACCAATGTCCACATCATTAATAAAGATGTTAAAGAGTATTGGTCTAAGGGCAGAGACCTGAGGGACACCACTGGTCACAGAGCACCATGATGATTCAGTTTTGTTGATTACCACTCTCGGGGTCTGACCTTGGAGCCAATTCCTCAGCCATCAGACTGTGATGTAGGCAAGGCCACAGTTGGCCAATTTTTTCATGAGGAGATCATGGAACACCAGATCAAAGACTTTTTTAATGTCCAGATATATGATGTCAAACTCTTCTTCCTTGTCCAGGTGATATGTCACCTGGTCATAGAAGGAAATGAGATTGGTCAGGCAAGACCTACCCACAACAAACCTGTGCTGGCTGCCCCTCAGGATGTTGCCATCAGCCAGTTTGTCAAGAATGGTCTCTTTAATAATTGTTTCTAAAATATTCCCAGGGATTGAGGTAAAGCTGATTGGCCTATAGTTCCCCGGATCTACTTTCCTCCTTTTTTTTGAAGATAAGCACCACACTGGCCTTCTTCCAGTCTTTGGGTACTGCATCTGAGTTCCATGACTTCACAAATATCCTTGCCAGTGGCTGGGCTATGATGCCTGCCATCTCCTTAAGTACCCTGGGGTGCAAACTGTCAAGTCAGCTGACTTGAAGGTGTCCAGCCTCTCAAGGTGTTCCTTTACAAGGTCTACACCAATGGTGGATATAAATTCACCCTTGCCCATATCGTGTTAGGCAAGGCGGTCCATTTCGGCTGGTGAAAAAACAATGCAAAATACCCATTAAGCAGGTTGGCTTTTTCCTGGCTGTCAGTTGTCAGTTGTCCCATTTGGTTTAGCAGGGGTCCAACGTTACCCTTGCTTTTCTTCTGACTCCCCACATATCTGAAAAAGGACTTTTTATTTTCCTTAATACATGTAGCCAGTTGGAGTTTGGTTGCAGCTTTGGCTTTTCTGGTTCTCTCCCTACAGGTCCAGACCAGTGCAGAATACTCCTCCCTTGTGGTGATTCCAGTCTTCCATCCTTTATAAGCCTCTCTTTTTAGACGCAGGAGATCCATTAGTTCCCTGCTGAGCCAAGGGGGTTGTTGTGCCCTTTTGCTACCTTGCCTCCGAGATGGGATGGACATCCCTTGTGCTTTCAGGATTGCTCCCTAAAGGAGAAACCACTCATCCTGAACTCCCCTCTCTGTCAAGTCGTGCTCCCTTAGTGCCTCAACAACAAGCCTCCTGAGCTTATCAAAGTCAGGTTTCCTAAAGTCAAGGACTTCTGCACTGCTGACTTGCCAGCTTTATGGTGAATAGTGAAACTGATCAGCTCATGGTCACTCTCCCCCAGCTTTCCTTCAACTTTTAGGTCATTGACTAGATCATCCCCTTTGGCCAGTACCAGGTCCAGCAACGCTTTACCTCTTGTCAGTGCATAGACTTCTTGAGTCAGATAGAGCTCATCCACACACGATGAACTTTGTGACTGTTTAAATTTGGCTGAGTACTCTTCCCATGAGATGTTGGGGTAGTTGAAGTCTCCCATGATAACCATGTGCCAAGAGCATACAGCCTCAACCAGTTTCTTGGCAAATTCCTAGTCAAGCTCTTGTTCCTGATTAGGAGGTCTGTAGTAGACACCTACCATTGTGTCCCCTGTGCCACATTCCACATGTATTTTAACCCAGAGGGTCTCCAGTCATCCTCCCTGGGTGCCAAGGTCAGCTTGCAGGGATGTGTAGCTTTCCTTGACATAGAGAGCTACACCCCCACCTCTTTTTGTCCACATGATCTCTCCTGTACGGGGTATAACTGTCTATACCTATGGCCCAGTCATAGGTGGAGTGTCTTATGTTGCATGTCTTAGTTTCTCCCTACCTAAATGGGTTAGAGAAATAGTGAAACCAGAGTTTCTGACCTATGTGTAAGAAGATGCACCCATCTACAGAGACTTCAGCAAAGGTGGGGATTTCAGGTTACACTGAGGAGGCTGGAGGGAAGTTGAAGATGAGCATAATGAAGCAAGGAGAAGGATGTGTGGCTGCAGAAAGGAGTCTGGAGAAGGAAACCAGTTGGAGAACCCTTGGGGCTCAAAAGATGGTCCTGCTAAAAAGAATAGTGGAGCAATCTTTTGGGATGTTCTAGCCTGTGTGGGCTGGATTAGGAGAGAGGAATAGCTTAATCCTTTGAAGAGGGACAGAGAACCTCTGGCTGGGTGGCACTTGCCTCAAAAAAATGTCTATATTGAAGCAAGGCTGTTTGAAACTTTGGAGATGCTGGGTCTCCCCAAAAAGAGGTAAAATTCTTCTCTCAGGAGCAGAATTGGATGTTAGTTTCATGAGTCATGGTCATGGAGAACCAGGTAAGGTGAAAGCCAAGATCTCAAAGTAGGAAGGAATAGGCTACCTCTTGCTCTAGAAGCTGTGCATTGGCTGGCATTGAGGGGGACACTCTCAAAAACCAGAAAAGGCTGCAAGGGTCCCAAAAAAGCATTTCCCTTCTAAGATTCTGAAGCACAAGAAGACAGATTCCCATGAGTGGTGGAGGGACAGGAAAAGAAGTAGTACTGGCAGACTAAGATATTTCAGACTGGCTAAGTTTCATTCCTGGACTAGAGGTTAGAAGAGGTTGTGTTATTTCAGTGAGTCAGTAGTGTTAAAATATTTGAATGGTGCTAGATAGCATTACACTGCTTGAAACTCCTGCCTTCTTTCTTTCTTTCTACCAAGATGGCTGCCAACAGGTGAAGCCCTTCTGGGCTCCTGCCGCTCAGGTGCCTTCTGCGCATTCCCCTGCACTCCCTGCCCCCTCTGTTCCTCTCCCCATCCCCCCAAACCTTGCCTCTCCCCAGCCTGTGCTTGGGGACCCTCTCCCTGCCCCTTACCCCCGCTTTTTGGGCTTTTTCCCCTGGGCTCTGGCAGCCTCATTTGCCTCTACCCCTCCCCCACGCCGCCTGAGCAATCCCTTTGATTCCTGCTGCCTCCCTCCTCCAGAGCCCCTTACCTTGGTCTCTGCCTTCTCCTTCTGCCTTAGGGCTTGCCTTCAGCCCCTCCAGGGTTGCTCTGCCCCCCCTCAGGCCGATTTTGGGGCTGTTTCAGCCCCCTTCCAGTCCCAGTCCCCAGCGTGGGTCTGAGGCTTTTTTTTTTTCCTCTCCCTCCTCTGGGAGAGTTAACCCTCTCCTGCCCGGGATGGCTGCCAGCAGCCAGGGCACTTGGCATGGGGATGTCTCTGAGGACCTTCCCCTCAGCCATGGACTGCGGGTGTACGCCTCTCTCCATGTCAGGGTGGAGGACTGAGCCAGAGCTCTGGTGGACCTGCTGGGATGCAGGAGTGTCCGGTACGCCTCCCAGGTAAACTCAGTGCCCATCGTATATTTGAGCTCTCCCAGCCTGGTGGGGGAGGTGTGCGTGGCGGGGCTGAAAATCTCAGGGGTCCACCACTTGGTTACGCCCCTGGAGACCCTGGCAGTGTGGGTGGTGGCCTCCAACATCCCCCCTCACCTACCAGACTGGGACCTCAGCAATGGGCTCAAGCGCTATGGTGTCCTCACCAGCCCCTGGCACAGGCTGACCATGGGGAGCAGGGACCCCAAGCTCAAACACGTCTTGTCCTTTCGGAGGCAGGCTCCTCATGGGTGGCACCCAAAAACTGCCTCTCTCCATGACCTTTGTGTTGAATGGAAGGTCCTGTGTGGTGTATTTCTCCCAGGGTAGGAATTCATACTGCTGCTGCGGCGGCAGCTCCCACTTAACTGCCCAGTGCCCATTAGGGCAGTCAGCTGGGGCACCAGCTGCAGCACCCACACAGGAGGATGGTGTATCCACCTCTGGTGTGGGACCCTCATCAAAGGGTGGGGTTGGGGAATCTGCCAACCCCCCCTCCACCCCTGCTCCATCTGGGGGGATCAACCCTTTGGCATTGGCATGCCACCCGGGGGGGGGCCTGGGATGTCCTCCCAGGTTTCTCCCACCCCTGTCATGACTGATGCCCCACCAGACGGAGGGGCTGGGGAGTCCTCCCAGTCCCAGTCCCTCCCTGTCCCAGTTCCACCCAGGGTGGCTAGCGTCTCAGGCACTGGGGCCCCATCAGGTGGAGCAACCGAGACCTCCCTTCCACCTCCCTCCACCCCTGCCTTAGCCGAGGTGGTGGACCCAGAGGTGGTGAACACCAAGCAGCCTGGCTACGTGGGAGGTGCCAGCTGCTCCCAAAAAAGCCAAGAGCAAGAGGCAAAAAGGAGCTTCTAAAAGAGCTCCTGCCCCTTTGGGGCCTGCCTCAGACAGCACTGGGGAAAATGTAGCCAGGAAACCTGACCCCACCCTGCCTGCTCCCCCAGAAACCCCGCCACCTCAGGCCATGACTGAGGGTGTCCCAGAGACATCTGACAACCCTACACCCCCATCCCAGCTAGTGGGGCTTGCGAGCGGCAAGGCAGGGGGAGAGTGCCTGCCTCCCGACCAGCAGGCACAGGAGACAGCAGAGGGTCCTGCCACCCCACTGCCCACTCCCCTGCCTGCAGAGGCCGATGAGGAGGAGATGGAGTACCTGCCCTCTGAGCGCCACAGGCAGCCCTGGGAGCGGGATGACATTTGCCCCCCAAAGCGGATGGGGATCGATCTCCTGGAGACGGTCCTCAACCCAGATACTGAGGGGGGCCTGCTAGGGAGCCTGGCCATTGAGGGCACTTTCACCAATCTCACTGGGAAGTCCCCTCCCAGAGTACAGCCCCGCCGGTTCTCAGTTGGCAATATCCACCTCCTTCTGGAGAAACCCCCCCTGGGTGGCCCCAGCTACGGAGGCCTCCTCAACCTCTTAGACCAGACTAAGGGCCAGAGGAATGTGGCAGAGAGTATCTGGCAATGGTGCTCAGACCCTACACAGTTTGTCCACGCCACTAGTGACACGGCGAGGCTCATGCACCAGGGCCCAGGCATGCGTCAACATGCCTTCCGGCTTGAGAAGCTGGTGACCCGGGCGAGGGAGGTGTGGGGCCGAGGCAGGCCCATGGAATAGGGTAGGGCAACAATAGGTCTTCCCCTGTCTCTGCAGTTTTTTGCCCAAATCTGTCACCTTCTCTCCCGCCTGTACCCTGCCTACCCTTCCTCTCTATTCTCCTGCTCATGGCAGTTACCACAATTGCCTTGCTAAATACCAATGGCTGCAGAGACTCAGTGAAGTGGACAGCCATCCTGGAGGGCTTGCAGCAAAAGTGGCTGGCGATCGCCTTCCTTCAGGAGACGCACAGCGACGTGCACGTTCAAACCGACTGGCATGCTGCCTGGAGAGGTCACTTGTTTCTGAGCCACGGCATCAACCTCAGCGCAGGAGTGGCGACCCTCCTCTCGCCGCAGCTGCAGTATGACTCGGCGGTGGCATGAGAGGTCGTCCCCAGCTGGCTGCTGACCGTCCATGTCACACTGGCACACCAGAGCTTGCTCCTCATCAACGTCTACACGCCCACTGATAGGAGAGAGAGGGTAGCCTTCCTAGAGACCCTGGGTGACCTCCTGTGTGACGCCAGCAAGAATGACGACCTGCTCCTTGTGGGCGGGGACTTCAACTGCACCATCGACGTCCTGCTAGACCAGACAGGGCCAGAGCCGCACCTGCTTTTGATCTGCAAGCTGCGGACCGTGCTGGAGGCAGCCGATCTCATCAACGCCTGGCGGGTCTTCCACGCGGACACGCGCCAATACACCTGGGCAAAGATGAGCGCTAGTGGGATCGCCATGTCCCGCCTCGACCACCTCTACATCGGCCAGCACCATCTGCTGTTACTGTGCGGCAGCCGCATCATCCCATGGGGCCTCTCGGACCATACCCGGGTCTGATGCGAACTGAGCCTGCCTGGCAGAGTACTCACGCAGGCCCCTTACTTGCGCCTCAACATCAGCCTGCTGCAGGACACCCATTTCAGGAACTGCTTTGCCCACCTCTGGAGGACCTGGGAGGCTGTGCAAGCAGACTACTCCTCCTGGCGGCTGTGGTGGGACATGGGGAAGATCCAAATCCAGGCATTCTGCCAGCAGTATTGCCAGCTGGTGGTGAGCAAGATCCGCCGCCACACCCAGGAGCTGGAGGAGGATGGGGCAGAGCTTGAGGCAGCCCTGCCCCATGTGGGCAATAATGTGGCACTCCTCGAGAGACTCTGGTCCCGCAAGAAATGCCTGAGGGAGCCGGCGGAAGATGCAGCCAGCGGCACGTGGGTACGTGCCCACTGCCAGGAGCTGGCAGAGGCTGACGCCCTGACCGGCTTCTTCTTCAGCCTGGAGAGGCGGCAGGCCACAGCAAAGACACTGGACCATCTCAAGACCCCGGAGGGACGGCTGCTCATGGACCCAGGTGAAGTGCAGGGGCATGCCGTTGCCTTCTATCGGGACTTGTTTGCAGCTGAGTCCATTTGTCCGCAGGCCACTCAGCAGCTGCATAAAGACCTGCCGTGCCTCGGCGCTTCACAGGTCGAGGCCCTGGAGCGTGAACTGTCCCTGGCAGAGCTCGAGGCTACTGTGGGGGGGCTTGCCTCAGGCAGAGCCCCAGGCCTTGATGGACTGCCCGTGGAATTTTACAAAGACTTCTGGCCCCTCCTTGGGCCCAGCCTCCTCCGCATCTTCCGCAAGAGCCTCGCCGACGGGACCCTGCCGACCAGCTGCCACCGGGCAGTGCTCACCTTGCTGCCCAAGAAGGGGGACCTCAGCTGCCTTAAGAACTGGCGGCCCATCTTCCTTCTGTGCGCTGACTATGAGATCCTGGCCAAGATGCTGGCGAACCATCTCTGCACCATCATAGCCTCCATCATCAGGCCCAAGCAGAGCTACTGTGTCCTGGGCAGGACCATCCAGGACAACCTGTTTCTACTGCATGACCTGCTCATGGCTGCGGAACTTTTTGGCCTGGATGTTGGCTTGGTATCCCCGGACCAGGAGAAGGCCTTCGATTGTGTTGACCACTGGTACCTGCTCAGCACCCTCGAGGCTTTTGGCTTCGGGCCACTTTTCACCGTGGCGGTCCGGGTCCTGCCCCATGACACCTCCAGCCTGCTCAAGGTGAATGGTGTGCTGTGCTCCCTGTTCCCAGTGCATTGCAGCATACGCCAGGGCTGCCCCCTGTCAGGCATGCTGTACGCCCTGGCCATTGAACCACTGCTGCACACCCTGCGACGTCGCCTGACCGGCCTACCCCTGCTACCGGCACCGGGCCCAACCACTGGCCCCCTACCCCGATCTGGCTGACGGCGTATGCAGATGATGTGACAGTCTTCCTGGGCAGCCAGGAGGATATGCAGGCCCTGGTGGACTGTCAACGCGCCTATGAGCTTCTCGCGTCTGCCTGCATCAACTGGGGCAGGAGCGACACACTCCTGCTTGGGATGTGAGCAGGCAAACCAACTCTGGACCTGCCGGAAGGCCTCGCCTGGCACCGGGAAGGCCTCAAATCCCTAGGAGTGTTCCTGGGGTCGCCGGCCTTTGCAGCTCGCAACTGGGAGGACCTGGCAGAGGGAGTGGAGGCCCGCCTTCAGCGCTGGCGCTTGCCCACCCTCTCTTACCGTGGCCGGGTCCTCATCACCAACAACCTGGTGGCGGCGACCCTGTGGCACCGCTGCACGGTGCTGGACCCTCCACTGGAGCTACTGGAGAGACTGCAGTGGCTCCTAGTGGACTTCCTGTGGGACAGACACCACTGGCTCCCGCGAGCTGCCCTCTACCTGCCCACCAGTGAGGGGGACCAGGGACCGATCGACCTGGCCAGCAGGGTGGCTGCCTACCGGTTGCAAGCCCTCCAGTGGCTCCTGTATTCCGAGGGCCACCTCCCGTGGCAGCAGCTGGCATGCCGAGTCCTGCAGCGAGTGGGAGGCCTCGGCTTTGACCGGGAGCTGTTTCTGCTGGACCTCACCTTCCTGAACGGGGCAGTCCTTTCCCCATTCTACTGCAGCATGGTGCGGGCCTGGCAAGCAGCCTTCCATCTCTGTCCCCCAGCCAGGCACCTGCGGTTCCCACAACTGCTTTGGGAGCCCCTGGTATACAACCCGGCCCTGCAGCGTGTCATGCCGAGCCTGGCCTCTGCCAGCCTCGTGGCTGCTCTCATCAAGGCACACACCACCTGCCTGGGGCACCTCCTGGACCCTGCTCTGTTGGACTGGCTGTCACCTGAAGCCCTGGCTGCCTGGCTGGCACTGTGTTCCCTCTGCACTGCATGCCGGCTTCTGCAAGCCATTAAGGCTGCCCTCCCGACGGAAGCAGCGACCACCCTGGAAGGTTATCTCGAGGCTCACCAGACCCTCCCTACCACAGACGCCACAGGTGATGCCTTCCCACCACTGCCTGTCATCCCAGCAGTGCCCAGCGAGCTGGCCAAGCCGCCCAACAAGTTTCTTAGGCTCCCTGTGCCCCTAAGAAGCAGTACAGGATGCACTTTTGGCACACTGCCCTGCAAGGGCCTCTATGTGTGGGTGGTGCAAACCCAGCATGCCCAGGTGCTGGCCAGCCACCCTGACACTGTGTGGCAGCAGTGCCTGGCGTGGCCCAGGACCCCAACATGGCGCACACTGTACAAGGCACCCACCGCCAAGAAGACTGGTGACCTGCAATGGCAACTAGTGCATGGCATCCTGGCCACTGGCACCTTTGTGTGCCACCTGGACCCAGTGGCCTCAGCAGCCTGCCCCTTTTGCCCAGGGGTGCTGGACGAGGACATTTTCCACGCTTTCCTCGACTGCCCCCAGTTGCAGCTGCTCTTTGCCACCCTCAGAGCGCTGCTTTAGGCACTGGGCCGGGACTTCTCGGAGGGCAACTACATCCACTCCTTCCCATACCGGGCGGCCAAGTGGGCCGCAGTCAGCCTGGCCAACTTCCTGCTGGGCCAGGCCAAGATGGCCACCCTGAAGAGCCAGCGAAACCAGCTCACCGGGACCGGGATGGTCGACGCCCTGCAGCTCCTCCACCTGCTGGTGTGGGCCCACCTCTCGCTTGCGTTTGAGCACGCAGTCCTGCGGCAGACAGTGCCCACCTTTGAGGAACGCTGGGCCCTCAAGGGGGCACTGTACCGAGTCGAGGCAGGACACCTGCTCCTTGCCCTATGACACCACCAGCTGCTTGAGGTGCAGAGATGCGTCTAGCATCCAGCTGAGACCTTGGACTTTGTTCATGCGGGCCAACCCCCGAGGCCCCCATGGGTGTCCAGAACTGTAAATATGTAAATAGTCCTTTTGTTCATTGTGGGTTTTTGTGTTTTTGTCAAGAGTGTACGGGCAGGCCTTGCAGGCCATGAGCCCGGGCTTTGTCCGTGAGGCCCAGATCTTCGGGCCAACCTGTACATACTCTCTACTGGCCCTGATTTGTCACCCTCCCTGGAATAAACGTCTCTTAAAAGTCAAAGTCTGTCTGTCTGTCTGTCTGTCTTTCAAATGAAACATAAAACTGAAATCCTGGCCACTTGTCAGCATTTAGGGTGCAGACAGAAGTGCAGCTCCTCACTGTAACTGAGAACGCTTTACAGGAAGTGTTCTGAGTTGCAACAATCCCCTGGACCAAAAAGAAGTTCACTGTTGGTTTTAGGGGAGGAGGGAATCTAGCTGCTGGCTGTGAGCCTGCAACCAGTTTCCCTTAACCGTGGCTCTTCTCTCCCAGCCTGTCCCTGTTTCAGAATGGGTGGGGGGGAAGGGAGCAGAGGGAATTTGTTCCAGGGGTTCCCCAGCTGGCACTGGAGGGTGAGGTGGGTGAATTGGAGTCCCTCCACCTCAGGGGGGCTCCAATACACCTCTCCCACCCTATAGTGGGGGCTGAAAAAAACTCCAGATCAAACACCCTCTGCTCCTTTCCCCGCTCGATTTCTGAAAACAGCGACAGCCTAGGAGGCAGCACAGACAAGTTACAGAAGATGCTCTGTTTTGAAACATCTTCATCTCACCCCTCTTGCAATGAGGGTTCAAATTTTCACCTGATCAGCCATTTTGAAGCAGTCTACAGCCATGCACTTTGTTCGTGGCTATAAACTGCTTTCTGTGGCCATATCAGGTGAAAATTGTCACTTCTGTCTGTGCCATTAACCTACATTGGCATTTTTGGAACAGCAATGGTAACCTTTCCAACTCAGTCTTGGGTACTTGTAATCACTTACTCAAGCCTCCATTTGTAATTAGATACATAATGAATTTCAGTTCTTATCCAAAATCGTTGTTGTTATATATGTAGTAAAACACTTTTTGCATTTTTGCATTTCAGTGACCATCTCTAAGGTGATTTTTATAAGATGCTTTTGCAAGGCATACTGGGTGAAAATGAGAAAAGGTTATCTATTATTGTAGTATGACCCATTTTCTCAGATCTAGTATCAATTTTCCAAATGTATATACAAGACATGAAGGGGAAAGCAACTCATAAAACTTTCTTTTAAAATACCCTTAATATTTTTTTTGTGACTGATCTATTAGTTACTATATTTACTTGTAAGAATTATATAAACTATGTGGATTACAATGCTGAAACAAAGTTATGAAGAAATGCGTATATAGGGTAATAGTACTGTATTTTTCAAAATCCAAGACAACTTCAAATTTAAGATGATTCCCCAACAATTAGATTCTATACATGAAAAATTATAATACTTTTAACATTTATTTTCCATGTAGAGAATCTAATTTATTATTGTAGGGTGGTTTTAAATTCATACTCCTAATGCTGTGGCAGGTAAATCAGCAGCAAGGACAAGGAGCATTCACTTACCCTTTGTCCTCCATTTCTGGCGATCCCCTTACTCCTCTGTGCATGTACCTGTCCCCTACCACATGCCCTTAACCCCTGCTCCCCCTGCCACTTACTTTCTGGGGTAGTTTTGACTCTGGGACCACAACTAGTGGTGCTGGCCCCAGCCCTGGTCCACCCTGGTCAGGCAGAAGCAGCCATGGAAGCTCTGGGCTTAGCTGTGTTAGGGCCAAAGCTGAAGGTAAGGGCTGTGGGGTGGCAAGTGACCATGGTGGTGGGGTGAGGGTGGTAGTTGCATGGCATCCTTCCCAAACTACACATTGATAGTCTCACCTGTGCACCCCTGCACCCCACAGTATCTCCTATACAACCCCATCCATCACATGGTCTCCCTCATGCTCTCTCCCACCATGAACCTCCTCCACCACCACACAAACCAGCCTGTCTGGGATCCCCAAGCCAGAGCTGAACTGCTATCTATCCCAAACCAGTACTTGAGTGTAAGATGATGCCTTTCCCCCCCTATTTAGATGGAGGGAGGGGGGAATACCTCATCTTAGATTCAAGTAAATACAGTAAATGAATGTAGAAAACTAACAGATTTCAAATAGTCTTTAATGACAGGACCAAACCATTGCTGCACATTTGAATAAGCCTCTGAAAAATATTGAACTTTAGATTCCGATCCAAGTTTTGTTTTTCAGGCCCTTCCTAGGTGTATTAATCAATCAATTGAATGCTGCAGTCTCCCACAATATTCTTGGAAGCAAGCTAATGAAGTACAAGTTGTATGAATGGACTGTAAGGTAGATAGAAAACTGGCTGGGTGGTTGGGCTCAAAGGGTAGTAATCAATGGCTAGAAGTGTAGTTGGCAGCCAGTATCAAGTAGAGTGCCCTGGGGTTAGTCCTGGGCCCAGTTTTATTCAATATCTTCATTAATAACCTGCAAGATGGGATGCAGTGCACCCTCAGCAAGTTTGCAGATGATACCAAGCTGTGGGGAGTAGTAGATATGCTGCAGGATAGTACTAGGACCAGAAGCCCAGGTAAGGCTGATGGTGCCAGCCCAGGTGCTGGCCTTAGCCTCTCCTACCACACCCAGGGCACTTTGCCATGCACCAAAGCACATGTGCAGGGGCATTCCCTGGGGACAAGTAGTAGTGGCAAAACTATGTACCACTGCTATTTGTCCCTGTGGAAACACATGTGTGTCCTCATCTGGATGCATCCATGAAGCTCAATAAAGACAAGTGCAAAGTCCTGCACTTAGGACAGAACAATTGCATGCACCAGTATGGGCACCAGTATAGGGTGGGGACAGACTGGCTAAACAGCAGCTCTGCAGAAAAGGAACTAGAGTTACAATGTGTTCTCGTCCATCCTCCCAGTCTCAGGCTATGGGCCGAGGAGGGAGAGGAGGATCCACATGGTCAACCAAAGACTGCGGCGCTGGTGTCGTCGGGAAGGCTTTGGCCTTCATGACCACAGCCCGCTCTTTCGCGAGAGAGGCAGTGAGCTGCTGGGAAGAGATGGCCTCCACCTCTCTCCCCTAGGGAGGAGGCTTTTCTCAGCCAGACTGGCTGACCTGCTCCATCGGGCTTTAAACTAAGCCCGCTGGGGGATGGGGGGACTACCACCAATGTTGGCCCGCTGAGCAATCTTTGCAAAGCCAGCAGGTCAAGGCACTTAAGGAAGCTCACCCCTGCCCCAGCCCTGGTAAATTCTGTGGGCAAGGAAGGAGACCACCAGGGAGCACTTGCCTGCCTGTACACAAATGCCAGGAACTTGGGGAATAAGCAGGAGGAGCTCATCCTCCTGCTCAATGCAAATAACTATGATGTCATAGGGATAACGGAGACCTGGCGAGACTCCACCCATGACTGGACCACGGGTATAGATGGCTATACGCTGTACAGGAGGGATCGTGTAGAGAAAAGGGGTGGGGGTGTAGCTCTCTATGTTAAGGAAAGCTACACGTCCCTGCAAGCCGATATTGGCGACCAGGGTGGACAACTGGAGACCCTCTGGGTTAAAATCCGTGGGGAACACAGCACAGGGGACACAATGGTGGGAGTCTACTACAGACCTCCCACCCAAAGTCCTGAGCTTGACCAGGAGTTTGCCCGGGAACTGGCTGAGGCCGCATGCTCCAGGACCCTGGTTGTCATGGGTGACTTCAATTACCCAGACATCTCGTGGGAGGATCGCTCAGCAAAATCTGAGCGGTCGCAAAGCTTCCTCTCATGCATGGATGACCTCTACCTGACTCAAGAAGTCTATGGGCCAAGAAGAGGCAAAGCGCTGCTCGACCTGGTAATGGCTACTGGGGATGACCTAGTCGGCAACCTAGCGATCAATGGGAAGCTGGGTGACAGCGACCACGAGCTGATCACCTTCACCATCCGCCGAAAACCTGGCAAGTCAGTCAGCAACACGGAAGTCCTTGACTTCAGGAAAGCCGACTTGGACAAGTTCAGGAGGCTTGTCAGTGAGGCCCTAAGGGACTGTAACCACAGGGAGAGGGGAGTTCAAGAAGAGTGGTTGCTCCTCAAGGAAGCGATCCTCAATGCACAAGCTAAGTCTATTCCACCTTGGAGGAAAGGCAGCAAGAGGGCACAGCAGCCCACCCTGGCTCTCCAGGGACCTAGCAGACCTCCTGAGGCTAAAAAGAAAGGCCTACAAAGGATGGAGGATGGGAGTCACCTCCAAGGAGGATTATTCTGCACTGGTCCGGTCCTGTAGGGAACACAACAGGAAAGCCAAGGCTGCAACTGAACTCCAACTAGCTTTGAGCATCAAGGACAATAAAAAGTCCTTTTTCAGATATGTGGGGAGCCGGAGGAAAAGCAGGGGCAACATTGGACCCCTGCTGAACCAGATGGGACAGATGACAACTGATGCCCAGGAAAAAGCCAACCTATTAAATAGGTACTTTGCGTCGGTCTTTCATCAGCCCCATGGGATGCCCATCCCCGCTACAGGGCCGGGATGTCCAGGTGAGGGTGATCCCCTGCCCTCCATTAATGCTGACCTCATGAAGGAACATCTTGAGAAGCTGGATACCTTCAAGTCAGCCGGCCCTGACAATCTTCACCCCAGGGTACTCAAGGAGCTGGCGAGCATCATAGCCCTGCCTCTAGCATGGATCTTTGAAAACTTCTGGCGCTCTGGTGTAGTGCCCGATGACTGGAAGAAGGCCAATGTGGTGCCTATCTTCAAGAAATGGAGGAAAGTGGATCCGGCTAACTATAGGCCCATCAGCCTGACTTCTATCCCGGGGAAGATCATAGAAAAGTTTATTAAAGAGGCCATCCTTAATGGACTGGCCGATGCCAACATCTTAAGGGATAGCCAGCACAGGTTTGTTGTGGGTAGGTCTTGCTTGACCAATCTCATTTCCTCCTACGACCAGGTGACCTATCACCTGGACAAGGGAGAAGAGATTGATGTCATATATCTTGACTTCAAGAAAGTCTTCGATCTGGTTTCCCATGATCACCTCTTGGAGAAACTGGCCAATTGTCGCCTTGGGTCCTCCACAATCCACTGGCTGGAAAATTGGCTCCGGGGTCGGACCCAGAGGGTAGTAATTGATGGAAGTCACTCATTTTGGTGTCCGGTGACCAGTGGGGTCCCCCAAGGCTCTGTCCTTGGACCCATTCTGTTCAACATCTTCATTAATGATGTGGACACTGGAGTCAGAAGCAGACTGGCCAAGTTCGCCGATGACACCAAAATTTGGGGTAAAGCATCCACACCAGAAGACAGGCGGGTGATCCAGGCTGACCTGGACAGGCTCAGCAAGTGGGCGGACAAGAATCTGATGGTGTTCAATGCCGATAAATGCAAGGTTCTCCACCTTGGGAAAAAAAACCCGCAGCATCCTTATAGACTCAGCAGTGCTATGTTGGCTAGCACTATGGAAGAAAGAGACTTGGGGGTCATCATTGACCACAAGATGAACATGAGCCTGCAGTGCGATGCTGCAGCTAGTAAAGCGACCAAAACGCTGGCTTGCATCCATAGATGCTTCTCAAGCAAATCCCAGGATGTCATTCTCCCCTTGTACTTGGCCTTAGTGAGGCCGCAGCTGGAGTATTGCGTCCAGTTTTGGGCTCCACAATTCAAAAAGGATGTGGAGAAGCTTGAGAGAGTCCAGAGAAGAGCCACGCGCATGATCAGAGGTCAGGGAAGCAGACCCTACGATGACAGGCTGAGAGCCCTGGGGCTCTTTAGCCTGGAAAAGTGCAGGCTCAGGGGTGATCTGATGGCCACCTATAAGTTTATCAGGGGTGACCACCAGTATCTGGGGGAACGTTTGTTCACCAGAGCGCCCCAAGGGATGACAACTAGGTCAAATGGTCATAAACTACTAAAAGACCATTTCAGGCTGGACATAAGGAAGAATTTCTTTACTTTCCGAGCCCCCAAGGTCTGGAACAGCCTGCCACCGGAGGTGGTTCAAGCACCTACATTGAACACCTTCAAGAGCAAACTGGATGCTTATCTTGCTGGGATCCTATGACCCCAGCTGACTTCCTGCCCTTTGGGCAGGGGGCTGGACTCGATGATCTTCCGAGGTCCCTTCCAGCCCTAACGTCTATGAAATCTATGAAATGGACAATAAGCTGAATATGAGACAACAGTGTGTCCTTGTTGTGAAGAAGGCTAATGGTATACTGGGCTGCATTAGTAGAAGCATTGGCAACAGATCAAGGGATTATTCCCCTCTATTTGGTACTGGTGATGCCACATCTGGAGTAGTGCATCCAGTTTTGGGCCCCCCACTACAGAAAGAAGGTAGACAAATTGAAGGAAGTCCAGCAGGGGGCAACAAAAATAGTTAAGGTTCTGTGGTGCATGATTTCTGAGGAGAACCTGAGGGAGCTGGACTTATTTAGTTTCAAGAAAAGAAGACTGAAAAATGATGTAATAACAGTCTTCAACTACCTGAAAGTGGTTCCAAAGAGTATGGACCTTGACTGTTCTCAGTGCTGGTAGATGACGGAACAAGGAGCAATGGTTTCAAGTTGTAGCAAAGGAAGTTTAGGTAACATATTAGGAAAAACTCTCACAAGGAGGCTGAAGTATTGGAACTGGTTACCCAGAGAGGTTGTGAAATCTCCATCTGTGCAGGTTTTTAAGACCTGGCTAGACAAAGCCTTGGCTGGGATCATCTAGCTGGGGATGGTCCTGCTTTGACAGGGAATTGGACTAGAACTGCTGAGGTCCCTTCCAATCCTAATTTTCTATGATTCTATGGATTTTATAAAAAATATTTTCAATTTGTTCATATTTACAGCCCTGACATTTTTTTTAAAAGGTAGCTGTAGGCAAAAGGTTAGGTATCTGTATCTCTAAATCTCTGTATTCAAACTCACGTTAGGATAAAAAAAAACTCAGATATGACTTTTTGAGACTATTATGAGGCTTATGAATTTACTCAGACTTTGTAACGGTTAAAGAAGGTAATGCTGTATCTTTTAATGTTTCTTGGCATTTCTCAGTTTTGACTATCATGCATATGTCTTTAAAAATGTTCACATACCTAGAAATGTATCACTAGGCTTACTGTAAAAATTGTCAGTCAACAAAGTTATCTCTTGAGGAATACAGGTCTTAATATTACCCATAAAATGAAAAGAGACCATCCTACTTGTCCTCACATAAAGATTTCAAAGACTTTCCCTGTTCCAATTTTTCATCCTTGAAAGGATCAAGGGTGCCAAGGATATTTCTATATAGTGTTTTTAAATGGTCATGCCAATGTTATTTCTGTAGTTTATCACAGTATGACAGCCTAGCTCCTATTCAGGCATCTCTCTGTACCCAGAGGAGAAGTCCTCTTTCATGTTACATGAAATAGGAATGATCACTCATCTATGATGATGATGAGTAAAGATCAAAAAGCTTCAGGAATTCAGTTCAGCTGAATCTAGAACAGGTACATATCAAACTTGCATGAGACTCTTATTATTTTCATTTATGTCTTCACTGTTAGGAACCCTAACTGTAACCCTCCCCAGCCTATACATCAAGACAGCTATGCCTAATGTATAACTTTTTAAGCATACCTTTGCCAACTGACCACAGGCTGTTCAACTCCCATACTCCAGAGTGCGGCTTGATGACTTGCCTCTTTGTTCCTGCTCTCTAAACCTAGACTTCAAAACATGAGCTCATTACTGTTTTCTGACTCATGATTCAGATCTGTTTTGCTTATGGTCCTAACCATCAGGTGACACGAGCTACACCCTAGTTGTTTTGCATGCTCACATTAACCCATGCTGTTCCTCTTGGTATATAAAACCCTTCCTCTGAAGGCCCAAATAGGAACCTGCAATGACTCTTTAGTCCTTCTGAACACTTCTCCCATCTTTGACATAGCCTACTCATATCCCTTACACCTTCAAATATTACTGCTAAGAAGATCTTTTAAAAAATAGATTCTTCCAGATTACTGTCACATACATTGTTGGGGCATATACATGATAGAAAACATTCCAGAATTTATATAGAAAGCACAAGGAAAAATCAGCTGTATCCTTCAAGACTTGACAAGAAAGCACGTGGGGGGGGGACAGAGAGGGATTCTTACCTGATGTGGGGACACAAAAGTTCCCACAGCATTTGTGGGGGAGGCTACTGCTCCACTCCATACCATCTGGATCTGCCTGAACTATATTTGCTGTTTTCCACTCATCCAGATTCCAGGGCCTCACCCAACCTTTGCAAGTTCTCCAAGAACACAGGCAATAGCTTTGCAATTACCTAAGCCAGTTCCTTGAGTACTTAAGAGTGAAGTTTGTCCAGCCATAAAAACTTAAAACATGCATCTTTAAGTACTCTTCAACTTGTTGTTTCCCTACTCTCAGCTAATTTTATTTCTCCCTGAATAATGCTGCATGATCCAAGACTTGTGAATGATTTGTCAAAGTAATAGCAGTGGTGTCTGTACTGAATCTTAGGTAACAATATCTAACAAAATAGTTATATAATATTACATGCCTTATTTTCTCTTCCTACACTGAAAGAACCTACAAAAAGCCAAAAGATGCTGAGACTGTAACAAGAGTTAGATAGCTTGCAGCAGCTGTTTCATCTCAGAACAGTGAATATGTTGGCACTCCCTTTGCCCATCTATTTCCAATCAAATCCATCCCTAGGACAGTTGTGGAGTAAGATAGGAAATCTGCATAGTGAATGAAGGCTAAACTTGCAAAACTTCATATTTAGATGTATTTTCAAATATGCTACAAAGCAGCCTAAAACAGCTTGTTGGGCTGGTCACCTAAGCATGTGGATGATTATCATTTTAATGGTTAAGTATTTGAGTGTGGCTTTTTTTCCTGTGGGCCAGATACTTTATTTTTATTAATTTTTTTGTACAAGAAGTAGAGAGCAGTAGGGTCTATGTTTTATCAATTTTTTGGTAGAAAAAGGGCAAATTTACTTTACTGAATTTATCTGAATCAAAGGATCAGTGAAATAATTAATTGTAATTAGCACATTAAATTAGACCTTTAACCAGTCAACAGCTATAGAGTTTCCAGGATACTTGCAGGACATTTGGTTTAAGAAAGGAATCGCAATGTTAACATCAGAAAGCAGGGTGAAGATAAATACATAGAAATAAATTTCTTTTTTGACCACACAGGTAGAATAAATTTTCATACAGATTGTGGCAATGTATTAGTTTGGTTCTCTATATAGAGATGTGCAAGACAGGCACTTGACCAGTCACAAGAAAAAAAGTGTAGGCCTTTTAGGTGGCCATATTTTTAGCTTTTCAAAAGACAATAGCTTATCCAAAGTGTCGTAAAGAAATCCAGTCACAATTATGTAAATGCAGAGTTCTGCTATAAAAGGGAGCTGCATACATATGGCACAAATCTCTACAGGTATTCACAGGCTTTGTTTTAGTAACTTTATCTCCCTTGCAGGGTCAGTACAGCAAAGAACAGGTAAGAGATTCCATCTTTTTTTCTTGGGTACTGGCAACCAAAATGATTATTTGATTTATAATCACTTGCACCTGTACACAACCAAAGAAGGCAATAACTTGGCAGAGGTGCCCTGAAAGGAATCATTCGACCTGTAGAACCATTATTACTTGTGGTGATTGTTATTCATGCACCTGACTAGACCTCTTAGGCATACACCATGATCTAGAATATCACTAGTTGCCTATTAGTGAGGTAACACCGTTCTGCCAAGTTCTGTTCAAGCATATAAAAAGAAAAAATCCGGTCATCAAAGACATTGTAAAAGATGTAACAGATTAATAATACAAACAGCAAGCCAAGGTAGGAAGAGGGAAACAGAATAAAAATAAATATTTAATGACATAAGAAGGAAAGACCCAGCTTGACTTTCAGATCCTAGGTTGAAATTACAGTATACCAAGATAAAGGAAAACCTTTCTCAATGCACATTTACTAAGCATATTTAGTATGGAAATTACTGAGACAATAAAAATGGGTCCCCACCATGCCATAAGCTTCTTCACACAGTGCTCAATTTTTGTTGCTTTATAGATTTTCTCTCCCTACCTTCCTATCAACCATTCCCTCCAAAATGTAGATACAGTCACAGAGCCTCCAGTTCTATCTGTATGCTGTTGTTATCCAGCTCTTAAAGTCCTCCATCTCCAATCACCTTGATTTCCCAGTGCTGGTTCTAGAAAAAGGCTCTGAATTATAACTGCTTTGCTTAAACTGGTGTGGAGGATTAGAATTAGTTTTTATGGCTCTTTCCAGTGATCACCCTGTCTCCTCCCCTGTTACCCCAGTAGATTACCACCTGGGTCTTGCCATGGTCCATAGTGGTGAGGACTCCAAACCCTTTTACTTCATTTGACTCATTGTTCTGGAGATTCTACCTTTCCTTTCTCATTTAGAACTCATGATTTATCCATCCTTCTATCACCTGCAGGCTAGATAATTGTAATATGATATTTGAAGACTCTATTTCATAAGCATACAAAAGTTCTAAGTCCTGCAGGAAGTGACTGTGCACATCATGGGACAGACCATGATGAACACTTGACTCCTATTCCCCTTTCCATGAAGCACAACTTTTATGCTTCTAGCCCATTCCTATATGCCAGTCAAAATGTTTATTTTCAGCTTCAAAATATCTAATAGCCTGCGATGTGGCTAATCAGAGTTAGCTAATGAGAGATTCTCCCACGAGCAATTAAAAACCCAGAGGAAAAAGCAGAAAGTGGTGTGCTGGGGGAAGGAGTAGTTTGCAGTGGGAAGATGAACTGGAACTCAGATAAGCTTGTTACCAAGAAAGGGTCAAGGTGGTGATGATATTCTTCCCTCCCCACACTCCATGCTGTTACATTGCTTTCTTAGAGGCATTGAGTGTTGGCTGTGGCCAAGGATAGAGATTTTGATGGGGGTGTGTAATGTTCCTGATGGGACTTAGAGCTGGAGTTTCCTGGATAGAAGGTCTTTCCACTCAGGGCCAGACTGATCACTATATTTGGGGTCAGGAAGGAATATTACTCTATTCTCAGATTTGGTGGCAGGGCTTTGCCTTCCTCTATACTGCAGGGCATAGCCCTGTTCCTGGGATCTGTTGAGCATATATTTACAGTCTTTACAAAAACAGGATATTGGTTGCTGTGGTTGCCTTGCAGATTAGGGTGTTATGTCTTGTACTTGTGTCAGGACTGACTGTGTAGTTTTGCTAAAAGGTTAAACAATAGATTTGAACAGGATGGTTTTGCTGGGGATGATCCTGCCTCAAGCAGGGTGTTGGGCTAGATGACCTATGGTGGTCCCTTCCAGCTCTATTTTTCTCTTATTCTAGGATGATACTGGACTGGGACTAAAGGGCCTCTCCTACCTCCTGGAGAAAGGCCAAAAACTCTGTTTGCTCATTTGTGTAGTTGGTATAAAGACTGTATTTGTGTTTAGAGAACTGACTGAGGAGTTCCCAAGGAAGCAAAGCCAGCCTGCAAGGCAGCAGGCCTGCCAACCTACTCACGGGGGCCTTTTCAATAAAAAATAGCTCTAGAACACGTTCCCTTCTATGGTCCATCCAAATCCAAGGATAGGAATGCATTGCTCAGTAGTACACATGGTACTGTTAGGTCTGGCATTTTTTGTTTTTGTTCTGTTTTTCTCTTGCAATTCAGGACATATGGCCATTTTTCCACTTAGTGAGAAGGGAAGGATTTTGCCAATACTGTGCTGATTTGGGTCTGATTGTAGGTAACATTTAGTTTTAGCTGAAAGTCCAACAAAACTGATTCTGCCCTAGTAATAAATAGTTCTCCATTATATGTTTCTATTCAGTGGAAACAGAATCAAGCCTTAGATGCCCTAGGGACAGGTACAGTGCAAACAAACAAGATGTTTATATACGTTACCCTTATACCATCACAACATTTCATAAAGTATAGTACATCTTGTTTTGCAGGGTGACCTCCTGCTGACTTCCTGTTACAAACGAACATAATTAATTCCTGAGGAAAAGAGAAGCTCCTAACACCATAGTGTAAAAACCCAGGCTCCATTATCAAATAAAAATTCCTTACAAAAATCAAATTTTAGGTTCATTTAGGGCAGGGAATATTTCATCATCATATGTCTAAGTACAGAGCCTAGCATTCTTGGGCTACAGTTGCTTTTTGAGGGGCCGTAACTGCCACTGTAGTAGACTATAATAGAAATCATTACTGAAGCAAGTCGATTTTTCTCATGAGAAGCTTTTGCAAGTAAAAATGGCCTTTATTTACGAATATTTTTATGGTGCAAAATTGTTAATTGTATCCATTTAAAATTATTTCTCTTGCCATATTTTTACAATAGTTTTTTATGAAAATAACTTCCAAATTGTTTACCAGGTTTTTCTTAATTTACCAAAAACTGTTTTCTCAATAAAAAGGATTTCTTGATTAACAAGATTCTTAAAATATGATTTTAAGCAAAAGTAGCTGTGAAAAGTATTGCCAGAAATCTCATGGAGAATGGCTCAATTTTAAATCTGATAAAAGTAGGCACCTTTGTAATCTTCTGACACATCATTATTGTGAATTGAAACAAGTGGAAATGATTTTTGTTTGCTTGATAAAAGCCAGTTTGGCCATAATTTCAAAATGAGATTCCTAAATCCTGGAAAGGAAGCCATGTTGCCACCTTTATAGCAGCCTACAGTGTCCACACATATGCATAACTGGGACGGAGTGCCTAAGAGACCTCCATGTGTGCAGTTGGGGCCACCCAAAGATGGCTCTTGCCTCATTATTAGGAAGGGGTACACTAGAGCAGGTGTGAATGCATGGGGTACACACACTTCACAGCTGCAGTTCTGCGTACAGCCTGGAGGCAGTGTAGTCACGCCCTAAGGCCCACGCAAACATGCCTACATTACAGAGCTACTTCCCACCCTACTTAGGCTGCCACGGCGTCTTTTGAACCAGGCTTTCCTTCAGGAAGGCAGCCAGGGATAATTAAGGCAGTTTGTATACTATATTTATAGCTGCAAGTGTTTTTAAGGCAAGCGGGGCTGTTGTGATCATCTAGTCTGTTTTTTTGCACAGCAAAGGCCATAGAACCTCATCCAGTAATTTCTTTATCAAGCCTGTACCACACATCAGCTCTCTTGATCTGTTCATTGCAAACCTCTTACTGTAGTTTTTTTTTGTTTGTTTGTTTAATAAAACTGCTATAAGGTATGATTTAGCTACTATTGTGTGATGAAGTAGTTAAGGACTGTATCACCATGTTCAGACAAAGGCAACTTGTAGTATTAGATTTATGTAGCTGTGGTGCAAAACGAAGTCTTCAAGAGCCTAAAATTATCAGTAACCTCTGGTAGAAAGGGAGGGGAAAGGAAAGTGCATCATCTCCATATTCCAAAATCTCAACACCCTCCTAAGCACAAATCAAAAAGGGGCCTTTCATGCAGTATCAGATTCAAAAAGGTGCTTCTTTCCCTTGACCCATCAACATTTGTTTCCAAACTAATAACTTCAGCAGACTGATTGTACGCTAATGATATAAAAGATTGCCACATGATGAACACTGGTGGGAAAAATTAGGAATGCATAAAAAGAAAGCAGATCTGCTATTTAATAAAATAGAAGCCTCAAGAAACCTGTAGTGCGTGCACAGTTCATTTTTACAGGAATGACCATGCCATCCCAGTTTATTAGGATTTGGTACTGGAGTCTATAGAACTGTCAGTTTTACAACAGAATGTAGGTCTATTTTGCCACAAACTATTTATAGATACTTACCTTACAATTGTATTGTGAAGCAGAAAGCCCCAAGCCTACAATCTGTTCTATGATTTGGAATTCTTTGGGCCCCCACATAAATTCATGGAATTAATTCTATGAAGGCATTGGGGGGGGGGGGGGGTCCATTAAGACTGAGCTGCTTGCATAACTGGGAGTTTATCCTTTAACAAGGCCTAGAGATCATCTGAAGGAAGGTGCTGAAGTAGTGCAGACTAGGGATTTTATTACTATAAATTAAGCATATCTGGCACATAATTTATTGATTATACAAAAACATAGAACAGGCCATCAGACTAGCAGTCCCAAAATGGAAATTATTCTTTTGAATACAAATGAAAGACATTTAAAAATACTGAAAACAAACAAATAAATAAAATTCCCAACAAAAAACATTGTTTCTAGATAATTTATACAGATACCTATGTGTTGTTATTTTTTTTCTTTCTTTTTTTCTTTCTTTATGAATTGGATTCCTAATAGAATTATTGAAAGTTGCCTTTTGGGTCAAAGACTAGTCTTTATCTACTTAATCATTCATCCCTGCTTGATTAATAGACTTTTTAAACAGAGTCATATATTAATAATATAGACTTTAACTGGGTGTCTCGATCAAAGAGCAGATTTTAGAAGTTGATTGGTTTGTATCCTCTAGGCGTGTGATAAATGTCTGGAGATTTTCTTGTAATCTTTTTTTTTTTTTTTTGGTCAATCTTTTTTCATTCTGAGATTCATTTCTCTTTTAAGCATTGTCACATGAATATTTAAAGCAAGAAATATAATAATTTCAATGCTTTTCCTCCAATGGAAGGCCCCTAAAGAAAATAGATGTCATCTACTGCAAATCTCTTTGTTATGATATTTAAATAATTGTTTTGATTCACCTATTATACAATAAACCCTTGATTATTGGGAAATGTGGACTAGTTACATCTTCTGTAGAAATAGGATTAAGGATTTGAAGTTTTTTCCTGTCTTTTTCTTTTTTTTAATCCTCAAACATAAAATTATTATACAGTTAACTAAAGCTAGAAAATTTTAACAATATGAATCCCATTGGAAGATGACATTTTCTTAACATCTTAATGTTATGTGGGAAATGCACGTAATATTATTATTAAGCATATTTCGGGGGGGGGGATCTAAATAAAGTATTCCAGTGCTATTAACCTAGACTGTTTTGGGGTTTATTTAGAAATTACTTTGTTTTATTTTATAGCCTCTTAAAAAGCCAAAATTAGGGGAAATTTTCAACTATTTAAAAATTAAAGATTTGATTTACCTGTTTAGATTTTTTTTTCATTTTGTTTTGGGGAAATTTTGATAGTTTTTAATTCCATATTTGGAACAAAATCAAGTTTTAATCTTGCTGTATTTCCCATGAAAAAGAATTCCATCTCATGCCTGGCTCCATTATTAATATTAATCACAATAATACAAGTACAAGCACTTTAAACACTTCAAAACTTGTCAAAAGGCCAAAATAAAATGATCATGTTCCTGATGATGATCTGAGCTACAATACTCTGTGTGCCCTCACATGTAGAAACACTTACTACAATGAATGATCCCATTGAAGTTCACATAATTGGGACTATTTGCATATGAGCAAGTGCTCATGATTGTGGTTAAGAGGTGTACTGCCTGACCCTGTGTGAAAAGAAGGCACTTCTAATCCACAGTGTGGGCTATTATAGAAACCTCTGCACTTGTTCCACATACAAAAAGTCCACTGTTATTGGTAGCATTTCCTAACACAATCCCACAAGCCCAGAATCTTACCCATGAAAAGGTCCCATTTTGTTCCTGAATGCAGCTGAGAATTCCTAGAAGGCAATCATCAGTATCCTAACGCCTAGTAACTGGCTTTACAGGATGCTGGGGTAGAAAGGTATTTGACTGCAAACAGGTGTCACATTTATCCCTGGATAAACTGTTTTATCCCAGGACAAAGTACAGTCATACAGAGATCCACATATGTTGTTCCAGGATAAATCCTAGAAAAGTGTTGTAGATAAGTGGTAGTAACAGTTTATCCTAGGATATCGCAAAACATGTTTGTGTAGGTATCCCAGGACTGCATCATTAAATCAATAGCAGAAAAGTGACACTGCATTAAGACATTCTCTAAACAATGATTAGATGTTTTATATGAGTACATGCCAATCCCAGAATATTTTTGTTCAGAGACAAACAGAAGTACAACTTATCCAGGGACAAATGCGATGTCTGTTCCTAGCCTTGGTGCCAGTGATATCTCCCTTGATGAAGTTGATGATTCAGCCTACTGAAACCACAGAGATTTGTATGCTGCTTGAATAGGAGAATATTTCTGGAATTCAATTACATGCTTTTAATATGGAGCATTATTTCCAGGAAGCTATTGTTTCTACTTTAATTATGTTTAGTGAAATTCAAAACATCAGACATAGCTAATTTATATTGTATGTCATGGCAGGCAAATCCTGTTTTCTTTACTCTTGCATCTAGTTTGTAAGATATGGGAATTAAATAGCAAAAAATGCCTTGGCATGTGGTAAAAGGCAGATCAAACAAGAGTGGAGTTGTACATGTAGAAATGGATTTGAATTTTCCCTAAATTCAGAAGTGTTCAGATTCACTGATCTACTGTAGGCACATTTTGAGATTGTAAAGGTCATCAAATTAAGATCTAATCCTACTTTAAATCTAGCATAAATGTCTGGGACTGGTCTGTTTGCAAGGTTTTATTTATGCTTTCTGTAATTCAACACCTCTGCCCATTCATATCTTAAAGAATGGCGATTTTCTAGTACAGTTTTTTAAAACTTTCTATTGATTTTCTATTTTTTTACTCCTGTACCTATAGTAACAAACATGCTGTTCAGCTATTAAAAAGCAACTACTTCAGGTAATTTTGATTTCCTGTGTCATGAGGTGTGAGAATAAAGAAATAAAAAGATATGGATTTAAAAAAAATAATCACTTTCTTTTTCTGGAGGATACAAATTATTCTAAGGAACAATATTTTGGTGCCATAAATGGATCACTTTTGTAAAAGAACCTCTTCCCCTTCCCTCACCGCACCTAATCAAGGTAGAGGCAGCAGGACAGAGGAAGCTAGCAGAGATTTGCAGGATGTCTGAACCCCACAAGAAGAAATTAGAAACTGCATAAATGGTTGTAATACACAAAGTTGCTTAGAGGGAGCAATCTCTAGAGTTCCAGAGAAGCTCAGAGAATGCTCATAATTGTTGAACACTTGCACAATCTACTCCAAGTGCTACCACTCTTTATTGACTCACCTGGACACTGCTTACAAAGGGAAGGAGCTTTGAAATGGTAACTCTTTTTAACCAATTTCCTAGGTTTTTACAGTGGACTGGTAAGGAACAAGGGTCACAAAAAAGATTACTTTATTTCCTTAGTGGGTATACCTGGTATATATCACCATGCTTAGCAGCACTTATCTTTGAATTAGTGCAAACTTAATCATACTACTGATGCTTCTAGCCTGTTTTTCTATCTTCCACTGAGACTTTGGATGAAAGTGCAAACAACCAACCAATAAACATAGCACTAAAATTTTGCAGTCAGTTTTGGACTGTTGGTTGTATTGAGGGCCAAAAGGGAAAATAAAAAATTCCTTTGTGTTCCCTGCAAGTGATCTGAAGAATAAGATTTAAATACCTTTCATTTTAGCAATTGCTAAAAATTGCTTATGGAATTGAGGCTGGCAAAAAGTTTCTGTTTAAAATCTGTTTTCAATCAATAATAATATCTTAGAAAATTTGTTTTGGGGGCTGACATTTTCCATGTTTGATCTCTACCCAAAGTTGATTTTCATTGTTGCTGAACGAAAGCCTTATAAACTTTCAATAAACTTTATGTTGAAGACTAGGGTCAGATAAGGGCAGTCTCCAGGAGAGTTGCCATGACATGGTTTGCTGTGGCTCCCTCCCCACTCTGTACCCGTATTTATATTTGCATCTGCAATGGAATCCTCTTCTATTTTAAAGAGGTTGTGCTAATAGAAGCAAGGGATTACCTACTCCTAGCCCATTACACATGATATATTATCAATGAAATCCCGGCCATCTGCCTTGCCTTTTGTCACAGAAGGATTTTTCTGTTCAGGTGCTGTTAACAGCTCCCTTAACCAGGGTTTGTAAGTCAATACCCCATTCAGGTTCTCCAAGTCATTATTTCAGGCTTTCTGCAGACTTGGGTAGCTGCTGCAGTTTGTATGTCAGGTTCATGCTTTTAAGATCTTCCTCACAGCCGAGAGGGTTGGAAATATACTTTTTAAAATGAAAGCCAATATCTTGGTGTAATCGTTTTACAGCAGGAGCTGGAGTCCAAGGTACTAGCCTCAAGTGCATATGACTAAATGAGGTCCTGTATATATAGATATTAATGGCAGTGTAATTAGAGTGTTACAGTTTTATCAGTGGTAAATTTGGGATCACTGTATTACTTTCTGACTTCTTTTTCATTTTAATTGTTCATATATAATAGTGGATGAATGCACTTATTTTGTTTAATTATGGCAGCTTGCATACTTCCAAATATAATTTGGTTTTCATGAAATTCTGTCCTTGATTCATTCATCTCTACAGGTTTCTGACTTGGATCCTTTGTCTGAAATCCAGAGACAAGCTATATCGTAAACTAGGAGTTTCATTTTTATTATTTCAAACATCTTGCTTTTTTTTAAATAAATTGCTTTGTGCTTGGTGAAAACTGTACATAAAGAATAAAGTAGTAGTAGTCAAAAATAAATTTTGGCTACAATTCTATGCTCCTTTTTGCTTTTATAGTCATGGCAGCAGCAGTAAGAACATATGTTTGAAAGCACGTGATATTCCTTTGCTAGGAATAGTTCTCTGTATAAACTGGAAATATTTAATTCCCTCCGTCACCTTTCTTTCCCCTTCGTGACTGGTACTATTGTTTTTCTAGTGAGTATTTCCAAGGTTATTTCCATTCCTCAGAAGGGTGGCCTCCTACAGAAATGCCCCCTATTCCTTTCACCCTCAGTTTCTGCTTCTCTCCTCCTCAAGAGCTGATTCTCCTACTCTTCTATCCTACCCCACTAGGATTGTCCTCTGCGTTCTGTTGGTTCCTCTCTCAGTAGGATCTCAGAGAGAGTAATCTGCCAGTCCAAAATGTTCTTTTTGTCTTTTTAATCCACCTGCCTTCCCCTAAGCTTAGATGCCTTGCTGCAAGAAATATACAAACCAATAAAATGGATGGTATTGACATCATCTGCTTACTTAGGGATTAGAGCAAGCTACCTTTCAATGATCCAGATTTAGCCTCAGCTCCTGTACTAATTCAATGTTGTTGGATTTGAGAGGTTATTCTGTAAGTGCCACAGGCACAGACTGCGTAGAGGTGAATTTTGAAAGCCAAAGGGGTAGAACCAAAAGTTGTCCCTAGCACAGGAAGTGTGTTAGCTGTAGGAAAAAAAACTGAAGAAAATGAGTGCTTCACATGAGTGCTATCAACTCAACAAAGACTTCACTAATAGTAAGAATGCAGCTGGAGGCAATGAATGAGAGAGTATACACAGAGCATTGGCTATTGTCCATTTGGGCTTTTTGGTTGCTTTTGATGCTGAAGTTGTTGTTAGCCTGGTAGCATCAGGATTTACTTCAGACACTGCTGGAAGCAAAAGCATTAATATGTGTTTTTGATGAAATTGTGTTAACCCAGGCAATAATTTGTGCAGAGATGGCTCATGATGGTTAGCACTTTAAGAAACACTAGCCAAGATGGCATTTCAGTTATTCTAGTTTTATTTAAATATTATATGAGGGGATAGCAGGGACATGAGAGAGATAAATAGAGATTATGTAGTTCAGTTCACCGAGATATATAGGAAGTGTTTTGTCTCCAGTGTCTGCATGCCTGGGGAAACTTTCCATGTAGACATTAGAGATGTAGCCTTTGCTATAAAAATTAGGAACCAAATAGCCCACCAGTTTGCAATCTTCAGGTGCATGGCTCTACTCACTGGCTACTGGTAGCATGGGGCACTAGCTGTGTTGAAAGAAATGGGTATAAACTTAAAGTAACGCCAGTTTATCTTCTTTCCTGTTCTCTGTTCTTTTATCAGGGATCCCTTAAGGAGGGACTAGATCCAATGCCTTATATTGGGTAGCATAGAGCTGACCCAAAATTGGGGTTTCTGTTTATTGTTTTGTTGTTGTTTTATTTCAGTCCTCAGAGTGAAATCAAAGCCGTCTGACATTTCAAATGAACTGGAGACTCCCTGTGCTTTTCATCTCCTCTGCGACAGAGGTCTTCCTGCCAGCTCCTCTGCTAACATCAGTGGCAACTACTAATTTTACTGGACAATTTCAGAGAGACTCCCAACTATCTCACCTTAAGGAAAAGATGACTAGGTAGTGTTAGCTTCCAGTGTCCCTGGCCTGGAGCAGGCACATCCAGAATCCTTTATAACCCTGTCTTGGGTTAAGCAAAAGTTAATCAAAACAAGGATGTTTCTAATTCTTTTCTTGCCATTTGTATTTGAACATCTGTCCCATGCTCAAAATACTGGCCTTTCTAATAAGCTAGTAGCTAGAACAAAACTCAGTTTTGTATTACAGAACACAAAGACAATGGAAACAAAGAAAAACACTAAATACAAGTTTAAACACTACCAACTACAAGGCATAGTTTATAGATTGCACCCTCTTGAGGAGGCTTCACCCATGCCCAGGCAGTCTGGGACTTGGGGCTCACTCAAAAGGCAGTTCCAGAGGCTTGTGCCCTTGTACCTGCCCTTCACCAATGGGCTGGAGGGGGGCGGAGGGGAGGGGGGAGGTCCCTGGGGTCCCTGGAAAGTCCTTTGAAGCTGTTCCTTAGGTTCACTGGGCAATGGGAAACTGCTAGAGAGGATGGACCTTCTGCATTGCAGGGGGCCCTTCATTGCTCCATGTGAAGCTGTAGGGTAATCTCACTTCCATGTGGTGGCCTTGAGGAGGTAACTGCATCTTTCATCAGTATGCCACACTCCTAAATTACTAGTCCCACTCTCTGCTGGCGGGGGGTGGGGCGGGGCGGGGCGGGAGGGAATATTGAAGGAGAGATCAGGCCTATCTGCACTGAGGCCTGAAAAAACAGCAAGTGGTGCCAGGTATCACCCTGCCTCAACTAAACTGTGTTTAGCTAGCATGGTTACCAACCCAGAAGTACAGGCAGCATACCCAGAAAGCCGGTGCTTCTCTCAGTGCCCCCACATTCTTAGAGGCAGCACCAGTCATTGTCCCCCACTTCCTGGCCAGTGAGGGCCAATCTCAGAGGGGGCACATGCCCCCCTGTGTCCCCCCTACTCATTGCCCACGCCCCCCCACACACACACAGTGAGGGAGGGAGTGGGGCAGGGACTGGGATGAACGGGGCCCCAGGCCAGGGTGGGTCAGCTCACTCAGGGCATGGGGGACAGCACAGTTCTCCACTGTAGCACGCACCCCCAAGGGAAGCATGGGGGGCACGTGCCCCCCAGATTTGTGTGCAGAGCAAAGGTGGCCTGGGGCTCTCTGTGCCCTGCTGCCTTTCCCTCAGGAACCATGCAATGCCATTGTGTCTCCTGCTGCCTGCTGAGTGCCTCTAGGAGCCATGAGCGGGCAGTAGGAGGCACACTGGTGTCACATGGCTCCCAAGGCAAAGGCAGTACTAAGCAGGGTGCAGAGAGCCCCAACCTACAGTGGTCATGATTTTTGACATGGTGGAGTTGTCAATACTGGGACATCCAGTCTCAGCTACACCGCAATGCTAAGATACTATAATTCTCAAACACAGGGACCGGTAACTTCCAGGACCCATTCCTGGGAAGTTTGCTCCAGGGATTAATAACCCCATGGTATTATCCCACTCAAGAAAGAATAAAGGAAAAGAAGGATGAAGTAGGAGTCTCAAACTCTAAAACAGACTTTCTTTCCCTATATCTGAGTCTTTACCTTCAAATAGCTTTGCTTGCCTCTCCAGTGAAGATGAGGGGAGAACCCCCCATCATAGGGAGCAGGTTTTCTGGCTCCCAGTGCAGCTCTCAGCAGTTCCAGGAGAAAGAGAGAGAGAACCTTAGTGAGTTGTTCTTATATACCTGGTGTGATATCACCCAAGCCTTGTCCAATCAGGGAGGGCTACATTTCAGTATTTCTCCCAATCAATCTGCCTGAAGCATCTTCTGCTTCCCCTGGCCAATGAAGTTGGAAGGTTTTCCATATTTTCCCCAGATACAGGCCCCAGCTTTCCATTTGCTGAGCACACAGCCAGAACAGTCGGGGCCATCTTGCCCACATAAAAATATACTAAAAAAAGCACAACCCCACCCCCGCACAATACACAACTGAAGTGTGCGTGTGGTGTTACAGTCATTTGTGTAGTCTGATGTAAATGTGATGCAACTTTGTTTCTGGACTTTGAAAACACACAAAATTCTGATTGCAAAAAGTATTCTTTTTTAATACAGGAAGGTAAAAATGCCATTAGCAGAACGTTGGGTCTTGTTCTTGTCAGAGTTTGTCTGTGCTTTCTAGATAGAAGGGGTAACATGAGTTTATCTATTAAACATATTCAAAAGCCTTTGGAATAGAAAGCAGAAGCTGTATAAGAAAATTGTCAGAGATAAAGACGCTAAGAAAATACCATTTGTGTTAAGAAAAACAAAGCTTACAAAGATTTCAATGGGACTCCAAAAAAATGCTTGGTCATACAGAGGATCTGCAAAAGATCTTCTTTGCAGTGGAATGAACAAATCTTAAATTCAGGCATTACTGAAGTGATTCTCTGTTGGAATAGGGAGGACTTCTCAAGTTTAATTTTGAAGAGAAGTAAATTGATACCCCTGAACTAGATGAAATAAAGTAATTTCTACATTTTTAATGTTGAAACATTTGCTTTCAAATTCTAGATTCAAAATGGGTGTGCTTTCATAATATGGGATGACATCTGTGAAGACCTGAAAAGAAAGAAAGGTAATAGATTTCTTGGATTAAGCTGATGTGCCTCATCAGTGGCAACTAACTTTCCAACGATGCTTTTTGATAGGGTGAAGGGAAGAGATTTGCTACACAAGATTTTGCTTAAATTACCTTTTCACCATTACATATTAAGGGATCCTCCATTTTCCATTTGCCTACTAGGTAGTTACACCACCTATGTGATGCCATTGATCATGTTCCATATTTTACATGGCATGGTTGAAAACAATACCATCGAAGTTGTTCCACAGTATCCCATTAAGGACTACCTTGCAGATCCACCAGGTGTATCAAGAGGCCTTGAAAGCCATTAAGCAGATGAAAAACAACAAAGCTCATGGTCCTGATGGAATACCAGCTTAAATTTATAAGCAAGGTGAAAAAAGCTCTCTCACCAATACACATTGTTATTATGAAAATCTGGAAACGTGAAGAGATCCCCAATGCCTAGAGAGATGCGAAAATCATTACCATATTCAAGAGGAGAGAGATCACATTGCAGCAATTTCAGTGGTATTGCACTCCTGTCCATATCTGGAAAGATTTCATAGACATTTGGGCTGGAAGGGACCCTGAAGGATCATCGAATCCAGCCCTCTGCCTCAGGGGCAGGAAGTCAGCAGGGATCCCAGAAAGATAAGCATCCAAATGTGTCTTGAAGGCGTTCAAAGTGGGTGTTTGTATAGCCTCCGGTGACAGTCTATTCCAAACCTTGGAGGCTCGGACAATGAAGAAGTTCTTTCTTATGTTCAGCCTGAATCGGTCACAGTGGAGTTTGTGACCATTTGATCTTGTTATCCTTTGGGGCACTCTGGTGAACAGACGCTCCCCCAGATCCTGATGAGCACCCCTGATAAACTTATAGGTGGCCACCAGATCAACCCTGAGCCTGCGCTTTTCCAGGCTGAATAGCCCCATGGCTCTCAGCCTTTCATCATAAGGTCTGTTTTCCTGATCTCTGATCATGTGCGTGGCTCACCTCTGCTCCTCTCAAGCTTCTCCACATCCTTTTTGAATTGTGAAGCTCAAAAATGGATGCAGTACTCCAGCTCCAGCCTCACCAAGGCAGAGTACAGTGGGAGAATGACGTCCCGGGATTTGCTTGAGAAGCATCTATGGATGCAAGCCAGCATTTTGCTTGCTTTACTAGCCACAGCATCACATTGAAGGCTCATGTTCATCTTGCAGTCAATCATGACCCCCAAGTCCCTTCCATCCGTAGTGCTAATCAGCATAGCACTACCAAGACTATAAGCATGCTGCAGGTTTTTCCTCCCAAGGTGGAGAACCTTGCATTTTTCGGTTCTCATCTGCCCATTTCATGAGTCTGTCCAGATCTGCCTGCATCACCCTATCCTCAGGTGTGGATGCTTTACCCCAGAGTTTGGTGTCAACGGCGAACTTGGCCAGTCCACTTCTGACACCAATGTCCACATCACTGATGAAGATGTTAAATAGTATAGGCCCTTGGACAGAGCCTTGTGGGACCCTACTGGTCACAGCGCACCAAGATGATTGGATCCAGTCAACCACCAGCCTCTGGGTCCTACTGCAGAGCCAGTTCCCCAGCCAGCAGACCAGGGTGACGTCAAGGCCTCAGTTAGCTAGTTTAGCCAAGAGGTTGGGATACCAGATTGAAGGCTTTTTTAAAGTCGAGTGTTGCAGGGCACCTCGGTGCCCTGCTCCTAGAGAGGGGAAACTGCTAGGGAGAGAGAGCCCTGGCAGGGAATAACGAGCACAGCTGTGGGTTGCCTGGGGCAACCAGGAAGTCAGCTGACCGGAAGGGGCAGGGGCTGGCCCTCATAAAGCCCAGGGCTGAGGCCAGGCTGGCAGTTCCCTGCCAGCAGCCAGAGTGGCAGGAGCAGGAGCTCCTGGAGTTAGGATGCAAGGAGAAGCCTAACAGCAAGTACAGCTTGATCAGAGTTGAACAATGTTGTTATAGCCAGAGGGCATATGTTTGAGTTATAGACAGGAGACTCGAGTTTGTGTTATGTATTACACTGGTGGCTAGGGTGAGGCTATTAGGGGTTGGAGGAGGCCTCATAAAGGGACCCACAGTGGCGTGGGGACCCCAGCGCCAGTGAGGGCTCAGTATCCTTAAAGGGGCCTCACAGCGGAGTGTGAGGACCCCGGCGCCCAGGAGGGCTCAGCATATGGGGTGTATAGACCCCAGCCCTAGAAAGGGGCACTTTTGAGAAGCCCAGGCATGGGTGTGGTGAGCCCCAGAGAGGGGACCATATTGAGTAGCCCAAGTTGGGCACGGTGAGTCCCAGAAGGGGGGTCGCACTTCTGAGAAGCCCCGGTGTGGGTGTGGCAAGCCCCAGAGAAGGGGTACTACTGAGAAGCCCCAGGGCGGGTGTGGCGAGCCCCTGTGGAAGGCATAGTACTGTGATAAACCCCGGAGAAGGGTGGAGTACTGTGGTAAACCCCGGCGAGAGGGGGTAGTGGTGCGGTGAGCCCTGGAGAAAGGGGGTAGCAGTGCAGTGGGCCTGAGAGACAGGTGGCTCAACCAGGAAGTCCCAGAGTGGGCACAGAAGTCCCCAGGAAAGGGGCGGCTTCATAGGGAAGGCCCTAGAGAGGGGCGATATTACAGAGAAGGCCCCAGAGAGAGGCGATATTACAGAGAAGGATCCTGAGAGGGGCGACACTACCGAGAAGGCCCAGAGTGGGCATAGAGAGCCCTAGAAAAAGGGCAGCATTAGAGAGAGAGCCCCAAGAGAGGGGCAGTATTCTAGAGAAGCCCCAGAGAGCGGGCGAGTGTACAGAGGAGACCCCAGAGAGCGGGCAAGTGTATGTATAGAGACAGAACAATGTCCATCCCATCTGCGAGGCTTGGGGCGTGGTATCAGGGATGGTTGGAGCCACACATAGTGCATAAGGCTAGGGTGCCCGGGAAGCACCCATCATACAGGGAAACCCCCGGTGAGTCCGGAAAAACACGGGGACGGAGGTCCCAACTAACCATGCCCAAGGAGACGTGAGGCAGCCTCCCAACTTTACCTAAACATCAAAGACGTGGCGGGCAAAATCAGAGGGTGCCCTTGGGCCAACTTGGCACGGAAGAGGGGGCCTTAAGGAGATCACGGCCCTCCTGTAGGACCCCGCTGTGACATCGAGGTATACAACGTCGATCTCTTCCCCCTTGTCCAGGTGATAAGTCACCTGGTCATAAAAGGAAATGAGATTAGTCAAGCAAGACCTACCCACAACAAACCCATGCTGGTATCCCTCAGGATATTGCCTTCAGCTAGTCTGTTAAGGATGGCCTCCTTGTTAATCTTTTCCAAGACCTTCCCTAGGATAGAGGTCAGGCTGATGGGCCTGTAGTTTGCTGGATTTACTTTCCTCCCTTTCTTGAAGATAGGCACAACATTGGCCCTCTTCCAATCATTGGGCACTTCACCAGAGCGCCAAGAGCTCTCAAAGATCTGTGACAGGGGCTGAGCTATGATGCTCGCCAGCTCCCTGAGTACCCTTGGGTGTAACCCATCAGGGCCGGCTCACTTGAAGGTATCCAGCCTGTCAAGGTGTTCCTTCATGAGGTCAGCTTCGATGGAGGGCAAGAAATCTCCCTCACCTGGGCCTTCCTGACCCATAGTGGGCAGGGCCGCCCCATGGAACCGGTGAAAAACTGACGCAAAGTACCCATTTAGCAAGTTTGCTTTTTCCTGGGCGTCGGTTGTCAGTTGCCCCATCTGATTTAGCAGGGGTCCAACATTGCCCTTGCTTTTCCTCTGGCTCCCCACATATCTAAAAAAGGACTTTTTATTTTCCTTGATATTTGTAGCTAGCTAGAGTTCCATCACAGCCTTGGCTTTCCTGATTTGCTCTCTGCAAGTCCGGACCAGAGCAGAGTATTCCTCCTTGGTGGCGGTTCCAGTCCTCCATCCTTTGTAGGTCTTCCTTTTAAGATGCAGGAGATCCACCAGTTCCCTGGACAGCCAAGGGGGCTGCTGTGCCCTTTTGCTGCCTTTCCTCCAAGATGGGATGAACTTTGCTTGTGCATCCAGGATTGCTCCCTTGAGGAGCAACCACTCATCCTAAACTCCTCTCTCCATTGGGTTGTGGCCTTTTAGGGCCTCTCTGACATGCATCCTTAGCTTGTCAAAGACAGCTTTCCTGAAGTCAAGGACTTTTGTATTACTGACTGACTTCCCAGCTTTATGGCAGATGGTGAAGGTGATCAGCTCATGATCACTGTCACCCAGCTTCCCTTCAATCATTAGGTTGCTGATTAGATCATCCCCAGTTGCCAGTACAAGGTCAAGCAGCGCTTTACCTCTTGTCAGCCCGTACACTTCCTGCGTCAGATAGAGGTCATCCACATGTGAGAGAAAGCTTTGCGATGCTCTGATTTGGCCGAGTGCTCCTCCCACAAGATGTCTGGGTAGTTCAAGTCTCCCATGACAGCCGTACACTGGGATCGTGCAGCCTCAGTCAATTCCCTGGTGAACTCCTGGTCAAGGTCTCGACTCTGAGTAGGGGGTCTGTAGTAGACCCCCACAATAGTATTCCCTGTGCCATGTTCCCCATGGATTTTAACCCAGAGCATCTCAAGTCGTCCACCATGCCAATGCCAGCTTGCATGGATGCAAAGCTTTCCTTGACATAGAGAGCTACGCCCCTGCCCTTTTTGTCCACTCAGTCCCTTCTGTACAGGGTATAGCCATCTATACCCGTGGTCCAGTCATGGGTGGAGTCCCACCAGGTCTCCGTTATCCCAATGACATCATAGTTATTTGCATTTAGCAAGAAAACAAGTTCCTCCTGTTTATTCCCCTGCCTCCTGGCATTTGTGTATAGACATGCAAGTGTCCGCTTAGGGGTCTCTTTCACATTCTCCTCGCCAGGCTCACTCTCCACACTGAGGAGTTTCCATCTGGGTCCTAGTGTGGATTCAGACCACTCAGAGGTTCAGACCACTTGGAGCAGTCCCCAGCTCCAGTAATTCAGGCTTAGGGTGAGACTCTGGAGAACAATGAGTATTTCCTATACCTTGGAAGCCATCTCTCTCAGAAGGCTGGCATCAATAAAGAGATCCAACATCACATCATATATGCAAGTGCAGCCTTTGGACACCTGAGGCAATGGGTGGGTGCAATAGCAGATCCAAAACCAAGCTTATAGTTTATCAAGCAATTGTGTCACCCACTTTATCATATAGAGCTGAGACATAGACAATGTACAGGTGTTACCAAATTTGCCCATTACTTTGGGGTGTGCTCATTTATTAGGGATAGTTTCTAGGGTCTTGGTGATTCTGTCAATGTGCTGCTTGTGTTACTATATGGAGCTGTACTTCTCCCTTCTGCAAGCCCTCATCCCCAGTGGAGCTATCTTGCAGGACTCAATCTCAATGGGACTGGTTTCCTCCAGTCACCAAATCAGTCATACACACAAACACACACAAATTAATGTGACACGCCTGACCTGGCCGGGCTGATCAGCATGGACAGGCTGACACCCTCATATGCCAAGAATCAGTTCATAAGAGCAACAATAAAATGCAGTCAGACACAAGCACACAGGTAAACAGAATCCCTCTGAATCCGGCTGGGTGTCCAGCTGACACCCTCATGGGCCAGCATTCAGTTCATAAGGGCACGTCTGAGTCAAACTGGGTCAATCAGCCTGTACAAGCTGATCCCCTTATGTTTTTCAAACTCAGCACGTCCCAATCTTTGGCCTCTTGATGAGCAGACCCCACAATATTTTTGGGCTTCACAGGGATCTTTAGCTTACGTAAAAGAAGCATTGCTGCAGAGCACAGGAGGAAAGAGAAGCAGAGAAGGAAAAATATACCCAATTACTACCAGTTTGACTATAAAAGTTATTTATTGCTAAGCATATGAAATATATAATAGTACTAGTAGTAATAGACATGCAAAAGAAAAACAAACACAAACAATGACAATACTACCCTGGTTTCACTAAATATTTGGGGAAACTTAGCTCAAGCTTAACTAATACAGTTCAGGTTCAGAAGTTTATGCCTAGAGAGGAGAGAGAGAGAGAGCGAGCGCTGGGATCTCACCTAGTCCAAGGTACTCAGGCTGCAAAGCTGACAGGCACAGTCCGTAGCACAATCCTTGAAGAGAGAGACGATCTGTTCTTCCAGCGTCCCAAGAACGACAGGGGATGGTGTCAGCACAGGAGTTTTCTTCTTCTTTCCTTTTCCTCTCCTGCTCCTTTCCTCTTCTTCTTGAAGCACACACCTTTTACAGATTTTTATACCCTCAGTTCAGCTGCTTCGAAGCATCCTTAATTGTGTAAATCATTGTCTTTTCTATTGACAAGGGGTTATCTGGTTTGGAACATCTCAAGAAACTGATTGATAATCAGGAAACACTTAAGATTAGGGAGTAACCCAAATACTTGGGAGCCAGCTTGAAATTCCTATGGATGGCAGATATACTGATGGGATATCTCATGGTTTCTTCAGGAACAATAGATAGCTTGCAGCATCAGGATTTTGGATTTTTACTTGTTGTGCACAAGCCTCAGCTTAGCATGACTTTTCCAGATTTTACTATAGTCTTTTAACAGACTTAAAGCAATTATTGGGGTGCTCATAAGCTTTTGTGGAGAGGACTCCCACCAGTTGTCTCGGGAAAGGTATGACAACACCTGTGATTAGGGCTCCAGCAGGCTGGATGCTGTGATGAACCCTTAACCATTGTTCAAATGTTGCCCATACCCCCTCTGACTCGGTCTCTTGCCTCAGCATTCCCTAACCCGGCAACTGAGTTTTAGTCAATCAAGTTTAAATAGGCCTTCCATAGTGGGACCAGGGAATGTACGGCCCGAGATGCCTATTAAACTTAGAGCTGTGTGTGTGTGTCTGGGGGGGAGGGGGGGGGAAAGTCCTTAGTAAATCCAGATTAGAACTGGTCTGATAAATGCTGAGCTGGGTGTGTGTGAACATGGGTTGATTAACATTTGAAGCACAGATTCCCCATCATGCAGTGCTCCCCTGCTTCTCTGGTCACAGAATTCACTGCAGTCTCTGCTTCAGGCTTTCTGTTCTCCATCTCTCATGTAAATGAATGGTCATCTGGTTCCATCTCAGATGTAAATGAGACCTAGGGCAGTTGGTTCACTCTTGTCACCCTTATCTTGAGGGTCTTAGGTGTGTCTCTCACTGCATCTTAATCAGTTTCGTTTAGGTAGAGGAGGGGAGGGAGGGGGGTGAGTCCTTTGTGAGTCAGACAGACTGCATCCTGTGCCAGGGTTGCCCAAGAATACAGAGCTGAGGCGTAAGACAGGAGACACCTCAAGTCAATGGAGAACTACCATCAACACTACCTATGGAAGATCCTTCAAATCCAGTCAGAAGATAGATGCACTGACATTAGCATTTCCAGACTCACCTATGACTTCTCTGTTTAGTGGAAGACTGTCATCCTTGTATCAAGGGACTGATGATGATGATGTTCAAAGAGCATGGTGAAGCCATGTAGTTGACCTGTACACATGTACAAGTTTTGTATGCATTTGGTAGCCATTTCACACAAATTTTTCTTGCATACAACTAGTAACTTGTATGCATTGGTTTGTTTTTTTGTAGTAATATTTGTTGTTTCATAATTTCATAGTTGGTAGGGTCAGAAGGGACCTAAGAAGGTCATCAAGTCTGACCCCCTGCCATGGGCAGGAAAGAATGCTGGGGTCAAACGACCCCGGCTAGGTGATTATCTAGCCTCCTTTTGAAGACCCCCAGGGTAGTAGTGAGCACCACTTCCCTTGGACCAACTACAATTTGCAACTTCTGCCTGCTGTTTAAGAAATCAATGTAACCTTTTGCATTTGTTTAATGACTCTATCATGTGATGCTTTTTTTAATAATTACTGGTCTCTGTGCTCTAAAAGGCAAACTGTTCCTTCTACATCCTGTTCTTTTAATTGCTGCATGCTTCTATAAGAGGCAATATAGGTGTTGGTTCTTGTGGGTCTAAACTAAAGCAAAACAGATTTAGATTAAATCTCAAAAATCTTTTCCTAACTGTAAGAACAGTAGAATAATATGACAATTTGCCCAGAGAAGTTGTGAAATGTCCTTTAGAGCCTTCTTTTCAGGAATTTTTAAAAGGTTAACTAGAATCTATATGGGATGGTTTAACAAAGGGTGGATCCCATATCTACACTTGGGTTTGGATTAGATGATGCTTTAAATCCTGTTCAACTCATGGTTTCCACCCCCCATCCCTTTTTCCACCCAGCTGCCATGGCTTATAGTTATACGGGCTATTTTTCCTGCTCCTGACTTTTTCTTATCAACTGCTTCATCACTTGTGGACATTCACTTAGATTCATGGCAGCTTGAGATAGGGCCATTATACTAAAGTAATTGGTCATTGTGCCTTAAATAGTAACCAGCTGCAAGTGCAACTCAATTTAAGGTGTGACAACATAGTAAGCAAGCTACAAAGTTATACCATATATAATGTGAAATAACTTTATGGCTCATTTTTAACACATCTTAAACGGAATGTGTGGCCTGGACCTGTCAAAACCCTGTGTGCCACAGCCCAATACCAGGCTCCCCATGCACCAGGATCTATCAAAACCACATGTGCCACAAACTGGGCAATACACATGGTTTTATAATTCCCAGTGTATACGGAGCTATAAAACCAAACACCCAAATGAGTGCACTGTTCCAGTCCTTGTACACTGGGAGCTGTCTAAATGACATATGTTTCTCATATTTGCCAACTTGTGCCATTGTCTGGGCAGCTCACGTGGTTTAATAGCTCTCCGTGCATGAGGAGCCTGACATTGGGCTGTCACAGCCTGATTCTGGGCTCCCTGTGCTCCAAACTGATTGTTGGCTGGTGCCAGATGCCAGTTGATAATCAGCTGGTTTGGTTTCATCTTACTAGGCTCCCCCTGCACCAGGAAGTAAGGCACAATTTGGGATCTAATCCCTGGTCTTAAAATTGCACGTCCAGCTGTGCACGTGTGGCATGGCAACATCATTGTTGGGATTCAGGATTAGATCCCATCAGATCATGAACTGGATCTCTGTCAAGGACATAACTCTCAGACTCCAGATAAGAATTTATGAGATTTGGAAGGTGGAGGGGAGGGATGGAAACTGTTGCTGGTTGCTATTGTAATCCCAGATCAGGCCTCTCAAAAAGGGCTCTGAGTATTGTCTTCAGTGGAAGATGAAGGAGTTTTTAATATATGATATGGTATGTGTGGGTGGGTGGGTGGGTGGGTGGATGAAAATAATTATGATACAACTAACATTCAGAAAATAAGACTTCAAAATTAATTGGCATTTATTTAATACAGATGCTCGTTACTAACCGCCCAGCTAACACAATTAGTTTCTGTGTTCCTGTTGAGCTAAAAACTTAAAATATGCTGTACAGGTTCATTAGGTGCTGCTTGAGTACAGTAAAAATAACCCAGTTTGAAATTTCCATGAGAAGTCACCAAAAGGTCATGAACAGTCTTTTCTAAATATTGACCCTTCTAGTGCCTGTTGAGCTTTTCTCTTGAAATAAGTATCATTTTCAGTTGTCATCCTGAAATTTGGTACACTTGTTCATTACAGAAATCTGATTACAGTAAATTAAAGAAAATCTAATATTTCTGCCATAGGTCACCAACAGGCCATCAGAGTAACAACTTATGATAATTATATTAATTTTGTCTGTGATACTGGATATAAGTTCTCCTATTTGGGAAAATGGAGGTCATCCAGGGCCATCCATTTTTTTGCATTTCATCTAATTTTAGTGAAGGACAGTGTCCAAGATGAGTACGTGCCCTCCAATCATATCATTGATAGATATCTTCATCCAAAAGAGGAATGGCTTTCAATTAGCACTAAAATATACTCCTAAAGATAACTTGATGTTGTCTTACCATCAGAAGAAAAGTTTTAGGACTGCTCAGGAGAATGTTTTGATGAGAGCCCGGTCCTTCCTTAAAATAGCTAATTAAACTGCAGAAGAAATGGCAGCTATGGAGAATGTCATAAGATCTGTTGGCTTCAGACTCTTTAGCTTCAATTCATTCAAATATAAGAACACCACGGAGGAGAAGAAAAATGCAAACAATTACTTTTATTCAGCCTTTATAAAACCAAGAGATGCTTGGGAGAGAATAAAAAAAAAAGACATAGGGAAGATTGAGGCATTTATATAGGCTTGAAAAAAGGAGGCTTTCATTTTGAGGCAAGGGGAAGTTAGCAAAAATAAGTCCAAGAAAATTTTAAGAAGAGGTAGCTGCATTGCCAAACTGGAAGCAATGTGATTGTTCCCTTACAGGGCTCTTCTACATATTACATTGATGCTGCCATTAACATGGCATAAATGTCAAGGTGTTACACACGCACCTAATTTAAGGCATCATGAAATAGCAAACCAGCTATAAAAATTTTTCATGTACCATGTATAATATTTTCATGGCTGGTTTGTATGGTTTCTTACATTGAATGTGATGGATCTCTATGACTGCCTGTCATTCCAGGTCCTGGGTGGCCAGGTATAGGTCCAGTTAAGAATTGAAGTGCTGACCAGGGTCAGGAGAAGTGAGCAGAATCCAGGAAAAAGCCAGTTCAGGAAATGAAGCTGAAAGCAGAGCCAGAGAGTGAGCCATGTCAAGAAGCTGGGAAATTTAGCAAAGAGGGGAGTCAGAGCATAAGCCAGAGGGAATAGCAAAGAGGTCTGAAATCAGGTTGATCCCTGTTGTCTGGACAATTCCTGTTCTGGGTCAGAGGTTTATATTTGGGAAGTAGAAGGTCAAGTGACCCCAGATGACCACTCCAGTGACAGAGTGGGTGGAGGGTTAGACCCTACTGGAGGCGTCACACCAGTATTGATGGGCTTGCATGGCTAGATGCAGGATGGCAGACTGAGACGAGCAGTTATGCTGTCAGGCAAAAGCCCCAAGTTCAAGGCTGTGGCATGATGCTGCCTCAGGGCAAATGCCAACAATCAGCTCTTTGGTGGCTTCAGCCTTGGGACAATCCCAGCTCATGCTGGGTAATGGCTATGGACACCTGCCTTTCAACTTGCTACTGCAGGGAGAGCCTGGGATCACAATTCTGGGTTCTCTGTGCACTGGTAAATAAAAAAGCCATGACTAAGATCTCATCCCTGATCTGAAAATCTTGCTTTCTGCCATGCACATGTGGCATGATAGGAGGCATGACTGTTGGGATTGAGGATCAGATCCCATGGTGGCTTTAACTGTGTGTACGCCAGGGGCCAGATTCCTAAACAATGTAACATGAGTGAATCTGATATGTCTCTATGGAAAATATAGGAAAGCAAATTAGAATTTGTAGAGGAGGCTGGTTTTCGAAACTCTTATTTCATTCAATAAATTCAGCTAAACATGTTATCTTCTTGAAATCAGATTGGTAGTATGAATGTAAAAAGCATGTTTAAATGACTGCATTTTGTAGACATAGAACTGGCAGAAAGTAAAACTTCAAAACACTCTTCTAAGTTTTGTATACAAATATCAATGTTACAGGGTGCTATTGGAACTGCTACCTCCTCACTAGGGCTGTGTGATGCTTCAGTCCCTGATTCAATTCAGCAGAGATTTGGCCCGATTCGGTGGCCAAATCTCTGAATCCAAATAAAATCAGGAGACCCTTCGATCTCTCCAAATCGAGTTGGAACCCTCCAAATCAGTTCAGAGAGATTCGGAAAGATTTGGCAATTCAGACATAGACACAGCTTTAAACGTTTTTCTACATACCTCAAGGTACCAGGTGGCTCATGAACTCTGTGATGCTGGGGCAGATGGAGTGTCCTGTAGGAGCACAGGGAAGCTCCCCAGCATGCCCAGCAGCAGACCCAGAAGTGGACCAGAAACACTTCCAGTCCACTTCTGGGTCCGCTGGGGAGTGCACTGGGGGCCCTCCCCTGAGTCCCTCTGGCTCAGTGACTGGTGCCTCCTGGGTCTGAGGGGGGCACCTGGGGTATCTCCATAGCCAATTGCCAAGCTGAGGGACATAGGGGATCCCCCAGCATGATCCCCGGTGGACATGGAAATTACTTCCAGTCTGCTTCTGGGTTCGCCACTGAGCATGTAGCGGGGCCTCCATGTGCCTGTGGGATGCTCCATCCACCCCAGCATTTTGGCATTCATGAGCCACACCTGGTTCCTTGTGGTATGCAGAAAAAACATTTAAAGCTGTTTCTATGGCTGAATCACTGATTCTCCAAATCAGCATTGAATCTTCAGATTCAGCTGAATCGAATTGCGGACAGTGATCTGAATCAACGAATTGAATCACTGTCCCCAAGTTGGGCCGAATCTGATTCCAAATTGAATACGGCACATTGTGCACACTCCTCACTCTCGGGGCCTATATTTTTCCCCACTGCTGTGTGTCTAGCCCGCCATGTCTTTGTTCTTTATTCCACTTACAAAAACTATTTTTGTATTTCCAACTGCTGCAAGATGAAAATAAAATTGTGTAATCCAAAGATAATGAATCTTTTGCAAACTGTGAGTTGTATATCTATTGAAAGCCCAAACTCCTAGAATCATGTGACTGCTTGAGAAACAAGTCTACACTTCCTAAATAAAAATTCAAGTGTATAGAGTGGACAGAAGCTCTGAGATTATAGCACAACTATACTTAGAAAAGCTGGAAGGCTTTTCATTTACGAAGGAGTTCATATATAAAGATGAACCCCTAGTCATTATATTTTTAGTATTAAACTCTGTGAAAGAGAGCCATGGCAGGAGACTGTTTTCCCTGCAGGGAAACCAGTCGCCCCCAGGCTTGCCTGGAAATGCCAGGAGAGGGGACAAGGCTGTCCCAGAGTGAATGCTGACTCCAGATGAGTTGGCAGAGCTCAGCTCAAAGCAGCCCCAAGCTGAGGAGAGATGCTGAAAGAAGCCCTGTGCCAGGGAGCAATGCCATCAGCACTGAGCCAGTGAGAGATGGGAGGAGAAACCTGGTGCTGGGGAGCAACACCAGCATCCCCAAGCAGGGAGAGACACTGGGAAGAGTGGCAAGGCAGGCAACACCCAGCAGGCATAGACAGAGGAGGAAAACAAAGTGATACTGGAGCCTGGGAGAAAGAAGAGGGAGCAGACATACCCTGGAAGGGAGGAGTGTGGAGAACAGCTGGGAAGCAGGCTATGCAAATGTCCCCGGGAGCAGGGGGATGAAAGAGGGATGGCGGGCGACAGTTGAGCTAGTGGCCAAGAGGAGCTCCACAGTTTGGTAAGAGGCACACCAGAGGGAGTGGTAGCCCAGTGGCAAGGACCTGGACTTGGCGGGGGGGGGGGGCGGAAAGCAATATAGGTTTTAACATTAGAAGAGCCATGGGAAACAGTTAAAACAGGACTTTATTTTCTGTGCTTACATTTTGGTCCAGGCTGGACTTTAGTTTGTTTGCTTAGGTTTTTTTAGCCAGTTTTATTTTTCTTTAACACCCTGAAAAGAATCCTGGGTGCCAGGTGGTGTGAGGCTGGGGTGCAGGGGATGGTGGAGCCCAATTTTTTCCTTGGGTATTTTTTGCATCAGTAAAAATCTTCTTCTAGCCTGTGTCATGGTGAACATTCTCCTGTCAGGGAAAGTGTGTACACAACTCTGTAATAAATAAGAACAAGTATACTTACCATCAAAGTCATGGCAGGAGAGTTTTGCATCAACACAGAGGGCTTAAGGGTCATATAAGACCCTTTACCTGTTCCAGCAAAAGAAAAGACATAATCTCAGAAAAGGCACAAGCCCTATAGCACCCACCATCAACAAACTCTCATACATATTAAGATAATTTCATATTATCTGAGTCTTGAATCTTTAAGCCCCTCAAGAAACAGGATTAATGTGTGAAATAGGGAGTGAAAAGATAAATTAAACCTACTTCTGTAGAATTTTCTCCATCTGGAAGGGCAGCTGGTGGAACCAAGAAAATAGCTTTCATCCTTGCCTTCAGTCAGCTGCCTCCAGAAACAAACATAGTCCATGCTTTTAGGAGACATGCTGTTTCAAACAGATGAGAGATAGAGTTTACATTCTCCAAATGGAATGATGTATTGCTGCAACTGTTGGCAAGATATTCAGCTGGTATAAATTGGCTTAGTTCTGTTGAAGCCAATGGAACTGTATTCATTTATACCAGCTAAAACTCTAATGTAGTTTATAAGAACTCATGACAATTCCAATCTCTAGTGCAGGTTTTGCCTATGTGTGGCCCTGGAATTGTTTAGTTTGTTTTTCACTTAGACGAGTTCATATTTTTAAGTAATGTTGATTGTCGCAGGGCACCTCGGTGCCCCTGCTCCTAGAAAGGAGAAACTGCCAGGGAGCGAGTGAGCGCGCCCTGGCCTGACATAACGAGCCCAGCTGAGGCTTGCTCAGGTAATGAGCGCAGCTGCGGGTTGCCAGAGCAACCAAGGGGAACCAGCTGCCTGTAGGAGGCAGGACCTGGCCCTTATAAAGCTCAGGGCTGAGGCCAGGCTAGCAGTTCTCTGCCAGCAGCCGGAGAGGCAGGAGCTCCCTCAGCTGAGATATGGAAAGGAGCATGGCTTGCAAGTACAGCTCGTGATAGCCCTGAGAGGATGGGCACTAGGGTTTAGGCAGGGGGCTTTAGGTATGTGTTACAGCCAGGAGGCTTGAGTTTGTTTGACTCTGTTATTACACCCGGAGGCTTGGGTGAGGCTGTAGGGGTTGGAGGAGGCCTCAATTATAGGGACCCCAGAGAGTGTGGGGTGCCCTAGCGCCAAGAGGGCGCATTATTGTCATAGCGCCAGGGAAGGCGCAGCTCGCACGCCAGTGCGTGAGCAACTGGCGGCGAGGAGTGCGGCCAGTGGGTCGTGGGCACAACCGGTAGGTTGCAGACGGGGACCGAGACCCCGGATTGCGTGCGGGGTACATAGACCCCAGCCCCAGGGAGAGGGGCGATCTGATTGAGAAGCCCCGTGCGGGCACGGCGAGCCCCAAAGAGGGGGAGCGCCAGTGTATATGATTGAGAAGCCCCGTGGGGGCGCGGCGAGCCCCAAAGAGGGGGAGCACCATACTGAGGAGCCCTAGAGAGAGGGGCAATTACTGAGGAGCCCGAGACAGGCATAGCGAGCCCGGCCGCAGGCTAGTGCGGTAACACCCCTCAGACTGAGGCAGGGTGCTGCGGTTGTCCCCGAAAAACAGGGAGTAGCAGCGCGGTGAGCCAGGGTCAGAGAGGGTGCCCGTGCGGTTGGCCCATAGGACCAGAGGCCCGCTAGAGAGTCCCTGAGCGGAACCACACCGGCAGGGGAGGCCCAAAGTGGGCAAGACGAGAGTTCCAGCAAGAGGCTGGGCATGAGAGAGGGAGCCCAGAGTGGGCCACATTAGAGAGGAGGCCCGGGAAGCGGGCGTACAGACCGGACAATGTCTATTACATCTGCAAGGCTTGGGGCGTGGTATTAGGGGCTGGTAGGAGCCACGCATAGCCCATAAGGCTAGGGTGTCCGAGGAATACTCACCGTATCAGGAGACCCCCAGGGGGTCCAGAAGAACCGTGGGGACAGAGGTCCCGAGTAGCCGTGCCCAGGGAAGACACAAGGCAGCCTCCCAACATTATATTGACCAACAAGACGTGGCGGGCGAGAATTAGAGGGTGTCTTGGGCCGGCCTGACACGGAGCGAGGGACCTTAAGGAGATCACGGCCCTCCGTGAGGACCCCGCTGTGACATTGATATTTTAATTAAAACAAATTACATTATCCTTTTAATTATAGCTCTGTTAACTTGTTGGCTTAGAAATGGTATTTACAGGTTTGCTTTCTGGGAATTGACTTATAGGTATATGTACATGCAATAAAAGGGTTCAAGATGGTCAGCAGGGGTTAATTTATTTCTAAAGAGCTTTGGAGACAGGCTGTCTAACACAACAAAGCCAAAAGATACAAACAGTCTGGGAACAGAGGAAGTATGTACCATAGTGCCCATAACACAAGACAAGTGGCACCAGCTAACAAGGCCCCAGAGCAGGGGGGCTTGAGTCCCAGTTTTGGGGCACCAGACCAAATTAGGAGAAAGCCCAGAAAGACCAAATTAGTAGGTGTTCATGTGATGGGCTTGGAATATGTTGACATGGACAATTTGACCACAGAAAGGAACCAACCAAAGATAACCACAGATGAAGAGTAATCAGGAGAGAAGAAGAATACAAAAGCAGAGACTTGAGAATAACAAAGGGTCCCACCCTGGGTCGCTCTCCGTTCCTCCTTGTTCTTCTCCCTGAGTGGGGTTCTCATCCCTGTTCCCCAGAAAGGATCCCTGAGGCCACCATGGACAGAGGGCATACCACCAGCCCATCTCATCCACCCCACTGGAGGGGGTGTGGGGGCCTTGGTATCCCACCTCCAGGCTGCTGACATCTGACATCTAAGAGAGTGCCTCAGTGAAGCCTGTGTCCTGGCCAGATATACTTTGACTCTGATGACAGCCCTAGGATTTGACAGGTATATAGAATTGCTTGATTGCTTGTATTGCTTTTTTTCTATTATCACTGTGCAGCAATAAATTTGCCTCTTATCAAATGGAAAGGTGATGGTCAGTCTGAGAGTGGTGGTGTCCAACCCCCCCCCCCCCCCCCAAACAAGGTACCTGGATCCTAAATTCAGAGTCAACAAACTCTGGTGAGTGTAAGAGTATGTGTGTGTATACACAGAAATAAACTGCTGAATTGACTTGGCCAATGGGTGAAGTGACTATATGTGTGTGTGTGTGTGTGTGTGTGTGTATAACACAGGGATAAAAATCAGTCTTCAGTAATGATGCTTGATGACATTCTGGTCCTTTCCCATTTCAGGGAAAACAAGTAGAAACAATTTTAATACAGCACCATGAAGAACCAAGATTAAATATTAAATAACAGTATGATTAATAAATCTGATATCAAATAATACCTAATAACAATGTAATGTTGTGTTCTTGAGCTAATCCTCTCTCTCCTCACCTCCCCTTTACATTTGTCCATACCATTCTGTCTGCTGCAGATAATAATGTCACATTAACAATATCAATAGTTTTTATTCCAGAAAGCAGACATTATCAACATCCTATCAGCTCATTTAATTGGAAACCTTAGGGTATGGTATTGATGTTCAAAATAGAAAGCTCTTAAAGGACCCCCTCCCCCCCCCCCCAAAAAAAAAATAATTTCAGAATTCTTGAAAGGACCTCACCTTCTTGAAAGAAGAAAAGTGACAATTTTTTTTTTTAGGAAGTCACAGAATTTCACCATAATTTAGAAATCATAGTTTACTTAAACTACAATAATATTTTCATTACTGCTAAATTCTAGGGCCAGATCTTCAGCTGATATAACTAAATATGACTCTATTTACCTTAATAGAGCAATATTAATTTATTGTATCTGGGGAACATGCCCTATCAGCCTTTTCCAGAAAGGACTCTTGTGACCTTTGGAGGCTGTGTCATTTGTGTCACAACTGGAACCTGTCACTGAGGTCTTGTGGGAAGTCAGGAGCTGAGCAGTGTCAGGACCAGGGATAGAGAACTCCCCCATCCCCTGTAGCCTTCTGCTGGTGTGGCTGACTGGGAACGTATTTGCTCCTGGTCAGCATCTACATGAGCAGTACTGCACAATAGTTAATGTGCAGTTAATCTAGTACTGGTATTTACAGGTAGTAAAAAACCATGCATTAGCTTAATTTACTACACAGTAGCTGCTGTGCATGGTTACATGGTGATGTCTTACTGCACAGGAGATTAGTCTACTGCACAGTAAAGCATCTTGTATAGAACCACCCACTGAGTTATATCCTAAGCATGCATGATGTATGGTAGAGAATGCTACTGCAGCTGCATCTTTGTACTGTATTAGGAAAGAGAATTAGCATGACTGATCTCCATACATTCTAGATTGATTTAGAATTCTGTTGATAAATCAATCTATCTAGTGTTAGCCTAGAGAAAGGAGATACCCAGACAGATGGTAAATGCCAGAAAGAGAGAAGAGCTATTTAAGCTTAAGGGTAATGTTGGCACAAAAATAAATTAGCTTATACTCACCATGAATAAATGTAGATCTGAAATCAAAGAAGGCTTCTGACAATCAGAGGAGTATGGTTCTTAAACAGCCATGACATGAGTGAGTGAGGCGAAAAGCATAAGCAGGTTTGAGATGGAGATTGATCGGTTTATAATGGGATTATATGATGGGTATATATACTATATTACTATAGTGGAAGACTGGATTCAGTGACTCTGGAACAATCTTCAAGTCCTATGTTCCCAGGACTTCAACCCTTGTAGTTCTATTTTGTATTGAACATTTTCTGCAGTTTCTTTTCTCTTAGTAGTGTCATAATTGAGTTGAGGTACAGTCAAAGTGATATCAAAATTTTCAGTAGTGTGTTCTTCCTGTTAGAATAAGTTTTATTCAAGTTGAAACATTTCTTTTTAGCTTTGAACACTGTAGAACATTGACAATTGCTTGAGGCTTCTGTGTTTGAGTGTATTTAAAACACTGGTGAAGTAACAACAATTTAAATGAGTTGAGAGTTCAAATATCTGTTTTAGAATACATTGTAAATGTTTTCATTGCCCAGGGGACATAAAGCTAAAAGAGAAGTCTCTGACTCATTTCCTTTTTTGCTTTTAAGGGAAATTGCTAAGTGAGTTAATTATGGAATGTTTGCATGCATGCAATTGTGGACTGTACAGTAGTAGGTTTGGCAATATGATATGGCTTCCAATTCCAGTTTCAAAGCTATAAAACCTAACCCAGTTGAGTAGTCTCACTCAAGTCAAGAAAACTGTACAGCTGAACCAACATTATTTATACTTCCTTGGTCATAATAATGATATGTTGTTATATGTTGAAATAACAGTGATGCTGTGGCAGGTGTCACTTTGACACACACAAATCCATGGTCTGTTTTTGAACACCTTCCAAGATTTTGTAAAAGCATGAGTGAAACTCTGACCCAACAGAAGTCAATGGGGGTTTTGCATACATCTTTCATAGGGCCAGGTGTTTACCCCATATTTTGTTATGCAAGATTCTATGTTGAAGCTGTTTGGGAGATCTATTGAGCAACAGGAATTTTTGCATTCTGCTTTGGTCAAAAACTGAAACCAAATATCTAGGATCCTAGGCAATAGGGTTAATCTGAGATTGAGAAGGAGGTAAAATGAGGAGGTTCATATGCATGCTACTTGACCACCTCAATTCCATAGTTGGAGGATGTGTCTACATAAAATGTCACCATAACAGAAAATACTTACTCTTCCAGATTCCATGTAATTGATATCTCTTCTAATGAGGGAATGAGTCCTTGGATACCATTTTCCACTCAGATGAGACATGGTGAAATGGTTCCATCCAATAATGCATGTACCAATTCAGCAAAATTTATTTTTGAATTTTCAGGAGCTGTAGCAATACTGCACTACATACACAGGCTAAACCACTACCGAGTCCCACTCAGAGACATAGCAGGGCAGCTGTGTGTCTCAGGGACAGCCAGTGCATGGGGCAGCACCAGTTACTGTGGTGCTGATAGCAATGGTTCAGCCAGCCACTGCCTGCACTAGTGGCTATTTTTTGTGGTTCACTGAAAGGCTAGCCTGGGGTTCCTGCTCTGGTACCCTCCCTCCCCCACCCAGTTATGCTACTGCCTTGCTTTTAGGACATATCTTCTGAAAGTAACCATTTATTGGACCCAAAGACTTATACTACTTCATAGAGAAATAAGGTGGAAGGGACCTCAAGAGATCATCTAATCCAACCAGGGTGCAAGTCTGCGACCTTGGTGTGGAACTCAGCCTTGTGTAAGGGGACCAGCAGAAAGCTGTGCCCTAGATCAGTGTTCAGTCGTCCCACTCACATTGCAAAAATAGAGCTTAACTGGAACTTAAGGGATAGATTGTGTGAATTTCCTCTTAACAAAGAAAAATTGTGTACTTTTCTGTGTTTTCCTGTCCAAAAATGTCCATCTTTGCTGAAGGTTTCCTAGTCCTTCAGAGTTTTCTTGTAGCATCTATTTACACCTACGAAGATCTGTTACATAGCTGCCGCTGTCATGCAGTGCCCAAAAGAAGCCAAAGGGACTCCTGCCTGTGTAACCCATCTGATCAGGGAAAACTTCCCACCTCCAAAAATATTTTTTGTTTTCACCAGGTTGTTTCCCTCATGTTTTGGCAGTTTTGCCAACACCTACAAATTTCAGCTGATGAATCAAAATGTTACGTGCTTAAAAATAAACTTCACCTTTTCAATATTTCATAGTTCCATAGATGGTAGGGTAGGAAGGGACCTGAGCAGATCATCAAGCCTGACCCCCTGCCATGGCAGGAAAAAGTACTGGGGTCAAATGACCCCAGCAAGGTGTTTGTCTAACCTCCTCTTAAAGACCCCCCAGGGTAGGAGCCAGCACCACTTCGCTGGGAAGTTGCTTCCAGATCCTAGCAGCCCTAACTGTGAAGTAGCGCCTCCTGATGTCTAGTCTGAATCTGTCCTCTTCCAGCTTGTGACCGTTATTTCTTGTCACTCCTGGTAGTGCTCAGGGGAACAGGGACTCCCCCAATGCCTGCTGGTCCCCTCTGACTAGTTTGTAACAGGCCACTAGATTCCCCCCTCTGCCTTCTCTTGTGGAGGCTGAACAGGTTCAAGACCCTCAGCCTCTCCTCGTAGGGCCTGCCCTGCTGGCCCCTGATCACGTGAGTGGCCCTCCTCTGAACCCTCTCAATGATGTCCACATCCCTCCTGAAATGCGGTGCCCAGAACTGGACGCAGTACTCCAACTGTGGCCTGACCAGTGCTGCATAGAGGGGGAGGATCACCTCCTTGGACCTGCTCAAGATGCATCCGTGGATGCATGACAAGGTGCGGTTGGCCTTCCTGACCGCGTCCCCACACTGCCGGCCCATGTTCATGATGGTATCAATAGTGATTCCAAGACCCTTTTCTGCCTCTGCACTGACAAGAAGGGAGTTCCCCAGCCTGTAAGTATGCTGCAGGTTTTTTGTACCTTGCACTTTTCAGTATTGAAAACGATCCTGTTCTCATCCGCCCACCCCTCTAACCTGTCTAGGTCCACTTGCAGCCTATTCCTCCCTTCTAGCATGCCCACATCCCCCCACATCTTAGTGTCATCAGCAAATTTGAACAGGGTGCTTTTTACCCCCTCGTCCCAGTCACTGATGAAGATGTTGAACAGTGCGGGTCCGAGGACCAAGCCCTGTGGGACCCCACTGCCCACATCCCTCTAGGTCGAAAATGACCCATCCACCACCACTCTCTGGGTGCGGTCCTCCAGCCAGTTAGCAACCCACTTGACTGTGTAGGTATTGACGCCACAGTGCCCTAGTTTTTTTAATGATAATGGGATGGGAGACAGTGTCGAAGGCCTTCCTAAGGTCCAGAAAGACTACATCCACCGCTACCTCTGCATCTAAGGATTTTGTGACCTGGTCCTAGAAGTCCACCAGGTTGGCCTGACAGGACTTGCCTCTAATGAACCCCATGTTGGTTGCCCCTAAGCATAACCTCCCCTGCTGGCCCCTTGCGGACATGTGCCAGGATAATTGTCTCAAAAAGCTTATCCAGGATCAAGGTAAGACTAACTGGCCTATAGTTTTCTGGATCCTCCTTCCTCCCTTTTTTGAAAATGGGAACCACATTGGCCCTTTTCCAGTCATCTGGCACCAATACTAATCCCCAACTTTTTTTCCCCCCAAAATGGGTATTCTCTACCTTTGTTTATATATAAAAATTGAAATACATTTTTTCAACCAGTTCTGATGTACATTACTGGAAGCAGAGGGGCCTCACTGCATTAGATACAGATCTTCATTTACCCCAGTTTTAAACAGTTAAATAGTATGGAATTAAATGGATAGTACATTCAGGCTTATTAAAAACTGCTTTAACACAGTGATACTTTAGGAGTCTGTCTGAAAACTAAATACAGGAAGAAATTTCAGTCTCCAGTAAAACTACCACTCTATCTATAACTCCCCTTCTTGGGCCAAGGCACGAGCTGAGTCTTCAGGACAGTGTGGGATCCTGCATACCATATGAGCTGCATGATATCTAAGCACAATGGGTGGGTTGCGCCATTACAGCTGATGACACAAAGAAATGTAAAGTAGAATAGAAATGTCAATTTCTGTGCTTATTCTGGAATAAAACATTGCTGAAATCAAGTGATTTCTGGTTTGACATTATCAAGGCTAGATAATGTCTTCTTATGTCTAGTTTCATGTATATATGGCTGCCTACCAGAACAAGAAAACAGAATAGTATCACCGGTTCATTTCCGTGGCCCAGAATTAACAAGCTTTTAAGTTATCATAGTCATTTTAAATGCAGCTTGATCAACACACTGCTTTTAATTTTCAGGCTGAAATCAGAGATTAAACTCATCTGGCATGTCTTTGAAGGAGGCAAACTGGGGGGATGGAATGGCAGTGTTTTCAGTGCTAGCAGCAGAAGTGGAACTAATTAGTGTAATAATGGTACTAGTTCTGTTGTGCTAATAAGATCTGCTTTATAGTATTAATATCACAGGACAAAAGCAGAAACATTTCAAATGGTCTGCACCTCTTAGGCAAACTAATTTTAGAAACATAAAAATATATATATATTCTTACCTTCCTAGCTAAGCATTCCAGCATTTTCAGTTTCTCTCATGTTTAAATATGTATTTTCTCTCTGTTGTGTATTAGAAAGTATTCCTGTTACAAAAGGGGCTTTGCCTAAAGCCAAAGAGCATTTAGCATTGCTGAGATGGGGGCAGGTTTTTCCTAAATGGCTTTAAGACAATTTTGTTCCCATTTCCCTGATCTTTGGGGTTGCTGTACACAAGGCTAGACCACATACTGGAGCAGCCTGAAGGCTGTTCACACTTACCCAATTAGTCTGTGATAATAAGGGATGTTTAGGGCAAGCAGGGTACAGGAACCCTTCCCCCCACAAACTTCTCCAGCTGACAGGGTTCCGTATTAAAAATTAACTATTAACTAAATTGCTCTGAGAAACTTTTCTCTCTCCTATTATTTCAACCAGCTTACTTGATAATAAAGTAAGGATCTCTAAAGTATCATTCTCAGGGTCACTCCTTGAACTGTTTTTTTTTTTAAAGTCTTGGGAATGTATATTCCTAGTCTTCCATCCTGAAGAGATTTATGCATGTTTAACTTTATGTGTGTGGCTACTATTGAAATCAATGGGACTGAATACTCATGTGTGAAGTAATACACATGTGGAAGTCCCTGAAGGGTTTTGACCCTAGTTTGGATTCAGATGAAATATTGGTGACTTGACTAAATTGTATAATAAATTCATACTTTCTCAAGCATGCCCATGCCAAATACCAGATGCCATCAGTGCTTTTATGACTTTAACATTTCTATTAATCCTAGAAATAAATCAGAGATGTGCATATCAATATGTTTTCTGTAAGACATTTAAGTGTGTTTTTCCCACTGAAATGGCTATATCATTGACTATGCATGTTTATGCTTGTTTGTCACTAAATCCATACATCAAAATGTTGCCATCTGAACACAATTTCATAGCACTTTTGACAGTAACAGAGGTGTTAACATGCCTCTGCTATGGAAAACAAAATCTGGGTTAGTTTCACATAATCTTTTGTTTAAAATGCATCCTACAGATCAGAAGAACAAAGGATGAGATATGAGCTGATGTGTTATGAATAAAGTATGTGCTCTTTTGTGTGGTTTACAGTTTCCCCTAAGTGCAGCTCAGCTGGACAAAGCCTGTTAATTCCATAAATGAAATTATCGTATGTTGCATAGGGGCATGCAAAGATTTTTGTCCTATATAAGGTCTACATTTGGACAGTAAGTAAAAGTGGTGTAGAGCTATTGATATGATAGGCCAATGGAGAGGCCTGAGGAATATACAAATGTAGCACCTTTTGTCCTAACACTGCAGAAATAGCATATTGCTTGAAGTCCCAGAAACAACCATATTGAAGGGAAAAAGGGATTGCATTGGTTTCAGATCTCAGGTTGTGGGAAATTTTATGTCCCCAGATCCCACCCCAGCCCTTGCTTTTCTGTGCATATGACTCAACAACTTGAGTTTTATGTGGGATAAATTAATCTCAGCCCATGAAAAAGTCTCATTAATTTTAATGGGAGTTGGGCTTTATGTGTTTAGGCCACTATGCTGTAATTGCTGCTTTGCAACTTCAGTGATGATCTTAGTGACTGGACTCTATTATTTTTTTATTCTTTACCATTTTAAGATCTCACTTCATGATTTAGAAATGAATCCTTTATATACATACATTGTTTCTATTTTCTAAACATTATAGGAATATAGATTTTAGGAAAGAAAGTAAGAAAGAAACAAGGAAATACTTATTAAGTATCATGAATGCACTATGTCTTTAAAGGAAAAAAAGTTGCATTGCCTAACATGGGGCTTATGGTCTAATGCTTTGATTCTACGAGTTATTCTATACAAATGAATCCCTGAACCCATGAAGAACTGTATTTTTGCGGTTTTGCGTTCAGGTGGCAGAGATCTCCACCTGAACAAAGAATCGTATAGGTCTAGGCCCCAAAGGGAAATGATTTGGTTAGGTGGAATATATGATTATTATAATGTGTTCATTGCATATTGTCTTGTGGAACCATTGGTTATGGGAGCCTATATGCAAATCTCTCCAATGTTCACAGATTTGGGATTTTGAATTTAGCTTTATAGACAGACAAATTCACACTGCAAAGTTCAGAACTAGATTTGAATCCAAGATTCCAGTTTCCTTCAAATGTGGTTTCCAGGTTAAGATCCATCTCTAGTATGTATAAGCATGTAGTGAAGAAGAGAGAAAAATTATGATAAATATAGAGATACAAATTTAACTACAGATAGATTAAGACATAGAAAATATCTACACTACCTCAAATCGAAACACAGGAACACAGTGACAAATAATGTTTCATTCACTGGCTCCTACTTCATGCTTAGCAAATGCCAGAAATAAGTCAAGCTAGTTGCCTTACAGTGGCTTTGTAAACTTGCCAACAAGTACATCTGAGACAACAGTTGAAAGCAATATGCAGGATTGAACTAAAGGTGACTACTCAAGGAATAAATAAGCCTACACAAAGTAAGAGCAAATAGGTCATACATGCCTACTGGCAGTCATGTGATCTCTCTATTTAAGTAAAGTAAATTCCTGGTCCAGTTTCAGCCAATGATGAAACTACCATTGATGTCAATTGGGCCAATATTTAACCCCAAGTTTGTACCCCTTGTAGTTGCAAAAATAATATATGACCTGAGAATGACCAATGCAATGTTGTCTATCTGTGTCTTCACTGACAAGTGGATTGTCTTATTCATTCAATGAGGCAGTAACTCCAAGCCCCAGTACTCTCAGACAAACTTCTGAGAAAGTGTCCATGTGACAGTCCCTGCCTGTCTAGAAAGAAAGGAGCATATTGCTGTCACCCCCATTCATATGGCACAAGGGAGCTTAAAGGCACTTACGCAAATTACATTTTTTGTGCAATCTGGTACCTGAAAGTGCTTTACAGCTGTGACATAGCACATGCGCATGGCTGCAGAGCACTTTTAAAATGGTCTGTCAGGCAAAAAATTAACCCTTGGTAAAACAGGTGTTGGCTGAGAAGCCATAGTGTCCCCTGACCTGGTTGATGTTTTACTTAGGTTAAGTGAAATGTGTAAGTTAGCACGTGCCCAAAGTGAGGTGAATAGACAAGGGTCTGGACAGGTTGGATTCCTGAACTCTGATTACCTCATGACCCATTTTCCAGATCTGAGCATACTCAGTTCAGGGTGATGTTCGGTGCAAAAAAGGGTGGATTTGCCCCTCTGAGGAAAGCTCCGGGTTGATTGGGCAGTAACTTGACTGATTGGTTAAGTGCCACGTACATGAGAGAATGAAGTATGAAAAGGACTAGTAGCATGTGCACGAGCATTTGATTGACTATTCTGTTGATTGACAGATGTCAGTGAGTTGTCTGAATAAAAGAGGCAGATCACTCTCTGCTTTCTGTTTCCTGTGGTGTAAATGGTTGTCTGCGGGAGTGAGTGAGGGCCTGTATGTGGCCAATACCTTGTTCCTTATGGAGTTTATGGTGGATGTGGATATGTTCCTTCACTTGAGTGGGTTCCCAACTTGAGGTTCCTTATAAATTGAATGAAATGGTGGAGGGGTATAGGGGGACCTGGGTCAGGCCTGTGAGGGGAAGGGGCTCCTTTCCCTCCCCCCACCCACTCAGGCCAGTTGATAGCAGCAGTGGCTTTACTGTGGACAGAGTTGGGGGAAGTGGGCAAGTGGAACAGAGCCCCCTCACTTTGCAGGCCTAGCCTGGCTCCCCCCAGTACTCCAGCTGGTAACTCATGGTGCTTTGCGTAAAGTACCATGAATTAGAGCATGACCCTTAAATATTTGTAGGCACCCTAAATCATGGGATAGCTAGGGTCTTGGTTTGCCTTGATTCATCCTTAAATTGAGCCATGGGTATTTCCAGTGCAGTTAATGGAGTTACACCAGGCATGAATTTAGTGTGGAACATTTATCCACAGTACTTTTACATTGTAGGCTAAAAGGATGCATCTAAAATATTTGTATAATGAATTTTGAAAAGGGTACAACAGTACTACCTAACAAGATGATGGTGATACAGTGTCTTTCCTCATGTTACAGTTCAAGGCCTTGGTTACAGTAGCCAGAAGATATTTGTCATAAATTAGAATACCGATTACATTCATGTACTCTTCATATCTGAGTAAATAGATTGGTTTACCTGCATTTATTATTCTCTGTATGCTGTATTAGGCTATAACAATTCTCTACAACACTTACCAAGTATTTAGTCAGTAGTCATTGAGCTGTAGAGGCTTTTGGAACCACTGTCAAAGTATAAATCAGAGGAGCAGAGAGATTTGTGATGGCTTATGGGCAAAAAGTTTAGAGGATAATTATTATTTTCATAGGTGTGACTATTTGATGTTCTGTACATTACAGGATGCATTACAGCTTGAATGACTTGGATTCTTGTTCTTATGTCTGCCTTACTTGCTCCTTAAGTTTTCAGCTGAAAATTCCTCTGTATCAGATTGATATTATAAGCACAGACAGAAGGTTTGGGTTGAAAATGCAGAGCTACAATACTTTAACCTCAAATGCTTGATTTATTACAAGAGTATTTAAAATGTTCTGTTTGTTTAGTAAATGATTTGAAGGAATCGTGTGTGCATGATATCAGAAGAAGTTTGAGAAACTGCTCGATCTGTTGCATACCAATGTGCATGATGGCTTAATGTGCTGTTAGATAAAAGTTTGTGTACCATCTTAGCTGGAAGGAGAAGAGAAATGAATGTATGTATATTTCTTTAGATCACACTCCTGTACGTATCCATTAACAGTTTATTCAGATGATAGTAAAAAGATGCAAGGATCTTTTGGTTGCAGTCTCTTTCATTCATTGCAGAGAATGAAGGTCAGATCTATTAATTTTAAGATATATTTATTTCTATATAACAATATTGTATTTTACCTCACTTGAATGTAAGAGTAAAGTCACCTAAATATAAATTATAAACATGGGATAGAAATTAGGCAAGTTGTACATTTTTCAAAACCACATAGGTAGCAAAGGTAATGTATGAACTTCTGAAGGCTTTCAATAAGACTTAGGCTCCTATGTCACCTTTGGCACTTGTGAAAAATGTAGTCCAGATCAGAAAGTATACTATGAACACTTGCAAGGTTGCTTTTTAACTTGAACGTTGGACCTTAGCATTTATAAAAGGTGCAGAAAAGATTGCTCTGAGGAGAAAGGCACCATTCCAGGAAGCAACTCTATTTGGGAAGGCATTTTAGCACATGCACATTTAATAGAATTGACAAACTCATGCATGTACTTGAAGATGTGTATGTTTGTGTACTTCCCTGAACCAAGATCTAAGAGGTCTGATCTTCCATAGAAGATATCTTCCATATCTTGTGTAAACTTTTCAGTGTGTATAAAATGAGTTTAAAATGCTGCTCCAAAGCTGTGTGTCTCCATGCAACAGGTACAGAACACGCTATTAGTACAGACTTCCCCCCAGAGCCCTCACTTAAGTGAGGGAGTTTAATGAGCAAGGCACTTCTGCTGTCTGCCTGAGCTTCTGCAACTGTATAATGAAACTAATATTACATGCTTACTCCCTTCACAGGGGTGTTGTGAGGATTAGTTAGTGCAGTGTCTTAATCATGTAAAGTGCTATGCAAATTTGCTTTTGCTGAATTCAGATGTTATACTGTAGTGTATCTTCTAGCATATTTCCACTCCAGCTTTAAAGCTGTCAAATCATGGGGGTTCTTCCATTTCCCAAGAAATCATTCCAGCCTAATAAAACTCAAGCAGTATTTTCCTAATTTATTTTTTCTACCCTAACTTTTCTTTTAATTCTCCCAATCTTACATCATCTGGTTTGAAATGAACCACTATGGGAACAGAGGGAGGGAGGGAATAGCCACTGTAAGGGAAAAGATCAATGGAATTGTTTAGCAGTTTTCAAAAGGAACTGAAGTGAAGCCACCAAAAGAGAGAGGTTATAAGTGGGAAGTCGAGCTCCAGTACATGTTCCCCCATCCTTACCACTTCTAACCCTGAATAAGATTCCCAATATAATTTGCTCTCCAACAGTGATTGCAACATTCTGTTTCCTCTTGGTCAAAGGACTGAACTAAACTAAACAGAGTGTGTCTATTTTTTGTTGTTTATTGTTGGTATTTAACAAATAATAAATAGGTCAGGAAATAAAATTTAAACCATATGGTCAAATTCTATCTTTGAAACAAGTACATTGCAGAAGATCCACTGCTTTGTATGCTATTTGAAATATTCTAATCGTTTTAAGCTAATTCAGACTCTGATGTCCAATATAAATGTTTGTCTTTAATAGAACAAGCTTTTGAAGATATTATTTCTTGTGAATTTGCTTCTATTAAATTGTTCTCCAATAAATCATGGAAAAGACAATGGAAAGGCTACATGTTTTTCCTGTATATTTTCAATTCTACATATTGAATATTCTGAGGGAGTAGGTTTATTTTTAAAATCACAGCTTGTTCAATTGGGCTAAGTATGAGGTGTCCTCAATAAGTAGCCACTTTAGGTTTTTTTCTATAGACCCAGCAAAAGTGCAACTTTCATAGAAGTCAAGGAGGTCTGAAGATAGTTTAGATGAATGCTGAACTGGGCAAATGAAGCTACAGATTTAGGCTTAAAAATACCATAAGAAAGGTTCTTTTGTGAGAGCCAGTGTGTATTTTTTCCTTTTTGGAGAGGCTGGAAACATAAAGGAGGACAGCTTTTTGTACTTCTTTCTTGACCTAGACTCAAAAATTTTAAAAACATTATGAAAGATGCCAAGCCCCAGTGAAATTTTGGCTGCCTGTACATGTGCTTCAGAGTCGGGGGTTGACCATTGTAAAGTGGTTCCCAAAAAGGCACTCTAATTAAAATGGCTCACCATCATGTGTATTAACCCCTGCGCATTTCAAAATGGCAAGCAGGATGCTTTTTCTAAAGCTCATTTGACCGGGTTTAGATAAAGTGCCCCTGCAACCATTTTGAAATGTACAGGGGCTTAATACATGTGATGGTGAACGTGATGCTGGAGCATTCCAATTAGAACACAAATGAGCATGTCTATGGGTACCCTTTGGATTCAGGGTTGGTCCTTTATCTTAACTGCTTTAATATGTTTATCTCTTAACTGGAACATGATCTTCTTGTATTCTTTGATGTACAATTACAGTACTCATGTAATTTCCAGAGGGCACTAAAGAGCGATAGAGACAGGCCTGACCTCTGTATCTATCATGCTCAGTCTCTGAGAACATTCCAAATTTCACAATTTGTCTTTATAATAAACCATACCAATCCCCCATATCTGAATACACTCTGAGCAATCCCTCTGCTGTTTGTGCTCTCCACTTATATGTTAACATTCTTGGTGAGAAGCTTGCAGATCTAGTTGAAAATTCTCTACCATTGACCCCTGAATATCTTTTTCACACCACAGAGAGAAAAGGTCATAGCTTAGAGTTCAGTGAGGCTATTGGGAAATGTTTGAGAAACTCTGAAGAGAAGGATATTCACAACTACACCAGCAGTTAGATGGCATTTTATCTAAGTGCCATTAATTACTGTATGAACTGCCTCTGGAAATGTCTTGAATTAAAACTTAAGCTTGCCTCAGGAAATATGCTCTGGTTGCAGAATCTCTTTGTGATTCCTCAACAGCCACATTAGTTGTACCTTGCCTATTTTACATCAAGATTTCAGTGCTATCAGCTGTGTAAAAAATAAACCTTATAAAAACCTTTTGTTGAAATGTGCTCTTTCTTTTCTAGGGAAGTGGAAAAGGGTGTGTGTGCATGTGCTATAGATTACCCTTGTTAGTAGTTGCTTAGGATATCCCCATGGAAAAATTAAGGTGATGTGGGAAGTGGTTTTGTTAACTCAATAGGTTACATTCTCTCTGGATGTGCTTTAGCCACAGGGGGTGGCCACATCTGTGCCACAGAGGGTGATGCTTTCTTATAAGTACCATTTGTCATTACTAAAGATCCCTACTCCATTGTGCAAGAGCATGGGTGCTTCAAATTCCACTTTCAGTAATGATAGTCTGTCTCCTTAAATTCCCCTGAGCTCCTAATAAGATAACTTACTCTATGCCTTCTCTACTATCTACTTTCTTTTGTACAATTATGTAATATTGACCTGTCATCTTTTTTAAGGCTGCTTCACTTTTCACCTTAGAAATGGCTGAAATGTATAGGGTGGGATAGGGGTAGAAGAAATGATCCCTTGTATATAGTTGAGAATTGGTTTTGCAAATACAATTAGGATCATGGAAAGAAATATGTTTTATGAACTTTTAATATTAATATAACAAAAAATGGTTAACATGCCCATCCAGGTTGATGATTTTGGCAGGTTTACTATTTATCATTTTCATATGAGCCTACAGGGAGCTGAGAGTTGGGCACATTCCCTTTTAGCACCTTTGAAAAACTCAGCCTCTTTAAGTAGGGTTCCTAGCACTCTTTTCAGCTTCTGAATAGTGGTTAACTGAAGTGCCAAGTTCTGCAGGTCCTCATGCTTTAGCAGGAGCTAATGAAGCTGTTCTGTTCTAAAGAGCTTCTTAATCTATGTTAATATAGTGAAGATTATTATGGAAGCAATAATAATCACAGAGAAATTGATAATGACTAGAAATCAATGTCTGGCTTGTTAATTATAAAGCTTTTACTATAAAAAGAAATCATTTAGCAACTGCAATTAACCAGTTAAGGAGAATTTTTATTAGAAACTCCATTTAATGGGTCTTGTGGTTCTTTAATGTAGTAGCTGAAACATCATTATTTTTGCTATAAATCCTTTCTATATTTTGATGGTTTGTGTCCAGGGCAGGGAAAGATAAAAAGTTCTGAAATGTTCCAATTCTAGATTTTTCTTTGATACTTTAAATAACTTGGTTTGGTGTACAACTGCTTGCCAAGGCACATGGTATGTGACTTACTCCCAGGCAAACCAGGAGCTAGATATTGGCAAGCATTAATTCTTTTCCTTTGAGAGGAGGTAAAAGTCTTTTCTGGCTCAACAGCATAGTCTTGGGAGCCCAACTAGATTGAAACCAAATCAAAGGGTGTCATGGGAACTGAAACTGCCCAAAGTTTTATACCACTCCAAATTGTTTGTATTAGTAATGGTCTTAATCATCATTATATGGATCTCAGTATAGATCTGAATCTATGCTTGCCTACTGAATCAGTGGTGGTTTGATGTGCCAGTGAGAAGTAGTTGGGGATTTTGGATCTAAATATGAACACTTCAAAACTTAGAATTATTTATGGCTGAAGTTTTGAATCCTAAAGCTCATTGAACTTCAGTACTCTTCACTGGCACCTGGATATATTAGGCAGTAACTTTTGCTGAATCAGACTCAATATTTGATTGATGACATATATATCCAAAGTCATTGTTCTGGCTACAGAGTTTGAGAATCCTGTCCTTCAGTATTCATTTCTATTTGTATTTCATGATGGGAAGGTGTTGTAGAGCACTTAGGTGCCCTGCTGCTTTAAAGAGCTGAAACTGCTAGGGAGAGAGCCCTAGAAGTGAGTGGGGAACCCCAGCTGCTGCTTACCAGGGCAGCCAGAATGAGTTAGTTGGCCCATACCTGCCAGTGGTCAGCTGACCAGAAGGAGCAGGGCCTGGTTCATATATAAACCACAGGACTGAGGCCAGGAAGGTAGTTCCCTGCTAGCAGCCAGAGGAGAAGGAACCTCCAGGGAAGAAGTGCCCAGTGATGCTACAACTGCCTGGTATGTTGCACCTGTCACAACCCAAGGGTGTGATTTTTGTTTTGTGTGTGCTTTGGCATCACTGAATTATTTTCCCGCCAAATTGTAGCTTTCTTTGCAGTGTGCATTTCTTCTTTGCAGTTAAGAAATGCTCGTTGCAAAGAGTTCCCACCATTTGTATGATAATTCGAGCCCCATTATTGGCTCGTGTGAAATTATTCACATGTGGCTGCTAGTGATTGGCTTGCTAGCCATATAAAAAGCTTGAGTGGTTTCCGCCCAAGTTGGAGGACTCCACGAACACCAGGAGGAGGGATCTTCACACTGTGTGAAGATCTCTAAGCGCTGCGGAGCCTATTGGACCCAGCGCATTTCAAGCAGGCAACGGAGGTCTGATCAGCCTCTAGCCTCTCCCCATCGCCGTTCGCAATCCTCGACGTATCCCTCTCCCTGCGCGCACAAGTTCCACGGAGCCTAGCAAACTTCGTGTGAGTCTATTCAGAGCTCTCTACTTCAGCTACTTTCTTCGGTTGGCACGATGGGCTCGCGGTTTAGAGCCTCCAGCCGGATGAGCTAGAAGAGTATTCACGGGAAGGAACTCCAGTCCGCCTCTCTTCTTTTCTATCTGTAACCGCAACTCAAGCAAGTTTTCCTGCCTGCACCGCGACCATCTTCAGTGCAAGTAAAATAATCTTAAATCAACCATTAAGCGTCCGTGACTAATTCTAGCGCGTCGCCTGTTTTCTCAGATCCAGCGTGCCCGGGCTGCTAGCCACAGCCCGTGCGGCTCGAAAAAGGGCCCGGATCGCCCCCGGCCTGCACATGGCGATGAGGATGGGATCAGGAGAGAACACACTAGAGCTAGAATTAGTTAAGAACTGCCCTTGGCGCATTAACAAACGCCAAGTGAAAAGTTTTGAGGAACTGGAGGCGCATATCGCTTACCACCAGGCGGGCAGAACGGGTGAGAGATTTGTCAGCGGACGCCTTTCGATGAAGGGAGAAGAGGGAGCCTCCGAAGACGGAGCCCCGAGAGAGAGAGAAGTGTATTTGCTCCCTGCGGCGTTCGGGTGTATAATGAGTGACAAGCGGGTCCTGTTCAGGCCCCTCGATATTGTGTCCCTCGCCAGAGTCAACCCGGCGGGCGCAGTGAACCCGACCCTCACCCAGGAGTGTGCCCAATGTCTACGATATGCTTGGGAGAGTGAAGAGCCGGTGCTGATCGGCCGGTTCCCTCCCCTCGTGGCATCTAGATTAAGGGGTCGTGAGCTTCCATCCAAGCTCCACGAAGATCTGGAGACGGAGGAACGTGCCGCAGATGAGAGGGTGGCCCCACGGTATGACAAGGGGGGAGAATTAAGTGCAACTTTCCGTATAATTGCTGATTTAATGAACAAGAAATTAAGTTTGAAGGCCCAGCTGCGTATGGCTGTTCAGACAGTCAAAGAAGCGGCTGAGAAAATGGATCCTGAAACGCCAGCCCAAGATGGCACCGAGCAAGAGGGAGACTGCGTGGAAGAACCGGAAAAGAAGGGTGGAGCTTCGGAGGAATCCGTGAGAGTTCGGTCAGCGACTCCGCCCATCGACGCAGCGTCGTCTCCGGCAACCCCACCTAGCGATGCGGCAACGCCGCTGCCAACCACGCCTTCCTGCTGACGAAAGAGAGAGTCAAGCGGAGGAGTGCATCCGCCCCTCCTGCCTGAAGCAGTAACAACAGTGACTCCCGCAGCGGCAGTTCAGCCTACAACAACGACTAATCGAGTTGCTACTGCCTACTATGCTTGCACCAGAACTGAATTACAGGATTTATGCAGAGAATCAAGAATCCATCCTGAAGAGACTCTAGCTGTATGGTTGGGACGTTTAGTCGTGGAACTTGGATCCAACCTGCTGAACCAGGAAGAAGCAAGCTTCTTAGTCAGACAAGCTTCGTGGAGTAGAGGACATGCCACTGACATGGACATGATAGCGGTCAACGTTCACTGGCCTATTCCACTGCCAGCGCTTGTTGCCGGACTGATCAGTCAAAAAGCCCATGTACAGCATGAAGGACGGCCAGAACATATCGACACAGAGCATCTCATGCTAGCAATCATCGGAGTCTCGTACTGTGCCTGGAACCCCAGAGCATGTGCGCTGGGACTGACATCACTCCAGCGAATAAGACCATGGCCTCATTGTCATCTACGAGACCCTGGAACCATTCCAGTGACCATTCACAGCCTAGACAGTTGTCTTGAAGTTTATGGGCAAAAGAACATCGTCGTCCTCCGGATTCTGCTCAACCCAATGGTGAACCAACCCGTGTGTAATCTTCTTCGTCAATTGTCACGACTGCATATCCTGATGGGTCAGGCCAACTCTCAGGGTCTGAATATTGCACTGTTAGAAAGGAGGGTGTGACATAATTGCACATATATAAATACACAAATCAATCAGGTGCATACACATGCACACTACCAGCTCAGGGACATACACATCCAAACCAGCCTAGGCACATGCATACCTATCCACCAATTCAAGCACAAGGAAAAATGGAACTAAGGGAAAGTGCTAGTGTTAAAGAGGGGCTCTGGGTGTGGGGAGCCAGAGGATGGCTCTGGGGCAGCTAGAGAAGTTGCAGGGAGCAGCTGTAGGAGCTGGAGAAAGCTGTCCTGTAGTTTTCTCCAGCAGCTGGAGCCCAAGAAGAGCTGGCAAGTTGCGGGGGGGGGGGGGGAGGATTACAGAAGATGCAGGGGAAGCCTGAAAACAGAGAGACGGTCAGCAGAAATCACAGGAAAAGAAGCAGGAGGCAGGGCAGCAGGAAAACAGAGAAAGGCAGCAGAAAGTCACAGGGAAAAGGCAGTAGGAGCAGGGGAGGCTGAGCGGTGGCAGAAAAGGGGAGATGGAATTGGGAAGAGATCGGGAAACTAGCAGAGAGGGTAGGGACTGGAGCTGAGAGAGAGAGAATGAGGCTGGAATTTAAGATAGGGAAGGTACTTGGATTCAATAAAACATGACCCAACCTGGGGTTGCAAATGACAGTGGTTTTGTTGAACAGGGGAGATGGTGACACAATGTCAAATTGGTTATCTTGCACCCACACTCACACAATGGCAGCAGGGGTTAAAGAAGCTTGGTGCAGAGGCTGAAGTCCACTGAATTCCAGGAGGACAGAGAGAGAGAGAGAGAGAGAGAGAGAGAGTCCAAATTGTAGGAGGAGGTGTACAGGTAATAGCTACCTATCCAGGCTGGAAAGGGGTCCTTGTCCAGTAGATGTTGTCCAGAGGGGGGTTGCCGGCAGGGCCTCTGTGTGGATAGGTGGTGTGGCATGGTGCTGGTCCAGATGGCGAGGGCGTCCCACTGGGTCTGTCTTCACTGCCTCTTTTTATAGAGGAAGACCTTATGTGACCCTAGTGACAAGAGGCATGCCCAGGCAAGCATCAGCCCCTGGCGTACTGAGCATGTGTGCTCCATGCAGGGATGTGTAGTTTTGGGTGTCTGTAATGGTGGGGTACAATGGTAGAGTTGTTGGTTTTGCAGGGTCTTTTGTCTTTCAAATGTGGGTCTTGTCTCTGTTCCTGGGTGAGGTTCGTGGTCCCTGGATGAATCAATGCGAGGTGATGGCCAGTCATTACAGGCCATTCAGTAGAGGCCTGCTACCATTGTATTTCAATCATTCCCAATCATTCTCATTCATCCAGGAACCAATTTACATGGCAGGGGTACAATGAATCATATTGTTGCAACATGGGAGGCCCGGGCAGAGGACAGAAGATGGAAACTTACCATGACTTTGGTTCACTTACAAACACAGGCCTAAACCATACAATATCCATTTGAAACAATAAAAATCAATACGAAAATGATAATAATACAATATACAACAGTAAGAATCAATACAAACCTAATAATAATACAGTATAAAGCAGTGGATATCCAAAACCAAAAACTTGCTACCAAAATAAAAAAGTTTAAAGCTTATCCTAAGTCTGAGCTCACTTATACTTATCTATAGGGAATACAGAGGGAGATAAATGGTCAAAAATGGTTGGGAAAGGGGAGGGAATGCATTTTAAAATAAATAATTTTAAAAAAGAAACGGGTTTTTTCTACATAAACTAAAAACTAGGGGTTTTGCCTACAACTTTGCCTACTAAACACTTAGTGCCAGGGATGAAATCTGATCCTTTTAAAGGGTCAAAGCACACCCTGATCTCTTATATTATGTTATAGCCCAGGGGCTTATGGTTTTGTTTGCTGCTTATAAAACTGGTGGTTTGGGTGAGGCTATTTGGGGAAGGAGGAGGCCTCATTGGGGGCCCACTGCAGCACAGGGACCCTGGAGCCAGAGAGGGCATGGCATTTGGGGTGTACAGAGCCCAGTGCCAGTGAGGCTCAGAGTGAGACAGGGCTGCGGAGAGCCTAGGGAGGACAAGGGGGACAAATTACAAGGCCTGGACTGGACAACATTGGTACCATCTGCATGGCTTGGGCATGGTAAAGGGATGGTTGGAGCCACACATATAGTCCATAAGGCTGGGGTATCCTGGGACACCTATTTTGAAAATGGACCCATGGGGTTCAGGGAAATCCATCAAGACTATGTCCAACAGGACATGAAGGCAGCCTCCCCATATTACAAAAAATACATCAAGACGTGGCGGCCGAGAATAGCGGGTACCCATCGGGCTGAATTGGCATGGTCAAGGGGCCTTGGGGGTAACACGGCCATCCTTAGGGACCCCATCTCATGATAGAAGGTCCTGTCTTGCAAAATCACAGCACCACACTGGCAAAATCACAGATGTCCAAATTTAGAAGACAGAAATGCAATCTGGCTGGAGTGGTTGTCCCAACGCTGCTACATGTGTAACTGAGAATACAGTAAACAATGCCATTTTAGGCATTTAGGCTGGTTTGCTTCACTGAAATTTGGACTTTAAATCCTTATCTAATCTGAAGTTTTAGAAATTCCATGGGGTCCAAATTATGGAGGGCAGATCCCTTTCCAGTTTTTAAGCTCCTTGGTGTCACATCAGCATTTAAGTGCAATTTTATTCCATCATGCTTGAGTCCCTTAAAAAAAAACCAACAAAACAAAACTCATCTTAGCCTTAAGACTAGGCAGGAGGAGTAGAACCTGCACAACTTTTGTATTGGTTGCTTTTTACAGAATAGAAGGGTAAATTAGAAACACACTTGGATCACTTTGGATTAGGGTCTTTCCCTTTAGGTTCAACCATGAAAACTGAGTTTCTACTCTGTGCTGGGCTGCATGCTTAGGAGTGGAAGAGCCATATTATAGTGCTGTAACAGGGTGGTCTGGCCCTATCAGTGAGACAGCCCTGGGGTAGGAGCCCAGTTGAGGCTGATTGGCTGGCAGTTTAAAGTCTAAGGGGAGAAGGTTTGTGGGCAGAGAGCAGAATGAAACCCAGTAGAGTTTGGCTCTAAAAAGAGCCAGAGTTGAAGGGCCCACTTGCTGCCTGGAAAATGACAAATTTTGCATAAGGCAGGCAAGGTTCTTTGGGTAAACGTGATAGCTTTAGTAGCTGGAAAAATGTTCTTTGCAAGCCTTTGGGCACAAACGCCCTTCTTCAAGCATAGGGAGAGTCTGCTGGTGTTTGTGTGGTCTCCTGGGTGGAATAGAAGGCAATATGCAATTGCATGGCAGTAAAGATCAGAGGGGATGGGAGGCAATAGGTGTGAGACTGACAGGTCAGGGAGGAAAAGGGGTAATGCGACCTGGTGATAGAATGTAGCTGGTAAAATGTAGAGAGGTTACCTGGGGTTATCAGATGGCATGCAGGTTATAATAAGCCATAAATCCAATGTCTATATTTAGTTCATTATTTTTTTGTATATAGTAGATTTATGAAGTGAAGTTCATAGGCTCATGTGTGAAAGGTGTTTTGTAAATTCCCTTTGAGGATTAAAACTGAGAGACTGGAAAGAAAGAGTGGTTGTCTTGTGAGAAGTGTGTACCTACAGATAATTGTGCATCTTTTTTCTTTGATATATTTTCAGTGTGCATTCATTCTGGTATGCACTTGTTGTTTTGTTTCTCTTATGTATTTTCCACCAGGGCATTCATAGCACTTAATGAGATATACTTACATTTCTGGAGGTGCAGGTGTAAAATTTAGAAATGGTGATGGTTCTGTTGTGGGATGTAGTTACTGTGGGAGTGGTGGAGATATGTTGGCAGGTTTTACATTCTTATCCCATCGTGGTCTGGATCTACTTCGTGTGCTTTGGGCCGTAGCAAGTTTGCTTCTGTTGATGAGGTTGGTGAGGTTCAGGGCTTGTTTAAAGGCTAGGACGAGTGGATCTGGGAAGATCTCTTTAAGAATTGGGTCTTGTTCTAGCATGGGTTGCAATTGTTTGAGGATTTTCCATATAGGTTCCAGGGAAGGGTGGTATGTCATAACTAATGGTGTGTGATTCATGGGGATTTTCTTTTTGTACTGCAGCAATTCTTTACATGGTATCCAGGTGGTTCTTTGAAAAGTGCAATCTATCACTCTGGAGGAGTGTCCTTGTTGAGTGAAAGCCCTTTTGAGATTTGCAAGGTGATGATCGCAGGTGTTCTCAGTGGTATTGAATGGTTTGGTTGTATTCTACTGCTTTTTCTTTTTAGCCTTACTCTTTTATTTGTTTGTTTAGTACAAGAAGAATTGTTTTGTATTGTGAGGACTTTGTATAGTGAGGCTGAGGAGCTTTCAAGGGAGCAAATCTAGACAGTGAGGCCTTAGACTCCTAAGTTTGCTTATAGACTATTGTGTGGATAGTCTGCAGGACTCCTACAAAGATGTTAGGCACACCAACCTGCTTAGAGGACCAGGAATTCCACAATATAGAGCAAAAACTCAATTAATAAAAACCCCATGCATTATCACTATGACTTTTTTATTTTCATGGAACAGCTAGTCACTTCTATTTACCTGAAGGATTTGTGTAAGGAATTGGTGGTCTAAACTTAGTTTTCTAAAAAAGAAAAAGATGAGAGAATCTATGCAATTCCTACAGAAAAATAATTGCATTATGTACATAGGAGCCTAATTAAATGAGCTAATGTTAAATGGGGTCTTGCTTATCTATTGGAGCCCTGTGAAATTCTTTCAATGAAACAGCAAACTACATGAAACATGCCTGGGTTCTTGGTTTCATTTGTAACCTGAAATTCCCAACAGGGTTAGCAAAAGTTTCATGAACTTTGGAAGCAAATATAGTCCCTCTTTTTTGTATTTAGAAACAGTATTTTTTTTAAACAAAAATAACAAAATAAGGCACAAATAAGACCTCTAAAAAGACAAAAAATATTACTGACAAAAGGTTGTAAACATCTCTGATGCTTCAAGAAGCTGGAGTTATTTTTAAAAATGGAATTTTTAAATTTTATAAAAAAATAGATGGTGCAAAGGTGCAGGACCTGGCTAAATGAATCAACATTTGTTTTTAAAAAGATGAAACCACGGATATAATGGTATGTTTAAGTAATGTTATGCTACCTCACTTAGAACATATTTTGAATATAAAGATCTGTTTACATGGGCATACTTAGGATTTTGAAAAATAGGGTGCAGATGGTATGGCACATCATCACATAAAACACAAAACATTTTCTCCAGTTAAAGAGAACTAGATGCTTTGTTGGATGCTAGCACTATATTATTCAGTTTAAGATTAAAGCAAAAAAAATATAACTCTTAGAATGTGCACTAATTTGTGAGATTATACATAAAGTTAAAAAAACACAACCAACTAGGCAAAAAAAATGAAGTAGTCAAAAGATACTGCATCATTAGCTCTGTAGTCATTACAGTTAAATGTGCATCTCTTTGATTCATGAAACAAAATCAAGCAGCTCCAATGCTTCACTGTCAATCATTTCTACATCTGAGTTTATATTACCATACTTGATTTAAGCTTTTTAGCTATAACTAAAGTAAGTGTACAGGGCTGTAAGATATAAGAGAGGCATTACCAAAAACAGCTAACAGAAATCAAAATTGCAGAGGAAGGGACAGTTTGACTAGTGGAACATCAGGACTATTAAACAGTTAGAGGACCATTAAATCCTGTTGAATGGAGAGAGATTATCCTGAATCAGGGAGAAGAGAATGAACTATGAAGTTATTTGGCTTCCTTAGTACTGCCTGAATAGAAACGCCACTCCCCCTCCTAGGAAGCTGGTTTTACATTTTCGGTGGAGCAGGAATCAAAGTGAGGGGCAGAGTTGCACCACTGCACCCCCTCCCCCAAATCCATCCCTGTTTGTTCCTTATGTAAAAGCAAGTATAATGGACTCAGTGGCCAAAATTCCTCTAAGAAAACACCAATAAAAAGGTTGATGTTGCTTGATTGGTAGTAAAATATTCAATAATCAGAACATAGACATCTAACATAATCAATATCTTTAAAAATTGGATTGAAATGAGGCAATGCAGATTTACTGGGCCTTGTTTTAAGCAAACCTGGATGAATTTCTGATTTTTGTGTCAAGTTTGCAGTATCTAATGATCTTAATGTGCAACTCAGTGGAGGGGGAAGGGGGCGGGATCTAATTTTTCAGGTGCAAACAAACCAAAATAAGAGCTAACATAGAACAAAAACCAAGACCCAACTCAAGTTATCTAAGAGGTATTACTCCTGTGTCATGCTCCCACCAGGTTGGGTAAGTGTTGTTTGTCCAAGGACCCAGAGGGACTGCCCTCTGCTTTCCTGCCGTGCCTTTTGTCTTAAAAAAAAAAAGAGAGAGAGAGAGAGAAGGAGCATTCCTAAATGATATGGGTCCTTCCCCCCGCTCCCGCTGAGCATACTCACATAGTGGTGTATTTTTCTTGGAGCTCCTCCTCCCCTATACTCCATCCACTCGCCAACCATTGATTTTTAACATTGGTGTATCTATAACCCTGCCAGCGCTAACTGGCTATTTGAAGGAGCAGAACCAACATCAAGTAGGTTGTGTCATGGTTCTTAAACTTCTGCTGCATTGTCAGATGAACTTCAGCTGCCACTGGAATGTCCACACTCAAGGAAACAGAAGAAATCAGGAGTAAATTAACAGTGTACCCTTGTGGGACTGGAGTGAGGTTCCATAATAATGCAGATAAGTAAATCCTACAATTCAGTTAGTTCTGCCCCCAACCAAAGTAAGTTAATGACATTCACTTCCAGTGAGGTATCATAGCTCAACCCAGACCCACCAGGTCAAGTCTCCTCCCCTGAACTGGGGTCACCTTGGGCTATGGCACCAGTCTGTGCTTTGACTAGTTAAAGAAAAAAAAACAGGCCCAATAGGGGCAGCAGAACTCAAAGGAAACAGAGCAAAATAAACAAAAATGCCTGCCACAGTCCTTAAGCCAGACCCAAACATTAGGGCTCCAGCCACTAGTCCTTCAGAATTTCCCCTCCCATGGTAGAAGCCTCTTCTTCCATGGGTCTTCCGTACCCATGAAGTCCACCACTACAAAGAAGCTGGAGGCCCCTCTGGGTCGCTACACTGCAGAGATAGACCCTGCCCTGTGCCAGTTCCTCTACTCCCCAAGCTATGCTGCCTGGTATCACCTTCCTCCCAGCCAGCTTTGCCTCCGGTTTTATGCTACTGCCACATTGCAGCAGCGTGACATCATCTCCAGAGTGTGCCCGGACCCTCAGGGAGCACATGCTGATAAAAAGCTGTGGCGGTGCCACACACGGCTGTGGCCCCCACATTTCTTCACCTGCAAGTAAGTTGATGCCACCTCTAGCCTTTATTGAGCTATGGCCAGTCTTGCTGCAACCACCCACCCTGACAATCGGGGTTCTCCCCAGTGGTGCTTGTTTGTTTCCACAGGTCCTATTGCTACATCCTGATTTACAACTGTATTACTTACAGGAGAATAAAGCTCAGTGTTTACACCTTTCTTCTTAAATGCTGTTAGAAAGAAAGCTTTCGTTGACTCTTCTACTTGTGATAGATTTGCAACTGCCATATTCAGTTTCTAAGTACTGTATCATGATCTGGTTATTAGGATGTTCACTATAAGAACAAACAGTTGAATTTCACAAGAGTCTCTATGGTATCAGGGGAAGAGGAAGCAGATAGGTGGGAAATGTTGGCTCAAGTTGTTTTGATCCCAGCAGTGTCTTGAGATAATCTCAGTATGGCCAACCCTGCCTCCCCTCCAAAACAATTCTACAGCCTCTGTTTCATTGATGATGATGTATATGAAGGCAAAGGCATGGTATAATCACCAGAAATGGGAAGTGCTATATTGGTTCAAATATAAATAAACTGTCTGTGAATATATTTAAATCATAAATTAGAATGTCTTTTAACAATTACAGCAGGGAGATTTTAGAACAGGTGTAGTGGGAGAAAAAACCTGAGTCATTTCAAGTTGGAGCTTGACTGAATGTAATTGTATATTATTGATGGAGGTGATATCAGGTGACTGGTTTCTATGGCCAGGAAGTCCTGCCAGTCTTGTGTCCCTAGATTGCCATTAGCTGTTAAAGAACAACACCAGCATAAGCAACTTTTGATTTCCATTCCCCTTGCCCCTCCTCCCTGCATCTTCTCCAATCAGCCTTTGGATGAGAACAGAAAAAGCCTTTCAAACACAGAAGGTTATAAACCCTGGCAAGATTTTAAGAAACTGTCCCATAAGAGTGGGACAATATTTATTTTGGGAAAATGGACTGAGATCTGAGTTAGCTAGGAGATGGTAAGATAGAATTGTTGCCTACATAATTTGTTCCTACTTCAAAAAACTAAGATACTTTTGTTTTAGGAAAGCTGCTTTGTAATTAAATGTCACCATTAAGATTCTCCAAAGGAGGAATATTACACACCTAAATATTTTTGGTCCTTCTTGATAATACTAGTGTACATACCACATACTGTAGCTATGGTGGCAATCTAGCAACATGAGAATGTGAAACTCTATCCTCAAAACACCAGCCCAAGACACAGAACACCCACACTCAGTTCAATGTCAATGCATCTTTCCTGTGTGATACTGGATATATCAGTTGAGTATTGTCTACATGAGAGAACCTGCTGTCAGTTAAACTGGCTTAAGTCTCTGTGCGGACATTCTTATTTTTGCATAACAGTAATATACAAAACAGGGGAAACTATGCCAACATAATTATACTGGTAAAGTGCTTCATGTGAATAGAACCCTAGTTTCTTTGTGCCTTAGTTCACTATCGGTTGTTCCCATTAACCAAGACTGACAGACTTCACAAAAGCATTGTGAGGAGAAATATGTTACAAACGGTGGTGCTTGGTTCTAAGTACCATACAAATACCTACAATAGGTAAACAAAAAAACCCGTTCTACTTGCCTAAACCACAGCCTTGACACCGGAATGCAAAAATTTATTGTGATGCAATTAATCAAACGTGGGTCAAATATTCTATTACCAGCATTCTAGCCTTCTCCATCAAGTTCTTTTTGTGACATCTGCTAGATTTGGAATTTTTTTTGGTGCCGGGGTCTGGAATTTTTTTTGGTGCCCAATCTTAAATGTTTCTGCTAATTATCAGAGGTGGTTCTGGAGTATGGAGGTAGGGGGAAAGGATAGTATCCACAAGGAACTAACAAAACAGAAGAATATTTTAGGATAGAGGGTAAGTACTAGTGACTGACAGTTTCAATGATTTGGATGTGGGATTAAACAGGATGACAAAGGAACTGTAGTCATTTGAACTGCATACATTTAGAAGAGATTCCATACGCCACAGAGAAAATAATGTATATCCCTTGGGCCCTGGCTGAATAGGCTGCTAATAAACAGATAAAAAAGATAGCGAATACCAAAAGGTTCCTTTGATTGAAGCAATATTGAAAGAAGAGAACGAGATTGCTTCTTCTTATGAGGTGAGACTATAGCTCAAGACCTCAGGAGTTGAGGGGCCAGATGGAGAAACAACAGGAACAGTTAGGAGGAAATGGACCTCACTATAGAAAAATGGACAGAGTCAAGCTATTAACCTTTGATAAAGTTCTCCCAAAAACTAAAAGGAAAGGATTTTTATTGCTTTCTGCAGAGCATTGACTCTATGACCAGTATGGATACTATTCACAGCAAGCTTCAGCAACTTTAAAGCTAGAGCTAAATTCTGTGCAGACATGAACAAGGCTTGAAATCTGTTGAAATGGGTTGTTTGTTATCATGATTGTCAAACAATCCTAACTTTGAAGACAGTTATTTTTCAGTGTCATTACATTGTGAAGTTGTTTTGCATTATTGATATTTATATCATGATCTTATATTGTAGTTCACAAGTTTGTTTCTAGACTGTAACTAGCAATTATGAACTTCAGGATCATATCTCTAGAGACTGACTAATAGAATTTGGGTTCAAGAGTGCCAGACTTTGGTTTTAGTAGTAGAACCTGACCGTACTTTTATCTGCCCTGGTTCCATGGTTAACTAGTTATCTAGTTTTAGGATCAGAATAAGATCTGAAACTTCATCTTAAAATACAGTTTAACTTTGAAAAGTGAGAGTACATCAATGACATAAGTGACATTTACATGTCAGTTTCAGTGACTCTGGAGAAAAATTGTCCTGTTTATAATGAAAGTAACTGTTTTATAACCATCAGCCTTACAAACTTTGCCTGGGATCTGCATGTAAAGATTGGTTCTTCCTGACTTGTATGTTGTTCCTATTCACAAAGGCCAACTTTTACACTGTTTTTGCTGTGGAACACTGTCTGCCAGTCAATAGCATAACTAGGGGTGGGTGAAAAGGATACTAGCCCTGGGTGCCAATCTAAAGGGAGCTCCAGAACAGTGGTCCTCAGGGAGACTGCACCTCAGCAGCAGCCAGAGTTCTTTGAGTCTCTGGATTCAGGTTACAATTCTCTGAACATTTTCTTTCCCACTCCCTCAACGCAACCTGCTCCCTAGTATCTTTGTCAATGGTGCCAAAATTCCAAGTTATACCTCTGCCAACCCTGCAGCCCCAGAAACTGGCACAAGCAGCAAGGGGAGATTTTTACCATTATATAGACAATCAAAGGGGGTAGGGTCACAAGCCAACAGGCCAAAGGGAGGGAACAGATAAAAGGTAAAGAAACATCAGTACTGTGGTAACATACACTCTCAATTCAGAGAGGTTTGTAAAGATTCAGAGATCCAGGCATAGACACAGCTTTAAATGTTTTTTTCTACATACCTGTACATACCAGCTCATGAATCCTGCAATGCTGGGGTGCACGGAGCATCCCACAGAAGCACAGGGAGCTCCCCAGCACACTCGGCAGCAGACCCCGAAGTAGACCAGAAGCACTTCCAGGTCCGCCAGGGAGCACGTAGGGGGTCTCCCCTTATGCCACCCCAGGTCAGCAGCTAGTGCCTCCTGGGTCTGGCCAGGACACCCAAGGTCCCCCTGCAGCTGATCGCTGAGCCAGGGAGGCACGGTGGGGACCCAGTGTACTCCCCGGGAGACCCAGGGGTGTACTTCCGGTCCACTTCTGGGTTTGCCATCAAGCAAATGGAAGGCTCCCCTACACCCCACACTCCTGTGGGATGCTCCAAGTGCCCCAGCATCACAGTGATCATGAGCCATGCCTGCTCCCTGAAAGTATGTAGAAAAAACTTTTAAAGCTGTGTTATGTCTGAATCACTTATTCTTCAAATCAGCATCGAATCTTCAGATTCAGCCAAATCAAATCAGGGACAGTGATCTGAATCAACAAATCAAATCACTGTCCCTGATTTGGGCCAAATCCAAATCTGAATTGAAAAGAGACCGCTTCACGCACCCTTACTGACCAGGGTCTTGTGCAAGCTGCTCTCTCTTCCCTTTACTGCAGCCTTAAGCTTCCTCTTCCTTTTTCCCTTGTTCCCCAGCCCCTGAGAATTTCTGGGGTTGTAGTGCAAATTAACAGTCAGCATGGCTCTGCAGACTGCCCCCTGGTTCCTCCTGGTGTTACACACATTACATTCACATTACACCTCTGTTGCTAGTTGGGAATCAGTAATATACCTCATTCGGGTTACCTCAGTTTAACAGCAGGGAGATTTGATTTGCAGTTGGTGACTTCAGACTTTCTGCTAGAGAGAACATGTTCATATTTTTCATACCTACAATATTAATTGGAACCATTAGCAATTTTTTCCTAATTTTTACGGCTAGCTCCTTGTTAAAAACAATTACAACATCTCTTTTCATGGTAAATATTTATATTGGAGCAGTATAAATGTGTAGTATTAGGAGGACCACAAGAGTTGAGTGTTATCAGAGTTTTTTCAGGGTTACATTGTAAAATAATTGCATATACTGGCTAGCATTTATTAGATGAGGAGACCCAATCATTTTCCTGGGGCTACATTAGGGAGCATTATACAATCTGGGAGCATTATTAAATTAACGCTCAATCCTCAGAATCCTCAGAAATCGCATATATAGGAGGTTGAAACCTATGAGGAAGATAATAAGGAATGAATGGAGAAGTGAAAGGTAGGAAGTCTGCTATTAACACTATAATCAAGATCAGTGAGGAAGGGCAGAGGTTAGAGATGGAAAAATCAGGCAATACCAGCTGAAGACACAGCTCAGACCTCTTTGATTCATTTTTATTCCCTCAAATTTTATTTCTTTTAACTGTCTTTCTGTTTAGAATCCTTTTAATCTATTCCTTAACTTATAAACACTTTGGAGCAGGACCCTTTCTGTGCACTTGTATGTCAAACTCAGCATATAATTTCAGAGCTGTGTAAATACTATTTCTGTTTTTGTCTCTCATTTTTATTGTTTCTATCAGGATGGAAATTCAGTACTATGCTGAGACTTACCTCCTGCTGTGAAAGCTGAATACCAGGGCTCATGGCTCCTGCTCACATTGAGCTCTGCATGTAATCTCTTTAAACAGAAGCTTGGAGAAATGGACTTATTTCTGAAGTGCTTCAGAAACAGAGAGCATGAACAGGGAAGAAAGCACTTTACAATGTTACTGACAAATACAACAGAGAGATTAGGATGCAGGAAGGTTTGAATTTTTCACCAGTATTAGATATTGTCATAGAGCTATTTTTGTTTATAGGGGAGTATTACACCTAGGCTTCTGGCCAACTAGGAAGTTGTGCCACTTAGGTGCAGCTCTTACACAAAAGGTAGTGGTGAACCATCCTGTCTCATTGAGATCACTAGGAAAATTTCAACAAAATAATGCTTGATATTTTATCCCTTGCAGTTCCCCTAGCACTCCATGTGGACATGGTGGTTTTTCTTCACTTTCCCCTCTCTACACTGTTGCTGTGTACTGTTAAATGGCTTCTAATGTACACATCAGAGGTGGCTGTATTTCAAGACCTCATGAAGAAATTTTCAATGTATGCATTTTACAGAAACTTGTATTAAGTTTGCAGAGTAATTTGGGATGTGGAGATAAAAATGTCAGTCACATTTATATCATTTTCCTAAACATATTATAAATGCTAGCTAAGGTAAAAATAATACAGAAGGTGTCCAGCCTTTATAGATTTTATACACTGTAGTGCTTGCTTTATTGGCACTCATTCATAAGCAGGCTAAAAAATTAACTTTTATCCTATAAAATATACTGTATGCAACTCTAAATTAGAAAAATAGACAGATTAATGAGGTGAAATATTATCTCTGGAATTCTGAGAATTATTATCCATGAACACGCTTGTTCATTTAAAACCAATATTTTCATTCTATTAGCACTGAAGAAAATCTTTGCCTTCATTTTAATGTTGAGGATGAAAAAAATTAGTCAAATTAAACACTGTGTGCTTTTTAAAAGCTCACTACCCCTATTCACAAAGAAGGCAAGGATTATTTTGAAATTATAGACATAAATTTTATATAGATTTTTGTAGATTTAAGATAAATCTCAATCTTCCTTCCCTCCCCTGCCCCCCTTTCTAAAGTTTTAGTGGGTTTATCACTATCTGTTTTTAAGATCTTGTAAGGAAATAAGAGATGCATGTTGTAGCGCTCTGGGAAAACTGTCTCTTACCAATCATTTTAATTACTCCTCTTTGCTGGCTGTAGATTTGTGCAGTTAAAATATTCATGTTTTAACTAAAAGGATGCTGTCTTTTTCCCATTTTAACAGGTAGAATCTCTAAAGCTGAACAGTCTGCAATAATATGGTGGCCCACTAGGGGTCACAGAAACCCTTGCCTTTAAACAAAACCTAAAAAACAAAAACAAAAACAAAAAAGACCTAGAAATGAGTTTTTTTAATTTATTACATTTTAGGCTGTATAACTTTTCTTTGTAGCTTTGCTGCCTATGGAATGAAATACAGATGATAAACTTTTGACAACAGGTAAGAGCCTCAAAGTCTGCGTAGTGCCTCTAAGGCAACTGACTATCATAATTTGAGAAATTCAGTAGAGATGAGCAAACTGATGTAGATAAAGTAAGAACCATCTCAGGTCTTTACCCAGAAGGAACAAAGATTTCTCTTAGATTAACTTACACTGAAGCTGAAGTAATCCTTTCTTGAGATCTGAAAAGTGTTGGGTCTGTTAAAAATGTCATGAGATGCAAAAGTGTTGGTAAGAGAATGGACTTTATTTCCTAATTCCGGCTTTTTCCTCAAAACTGTCATATCACTCAAGGTTATTCCAGGTGAGAGTTTGATCTATATTACTGAAGATCTTCTACTGCCAATGACAATGTTCAAATGAAGTGAGAGAAGCTGCTACAGCTCTTTTTCCAGTTCAATTGACATAAGTAGAAATTAACTTTGAGAGAGACTCCTTTGGAATTTGGAGGTGGTGAGGAAGGTAATAGGAAGTTTCAAGGCCTATTTCCAATACCAAGATTCTTACAAGTGGCTATGTAAAATTTCCAGCCCAGCAAATTGCAGAAGCTTGGATCAGACCTGTGAAAATCTTGGCATTTTCATTTTACAGTGTTATGTCTGATCCCAAGCCCAATGCCAGGAATCAGTGAAAGCCTTTCAATTCTTGCACCAATAGAAGTCTGTCCATTGATTCCAATCATGCTCATAATATAAACATTATATATATTTATTCTAGTAGGTATGACAAAGTTTGGATTGCTACGTATCCAGGTAAATCTAGAACTCAAATCGTTCCCAAACATCGAGAGCACTCAGCAGTCAGTGGATTTTCCTGGTGCCAAGTTGCCACCATGCAGTGTCACTGAGTTTCCTAAGGCAGTTTTGATCCAATTCCATAACCAGTTTTTTTAACTTTATTCAACAGAGTTCCAGAGTTGGAAAATGACAATTATTAAAAAAAAAAACTAAAGCCCATTGTATGACATTCAAAAACTCTCATTGAGTGAATTCTTAGCTTGTCTTCCACAACTGATCTGAATTCACCGGAGATTTTATAAATATGGTTATAAATACAACACATATATGGGCTATAAGAATTAATGATAACGAGAGAGACTTGAATTCGACAAATGCTTTGTGATGCAATTTTGAAAGAGCAATGGGGATATCACCTTTTTCATGCACACTTTTTTTTATAATATAGCAAGGATCATTTGAAACTTATCCTGGGATTCTTGAAAGTTTCATGAAATTTTAACCTGGGCTGAGTTTCTGGTTGTTAATTCAACACCATCCCACAAATGTCATCTGACTTTTCCCTTGCTTTATAAAAGTTTCATAAAGCTCTGCTTCGTGTGAGCACTCAGGCCTTTTGTTATGATTTCAGTTTGAGTGGAACAATGGAGATTTCACTATGAAACTAGGCACGAAAACAAAAACAACTCTAAAGACTTTAATTGTTTGGCTGAACTAAACCAAACTCTTTAGAGGTTCACTATAACTATGATGTGTAAAGTACTAAATATGTTATATAGAATAAAATGAAATATACCTTTTACCTGGGTGTGTTTTGGAAATAGCTAGATGTGCCCAAATTTATCATTTGTATCAACAGTATAATCAAAAATATTAGTTTATATGAAAGGAAGTTTAAAAATACGGCCAATATAAATAAGTGGCATAGCATACAGAAAGCCAAAATATTTAGATTATATACACTTTGTAAAACATGCAATGTTTTTCAAGTTATTCATACCAGAAGCAAATATTTCTAATGAGGATCCTTTTTCTTTATTTCATTTTCCTGTTGTGTGTTTTGTTTGTTCTTTTTCTCTTCTAGTAGAAACTGACCACAATTATACCATAGACATAAATACTGTCCATTGTCTTACACTTCCATACAAGGAAACCTCATTCAATACAGTTTCTATCATTAAACTGTTGCCAAAAGCAACATGTGCTCAGCAATGGAAACTAACAATGCAGTTGATTAAATGCAGCCAACACTGAGCATTATTGTAAAACACATGGCCCATATTGGGCAAAAATACTGATGGGAACCTTTTATTTTTTCTTTTATAAAGGGCCACACACACACACACAAAAAGGCAGTTGCTCTCTCAAGAGGTAAAGAACACTGGGCCTGGAGGTACTGCAATACCAGGCCAATACTCAGAAAAGGTAGAGCAAACTCAGACACCCTACCCTAGTGCCAGAAATGCTGATGGGAATGTGTGTGTGCATGTGTGGAACAGGCTTTCAACCTCTAGCAACAGAGAGTCATTCAAGCCCGGATTTTCTTTCCTTTTGAAAAATAAATCAATAAATAATTATAATAGAAGCCTTAGTATGTCTGTCTCCATAACACTTTATTCTCACTCTGGTTGTCTCAACAACTATTCAGAGTGCTCTGCACAGACAGCTACACATGACAGAGCACTACTATGGCAGCAGGGACTGAGGGGCTGGAGTGCGGGGGCGAGACCAGCAGTGCTGGCCTTGCCCACCCCGCACCCCCCCATGGCCTGCTCCTTGGAGATGAAGGAGGATAGCAGGGATGGACTGGGGCCAGAGGGGCCAGAGCCAGAGGACGAGGCCCTCACCTCCCACCCCCCACCCTGGCCCTGCTACTTGGAGGTGACAGTGGTGCAGTGTGCTGCCCCCCCGACTCTAGCCTCACCACCACATCCAAGGGGTGCCCCCCAGTGGACGGGACTGGGGCCAGCTGACTTGAAATGGGAGCATTGCCAAGACAGTGGGGACTGAGAGGCTGGAGCGGGGGGCAAGGTCAGCAGCACTGGCCTCACCCCGCACCCCCCCCGCCCAAGCCCTGCTCCTCGAGAGGCAGCAGCAGTGCAGGGTGTCATTCATGACAGGCAATTTGCTACTGTATATATAAATAGGTAGTTATATATATGCACTATCTAGCATACCTTTCTTCACACACTTTAACCCACATTCAAAACCCATGCACCAATTATAATAATTGCAACATGGACCCACACTACCACACACTCATCTGCATTCCTTTCCTTGATACAATTATACTGTCTCTTTGTATTAGCCCCAATTTACAGGGTTTAAGCTCAGTTCATTTGCGGGCACTGGTAGTTCTGCTGCTGCTGTCATCATCACTGTCACCTGGTCCTGTTGCCTCATTGTTTTTTCACTACCACTATCCACTTCCCCTCTAGGGGGTTCTTTGAAGAGCCTGTGGAGTTGACTGAGTCCTCCTCATTCTCTTCTACTGATTTCTGGTAGTAGGACTAAAGTTTTCCCAGAGCCATGTTAACACAGTTTGCCATCTTAAGGTTTGTGTGCCTGTACATCAGGAGGTTCCTGAATTTCCACAGGGCACTCCTGACATAGGACACAAACTGGTTGTAGGAGGCTGTTGGGCTTCCTTGGTGTTTAGTCAGGTGACACCTCTCTCATCATCTATCCAACCCCTTTCACCACTTTGCAGAGTTGATTTACCTTTTTCCACGCTTCTGTGGCATATGAGCAGAACCATTGGAAGTGGTTGATGGTTTCTGTTGTGCCTTTGCAGATTACCCTAGGGCAGCTAGGTTGACCTCTCTGCCCCCTCTGTTTCCATGCTCTCACTAGGAGAGCTTGGTGGGATATCAGTCAGTTCAGGTCTCTGTGGTCTTTCTGCAGGTCTTTGTGGAAGATCTACTCCCACATGGCTTGGCAACCATCACTGGAGAGCAGGTCCATGGTTGACAGTATGTCCATAGCTCTGACTGCCTCCTGTATCTTCCTGTGGTTAGACATATTCACAGGGCCTTCATTCTGTAGCCCATACTCACTGCACAACTCATTCAGGACCTTGTAGAACCACAGTTGTTCCATGGTTTCCCATTTGTTGGCACAGACACCCCCCAAAATCTCAGGAGGTGTCCTGCAGATCAGAGTAAAAAGCTTTGCAGCAACTTTTTGTTTTTTGGAAATTCACTTCAAGAACCAAATCAATGCCAAATTCAATTGGGCAAAGCCCATAGCCAAGTTCCAAATTTTGACTGAACAGATCGCAGATTGGAGCAGGGGGCTGGGACCTGCCCCTCCCCTGCAATTCTTTCCAAGTGTCCACAGGAGCTCCCTAGTGTTGGGGCAGGGGTACATTGTCCCTGTCCAGGCTCCAGTGGTGCAGCCTATCATGGCAGTAGGCAGCCCCTCAGGGGTAGGGAGCAATGTCCCATCCCCCTCAAGGGGTTGGCTGTCTCCTGGCCCCATGCTCCCTCCCAGCCCCTGGGCTAGCACCCAGGGGGAGCCTAGAGCTCCCCCTGGCTGCTCCAAGGAGCTGATACAGGACTGGCAGGGGCAGAAGCAGCCTGCTGCCATGAGTAGCAAATCTACTTCCAAGCCCCTGCATGTATAGACGCCTGCACAGAAGCATTTACTCACAAAATGCACACACAGGCACACTCACTGAATAGAGCTGAGCTGTGTCATCACTTTGAAATACTGTCTCTGGTGAGGCCCAGCCCAGTGAATTGTATGGAGCGGAGAATGCTTGTCCAATGGTAGAGTGACAGACTTGAATGAATGAGCTCTTTTCAGTCAAAATTTGGAACTTGACTATTGGGCTTTGCCCAATAGAATTTGGTACTGATTTGGTCCTTGAAACAAATTTTGAAAAAAATAGTTTCTACTCTGTATAAGTAAGTACAAAAGTGTTGCTTAAATGTGTGTTTATTAAGTACTTGTGCTAAAACTTGCTGCAATTTTAAAAAAAGGTATGATACATCATTTCTGTAATCAAGTTTATGCTTAATATATGGGGATTACTATAGGTCTGTTTATTTTGAGGTAAGTGTTTTCAAATTTGCCCTTCCATGTGCTCAGGGACAGCAGAGTCTGACTGTAAGGAATGGGGGGAAAGGGGTTACTAAGAGAAGACATGTGGGACGCACAGATTTATTTTCTCTTATTGCTGGGTTGTCTTATATTCAGCATCATTTTATATTGAGTAAATACAGTAATTATATGTATGAGAGAGAGTGCAGGCAGTCTTTGCACTGAAAACTACAAAAATGAGGGAGGGATCTATTTGCTTTACTAATGGCATTCTCTCTTACTAGACCAAATATGAAAAATCTAGATAAAGACTTTCAAAGAAGCCTAAGGGAGTTATGCACACAACTTCCCATTGAAAGGCAAGTCCTTATACAAAGTACTTTATATGCATTATCAATGCCCTGCCAACTAGATTTAGGTTCCAAATTAGATTGCTAATCAATAGTATCATTATACTTCTTTGAATGACCTAACTCTGCTTTACAGTGTTTATGCTGCTTGCTAGCTTTTTTGCACTTTGCTCAATAGGGACAAAAGCATTGCACAGGTCAGTGTCACTTTTGTTTCTAGCTGATTTACGTTCTGCTTGCCATTCACTAGCACAGTTTTTTGGGGTTTTTTCCTCATGTCAGGGTTTTTAAGTATTACAGAAAAATGTTTAAGTCTAAACACTATTCTTTCCACTTAATTTGATTTTGTTTGTTGAAAGTCCTTTAAAACATTTGCTCTTGCAAAGTTCCCTTTTCTTTCCAAAATCTAAATATTGAGTCCAAAACTAGTTGAAGGAACTCAGTAAAATATTAGATATAAGCAGGGTCTGATTTTCTTTTTTTTTTTTTTTTTCAGGAAATCTATTTGCAAAGATACCTTATTTGTTTTACTGCTCTGAAAAGCAAAGAGCCCCCACTAACTGCGTCAAGCGTACAAAGTTGTATAACTAGCATATTCCAACCTCCAAATGCCTTTCATGTCAATATGAGAGATACCATCAGGCACTTTGAAAGCACCAACCTATTTATAAAGATACCATCAAAACCTGCCTGATACAGCTGACTTATGAATCAATTATCTGGACTTCACCAAATGATATATCTGTTCTGAATTTTAGAGCCATATGTTTATAGCAAAACCATACCCAGATAGGCTATTCAGCATCCCGACAGGGTTCTTATCTTCATGTATAGACCTGTCAAAAAATAAAAATGGGGGGTAAAAAAGCCTGACTGTAGGGCCTTTCGTTCAGAAACAGTTAAAAAAAATAAATAAATAAAAGTTCATGGCTCTCAAGTTATTTATAGCTTGAGGTAAACGGAAAAGATTAATCAGTAATGTACATGGGATCAGTGTTGATAGGAAACAGTAAATTTAATTTTTCTGAAAGCTGATGAAGGTGTTCAGTGAGGCTTGAGTATGGGAAAACTTTGTGCCCTAAATGCTTACCTCATTTAATAGTGTGTGAAAGACTGACTTTTAAAAATTAGAATTTACAAAGTTATTATGGAGTAGGAGTATTTGTGTCCTTCCTAAGCGGCATATCCTGAATGAAATATAAAGCCTTAAGGGTCTGAATGTTATGAACAATAAGATCCCATAAGGTTTTTGTTGATGATTGTGTTAACATAGGCCAGAATAGGAGTTAGTTCAGGCAATTACATTATCTTTGGCAAAGTGGATCAGACAGTTCATAACCTGTGCAATAAGGCTCTTGTGTTACATTAAGGAACTGCTGTTTCCCAGGAAAGGCTGCTTTTCAATAGCAAATGAAGGGAGTTATTAAAGCACTTCACAGAGAAAGGTCTTATACCCCTTTGTTATCTTTTCTATGGGGTTAGTTCCTCAAGGCTCCAAGCAAAACTGAGGCCCACTTCTGCTAGTTGGTGTGTAAACAGGTACAGAGAAATGTTCCCAGTGCTGAAGCGTTTGCAAGTTAAATATACAAGACAGACAAGAGAAGGAGTAGAAGCAGAGGTACGAGGAGGTAACGTGACTTATCCAAGGTCACACTGCCTGTGTCTCAGTTTAATTTGTTTACTTCTCTGAGGAGATTACATGCCAAGCTGTTAAGTATTAAATTAAATTAAGTATTAACATTTCCTGAACTCTCATGGGTAGTCAAAGTTGCTACAGAACAGCAACTAGCGGTGACAAAGTCAGCACATCATGTCAGCCTGCAGAAAATCTTTTGTGTTACTTTCCAAGCATTGCCTTGTATCTCTATGGAGAAAGTGTCCACACTAACCTAACATTTTTGGATTGGCAGGGGGAGGGAAGGGGTTATGGGTTTTGTTTGGGTTGTTTTTTTTTTTTGTGATACCGTTTAGTAGACCAACTGTATAGCTGGGTGAGATCTTAGACAAGTTTTGGGGCACAAAGTGTCCTTCCTCAAATCTGAGAAAGCAGCAGACAGCCTAAGCTAAGTAACAGGGGGAAAAGGCTCATGTAAATTAAAACGGTCACTCATAGGGTGTTACCAGTGCTGTTAGTTGGCATGTAGAGTACCTCAGATCTCAGAAGAAAACAGGAGAATATCATGAGCTGGAAGGTAAAAAACTGTGCAAAGTTGGTTTCATTTGCAGTCATGGCTTTGTCAGTTTAAACAGTATGGGTATTGTGACCATTTTTGTAGTTTCTCTATAGACTGCTGGCTGCAGTCTTATTGTTCTCAAAAGTGATTAGAGGTCTGGGCCCTTCAGTTTGATATGGCCCAACTTCAGATACCTTCAGAGGGCAAACTTTTGAAGTATACCAGTTCAGTACTTCTGAACATGAGGTTCTTTTTAAGGGTTCTCAAGCTGGATCCCGCAAAATTGGTCTGAAATCAGTAGCCTTTCTAAAAAAACTGGCACCAGAAAATAGCTGTTGCCTGAATGGTTTGGTTGGTGGTCCAAAGTGCTGATTATTAAGATTATCCATAGAACTCAGGGCAAAGAACAAAGACTACCTGGGAAAAATGATCCAACTCTTTTAATATGTTGCTTCTTATTTTAAGAAGAACATAGCTTCAAACCCACAGATATGAACTCAGTGGCACATCTACATGTGCATTAATGTGCTGTAATTAACTTTAGAACCTGTAATTAACAGGTACTTACTTAATGTGCCATAATTGGCACTACTGCGCAGTAGCACCAGTGAACCTTTTTTATGTGATGTGAATGTGCAGGAGACTAATTCTTTTGCCATGACTCACTAATGTGCAGTAGAATTAGTCTACTGTGCTTCTAGCATCTCGTGTAGATGTGCTTAGTGATACTCTGGAGTGATTGAAACTGGCTGTGGATTAGAACATCTGGCTTGGTCCCAGCTTTCCTGTTACTTATTTGCTGAGCACTGTCATTGTATTTGAAGCAGTATAATACACAGACAGTCCTCAACTTACGTTTCAAGTTACAAAGTTTCGCACTTGCAATGTTTATAAATTGACACCCTGTTTCAACTTTGTCATCAGTTTTGACTTTAAAACACTTGATCCGATGCGACACCATGCCAGTGAACAAGTTCGCTGTGTTGCTCATCTCCCTGGAGAACATCTGTCCGAATTTCCTTTGACACTTTCTTTAAGAAAGCAGACAAGACTCCAGAAAAACCTGCAGCCAAGACTCCTGAAAAGACTCCAGCCAAGAATCCTTCAAAAAGTCCAACAAAGAGCTTTTCAAAAAGTCCAGCAAAGTCACCTCAAAGAAGTACTTCCAAATCAATATGACTGCTATTTACAATATAAATACATTAATGTAGCTACATTACTCATCTATAATTGATGAAGTACCAAATTCCGGAGTATTTTTAGTGAAAATAGGGTATCGGGCCTTGGTTCAGGAACCAATCCCCCATTTATAACATTGTTTCTTACGAGAAAATTGGTTCCAAGTTGCAACGTTTCGACTTAAGACGCAATTTTCAGGAACCAATTGTGTCATAAGTCCGAGGACTGACTGTATAAGGGAAAATACTGCCACTGACACCAGAAGATAGCAGTCTAAAAGAGCATGATGCAACATGTGCAAGCCAATTACTCATCCTGTTCTATTCTGGATGCTTCCTAGAAGCATGGCTTTCATGGGAGTCTTTCTAGGGAAAAACAATCATGCTAAGGTTTAGTTTCATTCTAGTCATGTGAGAGCAGAATGTTGAAAAGTGAAGCAGAATATATGTATCCACACATCTTCTCATCTATTGACTTAGTGCATTTTTCAAGCACAGAACTCCATTTTTTTGACCTGAGCTCTCTGCACAAAGATGAATTCTAACTTGATAATAACCTTAGCACTTTTGAAAGTCATAAAGGGCAGGGCTATGGGATGAACTAGGGTTGGTGCCTACTTTTCACAAAGCACTTGGCACAAGTGCTTCATTTAAAGTCAATGGGAGGTGGGAGTATTCAGCAGCACCTCTGAATTTCAGGCCCTGAAGCATTAATGGATTTAAAGAATTAAAGAGCATGAAGCATAGCAAATATTGACCTCTCCTTAGAAAATATTTACCATCTCATTTATTATTGTATGTCTTCTGAATTAGGATGATATGTTGACTTTAGCAGCTATGATTTGCAAGGTGCACTAATGCTCTAAATTGACAAACTCAGCTATTTACTTAAAGGCCCTTTGGATTGATTTCTAGATGCTTGCTTTGTTCATTGTAAAAGCTTCTGCTCCACATTAAAATGTCACTTAGGTCTTAGGTATTTCCAGCTTTACAGCATAGTTTTGAACCCTATTTATTTTATATTAACTCCTTGTCAATTTGGTAAGGGATAACAATAAAACTTTTCACATGCACATAATACTTCTCATCTAGAGATTTCAAAGCTCTTTTTAAAGGTCTTATACAGTGTTATACCTATTTTTAGGTAGTGAGACTGAGGATCAAAAAGGTCTCTGACTTAAAGTCCCATATCCCTTAAATCCATTGGAATTTTTTTTACTTAAGTTAATTTTCTTAGTTACTTAAGAAAACAATACCAAGACTCCCAAGTAATCTGTCCTGATTCAAAGTAGTATAACAGAGATGGGAATAGAATTGAGGTTTTCTGTGTCTCAAGAAGCTGAACTAGTAGCACAACTGTATTAGTATTTCCAATCTCCCTTCACCTTTTGCTTGCTAAAGCTGCTAAAATCTAAATACACCTTCCATGGAGCACTCAGCATTGTATGAAACTCTCTCTACTTATAACTTTTTAACTCACAAAGGTAATTCAACATTTGATCTTAAATGAATTAATTGTTTTTATCTTCTCATTTTTATTATATGTCCCAAATATGCCCTTGCACGTCCAAGATCCATAAGGAGGAAGAACAAAGAATTAAAGAGAAATAAAAGGCCAGATATGTCAAGGTTAATCAGATTATCTGCAAACATGTTTGCAGAGCCACATACTGCATGACCATGCTTTTTCTGGATGTGCCCCTGGAGTCCCGTTGTCTGTCCCCCCCCCCAAATCACTTCTCTTGGCATTGGCTGTGAAACTAGCTGCTACAAAAGACCTTATGCATGTGGTTGATTTAAGAGGATGAACTAATGAATATGCTTAAACACCTTGCTAAATCAGGGCCACTTTTGCTCTAGTTCCTAGCCTGCTACAGCTCTGGGATTGGGAAAAAGCACTGTTTAATTTTTGCCCTCCAAAACTGCCTGACAAACTCCCATTTTCCTTCTGAGAAAAAGATTTCATTAGGCAAAGACACTGAAAAATGCATTCAATAATAATCCACCCTATGCAAAGAGATATAATCAAGCACACATTGGTACACAGTATAATTATGGAAAGCACATGTTTTAATGGTGATAGGCTATTGAGTTTTATAATCTAAAATCAGTGACATTTGCAATAATTATTATTAATGTCCCAGTTTCTTCCTATCCATACTTAAATGGAGCTTTATGGCTTAACTAACTAAGATTACCAGATGTAAATAGTGTATTATATTAGCCTAAATCTGAGAACAGTTGTTTTTTAAAACTTGTCTTGGATAGCTCCTTTAAATTACTTATTATACTGTAAATAAGGTAGAAAAGATACTAAACACTATGGCAGTAACTTGCCATAAGACTGGACATAGAAATCTCCAGTGAAATCAGCATAGTTTTCTCCAAAATAAAAGGAGATGTTATCCATTTCTATCTCCAATCCGTACCTGAGATCATAAGTGTAGCAAGCTCTTTCAGTGCCTGGGACAGAGCCAAGGATGGGGAGAGGAAAGAGTGGCAGAAGAATCTTACCTTCCCAGGCTCTCCTTACTTAGGTGGCAACTGCTACTGCTATTGCTATTGCTCTGGCTGCTGCCATAGCAGCATAGGCTCAGGCTGCCACCACTGAGAAACAGACAGTCGTACAGGTTCCCTGTGCCTATTTCCACTGTGGCAAGCTGCATGAGATTTCTGCGACTTTAAGGGGTGAAGCAGCTGGCAAGGCAGCCGGAAGATGGGAACAGGAGTGATTTCCAGGTTTATCTGACCCAGGAAGCTTGCAGATGGTGCTAGGGCTGAGTGAGGAGTCATCTGACCTAGAAGGAGGGCTGGGCTTGGAGAAGATATAGCACAGGCCCTGAGTTAAGCTGGCAGTAACATTTTGGAGGCTGCTGAGTGAACATCAGTGGAACAGGATGGCTGTGGCTCTGGAATGTCAGCATAGAGAGAACAACTGGAGCAGTCTGGAGGTTTAGGAAGAAACTAAACGGGTGCAAGAGGTTCCTAGGGACCCAAGACACAGGGAGTGGGGCTGAGAGTAGGGGACCTATTGAGACTTTCAGGTGAGCCCAAAGAGAGAGAGAGGTGGGGGTATATGTATAGGACCTATTGAGAGGTCTGGGTGAGCCCATAAGGAGAGGAGAAGGGTGTGAGAGACCTATTGAGGAGCCCAGGAGGGTGGACCCATGGATGAGAGAGGGCTGACAGGCAAAGGACTGATCCACAAAACCTCACTGGCCTGGGCAGGGCCAGGGCCTAGAGTAGGTCAAATGTCCAGGAGGGACCAATGCCAGAGATTGCCAGAGCCAAGGGGCCTGGAGATCTCACTGCCTTGGGTGGAGCCAGGGCCTAGGGTAGGCTGAAGGTTAAAGAGGACCACAGCCAAAAAGGAAGGGGCATGTGGCCTAGGATGAAGATATCTGATGCAGGCCCATCTTAGGAGGAGGGTTCAAGAAAAGGGATCTAAGAGAGATCTGGGGCCAAGGGGTAAGAATGAGCAGGTGCTAGGAGGCCCAGAGGTCTGTAGCCCAAGAGGGGCAAAGAATGGGGCTGGAAGCCCACAGCCCAGGAGGGGTGTGTGACATAAGAGGGGAGCCCAGGAGGGGCCCAAATAGAGCAGGATGGCCTAGAGATTGGTCCTGGGTAAGACCTGAAACTTCACCCCACTGGGGCTGGTCAGCGTGGTGGGGCTGTCTATGGTGGAGCAACCTCCAGGAAATACCACATGCTGCCACCCCAGGGAAAGGTGAGTATGAGGTGCCTGAAAGCCTCAGCTTCCATTGCCTTCTGGGTCACCCCATGGAGGGGGAAACTAAGGGACAACACCTTAACAGAAAAAGGAGGGAGAGAGTGGGACTAGAAGGGTCCAAAGGCCCAGAGAATGGCTGGGAGAGAGTGGGGACCAAAAGGGGTCCAGACGCCCGGACAGTGGCCAGGAAAGAGTGAGACCAGGGGCCTGATAACCCAGAGAGAGGGCTGTGTGAGAGACCAGAGGGGTCTGGCAGCCCAAAAGAGGAGCCACATGAGAGACCAAGGGGTCTGGCATCCCAGGAAGGGGCTGAGTGAGAGATCAAGGAATCTGAGGGCCTGATGAAGGGCTGAGGGAGAGACCGGTGAGAGACCCAAGGGGTCTTGCAGCCCAGGAGAGGGGCCGCAAGAGAAACCAAGGTGTCTGAGGCCCAGAGAGGGGCTGAGGGAGAGACCAAGGTGTGTGAGGTCCACAGAGAGACTGTATGTGTAAAGAGATGAGCAAGGAGGATGAGATCTGCAAGGCTTGAGGTATGGTGTAGGGGCATAACAGAGCCATGCAATTAGCCCATAAGGCATTGACCACTGTCACCTGGTGGTCTTTACATTAAGACCAGAGCAGCCTCCCATGTTTTAACATCAAGATGTGGCAGACAAAAAAGGGCTGACTGCTCATAGAGCATTCTACAAGAAGTTTTTATGGCTGCCAGGGCCTTCACGGCCACCCTTGAAGATGGGGTTTTGTGACACCAATCCCCTGTAATCCTGGGCTCAGCTTTTGCAGGGGATGGGGGGCATCATTCTACTTCCCTCTCTCCCAGATATACTTTTGGGCATGGGACTGCACTTGCCTGGCTCCTATGGCTGAGCTACATAGGGCTGTACTTACCACAGTAAAGATCCCTGAGGGGAGAGGCTCATAACACAGTCCTCTCTATGTCTGCCCTGGGGCTAGTGCCTCACTCCCCCCACCTCCACCCCTTCCCTGCACCCCAATTTATACTGTTGCCTGAGGTTATCTATATGTACTAACCCAAAAACCACTGAAGTGAAAGAAGAGACACCCATTGCTTTTTCTAGACTTTGGGTCAAGTCAATATATGTATATTCAGCACCTGTATTTTGCACAACACGCATATACCTAGTGTGCACTATTGTAGTTCTGACTTCTTTTTAACTTGTTGGCATCTTTGTTGAGAAGATGAGTGAAAATCATGTGAGGGGAGAAAAATATATATCTAAAACATCATATATATGCAACTGTATCCATTTATGACAACAGTAAAATTAATGATTAGTGCTGGACAGAAAGATTTGTCTGCATTTCTGGTGGGCCTTCATTCTAGGTGCAATTTAGGCTTCTTACAGAACCCCAAATGGACTCTTTTGCTTTTGTAGCCAATACGTATTATGGAAGCAGTTGAAGTAGGTTTTTAGCAGAAAGTTAGCAGTTTTTGCAACTACAGTTTTAAGACGATAAACACATTTATCTAAGACTTTGCCTCAGAACCCACTGGGTTGTCTCTGTGGGACACTAGTGCCCACCGGATTTTCATATCTATTGTTTGTGTCCTTGAAGAAGGACATTTTTTTGCCTGAAAGTTTATCTAATATCTTTCCCATTGGACATTTGGTTCAATAAAACATGTCACCAGAAAAAAATCTTGCTGCTTCCATCTGAAACAACATCCAGCTACTAGTACTTTCTTATTTTGATGGGTATAAGGATGACCATTCAAAAAGGGAAAACCTGGGGGTTTTTTAAAGAATGCATAAAGCATTATATAAAAATGTCATGGACTTTTCAAAGCCACATTTGCTCAAAATAGTCCCTGATTTAATCAGGATGCATGAGGGTTTCCTCTCTTTCTTCACCATTGCTCATAAGGTCCTTTTTGTTTACTTGCTTGTGGTTTTGCTCTGTAAATATATTAGGTAAACTAAAGGGCATCAGTAAGTCATGGATATAACATATTTTCAGTCTGCTCAGTGTTTATATTCTTTACATGTTCAACCATTGCTGATCACATCTGAAAGAAGGGGTAATATTGTTATTAAATCTGTTAATTAGGTAGTCAGTTTCAAAAGGTCAGCATTTGTCCACATCATATATAGGTTACCTCTGTTCTAAAGATATGGGGGAAATAAGATATCCCCAATACCATTGTTAGCAGATGGTGCCCTTTTAACGGTGCTGCTAAAATTGGTATTAATGACTGGCAAGATTTTCACCAGTACTCACCATTGCATGCTGCAATAGCTGTCAATAGTTGCATGTCTAGTACATCTGTTGAAATACCACAACTATTGGATATGAATTATATACCAAAGGTATACAAAATAGTTTGTGTGCCAAAAATGGATCAAGTGAGATACTAGTGCAAAAGAAGAGTATCATAGGTGCTGTTAAAATGCATTTGCACTATAGGAACTTACTTTGAATACCCCAGAATAATTGGTATTCTGATGTTCCAATGGCTATAACACTTGAAAGATAGGCTCATTTAGCACCTTTTAATATGGACTCCTTCATCTGGCATTGCAAGTACAGTGGAATTCGTTATAAACATCCCAGCCAGAGCAGAAGAGCAGGAGGTGGATCATGAACATTTAGTGCATACTCACACAATAGCTATTATATAGCTGTGCCATGTGATGTATATGTAGTGCTTGCCCTTAAAGTCTTTCCAATTGCTTTAGATAATAAAGCCTACACAGTTAGCTGAGCAGACTATTTGCAGGATTCAAGTATACCTTTGCCTCCAGTGAGTACTGAGAATTAAGAAGGCATGCTACCATTATAAAGGCAATTTTAAATGTAGCTACCTTAAGTACACAATAAGGGTAAGTGCTCTTAATGGCACCATAGTATATATGTACCAGACACTTGAATAGTTAATTTGTGGTTCTGTATACAAAAATGACTATAAACATCTCTGTGTTAGCTATTTGCCCTTGGGGGTGAGGGGACCCTTAGGCAATTGCAAATAAAGCCTGGCTTATATGTCTTATGAGGAAATAATTTTGAGATTGATATATTTCTTTGTACCTAGTGTTTTAGGCTGTACCTTGCAAGTTAACCCTCTACTGAGACATACCATGCCCGTGCTAACTTCTGCTTTAGGAGCTAGTACACACACAGATGGGGCATTGTTTTGGCCCAACACTAGTATTTCTCATCTCATTGCTGCCTTCAGCGATATACACATCTTAGATTTCACATTGGCCATCTTTTGAATTGCCACTTTAAATGCAGGGCCTAGGAATTCTATCCCAGGCATAGGAGACTCTTTTACAATCTTTCACTTTTGACCTTGGGGGGGGAAAATCATTAAAAAACTGTGGACAACCCCCCAATTTCCATAATTCCAGAGTAGATTTTTCATTCTGAGCCCTACCTTTCACTATTCTGCACCAGTATGAAGTGCAGATCACTGCATTTGTCAAAGATACAGAAAAGAATCAAAGCTGAAAACTTTAATATTAATATAATTGAATGAATTGCCATCAACAACCGGTTGTTTCAGGGGAACTAACATCTTTCTTATTGCTAAATGTGTTATTGATTCATGGTGATTTTTTTTCCTTTGGAAAATGCAGAACCCTTAAATAATTTGAGTTTTCCCTTATTCCTCAGAATTGCAGTGTATGACTGATAACTGCCTTTAGAATTCCTAATAGCTAAATTACAATTATTATGCAAAGACCTACAATAGACAGTTATATGGATTGTTAAATGACTTTGCCTTTTTTGCAAACCATAATCATTTTCCTTTATTAGCTGAAGGATTTCATAATTTAAGGAAGATGAGAACCTATAAGTCACACTTTCAAATAAGGAACATGGATATTGCAAATATTAAATTCTCCCATAAAAATGTTAAGGCATCATTAAACTAGGATCAGATTAATACAATTCAGTCAACTCTAGATAGATATCTCCTGTAATAGGCTGAAACAATACCTAGTGATATAGGATGTATAAGATTTTACTACAACCAATTTATAAACCTATAAAACATACAGGTATCACTCAAAGCCATTATTAACTGTGCATGCCATGTATTAAATCAAGTGAGTTTGGTAGGAAAAAAAAATCCCTCCTGCTTACTGTCTCTCTCTTTCTATTGTTAGCTGTCATTATCACACCTTACTTATACTCTAACTCAGATGAGAGATTCCTTCTGGTGTAGGTTGACCTGAGAATCTGTGCCTCAATTATCCATCTGTTTAGGTGGCTCAAAGATTTAAAAACTAGTTTTCTGGACTTATGTTCCCTCTTACTCACACGAGTATAAGTCTAAATTAGCTTCAGTCAGTTTGGTGAAGTCACTGTGGATTTATTCTGGTTTATCAGTGAGACGGATTTGACTCCAGTTTACTCAAGCATTCAAAGTTTAGGTATGCATTTTCCCTTGGGTTCTTGCTCTGAAAGGGAAGTCATCATCAGCAATGCCTCAATTTGAGGATGATCTGTATTACATCTCGCTGATGGGTCTGGAGATGATTTAAGAGTTCAATCCTTGAGCCACAGGTCCATCCACAGAGGTTGAAATTCTTTCTGCAGCAGGGGGCACTCAGGCTGGGATTCCTCTCCTTTTCCTTCATTTGCTATCTCTTCTGTGCTTCGAGGGCAAGAGGTTTTTATTAGGGCTGTGCAAAACAGCACCATTTCATTTTTACTTCTGTTTCAATGGGACAGTGTTGCATTTCGAGTTTCATTTTGTTTCAAAGTGCTGTTCCATTTCATTTCGTCGCAACTGTTTTGCTGTTTCAACGCTGTTTTGACGTTTTGCCTATAGGCTATAATGGGGAAGCACAAAACTGCCTATAACTTTGTCACTTCATGCTTGATTTGGACAAAACCTATAGGGACAGTAGCCCCTTCTGAGACTATGAAGCCTGCCAAGTTTCAAGGAGTTAGGTGCAGGGATTTCTGGGAAACTGCACCTCAAGTTGCTGACAAGCAAAACTCACGTGACACGTGTGTGTTAAGGCAAAGCAGGGTAAATACTGCAGGAATGGTGGCCCCTGCTGAGGCTACAAAGTGTGCCAAGTTTCAAGGAGATAGGTGTGGGGGTTTCTGGGAAACTGCACATCAGGCTGCTGACAAGCAAAACTTGTGACGTGTGATTGTGTGTGTTTTCCATCGAACCCCCAGAGCACTGGGATTCAAAAGGACCTTAGGGAAGGATGACAGTCGTTGGCCAGCTGCACATGTCAATATGAGAGTAGTCCTTCCCCACCTCTTCCCCCTCCCTCTCCTTACTTTCTGTTTTCCCTGCAGGCAAGCATGGCTTGAGCTTCAAAACTTGAAACATTTCAAAACTTTTGAAATATTTCAACTGCCCTCGTTTCGTTTTGAGGTGTGGTGGAGCACCTTTGGGGGTGCTCGCCACTCAAGGGCTTTCACAGGCGCTGAGGGGAGCCTGCTTTGGCAGAGCAGCAGAGGAAACCTCCCCCAGGAACTATTTTAAGGGGGGAGGTGTGTGGCAGGGTACTGTTGGTGCCTGCCACTTTAAGAGCTGAGCCAAGCAGCCAGCAGGTGGTTGATTGGGGTGGCCATTTTAGAACTCTGGCTGCCTATATAAACAGAGCAGTTTGCTGCTGGTAGCCTAGGTAGAAAACATTGCCTGGCTGCAAGGCTGTATGCAATATTGTGGAGGTAAGGGCAGGAGCTGTAGAGGATGGCTTGGAGGCTCCTGGTCCTGGGCATGACCTAAAAAGTGCACCCTTCCAGGAGTGGGTGGCCTGGTGGGGCTCCCAGTGGTGTGTGAGACTTCAGGAAATGCCAGGCCATTTAGCACCCTGGTGAAAGGTGGGTTGGGGTGCCTTAATCCCTAGCCCCCACAACACTGTAGGTATAAGGGGCCAGGTACAGCTGTAGCCACCTGAGCCCAGAGAGAGTGTAGGACCCAGAAAGGGGCCAGGCATGGCTCTGGCCACCTCACATCCATAGAGGAGAGTGGTGGTGATGGATGCACTGTAGACCTGGATCCTGGTGTGTCTTGCTGGAGATCACAATGAATGAAGTCATGCCAAAGCAATTTCCCAAAGGAGTTACTTGTGCACCAGATCCTGTGCTGGGTCTCCTCATCAATGTTCAGTTTCTAAGTGGCTACTGAGGTGTAAGTGCTCAGGTACCTCCAGGGTCATTCCCTTGCTGGTAATTTGGTGAGGGGTGTCACATTCATGGCCTGGGGCAGGCTGATAAAGTACTTTCATCCTCATGATGCTGCAAGAGTCCCAAAGTTTGGTAGGTTTTCCGAAAAGATGCAGTGTGGTCTGGAGGCTTTCCCCAGTATGCGCAAGGATAGTGCAGGCTGGAGGGAAGAAAGGGCAGGATGATATACAAGGGAGAAGAGCAGGAAACAGCTCATTCTAGAATATATTCTTCCACCAGTAAACTGCAGTTCTATGGATGTGAAAATACTCATACAAGGATGGAGCAGGAGCAGAGAGATTATTCTCCAACACTGGAGAGGTATCTTATAGACTGACAACATCAAGGATGCATAAGCTTCCTGAGCCTGAGATCACTTTATCAGGGCTCAAAAAGGCTTATGCATATCTGATGTATTTAGTCTATAAGGTGTGTCTCTACTCTGCCTTTTGTCTGACTTCAGACAAACATGGCTAACTACCTCTCCCTGGCCTACAGCGTCACTCCTCCCCAATGGTTTAAGAATATTGCAGGAATAATGCTAACTTTGATGGTGATTATGGTCTCTCCTTTTGCTTCCAAACTGCTAGTTCAAATTTGGCTCAGGTGAGTTGTAACTAGTCCATATTGTTATCTGAGGATCAGTACAGCCTATATAAAGTACCTGGGTCAGGGGAAAAAATCATCTACGTAGTTAGAATGGTAAAGCACTGGAATAGACTGCCAAGGAACTTTTGGAATCTTCATTAAAGGTCTTCAGGACAAAGCTGGATAAGTATTGGTCAGGGATAATTTAGGAGTAGTTATGCCTATATTCTAATATATGTATTTTCTGTTTCTGGACTTTGCTGGTTGCCACACGGGGCTGGTAAGACATATGTAGCATCAGGAGAGGAAATAATGTCAGGGTTCCTGCTGGGAGATAAACCCAGAGAGTTCTGGCTAGTGGGTCTTTCCCCTCTACTCAGTCAGACCAATACCCATATCTGAGGTCAGAAAGGAATTTTTCCCCATGGTCAGATTGGTATGGACTGTAGGAGTTCTTTTGTTTGTTTTTTGGTTTTTATTTCCACTGTAGCAGACAGCCTGGCCCTCTTCCTTGGATCTCTCAAGAATATTTTAGCAGCCTTTGCAGCAGTAGGACTTTGGCCACTGTGGTCCCCCTATTTTATCTGTAGTAGGTTAAGGTATTATGTTCTGTGGTTGTGTCAGGGTTGATTGTGTAGTTTTGTTCATAGGTTAGACAATAGATTCCTATAGGATGGTTCAGATGGGGATGATCCTGCTGTAGGCAGAGGGTTGGACTAGATGACCAGTGGAACTCCCTTTCAGCCCTACTTTGATATGATTCTATATCTAAATTACAAGAAAACAAAGCCACTTGGCAGGAATTTTATGCTGTCAATGATGTGCAGATGGACAGTCAAGTGGTTTCTGAGGAGGAACTGCCTGCTCATTTCTGTATGGGGATCCTTCCTGATGAGGGAAACGTCAGCTGGACAGGAGCAGTGTGCTGCTGACCACAATGCATCTAGTTCTGGAGATATGTGGAGGGTTTTGAAAGCTGCCTTTCAAAAATAATAGATTCCCCAGGGGGGAGCAAGGGAACCCAGTACTGCTTGGATTGCCTTCTCTGCCCCCAAAATTGCTCTGCTGCCCCCGACTGGCCTCCAGGTTCTACCCCCAATCTCATCCTGAATCTCCCTGTCTACATGTAGTATTCTGCAGTTTGTTTGGAAATCTGTAATAACGATTGAAAATATAAGGAAATTTAAGGAGACTTGAAAGGATGTAAAAGATAAGTATGAATTAATTAACTTGTAAACCCTTCTACTCAGTTTTACCTAAGCTAAATTATTAGTTTGCCTCAATTAGTCCTTTTCCTGGAGGGGAGAAGGGGACCCTTGCACTGATTGGATTGCCCCCTCCACCCCATAAAATCACCCTGCTGCCCCACATTGGCCAATTGCCCCTATTGCCCCTGCCCTCAATCACTGTCCTACAACCTCAAGCAGCCTGAGAGGAGTAGCGGTGGTGGGGGAAGGGATTTTTCTCTCCAGCCTGCTCCCAGGCTCTTTGCAGCCCATGCTTTCTCCATGCACCCAACCAAGCCTCAAAGCATCCCTCCTCTGCCCCCTTCCATGTCCTTCAGTTGCATGCCCTTTTAGGGGCTGGGTCTAGGCATACATGGTGAGCATGGTCTGCAGGGACCCTAGGTGCAGGCAAGGGAGGAAGAAGACCTACCAGCACCTCCACTAGTCTTAAGATGATTGGGGCAGCAGGGCAGTGATCTAGGGGTGGGGAGGCTGAAGGGAGGCAGAGAGGGTGATTGGGGTGGCAGGAGACTTATCACCCTTAGACACAAGTAGCTTTATATGAGTGAGTGGTCCAAGACTGGTGGTAGAAGAGTAGAATTCAGTGGGTCCACTCATGAGGGAAAGAAAGGGCATTGGGCTAAAGCATACACCTAGGAGGACACCATTATCATACATTCTTAATTGACATTTTAAATACAATAGCCAGAGCATTTGAGAGCCCTGTGCTTCATGCAGCCATCTTGCTGCAAAGTGAAATGCTGCTAGTGAAAGCGCCTTATGGAAGAAACTGCAAAACAATTTCCATCCCATTTCGGTACTGATTCAGCTGTTAAACAATCACTTGGAAATCGGTTATGAATTTAATATTTTTATTTTAGAGCTTTTGGTGTGAAACCTACCCCCATTCCAGGTGAAGGCCTAAGCATCATTTGTGGCCATAGCAGGGCTCAAGTGGCACATTAACAGTGTGTTGGTGCTCTGCCCAGCAATAAACATTATTCACTCTGTATGACCATTAAATTGTTTTTAAAAATGATTTTTCATTCCCTGTTACTGATTATAACTTGTTGAGGAGGGAAAGATGATTCAGTGGTACTTATGCTGGCTTACAGCGATGGAGACCTGGATTGCTGACACAGAAAACAGTTGCATTATTCTTAAGGTCAGGCTATCTACCGTGGTTCAGCAGAGCCATGGCATCCATTTTCTCTGTCTCCTATTTCATTCAAAGGTAAATGATTAAGATTTGAATTCACTTGCTGAGGGATGGACCAAACAGGTGAAACAGTAATGCTGGGTCAGCTGACACACATTACTCAGTGGTAAGTCCCCCAGCTCTGAATGTAATTATAGGTCAGTAGGCCCCAACTTTGGTTTTGGCTAGTGGGTGCTTACAGACATAAACCCCTCTTGCCCCTCAAAAAACAGCACTTTATTTTAAACTTGGTGCACTCCCACGCATGCCCAGAAGACGTACCGTGTTACTTCAACTGATTGAATCTTTTTTAGCTGAAAGAGCCAAAAAGCACCACTGAAGCATCTGACCTTTACAGATGCTGCAGAAGCAGAGCCAGGTTGAAGTAACGCACTGCTTCTTCCAGTAAAGTGCAGGGTTGTTTTCTTTTGGTTTTTGTTTTGTTTTGTTTTTGGGGGGGGGGGGCGTGGCAGTAAGATCTGCGAGCAGCCAGATCTAATATGTAAAACAAAAATGGCTGTGACTCGTGTGCTGAACACCTGCTAATTTTTGGTGGGTGTTTGAGCCCTGGAGCACCCACAGAGTTGGCATCTATTATGCCTGAGTCTGTTTTGTTTCCACAAGAAATTCCCCAAGTGACTTGGACATCTCAAGCACCTATACACATGCATCGAGGCTGCTCCAATGTGCTGTAGTTCCAGCATGTCAGAGCAGACTCAGTTAAGCGAGTCTGCTGGAGTGTCATAATTACTGCACTCCAGCAGACGCCAGCATCATGTGTATCAACATCCTCGTCCTGAAAAATGATATGGGGGGGCACTTTAACTAAAGGTCATTCAACAAGCTTTAGTTAAAAGCTCCCCTGCCACCACTTTTCAGCATGGGAATGCTGATGCACATGATGCTCCAGGTGCTTTCATTAGAGTTGCTCCAAGAGTCTTTCTAATTAAAGTCCCCCCCCCCCCCCCCCCAGGCCAAGTACAGAGTCAAAAAGCCTGAGGCTGGATTGATGCAGTCTTTGCAGATTAGTCTAAGCTGCAGAGGTTAAACTGACAAATAGCGGAACAGATATTCACTTTTGCTTCAGGAAATGCAGCCACGTACCTGCAGTGGCTTAGGCCAGAAGTTAGGGGGGGCACTACAGCACAGCTCTCTGGCATGTAGCCAGCATGGGCTATGTGTTCGCTTCATCTTTCTGCTGCCCCCAAGGTCTCTGTTGTTTATAGTCCACAATCACAGTAGCAGGACTCTGCAGTGTTGCTCATCACTTCCTTTTCCTGCTTCCAGGTACCTCTGGGATTTGTAGTCTATAGTCGCAGCTAACAGTAAGTTGTTTTGTTTTTGTTTTTTGGCATGGCAGGGCAGCTCTGTATTTGGGGGAAGGGTTGTTTAACCCCCCTTCCTGACCCTAGACCTTAGCTGGGGTTTCGTAGAATCATAGAAGTAGGGTCGGAAGGGGCCTTGTAGATCTTCAAGTCCAACCCCCTGCCTGGGCAGGAGGGAAACTGGGCTCAAGTGACCCCAGCCAGGTAAGCATCGAGCCGCTTCTTAAAGACCCCCAGGGTAGGAGCCAGCACCGCTTCCCTTGGAAGTTGGTTCCAGATCCTAGCCGCCCTAACTGTGAAGTAGTTCTTATGGATGTCTAATCTAAACCTACTCTCCAACAACTTGTGGCCGTTATTCCTTGTTATCCTGGAGGGCGCTAGGGGAAACAAGGTCTCCCCCAAACCCTTCTGGTCCCCCCCTAGTGAGTTTATAGACGGTCACCAGGTCCCCCCTCAGCCTTCTCTTGTGGAGGCTGAACAGGTTCAGGTCCCTTAGCCTCTCCTCGTAGGGTCTGCCCTGCTGTCCCCGGGTCATACGGGTGGCCCTCCTCTGGACCCTCTCAGTGTTGTCCCCATCTCTCTTGAAGTGCAGCGTCCAGAACTGGACACAGTACTCCAGCTGTGGCCTGACCAGTGTTGCATAGAGGGGGAGGATCCTGAAGTTTGCCTGAAGACCCCAACCCTTCTCTGCTGGAGCAGATAGCACAGCCCAGCCCAGGGCTGCAAAACATGCTGGGGGTCTGTGATTTAACTTGAACCAAGAAGGGATCTGGGACAGATGGTTCATAAACTGGTTTGACCCAAACTGATAGTGCATTCAATCAGGTTTATCTTAAACCAGTTTCAGTCATTTTGAAACTGGTTTATGTACACTGAACTTCTGTTCTGTTACAGGTTTAAACCAGTTTCTGATCACTTAAACCAGTTTATATGTAACTTCTGTCCCTAGCCCTGGAGCCCATGTATAAATGCCCATCACTTCTACACTGCAGGCTGCAGTATTCTGTAGAGATACCCCAGCTAATAAGAACCACGGATATTTAGGCCAAACAGAATTTGCTATTGTCATAGCAAGCATGCTTCGAGTACCTGATCTAGCTTAAATATCTCTGCATTACACAGCTGTCTTCAATGCAGACATGCCCTAGCTTTCCTGTATCTCAATTTTCCTACCTGCAAAAGTAAGGACAATTGCTCTGTTATGCCTTACAGGGGTATTGTAAGAGTAAATGCATTAAATATTGTGATGGGCTCTGATACTACCTTAGCAAGTACTTTAGAAGGCCCATTTAAGTCATCTAGAGGGATAGATAAATAATATCACTTCAGCAAAACATTTGTATACATTTCTATTGTCAGAAATATCTACAGTAAGAAAAAAAACCCCACCAAAACAATGTACATGTTATTAGGAAGAATACTTCATTCTGCTCTGATATTGATGAGCTGAATAAAATATATGCAGATTTTCCTGAACATCTGACAGGATAGGATTTTGTCTTTACATTGAGATCCATTTCTTGGTGTTTAAATGTAAGTAGAAACAAAATGCTAGAAATTCTCATTGAAGCTATAAGCAATGAACCACAAGAGGGTGCTGTTGCAAACAGTGAAGCTGACACTTCTCTCCTCATTAAGCAGCCTGTTATCTTTAAAATGCACTCAGCTAGAGGATATAAAACTTTAAGAAGATCATAGCATCTTTAAAGTATCTCATGGGAGGCAATTCACCTAAAGGTTTATCAAATGCATTTGCACAAAATTGTGAAGGACATTTTAAAATTTGACCTAATAAAAATGAACTATTAATTTGATTTATACAGTACAGAACCCATTTTTTTTTTAAGCTTCACTGTTTAGATTTCTGCTTTAATATTATTTTTAAGAAAGACTATGAACAATATGGAATAATGTGATATTGGTTGTTTTTTTTCTGATTAGAAACAGCATTATCTACTTGCCTCATTTAAAGCGCACACTTCCCTCTATCTAGTTAGTCTTTTACAGAAAGATCTCAGGGTGTTTTACAAAGCATCAAATGGATATCTGTGCGCTGAACAATCTTTAGGAAATAAATTTAGCTTTAAATGGCTCCTCAGTCATGTCAAAATATAGGGATATGTCTCAAGTGGAATATTAATTATCTAACAATAGGGACTTGATTTACTTTGTAAAACAATTAGCAGTAGACAAAAACTTACGATCTCTTTCTGGGGAGAATAATGTCTGTTTTAAAAATAACCTCTTACTCAGAATAGCTTTAGTGTGTCACATAACATCAATCCTGGAAGAAATCCTCATGAATTTATAACACTGGCCCTTAAATTCATCTTGGAGGTAAAAAGTATAATGGCAAGTTTTGAAACAATGAGTCCACAGTCAGATTCATAAAGACATATTTAGGCTCTTAAACAAATGGCTTGATCTTTTTTAAGCTAATAATGCAGCTTCCAGATGGCAGCAGATGGGAACTGCCCCTTTTCGCTTCCTCCCATTGGAAGTTTACAGTTGCAGAAGTCGAGAAAGAGAAGTCTGTCATTTCATGTTTATAACAGGGTTTACTTTTCAATCACCAGAAGGTTTGCTAGTTATTCTGGAGAAACGGGATAGCATTTCTGTATTACTTGCTGAAAGAGGCATGAGAAGTCTTCTTTTAAACACACAAATAGGTCCAACTTCCTGTGCCTTTTAGCTTTGTCATATTGTCTGGTTTGCTTGAGTTCCCAAATGCTTGTCTGTATTATGGGGCTGCTGATGCTACAGCTTTGCCAGCAGAGTTATGGTAGCAGAGCCCCCTCGTGGTGCTGCAGTGAAGATTTACTGTCGGCTGTACAAAGGCTGAATGACAGAAGTCCTGCCCACAGAAGACCTCTTCTGTTGACATGGCAAGTACAGTAGCAAGGGTAATGCCAGCACTACACCAACAGCTGGCACCCTCGCACAGGGGCACCCAATTAAATAGAAGTAATGTTATGTAGTAGTGCCTAGAGTGGCTCTCTGCACCTGACCTGGACCAGGTGCTAAAATGTTCTGGAGAAAGCTGCATCCAGATGTGAGTGTAGTTTGCTAGCACAGCTGTACTGGCTTTTCACACCTCTAGCCCGCACAGCAAATCTGGCAAAACTTTATAGTGTGGGCCAAGTTTTAAAGGATCAAAGAGGAACCTAACCAGTATAGAATTGGACTTGGGAATGTCAGTAGAAAGCAATGTTCTAGTTGGATGATTTTTAACCTTTTGCTTAAAGATTTTTTTAAAAAAAATATTTTTCTTCTAAGAATTCTGCTTAGTTGTATAAATGCCCTGTTTATATCTTACCAATAATGGAAAATAATTAATAAATATTGTAGGCCAAGTTAGTATCCATCTTGCTGAATAAAACAGTAGTTTCAGGAATGCAAATGAAAAAAGCTGTAACAAAAGGAGGGCACAGTTTGAGAGAGAGGAGGTACTAGAAGTTGCTCACATGTTCAGCAGCTTTGGGTATGGTCACTTAAGGCCACCCAGGAGCCTATACCTGCTAACCACCTATCTTGAAAACCATTAAGTGTGATGGCCCTGGTGCCATATAGCCTAATTCTGGGAACTCTTCTGAGCCTATGAACTCCTGTTCCCCCCCCCCCGGAGCTTGCTTAGAACTTGGGCAGTCACTACAGGTTGCAAGCACAGGTCAGCCAGCAGCAGTGTCTGTTCCTGACTTCCAGCCCTTCTGCACACCACTTTTGTGATTTCTACTGCCTTTACTTTAGAGTCAAGCACTGAAGAGGAGAGGCAGAGAGAGGGCAGGCTGATTCCTAGAGGGAAATCTTGGCAAAGAATGGGAAGCATGATTAGTAGTGGCCTCAACATGGGATATAAACAAGCTCACATGCCCTAGGTTTGTCGAAAGCAAACCCTAAATAGCAATTTATCAGCATTTCAGCGTTTACCATTCATCTTCAATTTAGAAGGAAGCTTCTATCACAAACTAGAAATCATATACAGTATGTAGTTGTATGCCCTATTTAGGGTCTGTCTATATTCCTTAATCTCTCCTCCTGGTAGTAGAGACCACATGAGTTTGCATGGTGCTGGACCCAGGTTTATTGTGGTATGCAAAAGCTGCAGAAATATTTTAAATCTCTAGAGACTGTCTGTAAAAACTGCAGATGATCTTCCTTGCCTAACTGTTGGTTAAACTCAGATACATCCTTCTGTCCTTCCATTGTCCACACTTTAATGCTGTGGTTGCCATTTCTTAGTTTGTATATACCTGTCTTGTATCTCCTGTTTTTCTTCTTCGTGTGTGTAGGGAAGTGATTATCACCCTCTGGCCCATGGGACAAATCCAGCTCATACAGCGGCGTCATGCCACCTGTGAGATTCCCCATGGGTCCTGAAACTTGGTAGCAGGGACTCTATAGCAGCATTAGTTACCATGGAACCCATGAGGCCCCATGGTCCAGATAATATGGCCTTGTGTGCTAGATCAAGCCAGGACATGGAGTCTCTTTGCATCCAGATCTGAGCACACAAGGATTAGGCTGGTGCACAGTGTTAAGCCTACAGACCCACCCCCTTCACACTCCACATTACTTGTCCAGCCATTCAGTTCATTAGGGCACGTCTGAGCCAAACTGGGTTAATTAGCCTATACAAGCTGATCCCCTTGTGTCTCAAACTCAACACGTCCCAATCTTTTGTCCTAACTGTCCTACTAGTGATAGCCTCTTGATGAGCGGACCCCACAGTATTTTGGGGCTTCATAGGGATCTTTGGCTTAGGTAAAAGATGTGTTGCTGCAGAGCAAATGGGGAAGGGAAAGTAGAGAAGGAAAAATACACCTGGTTACCACCAGTTTGACTAAAAAAGTTATTTATTGCTGAGTATATGGATAATAGCCATGCAAGCAAAAACAAAGACAATCACAGTATTACCCTGGTTCACTTGAGTATTAGGGGAACTACTAAAATTCAGGTTCAGAAAGCTATGCCTAGAGAGAAAAAGAAAGAGAGAGAGAGATCTGGGATCTCACCATTTCAAAGCACTCGGGTGTTTTGTTGATGGTCAAAGTTCCTAGCACGCTTGTTAAAGGTTAAACAGGCGATGGAAAGAGATGGTCTGTTTATTCCAGCTTCTCGAGAACAGCGGATGGTGTCAGAAAGACTTCTCCCTCTTGAAGCACACTGTTTGCTGCTTTTACAGCTTTCTTATACCCTTAGTCCAGCCTCTTCAAAGCATTCTTTTAATTGTGTATGTCCCAAGCCATAATTCACAGGGAAATCCTGTTATATAAACAGTTTCAATTTAAATGAATTAACCCCTTGTCACTGAAAAAGGTATCTGGTTTGGAACATCTCAAGAAACTGATTGACAACCAGGAAAAACATTAAGTTTTAAGGAGTAACCAGACACCTGGGAGCCAGCTTGAAATTATTATGAATATAGAAGATATATTGGAAGGGATACCATATTGTTTCTTCTCAGATGGCTTAGCTATGCTTGCATTGTGAAGTCAGCATCAGTGTTTTGTATTTTACCTGTTGTGAATAAGCCTCCACTTAAAAGACTACAGTAAGATCTGAAAGTCATGCTAACACACTTAAGGGGATTACTTGTAGTATTCATAAACTTTGTGGGGAGGACTTCCACCAGACATCCCATAGAAAGTATGACAGCATTTGTGGTCAGGGCTCCAACAGGCTGGACTCTGTGATGAACCCTAAACCATTGTTCAAATGTCGCCCATACCTCCTCTGACTCGGTCTCTTGCCTCAGCATTCCCTAACCTGGCGACCGAGTTTTAGTCAATCAAGTTTAAATATGCTTCCCATACTCAGACTGGGGAAATGTATGGCCCTAGATGCCTGTTAAACTTTTCTTCTGCTTAGTTCTAGTTTGATAAATTGGGGGGGACACAGAACAGAAAAAGTCCTTTGCAAGTCCAGCAAGCTAGGTGCCAGGGCTCCCTCAGGAACACAGAGCTGACAGGTAACAACCCAAAAGCTCCAGCTGAAATTAAGGCACTGGTGTTGTTAAGCACTACATAAAGTAAGAGAAACCCCTCCTGCTAAGAGCCCATAATTTATACAGATGAGACAAAGTATTGGAAGCAGTAGCTCAGAGGTGAAGTTGCTGTACTAATGCCACAGCACATCAGTGGGAAAGCTGGAAATAAAACCCAGGCCTTGAGTCCAACAACAGTACCCTGTTCACTGGGTTACATTGCTTCTTATCTTTGGATTGTACCATCGCATATCATCCCTTCATATGGAGACCTTTTAAACACATTGGATGAATCAAAGCACTGTGTCTGGTCTACTGTTGCAGTGCTTCAGTGTGTTCTTGTAGCCTCGTTCTCATAAGACTGTTTCATATGGCTATCAGTTACACAGACTTCCTCCTTTTCCCAAACACACTGTTGATCAGTTTGGCCATTGACTTTGACCCACTTGAGCGTCTCTTCTCTTTGACTTTGAAGTTTGTGGTAATGTTTCTCAGGGCTTTTGTGAACATTGTCATCACCTCCTGATAATGCTCTGCTGCAGACAGTTCACAGAACTGGCATTTGTTTTCCATTGCCAGCTTTTGTCCTTCATTCCAGCCAACCTCTCTCATATGACATAGATCCTGTTTATTACCAACGAGGAACACGGGTGACTCTACCACTCTGAAATCAAGGTTAGAGAAAAGCCTTCAAAAATACTATGTTGTGTCTGGTTTTATCTCTTATGCATGCAAATAAAACACAGATAGACCATAAAACTTTCTCTTAGCCTTATGTTATTCCCCAGAATGACAATTAGATTCTCAAAGTACTTTGCAATCAGTTATGGCTTCCAACATCTCTAATAGGGAAATGAATTCTCAGTATTATAGTTGCTTTTTTAGTAAGTCTGAAAAAAAAAAATTAAAAGTAAATAGTTCGTATAGTGAAAGAAAAAAAATATACACGAACTCAGGAACTAGAGCAAGTTTAAGAGAATACATTGTTAACTCCTGGGGTGCTTGTACACGTGATAGGGCAGGGTTTTATTCTATGCCCCGTAAATTGAAACAATGGGTTTTTAATTGAAAACCAGAGTTTCAATTTTTCCGTTATATTACAATGAGGGGTCAAATCCTCTTTTTTTTTTTTTTTTTTTTTTTTCAGAGCCAGAGCCTGCCAGCTGCCAGGGGGGATGAGCTGCCACTGGGTTGAGTGGCCCCTGAGTTGTGGGGTGCCCTAGTCCTTCCCTACACGGCAGCAGCACCCCCCAGGGCCCACTAGGTGGGCTGCTAGCAGGCTGGATGCTGCCCCTGCTCAAAGGCAGCACCTGGTCCAATTCAACTCTTCCCCAACCCTGAGCTGGGGCAGCACCTGGACTGCTAGCAGCCCACCTGAATGGCCCTAGGGGATGCCACTACTGTGACGGGAAGGACTCAAGATGAGGGGAGGGGGCACAGCTCAGGGGCCACTCAATCCACTAACAGCTCAACCCCTGGCCATAGGAGAGGCGGGCAGGCTCCTCCAAAAAATTAGGGTCAGGCACCTCACTGCTTCTTCCTTCAGCAGGCTCCTGCAGCTGGCAGGATACCTGCGGCTACCTGGGAATGGGCTGGCTTACCCCTGGGGCAGCGCAAAAAGGCAGCAGGAGGGTGGCTGGGTTTGTTGGTGGCCAGAGAAGGCAGCAGGGATGGTGCATGGGGTGCTGGAAGCCTGGGCAGGATGCTTGCTAGCCAGATGCTGCCCCAGCTCAGATATGCCTGATCCAATGCTTTCCCAAGTCTGTCTGGGCTTCCAGCACCCCATACACCATTCCTGCTACCTTCTCTGGCTGCCAGCACACTAAACTTGCCCCTGGGGCAGTGTGGGGAGGTGGCAGGAGGGCAGCTGGGTGTGCTGGTGGCCAGGGACAGTGGCGGGGACAGTGCTCAGGGTGCAGGAAGCCCAGACAGGCTCAGGGAAGTGTTGGATTAGGTACCTCCGAGTTAGGGCAGCACCTAGCAACCCGTCTGGGCTTCCAGTGCCCCCTGCACTGTCCTTGCCACTTTCTCCAGCTGCCAGGAAACCCAGCTGCCCTCCTGCCACCTTCCTGCACTGCCCCAGAGGTAAGCCAGCCCATTCCTGGGTGGCCCCAGGTGTCCTGCCTGCTGCAGGAACCTGCTGAAGGCAGAAGCAGTGAGAGGCCTGATCCTTTTTTCTGCGGAGCCTGCCCACCTCCCCCGCAGCTGGGGGCAAGCTGACAGCTGCATCATTGCAACTTGCAACGTTGCAAACTAAACTGCATTGGGATGTAGTTTCATTTCCAATGTTGCAAACTTATTTTAACCCCCCCAAAACTCTTGCACATGTACAGTGTGACACCATCAAGCCACACAGTGACATTTTCATCACGTGTACATAGTAATGGCATCACGTGTACAAGCACACCTGGTTTTCAAATGAAGGAGTAAGGTGGACATTGTTTCTTCACCTGTCCAATATAACTAAATTAAAAAAACAAGCCTAACATCACAATGTCTGTATTATTGGAAAATCCAGGAATCTCAATTCCAAGTCTCTTGCTAAAATGATTCAATCATGAGAAATCTAGTATAAGAAACTACAGCAGGCAGTGTTGACAAGTCACACTTTATTTATACAAGATGCTCCTCAGGTTGTGCTTTCCTGGGTCAATTGTACATGCATTATCTCTTATGATATTTCCAATATTTAGCATACACCTTTCTAAATTAATTCATTCATTCCTACCACATGCTAGTAACCTAGTTAAAACCATTTGCTCTAGGAATCGAATTGAGTTGGCGTTACTGCCAAGAACAAAGGCTAAGATGCATTTCTAGTGCCAGATTCTCCCCGGTTGTGTTATACTAGCATTTTCTTACTAGATCAGTAGATACTTGTCACAGCAATGACAGTAATAATAAGAGAAACTAAGTTTCAGCATCTAATCTTGGTCAGTGGAGTGTTTTTATTTTGTTTTGTTTTTAAATGATGTCTAGTATAAAAAGTATGGTTCACACGTGAAACAAGAATGAAAAACTTGAAGTGCCTTGGATTTGAGTGAAGTGGAATGGATTTCATTTGGCTGCTGAATTGATTATTGCTGGGGTGTTTCTATCATGCAGACTTTAATATTAATTGTTGCTAGGATGCCTGAAGCTTGCAGGCAGACTTATCTTTTTGTGGGTTAAAATGAGACACAACAGTCACAATCACAACGCCACTTACTTTTTAAAGGCTCCTAGATGAGACTCTCGTATCCTGTACAGCAATGCCTTTGCAAATGCAAATGAAGTTCTGTCACTGATGTCATAAACTATGACAAATCCATCAGCCCAGTGCAGTTCATTAGTGAGGGACAACTTTCCTTTTCGGGGCTGAAAGGTAAGAAAATGCATATGGTAATGGAAAAAAGCAGTTATTGTTGTCAGATTCTCTCTATGAATATATATTTAAAAATGTATCTGTAAAGTGAAAGTCTTTTACTTTAACAAACCTACGTGCTGTTACAGATTATAATGTACAGGGCTCTGGGACTCCCAAAAGCTCTCAAAAGTTTCTGCAGTACAACTAATATGATTCTCACTGCAGATGACTTTCCTAATGAATATACTAACAGTGTTCCAGTGAACTCTGAACACTTCTAGAGGTTCAATCAACTGTGCTCCACTGACTGTAGAGGAGTCACTCTAAATCTATATCAAAGTAAGTGAGAATGAGATTTTGGCCATAAGTATTTGTTTAGATTTTACAAATATGTTTTCTAGTCATCTTAATATAGTGAATTTGCCAACTGTTATTTTATAAGCTCCTTGTTCCCACCCCATTTCCTCTATATACTTTCTTGGTAGTGTCCAAGTCCATAAGTGTTCATCCAAGAGTATAAAGAGGAAAGTCTGTCAAGCTGTAGTTGGCTCTGTCAAGACTGACAAATATCCCCAAATATTAGTGAGGGTGACTTAAGCCTCTTCAGCCCTTTTCTACTGGAAAACTGCCACTGGATCTGGTTTATAGAAATCACCCTTAAAAACACTTCTGTGCTAATGTGGATGGCAAAACTGAGCTAAATAAACAATTTATTTTCAGTATTATTATTTTTTTTAAAGCAACAAAAACAAAAGAAAACTAATTCCAAAGCATTGTCTGGCACCAATCAGCCAAATCATACAACCTGAGGCAATTCAAAACACCAGTCTTTTCCTTGTATAAAGTAGAGGGGTTTTAGCTGAATGTCTCCTATGCCGTTTTCAAGCACGAGAAGAGGTTCAGAGTTATTCCCGAACTCAGATCTCTGACAGTCATTTGCTATACTATGGAGCAACCTTTTTTTCCTGGAGTAAATTTTTTTTTTCTTTTCTACATTTTAATTTTAATAAATCTTTTATTTTCTTACCCTAACTTTCTCCCCTAACTTCCCTAAAGCCTTGGAAAATAGATTTGCCCTTCAGTAGATAAGAACGTACATTTGGGAGGAGGGAGAGGCAGGCAGCAGGGGGCAGTTAGTTAACATTAATGCTGGGTAATGAGTACAGTATAGTGGGAGTGAAAGCCAGGGTAGAAAGGAAAACCTAAATGGAGAAAAGGTGAAGTGGATCCAAAACAGGAAGGCATCAAAGGATACCCACACACCACAAATGTGAAATTTAAGTAGTAAAGGCTGGTGCCAAATGTGCTGAAGGTAGTAAAAAGAAGGTATTTGTGACATAGGTGGGAGGAAGTCCTCAGATGATTTGACAAAATAAATAAGGCCTTCTTCTGTTTGAGCAAAATAGAATGGCCTTTTCACAAGCGCTGAAAGTGCTGTACAGGAAGAGAGCAGCAGCGTACCCGATAGTCAGGGCATGTCTATCACATGTCAGGATGGTATTTGAGTGCTGCCCTGAAAACATGCCTTCCCCCACCTCTGGCATCCTCCCACTTGCCCCTCTCCCTATGTATCCAATGCTGAAAGAAAGGTAAAGTAACCACTTTTCCCCCTATGTCCCAAATAGCTCTTAGGCTTAGGTGTGCTCATGAAAGCGTCACCAGGCATGCCTAGTATATCCCTAATAGTGACCAAGTTACATTTCCTTTGGCCTGTAGTATGCATCAGACTGGGAGAAAGTGGGCAGGGTATGTTTTCTTGGTGCTGCTCCCTATAATGACCTGTCACAGTATAGTTATAAGGTTTAAAAGGATAGTGTTATTGCTTTCCATATTAAACATTTTAAAGATGTCAATCTATGAAGGAACAGAGTAGATGTTATACACAGAAGATGTATCTGGCTCCAGATCTTTAGGCCTTAGCCCTCTTACAAGTGCATGCACCTGTAAGCTGTGCAGTCCCAATTTTGTTCCTGAAACAATTAAATGGAAATAATACAAACTGCACACCCATATTCAGGGGAATATAAAGCTGACCTTTTTTTCTAATTGAAAATAGAAATGCTGTGCTTCTCAAACCTAGTAAGACAAGCTGGTTCATTGTTCTGTGGTTCTACAGTTCAGCAAAATCATTGTCATTGCTGAAGCTAGTGGAAGCCACAATGTACATAATTCTCCAGGTTCCTGATATATTCAACACTGTTATTTAAAGAAAACTCAGTTAACCTATGTCTAACTGAAATGGTAATTAGACAGCCTCTGGCTACTGTAGATTTGCCTTTACTACAACCTTTCACCAGGGTGACTTCACCAATACAATTTTTGGACAAGTTTCCCTTCTTTGGCAGAGTTTAATTTAGTTTTAGCAGCTCAGATCTTAAGGGATCAAAAACGTTTCTTGCCAAGAGATGTCCAAGTGAATGAGTTTCTGCTAGTTCTGTTAAAGTTGGGAAGGCACCCACTTTTAGAAAAATGTTACCAAACTTGACACATGAGGGAGCCAAGATATAAGGGACTCCACAATGCTCAGAGGAGCAGAACTTCCCCAGACCATGATATCCACCTGAATCATGGGCAGCAGTTGCATCTCTAGATGTACATGGACCTCAGGGAGCCACAGGACACAGAGGCTATTTGTTTAGAGGTCCCATGCCTACTTGCTAGTGGCAAGTTGCTTTTCTCCATCTCCTGAACAACAGGAAGCAAATGGAGTCAAGTTACTTGGACATCTGTGGTTTCTTCCGGTTCCCACTGACCTGAGAAAGACGGTATGCACCTCCACAGCAGCAGCAGAAAAATTAATGTCAAGCTTTACTAATATCTAGTTTGCAAATACATTAATATTCACTTGGATTCCCTATGGGATTTGAGAAGGGTAGGAGGAAATAAACCTCTCTACCCCTCTCTTTATTATGTGTTCTCTGGCTACAGAGTCTTGACCCTAGCCCACATACCCTTGATGATATCATGCTGGGTCTGTATAGTAAACAGTAGATTTAGGGCAGGGCAAGTCCACAGAGGCACATAATACAGCTGGGAGTGAGTGGCTCATCTGTGAAGATGTGCATTACTGCCCCATCACCATAATATTATTTTTAGATATTTGTATTAGCCATAAGCAGAGAAGGACGGAATAAAGTGACTACAAAGACCCAACTCAGAGGTGTTTTATTCTGGTCAGAATAAAGCCCAATAAAGGGGATGCCTGCATTATCAGTATCCTCGGATCGGATCTGCAATAATAGGGCGTCAATTATCAGAAACTGTCCATTGATTGACTATTTCAATTTGAAAAATAAACAATATATTAACCCTTCAGTAGAAACTTGGGGACACTATACAAACTCCTGTACTCCATTTTGCTCCTCTATAGTAAAATTCAATATGAGGTGTTTTGTTTACTTTATAATTTGCCAGTTTGAGATCCCATTCATATAACATGCCAAAACACTAACAGGCTGACAAGAAAATACAATGGAGGGTGCATTCTCTTAAGCTGGACAGTGCTCAGAACAGTGTGTTCTGGTAGCTACACATCCATTATTAGAGGAATTTCTGCATCCTATTTCCATTACTAATGGTGAGTTACATTTTCTCAGCCACTCCACTCCTCAAGAAATAACTTTTAAGAATCATTTGGCTCTGTTATGTTTACCTGTGAACAAGGGTCATAAATTTCCAGATGTGTTTGTCTCCCATCCAGACAGAGGTGTTTAGTATAGATGCATTCTACAAAACACATGGCATAAAATGAGCATCAGCGTGATCAAGCAGGGCAAAAACCAGGGTTGAAACCATTGTGGTGTCAGTGAAGAACCATAAGATTTGCAATATTGGTGTAGCCCACAGGTCCAACAAACCACTAGTAGCACTTGAATTTTTACTGAGAAGTAAACCCACACATTGTTATGCACCAAGTGAATTATCCAATCTTTAATGGTGTCCCTCAGCTAATGGCTGGCCAGGCTCCATTCCACTGTGGTACGCCAGTCAGTGTTCTGATGTGCAAGAATGGTTGCACAACACAATACTTGTCTTTTGGACTAGGAAGCAGGAAAGAGGATGCACAGATAGTGTTTCTGAATTATACATATTATGGAATTTTCCGAAGTCTTTTCATAAATACTCTAAATTTTTTAGGGGATCTGACATCGTAACTGCTGATTTGATGGGAGCTGGTGCTGACTATGAGTGAAGGGAAGAGGAAAAGTACATTTGAAAAATTAAATGCTGATACTCCCTTTATCTTTGCTGTTTCAGATTGTACAGCATATATGAGAAACAATATACAAAGTTTATATATATTTTAATCTAGGTTAATTCTACGTAGTATTACACATTGTGTTGATATGAGCTTCTGTCACACAAACCATATTGGTTTGTACTTATAAAGGCAGGTATTGTAACAGTCTGTGCTTGAGTGCTTATCTCACAGATACCATATTTTCTCACATATAATACACCCCAGAATAATATATTCATGTTGTTTTTTCAGAAGGCATAATGAAGAAGGAAAGAACTTTCCTTGTAGTAAGTAACTGAGTAGCAGCAGCAAGAGAGCTAAGCCAGCTCATTGTTCTGCTCCCTGTGGACCACACACAGACTTTACTTTTGCTTTAACTTGGCTGAACCTTAAGCAACAGAAACTGCTGTTACCGTATTTCATCTCATATATTGTGTGCTCAAGTTCCCAGCATCTGGGTTTTCAGGGAAAAGGTATATGTTATATGCAATAGAATATGATACTTACTATTAGGTGCAATGCTACCACCCTGAGCTTTGTATTTGTACCATAGTTGGCAGTCGGTCCAGTGCTGAACCAGTGTTACCAACAATGTTAAAAGCATGAAAAATTCCAAGGCTAGAAGGAGCCTAGGTGAGACTAAGGGTGCCTGTTCACAAGCAGGGAGGCTGCTCTGACACACTGTAATTCCAGTGCATCAGAGCAAGCTCAATTAATCAAGTCTGCTGGAGTGTGACAACTACTGTACTCCAGCAGCCTCCTGCATCTCATATATCACATCCCCATGCTTCAAAATAGTGGCAGGGGTGCTTTATATGGAGTTCATTCAACAAGTTTTAGATGAAGCGCCCCCTGCCTCTTTGAAGAGCAGGGATGCTAATACATTAGATGCTCCAAGTGTTTTAATTAGAGTGGCTCTTGGAGCCACTCTAATTAAAGCCTGCCTCCTCCCCCCTCCCCGGCCAAACACACACATTCCAGAGAATGTGTGTAAATGCCGTAAGTGTCCGTGGCCAAATTAGTCCTCAGGAAAACTAAGTCCTCAGTCTTCCTAAGCCATGTCCTAAGTAGTTTACATTTCACCACTTCAAGAACCTTTGGCTGACTATTTAGGTTGGCAAACTAGAAAAAAAAAAATCAAACCTGTACCCCTATCAAAACTTAAATTCATTAAAAAAAAATAGGAACACAAAAGTTTCAAAACTTATCCTCTGTTTGATTCCAATAAAATATTGTGGGCTGTTTTGTTGATTTAGTATTGTAATCCCATTAGTTACCCTAAAAGGGGGCCAACAATTATTTTCAAGCAATATTTGCACAGGGCAAGCTTCTGTTTACAAATACACAAGGCTTTTAAAATGTAAATTTCCCTTGAAAAACATTCTATAGTTCCTGTGCAAAAAAAAGTATGATCTGGTTTTAGAAGACTGTATGCTCTGCAGTCTGTGGTTGCACAGTGTGCAAGTCCTCGTCCAGGACTGGAGTGCTACTGTAATAGTAAAAAGTCAGTGGAACTGGGTAAGTATTCATTCATTGCGTTTCTCAAAATCTCCCTTCTGATGCACTCTGTTTTCTCAAGTCTTCAATAAGAACTTTGGAGAAGACATAAGTCACTTAAGGCCACTTATTCATTTTCCTTTAGAGTACTCTTTGGAACAAGAGGTCTGCTAATAGTGTCTACAAAAAGATGGCAGTGGATAGAAAACCTTTGTCCCATCCAATGAAACATTAAGATAAAAAAAAAAAGAGAAATCCAATCCATGTCAGGATGACACAGACATTTCAAAGCTCTTTGAGGAAAAGCAGAGGCAGACCTCACAACAGCCCAGTAATTAGGAGTACTTCCTCAGATGGAACTGACCCAGCTTCATCTCCTTGTACTGTCCATAAGGGCTGTGCGAAACGGCACCATTCCATTTTGCCTTGAATTCCGAGGTTTCAACAGCGTTTCGTATCCAATTTCATTTCGATTAGAAACAGCTGTTCCGTTTGGCCTCGCTGTTTCGACGAAGCAATTTCAACTGTTTCAATGTTTTGCTAGATCCACTGGGGACGGGGAGTCAGCCTGGCTGGGCTGACTCCCCATCCCCAGCACTGGATCGGGCAGGGGCAGGAAGTCAGCCCAGCTGGATCAGGCTGACTTCCTTCCCAGCACTATGGTCAAAAAGTTTCGACTTCCAAAATGTTTCAACTAGCCTCGTTTTGTTTCGACGCTGTTTCGAAGCCCTTTGTTGTGTTTTGATTTTGCTATTTCAACTTCGAAATAGGTCAAAACTGCATCGAAATGGAACTGCCAGTGAAATTTTGCACAGCCCTACTGTCCATTTCCTTACATTATAGAAGAGCATCCTGATGATTATGCTATTCTGTACTCCAGCATGGGTGTTTCTCTGGTTTATCCAGGAACTATGTCCTAATGAAAGTCCCATCAACATTAATGAACTTCAAAAATGTTGGGTTCAATTAATCAATGTTTTCTGATGAAAGATTATATTGAAAGCTCCAGACCAAAACCATAGAGAAGGCAGAACCAAATGACTTGAAGGAAGTAAATTGTCTTTCTTTGACTGAAGCATACAGCAACATATCCAGCACTTTTGATCAAGTTAACTTTCTTTAACTCTTAAGTCTTTTTTTAAAATCTATTTCATTACTACATTAGTTGGCCTACCTGTTCTATACAAGTTTTACAAAACTGTAAATACTGTCTTCTACTCTTTGCTCTTGTGTTTCTATCTAGAACCAACAAAAAAGACTTGACAAATTTAAACCATTATTTTTAAAAGAGTGTTGAACCTTGATTTACCTTTTCAAAATACTTTTTGGTCCAGTAAAGAAAAGGCTTTTACTTCAAGAAAGTATTTCCTCATCCTCTGTTGCTCTGTTCAACAAACTTAGAATTACAGAAAATGAGGGTTGGAATGGACCTCAGGAGGTCATCTAGTCCAACCCCGTGCTCAAAGCAGGACCATCCCTAACTAGATCATCCCAGCCAAGGCTTTATCTAGTTAGGTCTTAAAAGTCTCTAAGGATGGAGATTCCACCACCTCTCTGGTAACCTGTCACAGTGTTTTACTACCCTCCTCCTGAGAAAGTTCTTCTTAATATCCAACCTAAACTTCCCATGTTGTCCCTTGAAACCATTGCTACTTGTCCCGTCATCTGCCACCACCTTAACTTGTAGAACAGAACCATTCCACTAGTAGAAAACACTCTCCTAGAGAACTCCTGGCATATTTCTTCACAAGTCACAGCAAATTCAAAGTCACCTTGGGTACTTCTGTGGCTTGGTCAGGGGTTGGAGGGGAGACTAGTGCCAGAGCATGGAAAAAGACCAGAGGCGAGGGTTGAAGGTGAGCTTACCAGAATTGGAAGCGTATTCCCCAATGAAGCGCCGGGTGAGGAACCTCACAGTCAGAGCTGTAATACAACAGACCCCAGCTTTAAATTGGAGCGCACATCTGGGTACCTGACCTCTACCCTCCTTGGGATCACAGGGAAGTAGGGCTGGAAGGAACCTCCCCAGGTCTTCCAGCCCAGCCCCCTGCTTCAGGTACGAGCATCCCTGACTAAAACAGCCCAACTAAGTGCCTTACTTCTTGATTATTGGTTTGTAGCTATGTTGGTCTAAGGACATAGGTTCTTTGGGTAAATATAATTTCTTTTATTAGGCCAACTAAATAGTTGGAAAAATTGTTCTTTGCAAGCTTTGGGGCACAAACACCCTTCTTCAGGCATTGGAGAGAGTCTGCTGTAGGTTTGGGTGCTCTCCTGCCTGTGGAAAGCTTGCAAAGAAGAAGTTTTCCAACTATTTGAGTTGGTCTAATAAACGATATCAAAATTTACCCAAAGAACCTTGTCTGCCCATGTCCTTAGACCAACGTGGCTACAACCTATGCTCCTGCCTGCTGGCCATCTGAGACCCCCTGGTAGCCTGTCTACAGTTTACTGGCTGCATTATTTCACCAGGTCAGCATCTCTGTGTCCCCTCCCCGCCCCATTGTCTACCACTTCAACAACCCTTGGCTGAATATTTAGGCTGGCAAACTAGAAAAATCAAAGCTTCACCCCTATCAAAATGTATGGGGAGGGGTTATATATAAAAATGTAATAGGAACAGAAAAGTTTTAAAAAGCATCTTCTGTTTGACTCCAATAAAATGTTGTGGGCATTCTTGTTGATTTAGTATCCTAATCCCATTAGCTGCCCAACAAGTGGGACAACAACTGTTTGCACTTGCGTTTTCACTTGCGTTTTGTAGGAGCACAGCCAGCCCCGCAGCAGGCTCTCTCCAGTGCCTGAAGAAGGCTGCCTGTGCCTGAACGCTGGCAAGGAACAATTTCCACCCACCCCCCAGTTATTTAGCTAATAAAACATACCGTATTTCCCCAAAGAGCCTCCTCTGACTCCCTAATCTCACTTGGAGAGAGGTGAGGGGAAGGGCTGGAGCCCAAGCGGGCGCGCACATGCACGGAGCCGCGAGTCGGTGCCTGTCTCTGACAGGACCCCGGCGGCGCCCGCGCCCCCTTACCCGACTTGCCGGCTCCCTCGCTGCCCAGCACCGCCAGCTTCACCTCGCTCATCCCCGCCAACCCGGCCGCGCCGGGACCAGCCCGAGCCTCTCGCTCCCCGCGCCGCGCCGCGCCGCGCCGCCGCTTTATAGCCGGGAGGAGGCATCCGGCACCGCTCCCGCCCCGCCACAGCCTCGGGGAGGAGCCGGGGCACTGCAGTGCCCCCTTCTCGCTCTTTCCTGCTTTAAACATTAGAAGCCAATTGCCAAAAGTCTTTTTCAGAACTCCGATCTTTTTTAAAGGGATCTGACCTCGTCCCTGCGGATCTGATGGGAGAAGGTGCTATGAGTTTCGGTGGTCTGGAGGCAGAAGGAACCACAACCCGTGGAAGAGGATCCCGCTTGTATTGGACCGACTAGATATTTGCAAACGCCTTATTTGAATCTTTTTTTTTAATCTTTTATTAAACAAACTAGACCAACTTTTTAAAAAATCTTTTATTAGACCAGCTCGATAGTTGCAAACAAATAATTTTAATTTTTTTATCTTTTATTAAACGTAGACCGACTCTTTATTAGCCCAACTAGATATTTGCAAAGAAGTTTTTTAACCTTTTTCAAATCTTTTATTAGACCTACACCAACTTTTTAAAATCTTTTTTAGACCAACTAGATATTTGCAAACTAATTATTTTATTATTTTAATCTTTTATTAAACCAACTAGACCAACTTTTTTTTATCTTTTATTAGACCAACTAGATATTTGCAAACAAATTATTTTAATTATGTAAAATCTTTTATTAAACCAACTAGACCAACTTTTTAAAAATTATTAGCCCAACTAGGTATTTGCAAACAAGTTTTTAAACCTTTTAAATCTTTTATTAGGCCTAAACCAATGTCTTTTTTATTTTATTAGATGAACTAGATATTTGCAAACAAATAATTTAATTTTTTTATCTTATATTAAACTAACTAGACCAACTTTTTATCTTTTATTAGCCCAACTAGATATTAGCAAACACATTTTTTAGCCTTTTTTAAACTTTTTAATTAGATCAACTAGACCAACTTTTAAAATCTTTCAGTAGACAAACTAGATTTTTGCAAACAAGTTTTTTAACCTTTTTAAATCTTTTAGTAGACCAACTAGATCAACACTTTTTATCTTTTATTAGACCACTTAGATATTGTAAGCACATTGTTTTAATTAATTATTTGCATTATTTTAATTTGTTTGCAAATATCTAGTTGGTCTAATAAAATATACCACCTCTTCCATGAGTTTTGATTCCTATGAGTTTAGGAAAGAGGAAAAGTACATTTGGCAAATTAAATGCTGAGACTCCCTTTATCTTTGCTGTTTCAGATTGGACAACATGTATGAGTAACCATGGACAAAGGGTATATATGTTTTTAATCTAAGTTAATTATACATATTATTACATTGTGTGTTTATATGAGCTTCTGTCATCCAAGCCATATTGCTTTGTCTTTATAAAGTCAAGTATTGTAACAGTCTGTGCTTGAGTGCTTATCTCCCCCCAGCAAGGCACACCACCCCCCTCTCCCCCACCCCAACTTCAAAACACGTCAGCTACTAACTCTACCCCCAGCTTGGGATCAGAGGAGAGCAGGGCTGGACAGGATCTCAGCAGATCCTCTAGCAGGAGCATCCCTGACTAAAGCAGCTGACTTCTTGATCTTACTTTGAGAGTGGTGGGTGGGGAGGCGGCTGTCTGTAAAGCTTTATTAGGAGCTGAGAGAGACATTATGGCCTTGTTTGCATTTCCTGGAAGCCTCCCCCAACCCCCCTAAAACTCTCCCCAAAATGGAACAGATAGCATGAGCCTTTTAAAGCCAAGTGAAAATTCAGTCATCCTGAAACTTTTTTTTTCTTTACGTGATTTGTACGGCAATTGTTTCTCAGGTAGACCAAGACTTCAGAGTTTGGTGAGGACTTTTTTCACGTGTGCTTAAATTGGGAGTAGGAAAAGCTAAGTACCTTTGATTCGGAAGTATTTTGAAAGTGGTTTATGTGTTCTGAGTTCCAGTTGTGTTACAGATTTGAACCAGTTTCTGGTGACTTATACTGGTTTATGTGTAACGTCTCTCCCTAGCCTCTGTGAGTGTATATGTATAATAAATATGTGTGTGTGCATATTTGTGTATGCATTTGTGTATATGTATTAGTGGGGGGAGCAACCACAAAGTAACCCTGCACGCTTCCCGAGTGCCACTCCAATCAATTTCCCTTGCCTCATTTGCAGTTCTGCTTTGTCCTCTCTGTCCTTTCCCCAATCTGCTGTAGGCCACACACAAAGGCTGCCCATGTCACTTGTGGCACACATGCCACAGGTTGGCCATCCCTATATTATATATATGACATATAGAGATCATAACTCCAGTGTCTTTCATCCAAAGTCTTCAAAGCACGTTACAGTTATTTTGTTACCAATCTCGCAAACAGCACCGCCCTTTACAGATATAAATGGTGTTGTTGGATACTGTGAGGCTACTCAATTGCATTAAGTGATTTGGCTGCCTAAGTCATAAAGCTAGATCCTCAAAAGCTCTCTTCAGTTCCTGCCTCAGCAGCAGATACCTATAGGTGGTAAATTTTCCAAGCCCCTAACTGTGCTGCTGGGCATGTCAGAACTGCCTCAGTCTTGATGCCACTAGCAGTCAGGTTTCTACCCTGTTCCTAATCCTGGTTGGGATTCACACGTAGGGAGTTCCTCCCCTCCATGCCCCATCTTTTCTTGGAATGTAGCTACCAGATATGGCTGCAAACAGAGGATAGGTCCCTCTCCATCCTTTGACTCAATGCCCTAGTAGTTTTTCATGGTGGGATGTGAGCAAGTGCTTTTTAAGTCCTTGTGCATGAGAGAATTTAAATGAACATTTCCTACTTCTCCAGAGTGTGCTTCAGCATTAAGCTATAGAGTATTCTGGAATGAGGCTCTGAATTTCTTCTGTTCCACATTGTTTTAAAATGCTCAAGTATTCTTTTTTTTTTTTACAGGGAACTGAGGTCTCCCCAGCCAGGTGAGCACCACAACCACTAGAATCCAGAAGCATGAATATTCCACAAAAAACAGAACCACTTGAACAGAAGAACATGAGAGAACCCCACTCCACAATACTTGGCAGCATGCCTGGTGCTTAGCAAACTCTTATTCTGAGAGGTTAAAAATATAGATAGCTTTAAGCCTTGTGACACAGATGAATGCCTTGAATCCAAGTCTCTCAGGTCCATCTAAGTACCTGAATCTAATACTGTTGTTTTTTTTTTTAAAGGATTGACCCAGTTGCCCTACTCCTTAAGAGGAATCAAAATCCCACCCAAGAGTAGAGAAGTATTCACCTCCTGAGGCAGTGAGCGGGGGTTGGATTATGATCTTTTCATTGACATTCCCTATTGGCTAGATTTGGCAATTCCTTTTCTGCATCCCTATCGTGAGCACAATACACTTCCCAGATATTATATAAAATAAATAGTTAATTTGAGGCTGTGGATTACATTAGATAGCATGCTACCTAAAATGTAGGTGCAACATAACTCCTTTTGTGGCTTGAGACCAGCGATTGTTACCTGGGTGGCTATACTTGTTTGGAGGGCCATAAGATCCTTTTAAAGGCTCTGCTGGAGGGATGCTGCACTGTGTTAACCCTATTCAGTGTGTGAGTGCCTACATATGATTCACCAAAGAAACCCAGAAATGTAATATGCAAGTCCCTAGTGTCAAAATCTTTCTGGTCAGTTGCAGTCCTTCTGAGATCTTTGCAACAGAAGAATTACTTCATTATTTTTTCATTGTCAAAAATAAAAATATCACTTGGGAATACTGTTCTTTTACAAATGAGAGAGAGAGAGAGAGAGAGGAACATATGTATTGGACATAAATAGCATGATTATTTATTAAATTCTTAAATGAAGACCAAACTGCATGAGTTTTCCAAATAAATATCGCTAGGTGCACATAATAGAATTAGGCTAATGCAGAAAAAAATATTCAAATTAATTTGTACTTTTAATTAATTCACTTTGGCCATGTTCCCATAACTTTTAGGTTTATTTTAGTTAGTATATTTGCAATCAAGTTTTATTAGCAATTGATTTAATAGAAAGAAATGTTCAGCTCATGAGCACAAATAATCATGTAGCACATATGAATGTATACTTCTTGTATACATTCATACAAAAAGTATTTTGTAAAAGTTGCTTATTTATTACAGAATGAAAACAGTACTTTGATTTGTATGCAGCTAAACAATGCAGTTTAAATTGCAAGAGCAATCAACACAACATTTGCAACAAATTATTTAGGACTACTTCCAAAATATGACTTGTTAAAAGTTTTTTTGTAGTAAACAAGGCAGAATTCATCAAACATTTTAAGATGAATTATTTGCTTGGCTGTAGCATGAAATATTTAGTGATGCCATTGTTTTGTCTCTTTTACAATTATTTACTTCAATGAAAAGAGATATTACACCATGCCATTCTGAATTGCAATTTATTTTACATTTTCTTTCTATTGATGTAAAAGGCTATACAAGGGAAAAGGAGATTTGATTCAACCTGTTTCTTGAATTGAGTTTACACATTTTCTTAAACCCAACTCAGAATTCTTTACAACATCTTCAGTGCTAATAGGATCGTGGAAAACTACTCAAAAGATGTAAAGAAAATGAGTTGTCACACACAAATGTTTTTTTCAGTGTGATCAACAGTTCAGAGGAGAGGTTTCTGAAAGTTTCTGTAGCTCACATTCCTATATAAATAGTCTCTTTGCATCCTACTGATTATAACTGTATGTTACAACTGTATCTGCTCTCATCCCACTGACTGAGATGTACACTTGAAGGATCTAGAGCAGGAATTCCTACACTTAGGATATAATCCTAAAACCATAGCCAATCAAGTTGACAGAGCCAGATTCAGAACCTGCTCTGACCAGATACTATACAAACCCTGAGACAAGGACAAGAGAATCCCTTTGTTTGTCACTTACAGCCCATAGTTCGAACACCTTAGACACATCATTAATGACCTTCAAAACCTCCTGCAAAATAAGGACTACCTCAAGATAGCCATAGGGACAAACCTGTCCTGGTTTACAGACAGCCCCTCCAACCTTAAATAGTGTCTCTCCAATAACAAACTAGCTCCAAACACTATTCCCACCAAGGTGTCAGACCTTGCTCCAGACACTTTTCTCCTTTATCAACACAGACCACGTCAACACTGGACCAAATAATATAAGGTATAACATCCAAGATTCATTTACCTTCATCTCTACCAACACCATATATGGCATCATGTATTTACAGTGTTCTGTTGCTATCTATATTGGACAGACAGGTGATCTCTACATGAAAGACTGCATAAACACTGATTTGACGTCAATTCCAGAAAGACATTCAAGACTGGGACAGAACATTTTAACCTCCCTGGACATTCCATCTCAGACTGCAAAACAGGTGATTTTAGAGACAAAAATTTTAAAACTTGAATGGGAAATTGTAGAACAAGATATCATCCACAGATTGGATTGTATTAGGCATGGTATAAACCAGCAGTCAACAACCTTTTTGAGCTGTAGGCCAGAGCAACCCAGTTCAGGTCAAAGGCTGGTAGGAGGGTGGGCAGGACCCAGCTGCCACCTCTACTCTTCCCCATGACAGCACAAGCGAAGCTCCGGTCACTGCCCCTTTTTCCCACAGTGCAGTGGGGAAAGTAACTGCTAACAAAGCTCCCCATTACCAAATGCTGTGGAAATCCCACACCCATGAGATGGATTGAATGGCCCTATGTATCAGATCTAGGCCATAGGTTGCCAAACCCTGGTCTAAACCAAGAGTACAGGTTTGTACCCATTACCTAGAGTATCTTTTATAATCCCTAGGTACTCTCAATGAGTTAACTTTGTTTTTTTTCTCTGCTACCCACCTTGTCTCTTCTAGCAATAGCCTGCTCCTTTTCCCCCTTTACCTATCCTTTATATTCTAATTACTGCTTTTCTTTAGGAGTATCTGATGAAGTAACTTGCTGCTCATGAAAGCTTATCCATCTCTAAGTTATTTGGTTTATACAGTGTATATCTGCTCTGCCTTCTGACTAACATCAGACTATCACTGTTAACTACCTTTCTATAGTCCAACACCACGCATTCGACAGTGCCAGTGAAAAAGATGAAGATGAAATTGGCACATCAACTGTCATGGCCTAACTTAAGTAATTAAGCAGCAAAAATAGCAAAAGGTAAATTAGGCTCCAAACCTGTAATCTAAAGTGAATTTGCAGTGTCTAGATTGTAATATCTGCAGAGCGAGGTTTCTATTTTAATAATATATTCAGTGGCTAGCATAGTTTATGACTGAGGCTTCCAAGTAATACTGCAATGCAAGTATTAAGAAAATCATAGACATGTAACCCACACTACAGGATTGAGGACTTAAAATACTTTCTACTTTAGTATTTAAACTTTTTATTATATAAGGGAGAAGGAATTTTAAATGTTAATCTTTCCTCATGAGTGCCTTATAAGGATAGACATCTACTACTGTTTTTGCAGATGTGTGAATCATATGGAAGAGAATGTCATTGAAAAATAATTATAATTTAAGTCTTCCCTGAGAAGTAAACATTCAAATTAATAGTAAAAGTTTAGCAAAGTATAAAACTAGGTCAATATATTGGTGGTACTTACATGAAAATACAATCTGAGCAGTTTCTAACTTGTCTGTTTTTAGTAGCTTGTGGAATGTTAATTCTGCCTTTTTTTAGTTCAAGTATTTATAGCACAAAAATAAAATTTATCTTTAACTACAATCACTGGGAAGCTAACATGTTCCTCCTTTAAAATGTTAAGTCTTGTGCACAAAGGAAGTAATATGCTTTCCTTTGCTGTCCTTTGCTCTGGTTGGTCATTGTTAGGGTTATCCATCAGGATGCAGATGGTTCTAGGTTGCAGACTTCATTGGAGACAGTTTTTCATTCAGGTGAAATGAGACAGAATGTTAGGGCACCTTTTCTATCCCCCTTCCCTGAACAGGGCGAGCAGAATAAGCCTCCCCCCTCATCGTTATTGCAGCTGCCATATTGCACACTGAATTCCAAGTGTATTTTCATCCAGATGATAAACCCAGGGACTGTACATAGGAATTAATAGCATTGAAAACATTCTGACCTGTCGTGGTCTTTCTGAGTTCTTTGTGGCAGAAGATAGCTCTATTATTTTTCTGTAGTCAAAAACTGAGTGAAAACTTAGAGCTGACGTTTTCCAAGGTATGCCTCAAGTCTAAAATGGTTGAGAACCACTGCCATAGGACTTCCTATTGAAGGAAGATGCCTGTTTATATTTTCTTGTAACATGAGAATGCTGTTACACATCAGTCACCACATGCTACTTTGTGGGAAGGAAACCTTATTCCAATGGCAAGGAAAACCAAGACAACTGGATATTTCTATTCTGCTGCAGCCTTCATTATGAAGTATTCCTTCTCTGTCTGTCTGCTCTACCACTGAGAACTTTTATTTTGGTTTTTGGATATCTGTTAGTCTGGAAACCTTGTTCCTGACCTTGCCACCATGGGTGACCCCACCAGGAATACAAAATGCCAGAAGCGGCATTGCTCTTGACATCATTAGTAGTGCACAAGCTACTCCACTACATCAAGGTTGCGATCCTTGGGAGGGAGGACTGATGTAAGGTAAACTCTGAATGTGATTCAGGATTGAAAGACAAGAAAGTATAATTAAAAACTTAACCCAAGAAAGGGGTTGAGTATTATTTTTGGAAACTAAGGACAAGAAAAACACAATGAAAACAAGGCAGACAGGGTTTTTTGGGTAGATGTGGTATCTTTTATTAGACCAACTAAACAGTTGGAAAAATATTCTTTGCAAGCTTTCAGGCACAAGCACCCTTCTTCAGGCATAGGGAGAGTCTGTTGGTGTTTTTGTGCTCTCCTGGGTAGAACAGAAGCCAATATGATAAAAGCAGGTCTGAGAAAATGCAAATGTGTGGTAGTGAAGTTCATAGGGAATAGGAGACAATAGGTATGAGACAGGTAGGTTGGGGGGAGGGGGAACATTGAACTAGTGATAAAATATAGCTGGAACAATGCAGACAGGTTACCTGGGGTTATCAGATGGCAGGCAAGTTATAATGTGCCATAAATCCAATGTCTATATTTAGTCCATGATTTTTTGTATCCAGTAGGTTTACGAAGTGAAGTTTGCAGACTCATCTACAAAAGGTGTTTTGTAAATTCCCTTTGAAGATTAGAACTGAGAGATTGGCGAAAGAGTGGATGTCTTTTGAGAAGTGCGCACCCACAGGTAATTGGGCATTTTTGTCTTTGATAGATTTTTGGTATCCATTCATTGTGGTACGCAGTTGTTGTTTGGTTTCTCCCACATATTTTCCATCAGGGCATTTAGTGCATTGGATGAGATATATTACATTTCTGGAGGTGCAGGTATAAGATCCAGGAATGGTGATGGTTCTGTTATGGGGTGAAGTAATTGTGGGAGTAATGGAGAGGTGTTGGCAGGTTTGACATTTTTTGTCCTGGCATGGTCTGTGTCCATTAGGTGTGGTTGGGTCATAGGAAGTTTGCTTCTGGTGATGAGGTTGGTAAGGTTTGGTACTTGTTTAAAGGCTAGGATGGGTGGTTCTGGGAAGATCTCTTTAAGAATTGGGTCTTCTTCTTGTATGGATTGCAATTGTTTGTGGATTTTCCATATAAGTTCCAGGGAAGGATGGTATGTCATAACTAATGGTGTACAGCTGCGGTACAAAAAGAAAATTCCCATGAATTACACATTATTAAATACCATCCTTTCCAGGATGGTACTTAGTAGGGGTGAGCGAAGCGGGCCCTATTCAATTCAGATTTGGATTCAGATTCTGCCCGAATCAGGGACAGTGATTTGATTTGTTGATTTGGATCACTGTCCCTGATTCTATTCGGCTGAATCTGAATCTGAAGATTCAATACTGAATCAGTGATTTGGACACAGACACAGGTTTAAATGGGTTTTTTTTTACATACCTTGAGGTAACAGGCATGGCTCGTGATTGCTGCAATGCTGTGGTTCATGGAGTGTCCCACAGGAGTGCAGGGGGAGGCCCTCCATATGCTCGACAGCAAGCCAGGGAGTGAACTGGAAGTAGTTCCTGTCCACTTTTGGGTCTGCCATGGAGCACGCTGGGGAGGCCCCCCATGCCTCTCTGGCAATCAGCCGCAGAGAGACTCTGAGTGTCCTCCCAGACCCAAGAGGCACCAGTCACCGAGCCAGGGAGGTGCAGGGAGGCCCCCAGCATGCTTCCCGATGGACACAGAAGTTGACTGGAAGTGTCACCGGTCCACTTCTGGGTCTGCTGCTGAGCATGCTGGGGAGCCCCCCGTGCCCCTGTGGGACACACAATGCGCTCCAGCATCGCAGTGTTCACAAGCCGCCTGCTACCTAGAGTATATAGAAAAAACATTTAAAGCTGTCTCTATGTTGAACCTCTGAATCTTTCCAAATCTCTCTGAATAGATTCAGAGGGTTCCATTTCAATTTGAGTGATTAAAGGGTCCCCTGATTTGCTTTGGATTCAGAGATTCAGCTACCGAATTGGGCTAAATCTCCACTGAATTGAATCAGGGATTGAAGCTTCGCACAGCTCTAGTATTTAGTTGGTTTAATGAAAGATTCACATCTACCCAAAGAACCTTATCTACCTATGTCCTTAGACCAACACAGCTACAACCAACAAGCCTAAAACAATGAAAACAAAAAACTTAGCATTACTTATATGGCACAAGTCTCTCCTGGAGACTGGAGAAGCTGTGCAGCTGAGGACTCTTGTGTTGCAGACACTCAGAGCAGGAAAGCAATGGGGTAAAGTAGCTGGTGTGACAGGGAGCTTACTGCAGTGCTGAGGGTGCAGGGATACCTCCTGAGACTGGCCTCAGAACAGAGGAGAGAGGAACTGTTGCTCCAGCAGGCCCAGGTGGCAGGACTAAAGAAGAGCACCTGCAGAGGGCACAGGGAAGGCACTTGACTCCTAGGGGTTGAGCTTCATGAAGATACAAGCAAGCTGAGACTAGCAAGGGGGCAGCCACTAGGGAAGGCTTCCATCCTCAGGGGGAAGCAGAACTGAGTGACCAAGCAAGAACAGCTGGTTAAAACTTCAAGTAAGGACCTGGGGCTCATGAGGAGCTTGTTTTTTTTTATGCTGTCTGTGGGCTTATGCTTTCTGTTATAGCCCAAGGGCTGGCCTTTTTGTTGCTTGCCCCATTTTGGGTGCCTGTGAGCACATGAAAGTTTGGGGACCCAGCAGACAAATCTGGAGCCTGGGAGTGTCCTTTTCAGAAACAGCAAAGAATGTATCCAGGGCCAGTGAGGTTCTTAAAGACAGAGTCTGGAAAGAGCCCTGTGTTGAACGGAGGTGCCGGGAGCCAGTTGAGCCTCTTAGGGACATGGGAACCAAGAAGCAGCAGGGGGTTGGAGTGAGGTCGAGTGCCCACCACATGGAGAAAGTGGACTGAAAGTGGCACCTGCCACATGGCAATATCAAGCTTGGCCTGAGGTCTGAGCTATCAAACTGGACTGGGTCCCCACTAAACCAAGTTATTGGACTGGGGCCAAGGTCCACTGAACTGAGCTAGAAGACTGACTGGGGCCAAGGGCCCAACTGAACATTAACTGGCAATACCTGTGAGGCATGTGCATAGTTAGAAGGGAGGTTGGAGACCATGAAATGGACCCATAAGGTCCAGTGTTGCTAGTGTACTAATCAATGGCAGACCAGCAGCTGCTTTACAGGTCCTGGGCAGTTTTCCAAGTGAACCAATTCCAGCAAGGCATGGCAGGAAAGAGAATGGAGGGGAGACCAGGGATCTCAAGCAGGGTAGAAGTTGCACAGGTACCAAGGGGGACCCATTACAGCTCCTGGGCATAGATCTGTCACAGTAATGCTAACTGTGGATATTCACACAAAGGACGTGTGTATGTAATAAATGAGACTCCTGCCCTTTAAACCCTGTCAACTGAGGGAGCTGAAGTAGATTCTTAACTACGAAGAATTCCAACTCCAACAAACATATGCTTGAGAAAGATGGCTTATTTTATCTCTCTCCACCTTTCCTTTTATTTCCCTGAATATTTCCCTGAAATATTTCTGCAAATACTTGTCAGTGCTCTCACTGTGTATATTGAATTTTGTAATCTGTCACTTTAAAGGGACACTGTTATCATTAATCCCATATTGAAGGTGCTACTTACTAGTAATTTATGGATTTAGTCATGAAAAATTATATCACACAAGTATTTTACTGGTATGAATAAAGTTATTTTTGCTCTTAAGATTATACACAATCTATTCCAAGAAAACCATTATTTAACTAACTTCTAAAACTATGTTTACTTTTCTTTCTAAAATTGTGTTTACATCTCTCCCAAACATAGAGTGGTCCAAAAAAAAATCTCACCAAAAAGAAACCTTGCTTCTTGCATATTTCCAATAACCATCATGGCTACAATAACACTCCAATCCTACTCTGTTTGTTTTTCACCATTTATACCCCTCTTTAATTACTGTGCATTTCACACCATTTAGACTATAGTAAAGTCAGTTTTGTGCTTAGCTCTCATGCAGTAACACAGTATAATAGTCCATGTGTTTCCAGTAGTATAGAAGAATGCTTTTAAAAAAAATATTGAACTGCATTTATTATCTTCTTAAATACACACCAATTTTGGTTAAAATAGTAACATTTCATTAAAGATCTCTAATTTTAAAAATGCTACTTTTAAAGGAAGATCTTTTAAAAGGGGTTGAACACCCTAATATTCTACACTTAACAGGTCAAACTATGAAAGGGAAAGTTGAAATTAAGTTAAAATCAGAGTGTAAGGAGAGATGCAGTCATCATTCTAAGACGCCACTGCCCCTAGCAGATGCTTCTGAAATCAGCACTGCTGGTTTAATTTCATTCTAAATCATCTCTATGTGTATTTAAACCCATGCTCTGGGGTTGGGGGGCGGGGGGAGGTAGGGTGGGGATCCTTTAATTAGAGTGGCTCTGAGAGCCACTCCAATTAAAGTGCTCAGAGCATCATGTGTATCAGCATCCCCACACTGAAAAATGATGGCGGGGGTACTTCAGCTAAAGCTCATTGAATGAGCTTTAGTTAAAGCACCCCTGCTGCCATTTTTCAGCACAGGAATGCTGATACATGTGACCTTGGAGTCTGCTGGAGTGTGGTAATTAATTAATTAATTAAGTCTGCTCTGATGCATTGTAATTATAGCACATTGGAGCAGTCTTACATGTGTATAGGTGTCCTATGTCTATGCACACACACAAAAATAACTAAATTGGTTTAAATTTTTATTTTTTATTTCTGAATGTCTTATTTTAATTGTAATCAAGTCAATTTGTTACCAGCTTAAGTTCAGTCAAGGTAGTTTATAGTCTGAAATAAATTTTCACTTATAACCTGCGTGCATATATTTAAACGCTCCAGGAGAATTCTCCCAGGTTTGTTTTCCTAGTAGAAAAACTTACACCAAAATCCCTGTAAAGACATTTGAGATGAGGAACAGGGAGCTTCTGGTGCTGATATTGGCCTGCCAGGAGGCCCTAGAGTACAAAGTATTGCAGTTCAGGTAAGGGGTATGAGGTCTGAAGGGTCAGTGAAGGGGGTGCAGAAGGATCTGCAAGATCAGTGATGGAGGTACAGGGTTTTCTGGATCATTGAAGTGGGGTGGGGTATCTTCCAGATCTGACGGGGGTGGGAGGATTTGCCAGATCAGTGATGGGGACAAGGCAGTCTGCTGGGTCAGTAATGGACAGCAGGGGGTTTGCTGGGTCAGCAACATGGAAAGCATGTTACTCCAGGCCTGCCCCATGCCCAGTCTTCTAGCTTTGAATTCCCTATGCCATGTCCAGCCCAGCTACAGATGGGCAGGGAACTGTGCTTCTCAGCACTAAGTGCTGAAGTCCTATCAGGGGATGCTGGTGCCAAATGAGTCCAATTATAGGGGACAGGTTGGCCAGTTCCACTCTGGCTTGAGTGGACTCCAGGCTGATTGGGTCCAAAACATGGTGGGGTTCTGCTGGAGGCAGAACATGCCCCCTACATGCTTTGGTGCTAGGCTTTTCAAGCCAGAAACACTCAGGGGGCATGTTCTGCTCCATGCTTGTTTGGGCTAACACACTCTCTCTCTTGATCTGTGGGGGAAGAAGGGAACAGGGAGCTAAGCAAACTGGGATTCTAAATAACTGTCATTCAGCCTCCTGAAAGATATTTTCCCAGGCACCATTTCACTTGTGTTGTTCCTGAGGTTTTTTTCTTCCAGAATAGCCATTTTTGATCTGGAAGAAAAGTCATGAACTTGGAGTTTCTCCTGGAGAGCAGGAACTCTCCCAAGAGAAACTAAACATCTGTTTATAGGCATAAACTGAAATTTCCAAAGATAAAAATTGAAACACGTTTAGTTATTTTAGTTCCTATTCTAAGACAAACCCTCAGATTCTTAACTGATGTTTTCTAAATCTTTAATCCCTTTAATAATAATGTTGTTTGTGTACACTTTGAATTTATCTAAGCTTGGGCAAGGGAAATCAATTGCAGTTTTGTTTTAATATGGTCAGCATTACTTTCAGGTTCCCACTGGGTTTCTTTTTTTTTTCCTCTTGTTTTTGTTGTCATTGGCACTGTAGAGATTGGAAGCACTTAAGGGCTATAGTTATTGACTTGGAAGTAATTGTTTCCACTGAAATTAAACCAGAAGTCATGGAAATATTTTTCTTGGTTTGAGATTATGTTAGAGCTGGTCTGAGCTGTATTTGAGTTAGTGTTTTAAGAGCACCTGCTATTTAGTTCTACAAAGGAGACATTTTCATTTAAATTTGCTATGCCACACTGAACTGAAAAATGTGTTTGTTTTGTTTTATTTTATTTTTTGTAGCACAGAATATCTTGAATCTTTCTAATGCAGACATGGAATGTGAAGAACACAGCATGTTCCCGGAAAGCTTTTACATCTTGAGGGCAGTGTGTAGATGTATTACCAAGACATATTTTGGAAGCCTTATTTTATCTGGAAAGGTTCTCACACAGAATCTCATGAGGAATTTAAAAATGACTTCATTCTCATGCATGTAGTGAGGATGAAAAAGGTTAATCAAAAGTAAGTCTAGGATCATGGGACTCTGAGATAGAAATTAGTCCCAGGTGTAGAACATGACTGAGCAGAGTATAGAGACAGTAATGGAGCTTATCACTACTGCGGGGGGAGGGAAAATGCTGTAGGATTTAACATCTGAGTCTTGCAATTGTTAGAGATGCTCCATGTGCTCACAGCTGTTGCCCCTGCTGCTGAAAGAAACTGGAAAGGAAGAATAATAGAACATGTGCAACAGCAGGCGTTGGTACACAGTAAATACTCAGTTGTAGCCAATTATTTGTATCATTACATATTTGTTAATGAGTTCAGGTTGTATATGAAGCTTAAATTAGCATATAGGAAAATGTAAAGTTATAGGAGTAACTATATCAAAGTGAACAGGGCCATTAGATAAAACAAGGAGACCCCAGCCTTTGGGTAGAGAGAAACCTCCTGCTTTCTATCTGAGCTCGATCACATGATAAATCAAAGAAGCCAAACAGAAGACTAGATACAGCCACTGAGTTGGGTTTTCCTTCATGGATAAATGAAAAGGACAAAGAAGCATTAGTCAGTCTAAACATGTTGCACTGAGAACAATTTTCTTTGGCAGGATGTTATAGGTTATGTGCTATGTCTCCTGTTCTGAAACTACACAGGTATTAATGGCTTCTTAAAAAAATCTGTGGTTTTCTGTTTTTTTTTATTAGGGGTTAATTTGTCTTTAAGAACCATGAATTTGTTTATTGCCCCACGATTAAATGCCTTTAACAAACAAAACTGTGTTCCTGGATAGCTTGCACTTCCCACATTTGTCCTGCCTGTAACTTACCCACATCTGACTTCTCCCCTACTCACAGTTCTTAGCTTTACATGTAGAAATCACCCTTCTGTCTGGAAAGTTTGCTTCACTGCACCACTTTGCTAATAAAACTAAAGATACATTAGTGGTGGGGGTTCTATCCTACCCCTAATGAAATGAGCTACCAATAGATGACCAAGATTGCTTTGGCTTTTATATTAATACACTTTGTTTTGCTTTTAGATAATGGGTAACAAGGCTGAAGTGATCTAGGTCCCATTTGCTGAAGTGACATAGGTGCTTGTGTCCCATTGACTTCCAGTGACACCAAGCTGCTTTTGAGAATGTTACCCAGTACTACTTTCACTAAGGATACTACCCAGCATAAGGTCTAGTTTTATTTTCTTTGACTTGGTTTATACAACAAATTCCACATACAATCCACTACATTCACTGTCCCCTGAACAGAAAACAAACATATGATCTGAGGTGTAAGGGGACATGTGCAAATACTGTGGGGTGGGTTTACTTTACAGTAAATTGCTTTAGCATAAACCCACCCCAGCCAGGCATCTACACATATAGGGATGTGGAAACAGATTTGCTGCTACAGGCAGAAGCCTGCTCCTGCCCCCTCTGGCCCTGTACTGGCCCCCTGCAGCAGTGAGGGGGAGCACTAGGCTCACCCTGGGTGCTAGCCCAGGGACTGGCAGGAAATACAGGGCCAGGAGAAAATTGGCTGCTGGCAGAGGCTGGGAGATTGCTCCCTGCCACTGGGGGACTGCCTGCACCAGGGTGGGCTCTGCCACCAGAGCCCAGGCAAGGACAATGTTCTGCTGCCCCAGCAGCAGGGAGCTCCTGGCCGCAGCTCCCAGATTGGGGGCAGAGGACTTGGAAATTGCTGCAGGGGAGAAGCAGGTCCCACCCCGCACCATCCCAATCTGCCAATGGGGCAGCTAGCAGCTTGTGGTGGACTGCGGAAGGGAGGGTGGGGGTGGGTGGGTCCACCCCACCCCACCCCACCCCTGCAGCTCTTTCCAAGGCCTGCACCTCAATTATCTGATCAGGGCATGGGGCTGGTAACTGCCCCCATCCATGATCACTAGGAGCTCTGTGCTGCTGTGGCACGGGGACATTGTCCCTGCATGGGCTCTGGTGCCTAGGGGCTCGGAGTGATTTCTTGCCCCCTGCTGCCCAGCTGACCAGGAGCAAGTTTGTTCCTGGTTAGTCGTCTACATGTGCTGTATGGCCCAGTAAGTAATTGCAAGTAAATTTGCTACTTGGATTTACAAATATTTAGTGCAAATTTACTTGCAATTAGAAGAAATGACTGAGTAGTAAGCACCTGCACATGTAGACGGTGATGCTTATTGCACAGTAATTTGCTTTAATGTATAGTACGGTGTCTCATTTAGATGTGCCTGGGGTACAGGGATATAGGGAGTTGAGAGAAACATAGTGTTGAGTCACTTGCTTCTAGCCCAAAAGTCAGGACTTTTTTATTCTGAATATTTTGTATGCCATAAAGCCACTATATGTTAAATAAGTGCTAGTTGGAGTCTCATCTTGTTCCTGGTGGAGTCAATGGGAATTTTATTATTACCTTTCAACAGCAGCAGGATTGATGGCCAAAAGTGAACCATTGTTGAAAGGTTAGTTTTAAAGTAGAGTTGTGGTCAGAAAAGAAAAGTGACCCTGTCATGCTGACATGCTGGGAGTACAACATTTTTTTTTTCTCAGCAGTTTCCAGATTAGTTCTGTTCATTTTATAAGTCAGACATTCTTTATTGACTTCCGGAACTGCAAAGTCAGCTTTAAGTCTGAAAAATCAAAACTATTCTTTCTGCTTCTTACGTAATCATCAGTAGTAAAAATTCTATATTTAGAACCCAGTTGACATATTGATAATGCATGATGGAATCCAGCTTGTCCTTCCATGGTTGTCTTGGCTCTGCATTACTAAATATTACTATCATTAAAAAAATCTTTGTCAGTAAGGTAAACAGAAGTGACTTGATGCAAGGGGATACATTAAGAAAGGAGACCGTGTTCACATTTCATTTTTAGCTGTACCTTCATTTGAACCCTTAGGACATGTGAAGAGACAGGGAAAGAAAAAAATCAAATATGCCTTTCATATTTATTGAAATGTAATTTTGGATTACCTATAAAAAATATGTTCCTTTTACAATAACATTTTCAAAAGCACCTAAGTGATTCGAATTCCAAGTCCTACTTTCAAAAGTGACATGGACATTTAGAAGCTTTAGTCTTAAGAATCCATGGCTGCCTATACACATGCTCATTTGTGTTTTAATTAGAATGCTTCAATGTTAACTCACTGCCACATGTGTTAAGCCCCTGCACATTATATAAGGGCTGCAGGGGCACTTTATTTCAACCTCATCAAATAAGGTTGAGATAAAGCATCCTGCAGTCATTTCTAAATACATAGAAGCTTAATACACATGACAGTGAGGTATTTTAATTAGAGTGGCTGTCTGGGCACCACTCTAATTGAAATGACTCTCACCCCCACCCCCGAGCATGTATATAGGCAGCCAGTATGATTTAGGGTTCTAAGTGCTTAAATCACTTTTGAAAATGAGACTTAGCCTCCTAAGTCAGTTAGTGTCATACTGGGTTGTAGGTGGACTGGTCTGGGAGTCATTCAGGTTTTGAGGGGCTGACCAAGGTTGAGAGGAGTAAGTGGTTTCTAAGGACAACCCAAATTAGGAACCAGGAGGTCAGTCTGAGAACTGGGTCTGGGGGCAAGTCAAGCCACAGGAGCCAGGGGATCAGATGCAGCACCGAGTCAGAGGGTAAGCTGACTTGAGAAGCCAGATCAAACAGAAAGCAGGTAGAGAACAGCAAGGTAATCTAGGTTCAGACTGACCCTTGTTACCCTTGGTACATTTTCTCTTTTGGGCCAGGGGTTTTGTTATCAGATTTACCCAGCCCTTTATGGTGTGCTCATTTATTAGAGTTACATTTCTGGGGTCTCTGGAATTCTATCAATGTACTGCTTGTGTCACTTATGTTTCTATACAGAGCTCTATCTCTCCCTCCTGCAAGTCCTCACCCACAATGGAGCTACCTTGCAGGGCTTAGTTCCCATGGGGCTGGGTTCCTCCAGCTACCAAATCAGTTGAACACCTAGACACACACACAGAGATTAACAGAGCATGTCCGAGCAGGCAGGGTTACTCAGCATTTCCAGGCTGATACCCTCATGTGCCCCAGACTCAGCATAAGAACAGAGCACATCTGAGCTAGCTGGGTCAATCAGCATTTACAGGCCGACACCCTCATATGCCACAGCTCAGCACTTACCAAGCTCTTGTCCCAGTTGTCCTGATGGCAACTCCCTTGATGAGAAGACCCCACAAGATTTTGGGGCTTTACAGGGATCTTTAGCTTAGGTAAAAGAAGCATTGCTGCAGAGCAAATGGGAATGGGGGCAGGGGGTGGAGATCAAGGAGAGGAAAGAGTAAATGAGGTTTGGATAGAGAGTATGGCAACCAGTGACCATAAAAGTTATTTTATTACCAGGTATATGAAACTTACGATGATACTAACAGTAATAACCATACAAGGAAAAACAAACAAAACTGTTACAGTATTACACAAGTTCAATTGGGTATTTTGAGAAATCTAGCTCAAGTCTGATCAACAAAAGTCAGGTTTATAAAGTAATGCCTGGAGTAAGAGAGAAGGAGAGAGAGAGAGATGAAATCAAGTCTGAGGCTTAGAAAGTGGGCTTAAACAGAGAGCAGGGGGGGGGGGGGGTCTCACCACTCCATAAAGCTTGAACCAGGCAGAAAAGGAGAAAGTGAAGTCCCAGTGGAACTGGTGCAGCTTTTGGATACAACCACCAGAATAAAAACTTGAGCTTGGGTAGGGTTTTTTTGTAGAGAAACAACAATGGTTCCAGGGAAAACACTAGGTTTGTTTATGGGTAAATGATGGCTCAAGGGAGTATACCAGAGTTGTTTTGTTATTCTGGACAATACGAGCTGATCATTCCTGGCTATGGGTGGCTGTTACTCTAAGGGAGCTCACAATGCAAACAGGCAGACTCAGTGTTTTGGGTACCAATAAAGCAATCATCACTGGAATTGGTCTGATAAATGCTGAGTTGGGTGTGTACAGACATGGGTTGATTAGCATTTGGGGAAGAGATCCCCCATCATGCAGTGCTCCACTGCTTCTCTGGTCCCAGAGTTCAGTGCAGTCCTTGCCTTGGAATCTCTTTTCTCCACTCTGAATGCTAATTCACCTTATTCCAGGTGCTTTCATCTTCTTTCATACCTAAGCCAGTTGTGGATTGTGGCTTCATTCTCCTACCCTTGAATGTGGTCCTTTCCAATATCCACTTGCTTTGGGCTGCATAGCTCTTTTATGATCTTGCAGTGATCTGGGATGGTGGTGGGGGGGCTCCTGGGCTTCCAATTGTTGCTCTTTAAAGAGCATTCCAGGCATAGCTACTTCTAGATCATACCTGACCAATGCTTATCCAACATGTTGAAAACCTGCAATAAAGGAGATTTATGCAATTTCCCTAGGCCAGGTTTTCTCAACTGGTGGGACCTCTAGGTGGGACTCTGAGGATTAGGACTGAGAGATTGGAGACAAAGAGTGTTTTTTTTTGGTGAGAAATGTGCCCCCACAGGTAGTTGGGTCTTGTCTGTAATAGATTCTGGTGTGCAGTTTGTGGGAGTACTGGAGATATGTTGGCAGGTTTTGCATTACTTGTCATGGCATGGTATGCATCCATTTGGCGTGTTTGGGGCTGTAGGAAATTGGCTTCTGGTGGTGAGGTTAGAGAGGTTTGGTGCTTGTTTGAATTTACAAGCCACTTTTCACAGACAGGCCTATGAACTTCACTTCATCAAACTCCTAGATACAGAAAATCATGGACTAAATATAGACATTGGATTTATGACACACTACATCCAACTCCCCAGGTAGCAGGTACCTCTTCACTTTTACTTGCTACATCCCCCTTTCACCACTCCCCCTCTCCCCCCAGCTTGTCTTTCACCCCCTGATGCCTAAATTTCCATTTTCACTGACTGACTTTCTTGCTGCATTGCATGCCAGCCTTTGGCTTCTTTACTGTTCCTTCCATCCAGTAAGAGCGCACACACCAACTAGATGCTTCCTCATCCTCACAAAGGGTTTGTAAACCCAAAAGCTTGCAAAGAAGAATTTCTCCAACTATTCAGTTGGTCTAATAAAAGATATCAGATTGACTCTAAGAACCTTGTCTGGGCTATGTCCTTAGACCAATGCTGCTACAACCTACACCCCTTAACACACACGTGACACAAGTTTTGCTTTCAGCAATTTCAGGTGTGGTTTCCCAGAAACCCCTACACCTATTTCATTGAAACTTGGCAGGCTTCATGCCCTCAGAAGGGACTACCATTGCTGCTGTCTTCATCCAAATCTGCCAAAAAATGTCAAAGTTATAGCTATTTCAGTGATTTCCCCATTATACTCTATGGCCGAATCACTGAATCTCTCTGAATCAGCACCAAATCTTCCAAAGCTGATTTGGCCAAATCAATTAGGGACAGTGATCCAAATTTCCAAATCAAATAATTGTCCTCCAAATCCACCGAATCCAAATCCAAATCAAGTACTTTCCTATTCTTGTAGCAGAAAGCCCCCTTTTCCTCTTGCCTGCATTTGCTCTCCCCTCTTTGGCTATGTTTCTCTTCTTCTACCTTTTCTTCCTTCCTTTTTCTTTCAGTATAAGATAAGGAATTGTGTTTTAAAGTTTGTATGTGTGTATTTTGTATCTCCCCTTGTATTTTGGTATTTTTATCTATTTGTGTGCCATGGCATTATTCTTGTAGCTTATATTTTATACCCCTCACCTTTCAACTAAATGTGTTTAGTTTCAGAAGTAAGTTATACATTGTAACAATGTTAACAAAGGCAGGAATCAAACTGCTGCTTCCCTGTATCAGGCGGGCCCCTGAAAGAGTGAGTGAATCAGTGATTGAATGCTTAACACAGTAGCAGGCAGTAATTAACACATAGAAAAACCGCGTATCAACCAACAGAAGAAATCAATAGAAGACAATGTAGCAACTGGGAATGCTCTAAACATCACTGTTCAAGGGCTAGAAACCCTGGTCTGAGTTAATCAATGCTGGGGACCAACTTTTGGGCTGAATATCTCCAAATTGATAGCTCCCAGAGCCCTATTCAAAATTCATCAACGGACTCCCAAATCTGCACGTACATGCAGATGACCTCTGGGGCTGACAGATGCCATCCAGTAGCCACCAAGGGGGAAGTCCTACGAGGGTCAACGACCCCTGGATTGGGCAAACCTGAAAACTGGGGGGTCACCAAAGTCTGCCAAGGACAGATAAAAAGCAGTGAAAAGTGACCCTCAGCGGCACCCTCTTGATCTCCAACTTGACCAACACCTGACCTGTCCAGCTAGAAGGACCAGCCGGTGACCTCCTTCTGGAGGATAACACCATGCTGAAAGAAGCCTCGACGGCAGACTCCAGCACCTGTGGGATAGGTATACCTGACTCTTGTAGCTAGCTACTGTGTGTGTGTGTGTGTGTGTGTGTGTGTGTGTGTGTGTGTGTGTGTGTGGAGACCAGCCCCAAGGTTTATGATTTAACTTCATTACAGTGTTTCAATCTGCCTAATAAACCAGAATTTTAAGGATCCAGAGTTGGACATTTGTAGCCAACATTCTCACAGGCCTAATGCTGGAACTGCATTGTTCTCCTTTAGGCAGACAAGGTTTCTTGGGTGAATTTGATATCTTTTATTAGACCAATCCAAATAGTTGGAGAATAGTTATTAAGCAAGCTTTCGAGTTCAAAAACCCTTTGTCAGGCTAAGGAAGTTCCAGCAGTTGGTGTGTGCTCTTCCTGGATGGAATAATAACTATTCTCCAACTATTTGGATTTGTCTAATAAAAGATATCAAATTCACCCAAGGAACCTTGTCTGTCTATGTCCCTAGACCAACACGGCTACAACCTATACCCTTGTTCTCCTTTAGGAGTTTTACAATAGATTTTTTGAGGACCTGCTCCATGATCTTTCCAGGTGTTGAGGTCAGGCTGACTGGTCTACAATTCGTTGGATCCTCCTCCTTTCCTTTCTTAAAGATGGGCACTGTATTTGCTCTTCTCCAATCTTCCATTTTCAAGGACTTCACCCAGCCTCCATGACTTCTCAAAGAATGGCTTTGAAATTTCCTCATCCAGTTCCTTCAGTACCCTAGGGTCTATGCCATCCTGTCCCTGTCTACTTGAAAACTTCTAGCTTATCTAAGTAATCCCTAACCTGCTCTTCCAGCCTTCTAGGCTATCTGTCTCCTTAACTATCTTTGCTCCCAGTTGGGCTCATCATCCACTAATGGACCCTGAAGACTGAAGTAAAAAAGCATTAACTACTTCAGTCATTCTCTACATCTTCCGTAACTAGATTGTCTTCTGCATTCCACAAGGGACCTATGTTTTCTTTTGCTTTTCTCTTAGCTTTGACATACTTGTAGAATCCCTTTTTATTGCCTTTTATGTCCCTTGCTAGCGGCATCTCAAATCATGCCTTGGCCTTCCTAACTTTCTCCCTACATGCCTCTTACACTCTTCCCTAGTACTTTGATCAAGTTTCCACTTTTTGTAGAATTCCTTTTTGAGTTTCAGATCATTGACTAGATTGCTGTCTCACCTGGCCAGTCTCCTACTGCACTTCCCATCCCATTCTTCTGTTGCATTAGGATAGCTTGCTCCTGCACCCTTAGTACGTTCTCTTTCAAGTGCAGCCAGCTCCCCTGCACTCCTTTTCCCCTTAGACTTGCTTCCCAGAGGATCCTGCCTACCCATTTCCAGATGAAGTCTGTTAATCTTATTTAATTAAATATAATTTGAATTGTACTTAACTGTTTTACTGGAATTAGGGTGGGAAAGAGAATCACAGTTCAAAAGTTACACTAATCTTTAGATATCCAAAGCAAAGTCTCCACTTAAAAATGGCTAATTCCTATATATAAAAAAGGGCTTAATCCAGGGGTGTGCAAAATGTGGCCCAGGGGCCAGATGCGGCCTGCCAGGCCATTCTATCCGGCCTGTGGGGCCCCTAAAAAATTTAGAAAATTAATATTAATATGCCCTGGGCTGCCTGTCATGCAGCCCTTGTGGCTTGCCAAAACTCAGTAAGTGGACCTCTGCCCAAAATAATTACCCACCCCTGGCTTAATCTCTCTGTCTGCCTGTAACACTTTTGCTCAAGTGCACAATTGCCTCCAAGATAGGGTTACGATAGGTCTGGGTTTCCCTGGATGCATCCCTGCTATTTTTAAGCCCTCTTATCACCGTCAGGGCAGGTTGTCCAGGATTTTCCTTTGCTCTGGGGGTGGAAGCAGGGGGAGGACAATTAAAGGCAGCAAGGAGCACAGACAGACCTGCCTGCAGCTGCACAGGAGCAGACTCATGCAGTCCTCCCTGCTGGCTCCCATCGTCTCTCCCTCTCCCACCCCCAGAGCACAGCAAAATCCTGGACATTTGGTCAGGGCAGGGGGAGTGGGGGCTGCAGCTGCAACAGGGAAGGACGAATGGGGAAGATTGCCTGCCCCTCCAGTGGGGGAAAGGGTCAGGCAGCAACTCAGGCACTGGTGCCTGTGCTCGGAGGGGCTGAGCAGCCAGGAGCCACTGCCCGGGGAGGGTGGGGAAGGAAGGGGAAGGGGATGGAGTCATGGCCAGGCTACCCACAGGGCACTGCAGCCCTTTTCCAGGGCAGGAGTGCCACAAGCCTCCCCTCCTCTTCCCTCAGCCCACACTGAGGCTGGACATGCTGTCACTGCCTACATGAATCAGAGCCACCATGCTCTGGCTCAGGCAGGATGGGCACAGCTGGGGCCCTCCAGCAGGGCTGTGGGTCAGGAGTGAGGGCAATTGGGGTGGGGGCAGAGGACTGTGGATTGGGAATGTGGGGGGCACTAGCAGTGCCAGAGGGCTGTGGGTCAGGAGTGAGGGGACCATCAGGGCCCAAGGTACTGCAGTTTGGTGAGTGAGGGGCCCTGGTGAGGCTAGAGTCAGTGGGCTGGGAGTGAGGGGCAGCTGTTGGGCTGGAGGGCCTGTGGCTCGGGAGTGTGAGGCACCAGGTTGGGGTCAGGGGATTGTGGGTTGGGAGTGCGGGGGCCACTGGCAGCACCAGGGGGCTGTGGGGTGCAATTCAGGAGTAAGGGGCATTGGGGTGGAGGTGGGGGACTGTTCATGGCAGGCAGTCTGTTTGTCTCTGTGTGTCCATGTTCATAGTGGGTGAGTAGAGTGCATGCCTGTCTGCATGTGTGTGTGTGTGTGCCTGTGTGTACATGCATGTGCATGTGCATGCCTGCATCTGTGTTCATGGTAGGAGGGAGAGTGTGTTTGTGTCTGTGTGTCCATGTGCAGAGAGTGAGTGACTTGGGTGTGTGTCCATCTGCATGTGTACGTGTGTGTGTCTGTGTGTGTGTGTGTGCCTCCTCTGGGTTTGTAATCCTGTAGCAACAGGTACGCCCCTCAGAGTGGCTTGGGTCCCCCTTCCCACTGCTTACAACTGTTGCTCAACTGATTGGCTTGGGTTTGTTGCTTAGCTTTGGGCAGTTGTGCCTGATGTGGCCCAAATCCCCACAGATTTCATAGACTTTAGATTTCATAGACATTAGGGCTGGAAGGGACTTCGGAAGATCATCGAGTCCAGCCCCCCGCCCAAAGGGCAGGAAGTCAGCTGGGGTCATAGGATCCCAGCAAGATAAGCATCCAGTTTCATCTTGAAGGTGTTCAATGAAGGCGCTTGAATGACCTCCGGTGGCAGGCTGTTCCAGACCTTGGGGGCTCGGACAGTAAAGAAATTCTTCCTTATGTCCAGCCTGAAATGATCTTGTAGTAGTTTGTGACCATTCGACCTCGTCATCCCTTGGAGCGCTCTGGTGAACAAACGTTCCCCCAGATACTGGTGGTCACCCCTGATAAACTTGTAGGTGGCCATCAGATCACCCCTGAGCCTGCGCTTTTCCAGGCTAAAGAGCCCCAGGGCTCTCAGCCTGTCATCGTAGGGTCTGCTTCCCTGACCTCTGATCATGCGCGTGGCTCTTCTCTGGACTCTCTCAAGCTTCTCCACATCCTTTTTGAATTGTGGAGTCCAAAACTGGACGCAGTACTCCAGCTGCGGCCTCACTAAGGCCGAGTACAGGGGGAGAATGACGTCCCGGGTTTTGCTTGAGAAGCATCTATGGATGCAAGCCAGCGTTTTGGTCGCTTTACTAGCCGCAGCATTGCATTGCAGGCTCATGTTCATCTTGTGGTCAATGATGACCCCCAAGTCTCTTTCTTCCATAGTGCTAGCCAACATAGCACTGCCGAGCCTATAAGGATGCTGCAGGTTTTTTTTCCCAAGGTGGAGAACCTTGCATTTATCAGCGTTGAACACCATCAGATTCTCATCCGCCCACTTGCTGAGCCTGTCCAGGTCAGCCTGGATCATCCTCCTGTCTTCTGGTGTGGATGCTTTGCCCCAAAGTTTGGTGTCATCTGCGAACTTGGCCAGTCCGCTTCTGACTCCAGTGTCCACATCATTAATGAAGATGTTGAACAGTATGGCTCCAAGGACAGAGCCCTGGGGGACCCCACTGGTCACCGGACACCACGATGAGTGACTTCCATCAATTACTACCCTCTGGGTCCGACCCTGGAGCCAATTTTCCAGCCAGTGGATCATGGAGGACCCAAGGCAACAATTGGCCAGTTTCTCCAAGAGACGATCATGGGACACCAGATCGAAGGCTTTTTTGAAGTCAAGATATATGACATCAATCTCATCTCCCTTGTCCAGGTGATAGGTCACCTGGTCGTAGAAGGAAATGAGATTGGTCAAGCAAGACCTACCTGCAACAAACCCGTGCTGGCTATCCCTAAAGATGTTGGCGTCGGCCAGTCCATTAAGGGTGGCCTCTTTAATAAACTTTTCTAAGATCTTCCCCGGGATAGAAGTCAGGCTGATGGGCTTATAGTTAGCCAGATCCACTTTCCTCCATTTCTTGAAGATAGGCACCACATTGGCCTTCTTCCAGTCTTCGGGCACTACACCAGAGCACCAAGAGTTTTCAAAGATCCATGCTAGAGGCTGGGCTATGATGCTCGCCAGTTCCTTGAGTACCCTGGGGTGAAGATTGTCAGGGCTGGCTGACTTGAAGGTATCCAGCTTCTCAAGATGTTCCTTCACAAAGTCAGCATTAATGGAGGGCAGGGGATCACCCTCACCCGGACTTCCCGGCCCTGTAGCGGGCATGGGCATCCCATGGGGCTGATGAAAGACCGACGCAAAGTACCTATTTAATAGGTTGGCTTTTTCCTGGGCGTCAGTTGCCCCATCTGGTTCAGCAGGGGTCCAACATTGCCCCTGCTTTTCCTCCGGCTCCCCACGTATCTGAAAAAGGACTTTTTATTGTCCTTGATGCTCAAAGCTAGCTGGAGTTCAGTTGCAGCCTTGGCTTTCCTGTTGTGTTCCCTACAGGACCGGACCAGTGCAGAATAATCCTCCTTGGAGGTGACTCCCATCCTCCATCCTTTGTAGGCCTTTCTTTTTAGCCTCAGGAGGTCTGCTAGGTCCCTGGAGAGCCAGGGGGGCTGCTGTGCCTTCTTGCTGCCTTTCCTCCAAGATGGAATAGACTCAGTTTGTGCATTGAAGATCGCTCCCTTGAGGAGCAACCACTCTTCTTGAACTCCCCTCTCCCTGTGGTCACAGTCCCTTAGGGCCTCACTGACAAGCCTCCTGAGCTTGTCAAAGTCGGCTTTCCTGAAGGCAAGGACTTCCGTGTTGCTGACAGATATAGCAACCCCTCTTTTCTGAACTGGGTGGTTTGTCCAAATCTGGGGCCGCCTTGCGCTCTGCGTGAGGTGGACCCCTTTCCCATTTTGGGCCTGGCTCTCCCTCCCCCCCCCCACCTCCTCCCTCCTTTGGAACCCATTTTCTTTCTTCTCAAAGTAGGGAGGCTTTTTGTTCAGCCCCTGTCCATTTAGCAACAGCTGGTCTGCAATTTCTGTAGCTTCCCAGATTGTTTTAGGGCCCCTGTCTTTGACAAGGGTTTTAATCTCCCTTGGGTATTTGACATAGAATTGGTCCTGCACTATAAGCATGTCTACCTTCTCCACAGTGGAAGCTTTGGCTGTCTTCTTCCATTTATGGTATGAGTCCCATAGCTGGGTCCCAAATTCATTCATGGTCTTTGCTGGCTGGGGGTTAGTGCTACAGATTTTTTCTCAGAAGTAATCTGGACCTAGCTTAAATCTTGCATGCACCACTTCTCTAAAGGTGCCATAGTTATCCGCCAACCCTGAGGGTAGGCTGTTCAGAACAATGGACATGTCGCCCTCAGCCATAGCAGCCATATGTTTCATGAGCTCTTCCTTTTCCAACTGCTATCGGCACACTTGGTTTTCAAAGTTGCTTAGGAACCCTTCTGGATCATCCCCATCTTTGAAGCAAGAGAAGACTGTTTTTGACTGCGTTTGGAGTACTGCAAGATAATGTTTGCATTTGAGCCTGGCCTCTTTGGCTTCATGCTCACGCTGGCGCTGGTCCTCTCTAGCTTCATGCTTGTGCTGTGCCTTCTTCTCTACCAGCTCCATCCTATGCAACTCTAGCTGGAGCTTGTGCACCTTGTGCCTGCACTGGGCCTCCTGAGCTTCTGGCTCCAGCCTGTATCTCTGAAGGTCCAACCCATGGGTTGGCAAAGGGAGTCATTCCTCAGGCATTTCTAGCTCAGGGGTGGTCACTCCCAGTGGCTCATCAAAAGGAGTGGTTCCATCATCTCCACTCCAACCTGGATCCAGGGTGGGCAATTCCCTGGTTCACTCATAGTCCAGCAGGAATTCAATCAGGTCCTGTCACTTTTGCCCTCTTTTTTTTTGGATGCCTATCTCCTTCAGCTTGATCCATGGTCAAGTGGTCATACTTGTCAGCCATCCTAGCTATCTACACTGTCCAGTTGACCCAATGCCGAATTAGAGATTGTTTGCTCAAGGGTTTTCAGTGACTCTATTCCCTTCCCCAAATTATGCCTTTAAGACAGTTGGTTGTCTGATCCCACCCTTATAGCCACATTTGGTGGGCCAGTAGGGGATGTTCCTGTGTTGAGCCACCCACCTCACTGCACCCTACCAAGCTTGGAGTGACTCTCTTGGGCCTCATGTCTGGCCAACCCCCTTCCTGGAGCACACCTGCAAGCTTGGGGGTAATGCTGCCACCACTCACAAGCCTCTGTCTGTTGGTAGCTCTGTGCTTTGTGAGGTACACAGGCTTTATAGACCTAGAGGTACTTGACCCACTGTAAGAACTTGGGGTGCTTCCCTTAGGCTGAAGCACAAATAGTGGTCTCCCTTAGTCAGCTGGACCAAGGGGACCCTAAGGCATAATCTAGACCCTCTCCCAATAAGACTCCCACTCTAGGTACAGAGGAGAACTTTCTTGATTACAAGGAGTAGGTCTGGAATAGGGTATAGGGTAGAGCAATATCAAAGAATAACTCTTAGAGCAAACAGTGGCATGGAAGCCTTTGATCATACATCTGAGTTACTGCAGGCTATATATCTAGTTAGATTTCAAATAGCTTACTCACAAGTATCATCCAGAGGCTGACAGAGCTTTCCTCTGGAGGCAGGTAGTTCAGAGTGTATCCATGTGTTGAGACAGAGAGAGAGAGAGCTGAGCTGCTCTATGTGTCTTCATCATGGCTGCTGCCCCTCCTCCTGGGCAGTCTTTAACTTATATAGACCTTATGACCTCATTTACCTGATCCAATGAAGGTCAGCAGTTGTTGGCTGCCAGCCAACCAATTTGAAGTGCATCACTAGTTGCTAGGTAGACTGGCAGGGTCTCAAGCTCCACTCCCAGTCCTGATGCCATTGCTTAAAACAATAGGGAGTTCAAGCCCCTACCCAGTTGTGTGGGGCCAGTCACATAGGCAAAGGGAGCAGGTCCCCCTCCTCAGGAATGTGTCCAGTTCAGGTTACAACTTCGGGTTACCTGAAGCAGATGGAGGCAGGGGTATCTGCCTTCTGCAGTGACAATGGTAACCAAATTGTCAGATAGGTAATAAGCCTGATAGCAGATTTTGGGGAGAGACTGAGATGCCATTTGCCACAGGGTTCCCCCAGCTTCCCCTGCTGGCACCAGGAGGGCTCAACCCCTGCCCTGAAGCCCAGCTTCCATGGGGGGAGGGGACCTCCAATTTTGTGTTTGCCCAGAGCCCCAGTACACATTAATCCACCTCTGGGCATGGGGCTGGAGATGGAGTAGTTCAGGGCAGGGGCCGCAGACCTGGACACAGAGCAGTGGGGGGGGGGGGGTTGGTGCACAGCTGGACACAGAGAAGTGGACTGGGAGGGTAAGCAGGGCCAGATGTGAAGTGGGGGTCAGCTTAGCAGCCAGATGCGGAGTGGCAGCAGCACCAGACAGTAGGTGGTGATGGTGGCAGCCGTATGCAAGCTTCCCTCCCTCCACCCCGTTCCTGGGGGGCAGTGGTGGCACAGGGTACTGGGTGGCAGTGCTCCATCCTCTCCCACCCTCATTATTCTTGACAGGGAATTGGCTAGTTTTTACAACACGAATGTAGAGAAAGGTTCAGTTAAGGCCACTAAGGCAATCTTAATCCTGTTTCTGTGCTGCTTCTACACCAGAATAATGAGAAATTGACTGTTCTGCCAAGAATTTAAAATTACTCTGTGTGTGACCCTGACAACTGAGAACTGATCACAATACCTCTTACATCTAAGCTTGAGAGACCTGATTTTGCCACCTCTCTTCAGAGAAAGGTAGCAGATGGTAATGTAATAAGTAACACTATTTGCACTCGTACAAAAGTGGATAAACCATAGAAATACATCCTTCAAATCCAGACTTTTTTTTCCTTTATTTAAGTGGCCCTGCAAAGAAAGCCTCATATTTTTATTTAAGAACTGCACCATCAAACCCTTGCTATACTTAAGATACATTGATGATATCTTCATCATTTGGACTGAAAACCTGCAATCTCTGATTGAGTTCCATCAGAAATTCAACAATCACCATCCCTCCATCTGACTTCCTTTAGAATACTCCAGCACCAGCATCTCCTTTTTAGACACAATGATCAGTATCCAGAAGGGTAAAATACAGACCACAGTATACAAGAAACCCACAGACCAACATACATATCTGCACAGAACCAGCAATCACCCTAAACACACCAAAAAAGCTGTGATATATAGCCAAGCCCTCAGATACCACCGCATTTGTACTGAAGAGAACACCCGGGATTGCCACCTCACCAGTCTTAAAAAGGCTTTCACTCAGCAAGGACACTCCTCCAGAGAGATAGATCTCGCGTTTGAAAGAGCCACCTGGATACCACGTGAAGAACTGCTGCAGTACAGAAGAAAAACACCCACAAATCGCACACCGCTGGTTATGACGTATCACCCCTCCCTTGAACCTGTACAGAAAATCCTCAAAAAATTGCAACCCATATTAGAAAGAGACCCTATTCTGAAAAAGATCTTCCCAGAGCCACCCATCCTAGCCTTCAAACAAGCACCAAACCTCGCCAACCTCATCACCAGAAGCAAACTTCCTCAAGCCCAGAACACACCAAAAAGATCCAGACCGTGCCCGGACAAGAAATGCAAAACCTGCCAACACATCTCCACCACCCCCACTATTACTACACCCCACAACAGAGCCATCAGCATCCCTGGATCTTACAGCTGCACCTCCAGAAATGTAGTATACCTCATCCAATGCACCAAATGCCCTGATGGAAGATATGTAGGAGAGACCAAACAACAACTGAGCACCAGAATGAATGCACACTGGAAATCTATCAAAGACAGAAATACCCAATTACCGGTGGGGGCACATTTCTCACAGGAGGGCCACTCTCTCTCCAATCTCTCAGTCCTGATCCTCAAGGGAAACTTACACAGCACTTCCCAGAGACAAGCCTATGAGCTCCATTTCATCAACCTGCTGGATACTAGAGATCAGGGACTAAACATAGACATTGGATTTTTGATACATTATAATCTGCCTGGCAACTGACTCCCCAGGCCAGCCCAGCCCCTGGCTTCTTTACTTTTCATTCCATCCAGGAAGAGCACACAGCAACTGCTGCAGAGTCCTTAGCCTGACAAAGGGTTTTTGAACCCGAAAGCTTGCTTAATAACTATTCTCCAACCATTTGGCTTGGTCTAATAAAAGATATCAAATTCACCCAAGGAACCTTGTCTGCTCATATTTTTAGTACATTTTTGGTGCTTTTTTAGTGATATAACTAAGACAAACACTTCATCTTGTAATATACCACAATTAATCCAGTTCATTTGACAGCAAGTTATTTTTATGATTAAGTACAATGATGCCAATGTGGTCTCAAGCTACCTGCCAAAAAATCTGTTTGTGACCACAACACTACACAAGCAAGTTGTGGTTTACCATGAGAGTTCGCATAGTGATGGTGAGATGCAAGATTTCTTTAGAAAGATAGTTAAAGGCTGAGAAGGCCAGCCTGTGTTGCTTTTACCATGAATGGCAGCCACCTTCCTCCCCCATTTCTCCCCGCCCTTACGCACACACACAGATGCACACATTTGGCAGTTGGCTGTTTCCAAAGAAGCCTGTACATAAATTATCATTAAAAACAACTTATATTACTTACTTGCTAATATATCATATTAACTCTATGGCGCTTTGAGGACGAAAGAGAAACCTGCTTCCTGAGCAACTGTTTCATTCTATTACCTTGTCCCCAATTTTCAAACCAGGGTACCAAAAGTTAGGTTCTTAAATCCTGAATTAAGGATATGTATAAATAACCTGATTTTCAAAGGCTCTGAGAACTTCCATTTCCGATTGACTTTTATGGACACTGTGAGTTTGGCTGCATTGAAAGTGAAGATACTTTGCCTAAATAAGGGTGTGGGAGCCTAGCACTACAACCTCAGGGAGAGGGTTCTGTGTCCTCACCCCTGCATATCTTCATAATGTATAACCTGCTTAAGACTGTATTGATTAATTTAATATTGTACAGTTAACATACTGAAATGTGTAGCTGTACAGAATGTGCACTGTTGAGTTAACACTGCTCTGGCAAACTTGACGGTTTGTTTTCTTGTGGTTTTAGAGCTGTTACATTAACTAAGTTTTTCCGTTTAACAAATGTAATAAGAATGTGTTTGGATATACTAGCTTGCTGAATTCTTAAGTGAGCTGTAACACCAATTTTTAGATCATTCATCATTTACAAAGGTTTTGATGATTGGAACTTTTTATATAGTAAGTGCATGTAATCCTACAGAAAATAACTGTTTCTTCATGGTAAAAAAATAGTTTCAAGTTGGAAAAAATGTGAAATAAGAAAAGTTGTGCTTCAACTCACACAAGCAGAAAACCTGGCTCCATTGGGGTCAATGGTCCCCGGCTTTGTCCCTTAATATAATTGGGTCATGTGTTGAGTGTGCTTAGCTTCTGTTGCAGTCAGTTAGGGTTGATGGTGATCAGATTCTATTGCAGTCAGTTAAAGTTGATGGTGATCAGCATTTTATTACATCAGTTTCTTTTTTTTTAATTTCAGAGTTTAAAGCCATGAAGTCTGATGTCTACACCACAGGCCCATACATTTTATCTAGTTAGGACAGTAATGATCCTAGTAACTTCTCTTTGGCTGTCTGCCTTAAAGATTTCCTTAAGTGCATCACTATTTGAAGACATCAGGGAACATGCTGTTCTATGTTGTCTCAATAGTTTGCTTCAATGTTTAATCACCCGCAGTGTTTAAAAAAAAATGTGCAGTAAAAAATCCTTTAGTATGAGGTATTTTCTCCCTGTGAAGGTACTTATTCAAGGTACCTCTCAGTTTTCTTTTTGATAACCTTCTTGAGTCTTCCACTGCATGCTATTTCCTCCAGCCTTTAAATAACTTTCTCCATCATCTTCATTTTCTTCAACATCTTTTTTTTTTAAACGTAGATGCTCAAACTCTACGCTACATTATATTGTCGTGTCCCAGTGCTGTAAAAATGATCTCCCTACTTGATACTACCTCATAGTAGGTAGTGGGCACATCTACATATGCAATTAGTGCACATGAATAAAACTGTAGCTGATTGCTCTGGAGTTCTTTGCTCCTGGGCATGCCATTTGAATTAGCTCTGGAGTTATTCATGCGCAGCACATGGAGTCTAGTCAGAGCAGCCCCAGCCAAAAAGGGACCCTGGGGATCAGCCTGCCAGCCCAGAGCTGCTCTAACTGGGCTCAATGTGCTCTGGAGGGACTGCCTGGGCCATGGGGGTGCTTCAGCATGGGGCTAGCTGGCAGGCAGCCCCAGCACTGAAGCACCCTCATGCCCCAGCCAGCTGAGTCAGTGTCCATGCATGTGCTGCTACACACACAAAAAACTATGCAGCAGAGCAGTACTTGTATTTAGTACAAGTATTTATAAGTACTCCCCTGATGCAAAGTTTATTAGTTTCCTATGCCATGATACGGGTGTATGTGTAAATGCAGAGACATTTACTGAGGAGCTAATAAGTCAGCTCTGCAGTAAACATCTTGTGTTGACACACCTAGTAAGTAGCATGTAGGTTCAAAAATCCCATTAGCCATTTTGGCTACAGCATTGAGTTAACTGAGTTGTTTCCCCTCTATGACACCTAAACACTTTTCAAGTTTGCTGCTTTTCAAGATAGCACTCTCCCCTCCAACCCCCTCCCCCCACCCACACCACCTCAGACCTAAATTTCTTATTTCCAGATGAATGACTTCACATTTACTTTACTAAAAAACATTTTGTTTGAATGGGTGCAGTTTATGAAATAATCCAGTTTGCTCTGCTGAGGGCCCTGTCCTGATCACTGTTGACTATTCTTGCAATCTGTGTCATCTGCAAATTTTATAAACTGATTTTAGAATTTCTTCCAGATTGTAGATGAAAAACTTGAAAAGCCTTAAGCATTGTACCAACTCTCATGAACCCCCCTTTCCCCTACTAAATTCCCCATTGACAACCCCTTTCTGATGCTTATCAGCTAGACAGTTTGTAATCCTTTAATGTGCACTATATTGCTATTGTACAAAGCCCATTTTAAAATCCAAATATCACGCAGTACCCACTCAAAATATAATATATTAATCCCTAAAACAAATCTGATCATTTTCTTAAAGAATGAAATCAGATTTATTTGACAAAATCTGGTTTCAATAAAACTATGTTGACATCCATGAAATATATTCTTTTGCTTTTACCTCTTTATTAATTTAATCTTGTATCAGTTTTTCCATTAATTTCCCAGAATTTTTGTCCAGCTAAGTGATACGGGGGTTTGGCCAAAGTTATGTCGATCAATTAACCCATCCTTTTTTAACATTGGCTCATCATTGACATTCTTTCAGTCTTCTGGAATTTAATCAGTATTACAAGATTTATTAAAAATGGATGTAAACGGCCCTCAGATCTCATCAACCACTCCTATTAGGACTATGGAGTTCTGCAGGCCTAGTGAGTTCAAAATGTTTATCCCTAGCAGAAGTTGTGTAATATCCTCCTTGGTTACTAATGGACTGGAAAGTACTTTGTCATGCATTTAATGCTAGCACATCATCATGCATCAATCCTAATACAGAACAGAAATATTTATTTGCCTTTTCTGCATCATTAAAAAGTTTACCATTTTCTTCCAGGAATAAGTCATTCATCTAGAAACAAGACCTTTAACAGGTCACCTAGGGTAATGCTTGCATTTGAAAGGCAAGCAACATCATGGCTAAACTTAAAAAGACAGTTTGGAAAAACAGAGTGCTCACTCTGTCAACAAAGATATCCACTAACCGTGCTTGCGAACCTAGCTCTCTATTGTATGGCAGTGAAACATGGATTCCTGATGCTAAAGAAGAAAGAAAATTAAATAGCTTTCATCTTCAATGTCTCTGCCATATCCTGGACATAACATGGCATGACAAAACCTCCAACTTCACTGTTCTGGAATGGGCCAAGATACCCAGTATGTTCATGCTTCTGAGACAGAGACTCCTCCAAAGGTTAGCACATGTGAATTGTATTAGTGATGGCCAAATCCCTAAGGACATATTCTACGGCAGGGGCGGGCAATTATTTTGGGCAGAGGACTGCTACTGAGTAACGGCAAGCCATCAAGGGCTGCATGACAAGCAGCCCAGGGCAGATTAATATTCATTTTCTAAATTTTTTAGGGGCCCCACAGGCTGGATAGAATGGCCTGGCGGCCGGACCTGGGCCACATTTTGCCCACCCCTGCTCTATGGGGAGCTGGCCACTGGCAAACATCAACTTGGATGGCCCAAACTCCATTTTGTCAATGTCTGCAAGAAAATTTTTTGTGAGCTGTGCATCAATGGCCAACACTGAATATCGATCGTTTTAGACTGCTGCAAGTGGAAAGCCACTGTGAAGCAAGTCCTATGTTGATTCAAGATGGAGAGGGTCAATCATAAGCTAGAGAAGAGGCATCAGAGGCAGGCAAGACAAAATGGTACTCAGCATGCCAGTGCAAGTACAACCAAGTTTGTATGTACCACTTGCTGTAGGGTCTGCTTGCCACACATCAGACTCCTCAGCCACTCAAGAAGCTGTGGTGGTACCTGGTAACCCAGCAAAGGTGCAGTCTCCATAGTCTCCCAAGACTGATGGCTGCCAATGTTTAAGCAGGCTCCACTGCCACGATAACTTTTGTTTTCTTAACATACTTAAGGAAAAAAGCAGTCTTCTTATCTGTAGCTTTGCCAGATACGTGATTAAAATATTGGACAGAGATTTGGGAAATCTGAGTTTATATTCTGGCTCTGCTACAGGTAGCCTGTGTGACTTTTAGCAGGTCACCTAGGGCAGAGTTCTCAAAAGCACCAACATGATTTAGGATCAGAATTTTTACATTATTTAAGCCCCTAAAGATGCAGAGAAGTACCTAATGAAATTTTCAAAAAGTTCTAAGCATACAGCTCTCATAGGAGCTATAGTATTCTTTAGTATTCTAAAGGTCCCATTAGACACCAACATCACTTGAAAATACTTCTTTTGTGTTTTTTAGAAATGCTACTCTGTGCCTCAGTCCCTCATGTGTGAAATCACTCCTTTTTTCCCACCCTTTGTCTGTTTTCCTAGTAAGTTCTTGTGGACACGGATGGGATATATGGGTATGTTCAGTTTCTTAAATGATACTGTTCCAATTTATTTGGGCCTATGGACAGTACTGTAATTCAAATGATGATAACAGATGCACGAAACCTGATATGATGAACTGCAAATATTGCAATCTCTAAATTATCTGTATGCCATATAAAAATGTATGAAGCTTTTAAGTCTTCCTGAAGGTGTTCCTGTAATCAGGTTTATCATTAGGCCAAGAGAATGAAATCATCCAACTAAATCCACTAAAATATTTATACATGTAGCCCAGGTAACTCAGGTGTATACTCCCCTTCTCCAATTGAAGAGGATTGTTAGCTGGCAGGTGTGCTGTGGGGGAACTGCAGACCGCTCAGTTTCCCTCTGTCCCAATAGAACCAGGCCAGGACAGTCAGGGAACTTAACTATATACAAATTTATTTACATTAACTTATCACAAGGAAAAGAAACATGGATATAAACATATGTACAATATATATATAGATATATATATATAGATATATATCTATATATATATATATCTAAACAAACAAATATATATATATATATATATATATATATATATATATATATATGAGATCTACATAAATAACCTAAACAATTCCCTCTGGGTAAATGCCATAAAACTTTATACCAGTGCTCCAGATACAGGTAAGTCACAAGTAAGTATCTGATCTGAAACAGATAAACCCCAAAATAAATATAGATAGCTAACAGATAAACTATAGATAAGTATGGGTGAACAATAAATAAGCCACAAATAAATACAAATAAACAACAAGTGAAATAATAGGAACAGGGGGTCCCAGCAGAGCCCCAGGACTCTACTCATCTACTAATTTACAAACATGAGAGTTCACAAAATACCAGGTATGACATCACACCACTTAAGGTGCAAGAACCCCAAAGATAAACTTAATCCCAAGGGGAAACCCCAATGCCCTTGGGCTTTTCCCAAGCCCTACAAGGACGTTGGTAACTTTAGGGGGGCCCTCCCAGTGGGACCTCCACTTTCAGGAGCCACTTTCAGGGGGGGACTCCCCCTCCCCTGTGGGAATCCTCTTTTCCCTGCAACTCATTGCTCCCAGGCCTGGAGGGTGGACCTCGTCCTCTGTGCCAAGCTGCTCTCTCACCTGCAGTGGGGTCCCGGGGGGTCGCTGTCCCCTGGAACAGGGCTCCTCTATGCAGCGCTTCTGGGGTCTCTGGCTCGGCCCTGTCTGCTGGCTCAGTAGCCCAAGCACTGTCTGGCTCCCTGGACCCATTTTTGCTATGGGTCAGAGGCCTGGGCTGCCTTGTGCAGCACCAGGCTCGGTCCACTCCTGGATCCTCCATGCAGCACCTCCTGCACTGAACTCCCAGCCTCGTTCCAAGGGTTGAAGACCTGAGGTGCCCAACCGCTCCAAAGGTCCTACTCCGTGCACTGGCCTGTGCACCATGTCTCTCCCCACATGCCAGAGGTTGCAGACTCAAGCTGCCACATGCAGCTCCCAGGGTCTGGATGCTGTACGCCATGCTGCACACCGAAAGCCTAGCTGCTGGAGCCATCCGCCATTCCCCACTGAGGGAAGTCTTCAGGGGTGCTTCTGGGCTACTGCTTCACCCTGCTTCGAAGCTCTCCTCAGCTTTTCTAAGCCCTGCTCTTCACTCTTCTCTGTCCCGGATGTGTTCCCCTCATGCTGGGTATGCAGCTCCTTTTATACTCTCCAGGGCTCTGCCCTTGAAGTCTTCTGGATCTGAGTGTTGCAGTCTTAAATCAGGTCTGGGGGGGAACTCCTCTCCCCCTCACTGAGGAAAGGGGCATGACTTAACTCCTCTTGCTGCCTCCTGATTGGTGAATGGGCTCCACCAATCAAAACAGCAAGATTTCAAGCCTGGGACTCAACCCACACGCCGAAAGACAAGCCTGCTGCATACAATATTAGAGCTGTGAGGAGCTTCAGTCCCTGATTTGATTCAGTGGAGGTTCAGCCCAATTTGGTGGCCAAATCTCCAAATCTGAATTGAATCAGTAGACCCTTTAATCTCTCTGAATCGAATCAGAACCCTGCAAATCAATTTGGAGAGATTTGGAAAGATTCAGTGATTTGGACATAGAGCTTTAAATGTTTTTTCTACATACCTTGAAGTACCAGGTGGCTCATCAATGCTGCAATGCTGGGGCAGACGGAATGTCCCATGTCCCACTACTTCTGGTCCACTTCCAAGTTCGCCACCAAGCATGCGGTGCCCCCCTCTCCCCATGCTCCTCTGGGATGCTCCATTCTCCCAAGCATCACAGCATTCATGAGCCACACCTGGTACCTTGAGGTATGTAGAAAAAACATTTAAAGCTATTGCTTAAGCCAAATCATTGATTCTCTGAATCAGCATTGAATCTTCAGATTTGGATTTGGCTGAATCAAATCGGGGACAGTGATCTGAATCAATGAACTGAATCACTGTCCCCGATTCAGTCTGAATCTGATTCCAAATCTAATACAGCCTGTTTTGCACATACCTATAGAATATCAGTCAAGAGTGTATTCCCTCTTCCAGGACTCATGTCCCTTGCACTGCCCCTCTGTTTGCCCCCTGCCCCCCACCATCAGACACAAAATAAATTGAACTAAGTGGTGCAAAATTAAATTAAGTTCACATTTCTCTGGCAGATAGTCTTTTACACTTTTTTCTATGTTGGCTAAATGCTTTTGTGTAACCTGTTGGTGTAAAATCACCCATGTCTGTCACCTTGAGACAAACCTCTTGTAAAAAGGTGGGACTGTATTTGACTCTGGATGGGGTTAAATTAAAATATGTTCTGAATTCTATTATATTAAGGATTGTCATAACCTAAAAATTATTTATAAATTATATTTTACCTTGAGACCCATGGAAACCTATATTTTCCAGAATGGCAAGGCTTTTGAATCAGTGTCTAAAGCTATAAAGCCAAGGAGCAAGAAAAGATATTGTATTGGATGAAGGTAGGTTGTAAAGTACTAATCTCATTCTTTCCGTGTGGGCAGTCTTGTTTAAAAGGTAAATAATTGCCTGTGACAGACAAATTTCTTTGTTTGGCTGTGATTTTCTGAGATATAAGAAGTCACAGTAGCCCAGTATTTAAGTAGGTAGACCTTGGTTCATTAGATCTTCCTCGATATAGCCTCCTGGAATGCAAAGTTTGATGAAGATGTTCCCAAAGCCTGGTGTATTCTCAGATTTCATTAATAAATGGCTGAGGGACAGCTGTTTCTAGCTATATAAAAAAAATCTCTTCATATTACCACTGTCTGTTTCAACTGGTTTATTTTTATTTATTTATTTATTTATTTACTTTTTGAAACAGTGCATTATGATACTTATGTTTTCTTCTGTTGTTTAAGTTTCAGATTTCCCACTCCTGTTTAAAGAATATTTTCTTCTGCCATTTCAGTAAATAAAGCTGATAGAGAAATTTCTCCCTTTTTCATGAGAATAAAAAATGTTTCAGGTCTGACTGACAAATTTGGAAAGAAATTATTGTATGAACAAAAGCAACCTTATGTATATACTGTAGCTTTGGTGGTTTCATGCTCATGGAAGTTCAAAACTGGCACTAAAGTTACTTTTCCACAGAACAGGTTCCAACCTGCTATAACCCATCACTCCTATGGAGATACTATTTTTCATATTTGGGGGCAGTCTACAACCAAATTCTATATTTGTCCCATTTGCCAAGTTTGTGGAATCTAGATACCTTTGCATAGTGTTATAGCAAGAAAGGATGAAAGGGGCCTCAAGAGGTCATCTAGTTCCATCCTGCCATCTTAAGGCAGGATCAATTATACCTAAAGAATAACTAAAATATTCTTGCTTGATATTTGCCTGACTTGGCCTTAAAAATCTCCTTGTTTGGGACACTACCAGGTCAGGTGCAATGGTACAATTTCATTCCCCTTTGATTCCTGGCCCACACCAGATTTGAAATGAATAGCCTTGCAGCAGGAGCAGTGAGGGAGTCAATTGACTTTATGGTTCATTATAATCTCCCGGATTTCTTCTAAAATACTAAATCTACAGGTGTTAATGACCTCCTCTCTCCTTTTTAATGACCTTGATGTTCCATTAATCAAGCTATCCTTTCTTCTACACTCTGTTGTCTGTTAGCTGTTCCTGGTAATGTAACGCCTATTTCACAGCCCTTCAAACTGTTGGGTTTTTTTTAATCTCAAGTGCATAATAACTTTCAGTGAAGTATTAGATGAGCTGTCAAGATGCTCAAGAAGGCTACATTTTGTTTTATGGTTTGAAAGAGATGTACATTTAATTCTAATGGACAACAGGACTAATGAAATAACATCTTTTGATCATACATGACATATGAGATAGCAGATTAACACAAAATCCAATAAAAATATACTTGTTTTTTATTCAATATTAAACTGAATACAATAGCTCTAGGCCCCTAGCATATAAGTAAAGCTATTTGTATATTTTTAACTGGAGAAAAACACGTGTTGTGTTATATGTGATGATGCAACACACCATCTGCATTTCCCTTTTCAAAATCTTAAATCAGTCCATGCCACAAATGATCTAATGAACAATAACAACTTCTGATCTCTAATGATTTGTAGTATATTTATACTGATGGTCTGCAAAAGCAGGGCTGTCCAATTTTTAAGTCACTGGGGGCTGAATGCCCTGTAGATCACACCAGCAGGTGCACACACATACATGACCACACCAAGGTGAGCCATGGCCCCCCCAAACCACATGCCACACTTCCTGCTGTCCCCTGCTACACCATGTAGGAGTCCCCCTAACTTCTGCATTGCCACCCTGTGCCCCCCCCCCCCCAACACTGCACCATCACCCATGCAGGCACCCTACCACATCACTGCACCACACACCTACATCCCCACCCCATCACTGCAATGAATACCCACATGGCCCCAGGCTCACCCTCAGCTCCTTGCACTGTGCTACTCCACCCTGCCCTGTCTTGTGGGGTCGGAGCAGGGAGCAGAAGCTGAAGGAATGAGAGGGAGCCCAGAGATTCTGGCTGCTGTTGCAGCTGGAGTGATAGGAGGAGCAGGGGCTGGGCTTGGGGGGAAGCTGTAACTTAACCCTTTGTGAACTGCATATGGCTATCAGGCTGCCACCTGAACAACCGTACTTAAAGGTATTTCCATTGCAAACAATGCCCCACTGACATCCTGTCCTCCCTAAATATCCTGAGCCAAGAGTATTTATAATGTTAGCAGCTACTTTGAGAAAGGGAAATCATGTCTATGAGGCTTGGGTTTAAAGAAATGCTGCAAACTGTGTGCCCCTTTTATTTATATCTGGCAATTTTTCTGCAATTAACAAAATTATAAATGTCTCCTTTTTGAAAATAACTTGGCTACTTCATCTGTATTGTTGTTTCATGAAGAGTTTTCTTAACTTCATTGACATTCAGTAGTGTTGAGGTATGTTGCTAATTATTCCCAGCATGAATGCCTACTTGTAATTGCGATTTATCATGAATGCTTATGATTTGGTAATGATTTTTAAAAACATTTTTTCTTTTTTGTTGCCTCAAGTCTTGAGAGTTTTATTGTTTCTAAAGCTGTTGAATAACCTGATGGTTTGAAAGTAGTAGCTAATGCATACCACCTACTGGTAGTAATTACATATAAGCATTTTACCCCTTCTAGCATGTTAATGCTATAAAACTTTACTAATTTTTTACAGTTGAAGCACTCTGTTTTCCTTCAGTGGATATTTAGTTAGTACTTTTTGGACTATTTTGTTCAAAATCAAGAGGATTTTAGCAAGAAAGGGCTGACTCCCTATTTACAGAGTAATATATACACATGTTGGATCTAGCCCCTTGAAAATTCCCCTGCTTTGAGATGAATTAATTCTGTCATAGCTGACTTCTTACCACTACCCAGACAGTTAATGGGGAGCCCTAGAGCCCCCTAGAGCTGGAACTGAATGCCCTGTGGACCAGACCAACAGGTGCTGACATGCCCAGGGCCACACTAAAATGAGTTATGGGCCCCTGCAGACCATGTGCCATATGGGCACCCTCCACCCTGCAATATACCATGTGGAGTCCCCAGCCCATCACTACACAGCACCCCCCCCCAACTGAACAGCACACCCATGCAGGATTTTAGACATTTAATTATGTGGCAGTTATTGCATAGATTGTGCTTAAGTGCCAATGGGGGCATATTTAGTAATTACATAATTTGTGTAATTATTTATTTTAAATTTTGGTATGTGTGTGTGCATGCTCCTGTTATGGTTCTCTCTCTGTGTTGCAGCTCTGAATATATAAAGCCTTTCTAAGAAGAGAACATGTTACATATGCCTCATTTCAGCATTGGCTGATAGATCTTGGGACCTTTTCAAACTACACGCCTGGAATGTGGATTTAATAGGCCTAAGCCTTAAGGTAGCCCTGCTTGTATCCAGGCCAGCAATAAAATACAGAACAGGTCAAATAGACCCTCTAAAACCAAGATGATGAAAAGTTTTCTGTGTATTAGTCTAGGTGCATAGTGGTTATCAGTCCAGACTCCCTGTATCTTAGGAAGAACCATGTTATATAGTAGTTGACGTATAGAATTTGGTTCTACCTTACACATTGCTTTTAGTGAGGGAGGTTATAGTGAAGGAGAGATGGCTGCAAGAGAAAATGTATAATGTATTTTGGCTAAGTACTAATTTATGGCTGTGCCTGTTTTATTATGTGTTGGTTGTGCTAGAAATAATAACCGAAAAAATAATAACTGGAAAAAAGAATATAAAAACAATGACTCTGTGATCGTCACTTCTGAAGAGAAATGAAACAAAATAGAAGGCATTTGGGTGGGATTTTGTTGGTCATTAAATTCTCAAGTAATTCTGTTATGTATGTGTATGACTTTTCTGCCTACAAGATTTTTGATATGGTTAATTGAATTCAAGACACAGGCTTTGAAAGAGCTTTGATTACCATTATGGTTGTCTGCACTTTATGTTGTATGGCAAGATTCACTGAAATGTACAAAGAGGTAAGGCATATAAAAAAGGGAAATGATGACATGCACCCAAAATGAGCAGGCACACTAGAAAATAATTATGAAAATGAAAATTACATATTATCCACATTTACATACTGTAATTTTAAAACTGGACCATGACCTTGAAAGAGGCTTCTTTAACACCTGTCTGAGAGTTCAGACTTTGTTCTCCATGTGTTAGCACTCTGCTTTCAGATGAGAAAAATAACTCATTCTTTCTGGAGTTGTCATAAAGTCACATTTATCTCTGATGTAAGCCACTGAGACAAGTCAACTGAGACACACTAGCGATACATGCCAGCAAGGGATATGCAAAGGAATAAGGTAAAGAAACCTTACTGTGGGTGCAGGAATGAGCCATCTTGATGTGCAGGAAAACTAGCAATGTGTCAGAAGACAGGCTTGGCTTAGCAGGGAACTCTTCAGTGAGCTAAAACACAAAAAGGAAGCTTACAAGAAGTGGAATCTTGGTCAAATTATTCACGAGGATTATAAGAGTATGCAGAGATGAAACCAGGAAGTCTAAAGTCCAATTGAAGTTGCAGCTAGCAAGAGATGTGAGGGGTAACAAAAGGGTATATTAGCAACAACAGGAAGAACAGGGAAAGTGTGGGTCCTTTATTGAATAGGGGAGGCAACCTAGTGACAGACAATGTGAAAAAAGACTGAAATGCTCAATGCATTTTTTTTTACCTCAGTCTTCGCAGGCAAGGCTAGCTACTAGACTACTGCACCTGGCAGCACAGTTTGGAGAGCAGGTCAGCAGCCAACAGTGGCAAAAGAACAGGCTAGGAACTATTTAGAAAAGTGGGATATGTACAAGTCCATGAGGCTGGACATAATGCACCTGAGGGTGCTGATTGCAGAACTGCTGGCCATTATCTTTGAAAACTCGTGGTGATTAGGAGAGGTCCTGGACAGTTGGAAAAGGGCAAATATAATGCCCATCATTAAGAAACGGATGAAAGAGGATCTCGGGAATTACAGACTGGTCAGCTTCACCTCAGTCCCTGCAAAAAAATCATGGAGCAGGTGTCAGCTGATCACTGCATAAGGACGTGGCCTGCAACATCCTGATGACATACACCTGTGTGTGGGTCTGTACCCTCCCGTGCCACTCCCCTGTGCATCAAGTATGTAGGGTTCTCTCTGACTTCACCATTGCCTTAGGGAAGGAACAGGTCTGTTAGTAGGGGGACTTTGGTCCGTCTCCCAGAGGGTCTTGCCTGCCGCATCTTTGATGGAGAAATAATTTTAATTGGGAGGAAGATAGTCTGTCCCGTCCCTCCTGGTACCTTCCTTTAATCATCCCAGTTGTTCCTTCTGCTTGGGGCTCCACCTCCCCTACACCCTGCCTAATGCCAACCAAAGATGCCATTGCCTGAATTGTCAGAATTGGTAGATCATGCACCTCGGTGCTTCAGTCCTTAAAATTTATGGCAATAGGATTGGGATGTTGTTCTGGCCCAAGTGCTCCCTACCACCCTTTTGCCTCATCTATGTGTTCATGATCTGGTGCCATCCTGTCCCCTGGTGTCTTGCTCCCTACTTGAGCTTCGTATTTGCCATGCATCAGTCGTTTATTGATTCTCATCCTACATGGTCCTGTTGTGATCCAGTCCCCACTGTGGATGTCCAAAATCCATAAAGACTCTGTAGGTAAATCTTTGGGCTCTCTCTGGCCCTGAATTCTTGCAAAAGCCCCTTCCTGGGGCATCCACCAGGTCCCTACACTGGAACCAGGTTCTAAATCTGGCCCCCCCCAGGCCAGTTATGGACCTCACTTCTGGTCCTCCTGGCTGGTCTCCCACCGGGTCTTTTATTCTGGCTCCAGGGGTCCGGCTGACCAATCAGCCCCAGCACGCTGCCACAAAGTGTGCCCATGCCAATGCGGGAGCCGGTCCCAGCTCCTTCCAGTTAAACCGTTTTTTTTTCTCTTTTCTTTTTACTGCGGCATCTCTGCCCACCACAGTTTCACTTTCGCTGCACTCCGTTTCCGGTGTGGTGTCCTGCTGTCTTCACTCCTTCCTTGGCAAAGGTAAGTCTTTTCCACAGGGTCTCAGGAATGCCTTGACCACGGCTGATCAGACTCTGATTTCCACCTAATTCTTCCCTGCCCACAACTTCATGGATTGTTCTTCCAGGAGGTGAGGTTAACTTTGTGAGTCTTGTCAGGGTGTCAAGCACACTCCAAGTGGGGCTCTAACCTCCCCTTTCACCTCAGCTGTATACACCAACCAGATGTTACCATACTAACAGGTATAATTCTGAACATGTGTTTGGGGTCAACTTACCCATTCTCTCTCTGACTAAGGCTACTTGTAGTTTCCTTTTAGGTTAATTACCCCTGATGTAGAAACCCAGATTTAAACTGCCCAGAAACTTCAGCATTTAGGCTTGTTTTCATGACCTGGATCTCCTTCTTCTCTAAGTTCTCGCTCTCTTCCTGGGCTTAAGACCCCGAATCCAGCCATCTGAAGGGGACTCCTCCACTTATCTTGATAGAAGAAAAAAACCCACCAAAAACAAACTCAAGGTTTCTACTAACAACGTCTCACAGGTGTGATCCCTTTAAGCCAAAGCTTCCCTTCTCCCAGCTAGGCTTCCAGCAGGGACTTCACTAACTGTCTTCATTAATGGAAGGCAATGTTCCCCTGGGGCTAAACAGTCTTGAAATCCGCACTACAAGCAACACCCAAAAAAGAAGGGGAAAAAAAAAACTTCTCTGATCATTCAGAATTTACTTCACAATCCACCTCCTCCAGGCTTTTCATTCTCACTGTCACTGCGTCTGACTGACAGCAGCCTTCACAGAGCTCCTCTGAGACTTCAGACTGTCCTGGTCTCCAACACCCATTCCCAGGGAACAACATCTTCCTCTCTTAACCAGAGTTTCCATCTTGCTGATGACCTCTATCCTTCCCACGCTCCTTTCTCAGGGAAAACTCCCAGCCAGAAGTAGCCCTGGGACTCAGGGAGGGTCCAATCTGGCACACCTGGCATTGTGGTAAATTAGGTCTCATGCATGCCAGGAGCTCCCTCCTCAGCGTCATCACTGCACTCCCAGGTAAGCCATGGCACAGACCACACTTCTCCTCTGAAGAGGCACTGCCAGCCTCTTTACAGTAGGTCCCCAAGAAATCTATTTCTAAGCACTTTGAGGAGAAGTAAATGATTAGGAACAGTCAGCATGTATTCACCAAGGGCAAGTCATGCCTGACCAACTTTATTGCCTTCTGTGATGGGATGACTGGCTCTATGAACATGGGGAGAGCAGTGGGTGTGATATAACTTGACTTTAGCAAGGTATTTGATATGGTTTCCCACACCATTCTTGCAAGCAAGCTAAGGAGGTATCAGTTGGATGAATGGATTGTAAGGTGGATAGAAAACTGACTGGGCCATTGGGCTCAAAGGGTAGTAATCAATGGCTCAATGTCTAGTTGGCATCTGGTATTACCTGGAGTGCCCCAAGGGTCAGGCCTGGGGCTGGATTTGTTCAAAAACTTCTTCAACATTCTAGAAGATGGGATGATGTTCACCCTCAGCAAGTTTGTAGATTATGCCAAGATGGGGGCGAGTAGTAGATATGATGGAGGGTAGAGCAAATATTCAGACAGACCTTAACAAATTGGACGATTAGACCAAAAGCCGTCTCATGAAGTGCAAAGTCCTGCACTTGGGACAGAACAATCCCATGCACCAATATAGTCTGGGGACTGACTTCTAAACAGCAGCTCTGCAGGAAAGGACCTGAGGGTTACAGTGGACAAAGCTGAACATGAGCCAACAGTGTGTCCTTGTTGCAAAGAAGGCTAACAGCATACCAGGATGCTTTAGTAAGAGTGTTGCCAGCAGATCAAGGGAAGTGATTATTTCTCTCTATTTCACACTGATGAGGCCACATCTGCACTACTGTGTCCAGTTCTGGGCCCCACACTACAGAAAAGTTGTGAACAAATTGGAGAGACTACAGTGTAGGGCAACAAAAACATTTAGGGGGCCTGGGGCACATGACATATGAGGATAGTCTGAGGGAAGTAGATTTATTTATTCTGGAGAAGAAAAGACTGAGAGGGGATTTAATAACAGCCTTCAGCTACCTAAAGGGTGGTTCCAAAGAGGATGGAGCTAGACTGTTCTCAGTGGTGGCAGATAACAGAACAAGGAGCAATGGTCTCAACTTGCAGCAAGGGAGGATTAGGTTGGATATTAGGAGGGTAATGAAGCACTGGAACTTGCTACACAGAGAGATTACTTTTCATAATTCATGAAATATTAAGTCAATATGGATGTTTAAGTGATGAAATTAGTAAGCCAATTTATAAAGATAGATATGGACAGCTCCTGCTAATTGTAGGTGTCTACATTTGGCTAACTGCATAACTTCAGACCTCCACGGTCCAAAATGTTGGCTTGAAAACAATCTCTGACAAACTTGCTTTCATTGCTTTTTCTTATATAAGAAGAATGAACAATGTTCTCTAAAGATACCCTCGCAATGTCCAGGCAAACATTTACCATGCCTAAGACCACTGACAAGCATTCAGTTAAAAGCATGATGGGCTCTGATCAATAATCCCACCAATCAGGTATCCTGCCATGCTACTCACCCCAGCCCCTGCTTCTGCCTGTGCCCTGGTCCCTCCCTCACCACTGGGACCTTGATCTGCCCTCTCCCCCCCCCATGGTGATGGGGGCGGGAGGGAGTGGGGCTGGGGCTGGGGCAGAGGCAGGCCTTGCACATCCAGGGCAGGGAGCAGGATGGAGCTGAGAACTGCTTGCCTGGGGGGTGTCCAGAACAGGGAAAGGGTGGTGGCTCCCAGTGCTGCATGCACCCCAAGAGGGCATGGGGCCCATGTGCCCGACATCTGCATGTGGGGTGAGTGCAGGCTATGGACTGGGGCCGGGCTCTTCTTGGCGGGAGGTTTAGGCCGCTCTGCACTCAGGGCAGGCAGCAGCACTGCTGGGAGGGAAGGTTGGGGGGTTATGGTGAAATTTGGGGTGGCTGCAGTCCCCCCATAACTCCCCCTCCCAGCGCCGCCATCATCCACAGCCCTGTTCACCTCCACCATGAGGAGCCTGGCAGAGCCCTGGCTCCAGCCCACAGGGCAGGGCATGGTTCATCTGGCCACACATTCATTTTATGGCATGTTTGAAATCAGCCACAAAATTATTACATGTTTCTTTGTACAATAATTAGGTGGCTGTTTTCATTTTTTGCACTATTCATTTCTTGAATGTGTGGCCAGGTTACATATTAAGATACACTTTAAAGTTAATCCTATCGGAAGTGTAACATCTGGCAAAGGTATAAATTAATCCAAAAAACATTAAGTTTCCTAGTCACACAGATAACATTCTATGCTGTTACTGCATTTACCAGAATTGACTATAGGCACAGAATTCACATCCAGATCTAGACATCCCCAAAATATGAAGTTTGTGTGACAGAACAGAAGTTCAGCTCTTTTTTGTTTTTTTCTTTCAGGCTAAACTCAATGGAAATGAGTGCTATGGAAATGCTTATATGTACATCACAGAAATCAGTAGTGTCTGGTGCTGTTACACACGATCTCTAAATTCTTTTTCAAGAAATAAGCACATTTTAATTCCTAAGGCTATGCTGGTAGCTTTTAGGTGATGCAAGATTTTTGGAGAGAGGAAGTTTTGTGAGCATTAACATTTTTGAGTTATTGTGCAGTGTTCTGATTAAATTCTTGATTTAATGGTCTAGAGTTTTGCTTCCTAGAATTCTAGGAAGTAAAAGCTGATGTTGGGCTGATTCATAGTAAAGAAAGTGCACTGTATGCTGTTTGAGCATTCCAGGTCTAGCCTGTAGATGGTGGATCAATAATAGGAGTTGCACTGAGAATACAATTTGCACTATATCACTCATTTCTCCTCTATTGGGAAAGAAATCTATGACACCCTGTGGTTGCTCTGCCAAAGGGTAACATTGGTATCAGAAAACAATCCTCATCAGTCTAACTAATTCAGATTTTAGATTTGGGTCCATGTTATTCTCTTTCAGCAACCCTCCCGCTACATAGGTGAAGTTTTAATTTCAGTGGAGACTCATTGTCATACAATTAGTTAACAGCAAAATTAGCATAAGTATCTTTTCACATTGTCAAACCTTTTACCCTCCCTCCAGAAATTTAATTCCACTAGTTCTGCAAAATACTTTGAAGAGCTTAAATTTGGCCAACTACTATCTTAATTTCATTAAGAAAAAGGTGCATTTTATATTGTTTTAGCTTACATTTGCTTGTCTAACACAAAGTAATTTTTTTGTGAAGACAAGGCACCTACACTTTTTCACCCCTGTTAGTAGGTTGATGTAACTCTATGCTTGGCCTATGGTCTGTGGTTAGACCTAACCCATATTAAAATTTCAAACTGCCTTGTCTTCACTAGGAGTTTACTTTTGGGTAAGAATATACCCAGTGCCAATGCACAGAGTCTGTCTGCTCAGTGTAGAGTAACATAAAGGCTCCACACTAACCCTGTTTTCAGCTCCAGGCATCAGGCTAGGTTGGAAGCATAGAGGAAAGTGAGTCAGAGGAGTGCCTTGCACCACATCTCCGTTCTTCTGAAGGGCTTGTCTGTACTATGCATAGGCTGCAGAATGGGGTGGGCCCCCCAGGCCATGGCCCAACCAACTTTTAGCATGTTAATTTAGCTAGCTATGCAATTAAAAAAATAGCTGTACAGTTTTAACCGGAATGACAATTGTGCATTTGTGGGTTATATAAATCAACATGCTAAAAGTTGGTTGGGCCATGGCCTGGGTGGCCCACCCCGTTCCATGGCCTATGGTACTATGTCAAAGGCAGGTTTCAGGAAGGATGGGGCTAAGCATAGCCCACCCACATCCTGCCCAGCTGAATATTCTGATGAGGCTGATGAGTGCTTCAGAGTAGAATATTCACTGATGAGGCTGTTTTAGACTTGCCCTAAGCACCTGCTCTTCCAGTTCATTGTAGACTATGAGCTTGGGGAGGAGCAGCCTCACTGGCTCTAGAGAATATCAGGTTTTGGTGTGGGTTGTGGTCATCCTCAAGCCCCTTGGCTATAATAACACCATTGAGGCTATTATAGACAAATCTATATGGTGTTATAAAAAGCCAAACAAATACAAGGCTGCCACTAAATGGTCCTACATAGTCCCACAATGGCCCTGTCCGTTTCCTCTCTCCTTTCATTCCAACTCCAAGCTAAGTGAGGGAAATAGGTCACAGGCCTGAAGCAATGTATTTAGGGCCATGTGTTGCCAAAAAGTGTTTATGTTGCTTTATTTTTATCTTTCAAAATATTCTTCACTAAAATGCACTATTTTTAGAAATGTCTGCTTGCTATTTTTGTAGCATTCACATTTGTTTAATGTAAAAGAGAGCCTGAAGAGTTTCCCAGGAAACTAGCCTTCATGATAACAGAGAACACTTATTCCCCTTAAAAGACCCAGTGAAGGCAAACATGACTAGACTGTTCTCAGCGGTGGCAGATGACATAACAAGGAGCAATGGTCACAAGCTGCAGCAAGAGAAGTTTCGGTTAGATATTAGGAAAAGCTTTCTCACTGGGGGGTGGTAAAACACTGGAACAGGCTAGCCAGAGTGCTTGTGGAATCTCCATCCTTGGAGGTTTTTAAGACCTGGCTAGACAAAGCTTTGGCTGAGATGATATAGTTTAGGGTTGTCCTGCTTTCACAGGGGTTGGACTACATAACCTCCTGAGGTCCCTTCCAACCCTAATTTTCTATGATTCTAACACAATAGCTTTGTTGAACCCTTTTAATAAAAAATATGGTGCCAGTTTGGTTCATAGGATCATAGAAAGTTAGGGTTGGAAGGGACCTAAGGAGGTCATCTAATCCAACCCCCAGCTCAAAGCAGGACCATCCCCAACTAGATCATTTCTAGCCAAGTCTTGAAAACCTCCAAGGATGGAGATTCCACCACCACCCTGGGTAACCTGTTCCAGTGTTTTCCTACCCTCCTAGTCAGAAAAGTTTTCCTAATATTTAACTTAAACTTCCCTTGCTGCACCTTGAGACCATTGCTCCTTGTTCTGTCATCTGCCACCACTTAAAACAGTCTAGCTCCATCCTCTTTTGAACCCCACTTCAGGTAGTTGAAGGCTGCTATTAAGTCCCATCCCCCCGAGTCTCCTCTTCTCTAGACTAAATAATCCCAGTTCCCTCAGTCTTTCCTCATAAATCATGTACCCCAGCCCCCTCACCATTTTTGTAGCCCTCCACTGGACCCTCTCCAATTTGTCCACATAGGTAGTAGTTAAGAGAAAGGAAACTTTCTTTGCCTTCACACAAGCTACTTTTGTGGTTTTGTGCAGAAATGATTAGTGTGATACATTTGTAGCTGTCAATTTCATGTTTCCATGAAAGGCAAAAATATCACAGCCACCTATAGCAGATTTTGCTTGATCAAGTTCTTAGGGTCACACTAGTAAAATATCAACTAAAAATGTTATTCAATAAAAAAATAGAAAGGTACATAGTCATATCAGTTTGAAGACAGGCAAAAGGTCAATGTGGCACCTTAAGGACTAACTCATTCAGAAAGGCATATGCTTTCATAGATGACAGGCTAAAAATGGATTTCTATTATATTCCTATTGCAAAAATTCTATTCCTAAAAATGGATTTCTATTTATATTTCTATTGCTACCATTTAAAATATGGTCGTGGGATACACTGGCCACATCTACAGAAGTTGCTGACTGCTCGGTAGCTCATTACTACTGCTCAGTAGCATCACATAGTAGGAAACGTAATGTGACGCTACGGTAGTAACAAGCTACCGCACAGTCAGCATCACCTAAAAGCTGTTCAGTGATGCTACTGCACAGTAATTCCAATTACTGTGCAGTCATTTAATACTTATTTATATAAGCACTAAATGACTGTACAGTAACAACTGCTCAGTCAGCATCTCATGTAGATGTGGTCACTGTCCATTAAAGCTGTGCGAAGCTTCAGTCCCTGATTCGAGTCAACAGAGATTCAGCCTGATTCAGTGGCCAAATCTCTGAATCCAAATCAAATCAGAGGACCCTTTAATCTCTCTGAATTAAATCGGAACCCTCTGGATTGATACAGAGAGATTCAGGAAGATTCAGAGATTTGGACATAGACACAGCTTTAAATGTTTTTTCTACATACCTCTAGGTACCAGGCGGCTCATGAATGCTGTGATGCTGGGGCTCATGGAGTGTCCCACAGAAGCACAGGGGGTCCTCTGCATGCTCAGCAGTAGATCCAGAAGTGGACCAGAAGCAGGACTGGTGTCTCCTGGGTCTGGGGTGGTGGGCTGGGGGAACGCACGCAGGTTCTCCCTGCAGCCAATTGCCAAGCTGGGAAGACGGGGGGGGGGGACAGTGCGCTCCCCAGTGGACCATGAAGTGGACCAGAAGTACTTCCAGTCCATTTCTGGGTTCACCACTGAGCACGTGAAGGGCTCCCCTGTACTCCTGTGGGATGCTCTATGCTCCCCAACACTGCAGCGATCATGAGCTGCACCTGCTACCTCAAGGTTCATAGAAAAACCTTTAAAGCTATGTCTATGTTCGAATCACTGATTCTTCAAATCAGCATCAAATCTTCATATTCAGCCGAATCAAATCAGGGAGAGTGATCCAAATCAATTAATCGAATCACTGTCCCTGATTTGGGCCGAATCCGAATTGAATAGGGCCTGCTTCATACAAGCCTACTGTCCATTACACTTTAAAACCACTGAGGAAAAGTTTTAGATGTTCAAATACATAGTGTTTCTCTTGACAAAAAGGAGTGCCTTAAATTTTGTTGCAGATGGAGTGGCCCTGGCCAGAGCAATGGAGAGACAGAATCCACCTCTGTCTAAATGGTCTTTATTTGCACTGTACTCATATCCACTAACCGTCAGGGTGTGGGCCACTATTTTTTCTTCATTTAAAGTCATAATTACTGAAGCCTGGAAGGTGACTTGACTCATAGTTCTAAGTATAGGGTAGGGCATAGCTCTATCACCCCAGGAGGAACTCTAGGAAAGGCATTGTGGATCAGATGCACCTCCAAACCACAATACCCCCTGAGTTCATGTGTTTCACAAGGTGGAGGAGAGATGTATAATACTCTGGTTCATTGCCAGAGGTAGTATACACTTTCCCTCCTACCCAGTTGCCTTGCTGACTGGCATGGAGGGTACAAAGAGGCAGAATGGTAGTCCCCAACCACTGGCTGGGGAGGCAGTAGCCTAATTGACCCTGCTATTCTCCTCCACACTCAGATCCTTTATTGAGGCAAAGCCCTACATGACTCTGAGGGAAGGTTAAGATGAAGTGATTGTTACTTCTTTTATTTCCTTGCCTAGCTGTATCAGGTCATCTCAGACATTTACTCTTTATTTGAAAACCTCTGATATTCACTATTTCATTTTAACCAAACTTTATTTATCTGATAATATTTCAATTGAATTATTTACATTTTCATTAAAAATCTATTTAAGCTTTAAAATAATCTTGTGCTGCTTTTGATGTCCTGCTGTTATTCCCCAGTGTTCATTCTGACTTAAAGATTAATTAAAATAAATATCAAGTGCTACTGAAATAATTAATAAATTATACAATTTACATTCGATTGGAAGTGGAAGAATGCCTTGCACTTCCCTTTAAAAAAGCAGCATGGTTCCAGATGGGAAGGAAGTGTGCTAATTACAGTGTCTTCATCAAGCTTTAGAATTCATGACTGAGCAGTTGATCAGAAGATGCCAAGGAAGTATTTAAATTTTTTATTCTTCAGTAATTCTAATCCCAAAGCTTGCTATTAATTTATACAATCAAATTTACCTTACATGGATCTGGCATTTTGATATAGCTTGATCTTTTTCATATAGAAGCATTATAGACAGTTAAGGCTAGATCTCCTGTCTCATAACAGTCTAACACTATGATAACTCTGCTGATTTTGCTGGACTTGCTTCTGATTTTACCCTGTCTTGAGATCAGAATTGGGCTCTTAAGCTTTTTTGAAGAAGTATCTAAAAATTACTTGTTTTATATGTAACTTTTGCAACCAACATTTGTGCAATGTGATTCCTAGAATTCCAACCCATGATGTTTTGAGCACAAAAGGAAAGGTGCAGAAGTTTGTTGGCTTTATGAACGGACAGCAAAAATAGAGTTGTTACTTGATTTGGAAATGTTAGCGTTCTGTAGAACAAGAATGAGAACAATAAAAATCGAGAATGTGATATACAGACCTGTACATAAAAGCATTTTACTAGCTGACTAAAGTAACAAAGATGATAAATGTTTCCAGATCCACTGTCACACACTTAAGTGTTGATTTTAAACATGCATCATGCTTTAAACCATGTGCCAGGTGCAGCATAAGGTGTTTGCTCTAATTTTTCTTTGACATGAGGTCATTATTTTGTCATAACATCACTCGTAATATATGGACATATAATTCTAGCAGGGTTTCTGTGCAATTGTTCTGGAGCAGATGCATTTAATTAAAGTAAAAGGATCTTCTTAGCTTGTGTTTCCTATGTGTGTTACAGCCCAGCACCTCTGTTAAAAAAATACTTCCCTATCCCTGTCTCCCAGACTTTATTCTGTCTCCCATCCTGGTTCCCAGCCCCTTTGCACTACATATATTTAACATTGCTCCTATTCCTCATCACGCTACCTTGAAAAGACTATCAGGAGTACTGAAGGCACCGTCCCGCTCTGTCAACTTACATGCCACAGGAGTTGGCAGAATAAACTGCACTAAAATTTTGCTTAAAACTGGTAGATATATGTCAGATCATATTCTGTCTTTCCTGGAGAATGTTCTATGCATGGTATGATTAGGAGAATATGAAATAGAGGGTGTGTCTACAAGTGTATTTTAATGCACATTAACTTATTTTATGTGCATTAAAGCATCACAAAAAAGTGCTCTATCACTAATGTGCAATTAAAATAAACTATTACATAGATTTGGCTGGAAGGGACCTCAAAAGATCATCGAGTCCAGCCCCCTGGCCCAGGGTGCTTGGACAGTAAAGAAGCTCTTCCTTATGTCCAGCCTGAAATGGTCTTGGAGGAGTTTGTGACCCTTTGACCTTGTCATCCCTTGGGGTGCTCTGGTGAACAGGCGTTCCCCCAGATCCTGATGCACACCCCTTATATACTTGTAGGTAGACACCAAGTCCCCCCTGAGCCTGTGATTTTCCAGGCTGAAGTCCCATAGCTCTCAGCCTCTCATCATAAGGCCTGTTTTCCTGCCTTTGATCATGCACATGGCTCTCCCTTGGACTCTCAAGTTTCTCCAAGTCCTTTTTTAATTGTGGAACTCAGAATTGGATGCAGTACTCCAGTTGCAGCCTGATCAAGGCCGAGTACAGCGGGAGGATGACATCCTGGGATTTGTTAAAGAAGCATCTATGGAAGCAAGCCAGAGTTTTGGTTGCTTTACCAGCTGCAACACCACACTGGTGGTTCATATTCATCTTGTGGTCAATCATGACCCCCAAGTCTCTTTCAGCTGGAGTGCTAGCAAGCGTAGCACTGCCAAGCCTATAAGCATGCTGCAGGTTTTTCTTCCCAAGGTGGAGAACCTTGCATTTTTCAGTGTTGAATGATATCAGGTTTTCATCCGCCCATTTTCTGAGCCTGTCAAGGTTGGCCTGGATCACCATCCTGTGCTCAGGTGAGGACGCTTTCCAAAGTCTGGTGTTGTCTGTGAACTTGGCTAGTCCACTTCTGACACCAGTGTCCACATCATTAATAAAGAAGTTAAAGAGTACAGGTCCAAGGATGGAACCTTGGGGGACACCACTGGTCACTGCACACCATGATGATTGACTTCCATCAGCTACCAGTCTCTGGGTCTGAACTCGGAGCAATTCCCCAGCCAGTGGACTGTGATGTAGCCAAGGGCACAGCTGGCCAGTTTTTCTTTGAGATGATCATGGGGCACCAGATCGAAAGCTTTTTTTAAATCTAGATATATGACGTCAATCTCCTCTCCCTTGTCCAGATGATAGATCACCTGGTCATAGAAGGAGGTGAGATTGGTCAGGCAAGACCTACCCGCAACAAACCCGTGCTGGCTATCCCTCAGGATGTTGCCATCAGCCATTTTGTCAAGAATGGTCTCCAATTTTTTCCAAGATCTTCCCTGGGATAGAGGTCAGGCTGATGGGCCTGTAGTTCTCCGGATCTACTTTCCTCCCTTTCTTGAAAATAGGCACCACATTGGCCTTTTTCTAATCTTCAGGCACTTTGCCTGAACACCACGAGTTCTTGAAGATCCATGCCAGTGGCTGAGCTATGATGCTTGCCAGGTCCTTAAGTACCCTGGGGTGTGAACTGTCTGGGCCGGCTAACTTGAAGGTGTCCAGCCTCTCAAGGTGTTTCTTCACATGGTCAAGATTGATGGAGGGTAACAATTCTCCCTCATCCTGGCCATCCCATACTGTATTGAGCAGGGCCATCCCTTTTTCCAGTACCTTACAATGAAGGGTGCCAGTAGATGTGCTGGGAGGCTGCTCTGGTGCACTGTAATTACAGCATGTCAGAGAAGACTGAATTAATCAAGTCTGCTGGAGCAGGGCAATTACTAGGCCCATGTGAAGTGGCTAGTGTTCACTTTGAATTCAGATTTTGGCAACTCAAAGGGACAGTGATGATTCAGTGATTCATATCACTGTCCCAATTCAGTTTAGCCAAATTGGATTCAAAGATCCGGAGCCGCTTTGGAGGTTCAGCCATAGACTAAAAAGGCAGCGGTCCTCAATGCTGGACACAGCTGCCTCCAAATGGTAAGTCTGTTGTGGTGGGCGGAGGGGGGAGGGAAGGGGTGTGGCATGGAAGGACAGATCAACACCCACACAGCAAGGGTGGGATTGGGGCTGCGGCTAGGACAAGCTGTCCACCTGGGGCACGGGGGCTTGGGACACAGGGAGGGGGCTCCCGCCACTGCGTGCCACCAGTCCGGGAGAGCATGGGAGTGGGTGTGTGCCCCCAAATCTGCATGGGACAGGCTAGGCTGGGCTGGGTTGCTCTCTGGGAGGCTAGCCCTACCTGCCCACCACTGGGATGCACTCCATGGGGTGGGTGGCGCCAGGGTTGCACTCCGGACAGCAAGCCCCTGCTGCCCAGCTGTGCTCTGTGGGGCGGGTGGAGCCAGGGTTGTGTTCCAGGCTGCGGCTGGGGCTAGCCACCTGGAGCAAAGCCCTAGATCCACCTGCCCCGCAGAGTGCAGCCCAGCAGTGGGAGACTGGGGCTAGCCTCATGGAGCACAGCCCTGGCTCCACCCACCCCACAGAGTGCAGCCCAGCAGCGGGGGCTTGCCACCCAAAGTGCAGCCCTGGCCAGGGAGGGGGCAGAGCAGCTCATGCTGATGTGGCCCACCAGTCTGGGAGCTGCTCATGTGGCAGCTTGTTCAGAGGCTCTTGCCTCTGCTCCCACCACTGGTCTGGGAGGGCACAGGGCGGGGGCATGTGCCCTAGGATCTGCATGGGTGGACAGGGCTGGACAAAAGACAGAAGGCTCTGGGAGCGGGGGCTACACCCCCTTAACAGTAGTCCAGCCATCATGGGGCTGGCATGAGACTGACCCCTGTGCTGCCTCTGGACAAGCAGCACGCAGCAGCAGGAGCCAGCCCAGCTTCCGCATGCCTCATAGACAAGCAGCGGCTTTGCCCCAGCTGGGCAAGCAGCAGCAGGGCATGGACGGGGTATGTACCACCTGAAAACTCACTGCAGCCCCCACATTGCCCCCGCTCTGCCACTTGCCCCACCCCCATCTGGAAGCACAAGACCCCCTCCACCCTGCATGCCCTGCTGCTGCTCACCTAGCCAGGGCAAAGCTGCTGCTTGTCCAGGAGTTGCAGGGAGGCTGGGCCAGCTCCCACTGCTGCGGGCTGCTTGTTCAGAGGAAGCACAGTGGCTCAGTCTCACACCAGCCCCACACCAGCTGGGCAAGTGGTGGTGGAGGGCATAGCCCCTGCTCCCAGCATCTTCTGCCTTCTGCCTTCCGTCCAATGCAGCCCAGCACAGCCCCACACAGATCCTGTACCACATGCCCCCACCCCATGCCTTCCCAGACCAGTGGTGGGAGCAGCAGCAAGAGCTTCTGATTCAATTTAGACCTTTTTAATTGGTCTCCCAATTTGATTCAGATTTGGAGATTTGGCTGCCGAATCAGGCTGAATCTCCCCCAAATAGAATCAGCTACCAAAGCTTTGCAGAGCCCTAGTAATTACTGCACCCCACAGCATCCTACATCTCATATATTAGCATCCCCACATTTCAGAATGACAGCAGGGGCACTTTAACTAAAGCTTATCCAACAAGCTTTAATTAAAGCCACCATTTTGAAGTGCACGAACCTTGATGCACAAGATGCTGTGGCACTTTAATTAGAGTGGCTCTTGGAGCATTTGTACACATGTACATACATGTACAACAAAGGTGTTTTAGTTCAAAAGTGCACCGCCACCATTTTCTGTGCACTTGCATGCATTTCACCACTTATACAATTGCAAGCAATGCAGCACAGTGCACATCAGCTCACGTACAGAGGAGACTCTATTAATCGAGTCTGCTCTGGCCCACCAAATCTCCAGCATGTCGCGGGACAGGAAAGGTATGTGTATAAGTTCCCTTGGTGCTGCTCTAATTAAAGTGCCCCACCCCACCCACCCATGAAGCATGCGTAAAAATGCCTGGATGTACTCAATTTAATAAGCATTACCAAAAGCACATTAATAAACATGTAAATGCACCCACAGTAGCATAACAAGGAGTAGGTTACTAGGATACTAGCCCTGGGCAGCCATTTGGAAGCATCACAAGAATGGCTGCCAGTCCAGCTGCTGCAGCTGCCACAGCCAGACCAGCCCCTGCCACTGTTGCTGCCTGGGGCATAGACCCTGGCAATTACACCTCTGAGAATGTGCTGAGTGAATTCAGAATTACTGAATATTGGGATGCTGAATAGTAGCAAAATTAAGCTATTGAGCTACTGAGCGTGTGCAAAATGATTTTCTTTTTCCAGAGACCTATAACTTGGCTACATTTGGGTGGATTTCATAGGAATAACAAAAAATGAATGTGAAACAAAGGCCACCACCTCCTGGAACAGTTCAAGCCATGCCTGAAGTCACAGGACGCTAGTTTCTGAATTACATTTTTCTAAATTAAATTATGATTATGAGATTTTTTTTTTTAAGTTAGGGTTTTTTTCCATGAGTTCTAGAAACTGCTTAAATAGTTTTTAGCTGAAACTTGTAAAAAAAAAATAATCCTGAGGCAGGCTTTCCACACAATAGATAAGTAAGAGACTCTGTTCCTTTCCATGAAAGTGTGGCCAGCAGGAAAGGCATTATGGAGAGGTCTGAGTAGCTCTGGGGATGTCTTCCATGCTTATATTCCAGTAGCTGGCATAGATTCAGTTTAGCAGTCCTGCTAATAGTCAAAGCTGCTATTGCCGGCTGTTCACAGGAGATATTGCTGCATCAGTTATAGTCTCCACAGACTTTAAGCTTCTCTTCACAATTATTAGATCCTGTTTTCCCCCCTTCTTAAATAAATCTTTGATTTTAATTTATTTACATGATTTTGAGGGCTCTAGGCATGAACTAGTCATGCCTGTCTTGTAACCTTACAATTCTTCATTAAGATTGATAGCCTTAGAAAAAAAGTTCAACAGACTATTACAGGCTTTGCACCTTGCCAGGTTTACAGTTCCATAGAAACATTTTCCTTTATAAGTACTCCTACTTGTAATATTGGAAAACATTAATTCTTTTTCAGTGATCCTGGGAAACAATCTCTCAGTGGAAGCCAGGGAATAGTTTCAGTCTCCCCATGCTTACTTAGTTCACAGCTCACATGTCCCTTGTTGCCACCACTTAATTATTTATCTATGTTGCAGAATATGAAATATAACCCAAAATACTGTCATCTAGGTAACAGAGATATCTAATCAAAATCAATGTCAGTGACGGCGATCAGTGCTGGATATTCAACGAAGAACCTCATCGTGCACCTAATTGTCACAGCCATGAAGAGTGAATTATGAGGTTTTCTAACTTTCATCCCTTGTATTGAAGTATTTATATGAGGTTACTAAATTTATTTCCATCATCTCAGATCTCTCCCCCCTGACACACACACACACACACACTCCATCCCCTTGTTATGCCATTAACATTTTTGAGACATGAAGTATTTTGCTTTTTCTAATTATAAGACCAACTAATCTCTTTTTGTAGTTTGGAAACATCGGCTATAAATACATAAAATGGCATATAAACAACAATTCAACCATTTGTAGACAAATATCCTTTTGAGAACATTAATCAATATAAACACTAGTCTTTTTTAAACTGTTTAAAATAAAAAAACCCACACAATTTCTTTTTGTCTATAACTAACAGTAGTAGACCAGAGAATATAGGTTACATAATACTGTTTGATGTAACAGTTGTTATGCCAACTGAGAGGCATTAACCTTAATTCCAAAGAGCTTATCTAAAAAAAATAAAATCTATATTGAGAGTGGGAGAACAGAGGACAAGGAATTTTAAACCCTGTCGGAACTTCAGTGGTTCTCCATTTAGAACAGCTATGACCTTTCTCAGGCTCAGGTTCTGCGCCGAATGTTCACAGGACTTTTTTAATGTAAAACGTCAAAGCTATCCCTCCCCCCCCCCCCCCCCCCCGCCCCAGCTAAGAATACTTTGTATCTACATATTTCATTTTTCAAGGCTACTACTGCCAAGAAACAAACATTGTTTGGCTGCTCTTGTAGTAAATGTCATTAAAAGGATGTCAACAGTTTTCTGTAGTGTTTACTTGCAGTGTTCCTGTAGATGATGGTGCCTGTTTTGAAATCGTATAGATATATTCCCATGCAGCCCTGCATTGTAAAAAAAAGGACAGAAAAAGCATGTTTGTCGTCATGACTTCCCCTGGCCAATCCTGATGTTACTCTAACCAAACAAGAGAGACTATCTAATTTATTGAGGTATGCTAATTATAGTAAATACATTAACCAAATATTATGAGGAAACACCCAATACATTCTGACATACAATACTTCTAGTTATCAAGGGGATTTTCAACAGTTGTTGCAGATTTCTTAAGATCTGGATTCTCAAACCTGTACCATGATCATAAGCAGCATTACAGTGCTTTCTGTACCACTACCTCCCTGTAGACTCAGTTGTGCTAACGGTTGAACGTTCCTCCATGGTCCCACTGATATAATAAAAAGAAGAAAAAGAGAGAAGTAAACAAGCAAAAATTCCTGTCCTGTTTTTCTTTACTTAGTTATCTCATAAGAGGAAAATTTTCAAAACCACATATGTCTTGCTTTTTAAATTGAGATGTATAAAGTGATTTAGGCACCTAAAATGCAGATAGTCACCAAGTGGGATATAGAAAAGTGTCTGAACAACCTACACCTTTAAGAGCCTAAACACCTTTGTATATTACGTCTTTATGAGCACAGAACCTACTTGTTATCAACTTTTGAAAATGAGACATGCTATTATATCAAGTCAGTATTATGGAAATATTTTCCCTATAGTAGAAAGGTTCCCTTTTGACAAAATATTCCACGCAAATAACCTAAAATACAAATTATGCCAGTGGGCCAAATTATTTTAGTTAATTGAAAGTCATTCTGCCTTATCATATTTTACATAGAAGTAATGCAGAGTATAATATGCCCTGTATATTCCATGCAAAAAAAAAAGTTAAATTCTCAATTATGTTAAAAGAAAAACTGAAATCTAATCTAGTATAAGAAAAACCATATGCTTGCATATAAGTTGAACAGGGCATGTCTACCCAAAATGCTTTACTGCACAGTAGACTAATCTACTGTGCGGTAAAGTGTCACTATATAACTGTGAGCAGCAGTTACAGTGCAGTAAAATAGGCTAATGTGTAGTTGTCTACTACCTGCAAATACAGGTAGTAGATTTATTAGCTAATGCACAGTAGTGCACATGTAACTAACTGAAATTTGCTCCTGGTCAGCCAGACCAGCAGGTGCAGCCTCCTGCCAGTGGACGAGCAACTTGACTGGTAATCCCTTCAGCAATGGGGCAGAGATGGTTCTTCAGCAGTCCCTGGCTTGACCCCTGGGGCCTGGGTCAGCTGCTGCCTACCCTGACCACAGTGTGCTAGTGAGGTGGATATGTGCTGGCTGCAGCAGTGCTGCAGAGCCCTGGTCTGACCCCCACACCTCTGCTGGCTACTCTCTGGCCCCTGGGCACTGTGCTCCTGTGCTGTGGGTACATCTCTGGACCTGATGGCACCCAGAGTCCCTGCAATGGATTCATCTCCAACCTCAGGAAGAGAAGCCTGGGGCCCAAACTGGGCCCCGGGCTTCTCCACCAAGCTCATTGCAGTCTGAGGTGAGGCCAAGGCCCAGACACAGGCCAGGACACTTGGGTAAACACCCACATTTATGAGGACATGGCAGCCCACGTGCAGGAACCTGGCCACAATTGATCCAGGTGGCAGTGCCACATAAAGGTGAAGGCCCTGTGGGCTCAGTGGGTCTGCATGATGGACCATAATCATGACCCCAGGGTTGCCTGCAGGACCATGATCTGCATGCAGGAGCTGGACTGCATCTGGGTCCCCAGTGAATCAGGTGATGGGCAACCCATCAATTTGAACACAGATGGGTTGCCAGAGCCCCCTCTGTGGGCCAGGCCTGTTGAGGATTTACCAGAAGAGGGCCCCTTGGGCCAGCAGTGGCAGCAACCAGCATGCTCCCCTTGGCCTCATCCACCAGCATGGGCAACCCAGACCAATACCTTCTCTGGGAACTCTGGGCACACATCCAAAATGGAGAGGTCAGACCAAGGTTGGCTCCTGCCCATGTGGCCAGGCAACAGGCCTTCACACCCCAGCACCTTGCAGGTGGCCGGGCAACATTGCTGCCACCGGGCTCAGAGTCCAACCACTGGGACCACCTGTTACACCTATCCAATAAGCTGCACAAAGGGCAGAGGCCTGGAGGGGGAAGGGGACCCTGTGGCCAGCTGTGCCTGCACCACCTTATCCAGCCCCGGGCTGCATGCCTGGAGTCAAAAGCCCTGCATAGGGAGTGGGCTCCTCTGCTTACTGACCCTCCCATCCCCCTCCTTCCCCTCCCCTCCCCTACTCACCCTGCCTGGCCAAGCTCTCCTCTACCCCCCAGAGTCCCCCCCCCCAACAGAGGAGGTGGAAGGCAATGCAGAAGTTTACTGAGCAGCCATCACCTTCCCAGCTAGGCAGCCAGGCACCTGTCACATGCAGATAAACTCATGAATGGCAGCAGGGATATCTTTCTTGGTTGCAGGGGTCAGGGACTCACAGTATAGACAGAGAGATCCCTCTAAGTGGTAGTGCATGTTACAGGGAAGCATGGGCTTGCCTAGGGCACCATCAAAAGTCAGGGTACCACACCAGGTTCTCAGCTGTCCTTAGGGCATCATGGTGATCAGCAGCAGCAGGGTGTAGTGGGTCAGGAACCGCTTGGTGCACTCACACAGCTCATCATGGCACACCCAAGGGATTCTCAACAGAGCCACACTTGGGGCACAGGCCATATGTGACAGGGGCCCTAACCCAGGTCACCTATCTGGAGAGGCCCACCAAGGTAAAGGTGAGGGAATCATCAGCTCCACATACCAGCTGGGCAGGAGCCACTCCCCCTCCAACCCTGGCCAGCATGGGCCTGGTACCACAGGAGCAAACTGCCTGCCCTGCAGGAGGAGAAGAGGGGGAGTTGGTCTGGAGCTGCCATAGAAGCTGTTGCCAGGAGCCAGCCCTGGCCCAGCCTGGGTAAGGGATCTAGAAGGCAGGCTGTCTGCGGCAAGCGCCAAGAGGGTCACCTGCCCCCACAGAGGGAGCAAAGATGGAGAGCTTAGCTGGTGGCTGCCTGTGGCAGGGGCCACCTGGCCAACTTACCATGGTTCCTGAGCAACTGTGCATGCATGACCCCCAGTCTGAGGCCAGGCAGTGCCCAGCCCCTCAGTATAGTGTATGTTATCTCTGAAATGTTCCAAACTCTCACAAAGAGCCTCTCTCTCTGGCTCTGCAAGTCCAGCAGCTGCATGATGGGAAGAGGCCCCAGCCACCACCGGGGATGCATCTTCAGAGATGCTGCCACCATTGGCTGGCATACTTTGTATGTGTTGCCTCCACCAGCAGCACACTCAAGATTGCACCCTTCTGCTGGACTGGCTGATCACCATGGCAGAGGAGTAGTTTGCAGACTTGCAGATCTGGCAAGCCCAAGATGTCAAGCACAAGTGGGAGAGAGACCAGGAGGACTGCGCCTTCCAAGACAGGCTCCTCACCCTCAAGGAGAGGCACACTGCCTTTCTCTAGATGATGCTAAAGGCACAGGTGTAGCAGGCCTCTATGGTGACCCAGGCAGTGGAGGTCACAGAGGAGGACTACTAGGTGATGAACACCATCCTGGAGCTGGCAGTCACCTTCATGCCACCTGCTGCATAGGCCCTGGCACCACCTCCCCTTTGCAGGTGCCTCCCACCCAGCTACCAGCCCCAGGCTTGGCACTCACCCTGGATCCAGCCCCACCTGCCACCTGGCAGCCACCTGAGGCCCCCTGCTAAGCCCCTCAGTGGGCTTGGGAAGAGGTCCAACAGTGCATGCAGCAGCCAGGGACCCCTGGTTCTGCCCCCAATCTGGTCCTCTGGCACCTAGACAACCCACCTGAACTTCTGCCCACCACTCACTCACCCACCATGTGGCCCCTGATTGGGAGATGGCCCCCACTGGGCCCAGCCCCATGAAGGAAGAGGAGGGAGAGCACCCACCCTCAACCCTAGCTAAATCCCTGGGCTGCCAGACTTGCTGTGGTGTCCACACCCACAGTGGTGCCACCAGAGGCTGGGGTGCTGGATGCCTCTCCCCAGGCTCTGTGCCATAGGCACCTCTAGCCCACTGTTCCCTGCAACACTGCATCAAACACATTCTTGTAAATAGTTGCATGGACCCCATCTAACCCCAGCACTCTTTCCTGCCCAGGCAAGGGGTCAGACTTGATAATCTGTTGAGGTCTCTCCTGACCCTAGCATCTATGATTCTAAGTGGGTATTTTATTAGTGGTGGGCATTGGGGTTTGGGGGGGGTGGTATTGTTGGGGGGGGAGGCAAGAGGGAATATGTTGTGGTGGAGGGAAATAAAGATTGTTCCACAGAAACTGTCCAGAATTTGTGTGGTCTTGGGAAACCACTGTGGGCCTGGCTTCTGCAGTCAGCTGCCCAGGCACCCTACTGTGAGGGGTGGGAGAGGAGGTGTTCCATGTGCACCTCATGGACATGGTGCCCTGTCCACCATTGTCAGGGAGGAAGGTGAGAAGCATCCATGGCACAGTAATCACAGGCTCCTGGACAGCATCCCCTGCCAGTCTGGGCCTGCCCCCACCCTCGGAGACCTCTGCCAGCCTGTGCCTGTCCCCACTGGAGAGCACTACCAGCCTGAGACTGACCCCCTGGAGACCCCTGCCAGCCTGAGACTTTCCTCTCCCACAGGAGCCCCATGCCAGGCTGAGCCTGTCCTCCCTGGAAACCCCTGACAGCCTGAACCTACTCCCCTGACCCCTGACATCCTGAGCCTTCCCCCCTGGAGTAGTCTGCCAGGCTGAGCCTAGCCCCCCAGAGACCTCTACCAGGCTGAGCTTACCCCCTTAGAAGCCCTGTGCCAGGCAGAGCTTATTCTTCTGGGGACCCCTGCCAGCCTGAGCCTGGTCCCCCAAAGACTCCTTCCAGGCTGAGACTACTCCCCTGGAGGCCCTCACCAGCCTAAGACTCCCCCTCTGGAGACTTCTGCCAAGCTGAGCCTGCCCCCACAGGAGCCCTGTGCCAGGCTGAGCCAGCCCCCCTAGATACCATTGGCACCCAGGCAGCTGTATCTGTAGCCTGAAGCTCCCGTTGGCTGCTGCAGAAGGTCAGAGCAGGCCTGGACCTACTTTATTCTACAAGGAGCAAATCTCCCAACAGGGTGCATGTGTTGATGCATTCCCAGGGCTGGCTGCATTTACCCTGCAATAAGCTGAAAGTATATTAATTGCACATGTAGACGTACACACTGGGGACCCCCTATTACTAAGAACATGAGGGAAGGCAGGAAACTTGGGGCTAGAAAGGGCAGCAAGTAGTGGCTGTGCAGGTGGACTGAATCAAGGACTGAAAAGGTCAGATGATTAATGATGCAATCAGCTGCACCTGGCCCCTGGGTGCAGGAGATCTGGTCACATGACCAGAAGAAGGCTGGGTTTAGACATATAAGCCCAGTCTCTAACCATATAATGGGCAGTTTGGCCTTGGCTATGGGATCTATTAACAGCAAGGAGTCAAGCCACAATGAAAGGAGGTACTCTGGGGTTGGAGGGACAAAGGCAAACCAGTCTGAGGGGTAGGGCTCAAGGTCCAGAAGGGTTTATGTTTAAGTTGGATCCTGTTAGGTTGCTGTTTTGTTCTCAAGTGTTTTTACCAGAGGACAATTTTGTGGCTACAAAGAAGAAGGATTCTGTTGCAGGGCATTAAGATGGGCCTGCTCCTTTAAGGTCAGAAACTGCCTAGAGAGAGGGTGCTAGGAGCCAGGCAGAAACCTCACAGGTGCAGATGGCTGTGAACCAAGGCTGAGGGAGTGGCCACAGAAAAACACCACTAAGGCCATAACAGCAGAAGCCCCAATGCGTGCTTAGAAGCCTGACAGAACAATAACTAAAAGGAAAAGTTCTTGGAGGAGGGAGAGGGAAGCACAGACACCATGTGGTGTAGACTTGGCACAAAGGCAGAGCCACTCATTGAGAAAGCCAGTGAGGTTGTCTCTGGCCCCAGCAAACAAAAAGCTAATATCTGAGTTGTGGCAGGCAAGAGACTGGGGGAGAAATGTGGGTGGAAAAGAGCTCGGTGGCAGGTTAGACCACAGGGGGGATACCAGGTGCCATGGTTGTGGACCCTAAGGCCAGCTACATATCTATTTAATAATGCAATTAAAGCTTATACATTAAATATTTATTTAAACATCAAAGAGCAATTAATAATTATCACCATCTTGTGTTATCTGAATTGTACAACTTTACTAAAGAAAAGGGGTTCTTGGGAGTTTCAGAAGTATCAAAAATGTTCACTTGCACTGAAAACTCACAGCTTCAAAACAAATTCAGGCAGTTTTCTTGTGACCTAACACGCTCTGTGAGGAAACTGTTTCTTAGAAATAAATGTTTGTCTTATTTTAATAGTGAAGTGGTAGTCATTGCTCTTATGACCTTCTAAACTGGGTTTATGTTTATTGGACATCCAGTTACACCACTTAAAACAAACACTGTAAGTTATGAATTCTTGTTTTGCCTCTTTCAGTTATAAAGGAGCATCTTTCCAGAGACAATAATAAAACAATGTGCAAAACTGATCCTGCAGCAAAATTGAGACTAGGTGAAAATCCCCATAGAAATGCCCATCCTCATACTTGGGGAAAATAGCAGTTTCATATCTAGATCTAAACCAGAGGTTCAAGCTTGTCTATTTTGAAGAGTTAGTCAAAATTTTGCACAAGCAGTCACTAGTTTAAGTGCCTCATGTTTAGGATTTCCTTACCATTGGGCCCTTACAGAGCTGTTCTAATACCAATATTTTAGATGAAATAACTGAAAACATTAAAAAATCAGGTTAGAAGTATCTCAAGTTGGACATAAAGAACCACTTCATGTATTAATCAAGTTGGTTCAGCAGAAAGAACAGATGGGTAATTTTCATTAAAATTCAAACCAAAATACATAACTTTTGATATGCAAGCAAGTTTAAGTTGACTTTAAAAAATCATGTTAATTTTTTTGGCACTCCTAATTCAAAGTAGATGCTGAAACGCTATGAGCTAGCTATCCTGGGTCTTGTTCTTGCACTTTTAATGCATGTACTGAACATGGCTACCATGAAGCACAAGAATAAATGGTTTTAGTTCAGGTGCTTTTAGGATCCAATTGACATCAAGAAGTTTTGTAAATCTTATGAGAGACTGTTCTCATAAATTCACGTTCTGCCATTGTTACTGTAGCAGGCTTGCCTTTCGGAGCTTGCGTTGAGTCCTGGGCTTGAAATCTTGCTGTTTTGATTGGTGGAGCCCGTCCACCAATCAGGAAGAAGCAAGAGGAGTTAAGTCATGCCCCTTTCCTGAGGGGATGGGGAGAAGAGCTTCCCCCCTCCTCCCCGGACCTGACTGAAGACTGCAACACTCAGGTCAGGAAGACTTTAGGGGCAGAGCCCTGGAGAGTATAAAAGGAGCCGCATGCCCAGTATGAGGAGAACACATCCGGGACAGAGAAGAGCTGAGGAAAGCTGCAAAGCAGGGTGAAGCAGTAGCCCAGAAGCGCCCCCGAAGATTTCCATGAGCGGGGAACAGTGGACAGCTCCAATAGCTAGGCTCTTGTTGTGCAGCACAGTGTCCAGATCCTGGGAGCTGTGTGACACAGCTCGGGTCTGCAACCTCTGGTGCGCGGCCAGAGACACGGTGCACAGAGTAGGAACTTTGGAGCACTTGGGAGGCTCAGGTCCTCAACCCCTGGAACGAGGCTGGGAGCTCAGCGCAGGAGGCACTGCATGGAGGGTCCGGGAGCGAACTGAGCCTGGTGCTGCACAAGGCAGCCCAGACCTCCAACCCATAGCAAAATGTTGAGTCCAGGGAGCCAGACGGTGCTTGGTCTACTGAGCCAGCAGACAGAGCCGAGCCAGAGGCCCCAGAAGCACTGCATAGAGGAGCCCTGTTCCAGGGGACAGCGACCCGCACAAAGCCCACTGCAGGCAAGAGAGCAGCTTGGTGCAGAGGACGAGGGCCACCCTCCAGGCCTGGGAACCGTGAGTTGCAGGGAAAAGAGGATTCCCACAGGGGAGGGGGAGTTCCCCTTGGTTAGTTAAGGGCTCCTAAAAGTGGAGGTCCCACTGGGAGGGCCCCCCTAAAGTTACCAACGTCCTTGTAGGGCTTGGGAAAAGCCCAAGGGCATTGGGGTTTCCCCTTGGGATTAAGTTTATCTTTGGGGTTCTTGCACCTTAAGTGGTGCGATGTCATGCCTGGTATTTTGTGAACTCTCATGTTTGTAAATTAGTAGATGAGTAGAGTCCTGGGGCTCTGCTGGGACCCCCTGTTCCTATTATTTCACTTGTTGTTTATTTGTATTTATTTGTGGCTTATTTATTGTTCACCCATACTTATCTATAGTTTATCTGTTAGCTATCTATATTTATTTTGGGGTTTATGTTTCAGATCAGATACTTACCTGTGACTTACCTGTATCTAGAGCACTGGTGTAAAGTTTTATGGCATTTACCCAGAGGGTATTGTTTAGGTTATTTATTTAGATAGATAGATATATTTGTTTAGATATATATTGTACATATGTTTATATCCATGTTTCTTTTCCTTGTGATAAGTTTAATGTAAATACATTTGTATATAGTTAAGTCCCCTGACTGTTCTGGCCTGGTTCTATAAGAATGGAGGGAAACTGAGCGGTCTGCAGTTCCCCCACAGCACACCTGCCAGCGAACAATTCCCTTCAAATGGAGAAGGGGAGTGTATACCTGAGTTACCTGGGCTACATTACTTATGCTAATTCCTGGTTTTGTGAGTTAAGGTGCACAGATAGGTGGTTTAGAAGGGAGAACTGGGTCCTGATCTGACGTTTGTTATAGACTTACTGTGGGTTCTTGGTGTGTTTAGAGTGCTTTGAGACTCTTAAAGTAGGAGCTTATATGAATGAATTATCATGTTGTTCTTTTGTAAGGGAATGGGAACTTCGGGAAAGATGAGCAAAAGTCAATGCTTCACTAAGAGCATTTCAAAAGAGAGGTTTTTTTTTTCCCTGTGCAGCTTTCTGACTTCTGCTAATTAGTGTTGAGGGGAATTACTGCCATGTATTGAGAGAAAAATATATACTTCTTGTGTTGTTTGGAACATGACCAAGTGCTGTAGTTTGGTGCACTTTGCTAGATTAATTCTATGAGTAACAATTCCCCCATAAAAGAATTGGAAAGACTCCATCACTCCATGAAAGAATAATTGGAATTCATTAGAATTTAACCAGTAAACATAATTCCCAGCAGAAAAACTGGTTTTAAGAATGCAGGTTTAAATTGCAAAACTAATTCTTCTCTCTCCTACAGAAATTATACAGTGGTGTAATTCCATAGATTTCAATGGTTGTTAGTTACTCTCATGCTGCTGGTAATGATTAGCTCAGTGCAAATTTAATCTCTGTGTGTATATGTATTCTTTTTTAATTATTAAATTATATATGTTTCCCTTCCATAAATGTGATTTAACTTACCATAGTTGCTCCTCCACTGAACCATGGGAAATTTTCTGGTAACATCTAGTCTGTTTTTGCTATAGTTTAGGAGAAGGTGGGAAAGATTGCTACTGTAAGTGCTTCCTTCATATTCTCCTTACGGGGCATGTATTTTAGTACAGCTATTATGCTAAAAGGTTTCAGAAGTAAGGGCTTTGTTACACATTGCACTTTGAGCTGCTCAGATGTTGATCAGTGTTAATACTAGCTCGAGTTTAGAGCAGTTGCACCTTAAGGGAAAAAACCTGCTCTGACTGTCCCCCAGCTGCACAGCTGTGACTTGCCACTAGGAGGCTGGTGAGCAGCAGCTGGCCTAGGACCTACATCTGTGAATTGCTACTAGAGGACTGGTGATCCAGGGTGGGGGTGTATTGGACAGATGGGTTGTGGGGGCAAGAACATGAAACTGGGTGGTGGACAGTTAATGGGATGAGGGTGGGTAATGAAAGAGAGGTAGAAAGGAAATAGGATTGGGAAGTGAGGGGGTGGGGGTTGAAAGATACTCAGCCACTAAAGGATAACATACAGTAAAAAGAAAAATTGAAAAAGAAATAGAGGAAATAAATTTAAAGGTGTCATGTTTTAATAAATTGGGATTGGTGTGTATGAGGGTGCTGATTATGCTTTCTGGGATGGGTGGGAGTGATGAGGGAAGGTGCTTTTGGGGGAGCTACTGCCCCTGCCCTGGGAAGGAAAGCCTAGCTCATGGGGGGGGCAATATGGGCCCTCACTTTGTTTTACCACTACACACCCATCAGACACTACTCCTGGACCCATCCATGCCCTACAACTTAGCTGCCATATGCTCTGCAGGCTGTTTGTGTGGCGTGGCACCCCAGGGCAGTTGCCTTGGTGGCAGAATCACCCCCTGGACAGTAGAGTTCAGGGGGTGGAAAGTTTTGTTCACACAGAACAGAAGACTGGGGGAGGGGACACTGCATCCTGCATGACTGAAACTTGAGTGGTTCATTTGCAAGTTGTTGCACATTCATGGAATATGAGCTGGATAACACAGATCAGAGACAAACCAGTCCTGGAGGGGCATAACTTTAAGATGCCCAAGGCATACTTAAAACTAGTTTCAGATGTTAGTGTGTGGACAACATGGGGGTTAAGAGCTCCAGAAGCTGCCTCAAATTAATATGCAGCAAGGCCCTAAGCTTCCCAACTCTGATGTTTTATCTTAACTTTGACAAGGCAGAGCAACCACGATGGGTACTATGGACATCATTTTACAGGAAGTTAGGATTGCAAACAAAGGGTTCACCTGATCTAAATTGTCTGAGCATTGTTCTTCATCATCTGCCCGTGTTGGGTTTAGGTTGGTACCTGCTAAATAATGGGGGGATTGCAATGGTTTTACTGACTGGCAAACCTCAAATGATAATGTCGGCTCTTGATAGAAAAAAAATGTTTGTTTGCTTGACATAATTCTGCTCAGCTGGGCTATGTTTCAGGACAAGATTATGCCATTTTTGGTTTCAAAAACAACCAGAAAAGGTGTGGCTGGCTAGTGGCAGAGAAGCAGAAAAGGATTGCACTTTTGGTTATGTGAATACTCCCCAAATTACAGAATAATTCCATTGGAAAATTTAGGAAGAGGCACATTTTCTGATCTAAAATTAATGTTGGTTGCTAATGACATGCACTGCACCTAGACAGGATGTTGATGATGTAAAAGTCTCTCTAATCAAAGTGATGAAGAATATTATATGGGATCACTGATTTGGACTGCAAGTGATGCACCACCCTAAGGAATCAGGGGAAGGTATACTCCCTCATCTTGCAAGGGGTCTATACCTTACATTGTCCATGAAAGACAGAAGACATTAAATGCATTGCTCCTTACTGTTCTCTTATTCATTTTAAACACTGCATACATCTTCTTCAGGAGTCACTCCAATGTCAGTCTTCATCAACCTGCTTGGTCCAAACAATCTATTTCTACTCCAATGGAAAACACCAGCGGGGAAGGAGGGCACTGATTGAATAAATGGGAACTATGTATACCACTGTCCTCCAGTGGCCTGTATTCAGATGAAACAGCTTGATGTTATAAGTACTATTGTTCTAATGACTAACAGAGATTATCTTTGCCCTCCAATAGGGAGGTACTTGTTGTATAAAACTGGAAGGATTTGGTTTTATCCTCTCATGAAGTTCCAATTAGCTATAGAGTCCAGCACAAACATGGCCATATACTAACTACAGATTTATTGCAAAGAAGTAGTGGAAGGAAAACATTGGTCTTTGAAAAAGTGATGTTGTTTGTTTTGGGTTTTTTCTGAATTAAACAATGATGGTGGCTTTACTTCTTGGGCTTAGTCTTTGAGTCTGTGGCTAACATCATTGCCTGCACTACCAGGATGTTATTTTATTAGATGTTGAACCTGTTCATTTCATCATAATACTGTTGCATACCCTCACTGCTGCATATCCCTTCATTACTGAGTATGTTGCCCAGAAAAGCACATTTAGTTATAACTAACTTGTTTTTTTTCTTAGTATTTTTAGGCTCTTCCCTGAGAAACAGGTTTCTGTTTTTAAATGGGTTTTTTCCCTCTTTCCTTAGAAAATAATCTGCTTGTTGGCATCAGTTGAATGATGTTTCTGCGTAATGTACTGAGACCTTGATGAAATATTGTATGACATACTTCCTTAGCCACGATTTTGGTAAACAGAAAATACGTCCCTGGAGTATGTCAGACTCCTGAACACTGCTAGCTCTGCATTGGGGTGCAAATGCCAAGTAAAACACATTTATCAGAAGAAGCACTACATATGTTTTTGCTTCATATTACACATCTAAACTTGCTATGTTTACCTTTTTTCCTATTGCAGCCTACAAAAGGCAGCTAACGCTGGGTTTCTCATTTTTTTTTCTTCCTCTAATGGCAATTTTTCTTTGAGAATTTTTCTGGCCTCGTGTACAGTTTTTTTAGTTTTTGTTTTAGTTTTCCATTTTTTAAAAACAGGTTAAAGGGTTGAAAATATAAAATTATCAAACAGATCATTACAAATGACCATTTTTCCTATCAGTAAAACTGTTAAGAACTGGGTTGGGGGATATGGACATTTAAACAAACTGTTAACTAGAAAGTGGAGAAAAATGAAGTGAAAGTTGGAATACAGAAAGGGAAAAAAAAACAAGGCACCTATTAAGGTCCTTATCCCACAAAAGCTATATTCACATGCCTAATTTGTACACAAGATTACTCTGAGGCACCCTTAACTGCATAGGTATTTGCAAAACTAGTGACTGTTAATTACCTTTTATTAAAACTAATTTTAGAATTGAAGCGTTTAAAGATTACAACTGGGCAAAAAACTGCAAAAAAATCAAATTATCATTGAATATTTCAAAGAAATAACTCTTAAATATGCTCATTTATTTGACTTGCATGAATCTCTGAATGAATGAGTTTTACTGGCACAAAAGTTGATGGAAAGTAAATTTTAAAGTTGCATACACAAATATTCCCCTAACCCAAGTTTTGAATTTATATCCTTGTGGGTGAGCACTGGCAGTATTTGCATACTAACCTAATCACAGAGTGGAAATGGTTCTCTGATGACTTATCTGACCAATCTCAACTAAAATATACTGTTTAATTTTTGAATATCAAGTAATAGCAACTTACTTGTGATTGATCCGTAAAACTTAAAAATAATTAATAATGAACAAACTCCGAGGGATTGCAATTTACCCCATGAGCAGAAAGATGCCAAATTCATCAGATATAATTATTCACTCTGCTTTATGGTACAGATCAGTTTTGCTTTTGAGAAACATCATTATTTTTCTGGAAAACCAGTTTTGTTCAAATATGCATCTTATTCTGAACATAGTTAATTTGAGTTACAGCCTTGTCTGTTCATCATTAATCTTTATTAACAAATAAATATTTAAGTTTCAATGATCTGTACAGCTAGAATTATTTGTGCTTCCTATTTTCTATAATTCGGCATGTGTGGAGGTTGAGTTCAGCTTGAAAAGCTAAGAAGACAAGCTACTGACAAACTGAGATGACAAAGTGTGAGAAACTACTTACATTGTACGTGAAATTCCTAAACTGCTTATTTACAATACTCTGCATGATTCAAATGATTTCCTTGCGTGTTAAAAATATTTCATGCTGCTGAACATAAGAGATCTGATTACCAAAGATTCCATAACCTTCAATGTGGTGCATGATGCAACATTGGGAACATCAGAGCAGCAGGAGGAATATTGAACCTCCTTCTGCAAAAGTATAGGTCCCTTACTGCCTGAGCAGAAGGGAAGTCTGTGTTATCAATAGAGAACTTATGAAGCAGTTGAGCAGCTGCTGCTTTGTATTCAGTTTATTATGAGATTAGTAGCAAATATTCAATTGAATAATTGTTAATTTTGGAAAGCAAATCATCCAGTTGCTGAATCAGTTTCTACATGAGGGCACTAATTTGAACATCAGTCTTCTGATTTTATTCTTTTTACCAGGTTAATATCTTGTCTAAAAATTCTCTCTCTCAAGATGTTTATTTGCTTTTAATATCTACTAGGTTTGTAGTTGTTTTACTGTGGCAGAGAATATTAGAGCAAGTTACCATTGCTAGGTGAAATCTGGTTAAAAAATCTCTGAGTAAAACCTGCTTAAATGGCTGACTGCTTACTGACCAGCGTGGTCCAGCATGAGCCTATGCAAATATGACAATCAGTTTCAATTGGCTCTCATGAAAATCTCTTCAAGGGACAGCTCCTCCCATCTTCTTTCCCCATCCAAGCATACCAATAATAGCAATGAACAATCAGCATTAGTATAATGCAAAATTTCAAACACCTGCAAACTGCCTAGTATGTAACAGCATGTACAGAATTCATTCTTGCAGAAGAAGCTGTCCTAGGAATAATTTTAGCCCTGGTTGTTCCTGGGTTATTTTTCTCCTGAAGCAGGGATTTTTATTTTGGGAGAGAACCTGAACATGTATACACTGTCCTAACCTATTCTTGTTGTTGCCTACCTGGGACCTTTTTGCACAAAATTAATAGACTTGCTCCATCCAACCCCCTTCTCTGAGACACGGGGAAAGTGTTGTCTTTGTCTTTTTCTCAGTGTGTTTGTCACTCTGGGGTCACGGTATCATATGGCCACAAGACTACATCTTGTGACAATACCAATACTGTGGCAAGGAAGTTTAGTGCCCAGGGCATGAATTGGACTAGACAAAATAGTATTAACATTTACCAAAGTGTGGGTTATGAAATGCTGAAGTAGCTCCTAACTTCACAGACATTAAAATGATAGCAATTGATATGGGCAGGCCAACTCTTAAGTAGCAGTAATAACTATCCTTTTATTTATTGGGCACCCATCCGTCGTTAACGTCCTTTTAGATGCCTCACAAAAGATGTAATCTGCCACTAATGTGTTGCTAGGAGCCTCATAAAAGAAATAAAATATTTAAGCATATAACTGCCTTTATGGTTTATGGTTTTTTCTGTTGACGTAGATGATTACAGTAAAAAGGCCAATTTTGCATCTTCATTGAAGTTAATGAAGTTTCACCTGCTTACTCCAGGGCTGAAACTGGTCCAGAATGTGTTAACACTTCTTGTTTTGTTCTGCCAAGTGGCTCCTGGAGCATCCTTCACTGATTTGTGAATTATTCCAACTGGATTGATCAGAATAGAGAGCATATTATGCTGTTTTTCCCTTAAATTGTGTTCACTGCAAAGCCCATTGATTGTAAAACATCATGTTTGAAGGCTTTTATTCTTCCTTGTCTTTCAACTAAATTACCAGTCTTGTGTCTGTTCTTTTCATCTTGTATGTTGTTCATTAAAATATTACATTTTATGCCCAGTATTGTTCACACTCTGCAAGGTTTTTAGCACTTAAATAAAAGCAATCTACTTGATGCACAGCTGGTTTCCAGTATGATCTGATTACTCCTGTGATAGGTCTCAGACACCTAATGCCATGCGGAGCACTTCTAAGCTTTTCTCAAATAACAAAGTAAATTACTTGCAGATGAACTTGTTTTATAACAAGTATCTATAAAGCTTTTCAGTTCACTTAGGGCCAGATTCTGCCACCCTTCACATTTTAGGTAGTAGCTTACTCTGAGTAGGTCTGTTGGTTAACTGAAGAGATAAGGCCCGGTTCAATACAAGTAACAATGGTGGTAAAATAAAATTACATACAAACAATAAGAAAATGCTGATAAGTAGAAACGACTTCAAAATTCTTTGCAGGAAACTTCAGTTTCGATTGAGCTTCTATTAAAATATGTTTCCCAGGTCAAGAGCTTAGAGACCACCCCAGAGCAGTTTATAACTAGATGAGCTGAGGAACTACATGTAATGGGAGAGAATTTCAAGTTTTCTGCTCCATTTGATTTAAACCAAGGACCTGCAACCCCAGATCTTCCACATCCCTGTAGGCTTCCTTGCCATCTGCCTATTGTGGGATGAGTCTCTTTCTGGAAAAATGAGAATAGGGGAGATGGGTATCTAGTTCTGTGTCTTGGCTTCATTGGAATGGAAAATAGAAAAAAATCCCCAATATTTTGCAAGTGATGAAAACCATTTTCTCTTGAGCAGCTTGACTTGGAGGTCATTTTAAAGTACATATACTGTATTGGCCCTTGTACTAACTACAGCCAGGAGGGAGGTCATGATGTTTTCCCCTTTATATTTAATAAATGGTAGCCCAGTAGATGGTCAGAGTACTTCCCTGAGATGTGAGAGATCAGGATTTAAATTCCAACTCTGCCAGACTTGGAATCATGGCAAAACAGGTATTTCAGGTTGTATGAAGAACAGAGCTATAGGGAGGGGTTTTTTAGATCACATGAAAGCCCTCAAATGCTGTGCTTTATGAGGAATATCTTCCTTGAATCTCTTCTATATAAGTTGTTCCCTTTGTATAAAATACTTCAGCATTCATTGGAGGGTGGACTGGAACCTGGTTCCTCCAGTGTACTAACCATCACGATTCTATACAAATATTCATTCTTTGTCCAATGCAATTAATATTACAGTAGTTACTATTTTAAAATATGTATAATATGTATACTAGACAGAATAGCTGGGGGGGGGGAAGGGAAGAGAGATGGAGAGAGCAACCACAGAATACCTTATGCCAGCAGTTACAATGCTATTCTAGAAAGCAGCAGGTTTTGATTATAGTCCTTGCTCCAAATCAGATGGCATAGGTTTTAAAGAGTGCCAGGTAAGTGTTCTGTGTGTTAGGGTGACAGTATTTGGATCTTGGGGAGCATTGGATTTGCAGCTGAATAAAAGGCTATAACCTGTGGCCTAGCAAGCTGCTAACTGCAAGGCAGAGTGGTATGTTAAAAGTAACATTGCAAGATGCTTAGGCAAGCATTTTCCTAACAATATAGTATTGTTGCAAGATATGTAGCTCATTGCATAAGAAAAACAAGATGCAGACCACTGGCTATCATTAGGAGATAAAGCAGACGTAAGGCCTTGGAAATGGTGAGGAAATCAGCAAGAGACTGCAAGCGACCGAGAGAAGCAGGGGTCAGGGTCTTTGGCATGTGCTCATAGCAAAAAGATATATAAATAAGTGAAGTAGATAGGTAATTTCATGCTAATGAAATAAACTGTAAACAGAGGCTGAGCTTAAGATGGGAAGGAATAAGGGTGGAAGAAAGGAAGGACAAAGGTGGGGTAAATCTTAATAAGAATAAACCAAGGTTTATAAATATGGAAAGAACTAATGTTCGTGGCTACTCCCCGGTTTGTTGGAGCTCACCCAAAGCTGACTCCATTTTGAATAAAGCTGTTGGAAGAAGCAATGCGTGCACTGACCCATTGTCTCCCCAGTCATTGGGCATCACATGGAGCTGGGGTCTAACACTGCTCTGCATACTTGGCTATTGATGTGAAGGAAAGGCAAAGGCAGATCATCTTCCTCCTTCTCAATCTCCTATGAATAAAGACTGGCAAACTATAGAAGAGAGAGATTAAAACTGGAAACCCTGGGTGAAAACGCTTGCGTCCTTCTAGTACGGAATTAGGTACCTTACTGCTTTTTAAGAAAAGGCTTTAGGGCCCGTTACATCTCTTCAGCAGTTTGTCTTTAGCAGCTCTATGTTCACCCTGGCCAGGTTCTGAGAGGCCCATCCTTAAATGCCTAATGCAGTCTTTTCTGTAGATTTAGTCAAAAGATGCTGTAGGCATTTCTGTTGGCAGGGCTTTCCTCTTAGTGGTTTCTGTCTACCACACTTAAAATACCTATATATTTCTGTCTGTAGAAAGTTCTTTCTCTTGTCACTGACACCACATTTAAAAACTGAGTCTAAATTTATACTAAAATACACTTGGAGCATCTCCCAAACTTCTCTTAGCCTTAGTGCACATGCTGAGATCACTTAACAGCTTTATTTTTTTTAAAGAAATGTTTGCCTAAAGCTGCCAACCTGTTTCCAGATGGCTTCATACGTGGGTGGTAGCAGCAACTGACACCAAAAAACCCTTTTTGCACACTCCTGCAAAGAAATATATTATCCACATGGTTTTGGTCCCCTGATAATCAAGCAGCCACAATCTTAGACGATTAGGCCTCATCAAATTCTAATTAAAGGCAGACCTAGTCTAGTTGTAACCAAGCCAAAAATCAGCAGGTCATGGAGAAACAGAATTCCAGCTTAATCTATGTATTATTGCCAGAAATGCTTCACTCTCTAATTGACACTCAGTGTAACCCATAGAGCCTTTAATAGTAGGTAGCCTTTACTTGTGTACTACCTTTACTAGTAGGTAAGAGCTCTATAGTCTTTACTATATTCTGAGTGTTGACTGACTATGTCCATTCCTGATTATAAAGGCATGTGATTGTTCAAAGGGGACTGGGATAACTCAGAACACATCATTTCTACCCCCAGCAGAAATTGATATCACCACCAGGGGTGAGGTTTGTGTATGTATCTTCTAAATAGTTCAGGAAATAACTCCTTTTAATTCTATTGTACATCTATTTGATATTGGATTCTCCATTCATGGCAGTGTTTGGATTTAAGTAGCCTAAAAGCAGGAGTCTTTGCTGAAAGTATTCATTTGGGAAATTGGTATAGGTGGTAACAGCAATATGATTTGTTCAGTACCATTATGAGTCTTGCAACTTCCAGTCTTACTTGGCCCAATATTAAACAAACTGTAGGTTTTAAGACTGCTGCCTTTTTTTAAAGGCTGTGCAAGCTTTCATTAGAAACACCCCAGACTCTAGGGATCTTCCTTTTAAGCCCCCCAGAAATATAGCTGCATCTAGGTTTTGATCACTTCAAGTCTCACATTATGCTTAGAAAGAAATATTTCTGCTTGTTCAACCAGCAATGACTACATAGCACTATACACTCTCATCCTGTGGAAGGGAGAAAAATGAAAGTGGTTGCAAGGAAAAAGATGTCTCAAGTAATATTTTAGGTTCAAATCACCTATAAACATGGTGAGAGTTGAGAGTTTCAATTTACCTTGACTTCAGCTTTCTCAAAGCTCATGAAGCAAAGCTGGATATGTACATCTTATGCAACACCCACACACACACTTGGGTTGTGTATGATAAAGTGTGTGCTTTTTGGTTGTATATATTGTGCGTGTGTTTTTATGTGGGCAAGATGGCCCTTGTGGTTCTTGCCATGTACTCAGCACATGGCAAGCTGACGCCTGTATCTGGACAAAATATATAAAATCTTCTAGCCTCATTGGTCAGAGGAAGCAGAAGATTCTCCAGGCAGATTGAGTAAGAGAGAGGCTGGAGCGTGGCACTCCCTAATTGGACAAGGCTTGTGTGATGTCACACTAGGTGTATAAGCATACTTCAACTAAGCTTTCTCTTTCTTTCTACTGGGGCTACTGAGAGCTGCACAGATGAATTTGGAGCCAGAAAATATGCTCCCCATGGGGGAAGGTCTCTCCTCTTCACTGGAGGGGCAAGCAAAAGCTATGCGAAGGGAAAGCCCCAGGTACAGGGAGAGAGAGTCTGTCTTGGAGTCTGAAAACCCTATTTTCTTCCTCTTCAGGTTTTTGTGTTTACACTGCTTGCAAGGAGGGGATTTTGTTTATACAGGATGTCTCAGCAAATGTAGTGTTCCCAATGGGTGGGGGCTTGAGCCACCAGTATAATGTATGGGGTACTCCAAAATGTAAACCCAGCCCTTTTTGCTGCTGACTAGTGCCCAGCAGAAGGTTACACTTACAAACTAGAAGAAAAGATTGTCCAAGTCCTTAAGCTATTTTTTTAAGAAACTGCTGATGCAAAACTGTGGAAAAAAGGGACTGTAACTAAGATACGCATCCTGGTTAGGTGGTTGCTGCTCTTTTATTATAGGTCTATTGCAAAATCATCTTCTCAGATGAAAGAAAAAGCCCTTTGATAATTTTTCTGCCTTGTCCAATATGTGCTTGTATACTTTTCCTTGTATAAGGAACGATACAGGTTTCCCTTGCTTTATATTGTATATGTGTTCCTGGAAAATGGTGCATAACTAAAATTCACGTAAAGGGTGCTCACTTTACAATGAAGCAAATAGGGGTATGTTCAAAGACCTCAACTGTATTGACCCCCAGACCCATTTCTACCACTCTTACAAGACAATTTTGGTACTCACCAACAGCAGACAGTACACACAAGCACGGGGCGCTATCATAATGGGGATGGCAACTACAAAACATGTCACAGATAACAAGCAAGGAGCACAGACCCACACAAGAGACTGTAGTTTTGGTGTGCGTCACTCCCACTATACACTGCACAAAGCAGCTTACTGCACGCTTCCACCACAGCGATCACATAAGAATGAATTTATCTTGCACATAACAATTTTTTGGTATAAAAAGGGTCATTGCATTAATGCGAATTCACACACACATCCTGCATAAAGTGAGGGAAACCTATATTGCAATATTCTCCACTCATTTTAACTTAGAGTTCCCAGGAACTGCTTCTACAACAGTAATAAAATGTGTATTTAAAAAAAAATAGTCCAACAAGAGTCTACATGACCACTAAACTAAAACAGCATTCATGTTATTTTACAATTATAGTGATCCCATGCATCTGAGACATTTTCCTAAGGCAGTTATTTTATTCAGTATTATGTGTGGCAAAATTGAGTAGTCAATTTTGACATTACGTCTTGTGCTTTATTTACTAATCCACTGTGTAAACATTTAACAGGTCTATTTATTAATGCTTTTTGATGCATTCATGTTTATAATGGGGTGTGGGGGCCTCCAATTTTCTGTTTGCCCAGGGCCCCAAAGAATCTTAATCCAGCAATGATTCTAATTACCTGTATTATAATTGGGTTCATTCCCAGCATAACTGAACTAGTACATTCACCTGTGAACTATACTGGATGAGGATGACTGACACTTGTGTTTTTATAGTGTTTAGCGGAAATCAAATCTTTCCTGGGCTGTTGTAATGCTGAATGTAAATAATGCATACTAATAGGTTTGGGTAAACTCTAGCAGTGCCTATACACATGCATGGAGGCTGTTCCGATGCACTGTAATTAAACTATGATTAATCGAGTCTGATGGAGCATGATAATTACTGCTCTCCATAATCACGTGCATCAGCATCTCTATGCTTGCAAATGGCGGTGGGGGCACTTTAACTAAAGCTCATTGAATAAGTTTTAGTTAAAGCACCCCACTGCCCTTTTTCAGCGCAGGGACGCTGATACGCATGACATTCTGGGCGCTTTAATTAGAGTGCCCGCTTCCCACCGACCCTCTGTACACTCACACTCACACTCACACTCACACTCACACTCTCTCCCAGAGCACATCTATAAATGCATTAAGGTACTCTGACCCAGGAGAGTGGGGAACCCATTTAGGAAATATACTGTTCAATCCTGTTTTCAAGACTTATTTATTAATACAAATAAAACTAAGTATGTATTAAATAGAACTGTCTCAAAGGATGACTAGCAGATACATAATCACCCTGCTATTGTCAATACCAATTTGATAGTGCAGCTTTTGGGAGTTAGTATCCTGATATTTAAAAATAGACTGATATATAGGCAGGCACACCAAAAAAAGGAAAATCACTGACAACTCTGCTATAACTTTTCAGCCCATTAACATAAAACTCTACTATTAAATCTCTCAGGATAAACTATGCGGAGATGCAAAAGCCCCAGGTATTGAGTGATTTTGATATAAATTCAAATTTTATTTTATGACTATTTTACAGGTGCTCATAGATACCTTCTCTCATAAACTATTTTTTTTTTTTCCATGTGTAAGGCAAATGTTACCCTTTTTCCTGTAGGGTTTCAATCAGTCAGTTTATTGTGGCATACTAGTATCATATTCTCCACACTGCACATTTATAAGAGTGAATTTTAATACAACTAAGCTACCAGAAGGCCCATAAAGAAGATGTGGTTATGTCTTAAGTATTCATAAAAAAAAAAAAAAAAAAGGTTGCCTTAAATGTATGTATTTGGATTTTGTCTGAGACAGTCAAAAGAAATGGATTGAAATAATCCAAAGCTCTGTAAATCAATAAAGTTAAATGGTTACATTGCATGGGCTGTCTATCCAAAGTATAGTGGCAGGTGATCTCTTTATTGAACCAGCTGCATGGTTGGGGAGAGTTTAGACAAGCTTTTGAGCACAAAGTATCAAAGCAGATTCAGCTTGTGCTAAGTAAGGAATAGAACTATAGCACAGTTTACTTATAGGAATGGTGCAGGGCTTTAAAAACAGAAGAGAGGCATTATCAGTATTAGCGAAGAGCTCAAACAAGAGAAATGCAGTCAGAAAGATAACTTGATGGAAGACCAAGAGTATTCAAGAGAGAAGAGGGTCCTTATCAACTATAGAGTACAGAGAGATTATCAGGTGATGTCTGCGTCTAGTCCCTGTTTTTTTGATGCTCAGTGGGTGTGTCTAGACAAGATGCTGACTGTGTAGTAGCTCATTACTACTGTGCAGTATTGTCATTAGGCATGAACCATGCCACACTGCTATTGCGTCCCAACACATTTGCCTGGTGACCCTTACTGCACAGTAGTGCCAGTTACTGCACAGTCATTTAGTACTTGCATACCCAAGTACTAAATGACTGTGCAGTAACAACTGCACATTGGGCATCTTGTATAGAAGCACCCAAGTAAGTTTGAGTTTTTGTTTCCAAGCCAGTCTTCTGAAGGTGGTTTGTAATTTTCCCTTTAGAATAAGGATTGTGAGGTCAGAAAGGCGGAAGTGTTTTTCTGTTAAAAGAGTTTTCCTACCCATGTTCAGGTATGTGTGTCCTTCATCTTTTTTATTTGTTTGTTCATTCTGCAGTGTAGATTTTGGTTGCATGCACATATTCATATGATCTGGGAAAATTCTCCCAGGTTTGTTTTCCTGGTAGAATAATTTACCTGGAGGCCACTGAAAAGATATTTGAATTCGGAGCCCTTGAGGAGCAGAGAGTTTGCAGCCCTGATGTTGTGCAGCCCAGGGAACCCAGAGTATGCCAAGATGTGTGCACTGAAGTCTCTTAGTACAGACGCTCAGTTTCTTTTGGGATAGTTGCTGCTTTCCAAGGGAAATGACTGTACAGATGTTCAGGATTTTTTTCCCAAAGCAAAAATGTCCCAAATGAGGGTCGTGGGGGCAATGCTGACGGCGCGGCACAGAAAAGATGAGCCGCACTGCATGCTGGAAGCCAGGCCGCTGCCACTGCCATTCTCTGCTCTCAGCAGCAGGGTGCGGAAAAAGAAGGGTAGGAAGCACCAATTTAGAGATTGATGGCTACAGTACACAGAGCCACCTTGATTGGCTGACTCGGGCATCTTAGGATCAGCCTATGTCTCCCTGCAGCACCACGTGGGAATAGTGAAGGTGGTGTGTTCTGCTCCTTGCTCAGATGGAGTATTAGCATCCAGGCCAAGTAACACACTTTCCCAGGAGTGGGGAGCGCAGTAACTTGAGATGCTAGATTCCTGTTCTGTGGCTTCTCTCATGAAGGAAGATGTACAGACATCCACATGGCCATTTTTGCTTTGGGAAAAAAATCCTGAACATCTGTACAGTCATTTGTCTTGGGAAAGCAGCAACTCTCCCAGAAGAAACTGACCGTCTGTACGTGGCCGTTCTCTAAGGGCACTGGCCCTGCTCCATTCACTTTAAACAGACTGTTTTTATTTACATACGGAGTTTTACATGGGCTTTTTTTCTATTCATTACTCAACTCAATCTGATTCTTTTTCAGAGCTGAAGAAGTGTACTTTGTACTCTAAGCTTGTTTAATCTGTCTCAATCATGCAGCTAATCTAATGACCACTATTACCTCCTCCCCGCAAATATCTTTGCCCTTTGCATATTTCCTGAACTATCACAGCTACAGCATCACTTAAACACTACCACATCCAAACCACATTTTTCCATGTAAGCAAAGAAGCAGATAGAAGCCAGGAAAAAAATAAGAACAAACACATCTTAAATCATTTGCCAGTTTTGTAGCTTTTAGCTCAAAGGAATGGTGCTGCTGACTTCTATAAGTTTAGGCATATTAATAAGAGCCAATGGAGCAAACTTTTGGTAGACAACTGAAATGAGATTGTGTTGTGGGACAATAGTAAACAATTACAGAAAGCCCCCCTTCTTCTAACACTGACAGACCATTTTAATTTCTATCCATAGCGGGAAAGCTAGTTGAATAGTGGATGAAGCATGCTCCTTGTCCTCAAACTTGAATTTGGTTTATAGACTGTCCACAGACTCCTAGTATAAATGTGGGCCAATAATTGAATGTATCCTGCATCTGTGAAGTAGAATGGCAGTTCTGTGTTTCATAGATGCATTGATAGTAATATCTAGTAATGGTCATGAGGTGTAGCAATGATCATATGAACATAAGTCTATGTGTAAGCAGCAATTATCCCCAAAATTACAGTAGTACACTTACTGTTGCCAACTAACGCTACTTATAAACGATTTCTGATTTTTTTTTTCCCAGTGGAAAGGTTGATTATGTGATGGATAAATTCCTCCCAAGAGTTTCACTTTCAATTTCAATACCTGGTTTCATAACAAGTGGCCTACCCATCTCATTTGCTGGACTGCTCAGAGCTAGAAAACACAAGAAGTGTCCAATTTGTTCATAGAAAATATGAGATTTCTACTTTGCTTTCCAAACACTCGATGAAGAATCTCTTGTATTTGATAGTTTCTCTTACTTTATTCCAACCATGCAGTTGGCCCAATCATAGAAAGAATTATAGAAAGAAGGACCGAAAGGACCTGTAAGATCATTAAGTCCAGTCCCCTGCCATGGGCAGGAGGTAATTGGGCTCAAACTAGCTCAAGGTATTTGTCCAGCCTCCTCTTAAAGATCACCAGAGATGGTGACTGCTGGTAGTGTTCCAGATTCTAGTTACTTGTACGGAAAAGAAGTTTTTCCTTATATCCAGACAAAACTTCCTTGACTAGCTTGTGTCTATGGTCTGCATCTTCCCAGGCAGCAGGGGGGCAGGGGGTGTGGATTTTCTGAAAACTTGTTCCCCTAGATCCTGGTATTCTCCTCTGACATATTTGTAGGCCACTATCAAGTCACCTCAGCCTTTTTTTGCTCGGGCTGAACAAACCCAAATACCAAAGTCTCTTCTCGTAGGGCCTGTTCCCCAGGTGGGATCATGCAGGTGGCCCTTCACTGCACCCTTTTGAGCTTGTCCACATCCTCCTTAAAGTGTGGTGCCCAGAATTGGACACAGTAATGCTGTGGCCTCACCAACACTGAATGGAGGAGGAAGAACCTCTCTGGATCTGTTGGTGATGTATCTGCTGATGCATGCCAGAGTTCTGTTTGTTCTATTGGTGACTTCATCACACTGGTGGCTTGTATTCATCCTCTGGTCAATTGAAAGCCCCAGGTCCCTTTCAGATGCAGTGCCAACCAGTGGACCACCACCCATTGTATAGATAGGGTGAGGGTTCTTCCTACCCAGATGAAGGACCCAGCATTTGTCCCTGTTAAACCTCGTATGCTTTTGTTCAGCCCATAGGACCAGCCTGTCAAGGTCTTCCTGAATCCTTGACCTGTCCTCTGATGTACCTGCTTGTCCCCACAGCTTGGTATCATCCACAGACTTAATCATTGCACTTTTCACTTCCTCATCCAGATCGTTAATAAAGATATTAAAAATCACAGGCCCAGGCACTGACCCCTGGGTGTATATTCACTGAAGATGGCCTTCCAGGATAAAGCCACCCCATCAATTTTGACTCATTGGGATCAGCCACTGAGCCAGTTCCCAACCCACCTTACTGTAGCCTTGTCTAGGCCAGTACTCTCCAACTTAACTGAGAGGGTTTCATGGGAAACATCAAAGGCCTTGCTGAAGTCTAGGTAGATCATGTCCAGGTGGTTAGTTACCTGGTCATAAAAGGATTTGTTAGGCATGACCTCCCCTCTGCAAAGCCATGCTGGTTGCTTTTTAGTACCCCACCAGATGCAAGCCTGTGGTTGATGGCCTTGTAACAGGGTGGCCTCCTCATCATGTCTTCATCAAACATCCTGCTCCTGGGGTAACCACCCACTTTGCTTACCTGCCACACCTTGATGGAAAAATATGAGAGTTGTTACTAAGGTGGGAGGCTACCCATTAGTTGCCCTGCTGACAAGGGCCAATACCCACTCCAACCTCTACTCCATGAGTTCCATGCCTCGCAGATGTTATTCTGGTGTTACTTCTCAGCCTATGATGAGCAGACTGGGCACACAGTTGTAGCTCTTTTCTACAGCCTTGGAGGGCCACTCACATACCACCCCTCTCTCACCAGGGTCCCACTCACTCTCACCCAGCTGCTTTCATACTGTCCTCTCTCTCAGGGCCACAGTCATCCCGCCCGGCCTCACCCAGCTTCGGGCTTAGCTCTCTTCACCTTGGTCAACCTCAGCACAGTCTGTTGGGTGTCTCCCGCTACCCTCACCTAAGCATTAACTAAATGATTGTACAACTGTAGGCCTATTCCACTCCTAGCCCCTTGCCAGGCCACTATACCCCCACTGGGCCTCCACACTCATGGGGCTGCTCTGCTCATTGCCCCTCTCACTCAGGGTCACTCTGCTCATTGCCCCCCTCATTCAGGGTCTCACTTGTACCTCCAGGCTTAATCCTACCACCTGGGTGTGGCCCCAGGTCCCTCCTCCAGCCTGATCTCTGTCTCAGGGCTCCTTAATGAGCCCTGTACTCATTAGAACACCACCAGGGATGTGGGACTGGGCTTAAGGGGCCCCAACCTGCCTTTCACCAGGAAAGTAACTGCCCTGGCATTTCCTGGGGGCTCCTACATCACTAGGAGCCCCACCAGACCACCCTTCCCCAGGAAGGTGCAGTTTTACATCTTATGCAGGACAAGGGGCCACTTCTACCCTATAGCTCCTGCCCTTACCCCCTGACTGTGGCCAAAACAGCCTCTTAGCCTGATGTTACCCCTTTCCTCCTGCAGCAAAATGCAGCCCAGCTTATATCCCTGGGTCCAAAATGGCTACTGTCATCGGGCACCTGGCTGCTGTGTGTTTTCTGCCCTTAAAGTGGCAGGCACCGAAGGTGCCCTGCCACAGGCCTCCTTGACAATTTTTTCAAAGATCTTCCCCAGGACTGAAGTCAGACTGACCAGCCTATAGTTGGCAGGGTTGTCCCTCTTTTCCTTCTTAAAGATGGGAACCACGTTTGCCTTCTTCCAGTCATTAGGGACAACTCCTGAGTTCCAAGTCTCCTTGAACAGCCTCACCAGAGGCACCGCTATGAGCTCAGCCAGCTGTTTCAGCACTCTTGGTTGAAGGTCATCTGGACCAGCTGACTTGAAAATGTCCAAATGATCTAAGAGTGTCTTTATGTGTTCTGGACCAATTTTTATGAGGACCGCTGTCATTGCTATATTCCATGCACCCCTGTTCTGGTGACCAGTTCTTGCCTGATTTCAGGAAAACTGAAGTGAAGTAATTAAGGAACTCTGCCTCTTCTCAGGGGTCAATTGTGGGCTTCCCCTCCGTGTTTAGTAGGGGTGCCACAGTGGAACTTGATTTTTCTTCCTTGAACCCTATGTACATATAGAAGGACTTTTTGTTTTCTTTAATATCAGTCACCAGCTTGATTTCCATGGATGCCTTGGGTTTCCTTGTCTCATGTCTGCAGACCCAGGCTGCATGAGCGTACTCTTCTCTGGATCCCGATCCATTTTTTCCATTGTATGTACACTTCTTTTTTCTTTTTTAGAATTTCCCTAATGTCTCTATTGTCCCAGGCGAGTCTGTTGACTCCTCTCCCTTTTTTGATTGCATGGGAATGGCCTCTTTTTGAGCAGTAAGGATAGCTTCCTTGAGGAAGCGCCATCTTTCATGAGCTCCCAAGTCATCCAGTTGCTGGTTGCAAAGGGCCTTTCCAGCTAGACTCCTGAGTGTAACAGTCTCCCCATCTGAAGTCTAGGACTTTTGTTCTGCTGGTAGATTTCAAACCCTTTTGGTGGATGGTGAATCTGATCGAATTGTGATTGCTGTCACCCAGAGCACCTCCAATCTTCTGGTTGCTTACCAGCTGGGATGGGCTACACCTGTCCCCCAAAGGTAAGCGTGTGTTTTCTTCTAGGTTGGCGGATCTCCTCCGGCGGGCTTTAAACTAGGCTCGTCTGGGGGAGGGGAGTACGAGGGCAGGGGAAGCTGTGGACCACCAAACCATGTGGCACCCACAAGGACAGCCCAGCCTGAAGAAGGAGAACATTGGGAACCTGAAAGCCATGGGGAGGCCAGCACAACAGAACAGGTAAGGAACAAGAAGGTAAGAAACAATGGGCCCCATGGGACTGGGAGCAGGGGGGCAGCAAAGGCGCCAGTCGCAGGGCTCAAGTGCCTATATACTAATGCTAGGAGCATGGGGAACAAGCAGGATGAACTAGCGCTCCTGCTTGCACTAAACACCTATGACTTAGTGGGGCTAACAGAGACCTGGTGGGATTCATCCCATGACTGGGCGGTACATATTGAGGGCTATAGATTGTATAGAAAGGACAGGTCGGGGAAGAAAGGGGGGGGGTTGCACTTTGTCAGTGAGCAATATACATCAACCCTCATCAAGACAGAATCCAAGGCTGAGGAAGTAGAAGGATTGTGGGTTAGGCTACATGGGGGGCAAGGAGAAAGGGATTTGGTGGTAGGGGTCTGTTACAGACCCCCACACCAAGGGGAAGAAATAGATGCGGGGCTCCTGAGGCAACTCTCGGAGACCATAAAAGCTAAAGAGGTGGTAGTCATGGGGGACCTAAACTACCCGGACATCTGCTGGGAGACGCAGACAGCAAGGTCCCATCGCTCACGCAGGTTTCTAACTTGTGTACAGGACCTCCACCTGACACAGGAGGTGTATGGTCCCACTAGGGGGAATGCCATACTGGATCTGGTATTGGCAACGGGAGATGACATGATAGGGGACCTCCAAATCGGTAGCTATCTGGGAGACAGTGATCACCTTATGATAGAATTCAACATAAGACGGCGAGTGGGTAAGGTAACTAGTAGGGTAAAAGTGCTAGACTTTAGGAAAGCTGATCTCATTGCACTCAGGCGATTAGTCAAGGAAGCACTGCAGAGTAGGAGTTTTGATGGGATGGGTGCCCAAGAAGGGTGGCTGTGCCTAAAGGAAACGCTCCTTCGGGCACAAAGCAAGACGATCCCCGAGCGAGGCAAAAGAGGGAAAGGGGCCAGGAGGCTTCCATGGCTGACCAGAGAAATCCAGGGCAGCCTAAGGGCCAAAAGGGGAGCACATAAAAAGTGGAAACAGGGTGAGATCACTAAAGATGAATATACCTCCTCTGCTCGTGCTTGTAGGGAGGCAGTTAGGCGGGCCAAAGCTACCATGGAGCTGAGGATGGCAACCCAAGTAAAGGACAACAAGAAATTGTTTTTTAGATATATAGGGAGTAAAAGGAAGGCCCAGGGAGGAATAGGACCCCTGCTAAATGGGCAGAAGCAATTGGTGACAGATAGGGGGGACAAGGCTGAACTCCTCAACGAGTTCTTTGCCTCAGTGTTCCTAAGCGAGGGGCACGACAAGTCTCTCACTGGGGTTGTAGAGAGGCAGCAGCAAGGCGCCAGACTAACATGCGTAGATCCTGAGGTGGTGCAGAGTCACTTGGAAGAACTGGATGCCTTTAAGTCGGCAGGCCCGGATGGGCTCCATCTGAGGGTGCTGAAGGCACTGGCCGACGTCATTGCAGAGCCACTGGCGGGAATATTCGAATGCTCGTGGCGCACGGGCCAAGTCCCGGAGGACTGGAAAAGGGCTAACGTGGTCCCCATTTTCAAAAAGGGGAGGAAGGAGGACCCGGGCAACTATAGGCCGGTCAGTCTCACCTCCATCCTTGGTAAAGTATTTGAAAAAATTATCAAGGCTCACATTTGTGAGAGCCCGGCAGGACAAATTATGCTGAAGGGAAACCAGCATGGGTTTGTGGCGGGCAGATCGTGCCTGACCAACCTAGTCTCTTTCTATGACCAGGTTACGAAACGCCTGGACACAGGAGGAGGGGTGGATGTCGTATACTTGGACTTCAGGAAGGCCTTCGATACGGTATCCCACCCCATACTGGTGAACAAATTAAGAGGCTGTGATGTGGATGACTGCACAGTCCGGTGGGTGGCAAATTGGCTAGAGGTTCGCACCCAAAGAGTCGTGGTAGATGGGTCGGTCTCGACCTGGAAGGGTGTGGGCAGTGGGGTCCCGCAGGGTTCGGTCCTTGGACCGATACTCTTTAATGTCTTCATCAGCGACTTGGACGTGGGAGTGAAATGTACTCTGTCCAAGTTTGCAGATGACACAAAGCTATGGGGAGAAGTGGACACGCCGGAGGGCAGGGAACAGCTGCAGGCAGACCTGGATAGGCTGGACAAGTGGGCAGAAAACAACAGGATGCAGTTCAACAAGGAGAAATGCAAAGTGCTGCACCTAGGGAGGAAAAATGTCCAGCACACCTACAGCCTAGGAAATGACCTGCTGGGTGGCACAGAGGTGGAAAGGGATCTTGGAGTCCTAGTGGACTCCAAGATGAACATGAGCCGGCAGTGTGACGAAGCCATCAGAAAAGCCAATGGCACTTTATCATGCATCAGCAGATGTATGACAAATAGGCCCAGGGAGGTGATACTTCCTCTCTATAGGGCGTTGGTCAGACCGCAGTTGGAGTACCGCGTGCAATTCTGGGCGCCACACTTCAAGAAGGATGCGGATAACCTGGAGAGGGTACAGCGAAGGGCAACTCGTATGGTCAAGGGCCTGCAGACCAAGCCCTACGAGGAGAGACTAGAGAAACTGGACCTTTTCAGCCTCCACAAGAGAAGGTTGAGAGGCGACCTTGTAGCTGCCTATAAGTTCATCACGGGGGCACAGAAGGGAATTGGTGAGGATTTATTCACCAAGGCGCCCCTGGGGGTTACAAGAAACAATGGCCACAAGCTAGCAGAGAGCAGATTTAGACTGGACATTAGGAAGAACTTCTTCACAGTTCAAGTGGCCAAGGTCTGGAACGGGCTCCCAAGGGAGGTGGTGCTCTCCCCTACCCTGGGGGTCTTCAAGAGGAGGTTAGACGAGTATCTAGCTGGGGTCATCTAGACCCAGCACTCTTTCCTGCTTATGCAGGGGGTCGGACTTGATGATCTATTGAGGTCCCTTCCGACCCTAACATCTATGTATCTATGAATCTATGTCTTCCCCTTTGGCCAGCACCAAATCTAGAGTGGCTTTACTCCTAGTCTGCCCCTCCACAGTCTGTGTCAAGAATAGGTCATCTATAGTCACCAAGAAGTTGATTGATCTGCTGGAGCTGGCTGAATGATCTAACCAACAGATGCCAGGGTAGTTGAAGTCACCTGTGACAATCAAGTCTTTAGTACTTGCTGCTAAGGCCAGTTCAATAAAACATGTCATCTCCCAAAAAATCACTACATGACTCTAACGCTACCTTTCCAAAACAGAACCTTCTCTCCTTCTACTCCTCCCATCCCCCATCACACACACACACATATATACAAACAGTATTTCCAAATTTCTGACTTTCAATCAGCTTTAATCCTCAGATTTCAGTTCTTGCCTGGTATCCTCTTATACTCAACTCATATCACATTATTTGCTGTGTAGAATCAGATAATTACATTGATCCCTGTACCATTGGATTTTGTTGCATAAAGCAGAATGTATAATAAGAATGAAGATTAAAGATCTTACACTAGCTAAGGTGATATTATAACTAAATATTCTAATTACATATGAAATATCACCACTTAACTGAAAGAATAAATTAATGTTTGTGAGGAAAACAGTTAGTTATCATGATATATATCATGACTATTTGGCACACATTATTTTTTCATAATTAATATTGGAAAAAAACTTCTTATGCTTGCTAACACCCCAGCACATGTATAGGTAAATACATCTTTAGAGACATTTTTTCCAGTTATTGAAACTGTATGAGAATTTGTGACTTGCTCAAGATTACAAAAGATAATATCTATGTACGGAATTATCTATGAAGATAATATCTATGTACGGTGCTCCTGGGTTCCAGTCCTGTGCTGAGGCTTTCTGTGGACAGAAGGAGAGCAGTAATCAGCAAGTAAGATAATGCTAGGGGTGAGTGAGTTGGCTCCAGGCTCTGATTCAGAAAGGGCTCTGGAATTGTAATCTTTGGGACACCTGTCCCACAGTATCAGTAGTCAGTGTGCAGGGAGTTTGTGCTGTGATGACAACAGCAGCAGCTGGTAGGCAGGAAGCACACAGCAGTAGCATTTAGGTTCTTTTAGTCTTCAATATTACGGAAGATATTCTGGTGCTGGGACTCCCTTCATCCTTGATCCCTGTTGCATGGGACACTTAGCACCTGAGATCTTAGTTACTTGAGATCCTAGTAAGTATTTCATGCTATATTGCAAGGTAGAGTGTTCTGGGCAGTGGAACAGTAATACTTACTAAGAACTCGACTCACCCTGGACAAGGCTGGAGCCAGCTGTGCCGCTCCCTGGACACTGGCTCCAGCATTAAGCACCGCAGTTCTCTCATTCACCTGTAAGAATGTGCAATCCTCCATAGCCAGAGCTTGCACCCACCACACCACTGGCCCAGCGCTGCCCAGACCAGTAGCACCTGCCCCTGGAATGTTGGGGAGAGCCTGTTATCTGCCACTGGTAGCGGGAGGAGGGGGCATGAGGAGTCAAGCCTAAGAAAGGGAGCCATTCCTCCCTCTGGATCAGCACTTACTGCTAGATCTGCAGGGTGAGCTGGGTCTCTGCCTCTGCAAGTCTTAAACTGGTTCAAGTGTAATGCTAGACTGGCATTTGCAATCACAGATGACTGATTGCCAGTCACCTGATTGTTGCTCCCAGCCCCTGTACTGCACTTAAGTCTTGAACTTGTATTATCTCTTTAGTACAGTCTGACCATAGCTGTGAATGTTAATACAATCTGGATATAGTCTTCTTGTGAAAAGGCGTAACATTGCTATTATATGATCACATATAGCATGTGTTTTACTGCTTGACCATCGAGATCCTCATGTCTTAAATGTAACACTCCCTAAGTGTAACATGTGATATGGCCCCTAGAATCCTTCTCACTCCATTCTGCTGCCATATTTTCTCACCTAGACAGATAAAATTGTGGGTGGAAGTATATTGAGTACAGGTGTGTGAACAGTTGCAAACAGAAGAGGACAAAATGTTTTGGGTCAGATATTTTGTTTTTGTAGATTTGGGTGATTTTCTTAATTTAAATTTTAAAATGAAGCATTTCCTTGTGTTGCTTCTTGTACAAATGTTGACTTTTTTGTCTCCAGTAGGTTTTGGCCAAAACTGTTTGTAAAATTAAGCTAGATTCACAAATAGTTTCAGATGACCAAAACTGCAAATTTTTCAGCCAAGTCTCTACCTAAAAATGTCACCCAACTCTGAACAGGTTCAAGCACTATTTCCTTCCCAACATGCTGCAGATGGTATAATGGAGAAGTGGAGACCCCCTATAAAGTCCTTTGGAATGAAAGGAGAGTGTAAATTAACAGTACAATGTAATTTGCATATAATAAATCAGTGGGATTTTGGCTTTTTATCTAGTTTCTTCTGTGACTGCAATTTTAATTAATTTAATTAATCCTTTCAGTCAACCATCCCCCTCATAAATTCTGTCTAATTGTTGCAGTCTTTCTTTCCTGGGATCAAATAATTTTGTTTTGACACCTCACCTAGATTAGAAAGAAAAACACGCCCTATTAGATTCTGTTAAAAATCCTTTGTGGATAGTGAAAGAAAAGGCATTCTTTAACAGCAATCTGGTATAAAAATTCATAATCAATTCATGCTGTAAAAATATAGTTTCATGTTTCTGTGTCTCTGAAGGCTTTTCTTTAATCCAAGTTAAGACTGAAAGTTAAATAACAGAAATATTGATTTAAGAAAGAATTCTGATTTAGTGTATACAAAACATTTTATTTAGTGAGTCGTAGGAAATCATAGGCTAATATTAGTCAGAAATTTAGATTATTTATGGAGTTCCTAAGAACCATTTCCCCTTTTCAACAGAGCAGGGACAAATATTTCTTCAGCAGAAATCAGCATTTGGATAAAGCTGACTTCCATGACCAGCTCCACATACTGCTGCTGCTTCTCTGTCAGGTAGATGCATCCTTTCCCCTGTACACTCCTGACACTTAAAACACTAAAAATGACTAAAAGATGTTTCCAAGCCATTTTTTCCTCCGGACTGAACCTAAGAAGAACAAATTGTTGGCTTTAACATCTTTAAGAAATTTCCACACAGATGCAGATTTCTAGTGCTTATTTATTTATTTTTCAATGTGATTAATTTGTTGTCGTGACAGAATAATTTGCTGTAAATATAACAATAAATAATATTTCTTCTTTCTTCTGAAGAATACTGGAGACTTTCAAGGCTTTCAGCCTGGTTACCCAGACTCGGAGTTCCAAATGCAGTTGTGCACTCCAATTGACTCCTATGCATTCAGTGCTTGCAGAAGTGCCCTGTGCTAGTTTAGGTGTCCATTTGCTCAGTTGTACACTCTTGGAATTATTTGCCTACCATTCAAATCCAGCCACTTCTTGTGTAACCTATCACAGATTTTCTAAAGTAATATACTAATATACAGTTGAACTAGCTTCTTTAAAAAAAGGTACATTAAAACATACTTCTAAATGATCCCAATGGGTCCAGAAATTTGGCAGCAGTGTTGCTCTATGTCTGGACCTGGCACACCCTGTTGGGCTGGCATGCAGAATTGCTCCACAGCTGGATCAGACTTGTGAACTGCAGGGTCAGATAGGTTGCACACCACTGATATAAAGGAATCTCCAAATCTGAAATAATTGTGTGAGAGCAGAACAAGAAATTATCCACAGACTGGGTAGTATTAACCTTGATCTCAGCAGGGACTATCAATCCTTCTCCCATTATCTGGACTAGTTTCTTTACTCTGGTGTCCTTCTGGGTGCTAACCGCCCCATTTCTCCTAACTGATCTAGTCAATCCTCTTAGTGGTCTTCTCTCCCCTTGGACCTTTCCCTTCTATAAAATGTTTTTTTTTTTTGCCTTTCTACCTTCTCCCTGATGTCTGTAGCAGGCATCTGGAGGCATTATTGTCCCTTTGGTAGGTGCTGTAGTTTGTCTTTTTATCTGATTCACTGATTTTAGACTAATAGGAAAGCTGGAGCAACTTACTATAAAAGGTGGTTAGGTAGAAATATAGGTGCCATTATATTCCTCTTGGCTTAAAGGATTAATTATTTAAACAGCTCCTCGCAAAGATGGTGTTTTATTTTTCAGTAGATCTCTGTGATGCTACTGCAGTGGTCCTTAACCTTTTAGCCTCACAGGACCCCTTGTTAGATTCAAGCCATCACTCAGAAAATGCCACTTTCCTTTACTAAAGTGAATATTCACTGAAGTGAATTTTCAATAAATATTCACTTTATTTTTTAACTACAGAAAAATAAAGAACAATTCTTTTGCTGCAAGGAACTCCAGAAAAACCTAAATAGATTAGAATGTTTTTTAACACTATAGATTCCTATTTGAAATCTCTAGGTTTATCTTATGAATCATGTTTGCTCACCTAACAGTGCTAACATGGTTTCACAGGGAATCCTTGGAAGGATCTCAAGGCACACAGTGTGTCACGACACCCTGGCTAAGAATTGCTGTGCCAGTGGGTAAGTCTATCCTGAGGGCTAGAAAAACTATAACTATAGTTATATAGTTATATATAAACTATATTGAACAGCATATAGGTTTTTTTACAGAAAGGTTCAAACTTCTGAATTATGTTGAAGCACTACTTTGCTCTCCATGAAAGTTGTAGGCATATCAATGACTTCTGACACTTGTAAATGTGGCTGTTTAAAACTTTTATGTTAATTTTGTCATTTTGTTAATTTATAGCATTAGACTTTACAGGCAATACTTTAATCCCTGATTCCTGAGTGATGCATAATTAAATTACCACTTATTCAGTAGGTAGACTCTTGGAAGCATAAAGTGCTTTTTTCATCACTTGGCCTTACATATTCTTACAGAACAGGCCTATTGGACCTGTTGCTAGAAAAACAACATGATATGAATGAAACATGACTTCTGAATTGAACAAAATAATTGTTCTTAAAAATGAAATGTGATTTGAGGCTATAGTTATGGAATCCTATGCAGCACATTTGACTTCGTAGAATTGGATGACTTGGAATATTGCTAATATGATCCTAGGTTTTTACTTCATAGGCAATCTCTTCCTTTTCAGCCATCATCATCACCCTAGTATGTTCATGGACATCTTTCAGCTCTATTTGCTAAGGTCTAAACATGGTTACTATATAGTAGAATTTTACCAATATGTATTAATGCTCTATTTCTTAGGACCAGTCTCCACATCAAAACGCCGCCACAAAAATGTGTACATCTTAAGTCTTGGGAGTGAGGCCAGAGATCCAGAACTTGATCCACTTGCTCCTCATTTAACTATGTACATGCTTTTTGGGTAGATGAGGGTAGGCCTACAGTAATATGCATACTTAAATATTTTGCTGGGTGACTCCATGACTATGGTGCCTGTCTTTCCTTTTTGTCTCCAGATGTATACTGGGCTTGGAGGTCTCTCATGAACATCAAGGTTGAAAAACACTGGTAAAATTGTGTGAAACTTTTCTACTAGTTGCACTGTAGTTTGTTCTATGAAGAAATAGAAGACATTTCTAATGCTGCAAATCTGGCAGTTATCAAAAGCATTAAAGAAAGCATCACTTAGAAAAAAAAAACAACAACTTTCCTTTTATGTTAATGCCAGATCAGCAGATACTTAAATTTCCATTTACATTGTTGTTTTACACAGTCCTGTTTTCTTACAGTCTTGTCTGGCAAGGAAAAGATAGTAAGGGAAAAAGCATTTAACATTTGCAAAAAGTTTTATATAGTCTCCTAAAAGCTGTTATGAACTGTAATCCTTACAATATACCACCTTTTTATGAGCTTTGAAATTTTAAAAAGTTCTTGTAATGATAAAAAGAATAAAATTTAGGGACTGTGTAATCCTTAGAAAGAATAAAAAAGGAAGGTGGTATAGATGATCAGAAACTAGTTAGCACTTTCCATGAGAAATTTGAAGTGTAACATTTCTACAAGGAACTTGAAATGAAAAACTTTATTCCTTGTATATCAGTCCTTCAACAAAAATGAAGAAACAGTCCTTCCAATAACCAAAAATGTTACTTTATATTTACAATTCCAGTTTTTATTGGAAAATGTTATCTCTTTATTTCAAAACTCCAAAGAAAAGATTTGTTTTGAGGAAAGAAGGCTCTGTTTCATCAGAAGGGGAAAAAAGAGTTTAAATTGAATTTTTCAATTGGCTGCTATATGTATTGACATACTGGAAAAAGAGAGGTCATGATTTATTGAAATATTCTCACCACTATGTCTAAAGGTACTTAGCGCAAGAATACCTATCATAGAGAGTCATAGAAGAGTAGGGATGGAAAGGACCTCCAGAGGTCATCTTGTCCACCCCCCTGCCTGAGGCAGGATCATCCCTATCCAAATAATTCCATACAAACCATAATCTAACTCTATGTAAGACTGCCATCAACCCTGTCATAACACAGTCGTAACACCCTAACCTGCCACAGGTAAAGAAGGGGAACCACAGCCACCAATGTCTTACTTCTATAAAGTGTTGTCATTATGCACTCAAGAGATCCCAGGTAGAGGGCCATGCCCCATGCTACTGAGGAAAGCAAATATCTCCACAGTCCATACCAATCTGACCATGGAGTAAAATTCCTTCTTGACCCCAAATATGGTGATCAGGCTGACCCTGAGCAGAGGGGCAAGACCGTCCAGCCAGGAACCTCTGGCTTTCATCCCAACAGGAGCTGTGACACACTCGGTCAAAGTCCCCAGCCTTGGTTGTAGCCAGCACCCAATGCCTCTGGGAAGGCTTAAAAATACCCCAACACATATAACAGAAAATGGAGAGGGGGAGCACCCAGCAAGGCCCAGAAGCGTGGAGAATACCAGTGGTAGAACGTACGCATAACTATGCCCAGATCATCCCTGACCAGTGGCTGTCCAACCTCTTCTTAACACCTGTAGTGATGAAAAGTCCACAAGTTCCCTAGGCAGCCTATTCCATTGCCTCACTATTTTAATAGTGAAGAAGTTTTTTCCTAATATCCAATCTAAACTTACACTGCTGCAACTTCAAGCCATTGGTCCGCAGCCTCCTCTTTGTAGCAAGAGAGAAAAGATGCTTTCCTTCCAAGTACTTGAAGACTGCTATCATGTCCCCTCTTAAGTGCCTTTTCCACAAGCTGAACATGCCTAGCACAAAGCCCTTGATCATCTTTATTACCTGCCTCTGGACTGTCTCTAACTTATCCATGTCCTTTTTCAAATGTGGAGCCCAAAACTGCACACGCTACGCCTGATGAGCCCTAACCAGTGCCAAGTAGAAAGTCAGTGTCACCTCCCATGTCTTGCACCTTTCCCCCAAGAGTTAGCTGTCTAACGTTGGGTTGCATGTCTTAAGTGAAAAAACCTGCACTGGAACAGAGGCAGGGAGTTCACAACTGGTGGCAGGGGTCTGTGTTCAGCACCAGTTCACCCAGGCTGAATACTTTCACAACATAGAGTGAGGACAGCATCCCATTATCAACATTACTTCCCTTCCCCTTGTGGACCAACAGTTACAGGTTTAACACTCTGACAAATTGACAGTAGCTTTTGGCCGAGCAGCAGGGGCAGGATATATGATAGTGGGCACATCTACACATGCATAGTAATGCGCAGCAATAAATTCTGGCATGATATATGCATATCATGCAGGGGTTCATTGCTCCCAGGTACTGTTTACCCTTGTGCCTGGGACTGCAGGACGTTTAGCTAGGTTGGAGCAGCCCTGGCTGGCTGGGGGCATGTGAGGACAGCCTGCCAGCCCAGAGCTGCTCTGACCCAGCTCAACGTGCTGCAAAGGAGCTGGCTAGGGCATGAGGGTGCTTCAGTGTGGGCCTAGTTGGTAGACAGCCCCCACACTGAAGCAGCCTCATACCCCAGTCAGCTCCGTCAGCTTCTACATGTGTTGCTGATTATGAAAAAAGTACACAGCAGGATAGTAGTTGAGTTTACAAGTACTAACCTGCTACAGAGTTGATTAGTTTCCCTGGAGCCTAATAGGGTCAGACATGTAGATGCCAAGACATTTACTGAGGAACTAATTAGGCAACTCTCCAGTAAATGTCTCATGTAGATGCACCCACTGCCAGCAGGACTCCATCCTGGCACTGTGCAGCTGGAGACATCATCCCTGTCTGAGCCCAGTGCTGTGGCAAATCAAACTAGAAAAATCTTTTTTTCTTTATTCTGCCTTCCCAAATCAAGGCACGTGTCTTATTTGGGGTGAGGTGAGAGTGCGGAAGAAGAGTTGTACAAATACATATAGTGTTTTTTTATTGTTTTACAAAGGCAAGTCTCAGATTTAACATTAATAATGTAATTACATTTTTTTTTAATTAGTGCTAAGCCCTTGATCATCTTTATTACCTGCCTCTGGACTGTCTCTAACTTCTCCACCTTTTTCAAATGTGGAACCCACAAAATGTGGGCAGCCTCAGTAAATGTTTTTTTTTAAATTTAGGGCCTCATATTTTCTATTGAAGTATGCAGTTATAATGCCAAGGCATACATCAGGGATAGTCAATATTATCCAACTGCAAGCTGGAATGACCTACCCCAGGTCAGAAATTTCTAAGGTGGGGTGTTTTCTAGGACCCAGATATCAACACTGCTTGCCCCCATGGCACAGGGAGAGTGCTTACACTTAAGTCCGTTGCTGCAAAAGTCCCCAAGTCCATGGGCTGGATCCAATCATTCCACAGACCATTAGGCTGCCAATCCCTGGTGTACATAGTCTGTCACACTTCTTTTCTTTCTCTATTTTTGTTTGTACTGCAAACAAACAATACATTTAGATTCCTCTTTATATATGAATAGTTTTTTTAATATCCTTATGGAAGGTGCTGTTGGGCATTTTTACACATGCATATGCCACAGCACCAGGCACTTTGAAAAGCACCTGGCGCTGCAGCACCTGCAGTTGTATATGCAGCAAAATGCACATCAGCATGCAGAAAATGGCAGCAGTCCACTTTTGAACTAAAACACCTCAAATTTGTTTTAGTTCAAAAGCACACTGCTGCCATTTTCTGCACACTGATGCACATTTCATCTCTGATAGCTGACCCTGTTATTTCATAAAATTTTGATTGGACCCCTCTTTGAAACTGTGGCCTGTTTAAAATGATGGGGAACAAAGCAATACACTTCTTAGGTTAATCCAGATGTACCCTCCATAGTTGTGTATCACCCAAAACCACAAGCTTTTTGGAGTTTTCGAGGTACTCCAATTACCAGGTATGTGGATGACATGCAATTTCAAGCAAATGTCATTAGCAACTTCATTCTTGGCCTGAATGCTATGTGCAAGTCAGGTTCAATTTGTGTTTTATATAAATATGGAACAATAAGAAGTCATGTGAATTTGTAAGCTACTGCTAGATTTGTTCTCTTCTGTATTTTAGACGCATGCAGTTAGCCATGTTAGAACTTCATAGATAGAACTAAAGTTTCAATTTTGGTGACTGGTAGGTCACTTAGTGAGAGATGACATACTACTATTTTCAAATAATACATATTTTTTAAACCAGCCAGATAATGCTTTATCCAGTACTTGGCTAGATAAAACTTTCAGATTTGACCATCAAAGATTTGTCTCATCTTCCCTTTGGAGTAAAGGAAACAACTTAATTTGAGATATTTAAAAATGAGATTGAACAAAGCATAGACATTATACAATAGTGAACATGAGCTGGTTTCACTTTGTCAACTTTGCTCTAATTCTCAGTTCCCAGCAAATGATATCTGACTTGGGTCACCCAAACCATAAAAGAGTTCTTAAACTGATAAATGTTTTAGTGTGTTTAATTTGTTTCCTCACATACGGATTTGTAACACTTCACTTAATATAAAATTAAAACTTTGGGTTTAATCTACAGTTCTTATGTCAGTGATGTTTCTTTCTTTCCATTACTGCATTGAATTAGCTTTCTAAAACAATGATACTGTGTAGACAGCTATCATTGTAATGTGTCTGAAGCATATCCCATTGGCTTATTACTTGAATCATTGCCTTGCACCTTGCACCTTGTTACAATGAATGCACTGTAGAAGATTAACATTCCTATACTATATTAGGTATGCATGGTGCAATACCAATGAGATACAGTGAACAAGATAAACATGATTAGGTTCATTAATATGTATGAACTAAATATTTGTTAACATTAAGTCTTGCTATGATCATGCTTCAAACTAATTGTATAGTTATCTGTGTCAGTAAGGACTGATAATACCAAATCAGGTTATTATTTTCTGCCTGGAAGAGATGGGATAAGGGGAAATAAAAGAAGAAAATTTAAAACTGGATACATTAGTAGCTGGGTGACTGTGTCACTTAAGAACAATTCAGCATATAGCTGGAGAGATATTTAATACAAAGAAAAAATAATTACTTAAATTGGTTGTTAGTATTTACAATAAAATAATGTTATCTAAAATTGTTCTATGATTATCTTTGTCACAATATATGATGGATGGGGAGAGATGTTCAGGTGTTGTAAAATGGCATTAAAGTCAATGTATTTTCTTCAGTTCCCATTAGCTGAGGATGTTGCCCATCATGTTGTGATATATTGCTACAATGTATCCATGAAATAGTAAATATCAGTTTCTTGGAACTATGATACAGCAATAACATACCTTACTTGAGAGGAATTTGATGAGACATGAGTCTTCCAAACTAATATTTGACTGTCAATACATGTAGCAAGTGACACATTCATTTTGAAACTATTTGTGATGGAAAACTGTATTTTTGATTAAAGGGAAACTTCTACCTAAAGTATTTGTCTTTCATGGAAAATCTGATTTTTTTTCATTGGGCACTTCATTATGGTCTTTGTCTCCTAATTCGTTTTAAGATGAAAATTTAAATTTTAAGGGAAGGCTAAGGTAGGTTGGTGGGTGGAGGAGGGAAAAAGCACATTTTCAGCCAGTTTGAATCAATTAGGTTAGTAAATTAATTTACTGTTCCAGGTTGGTTGGGTTTTGTTTTTTAAATCTTAGAACCTAAGAATCCTAATATTGGTTATTAAAGGAAATGAGATGAAAACTAAGATTACCAAGGAAGGACTGGGTGGTTTGGGGTACCTGTAATAGGATGAAAGAATTTTCTAAAGAGTAGGATTTTAGTCTAAACCTATCCCGAATTAGTAGATTCCATTTTATAACAATTTAGTGTCATATCTGAAATGAATGGATGATTTGAGACCAGTTTGACTAGAACATGTGTTTTTGACACAAACCATCATTACAAGTATTACTTTCAATTGGCAAAGAAACCAAGACTTGAATGAGCATGGAGACTGATCTCTGCTCTCATTCAAAATGTACCTTCCAAGGTATGTGACTGAGTTTTATTGGTAGAGCAGTGGCTCAAATGACTATTGTTACTAGCAGTGTCCTTTTTCAAGGACAGCAAAACAACAAAAAACTTTTTTGTGGTTTACAAACAATTCAATCTCCAGGAAGGTTAATTGTGCACATTAACGCTAACAGAATGTTAATTGAAAAGCAAATAAAACCCTTAGAAAAATCATATAAATAAATGTACAATGATCCAAAAGTACCTGGTGACAGCAAAAGCCTTGGAGACTGAAGTAAAGCAGGAGGAAATAAAAATCCTTTTTGTTGCATTATTGGGTATTTAGGGGGAACGGAGTGGCAAAAGAAACCCAGCTTCAGTACGTAATTTTACACTGAATGTGAACATGGCATTGACTGGAAATTAATTTGGTCTACCGTTGCATTTACACACAGAATCACAAAGCTCAAATTGGTAGTCTGGCCCAATTGTTTCTTCTGTCACTCTTACTTCAAACTATTTCTGGGCAAGTAAAATGGTTGCTTTGACGCTTTTGTGGACTGCAAGACTGCAAAAAATAAACTTAACATTCTACGATATTTCCATTGTTTATGAGCTTGATAATTACTTCTACTTAGCAAGGGCATTTCTCCTTTCAGGTGAAGGGAAAGAATGCTGGAAAGAAAGAGGGGCTCAGGATAACTTTGTCCTAGAAACTTGTCAAGGAAATAGTTTTCCAGCCTACTCGGGTCAGAAATTATAAGGCCTGTTTTTAATACCCTGCTCACAGTGGCAGAATATCACATAGTTATTTCTAGCATCTGTTTGTCATAAAGTGGGGTATACCCTGAAGAGAGAATCTTCATAAACATTGAGCACCAGAAATACTGTTCATATTAAATTGGACTACATGAATAATACAGAATTCATGAATTTAAATTATTACTGGCATTTGGAGAAAATGGCAGTATTTCAACCATTAAATAACAACTTTGCTTTATTTCTGGAAACAGAAAGTTATTAAGTTGTAAATCATATTAATGCCATGACTCGGAGGTATTCCTGAATCTCAAACCATTCAGACATATCTCACAAGTACTCTACTACACTTGTTTCCTCAAAAGTCTTCAGCTCACTTTCACATGACACTAAGAATATGCCTATACTTCCGTCACATTGCTCCTTGCTAAATTAACTTGTTGCAAAATAGCTTCCTCGGGGAGGTGATTCAAGCCATGTCTGCAGAATGCATGCCTGCTTCAGACCATAACAAGCATGCCCCACCTAATCACTTGTAAAGAAGAAGTATGCTGGTGCTCCCTCCCCTTGCACCACTGAGGCCTCCACCCAGATTGAACCCATGGTTCTGGGCTGTGAGGGTTGCCTGGCACAGCTGCCAGCAACTAGGAATGGGAGCAGGGTCACCCCCACCTCCAGGGTTTGCTCCTTAGTGAGATCCCTGGAGTGCCAGGTGACTGAACTCCAAGCCCAGGTAGGCAGGGTTCACGCCATCAGGGCCCGCAAGCAGGAGATTGATGACTACTACAATCAAGCTCTTCTCCAAAGAGATTTAATCAGCTTACTCCCCATGATCTCTGCATGATGTGTCCCCCATGCTTCTCCCATCCCACATCACATGGTCTATCCAAGGTTGGGGCCAGAGAAGGAGGCAGAGCTAGAGCTTCAGCAGCCACCTGTCCCAGGCTGGTACCCTTATCAAAGATGAGGTTTGTTTTCTCCTATTTTGAATGGGGGGAAAAAAACCTCATCTTGGATTTGAGTAAGTATGTTATTTTTTTTAACTACTTAGCCATATTTGAATAAACTAATTACATGTACAAAGTGGGTTTTTTTGGTTGGTTTTTTGTGTGTGGTTTTTTTGTTGTTTTTGGTTTTTTTACTAGCTAGGTCAAGGTCAGTGAATTAAAACAAATGCTGTCATTATTGAAAAATACTCTTAAGAAAGGGATGGGATAATTTAACTTTGAAACAAAGTACTTTTCGCGGGGGGGGGTGTTATTTTTTACCTATTTATTTATTTTTAGCAATCTAGTAATACCCAAACATCAAGTGATTCTGATATTTCCTAGCCAAGAGACAAACCAATAAGTAGTTTTTGTTCCATACTTGATTGTAGATAGTTCTTTACCAATTTCATCTAAGGAAAACTGTGTTCAATTCCCTTTCCTCTTGTGCTAGAGGAATTGCTACAGAGAGACTTCCATACTTACTGGAGAGCTTTTTTAAAAACTATATAGATAGTTTAATTGTGTTTAGCTCATGGATGACCTGGAATGGTCCTCAGCAAGTGAAATAGAAAGGAAAAGCAAGAAGCTATTCGGATCACATTGCCAGGAGAGCATTTTACCTTTACTTCATGAACAGTTTTGCTACTTTATTATGCAGGTCACTTGCAAAATAGCAGGTGTCTGTCCCTTTCTTTTTGTAGTTAGAAACTCAACTTAAAACAAATACATTGTATTTGTAAAACATTGAGAGTATGTACAGACAGTCAAAAAGCCTGAGGCTGAATCGATTCAATCTTTGCAGACTAGTCTAAACTATGTAGATTGAACTAATAAGCAAGTGAATAGACATTCACTTTTGAAATGCAACCACATGCCTGTAGTGGCCTGGGAGAGAAGCTAAGGGATGCTAGAGCATGCCTCCCTGCTCAGCTGGAGCACACAACTTGGGCCAAGCTTTCCTGCACAATGTACAATGTCAAAGGCAGAAACAGGACTCTAAGAGCCTCAGTGTGCTCAAATCAAGGTAGAGTAACTGAAACATGAAGTTGAAGTTCTGGTAGAAGTACCTTTTTAAGAAAATCTATCAAATTGATAGAAAATAAGAAACATACCTATTTTTAAGAAGGGGAAAAAGTGATGAGAGCAACAACAGGCTTATTAAATGGACACATTTTTAAGTGAAAAAATGAATATAGTACCACTAGGGAATTGTCAGTTAAGCTGTAGAAAATGGAGATTAGTACAAGAATTGTGAGGTGCATAAGGGATTGGTTAAAAGAGAGAGACAACAGTGGTTTGGGTGAGGTGAAAATGGGGAATTATATGGCTTTAGGCAGATTCTTAGTGCAGTTCCTCAAAAAAATGAACCGTGGGGTTGATTTTCATTTAGTATCTTCATTAATGACCATGGCACAGAAAAGTAGACTGTGGTAATGGAATTTGGTGATGATACAAAGTTGGGAGGATTGTCAGTACGTAGGATCTTTGGGATAGTATAATGGACAGCCTTTAGGACAATATCATAGTGCAATGAAATTCTACAGAGTGCTAATGGTATGCATTTAGGGATGAACAGAATTTCTGCTATGAACTGGGAACTCTTTAGTGAGGAGCAACTGAGGAAGGGAATATCTGGGTGTACTAGCTGATCACAAGATGAATATGAGCCGTTAATGCAAAGAAGCTGTGAAAAAAGGCAAATGACCCTAGAGTGTATTAGAGATGGGGATGTATCTACACTATTATAGCAGATACTGAACATTCATCTGAATATCGTGTACAGTTCTGTTCATCCATGTCCAAGAGAGAGTCATTCAAACAAAATGGTTGCAGAAAAAGATTATTAATATGAAGAGCAGAATGGAAAACCTATGATACAAGAGAAGGCTTAAAGTCTTGGCTTATTTAGGTCAGCAAAATGTAAATGGAGAAAGAGAAAATTGATGTCTGTACGTATATTGGAAGTAAATGTCAGAATGTCTTAAGAGTTTTGTATATTCCAGTGTAACAGCAAAAATGAATGTTTATAAAATGTGCATGAATACATTTAGGCTGGGGGTTAGAGAAAGGTTTTTTGTGATAGCAGTGAGGTTCTGGAAAACAAACTACTGGGGGGGGGAGGGGTGGAAGGAGGCAATCCCCTGCCTCCTCCCCCCCCCGCCAAGTTAATTTCATGGTGGAGCTTTATAAGGTGATAAAAGGGACTATATGATGTGGCTGCATGTGGATAGAAGAGTGCAGGACTCAGTGACCCAGGGGGGTCCCTTTCAATGCTGTTTTCCCATGTAATAAGTGAGAATTAAACATGTTATAAAAGTGATTTCATGGAAATTCTTAGATGCTTTTCAAAAACACTTAAGGAATTTCAATGGGAATTGAGCTCCACAATTCCCAAGACACTTTTGACTGTCTGTCACCAGAATTTTTATCTCAAAAACCTTTTACAAACATTATCTACATGAACACTGAGGGCTTGAACCTGAAAAGTGCTGAGTGACTCCTGAGAGATGCTGAGCCCTCTTGACTCCCAGTGAAGGTTAACATGTATGTATTTATAATAAAGCTTCCTGAGTGCAAGACTGGCATCTTTGCAACAAATGGCAACATTCTGACTTTCAGGAATATGATTTTCTTTTTATTTAACTTTTTTAAAGCTGGAGGATTTTTTTTTTCCCCAGAGAAGTATTCATACTCCACTTTCTTATGGCATGCTTACATAACAGATTAGGTTCTCTGTTTTAGCTGCCAAGAAGAGTCCCTCCCCTCCTCTCCTTATACATATAAGATAACTTGAGGTAAAAAAAAAACAGTGAAGAGAAGTTTTACTTTAGGTATAGTAAGCCTTATACTTCCAGCAGTGAAACTTGCTTGAATGTATATAATCTTGACTTAATATATCAACATAGATTTATTTATAATTATGGTGACAATTAACCAGTGGTTAATCTGTTTTAAGTGGTAGCATATTCTCTACATGTTAGTTACTGCATCAAATTGATTTCTTTCATATGCATGTTTTAAATAAAAGAAAAAATGTCCTGAAACAACAATAGAGTTTAGAATATGCAGAGGGAAAAGTTGAAGATGGAGAAAAAAACCTTAAAAGCTGGATCAGTTGGCTAGTCAAATCCAAAGAGTAGAAAGAAACCCATAGTTTATAAGATAAAGAATTCCCAAATTTATCCATTGCCTTTGGCTTTCTTGTGCCACTTTGCATTTAACTTGCTTTCACCAAAAAATGAGCATTTTAATAAGCACATACAATAAAGTCATTAATGGCAATTACTCCAAGTAAAATAGCATTTTTATCACAGCTGTTATAAAACTACATAATTTTTAATTATGTAAAATCTCTAATGCCTTGGTAATTTGATCTTGCATTACCTTATTTGTCCATGAGAGCTGGTTCTATATTAGTAATGTTATTGAAATTACTAAAAACTGTTACTGGGCTTTAAAGATTTATTGTCATTTTAGCAAAGTGGCTTTTATTTCTGCTTATATGCTAAAAGCTTGGCAGAACACTAACAATCCACATACTAATGACTGGTCTGGTTCTGTGCCAAGAGAACAGTGAAAGCCACCAGTAGAAGGGAACACCTGAAGCCTAAAGGGCAAATTCACCCTTGATGTAACTCTTTTGGCTAAGTGAAGTTGTACCAGAAACTATTTATTTCCTCTTGTGTGTGTGCTGTTATAAACAAACCTCATTTAAGGGTAAATATGTGTGCTTTCAGTTGGCACAGTCAGCCATGTTGGCTGCAAAAGGAGATGCAAGTGTTGAGCTGTGTTTTAAAAGTCATAAAGGGTGTGTGTTTCAGTCATGTTAGCTTAAATGAGTGTACTGTAATTTCAATTCATATTCCAATAGATGGTGGTGGCAAACTTGTCTGGCCTCACAGGTGAGATGAGTGGTGTGGGATCAGTCCACGAGGTGGATGAATAGTGCAGAGCTGGCCCTGAGGACTAGACTGGGCCTATAGACCTCCCTCCTTGTAACCCAGGCCCCAGGGATGAAGAAGTCTAGCATCCTAGTCACTTGGCTGCTTCTGTGGGAACAAGCCCATAGCATTGGGCTTCTTCCTGTGGTATTGTTGGGGCTCCCATGCCCAGGCTCTAATTGGAGCACTTGGCTACAGCTGTAGGTATGTTTCCCCCTCATTGAAACTGTAGGCCAGATGATCCAGATATGGCAGAAATTGCTTGAGTTTTTTTTGGGGGGTTGTCTCTTCCCTACCTCCCCCCACCCCACGCCCCTGGGTGCTGAGAGGTACTTTTAGGCTAGAGATAGACATTACACATAAACCAGTTTAAGTGATCAGAAACTGGTTTAAACCTGTAACAGCATGAGTGACTGTTGCCTCTGGAATCTGGTGGGGCACCCACAGAAGCCACCATCCCTGTTGGGGGGGCACCAGCCCTACCGACAGCATCAGTATCGGCCATCGGGGTGGCACTGGCCCCATTGGGGGGGGGGGGGCATGTGCACCTCCGTGCACTCCCTAACAGTTGCCTATGTATAATAGAACAGACATTCAGTGCATATAAACCAGTTTGAAACTGGCTGAACTGATTTGAGATAAACCTCGCTGAATGTAGCATAAGTCTTAACTGATTTGTCTTAAACCGGTTTATGCAATGTCTGTCCCAGACCCCTTGCTGGTTTAAGTTTAAATCGGACTCCCCCAGCATCCTGGCATGCTCTCTGGGCTGGGTGCAGCTCTGCTTCAGTGAGCTGGGCTGGCCCCTCCCCTCTGCCCTCTAGCCAGAGCAGGGCCATGGCCCCTGAGGCAAATTCTTCCATCTGTCCCCTCTTCCCACCTCCTCTCTCCACCTGCAAACCCTGGGGACCACAGCTGGGTTTTGCCAATCCAGCCGCAGCTCCACGGCTTGCCTGCAGCCAGGCAGGGGTGGAGTTAATTCCTTCCTCTTCCCCTCTCTCCCTGGGAACCCCTAAGAGTTTGGCTGCAGTCTCTATGACTTGCCTACAGCCAGGCAGGGATGCACCTGTGAGCCCAGAGCTAAGACCTGCAGGACCAGACTGAGGTGGAAAGTGTTGGCAAAGACCTGGCAATCATCACATGTGCTGGAGTTAAGGGAAGATGAAGACAGCTTCACCAAAAAATGAAGAGAGCTACATTTACATTATAAAGCAGAATATGTAAAAGCTGGGAATACCTAAACGAAGCCTTTCTGAATGCCTGGCTGTAAGGAACTTTTTTGCAGATTTTACAAAAATCTATTTTTTATTTTTTTTTTGCAATTTCTCAGTTGGTCTAAAAAATGGTATAATTTCTGAACCAAGAGTTCTAGATTTTTGCATTTCTTTTTGTCTCAGACCAACAGGGCTACCAAATACATCCCTGAAACATGGAAGATGTTGAATTTTAGATCATTTTGGATTCTCTTCAGCCGAAGAGAAGCAATCTTGCTGGATCTGCACAACAAAGAGCAACCTCACAAAGACACTCACAAAGACACTCTCATGGACCCAGAGGGACATACTTCCAGTTTCTGCTTCCTCTGTGCAAAAATGAAGTTTATTTCCTACATATGGGGACTTTTTACCATCTTGAACTTTCCCTAAGCCTGATGAAGGGAGTGTGAGCCTGAAAGCTTGCAGAAAAAAAATATTTTTTTTGTAATTTCTCAGTTGGTCTAATAAAAGGTATCATTTCTGAACCAGGAGTTCTAGATTTTTGCATTTCTTTTTGTCTCAGACCAACATGGCTACCAAATACATCCCTGTCTTCCTGGTTTACATTGTAAGTTAGACTAAGTTGTGTGTGCTGTGTTTTATTGGGCTGCATCTTAGCTTAGGCAAAGATTTTTGGTAGTTCCATGTTGTATGCCCTGCAAATTACTGTGTTCAATACATGCTTGCTTCAGAGAAAGGACTTTTTCCCCTTCCCCACTCCTCAGTCTGGCAGCAGCTGACCCTTTCCTCCCCTCACCCCCTCCCAGGCTATTGGCTGGCATCCCATGTGTCCTGCTAGCCCCAGCTGGTGCCTGGCCATGCTCCCTCTGCTCCAGCAGGGCAGAGCAAGCACCTTGGAGAGCATCTCTCTTCCCTTCCCTTTGGCAGTGGCTGGCAGACATGCTCTAGCACCCCCCAGCTTCTAGCTTGAGCCACTGGAGGTATATGGCTGCATTTTCTGATTTAACAGAGAATGTCTGTCCAGTTATGAATCAGTTTAAGCTGCACAGCTTAAACTAGCCTGCAAAGAATGAATCAATTCAGGCTCAGGCTTTTTGAATGTCTGTCCCTAGCCTTAGTGATGTATGTGTGTCTGTTTAACCTAGTGATCGATATGAAATTTGTAGGCAAGGCTGTATAAAATACTTTATGTTAGTTTATAGGCTTAATAATCTTTGCGAGTAAGAATTTACATTTAACCTAATGTTTGAATCCAGTTTTCTCAAATCTTCTCATCTGGTGGAAAAAAAAAAATATTACTATTGCACCTATCTCCCTAGGAATGTAAAAGACCATGATGTGTGTGAGATCCTTTACTGAGGACAGAATTCAAAGGACAGGATTTATTTTTTAATATGAATTCTTTGAAATCTCTTGGGCACTTTGAATACAGTTAGGGTTTTTCAAAGTATTAAACAACCAATCTGTAAGTACTTAGAGGATAACAAGATGATAAGAGAAAGAAGATATGGATTTGTCAAGAATAAATCATGTCAAACCAATCTAATTTCCTTGTTGAGAAGGTAGCTACTGGGTAGAAAGGAAGAAGCCACGTGATATATTTTGACACCATCCCATATGATTGTTTCATAAGCAAACTAGGGAAAATATTGTCTAGGTGAAAATCAGTCAAGTGGTACAAATGGTTGAAAAGCCATACTCAGAGTTTTTTGCTATGAGACCAGAAGCATGTAGGAAGTGGAGCCCCACAAGGATCAGTCCCAGTATTTTTTTCAAGAAGAGCTTGGAGGTTGGAATACAAAAAAGAGTGCAGTTATAAAATTTGCAAATGATACCAAGCTGGGAAGAGATTCAAGCTCTTTGGAGGATAGGATTAGAATTCAAAATGATCATGATAAATTTGAGGAAGGGTTGGAAATCAGTCAGATGAAATTCAGTAAAGACAAATATTGTTATACTTGGGAAGGAGAAATGGGGACTATCTGGCTAGGGGGCAATGCGGTAGATCAAAAACTGAATAGGAGTAATTAATGTGATGCCATTGCAGAAGTGGCAAGGTATATGCTTTTAAACGAGTCAAATTTCCTATGGATAATTTCAGTGTCATCAGATTGCTAGTGACTCTGAGAACCCTATCACACAGACAAATGGCAAAACAGCTTTATACTTGTATTGTCAAAGAAACTGGTCAACCTATTGGTAGTATAGAAAGTGGCTATATGAAGGTATTTTGCCATGTATGAATAGTAGCATCATATGTAAAGTAGTAGCATCATATGAACACTTGAATGGAATATCCCAGGGAAACCTCAGCTGCTGCACAGGAGAAAAGACTGTGATCGCAAAGTGGAACCCCTTGAATAGGTTTAAATCTATCTTAGTTTAGGGAAATTTTACCCAGGTTCTACTTAAAGGTAACTTTTTCCTTGTACATCTGTTTATTTTGAATGCAGTTGCTCTAAGGTTATTATCTCCAAGCTTCTGCCTCAGTATTCATTGTTTAGGTGCAGCTCCATTCATGTAGCCATGACTTAAGACCTAAGAGATTATTATTCTGCTGTACTCAGTGCCTGCAATGCCTCAGCTGGAGCACTGAGTTCATCTTGGACACTCCACTTTAAGAAAGTTTTAGAAAAAATAGGAGAGAGTCCAGAAGATAAAAGTGAAATTGATGTGTGGTTTAGAAAACATAACCTATAAAGAAAGATTTAAAAATTTGGGTTTGCTTAATCTAGGAAAGAGAAACAGTAAGGTATGAAGGGATGTAAAAGCCTTCAAATATTTAAAATGTTACACTGATTTGTTTTATTTATAGTGTGGACAGAACAAAAAGTAATGAGCAGCAGTGATTCAGGAGGTTTTTAATAATAAATTAGAAATGCAACTGCCAGGGATGACCTAAGTCTAGCTGATCATGGCATAGACCAGGGGTAGATGACCTATAAAGATCCCTTCTGCTCCTACAGTTGCTATGAAATCATGAGTTCAAGTCTATATTAAATTCTATTTTCCCATGTGTTGGACAAACTGGTACAAAAATGACTTTTTCCTTATTCTGACCAAGAAATGTGTTATTCTACATGGCCCACCATTGTATAGTTTGATATCTTATAGCACTCTTAAACTTTTTGTTTTGAGAAGTTCATAAAAATAATTGAAGATCACCAATTATTTTCTATTTTTAATTAGAGCCCATGGGTTTTTTTCCAACCTATCATTCCAAGTAATGATTATATGTTTTATTTAATCCTGTTTTTTTTCTGTCTAATATGAAATCTGTTATGTGCCTCAGGATTACAAAACTTTCCCAGAAGCTAGATGGGGTCCAGTTTGTACCCTGTAAATAATATTTTTTTCCCTATAAGAAGCTGTTTTCCCTATGGCCTCTTTGAATTTGTTTTTCATTCTACCTTTATTTTAACTCTTTCTTTCTCCATTTTTTGGAGCCTGTAACCACAAGACAAACCCATAGCTATTGAAATACTAGTCACGGTTCTGAATTGGTCACATTCAGGACAGTTTCATAGATTCATAGATGTTAGGGTCGGAAGGGACCTCAATAGATCATCGAGTCCGACCCCCTGCATAAGCAGGAAAGAGTGCTGGGTCTAGATGACCCCAGCTAGATACTCATCTAACCTCCTCTTGAAGACCCCCAGGGTAGGGGAGAGCACCACCTCCCTTGGGAGCCCGTTCCAGACCTTGGCCACTCGAACTGTGAAGAAGTTCTTCCTAATGTCCAATCTAAATCTGCTCTCTGCTAGCTTGTGGCCATTGTTTCTTGTAACCCCCGGGGGCGCCTTGGTGAATAAATACTCACCAATTCCCTTCTGTGCCCCCGTGATGAACTTAAAGGCAGCCACAAGGTCGCCTCTCAACCTTCTCTTGCGGAGGCTGAAAAGGTCCAGTTTCTCTAGTCTCTCCTCGTAGGGCTTGGTCTGCAGGCCCTTGACCATACGAGTTGCCCTTCTCTGGTCCCTCTCCAGGTTATCCGCATCCTTCTTGAAGTGTGGTGCCCAGAATTGCATGCAGTACTCCAACTGCGGTCTGACCAGTGCCCTATAGAGGGGAAGTATCACCTCCCTGGACCTATTCGTCATGCATCTCCTGATGCATGATAAAGTGCCATTGGCTTTACTGATGGCTTCGTCACACTGCCGGCTCATGTTCATCTTGGAGTCCACTAGGACTCCAAGATCCCTTTCCACCTCTGTGCCACCCAGCAGGTCATTCCCTAGGCTGTAGGTGTGCTAGACATGTTTCCTCCCTAGGTGCAGCACTTTGCATTTCTCCTTGTTGAACTGCATCCTGTTGTTTTCTGACCACTTGTCCAACCTATCCAGGTCTGCCTGCAGCTGTTCCCTGCCCTCCGGAGTGTCCACTTCTCCCCATAGCTTTGTGTCATCTGCAAACTTGGACAGAGTACATTTGACTCCCTCGTCCAAGTCACTGATGAAGACATTAAAGAGTATCGGTCCAAGGACCAAGCCCTGCGGGACCCCACTGCCCACACCCTTCCAGGTCGAGACTGACCCATCCACCACGACTCTTTGGGTGTGACCCTCTAGCCAATTCGCCACCCACCAGACTGTGTAGTCATCCACATCACAGCCTCTTAACTTGTTCACCAGTATGGGGTGGGATACCGTATCGAAAGCCTTCCTGAAGTCTAAGTATACGACATCCACCCCTCCTCCTGTGTCCAGGCATTTCATAACCTGGTCATAGAAAGAGACTAGATTGGTCAGTCACGATATGCCTGCCACAAACCCGTGCTGGTTTCCCCTCAGAATAATTTGCCCTGCCGGGCTCTCACAAATGTGAGCCTTGATAATTTTTTCAAAGACTTTACCAAGGATGGAGGTGAGACTGACTGGCCTATAGTTGCCCGGGTCCTCCTTCCTCCCCTTTTTGAAAATGGGGACCACGTTAGCCCTTTTCCTGTCCTCCGGGACTTGGCCCGTGCACCACGAGAGTTCAAGTATTCCTGCCAGTGGCTCTGCAATGATGTCGGCCAGTGCCTTCAGCACCCTCGGATGGAACTCATCTGGTCCTGCCGACTTAAAGGCATCCAGTTCTTCCAAGTGACTCTGCACCACCTCAGGATCCACATATGGAAGTCTGGTGCCTTGCTGCTGCCTCTCTACAACCCCAGTGAGAGACTTGTTGTGCCCCTCACTTAGGAACACTGAGGCAAAGAACTCGTTGAGGAGTTCAGCCTTGTCCCCCCTATCTGTCACCAATTGTTTCTGCCCATTTAGCAGCGGTCCTATTCCTCCCTGGGCCTTCCTTTTACTCCCAATATATCTAAAAAAACAATTTCTTGTTGGCTTTTACTTGGGTTGCCATCCTCAGGTCCATGGTAGCTTTGGCCCGCCTAACTGCCTCCCTACAAGCACGAGCAGAGGAGGTATATTCATCTTTAGTGATCTCACCCTGTTTCCACTTTTTATGTGCTCCCCTTTTGTCCCTTAGGCTGCCCTGGATTTCTCTGGTCAGCCATGGAAGCCTCCTGGCCCCTTTCCCTTTTTTGCCTCGCTCGGGGATCGTCTTGCTTTGTGCCCAAAGGATCGTTTCCTTTAGGCACAGCCACCTTTCTTGGGCTCCCATCCCTTCAAAACTCCTACTCTGCAGTGCGTCCTTGACTAATCGCCTGAGTGCATTGAGATCAGCTTTCCTAAAGTCTAGCACTTTCACCCTACTAGTTACCTTACCCACTCGACGTCTTATGTTGAATTCTATTATTAGGTGATCACTGTCTCCCAAATGGCTACCGATCTGGAGGTCCCCTATCATGTCATCCCCTGTTGCCAATACCAGATCCAGTATGGCATTCCCCCTAGTGGGACCATGTACCTCCTGTGTCAGGTGGAGGTCCTGTACACAGGTTAGAAACCTGCGTGAGCGATGGGAACTTGCTGTCTACGTCTCCCAGCAGATGTCCGGGTAGTTTAGGTCCCCCATGACTACCGCCTCTTTAGCTTTTATGGTCTCCCGAGAGTTGCCTCAGGAGCCCCGCATCTATTTCTTCCCCTTGGTGTGGGGGTCTGTAGCAGACCCCTACCACCAAATCCCTTTCTCCTTGCCCCCCATGTAGCCTAACCCACAATCCTTCTACTTCCTCAACCTTGGATTCTGTCTTGATGAGGGTTGATGTATATTGCTCACTGACATGAAGTGCAACCCCCCCCCCCCTTTCTTCCCCGACCTGTCCTTTCTGTACAATCTATAGCCCTCAATATGTACCGCCCAGTCATGGGATGAATCCCACCAGGTCTCTGTTAGCCCCACTAAGTCATAGGTGTTTAGTGCAAGCAGGAGCGCTAGTTCATCCTGTTTGTTCCCCATGCTCCTAGCATTAGTATATAGGCACTTGAGCCCTGCGTTTCATATCATTCAAAGTAAGTTTGCCTAGTTCTAATTGAAATACACTAGTCACATGTCTGAGAATAAAATGATATATTATCCTTGCTTTATAGGATCATAGGATTATAGGAAAATAGGGTGAGAAGGGACTTTGAAAGGTCATCTAATAAAGACCCCTGCTTAAGGCAGGATCATCCCCAACTAAAACCATCCCAAAGTCTATCCAAGTTGGTCTTGAAAATTTCAAAGGATTACACAATTTCTCTAGGTAACCTGTTTGAGTACTGGACTACACTAATAGTCAGAAAGCTCCCCCTAATCCCCAACCTAAATTTCCTCTGCAGCAGCTTGATGCCTTTTCTCCCAGTCCTGTCCCTTATGGCCACATTGCAAAGCTCATCTCTTTCCTCTCTGTTATCTTTCATGTATTAGAAGACTGTTATCAAATCCCAACCCCCATAGTCTTGTTTTCCCCAAACTAATAACCCTAGTTCTTTCAGCCTTTCCTTATAAGTCTTGCCTCTCAGGCCCCTAATAATTTTTGCCGCTCTCTTCAATCTGTCTACATCATTTACTGAAGTGTGGGACTAAAACAGTACGTAGTATTCCAGGTGAGGCCTCACTAAGTACAGAGTAGAGCAGAAAAATCACTTTCCATGGTTTTGCAAGTGACACTCCTGTTAATACAAACTATTATGCTGTTGGCCTTTTTTTGCAACAGAGAGCACACTGTTGGCTTATATTCATATTATGGTCTACTGTATCTCTCAGGTCCTTCTATGTAGTACTGCAGCCTAGCCAGTCATTCCCCTGTCTATATTTGTCTGTGCAAGTTCAGAACTTTGAAATTGTTGTAACTGAATTTCATCTGATTGATTGTGGACCATATCTCCAGTCTATCCAGGTCATTCTGGATCTGACCCTGTGCTCCAGAGTGTCTGCAGCTCCACCCAGCTTGGTGTCATCTTCAAATTTGCTAAATGTGCACTGAATCCCATTGTCCAAGTCAGTAATGAAGATATTGACCAATACTAGACCCAGGACAGACCCCTGGAAAACCTTACTTGATACCTCCTCCCAACTAGACATTGAGCCATTGCTAAATACTCATTTAGCATGATGTTCCAACCACTTAGGTATCCACCTTATGTTACTTTCATCTAGTCTATTTCCACAGCTTGTTCTTGAGAATGTCATGGGAGACAGTGTCAAAAATCTTGCTAAAGTCAAGGTATATCACACCCACTGCTCTCCCCACCCCCTTCACCCTGTCCACAAATCCTATCACCTTTTCAAAGACGGAAATCAGGCTGGTCAAGCAAGACTAGCTTGTGGTGAATCCATGCTGGCTGTTCCTGATCACCTTTTTCTCTTCTAGATGCTTCACAAAATATTTTTAAGGACCTGTTCCATCTTTCTAGGTATCAAGATTAGGCTGACTGATAATTCCACAGATCCTCCTCCTTCCATTCCTTAAAGATAAGCACTATATGCCCTTTTCCAATCACCCAGGACCTCACTGGACCTCCATGATTTTAATTAAATAGCTAATGGCTCTGAAATCACCTCATCCAATTCTTCCAGTACCCTAAGATGCATCTCATCCAGCCCTGCCAATTTCAAAGTATTTAGCTTCACAAATTAATCCCTATATTCTTCTTCTGCTAGTTTAGGCTGTTTGTCTTCTTCCCTATCTTTGCTGCCAAATGAACTTGTCATTTGGTAGCTATCCCTATATATGAACACTGAAGCAAAAAAGGCATTAAATACTTCATTCCTGTGGATCATCCATAACGTGGTTGCCCTCTGCATTCTGTAAAGGGCCTATGGTTTCTTTGGTTGTCTTCTTACTTTTGACATACTTGTAGAATCCCTTTTTATTTCCTTTTATGTCCTTTGCCATTTGCATGTGAAATCATACCTTGGCCTTCCTAATTTTCTCCCTGCATGCCTGTGCAGTGGTCTTATACTCTTCCCCAGTACTATGACCAAGTTTAATTCATTATAGAATTGCTTTTTTAATTTCAACTCTTTAAAAAATTGCTGTCTAGCCAGTAGGCCTGTGCGAGTAGGCAGCTATTTGATCTGGCTTTGGATCCAGCCACTTCAGATGCCAGGGATCTGATCCAGAGCTCCAGACCGGGTTCCTGCTTGGATCTGGCCGAAGCCGCTTCAGAGCCGCCTCAGAGATTCGACCATAGGATATGATAGGGAATCAATGAAATATCTATAACTTTGTTGTTTTTTGTCTGCTTTGGATGAAACTTGCCAGAGTGGTAGCTTCTGCTGAGAGCATGAAGTTTGCCAAGTTTCAAGATGATCAGTGCAGGGGTTCGGGGGAACTGCACCCCACATTCTTGAAAGCAAAACTCATGTCACATATATGTGGTACACCACAGGGGAGTCAAAATTGCATGGGTGGTGGCCCCTGGTAAGGCCACAAAGCCTGCCAGGTTTCAAGGTGATAGGTGCAGGGGTTTGGGGGAAACTGCACCTCAAGCTGCGGACAAGCAAAACTCGTGACATGGGTGACACTGTGTGTGTTAAGGTGCATCAGGGTGAAAGCTGCAGGGATGGTAGCCCTTGCTGTGGCCACAAAGCCGGCCAGCTGTCAAGGAGATAGGTGCGAGGAGGGGGGGCGGTTCTGGGGCCCTGCAGTTCCATGAGTTTTGCTTGTCTGCAGCTTGAGGTACAGTTCCCCTCAAGCCCCTGCACCTATCTCCTTGAAACTTGGCAGGCTTTGTGGCCTCACCAGGGGCTACTACCCCTGCAGTTTTCACCCCCCTGTGATATAACACATAAACGTGACATAAGTTTTGCTTTCAAGAATTTGGGGTGCAGTTCCCCCCAAACCCTATACCTATCTTCTTAAAGCTTGGCAGACTTCATGCTCTCAGCAGAGGCTATCACTCCTGCAAGTTTCATCCAAATCAGACAAAAAACAACAAAACTGTAGATATTTGATTGACTCCCCATTATACCCTATGGCCAGATCTCTGAGGTGGCCCCGAAGCTTTTCCAAAGCAGTTCCGAAGCTCTGAACCACTTCAGAAAGCCTAAAGAAGCCAGCACTTCAATCCAGACATGCTGCTTTGGACACCGCAGTATCCAAAGCTTCTCCGAATCCGAAGCACAGTCTGAAGCCTTGCACAGCCCTACTAGCCAGGCTCGCCTCCTGTTGCACTTTACATTCTTCCATCACATCAAGATAACTTGTTCCAAAAGAGCCAGCTCTCTTGGATTCCTTTTCCCCTCAGACTTACTTCCCAGGGAATACTGCCCACCAGTTCCCTGAGTTTGCTAAAGTTTGATATTCTGAACTCCAATGCCTTTATTCCTCTTCTCTCCTTCCTTCCTTCTCTTAGTATCTTGAACTCAACCATTTTGTGGTCACTGTTACCCAACTTATCTTTCACCTTCACGCTCTCAACCAATTCTTCCCTGTTTGTGAGCAGCAACTCAAGAAGAGCTTCTCTGCTATGGGACTATCTACCATCTGTGTCAAAAATTAACTCCAAAACATTCCAAGAATTTTCTGAACAGCAGTTTTCTTTTCAGCAGTTGTCCTGATAAGTAGAGTTGGCCATGAGAATGAAGTCCTGCAATTTGGAAGTATTTATCAGTTGTTTAAAGAATGCCCCATCCACCACCTCCTCCTGATTTGGTGGTGTAACAGGGAGCCCTGGCCCTGTTACTGAAAGGTGGAAGGGCAGGGTCTTTGTAGCTTGGGCACAGGCAACCAGCAGGCTAGAGGTTAGGAAACAGCCCTGTGGGCAGGTCATGACCAGAATAGAACTTAGGCTTGAACTATATGGGCACTTTTACACATGCTTCAGGTATAGGGAAGGGTAGTGCTTTAATAAGAGCATCTCTGAAAGCTGCTCTAATTAAAACACCACAGCATCTCATGTATCAGTATCCCTGTGCTTCAAAATGGCAGTGGGGCCACTTGGACTAAAGCTCATTCAATGAGCTTTAGTTCAAGTGCCCCTACCATCATTTTGAAGTGCAAGGACACTGATACATGAGATGCAGGAGGCTGCTGGAGCACTGTAATTGCCACACTGCAGCAGACTCTATTAATCAATTCTGTTCTGACACACAGTATTTACAGTATGTGGGCGCATCCTCCATGCTCATGTACAGGCACCCTGTAAGTCCAGCATCTGCACCAGGCAAGGAGGGCTAACAAGGAATGAAGCCCTTGGTAGCAGGGTCCCTGAAGAACCCAGAAATATGGGCAAGTCATTCTGCAGGCCCAGAACAGGGGGGTGCTACCCAGGGGAGAGAAGGAGTGCTTCTAATCACTCAGGCACCTGGCCTTTGTTTTGGTTAGAACTCTTACTTGAAGCAGGCTCAAGGCCTATGACCCAAGAGGGGATGAGTGGGAGACCAGGAGATCCAGAAGCCCAGAGTCAGGTGAAGCTGGGGCTGGGGCCCAGAAGCCAGGCCTGGAACAGTGGGGCTTGGCTGAGGGACCAGCCAGAGTAAAGGGACAGAAGCAGGGTGGCCACTGACTCATCCCCAGAATGCAGAACACTCCTTTGGTGATGGAGCAGGGGGACACCACTAGCCCCCTTGGCCAATCAGAGGTGAGAGGTGGGGCCACCGACTCCTCGGCCAATCAGCAGCCACGGGTGGGACCACTGGGTTCCTTGGCCAATCAGCAGCAAGGGATAGGGCCAGAACAAAAAGGCTGGCTCGCTCGCTCCCTCCCTCCCTCCCTATCTCAGACCCCTGTTCCTCCTGGCTGTGCACCACCCTACCTCTAGACACAGCCACTAGAATCACAAAGACAAATGATTGACATGTATTTCCACCAATGAACTGAGAGATGGGACTTCTTGCAGTCCATTCCTCATTTAGAAATGGACAGGGGACAAAGGGTGTATAAACAGGACAGTCTAGTATAAAACATGACCAGTGGCCACCCTAGGCAGAAGCTGGGAAGGTGAAAACACCAGCAAGGGAAGGAAGGTCTGAAGTAGTCTGGAGACTTAGGGACAAGTGTCCCACCTGACTGGGAATTCAAAACACCTATGAGACATGAGGCGTGGTGTAGGGGCAAACTGGAGTCATGCAATAGGCCCTTAAGGTATACAAGGTTGAGGGAGTCGACCACAGGAAGAGAGGGATCACCGTGGTCTGGCCAGTCTCTGGAGGCAATCTCCCTTTCATAAAGGTTTCATCAAGATGTGGCAGACAAGAAGGCAGGGCAAGACCCAGAAGGCCAAGGCAAAGAGAGAGCCTAGCAGGAATGAGGGGGCCTGCAGGGGGCATCACAATGCTCCTCAGGCACCTAACCTGTTACAGGTGGCCTGTAGCAGACACTCACTAGACATCCCCCTTGCTGCTTTCCCATATGACCCTTACTCAGAGGCTTTCAACAGGCCTGCCTCTCACTTTGTACTACATCTTTGGAACATGTGTACATCACCTCTGTGTATAGGACAACACCTCTTCCTTCTTTCCCCTCCCTAAACAAGCTCTAACCATCCATGACTGTCATGTGAACTATCCCATCACATCTCTGTAACCCAAATTACACCATAATGCTGTGTTTGTACTAGGACCTCCAGTTCTTCCTGTTTGTCCCCCATGCTTCTTGCATTAGTATATATGTGTTTCAGCGATTTGATTGTCCAACTTCTCCCTAAGAACATTGCTAAGGCTTCTGTTATTGCTTCCCTTTACTAAGTTTTTATCTTTACTTATCTCTAGGCTTTTTTTCCACCTCTCAGTGAACCTAGTTTGATACAAAGCTGATTTTATCCTGAGACTAAATAGCTACTGTGATTGTCAAAGTTAAGATGGTCTAGTGAACTCCTATTAGCTTTCATTTTTTTTCTCTCTCTGTTGCCCTTTTTCTGACCAAAACATTGACATATTGTGAAGTTACCCAGTCTAATGCTAGTTATGATGTATGACTGTATTTTACATAGCTTTATGCAGAACAACAGGTTTTCTGACATACAACTATGATAGTTTGAAAGTGTTTGCAGTTACTTTTACTGTAAAATTTGCGTAGTGCTAGACACAGGGTCTGATAAAGTCAGTGGAAATCTTTCTCAGGGATTGGTGAGCAGGCACATAAGATGGAAAACCTGCACAAAATTATGTGGCTACGGGAATGGATACTTAGCATTTCCAATAGAGACTGGAATCTCCTTCTACTTCAAGAAGTGGCAACAGAGGTATTTCATGGCCACTTTCATGGCATTTATCTTCAGTCATTGCTCCCTCATTTACAGAGAGGAAAATTTGGTAAGTATTTTCAGATTCAAGAACTCCATCCATGCTCTGTGTTCAAATTTGACTTGGTGGTAGAGGGGGAAAAATATTATATAGCCCAAAACCTGTGAAAGGTGCACAAGGTTTTGTCATGTTCTTGTTGGTCTTCTTCAACAAATATAGGTCTGTCTCTATCCCTATATTTTCTGCAGTGTTTTATAGTAAAAAAGTCATTGCTTCAGATTTATCTCTCATTTATAGATATTTTCATCCCACAGCGATGTTTATTTTGAGCCTTTTTTCTTATACTCTATTCTGTAGTTTCATTCATAACTCTTGCCTGTCTGTAATTTTTCAGGTATCACCATTTAGTGTGAACATCTCTCAATGGCAATTCCAGCCATTGTAAAAAATGTCTCTTTCAACAAATTCAATTTCAAATTCAAACTGAAAACATTTTATTTCTATGAATGACGATTTTAATGTTTATATTTTATCTCCTATTAATTTTACACTTGGGTGATCCCCATCTCCCCACATGTTGCTTTTCCTCTCTGTGTCTATATTTATTATTTGAGAGTATTTTTGGTGGCATTTAACATATTGTATGAGGAATGTCTTAGAACTAAACACATTCAAATGGCATCAAGTCCCTATAGAAAGCCTCTAGCTGCTTTCCCCAATGAACTCTCTCCATTGAGGTTTTTTGTTTGGTTGGTTTAGTTTTCCGTTCTGGATTCATTAATTTAACCCAGCCGATAAACCCAGTTTATAAACCCAGCCGATAAACCCAGTTTATCAGGGAACTACTCCTTCCTTTTGTATCCCTTGCTATGTCCTTTCCATTCTCTGGCTCTTGCAGCCAACAAAATACCTGCTCTATAGCACCTCAGTGTATATAGTTTGTATATCTATACAATATGAAGAAAAACTGATCATACTACTGAAAGAAACATCAGGTCTGAGTTGTATAGCAAGGTCTCTTTTCTGTTATATTTATTTTATTTGCCAGAAGTTGTTATTGCAGGTCTTGGACCTGAACAATATATTTTTTTTATTTGAGAAAAGATATGTTGGAATTGGCACAGCTGGCTGTCCACCAACCTGAGATGCTAGTTGTTTCTCATAAAAGGAACAAATCCACTAGACAGTTTTATTGTCAGAAGCTTCCACATTTTGGGGAAGTATTAAGAAGGATGAATAGAAAATTAATAATGACTGGGTTCTTCTTTTATCATTTTATTGAACTCCTCTAGGGTACATCAGTAATCCATTCCAAGGCTTCTCTGTCCCCACAGCCCTTCAAATCCAAGTATCCCATACTGACTGGCATAAGATATGAAGAGTGATACTACAAAGAGACATAGAAATATGAAAAAGTCCCTGTGCCTTCCCTGAATATATTAAAATAGTCAACAAAAACATGGTAATTTTAACTGCATTTCATTTGATCTAATATTAAATTAGCTGCTCTTGGGATATCTTCTTTTATTCAGTCAGATCATATTTGTAGTCTTGTATTTTTCTACAAAGTTAATTATGAGTTAAGAATTTTCACTGAAGGGGTTCCAATAGATACAGAGTGCAACTCAAGGCTTTTCCACAAACCATCTTGACTTCTGATATTTGGAACCAGGGAGGACTGAAACATATTTGGATTTGCAAAGCCAGAACAAAAAAATACTGTGTATAGAACCAAAGCACGTAGTTTCTTCAATAATACGGAGCAAAGCAAAATCCCATGACTATCTTCTAAATTCATTAGCTCAGGAACATCTCATATGTCCTCAGGTCAAGGTTTTAATTTCACACACCAAAATACAGCTTCCTTGACTCATCTCCATTTATAAACATGACAGAAATCCTTTCTGTAGCGCTGATGATAAGCCCTTTTTGACTGGAAGAGGAGACTGGATGATTAGACGCAATTTGATTATTTGGTCTTTTAACTTAAGAAAACATACTTAACTCCTGTATGCTTTGTGGCTAGGGACAGAAATTACACATAAACCAGTATAAGGGATCAGAAACTGGTCTAAACCTGTGTAGCAGGCTTACCTTTTTCAGGGCTTGGGTAGATTCCCAGGCTCGAAGGTCTGCTGTTGATTGGTGGAGCTCATCCACCAATCCGGAGACAGTAAAGGGAAGCAATACCATGCCTTTTTCTGAAGGGAGGGGGCAAGGAGCAGCTGGACGTAAATCAGAACTGCACCAGCCAGGTCTGGAAAACTTCAAGGGTGGAGCCCCTGAAGAGTATAAAATGTGCGAGTGCTCGGCAGGCTGGGGAGAGACGAGGAGGGACGGCGAGGAGAGAGAAGCTCCAGAGACAGCCATCCTCAGGACCCTGCCTGAGCTTCAGTGGTGCAAGGATCAGCGCATGGGGAGCTGGCCCTGGGAGCAGCTCAAGGCTGCTCGGGTTCCACATGGTGCATGGGTCGGCACACAGAGAGTCTGCCCTGGGAGCAGCTCGTGACTGCTCAGGCTTCACCCAGTGTGCAAGTCGGCGCGTGGTGAATCTGCCCTGGGAGCAGCTTGTGGCTGCTCTGACAACACCCAGTGAGCAGGTCAGCACACAGAGAAATAACCTTGGAAGCAGTTCACGGCTGCTCAAGTTAGCCCTGGCCCTAGGCCGAGTGACCGCAGCCCCACAGTGCGGCTCCACCTTTCACTAAAAGAGCTCCAGTGCCCAGAGCAGGGCCCAGGAAAGGGGAGAACCCCAAATGTGAGACCAGGGAGCCGGAGCTTGCAAGGGCGTGGCTCCCATGACAGAGAGAGAGCCCTGGGTGCCCAGTGCAGGGCACTGAACTGTTGAGGAGAGCCAAAGGAGCCACTGGGGAGAGGCTCTTGTGGGATCAGCCACCAGAGGATGAGCCTTGACTTCTCCAGACAGGAAGCATGAGTTACTGGAGAAGCGGGCCCCACAGGGAAAGTTGACATGGGTGAGGAGGGTCTGCCACCTCCACCCTCCATTGCAGGAGGGGCATGTCCATGTCCCAGGGCCCTAAAGGGGAGGGGTTTCAAGGAAACCCCTCGGGGAGGTGCTGAGTTCACTCCGTATTTTAAGGTTGTCATTGTGTTAAGGGCTATATAGCTAGGGGTATTCTTTAAGGTGGTTTATATGGTTTATGTGTTTTAATGCCTCGATGTGTATATTAGTATTGTTATTTTGAAGGTTTAAAGAAATATTATTGTTAATTTACTTGGGTTATATAGGTTATATCCCTATGTGTTAATGGTGTTGTATAGGTTGTAAGTTATTTGGTTCATATTCGGTATTATATGCAAATCGTGGAATATTATATATAGTATTATATGTTAAGCCTTGTAAATATGCTATGTTTTATATGAAGTGTCTGTATTCTTGTAATAAGTTGTACATAGTTAAGTACTTGGTTTTGGCCTAGCTCTATAGAGAGGGGAGGAAGCCATTCTAGTAGTTGACCCCTTCCTCAGCACCCTGCCTGACCACCACCACTGTCATTGGAGGACAGGGCACACCCCTCGGGTGTACCCAAGCTACACCTATAACAAAACAGAAGTTCAGTGCACAGAGACCAGTTTCAGAACTGTGGAACCCAGTTTAAGATAGACCTGGATGAATGTAGTATCAGATGTAATCAGCTTAAGTTAGACTGGTCTATCAAATTTCAGTACCAGATCCCCTCTTGACTCAAATTAGGTCACAGTCCCCTGGCATCCCAAGCAGCTTTGCAGGCCCCCACTAGCCTTCCTTCATGGGGCATCTTGCTAATCTTAACCATGCTCACCTGCTCCAAGCTGCCATCTGCAGGCAGGAGGGGTGGAGAAGGGAGCATCTGTACCTTCGTATTTTTCTCTCTTTATACGGTGTCCCTAGATGGGAGGAGAGGGTTCCTCAGAAAGATGGATTGGGCCCTTTGGAGCTCCAGCCATTGACAGGAGCCTGGTAGCAAGGCAGAGCAAGTAAGCAGTGGCTGCTGAGCCCTACGTGTATAACGCCTGGAGGGGACATAGTGTGGCAGGGTGGGGAGCAGAGGTGTAGCTGTCAGCTCCCCATGCCACTGCCATGGAGTGCAAGGCTTAGGGTGAGACTGATGGGGGAGAGAAGTAGTTGTGTGTGAGCGAGAGAGAGAGTGCTGCTAGCACAAGGATTGTTCCCCAAAGCCAGCTCTGCTGCTGTTGCTTCAGTGGCTGTGGTGGATGCTGTCAAGCTTGTCTTTGTTACATCTTTATTTCTGACACAGCAACTACTGGCAAAGTGGATAGTCAGGGTTCCCACCACACCTGGCCTGGGATATGGTGACAAGGACACACTCTCAGACACAAACAGCCTCCCCCCAACACACACACACAGTTTCCCCTGTCCCTCCCCTTCCAATACTCAGTTGTTTAATTCTTTGTCTTCAGCAGCTCAGGGCTTGTGCAAAGTCCCCTGGGTGCAAGGACAAGCTGGGTACCAGCATTCTCCCTCCTGGGCCCCAGATCCCAGGTTTCACTGGCTGCTAGCTGTGTACTCCTGATGGGTGAGGGATGGGGGCACCAAAATGCAGCTCCCATGGCATGTACAGGAGCACCTCAACCCTTTCTGGCTTGTCTGCTCCATATGTTGCATGGGACAGAGATTACCAAGAGTAGGGCATTTTGTGGGCTCTGTTCTCAGCCCTCTGACTCAATTTGCAAACAAATAAGCAAGCCCCATTGCAAAAGGGATTGAGGGCAAGTCGGGAGTAAGTGCAAATGGGGCCATTAAGGGGGCACCCCTGAGCCCCCCACCCTATACAAAGACCTCCATGCCGCCCTGAGCAGGGACAAGCACACCTCCTTCCAGTGACTCCCTGAAACTGATACCTGCCTGATAGAGGACAAGGCAGGGGGTGCTTGCATGTGCCCAGCAGCTAATCAGTGGTGGCCTGGCTGCTGGAAGGCATGCTTGAACGCCCTCAACTGACTGGTCTCAGCCAATGTAGGCATACTGCTTCCCCACCACCAAGAGGAGGGAATGTCTGTTGTGTTCCTAGAACACTTAAATTGCAAAATGTAGACCACTTCCTTGGGTTTTTTCAACCTCTGTATTTCGCTTGTATGGGTGTTTATATGCATGCTCTGGGAGTCAGGGACGAGTGCTCCAAAAGCCACTCTAATTAAAGCGCCCGAAGTGTCTTGTGTATCGGCATCCCCACACTTCTAAATGGTGGAAGAGGTGCTTTATCTAAAAGCTTGTTGAACGAGCTTTAGATAAAGCACTCTTGCCACCATTCTGAAGTGTGGGGACACCGATGCACAAGACATGAGAGGCTGCTGGAGTGCAGCAATTGCCTTCTGACATGCTGGAATTATAGCACATTGGTCAGTTTCCCTGCTTGTGTATAGGCACCTTTTGTTTGGTGCTCTGGACCCTACAACCTGCAATAAAGATAGTGGAGCTTTTTGCAGAAATGGATCAATTCACATGGAACCCCATGCAAGATAGAAACTTTGATTTCCTAGAAAAATCTGCCGTTATGTTACTGAGGTATAAGGTGATCACTCTTTGAGGGCATTAGAAAAGAGAATGTATGCTCCAGGTTCTTTGTTGTATTTTCTTCCTAAAGAAGACTTGATTTAAAAAAAAAAAAAAAAGACACTGCAGTTCTTTAACTTTGTCCCATGCAATTCTAATAGAAATAGATTTGGATTAGCTGGCAATTGAGAATCCTACAGGAATAGATTAGCTCGTATACATACTACCCAAGAGAAAACAAAATTGTCACATATCTTGCTTAAGGTGTGGGAGAAAAAAATCAAATCAAATAGCATTTTACAAGTGCATGTAATAACTTGAATTTAAAACAAGATATGTATTATTCAAGTAATTCTAAGCACGGTACAGTAAATTTTTCATGAAGGTTAAGGAAAAAAAAAACCCTGACAGAAATATCATTTATACTGAGTGGTTTTGATGCTGAACTTGAAAGTGGGTGATTTAATAGAACTTTTTTTAATATTATGAGACTCAGATAACATCACATTTGGCAAAGTACTTTATTGGTTTTTGAATTAGAGGTTTTTTCATAATTTTTTCTTTTCAAACATAAAATTCATGTAGCTGTCAGTTTGGATTTGATCCCTATTTTGTGTTTCTTCAACAATGTAATCTCAATCAGCCTAACATTTTCTGCTACATTTATAAAGTAAAAAATGACAAATCATTCTTGTCCCGATGCTGGTCCTGCATCAAGAGACTGAGTAGAAGTCAGGTTTGAGGATGACAGAGAGAGATGAGGGACTAAATTTGGATAAGGACAACAAAAGTTTGGTCCAGATTCCACTATCTTTCTCCTACTGTGTAGTACACTGCTCTGCTAGCATTCCCATTCTGCCAGCAGTACTGGTATTAAAAAAAACCCCAAACCCAGATCCTTTGGTTTGGTTTGGTTATTAAATAATTTTGAATAGCATATTTCAAATATTCTGAAGATTTGTTTTACCTCAGATTCATTTCTTAAAGGCCCAATTTTCATTTTTATTGGAATTATTTCTTATAATTTGTTTTTTCATTGGAAATGCAGATATTATTATCACATTCTTTTTTTTTCTATATAGCAGACTCTTTTGTGGGGGGATACTGTTGGGATTGCCTCCTTGATCTCTGCCACTGAAACTTTGTTTTGGTTCCTACATGCAGTGCTAGTATTCCTTTTTCTAAAGGGGCTAAGTACAGACAGTCAAAAAGCCCGAGGCTGAATTGATTCAGTCTTTTCAGGTTAGTCTAAGCTGCATAGATTGAACCAATAAGAGAAGGTAGAGACATTCACTTATGATTCAGAAAATGTAGTCACATAACTGCAGTGGCTCAAGCCAGAAGCTGGGGGGCACTACCCATGACTCTCTGGCACATAGCCAGCATGGACTGTGTATTCACTTCCTTTTCCTGCTGCCTCTGAGGTCTCTGGGATTTGCAGTCCACAGTCACAGCCAGAAGTAAATAAGCCTGCGGGGGAAAGGGAGTTTAAACCTTCTCTCTGGACTCAGACCCCAGCTGGGGTTTGCTGGGGTGGGGAAGGGGGCAGAGACCCAGCCAGTGAGCCAGCCCTCTCTGTTCCAGCTAGGGAGCAGAGAGGCAGGGTCAGCTGTGCTCTCTGAAAAGCATCCCAGGGCTGAAAAGCATGCTTGGATGCAGGGGAACTCTGATTTAACTTGAACCAGGAAGGGGTCTAAGACCAAATCAGTTAAGTCTGATGCTACATTCAACCAGGTTTATCTTAAACCAGTTTCGGCGATTTTGAAACCAATTAATGTGCACTGAACTTCTGTTCTGTTACAGGTTTAAACCAGTTTCTGATCGCTTAAACTGGTTTATGTGCAACTTCTGTCCCCAGCCAGGAAAACTAAATACAACTTGTTATATCCATGCTGTCTTGTGTTTTGATCCCCCTGCCCTCAATAATTGATACATGTAAAGTAACATTAAAAATTATTTGGTAATACTGCTCATTAACTTGCAAACTTTTCTAAATCCATATTTTTATAGAACTATAAATATGAATAGATGTATAGCTCTGCCTCATGCACAAAATTAATCAGGCCTAGATTTTGTGCACTGGATGGACACAACACTTCAACCTCATTGTGCTAGATTCCGTACAAATACACTGTAATATAGTCCTTCATCCAAAGAGTTTACATTTTAATTAGATATTACATTCCAATTGTTGTCTTAGACAACATTTTAATTAAAAACATCAGTATACAAAACCAAAATCTTAATTAGTATATGATTTTTTTTTTTTTTTTTTACTTATTGCCTATTTCATTTCACTGAATATATCCAGTGATTTTAATAAAGATCATTTGTCAGGAGCCAGGAGGCCTGCTGAGAAACATAGAGGCCAGTAAAGCAACACTGTCAGGTCTCTCCCACAAGAAAGCTAAAAGAAAGGGAATGAAATAGCTTTGAATAACAAACCTTGTGGAGTTTCTAAATTGATCATTACACTTTCCAAAGGAAATGTTTGAGCTCTGTAGCTTAAGTCTTCTATATAAATATTATGTATTTTTAAAAAGTGAAGAAATGAATAATGCAACTTGACCTAATTATTTTTTTTTTTTGCTCATAATTACAGTGGTGTAAACTCTGATTCAAAAACTATGAACAGATGGTGCATTTGTCCTAAGAGAAATCCTTTTGTCCTGGGATTGTACAGATGCAATACTGTCCTGCTTCAAGTCCCTCTGAAGTATACCAGATATAAGGCATTAATATTTTTTTTCCTGGGTTATCCTGTTATACATCTGCATAGTTATTGTGGTGCATTAGATGGACAAGCTTGTCAGTCTGTGTGCTCTCGCTGACCATCTATTGGCTAAACAATGCAGCTTAGCAGGGCAACATGTAAACAACAGTGCCACTCCTATTTTGATCCAGATTAAGCAAGATGCCTATCACGAAGACATTAAACTGGATTTGGCTGGCTGATGTTTGTAGAAGTGACCTGGCAGAATGTTGCTCAAATTTTCCTTCCATCTGCATATAACCTATTATCTTTCTGGAACACTTCACCGTTCTGTTTCTGAACACTCATAAGCTACCACATACTGTTCATGGTGTATTTGAAAAATTAGTCTTGGTGTCATTTACTTTTGTCCCTCATCATCTAAATTTATACCATGTGACCAGGAGCCCCACAAGACAGAAGCCATTTTCTGTTAGTTTCTCAGAGAAAGAAGTTACAATGTAGTTAAGTATTTCTATCTACCTTGCAAATTTTGGAGAAAAAAATACTCTTCTCCACTCTTCTGTCTCATTCTGGCAACCAGTGATCTAGAATATTTTTAACGAATAAGTCAGTCTACATACTTAGAATTATTATTTGTATTTTGTATTTCAACTACAAGATCATATCTTAGAAGGAAAACCATCCCTGAAGTCACAGCTCTTCTTATTAAAAATGAGATCTTGTTTCTCTAAAAAACAAACAAACAAAACTCCATAGATCAGATTTCTTTACTTTCCACCCTTTCATTAATACCCTGAGTTAATCTCCTTATTTAATACTTTGGTTTGTATGTTGTTCAGGTTTAAAAGGAAAAAAAAATCTTGCATCTCATATATATCTAGTAGGTATCCATGGCAGCCATCAAACCAGGCCAGCCAGTGAGTTTAGAATGGATATTACCCATCAGGGAACAAAAATCTCTTCAACTTTGGGTCTGTAAACAAGATCCATTACACAAATCCATTTAAATCCCTTTGATCTGTGTGGTTTCTTTTTTCTTTGCTTTCTTTCTTCTTTTTATTATTATTATTTTTTAATATTGCTGGTATTTCAAGCAACACTTAAAATCGGAATTATTTCAAATCGTACATGAAAGCTCATTCTTGTGGGGATTCCTCATGCTATTTTTACCATTAGGTTAATAGCAAAAAATAAAACAAATCAGCACTTATTTGAATAGACCATGATCCCTGAATCTTTGCAGGGGCCATTTTCTCTTGAAGAAAATTTTCCAAAGATTCAATGTTTTTAACAAAATAGAAACTTAATTCAAACCATTGTTGGGTTTAGTTTTTGTGAACCTAAAAGCTATCAGATTGACTGAGTTCTGAAAAATCAATTGTTCAGTCTATTTCTAATCACTGTTAATAATCTTGTATGGAAAAAATTAGAAGCACATTGAAATATTAACAGTTGTTAGTTTTTAAAAGAAATGAAGGAATTAAAATTATGCCTTTGAAAGTCTGAGTACAATGTAAGGAGTATCACACTGGGTCAGTCCATCTAGGCCACTATTGTGTCTTCAGCAGTAGCAAGTAGTAGCTGTGTTAGAGGGACAATATATGAAAAGGCCATACTTAGATTGAGCCATCTCCTGTAGTGCCCTCCAAGGCATTAACCATCAGAACCACGGCATAGTGGGGTCCCCATGGATGAGGTCATTCTTGAATTCAGGGCCACGGCCTCAGCATCGTCTATGCACCACTGCAAGAGCCAAGGTTATTATAAAAACAAGGCAGTGTGGGATTAACCACATACTGCAGGGGTCAACCACATTGGCTAAGGACCTGCTGAAATCAAGATGGCAGGCATCTGATTTTGCAAACTGATCACAAAGCCAGCCATCCTCTTCATGAGTTAATCATGGCAAGGCCCCGTACGTTTCTGGCTGACAGGTGCTGGTGGTCCCTCCCCTCACTGCTTTCTGTCCATGAGGGATGTCCATCATGTGGCCCTGCACCTCACTGCTGGTTGGCTGAGAGGGCTGTCCATCATGCATCACCTCCCTTAACTGCTTATTGGCAGAGAGGGACAGGGTCACGCAACATGGCGGCCCTCTCAGTCAGTCAGCAGTGAGGGGTGGAGGGCAGCTCCATCTTGGCACCAGCGACTCCCCTCTCCCAGTGGGCTGACAGACCAGGCCACAGCATTTGGTAGTTTGTTCGTTTTTTAATTTCACAGATTTCATGGACATTACCCAATTTCACGGACAATGCCTGATGTCACAGTTTCCATGAAATCACAAATTGAGTAGATCCCTATGTATCTGGTCTGTGTACCTCCTAGATCCTGGCCACAAAGCTGGATGGCTTTGACTGTACCCGTGCCCATTCCTGAATCTACCAGTGGGTTCTGAGCGACTTTTCTACCCTGTGCTTCAGTTTCTATATCTGTAAAGCATTTTTTTGATCTTCTGACTAAAAAAGCTAACTGGTAATCTTTTTTTTTTTTTCCTTTGGGGTGGTGGGAGGGAGTGATGGGGAGAGAGAGGGGGAAGAAGAGCCTGGGAACAAAAAGCACCTTTGAAATGAATTCAGAGACAAGGATTAATGTATGATCGATAACCAGATTCTACTACACAGCACTTTACCCTAAGTATTCTTCATTGGTACTCTTGTGAAAAGTGGAGTTCTCTTCCTAGGAGAGTATTCAGCAACCAGGCAGTTTTTCGTTTCTGTTGTTGTTGTTGCTGCTATTTTGTTTCTTTGAAGGTTGTTTCGTGCATGTCCAAAGACATCATGGTAATTTACATGGGTCTAGCAAGGCAATGCAGTCATGTTTAATGTTGATATGAGGGCTAAAGAGCTGGGAGAAGCTGGACAATGGTAATTTGCCCGTTGTGGGACAAACTGTCCCACAGTGAAGTGCACATGCAGCGGTGTGTGCTGAAGCAAATTGTGTCAGTGCAAGCACACTCGCCTGCTTGCCTGAGCTCAGCCTAGGTGTCCAATTCTCAAGTCTTATTAAACAGTCCTTCAAAGTGGAAAGTGACATATTTACATCAGTCTTTACGTGGGCCTTTACACTAAAGAAAAGAAAGTTTCCTTTTCATATCAGTAGTGAGGTATATCATTAAGGAAATTTCTGCCAATGTTGAGCTGCTTCTCTCAATAAAACAGCATTTCAGTTTCCAGATCTGTCAGAATGTCACCAGTCTTGAACACTAATAGTTAGCTAAAGAAGAAATATTTTAAGTAATTTTAAATAATAGCAAAATTTCAGTATTTGGCATAAAAATAGGTTTATGTCAAAGAATTTTTGTTTCCAGGTTCCCACAATACACATTTTTTTCCTCAAACCAAGACAGATTACACTGATACCCTCTGTAAAAAACTGAAGTCTTTTTAGTAGTAGTAGTATTTATGCTGGCTAAGGGAAATCTGCTCTCTCATTTTAATAATTTGGACCCAACTATTCAGACTTTATCATTATGAAGATTTACATTAGCTGAACTTCAAAGTCTTTGTGCCTTCAAAGACCATTTGCAATTAAGTGGTCATGCTATGGTCAGGTGTATTCCCTTCATGCTTTGCTCAACTTCAGCCATTATATTTCATGTGTTTGGTTTCTTAAATTTCTTATTTAAGAATCAGTCACGAACGCATGTGGGAGAGTTTAGCTTGAATTGGGGAGGTCACAGTGAGCCATGAAGTCAATTGACTCACTCAGGACTGCCTAAATAGAAATCCAGCTGCCCCATCAGCAGTTGGTTTTAAAATTTGGATGCAACAAGAATTAAAGGGGGCTGCAACTGAACCACTGTGTCCCCCATGAATCTGCCCCTGGATACAAAAATAAATTTGTTTTATTTTTATTGTTCTCTGCCCATGTGTGCCCATATGTCTAACTTCTCTAGGTTATTCAGTATTAATATTTTCCCTGATGGATTCTGGTATCTACTTCCCATTTACTGTAATCTGCATATTTCTTTTTTTTTTTTTAAATCAGGGTTGGTCTCTGCCACATCAATTTGCAGTCAAAAAGAGGGACACACAGAAAATGTGAAGGAGGTTTTGTTTTTTAGGGGGGGAAGGGGTTATTATAAACTTACTTTTTGCAGGCATTATGAAAGATAAATTTTAAGGGGAGTTTGATGAACATTTACCATTTTATACAACACAGTTGTATAAACACAGTTGACAATGATCATTCAAGGTTCTGTCAAGATATTGGGAAAATTCATTGAAATCAAAGATGCTTTTTCCTTTTACTGTCCCCAACTCCATATTTTTCCCTATACTTAAATCTGAGCTCTGATGAATGAGTATGCATAGAGAAAGCACTGATCCTCATCTTATTAGGTTCTCCTGGCTCTGTTTTTGTCTTGGAGATAGAACTGGCTGCACTTAATCATTCGACGTGGCTATTTTTCACTAATATGTACTTACGTTTCCAAATTAGAAGTTCACCCATTTTCAGCAAATAAACACATTCCTGAAGTTGGGTGCTTCTCACTTCATTTCTAATAGCTAGTAAAAGAGATTTCAGTATATGCTTGAGTCTGGAGTTGAATTTGTGCTTGATTTTGGTACTGTTTTTATGACTCTTGGTCTGTTCTTTGATCCTTGATTTATTTGTGACACAATTAGAACAGTAAACAAGAAATACATGGTGCTATAATTAAAATATTTATAGTAAAATCAAATATAATAAGTTAAATATAGTAATTCAATATAGTAGATTTTGAATTAAAATTTCAAGTCAGAAACTGGGAAAAATATTATTTCAGGCCTACTAAACCTAATTCCTGGTCTAGCAAATGCTTAACATATGCCTTATTTCACTTGTGTGAGCAGGTCCAGTGAAGACAATAATTTGAAACTGAAGTTTTATGTGAGATTAAATATTATGGCAATTAATCCTTTGGAATTGTCATTGGGGCTTTTCCTTTGTATTTTATAATACAAATAACTTTTATGCATTCTAAATGATACTTCCTAGAAAATGTATTTTTCAGTGAAAGTCAGTAGGATTGTATATGCAACCCAAAGACACTCATACAATAGATTGCATTTATGGCACTTTTTTGTATGTGTAAATCTAAATGTTTTCCCAGTGGTTTTCGGTAAACCTTATTAGTATTTCACAAGTTGAATTATTTAGGCTCAGAAACATTGAAATGACTTCAACGAGGCCAAACAAGCCAGTGGCAGTGATGAGAATAAATCAGTTTACTCTTCTCTCATCCCATGCTTGTGCCACCAAATGACAGCAGTTTCTATTGACTTAAATGTATAAAGCAGCACTTAACCACAACAGATTAAAAAAATGCTGTACTGGATTCAAAATCATCTGTCCTCCTGCTTCTGCTGCCCTTTTTGTTCACGTGGACATATTTCTTTAGTTTAACTGAAGGCCTGTGGAGAGTCCTGTTTTCTTAAGTCTGAAATGGTCCTTCTTCAGTTTTTACACACTCTTACTCTGGAGGTAATAAGTTAAATGAGTGGCTTTTGCAACCACATTATTGGTATTTGTGTTTAACAGGCCTCCATGTTCTGCTTTGATAGTTCACCGGTATTTTCAAATAGAAAAATGCCACATGTTTGCCAGTCCATTTTAGCAAATGTCAATTCAGGGAGTAAAAGTAAACTGGACAAATCCTGAACCTTGTAAATCCCAAACCTGAGTAAATGGGTATGGCGGACTTACCGATGCAGCCCGGTTCAAACGGGCTCAGAAAATCTTCTTTTTAATTGGTGGAGCCTGTCCACCAATCAGGAAAACGTTGGGTGGGGTTGGCCCATCCCTCACACAGAGGCAGGGCAAAGAGCCTCCTGGACATGATTGAAGCCTGCTTTCTGCAGGTCTGGCAAGGCTTCAGAGGCAGAGCCTCCAGGGTGAATAAAAGGGGCTGTGTGCCTAGCACATGGCAGATGCGTCAAGAGACAAAGAAGCAGGCAGGGCTAAGAAGAGCTAGGGAGAGCTGCCTAGCAGGCAGAAGCAGTAGCCCAAAAGAGCCCTGAAAGATCCCCTTGGTGGAACCGGAGCATCAAGCAGCTTTGGCTACAGCCCCAGCAGTGGACAGAGCAGTGCATGGGACAGACCTTGGGAGCTGGGAGAGTCAGCTCGGGTTCCTGGACACCTGGTGCACATGGCAGTGCACAGAGCCACCAGACCTGGGAGCTGCATGTGGCAGCTCAGGTCTGCTACCCTCGTTATATGGCCGAGGACTTGGTGCATGCAGTGGTGCATGGTGTCCCAACCCCTGGGAGCAGTGCCAAGCTGCTTGGGTTTACAACCCCTCCCTGGCATGCGGCCGTGGCTCTGGGAGGCACCAGCGAGGTGCAGCAGAGGTCCAGTGATCCAGGTTTCAGGGCCTACACGAGGTGGGCTTCCCCAACAGAAGGCAGAAGGCAAGGCCTAGGTGACCCACACAAGGCAGCCCAAGCCCCAATGGAGGACAGAAGGCAGGGCCCCGGGTAGCCCTGAGAAGGCACCCGTGGCTTCGGGAGCCTTCCCAGCCTGCTCCCCAGATCAGTGAGTACTTGGGAAATGGGTCCCCAGAGGGGAGGAAGCCCTGAAATGGGGTCCTGAGAGATTAGGGACCAGGTGGGCCTATCTGGGGCTGAGGGGTACTGGGACCCTCCTCCCCTAGGAGTGTGCCAGGGTTTGGCACCCGAGGGGAATGCCAAATAGTCTCAGCCACATGGGTACCTGGAGGGGGGGAAAGACTTGCACCTCCCATTTTGTAAATAGTTATATATATAGCTAGATGGAGAGAGAGAGAGAGATTGTTATCCTCCAATGTGGCCTGGGTTGTGTCAGCAAGTTGAGGTTTATTTGCATCTAATTGTTGTTGTTGCCTGAACTTACCTGTTGATACCTGCGTTTATCTGACTAGCTATTTTTACCTGTTGTTATTTCACATATTTACCAACACTTTCTTATAAATCTGTAAATATCTGTATCAGTTGTATATTAATAGCTATCTTTTAAGTTTCCATGTAAACATTAATATATTTGTATATAGTTAAGCTATTCCTGATCCTGGCCTGACTCTATAGGGAATAGAGGGAACTGGCCAGTATTTTACAGATCCCTCTCACAGCACTTCTGCCTAGCTACCTATCTCTTCTATTCGGAGGGGAGAGCACATAGTTGGGTGCACCCAGGTTACATGTACTTTGATACAAAAGTTGTCTGTGGGAATAATGGAGCCCAAGGATCTTAGCTGTTTTGGCCACAATTCGATCTTGGAGCTGAGGAGTGTTTTCCTCAAATGAAAAATGCATTTTATTGGAAAATTTCTAAGCCTCTTCTCTGGGTAGCAACGATTTTCAATACTTAGCCAAATAATCCTTTACTAGCCATAACCCTAAAACTACACTTCCTTGTCTTTTTTCCTCGTTCCAGCTGAATGTAATGGCATGGCTTAAGTAACAGAGTTCCTTTACAACCCTTTGGGACCCTACACCTCCCCAAAACTGTAGAAGAGTGCTGAAGTAAGGCATACTGCACCTGCTCTCCTGAGATGGAAGTAACTTGGGGTATATACTACATACTAGGTTTAGTTTGGGTTAGGTCGATCTAAGCGTTCATCTGTACAGATGTCCGGGGAGGTTAGATCCAGCAAAAAATGGCTGGCCTGATCTAAATTAGTTCACCTGAGGATGTGAGCCAAGTTAGATTGGGAATGGGTTAGCCTGATATGCCAAACATCTGTACACATTCAGAGCACAGTCCCGGGGCCCACTCGCCCCAACCTCAGGGCTGTTCTCTTCCTACCACGTCCACCCTGACCAGGCTATTTTTAACACCTGCCCTGGTGGACATGCTAGCCCCCACTCTCCTGAACCTGCTAAAATCCTTGAAGAACCACTAGCCTGCCAAATCCTGCCCACCCCAAGTTACTTACATTGGGTTCTGAGCATTGGCAAACATATGCAGAAGCCACCCCAGAACTATGATCAAGTGACTTAAAGTAAGCTGCATGATCGTAGACCGGGTACAGCAACATCTGCATGTACACATGGTTATCTTAATGCAGTGGTTGGCCTGTGCCAATAAGCTGTCCGTCTCCCTGGTGCAGTGTTGAGATGGTGTAGCTGCAACCCTTGTGGTTAGGAATGGAATGAAATGAAAAATGGATTTTGTCCATTACAAATTTCAAGACTTAAAAATCTTTACTATATCAGGATGAAACTGAAAACTTCTGCATTTTTCAAGAAAGTATTGGAGTTGTGGGGGGGATGGAGAAAGTGGTGCTATTCCCTCCATCCTAAAACAGCTGGTACCCTAGTGGTTGGCCAGTCATTCACACAGCTAAAAGTCCATACACTGAATCACTGGATTCTTTGCTATGCTGGAGTGGGATCCCTCTCTGGTTATGACTGTAAGTTCTTAGGAAGCTGAGGAAGTTTTCCCCAAAACTAGCATGTTCCTGGTTTGACATACAGATATCATTAGATGAACAAAGCTGCTTTATTATTATTATTATTATTATTATTGTTATTAAAATTACCAGTCATTTCTACCTATGATACCATGTGCAAAGTAATGCAAGTTTTATTGCCTTTGGCACCATGCTCAGCCTTCCTATACCTGGCTAAATTTTGGCCTAGTGACTAAACCATCCTTCATCCTATTTGAAGCATGGGTTTCATATGAGCGCAGCATCCTTACTGTGAAATGGTAAATAGATGTTTATATACTGAACATTAAAGTCTGTAATTGTTACAACACTACAGCATATAAACTGGTTTAAAGTCTCTTACTTTGGACTCCTCATATTGCCAATGTCATGAATGAGTTATTTTTTCCAGAAAAATGGCTACCATCAGGAGACTGAGAATTAGCAAATGTAATGAATAAAATCTTACAGCATCATGTTAACACATGCACTGTTAATTCTCACAGTGATTAATTAACACTCTACACTCAGTGGTCTTTCCTTTTCACAGTAAAGATGTAAGAAAAGGGTTTTGCAGCATGGGCCTTGCTAACTAAGACTTCATTCCTCTTCCAAAACAGCTTTCTAAACATTTAATATGAGAGAATAATGCATTATAAATGCTGCAGTGAAAACAAAACTCTGCATGTCGGAATAATTGAATCAAGTATATTTTGTGACATACTCTTCTTGCTCTTAAATTGTTTGCTTATTTATTCAGTAACCTTCACAGGTTTGTGATGGATCTCTGTCATTGATGTAAAATGCAATACAGCTGGAGGCACAGAGGAACAGATTTTCAAAAGAGCTCTGGGCCAGACTTTCAAGTTCGCAGCAGTCAAAATTGGGGCAATATTTTCAGAAGACTGCTGGTCCCATTTAGGCATTGGAACAAAGGTTACATTTTTAAAAGTGCTTGGCAGCCATCACTGTTACATTTTGGGCATACTTTTAAAAGACCTAACATCCTAAGTACTTATGAAAATCTGGCTACTTGTTTTAGTGCTTAAATAACTGTAACACCCCCACATACACTGGATTGTATATTGTAGTTTTTGTGTGTGTTTTGATATGGGCAAGATGGCCGCTGTTGTTCTAGCCATGTGCTTAGCACATGGCAAGCTGGGGCCTGTATCTAGGTAAAATATGTAAAGCCCTCCTGCTTTATTGGCCAGAGGAAGCAGGGGATTCTTTGGACAGACTGGTGGGGAGAAAGACTAAAATGTGGCCCTCCCTGATTGGACGAGGCTTGGGTGAGGTTACATGGTGTATACAAAAACAACTCACTAAGGTTCTCTCTCTCTTTTTCCTTGGGCTGCTGAGGGCTGCACAGCTGCACTGGGAGCCAGAAAACCTGCTCCCCATGGGGGGGTCTCCCCCCATCTTCACTGGAGAGGCAAGCAAATGCTATTTAAAGGAAAAGCCTCAAGTAGAGGGAGAGAGTCTGTTTTGGAGTTTGAGTCTTCTATTTCCTCAGTCGTTCTTTTTTTTTTCTTAAGTGGGTTAATGCTGTGGGGGTATTAATCCCTGAGCAAACTGCTGAGGAATAGGCCCTGGCAGTTACTGGCTACAGGAGCCTGGCCCCCACTCTTTTGTAACTCTATTATCTCAACACGGGTATAGTGACACCAGATGATCAGGCCGCAGCCATAGGCCTGGGCCTTTTTTTCTTTTAGTTCTGCAGCTATGGTGTTTCAGCCCAGCTGTGTGGATGAGCCCCAGCTATATGTTCAGGCCTCAGTGCAGTATAGGCCTGGCCGGCTTTTGCTGTTCAGTTCAGGCCCAGTGAGATAGGCCTGACATCTCCTTCAAAGTTTTCTTCTTGCAGTTTCTGCCCAGCACAGCTGGGATTGGGACTAGGGGTGCGGCATGCTGTTGGAGCCACAGTTAACCCCTCAAGGTGTAGTTAAAAATAGGTTAGGCTCCATGATTTTGTAATAATGCTTGAGCAGCAACTATATAATAGAAGTGTCTTATGACCGTCTTATGACCCCTTGTGTAAGACCACGAGGTCCAACGACTGAGTTGTGGTCTGCTCTTCTTTCTGCTTGCCTTGCATTCTGAAGTCATCTTTGTCTAGTGCCCTAAAGTTACACTCAGATACCGGGGTTACTAAAAGGTTACTAACTTTGCCGTAGTTCCCCTTTTCCTCTGCGCATGCGACAGAAGATTTTTGTCGCAGTTCTGCTTTTTGAATGCGCATGCACCAACCCTGATAAGTCACACTAACCAATAACAAGTTAAGTTCAGCCTACAAGACAAGACGTAACAACTAGGAAATTGTAATGCTGCCAATAAGTGCCTAACACGTTAAGACTCTATGTTTATGTAAGCTATAAAAATGTAATTCCGGGCCAGACTCGTCGTCGGCTCTATCTTGGGCGTTAGCCTCTGAGTTGACCTTGTTTACGTAAACAATAAACCTGTGATGGACCCAGCCTCTGTGTGTGTGTGACTCTCTCCTTGAGGACAATTGGACAAGCCTCCAGGGGAACGAAACTAGCCGTTTGGGCAACAAAGGCCACCACATGGAAGTGGGAATTGCCCGACAGGGTCGCAGGGAGCAACAACGTGCCCCTTGCAACACAGAAGGACCTATGCTCTCTTGCAGCTTCCCGGGGCTCAGCAAACCCAAGGAGCAGCTCAGAGGACTCTCCAGTGAAACCTCCTCTCCAGCCCATTGCTGAAGGGCAGGTACAAGAGTTCAAGCCTCTAGAACTGCCTTTTGGGTGAGCCCCAAGTCCCAGACTGCCAGGGCATGGGTGAAGTCTCCCTAAGAGGGTGTAGTCTATGAACTATGCCTTGTAGCTAGTAGTGTTTAAAATTGTATTTAGTGTTTTTCTTTGTTTTCTTTGCCTTTGTTTTTAGTAATATATTTATTTTCTGTTTTCACTGCTTGCGAGGAAGGGATTTGTTTATGTGGGACATCCTAGTAATTTATTTAGTGTTTCCCAGGTCGCCTGAGTGGGGGCTTCAGCAAAGGTAAAATATACTTAGACCCCAAACTTGAACCAAGCCCTTGTTGCTGCCAACTGGTATGCAGCAGAAGGGTTACATAATGTTGAGCTATTTTGAAAATTTGGCCCTTGGAGTATGCTTACACTGACAAGGTTCCCCTCAACCATTCCACACCACCTTATAGCCCACATCTGAACCATTCTAGGACCATTTGTTGTCACTTCTGGACAGTAGGTAGAGGAAGTAGGGGGCAGAAGGCTGGAAGTAAAAAACGGAATAAGGCTGACACAGTTTCTGTGTTATAAACTGGCAAATTGTAAACACACTGCCGAAAGGGGAGACTAGTAGGTAAATGGGGAATGGATCAACCTCAATCCCAGAAGTTCAGCAAAGCCTTCAGAGTTTGGCCGGACTGTCACAACAGGTGGAGCCATGAGGCTTCATAATCTGCAGATATAGACTTGAGGACTGACTCTAGCTATCAATGTAGGCTGATAATTTCATTCTGGTTGGCTAATTTAGTCTCTCAGATCCCAAGAGTGCACAGCCTTGTCCTTGTACTGAAAAGCAGAATAATGACAATGACACCTACAATTTGGGAACTGTGAGTGTGACACTTAACCATGGAGGAAAAATAATAAACAGAGGCTTGGAAGTAAGGTCAAGGGAAGATTGGTACTGAGTAGGGATAGGGAGAAGGCAGTGACAGAAGAATCAGGATGCCCTTTCTATATCTGCTGTGGAGTCATAATCACTTTCAGCATCTTTTTTTATGAAAAAGTTTGAATGTTTGTTTGTTTTTTAAACTAAGCTCAAATAGATTAAAAGGGACTGTTTGAATTGTGCTGAAAAGGCAGCAGAGGTACTGAAGAAGAGGGATTGTTTTCAAGGAAAGAAAGGAGCCTGAGCAATATAGGAATCTTATATAAGGAGACAGAAGAGTAAAGGGAGAGACAATAAACAGCACCATGTACTCAAAGTAATTAGGAAACTCATGTACAGCATTTTTCCCTTGATTTTTTTTTTCTTCTTATCTACTATTTAATCATCAATGCAAGAGGACCATTAGAAATAACTAAAAGCTATTCTTAATTCTCTGGAAGAATGCACTATAAAATGAATCCATATTCATATATATTTTAAAATTGCAAATCTATTATGAACAAGCTTATAGTACTTATTAGAGATTGCTGCATTATTAGAGATGAATATCCAAGGCATGGCAAATCCTGACATTTCAAAATTTTGTTTCCATTCTGAACCAGAACAAAGAACTGAAATTTCAGATTCCAGGGGAAACTTCTGAGGACTATCAAAGCTTTTCATTCCAATAAGGTAAACATGTCATTTTAAATATTTTGCTACGTTAATACATATTGTAATGAAGAAGTCTAAGAGAAATTAGGCAAAATACAGACTAAGTACAGACATTCAAAAAGCCCCTGGCAGACATGCTCTAATTTATTGTGTTTTACTCGAAGTGCTATAAGCTAGAGTGGGAGCCAACCAAGCAGCCATTCACTTTTTGGTGGTGGGGAGGAGGGCAGGGCTTATAGCCTGGCCATGCTGGCTGCTGGGCACACTCACACATCTCCCAGAAGGATGCCAGAGCAGCCTCTCTCCCTAGCCCTGCCTCCTCCACACCAGGGGCCAACTGTCAACAGCAGCTCGGTGGAGGAGAGTGGGGAATGGAGCCGCCCTGCTCCAAGGGCCCCCACACAACTTACTGGCTGGGGTTGGGGTCAATTGGGCAGGTCTGCATGGAAAGTCCCTCCTCCCCAAGCTCTTCAAACGTTGCAGTCAGTAGTTACAGGAAGGCACTGCTGGCTGGGACTGCTGTGGGGAGGGAGATCCCAGAGCTCTTCCCCAGCAGCAGCTTCCTGAAGGGTCAGGGTAGCTATGGGGATAGAAGCCCTCCTTCCCCCCCACCCCTGCCAGCCTATGCAAGGGGCTGCAATCAGAGGTGGTCACTGAATCGGGTCAATGACAGCTGAGGGGCCAGCATCAGCCTGGCACTCAGGCAAAGCACAGTAGCTCTGCCCAAGGTTAGAATGCAGCCTCGTGCAATGCCACCTGGAGTGGTGGCAATCACACTCTAAGTTAACCTTTGATGGGATCTGGCACAGACATTTGAAAAGTGCTCTAGCAGAAAGCACTTTAGGTTAGTATACATCCATCCGGAGTTAACTTAGAGCAAGATCTACCATTTTTAAAGCACTTGCTGCGCCATGACCATCTGTTCTGTTACAGCTGTAAAGCACTTTCTGCATGTTTAAAGAACATTAATATCTGTACCCACCCACAACATTGCTCTCATTCTCATTTCAGTAAGATAAATGTGTTTTAACTTATCAGAAATATCTTTGAAATTCATGTGTATCTGTGAAATATATAAAAGAAATACTTTTTTTTCAGTGGAAAGCTATTGAATTTTTTTCAGCAATTTTCTAATTCTACTGCTGTGGGGGTCACCTTGTGGGCACCATTGCCACTCCAGAAAGTGCAAAGAACAGACTCTTTATAGGGTGATGAAGGCATGATCACAATACCTTTAAGTTGTGTACAAGTAAGCTATTTTCTGTACCCCATGGTTAAAATTAATTTATGTAATAAGATTGTTTTGCATATTTAATGAGAAGTTCAAAGTTTATATTAGTGGTCTCCGAACTTTTTAGAGTGGAGATCAATTTTGGAATTTAAGAGGAACTGAAGATCTACCCCCCACCCCCACCCAGCAGGTAAGTCTGTGGGGAGGGGAAGGGAAGGGAAAATGGCCATGAGGGGGTGGGGCAGATCAAGGCCCCAGCCCTAGTCCCACTCCCTCTCTCACCACTGGGGCCGTTATCTGCCCCCCTGCTGCTACAGCCTGCCCTCCCCACACCCGGCAGCCCCTGGTCCCTATGTCCTTGAGGGGGAAGGGGTACAGAGAGGGTAAGGCTGCACCAGGCTGTTCCACTGGCCCTGGCCTGCACTGCGCTTGGCGGCAGCGCTGGGAGCAACGGTTGTGGGGGCTATGCCTCCCCCATAGCTCCGCTCCCAGCACCGTAGCCACAGCTGCCTGGCTTGAGGGCAGTCCAGCTGGGAACAGGCTGGCACTGCCCCAGCTCATCCCACCCCACCCTGCATGTAGATCTGGGTGCATATGCCCCCCCATGCCCTCCCAGACTGTGCGCACCAGCTGCATGCCCCCACTCCCCACACCCCCCAGAAAAACTACTCGCAGCTCTATCCCCCGCCCCATCCAGCTGTTCAGGGCCTGCCCCCACTCCCTACATGCAGCCACCAGTGCTGCCCTACGTTGTAGGGGGGTAGTAGTAGTACCCCCCCCCCCCATGACTGGTAGTTTGTAGTAGTACTATGACTGGTAGTTTGGTGACCACTGGTTTAGATAAATTGAAGGGAGTGTTTTTCCTTATGTATACTCTCAGATTACTTTACCAAGCAAATTTTTTTTTCAAATAAATGTATACTTAGATAATGGAATTTGGTTTGAATAACCTCCATATCAAAAGAAATATCCCTGATCCTTGTAGGAAAGTTTGGGTATCCATTTTTGATAAATGTATAAGTTATGTGGATGGAGCTTGTCTATTAGGATGATATAAACCAATATGGATATAAACCAACTTGTCAAATCCATATTTACTTCTATTCCTCCCTTAATTTATACCTGTAATAATCTCTGAATTAAATTTACAGTAATTTCAGACTTAAACAATTATAAATAAGCAATTTAAATAATGCCAGCTGAGTATCAACAATAGGTAAGATAAAATTAGTAGCCTATTGTTTTACAAACAAAAGGTTTGTAATTGGTGGTCAGGGAGAAATTCTGCCCCCCTCAATGTTGCACAACATTTACATTTTGACTAATATTAGAGTCAAGATAGTGAACTACATGGCCCCTTGTCGTGTTTCTTCATGGTGCTGCTTATTTTCTTTCTTGGCTGTCATTCTATACCTATCCTAGGCACATTCTCTTTTTTGCTGTCACTGACCTTCTTTCTGATTGGTTACATGCTGATGCTGCTCATAGTTCCCCATATAAAGCAAGGTGAAAGGGACTAAGCAAAAAGAAGAAAAGAAAAGAACTGCTAGGATGCAGTCAGAGAGGTAAAGCAAGGTCATCATAAATGTTAGAACAGTGAGGCAGAAGAGAAAGAGTCAGCTAGCCTGGAGAAAGCCTAAAGGCATTGCAAGTCAACTTGTAACAGGGTTATTCGGAGCCCACACTGGTCTTAAGATTTATTATTTTCTGCAAATCTGATCCACTAAATGTCAGTCCCAAGCTGCCTCCTGATTGGAAGTAAAAGTATCCCCAGCAGTGGAGAAGTCTCTTTTTCTATTCTGTTTCTCTGCTTCAACCCCTTTGCTTTCCTTATTCTCTTTTGTATTCCATTTCCATAAATTATAGTTTTCTCTCTGCTACTTTATCTGTTTTTTACTTCTGCGGCACCTTTCCTCTTGCCTTTTAAAATTCTTTATTGCCTGTGCTGCACTTGCTTAGATCACCATCTCCTCACCCTCATGTTTTGTCTTTCATTCTCTACTTCCTTTTTCGCCTATGTTTTTTTACCATTTCACTTCTTTGTTTTCCCTTCTTTCTGTGCCCTAACACCCAGTACCTGCCATCTCAACTCTGCTTCACCTTTTTTTCCTTTTCTGTTCCTGGTCTCTTTTCTTCCTTCCAACTGTAGTTATAATACTGAGAGAACCTCTATGGCTGCATCCACATTTGTTTTCCCAGGGACAAGAAGCAGTGGCACACCTTGTGCCACTGCTACTTGTCTTTGGGGAATGCCTATGCCACGCACCTCCTGGGAACATGTCAGGTTACCCTGGGTAGGGTAGGGGAAGCTGAGACCAGCCAAGTGCTGGCCCCAGCAGTCTTACTTGGGGGTGTGGGGGCCTCCTAGGACTGCATCAGCAGTGATCCTGCCACTCAGCCTGGCTGGAAGCTGGAGCATGGCTCTGGCTGGCTAGGCTCTGGTTTTGGGTGGCACACAATGCCCCCACATTTCCTGCTCCGCTTTTTTTTTTTTTTTTTTTTTTTGCACAGGGAACCTACTAGCTTGCAGTGTGGAGAACAGCTGAATGTGTGGTATGTGGCACTGCAGATGCATCTGTAGTGACTCATACTCCTGGCTGTGCTCATCTGGACGCAGCCTATGTCTTTATTTTTTTAGTATCTATGAGTTCAAGCTACTTTACTGCAGACCAATCAAATTAAATGCTTGAGTAGAGATAGACAAATATTTCAGTTATTCCCCTCATTATGTTTCTTCCTTGTGTCTGGAATACAAGATCATTAAAATGATTCTCAGAATCAAAGTTTACCTGAAATTGATACCACAATGTCTTCAATGTCTTATGTCTTCTTTTAAAGTTTAAAAAACTTTAATAATAAATTTGGCCCAACAGTTACCAGAGACCCTAAGCCCCTGAGGCAGAAAACTTTATTATTTTCTTTCAGCAGTACTTACCACATAGTAAGGATGTTTCTGTCCCCCAAAAAATTAAACTAAGTTTTCAGAGGTATTTAGATGCCTAATTCTAGTCCTGTGCAAAGCGGCTAATATTCGCTTTGGATTCAGATTCAGCCGATTTGGGGAACAGTGATTCAGTTTGATGATTTGAATCACTGTCCCAAATCGATTTGGCTGAATCTGATTCAGAGATTCAGCCACTGCCAAATCTCTGAATCACCCAGGCCCATCCCCCGCCCACTTTCCCAGCCCTGACAATGGCTGCCCCACCTGGCCCAGGTCCCAGCACTTTGAAAAAAAACTCCGGGCTCACAGGGTGCTGCCAGGTAGGGGGATGATCCCCACTGCCCCACACTGCATGAGAGGCTCTGTACGTGCCCCCTGACCCCTACTCCATCCTAGCCCCCCCATGGCTGCCCTGCCTACCCCAGCTGGGGTTGGTGGGGCAGCCACAGGGGGGCTGGGGAAGTGGGTGGGGGTCAGGGGGCTCATGGCAGAGCCCCCCACACAGTGTGGGGCAGTGCGTTAGGGTTAGCCCTTCCTAACTCCTACTTTAAACACTCCAAAACGAAGGGAGATAGGAAAAGCAGGCACATGTCTGAATTTCCCAATAGGGCTATGAAAGCCTGGAATAGTACTTGAATCTTCTGACTCCCAGTCTTGTGCCTTCTCCATTATACCACGCTGCTTCACCATGATTTGGATCCACTTTTCCATTATATGAAATCATCTTTCCTCCCAGTACCAGGATGGCATGGCCATTTAAGTGGGGTAGTCAGCCCTGGGGCAGAAGCCCAGCTGCGGAAAATTAGCTGGGAGTTAAAAGGCAAAATGTGGGGCGAGCAAGCAGCTTAAATTCTGGGCCAAAGTAGCAATCTTTGGCCCAGAGACAGAATGCAATTTAGAAGAGCTCACTTCTAGGGAGGGCCAGAGCTAGAGGGTCTTCACCTTCTGCCTAGAGGAAGGCCAAATGGTTTTTTTTTTCTTGCTTGTTGTATTATATAGTCAAAGGTTACTGTTTATGTTATTGACTATTGTTTGGACTGGCTGAAGGAACAAAGCCCATCTGGGTGGGAGCTAGCATGCAGCCTGCTTACACTCCCCCATGTTCTGCCATTCTTGTGCAGCATTTATCTTCTGCCGATGAAAATGTCATACTTAGAATGTGACAAAATGTAATTGTCAAGGATCAGAACTACTATCATGAGTAGCTTTATGTGCCAAAAAACTTAAAAAGGGATATGAAAAAGCCATGGTTTGTACAGAAGGCTTAATTTTTCCTATTCAAAATGGATTTTAATAGAAAAAGTGGTGTTGCTTTAGGGCTAACCCCTCCAAAGACTTAAAAACCTCAAAATAGTATTTTTTTTTTAGAAATATTCTCAACTATTTCAATCTTGCAATAAAATATCCCTAATACTTGACTCATATCCTGTCCTTCCTCTGTAGAACTCAAGGAGGTTTGCAAGGGAGGTCAGTATCATTATCTACGCTTTACAGCTAGGCTCAGTCTGAGTATTGACTAACCTAAGCCATTAAAGGATTAAATTTTGTGTCAGATGCTTCTGGTTTGACTTTCAATGTAGGCACTTGGGGTGAAAACCTAGCCCTATTGAAGTCAATACCACAAGCCCCATACATTTCAGTAGGGCTGGGATTTCACCCTTTTTGTCTGTTTTACTTTCTAAATTCTTAATGCCCTGCAAAACTGAGTTCATGGGAACAGCATTTGCTGTAGACCAAAAATTCTAACTGATATTTAGCTGCATGGGTTTTTTCCTTTTTGGGCAAGGTCTCCAAAACTCCATCCTTACTTTCACAGACTGTGGCAAGAATATCATTTTGTATTAAAATCTACAGGGTGTTTCTACAAAACTGGAACTCCTGTTTTGAATGCTGCTTGTCTGTTTCAACAAGAAGTAACTACCATCAAGACATTTTCTCCAGCTTTATATTAATATTTCAGCAGCAGCTTCGGAGCACAGTGGAAAAGTTCAACAACCTGAAAGTAGAAAGAAATTCTGTAAAGCTGGTTTTAGTAAGTCAAATTTCAAAGGAGGAAAAATAAAGGGGCAGCACAATAAAAAAAAAAAAAAGAAGCATACAGCATCAGTAAAAAACCTGATGAAGCAAAAACTCTGCTATGCAAATTAAATACTAATTCTTCAGTCATTTTTGCATTGTGGTAAGGCACTGCCTACAGTTCCAGTATAATTTCTTCTGTTTGTGTGCATGAACATGCGCATGTGTATGTAAATAATTCTGTATCAAGTTTTCTCAGTCATAGGGTCATGGCTTAGGAAACCTTACCAGCATGGTCAACAGCAAACTGGCAGAAATTAGACCATGCTTCCTCCATGGCATGACACAGTTGTGGTGTTCTCTGAACCAAGCTTTCCAAATGCTGTTGATGCTGAGATATTTGGATAACCGACAGCCTGCCACTTTCTTTAAGACTTCTAATAAACTCAGCTTTACTGCAACTTGAATGGAAGAGGTCTAGTTGAATCATTCCTACACCAATCCTCAGCTTGAAGGGTATGCTGGGCATTTATTTATTTATGCAATTTATATGCTACCCCTCCCAACACAGGCTCAGGGCAGCTGCCACTAAAAGAAATGGAACAACATAAAAGGACAACTGGTATAAATAAAATATAGCTGAAATCCACTCAACAATACCTCGACCTAGCATTGGTTGCCAAATGCCTGTTCAAAGAGAAATGTCTTGCAGCACTTCATCTGAAAGATGACCAGGATCAGGCTTTGGCATCTCTTAGTCCCCATAGCAGCTGTGCTACTGTAATGGTCCTTGCTCCCCCTGCAGAGGTCCAAACGAAGAGTGCTTGGCCTCATAATTGTGGGACTACAATATTGCCTTAAAGTAACTTCCACAGTCCCCATCTGGTATCAGATGCAACTTGTATAGACAAGAAGATCTGAACCTAAGTATCTAAAGAAAAATGTAAAGTAATGGTAAATCCTGAATTTCAGTTCTATTGTGGCACCAGGGTGAGATTAGTAGTTACAATTAAACCTTGTTAAGGACTCTTAAAACATGTAGAATCCCAAAGTCATGCTTGTTAACTAGTGCTAAGTGCCCTGTATTGTCTTAAAGTTACGCCAGTTGAAGTGAGGATTTTCTTTGAATTGTGTAAACAAGCTCAACTTTGCTTAGCCACTAATTGTTCAGGGGAGATCAAATGTTCAAATTAGTCCTCCAGCATCCCAGAAGGCACTGCCTCTCCCCCTGCTCCCACCCACACCCCTCCCCGATTGCCTGGACAGCAGAGCAGCTGCTGGTGAGTAGGGAGAGGAGCTGCAGGGGGAGGACAGAGTGGGCCAAGTAGAGGAGAAAGGAGGGGAGTTGCTGGGGTGGGAGACCACACACACACACACACACAGCACAGCACAACACATGATACACAATCCACAAAACAATACACAACGCACAAAATGCACCCACATTTGCCTACACAATGCACAGCACACTACACACATGAATGGCAGTATGTGTGTGTAATCCCAGTGTGCATCTCCAGGTGCTACCCAGCAGTGATAGGGGAAGGGGAGGGGAGAGAGGCTTCCCACTAGAGCTGTACAAAGCTTCAGGGGCTGATTCAAATAGGAGAAGATTTGGCCCAATTTGGTGGTTGAATCTCCAATTCTGAATTGAATCAGGACCAATAAAAAGGTCTGAATTGATTTTAAGCTCTCTGAATCTTCAGAAAAGATTAGGAGACTGATTATTCAGGCAGTCCCCGCCCACTGCAGCAGGGAACTGGAGCCAGACTCGGAGCTGGTAAGTAGGGGGCAGGGGAGGGGGGGGCTGCACCAAGGGGGACCCCTGCAAGGTCCCATCCCCCTGCCTGTTCCCCCAGCCCCCTGGTCCCTGCTAACTCCCCCAGGCCCTCCCCCCCACAAGGCTGCCCTGCCTGGCCCAGCTCCCAGTGCTTTAAAAAGAAGCTCTGAATCATCATGTGCTGCCCAGCAGTGGGGGGCAATCCCTGCTGCCCCCCCCACTGCCCCATGCTGCATGGGGGGCTCTGCATGAGCCCCCTAACTCCACCCTCTCCTGTCCCAGCTCCCTCCCCACCATGGCTCTGCCCCGCCCACCCCAGATCTGGCCCTTCAAGAAAAGAAACCTGAAAAAAAACCTGGTCTTAACAGCTCCTGCAGTGGCCTTGTGGCTTTGGGGGGTTTATGGAAGAGCCCCCTGAGCCCCCCAAGTGGTGGGGGGCAGTGGGGATCCCCCCTGCAGGGCAAGAACTGGTGAGTTCAGGGGGGTTTGGGTTTTTTTTTTCTTTAAGGGCTGGAGCTGGGGTGGGCAGGACAGCCATGGGGGGCTGGGACAGTGGGGAGGAGTTGGGGGGGGCTAATGCAGAGCCCCCCATGCAGCGTGGGGTAGTGGGGATCATCCCCACCCCCCACCAGCAGCACCAGTGAGTTGTGGCTTTTTTTTCAAAATGCTGGGAGCTGGGTCGGGCAGGGCAGCCATTGCTGGAATTGGGAGAGTGGGTGGGGGATGGGGCCTACGTGATTCAGAGATTCAGCAGAAGCCAAATCTCTGAATCAGATTCAGCCAAATTGATTTGGGACAGTGATTCAAATCACTGAATCAAATCACTGTCCCCTGAATTGGCCAAATCTGAAGCAAATACTAGCCACTTCACACAGGCCTATTTCTGTGTGTTAATGCTAGACAGCTGGCAAGTAGGGCAGGCATGAATCAAATTTGAGAGCTGTCACTCATACCCCTTCTTGCCAGCCCTCTAGTGACAGCTCAGGGCTGTGCACGTTGCAGAGGTGAATGTGGATATTATACATTCAGAATCCTGAACATGCCACTGCTCCCAGCATGTGTTAACTTTCCTAGCAATCTAACATTTCTTAAAGTTAGCAGGTGCTAATTGTAATAGGTAAGCATACACTCTGTTGAATATTTTGTGCACAGATACCTATTCCTGTGGACCCAGTCCAAATGACAGGTCAGAATGCTCCAGCTCATTGGACAAATCTTGATGTAAGTTTTTTATCTCAGGAAGCTCAAGTCCTCAATCTATATATCAATATAGCATGGACAGATAGAAGTATGTTTTCCTTACCAAGCCTCTTTAATGGGCTTCAGCCTTTTTCTGAAGGGGCCGTGTGGAATATTTGGCAGTGCCTAAGTGACTTAGAAACACAGATCTTACCAAAACTCAATGAATCTTTGTTCTTAATCTATTTAAGTTGCTTCTAAAAACCTAGAAAATGCCTCTGAGAGAATAGTTCAATCTCTATGCCTGTGTATACCTTGACCTCTCAGCTAATATCAACTGAGATGCCACATATCTTCCCATTTCTAGAGATGAGTGGCTGATTGCAATTTAAGTTCATGGCTTTGTGAGTTTACTTAAATAGGTGTATAAATTTGCTAGTGCTTTGGTTGCAACTTGCTGAAAGGCCACGTAACACAAAATATTGGTTTATGATGCTGGGATTTTGGGCCCTTCAGTTCTTAATTTCTGCACATGCTTTTCAGCCACAGTATCTCATTACCCTGCAAAGTTTTTCTGCCACAATATTACTAAGGGAGGGTGGGTGAGGCACCATCCCCAGGTACCAACTTGGGGGAATACATAAATAGCAGCTACAGCCACTGATGGCCTGGCATCATTGCTAGCAGCCCAGCTACTGCCCTGAGCACTACCGCTGCCCTGAGCACAAAACTGCCTAGGTAGGCCTCTGTTTTTCTGCCTTATTGAAATGCATCTATTCTAATGAATGTAAGTAGCTATGCACTAAACCATGTAGGTCAGAGAGATGTGAAAATTCCCCCAGCCAAACATCTGCAAGAGCATCAGATTTTCTGTATACACTCTGCAGTAGTTATGGGAAGTGTGCGTATGTGTTGCGGGGGGGGGCCTCAGTTTAAAATTACCATGAGAAGGATTTTTATCACAAGGGTTCAAAGGGTTAATAGGGATTTTCATTGCATTGTGCATGGTACCTATGCTAGTCTCAGTTTAAACTTTTTAAAGGACAGGTAAGAGGAGAGAGACTTGAATGCCTGCTTTATATATGGGAGAAATTGTTCATTCATGTGAATTGTTGACCTCTGTCATCCTGCCAAGCTGACTGGACCCATGGGGTAAGCTGCTGCTCAAGTACTGGTTTCAAAAATTAAAGCTACCTGGGGAGTACTTCAAAAGGACGTTGCCAAGGTTGGTTTACCCAAAATCTGACCTGTCATTTTTCCCTCTCCCTAAATCTTCTTGAAAACTTCATGTAACTCTGTTTTGAATCTTTTCTTGTTGTCCAAAACAAAACATTTCAATTGTTATTGGAGGATAAAGATTAGAAGAAATCCAATATTTGCAGCATGTGAATACAAATGTGACAAACAAGGGAATGAGATTCTAGGTAGCTACAAGAAAGTGATGGATATACATTCTTTTCATTAACTATTAGAAATGGTGAATTAAAGATTAAATGGACGGGGAAATAATAAGACAAAAGAAAGTTTTTTAATAATTACACTTTTAATGAAACCAAAGGGTTTTTCATTATTTTTGTTATTTTAATAGAGCCTAGCTGCACCTTACACATAGACAAATATAAATGCGGGGACCTGATGTACTCTAAGGCGATCCCTCTCTAAATTGTTTCTTGGTAGGATGGATTATTATTATAAATGACTTTTTATAGTAGTTCTATTATGGTAGTGCCAGAAGACTTAATTAGTAGTTAGTCCTGCTGAGATGCATGCTACACACAAACTCAAAGATCCCTGACCCAAGGATTTACAGTCTAATTGGAAATAAGATGCAACAAGTAAATGTAACAGTAGGAGTTGTGGTAGGAAGAGAGAGTGAAGAAAATAAGATCATGTGCTTAGACAAGTAGCTGCTGTCTACTCTGGTTCCAGTTGTTCTAATCCAGAATTTAAGGCTCAGTATTTCTGAGGTTGACATCTCACTACTTAGAACCCTACAAAAACTAAGAGGGGAAACCTGGAGAAATAATGTTATGCAATTATATAATATTCTAATGCACATGCACATGAGAGCAGGGTTAAATCTGAGTGTTCACTTCAAATGTTCGTGGGTTTTTCTCTTCCCTTTTTAACTTCCCTTTTCAGGTAAATGATGAAGTATGTTTCTCATTTCTTCCTTGTTCTTAAAAACTTGCAAGACCTGATATACTAGAAAAATATCTTTCCTCTCCCCACAAAAATCCTTCCCCTGTATCTAAGATAGACATCCTGCACTATCTTTCATGGGCATAGATGGCCTTGCCAATACAGGCTACTCTGCTGTTAAAGAGGAGGTTAAATATAGATACCACTTCCTCCTCTAATGCTAGATTAATGACCACAGAGAAATTACTAAGGCCCTGGAATCAAGGTAGAAGAGGAGTACTTCTCCAGCACAATTTGGCTATGTGGACTGTTCATGGGGAACAGTGTTTGAATCTGAAGTCTCTGAGAGGTGCATCATGTTCTAGTAGAGAGAGCATGGATGATGCTGCCTGTTAAGAATTTTGTTTTATTTTATTTTAAATCCTTTTAAATATACTTTTTTTTTCCACTTTGGCATTCTGTGCCCAGCACTCATTTTTCATATGTAGCAAAGACAGTGAGAAACCAAAGCAGCACTAAAAAAAATTTCTGGTTAAAAGACATTCAGTCTGCTGTCAACAAGGCTATTTAGTCTATTACAACTGTCTGTAGCTAATTGTATAGTTATGGTAATAGTGCCCTCCAGAGGAATTTTGAAGGAATTCAAGGAACTAACAAATGATGATGTAGATGTGGATTCAACAGCAAAGTGCTATATCAGTGGTTCTCAACTGGGGTTCAACAAGACTCCTTTAGAGTTGCTGCAGTACAAGTGTTGCCACCATGGTGACAGCCAGGTAAAAGTGTCCTATGTGTGGGGCTGTGGCATATACACACTCTTGCTGTATTAGGGCTCTCTGGTAACCCTAAAATGTGACAGGAGAGCTGGCTTGGGCTGTAGCCCTTCCCAGCCTGTGCCCTTTCCCTCCAATACTCCTCCCAGAAGCAGAAGAGTGCAGGGCAGTTCTATCCTTGTGCCTTTGTTTCCGGGAGAAGTATGGTGCGGGGGAGCCAGACCAGGAAGGATTACAGCTTGAGCAGACTCTCCTACCATGTTTTAGAGTTATCAGAGAGCTGTAACGTGGCAGGAATGCGCGCATGTTCCACAACCCTTCCTGGGCTGCCTGTGCAGCAGGCACACACAGCAGTTTTACCTGGAGGCAGCAACACCCAGTTGAGAAGCACTGAAGTAAACGGAAACAACACAAACAGTGATTCTCAACTGAGGCTGTCCCCACATTCGAAAAACAGTGAGGATGCCCTGATTCTGAAAAGGTTGAGAACCACTGTGCTATATATTTAAGAAATGTACTTGAAATTTAGCGGGGAAAAGTTTGTGCTTCTAAAGGGTTTTGTCTCTCTTATAAATATCAACACATTTGTTAACATGGTTACAATAGATCGCTCCATAAGCTGGATATGAGTATGAGGGCTTCATAAATCCCACTGATTTCAGGGACAGAGCACAAGGATGACTTGGTGGAGAATCATGTCATTGTTTCTAACTTGCAGTAAGATGGATTTTAAAAAGGTTACAACCTCCATATTACGTTGTCTCAACTTTAGCTAGGGTTGCATTACAATTCTGAGATGTTACAAATTAACCATTGCAAACAGCAATAAATGCACATAGTCCCCCAAAACAAAGCTTATTTTTAGCCCAAGCTAAAAATGTACATAAAACTGTAATTCCATAAACGGGTTACACAATTAAATATTTCAACTTCTTACATGTTTTCAATGGCAGTAACTTTAGGGATTTTATCCAACAAATGAAAAAATGTATGTACAGGTATTTGGGCAATACATATCAGCAATGTTATTATTGTAAATCAAAGCAATGTCTGTAATTTGTGCCACCAGAGATTTTCTAGTCTTTTCTTCTAAAGAAAATGGTGGTTCATTTCCAATACACTGTGACACTAAACCTTGAAAAGACATTGCATACATGATATCTTACATTATATAATGGAAATCCAGAATGCTTCACTGCGGGATACCTTAAAGCCAGACTTTCAGACATGCACTGGAATTTCTAGGTTTGGGGGTTTGGGGGCTTTTAAACCTATGGATAACTAAACAGGTAGTAAGTCAAATCCAAATTGTTTAAGAAATTGCACTTAACTTTTTTATGAATCTGTTTTGAGATTGTAAATGGCACAACTGTCACTTCTCAATAAGTGTCTCTGTAACAGGGCAAAGGCTCAGAGCCAAAAATTTCTGCTAGATCTATGTTTCTCATTCCCATTGGAAGGATGGGAATGGGGGTGGTCATATAAGCCATGGACAAGTTTTTATTTCTACTGCTGCAATAGCAATTTTTCCAAGACAGGAAGTATGCAGGCATTCCAGCCTGCAGACACCCCTACCTTTGCTCTTCATGCCTTCACCAACCCTGAACAGGGCTGCAAGTTCAGAATAGGATTGCTGGTTTCCTCCTACTTTTTTTTTTTCTTTTTCTTTTTTTTTTTTTTTTACTTCACCTAGGAAATTTTATCCAGAATGTTATGCTAGGATAACGTTAAAGTTATGTTGGCTGAGTCTAACATTCAGGAATTATGAAATCTAACATTGGAAGTCATCCTTCATCTAGTGATTTGCTACGTGAATGTTCTGTAAGCTTTCTTCTTTTCTTTTTTTCTTTTTTTTTTTTCTTTTTCCTAACATGATATCAGGTGCTAATGACATGTCCTAGTTTCTGACATTGTTCTACTCAGGTTTTTCCACTTATTTATCTATTCTTTTATATAACATTTCTCTGGGTTACCCTCTTCTCTTCCCAGGTGGTATGTCTGTTATCACTTAACATGTAAGTAACAATGATGGTATTTTTAAAGCTCATCCAATGCATATCCAGGGTTGTTATGCTGTAGTTGATGTTTTGAGTTGGTTGCTTTCTACGGAGCTTCTGACACTGTAAGTAATGGTTTTCAATGACTTCTGAGAATATTCAACAGACGTATACTTTGGCATGAGTTAGCTTCTTGTTTCCATTCTGGATTTTTAAGACTGTTCCACAAGAGGAGGACTTCTGCAAGGCTTTTGACAAGGTTTTGCATGACCTTCTCATAAATAAACTGGAGAAATGTAGGCTAGATAAAACTACTACAAGGTGGATAAATAACTGGCTAAATAGCTGCAAGCAAAGGGTAATTATTAACAGGTCCATGTCAGAATGGCAGGAGGCTTTAAGTGGAGTCCCACAGAGGTCTGTCTGCAGTCTGGTGTTGTTCAACACATTAATTAATGATTTGGATGCTAGCAGAGAAAGCTGCTTGAGCAAGTTTGTGTATGACATGAAATTGGGAAGGATTGCAAATACATTGAAGGATTGTAAATGCAGTGGATATGAACACAATTCAGAAAGATCTCAACAGATTGGAAAGCTGGGCTGGAGCTAACAAGATGCAAGGTGCTACCCTTCAGGAGGAATAATCACAGCCACAAATATAAAATGAGTGATATCTGGCTGGATTGCAGTACTAGGGAAAAGGACTTGAGAATCTTGGTAGACCACAGACTCAATACAAGTCTGCAACATGATGTAGCTGCAAAAACAGTGAATGAAGTTTTGGGACGCATCAACAGAAACATTAGATACAAGGCAGTGGAGGTGATAGAGCCTCTCTACTCAGCACTGGTTAGGCCTCATTTGGAGTACTGTGTAAAATTACGGGCCCTACATTTTACAAAGGATATGGAGAAGTTAGGGTCCAGAGGCAGGCAACAAAGATGATAAAGGGCTTGGAAAGCAAGCGTTATGAGGAGAGGCTGAAGAGGTAGGCATGTTCAGCTTGCAGAAAAGGCAGACAAGGGGACATGATAGCAGTTTTCAAATACTTGAAGGGGAGCTATAAACAAGAAGGAAAGCACCTGTTCTCTCTTGCTGCAGGGATGAGGATGCAGAGCAGTGGCTGGAAGTTACAGAAAAGTAGAAATTTAGATTGGATAGCTGGAAACACTTCTTCACTGTTAGAACAGCAAGGCAATGGAATTAGACTGCCTAGGGAAGTTGTCGACTACCCATCACTGGAGGTGTTCAAGAAGAGGTTGCATAACCACTGGTTGGGGATGATCTAAGCGTAGCTAAGCCTATGTTCTACCATGGGAATTTCTCATACATCTGGGCTTTCCTAGTTTACCCCTCCCCCTACCATATGTATGTGTCAGGGTGTTTTTAAGCCTTCCCAGAGGTATTGGCTGCTGGCTACAGCCAAGGCTGGGATCTTTGACTGAGGTGTGCCAATCCTTCTGCTGGTGTAAAAGCCAGAGGTTCCTGGCTAGAGGGCCTTGCCCTCCCTACTCAGGATCAAACCAATCACTGTATTTCAGGTCAGGAAGGAATTTTACTCCATGATCAGATTGGTATGGCCAGGAGTAGGGGTGGGGGGGAGGTATTTTGCCTTCCTCGGGGGGGGGGGGGGAGGGGGGCTCTACCCAGGGCTTCTTGACAATATATTGACAACATTTCATAAAAGCAGGACATGAGTTGCTGTAGTCCCCTGCTTTACATGTGGCAGATTAGGGTGTTAGGTGTCATAACCCAAGGGTATGATTTTGTATGTGCTTCAGCACTGCAGAATTATTTCCCGCCACGAGGAGCTTTCTTTGCACAGTGCAATTCTCAGTTGCAAAGAGAAAACCCCGGTGCAAAGGAGTTCCCGCCACCCGCATGCAAATTTGTTCCCCACTATTGGCTGTTTCTAAATTGTTCCCACGTGGCGGCTAGCGATTGGCTTGCTAGCTGTATAAGAGGCTTGAGCGGTTTCCGCCCAAGTTGGAGAACTCCAAGGAGAACCCCGCAAGGGAGGACTCCACAACCATCTGGAGGAGGAGGACTTCACATCTTGTGAAGAACTCTAAGCGCTGCGGAGCCTAACAAACCCAGCGTGTGCCTTAAGAAGGATATAGGGGCCTGATCAACCTTTAGCCTCTCCCCGCCGCTGCCTAATCCCTCGACGAACCCTTCACTGTGCGCTTTCGTTCCACGGAGCCTAGTAAACTTTGTGTGTGTGTGTGTGTGTATCCAGAGCTCTTTCCGAGTTATTTCAAGAGGCTCGAGTTTTTCTACGGGTCTTGTTCGTACGAGTTTTGTAACTGCAACTTAAGCAAAGTTTTCTCCTGCCTGCACCGCGACCATCTATGGTGTAAGTAAAATAATCTTTAATCAACCGCTACGCGTCCGTGCCTAATTCTAGTCCGCTGGCCTGCATTCCCCGACCCATGTGCCAGGGCTGCTGGCTACAGCCCACCGTGCGCCCCCGAAAACCTCGGACCGCTCCCGGCCCGCACATTAGGTATGTGCTATGTCAGGGTTGACAGCAGTCTTATGTAGAGTTTAGGTTATGGTTTGGATAGAGATGATCTGCCTTAGGCAGGGGGTTGGACTAGATGACCTCTGGAAGTCCCTTTCATCCCTATTTCTCTATGACTCCGTCAGACATGATACCAGTCCTGATCATTTTACTTGCCCATATCTTTTCAAGTTTATATAAGCTGTTCTCTGCCCGCTTGCCATTCATTGTATGACATCTAGTAAAATATTATTACCATTGTATATCTCACTTCCTAAATACTTAAAATGACTAACTTGTTACAATTTTCTGTCTACTCCGATTATTACTTTTAAGACAGTTTTTAATTATATGATCTCACAGTCTCTCAAATAATCTGACACAATTTTTTCCACAAACTTATGCTTGCATAACAAATGTGTAAAATCACATATTGATGTGAATATTTAAACCAAGCAGTTCCTTCAAATCAGTTATATATATATATTTTTAAATCACAATAAACTGTTGTTGCACCTCATATGGAATGCAAGTAAAGTTTTTAATAAAAAAAAGTTTTAATAACGAACACCATTCTGGCATGGGTAGTCGTCCTAAATATGCAGTTAAATTAGCTTTGTGGTTTTACACTCAGTTATATCTACCTCTCTCCTGTTGGTTTGCAAGAGACGGTACACATGGTTTATATGATGCTGGTTAATTTTTTTTAAATAAGGGATGAAAATAGGCTTTAAAGAGGATGCATTAGTTATACAGAGGGCATGGGGTGGGACAGGGATGAGGTGTCTGCATAGTTCCATTCTGGTTCCCTTTTCCCATTTAAGTATTGCCTGGGGCTCCTGCCTGGCTACACCCCCCACCATCATTATGTTACTGCTCAGCTTTACAGCTCTTTTCATGGGTAGATCCAGCATATTAAGGGTTATAGGAAAGTATTGGACCTACAAAGTCTTGCATGGAAAATAGTCTGCAGAAATTGCTGTGCAGCTTGTCTTAACACTATGTTGGTATCACAAGATCATGTTTTATATTTGTACAGTACACGATATGAACAATTCACAGAAGGTCAACAAATTCCTCTGAGTGCACTAGAATGACAAAGCTGAATTTCACAGAAAGCCATTGAGCAGACACACTGGACTGAGTGATGTAAGAAGAACAACATAAAGAAACACTGTCAACAACCACAAAAGGTAAGAGAAATAAAAACAAAAGCACAATGGTATAGAAATAGACCTGAATCAAAACCATTGATCAAACACTCCTGAACTTCAAGAGTTTGGTTTTTACTCTGAAGCCTTCTTATTTGGATCTCTTCCTTTCTGAAACAGTACATACATTTATATAATGTGATATTTCAAATCTGCTAAGATAGCTTTTCTTGCATCTGTTATGCCTCTTTAGTTTAAATTCCATCTTTAGGATATACGTGCCAATTCTGTTTTGCATTTCTATATTCACTTTCTCGGAATCTGTTTTTTGTTTTGTTTTGTTTTTTTAAGCTGGAGTCATTCATACCAATGGTAAATGAACCACTCCATAATAAATGCTAGTTTCCTTGTAGAGTTCAAAGTACAAAAAATAAGAAAACAAGAGGAGGGATTAACATCCATTATTTAAAATGTTCAGTCCTTACTAATTCTGCATATTGCAGGGCATGGCTTTCAAAGCAGCATTGTTCAAATATTGAACATGGACTTTGTGACTTTGCTCTGTATTGAGAGCATGTGAGAAATGTACAGGAAATTATTCTAGGTAAAGTAAAATATACACATTTCTTTTCTTTGCCGGTGAAGTTTTGGTCCTTCAGCTGAATGACTATATGGGGCTACAGTGGTGTAGGTTATAGCCGTGTTGGTCTAAGGACATAAGCAGACAAGGTTCTTTGGGTGAATCTGATACCTTTTATTAGACCAACTTAAATAGTTGGAAAACATTTTTTAAGCAAGCTTTCAAGTTCAAAAACCTTTTGTCCTGGATGGAATGAAAAGTAAAGAATCCAGAGGCTGGGCTGGTATGTATAGGGTTATGCTCTTCAGAATCAAAAAAACCTTTCTGCCCTCTCAAGCAAAAGTCTCCCACAAACTTAAGTGGGTAATACATCCGTTTCCTTTATGGCTCAATCATGTTCTTGCAATGGCTTGTACTTGTATTTTTCTTGATGTTATCATTAGTTATTTCCACTAATGTTCTTGTCATACAGTTGAGAGAATCTAGGTCCTTTCTCTTTGAAGCTTACAATTTAGAGGAGGAGACAGGAGCATACATATACAATGTAACCAAGTTATCCATGGCCCACATCTTAGTAACCTATGTGTGTTTTACCAATAATAATGTGTTGCACTTGATCATTTTTTCATCCCAAACTGCAGTTCAAAAGGAATGGCACGCATAGGATTAGGCACCCTGTTTTACCCATTGGGTATCCTAGGTACCTGACTACATGCATCAATACATAAAAATACTAATTCAAGCAAAATAATATCACAGGACTTACAAAGCAGTGTCTCAGCTACCATAATACTTTTCCTAAAAGGACAGTCTTTGGACAGGGTGAGATATAAGAATTTCCTTTGAATGTTGTTTTCTGGTTCATGTTTCTTTCATCAGTTTTGATGCACTGTGACAGTAGGTGGCACTAAAGAACAACAACTTGAATTGAAAGTAGGCTGTTGAAAAAAATCCTTAGTCTGGTGTGAGCTTTGTTAGATTTGACTCCACAAATTGTAGAGATATTCTAGTGCTGGCCCTCTGCATGTGAACATTTTATGCAGATACTCTGCTGGCAAGAGAATGGAAGTGACAAAGGATGAAAAGCTGACTTTGTGGAATATGCCTGTATTTCACTTTAGAGCATAAGCAAAGCTCTTTAGTCTTTATCGGCAGCTGGGATTTTACCACATTTATCTTTTACACAGAAAAAAGGTCAAAAGTAAAATCATGATTGTGTCTTTCCTTAATAAATTATTTTAAAATAAATGTTATTAAAAGTAATACATTTGTGTTAATTAATTGTAATTTAATAAACTGCTCTGGACCAGCAACATTTTTGGATGTGAGAAGAGGGGTAGTCCCAGCAGAGGGTCTTTTGTTCACTTTCTTTAAATTTGGGGAGAGAGGAGAACAGAGAAAATCATCAGATCTCATCTCTGATGTTAAGTTCCCCACTGCCAGGGGATGACCTCTCACCCAGCTTCATATCCACTATTAAGTGGTGAAGGTATGATCAGGAATAATGTATTAATAATAGTAATAAACAATGACAATAAAATACAATTCAAATTTTTGTCTTTGCATAAATGCTGTGGCCTCCCATTTATTTCCTCAACAGCCTTAAACATGTTCCAGGGCAAAGTTTTCTTTATAATGTTCAATTTTATATCCTGTTTAGTTGCTATCAGGTAGAAGATATCTGTAATTAATGACTAACCTTAAACACTTTAACCTCATGTGTTCAATAATGCTGCATGACCTCTCCTAAGCAAAACATTGTTTAGTGTACTGCATCATACATTCCCTAGCAAAATTATTTTTATTCATGTAAAACTTTGCAATGGATTAAGCTCTGGGTTTAACATGAATTCTTAACATGTTTATAAGTTAAATGAGCTATACATTTTAAGGCACAGTCCTGCAATGTGAAGTATGAGTATGTACAGTCTCTGAGAGGCATTTTGCCTGTAGCAACCAACCTCTGTTTCTCTCTTTAATAGAAAACAACATGGTCTCCCCTGCATGGGGCCAAATTTTCTGGCCAGCATAGGTGAGGTTCCCCACCTGGCCTGCTCTGACTCTACTAGAAAACTGCAGAGCAGGAATCCCCTACTGAGATGAGCCCTCTCTATTAGCAGACCATGTGGCAGAGGTATCAGCCATTCCTGATTACAAGAGGCAGGATTTCCTCTCAAGCTATAATGTCAGTGATGCAAACTGACCTATAATCTGCATGATCTTGCTGAAAGTGGAAACTTCTGAATCTCATTGCAATGCAGAAGTCCTTCTAAATGTGAGCATTTCTTAGACCTCTGAGTTGGGAAGTGCACCTTGATTTTTATACATGCACACACGCATGCACACACATACACTATATATACTATATATAGAGAGTAAGTTAAATTCTGTAAGGGGTTTCAGCAGTATCTTTAAAACTAGGGTTCCCAAACAGCATGAAGACAGCAAATAGAAGAACAACCCATTTCTCATTCTTGTCACTTGAGATTTCCCTGGGGGAAGAAATGGGAGAGAGTCATCAGCTCACTAAACCTGTTAAACAGGAATGAAAGCTTCTAAAGAAAGCTTCCTGCCTCCTTGAAATCGAAACTATGTAGTTCCCCTGAGCATGACTGTGAATGAAATGAGATTCGATGTTCTTCCAACAAACTATGTATTTAAGGTAAGAGGCTGTAACAAATATACTTAGAGATTAGCAAATAGCCCAATCCTTGTTCAGGTAAAGGGTTGGGCCCAAATAATAAAAGTGCTTTATTTTAGGATGTGCTGCCATTGTCACTTTAAAATATGGAAACTATCTTTTATATGCTTCATAAGAACTACAGCATTGTGTTATTGCATAGAGTAGTCAAATTGCATTTTTTTTTTTATCATAAGCATCATGATATTTGGATTTTTTTCTTACCCTCAGATCCTAGACTCGAGTGATTATGCAAGAATATAAATTTTCATTTAAAAGAACAAGGAATTTCTCATCTTCATTTCAGAGGAAAGCTTAGAAACACACACTATGATGGCTCAAAAAGCACAAGTCAAATAAAATGAACCCAAATCATTGTCTTTCTGTGGGTTTTTTTTAATTATTATTATTTCATGGGGCGGGGGTTAGCCTGCTCAATGAATCGTCAATGCTTGGGGCTATCAGTGCTGATACTAAAATACAAGTAATAAACAATGACAAATAATAGGCCAGACTTATGTATGGTATTTTGAACCATGGTTTGAGGGCTAGGGGTGGGAGTTGGCCCAAATTCTGAATCTGATCATTCCAGGAACTGAGCATCTGCTGTGTAGCACAGAACAGGCCTCAGCAAGACACAGCGTACTGAAATTCTATTCTGAACAGCTGGTTTTAAACATTTGCCTCAAAGAGAGCAGTCAGTATGTGTTACACAGAGAAATAGAATTTTTATGTAGTATGCACCCAAAATGTATGTGTTACGATACTTGGCTACAGCACTGACCTTTTGTTTCAGCAGAGAACATGTTTGTTAGGAAGTTGCAGCCTCATGTGACACTGGTACAGGATGCGTTACGTCAGCTTTGGGATGGCACTAGTCATCCCAAAGGGACTGTCTGTCCACTAAGAATAAAGGAGTGGAATATGTTGGCCATATCTTCCCCAGCCTTTAGTGCAACTGCTGCACTATATGATGATGGACCAAGTGGTACTAGCAATGAGTCTTCTTAGCACAATTAAAAAATCCAGAACATTGGATATGAAGTGGGAGGTAACATTCGTGTACAAGCTTGATGCACACACAGAGATTTTCATGTATTTTATAGCTGAAAGAAATGTATCCAATGTGATATAAAGCTTTGATTTTTATGGCAACATTACTCATGACATGAGGCACTCATGAAGGAGTTGAACTAGTCATCCCACAGATCTGCTGTTAGACATTAATAGCCTTTAGACTCTTAGCAACATAAAATACATAATGGTATATTTTAGAAATGATTGAGTTTTAAAAAGGGGTTTTGTATTTTCTATTTCCCTCTGTAGTCCTTGAAGTAGTAAGAGGTTTTTTTTCCCATGAAATTTTCTATTTTTCAAATTGTTTCACTTCTTTTCAAGGGGGAAAAAGTCTAAAAAAGGAAGAGAACATTATATAACAGGAGAAACATAGTTTATTTCCTTTCAGTTTCTCACCAAAAAAAAATTGACCAGCTCTATCACAAAGATTTCCTTTGGTAACTATCACTTGAAAGAATGCACAAACAAAGAATGAGTGAGGGGCGAAAGGTACAGTTCAAACTATAGTGATGACAAGAGGTCCCTTTCAACCAATTTCACTTTCCATTCCTCCTAATTTCTGACTGTGGGTGATTAAAGCTTGAGTTTAAATGGATTTTGGCTTTGACTACATAAAAAAAAAAAAAAAAAAAAAAAAGTCATGATGAATACCTTCCACTGTAATATAGATTTTTCAGTGCATGGCACTATAATCTAAGCTAATACACCATAGATCTTAGGAGCATATTGGAAAAACTATTTGTGGTACTCAGCCTCAGCAATTTACAAGAGTACTTTTCATCTCATGGCATCTCTCTCCTGAAAGGGAATAAGATGTTATTATATTAAAGCATTTGACACTATAATTTAATGAAAATTTAATTGACAATAAGTTGCAATTTATTTTATTTGACAAATGCAACAAACACAATTCACCATATACTGTGTCATTGTGGCCATTTGCATTCTTAGGCTTTGATGATAGACTGCTTTTGCTGTTGTATCCAACTGGGGACCAGAATATGCAGCCAACTAATGTAACCCCAGATGTTTCTGAAACCTTGTTTGTGTTATATGTCTGTATATTTTTCTGGTCTTATCCTCAATGTATTTCTGTTAAAAATCCAAGTTAAAAACTGGGGGGGTGAATGGCTTACCTTGGCTTGCTGATATTTTATCTTGGTTTACATGATAATTCCAAATTGTGTATGTGTTTAATTTTTAAAGAATAGTTTTGGGGTCAAGGACACTGATTTTATTGCTGATTTTTTAATTGACTCACAGCATGACCTTCAGCTCTTTGTGCCTCAAAATACACCTATATAAAACTGGTATAATAGGTGGAAGCTTTCAAAGACACAGTAGGGAGCTGGACACTAGTGAGTCTTGCAGTGATATTGTGAAGCTGCCTAGTTGTTTGTAAAGGGTATGAGATCCTTGAATATAATGTTCCATTTAAGTTTAAAATAACCACAAGAAGAAGAAATGTAAAAAAAAATCTTTGGAAACTGCTGAAATGGATATTTCAGCCTATACATTTCTAAGGATGATGTAATTTCTATTCAGGAATTTAGTAATAGCTAGGTGGGTCTTGTCACAGAGTATCTAGTACAAGAGTGAATATCGTCTGTGGAGAGCACGCTAATATTAATGTCACTTGTACAATTTTCAACAGATTGGATTATTTTGTTTGTTTTTTTTTTTAATTTGACTTAATTTGTTGTTTCAGTGACTAATACCATACATTATGCAGCACTAGCAACTGTGACTTGGGGGAATTTTACCATAATCCCAAAGTGTCAATAAGATTCATAAATTGAAGCAGCTATGGCGCACTTTTGGAAACCGCCTTTGACACAAGAGGAGTTAAATGAAAAGCAATATGAGGGGCAAACATCTTACTCCATGTATCATTTTGTTCCTGCTAGCCAGGTCAGCCTAGGCCTGGATCATATAGCTGGTGAAGTCAGCAGTGAAATGTCCTTTTATGGTCCATCAGATTCACATGTTCCTGAAGAAACTGTTTTTTTCATATCAAACATAAATGCAACAGAACAGCATTTTTATGGAGTAAATCAACCTCGGGTTCATGGTGAATTTTACTTTGGAAGTCCTGTATCTCCTTGGCAACAAACCACAGGGCCACCAGCAGTTGGTTTCAGACCTTCTTTGTTACCAGGCTGTTATAACTTCAGTGTTGAAGATTCCTACCCAACATATCCCCTCGAAACATACTACAACTATGATGCATATAGAAGAAATAGCTCAAGTCAAATTGAAGGTGAATTTGGCTCAGTTGTGGAAGAAAATGAGAAAAAGTTGAATTTCCATATAGGCTTTGAACATACAGATGCTCAGTATTTGATGTTCTCAGGTGATGTGTTACACAGAGAAATATCAAGTGATAGTCCAAATGGACAAGGAATGAACAATAGAAGTGGGGATGCCAGGACTCCTTTCCCTGTAAGCTATGGAGAAACTTACTTAACAGACTCTTCCACAAGATTTACCTTGGACCCTCTCTGGCCTAGAACCTCTGAAAACTCTATAAACAGCAAAGAGGTATGTGCACAATTTGTTTCTGTCCAAAGGTTGGACTTTGTGTATTCACCCACTCTTGTGGATAACTGCTCCCAGTTAGTATATGGAAATAGGCTTTGGTTTTGGCCAAAATACAGTGGAGAATGAAAACTGGGAAGCTTTTTCTTGTTGTTCGTTCTTCGTGGCAGTAATTTCCTGTAGTGTTTTTTACAAGTGAAAAAGGAAGCTGTTCTCAAGCAAATAGTACCTTGATGCTTCTTTGTGATCAGTTGAGAATTTTTTTTTTACATCTTTAATGCTTTCAAACCTCCCTTACATTTGTAGAATCTCCCCCTAAAAAAAAAAAAAAATTCTTGAACATTGTATCAAGCAGATATTTTTTTAAAGGGAAGGACGTTCTCAGTCTAATGGGGATTTTATACTGGCTGGATCTGTGTTCTGACTCATATGTTACTTAACAGTGTAGATACATATCTCCTAATGTCCCTATTAAATAAAATCTTTTACGTTTATTTGAAAGTAATGAGACCAATCTTTCCATTGGTGTAAAGTGAATTAACCTACAGATTCCAATAGAGCCACACTGAAAGACAGTAGATGAGGATGAAGATGATGGCCTGACAGGGTCCAACAGGTTGTAATGTAAATCTTAAAGTGCTTTTAGACCTTTACTATTGTTTGGGTCATTGGACAGTAACTATTGCAGAGGGAGCAGTAGAACAGAGTATGGTAGGGTGTTTCCTTCCTCCCATCCCCCACCTTCCCCTGTTTGTTTAAAACAAATCCATTAGGGCTGTGCAAAGCTTCAGTCACTGATTTGATTTGGTAGAGATCTGGCCCAATTTGGTGGCTGAATCTCTGAATCCAAATTGAATCAGGAGACCCTGTAATCTCTCTGAATTGAACCGGAACCCTCCAAATCGATTTGGAAAAATTCAGAAAGATTCAATGATTTGGATATAGACACAGCTTTAAATGTGTTTTCTACATACCCCTAGGTACCAGATCGTTTGTGAATACTGAACATGCTGGGCCCCCCCTGCATTCGCCCCCCAGCTCAGTGACTGGTGCCGTCGGGGGGGGGGGGGGACACCCAGGGTCCCCCTGCAACTGATCACTGAGATGGGAGGGCACCGGGGGGGGGGGGGCAGACCTGGAAGTGGACTGGAAGTACTTCTGGTCCACTTCTGGGTTTGCTGCCGAGCATGCGCCCCCCTCCCCCCCATGCTCCTGTGGGATGCTCCATCCACCCTACCATCTCAGCATTCATGACCCATGCCTGGTACCTTGAGGTACATAGAAAAAACATTTAAAGCTATGTCTATGGCTGAATTGCTCATACTCTGAACCAGCATCGAATCTTCAGATTTGGATTCAGCCAAATCAAATCGGGAACAGTGATCCGAATCAATGAATCGAATCACTGTCCTTGATTTGTGCCAAATCCAAATTGAATGGGGCTTATTTCGCACACCCCTAAAATGCATAACGCCTGGTGTGTTAACTGAGTTTCAGAATATGCTGAAGCTGTTTCACTGGGGAGCCAGATGGCTGGTCTGGATGAGTTGTCCTGTTCCTGAGAGGTTTGGCACAATATAACCTGTCTTGACCCTGTTCTGCTTGCATTTATATATGTATATTTCTGAAATAAATACATCTACTCTAGCTGTAGAAGCTGGATCCCTTGTTGATACACTTTAGCTTTAGCTGTCTTCTTGAAGCAAGACCTTTATCTTTATCTTTTCTTCTATCAAGTGCTCACTGCTCCACTGAGGGCTTTGGGGTTTTTTTTTTTAATACCCTTGTCTTCCAGGGCTTCATTTTTCTTTTTGCTGTTTTATCTTTCCTTCTCTTTTTTGTGGACCCCTTCTTTCCCAGAACCTGGTATATTTCTTTTTCTTAGCAAAGGGGAAATGACACCCCCTCTATATCCTCCCCATGGGGACAATTTTAAAACACTGTGGGAATCCTGAAATAACTGACAGGATATTTTTGCTACATACATATCAAAATAAAGCCTCAGTTTACCCTGAAGCACACACCAAAGATATCAAAAACCCTAAAGCAAAGAGAAAGTAAATTTGATTGTCTGTTTCTGATGCCCCAGCCTGGAGCCCTAGGAAGTAAATAAGTATTAACCTAGAGGGCTGTCGGGAGAAGTTCATCATTAGTGACTCTTTTCAAACCGTTTGGGCTTGATCCTGGTAGAACCTGTGCATCTCTTGTCTTCAGTGGGAGCAGGGAGAGCTGAACACTGTAGAATCAAATGTTTGGGGGCTAGGGTTTACTTTTCTTATTGTCCAGGTCACACCACTTTGGGAAAGGTTAGAATCAGACTGGGTTTGCAGGTTTTGGCTTAAGAACATCTCAGTCACCATTGAAAGGCTGCAGAAAATCTGTTTCTCCTTAGCCAGAAAGACTGCAATAACTGTATAAGTATTAGGTGGCAGTTTTTAAGAGTAAACATCATAACACTCCTTTAAGAGTCTGGCAGTAAAATGGTCTGAGTTGAATATCTGCATATTCTTTGGGGATGGGAGAATGCAGGGGGTGGGGGGAACTCAATCTTTTCCAGGAACCTGGAGAGTTAAATCATGTCAAGAATGCCCTGAATGAGTGATACCTCCCCACTGTCAAATGATAAGTATTTATAACTAAGATAATTTGTGTAGGGGAGGGAGATGGGATAAAGAAAGTCAGAGGCAGGGAGCTGTGTGGGTGATATCTTTTATTGCACAAACTGTTTACTTGGGATGGATATAGCCAAAAATTGGAATAGGAAATATCTTTCCTCACATTATCACTCCAACTCTTGAGAAAATCAGTAATTAATAAATAAACATCATTAGGTAAGGCTGCCCCTTCCATTCTTGGTATCTCAGCAATAGACTTGGCACAGATTTCCTGTCCAGGTTGTAAATGGCTAATGAGGCAGTTAATCACTCTTGTTCTTACCGTGTCTCACTGTATTGTACTCTATTGAAGAGTCCAAAGTTTGGACTGATCTGCCTCTTGCTCCAAAGGACATACCTATCTCTCAACTGACATAAATATAGCTTAGGTGATATTTAGGAGTAGGAAGGCCCTCATTGGAAGACTTCAGACATTTTTCTTTTTGAAACTGAAGGCACTAAAGCATTGTATTGTAAAGGGGGAAGTATTGTAAAGTAAAAAATAACAGAAGAAAGTGAGATATTAATGAAAAAATCAAATAGACTTGAGAATGGGGTTGAAGGGAGTTCAGGATGTGGGATGGGTTGAGGATGTTAGAAGAGGACAGCAGATAAGAAACATAAACAAAAGTTTCTCTGATGTGGGGATAAGAGGAAAGAACTTACGATGGAAAAGAGAGAAGGAAGAACACTTTATGTGATTTCTCAATTTTTCTCTTGAAAGAAATCAATAAAATCCTGTGTGGATAAAGAAGTAGAAGAAGGGAAAGGTTGGAGGCATAAAGAAAGGTTGGAAAAAGGCAGCTAGTATTGTGGGCACGGGATTCATTTAAATTAGAGAAGTAGAGTTGTACATCCATAAAGATGGCACAACTAAATGAGAATAGAATTAATGGAGAAGTTGGCCCTATCATGAGATTCGTACCTGAGAGACAAAGCAGTATGAGAACAGGAGCAGAAAAGTCAAGGTTGTGGTTGGTGTGATGGAGCTTGCAATAAGAGAACAGTGCTAGAAAGATTCAACAGTGTTGGAGAATGAAGAACGGAGAGAATCAAGTACCACAGCAAAAGAAGGAAGTCAGAAAGAAGATAAATGGGAGAAGATAAATCTTCAACTCCAAAGACCTAAAAGCTCAGACAACTGCATGAAAGAAGCTGAGGGTCAAGGGTTACAGAGAAATTTAAAGAAAGAGAAGAGAAATTCAAGAAAGAGAGGTGGTAGGTGAAGACTACATTAAATAAATGGCCCTTTTATTTAATGAGAGGGGCAATAAGATGAATGTAAACATAAGGGTTATTAAATGTGCACCCATGTGATAGGATAGTTCATCACCATGGATTCTGGAGTATTTGAGCCTTGTTACACATTGCACTTTGAGCTCCTCAAATGTTGATCAGTGTTAGTGCTAGCTCAGGTTTGGAGAGGTTACACCTTGGCTAGGGACAGAAATGACACAAGCCAGTATAGGTCAGAAGAAACCAGTTCAGATCTGTAACACGACAGAAGTTCGGTGCACATAAACCACTTTCAAAATGGCTAAAATTGGTTTAAGATAAACCTAGATGGATGTAGTATCAGACGTAAGTGATTTAGGTTAAATTGATTTATTGAACTTCTGTCCCAGTTCCCCTCCAGATTCAAATTAACTTAGTCTCTCAGCATCCCAACATACTTTGCATCTCCCCCACCAGCCCCCCCCCCTTGCAAGGTGGGCAGGCTAGTCTTGGCCCAAGCTGTCCACCAGCCAAGCAGGTAAATGTGCTCTAGCAGCCCCCTAGCTTCTGGCCCAGGACACTGCAGATATGTGGCTGCATTTCCAAAATCAAAAGTGAATGTCTGTTGGTTCAATCTATGCAGCTTAGACTAACCTGAAAAAATTGAATTGATTCAGCCTTGGGATTTTTGACTGTCTGTGCTTAACCCTTAAGGCTTAAAATCTTCTCTGATTGTTCCCTTTTTGCACATCTGTGACTTGTCACTATATGGCTGGTGAACAGAGGCCTGACTAATACTATAGACAAGATCCTATCCCTGCTCTAGGTTGGTATGTGTGAGAGATGGGTTGAGCAGGGGGCAGGAAAATGAAACTGGGAGGTAGATAGTTTAAAGGGATGGGGATGAGTAATGAAATGGGAGGTGGAAAGGAAATAGGGGTGGGGGAAGGGTGATGAAATAAAGAAAGTCAGCCACTGAAGGATAAAATAAAAAGAATTGAAAAAGAAATAAAGAGGAAGTAAATTAAAGAAGCTGACATGTTTTAATAAATTGGGATTTGGGATTGGAGTGTAAGGAGTGCTGGTCATACTTCCTGGGGTAGCTAGAAGGACACATAGGTGGCAAAAGAAAATATTATTTGAGGGGACTGAGGTGGGGGGCTGGTAAGCATGTGGCAGGGGTGCTGGGCATGACAGTGCAGCAGTGGGTTGTGGCGGCATGTGTAGGATGTTAGCATGGCTAAATGCTGAGTGTTGCCAGGCACTACAAGATAACAGCACTGATAACAGCACTGCGGTGCTGCTGCTGTTGCTGACTGTCACAAAATTTGTTTGGGGGGACTAAGCCCCATTAGCCCTAGCTTTCTGCTGCCTAGGAATAGTGAGGAAAGGCACTTTTGGGGGAGCTGCTGCCCCTGCCCCAAAAGAAAGCCCCAGCTCATGGGGACCCAGTCTAGCCCCATACCTTATTTTCCCCCACAAACCCCACTAGACCCCATTCCTGGACCCATCCATCCCCTGCAACCAAGCTAGCTGACAAGTGCTCTGCAGGCTGTTTGCACAGGGTTGCACTCTTGGAAGTGGGAAGGCATACCCCTGGGAGGAGAGTGGGAGTTGACTTGGTGTCACAACCAACTCGTGGGCAGTAGAGGTTTGTTTTTTGTTGGTTTTTTTTGGGGGGGGGTGGAAAGTTTGTCCATACAGAACAGGAGGGTGGGGGAGTGGGCACTGTATCCTGGGATGGTGGAGGACTGCAATTTGGGCAGATCATCTGTGTGGGGTGGCCACAAGCTGAGTATAGAGTGGCTATTTGTCTGGTTTTATAGACGACGGTCCACTTTTCTAGCCCTCTGTCCTCTATTGACATGAAACTGGATGCCTTTATGTATGTCCTTGATTTTTTTCACCCCCCGGTACCCCCCTCCCCCTGACACTAACACCGTCATGGCTACCTGCAGGAGTTCCCCACTTGACACGCCACCACTGCTGACACTGCCACAGCTGCCTGTGGGAGCTCCCCACCACCCCTGCCTGCCCCTGCCACCATTGTGGTAGGCCAGTAGGGGGTGCTCCTGCATTGAGCCACGCACCTCACTGTACATGACCACCTTTCAGGCTCCAAGTGCCTCCCTGGGGGTGCCTCTGGTCTGGCCGACCCGCTTCCTGGAGCACACCTGCTAGCCTGGGGTAAAAACTGCCACCACCCAGGGCTGGGCTAGATTCTGGTTCTGCGTCCCCTGGGTAACACAGGCCTAGTAGCCCTTGAGGGTACTTGACTCACTTCAAGCACTTGGGGCTGCTTCCCTCAGTTGGAAGCAGTAGTGGTATCCCTTAGTCAGCTGAACCAAGGGGACCCCAAGACATAATCTAGACCCACTCCCAATAAGTCTCCCACACTAGGTACAAAGGAGAACATTATTGGTTAAAAGGGGTAGGGTTGGAATAGGGTACAGGGTTGAGCAATATCAGAGAAATCCCATAGAGCAAACTGGCATAGCTGGGTAGCCTTTGATCATGCATCTGAGTTACTGCAAGCTATATGTCTAGTCAGATATCAGGTAGCTTACTCAAGTATCATCCAGAGGCAGATGGAGATTCCCTCTGGAGGCAGGCAGTTCCTTGATCATGAATTTTGAGAGAGAGAGCAAGTTTCAGATGGTTCAGCTCTTCTCTCTCTGAGTCTTTCTCATGGCTGCTGCCCCCTCCTCCTGGGCAGTCCTTAACTTATATAGCCCTTATGACCTCATTTACCTGGTCCAATGGAGGCCAGCACCTGTTGGCTGTCAGACAACCAATTTGAAATGCATCACTAGTTGCTGGGCAGACTGGTAGTTCCTAGCTCCCCAGGGAGCCCAAGCCCCTCACCCAGGTATGTGATCCCAGTCATGTAGGTAGAGGGAGCAGGTTTCCCCCCTCCCTCAGGAATGTGTCCAGCTCAGGTTACCTAAAGAGTTAGGGTAAAGTGTATACCCTCTGCAGGGCCCATCTTAACCAAATTGTCACAGAGCAGAGTTTTTTGGGAGAAACAGAGGTAGCCTTCTGCCACACTACTCAGTGGCCATTTGTCCATTTGTATAGAGGACTGTCCAGTTTTCTGGCTCTCTGTCCTCTATTGACAAGAAACTGGATGCCTTTATGTCCTCTATTTTTCACTGCTCAGCATCCTCCTCCCCCTGCCACAAACACCACTGTGGCTACCTGCAGGACCTCCCCACTTAGCCTGCCACCACCGCTGACACTGCCTCAGCTGCCTGTGGGAGCTCCCCACTTGGCCTGCCCCCCCCCCCCCCCCGCAGCTGCCTACAGGAGCTCCCCTCTCGCTGCCATCACACACCCCCTGCCGACACTGCCACCAACACCTGCGGGAACTCACTGTGCCCCCCAGCCTCGGGAGGTAACTATTCATGAGGTACCTCAACAGCCACTGTAGCTGGCTAACATGGATCAGAGATAAACCTGTCCTTGAGTGGAGGAACTTTAAGCTGCCTAAAGTTTGCTTAAAACTAGTTTCAAGTGTTAATGTGTGGATAACCTAAGTGTTAAGAGCTCCAGGAGCCACCTAAAATTAATGTGTAACAAGGTCCTTTATATTAGAGAGGACAAGGTCAAAAAACACACACATTGGAGAGATACATGGTAAAGTTTGTGCTGGTCATTAATTCCTGGACTAGTTTATTGCACAGTCTCAGTCCAACCCCACTAATTGGTCTCTTTTCCTGCATAGATGAACTTTACCCATTGTTGTAAGGTTCTTTTCTGGCAGGAAGTATAAATAGTTCTAAGATGCATAAAGAAGTTTTCTGCAATCCTGGCTCAGAATAAATAAACAGCTTACAGCAAAAATTCTTTGTCCCCAAATTAATAAACCCGTTCTTAGTTGTTAGACCCCGACTCTATGCGGTGCCCAATGACTAGGGAGACAACAATCCAATCACTCATGAGTTCTGCTTCTCATTAGCCAGAGCAGATAGGGAGCAAATGCTACTTGCACACATTGCTCACAACAGCTTTATTCAGAATGGAGACAGCTTTGGGTGAGCTCCCTCACAGACACCCAGTCTATGAACATGGGGAACAGCAACGAACATTAGGTTTTTTTCCCATATTTATACACTTTGGTTTATGCTCATTATCATTTATTCCACCCTGTCCCTCCTTTTGTTCTACCCATTTCTCCTCCCATCTTAAGCTCTGCTTCTGTTTACTGTGTGCTTCATTAGCGTGGAATTGCCTATGCGTTTTACTTATTTATATGTCTTTTTGCTATAAGTGCATGTCTAAGACCTGGACCTGTCTTATCGTGTTCCTCACTGTAGCTGGTTCACAGCCCGCAGGCTTAATTGCTGCTTTTTCCAGAAAAATGGTTAACACAATTAAGATGGTTACTTAGCATAAGCAAATGGCTGGCTTAGCTATCATTCTGCCTTGTGGTCAGCAGCTTTTGCTAGGCCACAGGTTAAAGCCTTTATTCAGCTGCAAATCCAGTGCTTCCTAATATCAAAATATTGTCACCCTAACATTAGTATTATTAACTTTCATGCCATTTCTCTTATTTCAATCTCGCATTGATCCAGTTTTTTTGGTGTGATTTTTTAAATTTTTTTTAATGTATAATATTCCATCTGTCATCAAGACATTTCATTAAGACTTTCCTACTCTTTTGGCCAAGACAATTAATGAAAATCCATCCCAGAATCTTGAGAGATGTATTCCGTTCACAAGTGAACCTTCTTCCATTCCAACAGGACTTCTATCAGCATAAACTACTGTGGTCTCCCCATTATCCAGTACATTACCCACCATAAAGCTCTTTGTACTACCCACATCTTTTCCAGCTTAATTTATAATTTCCAGTGTGGCAAATGCTTTAGTGCAGTCCAAATAGATCTACTAAAATTCCTTTGTCTAAAAAAACAGATATCAAAGAAGGAAACCACAGTCTGCCTCTGATTAAACTCATGTTATATTTAATCCTATTTTTCATATCACTCTGTCTTTAGTTTTTGTGTCCTTCAACAATTGTTCTAAAGCCTTGCATTCCAGGTGGATATGAATAAATAGTTCTTCAGACACAACGTTTCTAAGTACTCACACACATCGTATGAAAGAAACACTCTCTGTAATATGAAATATAGCAGCTAGGCAATACGCAATTAACAATACAGGAAGACACTCTGGCCCAGAACAACAGTTCAAACTGTTATTCCCATATCTAAATATATGTGCCACTGCTTTAATGCTTACTTGGAATAAGTTGTGTTCCTACTGTTGCTAATTGAATGGTTGCAGGGATTTGGACAGGGGAATCTTGAACTTCCAAGGGAAGAAGGGGAGGAATTAAGCATTGAAAATCAACTTAACGCAATTTCAGTGTCTCCTTTTCACATCTTTAAACTTACACCTTTTGATCTCAGAGTTCACTTCAGTTATTGACCAGTGGGAAATGCTGAAAAAAAATTATGTTCCCTATGTTTTTCAAATGGAGAGTGAGGGACTTAATGGCTGGTGGGATTCAGGTTGTACTATAACCTTCTGAGTTGCCAGTACTCGTGTATATTTCAGTGGTCACTTCTATACGTGATGCTATGGTGACGTAGCATCTACGGGCAAGGGCTGTGATGCTGCAGCTACGTCATTGTAGCAATGCGCCCCCTCGGTATAGCAGGTTGCTACAGCAACATAGCAGCTAAAAATAACTGAGTCACACGTGTGGCACAGTATGGGCTGTTACTGCACCATACTAAATACTAAATGACAGTAACAAAGGTGCCATAGGGACATGTGTACATGTGTCCAGTGAAATCCATTGGATCATTTATGCTGGCTTGGGGTCGTGTCTAAATCCATGGAAATATGCTAATGAAGGTTAGTCCTCATTGAATTTTTTGCAAAATCAGGGCCCTATGCTATGATATGCCGTACTCCTTATGTAAATTAAGTGAGCTCTTTTTCTCTTGGTTTCATTTTGATATTTTTAGCTTGCAGGTTGGTCAATCCAGCTGGTTGAAGTGGATCAAGGGAGTAATGAAAGCACAGCCTCCTTTTGCAGTGCAGTGAAGAAGTAAGTAATAAAAAACTTTATTCAGCCAAGTGTGAAGTTCCTCTTACTTCCATTAACTAGATCATTATTCCTGCATTTCTTCATACTATCACAATTCCAAATAGCCTTTTAAAATGTAAAAATACTCTTAATTTCATTTTAGAGGTTAAAATAGACAAGTAAGTAAAGTAAGTATAGTTCAGAAAAGTCTGTCTTCCCATCCCTCCACTTTATTACTGACGTATATAACCAGATCTCTTCAACATTGATGTTTTCCACTGTATTGAACTTAAAATATATTTCCTGGCACATTGTGTCTTTTGAACAGTTTTAGCATCCCTGGAGTTTGGAGTAAAACATTAAAATCTGGTGGAGAGACACCTCCCTGACACCAGAACTGCTTTTTATTCTACTCAGTGAAATTTCTGATTTGGCCAAATTCTATAGTTTTGTACAATCATCATTTGCCATTAGCAGTTATACTTGCTACTATGGATGGGAAATGAACTGATGCTATTTGTTGACCTTCTTCAGTTTTCTTTCTAAAAAGAAAAAGAAAAAACAAGGAAAACTTACAAAAACCTAAGAACAGTAAGTCTTACAAAATGTAAGACTGACTATGAAAATACAGTTCAGCCCCATTATTTGTATTCATTATGATGTCTTTAAGGGTACCAACAATACTATTTCTTCCCCACGTATACACTTAAGTGGAAAGAAAATTATAGTTTTAGTGTTAACAAGTCTTTTTTTGTAGACTAGTCAAACACCGTCTGTGCAAACATTTCTTTCCAAATTGCGTGCCCTGAAATTAACAGCTGAATACTTTCAGCTTAAAAAAGAGTGCCCATTTTCCAAACATGTCACTGTACAGAGTTCTCAATCTTTTTTTTTCCACTGTTCATCAGTCTAAATCTAAATTCAATCCTAATAACATCAGATTCATGGAGGCATATTCCATGTGACAAACCTTCCCATCAGCTCCTCAGATTGTTATGTCCAAACATCTTGCATTTAACTTTCCAGTCCAATTACAGGAAAAGCCCCATATTGATTTTTCCTCCTGAATTCATGTGTTTATTTACAGTATTAGAAAGATTAATACAAATTAAGCTCTTTCTACTTTGTGCAACTTGTTTTGTGTGTCAGTGCCAGGCCTTTTTTTTAACTTTGTTTTTCTTGTATCAAGTGAGAAAGTATCCTCAGGAGAAAATGTCACATCAAAGAAAAGACGACGAAAAATCTCAAATAGATTTGCAGACAACTAACACATTCAGTCTTAGTGAGCGAGCTTCTTCTAAGTCCCCAATGAATCTCAGTAACTGGCAGGTTTTATAAATCAGAGGCAAGATATATAATTCAAACTCCATGTCATGCAAACTTACAGTTCTAGCTTATAGTTCAAATAGAAACCCATTGTGTTTTTCTCTAGGTAATATTTGTACAGGTGGCAGTCTATAATTGAAACATTTCATTGTACACATATCAACTTCAAAGCAGTTTTCAAAATCCTTTATCAAGTTTCCTGGTACAATTGCGGACACAGCTAGAGCAAACATTCGTCCAGCAGTAGCTTCAGAATACCGTTTAAAGTGAATTTGATACTAGAGAAACATGCCATTTTTGACAATGTCATGGTTCCGTGCTACAAAGTGTAGAGTTCCTTCAGTTTCTGCAGACTTCAAATTTACTTCATGCTACTTTGCTGTACTTCATGGCAGTAAGCATCAAGCCATACCAAATTACTAGAAATAAGTCATCTTTTTATACACAGAACAGGTGCAGCCTGTTCAGCAAACAGTGCAGATATTCCTCGGTCCTGTCGACCTGGAAGAGTGAGAGGGTATGTTGGTCTCCAGACTCATTCAATCATTGGCCTTTACACAGAGATACCTTAAGAGGATGAAGCTTGTAATCATGAAATTATTTTATGTGTACCTTGCCCACTGTTTTTACATAGGTCACCAAAGCAGCCTTTGTACAGTAATGACTTTTGTTACTGCTATACATTAAGCTCCTGTACTGAAGGTGCTGTCAGACTTCATTTCCTGTTACACCAGTAAACCATTCTGCCCCCAGCCTTCCATGGGAAATAACATACTTCTTCATTGTCTTATAATACTGGAAGCCCAGGGTTTTTTTCCATGCTGTAGGAATGTGCACACAATACAATACTGCTGTCTAAACAAGTTAGGAACCAACCCTGAAGTAACCTTAGAATGAAGAGCTTTACATAAGAGAGAGCTACACCACAAATAATACTGTAACTGAAGACCACATGAAGTGCTGCCAGCTCATGAGCAACAAAACACTGCTTGCACAAAAAAAGGAATGCAGTTGTGCTTACTAAAGAGTATTTGATTTTAGTTATTAAAGCATTTGGCTAAATAGTGAAATGTAAAACTTCAGTTGATAAGATGTACACCTTTCCCTGCTACGGTAAAGTGGACTTGCTTTAGGGTGTGCGTTTAACCTTAGATGATAGCCATGAGGTTTTCTGGGGCCCCTCAGACAATCAGAAGCATGGGTGAGCCCACCATGCTCCAACATGAAAATGGCACCTAATGCCACACCCGGACTGTGAAACACAGAGGCAGGTAGCCTCTGTGAATTAAGTAGGTCCCTACTCTTTAGTGATCTATCTCAATGGCTTTTACAGTTTACTTGTTAGCATCTAAAGGAGTTTTCCTTAAACCTAAGTTAGAAATACTCATGTTTTTGGTGATGAAGGTTCCAGGTGTTGTCCCAGAGCTAGTTAAAAATTACGACTTGTGCATATGTATCTGAAATTTTGTTTAGAAAATGTGTCCCTTCTCTTGAATTTTTAAAAAAATTTTCAGTCATCTGTATTCAATCCTAGCTAATACCTTGGAAAAATATGAAAGAGGCAGCAGTTATCTCACCAAGATATCAGAAGAAAAGCTACTCTTGCCATTATATTCTGAATCTACATGTAAATATAGTTAGTGTCCTTAACGCTGAACCATTCTATTGTTACTGGCATCTTATGGTAGCTTTGTCTCATTCATGTGACAGGAAAGCTGAAATAATATTCATAGTATTGAAAATAATCTTATCATATGTCTGCAGAATACGAGATTCATGTCCTGCTTTTGACTCGAAGAAAAACACTAGGAAGATCTGGAGTGTTGCAACAATGGTCCCAAACCAGATTCTTTGTAAATCAAAGTTGAGAATAAGCATTTTGACAAACTGTTCCTCACAGCCACTGCATCTTACACCATATGGTAAGCTCTTTGGATTTTCTTATCTTTCCAAGATACAGTACTACAGAAACACATAGCAACTTGTCTGTTATCCTATGAGATATCTAGTAACACTCTGTTGTAAGATGTATATTAACAAAACACTCACTGTAGCAAGCACCCCTGATGATAAAAATGTCTGAATGAAATTATAAATGTTCATGCAGTCACTATAAACTGAAACATTATATTTTAATAGCAAAGCATCAAAATAGTATGTGCATGCTACAATTTTTATTCACAGGGTGCATTTACATGTTCAATTTGTGTGACATGATAAACTCCAGTGCAGTTCATGCCAGACTTAGTCTTCCAAGCACAGTGTCTACAAGTGTGCCTGGGACTGCAGCAATTTGAGCCCAGGTGGAGCAGCCTTGGGCTCCAGGTCATAGCATCAAGAGGCAGAGGGGTTAGTTGGGGCTAGTAATGCCCAAAGAAAAGAGTTGTGCAACTAAGCAGCAGGTAGGGGTCTGGTCCCCGGCAGTACTGTCTTACAGCAGCAAAAATGTGTTTGCTGCAGTCTAATAGCGCCGCAGCAGATTAGTCTACTGCACAGTTAAGCAGACACTGCACCCACAGCGTCTTCTTTAAAAACTTGTAACTGGCATCTATACTGGCCCACTTATTGGAGGCCCAAGGGTCAAAGTTTTGATTGACCAAATTTACTTAAGTACATGCCTGATCTAAGGGCTGTAGGTAATCCCACAGGAGTCATGGGACTACTTATATGCTTAAGTACCATGCTGAATCAGAGCCTGAATGAACACATACACTGAATTAGTCTCTCACTTCTTGATCACTAGTTCAGGGTAGCGGCTTACTGAAGAGAAGAAAGCATAGCCATCACTTACGCTATGTCTTTGAATAAATAAATGCAAATCCATATCTTTTACTTTGGCAACTTTGAGTGTAAAGAAACACACTGGATGCATCTACACACACACTTTACTGCCAAGGATACTAATTAGCTTCACAGTAAAATGTCACTATCTACATGTGTGCCAGTATTAGGGCAAATTAAATTAATTAAATTTCCCATATGATAGTACTGTTGGGGTGAAACGCACGTGCTGAAACACATATGTAAATGAGAACAGGTGCTGCCCGGGGCACAAGGGTGCTAAGGTATGGGGAATGCCTGCTGCCTAGCCCCACATCTTAGCACCCTTGTGCCCCAGCCATCCTCCTGCCTCATGTTGCAACCCAGAGTCTGACACCACTGACCCCCTGGGCCCTCTGCCAGCCTGGGGCTACTCTGCCCTGACTCAGTGCTGTTGTCCTGGGTGCACATGTAGATGTGCCCAGGAGCTATTAACTCTGGCATGAACAGTGCCAGAGTTTATTGCTCAACCTTAATTTCATGTGTAGATGCACCCACAGAAATGCAAAGAAAATGAATGAGAACACCATTTTGGATTTTTCCCTCTTCTTACATCCCTTATCAAGAAACAATTTGGCCATAACAGAGAACAATAGGATTTTGTTTCTTTATGGGGTTGAATGTTGAGAACACAAAATTCTGGGGCTGCAAGGAGTTAGTATTCTCTAAGCAACATAGTCCTGGCTATACTTTACTGGTACTAGGCAGTTTGATTTATCCTATTCGCATCTTGGGCAAGTGGGTTTTAGGGAGGTAGGCAACATTTTGAATTTTCATAGAGGATTTAATCAAAGGCAGGACCTCCATCATTTAACACTCAATATTCATAAACTCCTATGATATAGACAAGGAAAACACAGATAAGCTCACCTTTCCCAAGAACTTGAATGGAAAAATCTCACTTTCTAGAATGGATCTTGGTATACATTTTTGCCTTCATTATAGTTTATATTACAAAGGTGCATCTACACATGCATGTTAATTCAAAGCTATAAACTGGCGCACATTGTGCCAGAGTTTATTGTTCCCAGGCACCACACTAGCATGTGCACCCAGGACTGCAGCCCACTGAGTGGGGTCAGAGTAACCTCAGCTGGCAGGGGGCACAGGCGGTAAGCCTGCCAGCCCAGGGGTTCTCTGACCTGACTCAATGTGCTACAGAGGACCTGGCTAGGGCATGAGAGTGATTCAGTGCAGGGCTAACTGGCAGACAGCCCCCACACTGAAGAACCCTCCATGCCCCACCCAGCAAGGTTAGCATCTGCACATGCATTACTGCGCATGAAAAAACTCCGTAGCTGGACAGAACAGGATAGGGTCACATGTGTAGATATCAAGATGTTTACTGCAGAACTAATTAGGCAACTCCATGGTAAACATCTCATGTAGACTCATGCCCACAGTCACCAACACCGAAAAGTCCTCACTTTGGTAGAACATAGGAAACAAATAGACCTTGCCCCAAACTTGGTCACAAACTAAATAGACATTCAAACTGTTGGAGAAAATAAACATTTTCACTCCATTTAACAGATGGGAATGAAAGCGTTGTCCAAAATCACGTAGGAAATATAGGAATCAAGAAAGGATAAGAGATCTAGGGAGTACAAGCTCATAAAAGTCTAAAACTAAAAGTCTTAGAATGGGGTTGTATAATATCATTTCAAATTAAAGACTTCCCCATTTAGTATCAAACATAGAACATTGTTTTCCTTCTTTTAGCATCACCTAATATCAATTAATATGTATGACACAAGTGCATTTTCATTTTTTTCATTTATGAACAGGGATCTAGGTTTTCCATTCATCATGGGAAAATGTAGATTTTCTCCTTTTAAGGAGAAAAACATGGATTTTCTCTTTTAAAGAAGAAAAATGTAGATTTTTATCCTTTTAATGGTAGATTTCCCCCTTCAGGCTGGCAGAGTTCCAGCTTGCAAGGGACTGCTTGGGGCTGGGGGGAGCAGGAGGAGGGCAATCAGTCAGGGAGCGTTACAGCCATACGTGCACACACATACACATGACAGCCAGACAGTGTGGAGAGCAGCTGCTGCAGCTCCCTCCAGGTAAGTCTGGGGAGTGGGAATTGAGGCCCCACAGTGATGGAGGGAAGAAGTAGGGGAGATGGGCCAGGGTAAGACTGGGGGTGCTGCCCAGCTAAGGCGGTATGTGGGTCCTGGGGCTCAGGGTCAGGGCAGGAATACATGGCTGTAGGGCCCGGGTGGTGAGTGGGACACAGCCATGGGTGGTTCATCCAAGGGGTGGCATCGAGGCTCGCTTCCTGCCACTGTGCACACTCTCAGGGGGAAGGGGGAGCATGAGGGCAAATGCCCTACAGTTTTGTGCATGGGGCAGGGGCAGATACAGATTGCCTGCTGCAGGTTTGGGGCTTCCCACCCTGCTGCCCTCCCCGCATGAGGTTCCATGGCTCAGTGGGTAGGACCCAGCATGGCAGGACAAAGTGCAGCAGGGAGGCTCAGTGCCTCACACCTCCTGGCATCTCCTGCCCACCTGGTGGCAGCATGTGCATGAGCATGGAGGAGGGGGAGTCATGCACTGTGCTCTGCTTTGGCTGTAGCAGCTGCCACCTCTTGCAAGTGGCAGCCAGGGCTTGGGCACTGCTGGGGGTCCAGAGGGCTGCAGGTCATGAGTGAGGGGTACCAGCAGGGCTGAAGGAGTGGTGAGCTGTGGGTTGGGGAGTGAGGGGCAGTAGCAGGGACAGGGAGCTGTTGGTTAGGAGTAGGGGCACCTGGAGAGGGTGGGCAGCTGCAGGTTGGGAGTGAGGGGCACCAGTAGGGCTGGGATGTGGGGAGTAAGGGGCACCAGGAGGGCCAGGAAGCTATGGGTCAGGAGTGAGGGGCACCAGCAGGGCTGTGGAGCCTGTGGCTTGGGAGTGAGGGGCAGGAGCAGGGCACTGGCATATGAGAACTGCCACTAAGTGGGGGGTAGGACAGCGGCAGCTGGGCCCACATGCTGGTGACCAAAAGGGGCAGGGAGAGTTCTGCTTTTTTCTTTGTTAAAAAAAACCAAAATCAAATGCTAAAATATATAGACATTTAGAATTTATTATATTATAATGATTGAGGCACTGTTAGGCTTCCATATTGATTTAAAATTGTAAATATATCAATAAAATATTGTATTCAACTGAGACCTATATATACATAGTGGCATTTCATTTTAATCACAGAAAAATGCAGATTTTGTGTTTTTAATCAGAGAATTTGCTGGTTTTTAAGCAGAGAAAACCAGGATCTCTGCTTGTGAAACATTTGGCTATAGTTTGTGCCATCATTTTAAAGCAACACTACTGTGCATGTTTCTCTATTTTTTCTGTGTATCGATTCAGGAAACAAATATTAATGAGATTTGCACTTTAAACAAGCTATGAAAAATTACTATAGCTGCAAATGGTTATTGGACTAGAAATTTAAAGTAAACAAACCAGGGCTGGACTTTTTTTAAAATTAAATATAAATTAAAATTAAATTTTTCTCAGAGAACTTTGGGGTGTTTATACATGCACTCCAGGAGCCCTGATGATCCAGGAGATGCCAAGAGGGAGCACTTAAATTAGATTGGCTCCGAGAGCCACTCTAATGAAAGTGCCCGAAGCATCACACGTATCAGCATCCCCGCAAAGATTGTTGAATGAGTTTTAGTTAAAGTGCCCCACCACCATTTTTCAGTACAGGGATGATGATACACATGATGCGGGAGTCTGCTGGAGCACAGTAATTACAATGCCCCAGCAGACGGAATTAATCAAGTCTGCTCTGATGCATTGTAAGTATAGTGCATTGGAGCAGTCCCGAGGGTGTATAGATGCCCTTTGTTTCCACTGAAACATTTTTTCCTCAGAAAAAACTGAAACCCCCCCAAATTTAATTTTTCTTTTAAACTGAGGACATTATTTTTGTTTGTTTTGGTAATTTTTTAATTGAGAATTTTTTATTTCTTTCCTTAAAGTCTCATGAAAAATAATTTGGTATTTATTGTTCTACCTTTAAAAAAAAAAAAAAAGAAAGAAAGAAAAAACTTGAAAAAACTTGAAAAATTTGAACCAGATTCTCTTGCATGTTATGACTGTTTTGAGGCAAAGCTGCCCCTAAAACTCTATTTAACTGGCTAATTAAGCCAATTTACTGCTGTCATGTATCCATACAGTGTTGCAAAACAGACACATCTGGGGGTTTTTTGTTTGTTTTGCTTTCTGGCAGGGGGAACAGTGGCGAGAGGGATTGGATTGTAATTTTTTTATATTTGTATTGATCTTTGAGTAATTGACAAAATATGACTTGTTGGAAGGGATTAAACTTAAAAAAAACCTACAACTTGGCTTAAGGCTCATACCCAGAGAGTGGTGGTGGATGGGTCGGTATCGACTTCGAAAAATGTGGGGAGTGGCATCCCCCAAGGATCAGTCCTTGGGCCAGTGCTATTCAATATCTTCTTCAGCGACCTGGATGAGGGTGTGGAAAGCACTCTGTCCAAATCCGCAGATGACACCAAACTATGGGGCAAAGCAAACACACTGATGGGAAGAAACCAAATCCAGGTGGACCTGGATAGGTTAAAGAGGTGGGCAGAGAACAATGGGATGCAGTTCAACAAGGACAAGTGCAAGGTGCTGCACCTAAGAAGAGGGAATCACCAGCACACCTATAGGCTGGGGGATGACCTTGTCAGCAGCACAGCAGCAGAAAGAGATCTTGGAGTCATTGTTGACTCCAAGATGGATGTGAGGTGTCAATGTGAAGAAGTAATTAGCAGAGCTAACTGTACTTTGCATCACAAACAGGTCCAGGGAGGTGATGCTTCCCTTCTATGTGGCACTGGTCAGGCTGCAGCTGGAGTACTGCATCCAATTCTAGGTGCTGCAATTCAAGAAGGATGTGGACAACCTTGAGAGGGTTCAGAGGAGGGCCACTCATACAGTTAGAGTGCAGGGAAAGCCCTATGAGGAAAGGGACTTGAAACTTTTCAGCCTCTGCAAGAGAAGGCTGAGGGGGGATCTTGTGGCATTATACAAATTCACTGGGTGGGAAGGCACCAGGGAATAGGAGATGCTCTGTTTACCAGAGCACCCCCTGGAATAACCAGAAACAATGGCCACAAACTGATAAAGAGTAGATTTAGGCTGGACAGCAGAAATAATTTCTTCAGTTAGGGTTGCCAGAATCTGGACTGGGCTTCCAAGGGAGGTGGTACTCTCACCTACCTTGGGGGTCTTCAAGAAGTGATTGGACAAACACCTGGCTGTGATCACATGACCCCAGCACTTTTTCCTGCCACTGGCAGGGGTCAGACTCAATGATCCATTGAGGTCCCTTCCAACCCTAGCATCTATGAATCTGTGAACTTCTTTATTTTTGAGCAGTAAAGAAATAGCATGAACAAAAAAGTGAAATAAAAGTTTTCCTTTGTTTGGTTATTTGGGTTGTAGACAATCTGACTGGAGGAAAATATTTCTTCAAAGTGTAGTGATTGTACATACCCTGAATAAACATAATCTTGATATGTAATCTCTTTCATTTTGGGACCAAATCCTCCCAAAAGGTCTCAGCCTGATGGAAAATGGATTAAACACTGAAACTAGTTTATGTGCACTAAGCTTCTGTTCTGTTACAGGTTTAAACCAGTTTCTGATCACTTAAACCAGTTCATGTGTAATTCTGTCCCTAGCCCTAGGGTCAGCTGACCCTCCACTTCCCCCATATAAACTCCTGACTTGGTCCACAAAGCCTCTAGGCAGCAGGGTTTAACTTGACTCTGGATCACTGTGTTGTTCCTGCTGACTTGTTCCTCTATCCTGCTCTGTGTGATCTTCTGGCTTTTTAATTCAGCTTGCTCCTTGGCTCTGCTCTCTGCATGATCTTCTGTCTTCTAGCTTTGGTTTGATCCCAGTCCCTGCTCTTGGCTTGACCTCCTGGCTCCCTGACCTGGTTGTCCTCAGATTCTATTCAGCCATCTTGACTCTGCTCAGTGCCTGAACTCCTGAATGGCCCCAGACTCAGCTACTCACATCCTGATGTGACAAACAGTGGGAGCAGGGCTGGGAAGAAATCCTCAGACCACTAAATTATATTCCTCGAAACCTATTAATATACACCTGCATGCAGTGTTTGTACCCAGCCACTGCTGGGCATGGTTAAGTGAAACGGATGCAGCAGGTTAGTGGTAGCTAAATCTCTGGAATATCTTTTGGGCCTTGTTTAAGAGAAGAAATCCGTTTGCTATGGGTAATGTAGGCTTGCTTTCAACAAGAATGGGGGAAAAAGTATACCTTTTTCTTGGAAAATCACTTGGGTCTCTTCCATTCCTGATTCATAGTTGATCAGCTTATAGTTTAAGACACATGTACCCTCAAAACAAGGTTGAGTTCAGGACAGGATAAGTGACAAAAATTCACTCTTCTGTGAAGTCAAAAAGTAAATGTTAAATCAGTTGTGACTCATTTTGATGCCTCTTGGTGGAGCTAGACTGCTGCAGTAGTTAACAATTACACTGTGACTCTTATTTTCTCTGCTACAAAATCTTGCCAGCAATTCTCTACCAAAATCCTATTAATTTTTTCTTACTATCTTTGTTTACAGCTAGCTGCATTGTCCGTGACTTAATTGCAGAGATCCTCTGTTGCACAGATCAATATCCAGAGCAGGAAGAGTATTTTCTCATTGTGTGTGGGATTGATGAAGTTTTACAAAAGTACGTATCTTACTAAGAAATGCTATTGACTGTGCCTTACGTTGTATATGCAATGCACCAAATACTCAAGTATTGTACTGTCTTTGAAAACAAAACAATAGGGAGAGGGTAATAGCAGTGGATACAAGACACAAATCTTCAGCTCATCTTCCTCAAGTTTTGGGAGATATTCACACACTGGGATTTGGTCCAGTCACATTTCAAATGCTTAATTTCTTAAGCACCTGTAATATGCTGTGTTTACACTGCGCTCTATTGATATGGCAGTGTAGTTTACTTCTGAAAGCATTGGTCAAACAGCTAGGAACACCTGCCCTTGAATTCCAGCTCTTCTCAACTTTCTGTGCTGCTCTGTATACTTAGTTTTGCTTCTCTGTCATGATTCCCTGATGCCTAAAATGGGGATGCTAATGCCTGTGATGTCTCTCAGGAAATATTACAAGTATGAGTTGATGTCACTTAACTTGTAGCTCTGCAATCGTGAAAACTACTAAATAAAGGAAGACAACTGCTATGAAGTCTTTCCATATAAGGTGGTGTTTCTTTTCAGTATATAGCAGTAGCAGAGTAAATGAAGGCACTAAGATGCTACTGAGTGTATGACTGTGACAAGAGATCGTTATGTGTATGTGCCATGTGAGGCAATCACTCTACATTAGAAGTAGGCCTTTCAGAGCATCAGATAGTAACTTGGAACTTCATTTCTAGCAGGTAATAAAGAGCATATCTATATACTGTACTGGTAAGAGTGAAATCTATAAAAGCTACTAGAAAAGTAAGTTCACATGCCTGTAATCAAATATATTTTGCAGCTCAAGACATGGACATGAATTCCTTAGCATTTCTAAGCTGAGTCTGCACTTGCTCATTTTTTTGTAAAACAGGAGCAAATATATTAAAATAAGGAATAGTAAGTTAGTGCAAAATAGGACCCAGGGAGATGAGAATCAAGACCCTTATTTCCACTTAATCTTAGATCTATGATGCATAAGAAGGTCTGGTTCCCTTCCCCTTCTCTCCCCCCTTCTCATTTCCTATTAATTGCTAATAAAATGGAAATAATAAACCATTGTTTGAGGATGAGCTCAGTGTGTCTCAGTACAGTGTACAGTGTGTTCTAAACAGCTTTATTTTCAGTTTTTTGGAAGAGAATTCATCAATAGTGGACTGTCTCAATGCCTGTATTTGCAGAATCTCTGCATATCTCATTAGCAGTGAAACAAGGTCAACAATGTTCTCAGTAGTTTTCTTTCCCCCTTGACCATAGTTCAAAAAACACTGAGCTGCAGATCTGGCCTCCACAGATGTAATTCTACCCTGCACTGTACTTTCATCCCTTTTCTCCTTCTCATCAGAGCCTTTTAAAAGACATTTTGAAACCCTGAACCAAAGCTGTTCCTAAGGTAACTTAACTTGAAGGCTGTAGGGATGATTCAGAAATTAATTTGGCCTTCCATCTGTAATTTCTGAGACTGTGAGCTGCTCTTTCCTCACTATCCTTCTTTGAATGTACATAGTAAATTTGAAAGTACACTGACAAAATACAGAAGGGTGGTGAATTCCAGAATTAGATTTCTGAAGTGTAATGCAGCAAGGAGGATTATGTGCCCAAATGTTGCCCCTGCTTTCTTTTTATAGTCAAACTGATATTAAACATAAAGCCTCCAAGCTACCCAATGAACTGTACCTCATCTCATGGTGGTTTAATGAGCCAAATGGAAGTTTGGGAAAGGCAGGCATTTGTTATCAGGGTGAACTGTATTATCAGGCAGTTAATGATGTCTCCTATAGTAGAATCCAAAAACTTTAATGCCTGGAATCTTTACATGAATGACTGTTTTTGCTGAAAGTGAATAAATACATTCTTGTAGCTTAGCTAGAAATAACATGGCATGTGGCATTGGCACATCAGTGAAGATGCTAGTTTGTTATCCCCCTCACTTTTTTTGTATGCCCATGAGCTACTGTAGCATCTGAGCTTTTCCTAAATGGAAACTTATATTCACAACAACCTCATGAATTAAAGGAAGTTCAGATCCAGGACCTTGTTTTGAGGCCCAGTGCGCACTGTGAAATTCTGGTTTAGAATTATGTTCAGTTTCTGGTTTGCAACTTAGATCTTTGCTTGATTTCCAAGCTCAGAAAGCTAGGAGTTGTCATAGACTAAATGATACTACATTTTCTGTAAGTCTGTTTTACACCATCTCTAGAACACTGTCAGGATTCATCTTTGTCTTTTCTCTGCCTCTTCCATCATCTTAAATTATCCTTTAATTGCATCACATCTCAATGTATTCATGTCATTTCCATTTTTAATGCTTAATCTTCATCCTTACTTCATAATTCTACAGCCCAAGCAAGCAGGAAGTTTTCATCCTCACCAGCTGTTCTATTTGTTCTCAAATATAATTAATTGGATCTTCTGTATTTTTGGGGTGGGTTTTGTTTTTTTTTTTATTTTTTTTTTTACAATTCTGGATTCAAAGCATCAAACTCCCTGGTCTCCCTGCTACCTGTTCAATATTCCTTTAAACTAGCCATTTCACTTCCACCTTCTAGTTCTTGCAGTGCCTATCTGAAAATCTTCTTTTTATCGCCCTTCCACCCAAACCAACAGCATTACCTCTTCTCTCTAAATCTTGCCTGCAAACTTTCGTTTTCACTTTAGCATGTGAACAGATGCCACTGAAATGTGGTTTTATGATGCCTTTTTATGAAAGATGTTATAAAAAAATAAATTATATTGAAGTTAAGCAGTCTCTGCTGCGTAAGTCAGCAAACCAAAAAACAGTTTTTTGCCATGTGACAGTAATGAATCAATCCTCCATGCAGACTTTCTGCCTTTAGAATTATAGGCCACTTGCTCAGAGCATTTTAAAGGACCTAGTAAAACATAGCATGGGGCTATATAAAAGTCTGTCAGTCTCCTTTTTGTTTATTGATGTGGGTGTTTTCAGTAAGAACAACCAATTGTAGTGCAGAACCTATTGGTGTGGGGGTTTTCTCTTTCTCTTCCTTTTTTAAAGCTTTTAAAATATAATTTTGAATCCCATTTTCACTCTCAGATAGTATGATTAGCTTAGTGCTTTCAAAACTCAGCCACTGTAGTAAATAGGAAAACAATAAAACATTCCCATGCCTATATCCCTTCATAATTTAGACTTGCACACTTCTCTATGACTTTAATGATGACATTTTTGCCTTGTTAAATTCTTTGAAGATTAAGGCCTTAAATAGGAATTGGTTCTCTCTCAAAGTGAAATTTAAGCTATTAATTACGGAAGGGACAAAGTTATCTTCATGTAGATTAGAATCATTAGAAGCATGCACGTTTTGGATTAATAAGTTCTTTGTAAAAATAAGGCTTACTTTCTCTTGTCATTACAAATTAAACTTCTTTCACAATGGTGCTGCACCACTGAGGTGTTTCAGGGACTCCACAAACATTTGAGGCTTATAACAGAAAGATTTGTGTCTTGCAGAACCTGAATGGTACCATGGGGGGAAGCAGTGCCCTTTACTGAATAGAGCACTGGACTAGGAGCTCAAAGACCTGGCATTTATTCCTGGTTTTGCTACTGACCTACTATATGCTTACAACAAGTCTCTTCATTTCCCTGTGCTCATTTCCTTTCTATTTATTTAAATTCCTTTCTTACCAATTTAAATTGTAAACTCTTCAGGGCAGTGGATGTCTCCTTCATATGTTTGTCCTATGTCTTGTTCAATGGAATCCTGTTCCCAACTGACGCCTTCTGATAGTATTATAATCAAATGACTGAGAACTTATGGTCATAGGGTTGCAACATTATAATAGTCTTTTCTTTACATTGTTTAAAGCACCGTAAAATACTAAGTAATCTTCACAATGTCCAAAAGTGGCTATTTAAATGTTATCTCCATAGGTTATAGGTAGGGTAATAGACCCAGACAAAGCCAAGTTTTAGTAGTGTATTACAGCCCCTTTACAGTATGTCAAGATGGTGTCACTGGCAGCATTTGTCGATTCTGGATAAACAGAGAGAAAGAGGAGCCAACACTGGGCCACTATCTATTGTTTCATCACCTATGCCAGGCTTCTACCTTTATTTCCTGAAGAAAACTTTAAGGCATTCACTCTTCCATCTGGTCTTCCACCCCAAAAGCCACACAAACCAACCCCAAATATGCACTGGAGATTTCTGATGCCATAGCTATGGTGTTCAGAAATTTGGTGAGGAGCATAACATAGATGTGCCAGCAGAGGTTCCTTGTTCAGTAGTCCCAGATGAGGGGTTATAGTACTTAAAAGTATGGTCACAAACTCTGGAAATTGCAGAAGTGAAATCATTAACCCAGAAGCGTGGTTGCCAAAAGAAAGGTTTGTGAACCACTGCCCTAGGGTAAAGGCAACTATACTAGCAAAGCTCCATCTTTGCTGATGTAGCTTGTTTTGTCTAGTGAAGGTGGAGGGGGGCAAAGTGTTGTTTAATAATTAGACAGGCAAATGGCCTTTTTTACCAGTATAAACTGCATTCACACAAGAAATGCTTTACCAGTAAGGCATACCAGTGTAGTTCAGTCAGCAAAGTGCTCTAGTATAAACCAAATTGAACATTGGCAGAAAGAGGATTCCAGATAGTATAGTAATTCAAGATAGCATAGCAAATAGGGTTTTTAGCATACACACATATATTTGTGAATATTTTTATTGTTAGACCTACCAATTGTAAGGTAGAGTGGAAGGTGGAAGAGTGGGATTGGAAATAATTGGTGGAAAATAAGATGGATTTGGAGATATTTAAAGGAGAACTCTGTAGGCGTATGGAGGGTTGTCCTAGAAGAACTGAAGCAGCAGAGGCTGAAAGCAAGAATAGGAGAAAGTGACACAACAGTGAGACAAGAAGCACGGGAAAGAGAAGAAAGTAGTAAAAAAGGAGAGAGATGCAGGAAGTAGTACAGAGACCCAGAATGAGGATTAGGAGACTCAGAGACCCAGCAGTGATGATAAAGTGTTTTAAATTCTTGTGGAAGATTCTTGCGGAAAGAGACAGGTAGTCAGTAAAGGGACTTGAGCAGGGTCGTGATATAATAGCTACAAGCTTTACAGCTGCACAAATATTTCATTACTCCAGTATGTTGGCTTCTGCACTCTGCTTCACTCCTAAATATGTTCTTCATGTCCTTGACATCAAGGAATCTTGCAAATGAACAGAAGCACTGTCAAAAGTCCTTGCTCTAGGTATTTATTCTGTCAAATGAAAATGGGTTTCTCCTTCTGCAACCTTCTGTGCATTTGTCACAGTGCCACATCTACAATTACACTTTTTGTGCCTGGAAATAAGGGGCCTGCCTTTTACCTAGTTACCATGTGGAATAGATGCAGAGCATTTACTCATCATAAAAGAGATAAATCCCCAGATGTTTGAACTCTCTGTAATTGTATCTAATGACAGCTATATATAGCCCTAGTTAATTATTTAAAATTATATTTCTTTTTTACCAGAGAGCCATATGTGTGACAGTACATTCTGCAGGCTCCTATTTCTGTTGATTATTCATAAAACATTCATTTTAAAAGTAAACAGAATAAACTTGACTGCAGTCTCACCAAGTACAGCTCTTAGATGGAGATAAACCCAATTTCCATCTGAATTCTGAGTCTTCCCTGACACTTCATAAATCTGAAAGAACCTGTTTTTCCTAAGTGGCCCAGAGGTTACAGAACAACTTGCCAAACTGAATAGCAGTATACATTTGGAGCATTCCTTCTGGCTGTTTTATGTCTGAAGGCTTGAATGAAGCAACATGAATCTGACAGAAAATAAACTGGAGATGCAACTGATGCATGTTAACTTGCCCCAATGAAAAAAATAAATTGTCCTTGCAAAAATCAATGCCATTTTGTAAACCAATTAAACCCCAGGGATTTTTAATTTGTAAAATGTATGTTGGGCTTGACTTTTGCATTATTTCATCTGATTTGAAAAAGAGAGCAAGAGAAAACCAGTACAAACGCTTTAAGCCCCCATAAAATTTAATTACAAAGTCAAACATTCAACTAAGAGGCGATCCCTAGCATTGCTAAAAGGAGCTATCAGAGTTGGGTAGGGTTTAGCAATTATTTTGGTATATGCTTTCTATCAAGAGTTGTCAGAAAGAGCCCCTAAAACAGGGGTTGGCAACCTATAGCCTTTAGGCCACATCCAGCCTGCAGACATCTTCTCCGGACTACCACAGCAGGGGGAAATTGGCAGCATTCAGAATCAGCTGCATGCAGCAGCATACAGCACCAGAGAGAATTAGCAGCATGTGGCAACGTTCAGTTGCAGTGGAAATCAGCAGCACATGGAGGTATTCAGCAGTAAGGAAAACTGTAGTGGCTGGGTTGCAAGCCGTGGCCCGCTTGGGACTGAGCTGCATTTATTCAGCCTGCCATTAATAAAAGGGTGCTGATCCCTGCCCTAGGAAACCATTCCAGCTGTGGACGACCCTTGTGGTGAGCCACATTTTGCTGCCATCAAATCAATTTGGTGGAGCAGAGAAGCTGACCCATTTTGGGATCATGGTTCACTGTCTTTATGCATATGGGAATCAAATATAATTTTAATATTTTTCAAGTTAGCTAACAAAATATATTAACAATAGCAATCACTTCTCATTAGCCACCTATCTATCATCTTGTGCTAGACACCTTGCATAAACTAAGGTAATTTGAGGTTTTACACACAGCACAGATTCCAAAGATGGACTATGACTTTGAATGCTAAAAAATCTATCTGTGTGCAATACTTTCCCTCCTCCTTCATAGTTGACCTTCATAGAATATGTTTGAAATCAGAACTTCAACTAAGTTTGGTGATTCTTAGGGTGAAGTTACATGTTACACTTAGGCCATACTAAGGGTGCTTAAAATGTGAGCATTCAGATGTTAAAACTAATTAACTTGTGCTAAATACCCTCTGAGAATGTCAAAGTTAGGCCACTTCAGGCAAGGGTTAACTAGGCCCAGCTCATGTTAGGGTAACTTCACTTTTTTCTACAGGGATAAATTAGCAATTTGCAGTCCCCCAGCATCCCAGGATACAATGTTGCCATCTCCCTCCCCAAACTGGAGTCCAGGTATCCTGGCTCTTAGCCACCCTCTAGTGGCAAGTCTGAGCTGTGCAGGTGAGAAATGGTATGAACCCTTAGTGTGTGTCGCCCACATCACATTCTAACTTTGAAGCTGTTTAACATTCCAGAGATTCAGTGTGATCTAAGTCTAACATGCAACTGCACCCTCAGCCTCTTTTTCACCCATCCCCCAAAAAACAACCCTGTCAGGCTTCTACAGATACAAATGCAAGAAACAGTGTCCCTATACCGCATTTTGTTTAACAGAATAGTGGAAACTAATCTAAATATGATTTTAGGGGTGTGTAGGAAGCAATTGGTAAGTGGAAATGATTTTTTTTCTCCTCTCCAAATTGCAGTGATCAGACTTTGGGTAGTCATGACAGTCTCCGCAAGGCAGCCACTTCCATTCAGCTTCATCTACAGAAAGGCACCAGCTTCCAGCAAAGTTTGGCTCGAACGGTTTGTCCTTTTGTTTCTTTCAGTATTCCTGAAGCAATGAAATTCCCTTGATCCCTTTAATTAACAATCTGCAATAATAATCAGAGAGAGGTGGCTGCTTTCCTGAGCATGCATACATTATTGCTGAAGTATAATTGAAATGTATTGGGAATATTTTTGTTTCTCTCTCTGCTATTCTGTCCTTTTGGTTATTATGGAGAATACTTCAACATAAGAAGACCAAATGTTACTTTTTTTAAAGGAATTCAATTTGATCAGAGTCTAACAATACTTGTGATATCAGCCTTTTTCTAGATGGTCCTTGTAGATTTTGGAATTGAGTAATTGTAAAAATACTTAAAGTATTGTACAAGATAAATCAGATCCTGATCCTAGTCTTTATTACTGAAATCCTGAGTATTTGGATAAAAGAGAAAGATCATGCTTGCATATGCATGTGTCTAAGCATGCACATATTTCTTTTAAACATGTTGTCTTATCACAGTTCAACTCGAGAGATCCTTGTACAGATGATTTGTGATTAAGATACCCTGGAATGGATTATTGAGCTTTAATTACACTGATCTATGCTGCTACATATAAGCTTTATTCCCAGTGGCAACCTTGAATTACTTCTAACCCAAACTTCACAGTGCAGAGGAAACTTTGATGTTCAAGGCAGTTTTCACTGGTGATGTGTTGACTTTATCCACAGACAGTGCCAATTATCTGCTTTAAGCAGATATACTATCAACTTGAGTCTATCAAAATATAGATCAGATAACAGATTACTAATATAAAATAAGTTTTTTTTTCTATTGCTGATATATGTCACCATAAGAAATATCAGATTCTGTGCAGTATCTCTACTATACCATTAAAAAATAGAATAACGAGTCTAAAGAGGATATTGGTTTTAAAATAGCTTTTTTGAGCCCTTTGATTCTTTAAACAGATAGAAAGCAGAGTGAATATATGGAAATATACAGTAGTGGCTCATGTTGTGTGTGCTCTTCTTTACAAGGACTTGTATTTAGGTTCATCCGCCCTCCCTTCCCTCTGCAAGCAATTGGCAAATACAGCATATGAGATTCCATTGGTAGCAGGAAGGTTTTAGATTCAGGGAACGGGAAGTATGAAACACAGAGGCATTTGTCACTAGGCCACCATTTCTTCAAATGATTGGTGACCCCAGTTCATCTGGTTGTCTGGCAGATGATCTGTAGAAAATGTAATAATAGCCACTCTTGTGCTGTGCAGTGAGCAGGAATTACTGAGATAATATAGGAATTTCTGGGTGAATTCTGTCACCTGCGTCAGCCTATATGATCATAATGCTCCCTTCTAACCTTCTAATTTTTGCGTGAAAAAGTTTAACCTTCAGAGGTGGTCTCAAACATTGAGCAGACAGTATCTTTTTCCAGGTGACCAGTAGCATAATTGAGGGGTGGTGACCAAGACAACAACCTCAGGTGTCACCTTTGGATGGATGTGGGGGGAAGCCAGCTGTTTCTGCAGTGGAAGCTGATCGCATTGCTGTAGTTGGCACAGCCTGAGCAGGTATTATGCTGGGTTCTGTGCGGCTGCCCTGGACATGGATCTATGCTGCTACACCCCTGCAGGCCACAGTCCAGACTTCGATACTCAGTGGGTGCCTCTGCATGAGATGTTTACTGTAGAGTAGACTAATTAGCTCTGCAGCAAACATTTTGGTGTTTATACATGCAAAGCTATTATGCTGAAGTAAACTAAAAAACTTTGCAGCAGGGTAGTACTTATAAAAAATCTAACACCCTACTGAGGAGTTTTTTTTACTTTGCAGCAGTGTATGTGTAAACGCTGACAGCTGACTGGGGCATGAGGGTACTTCAGGGTAGGTGCTGCCTCCTGGCTAGCCCCAAACTAAAGGACCCCTCTGCCCCATCCAGTCTCTCTGCAGCATGTTGAGCTGGGTCAGAGCAGCCCCACCCGGGCTCACAGGCTGACTCCCAGGGCCCTCTGCCAACTGGCACTACTCTGACCCAGTTCAACAGGCTACACTCCTAGGCACACATGAAATTGTGGCACCTGGGAACAATTAACTCCAGCGCAATAAACACTGGAGTAATATGAATGTCTAGACGCACTCAATTCCCAGAAGTTTGTTCTGCCCTCACAGTTGATAGTCTTTAGAGGATCTAAATGGAAAGCCGAAGTCCAAGGGTTGCTTGTCACAGATTGTCAAGAGAACCTATCAAACAACCTAACACATTAATTTTTTTCCCAAGAAGCATTTTCTTCTATAACTTCACATGTTATTTAAAAAGAAAACCAAACCCTTCAGATTCTGTACCAATGTCAGCTGATGCCTTCTGCAATAAAAATTCATAACTATCCTTCAAGGCAATTATGAAACTTAAATTTTTAAGTTCTCTGAGATCTGCAACTAAAGGGGCTTATAAACATGCATATCATTAACATGATATTATTATTAACATTATCATAACATGAGCCGGCAGTGTGACGAAGCCATCAGAAAAGCCAATGGCACTTTATCATGCATCAGCAGATGCATGACGAATAGATCCAAGGAGGTGATACTTCCCCTCTATCGGGCGCTGGTCAGACCGCAGTTGGAGTACTGCATGCAATTCTGGGCGCCGCACTTCAAGAGGGATGCGGATAACCTGGAGAGGGTCCAGAGAAGGGCCACTCGTATGGTTAAGGGCAGACCAAGCCCTACGAGGAGAGACTAGAGAACCTGGACCTTTTCAGCCTCCGCAAGAGAAGGTTGAGAGACGGCCTTGTGGCTGCCTATAAGTTCATCACGGGGGCACAGAAGGGAATTGGTGAGGTTTTATTCACCAAGGCACCCCCGGGGGTTACAAGAAATAATGGCCACAAGCTAGCAGAGAGCAGATTTAGATTGGACATTAGGAAGAACTTCTTCACAGTTCGAGTGGCCAAGGTCTGGAACAGGCTCCCAAGGGAGGTGGTGCTCTCCCCTACCCTGGGGGTCTTCAAGAGGAGGTTAGATAAGCCTCTAGCTGGGGTCATCTAGACCCAGCACTCTTTCCTGCCTATGCAGGGGGTCAGACTCGATGATCTATTGAGGTCCCTTCCGACCCTAACATCTATGAATCTATTACTATTTATTTTACTCTTATTCATGATTGCATAAGTGCCTCATATTTTAGGGTGCCTGGAAGAAGAGAAGCAGCCTTTGAATGTTAAATTTGTCATGGAGTAAACACTGGTGAAGTCATGAAGCTCAGGAAAAAAATATTTTTTTTAATCCAGCAAAAGCAGAAATGTGCTGCCCAGGTCACCCTTATTGCTGAACTGCAAAATTACCAATTACAGATGTGTAAATGATATTTTTAAAAACTAAAAATTCTAATCCATGGTGGTGGGAAAAAATATCGTGGCTTTTTCAACCTGATTCAATTCAAATCTGTCACATAGACAAATGGCTTATGCACTGTTTAAATAAAAAGATAATATGCAAGGAGATAGGATTGTCCCATATCTATGCTCAGAATATGTCCTCACCACACCCCAAATGTGGCTGGAGTTATTTGCTTTCAATTCTGCCAACTCCCCTTCTCCCACTTAGGTATGTGAATCCCTTAAAATATGGTGCTAATGCCACTCCAGAGGCACTTCCTGTGGCAGCTGCAAAGCAAGCTAGAGGCAGAGATCTTCAGAACAGTCATAAGTAGGGAGCACCACTAGAGTGGTTTTCTTGCTTTGCCAAGTTTGTGAAGGCACCTGGTAGGCCTAGGGATCAAAGACACCAGGCCACCAACCAAGTAATGCTTACATGCAGGTAAGGAAACCACAATATCAGTTCTTCTCTCCTGAACCTCTTTTCCAACTAAAATATCAGTCTAAGAGCAAAGCTTTTCTAAAAGTTTTGTAAGGTTACACAAATATATTTCCAGAAAAAAAGCATTTATTGTGATGAAGGATTCATTGTTCTTGTTTATCAGCTCTTCAACATGCTGTTAGTTGCCTGAGCCAAACAGCTGTGTTAGTGATTATATCTGATGGCAAGGGAACAGTATACTGGAAGAAAGAGGGGGCAAAAGATCTGGCATTGTGTCTTCATACTTCACATTGTCAGCTATTTATCTTCAGTCCAGAGATTATGGCTAGGTATAGACAGTCAAAAAGCCCAAGGCTGAATCAATTCAGTCTTTGCAGGTCAGTTTAAGATGCACAAATTAAATTGAAACAGAAGTGAACAGACATTTACCTTTGACACAGGAAATGCATCCACGTGCCTGCAGTGAGTGGCTCAGGCCAGAACCTGGGGGGTGCTAGAGCACAGCTCTGACTGTGTGTTCACTCCCTCTTCCTGCTGCCTCCAAAGACTCTGGGATTTGCAGTCCAGAATTACAGCAGCAGGATTCTGCAGGGTTGCTCATCACTTCCTCTTCCAGCTTCCCAGGTGCCTCTGGGATTTGTAGTCCACAGTTGCAGCCATTAGTAGATTTGAGTGTGGGAAGGGATGTTTAACCCCCTCCCTGGCCCCATACACCAACTGGGGGGTGGGGCTTGGGTGGGGCAGTCCCCCACTCATCTCACTGCAGACTGGGCTGAATTCCAAGCTGGGCTTTCTCCCCCGCAACCTTTTGTCAGCCAGCCCTCATTGCTACAGCTAGGCAGCAGTGGGGCGGGGCCAGCTCTGCTCTCTGGAGCAGAAGCACAGCCCAGCCCAGGGCTGCAAAGTGTTCTGGGATGATGGGGGACTGTAATTTAACTTGAATTGGGAAGGGGTCTGGGACAGAAGTTTCAAAAACTTGTTTGACCCAAATCTATTAAATCTGATATTCATTCAACCAGGTTTATCTTAAACCAGTTTAAGCCATTTTGAAGGTGGTTTATGTGCACTGAGCTTGTGTTTTGTTACAGGTTTAAACCAGTTTCTGATCACTTAAACTGGTTTATATGTAACTTCTGTCCCTAGCCTAAGTGACATTAGACTGGTTGAGCCAAATTAACAGTGAATGCTAGTGCATGAACCTCGAATGTTTTCTGTGCTTTTTAAACTTTTCAACAAATGCATATTCTGATATACTGTAAGGAGTAACTCTCTGATGATAAGGGTTTAGATTCATATTCAGACCAGTATAATATCAAACTTAATAGGAATGTCCTTCTCCCGTAACTATTTTCTTGGATATCCATGCATCTATTGCAGGGGGGGAGAAAGAGAGAGAGAGAGACTTTTTTTTTCTATAAAGTTTTAAGAAAATAGCTTTTAATTGTTTTAATTTAAAAAAAAGACAGGTAGGTGCTCACCCTAAGCAACACACAGAAGAATGGTAGCATTTTGCTCACCAGAATGAAAAATGAGTGTGCATAAGGACTTTTTCATAGGATTATTTATAAAGCAGAGACTCCATAAGCCCTCAGAGAACCAGTAACTGAATGCTCAAAGTGCTTAGGCAGTGCAGCTGAAGAAATATTGTTAAAGGTAAAAAAAAAAAAAAAAATCATGGAAAAATGGTACCATATTTATTTGAATAAAAGATGGCCCTGATTATAGGATAACCCCCCCCCCTCCAATTAGATTCTGTATATAGAAAAATTATGAATTTGTTATAAGTTTCCAGGTATAGAATCTAATTATTGGAAGCTTACCCTGAATTTTGCCCTGTACCACTGCTACAGTCTCATGGTTAGATACCCCCCTTGCTCTCTTCTTCCCCTTAACTTTTTCCCTTGGTAGCCCCTTTCCACTCTCCTTAATGTCAGACCCCGCTCTCCCTGAGCACCTGGAAGTGAGGAGCAAATTTGAAAAAAACAAACAAAATAAACCCCTTGAAATTAAACATGGCTATAACAATTTGCGTATAGTTCCCATACACTTACTTCAGAATTGATGTACGTTACCTTTTTTTTAAAGTAGAAGGGGCTGTGGCAAGTGGCTGGGCTTTCACGGCCCTGGGGCTGTACTCTGAACATATGCAGACATTTGGTAGGCCTCTGAGTTCAGGCATGCCATTTTTAGGCTTTTACAACCTGTGAATGTATCTCCATTGCAACGTTGAAGATGATGGTGCTGAATTCCAGGCTGGATGGGGATGACATGCGTCTTGCCGTCTGGCAACCAAATGGTGGTGGTAGTATAGCCATTGTAGGGCTCCCGCATGAGGTCAATGGTACTGACCAGCATGCCAAGCTCTTGTAAGGTGTTGAAGATGTGGCATCTCAATCTATTCCCACATATAGAGTGGGATTGAGCTTTCAGAACAATCTTAAGAGTGGAAGAAAATATTTTATGTAGGGGTGAGTGTTACCTGACACAGGTTAGGAAGCTTGCTTTCAGCCACTTAAATATAATTTGGGTCCTTCTATGTGCAGACATTCATGTGGACAGCTAGAAGTAAGTCAGTTGAAGATAGGCACTGACAGGTCCATGGCAGGGTTGGGGCCTGTCCAGTCTGGAGGGGGAGCATAGATTCATAGATGTTAGGGTCGGAAGGGACCTCAACAGATCATCTAGTCTGACTCCCTACATAGGCAGGAAAGTGTGCTGGGTTCAGATGACCCCAGCCAGATGCCTATCTAACCTCCTCTTGAAGACCCCCAGGGTAGGGGAGAGCACCACCTCCCTTGGGAGCCCATTCCAGAACTTAGCCACTCTAACTGTGAAGGAGTTCTTCCTAATGTCCAGTCTAAATCTGCTCTCTGCTAGCTTGTGGCCATTATTTCTTGTAACACCCAGGGGCACCTTGGTGAGTAGAGCCTTACCAATTCCCTTCTGTACCACCATGATGAATTAATAGGCAGCCACAAGGTCGCCTTTCAACCTTCTCTTGCGGAGGCTGAAGAGGTCCAGGAGCCCTAGTCTCTCCTCGTACAGCTTGGTCTGCAAGCCCTTAACCATATAAATGGCCCTTTTCTGGACCCTATCCAGGTTAACCACATCCCTCTTAAAGTGTGGCGCCCAAAACTGGACGCAGTATTCCAACTGCGGTCTGACCAGCGCCCGAGCAGTTGAGGACGGGTGTTAAAATAGCACAGCCCTGGGGCTGTGGCAAGTGCCTGGGCTTTCACAGCCCTGAGGCTGTGCTGTGAAGATGTGCAGACATTTGTTAGGTTGGGATGACCAATTTTAGATTGAGTTAACTCAGGCCATTCAGGCATACTATTTTTAGCCTGATTGAAGCCCTGTGAATGCTCATCCATTTATATAACCCTAAACTTAGGGCAAACTAAATGTAGCACTTGCATAGCCCTGTAATAATTCTTTTGACCTTATGTTTCACACCTATAGCATGCATAAAACATTTAGCTGTTAAAAAGTGTTTCTTGAGAAGTGGCTTCAAACCCCATCCACACAAGCTTTACTGAGTGAAAAATTAACCCCTTAATGGGGGTTGGCATTGCCAGTGAAGAGCTTTCAGCACAAAATCCAATCCAAAACTACTTTATAGTGAAGCTGCTGACAGAGTTCCTCTTCAGGGAGGACTCAGTCAATACCTCATGCTCCTTATCTCTACAGAATGTTCTCACATTTTTAATATCTGGGTGAAGTACAAATCTTCAACAGCAATCATTGGCAGCCATTGCTCTTGAGAAACAATGAAGATTGTGCTTTTGGTGTGTTACCGGGTACCACCACAGCTTCGAGTGGCTGAATCTGATGCGTGACAAGCAGACCCTCCAGCAAGCTGCACATACAAACTCGGTTGAGCTTGCACTGGCATGCAGAGTACCGTTTTGCCTTGCCTGCCCCTGATTCCTCTTCTCTATCTCATCATTGACCCTCTCCATCTTAAAGCAATGTAAGCCCTGCTTCACAGAGGCTTTCCATTCACAGTGGTCCAATGTGATTGACCCCCAGTGTTGGTCATTGATGCACAGCTCATGAAGGTTTTTCTTGCAGACATCAACAAAATGGAGTTGAGACCATCCAAGTTGATGACCAGCTCACCTTAGAGCATATCCTTGGAGATTCAGCCATCACTCATATGATGAGTCCTAACCAATGAAGCAGCCTTCTCCAGGGGGCCAGGAATTCCCCAGACCCTAGAGTGGCACAATACTGGCGGTGGGCTCAGTGCACATGCACAGATATAAAAGGCAGAAGCCGCACTTTGGGGTCCAGCTGGGGTGACAGACACATGGGCAGAAGCCTGCTGTGACCCCGCAAGCCCAAAACCCCCAGAAGATGTGGTGGACCCTGACCTTGACCCGCAGCACAGCTAGGAGGTAAGCGAGGCCTGTAGTGGGAGGGAGTTAGTCAGTTGCAGAAGGCAGCTGAGAACAGCCGAGAAGGGTCACGACCCACCCTGGCTCCTACTTGGCCCAGGTCCCCAGGGAGCCATGTGATCAGAGCATGAAAACAGATGTGCTCTGGGCCTGGCATGCGAGTTAGTGCGGGATTTCAGGCAGGAGGGTGCACAGGAAGGGCACGAGGCTGTAGGTGGGCAAGAAGAGAAGGGTTGGCACAGTAGTAGCCCAGATTACTACCTGTGCAATGGTGGTGACGCGCCGTGCCCTGAAGACACCCCTCCCTGCAGCTGGAGTCCCCCCCTCTGGTCACCATGCCCTAGAACTTCACAACAGATACAAACCTCTTACAACATCAGCAGAGGCAGCAGATTTGCCAGCACCTGAGGAAGGCAGGCAACCACCAGTCACACCTAAGAAGAGGCACACAGTGGTAGTTGTGGGAGACTCCCTCTTATGGAGGACTGAGGGTGTGATCTACTACCCTGAACCCTTAGCCTACAAAATCTGATGCCTTCTAGGGACCTGTATCCAGGATGTAAATGAGAGGATCCCAAAACTTATCCAGCCCATCAACCACTGCCCTGTGCTTCTCATCCATGTGGGCACAAATGACATGGCACGGGCCAACCCCAGCCAGGTCATGAGTGACTACAGGGCTCTGGGGGCTGGGCTTAGATGGTCGGGGGCACAGGTGGTTTTCTCCTCAATCTTCCTAGTTACAGGCCATGGGCACAGGAAGAAGAGATGTATTGAACAGGTAAACAGAAAACTGAGGCATTGATGACACTATGAAGACTTCAGCTTCTTCAATCACATTCCACACCTCAGGGAGAGTGGCAGCGGCCTGCTGGGAAGAGAAGGCCTCCACCTCACCCCAATGGGAAAGAAGTTCTTTTCAACTGGATTGGCTGACCTGCTTGACAGAGCTTTAAACTAAGATAGCCAGGGGATGGGCAGACAACCATTGGAACAAGCCCAAGAGGGGAGAAACACATAATCAGTAGATCAGGAAACCCAATCAAACTTACCCCTACCCCAGCTGAAAGACAGGACTTTCCTAAGTACACAAAGAAGCCAAGGGCTTCAAATGGCAGGCTCAGCTGCCTGTACACTAATTCCAGGAACGTGGGTAACAAGCAAAAGGAACTGGCCCTCCTGCTTAGCAACAACAAATATCTCACATGGATAACAGAGACCTGGTGGGACTCCACCTATGACTGGACCACAGGTATAGATGACTATACCTTGTACAGAAATGATCAGGCTGGGAGGAAGGGCGGAGGCGTAGCTCTTCATGTCACAGAGCAGTATACTTCCCTACTAGCTGACATAGGCACCCAACGAGGGTGACTTGAAACCCTCTGGTTTAGAATATGGGGAGAACGTGGTGAAGGGGATATTACTGTAGGAGTCCATTACAGACCTCCTAAGCATGAGGAAGACCTTGACCATGAATACTCTAGAGAACAAACAGAGGCTGCATGCTCTTGGCGCATGGTTGTCATGGGTGATTTCAACTGCCCTGACATCTCATGGGAGGAGCATTCACCCAAATCTGATCAGTTGCACATCTTCCTCACCTGCATTGACAAGCTCTGTCTGACTCAAGAAGTCTACGGGCTGACACAAAAAGAGGCACTGCTAGAACTGGTTCTAGCCAAAGGGGATGATCTAGTGAGTGACCTGAGGATTGAACAGAAGGTTCAACCTTACAGTAATCGCAAATTTATCACCTTCCTTATCCATCGCAAAGCTGGCAAATAAGTCAGCAACACAGAAATCCTCAACTTTAGGAAATCTGAGTTTCACAAGCTCAGGAGGTTGGTTGTCAAGGCCCTGGTGGATCACGATCTGACAGGGAAGGATGTCCAAGAAGAGTGGCCACTCCTTAAGGACATGCTCCTAAAACCACAAGGGAAGTCTATTCTAGCCCACAGAAAAGGTAGTAAAAGGCCTGGGGAAACCCCCTTGGCTAAATAAGGAATTCATGGACCTCCTTAATCTTAAAAGAAAAGCCGATAAGGGATGGAGGATGGGAAATAAATCTAAGAAGGATTATACATCACTGGCCCACACCTGTATGGAGAAAACCAGAAAAGCTAAGGCTGATACCGAGCTCAGGCTGGCTACAGGAATCAAGGACAATAAAAAGTCTTTCTTCAGATACATAGGAAGTCAAAAGAAAAATAAGGGCAACATTGCACTCCTGCTGAATCAAATGGAGTAGCTGACAACTGACACCCAGGAAAAAGATAATTTTCTCAATGATTATTTTTTGTTGGTTTTCCACCAGCTCAAGTGGGGTCACCACACCTGACAGGACATAGGACTACGAGGGTATGGGTGACCATACACCTACATTTAGTGAATACCTTGTGAGGGAATGTCTTAAGAGGCTGGATATCCATAAGTCGGCGGGCCCTGATGGAATGTACCTAAGAGTGCCAAAAGAGTTGGCTGTCATAGCTCAACCATTGGCATGGATATTTGAGAACTCGTGGCACTCAGGAGAGGTTTCTGAAGTCTGAAAGAGGGCCAATAGGGTTCCTATCTTCAAGAAAGGAAGGAAGGAAGATCAAGGGAACTACAAGCCAGTCAGTTTGACCTCAATCTGATGTAGACATTGGTGTCAGTAGTGGGCTGGCCAAGTTTGCCGACAACACCAAATTCTGGGGTAAAGCACCCACACCTGAGGAGAGGAGGGTGATCCAGGCAGATCTTGACAGGCTTAGGAAATGGGCAGACAAGAACCTGATGGTGTTTAACACCGAAAAATGCAAGGTTCTCCACCTTGGGAAGAAAAACCTGCAGCATGCTTATAGGCTTGGCAGTGCTACGCTGGTTAGTACTACAGATGAAAGGGACTCGGGGGGTCATGATTGACCACAAGATGAACATGAGCCTTAAATGTGATGCTGTGGCTAGTAAAGTGAGCAAAATGCTGGCTTGCATCCATAGATGCTTCTCAAGCTAATCCCAGGACATCATTCTCCCATTGTACTCAGTCTTGGTGAGGCCACAGCTGGAGTACTGCATCCAGTTTTGGGCTCCACAATTCAAAACGGATGTGGAGAAGCTTGAGAGAGTGCAGAGGAGAGCCACATGCATGATCAGAAGTCAGGAAAACAGACCTTATGAAGAGAGGCTGAGAGCCATGGGACTCTTCAGCCTGGAAAAGCGTAGGCTCAGGGACGATCTGGTGGCCACCTACAAGCTTATCAGGGGTGTTCACCAGGATCTGGGGGAACATCTGTTCACCAGAGCACCCCAAGGAATGACAAGATCAAATGGTCACAAACTCCGCCGCGACTGATTCAGGCTGGACATAAGGAAGAACTTTACTGTCCGAGCCCCCAAGGCTTGGAATAGACTACCACCGGAGGTGGTTCAAGCACCCACTTTGAATGCCTTCAAGACATATATGGATGTTTATCTTGCTGGGATCCTATGATCCCTGCTGACTTCCTGCCCCTGGGGCAGGGGGCTGGACTCGATGATTCTTTGGGGTCTCTTCTAGCCCAAATGTCTATGAAATCAATCCCTGGTAAGATCTTGGAAAAAATTATCAAAGAATCCATCCACAACAGGCTGACAGAAGGCATCATTCTGAGAAACAGCATACAGCTTTGGTTCCAGTAGGCCATGCCTGACCAAGCTCATCTCCTTCCATGACCAGGTGATGTGACACCTGGATGTGGGGGCAGGTTGATGTCATTTACTAAGGGTGCACCAATAGAGATTTTGGGGGCCAATACACGTAGTCGATATTTAAGGAGGCATGTCAGCCAATACAGATCTGATTTCTGATACAGCTGGTAAATCTGTTGTGAGAGAAAGGGCGTGGGGGGCGCATATCAATGCCCCCCATGGTGAGAGAGGGGGCAGGGGCAGGCACTGTCTGGTGGTGGGAGGTGGCTCCTGCTGCTGCTTGCTCCCCAAGAGGGTACAGGGGAGGGGCATGTACTCCTGAATCTACACGGGGTGGGGTGGGCTGCAGCCAGGGTTGTGCGGGGTTCTTCTCAGCAGGGGCTGGGCTTGGAGCAGGCACCAGCAGTGCTGGGAGGATTCTGCATCCATCCTGAATTTCACCACCGGTTGCCCAGTGCAGCCCCGGCTCTTCCTGGCACGTGGGTGGAGGCGGGGCATTGAGCCAGGGCTGTGGCTTGCAGCAGTGGTGCTGGGAGTGCAGCGGCAGTGAAATTTGGGGTGCATGCAACATCTTCCCAATGCTGCCAGTCCCTGCTCTGAGCCCAGCCCCCGCTGACAAGAGCCCCATGCAGCCTCGGCTGCAGGCCTCCCTGCTCCACACAGATCCAGAGGCACACACCACTCCCCTGCTTTCCAGGGGTGAAAGTTGTGGCGGGAGCCACCCTCCCCCCAGGAGCCCTCCCCCACTTGGGCAGTGCCTGCTGCTGCCCCCTCCCTCACCACAGGAGCTGTTGATGTGCCCCCCCCCACACCCCTTCCCTCCCCCAGCCCCTTCCACCACACCGGATTTACCAGCTGGAGGCAGTTCTCCATGCTACCGGCTGTGCTCCTCGCTGCCTGAGTGCTGTGCTGCTGCTATGTGCAGCATGGGCATTTATTGGCCAAATCATTGGCCCCATCAGGCTGATATCTGATACGGACAATTTTCATTATATCAATACTGATCCGATATCAGACTAATGTATTGGTGCATCTCTATCATTTACTTGGATTTCAAAAAAGCCTTTGACTGGTCTCCTATGATGTCTTCATGGCAAAACTGGGGCACTGTGGCCCTGACAGCCTTACAGACTGATGGCTTGGGAAGTAGCTCAGTGGTCGAACCCAGGGTGTGATTGTTGATGGAACTGAGTCAGCATGGCATGTGGTGACTAGTGATGTCCCTCAGGGTTCAGTACTCAGACCGGTACTCTTTAATATATTAATTAATGATCTGGATTTGGGTGTCAGAAATGAACTAGTTAAGTTGGGGAAGCACAGTTACACTGGAGAATAGGCTGGGGATCCAGGCTAACTTGGATAAGCTCGCAAAGTGGACAGATACAAACCTGATGACTTTGAACAGAGAGTAATGCAAGATCTCACACCTCATACCTATAGAAGCGCCAGTGCTTCGCTCACTAGCACTAAGTCTGAAAGAGACTTGGGGGCCATGATTGACCATAAGATGAATATTAGCCACCAATGTGATGCCACAGCTGGCAAACAAATAAAACTCTGGCTTGCATCTAGTAATGCATCTCAAACAAGACCCAAGATGTCATTCTTCCACTTTATTTGGTCTTGGTGAGGCCGCAGCTGGATTACTGCATCCAGTTCTGGGCTCCACACTTTAAAAGGACATGGAGAAGCTCAAGAGAGTCCAGAGGAGAGCCACACACATGATAAGAGGTCAAGAGAGCAGGCCTTATGAGGAGAGGCTGAGAGGCATGGGACTCTTCAGGTTGAAAAAGCATAAGCTCAGGGGAGACTTGGTGGCAGCCTATAAGTATATTAGGGATGTACATGAGGACCTAGAAGAACATCTGTTCCCCTAGGGAAAATAAGGTCCAACAGTCACAAACTGCTGCAGGACCATTTTAGATTGGACATAATGAAGAACTTCTTTACCGTCCAAGTCTCCAGAGTCTGGAATAGACTCCCCCCAGGAGTGGTGCAAGCACTTACTCTGGGCACACTCAAGATGCGTTTAGATGATTATCTTGCTGGGGTCTTCTGACCCAAGCTGACTTCCTGCCCTTGGGCAGGGGGGCTGGACCACATGATCTTGCAAGGTCCCTTCCAGCCCTAATGTCTATGAAATCTATTAAATGAAGTCAGTGGTATCTTGTGATAAGAAATATTTCTTGTTTCCTAACAAGAGGCATTCCCTAACAAAAGGAATTTCTTTGTGTTTTAAGACACTTAGTGATACAGCAAACCAATGTGAAAAATGTTGCTTAGGTATAAGAATCTCTAATAATCCTGAAGCACTATAACAAAAATCTTTTGTGTCCCATTAATGTGCACATAGCCTATTTTATTGTTGTTCTAGGCTGACAGGTCTAAATGAGGCTTAATATACTGTAATGTACTATGTAGGCCAAGAATACTGTGTATGTGTTGCTCTTGGCATTTAACAGTTCAAAAATAGTTACAATTACGAGGTAGAATTATTGCTAACAAATAAAAAATAGTCTTTCAAGCAGTGATATTTCAAGCACTGAACAGTCCTGGAAGATAAATTAGCAGCACTCAGGATATTAGAGAACATTTGTTGTGTCAAATAATTTGCTGAACTAAAACTAACAACATGCAGCTTGGCTTCATGCTGGATGATGACATTTTAAGATATGTTGAAGTGAATTATTGATCACCCCTTTATGATAACTGACATAAATGTGAGAGCTACAGGCCTCTGTTACTAATAATAGCTGAAGAATTAACAACTCTAAAGCTAACGTAAGTAGCGTAACTAAAGGTTTCCTTTAACTCCAGGGAATGCTTGCAATAATGGACTCAAACAGGAAAAGAAAAGGGTTCTGCTTACAAGCAGAAGTGTAAGCAAGAAAATCAGGCCCAGTGGATACCATAATGAGACAGACATACACTATATGCCATCGTGTGTTATAAGCTTTCTTCTCAATCTTGGGGTGAACCCTCAGTCTCATTGAAATAAAGGTTTTGAAGGAGTAGAGTTAAATTTCATAACTTAATTATGGATATTGTGATACATTTTTAAAAAACACTCCACCTTTTGAAAACATAAAAATATGTTCATCTAATTTTTTTATACAAGTTTCTGCTTCTCACTGTTGTGGAGAAAAGTAAAAAATGTGACCCCTAAAGGCTGAACCCTAAAAATCAGGAAAAAATAAGTGCAACAAATTGTTGTTTAAAATTTTAAAAACTCCAGGAATATTAAGCTACACTTAAGTGTTTTGTTTTTTATGAGCTGACTCATCATTTTTGAATGCTTGGGGTTTGGCAGCACACGATTCATTCTGCATGTAGCAAGATTAGGCCCCTCACAGTCATTCAGGGTCTTCATAAAGCTGGAATAGCTTTGAGAAAGTCACCATCCCTGGTACGGGAACATGTACATACAGTACCTTTTATTTTAGTGTGAATTGCACTTGCTTTCTCTTCAGAAGAGACAACTGCAAAATCCTTCAGAATTTCAAAGCCTTGAGAATGCTGCTTCATAGCAATCCCTACTCTAGGGATATAACGTTAATACCACTTGGTAGCCATTTCTTGTAATCCAGCTATTAGATGCATTCAGGTACCAGATTATGATCTCTGACTCTGTCACTTTATCTCTAAATCGGGCCCTGCCAATGCTTTAATGTGGGGTGTGCAGGGAAGGATTTTTCTTGCAAGACAGGTGTAACCTCCTGTGCCTTTCTCCTGAGCGTCATGTGTTTGGGTTCTTCACAAACCTTGCCATGGCTTCTTGGGCTGCACAGCCAGGCTATTTGGAGTGGCCTCAGGTCAGATCCCTAGGGGTCTCACCTGCCACATCTTTGATAAGTAGTTTCCAATCAGGAGGACGATGTCTGGTCCTGCCCCCCTGGTATTTTCCCTTGGCCTTCCTCGCGACTGTCTCTTCTCAGGGCTCCACCTCCCCTACACCCCGCCTAATATTCTCCCCAGCACTCAGTTCCTTAGGGGCTGCAGTTGTTCACCACTGGTGAAGCTAATACTGAGCGCTCTCCACGGCCCCTTTTTGCTCTTCGGCTTACGTGGAGCCGGGCTCTACCCGGGCTCCAGCCTCCCTTGATGCATCATTGACCCCCCTAGTTCGGTACCTGCTGCCTGTCATTTGGGTCAGGGTCCCATCCTCATTGTGTTCACTGGCATCCCAGTCACTGCAGCTGCTGGCCTTAGTCCACGCCGGGTCTGTCAGCGACTCCTTGGGCCCTCGCTGGCCAAGCATTCCCTTTGTGCTCCCCTTCCGAGGGGAGCCACCAAGCCTCCTCCTCTGGATTGTCTGGATTCTCTGGCTCCTCTGGGCCAGCCAGGGACACTGTTTCCGGTCCCCCCGGCTTCCTTCCGGCTGGGTCTTTTCTGTCGGCATTGGCTGCCCACCCAGCCAATTGCCCTCAGCATGTTTTTATAAAGCATGCCCAGGTGGACGCGGGAGCCACCGCAGGTTTTTCCTTTGATCCTTTTCCTATGATCAGCTGTTGGCATGGCATCCCACCGCCTCTCCCTTGACTCTGGTAAGTTTCTCTCACAACAGGGCACAAGACAGGGAAAGATTCTGGAGAAAATTATCAAGGATTCCATCAGCAGCAGGCTAACAGAAGGCATCTTTCTGAGTGCCAGCCAACATGGCTTTGTTGCTGGAAGGTCTTGCCTGACCAACCTCATCTCCTTCGATGACCAGGTGCCACATTGCCTGGACAAGGGAGACAAGATTGATGTCATATATCTGGATTTCAAGAAGGCCTTTGACTTGGTCACCCATGATGTCCTCATGGCTAAGCTGGAAAATTGTGGCCTCAACCATCTCATGGTCCAATGACTGGGGAACTGGCTCTGGGGTCAGACCTAAAGAGTACTGTTTGATGGGAGCAAATCAACATGGCACAAAGTAACTAGTAGTGTTCCTCAGGGCTCAGTACTCGGGCCAGTACTCTTGAACATTTTCATTAACAATCTGGATTCAGGCATCAGATGCAGACTGGCAAAGTTCATGGATGACACTAAACTATGGGGGAAGGCAGTCACACTAGAGAACAGGAAGGGGATACCTGGACGGGCTCGCAAAGTGGGAGGACCAAAACCTGATGGCATTTAATGCAGACAAGTGCAGGGTGCTCCACCTTGGTGGGGAAAAAACAGCAACATACTTCTAGGCTCGGCAGTGCTACGCTCACTAGCACCATGACTGAAGGAGACTTGGGTGTCTTGATTGACCACAGGATGAACATAAGCCACCAATGCAATGCCATGGCTGGCAAAGCAAACCAAATTGGCATGCATCTACCGATGCATCTCAAGCAAAACCAGGGATGTCATCCTCCCACTCTACTCATCCTTAGTGAGGCCGCAGCTGGAGTACTGTGTCCAGTTTTGGGCCCCTCACTTCAGGAAGGATATGGATAAGCTTGAAAGAGTCCAGAAGAGAGCAACCCACATGATCAAAGGCCAAGACAGCAAGCCTGAGGAGAAGCTGAGGGACATGGGACTCTTCAGCCTGCAGAAAAGAAGGCTCAGGGGGGACTTAGTGGCAGCCTATAAGTACATAAGTGTGAGGGGTGCACCAGGATCTGGAAGAACAGTTGTTCACCGGGGCTTCCCAAGGAAAAACAAGGTCTAATGGCCACAAACTTCTGGAAAGCCAATTTAAACTGCACATAAAGAAAAACTTCTTTATGGTCCGAGTGTCCAGGGTCTGGAACAGATTCCCCCCAGAGGTGGTGGAAGAACCTACTCTGGGCTCACTCAAATGGCATTTGGATGCTTATCTTATGGGAGTCATTTGACCACAGCAGACTTCCTGCCTATGGCAGCAGGGCTGGACTCGATGATCTTGTGAAGTCCCTTCTAGCCCCTAATGTCTATGAATCTATAAGCAGTGTACAATGACACAAAGGCAAACAGTGATGTTTTTAAAGTGTATTCTGGCTTTGCAGAATGTGCATGCTCCTCACCTATGAGGAAAACTTATTTTTAAAACATTGGTTCTCCACTGAGAATTTAGGTGCAGGTGCTTGACTGCTGCTCTGTCTAAGAATGGTGCTGGCTTGGTGGGAGGAGGGATGTTCCTGTTACCCACAATATGGGTGCAGGAACTAGAAAGATCTCTTGCTTGTTGCTTGGGTTCAGAGTTGTGGAGCTTGTACTTTGGAAGAGAATGAGAATATCAGAATGGTATGTATCTTGACAGTGGTGCAGAATGCAGTCATGCAGTGCTCTGCATAGTTTCTTTCCCAGGAGCAGTACTTCATTGTATGCAAGTGGTGTACCTCAGGGCATTTCAAGATCTGACAAGTGACAGGAGTGCTACAGTATGTGTTGCAGAAGCACAACCACTGCCAGAGATCAGATCCTCACTTCTCAATGGAATGAGCAGCAGTGAGGAAGGGGTGGGGGGAGGAGCGGGAAGGCAGATGCCTAGTAGAAAGGAAGGAGTTAAAAGCTTCTGAAGATATGAAGAAACAAAGGTGGAGTGAAATATAAAGAGAAGGGAGACGTAGCTCAGAGGCTCCACTATTCTAAACAGGTAAGCAAAATATTAGCAAGTGGCAGCAGTAAACTAAGGTTTATTATTGGGTGTTAAAGTAGAAGTTAAAGTCACTATCAAGCCTCATGATGGTTTCTGTAAGAAAGAACAGTATGTATGGGTCTCAGAAATGGGTGGGGGAGGGCAGTGTGCCTTCCTCAAACTTAAATAATTCTTGCACTTTTTAATGAGACAGTAACACCAGAGTTTAGAGCAGGGATGGGCAATTATTTCAGTTGATGGGCCACTTAATTAGTTTTGGTGAACTGTCGAGAGCCGCACACAAAATCTTTCAGAAGGTATAATTTTAACAAATTATACATAAAAAAAAAAATAAAAAAAATTACACTCTAAAAATCAAACATCGATTATACCATACTCTTAATTTCAAAAAATATTTTTGTGCTGATTTATGGGGGCATTTTTTAGTTGTGTATATAAAGGTGATTACATAACAGCTCAAAATAGTCTTATTCTTGCATATAGTGTGTGGTGGTGGGAGGTGGGGGTTGGGTGTACGTGTGTGTGGATGGGGCTTGTATGTGCACTAGGTCCCAGGAGCTGGGGGGGGGGGGGGGGGGGCACATGCAGAAGAGCTCACCTGGGCAGTGCAAGTGCAGGGGCAATCCAACCCCCTCCCCCATCTGGCCCACAGCTGCTAACCACTCCTACCCAGGGCCGCCTTCACCTTGCTCTTACCTGCACCCACCCCATGACTGCCGACAACCCCAGCCTTGGCCGGCACACGCAGCTTCCTAGTGGGGCTGTTCTTGCAGTTGCCCAGGTACTACTTGACTCCTCCTGCCCCTGCTGCACTGCTGCAGTTGAGGGGGACGCTGCAGCGGAGCAGTTCCTACTCCAGTGGGTGGGGCTCCAGCTGAAGCTCCTGGACACCTTCCAACCACTCAGCCATCTGCAGGTGGCTACTCATGGCATCAGGCAGGCAGAGCAGGTGGAAGGTGGCTCAGGGCTAGAGCTGGAGCCCCACACACTGGACAAGTAACCACACAAGGCTGCAGCTTGCCCCTGCCTGGAGCAGCACTGCAGGAGGAGGAGGAGGAGTAGCTGCTGGAGGCAGGTGAAGCTTTACAGCACTTGTACAGCTGCAGCAGTGGCAAGAGCAGGCATGCTGGGAAACTGTGCACACTGGCTAGGACTGGGGTGGACTGTTGATGGGCACTGGGCAGGAACATGGCATGAGCTCCCCCAGACAGGAGTGGGTGGGCCTTAACCCCATGTGGAGCACTGCAGGGGTAGCTGTGGCATGGATACAATCAGTTGGCTGTCTGGATCTGTTTTGCAGGCCATATTTTGCTCACCCCTGGTTTACAGGGATTCAGCCAGCTGAAAACTTTGATTTGCACTCCTAAATACAAAAAAAAAAATCTAAATGATTTGCCTCTTCCACTCCTAGTTGCTGCAGTATAATGAAATGTGAAGTTCAAGCTTCAGTAAACTGCAGAAAGAAACTCAGATATTTTTGTCGCTTCAGAAGAGAGAACAAGGGGGAGAGCTTGAAGTAATTATAAGAAACCTTTTTCGGGGACATTTGTTTTCTCCATGCTGCCCTCTTTTTGTCTCCTATTTTTGTTGCAGCTCTTCTTTATTGAGAGGCTAAGCTCTTAGGGACAGGGACCATGACATTATTGCTTGTTTGTACAATGCCTAGACCAGCAGAGCCCAGATTCTCAACTGGTGTTACTGCAATACAGATAACAAAGGGGAAAATGCAAGCATTATATTTTGATCCATCTAAGCGAGGTTATGTCAATCTAAATGCCTAGCCATGTAGACAATCCAGAATTTAAATCACCCAAAAAATGGAATGCCTGATCTAAATTAATTCATCTCAGGAGGTGAATTAACTTTAGGTTGGCCTTGGTTTACCTGAACTAAGATGGGTTAACTGTGCCTAATGAATGCCTGCACATGTTCATAGCACAGGCTTGGGGCTGGGAAAGCCCCGCCACTAGGGCTATGCTGTTGTTTTAACACCCCACCACCACCATACACACACACTCCCAGACCAAACCCCCCATATCCCATCAGCCCCCCTTCTCCTCCTCCCCTCCCAATTCACATCCAGCTGCCTAGGTGAACACCTGCAGGCAGCAGAACCTGACACCAGACTCAGGTTTAGGCAGCTTAAAATAAGCTGCCTAGTCTGAGTCAAGTGATTTCAATGCTTGTTTGCACCCAAATAAACTTCTGAAATTCAAATAACTAAAAAGGTGGGAAGAAATTTTAATCCTCCATGTGAGAAGTTGGGTAGAGCTGGTTATAAAAGCAGGGAGATAGCTTTTCCATGAAAAAAAACATAGTTTGATCAAAATTGAAATACTTTGTGAAATTATATTAATTTGACTGCTTTGTTTTCATTTGCACGAAAAAAAGAAGAGGAGGAAAATCTGACAATGCTGAACTGTCCTGCTCCCTGGAGAGACAAAAAAAATGTGGAAGGTTTATTCTTAAAACCTATTGACTTTATGAACCATCAATAATATTTGTGCTGTTTAGATACATTTCATTCCAGCAGCTTTATAATACTTCACATGTCCCTCTGCCTACAGCATGAAGATGACCAAAGTCAGTTTAATCTGAATCAGCTGTTGGGATATCCATGTATTTGGAAACTATCCAGGTAAGACTATTAATAGATTGGAGCAGCTGCAGTTATATCTGCGTTTATTTGCAGTCAGCACCTATGTCTTCTAGAACCATAATTTCAGAGCCCAAGGGGATACATAGATGGCACCTATTGAAACAGAATTAATGCAACAGTTTTTATTTATGACCCCTTCCCTTATGTGTCAGAAATGAATAATAATCTATATAGAAGCATAGAAAATTAGGGTTGGAAGTGGCCTCAGGAGGTCATCTAATCCAACCCCCTGCTCAAAGCAGGACCAACTGTGGCTGGAATGATCTAGTTGGGGATTTGTCGAGGCAGGACTTAAAAACCTCCAAGGATGGAAATTCCACCACCTCTCTAGGTAACCCATTCTAGTGCTTTACCACCCTCCTAGTGAGAGAGTTTTTCCTAATATCCAACCTAAACCTCCTTCGCTGCAACTTGAGACCATTGCCCCTTATCCTGTCATCTGTCACCACTGAAAACAGTCTAGCTCCATCCTCTTTGGAACCATTGTTCAGGTACTTAAACGTGTCTATCAAATCTTTCCTCTGTCTTCTCTTCTGCAGACTAAATAAGCCCAGTTTCCTCAGCCTCTCTTCACTGTGCCCCAACCTCCTAACCATTTTCATTGCCCTTCTCTGGACTCTCTTCAGCTTGTCTTTTCTATAGTAGGGGGGACCAAAACTGGACACAGTACTCCAGATGTGGCCTCATCAGTGCAGAATGGAGCAGAATAATCACTCCCCTCAATCTGGTGGTAACACTCCTACTAATGCATCCCAGTATGCTGTTAGTCTTCACAACAAGGGCACACTGTTGACCCATATCAAGCTTATTGTCCACTATAACCCCCAGGTCCTTTTCTGCAGAGCTATTGCTTAGCCAATTGGTCCTAAGCCTGTGGCAGTGCCTGGAATTGTTCCATCCTAAGTGCAGTCCACCCTTAAAATAGAGGATTGAGCCAAAGATATCTCAAAAGGTTCAACAAGGACAAGTGCAAATGTAAAGTGTAACTTCACCCTTAGTTTCTTAGAGCTCTCCCCAAATTTGTTTTTCTCCTTGATATAATGGAGTTGCATCCTTCATGCCAACCAAAACATAAGTAAGCCTATTGGCTAGGGGCAGACATTACACATATATTGGTATAAGTGATCAGAAACCAGTTCAAATCTGTAACACAACAGAAGGTCAATGAACATAAACTGCTTTCAAAATGGCTGAAACCAGTTTAAGATCAACCTGGGTGGATGTAGTATCAGACTTGAACTAATTAAGGTTAAATTGGTTTATTGAACTTCTGCCCCAGATCATTTTCATTATTTATCCAATTATTTGTTTCTTGTCATATAAAGTTTCTGGCCTTCTTCATTGTCAAAGAATTTTTGCATTATAACATATGGTGAAAGGTGCTTCCTATGCATCTCAATATTTGTGTTACCCATATAATCAATTGATTATTTCTTCCTTCTGCCACATTTGCAAAAAACAAGGTCTCTTGCTAAATGTCAAAAACACTCGAGATATGAACTCTATTTACCCACCCCTTCTCCCTCATCCTGTGGGATGCTGACTGCAGTGCTATTTAGAACGACCTAACTCCCGGCATTAGAAAAGAATAATGAAACAGAAGAACAAGCAACTGTCTCATTGCATCCTTCTGCTCCACCATCTGTTGTCTCTTGTTTTATTCTTAGATTATAAGTGTCCAGAGACAGGGACAGTATTTTCACACACACACACACCCCATGTATGTTTACCAACTAACACAATGGATTTCTGAGTAGAATCCCTTAAGCACTATAGAAATAAAAAATAATAAACATCAGCAGCCCTTTTTAAAATAATACTGCAATTCCCCTCCCTCTTTGTATTTTCCCTGAACTTGCTCTTTAGCCACTCATCAGTAAATAGATTTTCACACACTCTGTACTAAAAGGAGATTTAGCAGAGACCTTTCAGGCTATAGCTCTACTACATAGTTAACTCAAAGATAAATAACTCATGTTAGTGGCTCTTGAGTTAACCTAGCTCATTTGAGAGTGCCTACATGACAAAACCATAGTTGATATAACCATGATTATGTTAGCAGCACTGTATAATATGCTAATTTAGCCTGTAGTTTATACCCCTCCTAAACCAGCCCAAGTTAAGTGTCTAGACTGAGAGAAAGATGTATAGCCACCAGGTGGGTTGTAACATGGTTTACCACAGAACTGTCTAATCTTTATTGTTGCCCCACTAGTACAGCCCTCCAGTCTTCTCTAATGTGTGTGAAGGATGAGGGCTCTATAATCACAGTGTTGTGGTAAGTGGATGGGATTTGAATTACCAACTGCCCTTGTGTCATAAATCCTGTTATTCTGTAGTGAAGGTGAGCCCTTAGTCTTACAATTTAATGTTGATTATTTCTCAATTTCCATTCTTGCCCATTTGTAACAATTTCTGTTCAGCTGGCCCTGTCACAATGGCCCTGTCACAATGATCAGGGAGCAAGATCATGAAAGCAATATCTTTGGCTGACTGCCCTGCAATTGGAGGTATTATTGCAGCATGATGCAGCTGTATCTAAGCTCAGCTAGTAGCAAAGATGCAGTGAAAAGGGCTTCAGCATGGTCTGTATAAACCTTGCTGGAACCATGAGTGTACTTGAGCAGTCAGCCTATGATGACGTTCAAGTCACTTGAGCATGTCTACATGAGATACCACGTCGCCATACCAATGAGCAGTAGCAGCTAAAAATAACTGTACAGCGACGGGACTGTGCAGTAACACCACTTACTACACCATCATTTAGTCCTAGCTTAAACAAGTACTGAATGACTGCACAGTAACAACTGTACAGTCTGCCACACATGTAGACGCATGCACTGTGTCTTAATTTCTATTAGTAACTGAGATAGTTTGATCAAAGCTATCTTGAGTATGCCTAACCCTTCTACAATCAGAAGTATAATAATTAGAGGTATTGCTTTTGTCCCAGAGAATGTGTTGGTCAAGAAAGAAAAGGCTCATAACCTTTTAAGATGTCATGAGCTTGCACAGGGTGAAGTAACAAAAACAAGCTAGGATCTTAGCCCGATAAATCAACAGATAGCTCTCACAAGCAAGCATGTAACTGTAATAAAGCAAATCCATACATCCACTAGAAGATCCTACATTTATACCCCACACTGTAAGACCTGCATACAGTAAAAAAAAAAAAAAAAAAAAAAAAGCAACCCTGAATGTCAGTAGAATTGAAACCTGTTACACCAGGGCTGAACTTGGCCCATAACCTTCAACATCAAGTTGTCCTTAAATGTGACATAATGACAGACTTGATGCATGCAGTTAGATAAGATTTTTTTTAAGAACCATACGTAGCATATTGAAAAATGGTCTTTTGAAGAGGAAACATGGAATTACTCCAGAAAAAATGCTGCTTCTAGGAAATTAAAAATTGAATGCTGTAATAGGTATAGCATGCAACTACCTACATTCTCACAGAAAGGCAAACCAACATCTAAGAGTGGTTCTCCCACATTTTTACCTCACGTTATAAAAACTCTAGCAATAAATGTAACTGAACTAATAGGTATTCTTGCCAGAATAAGATGGTCTAGGTTTCTAATGATCTCATATATAGTAATTATAATAATGCATACATTTTATTATGGCAACTTCCATTTTATTCCCTTTAAAAACACAACTGGGTATAAAATAGCTGTACTTTTAAAGAACTAAACAAAAAACCAAACTCTGCGTCAATTATTGAAATCTCTATGTTAATACCCTGATTAATAAGACTGAGAGGGGACTTGGAGGCTGTCTATAAGTATGTAAGGGGTGAATATTGGGAGCTGGGAGAAAAACTGGTCATTAGGCTGCTCCAGGGGAGGATAAGGAGCAATGGCCATAAACTGTCAGAGGATGGTTTCAGGTTGGATGTAAGGAAGAACTTCTTTATGGAAAGGGTGACCAGAATCTGGAATAGGCTTCCCAAGGAGGTGGTGCAGCCCCCAACCTTGGGAGTTTTCAAGAGGAGATTGGGTAGACACCTTGCTGGGATCATTTGATCTCAGCAGTATTCCTGCCCAGAGCAGGGGGGTTGGACTCAATAATCTTTTGAGACCCTTCTAGCCCTTATTTTCTATGATTTTATGATTCTGTGTGTATACACAAGATGATATTAACAGATCCATGGATATTCAATATACAGTATACAATGTACACGCTGAAGGAACAGTGCATATTCCTGGTTCTGCAGACGTGGTCAGATAATCTTTAGAAGTTAGAGATGGGAGAGAAAGGCGTTCCCATCCCATTAAAAGGGCATTGGTCATTAACACAGAGCATGATGGGAAATTTAACTGTAAGAAAGAGGAAAAATGGCATCAGTCTTAACCAGACACATGCACTGCATTCCTACTTAGCATGAGTTACCCATCTGGCTCTTGAAAAGGCTATGCAAAAATAGGAGAGGGAACTAAATGCTCCCTACACTTTGTTTATGATTTGCGAATGTAGAAAGCTATTTTAAAAAAATAGGGCATGCTGCTGCATCTGTTTCCACAGCTAGGACCACACCAGCTTTTTTCTTCCAGTTCATTGTTTTAGGAGAGGATTTGCAAGTTCTGCTGAGTGGTGTGTCTGCCTGGTTTGAGCTTGGTGGTCTAGTTTGGTTGACAGTTTACAGAGCTTTACCTCACTGTTCAGTCCTGGTCAGTCCATTTCCAATATATCAAGTGTAAGATAAGAGAGTGAACTCCTTTCTGTTTTCATATGGTGGTAAATAGATGGTGATTCTTTTTTTTCCTACCCTTTTTCCCCCTTCCCCCCTCCTGATATCCAGGCAGAACCTTGTTGCAATAACGATGAAATATGAGCATCAACTGGAGCAGCTATTACAAAATGAGGTATTTCCTTTTCAGCCTGTTTAACCAGAAAAGCATTTGCTTACCTGTGAAAAGTATGTAATTGTTAATCTGCCTCAAAATGAATTAATGGGGATTCTTTAATCAAAGCTGTTTAATCTGATTTGAGAAGGGTATAGATTCAGTTAATAAAAATGAACTTCTAAATTAGGAAAAAATGCTACAAGTTTAAAACATCCAAGGTAAATATTTCCTATGCTTGGGGACACTAAAAAGGAAGAAAGGTTTTGGGGGTTTTTTTGGTCAACAGTAATAGGATTACATCTTGTTTCTGTGAAGGATACAACTGTTTAAGTCTGCAGAATTAGGCTCCCATCCTGCAAACTCTTAAACATGTGCTTTAATGTAAGCATTTGTTAATGGGGCTGCCCACATGAATCAATTTTGGCATAAGCTTGAGTGTTTGAAGGCTCAGGTTTAGATGGAAAGACTCATGGGGTTGCTCTTGACAATTTCAGGACTTCTCTGAAAGTGTTGCAAATAAATCTTCATTTTAGTCCATCCATTCCTAAACTCTGCCCTACCTAAACCCAAATGCAGGTGTGTGTTTATTTGAAAGATAATTTGGATGGGAATGAGGATGGCAAAGGACGATTTGAGCTGAGTTGGGAATAATGACACACATTCATTTCTATTTTTGTTTAAACTGGTTCATTCATCATTTTGATGTATGATTGGGGAATAGAAAGGAAATGCAACACCTTGGTGAATCACAAAAAGTCTTTATGCAGCAGCTTTGAGCCTGTTCAGTTTTATGCAGTAGAATTTTAGCTAAATATGCTAAAATAAGGAACTAATTTTCAGTAAATTAGTAATATTCCACTGTGTTTTAGGAGACTTCTCTCCACCTGCTTCCCTCTCCCCTAGTTTTACTGTTTCAGGATATTTTTGAGCAGTGGATATTTCTATTTTGCATTCCAAGAAAACAGCTAAAACATTCTACAAAAAAGTCTACATTTATGTGAAAATTATTAATACATTTCTGGTGTAGAACCTATAAAAATATGCCAGGTATGCCATTGCAGCATAGAACACATTTTAACACAGATAGATATGTTTAATGTACATCCAAAAATGGAATTCTCAGCTTTGATGATCATGGGACATAGATCAGCCACGCAGCACCTAATGTGATGGCAGTATCAAGCTAAGGCCCTGAATTTGAAATCACAGAGGCATTTGCTTAACCATGAGCAGTCCCTTTTAAATGTAGGAGAACTACTTATTTTAAAAAGCTGGGCACATGCCTATGCATGTCAAGGTTCAGGGATCCCAAATCAGGTCCTCTGGATACTTCATCAGTAAAATGCCTTGGGGAGTAACCCCAAGTAACCCGAGTATACTCTACCTACCTGGGTTTCCTGAGATGCTCCAGAGCAGCAAGTTACTGCATAAGTCTGTTAAAAACTGAAGACTCAAGCATGGGTGTTGAGAATGTGTTCAGAGCAGCCTTATGAGTAAACTTCTGGCTCTGGAATATGTCAACAGACTCAGCTATACAGATCAAGTTCATTCCCATTTTTGCCAAAACCCAATGCTGAAACTGCATTGGAAAGTACATTTCTTTATGAAGTGTACTTCCATGAAATACAGTTAATCATCTACATCTAAAGCACTGGGACCTAAAGCATAACAGCTTAGAATTGAAAGAGCCATACCAGGCGTCCTGCTTGGAGCAGGGGGTTGGACTAGATGACCTCCTGAGGTCCCTTCCAACCCTAATTTTCTATGATTCTATGCAGAACTTTGGTTTTAAAAAGAAGAAAAAAAAAAACCCCAGCTATACCTCACAGTCTATGTCTTTCAATTAGCACTGCACAGTGTTGCAGATGTACGGAGCTCCCTCCAATTTGCCTTTACTAAAGATATTTTTACCTTGAGTTGACTAGCAATCAGTAAACTTAAATAGTTATCATTGCAAAGTCTAGTCTGGCCATTCCCTAGTCATTTATCTAAATGGTATTTAACCTGGAATAGTCGCACCCCGTGTCAGTATGTGACAGAGATCTGGGACAGGGGTTGGCAACCTACAACCCATGGGCCACTTGTAGTCTTCAAAGAGATTGCATATGGCTTGAGTGACACAGGGCAGCACTGGGGATGGGAAGCGCGTAGCCCTGCAGAGCGGCCAATACCTTTTGGAGCCTACCAGTTACTTTCATAGCTACACTTACCCTTGCTGCAAAGGATCCACATATCTCTACCTGACTCAAGAAGCCTATGGGCCAATGAGAGGCAAAGCGCTGCTCGCCTTGGTACTGGCTACTGGGGATGACCTAGTCGGCGACCTAGTGATCGATGGGAAGCTGGGTGACAGTGACCACGAGCTGATCACCTTCACCATCCGCCGAAAAGCTGGCAAGTCAGTCAGCAACACAGAAGTCCTTGACTTCAGGAAAGCTGACTTGGACAAGCTCAGGAGGCTTGTCAGTGAGGCCCTAAGGGACCATGACCACGGAGAGAAGGGAGTTCAAGAAGAGTGGTTGCTCCTCAAGGGAGCGATCCTCAAAGCACAAACTAAGTCTATTCCATCTCGGAGGAAAGGCAGCAGGAGGGCACAGCAGCCCCCCTGGCTCTCCAGGGACCTAGCAGACCTCCTGAGGCTAAAAAGAAAGGCCTACAAAGGATGGAAGATGGGAGTCACCTCCAAGGAGGATTATTCTGCACTGGTCCGGTCCTGTAGGGAGCAGACCAGGAAAGCCAAGGCTGCAACTGAACTCCAACTAGCTTTGAGCATCAAGGACAATAAAAAGTCCTTTTTCAGATATGTGGGGAGCCGAAGGAAAAGCAGGGGCAACATTGGACCCCTGCTGAACCAGATGGGGTAACTGACAACTGATGCCCAGGAAAAAGCCAACCTATTAAATAGGTACTTTGAGTCGGTCTTTCATCAGTCCCATGGGACGCTCGTGCCCGCTACAGGGCCGGGAAGTCCGGGTGAGGGTGATCCCCTGCCCTCCATTAATGCTGACTTCGTGAAGGAACATCTTGAGAAGCTGGATACCTTCAAGTCAGCCGGCCCTGACAATCTTCACCCCAGGGTACTCAAGGAGCTGGCGAGCATCATAGCCCAGCCTCTAGCATGGATCTTTGAAAACTCTTGGTGCTCTGGTGTAGTGCCCGAAGACTGGAAGAAGGCCAACGTGGTGCCTATCTTCAAGAAAAGGAGGAAAGTGGATCCAGCAAACTATAGGCCCATTAGCCTGACTTCTATCCTGGGGACGATCTTAGAAAAGTTTATTAAAGAGGCCATCCTTAATGGACTGGCCAACGCCAACATCTTAAGGGATAGCCAGCACAGGTTTGTTGTGGGTAGGTCTTGCTTGACCAATCTCATTTCCTTCTATGACCAGGTGACCTATCACCTGGACAAGGGAGAAGAGATTGATGTCATATATCTTGACTTCAAAAAAGCCTTCGATCTGGTGTCCCATGATCGTCTCTTGGAGAAACTGGCCAGTTGTCGCCTTGGGTCCTCCACGATCCACTGGCTGGAAAATTGGCTCCAGGGTCGGACCCAGAGGGTAGTAATTGATGGAAGTCACTCATCGTGGTGTCCTGTGACCAGTGGGGTCCCCCAAGGCTCTGTCCTTGGACCCATACTGTTCAACAAGGAGGTACACGGTCCCACTAGGGGGAATGCCATACTGGATCTGGTATTGGCAACAGGGGATGACATGGTAGGGGACCTCCAGATCAGTAGCCATCTGGGGGACAGTGATCACCTAATAATAGAATTCACCATAAGACGTCGAGTGGGTAAGGTAACTAGTAGGGTGAAAGTGCTAGACTTTAGGAAAGCTGATCTCAATGAACTCAGGCGATTAGTCAAGGACGCACTGCAGAGTAGGATTTTTGAAGGGATGGGAGCCCAAGAAGGGTGGCTGTGCCTAAAGGAAACGCTCCTTCGGGCACAAAGCAAGACGATCCCAGAGCGAGGCAAAAGAGGGAAAGGGACCAGGAGGCTTCCCTGGCTGACCACAGAAATCCAGGGCAGCCTAAGGGCCAAAAGGGGAGCACATAAAAAGTGGAAACAGGGAGAGATCACCAAAGACAAATATACCTCCTCTGCTCGTGCTTGTAGGGAGGCAGTTAGGTGGGCCAAAGCTACCATGGAGCTGAGGATGGCAACCCAAGTAAAAGACAACAAGAAATTGTTTTTTAGACATATAGGGAGTAAAAGGAAGACCCAGGGAGGAATAGGACCCTTGCTAAATGGGCAGAAGCAATTGGTGACAGACAGGGGGGACAAGGCTGAACTCCTGAATGAGTTCTTTGCTCAGTGTTCCTAAGCGAGGGGCACGACAAGTCTCTCACTGGGCTTGTAGAGAGGCAGCAGCAAGGCGCCAGACTTCCATACGTAGATCCTGAGGTGGTGCAGAGTCACTTGGAAGAACTGGATGCCTTTAAGTCGGCAGGCCCGGATGAGCTCCATCCGAGGGTGCTGAAGGCACTGGCCGACATCATTGTAGAACCACTGGCAGGAATATTCGAACGCTCATGGCGCACGGGCCAAGTCCCGGACGACTGGAAAAGGGCCAACGTGGTCCCCATTTTCAAATAGGGGAGGAAGGAGGACCCGGGCAACTATAGGCCAGTCAGTCTCACCTCCATCCTTGGCAAAGTCTTTGAAAAAATTATCAAGGCTCACATTTGTGAGAGCCCGGCAGGGCAAATTATGCTGAGGGGAAACCAGCACGGGTTCGTGGCAGGCAGATCGTGCCTGACCAATCTAGTCTCTTTTTATGACCAGGTTACAAAACGCCTGGACACAGGAGGAGGGGTGGATGTCGTATACTTAGACTTCAGGAAGGCCTTCGATACGGTATCCCACCCCATACTGGTGAACAAGTTAAGAGGCTGTGACTTGGATGACTACACAGTCCGGTGGGTGGCGAATTGGCTGGAGGGTCGCACCCAGAGAGTTGTGGTAGATGGGTTGGTTTCGACCTGGAAGGATGTGGGCAGTGGGGTCCCGCAGGGCTCGGTCCTTGGACCGATACTCTTTAATGTCTTCAGCAGTGACTTGGACGAGGGAGTGAAATGTACTCTGTCCAAGTTTGCAGATGACACAAAGTTATGGGGAGAAGTGGACACGCCGGAGGGCAGGGAACAGCTGCAGGCAGACCTGGACAGGTTGGATAAGTGGGCAGAAAACAACAGAATGCATTCAACAAGGAGAAATGCAAAGTGCTGCACCTAGGGAGGAAACATGTCCAGCACACCTACAGCCTAGGAAATGACCTGCTGGGTGGCACAGAGGTGGAAAGGGATCTTGGAGTCCTAGTGGACTCCAAGATGAACATGAGTCGGCAGTGTGACGAAGCCATCAAAAAAGCCAATGGCACTTTATCGTGCATCAGCAGATGCATGACGAATAGGTCCAAGGAGGTGATACTTCCCCTCTATCGGGCGCTGGTCAGACCGCAGTTGGAGTACTGCGTGCAATTCTGGGCACCACACTTCAAGAAGGATGCGGATAACCTGGAGAGAGTCCAGAGAAGGGCCACTTGTATGGTTAAGGGCCTGCAGACCAAGCCCTACGAGGAGAGACTAGAGAAACTGGACCTTTTCAGTCTCCACAAGAGAAGGTTGAGAGGCGACCTTGTGGCTGCCTTTAAGTTCATCACGGGGGCACAGAAGGGAATTGGTGAGTATTTATTCACCAAGGTGTCCCCGGGGGTTACAAGAAACAATGGCCACAAGCTAGCAGAGAGCAGATTTAGACTGGACATTAGGAAGAACTTCTTCACAGTTCGAGTGGCCAAGGTCTGGAACAGGCTCCCAAGGGAGGTGGTGCTCTCCCCTACCCTGGGGGTCTTCAAGAGGAGGTTAGATGAGTATCTAGCTGGGGTCATCTAGACCCAGCACTCTTTCCTGCTTATGCAGGGGGTCGGACTCGATGATCTATTGAGGTCCCTTCCGACCCTAACATCTATGAATCTATGAACATCTTCATTAATGATGTGGACACTGGAGTCAGAAGCGGACTGGCCAAGTTCGCCGATGACACCAAACTTTGGGGAAAACATCCACACGAGAAGACAGGCAGGTGACCCAGGCTGACCTGGACAGGCTCAGAAAGTGGGCGGACGAGAATCTGATGGTGTTCAACGCTGATAAATGCAAGGTTCTCCGCCTTGGGAAGAAAAACCTGCAGCATCCTTATAGGCTCGGCACTGCTATGTTGGCTAGCACTATGGAAGAAAGAGACTTGGGGGTCATCATTGACCACAAGATGAACATGAGCCTGCAGTGCGATGATGCGGCTAGTAAAGCGACCAAAATGCTGGCTTGAATCCATAGATGCTTCTTAAGCAAATCCCGGGACGTCATTCTCCCCTTGTACTTGGCCTTAGTGAGGCCGCAGCTGGAGTACTGCGTCCAGTTTTGGGCTCCAAAATTCAAAAAGGATGTGGAGAAGCTTGAGAGAGTCCAGAGAAGAGCCACGTGCATGATCAGAGGTCAGGGAAGCAGACCCTACGATGACAGGCTGAGAGCCCTGGGGCTCTTTAGCCTGGAAAAGCGTAGGCTCAGGGGTGATCTGATGGCCACCTATAAGTTTATCAAGGGTGACCACCAGTATCTGGGAGAACGTTTGTTCACCAGAGCGCCCCAAGGGATGACGACTAGGTCGAATGGTCATAAACTACTACAAGACCGTTTCAGGCTGGACATAAGGAAGAATTTCTTTACTGTCTGAGCCCCCAAGGTCTGGAACAGCCTGCCACCAGAGGTGGTTCAAGCGCCTACATTGAACACCTTCAAGAGCAAACTCGATGCTTATCTTGCTGGGATCCTATGACCCCAGCTGACTTCCTGCCCTTTGGGCAGGGGGCTGGACTCGATGATCTTCTGAGGTCCCTTCCAGCCCTAATGTCTATGAAATCTATGAAAATCTGCAGTGAGGGTAAACAGGCAGCTTGAGCTCTTTGAGGGAATTGCTGGGGAGAGGGAGAGTGGAGATTTACAGACTATTGCGAAGGACCAGGTTGCAAACTGTGGCCAGTGGAAGCCAAAGATTGCCAACCTCTAGGGGGTATGCAAGAGAAAGGTATGGAAAAAGGGAAATGTAAAGGAGGAAAAGGCAGAAAAAGGAAAAACATGAGCAATATTTTAGGCTGTTATAGTGATTGCAGAGTAGTTGTAGTGACATTTAAGTGTTACACAGAGTATATTAAACTTAAAAAAGGAGGTATGACCTCAAAACATGGGGAGAAAAAACAAACCCCTGTTTAAGTCTGCAGTTAGAAGTCTTTACCCTACATGCCTGTTGTTTAAATTTTAATGTGTGTGTTAGCAGATAACAAATTATCACCTTTTCCCCCAGAACCATGACTATTAGGGAATACTGGGCATGTCTACATGTGCCCCTTTTAAATTGGCTTAGCCTAAAATCTCCATTTTAAATCATATTAAGCACATGTGTCTACACGTGCATGCCCTTAATGTGCCTTTAAAATGCTGATTTAAGACTATGTGATCCTAAATTTGATACCTGCATAAAGCAAGTATCAAAGTGAAGCGCGAATAGCTATGTTGCATTAGCGCATGTGTAGATGCACTAATGCACATTAATGCAGTGTGCATCAATGGACACACTACATTAATATGCATTCGCACATCTGCATGTGCACTAATACAACTTAGCTATTCACACCTAAAATCAACGTGCTTTAATGCACGTTAGTGCATCCCTGTGTGGATGCATGCTTGAATAGCCTTAAAGAGCCGTAAGGAAAGGCACATTAAGTTTAGGCATACATAAATACACATGTAGGCACTCCAATCAAGATGTATCCCTAGAAGTTAAAGTGACCCCATTAAAGGGATTAGACCAATGCAAATAAATTAATGAATGTATGAGAGAGAAAGCAAAAAAATAAATAAAAGGAATTGTGAGTTATCTGAATTCAATTTTTTCCCAAATAAATCTGATTGAATCAGTTTAAAAACACTTAAAAGTACTATGCACAGTCCCCACACTCCATGAAAAAGATATGAATCATTCATTTCAATAACAGGTACTCATATCTTGTAGTGGGAAAATAGGAAAATCCCAGGGCCTGCCAAAAGTGTGGGAAGTGGCAGGGGAAAGAGAGCTGCTACTGTAATTTGCTTTTCATCTGTGGATTCCTGCCTTGGATCTATGAAGTGGAATTACCACCTTGCACTTAGACCCCAATTCATTGCATAACGTGCTTAACGTTCAGTCACAAGCCAAATCCATGTAAAAATTCTGGTTATCTGAGAGTATACCTAGCAAGGAAGACCGTGCCGTACTTGTAGTGCAAATTCTCAAAGAATTAGTGTACAATACATTACAGTATAACATACTGTATACAGAATAAAATAGTGTACAGGTACTTTCACCAATCAAGTAGTAGTAAAGCAGCACTGGAGTGAAGGGAAATCCTGAGGCAGTGATGTACAGTACAGTACACTAAAGTTACACCCAATAGTGGCACCTAGATCATTTAAAAGTACAGTATACTTAACACTACAGCATGCATCCTGCCACTGAAATTCTGGTTAATAGAGTATCTGGGTTAGTTAAATGCTGGATAACAAAGATTTTACTGTATATACGGAAAAAAATATTTAAGTATATGCTTGAGTTTATGCCAGTGGGATTTAACTGCATGTTTAAGTGCTTTTCTGAATTCGGACCTTTTTGTCTCCTCTAGCTTTGGTTTAACCAGGCCATGGTATGGATCTTCAATAAATTGAAGCCATTTGTGGACCTATTCACCTACCCATACCTCCCAATCCCCAAATAATAGTCATCCATTGAAAAACTTTGAGATTTATAAATTCATGACTGCTTATGACATCTGTAATCAAATTTCATTCCTTGCTACTCTATATGCCTTACAGGCTAGGCAGCAGTTACTGCTATTGCAAAATGAAAAATAGTTGGTGCAGGAAAAATGAGTTGAAATCTATGGAACCATAGATTCATAGATTCATAGATGTTAGGGTCGGAAGGGACCTCAATAGATCATCAAGTCCGACCCCCTGCATAAGCAGGAAAGAGTGCTGGGTCTAGATGACCCCAGCTAGATACTCATCTAACCTCCTCTTGAAGACCCCCAGGGTAGGGGAGAGCACCACCTCCCTTGGGAGCCCGTTCCAGACCTTGGCCACTCGAACTGTGAAGAAGTTCTTCCTTATGTCCAGTCTAAATCTGCTCTCTGCTAGCTTGTGGCCATTGTTTCTTGTAACCCCCGGGGGCGCCTTGGTGAATAAATCCTCACCAATTCCCTTCTGTGCCCCCGTGATGAACTTATAGGCAGCCACAAGGTCGCCTCTCAACCTTCTCTTGCGGAGGCTGAAAAGGTCCAGTTTCTCTAGTCTCTCCTCGTAGGGCTTGGTCTGCAGGCCCTTGACCATACGAGTTGCCCTTCGCTGTACCCTCTCCAGGTTATCCGCATCCTTCTTGAAGTGTGGCGCCCAGAATTGCACGCAGTACTCCAACTGCGGTCTGACCAACGCCCTATAGAGGGGAAGTATCACCTCCCTGGACCTATTTGTCATGCATCTGCTGATGCACAATAAAGTGCCATTGGCTTTTCTGATGGCTTCGTCACACTGCTGGCTCATGTTCAACTTGGAGTCCACTAGGACTCCAAGATCCCTTTCCACCTCTGTGCCACCCAGCAGGTCATTCCCTAGGCTGTAGGTGTGCTGGACATTTTTCCTCCCTAGGTGCAGCACTTTGCATTTCTCCTTGTTGAACTGCATCCTGTTGTTTTCTGCCCACTTGTCCAGCCTATCCAGGTCTGCCTGCAGCTGTTCCCTGCCCTCCGGCGTGTCCACTTCTCCACATAGCTTTGTGTCATCTGCAAACTTGGACAGAGTACATTTCACTCCCACGTTCAAGTCGCTGATGAAGACATTAAAGAGTATCGGTCCAAGGACCGAACCCTGCGGGACCCCACTGCCCACACCCTTCCAGGTCGAGACCGACCCATCTACCATGACTCTTTGGGTGCGACCCTCTAGCCAATTCGCCACCCACCGGACTGTACAGTCATCCACATCACAGCCTCTTAACTTGTTCACCAGTATGGGGTGGGATACCGTATCGAAGGCCTTCCTGGAGTCCAAGTATACGACATCCACCCCTCCTCCTGTGTCCAGGCGTTTTGTAACCTGGTCATAGAAAGAGACTAGGTTGGTCAGGCACGATCTGCCCGCCACAAACCCATGCTGGTTTCCCCTCAGCATAATTTGTCCTGCCGGGCTCTCACAAATGTGAGCCTTGATAATTTTTTCAAAGACTTTACCAAGGATGGAGGTGAGACTGACCGGCCTATAGTTGCCCGGGTCCTCCTTCCTCCCCTTTTTGAAAATGGGGACCACGTTAGCCCTTTTCCAGTCCTCCGGGACTTGGCCCGTGCGCCACGAGCATTCGAATATTCCCGCCAGTGGCTCTGCAATGACGTCGGCCAGTGCCTTCAGCACCCTCAGATGGAGCCCATCCGGGCCTGCCGACTTAAAGGCATCCAGTTCTTCCAAGTGACTCTGCGCCACCTCAGGATCTACGCATGTTAGTCTGGCGCCTTGCTGCTGCCTCCCTACAACCCCAGTGAGAGACTTGTCGTGCCCCTCGCTTAGGAACACTGAGGCAAAGAACTCGTTGAGGAGTTTAGCCTTGTCCCCCCTGTCTGTCACCAATTGCTTCTGCCCATTTAGCAGGGGTCCTATTCCTCCCTGGGCCTTCCTTTTACTCCCAATATATCTAAAAAACAATTTCTTGTTGTCCTTTACTTGGGTTGCCATCCTCGGCTCCATGGTAGCTTTGGCCCGCCTAACTGCCACCCTACAAGCACGAGCAGAGGAGGTATATTCATCTTTGGTGATCTCACCCTGTTTCCACTTTTTATGTGCTCCCCTTTTGGCTCTTAGGCTGCCCTGGATTTCTCTGGTCAGCCATGGAAGCCTCCTGGCCCCTTTCCCTCTTTTGCCTCGCTCGGGGATCGTCTTGCTTTGTGCTCAAAGGATCATTTCCTTTAGGCACAGCCACCCTTCTTGGGCACCCATCCCATCAAAACTCCTACTCTGCAGTGCTTCCTTGACTAATCGCCTGAGTGCAATGAGATCAGCTTTCCTAAAGTCTAGCACTTTCACCCTACTAGTTACCTTACCCACTCGCCGTCTTATGTTGAATTCTATTATAAGGTGATCACTGTCTCCCAGATAGCTACCGATCTGGAGGTCCCCTATCATGTCATCCCCTGTTGCCAATACCAGATCCAGTATGGCATTCCCCCTAGTGGGACCATGCACCTCCTGTGTCAGGTGGAGGTCCTGTACACAAGTTAGAAACCTGCGTGAGCGATGGGACCTTGCTGTCTGCGTCTCCCAGCAGATGTCCGGGTAGTTTAGGTCCCCCATGACTACCGCCTCTTTAGCTTTTATGGTCTCTGAGAGTTGCCTCAGGAGCCCCGCATCTATTTCTTCCCCTTGGTGTGGGGGTCTGTAACAGACCCCTACCACCAAATCCCTTTCTCCTTGCCCCCCATGTAGCCTAACCCACAATCCTTCTACTTCCTCAACCTCGGATTCTGTCTTGATGAGGGTTGATGTGTATTGCTCACTGACATAAAGTGCAACCCCCCCCCCCCTTCTTCCCCGACCTGTCCTTTCTATACAATCTATAGCCCTCAATATGTACCGCCCAGTCATGGGATGAATCCCACCAGGTCTCTGTTAGCCCCACTAAGCCATAGGTGTTTAGTGCAAGCAGGAGCGCTAGTTCATCCTGCTTGTTCCCCATGCTCCTAGCATTAGTATATAGGCACTTGAGCCCTGCGACTGGTGCCTTTGCTGCCCCCCCGCTCCCAGTCCCATGGGGCCCATTGTTTCTTACCTTCTTGTTCCTTACCTGTTCTGTTGTGCTGGCCTCCCCATGGCTTTCAGGTTCCCAATGTTCTCCTTCTTCAGGCTGGGCTGTCCATCATAGACAGTTAAATAATTGAATATTATCTGTTCCAGTTACTCAAGTTAGCTTATGACATTCATTTAATCTTTAAATGTGTCATAAACTTACCATTTACATGTAAAGAAGCTTTAAATGTTTAATAAAGGAGTCAGAGTCCACACAGGAGAAATATTCTTAATTATATAAATAATTTAAACACCAAAACATCCTTCAAAAGTTTCATTAGCTTTTAAATATTTACCATAAATAAACATGCTAATGAAACTTTTGAAGGATGTTTTGGAGGAATTTCTCCAGATTTTTTGGAATTTTAGAGGAAAAACTTAACATAGCTATAGAAAAATGAGTCTCTTCAGGTACATGCATGTATTTGCAGTACTTGATCTATGATCGCATAAATTACTTAAAGCCATGTGATCGTAGATTGAGTTTGGCTTGTGTATATGTTTGCTGGTGCTGGGACCCTCACCAGGAACCTGTTTTAAGTAAGTCTGGGTTGGGGGAGGAGTTTAGCAAGTCTGCGAGGAGGGAGCTGTGGTGGGGGGGGGAGGAGGGATGGGAGGTCATCTGTCCAGGGCAGGAGGTCTGAGGGCCAAAAATAGCTGGGTCAGGGTGGTGGGGATTAGGAAAAGCACATAGGTCATGGGGAACCTAAATTACCCAGATATCAGCTGGGAGGAACAGGCGGCCAAAACAAGTCGCTCAAGGAGGTTCTTGCACTGTGTGCAGGACCTCCACCTAACCCAGATGGTGTCCAGTCCCGCTAGGGGTAGCACCCTGCTAGATCTGGCCCTAGCAATAGGGGATGATTTCATGGGGGACCTGTGGGTACACAGTAACCTGGGTTATAGTGATCAACACTTGGTAGAGTTCACTATCCAGCGAAGGGTGACAAAAATATCCAGTGATGCTAGAGTTTTAGACTTCAGAAGGGCCAACTTTACTACACTTAGGAACCTAGTTAGTTAGGTGGCTGAACTTAAGAGCATTGGGCTAATGGGGGTCCAAGAGGGTTGGAAGTTTCTCAAGGGAGTGATCCTTGTAGCACAAAAGAAGTCTATCCCCTTATGCAGGAAAGGGGCTAAGGGGATTAAAAAGCCCCCTTGGCTGAACAGGGAGCTTCAGAAAAGACTGGGGGCAAAGTTAGAGAGATATAGGCAGTGGAAGCAGGGGACAGCCATCAAGGAGGTATACATCACCCTGGCACGCTATTCCAGGGATTCAGTTAGGGAGGCCAAGGCAGGACTGGAGCTTAGGCTGGCTACAACAATCAAGGACAATAAAAAGTCCTTCCACAGATATGTAGTGAGCAAAAAGAAGGCACAGAGTAGCATAGGGCCCCTGCAGAACAAATCAGGTCAGTTGGTGGTTGATGCAGACAAAAAGGCAGAGCTCTTCAATGAGATCTTCGCTTCAGTATTCCTTAATACTGACAAACACAATCCTATCTTGGACATAGACAGATGTCCAAAAGGCACCAGACCACCAAAGGTTAGTGCTGACTTAGTTAAAGAGCACTTGGAAGGACTGGATGGGTACAAGTCAGCCGGCCCAGATGACCTCCATTCACGGGTGCTGAAGGAATTGGCCAGTGTCATTGCTGAGCCACTGGCACTGCTGTTTGAGCTCTCATGGTGCTCTGGACAGGTCCCCGATGACTGGAAAAAGGCCAATGTGGTGCCCATTTTTAAGAAAGGGAGAAGGGAGGAGACGGGTAACTTTAGGCCAGTCAGTCTTACCTCTATCCCATGGAAAATACTAGAAAAAATCATCAAAGAGCATATTTGTGAAAGCCCAGGAGAGGAAATGATGCTGAATGGAAACCAGCATGGGTTCATCACAGGTAGATCCTGCCTGACAAACCTTATAGCCCTTTATGACCAAGTCACACACTGCCTTGACACAGGAGCGGAGGCCAATGTCATCTCCCTGGATTTTAGGAAGGCCTTTGACACAGTTTCACATCCTATTTACATACGGAAGCTAACAGGCTGTGGAGTGGATGCCTACAAGTCAGGTGGGTGGCTAACTGGCTTAGGGACCGCACCCAGAGAGTGGTGGTGGATGGGTCATTTTCAACCTGGAAGGAGGTGAGCAGTGGGGTCCCACAGGGTTTGGTCCTTGGGCCGGTATTATTTAATATCTTCACCAGTGATTTGGATGAGGGTGTGTTGAGCAAGTTTACAGATGATACCAAATTATGGGGCAAAGTTAATACACCAGAGGGCAGGGAGCAGTTACAGGCTGACCTGGACAGGTTGGATCAATGGGCTGAACATAATAGGATGCAATTCAACAAAGATAAATGTAAGGTATTCCATCTAGGAAGGAGGAATCCCCAGCACACCTACTGGTTGGGGGATGTCCTCCTCAGCATCTCAGAAGCTGAGAGAGATCTTGGAGTCATAGTTGACTCCAAAATGAACATGAGCCAGCAGTGCAACGAGGCCATCAACAAAGCCAATTGCACCTTGTTGTGTATTAGCAGATGCATGACCAACAGATCAAAGGAGGTGATGCTCCCCCTCTATGCAGCACTAGTCAGGCCACAGTTGGAGTACTGTGTCCAGTTTTGGGCGCCGCACTTCAAGAGGGACACGGAGGATCTGAAAAGGGTTCAGAGGAGGGCCACCCGCATGATTAGTGGTCTCCGTGAAAGACCCTACGCGGAGAGGTTGAGAGATCTGGATCTCTTCAGCCTATACAAAAGATGGCTGAGGGGTGACCTTGTGGCTGCCTACAAATTTATCAGGGGAGGACAGCAGGGAATTGGGGATGCACTGTTTTCCAGAGCACGCCAGGGAGTAACTAGGAATAATGGGTGCAAACTAGTGGAGAGTAGATTTAGGTTAGACATTAGGAAGAAATTTTTTACAATATGGGTGGCCAGAGTATGGAATGGGCTTCCAAGAGAGGTGGTGCTGTCACCTAACTTGGAGGTCTTCAAGAGGAGGCTTGACAATCACCTGGCTGGGGTTGTCTGACCTCGGTCCTCTTTCCTGCCAGGGGCAGGGGGTCGGACACGATCCATTGGGTCCCTTCCGACTGTATAATCTATGAATCTATGAATCCCTGGAGCTGTGGCATGTGGCTGGGCTTTCTGAGCCCTGGGGTTACATTCCAAATGTGTACAGATGATATTCATTAGATCACGCTAACCCATTTCCAATGTAACTTGATTCATGTCCTCAGGTAAATGGGGGCTAGATACATACATTTTGGGAGGTTAGGTCATGTTAAAAATGGCCACCTGATCTAACCTGGTACTCCCAAGTGCAAACCTTGCTGCATGGAGGATCTAGATGGATCTAAATGCGAACCGTACAAAAGTTCAGGACAGTTAGATTGGGCTGGCCATTTTTAGACAGATCTAAGTTAACCTTATCTGCAAAGTACACTCAATTTAGATTGGGTTAGATAGGTCTAAAAATGACTAATTTCCATACAGTTCCCAGTGCAGCCCCACAGCTGGAAAGGCCCAGCTGCTATCCGAGCCCCAGAATTGTGCTTTTACTCCACCCCCCATGCCCCGGCACCAAGCTATTTTTAGCAACCCTCCCCCCCCCGAAAGCTGCTCCCTGTGCTGCTTTTACCGGGGTTTGCCAGTACCAGGAGTTGCACAAGTAAGTCAGGGTGGGGGAAAGGGCAGGTGGGAGGAGGGATTAGTTTGCTGGGCAGGGTTGTTGTGTCTGGAGGTCAAGGGCCTAAAAATTTTCCCTTGGGCCCAGGGATGGAGAAGAGAGCCCCCAACTCCCCCCTCCACAGGACACCCCGCCCCCCGTTCCTGTCAAACCCTCCTGTGGACACTGCTAGCCCCCCAGTCCCTCCCACAGACCCTGCCTGTCCCCCATGGACCCCATCTTCCCTCCTGATCACCATGCAGATGCCCCATTCCCCTGAGCCTGTTCCCCACCCCTTACTCTCCCCCAACCCCACTACTAACTCCCCCATCCCAATTTACCTTAAATCAGCCGGCCATTTTTAACTCAATCTGACCTCTCCCTAACATTCCCAAATGTCTCTATGTAGCCTAAATTAGATCAGACCAGCTATTTTTCACCTGATCTAACCTCCCCAAACATCTGTACAGATTGGTATTCAGATTGGCCTAACCCTAGGTAGGTCAATTTAAATGTAACGTCTCCATGTACCCTTTTTTCTCTGTCCAGTGAGACAAAAATCAATGTGATTTTGGTTGTGGAATGGGAAACCTATATTCATCAAATACCCATCTGAAAAGTGAGAAGGGGAGAATGAATTATTGTCAGTCATATCTTATTTTCACATATGCTTAGTCTCTAAGGTGGTCTGAGCTATTCCTTGTTAGTAGCTACTCTGCACACCCCATATCTAATATGTTGTTGTTGTTTTAAGATGTAAAATAATTTGTCAGTGCTATTCTAAAATATGCAGCATATCATGCAGAAATGCAAACACTCCTCAAAAATATCCATCATAATTTACAGAACTTCACAGGGTACTCTGAAAATATAAACAAGATTTTTTTCCCATCCAGGGGTGACACAGCCATTGGCTTAGTCACAATTTATGTATCTATAATGATAACACATTGCTCTAAAGAAGTGAGTGAGTGAGTGATCTGTATACTCCTGAAAGAGAGAAAAAACCTCTCTTGTTTTCTAGGTCTGCTTGATAATTAAACCCATATAATCTTCAAACTGTCCCAATTAAGGTTGTGACAGAGCACTTCCATTTTAGCAGCTCCTGAGCATGCAGTTGTGTGCAAACTGTACATGCAAAGAAGAAAACCTGCAAGCATTTAATTCTAAAAGTCAGAGTGGACAGAAACAAATAAGAAGGATGGGAGATGCATTCATTTTAAAAGAACAGGATGGAAAGTGATGAGTCAGTTTAAGACTTGAGAAAGCTCTAAAATTTACTAGGCCACACAAGTAAACACATCCAATATCCTTCCCCCTTCAATACCTATGGCAATTATTTAAAAAGTTCCATTTTTATTTTTCAAAATCCTTATGCTACAAATAGCAAGATACTGCGCTTAATGCATTCCTACTCATAACTCCATTCAGGGAAGTTAGAACAAGGAAGCAATGTTATTCAAAGATATCCATTTATTATATTAATTACAGGTACTAACCTTCTCACTGCAGTTCAGCTATAGACCTTGAGTTTGAAAATAGTATAGCTCATCTTGGGGCAGTGTTTCTCTTTCAGATGTGGAAATGGATGAGTTTCAGAAATGGCTTTATCAGCATGTAGACACACTGTAGCTTAATAAAAGGAATGTTATCTGTACAGAGACACAGAAAATTTAATAGGAGAGCTTATACTTGCTCAAGGAATATATTTCACACTTTTAGGGAGCAAGTATTTAAGCAAAAGCAAGGAATATGTGAACAAAATTAAATTAATTTTCCCTGAGCTTGGGTCCATGACATTTATGCAGATTTCTGCTTTCACCTTTGGGACCCAAATTCTGCACCTCAGTTCATCAGTATGTATATCTGAAACACCTTGAAGGCAATGGAAGGCAGTGTAATCTGACGCATGAAGATTTAAAATGCAATATTTTTTAAATCTATGCTTTTTTCACAAACATTTAATACCTTTGAGCTATATGTTTGTGCAGAAATGCAGTTCATGAAATATCCACTCAGTTTCCTACCCATATGCCAGAAGCAGTGCAGTTTTTTCACACACACCTTAGTATAAGAAGTCACTATTTCTACAAAGGAAGAACATGTCTTTTATAGCATCTCCTATTAAAATGAACAGAAGACAAAAGCAGTAATAAAACAGCAGCTTAAATTAACACATAATTCATGGAAACTTTTAAAAATTTCCAGTTAATCTGGATTCAGTAGCCTTCAGAAGATTTCTTGTCCACATTTGTTGGGGGTTTTTTTTAATGAAACTCAGTTAAGCCACTATGATCATCATCACTGGCAGTCCTTTGTAGTCAAGAATGATTGTGTTCCATGATTCTTACCTATGGATCGGAAGAGGAGTGACAAGGCCAATCCAGGATTAACAGACTCTGCTGCAGCTTGGGCACATGTTTCTGTATGGGGTGGATGGTTCTGGATTCTTTCGTTGGTCTGCAACACACAGTTCATGCTACTTCCATTTTTCCATCTCCTGCTGTCATTGTTAAGGTTTCAAAGAACTGAGATCCTTGAAGCAGACTCTTCCTCCATTTGAGGTGGTCCTGGGCAATAGTCTCCCACAAGTTGATATTGATGTTGCATGTTTTCAACTTGGCCTTGAGGACATCCTTAAAACACTTTTTCTGCCCTCCTCTTGAGTGTATGCATTGAATGAGCTGGGAGAATAAAACTTGATTTGGGAGCTTGGAGTCAGACATCCAGATGATGTGGCCAGACCAGTGAAGTTGATGTTAGATGATTGTCGCTTCGCTGCTTGTGATGTTTGCTTCTGAGATGATATTGGTATTAGCGTGTCTGTCTACTCACTGGATTCAAAGCATCTTCTGCAGGCAGCACTGATGATACTTTTCCAATGACTTTAGGTGTCTTTTGTGCATTTTCCACATCTCAGCTCCATACAGTAAGGTGGGGATCATGGCTGCTTAATAAACCATGAGCTTGGTTTTAGATCTGATGTCACAATCTTCAAACACCCATTTCCTCAGGTGTCCAAAGGCTGCACTTGTACATTTGAGGCAGGGTTGGATTTTTTCATAAATGTCAGCCTTCTGAAAGAAATGGCTTCCAAGGTACAAGAAATACTCAGTGTTCTCCAGAGTCTCACCATGAATCTGAATGAGCAGGCCCCAGTTCCAGTAACTGAGAGCTTGTTGATGAAGGACCTTAGTCTTCTAAATGTTAAGTAACAATTACATTTTCTTGTAAGCCTCAGTAACAACACTGATGATTGCCTGAAGGTCTGCCTCCAAGTAAGCAGACAGTACAGCATCATTATTGTACTGAAGCTTGATGACTGAAGTCAGGGTGTTCTTAATTTTGGCACAGAGTCAGCTCAGGTTAAACAGCGTACTATCCATTCAGTAGTTTAGTTCCACACTGACAGGAAGCTTGTTGGTGGTCAGATTGCAGTAAGGAATATCAAGAAGAGTGTTGGAGTAATGATGCAGCCTTACTTAACTCCCATCTTAACCTCAAACAGATTTGTGAGAGATCCGTTACTGAGAACTGCTGCTCACATGCCATCATGCAGCAGGCAAAGAATGGTGAGAAATTTCAGTGGGCATCTGTACTTCAGAAGTATCCTCCACAGCGCTTCTCAGTTGATAGTCAGATACTTTCCTAAGGTCAAAGAAGGCCATATAATGGTGTTTATGTTCTTGGCATTTTTCCTGCAACTGGCAAGCATTGAAGATGATCGTGTCAATTGTGCCTCGATGCCTGAAACCCACACTGAGATTCCAAGAGGAGCTCTTCAGCAATTAGAAGGAAACAGTTCAGGAGGGTTCTCACAATGATCTTTCTTGTGGTGGACAGCAAGATGATCCCTCTGTAATTTCCACAGTTGGACTTGTCTCCTTTCTTGAAGATTGTCATGATCATGGTGTCCTGAGGTCATCTGGGATTTCCTCATCATTCCAGAACGTTAAGATGAGGGCATGGAGCTGTGATGTGACCTGCTACCTCCCCTGCTTGAAGATTTTGGTGAGGATTTCATCAACTCCAGATCCCTGTCATTCTTCATCTGCTTGATGGCTTTCCTCACCTCATCATGGGTTGGAGGGATTCTGAGGTCATTTCTGACTGGGTGTTGTGGGATGGTGTGGTGAACTCTCTCATCAACAACAGGGTCTTGATTGAAAAGTTCTTCAAAATGCTCCTTTCAACAGGCATTGATATCTCCCCTTTTCTTGATCAGGTCTCTTCCATCCTTAGGTCTCAAAAAGATTTATCCCTGAGTGGTCAGACCATTGATAGCCTTGGTGGCACTGAAAAAAATGTTCATATCATAGATTTTGAATCTCTTTTGCCTTGTCTTCCCACCATCTGTTCTTCATATCATGATTCCTCCTTTGAAACTGCCTTGGCTTGTTGGTGATTCAGTTTCTTTTGCTTGGAGTTGGTGTCATTTTGTGAAACACAAAAGGCCTTATGTTTGTGGTTGATCAACTCTTGTAACTATTGGTTATTCTTATCATAGATTTCATAGACATTTGGGCTGGAAGGGACCCCGAAGGATCATTGAGTCCAGCCCCCAACCCCAGGGGCAGGAAGTCAGCAGGGATCATAGGATCCCAGCAAGCTAGACATCCAAATGTGTCTTGAAGGAGTTCAAAGTGGGTGCTTGAACTACCTCCAGTAGCAGTCTATTCCAAACCTTGGGGGCTCGTACAGTAAAGAAGTTCTTCCTTATGTCCAGCCTGAATTGGTCGCTTTGGAGTTTGTGACCATTCGATCTTGTCATCCCTTGGGGTGCTCCGGTGAACAGATGTTCCCCCAGATCCTGGTGAACACCCCTGATAAACTTATAGGTGGCCATCAGATCACCTCTGAGCCTGCGCTTTTCCAGGCTGAAGGGTCCCATGGCTCTCAGCCTCTCTTCATAAGGTCTGTTTTCCTGACCTCTGATTATGCACGTGGCTCTTCTCTGCACTCTCTCAAGCTTCTTCACATCCTTTTTGAATTGTGGAGCCCAAAACTGGATGCAGTACTCCAGCTGCGGCCTCACCAAGGCCAAGTACAATGGGAGGATGATGTCCCGGGACTTGCTTAAGAAGCATCTATGGATGCACACCAGCGTTTTGCTCGCTTTACTAGCCACAGCATCACATTGAAGGCTTATGTTCATCTTATGGTCAGTCATGACCCCCAAGTCCCTTTCATCTGTAGTGCTAACCAGCGTAGCATTGCCAAGCCTATAAGCATGCTGCAGGTTTTCCTCCCGATGTAGAGAGCCTTGCATTTTTTGCTGTTAAACACCATCAGGTTCTCGTCCGCCCTTTTCCTGAGCCTGTCAAGATCTGCCTGGATTACCCTCCTGTTCTCAGGGGTGGATGCTTTACCCCAGAGTTTGGTGTCATTGGCGAACTTGGCCAACTCACTTCTGACACCAAAGTCTACATCATTGATGAAGATGTTAAAAAGTATAGGCCCTAGGACAGAGCTTTGAGGGACCCCGCTGGTCACAGGGCACCACGACGATTGACTTCGATCAACCACTACCCTCTGGGTCCTACTGCAGAGCCAATTCCCCAGCCAGCAGATCATGGTGAGATCATGGTGCACCAAGGCTGCAGTTAGCCAGTTTTGCCAAGAGGTGATCATGGGATACCAGATCAAAGGCTTTTTTAAAGTCAAGATATACGACATCAATCTCTTCCCCCTTGTCCAGGTGATAGGTCACTTGGTCATAAAAGGAAATGAGGTTGGTCAAGCAAGACCCGCAACAAACCCATGCTGGGCATCCCGCAGGATATTGCCATCAGCTAGTCTGTTAAGGATGGCCTCTTTGATAATCTTTTCCAAGACCTTCCCTAAGATAGAGGTCAGGCTGATGGGCCTGTAGTTTGCCAGATCCACTTTCCTCCCTTTCTTGAAGATAGGCACGACATTGGCCTTCTTCCAATCTTCGGGCACTTCACCAGAACACCAGGAGTTTTCAAAGATCCATGCCAGGGGCTGAGCTATGATGCTAGCCAGCTCCTTGAGTACTCTTAAGTGTAAACGGTCAGGGCCGGCTGACTTGAAGGTATCGAGCCTGTCAAGGTGTTCCTTCATGAGGTCAGCTTCAATGGAGGGTAAGGAGTCTCCCTCACCCAGGCATCCCTGACCCACAGTGGGCAGGGTTGTCCCTTGAGACTGGTGAAAAACTGACACAGCGTACCCATTTAGCAAGTTTGCTTTTTCATGGGCATTGGTTGTCAGTTGTCCCATATGGTTTAGCAGGGGTCCAATGTTTCCCTTGCTTTTCCTCTGGCTCCCCACATGTCTAAAAAAGGACTTTTTATTGTTCTTGATATTTGTAGCTAGCTGGAGTTCCATCACAGCCTTGACTTTCCTGGTTTGCTCTCTGCAGGTGTGGACCAAAGCAGAGTATTCCTCCTTGGTGGTGGTTCCAGTCCTCCATCCCTTGTAGGTCTTCCTTTTAAGACTCAAGAGGTCTGCTAGTTCCCTAGAGAGCCAAGGGGCTGCTGTGCTCTTTTGCTGCCTTTCCTCTGAGACGGGATAGACTTGGCTTGCGCGTGCAGGATTGCTCCCTTGAGGAACAACCACTTGTCCTGAACTCCCCACCCCCTTTGGGTTGTGGCCCTTTAGGTCCTCACTGACAAGCCTCCTGAGCTTGTCGAAGTCAGCTTTCCTGAAATCAAGGACTTCTGTATTACTGACTGACTTGCCAGCTTTACGGCGGATGGTGAAGGTAATCAAACCAGTGCTGATGTTTCCAGGTAGAGAATCCAAGCGTCTCTTCAGAAGTGCTGATGACAGTGGACTTGAAGGCACCCCAAGTGCTGCCCACATTCTAATATTGTTGTTGATTGGAATTCACCAGTTTTCCTTTGAGACACTGTTGGAAGGAGGTCTCGCTTGATTGATCCTTGAGTCCTTTTATGTTGAGTCCTTCCATCAGCATTGCTTCTGCTTCAGCCACCATTGGGAGCCTGTTTGAATGACATAACTGAGTGGATGAGTCGGTGATTGGTCCAGTAGTCATCAGCTCCTAGCATAGCTCAGGTAATGTGGACATCTTTCTGGTCTCTGGCATGAACAATGATGTAGCCAGTCAAGTGCCAATGCTTGGATCACGGGTGTTGCCCTGATGTCTTGTGCCTGTTATTTTGGCAGAACAGGATGTTGATGATGGTGAATCTGTGTTCCACACATTTGCTCATAGGAGGATGCTGTTGGAGTTGATCTTTCCCTCTCCTTTCTTGTTAATGGTTCCATTCAAGAGGTTTGAGTTCCTTCTAACTCTGGCCTTGAAATCACCAAGAAGAGTAATTCTGTGCCCCTCTGGAATGCCAGAAAGCACTGGTCAGAATTAGCATATAATTCCTCTTTGGTTTCATTGGTGGTGTCAAGAGTCAGGGCATACACACTGATGAAAGTGATTTATTGGCTCCCTGCCAGTTTAAGATGAAGAGTCACAAGGCACTCATTAATTCCAATAGAGAAGTCCTTGAGTTGGTTTGTGAGTTCATTCTTGATGGCAAAAACAACTCTGTGAAGCTGGCATTCTCCTTCCTGTTTACCCTTCCAAAAGAAGGTATAGTCACCTCCTTGGTCTTTGAATTTCCCATCTCCCACTCATTGGATCTTTCTGAGTACAATGATATCAATGTAGTGTCAACTGTGTTCTTGAGCTATGATTGTGGTGCGTTCTGGGCACCACTGAGAATTTACCATTAGGATTGTCTCTGTGGGTCCTGATGTTTCAGGTCCCAAAATTGGTTGTGTTCCTATGCTGATTCTGACCTCAGTAAAGATGATCCCACTAGGCATGGTTATCTAGTCAGGAAAAAGCTAGTTGGACTATGTTTAGGGTACTTCTAGCTCCCTTCCCATGTGGGGTGAGCAGAGTGGATCCTGAAGAGGGATGCTCAGTCAAAATTACAGCTGCTGAATCACTCCTGGTTCCAAGTACTAAATGACCTTCTTGTAACTGCTGCCTTCATGCCAGTTCATAACTAGGAGCCAGTTCATGACTAGGAGTTTCAAGACCTCACAATCTTACTACCATTGTCACTAGCGGGTCACCAAAAGACTTGAAGAATGTGCTGGAAAAGCCATTTCCATGGAAGACGTCTGGGAGCGCTTTCTTTTATCATGGAGAAGCTGTTGTACATCAGTTTCCACGTAGTTCTTGACAGAATGCGACTTTGGTCCAAAAGCAAGGATGCCAAGATACTTGGAGATCCCATTCTGCTACACTCTGTCACCTTTGCTGTCATTGAGATTCTAGTATCTTCTGCCTGCTCTATTGTTGAGGACTTGTAGACCCATGGCTGGGGGCTGGATAGGCTTATTATAATGCTGACCTACACCATGTCACAACACCATCAAATACTTTTCAGAAGGGAAAGCATTGTTATCTGCTGTCCCTACCACATCCTGCTTGGTCTGTGGCTGCTTATTTGTGAGAGTTAACTCTACTTATTTCACAGCTAATCTGGTGACAGAGTTGTACTGCTACCCAGTGTATCCACAGGTGGTGGATAGTGGCCTTCTTGCACAGTGGGTACACAGCCTTTACCTGGGACCTCTGGAGCATATATTAACAACTGTTTATAAAAGCAGGACGTTGGCTGCTGTGGTCCCCCTGCTTCACTGGTGGCAGATGAGAGTGCAATTTCTTGTGCTGTTTCTGAGCTGATGGTTGTGTTACAAGGAATTCAGATGATGGATTTGTCTAGGATGGTTTTGACAGGGATGAGTCTGCCTCAGGCAGGATTGGACTAAATGATCTCTGCAGGTCCCTTGCAGCCCTGCTTCTGTGTGATTTTTTAGGATTTGGTCAGAGCTGCAAGCTTCCAGACTCCAGACCACACTCCCTCTGTCTGGCATCTCAGTCCCACTCCCTTTGGCCTGACCCTATGGTTTGGGCAGTAAGAGAGCAACCAATCAGGAGGAGTCTTTGAGACGCACAAGGCAGAGCTGCCCCTCAGCCCTGGTGGGAAAGGGTGGCAGCAGGGCCTGGGCAGCCCTTACCTGGTGGTCATAGGCAAGCACTGCCCCATCCAAATAATCCCATGCTTCTGATGTTCTGGGAGGTGGGCATTGCCACTATGTTAAATTAATGTAAAAAATTAAGTTTGTTATACTTTTCAACCTGAGTAAGGTATTTGCTTGGACTTGCTGTAATCTTAGGTCATTTTTGCTTGAAAGGTTCTTGGATTATCATCTAAACTTTTGAAAAACCTGGCCCAAATTTCAGGTATGGGACAAAACTGAAAAACTGGTGATACCTGATTTGGTAAAAATGTCCTTAGGAATGTTTAACCCAGATTTATAATAGATGCATAAGATCTCATCACTGCTGTTTTCAGGACATTATTATGGAAGGTATCTAAGTGTGTGTGTGTTTGCGGGGAGGAGTGTGGGGGAGGGAACTGGATGCACATGTACCATATGTGGAAAGTGCCTAATGACTTCAAATTCTTAGTGATAGGTTTATCACAGAGTGTTTCTGTTTAAGTTCATATGATTTTTCTTTTCAGCATCAACAGCATAAAGTGGATAGCGTGATTGAAGAAATCAAGGCAATCTGCAGCGCCCTCTCTTCTGTGGAAACCAGGGATATTACTGATGCAGTTGAGAAACTCCATTCAGTGCTTCTGGGGAAAGCACAGGTAAAAGATGTATTGAAGCCTTTGTGAGCCTAGCCTGTAGTGTGCAGAACTTATTTTCTCTAGAACATCATAACTTTAAAAAAAGGGTGTCATTCATCTCTGTTTTCTCAATATGATGGTCCATAGTACTATCTTGCTAAGTATTTTCTCAGTGGCAAATGTAGGAAATAGGAAAAGCCAATGTTAAAAAGGAAAGACTGAAAGGAATGATATGTGTAGCTGAAAAACAAAAGAATGCTGATCCCATGAACAAAAGACATATGGGGCTAGCTTCTGTTCCCAGGTTTTCCATAGACTTTGTGCCACCTTGGGACAAGTATTTAGGATTGTCAATTCTCAGTGCCCAGAACTCATTTAAAGTCAGCATTTGGGAAAGGTGGGTACTTCAGCACATCTGAAAATTGGTCTTACTTTGTTGGTACAACCCTAAGTCAACCCTGTGCTTTTCCACTTTAATCAGATCCCCACTTCAATATCTTAAGAAATTGAATGCAATAAGTTTTTATCTTTCTTCCTGTCAATGGCTTACAGTCCACACTGAGGCAAAACTTCCATTGACTTGAGATTTTATATGGCCCAAAAGAAAAGCCCAAAAGAGTGGGCTCTGTATGTTGGCCTGCTCAGACTGTTGACTGGATGAAACTATCCTTCTTTCTTCTGGGAGTAGTATCCTTTGTTCAGTAATCAAATACCCAAACAGTGGTTTTGTCCCATGAATCTTGTGATATGTGTAAGAATTCTCAAGGCAAGAAAACAGACAAAAGAGATGCTTAGCTAACCAAAAAAACCCAACAAAGATTGTGAGGGGGGCTGTTGTTCATCATGTGAAAGCTCTGATCCCAGAGCAATAGTTGGAGAAAGTTAATTCAGTTCTTTGGTAGCATTTTAGGCACCATGAAAGAGGCATGTGGCATATTACCTGCATCTTACTAATCATATGTTCTTCAGATGTTCAAACACTAATAGAGCAATTGTTCTCCCTGCATATTTTTAAATGGGTAAACATATATCTGAGAAGTGAAGAGAACTGCCAAAGGACAGAAAGTGAGTGAACGGAAGAAATGGAATTTGTACTCAGAACATCTTATTTCCCAAACCAATGCTTATTCCTCCTGGACTGTGCCATCAAAAGCTTAGGCAGATCAGATTTTTCATTACAAATTAGAGTTGATATGTTTCAGTTTCTTCTCTTGCATTCTTTTTGCAGTCACTGTGGTTTAATTATTGCTTATATTGCATCCTGAATATGCTTAGTTCTTAATGGATAAATATTAAAATTCCCTGTCCTGGGAGCTTCTATTCTAAATGGGTCAGTGAAATAATGTTTCTAGTATAATGTTGATTTAAATAAAAATGTTCACAAAAATATTCTATTAGTATTTCACATGAGAAAAAGAACAAAAAAACTACAGGAGTTTCACAAGGAAATAAAGAGGATCTAAACAGATCTTGCCAAATGAAGAGGATCAGCTGTGACATGTGTCCCAGCACAGCTGATCTGCTTCGCTGAATGAAACAGAAGTTGCCTGTTGTACCACAGGGCCAGATTGCTGCTTCTCCTGGGAGTGGCTGGAAACCAATCTCATACGACAACATTCAGGGCATGCATCTACAAATGGGGAACTTTGGGTTTCCCTACTAGCAGAAGAGTACCTGAGGAATCCCCAAGTGTACCTTTGCAATTGAGGAAGTCTGGGGTTCCCTATTTGCAGAGGTGTGCCCCAAGTTGGATTTCCCTGGCGTGGATCTCTGTTAATGGGGAAACTTGAGTAGATATTCCCAGGGCTTCAGGGACCCAATCCTACCTACCCTAGGAATGCCCCTTGTTGTGCCACAGAGACCCCAAATTTGTGGCCATGACATAAGTGATATGGATTTGTGCCATTATTTTGTAGCAAGTGTCTGTTTTGCTTTAAGGTGAGAAAGTGTAGGCAGCTACTCCCTTGCTGCCAAATTTCCAAACCCTTAGAGAGCACGAGGGCCTGTGTGCTAGATCATGCACGTAGGGTGGCATAGGGCCTGATCCTAGTGTGCAGGGCTTGCCAAGGGCAATACTGGACCTCAGGAGCCAATCCCCGCACTTGGCAGCCACCTAGGCTCTGGGGCCCAATTCTGGCACATGGGGCCAGGCAGAGGTAGCATGGGGCCTGATGTGGTGTGTGGGGTTTGATTCATCCTGCAGGCCAGCCTTGCACCACTCATCTGGTCCACAGGACCAAAAATTTGAGCACCACTGACTCACAAGATTTAAGGAGCTAAGCTACTTCTTCAGCTTCCTGCTTTTACTGAAAATATGATCATGAACATTAGTGATTCACAACACTGGCTGAAGAAATTGTGGAACGACTGCTTGGGGGGGGGTGGAGGGGGGGAATCTAGAATGGAAACAGCAACCTTTTTTAGTGTCTAGAGGCTCAACTTGGGATTGTGTTGGAAGCTGAATTCCACTTGCAATGAGGAGAGCCCCGATTATGAACAAACTGTAAGTGGCCTCTCCAGCTTCAGATGTCACAGAGTCAATGATCAGAATTGCCCTACTTGAAATCCAGCAGAACAGATGTATGGGATAGTATCAGAGAGCAATAGCTGAAGCATTGTTTTGGGGGGAAAGGGGAGGGAATGAGGCAGAAATCAGGGAAATACAGGAATGCAGATCATCTTTCATGAGCTTTACATTTCTGTTAGTGAGAAAAATCCAACACGAGTTTGGGTTCTGTTTTTCTTCCTATCAGTCCCCTGTACCACAGAACCACAAACTGGTTTGCCTCTGCAGATCAAGTCATCATCATTGCAAAAGTTTACATCACTGGAATTTTAAGCTGTCCAGCCAAATCCTTTGTTCCATCATGAAGAACCTAATCCGCATATTCTTATGGCAGTTTTTTCTCATACTTCCAGCATGAGTTCAGTTCCAAGCTCTGTCACAAACATTTTCTGTGATGTTACCCAAGTCATACCATCAACTTCCCCATATTTAACATAACAGTAGTAATAATAAGATATTTTATGCCTCATCCTTTTAAACAGTAAGTTCTTTTGGGCAAGAAATCTCTCTTAATTTGTATGTATAGTGTCTAACAGATGCGGGAGTCCTTTTCTTAGCTGAACTCTCTGGGCACTATTTATGATTGATGATGATGATAATATTGGTGCTTGCTCATCTGTTTTGAGTGAAATGATGTCCTTTCTAAATGCCATCTTCTGGATGTTAAATGGGAGGAATGCAAATTCTGTTCCAAAATTTCCCCTCTGGTATTAACACATCTTTATAGTGTGTGTGTGTGTGTGTGTGTGTATATGTGTGTAATAATTGCTGTTGAGTTCCACATTTCACTGAGAGAGCCCTCAATGTAATATCCACATTCATGAAGACTTTCCAAAGTTGTAGTTTCAAGTTGTTGAAAGAAAAGACATCTCATAATTTTCTTTTTGGCTTAGTAAGCTGAACTAGCTGCATGTCCCTTGAAGCCTTTCTTTAAAGACTGTCCATGACCTTGACTGACACTTCCTCCCTCCTTGGTGAGGCAGAGCTGATTAACACTAACTTCAAACAGTATCCAAACTGCTCCTGCACCAGCAGACTCTGCTGAGGCTTCTTGTTTCTGATCCCTTTGAGAAACAAGTGCTAAGATAGTCGATTAGACTTGGGCAGTTCCTAAAAAGTTCAAGTTTTCTTTATAAAGAACTTCATCTTGCTCAGAGGCATCTGTACTATAAAGGTAGTCGCATGGTCTGCTGCACAGCAATTAGATCACATTCAGTTTTTCCAAAATGCACAAACACACATACACACACATGTGCACACATATTCAGAGCTGACCTGAGCAGGGTGTGGTGCCTGGGGCAATGCAGCCTATGGGGGACCCCGCCACTGCCCCAATCCTGTGCAGCCTGGACCCGAAGAAGCTGCCATCACCATCGGCAGTGTCAGCGGTGGGGTGTGGTAGCGTGCACCTGGATGAGAAGCTGGTGGCAGCAGCAGAGAATTGCTGCGGCTGCTCTGCCTAGCTCCATGGGGCCCCTCAGAGCATGAGGCCTGCAGGACAGCTCTGCACACATCTGAATAATAATTTAGTCAATTATGTTGTGGTTTTGTTCTGGAGTGCCCACGCGCGCGCACGCGCGTATGCGTGTAGGCATTCCCAAACAAAACCACAACATAATATTCGAAATCATCAGAAAACCATGTGAAAAAACAGAACTTTTCTCCTGGAATCTGGCTTTCCCACTGATATAATGTGAGAGAGAGAATGTGTGTAAAATAATAAAATAAATATGCATTACATAAATGCATAGATAGAAAAATGATGGGCCAGAACTTCATCTAGTTATTTGTCTCATTACATCTATCTCTAAAACTACATATGTAGCATGATTGCAATATAAGTCCCTTCTATTTGGTAGAGAACTTGTTTTATGTCTAATTTGCACTGTAATTGAGGGTGGGGTTGATGGGAACTTTTGGTCCCCTAGTTAATACAGTACTGTGCCCTTTTGGCACTTGATTCTTAGATCTGTAGACTACTCAATCTGTTTTGAGTGTTTCTATAATGCTTCTAAGCACAAAGTGCTACAAGTTTCTTTTGGGCTTGTGCAAGTGGAAGTGAGACAGGGTGTCTGACCAAATGAAGTAAGGATTTTCCATTTTCCAATTAACCAAGCAATAACTCACATGAAATTGGAGTGCTGTAATGCAAATCAGTTTTGCATGGCAACTTGTTGCATTCCTAATGCTGCTGTGTTACACAGCAGGAAAGGCACATATGCCAGGAGAAAAGTTCTAATTACTTTTTCATGTGGTTTTCTGACGATTTAGAGTACTGTGCTGTGGTTTTGTTTTGGAATGCCTTTTAACACATCAACTTGGCAGCCTCCCTGAATACACACTTCCCCTTAGGGAATCTGCTGCTTACTCTTTCCCAGGTAAATCACATAGGGTAATTTTTTTTGTGCATCTCAATGTGCTTCTATCTGGTTCATCTGTATTTTTTTATACAAAACAGTTATTTTCAAATCGGTTTCTGTTTAAATAGCACTTGGCATTTCTTCCCTGGCAGTGCCACGAAAGTTCCCATACTGTGACTGGGCAATTATGAAAGAATTTGGCATTAGTGGTAATTTCTGCAGGACTTGGTGGCATCTTTCTACAAAAGTGATTCATCCAATCCCCAACCACTTTGACTCTGGGAATTTTAAAGTTCATTCAAGGGAAATCTGGGCCTGGTATACAATTAATGTTCTTGCTCTTTTTCTCTTTTGCAACAATTCACAAGAAAAGTCTTAAGAGACAAAATCCTGCCAGAACAGGCACTAATCCACTCTATATTAAATCAGCTACAGTCTGTTGAAATTATAACTGTTCCAGGAAGATTATTTACTTTACAAAATATGAAAGAATAAAACAAACATTTTCTTGCTGCATGTGAAGATTATAAAAATGCTTTTTAAGACAGAGTCCCCTTTTCTCCCTTGAAGTAAGAATTAAACTTCCACTCATACTAACCTGATAAGTACTGCCCAGATACCTGAGTATTTTAGGGAAAATGCACATTTAACATTGCACATGGTATGTGAACAAACTGGAACTTTTGAAAGCATCCTGTTAAATAATGGTGTCACTAGCATCCCTGAGCAGCAGCAAAGAGATAAGAACATAGTCAAGAGTGAAGGTTCCAATAGAAACTGCCCTGGTGAAGCGAGCCATGAACATGAAACCTCTACTATAAGCAAATACATCACCCACTCCAGTTAAATTAGAGTTTGCTCTCCCCTATGTTGTTTGGATTCATGAATTTTTTTCTCTTTTTTTCTCTTTAGATTTCTCTTCAAAATTTAGAAACTCCAGTCAAAGGTAAAATTGTTTTTAGATATTAATACAAATAACAATTATCAGATTTGGTATCATGTCATTATGCATTTAGAATGAATGTTAGTTAATAAGCTCCTACATGGTATAGATATTACTTAATCACTTAATTGCTTTGAATTAAAAACAAAAGAAGAGGATGGATAAAAATATGAACAATGTAGAATGTCATCTTAGGTTCATTTTAGAGATAAAATATTGAGAACCAAGTCACTATTTTTGGCACCTTAGACAATATAATTATATGTAGTGGCATATTGGAAAGCAAAGTAGATTATGGCCCATTTTAGAGATTGTCCCTTAATCTTCCTTCTTCTGGGGAAAAAGGAAAAGTGAGACATTATGGTGAAGTTTGAAAGCTAAATTTTCTCTGACATTTCTACACAGCCCCAATACACTCTGATGTTGATATGCTAGTAATATCATTTTAAGGGATCTAGGACATGGGTAATGGAGGCTGGCACATAACCATCTATTTTTAGACCATCTGAAAGCAAACCACTTCAGTAGTGAATGGAAATGTTTACTATCTGATATTGTTTTCATGGCCTATGTAAAATTAACTAGTAATATTAATTTTCTGAAAGATGAATGTCCATGATACCAAAATAAAAAAACTGTTTGTCACACTTGTCTGAGAGGCCATGAACTGAATTGCAACAAAGAATATGCAAATTCTTTAAATGCAGAGATAGTTTTGATCAGGGATAAGATATGGTAGCAGGGCAATACCAAGGCAGCTTGTACCTCTGGTGCCTGTACTGAATCTATCCAAAGATAAACAGGATTTTAAATATCAGGCTGATCATTCCAGCACTTTTCAAAATTCAATAGCAGTACTTAAATACTATATATAGATGGCTCATATGTCTCCACCTGAAGGAAATGCTCTTGAGCATAGGGGAGAGGGAAACATACCTGAGCACATGAGGAGACCATTCTTCCTCCCTCTTGGAAGCATTCATTGCTAAGCTTTCTAGGTATGGCAACACGTTGCTGCAGGTACAGGAATCAATAAAGGGCTGTTCACTAGGGCTGTGTGACGCTTCAGGTGCTGATTCGATTTGGAGATTTGGCCCAATTAAAGGGAAGGGTCTGAATCGATTTGAAGCTCTCTGAATTGATTCGGAAAAGATTCAGAGAGATTCAGTGATATGGGCAGTTCCCACTGGCTGCCGCAGGGAGCTGGACCCAAATAGGGAGCAGGGGAGGGGGGGCTGGAGGAGCAGGCTCTTAAAAAAAAAAAAAAATCCTCTAACTCACTGGCTGCTGCAGTGGCCTTGGGGCTTCTGGGGGCTCGTGGCAGAGCCCCCCACGCAGCGTGGGGCTGTGGGGGTCAGCGGGGATTGCCCCCCTCCCCCCCCCAGCCTGGCAGCAGCTGGTGAGTAGGGGCTTTTTTTTTCAAAGAGCCAGGAGCTGGAAGAGTGGGAGGGACAGCCACTGAGAGCGAGCGGGGGATGGGGCCAATTTGGAGATTCGGCCGATTCGATTTGGGACAGTGATTCAAATCACCAAATTGAATCACTGTCCTCCAAATCGGCTGAATCTGAAGCAAATACTAGCCACTTTGCACAGGCCTACCATTCACCACCTACCCTTGATTCACATGTACCTCTTCCTGCACACTCCCTTCAAAAAGTCTGCAGGGTAATACTCTGAAGCATTTCTGTACATAAGGATGGTTTGCAAGCTTAGTCTTTACTGTATCAGCATCTTTCTCAAGGAATATCTCGTTTGTTGAGTAATATAAAAGTTCTTAGCAGAAAGTTGGCTCTCTGGTTGACCGCACCTTTTCATTTGTGTCAGAAAGCACAAGCATTTTGCAGTTGAAGGCACACCTTTAATTGCAGAATCCATTCTGTAATGTACCTTTAGAAGCTGCACCTTACTGATGGCAAGTCAGAACCTGTCAGATCTTAGTGATGCCGTGCAGAGGCCTGTTTTCGACATTGCTGGAGTCCAGCTCAGCCTGTTCCATAAAATTCTTTATAAAAGTCATCAAAAAATTAAAATAGAACAACCAAGTTAGTCCACACAAAAAAGGCTACTGCTCCAAACAAGGGAACGTAAAATAATATCTATTTAATTTGAAGATAGGCAGATTGGAAATCAGCAGACTAAAACCAGACTTGATAGCGAACAAATCATGTGAGAATGGGCTCTTCCATCTACATCTTTAATTTGACAAGCCAGCCAGTGTGGAAATATTGCTTGAAACTGCCCTCCAGAACTGGAAGTAGTGAGCTTTATCACCATGACTCACCTTCCTATCTTCTGGGATTCTTGGGCCTTTGTCAGAATATCCTGATCCTGGCCATGCCAAAGAGGTGACATTGTCACCTCCACCAGGTATAATTAAGTCCCACAGACCACCTGTAATGTGAGACTTTTTCCTGAACTTTCCCTTTTCTTCTCCTCTCCTTATCCTTCCTACCCATATTTCTTCTCTTTTTTTCTCCCTCTGCCTTCTGCTAAAGAATCTTTGTCATCTAAGACTACATATATTTTAACACTGCCATAAAGCTGTGACTACAAAGTCAGCCAAAAATCATCTTCAAAAGCCTAAATGCAAGTATAAGTTGTTCAGAATGGCTGATAAGATCATGTGCTCTGCTTGCCTTTCTCAAGCAGTGAGTCTGCAAATAAGAATTTGCACCAGGGAATCTCTGCATTCTCCCAGTTTCTTCATTTCCTGCCTTGGCTGTTCTCTCCTTCCATGCATGTGCTTCTTCAGTGAAATAGGATTGTACTCTTAAGGACAACAGGTTCAGCCCTTTAAAACTATTTTCCCTCTTTTCCGCATAAATAATTGGTATTACTTTCCTCAATACATACTAAAAGACTGTGAAACAGTTTCTCTCTGTCCGTGCAATATAAAACCTCTGTACAGCTAATGGGAAAGGGAATAGGTGATGCTGGTAAAATAGAGTCTTTTAACACTTTACATTTAAACTATTTCTGGTTTTTTGGGGCAGGGGAGGGAGGTTCTCCTTTAAAGGTTAAAAAAAAAAAGATTATTTGTGATATGGGTTGTGTTTACATTAATTAAGCAGGCCAAAGACCCTGAACTAAAAGCCCAAACCTTATTGAATTCTTCAGTGTTACACAGTAACATGTTCATCTTATCACTTTTGACCGTGGGCTTGTTTATTCCATTGAATTTTAATGCAATTAAATTAAATCCATTGAATTTTAATACAAATAGATTAAATCCAGGACAAGCTATTTGTATCACATTTTGATCTATCTTTATTTTTTAGGCTATTCTTATTAAACCTTTCCTACTTAAACTTCCTTTTCCTTCTTACTATTTGTGGTGAGAGAGTACTATTTCTAGACTTTCTTGCCTATTTACAGCAAAGAGTTTTTCCATAAAATATAGACTAGGAGTATTCAAATTAAATAAAGAGTTAGCTTTGTGGTTGTTACGAGTCTAAGGTATGGAAAGACAGAGAGCAAGTTTATACTACACTCAGCTTATGCATCTTCTTTGACACACTGACAAATGAATGTCTATACAGCAGTTGCAGATGCATGACTTCAGGCACTGATTTAATCAAATCTAAGAGAATTGGGATTCTGTCAATACATGCTTCGGAGACATTCCAGAAATTCTAGCTTACACCTGGTTGAGTGGCAACATCTTTCTTTATGCTTCTGGAAGTACCTTTTCTTTTCTTTTTCTCAGATATATAGAAGCTGGGATATTTTGACTGTGTAGAATTGTTGACATTTTAATGGAACTTTAAAAAGGACAAATTTGATAAATCCTCACTGGAATTTGATGATAATTTCTGGAAGAACATGGTAAATACTTTTCAAAAAAAATTCAAAAGAAATGGCAAATCCAGATTTTTCTTTCCCAAATGTTTTTAGAAATTTTCTGGGTTTTTTAATAAAAAAAGAATTTTTTTTTGTGCCTTGCTAAAAAAACATGGATATCTGGTATAAGCTTTCTCTGAAACTTCTTCCTTAGAAGAATAGACCAATTTTTATCATAAATTCAAATACATTTTGTTGAGTCAGCTCCACTCCATAATATTTCACCTTTCTAAGTTCCTCCTGATGTTTTTTGACTTACTGTTGCTTTGCAGCAAAGCTATTTACTTGTGTGCAAGACAGCAATAACAGGGTAGCATATATGTATGCATAAGACCAGACTGGTAAAACTGAGATTCTTTCTACATCTCATGACCTGGACAGGTGGGTATAAGTTAATGTGGCATTATAATGAAAGATTATTTTATCATTCATATGTGTTTTAGGGGCTTTTTAAATTTCTCCAGTCAGTAGGAGTGATGAGAATGGATCAGAGCTCAGATCGGTGCTAAAATTTCATGAGAATAGCTGGAGGTTCCAATTTATTTATTTTTTACACAAATTTAATACCATGCCTTTTTATTATTATTACAACGCTCTAAGACTTTACCTTTGTTTCAGTTAGGCTATTTGGTTTAGGAATTGCATTCAAGGGCCTTGCTTTGCCTTTTTTATAACAGCTGGGGAGGAGCAGCTTTAATCTTGTGTCCTCAGATTTTACCAGAGTTTGAAGCTTTTCTCTGGGATTCAGTTAATCCATTCAAGAAATGCATACTGTACCTGGAGAGAGTGCATGTACAGGAGCACAGAGGGCATGTTTAACATGCACACAGCTGACATAACCTGCTACTGCAACAACACAATTCCCATGCTGACAGAAAGTCTAAGACTGAAACACAAGGCAGAAATATAATAGAACTGGAAGCAAGTAAGCAAATACTGTTAGGAAAAATAATAAACTGGTATATGCTTTCCAAAACCTAGCAGGTAATGCTAGTGGGTACATGGCTTAATATTTTATACTAGCAAATTGCCCATCAAGAATGATGGTGGGGGAGGAGGGACATAGCCCCGTGTCCAGCCCTGTGCCCCCACTTTGCCCCCTCCCACCAATCCAGGTCCAGCCCTGCTCCACCCCCACACCCCCCAGTTGCTCCTCATCCCTGTGCCCCCACTTTGCCCCCTCCCACCAATCCAGGTCCATCCCTGCTCCACCCCCACACCCCCAGCTGCTCCTCATCTGGCCCTGCTCTACCCCCAGTCCCTTCTCAGTGCTTTGGGGCAGACCCTGCTCCCTCCCACCTCCCCTTCCGCTTCGGGTCTGACCCCACTCCCCCCCTACTCCTCCCACCACTCAAGGTCCAACCCTGCTCCATGCTTCTTCCCCCCCACCACTTTGGGTCCAACCCCACTCCCCCCTTCTCCTCCTTCTCCTCCACCACTTTGGGTCTGACCCAAGTCCACCCCCCTTCCCCTCCTGCTCTGGGTATGACCCTGTTCCCCACTCCACTGCTCCCCATCTGCCTGTCTCCCCTCTGTTCTCCCTCCCTCCCTGCCTGCCTCCATGCCACCCCCATCTGCTGTGCTGGGGGGTGCCACCACCGTGATGCCCTCCTTTGCCCTCGGGCAGGGAGGTGGGGGGGAAGACCCACAGCTTGCATGGTTGGGGCATGTTCCCCACTGCCAAACTTTCCCAGCAGCGGCACAAACTTGGGCCTATGCAGCCCGGGCCATGCAGGAAATCGCCACCCACCCTCTTGGCAGTGCATGCACAGTTGGCCACAAGTGTTATGAACAGACAGACAGACTAAGCCTTTTATTATATTAGAATTACTAAATTTATTCCAGTTGATTCACTCTATATAGTATCATAACTGAGGGAGTGACCAGGGCAGCAGCTATAAGCGCCTCTTTGGAGCTTGCAAAAATAGCTGCCACCACAGTTGTGGCTGACCACATTGCTATGATTGGCACAGCACTGCTCCAGGCCTCTGGGATATTCCATATGCAAAGCTGCCCAACTACACCTCTGCCCCTATAAAATGGAGTTCATGTGTTGTGGAGCGCCTTGAACTCAGCCTTCACCTAGGCTGAATGTCATCCTGTATTCCATTTCCCAGTGATCATGTCTATGTTAAAGTTGCTGGCAGCTGAAGCAAAATACACTGATACTTGAACTGAGGTGCATGGTTTAAACTGTGTGGGTTGCTAGCCATTAGAACAAATACCTAGGGATACAGTAGCTTAATCACTACTTGAAATTTTAAATTAATATTAGAAGTCTTTCTAAAAATTAGGCTCTAATGCAACCACTAGTAATTGAGCTGATTCAGGAACTCTGAATTCTTTGCTATGCAGGTGTGAAGACAAGCAGAGAATACTCGTTATTCCTGGCTTAATTTATAAATTAGAAAAAGTCACAGGAGTATTTGGTATCATAAACAAATCACGTGATGTACTGCGTCAAATCCTATATAACAACTTATAATATATAGTTAAAAAAAAGATGCTGACCAGCTATTGTGAGTAATAGATGCTTGCGAACTTGCTAAGCTGTTTGTGTCTCTAATTTTGTTAATTGATGCCTTGCTTAATAAGTGAGAACGGGGAAGAAATAGCTGACTCCATCCGAGAAGCTGCAGAGGGATTTTAAATTCAAATTTGAACCAGAAGTAAAAAGAACCAAGACAAACGGACCTGTGTCTAGGGAAACGTGTGCCTACTACTCACTCTCACATTAGTCTTAATGTTGCTCTTTAGAAATTCTTCACACATTTTCCCAAAATTATGACTGCCCAGAAAACAAGAATTCTATTTTTGTTAAAAATGTGAGCTTTTCACAACATCAGAACTAAAACTATTTCTATTGCAGTTTTGTCATGAAAAAAATGACAAGAAGAGAGAGAAATCCACTCCATAATAGCCTGATGGCATTTAGGGTGCTTATTTGTGATGTCACTCTCTAGTTTTGATAAGATATTCCATCCTGGCCCTGACATTTTTGTCAAAATCAATATATGTCTGTGAAAAATGGTGGTTGCAACCAACTATCATTTTCCCAACAGAAAAATGTATTTTGGAGAAAAAATTCTAACCTTCTGTACTCAAAATATGGGATAAGATGCAATAAAACATTCTAAGTCATTATGATGGAAGAAGCACCAGTGCTTTTCTTTTTGTGGAGCATTTTCCATTCAGTTGTGACTCTGAGACCTAAACCAGTCTGCTCACCTGCAAGATATATTTCGTGTACAATATTTAGTGTAGCCGTGTGAAATTCTTCTCATCTGCTTGCCTTGTACTTGATAATTTTTCTGTCATGTAAAATAGCACATTTTCACATTTGCACCCCCCCCCCCTCCCCACCACCACCATCTGAAGGGTGGTTGAGGTAACTTTGTAACTGTATGGTGATTTTTGCAAGGCTAGTCCAACCAATAGAGACTTTTCCAGAAGTCACACTTCAGCTCTGAAGTGCTGATTTTAATCTACCATAATTCTTTCATCAGCATATAAATTGAGAATGCTATTATCATGAAGCTTATCCAGATATTGCAAGAAGTACTCTCTCCTTGACATGGTTTGTTTGACAAATAGGGCATATTCTCTTGTTCTCAGTATATTACGTTGCCCTAGAGCTTGCAACATGTGATTAGCCAAGAAATGCTGAATGGCCAAAAGATATGTTTCAACAAGTGATGGCTTATAGCAGGAATTTTATGCTCTTTCTGAGCAGTTTCACAGCTTTTTATGAGGAAATGAGAAAAGCCTGAAAATTACAGTCATTTTAGGCTTTATCTTGCAGCCTTTGACTTCTCTAGGACTGATGACGTGTAAAGGTTTCAAGATTGTATCATCTTTACAAACTTCAGATCAGTGAAGAGTCCAGTGCCCTCCTAAATGCCAGTACTTGCATCCAGACAGCTCTCTGGTGGCTAAATTTGTCAAGTGAGATGTAATATCTTTTACTGGACAACTTTGTAGTTGGCAGAGGTGTTAGATGTTAGGTCTCTGTTCAGCAAAAGCACCTGAGAATGCATTCCAGTCTCATTATGTCAGTGAGACTTCATGTCGTTAAAACAAAGCATACACAAAAGCACTCTGCTGATTCAGGTCCATAGATAGCAAAACTTTACCCCAGGTGCCCATGCATATTGACATTTGGACCTGCATTGTAATTATGAGAATATAAAGGAGTGAAGTCCAGCACAAAGCAGTTAAACTGAGACAAGGGTTGCAATCTTAGGGTATGGACAGATGAACAAAGATAAGATATGTCAAGATGATAAACTCCTAGCAGGGAAGAAAAGAACCAAATGTGATTTATAATATATGGGTGTTTATCCTGTTGAGATTTTGAAAATGTTGCAAAAATGTATACCCCAGTATAAACATTTATCATCTACACTTATACTATATCTGCTAAAATTGGAAGGGATATTGATCCTCTCAGTTCAGTGTTGAAAATTTGTCAGGGTCAAAAAGAAATATCCCCTGTGCTTTAGTACTGAGGAAATAGGTATATTATAGATGTTTGTGTCTTCTTTTGGAACTTCAAATATTAATCATTCTCAGAGAAAATTATTACATAAAGTGGTCTGCCTGCTTGCCTGTCTTTTTTTCTTTTTATTTCATTATATTTTGTTCATATTTGTTACATTATTTTATGCAGTGCCATGTATGCATATGGTACTTTAGAGGCAAATGCAAGGAAACAAAGACTCTTTTTTCAAGAGGTTTCCAGTTGAGCAGTGTATGGGCATTGAAAAGATGATGGTAACATCAGACTGCTTAAAATTTACATTGTGAAGTTTTGACAAGCATTTTTTTTAGTGTCCTGATTTTCTATTATTTGGTAGATTAAAGGCAAGAGATCTTCAGCAAGGGTTTTTATGAGTAAAATGTCAGTGATCTTTTAGGAAAACTGCTGGAAGAAGAGTGATGTAGCTAGTTTGATTGAACAGGGCATCTGCTCCAGATGCAGACTGTAATTTTGCATCCCAATTTGTGCCCTTTATACCACTCCAGACATTTCTGAGTCTTAGAAATACCACAAGCACAGGAAATGTCTTGGTTGTAATAGCCCTGATGCAAGGACTTTATATCTACCCTTTGACTCTCATGTGGTATAGAGAGTACAACAGGAAGGATGAGGCCTGGTGGCAAGTGTGGCCCTTGTATCTGGGTTTTTTGATTGCCAATGAACTGGAAGATATATTGGAGGGGAACATTTACAGCTCTAGTGACAATATGTCATGGTCTGGTCTAGAAAAAACAACAATACCTGAAGTGTAAGCTCTGGTACTCCCCTTTCTTTCTCAGCATGTCCCCTACCACCATCTACAAAAAGGTATTTTACAGAGCCCTTACAACAAAAGGGAGGGGATACTTACCTTCTGTAATAATGTAGAAAGCAGACAGCCAGTGGGTATGAAGAAGCATTTGTAGGACTTGTTTTAGGTTTGGGTGGCTTACTTTAAGCTGCCTAAGCCTAAACTACGAGTAGTGTATATAGGCATTCATCACTGCCATGAGCAGCATTGGCAGCCCAAGTTAAGTAAATTGAGGGGGTAGGGGCTGGCAAGTCTGTGGCAGAAGTTGGTGGATCTATGGCTGGGACTGGGGGAGGGGAGGGCTAAAAATAGGCCAGTCAAACAGCACAGCCCTAGGGCTGAATTTAGTGGCTGGGATTTCCCAGCCATGGAGCTGTGCTGTGAACAGGTATAGGCATTCACTGAAGCAGGTTAATTTATTTTAGATTGGGGTAATCTAGGTCAGTCGAAAGTTAGTTCACCTCTAAGGTGAACGAATTTTAGGTAGGGAGTATCAATTTTAGGATGATTTAAGCCCTCTGAATGCCTGCACATCAGGGCTTAAAACCTGCACACCTGGGCTTTAGATTGACTTAACTGTGCATACCCAATGAGTACAGAAACACAGCAAGGGACAACTGGAGCTATGTGAGAAAAGGTGTGGTGCAAATAAGAGTGTAGCCCTATATTAGGTATACTTATCTCTCAATCCATTCAAATATTTCTACACCCAACACTATGGTATGACTGTTAACTATAGCTATTGCGGATCCAAGATGTAGCAGTATAGGTCTAGAGGAAAAGGCAATCGGGACCCCCAGTAGATATAATATCTTTTATTAAACCAACAAGATTTTTGCAAAAAATGTCTTTAACTGCAAGCTTTGGGCCATGAACACCCTTCATCAGGCATTGGAGAAAAGGTTGTAAATGTTCTGCTGGGTAGAAATGAAAGTTCATATTTCATAAGATTTCACAGAGTCAATAGATGGAAAACTCCTCTGGGTTTTCTTTTGTTGTCTGTTGCATATGCAAATACAGTTGTATCAATTATTAACATATAGGTGTATTAAACATAGATTCTTGCACTGTTTTTACCACTTCCACTGTGTTGCCAACTTCCCTGGATAAAAGAACTGCATACCTGCAGAATTTACAGAACACCTAAATAACAAATACCCTCACAGCCTGAGAATTAGTATTATAGAATTAGACACTTAAATTAACATGTCTGAAGCACACAGACTTAGTGTAGTTTACAAAGTCTTCCTCTGAAAATGCTCTCATGTGATGATACTGTAATAAAAGACTGTTGATGATAAATACCAGAAAAGAGCTAAGGCTGGTTTCTGCCGCACAGATGGCTAATTGGCTTCACTAGGTAGGTTATGTCACTTTAATTAAATTTTATTAGGCAGAATTTCAAAGCCATCATTGATGGCTTAAGATAAATATACTTCTTCATAGATGACCTGTTGCTAACCTTTATTTACTTTTCTCCCCGCAGTCTTAATAGAGAACGTTGTGAGAGAGCTGTCTGCAGCCATCTCCCACCTCATCTATGTTTACAGCAGAAGCTTCGATACAAATTTTCAGTCTGCAATAATCTCTAGCAGCCCTGTGTGTGCTGATATCAACCTGGATTCACAGCTTGGCTTCATTATTTATGCAGCCCATAACATCCCCGAAGCCTGGGTGAAAAGGTAAGAGGTGTCAGTAGAATACCTTAAAAGAGGTCCTGCATCCTCAGATGACCATCAGATGACCTCCTGAGATCTCTTCCAACCATAATTTTCTATATTTTTATGTTGCGGATGGTTCTGCTTTGAGCAGGAGGTTGGACTACATGACCTTCTGAGGTTCCTTCCAACCTTAATTTTCTATGATTCTATGATCCTCTATCCCTTATAGTGGTTGCTACACCCAAGAAAGATCTTTCGTGATGCCACCAAAATAGCTTGGGTTAAGTTTAAATCTATTTTGAGTAAGGAAGTTGCCCTGCAGCAGGGCCTGTACAGGAATGTCCGCAGGGCCCCTCAAAGTGTGGGGCCTGGGGCAGCCACCCCACTCGCCCACCCCTAGGGACAGCCCTGGCCAAAGGCTAGGAATAAATATGAATATGGTTCCAGGACCGTGAGCAACTCTGGGCTGAACCCTTTTTAATGGAGCCAATGAGAACTGTCCTGGATTACATGAAATTTGAATGCAGTCTTACCCCTTATATTCAGAGTAGACTTATTTACACCATGCTTATCAGACTAAGCATGTGTACTATTTTTTGTTTATAGATGTTGATGAAGTAAGTATATTTTTATTGTGCTGAGTGTATCTGATACACCAAACTCCACAGAGCAAATCAGAGGGAGAGAACTATAATAAAAATATCACAAAAAAATCTCTACCACATAGTTTATTTGTTTAAATTGTGGTCTCTTCAAATGGCTGGTTTTATGTCTTCTAAAAGGAATATTTTCCCCTTACCACACCATGCAATTGGGATAGGGCAAATGATTACAGTCTAATGGCATTTCTTTTTATGGGGGGAAATATTATTTTCCAATTTTTTGTTAATATTTTCCCCTTGCTCCAATTTTAGCTTACATTTCAAATGGCTGATTAAAAAACAGTGGGATCATTTGTATTAGACCATCATCAAAAATAATATACCATACAACATTTAACTGTAATTAGCAGTTTATTAAAAATCTGAGAAAATTTGCATTACTTAGAGTAATAAGGTAATACAGACTCATAATCACTGCCCTGTTTCTTCAGATGGCTCTACCATTCCTATGTTTTACCACTAAGATGTGAAATTTCTATGCCCTTGAGGCTCCTGATTGCTTGAGCTCCATATATAGGCATAGGAGAAAATGACTCTTTGTTCTTTCTAAATAACCCTCTCCTCTCTCCAGCCTTTACAACATCCAGTGGCTAACTCAGTCTTCCTCTCTGCAGCTCTGGTACCTGCCTTTCTCTTTCTGGGGGGGACTTGAGCAAGATGAAATAGGATTGCATTTGGGTGCCACTTAGGTGCCAGATAAATAGAATAAGATCTGTCTCTTATCTTAGAGTGTCTGTTCATTATGACATAGATGATTTATAAAGCACCATGAGTTTTTAGAGTACAATACTACTATTTAAATAATAAAACACAGGATTCAGTTTTATCAGTGCTTATTATTTGTTGAACAATCTTCTTTTTGTAAATGTTTGCAAAAGAAACATTAAAATAACATTGTTGCCACATGTAAAAAGATACAATTCCTGTTTGTTACAATAAAGTATTGAATTCTTTTTTCCTCATAAAATTCTCCCTGCAGAATCCTTTGTTCATTGAGCTAAAAAGAAGCATTTTTCATACAGTAATTTTATGACTCCTTCAAATAATCATGGAAAAGATCAACAACCACTCCTAAGAGACGCAAAAGATGAACCTTGAATCCCCAAATCTTTTCAGATTAGTCGTTCACATTTGTTATTCTAGCTCTATGCTGATGCTAACAATTTTCATTCAGAGTGTGTACTGAAACTGAAAGAGGAATTTTGTACAAGGTAGAATTGGTGATCTCACACTCTTTGACCATTTGGGAATGATGTCTCCTAATCTTACATTGATATTGAATATTGTGGAGCCTGTGCCTAGCTCCGCCTGGCCTATCGGGGTGTTGCCCCTCCCCTCAACTCGCCTGCCACGACTTGGATGTAATCAATTACCTTCAGAGGGGTCTACAGTGAAGATCTTTATCCTGGGTGGGGCTTCCCGATAGACGGTGTTACAAACGGTTGTCTGACGCGGTGGTCCACGGGGCTCCGCCTCCCCTACACCCCGTCCACACGCCAACAGCTGGGTGATGTGTTCCAGATGTTTCCAGGCCCTGTATGACAGCCTAAGACCAGTTCCCCGGTTCCCGGTCGTTCTCCCTCCTTCTGGGAGTGATTCCTCCTTTCTCCTCTCTTACAGAAAATACTCCTCCGAATCAGGAGGAGCTGTTGGGTGCTCCCCCTGGTTCCAGCTCCCTCCTGGAGTCTCCACTGTCTCCCCTCTCCTACCGGCAGCAGAGCGCTCCCCTGCCTCCTGAGCGTCAGCCGTTTCAGGATACTGAGAGTGCCTCGGCTTGCACTCTCTGACTGCCTTCTACTCTGCTGCTCGTGAAAGGCTTACAGCTCTCTGCTAAGCTGCCTGCTTGAGACCCGCAGGCTGGGTCCTCTCCGCTCCGTGCGTGAGCCCGCAGCATGGGCAGCCCACCCGTACTCTCTCTCCCTGGCTCTCCCGCTCTCCCTGTCCTGCCGGCGTTTTTAAACCTTCCCACAGCGGCCGCTATGGTCGCTGGGATTGGCTCAGCTGTTCGCCATGCCGGGAACAGCTGTTGCCAGAACCGGCGTAATGGCGGTTCGCGCGGCTGCAGCTGCGGATGCGGCTCCTCCTCCCGCTGCTCTTCAGCCGGTACGTATGCCCCTCTGGGGGCTTGCTCTCGGGGTCTGGGGTCTGTAGGTCCTCCCTTCTCTCCCTCACGAGCCTGTGGGGGCACTTCGCCACCACAAATATGAACCCAAAATGTTAATTATGACTAAATCTAATTAGGTGAGCATCTTAAAGACACCAGCACAGGCCCTCTTAATCATAAAAATGCATCCACCATGTAATAAATGTGTATTTTTGTACCTATTATCCTATCTTTACAGATTTGGAAATGGAGGCAACAAAGAAGTTTACTGCTGACTTAAGTAATACAATCAGGGCTTTATTCTTGACATATAAAGTCAGTAGCAAAACTCCTTCTGATTTCAGTGATCAGGCATAATGCAGTAACATGGCCTGGGAAAGAACCCAGAAGTTCAGACTACCACTTCTGCAGGGTTGTTGGTTATAGCCATGTTGGTCTAAGGATAACAGCAGCACAGTCTCCTAATGCCTAAAGAATGGCATTTGTGCCCCAAAGCTTGCAAAGAACTTTTTTCCAATTATTTTATTTGGTCTAAGAAAAGATATCACATCTACCCAAAGAACCTTGCCTGACTACCACTTCTGACACCTAACCATAAGGGAATAATCTGTTCTTACAAAAATGTTAGCATAAGAGTCATTATTTCACTTCTTTCTATAAACAAGAACAAACCTTCCAGTTTTCTGAATAGTTAACCCTGAATTTAATCCATTACGTATGTTAAATTGCACTTAATCATTTTTATTTCCTTTTCTTCATAGCTACAGAGCTTTTTCTTTTTCCTGTTCATTAACTTATGGTGGGAAGACAATATATCAAATGAGGAACTGCAAAAATACACCAGTAAAAAATCATTCTTTTTCTTGGCAAACTGGAATGAAAAGTAAGTGTTAATCTTCTTTTGAACTATTCTTGCCCATCTAATTTTACACAATGAATATTAGATTCAGAAAATGTAGGGCAGTATGACTGTCTTCTAGTTACATTGTCAGCTCACTTGACTTGCAGCAATAATATTATAAATATGCTGCTGCATCAATATCAAGTGAAATAGAATGGATAAATTAAAAACTGGGACCATATTTCTTTAATCCAGGTCATTATCCTCGGCCCTAGTACAGGATAGAAGTTGCCTGAATCTGTGTTACATCTGGACCAAAAGGATCCTATGTATCTTCATCTTCATGTGAAAAATGGCTCTCTCTAGTCCAAGGAACCTGAAGGGAGCAGAGAAGCCAGAGAAGAAGGGAAAGCAGCCATGTTGGTTGAGGACAATACTTTTATATCTCTTGCCACTGAACATAAACTGAATAAGAAAGCAAATGCAACTCCAGGCTGTGCCTATTTTTCACTCACTGGGTAGTCCTGAGGGCAGAGAAGCAGTTGAGGAAACAGTCTGGTAAAAAAGCTTCAAAAACCCCACAATGCAAGGGAGCAGAGATTGAGCTTCAAGCTATTCAGACCCAGTGCAGGTGCTTGGACCCTCTGCAATAAGGTTCCTCTGCTCCCCCAAGCGACTTTTACGTGAACACACACATGCTTGTAAATTGTATTTGCTTTTACTTCTTTGTGTAGAGTGTTACGCCTCAGGAAGAAGGCAGGACAGATATGCACCCTACAGACTAACTAAATAAGATATAGGCTAAGCACAGACAGTCAAGAAGCCCGAGGCTGAATTGATTCAGTCTGTGCAGGTTAGTCTAAACTGCAGAGTTTAAACTGAGAAACAACTGGACACGCATTTACTTTTGATTCAGGAATTTCAGCCGTATGCCTTCAATGGCTCAGGCCAGAAGCTGGCGGCAAGGGGGGTGGGCAATAGAGCATAGCTGTCTAGCGCAGCCATCATGGACTGCATGTTTGCTTCTTCTTCCTGCTGCCCTCAAGGTCTCTAAGATTTGCAGGGCAAACTCACAGCAGCAGGACTCTTTCTGCTTCCATGCACAGGCAGGGGCTGCTTCCAGGTGCCTCTGGTCTTTATAGTTCACAGTCACAGCCAGCAGTACATTTGAGAAGGGGATGGGGTGTTTAACCCCCACCTCCCTGACCCAAGCTGGGGTTTGCCTGGGGAGGCAGTCCTTGCCTCTCCACACCCCCAACCTTTCTCTGGGGGAGCAGACAGGGATGGAAAGCATGATGGGATGCTGAGGGACTGTGATTTAACTTGAACACAGGAAGGGGTCTGGGACAGAAGTTTCATAAACCGGTTTGACCCAAACCCATAGTTTCATAGTTTCTATAAATCCATTAAGTCTGATACTGCATTCAACCAGGTTTATCTTAAACCAGTTTCAGCCATTTTGAAACTGGTTTAGGTACACTGAACTTCTGTTCTATTACAGGTTTAAATCAGTTTCTGATTACTTAAATCAGTTTGTGTACCTTCTGTCTCTAGCTATACAGAAAGCATAAGCTTTTGTGAACTCTAGCTCACTTCATCGGGTGCTGTGAAAGGACAACATTAGAGCAGTATATAAAGTAAAGTGGTTTGAATATAAAAGGTGGGAAGGGGGACAGGTAGAGGGATAGGAAAGGAGGAAAGTGGAAGACAGACAGAGCTGGGAGAGGCATACAAGCAAAGAATTCAAAGGAACAAAGGCTAATCCAGATAATGAAACAAGAACACAAAATCTCTGTTTAAACCATACTTACAACTCAGTCTGTGGATGATTTCTTGTTCCACAATGTACCATTCAAACTGGTTTTGGGAATTTTGCTGCCTGAGAACAGCTACCCTGAGGTTAGCAATGGAATGTCCAAGGTAGCTAGTGTTCTGCCACAGGCCTTTGTGTGTTTCTGCAGGTGATGTCAGATCAGTGCTCTTTCATTCTTGCCTGTAGAGATCACCCTGTCTGTCCAATATAGATAGCAAAGAGGCATTGTAATTAAGTATTAGCATATGTGACACTGGTGGAGTTGCGGGTGAGTGAACCTTGGATATTATACTTGTTACTCAGTCCAGTGATGATGTGGTCTGTATAGAAGTGGGGACAGAGCAAGAATTTGGACCCATTGCAAGGCCTAGTATCTTGCTGAGGATGGGAGTTAGTTAATCTGTTGCTTGAGAGGTGACATTTGAGGTTGGGAAGTCGTCTGTAAATCAGGACAGCTTTGTTCCTCAGGTCGGTCTTAAGATGGTCAGCTTTTCCAGGAGGGTTTGGAGGTCATTAATGATGCATCTAAGGTGTTCAAGATGGGGTTTGTAGGTGACATTTAAAGGGACTCTGATGTCATTGTCCACGATTGGTATTGTAGCAGGCTTGGAGCAAGGTCTGAATGTTTGATTTGGGTGGCTGCAGTTTTGGGATTGTATTGTAACTGAAGGAGTTTCTGCTCCAGACCCTTAAGGTATTCATTCCAAATGGTGCAATCAGAGCAGATATGGCTGTAATATAGAGCTTGGTTGTAGATGATGAATCTAGTGATGTGCTTAAGGTGAAAGCTGGTGGCATGAGTAGCTATGGTGGTTGATTTGTTTCCAATCCAGAGTGATGGCAGTGTGGCCATTGCAAACCTTTACTATAGTGTCCAGGAAATTAATTTGTTTAGTGAAGTACTCCAGCATTAGTTTGATGGAGGAGTGGAAGCTGTTAAAGTCCTGGTGAAATTTCTCTATAGATTCTTTCCCATGTGTCCATATTATGACAGTCTCATTGAGGTGTACCAGGGAGGTGAGAGGGCAGCTGTGGAGCAAATGGGCTTCAAGCTCTGTCATAAATATTGGGGGTGCCCATGGCAGTGCCTTTAAGTGCTCCTAGGTAGCTAGCTTTGTCAGCAATTACCTTGATGTCTTATGTAGAAAACTTGGTGTGAGAAGATCACCAAACAAGTTTAACTCAAATTGTCCTTCCTCCTCCTCAGGACATGATAAGAAGGTTGGGGACTGCAGGCCAATAGAGTCCCAAGCAGAAAAGCAAGAAACACTCCAGAAATAGTTTCTTGGGGGGACAGAAAGCAATGAGCAACGAGAAGTCCATACCTTGCTGTAGGGCAAAGATGGTTTCCTCAATTTGTTTTTTGTGAATATTTCTGACAGTGTAAGGCTATAATGTTTGTTATTGTAAGCCCTATATTGTGAGACACTCAGATAAATCTATAGTAGAAGTGCAGGCAGACCAATTCTCTTACTTTGCATGTCATACCAACTGACTCTTTCTATCACCTTGTCTGCCCCTTTTTGCCTATCCTAATTGATGACAAAAACATCACAGCTGGGTATCTGCTGGCAAATGTTGCCTTTTCAATATTGAGAACTGACATTATACATTTAGTATAAGTGTAGTATGGTAAGTATGATCAAATCAGTTGACACGGTTATGGCATTTAAATGATAAAAAGCTAAAAATTTTACTAAATATCTGGTACTGTATATTTTATTGTAGTTCTAAGTTAAGGAGGAAAAGTAGTGTGTTTGATTAGGCTTTTTAAAAATGCAGCCTAAGATAATTATTTTGTAAGTCTGTTTTCTAAAGTACTTTATTTTTATCATTTTAGTATCATTTTCTTAATACATTCATTTCTTATCAGAAGTTCGAAGGAAATTATTTGCTGGTGTATATTTAAGTCTAGAGAGAATCAGAATTATCTGAAGGGGAAGACAAAGTAAATAGAGTTGTTCTTTATCAAAAGAAATTAATCCTGATGGGATTTTTGGTTTGCCATAGATTTCTGATTCCCAGCAGTGCAACTTTATAACTAATATGGTCAAGAGAGATAAAGAATATAGACATGTAATAATTGTATCACTAGCAAATGATAAGGATAGAAGTTTTTATGATGTTAATATTGCATGTGCATCTTTTAGTAGCGCTAATAATGAAGTTGCATACATGTGATGTGGCCAGAGACTTCTATTATTTTGGTTACATCATAAGGAAATATTCGATTTAACCCCGAGCTTCCAAAAATAGCTGGGGATTAATTGTACAAAATTTCAACATTATAGCTGGTTTGGGAATTGGTTTGGACATTTCAATAGAAACCAAGATACTCCAGTGTGCATTCAGAGAAACTCTCCTAAAAGCAATGGCATTTTGGCAGATTTACAACAATTTGAGGTAGAATCCTGCTCTTGCTTATGTGTAAATTCCACTGCCCCTCTATCCAGTCTTCACTAGCTCTAGCCTTAATGCTTTAATGTTTCAGTGGAGTTTCCTATAGTTGTTTACTCCTTTGAGGAATGACTATACATATTTTTAAAAGCACCAACAATTGTATCATTCCATTAAACAATGTAGAATGTCAGAAATTCTTCACTGTATAATTTAGATTTATCTCAAGTTTTTAAAGTTCAAGCTAGTCCAGATTTGTACTTTCTGAAATGCTTGCTTTGCCTCTGGAAGTTGCTCTTTTAGCCCTGAATTCTGATTATTGATTCTGTACATGTAGAAAATGTAATTAATTTCCATTTCTAGTTGATAAATCTGACTCTGCAATGTTCTCAGCAAAAATCAAAAATGCCCTTTTGAACATGTACTTGCATTTCAGGAAAAAGAGAAAATAAAGCTTTGCAGAGCTCTGAACTAGTGAGTTGCAGAGTTGCCTTCTGTATGCAAATACCTTATTTATTTGAATTCATGCAAACTAATATTTTAAACTAGCTTATACAACTTCTGAAAAAAATTAAGCAGCCAACATGTTCATGATAATTACAAACATGAAATGAAGCTAATGTATACAGATTTACTGAAAATGCTGTGACTTGCATTGCTTTTAAAACTATCTCTATTTTTAAACTGTGTTTTGAAAAAAAACAAAGGCATAAGAATATAGCTGGGCACCTGGGGCAGCTGTGACGCATGAGGGGCAGCAGTGACTTATGACTGCCACTGTGCTGCCAGTGTGATTGAGTGGTGACAGTTGCTTCATTTTTTTCCCCTGCACCCCTGCCCCCATGTTGGTACCCAGGGCAGCTGCCCTGGTTGTCCCACACTAATTATTCCACTAGAAAAAACATTTGTGATGCATGCATAAATTAGAAAATGGCATCACATTGTGCCCAGGATATATGCACATAGTTGGTTTCAACAGAAGCTGTCCGTGACCAGGTCACAAAATCCTTGGACACAGGTGTTGCGGTGGACGTAGTCTTTCTGGACTTTAGGAAGGCCTTCAACACTGTCTCACAACCCATTCTTGTTAAAAAATTAGGAGATTGTGGTGTCGATGCCTACACAGTCAGATGGGTCACCAGTTGGCTGGAGGGCTGCACCCAGAGAGTGGTGGTGGACGGGTCATTTTCAACCTGGAGGAATGTGGGCAGTGGGGTCCCACAGGGCTCAGTCCTCAGGCCCACACTGTTCAACATCTTCATCAGCGACTTGGATGAGGGGATGAAAAGCACCTTATTCAAATTTGCAGATGACACTAAGATGTGGGGAGAGGTGGGCACACTAGAAGAGAGGGACAGGCTGCAACCGGTTCTGGACAGGTTACAGGGGTGGGCAGAAGAGAATAAGATGGGATTCAATACTGACAAGTGCAAGGTACTGCACCTTGGGAGGAAGAACCAGCAGCATACCTACAGGCTGGGGAACTCCCTTCTCATCAGCACAGAGGCAGAAAAGGATCTTGGAGTCATTATAGACTCCAAGATGAACATAGGCTGCCAATGTGAGGACGCAGTCAGGAAGGCTAACCACACTTTGTCATGCATCCACAAATGCATCACAAGCGGGTCCAAGGAGGTGATCCTCCTTCTCTATGCGACATTGATCAGGCTGCAGTTGGAGCACTGCGTCCAGTTCTGGGCACCGCACTTGAGGAGGGATGTGGACAGCATCGAGAGGGTCCAGAGGAGGGCCACTCGCATGATCAGAGGTCAGCAGGGCAGGCCCTACGAGGAGAGGCTATGGGACCTGAACCTGTTCAGCTTCCACAAGAGAAGGCTGAGAGGGGATCTGGTGGCTATCTATAAACTGGCCAAGGGGGACCAGCAGGCTATGGGGGAGTCCCTGTTCCCCCAAGCACTACTGGGAGTAACAAGGAATAAGGGCCATAAGTTGACGGAGAGTAGATTCAGACTAGATAATCAGGAGGCACTACTTCACAGTCAGGGTGGCTAGGATCTGGAACCAATTTCCAAGGGAAGTGGTGATCACTCCTACTCTGGGGGTCTTTAAAAGGAGGCTAGATAGACACCTTGCCGGGGTCGTTTCACCCCAGCATCCTTTCCTGCCCATGGCAGGGGATTAGACTTGATGATCTGCTCAGGTCCCTTCTGACCCTACCAATATGAAACTATGTTTCTCTGAGAGTAAAAGTTAACCCATTATCATGAGTTTATAACCCATTTTTCATTCACTTTCTAACCTAAAATGGTTCGTATTAACTGAATGGCTTTTGCATGCAGCACTAAAACCAAATTTAGTCCTCCCCTTCTCTTAGTGATTGATCATTTGGTGGATTAGACTGTAGAAGCTACCTCTCCTGTAATGTGACTTGAGGTTAACTGTGCAGCCACAATGTAAAATAGATATATTAGTTGCATTTTCTTTCAAAAAATTGCTCCTTTGCAGTTCATTTTTCAGTAAATTCAGTTGCAATGTACAGTAAAATGTGAAAAGTGGTAACTACACATAACAGCATTAAAGTGTGCATTCATTTATTTTATTTTTTTTTCTTTTTCTGACTTTCTTTCAGGGTTACCTTTCCTCTTCGAATAAAGTCTCTTCCACGGGAAACTATATTGGCAATAAAACTATATGGGGTAAACTATGCATCTCAAAATACAGAAGTACTTGCTTGGACATGTTGTCCCTTGTATCCAAAGCAGTAAGTTCATTTGTATATGATGGCTTAGAAAATAATATTCTTGAGCTAAGTGTTGCTCACAGCCTGGAGGGGATATGCAGAGACACAAATGCTCATTTGGGAATCTGTGCAGAACTTTATTGCCAGAAGATTGAAGCAGTAACAAACAGTAACTGCTCCTAATGTGCCTTTAGCATCCTTTTGCAGGGCCCTCCCTTCTACCCAAAGCACTTTCAAGGGCTGGTTTATCTGCCATGCCTTTGGGTTGGGCTTTTCTCACAATCTGACACTTACTGAAGTGAATTCCCCCGACATGTTAAAGGTGCCTATTATCTTCAACACTCTTACTAAGACAGGCCCTCTTTTTCTTTCTGTTTACTTCCCTGTTCCCAGACCCACACTCTCATATTTCCCTAGGAGGTAAGGGTAGTTAAGGCAGGGAAGGTGGGGCACTCACCCCAGGCACCAACTATGATGGAGAACTAGGATTTGCCCCAGTACAAGTCTTTGCTCTAGGAGGGGAATCTCAGGGCTGTGTATCTGGAGGGTGGGAACAAGAAGCATGGTGCTACCCTTCTCCTCTTGGGAGTACTTACCACAGCAGGGGAAGCCATGTGGTGCCAATGCCCAGCCATAGTAGTGCACAGCCAGGAGAAGGAGAGGTAGTCCAGGGATCAGCAGAATGATACTTCCCCAGGATTTGTCTTGGAAGCCCAGCCATGGCAGAGCTGACACTGCTGATGCTGAGTAGCAGCAGCGGCCACGCAAGTAGATAAGACATCCCTTCTCATCAATGCTACTGTGTCACTCCCACCCTCCATCTTCTGTGGTTTTCAGAACCTTCCCTGTCCCTATCCCCACCCCAGATGCTCAGTGATCACTACATCACTGATGCTAATATAACCACAATGAACAGTCTCATTCCTGTTTTAACTTTGCCTCCTAACAAAACAAAGATGAAATACCCCTGTCACTCTAGATAAATAAAATTAAGCCAAGTTATTTTTTTAAGTACATACAATCCATCCAAAAAACAAATTAGGCCTTGCAAAGGGACTTCCATGTTGGGATGCTCAGCGTCACAGGGCTTAACTTTTAGGTCCCTGGCCTCCAGGGTGAAATCCCGCAGTCCTGAGTTAGGTGACTTAGAGTGAGATTTAGAACAGTCACTTCAAGTAATAGGAAGTGTTAGACCCTGACTCCATGCGGCACCCAACGACTAGGGAGATGATGATCCAATTGCTCAGAGAGCAAACACCAGCACACATCGCTAGCAACAGCTTTATTCAAAATGGAGACAGCTTCGGACTAGCTCCCAAAAAACTGGGGAGCCGTCCCGAACATTAGTTCTTTCCACATTTATACACCTTGGTTCATGCTCATTAACATTTACTCCACCTTTGTCCCTCCTTTGTTCCACCCTTATTTCCTCCTATCTCAAGATCTGCCTCTGTTTACTGTTTGTTTCATTAACATGGCATTACCTATGTATTTTGCCTATTTACATGTCTTTTTGCTATGAGCACATGCCTAAGACTTTGACCTCCACTTCCTTCGATCACTTGCCATTTCTTGCTTCATCTCCAAGGTCTTACTTCTGCTTTATCTCTTGACAATAGCTGATAGGCTGCATTCTGTTCTCCTTACACAATGAGCTATATATCTTACAACACTACCACATTATTTGGAAAATGCTTGCTTAAGCATCTTGCATTGTTACTTTTAATATATTATTCTACCTTGTAGTTAGCAGCTTTGTTGAGCCATAGGCTATAGCTTTGTATTCAGCTGCAAATTCACTGTTCCCCAAGATCCAAATACAGTCACCCTAACAGGAAGCATTGAAGAGAGGCCTACCCTTCTAAGTGTGAAGATGCTTGAGCTGCTTGTTAGATTTCCTCATCAAGAAAGATAATGTATGTGTTTTGCTCTCCCTTTCCTATCATATTAGCTAAGGATGCTTCTTCAGATCAGTTTATATATTTGAAACACTGCTGTACATTTCTTTCATAACTCAAGAAAGGTAGAGATGCCTCCACTTAGGAAATAGGTAAAGTCTAACCCCTTACTCAATAAAATATTAACTAAACAAATCATCTGCACTCAGAGCCATCCCTAGGGGATTGTGGGGCCTGGGGCAAATCAGCCTGTGTGGGTCCCCCTTAACACCGTACGGGGCCTATGGGACCCCTGCAAAGACAGGGCATTGGCTGGGGCAGCGTTTCCCAACCTTTCCTGTCCCATGGCACACTTACACGGGTAAATGAACATCACAGCACACCAGACACGTGGGGAAAGGTGGAGGCTGGAATTTCCAACTGGAACACACTTAAAGAAATTCTCACCACGTGGGGCAGGGAAAACCTCAAACGTGGCAGCCACCACCAAAACAGGAGGGGCCATGGCCTCTCTGCCCAGCTCTGTGGGGCTCCCCAAAGCGCAGGGCCCGGGGCAGTTGCCCTGATTCACACACCCCCACTCCCAAGGGACAGCTCTCTGCAATAACAAAATAAAAAATGCCAAGTCAAAACAAGCATATGGTAAATTACTGCTTAGCAGCCTCCTTCTTGTCACAAGCTCTTCCACAATTCTTCATCCATGTTAGAACCTTATAAATAATTCCTAGCAAATAAATGAGAAATTCAGCTGTTTTTTTGTTCAATAATTGTGAGAGAGAAAATGTTAGAATATTTAAGAATTGCTCATTTGAAATGATAAGCCACCTGGTTCATTTCATATCAAATAAGAGAACATTCCTGTGAAAATATTCCCATCGTTTTTTAAATCTGCTTCCCAGAAATATTTTCTAGCATTTGTCCAGAAGTAGCTGTTTTATACCAACATTAGTGCCACTAAAAATCTTGGTAGAATATTTATGGAAAACAAACATCAAAGTGTTGTGAACACAGTCCAGGCAAAGTTATTTTAAAAACCTGATTATCCATATAATTTTGTTTTTGAAGTATTCAGTCAGCTGAGGTTTATGAAGGTTTTATATTTAGACTGTAAACTATATGGTTTAAAGACATTTCCCTCATCTGTCTGTAAAAACATTTAGCACTACTATGCAGGTGCCCATTACAGCTCTCATTTGAGACTACATATGCTTTGAGTACCTTAATTATAATGAAACGGTTGCTTCATGGCATCATTACAGTGCAGAATTAATGTTGTTTGGGTTCCCTACTTCTGCATTTCCATTGTCTAATATGTTTGGATTTCTTTAAATTTAACCTCAACTGTTAATTTCTTTGGTTTTGTAATGCTTGGTTTGGGGATAATCTAAGCATTCCTGTATGGTATTTTACCCTTAAATTATTGATATGATCTCTTCACCTTAACTCCATTTTAAAACATTGTTTTCCATTGGGAATTTGAATAGCAACTAACTGACACACTGGCTTGTCTAACCAGTAAGCCCCAACAGTCACTTGCTTTTATATGACAACAGGTCTTACAGATCTTATAATTTCCATAAGGATAGCGCCAAGAAAGACCTCAGTAACCTGTTGGCACCAAGAAGACTTTTTAAACTCAAGGGGCAGTTTAAAAATAAGTATTTGCAACTTGAACACCAAATCTCATTTCTAATGAAGCAGGAAAATATGTTTATCTCTTAGGCTGAATAGTTTAGAGATCCAGGCCTAATTAAGACATCAGAAATGCATCATTTTGAGCAATTTTGGAGATGTAATGTCTCCCACTGTGCCCCTTGTTCTGAGTTCACTGCTTCTAACAACACAATTAATTTTGAACCTGTATTTCCAAATCAGAGAGAACGAGCGTAATAGTAAGGGCTTTGCTTAATGCTCATAGCAAGAGTTTTGTATGCTGACTCCATAGTAGGCTGGTATTATAGCACGTAGATTTTTGCTTTGTGAGAGTGACCGAACCATGAACCTAGATAGTAGAATGTTGTAATACAGCGGAATGTGGTAAATACCAGGTGTGTTGGATCACGACTCATCCCCAAATTCTTAGCTTGAGATAACTAAATCCCTAGTTCGAGATAACGTTATTTACTCCAGACTATATAAGCTGTACATTCTTAAGTTATGGCAGTTCCTCAAACTCTGGCAAGAATCCTGACTTGCTCAGAGCCCGGCACAAGCTATCGCATCCCTGGATCGAGACACTCCAGGGCCAGGGAAACTATGTGGAGTAGCGGCTGCTACCTAGAGCCAATGTGAAGTGATCATCCTCTCTGCTCTGTCTTATTGCCTGCCTCTGTGAGTATCCTTAAATAACGCTTTGCAAGAGTGAGAACAATCGTGAGTATGTCCTTTGGTCAAGTGCGAGGAATCTTCTGAACCTAGTAGTTCATTCTAAGACAATTGGTGTTAGTAGTGGGATTCCCCTAACATTTGACATGGACCTATTTAAGAGGCTGCGGAGGGAGAAAGGAGAGGGATCAGAAAGAAGGATGCTGGGTTGGTCCAATACTGGGTTGTGGTATGGGGTAGCAAAGGCACTCTGTAAATTGAGTCCATCTGTTTGAGGAGTGCCCTGTAACTCCTGTCAAGGTGCAATGGTGGGTTGAGAAGCAGCTTAAGTATGAGGGGGAGAGTGGTGCTAGACACACTGTCCCTTGGCTGCTCTTTCAGTGCTTGAACGTCTGAGAACACAAAATGCTCATCTGCAGGAACAGCTTGATCAAGCTGTCCATTGGCAGATGCATCTGAATTTGAATGAAGCAATATTGCATGGGTTATGTTCTGAACAAGTTGATTCTGCCTCCTCTAACCGTTTCTCCTCCCCACTGGAGCTGGTCTCCCAGCCGTCTAAGCTGGAGGCAGCTCCGGCGATGACAGGGATACCTTTATGGAATTCTAGGAGGATCACAGGTCAGTGGATAGATGTGGAAGAATGGGATGGGAATATATGGAGTGATGAGGGTGAACATGCCAAGAGTTTGGCTGGTGGGGAGGGCCAACGTGCATTCTCACGTCCAGTACATTATGATCGTACCACCCAGGGACCTACGGGAGTCAGCAGATCCCAGGAGATCAGGCAGTACACAACAGCAGAATTGGGTACCTTGGCAGAGAAATTTCAACAAGGGCTGAAAGAGGGACTGAAACCATGGATATTAAGGGTACTTGATGAAGGTGGTGCACATGTAAGTGTCACTGTAGCTGAATTGAAGGCATTAGGAAATCTGACAAGAGACACTTTATACAATGCTACAATGTGTACTGCACAAGCCCCAGTGGGTGCCCATGCTCTGCTATTAGATTGGTGTATAGAATGCTGGATGGATAGGTGGCCAGAGAGGGGAGATCATGATGATCCAGGGCCACGGTCTTGGCAGACCATGGAGGAGGGACTGGGGATTTTGCAGGAAGAAGCAATGCAGAATTGGATGTATGGGGGGTAGGTAGGGAATGGTCCAGAGAATATGCCTTTTACATCTCAGATTGAGAATTTGTTAACTAATACTGCTCCCTCCCATTTGTGTGCCCATATATCCCTCCTATTGGCAGAACGACAGGGGAAAATGGTCGAGGACATAGCTGCTACATTGTTAGAGAATACTCCTCATGTAGAGGCTGGGGGTTCACAAATGCAGGTGGTTCAGATGCAAGCAGACAAGGAGCAGGGAGGGAATAAAAAGCTGTTAACTCGACGGGATTTATGGATCTGGCTCATAAGCCACGGGGCGCCCAAGGAAGAAATTGATGGGCAACCAACGAAGGTTTTGGTGCAAAAGTATCAGCTGTTAAGTAGACAGAAGGCTCTGGCAGAGGGAGTCCAACCCTCAGCCCCCCCCCCCCCATTATACCCTGATTTGAAGCAGTTTCGTACTCCCCAACCACAATGACAGGATGGCCAAAGTCCCTCCTGCCAGAGTGTGAGCCTCCCCCAGCAGGGGGACTAGAGGCCATACGCCCGGGTGATGGTGGAATGGCTGGCTGGAGGAGTTCAAACTTTTCTAGGACTATTAGATACTGGCTCTAAGATTACCATTATACCGGGAGACCCGACTAACTTGAAAGGGAAAAGATGCTTTTAGGAGGGGAATGCGTCCATGACCGGGTGTCTGGTGACTGTGTATATTACTGTGGGACCTACCAAATGCAGATTAATGCGGGTAGTGGTATCGCCTATTCCTGAATGTATTGTAGGGATTGATGTTCTAGGGGAATGAGAAAATATCCGGGTAGGCACTCCGAACAATGTCAGACGCTTATTGGTGGGTAGTGCTAAGTGGGAACCCCTGGAACTACCAATTCCTCACCAAATTGTTAATCTTAAGGAAAGCCCTTACTATTACAATGAACAACATAATTTTCCTTTGCTCATCTGAATGAGTGACTTCAGAGCAAGAGGTTGAACTTGTAACGTAATATAGCTTGCGTTGTCCTTAAACTGCTGTGTTGCCTTGTGTTGTAATGAGCTGGGGAGTTTACTTTAGTTCCAGAGCTGGGATTCCATGCAGTTCAGGGGGTTCCCATCTGGCATGGGTTTGATGGGTTTGTATAAGTGAGCAAATAAATATCAGGAAACACGTGGTAGAATTTGTTGCCACTCCTGCCCCATTTTATACTGAAAGAGAGAATTTTTTCCCACTCATGATAGGACAACAGATAACACCACCATGCTCTTATCTGACTCTTTACATTTATAGATCTCAAAGTCCTTTAAAGTAAGGTCAGCACCATCATCCTCATTTTAGAGAGGTGGACTCTGATGGACAGTAGTATAAAGAGTGGTGGGTGACTGGGACCCCAGCTTCAGATGCCCACTTAGAAGAAGCACATGAATGGCAGTCACTGTGACTGCTGACCTAGCTGTTATAGCCAGCCCAACTCCTGCCACCCAGGGTGCAGCACCTGGCTGTTACGCGCATAGTGGAAGTGACTTGCCAAAAGTCACCTGGCAAGGTGAATGACAGAGGTAGGAAAGAATCACGTTGATGCAAAGATTGGTCATCTATGTTGAAGAGTTTGGTTTTTGCCTCTTCAGAGTTGTCCCATTATGCTGTGCCACCTATGTGTTGTGCAAGTCTCCCCATGTGTTGTGCAAGTGCTCTAGTATGAAAAAAATATAAGAGCCCTGGTACTGCCATCTACACTCCTATATAATGCTCTTTTAAACTGGCTTGGTCCTAAGGACCCGCAGGCATTGTTATTGCCTGTTGCCCATAATTCCTTGGAGGTTCTTGGTTAAAAGCTCTGCCTTAAGTGTGTAGCTTCTAAGCTTTTGTGGACATGTCTTCAAATGTTTACAGGGTCTCCCACAACACCAGACTAACTCTACTTAAAAGCATAAGATTTATTAACATAAGCCTGCCAAGATAATACCAAGTAAATCACTAATGTGTGATCACACAAATTATTATGTCTTTTGTGTATCTGTGCATATAAACAACCCCACACCTATTAAAATAATTATTTTCCTTGTGGAACACCAATTCTACATTATTCAAGAGCCTTGTGTCTGTTCTCTATTTTTTCTCATGACTTCACTGATGCCTTTTAAATACCATGATCTCTCCGTCAAACAAATGCATCCTCTCATCTGCTTTTCCTTCACTTGATTCTGTGATTCTGCTCTGTTCTCCTCCTACTTTGCTCCCAAGTTTGTCTGCCCTATTTTCTATGTTCACTACCCCACTTTCCACAACAACCACGCAACATACCTCAGCCATCACTCTTTAAATGGGTCAGGAAAATACCTGTATCTGAACTCTTGGAGAAGTTCTGATTACAATTCACATCGGAGTTCCTCAGGCCTATATATTTTTCTTTTCTTGTTCACCTCTTTTTCCTTTATGTGTTCTCCCATGGTATTAACTACCACCTCTAAACAGACAGTTCTCACATTTTTTTACTTTGAAATGTGTTTCCTCGTCACTCTTACATGTCAGATTCTGTCTCAGAGTTTTCTGCTGTCTCACAGTCAGGCTCTAATGCAGAGCCATTTAGTCATGTTTTGTCATCTCTCTCTCTTGTACCCTTCATTAGCTTCCCAGCTTTATAGTAGAGCATAAAAATCAAGCAGGCTCACTATGTTTCTTCACTTACTTCCTCCTTTTTATTTCCTCCTTTGTTTCTCTGTTTTCTCCTTATGGCCCCATTTTTTTTCCTTTGAATTATCTCTCTCTCCCATCTTCTACATTTGAAATAATGTTCTACTTTTAACCCACTAATCTCTGATTTGTGATCCTTCAATCCTTAAGATTTTTTCTAAAACCTGAAGATCTTGTAAAATCTTTCCTGTCTTGTTTTCTTCATCAGTAAAATTGGCACACCAGCATTTTCATGAACACTTCCCATTCTGCATCTTGGGATATGTGTATGTGGTTCAGTGCAGTGCCAGGTGGATACTCAAGTTAACTCTAAACAATCAGCATAAAATAAAATATGAGGAGCACTGTGCTAAACTGGTTAAGCTGCTTCCAATACCCAAAATAGATTATTTGAAGTTAGCTAGAGTACATCTACAAGGCACTATTTTGTGCTCTGTACATATACCCAAATTATTAGGTTTCTAGGTTAGCGCTATAGACTTTTTTAATGCGTGACATACATTTATACTACACTATAAATAATTATTAACAATAAGTCAGTTAAGAAGGGACTTCAGTTTCCATGTCCATTAGGCGCTCAGTGGCTTACCTGCATCTGAAATGAATGCCAGTTAATGGTATGTTGTTTCAACCTGAACACTAGCCTTTAGGAAATGCTTGAAAAGAAGCGGTTCATTTCATAAAGGTTACATAAGTAAACTTCAAATGGAAACAACTTTCAGTTGCAATTGATCTGGTCCAACTTTAAACCTCTGACCTCCTACACGTAAGAGGTGTCATATGTCACTACCAGTTTCCCTGGGATTTCTTCTTGTTCACACCACAGTGTTTCCTAACCTTCACCCCACTTCATGCCTGCAATTGCTAAAAGAAACTTTTGAAAATTATAGTCTTTGATTTTCCTGAACTTTGCTCCCCCAGTGAAATAAAGTGTTTGTGCTAACAACAACATAAAGCTTTATCAGTGCAAAAACAGAAGTTAGACTTAAGCGTAGTTTTCCTTTGTATGATGGTTGCAAAAATGACACTGCAGGGGTTTTTTGTTTCTTCTCTCAGTGATTCCACAGCAATTTAGTTTGCAATTCAAAGATCCATTTTTTCTGGTAGTGCAGTAAACTCACACTGGGGTCAGAAAGTCCATCTGTTTTCTTTATGCCTAGAACACCCTCACCACTAGTAAAGACTGTACTTGCAATGCTTATTGCTCTGTTTTAAGGATGCTACAGTAGGTGGGAAAAATCAAGTTCATTTTCCCACAGCTGTATAGCTAGTGCAGTGTTTAGAGTAAGAGTAATAAAAATGTACTTGTCAGTAAAAGCAGTAAGCAGTAGAAGACAAGTTCAACATAAACACATTTCTGACTTCGGCCTTCCTAACTGTTAAGATGTGAGGAAATTAAAAGGGACAGGAGACGCACTGTATCTTAATACAAGTGAGTGGATTATCTTTCTGACTCTGCTCAGTCTTCATGAATAGAACAATATCGACCTGCTATACCACTGCAGTTTATGCATTGGTGAGACATGGTAATGCATATTTCTGATCAGATTTTTTAAATGAATTTAATGATAAAAAAGATGTTGTAAATTTCCACAGGCAGCTCTCATTTCCTCACTGAATATTCTTCCTCCTTTAAACAGACCCTTTCTATAAACACTTAAGTACCCATGCCCATTTTTTCCTTTCAAATGATTCTACCAGTTAGGGAACCTGACAATTGCCAGTTGTGGTAATGGGTTTCTTCTCTGTCTAATGTAGATGAATGGCTCTCCTATCATAGTATTGGAAGGGGACTCCATATTCTTTAATATATTTACCCTACTAGATAGCTAAGCTCTAAGCACACTGGCCCAGAGGGGGTGCATCTACATGAGACATTTACTGCGGAGTAAACTAATTAGCTCAGCGGTAAACTTTGCATATCTACACATGTGCCCCTATTAGGCTGAAGTAAACTAATTACCTCTGCAGCAGAATAGTACTGGCATTACAAGTACTATCCTGCTGTGGAGTTTAAGCTGCAACAGTGGACATGAAGATACTGCCCCGGCTGGCTGGAGCACAAGGCTGCTTAAGTGAGTGGGCTGCCTGCTGGCTCATGCCTGAGCATGCTGAGCCAGACTGAAGCAGCCCCAGGCTGGTAGGCTGATCCCTGGGGCCTCCTGGGTGTGCAATCAAATGGTGTGCCTGGGAGCAACAAACTCCGAAGCAATGAACTTCAGAGTTTATTGCTTCGCATTAATTGCATGTGTAGATCTGTCACCAAGCTTAGACTGAAATGGGTCACCAAGCTTAGACTTTTGTATTAGGTCTAAATAAGGATCACATGGGAAGTCTTTGGAGCAGAGTTTCACTCTGTAGCCCCCTTACTCCCAGGTTAGTGCCCCAAACACTAGATCAGGGCTTTCACTGCTAAGACTATGGGCAGAAGCTATGATCATTCACTACCAACCTAGGCCCAATTTGTACTGACAGTGTACAGCTAAAAAGCTCTATGTTCTGTCACTTTTTCCATCAGCCATTAAGTTCTAGGTCTCCCACATTATTCATTAACACCTGTTCACCTTCTCTCCAGTACTGATGCTGTACTCTACTCTGTCTGCTAATATTTGCAGAAGGCTCATTCATGGAACTGTGTTGCTCAGCATGGCATTGTACAATCACCTTCCAACAACAATGCTCGCACCGGGTATCTGTAACACGAGTTTGCCAGCACCAGTCACACTGCAGGTAAGGATTTCTTTGGGACAAAAAGCATCTTTAAAATAAATATTGTCTGAGTCCATGTTTTTTCCAGATCACAACAATTAAAAATCTTTGCTCTTCTGTTTTGTTATTGCTTCAATAATATAACCTCCTTTAGAGGGTGAGGGGAGAGTGTGATGTTACATAACAGCAACTACACATGGTAGTTTCTAGATTTAGTAAAGGCTGTGGGATTGGGAAAGGTCTGCCCAGAGAAAATTATTATTTTTATTCTATGTTCAAAAATACCCAAGGCACAAATAGCTAATGTGGTACCTGACTCACAGCAGCCTTTTCAATCTGCACTTTTATTCTGTGTACTATTGAATTGCTTCCTATTACATACATAGCATGCAACTAGCAATTAACTGAATCTTCAGAAAGATCTATGGGGGATGGAGCTACAAACAAAAGGCCATATATATCTATACTGCTCTTCATCCCAGTCAACATGATGAGTTTTCACTGATGTCAATATCAGCTGTGTGCAATCAAGAGCAGCATATGGCTTCCAAATATTGAAAAGACATTTTGTGCATCTCCAGTGTTGTCTTTTCCCCAGATGAATTAGCAACTGTGTATTTATAGGCAAAGCCAAGAGTATTTCATATTAAAACACTGAATTATCATCATTAGCAGATGAAACACAAAGCTAAATTGAATGGATAAATGAGGCTGGCTTATATTTAAATGGATAAGAAACAGGATTTGCTGGTCAGAAGAGTACATTTAAGAAGCTACCTTGAAATAGCTTTCTCCTATTAATAATAAAGGAAGGCAAGACAGTAAATGGCTGCTAATTTGAAATCTGTCTCTCTGGTCAAAGAAACAGAAGAGGAAGATCCTGTCCTTCCTTGCCACCATTCTCAGACTATGTGACAGTAGCAGATGCTGTGAGTGTACTGGAAATGCTACCTAAAAAACTAGCTTTTTAAATTTGACTAGCATGTACATCCCTGGAGTTTTCTAGGGACCAGTTTTTGTTAACAGTGTTGGAGAGAGTGAATACTGGTATATACTAATTAGAAACGCTACTTTTCTGGTCCCATGGAGAATGTTTCTATCACGGTGCCAATTAGGTGTTAAAACCAGGATGGGCAGGTTGAACTGGTTTAACAAAAAAAAAGTCTGAACATCCACCTATCCCTCCAACCAAATCCTGAAAAATTCTGAGCCCAAGAGTTATCCAGTCCCTGGCTGCTGCAGCTACTGCTGCTGCCACCACTACATGCTCTGCCCACCCCAGCTCTTGCTCTTAAAGCAGCAGCAACAGCTTAGTGTCCCTACACCTGGCTACAGTGCAAGAGCATCCCTATGGGCTACTTTTATTGCCAGGTCATGGACTCCACAGGGGTGAGGAACCTCTCCTAAGTTGGCACCTGGGGCTGGTACCCCTCTCATGCATCCTTAGTTATGGTACTGCTCTTGGAGAGTTTTTGTACAGTCTCCTAATACATAAAGTATCTTTTCTTTTTTTCCTGTCCTCTCCCTTGCTTTTAAGATTGACTTTCCAGAAACTAATTTGGACTTCATTAAACCAGAGCCTGAGGAGGAAAGAAATGACCTTGAAGAGCCAACTAAACAGTGCCTGAAGCATATCAGACAGTTTTCACAGAAGCATTCTCTCTTGCTGTAAATCTACCCAAGTCTTTCTCATTTCTTCTTGTCTGACAGTTATGATGCAATTATTCATACTTAAGTGTATTCTTTAAAACTAGATATTTTTCAGCATCTTGAGCCTGCCTTGATTCATTTGATAAAGTAACACTATCAGATAAAGGAAAAGATGGCACCGAAGCCAGAATAAACACCTGAGGGTAGCAGTGCATTCTCCGTATCTTCAACTTTTCCCCCCCAACTCAGGCTTTTATCTTTTCTGAACCTTGATGTTAGAATCAAAAGGCTGATATAAAGCACAAACAGATGTTAGCAGCAGTATTAGCAATTAAAAGAAATTGGTCTGGATTTGAACCAGCACCACTAATAATGAGAAATCTAAGCTATAAGGCCATCTGTGCCAAGTGGCATTCAGCCATTAGAAAGATGGTCTGTCTCAGGTTCCTTGGTAAACAATTATGCAGAATTTAGCTTTTACAGCACACGCACAAAGAATAAGTGAAACAAAATATGTTTCATAGATTTATAGATGTTAGGGTCGGAAGGGACCTCAATAGATCATCGAGTCCGACCCCCTGCATAAGCAGGAAAGAGTGCTGGGTCTAGATGACCCCAGCTAGATACTCATCTAACCTCCTCTTGAAGACCCCCAGGGTAGGGGAGAGCACCACCTCCCTTGGGAGCCCGTTCCAGACCTTGGCCACTCGAACTGTGAAGAAGTTCTTCCTAATGTCCAGTCTAAATCTGCTCTCTGCTAGCTTGTGGCCATTGTTTCTTGTAACCCCCAGGGGCGCCTTGGTGAATAAATACTCACCAATTCCCTTCAGTGCCCCCGTGATGAACTTATAGGCAGCCACAAGGTCGCCTCTCAACCTTCTCTTGCGGAGGCTGAAAAGGTCCAGTTTCTCTAGTCTCTCCTCGTAGGGCTTGGTCTGCAGGCCCTTGACCATACGAGTTGCCCTTCTCTGGACCCTCTCCAGGTTATCCGCATCCTTCTTGAAGTGTGGCGCCCAGAATTGCACGCAGTACTCCAACTGCGGTCTGACCAGCGCCCTATAGAGGGGAAGTATCACCTCCCTGGACCTATTCGTCATGCATCTGCTGATGCACGATAAAGTGCCATTGGCTTTTCTGATGGCTTCGTCACACTGCCGGCTCATGTTCATCTTGGAGTCCACTAGGACTCCAAGATCCCTTTCCACCTCTGTGCCACCTAGCAGGTCATTCCCTAGGCTGTAGGTGTGCTAGACATGTTTCCTTCCTAGGTGCAGCACTTTGCATTTCTCCTTGTTGAACTGCATCCTGTTGTTTTCTGCCCACTTGTCCAACCTATCCAGGTCTGCCTGCAGCTGTTCCCTGCCCTCCGGCGTGTCCACTTCTCCCCATAGCTTTGTGTCATCTGCAAACTTGGACAGAGTACATTTGACTCCCTCGTCCAAGTCGCTGATGAAGACATTAAAGAGTATCGGTCCAAGAACCAAGCCCTGCTGGACCCCACTGCCCACACCCTTCCAGGTCAAGACTGACCCATCTACCACGACTCTTTGGGTGCGACCCTCTAGCCAATTCGCCACCCACCGGACTGTGCAGTCATCCACATTGCAGCCTCTTAACTTGTTCACCAGTATGGGGTGGAATACCGTATCGAAGGCCTTCCTGAAGTCCAAGTATACGACATCCACCCCTCCTCCTGTGTCCAGGCGTTTCATAACCTGGTCATAGAAAGAGACTAGATTGGTCAGGCACGATCTGCCCGCCACAAACCCATGCTGGTTTCCCCTCAGCATAATTTGCCCTGCCGGGCTCTCACAAATGTGAGCCTTGATAATTTTTTCAAAGACTTTACCAAGGATGGAGGTGAGACTGACTGGCCTATAGTTGCCTGGGTCCTCCTTCCTCCCCTTCTTGAAAATGGGGACCACGTTAGCCCTTTTCCAGTCCTCCGGGACTTGGCCCGTGCGCCACGAGCGTTCGAATATTCCTGCCAGTGGCTCTGCAATGATGTCGGCCAGTGCCTTCAGCACCCTCGGATGGAGCCCATCCGGGCCTGCCGATTTAAAGGCATCCAGTTCTTCCAAATGACTCTGCACCACCTCAGGATCTACGTATGGAAGTCTGGCGCCTTGCTGCTGCCTCTCTGCAACCCCAGTGAGAGACTTGTTGTGCCCCTCACTTAGGAACACTGAGGCAAAGAACTCGTTGAGGAGTTCAGCCTTGTCCCCCCTATCTGTCACCAACTGTTTCTGCCCATTTAGCAGTGGTCCTATTCCTCCCTGGGCCTTCCTTTTACTCCCAATATATCTAAAAAACAATTTCTTGTTGGCTTTTACTTGGGTTGCCATCCTCAGCTCCATGGTAGCTTTGGCCCGCCTAACTGCCTCCCTACAAGCACGAGCAGAGGAGGTATATTCATCTTTAGTGATCTCACCCTGTTTCCACTTTTTATGTGCTCCCCTTTTGGCCCTTTAGTCTGCCCTGGATTTCTCTGGTCAGCCATGGAAGCCTCCTGGCCCCTTTCCCTTTTTTGCCTCGCTCTGGGATCGTTTTGCTTTGTGCCCGAAGGATCGTTTCCTTTAGGCACAGCCACCCTTCTTGGGCTCCCATCCCTTCAAAACTCCTACTCTGCAGTGCTTCCTTGACTAATCGCCTGAGTGCATTGAGATCAGCTTTCCTAAAGTCTAGCACTTTCACCCTACTAGTTACCTTACCCACTCGCCGTCTTATGTTGAATTCTATTATAAGGTGATCACTGTCTCCCAAATGGCTACCGATCTGGAGGTCCCCTATCATGTCATCTCCTGTTGCCAATACCAGATCCAGTATGGCATTCCCCCTAGTGGGACCATGCACCTCCTGTGTCAGGTGGAGGTCCTGTATACAGGTTAGAAACCTGCGTGAGCGATGGGACCTTGCTGTCTGCGTCTCCCAGCAGATGTCCGGGTAGTTTAGGTCCCCCATGACTACCGCCTCTTTAGCTTTTATGGTCTCCAAGACTTGCCTCAGGAGCCCCACATCTATTTCTTCCCCTTGGTGTGGGGGTCTGTAGCAGACCCCTACCACCAAATCCCTTTCTTCTTGCCCCCCATGTAGCCTAACCCACAATCCTTCTACTTCCTCAACCTCGGATTCTGTCTTGATGAGGGTTGATGTCTATTGCTCACTGACATAAAGTGCAACCCCCCCCCCCTTTCTTCCCCGACCTGTCCTTTCTATACAATCTATAGCCCTCAATATGTACCGCCCAGTCATGGGATGAATCCCACCAGGTCTCTGTTAGCCCCACTAAGTCATAGGTGTTTAGTGCAAGCAGGAGCGCTAATTCATCCTGCTTGTTCCCCATGCTCCTAGCATTAGTATATAGGTACTTGAGCCCTGCGACTGGTGCCTTTGCTGCCCCCCCGCTCCGAGTCCCAAGGGGCCCATTGTTTCTTACCTTCTTGTTTCTTACCTGTTCTGTAGTGCTGGCCTCCCCATGGCTTTCAGGTTTCCAACGATCTCCTTCTTCAGGCTGGGCTGTCCTTGTGGGTGCCACATGGTTTGGTGGTCCACAGCTTCCCCTGCCCTCGTACTCCCCTCCCCCCGATAAGCCTAGTTTAAAGCCCGCCGAAGGAGATCCGCCAACCTAGTAGAAAACACACGCTTACCTTTGGGGGACAGGTGAAGCCCATCCCAGCTGAGCATGTCCCTCGTCGTGATGTGTGGGTCATTGTCCAGGAATCCGAAGCCTGCCTCGAGACACGACTGCCGAAGCCGCCAGTTGGTCTCTCTGATGCAGTTCTCCTGCCGTCTTCCTCGTCCGGTCACTGGTAGGATGGAAGAGAAAACCACCTGTGCACCGAACTCCTTCAGCACGCCACCCAGAACACTGTAGTCCGCCATCAGGTGATCGGGGGTTCTCCTGGCCACATCATTAGTACCCACATGGACCAGGACCATGGGGTAATAATTGGTGGGCTTGATCCTGGCCTGGATTACCTCCGTCACATCCCGAATCTTTGCTCCAGGGAGGCAGCATACCTCTCGTGCCGAGGGGTCCTGGCGACAGATGGGTCCTTCCATACCACTCAGGATGGAGTCGCCTATGACGAGCACTCGTCGCCTCCTCCTCTGGATCATCATGGATCTCTTGATCTGTTCGGAGTGTGGAGAACGTGGTGTTTCTTCTTGCCCAAGGGTTTCCTCCTCCCCTTCCATCTCCTGCAGGGTCGCCAGGGCCTCGTACCTGTTCACCAGTCGGACTGGAGAAGCTGGTACTGGTTCGCTGCGAGCTGCTCCGGTCCTGGCTGTGACCGTCTGCCACTCTGCTGTGGAGGGCATTCCCCGGGCTGCTTCTTCCTTTGGTGCCTGGGCCTGCAGGGAAAGGAAATATCTGTCAATTTCATCCTCTGCCTCCCTGATCCCCCTCAGCCTGCTAACCTCCTCCCGGAGCTCCCTCACCTGCGCCTCCAGAGCCCTAAGACGGGCACCTGCTGGACAGGTGTGGGGGCCCCCAATCTCTGCCCCCCCTGGCCCTGCTGGGGATCCCCCACAGGCCAGGAGGTAGGGGGACATCAGCTCCCCCATGGGATGTTGTATCTACTAAGGCAGATCAGTAGCCCTAGACGAGGGTGGACAATTATTTGGGCTGGAGGGCCTCTTAAGGAGTGTCGGTGAGTTGTTGAAGGATTGGGTGGAGGAGGGTAATTCATCCTATCCAGCCCACCAGCTATCACTGGGAGCCTGAAGAAGGAGGGTTGTGCCCCACACTGTTCCACTGTGCCACAGCCACATCCATGGCTGGGTCCAGCTGGGCCATGTAGCAAGCAGACTCGTCCACTCACCCTGCATCTATTCCCCCTCCACACCTAACTTCCTGCTGGTGCTGTGGCTGCACAGTCCTGGCACCATGGCCACCAGCAGCGATACCCACACATGATGGGGTACTGAGTATTCCACCTATCCACTGCAATGAGCTGCTGTTAGCACCATGCTACACCGGGGAAGTAATAGATTTAATAGACATTAGTGCTGGAAGGGACCTCATAAGATCATCATGTCCAGCCCCCTGCCCAAAGGACAGGAAGTCAGTTAGGGTCAAAGGATTCTAGCAAGATAAGCATCCAAATGTTTTTTTAAAGTATCCAGAGTAGGTGCTTGCACCACCTCTGGGTGTAGTCTAGTCCTGGCCTTGGGGCCTTGGACAATAAAGAAGTTTTTCTGTATGTCCAGCCTAAAACGGTCTTGCAGGAGTTTGTGACAGTTGGACCTTGTCATCCCCTGGGGTGTTCTGGTGAACAGATGTTCCCCCAGATCCTGAAGCACACCCCTTATGTACTTATAGGCTGCCACTAAGTCAGCCCTGAGCCTGTACTTCTCCAGGCTTAAGAGTCCCATAGCTTGCAGCCTCTCTTCATAAGGCCTGTTCTCTTGACCTCTGATCATGCATGTGGCTCTCCTCTGGACTCTCTCAAGCTTCTCCACATCCTTCTTGAATTGTAGAGCCCAGAATTGGATGGAGTACTCCAGCTGTGGCCTCACCAAGGCTGAGTACAGGGGGAAGATGATATCCTGGGTCTTGCTTAAGATGCATCAGTAGATGCAAGCCAGAGTTTTGTTTGCTTTGCCAGCTGCAGTACTACATTGGTGGCTCATGTTCATCTTGTGGTCAGTCATGACCCCTAAGTGTCTCTTTTAGTCATGGTGCTAGCGAGTGTAGCATTGCCCAGCATAAAAGTGTGATGTGGGTTGTTTTTTTTCCTGAAGTGAAGCATCTTGCATTTCTCTGTATTGAATGCAATCAGGTTTTCTTCCGCCCACCTTGCAAGCCTATCGAGGTTGGCCTGGATCACCAGGCTATCCTCAAGTGTAGATACTCTTCCCCAAAGTTTGGTGTCATCAGCGAACTTGGCCTGTCCACTTCTGATACCAGAGTTCAGATCATTTATAAAGATATTAAAGAGTACAAATCTGAAAACAGAGCCTTGGGAGACAACACTGGTCACTGACTGCCATTTTGATTCAGTTCCGTCAACTACCACTCTCTGGGTCTGACCTCAGAACCAGTTCCCCAGTCATTGGACTGTAGTATAGTCAAGGCTGCAGTAGCCCAATGTTTTCATGAGGACATCATGGGACCTTCTTGAGACAGGTAGAGTTCATCCATGCATGTGAGGAAGGTTTGATACCGATCAGATTTGGTTTGTGAGCAGCAGGCTGCAAAGAGCACAACCCCTAGTTGGCCTCTCCAATACTTCTTTACTTAGGGCCCTAGGCATGTGCCTAGTTTACCTATGCATTAATCTAGCCCTGCCTGCCTGTCCTTCCTGAAGAGTTTATATCCATCCATGACAGTGCTCCAGTCTTGTGAGCTGTCCCACCAAGTCTCTGTTATTCCCATCATGTCATAGTTCCATTACCTGTGCAATGACTTACAATTCTTCCTACTTCTTTCCCAGGCTCTGTGCATTTGTGTACAGACACCGGAGGTAACCAGATGATTGCCCTATTTTCTCAGGAAGAATAAGAAGGCCTCCCCTATCACTCCATCCTGCTTTTGCCTCCGCCAGACCACCTGGTTCCCCACTTGCCTCAGGGCTTTGGTATCCACCCCTCTGACAAACTCGTACTTCCCTTCTGAAAATGTTTTGCATATTACCCTTGGGGTGAAGATTATGAGGTCCGAAGGGAAGTACTAGGTCTATGAGAAGTGTTCATTTGTCTCTGTCCTTTATCGTTTCCTGTGGTTGTTCATTCTGAAGCACAGTTTTGTCTTGTTTTACTTGTATGGTTTCTGTGAGGGTATTTGGTGCACTGAATGAAAGAGACACATTCTGGGATAAAGATGTGTAGGACCCATGGATTCAAATGGGAACAGCTATAGGCCCAAAGATGCCACCCCCAAATATGCCAACCTGAGGTTTACACAAACAGTGGTTCTATCAGCTACTTAGCTTGAACTGTGGCTACTTCTTTTCCAGACCTAAGGAAGGATAGCTTGGGCCCAAGAGCTTGCCTAAGATCTCTCCCAACTATACAGTTGGTCCAATAAAAGAAATCACCAAAAAAATCCTTGCCCATTTACTGTCTAAAATAATTTGTAGAGATAACCAGAGTAGAATTGGTGACATCAAAGTCTGCTGGTTGTCATTTTACCAGTCACAGTTAGTTTTTCTCATTAATCCTTTATCATAGTCAAAAACTGCCATAATAATGCAGTAATTAACATAAAGCTGTGCTAGCCATCTTGGTACTGCTGCATGATTTGCAGGTGAAGATTTTATTTAGTGATTTCTGTTTTGGAAAAAAAGTTTTGTAAAGAAAAAGAAAATAGTGATGTATAAAAAGTTAATACATTTATAAATCTCTTATCTTCCTATTGAGAAAGAATGTAATTTAAATTTATTTTTCTTTAACCATGCTCCCAAAGATTTGGTTTTGTTTGATTTGTTTTTGGGTTTTTTTCCTGGTAAGTAAGATTAGGACTATTTAGTACATGGAATTCTTGTAAGGAAAACAAGGGCGCTACAAGAAGTGGTATTAGTAGACAATCTAGACTTTCAAGTTAATATAAACTCCATATTACTCCACAGTGTGTTACAGGGTATTGCTTTGATGGAAGAAATGGCTTCTGGATGAGAACAGCAAATGAGATCTCATCCAATCATAATAGCTCTCAGGGTCAGTGGGTCATTTAAAATGTCTTCTCCCCCTCTCCCTCCCTCCCCCCCCCATCAAGAGTTTCTTGCGTATCTATAGTGCCATTCACTTCTTTTCCCTAATTTATACCACTAATGGCACCATTTGAGTATAAGCTGTGCCATCCCTTTTTAAGCATAGTCATTATGGAACATTCCCTTACATGTACAGAATATTCTGGTACACTGTAATTCACTAAATTATTTGGAAATTCATTAAAGGTGGTTATATTCAAAAATGTATTAGACAGACTATTAGTAGGAGTAACAAAAGTTGTATTTCACTAATGGAAATTTCGGGATTTGTCACAAGTGGCAACCTGGATACATTAATGCTTCCATGACTGCCAATGGACATATAATCCAATTTCCTGTTCTGCTTTTTGTACTTTATTAAGTCTGTTCATAGTGGTCTGAGGCAATCTCATGTGTGGGTTGTATAATTTCTGTAAAATTGCTCCCAAAGAGCAATGCAGGGTTTTAATACAAAAGATCCATACTTATGGGGCAATTTATATTTAGGAAGGCTCCTAAGCCAGGTACTTTTTACTGCATCTGTGGCAGAGGGGAAGGCAGCCCTTGGATTTTTTAACAGCTATAAGACAGGTTTCTGTAAATCCCTTGTGAAAAAGTCAATCTGTATCTAATCACATTTTTTACCATTAACTTGCATGGGTTCTTCCTTCTTTCTTTTTTGTATTTCAGGTGTTCTGTAGAGAAAAAAGGAAAAATTGGGAGGGGGGGGTGGCATTTGATGGCAGTATGTCCTTAAAGCACGCATTGATTACAATCCTTTCACTCAGACGTGATTTAAAAATAGGAAAACATTAAGTTAGAAGAACATTGACTCAGAAGAAAGAAGGAAACTTTCACCCCAAAAGTGGATTGCATGTGCACATGTGTATAAAAGGACTGTGAAGACTCTTCTGTTAGCTAACCATGTAGCTGAAAGGGAATCCCCATTATGAAGGGGAAAAGTTGTGCTCCTCCAACTGAGGTCTCTTTGCCTACATCATTGCTGTGATGAATCAGTGTCCATGCATATTGTTATGATGCCCTTAATTTATGAATTTTATCCTTTTGATCTCTTCAGAGTAATCTGTAATGTCTAATCTGTAACTTCTATAGCCTATTCAGGTTATCAAAATTGTGATACTGGTCAACACTGGGACATTCTCAAGAGCAAGTTATACTTGGTTGAGATGGTTTAGTCAGGGATGATCTTGCACACTTAAGTTGTTCAGGGTAACAGTCTAAGTCTTATATTTATTAACAGTTAAATGGCAAAGTACGGAATGCTTTGAGCCAAAGTATGGTAGAAACTTGGTTGTTAAGAACTGTGACAAGCAGCTTTTAAGAGTCCTACTCAAGTCGTTATAAATGGTAGGACAATTAAATAAAACAGGATTATCCAACTATTGGCCTTGGGGCTGCATACAGCCAAACAGAAGTTAATTTGCAGCCCCTGGGTTCCCACCTGGTCACCATTCCTCCCTTCTATCACTCCAGCTGCAGCAATAGCCAGGGATATCCATCCTGTAGTTCCCAGGTTCTTCCCCTGTCCTAGGGGGCAAGGTGATGCAGCATGGCCCAGGGGTCTTGCATGATGTGGTATAACAGGGGAACCCTTGGCTGGGGAGATAAGGATGAGGCTGGGGTACCTGCATGACATGTGGCCCAGGGGGCCCATGACTTGTGCTTGTGTGGCCTCCAGGGTATATGGCCACCAGGGTGTGATGTCCCTAGCCATTTAGGGACTGACATTACGCATAAACCAGTTTAAGTGGTCAGAAATTGGTTTAAACCTGTAACAGAACAGACATTCAGTGCATATAAACCAGTTTCAAATGTCTGAAATCAGTTTGAGATAAACCTGGTTGAATGTAGTATCAGACTTAATTGATTTGGCTCAAACCAGTTTATGCAATGTCTGTCCCAGACTCCTTGCTGGTTTAAGATAAACTAGAGACCCCCAGCATCCCAGCATGCTCTGGGCTGGGCAGGGCTCTCTGCTTCAGAGCAGAGCTGACCCTGCCCCTCTGCTCTCTAGCCAGAGCAGGGACCAACCCTAGCAGAGACACTGGCCGGTATGGCTCCATTAAGGTAAAGTGGGCAGGGAGGGGGTTAATCCTTCCCTCCTTCCCCTCTTCCTCCACTGCAGCCAGGGGCAGCAGAGGGGAGGGGCAGCAGTGGTGGCTCCTGCATCTGGCATAACCCAGCTGCAGGGTGGAGAGGAGGGAGGAATTAATCCTTCTCTCTGCCCCCTTCACCTTAATGGGCTCATGCTGGGGAGGATTCTTCCCCCTCCTGCTCCTCCCAGGGTGGGCAGGGAGAAACAATGAGGCACTGAATGGGGCCTCTTCCTCCTCCTCCCCTTCCCCTTGCCCCACCACCGCAGGGCTGGGGGGGAGGGGGAAAATTCTCCATGCAATGCTGCTTGGCCCTGGGTGGGGACAGGGGGAGGCTCTGTTCCATGCTTGGGGGAACTCTTCCCCCTTCTCCTCCTCCCAGAGGGGCAGCCCCAAGCATGGAGCTCAGCTGGGCATGGTGTGGGTGGGGCATGTAGGGGACTCCCCCCATGGCTGCAGCCCTGAACAGGGAGCTCAGCTGGGCACGGTGGGGGTGGGGGTATAGGGGACTCCCCCCATGGCTGCACACATTCCCCCCAGGGGTGTGTTCCTCACCCCCAGTGCAGCGCTAACTGCCTCTATCCCCAGGGGAGCCTCTATCCCCAGTGTGGAGCTGAAGGCATGGCACAGAGCTACAGGGATAGAGGCAGCCAGCACTGTGCTGGGGATGAGGAGTGCTGCCTGCCCAACTGCTTCTATCCCTGCAGCTCCGTGCCATGCCTGCAGCTCACTCTGATGGAGAATCCCTTCACAGTGCTTTGCAGGGAAGCAGGGGTGGGGCTTGCTCCAGTCCCAGCAGAGTGCAAGCATGAGACTGCACAGTGGGGAGTGGGGGAAGCACCTGGCTCCAGTGCTGGAGCTGCAATCTCAGGCTCAGAGCCCCAGTGGGGGATAAGGCAGGCTCTGCTCTCTCCCCCAGCACAACACTGCCTGGAGCCCTTGCACCAGGCATGAGCACCCAGACCTCCCTGCCTGCTGCTTCTGCCAGGCAGTGGGGTCTGCAGCCATGGGGGGAGTCCCCTAGACCCCCCACCCTGCCCATCTGAGCTCCCAGTGTCAGGCAAGCAGCCCTGTGTGCCCATTTTGCTCCCAGCTGTCAGGGAGCCACTGGGGCCCGGTCACACCTCCCTCCTCAGCTCAGCTTCCCTGTGGAAGGGAAGGGAGGGCTGCTGTAGCGCCCCCGGGCTTCTGGCTTAAGCCACTGCAGGCATGTGCCAAACGTCTATCCATTTGTAAACTGGTTCACTCTCTGCAGGTTAGACTAACCTGCAAAGACTGAATCAGTTCAGGTTTAGGCTTTTTGAATGTCTGTCTCTAGCCTTAAAAGTTGTACACCTCTGAGGTAAAAGATTTTAGAAATGGGCAGAAAGGGCAACTTCACCTTTGCAATAGTTCTGTGAGTCTGGCAAGCAAAACCAGCCATGCATTGAACACCTGGATGCTGATACAAGTTTGCCAGGTTGTAGAGTGGCTGTTAAGACAATTTGATTATGCCTGTATTTCTCTGGGGGTAGAGCTTGTATTGACAGTCAGCATCAGAGCCAGAAGTTGCATTTTCTACCTTTAGCTTTTTCTTTCTTCTCCCTTTTTTTGTATGCTCAGGACTCAAACAACAAGGACAGCTCAAAACCATCTAAATTCACTTTTGTTCTTTCTCCCCAAGAATGGGAGCTAATATTAGTTTTATTGTTTTATTACCACCTAAAAATGATACTATCACACGGAGGGGGGGGGAGTGTTCCACATAAGATTGTTCAACTAAAAGAAACAGAGTTATGGAAGTTATTAAAAAGAAAACTGTAGTGAATGGTTTATGTTTCAAATGCTTTAATAGTTGTTTTCTTCATTTCTTTGCCTTTAATAAAAGATAAGAGATTTCTAACGGCAGTTGTTATGAGACTAGTAACCCAGCAATAACATGACATAAATGAGGGACCACGCTTAACTGCTTAATATTGTAACAAATAAAGCAAGGTATATCAGCATCTTATACCTCATTGGATTCAAAAAATCTCCTTATCACCACAGCAATCTTCTAATACTGTGTATTTGCAAAGGACTTTCGCCACCTAGACTGAACATCTTTTCCTATGTAAACTTTTTTTGCAACAGAGAAATGTAAAGACCCTTTGTCTCTGATCAAGCTTTAAAGATAGCCATTAAATAAGCAGTAATACTGTAAAGCAAGAGTGAAAAAAGAAAACCATCCTGTTTCGAAAGAGGAATGGGGTATAAATGTACAATTTTGAAAGCCAGATATAAGAAAAGCTTGATCACTTATCTCCTCTTTTTAAGCATAATGGAGGCTTTAGTAGATTTAATCTTCATTATGGACTGTCAGGTTCAACAGATGCAGTTTGAAAGACTGAACCTCTCTAAAATCAACATGCATGAGGTGTCCTGTTATTGAACTCTCCTGATGAATGCTGTCTAAGTATAAAGAAAAAATATTACTAATCATTACAAGCTAAAGCTCTCAACCACATCAGTACCATCTTTTCTATGTTTGACCTCTCTTCTCAGTGGCATAACTAGGCAGGGTGACAGGACAACTGCCCTAGGTGCCCATGGGGATGGGGGATGAAAAAAAAAGAGCTTATGCCACAGCTGTGTAATTGCAATTATGGCAGCAGTGATAACAGGGAGTCTCCACTGGCCCGAAGTGCAGCATCTTCCCTGGGTCCCTGACTCTGTTCTTATGCTGCTGCCTCCCCTATAAATAAATGCCAGGATTGCTGGTTACTGCTATTGTGAACACTCTATGAACTGATCTGTAATAAGGATATTGCAGACCACATTGATGCCACTTGCTTTTGAGGTTTAAAACATAGTTGTTATAGTTGTTATAACAATTTGTTTAAGACTGCTACTGCAGTTCTTATTAGTTCAGGGGTGGGCAAAATATGGTCTGTGGGCCTGATCCAGCCCATGGTTGGGTGCCTATCAGTAAAACGTATCCAGCCCATGGCTGCCCCCACAGTGCCCTGCATAGAGCTGTGCCCTGCCCATTTCCACCTAGGGCAGCCCTATAAACAGCCCCAGCCAGCATGCACAGCCTCCTAGCAGGGCTGCTCCCAGGGCTGTCTGGCTACTACTTGGCTCCCCCTGCCCCCCTCCTGCCTTCAGCAGCTCCTCTTCCTCCTGCCCCTGCTGTGCTGCTCGAGGCAGCAGGTAATGCAAAGAAGGGCAGTGGGCATGGGGACATATGTTGGGCACCACAGACCCAACCAGGCAGTGGGGGAAACTGCAGCCAGGCATGCTTAGGGCTCCAGCTCCTGGCCACCTTCTACCTACTCAGCTTCACACAGGTGGCTGCTCATCACACTGGGCAGGCAGAGTGGATGGAAAGCAACTGGGAGCTGGAGTTGGAGCCCTGCATGCTGAGGCAGAAGCCACCTAGCTGCAACTTCCCTCTTGCCTGGTTGGGCCTGTCGTGCTCATACTCCTGGGCATCTGCTGCTGGCATGCTTCCCCATGGCTTCCCTACATTACCTGTTGCCCAGAATGGCACAGCAGGGGCAGTTGGAGCCATTGGAGGTGAAAGAAGCGAAGCACTACTCAGGCTGCTGTGGTAGCAGCCCCACCAAGAAGCTGTGCTCGCTGGCCAGGGCTGGGACTGGGACAGTGTTGTCTGGCTAGTACAGGGTGAATGTGGGTGTGCCAAGAGTAATCATGGCCACCACCACACATAAAAGGTGGAGCTAGAAATCAAGCTGTTGCCCTCAGGGCACTGAAGTGAAGGAAAGCGGTTGCTGTGGAGCTGACTGAGCAAAAAGGACACTGCAGGCAAGGCCAACACCGTTGAGACAAGGGATACTTACCCCAGGGGGCGGTGGCCCCTGGGCAGCTGGCTGGATCCCAGGGAGGTTGGAAATGTGGCCCTCAGAGACCGAGCTCCAGGAAACAACTGGCTCTTGAATGAAGGAGCAGAGAGACAGCCGCAATCGGGGAAGGAGCTACAGGGAAAGCTCACTCAAGGCACAGGAGCTGACAGGTGGCTGGCAAGACCCGGGGAAGGCTGAGGAACCAGACTCCAGAGAAGGTTGCCTCAGGCAACCACCTCTCAGTGGGAGCAGCAGAGAGACAGCCACAGCTGGGAATAGAGCTGCAGGGAAGCTGCAATCAACTAAGTGGTGATACAGCTGGTTCCACGTTAATGAGGCAATTGGCGCGGTCAGCTGCACTGTATCCACTTCAATAAAGATAGGCACTTGGTGAAACTAACACCCGGGTGGTCTGGTATTTCTCACCCTCTCCCATCAGGAATTAACATCTAAATCATTTTACCATCTTCTTAATCATGGCGGGCAATTCCTGGGGAGGAGCAGGGACATACAGCTGACCCACACCTACAAAGCGGTGCATTGGCTGGGAAACAGAAGCCGCACAGGGAGCACCAGAAAACCATGGAGTCCATAGACATTCAGACCCCACCACACTGGCAACAGGCCCATAATATTACTCTACAGCTGTTAAAGGGCTAGCAGGCACAATTGAAAGATATAGTCCGAGTACAGGCACAAGAAGCAGAGGCCAGGATCGGACTGTTCGCTCAGCAGCAGGATCTAAGCAAGAAGATTGAAGCCCAACAAGCGTCCCTGGGGAGAGATGGACAAGACTCCCAGTTCCCTAGGATGACACCCCAGGATGATGTGGATGCCTATCTAGAAGCTTTCGGGAGAACGGCCACCACTTGTAAGTGGGACCCGAGCAGCTGGGCAATGTGCATAGGTCCCCTTCTCATTGGCCCTTCACAAGCAGCCTAATGGGCTCTCACATGAACAGAGGAGGCCAGAGACTATGGGAAGGTGAAAGAGGCCATACTCTACCAGCTTGAGACATCCCCAGAGATGTATCAGCAGAAGTTCTGAACCCGGAAAGGGATGGAGGGGCTACACCCATGCCTGCTTGCACAAACTCTGAGAGATCTGGTGGAAGGATGGCTACAGCCAGAGACCAGGTCCATAAGGGAGGAAGTGGACCACATTGTACTGGAACAGTTCCTGACTGATCTAGGGGGCATCTCTCAATGCTGGGTCAGGCAGCATCAGCCAAAGATGGTAGAAGAAGCCTTGCACCTAGCCAAAGACTACGTTGCAGCCGAAGCAGAAGGCAAGGGCCCTAAGAAGAAGCGTTCAGAGGGAACTGGGATGATGCAATGCTTGGAAGGCTCTAGCAAATGAAGAAGAGGAGAGGGGACCCAACTCTGAGGCCAAGAACCCAGAGGCTGGGATGCCAGGGACATAATCTGCTATAGCTGCGGAGAAAAGGGACATGTGTTGCGATTCTGTCCACACAGACCCCAAGCTGAGGTGATGGTAGAGAAGTCCCCATGAAGAGAAAATGGACAGTAGTTTGGGTGACACAAGGGGCCCAGACATCAGAATAAGCCGGTAGTTGAGGTTCAAGTGGGAGACACCATCATCCCTGCAGTCATCAACACTGGCTGCTCCCAGTCCATGATAAGGGTAGACCTAGTACCTGCACAGCTAGGAAGCCCAGAGTTGCCTGTGAGTATGGTCTGCATCCATGGGGCCTCATACACTTACAAGAGTAGACGGCTCTGGCTGTCAGTGATGGGCTGCACAGAAGAGATAGTGGTGGGGTTAGCAGAGACTCTCCCCTGCCCCATGCTCCTGGGAGTTGATTGGCCACACTTGAAGGAAATAGTCTCCCAGGTACTAAGAAGAAGTGGGGGGAATGGCAGAGTGATCCAGAGGCAGTATGCTTTGGAACCCCCAAAGAGGAAGAAGGGGATGACCTAGACCTGGAGCAGATTATTGGCAATGGATGCTTCTGGGAAGAATGAGAACAAGAACCATTGTTCCAGAATATCTGGCAGACCCAGCTGGCCAGGTGAGAGAGAGTGGTGGTAGACCCTGAGAAGGTGAAGCTGAGTCCCCGCTTTGAGGTAAGAATGGGCATCCTGTGGAGGACAAGGAAGAGAGTACAAAAAAAACAGATCCTAGTCCTACAGAAATATTGGGATGACTTGCTTTGGGTAGCCATACCCTTCCAATGGGAGGACACCCGGGGAGGGACAAGACAGAAGTCGGGTTGAAGTGACGGGTCTTCTGGCCAGGCCTCAACAAAATGGTGGAGTGATTTTGTGCTGAATGTCCTGAGTGTCAAAGAACAGAGGGGCTAAGCCTGGCCAAGTCCCCACTGATACCACTGCCATTGGGTGGGTAACCATTTGATAGGATAGCCATGGACATGGCAGGACTTTTCCCCTACAGCTGGACAGGCTGCCAGTTCATCCTGGTAATCATCGATTATGCCACCCAGTTTCCCGAAGCTATATCCCTACATTCAGTGACCGCCCACACAATAGCTAATGCCCTCATGAGATGGATCGCGTGGGTTGGAATCCCTCAGGAAATTGTCACTAACCAAGGCAAAAACTTCATGTCCAAAATCCTGAAGGGGATGTGTAACATGCTGAAAATCAAACAACTCAGGACCTCCGTCTATCATCCCCAAACAGGTGGACTGGTAGAGAGCGTCAATCAGACACTAAAAGGGATGATATGGGCCTGCATATGAGGTGACCCTTGGGGGTGGGATGCAATGACCACTCCCCACTTCTGTTCTCAATCAGGGAATCCCCCAAGCATCCACCGGTTATGCCCCGTTTAAGTTGTTTTTTGGTCATGACCCAAGGGAACTCCTGGATGTGATCCACGAGGGTGGGAAACCAGGCCTGAGGGGACAACACCACCACAGGCCATGACCAACTTTCAGGACAGATTAAAGAAGGCCCTGACGACAGCTCAAGAGAATCTGGGACAGAGGCAAAAGAGACCGAAACAGCACTATGACACACATACCGTGGAAAGGGAGCTGAAGGCAGGAGACTGGGTGCTAGTGCTATTACCTGATAGTCCACACAAGTTATTAGCTCAAGGGCATGGTCTGTTTCAAGTAACTAGGCATACGGGGCCTATCAACTATGAGGTGCTTTGGACGGAGCCCACAAGGAGAAAACAAATCTATCACGTTAACTTATTGAAGAAGTGGTGTCAAAGGGAGGGGTGGATGATACAGGATCCAACTGAATGTGAAGAACTAGAAGGGGATAGGGAATCTTGGAGGTTAACCTGAGATAGATGACCAACTTGACCTCAAACAGCAAATACTTTGGGAGCCTTAATAACTGAATATCATGATGTGTTGTGTGAGATCCTGGGGGAAGCCCGGGGAGTAGTATATCATATCCAGACCCCAACTGGACAGATCATACACAATCATTGAAGGAAATTACCCTGGCACCTGTGGCATACGATCAAGCAGGAGGTTGATGTGATGAAGAAGTTGGGCATCACTGAGGAATATAAGAGCCCCTGGAGAAGCCCGGTGGTGGTGGTCCTGAAGGCAGATGGCTCCATAAGGTTGTGCATCGATCATCACAAGGTAAACAAAATAGCAACATTCAATGCCTTTCCGATGCCCCAGGTAGAGGATATGCTGGAAAAGGTAGGCCAAGCCAAATACATCTCAACCTTGAATCTCACAAAGGGCTATTGACAGATCCTGATGGCACTGACCAACAAGGAAAAAACTGCCTTTGGAACCCCATGGGGCTTATTTCAATTCAGAAGGATGCCATTTGGACTTCATGGGGCGGCAGCCTTGTTCCAGCATCTGATGGACCAACTGTTAGCACCCCATCAAGAATATGCAGCCATGTATGTTGACATCATCGTCTTCTCCAGCGACTGGGAAACGCACTGCCACCACCTACAGGAGATCCTCAATGACCTCCAATGGGCCAGGCTGACCACGAATCCCCAGAAGTGCGCACTGGGAAAAAGAGAGACCAAGTTCCTCAGCTTCATGGTCGGACAGGAAAAAATAAAGCCCATAGCTGACAAAGTGGCAGTCATACGATGACACCCCTTGCCTCAAACAGCCAGCTACAGTCTTTCCTGGGTTTCGCCAATTACTACAGGCACTTTATCAAGGATTTTTCTAAGAAGGCGGCACCCCTGATAGAGATGACCAGAGGATGGAGGAACCAGATCCAATGCAACTCATCCTAGCCTTCAAACAAGTTAAGGCAGTCCTATGCCAGCACCCAGTGCTTTATACCTCAGATTTTGAAAAGATGGCTTGTTTGTTTTTTACAAATGGATGCCTCTGGCACTGCATTAGAAGTTATCCTCTTCCAAGAAGAGGGGGGAGAAGAGAGACCAATAGCCTTTGCTAGCACAAAACTGACACCCACAGAAACCCGATATTCCACAATTGAGAGAGAATGCCTGGCTATCCAGTGTGGGGTGGAACTCTTTCGTTATTACTTACTAGGCTGGAGCTTTGTATGAATCACAAACCATGTACCCCTACGCTGGCTATAAACAGCCAAGCTAGATAACGCTAGGCTAATAAGATGGTCTCTCGCTTTACAATCCTTTTATGTTACAGTGAAGCACCAGTTGGGAAAGAAGAGTGGGAATGCTGACTTTCTGTCACGCACCAAAGACACAACAGATACCAGTGAAAGGGTGAAGGGTCTGACCGACTGTGCTGAGGATTACGAAGACTTGGCAACTTTAAGTTTATTTGAACAAAAGGGGGGAAGTGTGTAACAGGGGCTCAGGCAGAACCCCTGTTACTCGGGAAACCCAGGGCACAAGTGATTAAGAGAACTAAAACACAGTGGTGGGGGGATTAGCACACTGGGCAAGGATTAGGGTAATCATGGCCCATAAAAGGTGGGGCTAGAAATCAAGCAGTTGCCCTTGGGGCACTGGAGTGAAGGAGAGCAGTTCCTGTGGAGCTGACAGAGCAAGAAGGATGCTACGAGCAAGGCCAGCAAGTTGGACGTTGGACCGATGAGACAGCGGATACTTACCCCAGGGGGTAGTGGCCAGTGGTCAGGTGGCAGGATCCCAGGGAGGTTGGGAATGTGGCCCTCGGAGACCGAGCTCCAGGAAACAACCGGCTTTTGAACAAAGTGGCAGAGAGACAGCCGTGATTGGGAAAGGAGCTACAGGAAAAGCTCACTCAGGGCACAGGAGCTGAGAGGTGGCTGGCAAGACCGCGGGAAGGCTGGGGAACCAGACCCCAGAGAAGGATCCCCAGAGGCAACTACCTCTCAGTGGGAGTGCCAGAGAGGCAGCCACGGCTGGGAGCAAAGCAGCAGGGAAGCTGCAATCAACTAAGTGGTGATGTAGCTGCTTCCGCGTTAATGAGGCAATTAGCGTGGTCAGATGCATTGTCCCCACTTCAATAAAGATAGGCACTTGGTGACTCTAACACTTGGGTGGCCTGGTGTTTCTCACCCTCTCCCCTCTGGAATTAACATCTAAATCTTTTTATCACATTCTTAATCATGGCAGGCAAGTCCTGGGGAAGAGAGGGGACATACAGGTGATCCACACCTACACTCACTTAAATCCATTCAGTGCCCCTCTAGTCGAAATAATTGCTCACCCCTGTATTAGTTACTGAGCTGATTGTCAGCACCCATCTAGGGGCAGCTCCTGGCCAGGTGGAGACTGGGCTGCCCCCAGCCAGTGACAACAATATTGTCAGCATGCAGTTTGGAGACCTCTGCTGGCCACAGTTGATTCTGACAATCAACTGATTGTGAGGCATCAGCCCCAGAGGGCCCTGGTGTATGGGCATGCCACACGTTCGATTTAAGGCACCATACAAACTAGCTATAAAAATGTTCTACGTTATATGTGGAACAGTTATATGGCTGGTTTGCCATTTTATGGCACCTTAAATTGTATACACCTGTAGCACCCCTACCGTTTATGCCATGAGTAGCATGTAAATTGTGGCATAAATGCAACATGAAAAGGGACCCTGAAACATCTGGGGCTGGTTGCTGTTAGAAACAGGATATTGGGCTAGACAGGTGAATTATGAGTCTGTTCTTCCAAGCAACTACACCCCTTTCAGATGCCCTATGAATTATGATTTTAATCTGTTTGTAATGCATCTGTTGTAAAGGCTTGATTTTTTTCCCTCTGCAGGTCAAACATTAAATTTGGTTTTTCTGGTTATTATAGAAGTTTTCTTGATTTGTGAGAGTCTGAAACCTAAAATTTAATGAAGACTTTGCTTTAAGCATAAGGAAAAGGCATGGTGTATTGCTGATATATGCTGCAGGGTATTCAGTAAGCATTATTCTGAGGCTCTGTTCATGACTGCTTTTACTTGTACATTAATACAGGATCTAAAGGCATTTTATGAATGTCATTCAACCTTACAATAGCCCTGTGAAGAAGGTGGCATTGCACGCATTTTACACATAAGTACAGAGAGACACAGCAAGTCAGACTCACCCTTGCAAAAAGCTTTGGGGATTTCAAAGCGGATTTCCTTATTCTCATTTGAACATTCTATACAAGGGTCAGTGATAATCTGCAGCATAGATAAAGGTGTAATGAAATCATGGGGCAGAGCTTATAGATTCATAGATGTTAGGGTCGGAAGGGACCTCAATAGATCATCGAGTCCGACCCCCTGCATAAGCAGGAAAGAGTGCTGGGTCTAGATGACCCCAGCTAGATGCTCATCTAACCTTCTCTTGAAGACCCCCAGGGTAGGGGAGAGCACCACCTCCCTTGGGAGCCCGTTCCAGACCTTGGCCACTCGAACTGTGAAGAAGTTCCTCCTAATGTCCAATCTAAATCTGCTTTCTGCTAGCTTGTGGCCATTATTTCTTGTAACCACCGGGGGCGCCTTGGTGAATAAAACCTCACCAATTCCCTTCTGTGCCCCTGTGATGAACTTATAGGCAGCCACAAGGTCGCCTCTCAACCTTCTCTTGCGGAGGCTGAAAAGGTCCAGGTTCTCTAGTCTCTCCTCACAGGACTTGGTCTGCAAGCCCTTAACCATACAAGTGGCCCTTCTCTGGACTCTCTCCAGGTTATCCGCATCCCTCTTGAAGTGCGGCGCCCAAAATTGCACGCAGTACTCCAACTGAGGTCTAACCAGCGCCCGATAGAGGGGAAGTATCACCTCCTTGGACCTATTCGTCATGCATCTGCTGATGCACGATAAAGTGCCATTGGCTTTTCCGATGGCTTCGTCACACTGCCGACTCATGTTCATCCTGGAGTCCACTAGGACTCCAAGATCCCTTTCCACTTCCGTGCCACCCAGCAGGTCACTTCCTAGGCAATAGGTATGCCTCCCTAGGTGCAGCACTTTGCATTTCTCCTTGTTGAACTGCATTCTGTTGTTTTCTGCCCACTTGTCCAACCTGTCCAGGTCTGCCTGCAGCTGTTCCCTGCCCTCCGGCGTGTCCACTTCTCCCCATAGCTTTGTGTCATCCGCAAACTTGGACAGAGTACACTTCACTCCCTCGTCCAAGTCGCTGATAAAGACATTAAAGAGTATCGGTCCAAGGACCGAGCCCTGCGGGACCCCACTGCCCTCACCCTTCCAGGTTGAAACCGACCCATCCACCACGACTCTCTGCCTCATACCTGGAGCATTGTATGTGGTTGTTCCACAGGTATGGCCTGTGGAAAATATTTGAAAGGGAGCTGCTTGGCAGCCCACAGTAATCACTTAAACCTGTTTCTGTGACTTTAAGGACAATCAGTCTCTCCTTGCACATGCAGGTATCAGGCTACACTGGGATCACATTATTTTAAAAGCTTCTATCATAGATTTACATGCATGCTATCACCTGAGTTAATCAATAACAAGGATTGTTAGAGTGAGAGTTGACTAGCTATTTACACATTACAACAGTTAGAGATGGTTAGAGCAACTGGATATGCTAGTCATTTATTTAGCCAAAATTGCACACGCTTAAGAGAATGTGGAAAAAGAAAAAATGAGAGAGAGATTGAAAAATAAAATAACTGTATTTGCATCTCTCTTTGGCATTTCATTTGTATATGACGCAAGGCTGGTGCATCCAGTGTGTGTGTGTGTGTGTGTGTGTGTGTGTGTGTGTGTGTGTGTGTATATATATATATATATATATATATATATATATATATATCACTCCTTTATAAGAGCTGGTGTGCAGAAAATGATATCCCACCCCAAGGAGAATAGGTATTTAGCTAGAAAGCCATGAACTAGATGAGTTGCTCCCCCTATACAATGAAGTTTGCTTCAACACAATGCTCCAGGTGGTTTTAATTTCAAACTGAATTTCTAATCTTCTTTTCCAGACTCTCAGAGCAAAAGAGAAGATTCTTATGGTTTTATCGTTCCTATTGCAATAATGAAAATTGCTCCCTTCCTTTGGTCTTGGGCAGTGCACCCAGCTGGGATCGAAAGGCCATCTTGGAAATGTATGCAGTGTTAAAGAATTGGAGATTTTCTAACCCTTTGAAGGCACTCGGGCTTCTGACTTTCAGGTAAGTGAAAATTAAGGAAGTCAGAGAATAATAATAAATAGAAGGAAAGCCTGCTGATTAATTCAGCACTTCGATGTGTGCAGCATAATACCAAGATTTGGTTCATTGACTGTCTGCTTTCAGCTATGCTTCTGTGTCAAAGTAAAGACGTAATTGGAACTCTTCTGCTGACCTTGAGCTGAATATGCCAGCCCTGCCTTCTTGGCTGAGAAGGTTAACTATTTTTCAGGATAATGAAAAGTGTATTTCATTCTATATAACAGATTCAGTCAGTTTCTAGTAACAGGTGATTAGTCAAATACTTAACACTTATATAGCATATCTTCAAATTGCTGTGCAGAAACAAAATAACAGACATGAGACTGAACTATGCTCCCAGGTCAAGTTACCATATAAAACTACATCTGGACCTAACCTCTGTCACTGGCCCTTTCTTCTAAAACAGAATGAGCCACAACTTTGGTTTCAAACACCTCAGATTTTAGAGAAATTCAGATCTGATACCTAATATTGCAAGTTCATTTCATTCAATGGGATGTGGGTGCCTTTATGCCTATTAAAATTTTCCCTATTACTTGGGATATATTTTACTTGTGATCTCATCTTCAGAAAAAATAACTTGTGGCAGAAAGTGCATTTCCCCTGATATCTTAGGGCTGGGGATAGAAGCAGAAATGGGTTCATTGGAATCTACATGTGAAAATGCCAAATCACTGAATAAAACAGTTGTGCAAATGATGTCCTGGTAAACCTTCGCTTGCCTAGGCATAGAGTTTTTTCTGTTTAAATCTGCCAATCCTGCTTTGCAAACCAATTGATATATACCACACATTTGAGTAAAAAAGGGAATGCTTTTTCAAGAGGCCAACTAATCCCTTTGTCCAGTGAGAACCTTGAGCGATAACTGCCCAGTTCTGTGATGGGAGCCTGTCGCAGGGCACGTCAGTGCCTGGCTCCTAAGGAGTGAAAACTGCCTGGGAGAGAGCCCTGGCCGAACATAAGGGGGACAGCTGCAGGTTGCTGGGGCAACTAATGGGAGTCAGCTGGCCAGAAGGGGGCAGGGCCTGGCCCTTATAAAAGCCCAGGGCTGAGGCCAGGCTGGCAGTTCTCTGCCAGCAGCCGGAGAGGCAGGAGCTCACTCAGCCAAGCTATGGGGAGAAGTCTGAGGGGCAAGTACAGCTCATGGTAGCCCTGAGAGGATTGGGCACTAAAGGTTTAGCCAAGGGGCTTTATGTTTGTGTTACAGCCAGGAGGCTTGTGTTTGTTTGGCTCTGTTATTACACCCGGAGGCTTGGGTGAGGCTGTAGGGGTTGGAGGAGGCCTCAATCACAGGGACCCCAGAGAGTGTGGGGTGCCCTAGCGCCAAGAGGGCGCATTATTTGAATAGCGCCAGGGAAGGCTCAGCTCGCATGCCAGTGCGTGAGCGACTGGTGGCGAGGAGCATGGCCAGTGGGTCGCGGGCGCAACCGGTGGGTTGCAGACGGGGGGACTGAGACCCTGGATTGCATGCAGGGTATATGGACCCCAGCCCCAGAGAGGGGCGATTGAGCCCAAGTTGGGGCATAGGACTTATAGGGACCAGCAGCAGTGTGCGGGGACCCCGGCGCCCAGGAGGGTGCAGCATACGGGGTGTATAGACCCAGCCCTAGGGAGGGGCATTTCTGAAGCCCCAGCGTGGGCAGGGCGAGCTCCCAGGACAGGGGCCATTTTGTGAGCCCAAGCAGGGGCATAGGACTTATAGGGACCGGCAGCAGTGTGCGGGGACCCCGGCGCCCAGGAGGGCGCAGCATACAGTGTGTATAGACCGAGCCCTAGGGAGGGGCATTTCTGAAGCCCCAGTGTGGGCAGGGCAAGCTCCCAGGCCGGGGGCCATTTTGTGAGCCCAAGCGGGGCACAGCCAGACGCCAGTGAGGGCGCAGTTTATAGGGGCATAGACCCCGGCCCCAGAGAGGGGCGATTGAGCCCAAGTGTGGGCATAGGGAGCCCAAGTGTGGGCATAGGGAGCCCAGCTGGCCAAAAAGGGGGCAGCATAGTGAGTCTCCGAAAGGGGGCAGAAGAGAGATGACAGCACTTACATCTGCGAGGCTTGGGCTGCGGTATTAGGGGAGGTTGGAGCCGCAGAGCGCCACCCCCCCGGCATCGGGGCATTATAATGGGCAGCCTCCTGCTAATTAATTAATTAACATCAAGACGTGGCGGGCGGTTGCCGCAGGAACAGGTGAGCGGGCCACAACTTGGCTCGGAAGCGATGCCTCTTACAGAGCCCTTGCTGCTACTCATCAGGCAAAGGCACAAGGTTCCAGGTCCTCCTACCCCTCTTGCGTAGGGTCAGGACCCTTATCCCGCAAGGCCCCTGTTGTCTCCCCTTCCAAGGGTTCACTCCCCTGCTGAAGACCCTCTCCCTTACAACTCACAACTCCTATCATCACAGGGCTGTCTCTGGACCCACTGGGGTGGCCTTCCACTGCTTGGGCTCTCTCTCTCACTGTGCAGCAGTCCACTGCAGCCCCCTCCTTCTGCCCGGATAGGTTGGAGGGCCTGGCCACCTTGTGCTGCACCGGGGCTCAATCAGCTCTTGGACCCTATGGCCTGACGTGGCCTGCATCAGTTACCTGGTCATGTGCCAGGGAATGGGGCTCGAGCCACCCAAAGCGGCTCCCAGAGCCCTGATCTGCTCCTGGATCTTCCACGCAGTGACTTCTGCACTGTGCCCTTTGGCCGCTTGCCAAGAGTTATGGACCAGAGCTGCCCCGAGCAGCTCCCAGGGTCTGAGCTGCATGCAGCGATCTCTGCACCATGCCCCAGCTGCCTGCCAGAGGTTGAAGACCCAAGCTGCCTCAAACAGCTCCCAGGGTCTGAGCTCCATGCAGCGATCTCTGCATTGCACCCTGGCTGCCTGCCAGGGAATGCAGACCTGGACTGCCTCAAGCAGCCTCTAGGTCTATGCCCTGTGCACTGACCACACCAATGTGGCTGTGATGTCAGTCCCGGTGAGGGGAGTCTTCAGGGATATTCTGGGTGCTGCTTCACCCACTGGGCAGCTTTTCCCCAGCTCTTGGCCCCTTCTTCCTTCTCCACTCCCCCAGTGGGTCTGCTGCATGCTGAGCATGCAGTTTCTTTTACTCACTTCGGAGGTTCTGCCCCCAAAGTCTTGCCAGACCTGCAGAATGCAGGCTTCAATCAAGTCCAGGAGGCTCTTTGCCCCTCCCCACCCTGTGTAGGGGGCAGGGTGGGGCCAGCCTCACCCAACCCTTACCTGATTGGTGGGCAGTAGGGCTGTGCGAAGTTTTGGTCACTGATTCAATTCAGCGGAGATTTGGCCCAATTCAGCAACCAAATCTCTGAATCTGAATCAAATCAGAAGCCTCCGATTTGATTCGGAGAGATTTGATGATTCAGACTTAGATACAGCATTGTATGTTTTTTCAACATAGCTTAGGTACCAGGTGGCACATGAACACTGAGATGGTGGGACAGATGGAGCATCCCACAGGAGCGTGGGGGGGGGGGGGCCCAAGCATGCTTGGTGGCCTACGCAAAAGTGGACCAGAAGGACTTCTGGTCCACTTCCAGGTCCACCACAGAGTGCGCAGGGGACACCCCCCCCCCCCCCCAATCCCCGGCTTGGCAACTGGTGCCTCCTGGGTCAGGGGGGCACCCAGGGTACCCCCACAGCTAATTGCCAAGCAGGAATGGCACGGGGGTTCTGCCGCAGAGCACGCAGGAGGGCTCCCCCTGCACTCCTGCGGGACACTGGATCCGCCCCACCATCTCGGTGTTTACAAGCCACATCTGGTACCTTGATGTATGTAGAAAAAACATATAAAGCTGTGTCTATGGCCGAATCGCTGATTCTCTGAATCAGAATTGAATCTGCAGATTCAGATTTGGCCAAATTGAAGTTGTGACAGTGATCCAAATCAACTAATCAAATCACTGTCCCCTGAACTGGGCCAAATCTGAATCGAATACAGCCAGCTTTGTGCACCCCTAATGGATGGGCTCCACCAATCAAAACAAAGATTCCCCAAGCCCGTTTGAGCTGGGCTAAGTTGGTAAGTCTGCCACACTATAAGATAAAGCTACGATATACCATGTTTGGATTTTCTAATTTAAGGGCTTCTTTATAAAGTCTTCTTTCAGGCTTTGTGCTCTGATTAATCTGATCTGGTTTGGCTGGATACGTTACTTACTTTTCTTTGCTGATCAAGCTAGTTGTCACATCTGCAAAGGTTCACTTTGTGGCCACTCAGGCAGGCTTTTGGGGCCTTCTGCTTTACCCACACTTTTTAGCTTGGCATAGGTCCCTTGAAAATGATCAAGGTTGGCAACAAGTAATTATACATTTCCACCTTGCCATGTTCAGTCAACAAAAACATATTATCATTTCATAGGATTCTAACTAGATGTATGTAAGTCAATTCTTCTTATCAAAAGATAAAAATTAATTTGTTACAGCTGTTACCTCTATTATTGCAAAAAGCCATTATGTGCACCTGGCCTCGCCCAATACTAGTGGCTTTGACCAACAGACTTTATCTACTTTCCCATGCCACTGCTTGCAGCAACATGGGAGCTTAAGCACATACTGTCATAATTTAGTCTGCATTTGTCATTGTGGTGTTTCAGTTATTGACCATGTCTGAGGCCACTGCCACATGTGGGCAGCTCAGTTGGCTGAAGCAGAAAAGTAGAAGTCTGTCTTTCTTTTTTCTCCCTTTAATTGTTCTATCCTTCAACTATCCCAACCACTTTTTTATGGCTATTTAAGTGCAACTAGGAATCTGACCTTAGAAATGTGAGGGCTACATTTATCTTAATATTAATTTTAAAAGGTGTGTTTCAAAGACATCTATCCCCTGTGAATGAGCTAACAGGGAGTAGGCTTCCAACTGGCTAGAATGGATATATTTTTAAACCATTAAATAATTTTCATCACTTGTGTGCTTGTGTTGCTAACTTAGCTTTGCATTGTCACTATGACCTTCAATTAGTTTAGACTATATGGGCTTTGGCTAAGCTGTTTAGGAAGGCTTGTTCAGCTTGGGTCTGAATTATGTTTGGCTCTCACAGCTTTTACTCCTCTGTTCCTGATTTCTGTGAGCAACAAAATGTTGCCCTAATTGTTCATTTCAAGAGTTAAAGTTTCAACAGGATGCTGTGCTTAAAGAAAGTTTGACAAAGAACTAAAGCAAAGGTGGGCAAAGTACAGCCCACAAGCCAGATTTGGCCCACCAAGTAATTCCATCTGGCCTGCGGTGGGTTCCTCAGTCCCACCCAGCCAAGGCGTAGGGGGCAACCTGGGCCGTGGTGCATGTGGCTAGATGATGCTTGCACCATCCCTGGGTGCAAAGGGGATGCCTGGCATGAAGTACAGCTATCCCTATCCCTGTGTGTAGCTCTCTCAGGTACACCAGGACCTGGGTAGCACAGTGGTGAGGCAGGGCAAAGGCAGTACGGAGCGTGAATTCAGCTTCCTAGAAGACCCCACAGCAGTAACTCCTTCCAGCTTCCTGCCACTGCTAGTCTCTCCTGCCACCACCACTAGACCCAGTTTTGTTGCCCAGGCACCCTAGTCCATCTGACCCCTGTGGACAGGGTCCACTCAGGTAGATGAGAAGGGGCTGTGGGTCGGCCATGGGAGGGAGGAACTGGGGCCAGGACCAGGATTATGGGGCAGTGACAATGTGGGGTTTGGGCCCAAGGCAGAGCCACAATCCACTCCCCATACTTCCCTACGATGGGCTGCACATCCTTGCATGGACTGGCCATTGCCCATAGAACCAGTGCCTATCGTAGAAATGTGGCGAGTGGATCATGGCTTGGACCTGCACTGTCACTACCCCATGATCCTGGCCCTGGCCCTAGTCCTGGCCCCACCCATGCCACTCCCCATCCATCTCTGGCCCCTTCCCATCCACCCAGCCAGGTGCACCTTGCCCACAGGGGTTCCAGGTCAACCTCCATAGAGACCCTGCCTCCTTCTCCATGGGGCACCATGGACCATGAGTGTGGGGTGGACAGTCCTGGGGCCAGATAGCATAAATTGGCATCTCCCTGCCCTCCTCTCCCCCCTTGCCCTGCATGCCAGGCAATGTAAACAGCTGTGACTGGGGACTGAGGATGGGTCAGCAAACCTCCTCACCCAGCCCTTAACAGCTCTCCAAAGCTCCTTAAGTGGCCCTGCAGCCCAAATAATTTCCCACCCCTGATCTAAAGGAAATTCTTTTTTCTTAGCCTGAGTGCAACTGTGTAATCCACTAAGAAATGCTTTCCATTTAATTAAATGAGGATCAAGGGTGCCTATACACATGCAGAGAGGGTGCTCCAAAGCTCTGTAATTACAGTGCATCAGAGCAGACTGGATTAATCGAGTCTTCTGGCACTCCAGCAGACTCCAGCATCACATGTATCAGTGTACCCATACTGAAATACGGTGGGCGGGGATACTTTAACTAAAGCTTATCAAATGTCCTTTAGTTAAAGCACCCCTGCCAACATTTCTCAACATGGGGACACTGATAGACATGATACTCGGGGCACTTTAATTAAAGTGGCTCTCGGAGCTGCTCTAATTAAAGCACTTCTCCCCCCTTCCCCCCCCCCCCACCTCCTGGAACACATCTATAAATGCCCCCTATGTCTTTGGGGCATGATAATGGGGAGTTGTGTTCCTAGGCTGTTCATGTTTAGTCCAATGTGATAGTAATCAAGGGTCATAACAACTGGTCATATAGTGGCTTCGGTAAGTTCAGTAAATTGGCTGGTTGTCTGGACAAGAAATTGCCACTGTACTTGACACTGGTAAAAAATGTTTGCTATCAGTTTAATAAAGGACACCACTGGCAAAGATTTTTAGAAGTGATCCGTGATCTTTAGGTGCATCAGTTGTGAGCTGCTCAATTTGAGATATCTTGAAGGGACCTTGTGTTCAAAGTCTGGTACACACCACTTTGTGAAACTCAGTCAAGGCACAGAAAAAAATTGCTAGTGGCTTTTGAAAGCTTTGCACTGAGACTGAACTGCCTTTAGGGTGTAGCCTTCTAAAAATGAGGCATCTTGCTTTACTATTAACCTCACTTTCATAAAAGGAAAGGGAGAGAAAAGAAGTCACAGGAGACAACATGTCATTGCCTTGGTCCCAAGCAGGGATGCCTAAAATCAGCCCTGAAGTCTCATGCAATTTAGTAGGAGTTTCAGGAGCTTTTCTCTTCTCAAGATTAAGCCCTGTTACCCAGAGCATAAGTTAGAGCTGTCTTTGCAGTTTGGTGTAACTTAAACTTGCTGCTCACAAGCTATTTAAGAGTACATTTTAATAGATACACCATGTTCTTCTGGCATATCTCTGCCTGTGCTGTTTCTCTTCCACTTTGCAAGCATATCTCCAGGCTGCCTAAAGATAACCTACTAATTTATGAGAAGGAGAACTTTCAATTGAAAATATCTTCAAACTACATTTCACAGATAAATGTGGTAGCAATCTTGCATCCAATATATGCATCAAGTGTTGACTCTAAAACCCCCTGGAGCAAATTCTTAAAAACCAATTAAAAAACAATGAAGCTCTCTTTTAATGAAGAAAGACAGGGGGCAAGGGAAGTGTGGGGGGGTAAAGTGCAAAATAAGATTTTACACTCTTAGCTTTACCTCTAATTTCAGGGAAGGGTGATTATAAACCACTGCCTGAAAATATGAATTTTTTCAAGATAAATGTTAGACAGCTGGTCCTTCCTACCCTGTACCGCTCACTGCTGCCATATGGATTTTCACCTCCACTTTTATTCTTGACTTCTCTTTCTTAACTTTCTTGCAAGAAAAACCAAGATGTTAGTTGAACCCTAACTTCTCCACCTGCTAGGGTAACCAGAAAACTGGCATTGACACATTTATTTACTCAAGGAGTTTTTCAGGTAATGGAGAAATGCCAAATACAGAGTTACAAATACCATCATTTTATATTGTAAGAACACTTACATACTATACATTAGGCCAGTGTGAAGCGGCTAGTATTCGCTTCGGATTCGGCCGATTTGGGGGACAGTGATTCAATTCAGTGATTCGAATCACTGTCCTGATTTGATTCAGCCGAATGTCCAAATCAGCCAGGCCAGGCCCATCCCCTGCCCACTCTCCCAGCCCAGCAATGGCTTCCCCACCCGCCCCAGCTCCCAACACTTAAAAAAAAAAAAAACAAAACAAAAAAAAAAAAGCTCCGGTTCAGCAGATGCTGCCAGGCCGGGGGTGATCCCTGCTGCCCCAAGCTGCACAGGGGGCTCTGCACAAGCCTCCCAACACCCCTCTCTCCCAGCCCCCACACGGGTGGCCCACATGGGCCAGCTCCAGCTCTTTTAAGAAAAAAAAAAAAACCCCAAAAAAACCCTGGGACTCGCCGCTCCTGCCAGGCGAGAGAGTGATCCCTGTTGTCCCCCACTGCCCACGCCATGTGGGGGGCTCTGCACAAGCCCCTGATGCCCCAAAGCCGCTGCAGGTGTGGTTAATCCCAGGGCTTTTTTTGGCTTTTTTTTTTTCTTAAAGGGCCAGAGCTGGCCCGGGTGGGGCACCCATGGGGGAGCGGGGGGGGCGGGGGTCAGGGGGTCTAGGGGAGTGGGGAGGTTGGGGGGCTGCCAAGTGTCTCCCCATGGTCTCCTCCCCCAGCCCACCCTCCCCCGCCCCTAGTACTTACCAGTTCGGAGTCAGCTGCAGCTCCCTGCTGCAGCCACCAGAGACTGTCTGAATCATCAGAGGTCTCCAAATCTTTGCCAAAGATTCAGGGAGCTTTGAATCAATTTGGACCTTTAAATTGGTTCTTTGATTTGATTCGGATTCAGAGATTCAGCCACCGAATTGGGCCGAATCTCCTCCGAATCGAATCACCACCCAAAGCTTTGCACAGCCCTACTATATATGTATACTACACTTAAAATTCTCATCAGGCTTTTTGCTTCTTCCGTTATTTAATGCATTTTTCACTATTTTTGGTAACTGAAAAGCTTTCCAAGTTATTTAAAATACAGAGGAAAAGGCATTAAATAACCTGAGCTTAAGAAGATTTATAAAAAAAAAAAAAAAACAAAACCTAAAGAGCATTTGGAGTGTACCTCAAACATCAGAGCTTTGTGCCATCCAACAAGAACTCCCTCAAAAAGCTACCCATTTTTCACTATATACATACAGCATAATTCCAGCATAGTAAAGTGTCACAACTAGGAAGCCCTGATGTTGTGTTTAAATTAAAAAAAGGCATCAGTCCTGGTTCTGCAGTGTAGAACATCAGTCCTGGTTCTGCAGTGTAATCTAAGTTTTGTGAAAATAGTACCAGAGAACTTTGGTCAGCAGCTGTTAGGGTCAAATGAAAAATTAGAAAAATGATAAAAATTAAAATATAATTTTCCAGAAAATATTAAATATATTCTGATTTGGATACTCAGCTGCACAGGGGATAAATCTCCCTTGTATCCCTCGTGTAGTGAAGAGGACCAGGATTTCAGACACATGGGAATAAGAGTGATTTATTTTTAGTCTGCTTGCACAAAATATAGTCTGCATAGAGGAACTGTCAACAAAGATGTTTCTCTTCTAGCACCAAATCTGAAACATTTAGCTAAGTACTTTCAATTCCTTTATGCCGTAATGATGATGTCTGCAACTGGAACAGAGCATTCCCTTTCTAATTCTGAGAGTCATCCAACATCCAAGTTCTGAAATGCAGGGAGTGTACATTTGATTGAAGCACTTTTCCTCCATCCTGATTCAGAAGGGCCAAAACTCCAGGCACAGTTTTCTAGTCATTCACTCACACAAGAAGAAAGTCCTAGTATCAATAATGTAGTTATAGTTACTGACCTAATATCACAGGATTTAGTTGATGAGTAGGCACCTGATTAGATTTAACATTCAAGTTAAGCATGTACATAAATGCTTTGTGGAATCTAAATCAATACCAGCTAACATCAAATTTAACTTTATTATTGCACAGGTAAGCAGAAAAAGTGATGAGGAATGGAGAGTCTTGGCTCTGTCCACCCACTTTCTGGCTGGAGAGGCGAGGGGTGTTGTTATAGGGTTACATTTAAACCATCATAAAGGCACTAAAAAGGAGAGCATTCACCAATTAAAGGGTGTTAATCCAAGATAAGTACCCTCTAAATGTTTTAAAGTTACATCACTGAAGGCACAGTTTTTTGTTCAACCATTTTACCCACGTTGTTTCAGGATATTGTTAGAATGCTCCAAAGCTTTAAAACACTCTACTTGCATTCCTACAGCATCCCAGGATTCACCATTTTCAACTTTCAGCCCTCCTGAACTCTACTGATCAGGGTGTGGTGCTGGCCACAAGCCAACACTCTCTCCCATCCTCAAGGGTGTGACCCTGACCATTACGAGCACCCAGATTCAGTTCTCAGTTTGCTGCTTGCTTGACTGTTGCCCTGAGGGGTCAGAACAATGCTCAGGATCTCAATATTGTGCTGTTAGACAGGAGGATGTGACACAATTGCACATATACAAACACACAAATCAATTAGGTGCATACACACGCACACTACCAGCTCAGGAACATACACATTCAAACCAGCCTAGGCACATGCATACCTATCACCAATTCAAGCACATACACTATACACCCCAAAAGTTAGACACAGAGCACTAATTCGTATATCATGCACACAATGCCATATATATATCCCAAGTACACCAACCACATATATACATACATACATACATACATATCATAACACCCAACTTAGGAACTCACCCGTGTGTATGTGTAGGTGGCTTGTATGTGTGTGAACTGGTGAGTGTGTGTGTGTGTATGTGTGTGTGTGTGTGTGTGTATGTGTGTGTGTGTGTGTACACACACACTCTCACACACGTACAAGCCACCTACACATACACACGGGTGAGTTCCCAAGTTGGGTGTTGTGATATGTATGTATGGGGTTGGTGTACTTGGGATACCTGGGGAAAGGTTAAGGTAAGAAAGTAGAAGTGTAGGGAGTGAAAGTTGCTGGGAGTGAAAGTCACCGGGACCAGGATTAGAACTGGTAGACTAGAGGGGCCTGGGCTGAAGAACTGAGGCTCAGGGGTAACTTTAGGTTAATTGAACTTAATTGATTAAAAAACAGCACCCAAAGCCTACAGATCAGGGAAGCATGCCAGCACAGAAGCTGGGACTGGAGCCAGAGCTACAGGGGAGCTGAAAAGGTAGGTGGGGAGAGGGAAAATGGGACTAAGGGAAAGTGTGGATGTTATAGAGGGGCTCTGGGTGTGGGGAGCCAGAGGATGACTCTGGAGCAGCTAGAGAAGGTGCAGGGAGCGGCAGTAGGTGCTGGGAGCTGGAGAAAGGCTCCAGCTGCTGGAGAAAATTGCAGGACAGCCATGAGGAGCTGGGAAGCTGCAGGGGGTGGGGGGGAGTGGATGACTACAGAAGGTGCAGTGGAAGCCTGAAAACAGAGAGAGGGACAGCAGAAAATCACAGGAAAAGCAGCAGGGGAGACTGAAAGGTGGCAGGGGCAGTGGGAAAGCAGAGAAAGGCAGCAGAAAGTCACAGTGAAAAGGCAGTAGGAATTGAGAGGAGATCGGGAAACTAGTGGAGGGGGGTGGGGGCTGGAGCTGAGAGAGAGAGAGAGAATGAGGCTGGAATTTAAGATAAGGAAGGGACGGGGATTCAGTAAAACATGACCCAACTCAGGGTTGCAAATGACAGTGGTTTTATTGAACAGGGGAGATGGTGACACAATGTCTTATTGGTTACCTTGCAAGCACCCACCCACCCACCCACAATGGCAGCAGGGGTTAAAGAGGCTTGGTGCAGGGGCTGAAGTCCACTGAAGTCCAGGAGGAGAGAGAGAGACAGAGAGAGTCCAAATTGGAGGAGGAGGTGCGCAGGTAATATCTACCTATCCAGGCTGGAAAGGGGTCCTTGTCCCGTAGGTGTTGTCCAGAGGGGGGTCACCGGCAGGGCCTCTGGGTGGATAGGTGGTGTGGCATGGTGCTGGTCCAGATGGAGAGGGCATCCCACTGGGTCTGTCTTCATTGCCCCTTTTTATAGGGGCAGACTTTGTGTGACCGTAGTGACAGGAGGCATGCCCAGGCAAGGGTCAGCCCCTGGCATACTGAGCATGTGTGCTCCATGCAGGGAGTGGCAGTTTCGGGTGTTTGTAATGGTGAGAGTTGCTGGTTCTGCAGGGTGTTTTGTCTTTCAAATGCTGGGTTCTTATCTCTGTTCCTGGGTGAGGTCTGTGGTTCCTGAATGAATCAATGCAAGGTGGCCCAGTCATTATAGGCCATTCAGTAGAGGCCTGCTACCATTGTATTTCAATCATTCCCAATCATTCTCATTCATCTGGGAACCAATTTACATGGGAGGGGTACGTGACTCATACAGTTGCAACATGGGATGCCCAGGCAGAGGACAGAAGATGGAGGCTTGACATATAAAATGGAAACTTGACATGACTTTGGTTCACTTACAAATACAGGCCTAAACCTTACAATATCCATATTAAACAATAAAAATCAATACGAAAATGATAATAATACAATATACAACAGTAAGAATCAATACAAACCTAATAATAATACAGTATAAAACAGTGGATATCCAAAACCAAAAACTTGCTACCAAAATAAAAATGTTAAAGCTTATCCTAAGTCTGAGCTTGCTTATACTTATCTATAGAGAATAGAGAGGGAGAGAAAAAGTCAGAAATGGCTGGGGAAGGGGAGGGAATGCATTTTAAAATACATAAATAAAAGAAAAACTGGGGGGTTTGCTACATGACCACCTAGGTGTAGCTCACCTCATGTTGCTCTATCGCCTCTATGCAGATAGCAGCAGCAATATGTCCAACTACCCACTACCTCCTTAGTACTGCATCTCAACTCTGCCCTGGTGTCATATGCGGTGAGCCCACTGGGTCTCAGCTCAGTCCTGGTGTGGCATGCAATGAGTCTGCTGGGTCTCAGATCTGCCCTGGTGTGAGTACTAACCCAATTGCACTATTCCAATCCCAATTCAATGAAACACATGCAATATTTTGGTCCTTCATATATTTTTACATTCTCTTCTTTTTTTCTTCTTTTTCTTTAGTTCTTTTTACTGTCTCTCTCCCCCCGCCCCTCCCCCCAGTTAATTTCAAACAGTGTTGTTGGGTGTTTTTAGAGACTTTTCTCCTCCCAAGCCCCATGCTGGTTTCTCTGCCTCTGAGCAACATGCCACCTGTTCTGTACCCCAGAGTCCAAACAATAGGCTTAGTGTTGTTCAGCTTAGTGGACCAGCCACAACTTAAGGTGAAACACCATCTCTGACTGTCCCAAACCTGCACAGCCAATACCGACATGTAGGGGGTGCACGTGCACCCCCTGAGAGTGCTGCTGCACCCCGTCACAGCCAGCGTTCCCTGCTTAGGCGGCAGCCCAGGGGGGGGGCGATGGGAGCACTGCTGGCCCCCCTGAGAGTACCAGCCGAGGAGCGGGGGTACCAGGAGAAGTGCCATTGGCACTTCCAGGTGTGTCCCTGGCCCTTCTTGGCATGCTGCTGGCACTTCTGGACAGCGTTCACTCTTAGAGCGAGCTTAGAAGGAATGTTGCTTCCAGGTCAGTGCACATGATAGGACACGGTGGGGAGCTCCCCCGGTCGCTGACTGGATGCTGGGGGAGGAAGTGCCCCCCCCCAACTCAGAAGGTACCAGTTGCCCATGTGCACAGCTGTGCTGTGCCACAAGGGACTTGGTGAGAAGGGGCAGGACTAAGAGCAAGGGGTAAGAACCATTCCCACCAGACAGAGCATGTACTGCAGCCCCAGAGTGCCCAGTGGGCACAGTGCCCCCTACTAGCACCAAGGAGCCCATTCCTTTTTTTCTCTGGATCTGGCCCCCGTCCCACACTAACCCTGCCCAGGCTGCTGGCCAGCCAGACACCACCTGGAACTCAGGCAGTGCCTCCCTAGCAATGGTGCAAGGGAGCTAGTTTTGAAGGAAAAAAAAAATTGGGCCCCCAGGACCCAGATGCATGCTCCAACAGGACGAGGTGGTTGCAGTAGGGCAGAGTTCAGCAGCTGCAGTTGCAGCAACCCAAGTTTGGTTCCCACTGACCACACATGCTGCTGTGCTGTGCAGGGTCTGACCACTGTCAGCACACCCCTCACTCACCTGGCAGTGTCCATGGTTGCCAGGTGCCTGGGGCCCCTGAACCCTGATAGCATTCAGGCAGCTCTGGGCATGGAGTGCAGGGCTCAGCTTTGCCATCCAGGCTAGGGCTGCACAGAACAGGCAGGGAGGCTGTGCCACTCTCAGCCATCTCCCAAACACAGTGGGAGAAGTAAGTCCTGTCCCTATAACCCCAGCAGACATGTTCCCCAATCTCTGGGCCCAAGCAGAGCAAGCAAGCTCCAGGCTTCAGCACTGGTTCTCTTTGGTGGGAGCAGGCAGGGAACAGGGACAGGACACTGCCCCCACCCAGCTTAGGAGGTGGCTTTGAACAGCACAGCCTCCCCACCGGCTCTGTGGAGTCCCAGCCTGGACAGGTAGTGCTGAGCCCTGCACCCATGGCCAGAGCCACCTGACTGCTATGGGGGATTCAGAGGCATCAGGAGCTTTACAACCACAGTTGCTGCTGGGCAAGCCTGGCAGAGGGAAGCGGCAGCTTGACCCTGCACAACCTGGCAGAACACAGGGTCAGCAGGAACCAGCCTTGGGTTGCCACACTGCAGCCAGCCACTGAGTTCCAGTCTGCTCCAGCTGCCTGGCCCTGCTTGGACATGTGTTTAGGTTCTAGGGGCTCAGGTACGAGGTGGGGGGCACACTGCATCAGAGTGTGAGGCTGGGCATACATTCAGCTGTGGGTCAGCGGGAGGAGGGAGCACCAGCCTTATGCCCCCCAAAGACATCACAGCCCAAGTCCAGCCTGGGCATTCAGAGCAGTAATTCAGTCCAGGAGGCACCACAGCCTCCAGGTGCTCCAGGACTGCAGAGCTGGCTCTGTCCAGGGACAGCAGTAGGGCAGAGGCACCATGCCTGGCCCCACTGTGCCCCAGTGTCCCCACTCACCCTAACTTAGGAGAGGCCATTAAATCCTGGGATGCTGTAGGACTTCAACTTGAACAGAATAGCTGTGGACAGTGGCCACATCTTAATGGAACAGGAGAAAAATTAGGCAGACTAGGGATAATCCTGTCCTGAAGTGATGTAACTTTAAAATGAATAACAAGTGCTTTAAGCCACTTAAAGGTGCTATTGTGCAGCCAGTCTAGGGGTTAAGACAGGCATGGGCAATTATTTGGGCCCAAAGGCCACATAGGGAGTTTTGTTGAACTGTTGCAGGCCAGGTCAGCACCCCTCTTTCCCCCCCCCCCCTCCATGCACTAAAACTCCCTGTGTGGGATGGGCATGCAGGGAACAGATCACAGCTCTGGCCCTGCACTGTCACTGCCCCTAGATCCTAGACTCGGCCCTGGATCCTGCTCCCTACCCACCCGTGGCCCCATCCCATCTGCCTGGCTGTTTGCCCTGCCTGCACAGCTCCTGGCTGGTGTCCATGAAGATCCCATGATCACGGGGCAGTGGCAGTGCAGGCAAAACTACAATCCACACACCCCTGCCCCCAGAACCAAGGCTCTGCCCCAGCCCAGGCCACATGCCGTCACCACCCTGTGATCCTGGGGTCTCCATGGACACCAGCCAGGAACTGCATGGGCAGGGCACATGGCTAGGCAGACAGGGATCTGCATCCATGACTGGGGCTGGGATCTTGCCATGGTGACAAAGTGGGGCAGGGCCTAGGATAGAGCCACAATCTGCTCCCTGCAGACCCCTGCCTGCAGAATCTGAGTGCATCACAGCTCTGCCCTAGGCCTCAGCCACACACTGTCACCATCCCAAAGTCCCAGGGTCTTCCCAGCCTTGCCCACCCATCTCGCTCTTGGACACCTCATCCCTCCAGGCCATAGCCCCATCCCAGCTGCCCAGCCAAGTGCCCTTCCCTCACGTGTCTCATCCCTGGTGGTGGGTGCAGGGCAGATGGGCAGGTCTGGATGAGGGTTCCTCGGGTAGCAGGGCCAGGTTTGGCAGCTATAGCAGCTGGAAGGAGATGCCACTGCTGGAGCTGCCAGGAAATGGAGTCCAGCCGCATGCTGCCCCAGCCCTGCTGTGCACGCATGGGTGACAGGACCTGCTGCACACACCAAAGCCTGGGCTGCCCTCCATGCCTGGGCTGGGCAGAACCAAGGGACCTGCTGTGGGCTGGACAAAGTCCATCTGCAGGCGGATCCAGCCCTCAAGCCAAAAATTGCTCACCTCTGGGTTAAGGGCTCTATGTAACAAGGTCCTCACAGTGGTACAGGTCTGAGATGGCTTAAAGCCTTAACCTGTGACTGCTCTGAAACCCTAATAACTTTATTATGGCATAGCATTTCACAGAATTAACATGTTTTAAACATAACTTGTAACAGCACCCTAAGTCAGCACTAGTTCTAAAACAGATCCAGCAAATAAAAATAAATTGTTACCTCCAAGGAATAAGCAGGAAGCAGGAGTATAAGTTGATAGGTTTAACAGTCTTCTCTGCTATTTACTCGCAATATCATTCTTAAATTCCTGATTGAAACCCAATTGTTTATCACATTTCTAAGTACTATGCTTCTATGTTTAGGACTTACTAAAGTGTGTAAAGGCTTGTGAAAGTCACTTTCAACACAATAATATTAATGTGGTGACTTGAGGACAAATCCTGACATGCTATAACAGTGTTGACTGATTTCAGTGTAGTTGCTTCAGAATGTCACCAGTGTAACTGAGAGTACAGTTTTGACTGTCCCCTCCAAATCCACTTTGGAATGCATAAAGGAAAATATATGAGGCTGATGTAGTTAGAAAGCATCTTGTCTATTGAATTTATTATATCAAACTACAACCTATAAGAGCAAATATATGAGGAGTAGAGCAAACATATGTGCCATGTAATGCTTCAAAGAGATCAGCAATTTACATATCATTTGCGATTTAGATTTACAGAATACTAACTATGAAGCTATGAATCTGCTATGCCACGATGTTGTATTTGAAATTTAGTGACCAAATTAACTACATGGGAATTCAAAGAAATAGCCGGAACTCTACCATAAGCAACAGATCATCATTAATAGCTTCAGCAGTCTTTTCAAATACCTCTAATCTTGATTAACACACTCTTGGTGGCAAACAGATAGTTAGAATGGGCATGAGTTTAGTTATTTGTGCTGCTGCTTGTGGATAGATGTGCAAGGTAAGCAGAATATAGAACAACCACGAGCTAAAGGTGGAGGCGTCATGAACAACAAAATTTATCTCTGGGGAAGATATAAGATCACGGACCATAGAAGCTTCAAATGGAAAATCTTCTTCAGCCCTCCCCTTCATCTCTCTCAGTGCAGGGTATGGGCTGGAGTAGTAGCTGTATGCCATGTTAAACTCATTTATATTTGATCTTAGTCAAATCGTTGGTAAAAAGAATCAAAGTATAAATGCTTTTAGTAAATTTGTCAGCCCTATTAATAACCTGGACATGAATTTTGCACTGCTGGCTTAACTTGCAAATGCTGGATCACACATACTGGTTCATCTGTGGCAGACTGGCCATGTAAAAAGCATTTGACACATTTGATGATTGTCTGGCTGATCTCTGCCAAGCGTGGAAATGTCCAGTACATACTGCAGCATCATGCTGACATCTCATGTTCTCCAGCATATTAGCTTTTAGTTTGTTTTTTTTTAAAGTCACTCATTTTTATAACTGTAAAGGAAACCTCAGAAAAATGTGAACCAAATGTAATTGTTATATGAGTTTGCAGAGAGCCTGAAACACTAGCTGTAAGAGATGCAAACTACTACCCCATTCATTACTTTTTTGATTCTTCTATTTCATATACAAGTAGCCATAAAGCATTCCACAGCATAATCTCTTGAGCTGGATCTGGACATGCAGGCACTTGCCATTTGTGGTGCCACATACCCCTTTGCGGTGCCACAAATCACATGCGTTGCACATTAAACCATGCACAGCACTGCTAATTTGCAGTGCCAGGGCAAAATTTTGCTACTGGGATTTCCTGGTAGCAAAAAAATACCCCCTGAAAACAAGAGCAGCGCACAATATGCCAGAGTGCCATGTGGCAGGACAAAACGCTGAGATGGGGGAGCAGGCAACCCAAGCCTGCCTGCTTTGCCACCTCTGCTCTACAGACCTCGCTGAAGCACCCTGCGCCCCAGGCAGCTGCTCCCCTGGTGGCTGGGGCGCGGTATACCTCAAGGCAGGGGTTCCACAGTGGAGCTCCTGCACTGAGACGCATAGAAACAGGGGAGCAGCCTGCTCCCCTATCTCAAGGCACACTGCTCCCCAGACAGCCAGGAAGCAACTGACTGGGGCTCAGGGTGCCTCAGCACAGGGCATCCGCAGCGTGCTGAGATGGGAGAAGCAGGCAGCTCTGGGCTGCCTGCTCCCCCATCTCCACATGCCACTACTTAGCTGGCTGGGGCATAGGGTGCCTCAGCATGGGGGCTGCCTGCTGGCTAGCCCTGCACTGAGGCACCCTGTACCCCAGGCAGCCCCACCACAAAGCGGATGAGCAGTGGTGTGCATTGCAGCACAACATAGCGGCACGGATTTGGGCCACTACTATTTGTGCTGCTGCAAATGCACACGCCTGCCTGTGTGGACTCAGCCTCAGAGTCCTTCGAGTCTAGGAATAAAAACTATGATTACACTGATCTGGAAGCATAGCGTTTTTTATTTCTAACATTATATCCTTTTATCTATGGGATTGATTCCCAGCACTTTATGGAAGATAATAGCAGAAGGTAATCTATTTACATAAAATAAAGGTGAGGGATTTCAGAACTGTGCATCATACTGTTACTCTCTCAGTAAGTGACATTCCTCATCCAAAAAGCTTGGATATGAAATGTAGCGAAATGTTCTCTCCACTTACAGAACATAATAGTTCTGTTCCATTTACCTGACAAGGAGGTGAGTTATTTAATGCAGGGTTGCCTGAGACTATTCAGTAAATTAAGACTATTAGACTAGTTAAAAATGAAAACTACATTTATGCCTCATTTGTTATCAAGTTAACAATTTATGGCTGCAAAGATATCTAGGTAATGTCACAAATCCACATGAAGTTTCACCAGTTTTCTACTTTGAACTGATTTAACTATAACAGTTCCCTGCCAACTACACATTTGAAGGCAATCAAGACCAGAAGTTGTTCTCGCTTTCCAAATTAAATTTAAATTTATGGTTTCTTCAGATGCTGGCATAAGTCTGAGGGGAGATATAATAATCTACAACTATGCTTAGAGGTGATTTTAAAAACCGTGTAGTCAGTTATTATTAGCCAATCAAGAAAGCATAAAGCAGCAACAAAAGCATTTCTGTGGCTATTTAAGTTAAATATCAAGAAACATTTATGTTGTTACTTAAATTATAACAGAATAAGCTACAGAGGGAAGATTTTTGGGGTCCCTCCTACTAAGAAATGTCATCATTATTGAATTGACTTCACCCCCATTGTTTGGTTTCAGTAATGCGCCTGGTGTATATGCCCAAAACACATGTATGGAAAAGCACAGTTCTTGCTCTGAAGAACTCACAGTGTAAACAGATGACAAACAAAACAACTAAAGAAGACAGAGGTTCAAATGCCTTTACTGCAGGAGACAGAATTTTAATTTGGTTCTCCCTCAGACACTGTCATGTCCATTTTGCTATGGGTGAATAGTGCCTATCTCCCCCTGTTATTTTAGCCACTCATTTCCAAATTTCCTTTGCTGTTATTAAAAATATGCTAAAATAAGTAGAACTCTTTGAGCACAATGAGGGCTTGCGTTAATTTGTATAAAAAAATAAAGAACAAAATTGTTTTGGGGTCCAATCAAAGTGATTTCTCCCACTTGCTCTTGAGCACTAACTAGCCCCAAAAGTTAATATTTTGCCCAGTCCTAATAAGAAACTGTGTGTGTGTGTGTGTGTGTGTGTGTGTGTGTGTGTGTGTGTGTGTGTGTGAATACAAACCTAAGAGAGTACTGGGACATCCACATAGGGGTATTCCTACCTGGCACAAGACAGTGTGTGCGCCTTCAGAGACTTCCCAATCTAGCTAGGAACTGGCTAGCTTGTGTCTACATTACTATAAGGCAGCACTGTACCTGAGCTAGCTCTCTTTGGCTAAGTACAGACAATCAAAAAAGCATGAGGCTGAATTGAGTCAGTCTTTGCAGGTTAGTCTAAACTGCAGAGATTAAACTGAAACAGAAGTGACAGTTATTTACTTACCTGTGTTTCAGGAAATGTAGCCACATGCCTGCAGTGGCTCAGGCCAGAAACCAGGGGGCACTACAGCGTGTCTCTCTGGCACATAGCCAGCATGGGCTGTGTTTGCTTCTTCTTCCTGCTGCCCCAAGGTCTCTGGGATTTGCAGTCCAGAATTACAGCACCAGGATTCTGCTGGGTTTCTCATCACTTCTTTTCCTGCCTCTAGATGCCTCTGGAATTTGTAGTCCACAGTAGCAGGTGACATTAAGTTTGAGCAGGGAAAGGGGTGTTTAAACCCCCTCCTTGGCCCCAGACCCCAGCCCAGATTTGCCTGGGAGGGGCAGTCTCCACCCCGTAGATTGGGCTGCATCCCCAGCTGGGTTTTCCCTGCCCCCTTGTCAGCCAGCCCAGCTAGGGAGTAGAGAGGCAGAGCCAGCTCTGCTCTCTGGAGCAGATGGCACAGTACAGCCCAGGGCTGCAAAACATGCTGGGTTGCTGGGGGACTGTGATTTAACTTGAACCAGGAAGGGGTCTGAAATGGAAGTTTCATAAACTGGTTTGGCCCAAATCAGTTAAGTCTGATACTACATTCAACCAGTTATCTTAAACCAGTTTCAGCCATTTTGAAACTAGTTTACGTGAACTGAACTTCTGTTCTGTTATAGGTTTAAACCAGTTTCTGATCACTTAAACTGGTTTATGTGTAACTTCTGCCCCTAGCCTTTGTGGCAGTTCCAACATCAAAAGCATCACAGCCTCATTAACTACATAATAGCAGGGTTAATTAGCTTGGGCCCTGTACTAACAAGGCTATGGTGGTTCCAGTTCTGGAGCTAATATGCAGCTTGAATATCTCTACCTGGTCTTGCCTTACACTGTATAAACATAACTGAAGCACCCCTATAGTGTCATAGATATATGAATCAGGGAACTTCCTATTGTCAAAAGAGTAGTTTGTTTTTTTTTAATTCCAATTAGTTTTAAAATCATAAATTTGTTCTAATTCTAAGAATGTATTATAAGCTCTATGTAATCCTAGTTGACTGTTTAAATAATTCTTTCAGTTCTAAAATGTTTAAGGATGCTGGACATAAATCCTAGTGAAAGTAATCTTAAAATGCAAATACATAAGAAAAAAAACTAATACAAATTCAAAGCAGTGATGAGCTCTGCACTTAGGTCTAACAAGTTGTCAATTGGTTAACAAGATTTGTCTATTACTCATTCCTTCAGAAAGGTCCATCTTGACTTCAAGATGACCTTGATATTTACAAGCCAAAGAAGCAGTATTGTAACCAAGAGCAATAAATTAAACAGAATCTTATCCAAAAGCAGAGCAGCAAGAGCCATGTTTTCTGAAAGAATTTGACCTCTTTGGACTTTTCAGTATGTTTTTCATATGCATTTCAATGCACTTTTAACTGAAAATGTCACCCAAAATATGCTGAAAACCTGAGTGTATTTCACATTATGATTATTGGAAAATTAATTTAGAGCATTGGTTCTCAATCTATTTGCCGTAATGGGCCACACTTGCAGGTCTCCTGTAGGCCGCAGGTTGAGAACCACTGGTTTAGAGGAATCAAGTGTTACCAGTTGAATTTTCTGGAAATATTGGGACTAAAATGCTTTGTCATCCTTTGGATGAGGAAAACGCAGAATTTTGTTTCATCATAACATTTCACTTCTTCAAACGTTGGCTGCTACCAAGGACAAGCAGTAACTGAGTAATAACATTTTCTGCATGACTTGGTGCCTGTCTAGAACATATTTCACTCTCCAGTAACCTGTTGAACTAGGAGAGAAGGGAAAGGAGGTGCTAATTTACTTATTATCTGTACACATTGGCATGCAAGTCTTTGGGGCACTTGCTTAATGAGATGATAGGATTATATGGGTATTGTGTGTGTGTGTGTGTCTGGATTTGAAGTCTTCATGAAAATACATTTTGTTCTCCATAGCCATGGACAAATTTAAAAGCTTCTCATTTCTAATGGCTTATCTGGAAGTAAAATAATAATAATAATTAACTCTTGCAAAATAGGCTAATTGGGTAGTAAAATGATAATTTATATTTAAAGCATTCCCTCATTCCCCATCAAGGAGCCTGAAGCACTATACAAGTAATTATAAACAATATTAAAATATCAACAACTATGCACTATACAGACAAACAGACTATTAACAAATCTGAGTACAGAAGAACCATTAAAAGAACATTTAGAAGAAGTGTGACAGATGACCCATGTTTGCAATGCAGAAGCCAGGACTTTGGAACAGGTCCAAAATACTGTTAATCCATTATCAAAATTAAAACACTTTTATTTAAATGAGAAATAGCTAATTTGATTATCAGGCCCATTCCCTGCCATTGCAGTGGCAGGGCATTGACATGCCTTTGTTTCCGTTGTTCTTATCTGTGGCACATTTTTTTCCCTTAGGATGGTTTGTGGACATGGTGTGGGTAAGGGGTCAGAGGGGCTCTGGTGGGCCCTTTGAAGAAATGGTTCCATGAGAATGCAAGCCACTGGACTCTGGCTCTTCCAAAGCTGTGTTCCTATGTGCTGTGTGTGGAGCACTCTTTGAATTATGCTTAAAAGCACCTATCTAGAACTTCTGGACACAAGTATTCACGCTAGCTCTTCAGCTTCTCTTGATAGTCAAAGTGAATTATTTTTCTGTGGTTATTACTACCATTTTTGTTCTCTTTCATATTTTAGTTTTCATTTATCATATTTACTTAAATATAAGACAAGGTTTTATTCCCCAATCTGCATGGGGGGAAAAACTCCTTGTCTTACATTTGTATACAAGGAAACCTCATTAAATACCTAAATATCTATCGTTAAACTGTTGCCAAAAGCAGTATGTGCTCAGTAATTGAAACCAACTATGAAGTTCATTTAAATGCAACCAACACTGTGCATGACTGTAAAATAAATGGCCCATATGGGGCAAATGGACTGATGAAAACCTTTTTTTTGTGTGTATGTGGCCCTTAAGAAATGGTCAGTTGTTCCCCCAGGAGGGAACAAGCACTGGGCCTAAATGTGCTGCAATGTAGGCCAGCACTTGGAGAGGCTGGAGCAAGCTGCAGCATGCTCCCTTGGTGCAAAAAATGCTAATGAGAACCTGTGTATGTGTGTCCCTTATAATAAAAGCAGGCTGTTGCTCCCTCAGGAGGGAACTGGCACTAGGCCTGGAAGTTCTGCAATACCAGGCAAGTATCAGGAGGGCCAGAGCTAGCCCTGACACCCTCCCCTTGGTGCCAAAAAGGCCAAGATACTGATAGGACTGTACCACAAGAATAGAATAAGATGCTTGGTAGTGCCCATTGCACTCAGTTCCCTCAGCACTGATTCTTTTACAAGTCATGGTGAGCCATTCAATTGAATACATTTCAATTTTCTCTTCACTCCCACAGCTGAGCTATGCCTTTCTTTCCCATTGCCACTGATTCCTGTTTCTTCACCAGCCTTAACTGTCTAGCAGAAGTCAACAAACAGGGCCCCAAAATGTTCTCTGAAAATCCGTTTCCCCCTCTCTCAGCCTGTCACATAAGATTAGGGACCTACTTAAATAATGCCAGAAGTGTGCTGTACAGCAGCTCCTTTAATCTTGCTCTTTTTGCCTCATCCGCTAATTGGCCAAGGGACCCCAGCAGCCCCAACACTCGCTGCTTGCTTCTGATGAGCCAGGAGGCAAAAACTGTGGTTTTAAATATGCTGTGGTTTTTGCCTCCCAGCCAGCAATCAGTGGCAAGTGGTGGTGCTGCCTGGGCCCTTCAGGCAGGCATTCAACAGCAGGAGGAAAAAACCACAGCATATTTAAACCCACAGTGTTTGCCTCCTAGCAGATCAAGAACAAGCAGAAGGGTTGCTGGGGCCCCTCCTCCAATCAATGGCTGGGGAGATGTGGCAAAAAGAGCAAGATTAAAGAAGTCACTACACAGTGCACTTCTGGTGCAATTTAGGTACATCCATGCAGTTTAGGTACACTACATATGATTAGTATGACCCTGCCCTCCATGGGGTGAGCCGAGACCAGGTTGCCCTGCATCTCATCTGCATATAAATTTTTGGAGGATCCTAGGACTCATGACAAGAACACCTGGTTCCAGTCACGTGTGCAGGGAGGGGGTCTAATTAGCACATGGATCCTTTGTGGGCAGTATATGGAGTACACAAACATACTGAGCAGTGCTGAGTTGTGGGATCACCATGGCTTGAAATACTGTTGACTGCTGGGTCCCACCTCAGTGAATGTATATGGTAAATCATGAGCCTTTTGGCTTTGGATTAACATCATGCATGTTCTGTACTACATATAAGTAGTTACAGAAGTGCTGCATTGTTCATGGAGTATCTGTACTAAAACACATAGCAGTTTCAAAAAGGTTAAATGCATCAGTTCTGGATGAATTAATCTATGGGTTCCCATAGTAATTTGCCTATATGTAAATTGCCTATATAGGTATGTTTATTTAAAAGATAATAGGCGTATCTACACAAGATGTTTACAGAGCTGTAGAGTTGTAGAAATTAAGGGCTTGAAGGGACTTCAAAATATCAAGTCCAACCCCCTTGCTCTGGGCAGGAATACTGCTGAGATCAAATGGTCCCAGCAAGGTGTCTGTCCAGTCTCCCCTTGAAGACTTCCAAGGTTGGGGACTGTATCACCAAGTCTATTCCAGATTCTGGTGACCCTTGTCACAAAGAAGTTCTTCCTTGCATCCAACTTGAAACCATCTTCCAGCTGGGGTCTCACTAGCACTGAGTAGAGAGGAAGCATCACTTCCTTAACCCGGCTCGTGATGCAATGGCTAATGCTTCCCAGTATGCTATTCGCTCTGTTGACTACAGCATCACACTGGCATCTCATGTTCTTCCTGTGATCAGTCATAACCCCAAGGTCCCTTTCAGCCATCGTGCTGGCCAGGACATTTCCTCCTAACCTATATTAATGTTGCTGGCTACTTCTCCCCAGATGAAGTACTCTGCATTTATCCCTATTGAACTATGTCCAGTTCTGCTCTGCCCACCTTTCCAGCTTGCCCATGTCCACTTGGTCCCTAATCTTATGTGACAGGCTGAGAGAGGGGGAAACAGAGGGATTCTCAGTGAACAGTTTGGGGCCCTGTTTCTTGACTTCTGCCAGACATTTAAGGCTGGTAAAGAAACAGGAATCAGTGGAAATGGGAAAGTTGTGGGAGTGAAGAGAAAGTTGAAATGTATTCAGTTGAATGGTTCACCATGACTTGTAAAAGAATCAGTGCTGAGGGAACTGAGTGCAATGGGCACTACCAAGCATCTTATTCTATTCTTGTGGCACAGTCCCATCAGTATCTTGGCCTTCTAGGGCTGTTCCACCCTAGCTCAACATGCTGCAGTCCTGGGCATATGTGAAGCTTGGGGAGCAATAAACTCTAGAGTGATAAGGCCTGGAGTTTATTCACATGCATTAATATGCATGTATAGATTCATCCAGTGTTTTCAAATTTGCTTCTCTTCCATCTACTCAGGGAAAGCACGGTCTGAAAGTAAGTGGGGGTGGGGAATGGGCTTTTGGAGAAAGATGTTGGGGAAGCAGAGGGCAACAGGGCTACCTAACTCCCTCAGATTTATTTTCCCTGCCATAGCAGTGGGAGGGGGACAAATTCAAGGCAAACCTCCATATGAAAACTTTATAAAGTTGTTATGATTTTCCAGGTATAGAATCTAATTACTGGGGCTCATCTTATATTCAGGGTCACTTTATATTCAAGTAAATGTTGTACTTTCATATAAAGTTTTATGTTGGCAAGAAGTGATTGATGATTTGAAGGCCACTTGCTGATGTACAAAAAAAGATGTAGCATGGACATCAGCAAAACCATTTTCTCTATGCTGCCTTCTGACACCTGTTCTGATCCAAAAGAACCCCCCCTAGGGTAAGCAGACACTGAAATCTCCGGTCCCCACCTTATCTCTTGGTATTTATGTGCAAACTACCAAATTAGTGATACTTAAGCTAAGATTTTCAAAATCTACAGGAGTTTGGCCTAAAACAGCACTGGAATTCAATGAAAGTTATCAACCAAGTTCTCTTAGACTTCTTTGATAATCCTAAGTATAGCATCAATTTGGAAGTAGTACACTGTTGTTGTTTTCTGTATAGGGTGTGTACAACATTATAATGGTTTAAATATGGCTTAAAACAGAAATGGACAGGCATACCAGCCTGGTAAACTAGTTTAAATACACCTGGAACAGTTAAAAAATATACCTGAAAAATAAAGTACTGTTTTGAACATTTCACCATGAACTGGTTCAGTGCTCTGTGTGGACACTAAGTTTTTTGTGACACATGTCTGGTTAGTCTTCCAGGCATTCCTTACTGCATTGTTCCTCACACTCCACACACACTGCTGCAACTGGCTGCCCTGGTACACAGCCAGAATGCTGCTACTACCTTTTTTCCCTCTTTTGTTGGCCCTTTTTTATCAATGATTTCCCTTGCACTGCTTATTCAATAAAAGCTATCTTTCTAAGAACCAGCTGTGTCTTCACACACCTTGACCACATCCTCTCATCATGTCTTCCCCCCAACCGTCCTTAACCCCCTGGGAATGACAAAGCACAGGTCCAAGCATTTCCCTTACCTGCAAGTCAAGCAAGCACATTGCAGACTTTGGCCATTTACATGCTGTTAAAGATTATTGAACACATGATTAGGACAGAAGGGAAAGCAGAGAAGTAAAAAAGCCCCCAGCCACAGGTCACCCACTCCCTGGAATCTCCAAACCATGGGTGCAAGAACTGCCTCCTCCTCCCCACACTTGCCCACTGAAAGGTATGGTAGGCTGGGTGTTCACTTCCATCTGCAAGTCAGAGCTACAACACTTCACACAATTGTCAATCAGTTCCCAAACAGTGACATTTTGAAATGGTCCAACTGTTATCAGAGTCTGCACCCAAATAACTCATTTCTATTTGTCCCCTGATCATGTTTTGTAACATTGCTGCTTTCTTGGTAAAATGTTGAATGCTTCTGAATGCAAAATACTGCATAGATCATTATCAAGGTCTTCAGTCGATGTTGTCAAAAATAGAAATTATTTTTTTTCAAGATATTTCAAAAGTGGAGTTTTGCTGCTGCTGCTGGTGGTTTGGATATGAGGAGTGGTTTGTTATGTTTGGCAGTTTTTATGCCCTGTAGAGACTTTTCAGTTCTCAAAAATGAAAAACAAATTTATAAATTAAAGTCAAAATAAGACTGAAATAATCCTAAAATAAATATTTTGACTGTCCTAATCCTAAACAAAAACAAATTTTGAAGTGTTGAAATTTTCCATGGAATTGAAATTCTGCATTTTAAGAAGTTTTGTCCTAAATAACTGGAGATTAACGCATATAATTTGCTTTATATTATGATATATAACTAAAGGCAATGAATGACTCCTGAGACCTCAACTTACAAAGATGCCGCTGGGAATCATAATGTTTGTTCATTGTAAGGAGCAATCATTCTAGTTAAGTTATCTGCTACATGTTCTTTTATTCCTATTACTGTAAAGCAGATGGATTTGATTTTCCTGTCCCATTTTGAGTACAAACCTGTTTGTTTAGCATATTGTTTAGTTAAAAAGTCTTGAGAATTGCAGTGCGCCAGTAGTATCTCTGTAGTGCCTAATGATCTTTATTTGTTTTGCACTAGTTTTCCAGATCAAGACATTCGCAGAACTGCAGTCCAACAAATAGAAAATCTGTCAAATGATGAATTGCTAGAATACCTCCCACAGCTAGTTCAGGTAAGGAAACAATTGATAGCCAAGGAAGTCCTGTAGTCAGTTCAATAACTTCATTAAATACTTTTGATCCTTCCAGTTTGATTGATACATTATTGTAAGAATAAGCAAAGAAAACAGATTAGCTGATGTGATGATTGAGTTAACTATAGGGGTGAATTATAGATTGTGTTCCATTTAAGAGAATGTAGTTCACCTTTTCTGGCATTGCTGAATGGATACTCTAGAAAAAAAAATCTGAAAAAGGAAATGCAGCTGTGACCAATAGCAGGCAGCATCAAATCTATGGCTGACAGAACAAGGTTTCGGAGTTTCTTGCATTCAGATATCAGTGTTAAATACCATAATGTATTTAGAGCCACGGTGTTGAAAAGGCATCACCAGTGCAGCCTATGCCAAGCAGTCTCTCTGGAGAATAATCTGTTTCATTATCTATTTTGCCTTTCACTACAAATTGTCTCTGACTATTGGTCCAAACTTGATTTTACAAGAGATGGCAATTGTATGCTTGAAAGTATTCTGTCTTCAGGTCAAGGAAGAGATGACTGGCTGCAAAGCTTTTATCCTCTTTTTCTGGAACACTTTGAACAGCCTCTCTCCCACAGATCTAGGTTGTCAGATTTCTCACGTTCCAGTGGAGTGGATGCTTTCTTATGATGGGGATGGGGAAGGGAGACCAATGAAGTAGACATTTCCAGTAGCCAGCAGTGATTCAATAACTAAATGTCTAGATGATAGATTGTGTAGCTGTGTATATCAACCATAGTAGCCTGTGTGGCTTATAATTATTCTTAACACACTGGTGAAGGGCAGAAGAATCATTTTTAAGCAAGTATTAGTCCAAAATTAGCCTACTTCACAACTGAAACAAAATGGCCTTGTGGATACAGTGCTGAATATATGTGATAGATCTGGGTTCCATATCCCTGAATTGCTGTAGAGCCTTGGACTAGTCTCTTCAGCGCTCTTTTCCTGTCTACCCCTTGTCTGGTCTCCATACATCATAATAACTTACAGTGTATCTGTGCAACTCATGGCATAATAATTGGTCCCTGCTGTTGATTGGTGCTTCTCTAGGCCACCTGCAGATCATTTTATAAAAACTGTAATTAATTTTTAATTTCAGGTTGATCAAGTAAAGGAATTTGAAGGTTCTGTATTCAATTTGCAGAGTGGGGAGGAGGTTGGGAACTGATTTGGAGCACATTTTTAATGGATGTATTTAATTGCTGCCAAAATGAGGATGAACTCTGCAATTGTCTAAATGAGGGTGTGTGTTTACACCCTGACTTTGTTCCTTCCATTTTCTGAGCATTCCACATCTTTTGAATTCAAGTAACCACACAAATAAAACCTTTTCCTATCTATTTTTGAAAAAAATGCAGTAGAACTAGCCTGTAACTGAATGTTTTTTCTATATCTGCTTAGGTAATTAAGTTTGAATGGAGTCTTGAAAGCCCTCTAGTGCAGTTCCTTCTAAATCGCTGTCTTCAAAGCATTCAAGTAACCCACCAACTTTACTGGTAAGATTATTTAATATTACAGAATTATGCTTTTTAAGTGATTTTAAGCATGTGTAGTGACTGATGACAACATTTTAAAACCAGTTACAAGGTTAAGAGCAAGATATATACTATGATATTTTCTGCTAATAAAAAAGTCAGGCTTGTGAAACAGAAATTGTCTGAAGTAAAATACTTTTTAGCATTCTGAATGCATATAAGGAGAAGCAAAGTGGCCAACATTTTCTATTATTGATTATGAAAATGCACTACATACTGGGGCTGTACAAAGCTTTGGTCCCTGATTCAATTCAGCAGAAATTCAGCCGGATTCGGTGGCCGAATCTCCAAATCCAAATCAAATCAGAGGACCCTTTAATCTCTCCGAATCGAATAGGGGCCCTCTGAACAGATTCGGAGAGATTCGGCGATTCAGACATAGAAACAGCTTTAAATGTTTTTTCTACATACCTCTACATAGCAGGGACTCATGAATGCTGTGATGCTGAGGTGCATGGAGTGTCCCACAGAAGCACAGGGTGCTCCCCAGTGCGCTCGGCAGCAGACCGAGAAGTGGACCAGAAGTGCTGGGGAGCATGCTGGGGGAGCCTCCCCATACTCCCCCAGCTCAGTGACTGGTGTTTTCTGGGTTTGGGGGGGCACCCAGGGTCTCCCTGCAGCTGATCGCTGAGCTGGGCATGGGGGCGGGGGGCCCAGCGTGCTCACTGCCAAGCATGTGGAGGGCCCTCCATGCACCCTAGCATCGCAGCTTTCACAAGCCACACAGGTACCTTGACATATGTAAAAAAACTTTTAAAGCTGTATCTATGTCTGAATCGCTGATTCTCCAAATCAGCATCAAATCTTCAGATTTGGATTCAGCCAAATTGAATCAGGAACAGTGATCTGAATCACCAAATCGAATCTCTGTCCCTGATTCAGATCGAATCCAAATCCCGCTTCACACACCCCTATTACATAGACTGAAAGTAGCTGACTTACACGGTTAGCTGTTCTATGTAAGGACCTTTGAAAATATATTATCTTGTGCCATGATTATTTGATGTGCTATATTGTTTATTTTGAGACCACAAGATAAAAATATGCTTTCTATCCCCTTAGCAAACTTATCCTAGGATCTGAAAGTCAAGCCTGCACAGTAATTCTGACTATCCTACAGTGTATGTCATTTAGAAGTTCAGTTGAATTACACACCTCAAGGCAAAGACTGAAACATAATGACTTTGTTGATAGTGTGCCTGACAGAATAGACTTTAGGCCTTTCTTTTGTGCCTATAGGAACTCTGCAAGTGGTAATCAGAATAAGCATGCAATTAAGATATTTTTGTTGCTGACACAACAAGATACAAATAACATGGATAAGGAGCAGATCTGTCAAATAAAGAAGTACCTATTCTACATAATCATCTTCTTTACAATACCTGCAGTTTAATTGAAGCTGTCACCATTGTATTGGGTAACTTAGCAACATCAGAGAGAATATAATTTAATTCCTATGTATAATGAATCCCTAAGGTTGCCCTATAAACTTAGGTCCAAATCTTACTTTACCTATTAGGTTTTCAAGTGCGATCCTGTTCTGTCCTGCTCAAGTCCCTAAAGCTCCAGTAATGCATCTGTTTCTGTAATATGTTGTCATTCTAAGGAAGACAAAGCTGATTCACCCATCTTTTATATTAACATTTTTTCAGGGATTCAAACAGAGTAGAATAAGATCACATTTGGGTGCTAAAGTCTGCTTAAGCATCTAAAAGGTGGAGCAGAATGTGTTGCTCTATCAAGCTAGATCTCATTTCCAGAGAGAGTAGGCTCAACAACAGCGCAGCTAGCAGATTGTCATCTTGTATCAATTGGCATATCTCCCCTGAAGTCAGCAGAACCATAAGACTTTACCTTCCCCTGATGATCTTCCCCAGTATAGTGTTTTCCTCTAAGGATTTGCCATGTAGATATATGGATCTACATTTTGCAATGTAGATCTTTGGAGAACTTTTTCTGCCCCCCTCTTAAGCAACCAGAATTTCTTCAGCTCTCATGCAATATGCAATAGATGATCCATTTATGTGAGGCTAATCAATTCATGAAGACAACACATTACCTGTCCTTTCTCTGGAACAGTGGAGTTCTGTGTAGTCAGATTTAATGCCAAAAATAATAAAATCCGTAGTGAATGAAAGATTTTGAAATGTTTATAGCTCTCCTTGCATTCCAAAATGGTAGCAGCCCTGTTTGCTTTTCAAGCACCTTTTATCTATGAGTACCTTCAAAGTACTAAGAACAAAGCCTTTGAATATTTTCTTTGTCCGTTCATCCTTTATGTTGGGAAGTTATCCTGGTTCCTTTATTTTGGGAGGTTATCCTGGTTTTGCACACAGCTGGCATATTTGTAAGTGAGATGTTACTGAACGTTTAACCCTACACTCTGTCTTCTCTCCCTTCAGAGCTTGAGGGGATCTATATTGCCACTATACAAAGTTACTCACACTTGCATTAACCTCAGTAGCATTTTGGGTACTTGCACATAGACAAGGTATTGTAAGCTAAAAGGGGACAGGAAATTACTGTGTGTTAGGTGCTGCACAGTAGGGGTCTTGTTACACCTTACGCTGTAAGCTTGAACAAATGTTAATCAGCATAGTATTGTTTGGCTTAGTGGAACAGTTGCTCCTTAAGGCAGAAAACCATCTCTGATGAGACTGTGACTGTCCCTCACCTGCACAGTTGTGACTTGCCACTATAGGCTTGGTGAGAAGGCGCAGGACTAGGACACTGTAAGTAGAATGTTTTGTAGTTTAAAATATTACTGTTTCTGAGCAAAAAGTTGTAGTTTTCCAAGTAATAAGTTTTGTTCAGAAATTTTTACAGTATGTTAATGCTGTTTATTAATGAAAACCTTCCTCTCCTTGGCAAATTGAATTTCAGTCCCAGTAAAAGTAATTAAAAACAAAGTTCCGCTTCCATTTATCTCTAAAAGTTAGAGAAGCTGAGTGATTCAGTAATTTCCATATATACATGCCCATAAAAAATTGATATTTTTATAATGAATGGAAATAGATACTTTCTTACTGTCTGAAATGTTTAATTCTAGTTCTTTCAACTGATTCCTAAATTTGCAATCCACACTGTGTATGAAAATCAAAATCATTTTCATGCACAACTGCTATTCACTGTCTTAAAAGCAAAAACTGATAAAAACAAACTTAGAAGCCAAATAATACCTGTCTTTCTTTCACAATGAATGGCATTAACATTCCACTGCGATCTAACATTTTTTTAAAAATCAGCTTTTTAGGTTGGAGGAGATTTTACAGAAATCTAGTGATGTTCTTTCATGACAAAATAAAATCATCTGATCAAAACTGTCATGTTTCACAACTTTCTTCTGGATTCAGGAACTTATTGTAGGCACCAGGTCACTGATGGTGCTATTAAGTAATGGCAAGCTACCCAAACCACCACTCAGTTGTGCATATTTAAAATAATATTTGAGCTATTTAAAGTCAAGCTGACTTCATTTGCTGCCACTCCAGAAAGATAAGTAGCTGACATCCAATGATAACGTGCCAACTCATCCTCTGGAATAACAATGTTGATCAGCAAAACACTGTACTTTTTTGAAAAAATATCCAGTGATCTTTTTGCAAAATACTATGAGCAAAATAATTGACAAAGGCTGACAACACTTTGCTAGTAAATCTCTTTTACGTTCATAAGCAAAGTTCCCAGCTGTTATAAATCACTATAATATCATTGACAGCAGTGGTTTTTCTGCCAGTTTATGGCAATTAGTTTTAAGGATCTCACCCAGTGGCATGAATGTACACCTCCCCAACTCTTCTTACTCTAATTATCTTTTTAATTTTTCAGGAATTTAGGTTATGAGTTTGGTCATTTCTCTATATCCCTGAGTATTTGAACATTTTGCTACAGGACAATAGGACCTATGTGCTACTTCAGTTCTGATTATGCATTATTTTAAGGGTTTAAAGCTGGGGCAGACAAAATATGGCCCATGGGACAGATTCAGTCTGCCAAGCACTTTCATCCAGCCCGCAGCACCCCGAAATGAATTGCATCCTATACAGCCCTTCCACCTACAAGGGTGGGAGTGAGGCTCTCGCATATACCCACACCCCGAAACATACCCTATTGTGCCTCGCTCCTACCCTTGTGGGCAGAAGGGCGCAGCCCAGCCAGCATGCAGCTCCTGGACAGGGCTGCTGCTGCCGGTGCTACAGCCCCCATGGACCTGCTCAGCTTTCCTGGGCTCCTCCCAGATCTGGGCACCAGGCAGGGAAGCAGTGGGGGCTGAGCTGCAGCTGGGCAGGAGCGTGAAGCATGGGACTGGGGCTTGTGGCAGCACAGAGCCTGTGCCCAGTTGGCAGCAGCAGTGCAGAGTTCAGGTGGGTAGCACGTGGGTATGAGGGAGGGTGGGGTGGTGTGGGGACTCCCCCACATGCCTCCCATGGTATGCAGCCCCAGCAGGCAGTGGCAGCAGCAGCAGGTAGAGCACTTAGAGAGCAGGCACCTGGTGTCTCGCTGTGCGTCACAGCGAGGGGCACATCTTCCATCAGGCCATCTGTATCACCAGTGCTCCCTGCCACTCATGCACAGCCCCTGCACTCTCTGGGCATGGAGAGAAGCCCTGCACACTAAAGCCAGCTGCCCTCCCCACCAGGGCTGCACAGCAGTGGAGTGAAGCCCCAGCCACTTTCCCCTGGAAGCTGAGGAAGGCAGCCAGCTCCAGCACCTGGGGCTTCCCTCCTATGCCCGGTGAGTGTGGGGGCTGCGCATGAGTGGTAGGGAACACCAGTGATACAGACTGCCCGGTGGAGGGCTGCACTTCTCACTGCAATGTGCAGCGCTGGCCAGGGCTGTGCCCCACCGGGCACCTGCACCTTTAGTGCCCTGCCTGCTGCTGCTGCTGCACCACGGGGGGAGTGATGGGGTCCCCACACCCCCACTCCCCCTCACACCCCACACACGTACACCCTGCCCCCACAACCCCCCACATATACACAACCCACAACATACCCTATGCCCCCTCACAAACAGTGGCTGCACTCTGCCTCCTGCTGCTGGGCTGAGTTCTGTGGGGCTGGCGGACCTGGTCAGAGTGCAGCCCTGCCTCCCCTGCTCCCCGTCACCAGGGTGCGCTCCAAGCAGCTCTGCCAGCACCACGGAACTCAGCCTGGCAGTGGGAGGTGGAGCGCAGCCCTGGCTCTCCTTCACCTCCCACCACTGGGCTGCACTCTGAACAGCTCCACAGATCTGAACCTGGTGGCGGGAGGTGGGGGAGAGTTACTGTTCAGTGCTGCTCTCCAAGGGGTTCCACCACTGGCTCTCCCACCACTTCCCACTGCTAGGCTCAGCTCCATGGGGCTGCCAGAGCCAGTCAGAGTGCAGCCCAGTTGCAGGAGGCAGGGAGAGCCAGGGCTGCACTCCAAGTGGCTCCTCCAGCCCCACAGAGCTCAACCTCCCCTCCCAGCACTGCCGGACTCCTCCCAGGTGTGCGGGCCCCCAGATCTGCACATGGAATGACAGGAGGGTGTGGCTTCTGCCTGGAACCAGCAGCAGCACCAGTCTTCCTGGCACTGGGTACAGGCTGCACCCAGCACCAGTCCCAGGCAGCAGCGGCAGCCTCCTGTCATCCCGAGTTCAGAACTGGGGGCCTGCACATCCAGGAGGATTCCAGCACAGCCCCACAGCCCTCCCAGGGGTGCGGGGCCCAGATCTGCATGTGGGATGACAGGAGGCTGCTGCTGCTGGCAAGTGACACATGTTTTGCTTGTCAGCAGCTTAAGGTACAGTTTCCCAGAAACCCTTGCACCTATCTCCTTGAAACTTGGCAGGCTTCATGCCCTCAGAACAGGCTATCAGCCCTGATTTTTATCTGAATCATACAAGAAATGACAAAGTTATAGGCATTTTCATGATTCCCCATTATAGCCTATGGGCAAAATGTCAAAACAGTGTTGAAACAGTGAAACAGTTTCGGCCAATGAAACGGAACAGCACTTTGAAACTAAATGAAATGTCAAACTGAAACACTGTCCCATCGAAATGAAATGAAATGTAAAAATGAAACACTGTCCCATCGAAACCAAGAAATGGAAGTTGAAACAAAATGGGTGCTGTTTCTCACAGCCCTACTCACTGGTGTAAGAGCCTGTCTGATTAAATTCCTAGTTGAAGCCTACGCCTGCATCCAGATGAGGACAGATGTGTGGTATGTGGTGCCACAGTCCCATCTGTGGTGCCACACAGCACATGCAGGCATTCCCTGAACTACTACCTTGCAGCATGTGGGTGGGAGTTGGCCCCAGAAAATCCCAGGGTCAAAGAACCTATGCCAAAAAAAAAAGCAGGGCAGCTCACATGGCAGCAGTGTGCACTGCCCGAAATGGGAGCCTGTCCAGCCAGAGCCACACTTTAGCTGCCAGCCAGGCTCCCAGTTGCAGGAGCACAACAGCTGCTCCCTGACGCTCCTAGGATCCCAGGTAGGATTGCTGGGGCCAGCACAATTGCTGGCCCCAGCCTCTCCTCCCTCACCTGGGGGAACCTGCCACATGCCAGAGAGCATGTGGCATGGGCATTCCTTGGGGACAAGGAGCAGCAGCACAAGGTGTACCACTGCTACTTGTCCTTGGGGAAACAAATGGCTCCACTTGTCTGGACATGGCCTATGGGTTAATCTTGCCAATTGTGTTTCCCACCTAACAGTGCTAGCAGTGCATGGCACCCAGTAGCACCCTGGAAAGGATCTCAGGGGATCCAGAGTGCCATGGTTGAGAATCACTGATTTTTTTTCTCTCTCTCTTTCACTCTCTTTCTGTTGACCTCCTGAAAATGATTTCCATAAATTTAATTTTGGAGTATCATTTGTAGTCTCTTTACCAGTTATTTTAAACTATAATTTAAAGTTGGTTTTGTATAAATAGATTGACAAGACCTAAGCTGTGAAGGATTCTACCCTTGTTGGAGAAGAATGGAAATTCTAGCTTCTCTATAGGTCATATGCTCCAATCTACCCCTCTCCAGTTCCTCTGAATAAACCTTCAGCATAAAAGAGATTAATTTAGTATTAAATACCTTTTTAAATTCTACTGGGGAGCTATCTGGCTCCAGATTTTTCCTCCTTTCATTTCAGAAACTGCATCCGATATTTCATTTTCTGTTGTCTGCTTGAAAAAAGATTCCCATCTGCTGGTTTTAATTAAAGAATTCTTAGTTTCAAAATCATCCTTAGCTATTTCTGCCAGATACACAATTTTACACTGTATCAAGTTCCCTTGTACCGTCAGTAAGTTCTAAAGCAGCTGCGACATGCACTTGAAGGACATCTGGGAAGCTCCTGGATGCTTGGCCACAGATTTCTTTGCAATGTATTAGGCTTTCTGATAAATGCAACAAGCTCTTACTGATGATAGAGGTAACCTCACCTGCCACATTAACCCATTGATTTGCCCAGTATTTTTTAAAGTTTTTCTCTAGTTTCAGTTTTATTTACTCCATGAGGGGAGGGAAACAGAGGATGAAATTACAAATTGTGCTTAGAAAATACTAAGGGCACTTAAAATGTGAGTGCCTGCACATTAAAGCTTGTTAACTTGTGCTGAGTGCTCTCTGAGCATCTCAAAGTTGTGCCACTTCATGCAAGGGTTAACTCTGGGCCATGCTACACAAATCATATTAGGGTAACTACAGTCTGCTCCACAGAGATAAAATGAGCAATTTGTAATCTTCCAGCATCCCAGGATGCACTGCTTCCAACTCCCCTCCCCCTTCACTCCTACTCCATGGATGTACTTACCATCTTCCAAACTCAAGAGCAGGCAGGGCCCTGCCAGTGCCAGGATGGGGCTGCAGTGGTGGGAGGATGGAGCTGGAAGGTGGAGAGACATGGAAGTATGAGGGCTGTAGCATCCTTCTGCAGGGAGCTACCTCCCTATCTTGGGATAGGGGATGGTGGGAGAGGGCTGTGCTGTAGGTAACTCTCCACCAACCTCTGCTGACCTAATCCCAGCCCTCTAACCCAGTCTTAGCCCCCCACCAGCCTTCCCCAGAGGGGGCTGTGCCTTAGGCTCAGAGCTAAACAAAAGCTAAAGAAACATTCAATTAACCTTGGTTACTTGAGTCACAACCCCTGTGCCTCTTCAACCATTCTCCCACACACCTCCCCTCCTGGAAGTGGGATGGAGCCCCAGTGTCCTGGCTCCTAGCCATACCCCTGCTCACCAGTGGCAAGTCAGACCTGTGCAGGCAAGAAACAGTGACTGCTCACAATGGGCACGTCCCTATGAGTGGAAACGTGCATTTCCCCAGGGATGAAAAGCAGCGGCACATATATTATAGGCCCCTCACAGCCTCCCCTAGCCCTGCTGGTGCCCCTCACTCCCCCCATACCCTCCCTGGCCATGCTTTTGCCCCTCACTACCCCCTACAGCTCCCCCAGCCCTGCTGGTCCCCTTCACTTCCCCACCACACAGCTCCCACAGCCCTGCTAGTGCCCCTCACTCCCCCCCACTATCCCCACAGCCCTGCTCAAGCAACTTGCCCCCCAACCATAGCCCCTGCCTCCCCAGCCCTGCCAAATGGAGCTCCAAGCTGCCAGGGCTCTGTGGCCAGGGACCCGGTTATGCAGCCCCTTGCCCCTGAAGAAGGCAGCAACTGCTGCAGTTGAGTGGAGCCTGTCTCCCCCTGCTGCTGCCTGCTGTGGGCTTGGGTGGGGAGGGGGTGGATCCCCACCACTGCACACACTCCTGGGAGGGTGGGGGAACCCATGCCCCCCAGATCTGTGTGTGGGACAGGGGCAGGTTCAGGCTGCCCACTGTGGGCTTGGGCTTCTGCCCTGCTGCCCTCCCCTGGGGCCTCCACAGCCCAGAAGATGCAACCTGGCAGTGCAGGGAACAGTGGGACCATACAGGGAAGCTGCCTGCTACTGCAAGCTCCACACTGCCCTGCTGATGAGTCCCCTGCACACGGCAGCAGCAGGGGCAGTGGCACGGGATTGTGCTCCTCACTGCAGCCGCATACACAGAGAACACCTCACCAGGGCAGCGCAGGACTTGCAGCAGCAAGGAGATCCAAGAGCAGCCCCACTGTTCTCTGCAGTGCTCGGTCACACCCACTGGGCTGCAGAGGCCCTAAGGGAGAGCAACAGGGTGAGAGTCTGTGCCCACAGCGGGCAGCCTGCCTCTGAACCAGACACAAATCTGGGGACCACAGGTGCCCACTGGCCCTCAGCAGTGCACACCGCAGTGGGGAGCTGGCCCCATCCCCTAGACAAACTGCCTATGGTCCTGTCCCACTCCCTGCCAGGGCCTTGCAGCCATGCATTCAAGCCCCAGGCCCCACGAACCACCCAGGTGGACAGCAGCCCCAGCCTTGTCCAAATCCCTCTCTCCCTCCCTATGGGGGCCTCAATCCCCTTCCCCTTCCCCCCTCCCTTACCTCCAGGAGTTGCTCTCCAAGCTGCCTGGTGGCCATGTGCCTATACGTGCGCATGGTGCCCCCCTGCCTGACCACCCTCTTCCCGCTCCCTCCCAGCCCCTTGCAGGCTGGCATTCTGCCAGCCTGGAGAGAGCTCTTTCCAAACTACAAAATCCATGGGTTTCTCTGCTAAAATGAGAAATTGGCATTTTTGTCTGGTAAAGGGGGAAATCCACGTTTTACCCTGTTTTTCTGTAGGAAACAGAAAACCCAGATCCCTACTCATAAATGAGCTTTTCTGCATCCTGGGGCTGCGTTGAGAGAAAAAGGAGGTGCTCAACCGACTCATGCAGGAGAGTCATGAACTCATGCTAGTTCATAGGCTCTTCCTGTTCGTGCAGTGAGCCCCACTGGGCCCACTGCTGCCTGCAGAAAATCTTCCTGTTCACATTCCTATGACACTATTACATGTGTCATTTTCATACACAACTGCTATCTGCTTTCACACTCTGGCTTTATCCAGGCATTTGTCTGCCAGCCTGCTGCTCAATTTCCCACTTGCCTAAAGCATTTTTGCTTCTGGCTTCTTTCGCAGGTGGCAGCTACACCATATGATTGAAACAGCTGGCTGGGTCAGCATGTGGCTGGAAATATGTTTCACGGATGGTTGTTTTCCACAGGGAATTGAATAACGGGGAGAAATGTTGTGGTGTCTAAGATATGATTGCTGTGTGGAGGTGACTGTGAGCAGTTTCACTGTAATGGCACATTATGAATTTAAGGCAAAGGAAGAAGGATCCTGCTGAAAGCTGAATGAAGCTTGGTAGCTTGTTATCCACCCTGAATTTTATTTATTATCAACAAATATCTTAGAATTTTTTTAGCATTTTCTGTCCGGTAACATTTCTTAACTAGAGCATGATACCAGGGCACAAAAAAGGAGCGTGTCACCTCCTTTAGCATGCATATCCCACAGATAGAGATGTGGCACTGCACGAAGAAAAGAGGGATTGTGAGTAAAATCCAGTCCATTGAAGTAAATGGGAATCAGACTTTATATAAAAGGAGAAGCCCAGTAGTAGAAGTAAAAAAGCAGAATATCTAGGGCATTACTACAGTGTAATAGAGCCTTCTGGTATAGAATCAATAGGGAGTTTTAAAAGACTCTTAGCTAAATTCTCTGCCAGCAGGGAATTTGGCCCTCAATACTTTATTCTCCAAAATCATTAGCTTACTATTTCATTCAGCTCTTTAACTTTGGAGTGATAGATTATCATTTCATATTTTGTCAAGGAAAATGTTTTTTTCACTGTCACTTAATATTGATCTATACTAATCATATTTTGCCTCCAGTATTCACAGGAAGGAATAAGTCAGAGTCCTAGTTTTTCAATACCTCAAGTATTTGTACTCCACCTCCTATTCCCCAAATGTCTCTCCTTTTTTCTCCCACAGGCTCTGTTGCACATACACACAATCAAAGGCTGTCAAATGTGCTAATTGTAAGTCATTTTTTCAAGTATTCTGTGTTCTTAGGCAGAGATATGCATGTACTACTGCAAATTCAGAAAATGACAACGTTCTTTTTCATTAGATTTCTCCTCAGGACCATAGTCTGGCAATGCCCATACTCACAGGAGTAGCCCTTAAAATTATATGTGTATGTAATAGCTTTTCTAGAGCAATATTAAAGATAGAACCCCCCCACCCTCAAAAAAAAAAAAAAAAAAGCAGTGTTTGATTGATTCAAGGTTTCATTTAAGCTTGAATTAATGGTCAAAGCCTAATTGTATTTAGGGCCTTAGTTCAAGTTTAGATTTGGTGATGCCAAAACCTCATTAACTGGTCTTGCAAGATACCACATTCATCTGAGCTGAGAGCACTTTATATAGCAGTCTTCATTTAAAGACAGATTCTAATCTAGGGATTTGGTTGTATATCACCTCTAATTAGATTACCAACAATAATATTATCCTGCTATTTTTGAGAGGCAATAATCCCTGTCCTCATTTTTATACTGAATAATTCAAGTCCTTCATTATTATCCACTTGGGACTTAGATTATTATCTTGGAAAATAGAAGGTTCATTTTCATTTAATTTAGTTCTTTTACATTTTTTCAAACTCCAGCTTTCACCAGAAAAAGAGCATCTAAAAACAAAGCGATTTTATTGTTAATATTCCTAAACTACTCTTTTTGCTTGCTTCTGACTTTCAATGGCCACAAGATGAATGGGCAAACAATGCTGTTATGTCCTCAAAGTTATGACTTGAAATAATATACTAAAACATAGATGTAAAAAGTAAAGTCCTTCCTTCTTTCTTTTGGGCTTGCTTTCTTTCAAGTTTGCTGCATGTAGGAATTGAAAGCAGGTTATAGAAAGTTTGCCTATAGATGGGTGGTGTGAGTTCAACGCAATATGTCAGTGACTGAAAGAGAATCCAAAAGCCAAAGTGTCTTTCAGGAACTAGAGATGTTCCTCCCAAACAAAGTTATAATCATATCATAGTAGCATGAAATTGTTGTTGCATATGCTGTTCCTATTCTATAAGCAGAGGACTAAGGACCCACTGAAATAAGTGGGTATCCTTCCATTGAATTCAATATTCTTTGTATCAGTTGTTTACTTTCTTGCAAACAATACTACACTTTTCACCAGCTTTGTATTCACTTGTTAAGTATTGATACTTGGCAGGGGGTGGAGGGAAAGCTTATGAATGCTGCCATTTTCTCTTTTCAAATTAAACTCTTCTGAGTAAAAAAACAACTTTTAATTACTTGACATTACATGGAAATGGAAAAAACCTAAAAAAATATCCTAAAGAAACAACAAAAATAAAATAGTAATGGTAAAAAGTTACTGCAGCTTTTAACAAAGGCACCTTAAAAGTCCCTTGCTAACATCCATATTTTTAATAGTTCCGGTTTTTTGCATCATTAATTCAAGGTTTGTCTCTCAGACTGTATCATCTGTGATTGTCCAATAATAGGTGTGTTTCATAGTCCCAAAATAAATTGTATTCTATAGTCTACTTAAAAAAAACTTGTAGGTTGCTTCCTAGAAACACAAGATACAATGGAATATTGAATTCTTCTCTGTGGTATGTAATGGTTGCTCATTAAAGTTCTACCAATGTAATGAGCAGTAACTTTTTCTTGTCCTCCCTTTTTTCTCTCCTTTACTTGAGAAGCTTGAGCGGCCAATAATGAGTGGGCAGATGGATTTACAGTTACAGTTTTCTTTGTGCTAAACAGCATCTGCTAGCTTGGGGGTTGGTCTCAAAGGCATACTTTCATTGCTTTGTTTTTCTTATGAAGGTGAGAATGTGGTCCTATTTTAAAAGAAAAACTGTTTATAGTTGCTATAAAAGAAAAATAAAACTAATAATGGATTGTTCCAACATGTTATTTTAGTTGATATCATACAACCGTGGTAGAGCTCTCCTGGTAGGTCACTCACTGGACATGCTGTGTTTGGATGCAAACATATTTGGTGCATATGCTTTTCCCAGATTCTGACCACTATTTCTGGCTCCATCCTTTCAGCAAAATGTGTTCCTTCTGATATTTCATGCAATTGGAGTCTGTGGCCCATTTGCCCTAGGCTACCAAGACCAGTGCTGCATTGAGTAGCTTTCCCAGATGTCCCACTTTGGGACCTGGTTTTATGAGTTACCTTGTTAGAGACACTTTAATAGTTGAAGACACAGACATTGTAAATGTTCACAAGTCAATCATTTGTTAGTCGGCAAGAGATACAAATACATCGATTAACAAATAAATGCCTATGCATATTTCCCAGACTTGACTTCCTAACACCTTTTGATATTTTTTGGGGGGGTGGTTAAAGCTGTGGCAAGGAGTCCATGATCCCTCTCCCATGGCTCACAACTTCTCTTCCAAACCACGGAAGTTCTCTCATTCCTGTTGCTAGCTTTCCACTTCTGCTTCTTAGTCTCTTCTTCCCCTTTCTCTCTCCCTCCAAGATGGCTAGCGAGAGATCATTTCACTTATAACCACCAATCCCCTTTATCAAGTAAGTCCTTTGTCAGCCTCACTTGTCAGTCACTGATTGAAGTCCTCAATCAGGTGATCTTTTTTTTAGTTACTACCACTCCTAGCCCAATGGCTTTGACTGGGGTGGAGGGGACAAGCTTACCATCAGACTAGGCATCTTTGCTTAACTGTGCTCTATGGATGAAGGTCACATTTTAATGGCTCTCTATTATTGTTCTTCAGTTGAATGCAAAATTATCTGCAGCCACCTCCTAAGTATCCTGTCTCAGTACAGAGGCAAAAAAAACAGCAACTAAACCCCGCATTCAAACTAGCATTTGCAATCTGGCATAGATTGGCAGAATTACTCAACTGCCAAGAATTTAAAAAGTGATTAGCTGGTGATTGGGTGGTAAGACTGTGTTGTTATACATGCACCACAAGAGGAGAGTTGAGAACATTATCTTAAAATTGGGTTTCCAATGTCTTGCTGCATTATAAGATGTTGAGATGTTTTATTTTCTTTTGTTGCAATTGTGAGCTTTTTTTAAAAATCTGTTTTTTACATTAAAGATGGTGGGAATAACAATTATTATTTTCTACTGTTTTACTGGAAAATGTTTTAGTAGTTTCAAGACATATCAATTATTTAATGCCTGATCCCTCTTGAGATTTTATTTTTCAAGTTTTATCCATAGAGTCCATCTTCTGTAGCTCAGGCTTCTCTTCCAAATCACAGAATTTCTCTCACTCCTGTTGCTAACTTTAACTATAGGGAGGGATCTGGGATTGCCTTTTGATGTCCTTTATGCAACATATTAATTGGTGTATGTACAAGCATTTTCTGCACCCCATTTTAGGTTTAGGCAAACACATGGATGACCAAGCATTTAAATTGACCTAAACTTGGCTAGCTAGATATAACTGTAACACTTGTACATATGTTTAGTCATCAAAGTTAACTTCTCCTTGGCAAGATACAGTCAAGTTCTTTCCCTTCTGTCCTAGCAGTGAGTACAGGGATAATTGCATGTTATCAGCAATACACCAGACTAAATTAACTAGCTGGTTCATTGTGTGGAGCAGCTCTGAAAGCTGTTATGACTGAAGACTAAGGAGATTCTGCTTTTCTTTTTCTTTAGTTGCTGTGCTGCCTTAACCCTGAAAAAGGCGCTAGTACTTTTGGGAGAGGGATTCAGAGAGGAATTTGTGTTCAGCATTCTAGGTCTGCCTCCTACAAACTTCATCATTTCCTTATAAAACATTACTCTTGTGTCACATAGGAGTAAAGGCTACAGTCAAATTCTCTTGCGATTTATATACGCCACACAAAAACTCCAACATTTCCAATGGGACTATTTGGGATGTAAAAAATGATAAGAGGTTTAAGTCTTGAAAGCTTTCCATAGAATATTTATCATGTCCTTTGATGGCATAATTTTCAAAGATTTGATAGATAAGATGTTTTCTGATAGTTTTTTCATATAAGAGACATTGCTGGAAAATGATGAGCAAGCAGAGTCCAAATAACTACTTTTTGTGTTGTGCTTCTTATACTCTGTGGGTTTGAAAAACATCTCTGTTAACTCATCTATAGTTTTAATTACATAAAGCTTATATATCTGAAATTGTAAGGGTACTGAAAAACGAATGGTTATGTGAACTTCATTACTAGAACTAGGCCATATGGTCCAGGGGAATGGAATTATAAATAGGAGAACTAACAACATGAAAGACCTCTTGAGAACTCTGAATTTTCGAATCTTCAGTCTCCCAGCTGGTGCTGAATTTCACTAGTTAAATATTGCATTCTACATTATTTATCTAGTGGAACTGAAAATGATAGCCCACAGAGCTACTTTTCCTTTGTAAGAATATAATGCTGCAAAACAAAATCTGAGTGCTAGAGTTCCAGTGACAGTCAACCATCAATATCAGTTGGAGCTGAAACTTGTGGGTAGCCCAGTTGAGAATATTGCTGGAGGAACTTTTATTTGCAAATTGTCAAGAACAATATCTGATTGGTTTATCTCCTTATTACTATTTTGTGTTGCATATACTATCAATTTTATTTGTTTAACTATTTATAAAACATTTCACTATAATGGCCTTTGCATGATGATTTTATTCACAAATGACAATTGTAAATAAAATGATTCATTAATATCAGCAGGTCTTTTGCTATTTATAAACGTTAGGGAAATTTATGTTGTTGTGGAATCAGGATCTCTCTGTAACTGGTCGATTCTCCATAAGAATCCCTCACCAGGTTTTTGTATTTTAACTATAGTTCTTTTTACTCTTTCTTATTGATTACATTTGCTATTAATTTACATTAGAGAATTATTTTCAGTCTGATCCTGATTTTTCTTTTAATGTATTTGTAAGTCCTCTCAAAGTAATTTGGACATAAATTGCAGATTCTGAGTCCTTTGCAAGTTATAAGCCTCAGTTGCTCTTTAGTAAGTTTCCTGTCTGGTTAGTCACCCAAGTCTCACATGATTCAGTTTAGGAAAGCCTTTAGATTCAGGACTAACCACTCAAGCTCATACTTAAATAACACATGAGTGAAGAGGAATGGACTTAAGTGTATATTTGATGGAACATACTTGAATCCTGCTTCAGTGTAGGTGTTTGGATGACCTTCCATTCCTACGTTTTCATGATTCTTTGTTTAATAGAATTCCTTTTTTGGGACCAAAGTATGGTTATGTGTCTTTGGATGGATGACTGAAGCATTTTGAAGAGGTAAATAGTGATTTTTCTTCTGATTTTTCTTCTTAAAAAGCTGAGTGAAATGTTTCTATCACACATTCTGTACAGAAAATTACTTTTTAATTAAACAGATTTTTTTCTTGCCAATAATTTTTCCCCCATAGAAAACTTGAAGAAAGGTGAGGCCTTCTGCATAGTTGTAATGTAAGAACATAAGAAGTGCCATGCTGCATCAGATCAATGGTCCCTCTAGCCTAGTATCCTATCCCTATGAATAAGACTAATAAAAATAAGGCCTTACTAATCTGGTTTCATTTTATGACCAAGTCACAAAATGCTTAGACAGAGAAATAGAGGTGGCTATTGTTTTCTTGGATTTTAGGAAGGCCTTCGATATGGTATCTCACCCCATTCTCATAAATAAATTAAGGCTGTGACTTAGATGTTTACATGGTCCAGTGGGTGAAAAATTGGCTTAAGGCTCACACCCAAAGAGTGGTAGTAGATGGGTTGGTATCGACCCAGAAGGAGGTGGATAGTGGAGTCCCACAGAGCTCAGTCCTTGGACCTCTACTCTTCAATGTCTTCATCAGTGACTTGGATGTGGGTGTGAAGTGTACTCTGTCCAAGTTTGTGGATGATAGTAAATTGTGGGGTGAAGTGAACACTCTGGAGGGTAGAGAACGACTGCAGACAGACCTGGACAGGTTTGAAAAATGGACAGTACACTATAGGATACAGTACAACAATAACAAACGCAGAGTGCTGCACCTCAGGCATAAAATATCCAGCACACCTACTTGCTAGGAAATGACCCTCTCAGCAACACAGAAGTGGAAACGGATCTCAGAGTCATAGTGGACTCCAAAATGAACATGAGTTGTCAGTGTGACAAAATTATCAGCAAAGCTAACTGCACTTTATCATGCATCAGCAGATGCATAACAAATAGAACAGAGGAGGTGATTCTTCCCCTCTATGTGGCATTGGTCACACCACAGTTGGAGTACTGCATCCAGTTTCGGGCACCGTATTTTAAGAAGGATGTGGATAGCCTTGAGAGGGTCCAGAGGAGGGCCACTCATATGGTTAAGGGTTTACAGACCAAGCCCTATGAGGACAGACTGAGGGACCTGGACCTCTTCAGCCTCTGCAAGAGAAAGCTGAGAGGTGATCTTGTGGCCGCCTATAAATTCATTAGTGGGGCACAGCAAGGATATGGAGATGTTCTGTTCACCAGGGCGCCTCTTGGAGTAACAAGGAACAATGGTCACAAACTGACAGAGAGCAGATTTAAGCTAGACATCAGGAAAAACTTTTTCACAGTGAGTGTCACCAAAATTTGGAATGGACTTCCAAGGGAAGTGGTGCTCTCCCCTACCTTGGTGGTCTTTAAGAAAAGGCTGGATAGGTATCTGGCTGGGTTCATCTGACCCCAGCACTCTTTCCTGCCCAGCCAGGGGGTTGGACTTGATGATGTGCTGAGGTCCTTTCTGACCCTAGCATCTATGAGCATCTATGAATAAACAGTGAACACCAATGCAGTTTTCTTAGTGATTTTCAGAAGATATTTCATTCATTGTAAAATTAATTAAATCCTTGGCATTTTGAAATATTTTTATGGCTGCCAGAAGTTTACCAAATGCTCACTGATGCTAATAATAATCACAAGGTATTTATTTAGTGAAGAATAGAATAGAAATCATGTTGGAGGACATACTTAAGATCTTATTCAGTATGCTTTGTTTATTTTGATTTTGAACATGAATATATGTAATATTAACAGCATGTTGTATAAATAATACCAAATGCAACATCTCACTTAAGTTTCATTCATTTTTTTCATAAATAACAAAAATTGAACAACAAGCCCAAATAGACTGAAACTATTGCAACATTGTAACTTATGACCAAGATATGTAATGGTTGTAAAATTAAGAGAAAACTAGCCAGATTATTTTTTGGCTTCTGTAGCGATGTGTAGCAAGTATATAAAATGAGCCTGAAAGCTCCTAGTGACTAAAAGTCAGATAAGTTCTCAAATTGTGGGGGAGGTGTTTGAAAAAGGTTTGTTTTTCCTCTACAAAAAGTTGTTAAAAAACATGACAGTATGTTCACGCTGTCACAGGCAGACAAGGTTCTCTGTGTAAATCTGATCTCTTCTATTAGACTGATCCAAATAGTTGAAAAAAATTCTTCTTTGCAATCTTTGGGTGCAAATACCCTTCATCAGGCTGAGGAAGCATCTGCAGTTGGTGCGTGCTCTTACTGGATGGAATGAATAGTAAAAAAGCCAGAGGCTGGTATGCATGCAAGAAAGCCAGTCAATGACAATGTAAATTAATGAGTCAATGGGTGAGAAACAGGTTGGGGGAGGAGGAAAATGAATGTAGCTGGTAAATACTGGAGAGGTACCTGGGGAGTGAAATGTTAAGCAGGTTATAATGTGTCATAAATCCAATGTCTATATTTAGTCTGTGATTTTTTTGTATCCAGTAGGTTAATGAAGTGAAGTTCATAGGTTCATCTATGAAAGTTGTTTTGGAAATTCCCTTTGAAGATTAGAACTGAGAGATTAGAGATAGAGTGGTTTTCTTGTACCCCTGATTCATGTTATCATTACATTCTAGCAAAAATGTCAGTAGTAGTTTGAGTGAAATAAGTATACATTATATGACAAGAATTAATGTAATTAGCATTATGAATTTTTCATGGGAAAATGAAAACTTGAGACCTTTCACAGAAATACATGGGTTTCAAAAACACTGTTGTCAGGACAGTTTCTTGGATGTAGGATGGAATTGAAATATAGACTTCAAAGATCAAGTCTTTGAGACCTGTAATAGCTAGGAAAGGAAGGGTCTCTTGCAGTGCAGCTAACTGACATGACCATTGAGCTATTTGCACCGCCTTTAATAAAAACAGGCTTAAAGGTCTTCCTTTCATTCTGGTATAGAATGCAGACTGCAAAACATTGAAATTCTGGGAAAATGTTTTATTTGTTTGTCAAACTATTATAAAGGACTCCCATACTCTCTGGGTGAATTAAAGTAACTAATTTATGAAAACATTAAGTTTGGGTCAAGAATAAATGCTATCATTATAATATTGTCTCATTTCTGGTTCAGAAATACAGGGGGTTTTTTGTTTGCTTGTTTTAAATTTGATTGGTGCAGGGATACCACTTCTGTAGCTAAGTTAGGACAGCTTGATATCTGTCCAGTAGTGCAGTTGGTGGCTCAGGAAACAAAGGAATTTTATTACTTATGGACTGGAGTTAAAACTTATGAGAATAACACAACAATTGGTGACATTTTGCCTAATGAGAAGTGGTGTGGTGTGGTTGAAACCCAGCTTCTGTTCTTGAGTTCCAAATGCTGGTACCTCACTGATATAAGATTGGCATTTAGTTTTGCTTCTTTAATTCTTTAAAGCATTAATACAATTATCTAGACAGGAATTTAAGAAATATATATCAGTTGGGAAAGACTGCTTTTAATTTGTGTCTACTTAGTTTAGTACAAGGTCCAAAAGCAGCTATCCTTAACTGACAGCGACCAAGGAGTCAGCGAACAGGGGCTGCAAACAGGGTAAGCAGTTTGTAGGTACTTCTCAGGTCAGTTTGCAAGTCAGTCCCCACCCCCACCACAACCCCTCCTTTTGAGGGGAGAACCTTTCAGCTTGGTGAGAGGAAGCAGGAAAAAAGAAACCTTTGGGGGCCAATAAGCAGTAAACAGCCAGCCAGCTTCCAGGCAAGTTCACTAGGGAAAGTGTACTTGGAAGAAGGGCAGTAAGAGAGAGAAAGCAGATTAAGAGACCCAGGAAAATGGCTGGAGGACTTCACAATGCCAGAGCCACTGCCACTGCTTGCACCTGTGAGGCTTCCACTCAGGTCCAGGTTTGGTGCTGTGGGGACTGCGGCTTGCAGGTTACTTCCAGTGACGGCTAGGTCAGGGGGTGCCTGGTGGTGTCTCACAGGGAACAGGCAAGAGAAGTATAGGAGGAGATGGTGAGACTCCAAAGCATCCTCCACTGTGAGGAGTTCATTGATTCAATTCTGAAGGAGACCTCTGGGACCATGCAGGAAGAACTACCAGAGGCAGCGCTAGAGAAGAGAGAGGACATGGACTCCCAGGAGGGTGGAAGCTGGAAGCTTGTGGCCTCTGCCAGCAAGCAGAAATCTTCACCTCCACCTGCAGCAGTTCATCTGGAGAACAGATATGCAGCCCTAGCAACAGAGAGGGAGGAACATGTTCCATTGGTGAAGGAGGACAAGCTAGGCCTCACCAAGGTGGAAAGGATCAAGACAACCATCACCAAGAAGAAGTGATGGGTGGTGGTGACTGGAGACTCCCTTCTGAAGGTTTGAAGAAAGCCATCTGTCAGCCTGACCTGTTGTCTCAGGAAGTCTGCTGCCTGCCTGGAACCCAGATCCAAGATGTCACAGGGGCATTACAAAGACTCATCCAGCTGGCTGACTAGTACCTATGCTGCCCATCCATGTGGGTACCAGTGATACTGCTGGGGGAGACCCTGAGCATATCAAAAGTGACTACAGGGCCCTGGGTACAAGGGTGAAGGGATTGGGGCTCAGGTGGTGTTCTCATAGGTCCTTCCATTCAAGGGAAAAGCCCTGGGCAGGAATGGGTGCATCCTGCAAATGGATACCTGGCTCTGCAGGTGGTGTTACCAGCAGGAAAAGCATCATCGCAGACAGGCTCACTAACCTAATGAGGAAGGCTTTTAAACTAGGTTCACCAGTGGATGGAGACCAAAGCCCTGAGGTAAGTGTGGAAGTGGGAGGCCTGGAGGAAGAGCAAGCAGGAGGAGGCAATACAGCAAGGGGGACTTCAGTCACCCTGACATCTGCTGAGAGGGCAATACAGCAGTGTGCAGGCAATCCAGGAAGTTTTTGGAGAGTGTTGGGGACAACATCCTGGTGCTAATGTTGGACAGACCAACTAGGACCCATGTTCTTCGTGACCTTCTGCTCACAAATAAGGACAAATTGGTGGGGAACATAGAAGTGGATGGCAACTTGGGCAGCAGCAACCACAAGAAGATTTTGTTTAGGATCCTAACAAAAGGAAAGACAGAGAGCAGCAGAGTAAGGACCCTGAACTTCAGAAATGCAGACTTTGACTCATGCCGGGAACTTATAGGCAGGATCTCCTGGAGGCCAGTCTGAGAGGGGAAGGAGTCCAGGAGAGCTGCTTGTATTTTAAAGAAATCTTACTGAGGGTGCAGAAACAAACCATCCCGATGTGCAGAAAGACTAGCAAGTAAGGCAGAAGACCAACATGGCTTAGCAGGAAACTCTTCAGTGACCTAAATCACAAAAAATAAAATATAGTGCCCAATTTTTAAGAAAGGGAAGAAGGAGGATCTGGGGAACTACAACCCTGTCAGCCTCACCTCAGTCCCTGAAAAAATCATGGAGCAGGTCCTCAAGGAATCCATTTCTATGCACTTGGAGGAGAAGAAAGTGATTAGGAAGAGTCAGCATGGATTCACCAAGGGTAAGTCATACATGAACAACCTGATTGCCTTCTATGATGAGATGATGGGCTCTGTGGATGCAGGAATTTAGCACTGAAGTTCAAGCATATGGTGAGGAAAGCCAGGGAAAAAGCAAAGATTCCCAAACAGCCTGCTGAAGGTTGCAGCTTTTGGCTGATGTTAGGACTGAGAGAAACACTGTTTTCCTGAAGGTCTTAAATGATGTTCAGTTATCACAACAATTATCAACCAGTGTCATGAGATCCTTTTAAAGGTGCCCCAGGGCATCACACAATATATGCACTGTTAGATGTGCAAACACCTGCGTATGATTCACAAGATAAACCCAGAGATTTAAAATTAGACACCAAGCTTGGTGGAGTAGTAGATATGCTGGGGTTGGGGGCAGGGGAATGGTTCATGGCTCTAAGGCAGAGGATTGGATGGGGGCTCGTAAGTCTGTTTGGGGGAGTTGCTAAATCCATGGGGTTGGGGTAGTAATCCATTTGGGGGGATGTTGAGGGGGCTAAAAATAGCCAGGTGAAGATGGTGGGGGAGGAGGAAAAGTGCAGCCCACAGGGCTGAGGCAAGCAGCTGGGTTTTCCCAGCCCTGGGTCTGTACTCCAGACATATACAGATGTTCATTAGATCCATCTAATCCATTCCATGTCTGACTTAGTGCACCTCCTGCAGTGAACTGAATTTGATTAGGGCAGCCATCTTTTGCCTGATTCAGCCTCTCCGAATGTCTGTACAGATTGGCACTTAGATTGACCTACCCCTAGTTAAGTCAATTTAAGTGTAAAATCTGTATACACCCCTTATCTCTAGGGGTGTATATAGATATTACACTTAGATTGACTTACATCTCTAAAATGTAACCTTATACCCCTCTCCTGAACTAAAGGAAAGGTGAACTCAATACACAGTACATAGTTTTTTTCATCTGTAACTTTTGTGATTTTGTAAACACTCTACCAGTTACACAGAAAGTACTTCCTAATATGGATGAGGATAAATTGTACTAAAGTGAGCAAGCAAATAAATGGTCTTGTTAATAAAACTAAGCACAGTAAAATCCCCTGCACTAGAAATAGCTGTGATAAATAGTTTTACAATCACACTGTCCTATTGATGTATGCATGAAAGGGGCATTTGAGGTGAAAATTGTTGGCATATATACAGTGGATCAACTTCCAGTATAATTGTCTTCTCTCCTTTACAAACCAAGTTTTCCTCTCTCATCTCCTCCACTAAGTGGCTTTGAGAGTTGAAATCCCAGGAGAAAGAAGGTGACTTGGAGTATTTTGCTGTAAACAATAAAGCAGGCCATCGACAGCTCCCTCAATAAAATCCTGTTTTATGCTTCCCTTGCTCCATTTTTTCTAACTTGTGTTGCAGGGCTTATATCCAAGTAGATGAAAAAAATCTTTCTTCTCTTTGCATAAATGTTTGGGTTTTATGTTTAGCTTCCTTCAGCAATTGTTCACAGTCTCTGCCATTGTGAAATTGTAGTAAAAGTTCCCCTGAGGCCCCCTTTCCCTCCATTCACCCCTGTATTGCTTCATCACAGGGATGCAGTAGTACACATAAGGACCTAATTGTGTGTGTACATGCATGTGGCATGATGAATTTTTAACCCTTGTGATGCTGGCTTATTCCCTGGTATTTATTTGAAAACTGCTTAGTTCCTGAGACCTGGCCTCAGCTATGTAAAAACACTTCATGTCTCTTGAATGCAACCAATATTATAACACATCTATAACCAAGGAAGGTTTTTGTCTTCTGAAGCAGAATGAGGGCAAATGGCTGAACTTACTAAAGGCAATATGGGCAATATTGCCTTACTAAAGGCAATGAGGGCAAATGGCTGAACTTAATAAAGGCAATATAATTTTAGCAAATATCAATCTTTTAGTTACCAAGAGAAACCTAGAAATAACTACAAGATGAAAGCAAGCTGAAAGCACATTGGAAGTTTTGTTCCTTGAAATGAAGAAAATGAAGTCTATCCTGTTTAATTGAAGTGAAATTTACTACAATCTTTTCATATGTGTTTAAAATAAATATTATTTCTTAAGATGAAAATGAAGTCATAAGAATTAAGGCCATTAAAAAAGAAATTATTTAAGTGTTCCATTCTGCCCATATTATCATTTCATATGATTGCATGTAAAAGCCATGCCTGTAGATTGCAAACATAAAACTTGCTAATGAAATTATTTGAATAGCTACCTTGTTAAGGACCATATGTCATTCATGACACAGAACGCTTTTCGGAACAAAAATCAGTGTTTTTCAATTAATCTTAAATGGCAAATTATTTTACATCAGTTGTTATTGAATGGGTAAAACTGTACTGAATTAGAGCACAGTGTTTTGATATATTGAAAAAAAATCCATTAAGGGAGTTGATATTGAAAAGATTCAACTGTGTTCATGTGACAGCTACCATCTTGTCCTATGCCAAGGATAGTAGAGATTAAGTATAGTAGAGATGGGCCTACTATTTGCTGCAGGCTCTGGAGCAGGGCCTTTCAGAGCCAGAGGCTTGAGTTTTCAGCTTGAGCAAAGAGCAATAACAAACCCATATACTGAGATTAGGTCAGGACCTGCCTTTGTTCTGTATTTGTACAGAGCCTAGTAGAATAAGGCCTGGTCCATGCAAGGCTTTATGAATTGTACTATATATATCCAAATCCAAGATGACTTTAAATTTGAGACTTTGAATTTGTTATAGTTTTCCATGTGTAGAATCTGCTTATTAGAGGGTCATTTTAAATCTATCCCCCACCCCTGAGTACCATGGGGAAATCAGTGGTAAGGGAGACAGGTAGTAGGGCAGGCAAATGACAGGGGACTCAAGTGTCCTGACTCCTGCCCTTTGCCCCCTGGCACCTACTCCTCCCTCCCACTTGCTGCTGCCCCTAATGCCCCTAGGCCCCTAATGCCTACCCTCCCTGTACCTGTGCCCCCTGGCATGTCCATGGTGCCTGCACCCCCTGGCACCTGCCCCCCCCCACCAATTTCACCCTCCTGCCTGGGCACCCCCAATGTCTGCCCCTGACTTAGCCCTCCCTGCTGCCTGCCTCCCACTGCTTGCCCCCTGACCTCTGCTGCTGCTTACCTACTGTCCCCAGTTGTACTCAAATCCAAGACAAAAGGCTTTTTCCCCATGTTAAACGGAAAAAAAATCCTTATCTTGGATTTGTGTAAATACATTAATTGCATAAGGCCATGAGCTATTAGTATGTTATTAACATGGTTAGTATGGCTTTCTAGAAAAGGGTAGAGGCTCAGTACCAACTTTTTACCTCCGAACTATCAATATGGAAATACTTCTCCCAGATCCCTAACTTGGATTTGTAAGCATTATGCCAAGACAAAGAATCCCCTGAACACTATGCACAGAGTGAATATGTAATGTACAGTGGGCCTGGATTTCATTTGTACTGATTAGAACTGGACATATCAAGTGTTGTGAAAACTTTCTCTTCATAGCTCTAGTCTGACCTGTAGCATCCTTTTTGCAGAACCTTGGCCTTTTGTTACAGGTCGCTAATGACTTCCTTGCTTGTTATGATTATGTAATGATAACTCATTGGCCACCAGCGATATTTGAATAAAATTGGCTCATTTTTAGGCACTTACAAGAGAAACCAGGGCTTGACCTAGTCTCATCTGGCCTGGAAATGAGAAAGTGGATGTTAACTGTCCATACTCCTATGTGGCCCCAATCACAATGCAATTCATGTGCATGGATCAAGAGAATGAAACTTCTGCCTATTAATTAAATTTTTTGTCTTCAAACACAAACTATCAGCAGCTGCTAAACAACCTACATAACCAACATGTTTCATGCTCAAGGTTCTGTTCGCAGGTCAGTCTGTCAAAATGATTTCAAGCAGCTCTCATGAGAAATATTCTTAAGTTTGCCAGTGCTCTGTACTGTGTATCACGCATTTGGTGCCATGTTACTTAGCAAACAGTCTGCAAATGGAAAACAAAACAAAACAAAACCAGAAAAATAACCTTTGTGCGAGAGAAAATTCTAATTTCTTTTCTTGCTTTGGTTTTCAGTTCCGCACACTGCAAAGTGTACAGCTAAACCTCTGCTTTATGGACAGGAATTTGTGAAGCAGCAATTCACAGGAGGTGACTCACTTCAAACAGCTTTGCAATGCAGCCTCATAAATGCAACCCTTTCTACACCTACCACATCTTTTCTGTTAAAGATAAAACACGATGCTATCTGTATTAATGCATGAGGTTCACAAATATGTGATCACTCAACAGAGGGTAGTACCTAGAGAGGCATGGAAAAACTATAGCAGTTCGCAGGCCATTTTTCTGGTCATTTTCCATTTACAGTCCAATGCAGGGGATAGCCGCCCCATCATGGATTTGGCAGTAGCTAAGCAAGCTCAAGGTGCCCTTCTCCACTAATCCTCCTATTCAGGCAGCAACAGTAATAGGACTTCCTATGCCTCTGACCCCATGAGAGCAGAGCCAGCAGGTTTCTGTGCTCCAGAGAGAGTATATTTAGTGCATAGGTTACAATCAATCATGGCAGGCAGCTGCTCTAATGGGAGCTCACTATAGATATGTTCTTCTGATGCAGTAAATGCCATTGAGCTAAGCACTCTAACCCCATCACCTTCTGCCTTAATGCTTTTGCAGCATCCCTAAAGGTGATTGTTCATCTTGGAGCCAGTTTGGAGTCCTTTGTCACAAGAACTAAATCTTCATTCCACTTCTCCCTAGTGTAAAACAGTACCAATACTACACTTGCCTGTATGGGTGCAATTCTGGTGGAGATGCCAGTTGCTATGGTATTTACTTCTGAAGTATCAGAAGACCACACAAAAATATGTCAAGTGTCACAAAACTCCTTTGAGGCAGCAAATATTCTTTATTTTTTCAAATGGGGACACTGAGGCATGGAGAAGTAAAAGACCTTGCCAGAAGCCATCAGCAGTCAGGATTTCAACCCAGATATTCTAATTCATTCCCCTACCATGGAACCATTAGACTTGAAAATCTGCAGATTTTTTTTTAAAGCACACTTTTTTTTTTCTGAATGGAGCTGTAAAAAATGTGTTGTTTGGTTTGGTATTTCATTAAGAACTCTCAAACTGAAACCAGGTTAGTCAAAAGTTTTTACTCTACCCTGGCCCCACAGCTGAGTGAAATTTGGCTAAGTCATAATTGTCTTACAAAATGCTAAGAAACTTCATCTTTAGAGTTAAGTTTAAAACCCAAAACTTAAAGCAAAACAAATTCCTTGTGCCCATCTGAGATGAGCTTTCAGATACTTCTATGAGGCAAAACTGTTGAGTTCTACATAGGCCTTAATCTACATTGAGAATGGTGAGGGTCAAGCTAACCTCCTTTCTTTTCCTTTGCTTTTGGTAAGTAAGACCAGATGCTAACCGTGATACTATCTAGGGGCTTATAAAAAAAAAAAAAATCTCTTGCACTATTTTAAGACCAGCCTTCTGTGATGCTTTGGCTTTGCTGCTGATTCTCTCTTCTCTTGAACAGAGCAAATATTTAGTGACAGACGGGTGGGGAAAAGGGAGGAAGGTCAAAGCCAGGGCATTATTAAAAGAAGAAAATTAAATGCAATGTTAAAAAATACAATGGGTTAGGGGTAAGAGAAAAAAACAGAAAGGCAAGGAAAGAAGAAGGGGAAAAAAACTGGAGGGGGAGAAAGAAGAAATAGATATAGGGAGAAAGAGGATGAAGATAACAGAAACAGGGCTCTTCACAGTGTAGATGTCTGCTTTTATAATCTGCCCCTGACAGACTTGAACTGACAAGGGCTGTCTTTCATAATCTCCCCTGTTTAATTAGAAGAGAGGAGAGGACAGATATCATCTTGTTGGAAAACAGCTGCACAGTAGCTTTATGCATAAGGAGAGCTGCACTCTGCAGAGATTTCTCTCTTACAAGAGTCAGAATCATGAAGGGATGAAAAAGTGTTATTGGTACTCTAGAGACTCCCTTATTGAATAGTCTGATTCACTCTCTCTGCTGCTCCCTGCAAGTAAATGAGCTTTGCTGCTTACTTTTACATTGTAAGAAACCTTTATGCATTCTCCTGTGTAATTATATTTATGTGGTGTATGGCTTCTAAAATCTGTCCTTTTGGCAGTTGGGATCCTCCACTAACACTCATATATAGTTTCCTGTGGTTTCCCTGTCTCATCTTCTGTGTCTCTGGTAGGTTGTGTGGCTTCTGTAGTGTTAATACAGATATACTGTTAATGCTGTTCTGCACGTGAATGGCAGAGGGGCAAAAACCTGGAAAGAAGAATCTGTTCATTATAGAAAGAATAATAAATTAGCTAACAGTATGGAGCACTGTTAGCCATGGTTCAGGGTCTATTCTTGCTTCTGAAATGTATTTTTGTTTTAGGAGAAGTTGGTGAGAAGCCTAAACCTTTAGGACATGTCCAGTTGGATATATCCAGCTTTCTCTTTATATACCAGGGATTGTGCCTTAATGGCAGGGAAAAGCAAGGAAAAACAGGGAAACAGCTAGTGGTTGTCTCAGCATAATAGTGGGAGGAGAGGAAGTGCCTCATGGATGCTCTGCTTTCCTGTGCTGCCTAGCCCTACCCTGTCACCTACACTTGGAAAATATCATTCAGATGATAGATTTTTTTCCAGGTAGATATTGTGAAAGTATGTGTTCATATAGCCATCACCATCTTATCATGGGCTTGGATAGTATTCAGACTTTCATCTAGTTCTAACTTGCTTGCAAGATCCTTCTTGTGATACTGTGAATTGTGTGTCAATTCTGTACACATGTAATCATAAAAAATCTATCTCTAAGATTGTAACTGAGAGACAGTAAATACTCTTAAGTCTAGACTCATGACAGAGTCGAGGGAAAGTGGAAACTATGGCACCCCATCGGGAGAATTTCTGCCCTGCAAAATAATTCTTTTGATTACATCTGAGCCTCTGCTTTCTTACTAACATGTTCACACACAGCAAAGAACAAGTCGTGACAAGAACAATTCAAAGGCCCTATGACTATTAATAACCTGCAGATCTTGTTCTGGCTGTATGACTGAAATCTAGTGCTGCTCCTTCGATGAGCCATCCAGTCCATAATGACCTTGTAGAAAGTTAATTTTACTTCTTCCCTAAAGCTAATTCTATATATAAAAAATGAATCTTTCCAAAGAAAAGTTAACCAAGTGCATCTATGTAAGTCAGGTTTCATTCTGTGCAGTTTCCCTGCAGAACCTGACTGCCCCATGCAAACAGAATGGTACAGAATCAGCCCTGTCATATGTTTTGTTTTAGAGTGTCATGAAGAATTTTTTGTTCTAGCCATGAAGCTAATGAAAAGTTACAGAGGCTATCCAAAGCCATTTGAGCAGACATGAACTACCCACATAATAGAAGGAGGAAAATATTTGTCGAAGTGTTCCTTCTCCTGATATGTTATGGGTGATGTCTGTGGCCCAAATGCAGATACTGCTTAAGGCAGTGGAACTCCATTGACTTCAGTTGAGTTATTGCCACTTACACCACGCTTGAATTTACAGTTTAATTACAGGTCTTTCGGGTAGCCTTTTAACTAACCACTCTCCAGATAAAATTCACTGCTGACATATACAGGCCTTACTACTTCAAAATCAATGGAATTGGGCTTCCCTATTCCAGTGGCAAACTTATTCCCTCTAATCCTTTATATTGCATGTCCCCGGTACAATTACACACAGAGAAAGGACAGCGATTTCTGATATAGATGAAAGGACTGTCTCATTTTCAATTCCTGCGTCACAAATTTACAGTGGCTTATTACAAAGATTCGTGACCTGTAGCTCTCAAGCTTGCTGAGTCTGGGCTGTATGAAGCATTGTATGACATTCTCTCAGTACTATGGCAATTGCCCTGGGGAGGAAAAATAGTCATTTGAAACAGACATGGAGCCAGAAACAGGTATGTACTTAGTAACACGTCAGAAGATGTCACAGATGGAACTCAGCTTCTCAAAATTAGCACTAGTCTCATTGAACACAAAATAATATTGCCTTAGTTATATGCTTCATTCAGCTAGTAAATGTAATAAATTTGCTGCATACATTTAGGTATTTTTAATACATTTTGTACTTTTATGTCTCTCTCTGGTTCTGTTTGGTGAAGAGTGAGTTCTTCAGCTTTTAAAGTTGACTGACCTACATTTACAAATAAGTCTGAGCTAAAAAGTCATGTTGCAACTGATGACATCTCAAGGTTTAGGCATACTTACCTGTGGATTTTTGTTTTGGTGCTTTATTAAAGGAGGGTGATTATCAACATTTGATTCCTGGTTCAGCTTCTGAATGCATCCAAATGCAGCAGTGTTTAGATGAAGAATTTGGTTTGGAACAATTCCTAATCCAGTGGTGGTGTTTTTATTTTTTAGTATTGACTTGCTAGTGTGACAGTGACAGGCCCAGATGTAGATTCAGTCATCAGGTCCTGAGAACTCTTCAGGGAGCATCAGAAAGAGGGCAGCCATTCCCCTGCCTGCCAAATAAACTGCTGGTATCTCAAGCTAATATCAATTCTGCAACAACATCTCATTATTACAGACATTGACATATAGGTATCTGCTCTAGGTTAAGGTTTTTAAAAAATAGATTAGAAAATCAAATAGAAATACAAATTTCACGGCTGATCGTACTGAGGACTTAGATCACACACAAAACATGATGTGCCTGATCTAAATTTGCCTGAGTAGGTGCACTAAATTCAACCTTATCTAAAAAAGGGTTAACCTGATCTCTGGAATGCCTGTACATATTCCCAGGTCAGCCCTGGGGCTCTGGGAAAGCCCAGTTGTGCACCCCAGCAACAGGGCTGTGCTATTCCCATCCCCCTCCCAACCTTGACTGGGCTATTTTTAGCTCCTTGAGCAGCCCCTCCACAAAATAGGCAACCCACATCCCATGGACCTGCCAGTCCCCTCAATCCCACCTGCCTCTCCCCCACCTCGAGTAATTTATACTGGTTTTCCTGCACAGCTCCTAGAAGTGGAGAATGCCTGTACACACTGTTCTTGAGAGCAAAAAACTGCTGCATGTGCCCAGTCCCAGCCTAGGTGTAGGCAGCTTACTTTCAAGAAGAAGTTCAAGTAATTGCACAGCTGCTGTTTGGGGATGATCTAGGCATAGCAATGCCCATGTCCTACTACAGGTGTTTCCCATGCTTTTGGGCTTTACTGGTTGTGGCGTGAGGCTGAGAGGGAATCCCTTCCTCCTCCCACCCCTTTTCTGCTATATGTTTCAGTTGTGTTTTTCTTCTTTTTTTTTTCCTAAGCCTTCCTCAGAGGCATTGGGTGTTGGATACAAACAAGGCTGGGGATTTTGACAGGGGTGTGCCTATTGGAGCTTAAAGCTGGAGATTCCTGGCTAGAGGATCTTGCTTCTCTGCTCAGGATCAGATCAATCATGATATTTGGGGGCAGGAGGGAATTTTTCCCCATGGTCAGATTGGTATGGACTGTAGGAGTTTTTGCTTTCTTCTGTAGTGTGAGGGTGTGGCCCTCTACTTAAGATCTCTGGAGCATATATTAACCTTTTACAGATCTTTTACAACGGCACATTGGCTGCTGTGCTTTACCTGTGGCCAGTTAGGGTGTTATGGCTTGTGTTGTGTCAGTGTTGACAGCAGTTTTACTAAGAGGTTAGATTATGGATTTGTATCAGCTGGTTTAGATAGGGATTATCCTGCCTCAGGCAGGGGTTTGCACTAGATGACCTCTGGAGGTCCCTTCCAGTCCCACTTCTCTGTGTTTTCTGTGACTAAACCAATTTTGTTTCACTTGTCTCCTAATGGCCCAGTACTCTGCCCATTCATAAGATCCATCTCCCTGGCTCTCTCTTTGTGTTAAATATAGACCTAGAGACAGGGATCAAACATTGATGCATGGCTAATTATTATAACCGTGTTTTTAAATGGTTTTCAAATGCACATTCCTTACCGACTTATCCGTGGAATACGTCAAGGCACACAGAACAAGCCCCATTCAATTGTTAATTGGGCTTCTCATGGAGTGGCCTGCTGCCAGGTCCAGAGAGCAACACATTTTTTGGAAAACAGATATATGGTAATTTCACCTTCCAGGCACACACACACAAGCTCCTGGTCCATAAAAACCAACCTGGTTTGCAAACTTTTTGGTAAATGTACATTAAAAAGAAAACTAAGAAATACATATATGTTATATATATATATATATAATGTATATGTATATATGTGTGTGTGTGTGTGTGTGTGTGTGTATTTCTTAGTTTTCTTTTATATATATATATAATGTATGAAAACTAGGAAACATATATATGTTTTGAAATTAGCACATGCATGTTTTCTTTTCAAATTACTATTAGCCGTGCATCAATATTTTTTCCCTGTTAGCCACACATAGATATTCTTCTCCCTTTTTTCTAGCTTTCTGAAGCAGAAGGCTAGAAAAACTGTATAGAACAACATCTGTACAATAACATTTGACAAGACTCTGGTCAAAATTTGCAAGAGTGACTTCTGACCATAAGTGCTTATTTTCAAGTGTTTATCTGAGAGCACCATATAGTGGTTTGACTTGCAGGATTTTTGAGTGTCCAAAAGTACCCCCAAAACAGGTCCTTTTATGGTTTTTCATCAACCAAGTGTCCAAAATCACTTGCCACTTTTGACAGTATTTGTATAACTACATCAGAGGCAGTTTATAAACTACTGACTTGTTAATATCTTTGTGATCTGTGATTACTGGTAATTGTTATACCAAGTTAATGGTCCTCAACCGTCTTAGATTCAAGGCACCCCTTGTTACACTCATTGCAGCCCCCAGAAAATGCCAGAACTTTTCAGACCATGGACAAATAATAGAGCAATTCTTCTGTTGCAAGGGAGTCTGAAAGAGAACTACAGGTCAGAATGTTTTGAGATTATGCATTCTTCTTTGAAATCTGTGGGTTTCTCTTGTGAATCATGTGCAGGTGTTTGCACACCTAGCAGTACAAATATTGTGTGATGCCCTGGGGCACCTTTAAAAGGATCTCATGACACTGGTTAAGAATCACTGTAATAACTAAACCTAATTTAAAAACTTCAGGAAAACTATGTTTCTCTCGTTCCTAACATCAGCTGAGGGCTGTAACCTTCAGCAGGCTGTGTGGGAATCTTTGCTTCTCCCCTGGCTTTCTTCACCATATGCTTGAACTTCAGTGCTAAATTCCCGCATCTACAGAGCCCATCATCTCATCATAGAAGGCAATCAGGTTTGTCAGGCATGACTTTCCTTTGGTGAATCCATGCTCACTGTTCCTAATCACCTTCTCCTCCAAGTGCTTAGAAATAGATTCCTTGAGGACCTGCTCCATGATTTTTCTATGGACTGAGGTGAGGCTGACAGGACCAGTTTCCCAGATCCTCCTTCTTTCCTTTCATAAAGATGAGCACTATATTTGCCATTTTCCAATTGTCTGGGACCTTTCCCAACCACCATGAGTTTTCAAAGATAATGGCAAGCAGCTCTGCAATCACATCTACCAATTTCCTGAGCACCTTTGGGTGTATTGCATCCAATCCATGGACTTGTATATGTCCAGCTTTTCTAAATAGCCCTTAACCTGTTATTTCATCACTGTCAGCTGCTCAACTCTGAGTCAAACTGTGCTGTCAGGTGCAGCAGTCTGGGAGCTGACCTTGCCTATGAAGACTGAGGTAAAAAAAGACATTGAGCACTTCAGCCTTTTCCACATCATCTGTCACGAGGATGCCACTCTCATTCAGTAAGGGACCCACATTCTCCCTGGTCTTCCTCTTGTTGCTGACATACTTGTAGAAACTCTTTTTGTTGCCCCTCACAGTCCTTGCTAGCTGTAACTCCAATTGTGCTTTGGCTTTCCTGATTTCATCCTGGCATGCCCGAGCAATAACTTTATATTGCTCCGTAGTCATTTGTCCAAGTTTCCACTTCCTTTTTGTGTTTTAGTTCACTGAAGAGTCCCCTGGTAAGCCAAACTAGTCTTCTGCCATACTTGCTGGTCTCTGCCATACTTGCTAGTCTTCCTGAGCATTGGAATGGTTCATTCCTGCACCCTCAGTAAGATTTCTTTAAAATACAACCATCTCTCCTGCATGAGTCAAAGTCTGCTTTTCTGAAGTTAAGTGTCTTTACTCTGGTGTTGTCCTTCCTTTCTTTCCTCAGGATCCTAAACAAAATCATCTTGTGGTTGCTGCTGCCCAAGTTGCCATCCACTTCTATGTTCCACACCAATTTGTCCTTATTTGTGAGCAGCAGGTCATGAAGAACACAGATCCTAGTTGGTCTATCCAACATTAGCACCAGGATGTTGCCCCCAACACTCTCCAAAAACTTCCTGGATTGTCTCCACACTACTGTGTTGCCCTCCCAGCACATGTCAGTGAGAACCAGGCACTGTAATCTGGAAACTTCCACTAGCTGTTTGAAGAAAGCCTCATCCATGTCATCGTCCTGCTCTGGTGGTCTATAGCAGACATCCACCATGACATCACCCTTGTTGCTCTCCCCTCTGACTCTAACCCAGAGATTTTCAACAGGCCTATCTCTAGTTTTATACTGGAGCTCTGAGCAATCATATGGCTCTTTTACATAAAGCACAACTCCTCCTACTCTTCTCCCCTGCTTGTTCTTCCTGAACAATGCATTCCTATCAGTTCAGTATCCATTAATATGTACAGTTTTGTCTGGAAAGCCCTTCTTTTCTTGATGATTTCTTTAGCCTGTGATCTCATGTAGCACAGACGCTCCTAGCTCTCCCTGCTTCTCAGACTGCCATGGGTGGATGAGGCTGTGTGGGCCAGGCGATAATGAAGACAGAATTGCAACCGCTTACTTGTTCAATTGCAGAGGAAACACTACAGCAGAATCCTGAATGAGTCATCACATTAAGGTCAGAAGCTGACCTTTGATATCCTCCATGGGACCACTTTTCTGTTTTGTTGTTATAATGTGGAGATGCAAGTCAAATCTAATTAATTCCAGTCATTTTTAAAAGCCACAGAACAGACCTTAATTTGCAAAGCGCATTGAGGATGGATGGGTGGTAAAAAGTTACACTGCCTGAGTTGTAGCTGCAGGGTGTATTTTATCAGACAATGCAGTTGGACAGAACCTCACTGGTGGAAGGTGGGAGAACTGCGCAGTGGGCATGTCTACATGAGACGCTTACTGTGCAGTAGCTCGTCACTGGGCATGAACCGTGCCGTGACACTATTGCACAATAGTAACAAGCTGCTGCGCAGTAAGTGTCACAAGGCAACTGTGCTGGGATGCTACTGCACAGTAATGCTGGTTAGTGCACAGTCATTTAATTTAAAGCAGTGAGCTTTTCTTCACTGCTGTCCTGAAGCTTTTGAAGAAGTGGAAGACATGTTCCTGATGACCATTCCAACTTCCTTAAGCTAGAGACTAGAAGAAGCAAGGTTGAGACCCTCTCTTCCTTCCCCTATCCTTATGTATACACTTAATGTATGAATATCTTGAATCTGGCCTTTTTTTGATTAAAAGGAAATATCCATCTATCTGTGTTGATGCTAAGATTTATTAGAGCTTCCTCTTTGTGACTACTTGCCTGCAAGGATGTGCTAAAAATGGATCAACTCAATTGTTATGACTTTGACAAGAAATGTTTTTGTTTAAAATAGGGAGAAAGTTGGTTTTGCTAGTCTGCTTGCTAAAGAAGATATTCAAAAACCTTCTTGTTTTATTAAAGAAAAAGGTATCAGAGGACTTTGTGTGTGTTTGAGAGGAACAAAGCTTGCTCAAACTCCAAAATATCTCACGCAGGAATAGGTAGCCTCTATGGTTTCTTTAAATATGTACTGCAAGAATGTAAGTCAGCTGAATTAAACTTTAACACATTTATACTCGGTTTATGAATTGTGCTCCAAGAAACCAAGAATAAATTAAAATAAAAGATTTGAACTGGTATAATTTACAATTTTCTGACACACACACTGAACGTGTAGATTATATTTGTTTAGTCACTTTCAGACTAGTCCATGGGAACTGCCTTAGTTGTTGCAAACATTGATGATTGCAACTAGGGATGTGCAAAATGTCTCCGGCTGTTTCATTTTGACTTGTTTCCAGCTCAAAACAGTGAAATCAAAATGAAATGAAGAGCTTCAAAAAAGCCTTGAAATGAAATGAGGGCAGTCGAAACATTTGGAAAGTTCTGAAATGTTTTGAGTTTCCAAACTGAAGCTGGGCTTCCTTGCACAAAAACAGAAAGTAAGGAGAGGGAGGGGAAAGAGGGGTGGAGGACTGCTCTGATATCGACTATGTAGCTGACCAGTGACTGTGATCCTTCCCTGAGGTCCCTTCCAATCCCAGTACTCTGGGGGAGGGGTGGAAAATCAGCATAAAAATCAACATTGTTTGAAATGAGCTGCTTTCTGCCTTGGGGTCAGTTACTGAGCTGTCTTCCAGCAGCTCAGCAGCATCAGACAGCAAAGGCTACCATTCATTTCCTACTTGCTAGCCTAGCAAATGGGATTCATCAATACCTTTTGCTTTCTATACCCTTTTATTTTGTTATTATATTAATTGATTGCTTTAAATATGAAGCGCAGTTCATAGGCTCAACTGTGAAAAGTGGCTTGTAAATTCACTTTGAGGATGAAGCCTAAGAGATTGGAGACACGTAGTTGGGTGTTTTTGTCTTTGATAGATTTCCAGTGTGTGCTCATTCTGGTGCGCAGTTCTTGCTTGGTGTCTCCTGCATATTTTCTATCAGGGCACTTGGTGCCCGGATGGAGATATGTATTGTATTGTGAAGATATCTTCATACTGGAGATATTGTTGGCAGTTTTTACATGTCCTGTCATGGCATGACCTGGATGCATTCAGTGTGTTTTGGGCTGTAGGAATTTGGCTTCTGGTGATGAGGTTTAGTGTGGTTCAGTGTTTGTTTGAATTTATAAACCACCTTTCACAGACAAGCCTATGAACTGCACTTCATCAACCTCCAAGGTACAGAAAGTCATGGACTCAATATAGACATTGGAATTCGGATGCACTACAACCTGCCTGACATCTGACACCCCAGGTACCTCTCCACTTTTACCTGCTACATCCTCCTTCCACCCCCTACCATCCCAGCCTGTCCCTCACCCCCGATGCCTCCATTTCCATTTTCACTGACTGGCTTTCTTGCCTGCATTGCATGCCAGCCTCTGACTTCTTTACTATTCCTTCCATCCAGGAAGAGCACACATACCAACTGCAGGTGCTTCTTCAGCCTGATGAAGGATTTTTTAACCCAAAAGCTTGCTAAGATATATTTCTCCAGCTATTTAGTTGGTCTACTAAAAGATAGCAGATTGACCCAAAGAAACTTGTCTGCCAGTGCCATGTCCTTAGACCAACACCCCCAGCACCTGTCCCTGGTCAGCTAAGTGGAAGGATGCATGGCCCTGGGCACATTTAAGCCCCAGGCCTGGGGCTGGCAGGGAGAGTGCTCTGGCAGCTGCTGGAGAAGAAGCTCGTAGTGCTACTGTGCTGCTTACTTACCTGTTGTTATTTAAAGTGGTGGACCAGACTGAGGCTGTAGGGAAGAAGGAGGCCTCACTGAGGCGCACTACCATGTCATGTAGAGGCCCCAGCGATAGTGAAGGCATGCCTTAACAGACACACAGTCCCACGTGTCATGAGTTTTGCTTGTCAGTCGCTTGAGGTGCAGTTTCCCAGAGACCCCTGCACCTATCTCCTTGAAATTTGACAGGCTTTGTGGCTTCAGCACAGGCTACCCTCCCTGCTATTTCATTTGAATCAAGCAAGATATGACAAAGTTATAGGTAGTTTCATGATTCCCCATTATAGCCTATGGGAGAAACTTTGAAACAGTGTTGAAACAGCGAAACAGTTTCATCAAAATGAAATAGAACAGTGCTTCAAACTGAAACAAAACTCCAAATGAAACACTGTCCCATCAAAACGGCAAAACGGACTTCGAAACAAAATGGTGCCATTTTGAGCAGCCCTAATTGCAACATGAATGAGACAGGGGATGGCAGGAAGAGGAAAAATCACCCCAGGTTTAACACACTGGAATGTGGTGCTAGAGAATTGGATTTGATCTCTGCTCCTGACAGAATCCCTTCATGTGTGGTCCCAGGCACTTGAATCAAAATTTTCATCCCAGGCTGCTAATTGTGTGTTCCTCATTTTCGGGGTGGGGGGGGCGCTTTAACTTTAAGGACTGAATTAATGGATCTGGAATGGAAACTAATAAACAAGTAATGTGGTCATATATTTAGGAATCAATAAGAGCTTGGGAGAATGGGATGACCAGAAGAGCATGTATCATGAAGGAAATTAAAAGTTTATTAAGCCTAGCAAAAAAATAAATAAAGCAAAGTAATCGTATCTCCTCTCAATGGATGCATCAGGGGATTAAACAAGGGGGAGGCAGAATTGCTGTTTAAGCTGAAGCATAATGTTGGTGCAAGAATAAATGTGTATAAATTGTCCACCAATACTTTTAGGCTAGAAATTAAAAGGGGGTTTCTAACTGCAATAAAAACTACCTTGCTTAATCCCAGCATCACTGTGTGCAAAAAGCTTTTTTTTTTTTTTTTTACACCAAACCTGCCATTAAACTTAATTCTGCCTGCACTGGGCTACAGTGAACCCACAGGCCAAAAGAGACGATGATTTTCCTTGTCCCTAATTCTTAATGTATCAGTGTGAAGACACATTCTGGAGTTCATGGCTTTGTCTCTACTTATCTTGTTCTGGCAATAGATGACATTTGCCACTGCTAAGCCTCTAGGTCATGTACATGTCCTTGCACCATGGTCAGTTCATGCCAGCAAAGCATGAAGTTCGCCCTGGAAAGGCACCAGCTGATGAACAGGTTGCTAAAGCTAGCAGAAGGTGCAGAAATGTCTACACCAGCCCTCTGCCAACTCCTGGATGACAAGAAGAATTATTTTCTCTGGAGAGGTGATACGACTTTGCAGGCAGAAAAGGGAGGTGTTCTGCCATCATGGAATTCTGACTATTGATGCACTCCAAGTTTTGCTGGAAGTACTGTGTAGCAGAAACTAGGCATTAAGCATTCTGTTTGAAACATGGCAACCCTCATAACACCGGCCTTTTCTGCATGAAAAATTTTCTGTCCTCATCCTTTCTACTGAAGCTTTGCCACAAAAATCATGTGTGTCTTTGAGCACATTCCACATGACAGTGTACTGACATTCAAATTCTCTCCTAGACTAAAATGCAACTATATGCTTTTACTAGGCTATGCTAAGTGTCATTTTAGATTCCTGTGAAAAGTGAGGATGAAGACTTCTCAGATCTTCTCTCTTCTGTGCCTAGACACTTGCCAGAAATGCTGTATAGACTTTCAGAGGTTGCAGCAAAAGTCCAGATTGTTTATGCTATTGGAAAGATTTGTCAGAAACCAGCAGGTGAAAATATTCTTCATTGAAGTGGTGGTTTGGTTACTTGGCAAAAGGTGCGCCAGTGAGACAAGTTTCTTCAAAAAGAGAGACAACAAAGAGACCAAAAAAGAAAAAAGTTCAGTGAAAAAATTTGCGGAGTCCATCTGCTCTAACTTTATTCTTCAGTTAAGTTTGAGCATAGATTGTAACACAAAAGACAGAAATGTTTTGCCTGTAGTAGCTTTTCTGTAACATAACCAGTGCAAAAAATGAAGGTGCCCAAGGATTCTCCAACCTTCTACATTCTTATACCTCTGCAGTTAAAATCTTTTGTTTGATGGCAAGTATAATGTGTCAGTATATTTGTGAGCATGTTTTTGCCTTTAACCCTTAGGTAAATGGGTAAATTTAATGTAGATGACCTTAAGTCACCATGTCAGGGAGAGGAATCTAGTCTAGGATCAACCAGGTATATTGTAGAGGGAGGGATGGAATCCAAGTTTGGGATGTCTAGGAGGAAGGGTTGTGCAAGGTAGCTAGAAGCAGTCCATGGCTGCTTATGGAAGAGGAGGCATCTGGAGATGGAAAGACCAAGGTAGATTTCAGATGCAACTGCTGGACGTATGGTGTGTTTATGCATATGTAAATTTTCTGTAGAAGTCAGGGATAAAAGTGAATATATGTTTATGTATACAACTGGAGTAAGTAGAAAATATATTCCTCCCTTGCAAAAATAAGGAGAAACTTAGGAACTGTACAGTGGACAGCAATAAGAAATGGCAGATTCCTATTGATTCCACACACTTGGAATCTCGTTAGTTATCAGATGATACTTGAATAGTTCTGCAATAAACAACATTTTTTTTTCATTCTCTGCTGTTAAACTGCCCAGAGCCACCAAATACAGATTAGTTTGGAATGCATTTATTGTTCCTGCTAGAGGTGATATAAAAAAATCAGTTTTAGGTACACAGATTTTTTTTTTCTTTCCTCCCTTTAGGCTGTTAAAGGATGCACAGAATGAAGCTCATTTCAAAGGCTGGTATCAGAAGCTGTTGGCTGCTCTCCAATTCTGTGCTGGCAAAACCCTGAATGATGAGTTTTCTAAGGAGAGGAAACTTATCAAAATTCTGGGAGGCATTGCTGAAAAAGTAAAGGCTGTCACCAATCCAAGAAGACAGGTTTGCTAAGACAACTCACCCCTCCCTTCTAAGTTTTGTTCAATTCACTTTTAATTTTGCTGATAGGACACATCTTCTGAAAGTGCTCTTTGTTATATAACCTAGCTTGAGATTCTGCATCAAAACTTCTCAGATTTTGTGCTAGTCTCTGTAAAAGCCTGCGTGTATGTGTGCGTAAGGAGTGGAGTAAGGAGAGACGCTGAGTCAAGAGCTCCAGTTAGTAGGTGTATTAAATGCAAGGCTGACTTAGTCACCTGTATGATGGTCATTACCATCTTTTAGTTTGCCCTGGCAATTAAATAGTTGCAATAATCCATGCACTTAACATAATGGCCACCAAGATTCACAGAATTGTGTTGCATATCTACAGAAGCAGTCATAAAAACCATAATGGCCACAACTGCTAGTAAACTAATTTCTAATGAGCAGAGTTTCAAAAACTGTAGCCCCTGAGTCAAGTTGAATTGCTATACCCATAGTCTCTCAAAGCACACATCTAACAGTGACCAAGGGTGATGATTACAAAGCCCATCATTTTTTTAATTAAAAAAGTAAAGCTCAAAGCCAAATCCCCATCTCAAAATATATTCCGCCTGAAATGAGATTACTTGTAGCAGGGAAACCTCAAGTCTCTAAAGTGCAAGGTTTCTTTAAAAGTTAGTTAGTAACTCAACTAGGGAGACCTGAAAGCCAAATAAAGATGAGACCTATCACTTCAGGATGACAGAAGAGTCTGAACTCTGTTTTGCCTTTAGAAAGGACTGAAGGATTTTAAAAGAAGGCAGAAAACTTAAGCAATAGTGAGAGCGGCAAAACAAACTTTGAAGTAGAGAGACAGCAGTTTGACTTTGAGGGAGATAGGTAGCCATCTTAAAAACAAAACAGCAGTGACATATTACATGCTGCTACCTCAGAGACAAATTTAGAGGTTATGAGAGCCATGTTCAGTGTAATCCCCCAAACCTTTTACAATATGCAGTCATAGATAAAAGGGAGAGGTAGCAATGCTGAGGCAATAAACCAAAAATCAGTATTTGTTTGCATGCTTGGTCCAAGCGGGAAAAGATAACACAAGACAAAACAGCCCAAGATGCAAGACTTAAGAGCCCTTGATGAGAGTTTCAGATCTGAACCATGACAACATGGGCATGCCATGTAAAGGAGCAAGGACACAGATGCAGAGCACGAGCATAGTTCTTAATTACTATACAGTGGTATAACACCTTTAGTTATTATAAAGCTGCACTACTATTACCAAGACCAGACATTTTACAGTTTTATTAAAAAACAGCAAGACAATCAACAGTTTAAGAAACTGCTGTTATATCGTTTCAACTTGTCATAATGATTAATATCTCACAGGAGGTGCTAAAGATGGAAATCAACAGACTTAAACAATTCTTCCAGGAGGTAAATGTTTGCCGGCTCCCCTTGAATCCTGCACTGGTTGTACAAGGCATAGATTCAAATGTAAGTCTAGCTTACTTGGTGAATCATTTTATTTTGGGGGTGATGAATAGTAAGGAGTAAACTGTAGAGCTGCACAAAATGTCACCAGCGGTTTCATTTTGACACTGTTTTGACTTGCTTGGAGCTCAAAACAGCAAATTTGAAACAAAATGGAGGGCTTCAAAACAGCCTTAAAATGAAACAAAGGCAGTCAAAATGTTTTGAAAGTTTCAAAATGTTTCGAAGCTCAAGCTGGGCTTGCTTGCAGGGAAACAGAAAGTAAGGAGAGGGAGGGGGAAGGAGGGAGAAGGATTGCTCTGATATTGACTGTGTAGCTGGCCAGTGACTGGGATCCTTCCCTGAGGTCCCTTCTGATCCCAGTGCTCTGGGGGAGGGATGGGAAAACTGCATAAAAGGCAGGATTGATTGAACTGGCCTGTTTTCTGCCTTGGGGTCTGACAGTTACTGAGCTATCTTCCAGCAGCTCAGGAGCATTAAGACAACAAAGGCTACTACTACTGTTGATTCAATTTCCTGCTTGCTAGCCTAGCAAATGGGATTCCAAAGTACCTTTTGCTTTCTTCTAGACCTTTTTATTGTATTATTATATTCATTAATTTATTCTTTTCAATTTCATAATTATATTGGATATTATACTATATAATTTATATAGGAAGGCAGATACATATGTTTTTATTTCTATACATTTATATTTTGTGGCATATTACATTCTATAATGTATATAGGAACACAGATACATTTATATATATTTTTATAAACACAAGACACTATGAAACTCTGTGAAAAGTATTTGTAAATTCCCTTTGAGGATCAGGCCTGAGAGATTGGAGACTTGGTGCCCATATGTATTGTATTGTGAAGATATCGCCATACTGGAGATATTGTTGGCAGGTTTTGTGCATCTTGTCATGGCATGGTCTGGATCCATTCAGTGTGTTTTGGGCTGTAGGAAGTTGGCTTCTCGTGATGAGGTTAGTGAGGTTCAGTGCTTGTTTGAATTTATAAACCACTTTTCACAGACGAGCCTATGAATTGCACTTCATCAACCTCCAAGGTACAGAAAGTCATGGACTCAATATAGACATTGGAATTCTGACACACTACAACCTGCCTGACATCTGACTCCCCCGGTAACTCTCCACTTTTATCTGCTACATCCTCCTTCCACCCCCCCCCCCCCCATCCCAGCCTTTCTCTCACTCCCTGATGCCTCCATTTCCATTTTCACTGACTGGCTTTCTTGCCTGCATTGCATGCTAGCCTCTGGCTTCTTTACTATTCCTTCCATCCAGGAACAGCGCGCACACACGCGCGCGCGTGCACAAACACACTCTCTCTCTCTCTCTCTCTCTTTCTCTTTCTCTGCAGGTGCTTCCTCAGCCTGACAAAGGTTTTTTCAACCTGAAAGCTTGCTAAGATATATTTCTGTAACTATTCAGTTGGTCTTCTAAAAGATACCAGATTAGTTTGACCCAAAGGAAAGCACCTTGTCTGCTAGTGCCATGTCCTTAGACCAACACCCCTGGTACCTGACCAGAAGGACACAGGACCCTGGGCACATCTAAGCCCCAGGGCTGGGGCTGGCAGGAGAGTGCTCTGGCAGCTGCTGGAGAAGAAGATCCTGCAGGAAAAGAAAGGCTCTGTTACAGTTTGGCTGCCTGAGATGCTGCCAATACTACAGTCCTGCTGTTCACTGTGTTATTATTTTACCTGTTATCATTTAAAGTGGTGGACTGGACTGAGGCTGTAGGGGAGGAACTTCATTGGGGCACACTACCATGTCATGTAGAGGCCTCAGCAGCAGTGAGGATGCACCTTAAAACACATGCGGAAAATAAACTGTCACAGTTTGGCTGCCTGAGATGCTGCTGGTGCTACTGTGCTAGTTCTCAATAAGTTATTTTATCACCTTGTCATTTAAAGTGGTGGACCAGACCCAGGCTGCAGGGGAGGAGGAGGCCTTATTGGGGCATACTACCATGTTGTGTAGGGGCCCCAGCACCAGTGAGGGTGCGCCTTAACACACACACAGTGTCACCCATGTCACGAGTTTTGCTTGTCAGCAGCGTGAGATGCAATTTCCCACAAACTCCTGCACCTATCTCCTTGAAACCTGGCAAGCTTTATGGCCTCAGCAGGGGCTAGCCATGCCTGCAGTTTTCACCCTGTTGTGCCTTTATACACACACGTGACATGAGTCTTGCTTGTCAGCAGCTTGAGGTGTAGTTTCCCAGAAACCCCTGCAGCTATCTCCTTGAAACCTGGCAGACTTTGTGGCGTCAGCAGGGGCTACTATGCCTGCAGTTTTCACCCTGTTGTGCCTTAAGGTGAAAGTGCTAGACTTTAGGAAAGCTGATTTAAATGAACTTAGGTGATTAGTCAAGGACGCACTGCAGAGTAGGAGTTTTGAAGTGATGGGAGCCCAAGAAGGGTGGCTGTGCCTTAAGGAAACGATCATTCGGGCACAAAGCGAGACGATCCCCGTGCAAGGTAAAAGAGGGAAAGGGGCCAGGAGGCTTCCCTGGCTGACCACAGAAATCCAGGGCAGCCTAAAGGGCCAAAAGGGGAGCACATAAAAAGTGGAAACAGGGAGAGATCACCAAAGACGAATATACCTCCTCTGCTCGCGCTTGTAGGGAGGCAGTTAGGCGGGCCAAAGCTACCATGGAGCTGAGGATGGCATCCCAAGTAAAGGACAACAAGAAATTGTTTTTTAGACATATAGGGAGTAAAAGGAAGGCCCAGGGAGGAATAGGACCCCTGCTAAATGGGCAGAAACAATTGGTGACGGACAGAGGGGACAAGGCTGAACTCCTCAACGAGTTCTTTGCCTCAGTGTTCCTAAGCGAGGGGCACGACAAGTCTCTCACTGGGATTGTAGAGAAGCAGCAGCAAGGCGCCAGACTTCCATGCGTAGACCCTGAGATGGTGCAGAGTCACTTGGAAGAACTGGATGCCTTTAAGTCGGCAGGCCCGGATGAGCTCCATCCGAGGGTGCTGAAGGCACTGGCCGACATCATTGCAGAGCCACTGGTGGGAACATTTGAACGCTCGTGGCGCACGGGCCAAGCCCCAGACGACTGGAAAAGGGCCAATGTGGTCCCCATTTTCAAGAAGGGGAGGAAGGAGGACCCGGGCAACTATAGGCCAGTCAGTCTCACCTCCATCCTTGGCAAAGTCTTTGAAAAAATTATCAAGGCTCACATTTGCGAGAGCCCGGCAGGACAAATTATGCTGAGGGGAAACCAGCACGGGTTCAGGCAGATCGTGCCTGACCAATCTAGTCTCTTTTTATGACCAGGTTACGAAACGCCTGGACACAGGAGGAGGGGTGGATGTCGTATACTTAGACTTCAGGAAGGCCTTGGATACGGTATCCCACCCCATACTGGTGAACAAGTTAAGAGGCTGTGACTTGGATGACTACATAGTCCGGTGGGTGGCAAATTGGCTAAAGGGTCGCACCCAGAGAGTCGTGGTGGATGGGTCGGTTTCGACCTGGAAGGGTGTGGGCAGTGGGGTCCCGCAGGGCTCGGTCCTTGGACCGATACTCTTTAATGTCTTCATCAATGACTTGGACAAGGGAGTGAAATGTACTCTGTCCAAGTTTGCAGATGACACAAAGCTATGGGGAGAAGTGGACACGTTGGAGGGCAGGGAACAGCTGCAAGCAGACCTGGACAGGTTGGACAAGTGGGCAGAAAACAACAGGATGCAGTTCAACAAGGAGAAATGCAAAGTGCTGCACCTAGGGAGGAAAAATGTCCAGCACACCTACAGCCTAGGGAATGACCTGCTGGGTGGCACGGAAGTGGAAAGGGATCTTGGAGTCCTAGTGGACTCCAAGTTGAACATGAGTCGGCAGTGTGACGAAGCCATCAGAAAAGCCAATGGCACTTTCTCGTGCATCAGCAGATGCATGACGAATAGGTCCAAGGAGGTGATACTTCCCCTTTGTCGGGCGCTGGTCAGACCGCAGTTGGAGTACTGCGTGCAATTCTGGGCGCCGCAATTCAAGAGGGATGCGGATAACCTGGAGAGAGTCCAGAGAAGGGCCACTCGTATGGTTGAGGGCCTGCAGACCAAGCCCTACAAGGAGAGACTAGAAAAACTGGACCTTTTCAGCCTCCGCAAGAGAAGGTTGAGAGGCGACCTTGTGGCTGCCTATAAGTTCATCACGGGGGCACAGAGGGGAATTGGTGAGTATTTATTCACCAAGGCACCCCCAGGGGTTACAAGAAATAATGGCCACAAGCTAGCAGAAAGCAGATTTAGACTGAACATTAGGAAGAACTTCACAGTTCGAGTGGCCAGGGTCTGGAACGGGCTCCCAAGGGAGGTAGTGCTCTCCCCTACCCTGGGGGTCTTCAAGAGGAGGTTAGATAGGCATCTAGCTGGGGTCATCTAGACCCAGCACTCTTTCCTGCCTATGCAGGGGGTTGGACTCAATGATCTATTGAGGTCCCTTCCGACCTTAACATCTATGAATCTTTGAATCTATTAACACACACATGTGATACGAGTTTTGCTTTCAAGACTTTGAGGTGCAGTTTTCCAGAAACTCCTGCACCTATCTCCTTGAAATGTAGCAGACATCATGGCTGCAGAAGGGGCTACCATCCTTGCAAGTGTCATCTGAATCAGGCAAGAAAAGGCAAAGTTATAGGCAGTTTTGTGCTTCCCCATTATAACCTATGGGCAAAACATCGAAACAGCTTCAAAACAGAGAAAGTTTCGACGAAACAAAACAGAACAGTGTTTTTGAAATTAAATGAAACACTGTCCTGTCGAAACAACATAGCAGAAGTTGAAATAAAATGGGGCTATTTCGCACAGCCCTAGTAAACTGTTAGGCAAACTAGCATGTAGTCATACAGGCAGCCTTCCCCCCACTGTCCTAGCATGGCTGGGTATTTTCTTTTGGTGGTGGTTGGTACCATGTAACTAACCTGCTCCCGAGCCAAATTCCCTCAAAGCATCATTTGAGGGGAAGAGTGTATCTACCTCTTCAAGAATGCCCCCCTCAAGTAGAGCCTGGGTACCACAAACTAATGTATGGACAGCTGTTATATCTGTAATACAGAATATATCCTTGTTATGCTTCAGACAGTGAGTGTACAGACATTTAAGCTGTTTGTTGCATGATAAAAACCTTGGAAGTGCTGCAAGATAGAGCTTCTGCAATTTTGTAGCATTGCATGTAACATATATAGAGTTACACATAGTGTGACAGTGGTCTGCAGGACCCCCAGCATCCCGAAGTCCTCTGCTCTCCCTTCTCCATCCCTACATGGAGGAAGAGCAGATAGTTCCCTGATAGCCCACCCAGTGGTGGGCAGTCCAAGAGCCCTTCTGGGACCTTGCTGACTCCACAGCCACTGCAGGCAGCAAAGCTCCAGCTTCTGCTCCTCAGCTGATTGGCAAAACTGGGCAGGAGTGGCTCTGATGCACTGATAGGTGGAGCTTAGGCACTCATAGCTCTGTGCAACCCATACTGCAGCTTTGCTGGCCACATGGGCTTGCTGGGCAGAGTTGATCAGTGACAGCCTACCACCTTCTCCAGCAATGAGATTAGACTCACCTAGGAACAGGGAGACTAGAGAAGCAACCCTCTATTGCCCTCTGGCTGGAGATCTCACCTTGAAGTTCACCTATATACTCCATTAGCATTACATTTTTGTAGTGCTACAAAGTGCTGATACACTTTGTAGCATTACAGATAAATGCCTGTATGTACCCTAAAGGAGCAAAATGTTTTACACTGACCTTGATCAGGTTGAAGCAAACAAAATTAAACATTGTTGGCATGATAAATATTTGCATTATCAGTCACCTGTATGTACTGATGTGAATCATCCCTTTTTAAAAACGTATGGTGAACAGAGGATACTTTGTGTGTTGCTTCATATGTTTGATATCATTGACTGGAGTGCCAGCATCATCACTGATGGTTTAGAAATGTTTTCACACACAGCACCACACCAGTAATGAGCTGCATCAATGTGGTTGCAGGGAAGAGGCACCAAGGAGTAAGGAAAATATGCTATGTGCAGGTGTGATTTTTTTTTTTTTAAATTACAGATCTATCATCATTGCAGTTTGCGTCTAACTATGCTCGCTGGCTTAGTAAACACACTGGCCCTGATCATGTGATGCACTGATTCCTTTCAACACCTTTTACCTGTGGTTCTCATTCTAATTGCTGTTTAACCCTGATCTCAGTGAGAATTGAGGACTTCTGGCACCCTACAGGGTTGGGCCAATTGTGGATGGTAAAAGGAAAATTTTGAAGCCTTCTGCTTCCTGCTGCTTTCAGATTTTTAAAAATGATGCCTGGTGGGCAAGTCCAGTTATGCTGTTTATAAATTAGCTTGACAGATAAGAAATCTTGATATGTATTTTTCCATTTCTTTATATCATTATACATCTTATTTTATTATCACCTATCATATTATCTGCAGCCTTTAGACTGGTGCTAGTTATATTATGTGAACTAACATTTTTAAATGCATTTTTAAATGCTTCTGAAAACCTAAATGTAATTCATTTCAGGGCTCTCTAAATGGCTAAGCTTAGGAATCCCTTAGCCACTGATGCATTACCCTGCAGGAACCTTAGGAAAAAACTATTCAGTCACTCTGGCAAAAGTCTTATTTACTTCCATAGAGTGAGCATTTTACCATCTTTTCTTAAATGTATTCAGCAGTAACGTTAGTATAGTATCTGTTCAACACACCTTCACATGGGTATGGTGAAACTTAAGTAATGTTTGTAACATACTTTGAACTTCTAGCATGAAAAGCAATACATGTTTTTGTCTGAAAGTAGTTCTCCTCAAATTTTCCACCAGTGCACAGTACCCTGTGCTGGCTTCAATAGCAGCTGTAGGGTGCTCATTATTTCTGAAAAGCAAGCCATTAATTTGTCTCTGTCTCAGCTTTTCTTTTCTAATAAGGGTGATGATAATACCAACCTAACTTGCAATGATTTTGCAAACTTTAGTTCATTAGCGGGTTTTTAAAGCCCTTAGAGATCTTTGGATAGAAGGTGCAGTAGAACACAGGAGGTGGGTCCCCATGTGCAGGGGCGTATGCTTGTAGAGGCACAAGTAACAGCACAAAATTGTTCCTCTGCTTTGTGCCCCATCACAGACCCCTACACATGCACTTTGGCATGTAGCAAATTGTCCTGGGTAGGGGAGGCTGGGGTCATCACCTGTGCTGGCCCCAGCAGTATTACTTGGTGTCCTGGTGCAGCGGGGGCACAGATCTAGAATCACAGAGCCTGGCCAGCAACCAGAGCATTGCTCTGGATGGCCAGCCCCCCATTTTTTCCAGTGCACGCTACTAACGTATGATCTGTGCCGCTTTTTTCCCAGGAGGGGGGGTTTTTTTTTGCTACCAGGATTTCTTGGTAGCAAATTTTGCCACCTCTTGCACATTTTCACATTTCCCGTGTACAGTTTGTGGTACCGCATGCACGTGGGAACCCACCCAGGCGGTCAGACTTTAGGATCCCTCCAAATAGGTTCCTGATAATGTAGATTACAATTATCAAAATTTTCTGTATCCAAAGTTAATGAGTAGTGCCTCCAAATGGATTGCGGGCCAGACACTGATGAAATAGATTGCAGAATTAGCAAGTGCTTGCAGATTCTGATTTGGTCTGTCAGGTATCACTTTGGTCCTAGCAATGCCAGCCAAAGCTGATTCTCAGAAAGAATGAAAATTATAGTTAGAGGTACCTGATCATTTCAGACTTTTATAAGTCTCAATGTTATTGCAGAGATGGTAAAGCACCAAGGAAAGGAGAGGCTCTTATTTTTCTCAGTGAGTTTAATAGTCGCTAATATCAAGGGCTATTTATTTTTGTTACCTGTGATACTGATAAATATTTTATCAAGAGACCATGATTTCCAGTGTAAGCTGTTCTCCTGCCTTATACCATAACATACTGTATTTTGTTTTTTTCTGAAGACAAGTTCATATTTCACATCCAGTGCTTTTCCATTGAAAATCTCCTTCATCAATGCAGATACAGCAAGTAGAAATATCAATGTGATTTTTAAGGTAGGTTCACACTAATAACCCCAATTCTTTTTTCTTCTTTTTCTTTAAAACTCATTGAAATAATATTGCTTTAAACCTCATTGAAAGAAAATATTTCAGATCTAGTGTTTGAAATGTTTGGTTTAGGTGAGCTTCTCAGTTTTCAAGATGCTGTTTGATGTTAGACTTTATATAATAATATTTTTAGGAAATACATTGACGCATCCAAATTTTTGACTAGTAAAGAATCAAATAACTGCTGGGAAAACTGCATTTTTTATACTTTGTGGAGTGAGCCAGGATAAGTGTCAAAGGACAACACAAGTTATTTTCCCTCTTGGGGTAAAAAAAACCACAGTCTAGAGCTGTGGTTTTGGGACTTGAGGCACGCATTACTGGACTCAAGGCACCCCTTCATAACTTTTCTGAACTTTTCTCCCAATTTCAAAAGCTACATTGTAGATGAGAGTGCTTGTTTCCTTGCAGAGGGGCCTGGCAGTGGGGATGTGGGATCATCCAGGCAGGGACAAGTGTAAGCCTACACTTACCTTTTTAGTTTGAAAATCACTGGCCTAGAGAAATGTTCTCTCAGGCCTTCATGATATGTCTGTCTACAGCAGTCTGTCTGTAGTACAATATCCCTAGTGAACCAAAATACTATTGTGTTAGAAGCTGCTTTTGGCACTAATATCCAGATCCTATTCCTGTAGTGTAACTAGGACTAGAGTGCTGACTTAGAGAGAGCACAAGAATGTGCCCCACTCCACAGGGCCAAAGCTTTCTAGGTCTGCCTTCATCCTATTCCACAAAGCAGGTGCCTAACAGTGCCTACTAGTGATCCTATTCTACCCTACTCAATTCCCTGAAAGTCTCTTAATGCACCTGCTTTTGTATCATGCTGTCATCCTACCCTTAAGCCCAAGTCAATAAAAAGCAATGAAGAAGATAACTACACACCTACTGTTTGCATTGACAGTCTTTCAGGGACATGAATAGGGTAGAATAGAATTGTATTTATGCTCCTAAATCCTAACAGATAGAACGGGTTCTGCCCTAAAGTATTGGGATTGATTTTTCCCTGTCAGTGTTGCATGAGATTGAGATAGAAGGCAAAAGAGGTGACCTGTGTGATACAAGTCCATTGCTGTCTTCAGGGTTTTGGAATGAAACTCAGGCTGCCATGCTTCTATACATGCAGACAAAAAAAATACACATTTAATCTCAAATTTCTTCTATTTTAGATTAAGGAAAATGGCAGAACTAAAGCATCCATGAGACTGCACAGTGTGGTTGTCTGTGTAGACCATACAAGCTGAAAAGCACCAAATTGCTGCTATCTTTAAAAATGGTGGTAGTTCTAAGAAATGTTATAGCGCTATGTGCAGAAAGCTGAAGTCTACACAGTTTAAATTTCTTGTCAGTGGCATGACAGGGCAGCTGCAGTACATGGGGCAATGGCAGCTGCACATGATGCAGCTAGCCAACAGTGACAACACCACCTAAGTGGCCACGCTGGGCTGCTACTCCGATTGACCTCTCCATAGTTATGCTATGTCTTTTTGTACTGTTAAGATATAATTGGCCTTTCATACAGTTTTACAATTGGCCGTGGCATAGGAACACAAAAAATCTTCAAGCATGCTGGAGGAAGAACAGCTATCTTGCTTAAATACACATGTAGGAAAGCTGTGTACCACACTATACTTCCATCTCAAACCAGTACGTTAAAATGTCAGGTGTCACCTCACTTCCTCCAACACCCCCCCCCCCCAGGCTAGTGGCACTAGTACGCCCCAGAAAGCTCAGGCGAGGGCATGCATGCTATGTCTACCTCCACTGCAAATGTGTAATGGAGTTTCTTACCTGCTGACATCCAGGTACTTGCGTGTAGAGGTAATCATAATGTGTCCCAGAATATAATTCACTATTTGTTAAAAGGTAATACTTTAATAAAATAGTAACTATTGATCTTGTTCTAGATTATACACTATGTGTGTGTGGTGAGCAAACACAGAAAGACTTCTCTTCAGGTCTGAATACTAAGCAGAATTAATTGGAATCTAGATTAGCTCTAAATTAAAGAGAAATGGATTTGAAAACAATAAAGGGAAATTTATGTCCCCTCATGTACTCATTTAGTGGCAGTAAATGTCTGTAAATTGCAATACTTCTATAAAAGGAACATAATAAAAGACCAAAGCAGCTTAATGTAACTAAAAGATAGCAATTTATGAAAGACTTTTTAGATGAAAGCTAAAAAACAGCAGTAAAACCCAGATGTACTTTAGATATAGGGGGGGAGGGGAAAAGCAGGGCTTTTATTTTCACAGGCCATTTACCCAGCTATGGTGAAAAATAATCCCTTCATTACTTCTTGTGGCTACAATTAAAACCTGATTTCTCTAAGATTATCATTTAACTGACTCTGTGGGGAGAGCAGTCAGCATTGCATCGCTGTTTGAAACTGCATATGAATCGTGTCATGGATAAAATTTACGTTCATAATAAGATTCCCTTTTAGCCTGTTACAAATACCAAGTTATGAAACTTAGTATCAGTTCAAATATTGTTATTTCTAAAAAAAGGGATCTGGTATTAGATTGTTTTAAAATTTAAATACATAAAAATCCATTCTGCCAGATAGATTTCAAACACAAATAGGTACATGTGAGTAATCAACTAAAAGATTGCAGTAGGTGAAATGACAAATGATACCATTTTTGTTGTTGTCAAAACACTTTCAGCTTGAGTATATTGTCCCAAAACACAGAGAAGGGTAGTAGCATTGAGGTAGAAAGGGGTGTGTCATTGAGATTTAAGGAGAAATTTTGTTTCCTGCCCTTTTTTCACAGATGGGAGATGATCTACGTCAAGATATGCTAGTTCTGCAAATTATTTGAGTGATGGACAGGATTTGGTTTCAGGAGGGACTGGATATGCAAATGATCATTTATAGATGTTTATCTACAGGAAAAGGCCAAGGTCAGTATAGATTAGAAAGGGTTTGTTTATTACATTATTCATATCTCATGTAAATCAGTAATACACAGAACTCCTTCCTTCCACATTTATTTCCATGTCTACATTTTTCTCCTCTTAAAGGCAAAAGGGTGCACAGAACCTCTCATAATTGAGTCTTAGGCTTATGTTTGTTAAGTTCATTTCTTCTTGTCCCCCAACCCCAACCTCTCATTCCACTGCCCCCTAATCTGAAGAAAAGCAACTCTAGCTAGTGATATTACTTAACAGCTTAAGCAAGAATTTTCACCAAAACAAAAATTGAAAAGCCTCTGTTTATTCCAATTGGTGCCAGATTTTTTTTAAAGTACTCCACTAACTTTTAGTTCTGAAGTGTGAACTTTTGGAAGTCTGGCCTTGGGAACTGTTTGATAGTGAGAGGGTCAGCAAGTTCAGCCCCTATTTAGGTGCCAGACTTGCTTGAACGGGAAGTGAAGTATTTTGGAAATCTGGCTCCACATGCTGATGGAAAGAAGGTCTTGACTAATAAAGAACCAGAAACTAGGGCTCTGTGAAATTTTGGCAGCCATTTCATTTTGGAGGTGTTTCAGGCTATTTTGGCGCTTGAAACACCAAATCCAAATCAAAACGGAAGGCTCCAAAGCAACTCCGAAATGAATTGGAAGGCTCTGAAATGTTTTGGAAATGTTTTGGAGAATTTTGGAGTTTCAGAGCTGGGCTTGCAGGGAAACAAAAACTAAGAAGAGTGAGGGGAAAGAGGTGGGGAAGGATGGCTCTGATATTGACATCTAGCTCCCAGTTCAATTCCCCAGCTCTTTACCCCATCATTACCCCAACTCTTCCTGGGGGGTGCAGATCCCCGACCTGCAACCAGGGTTTCAGCAGGCTGCTGCTGCAGACTGGTGCCAGCAGCAGCTGTTTAGCGCAGCCCACGTCGAATGACTGCAGTGCTGCCGCTGGCCCCAGCCTTCAGCGGCAGCCTGCTGAAACCTAGCATGCAGATCCAGGGGCCTGTACCCCCCGGGAAGAGCTGGGGGAATGATCACAGAGCCAGGGAATTGAACCAGGGGCTGGAGAATCAAACAGGGAGTTGGGGAATTGACCCGGGGCTGGAGAATTGGACTGGGGGCTGGGCAATCCCTACCATGTAATGGCTCTGCAGGGAGCAGAGATCCACACCAGGGTCTCCTCACCACCGCTGCCCGCCCCGTGCAGCCCCACGTCACTGGGGCAGCGCAGGGCAGGCAGCAGTGGCAAGGAGACCCTGTGTGGATATCTGCTTCCTGTGGAGCCAAGTCACATGGCAGGGACCAGCAGGCTTGCTTGCTGCTCTGTGCTGCTTCCCTGCCCCATGACCTGCCATGTCAGGGATCAAAGATCTGCGCGGGGGTCTCCTTGCCTACACAGAGGGCAGTGGCTCTCCCCCTCCCTTTCCCCTGGACAAGCCACCCACGGTCCCGTCCTGCTCCCCACTGGGTCCTGCAGCCCCAGACCCCAAGCCCTGCCCAGCTGAGTAGGGCTATGTGAAGCTTCCCTTGCACTGCAATCAAAACAGATTCAGAGGAGATTCGGTGGAGCTGAATCTCCAAGACAGATTCAGCCAAAACGAAACAGGACAGTGATCCGAAACACCAAAACGAATCACTGTCCTCCGAAACAGCCAAATCTGAAACCGAATCAAAATGCACCCATTTCGCACAGCCCTACAGACAACCCCCAATGTTGATTTTGAAATACCACTTTGGATATTAATGCATCTTAGGACAGTAAATCTTGTAGACTTTACACCTTTCCATTATGGTTTGCTATAGCAAAGCCATAGCAGGGATGCCGATTGCTGGCTGAAGAAATTTACTGACAGCAAAAGACTCGCACTATTTTTTTAATGACTTTTCAAATCTTTTACTGAATGCAATTCTAGCACAAATAAATAGATTCATAGATGTTAGGGTCAGAAGGGACCTCAGTAGGTCATCAAGTCCGACCCCCTGCCCTGGACAGAAAAGAGTGCTGGGGTCAGATGACCCCAGCTAGGCATTTGTACAATCTCCTTTTGAAGACCCCCAGGGTAGGGGAGAGCACCACCTCCCTTGGAAGCCCATTCCAGTTTCTGGCAACCCTTACTGTGAAAAAGTGCTTTCTAATATCCAACATAAATCTGCTATCCATCAATTTGTGGCCATTGTTCCTAGTTACTCCAGGGGGTGCCCTAGTAAACAAAGCATCTCCTATTCCCTCCTGCCCTCCCCTGATGAATGTATAGGCAGCCACAAGATCCTCTCAGCCTTCTCTTGCAAAGGCTGAAGAAATCTAGGTCCCTCAGTCTCTCCTTGTAGGGCCTTGCCTGCAGGCCTCTGACCATACAAGCGGCCCGCCTCCGAACCCTCTCAAGATTCTCCACATCCCTTTTGAAGTGCGACGCTCAAAACTAAATGCAGTACTCCAACTGTGGCCTGACCAGTGCCACATAGAGGGGAAGCATCACCTCCCTGGACCTGTTCGTCATGCATTTGCTAATACATGATAAAGTGCTGTTAGCCTTGTTAATCACTTCATCACATTGACAACTCTTGTTCATCTTGGAGTCAACTATGACTCCAAGATTCCTTTCTGCTGCTGTGCTGCTGAGAAGGTCATTCCCCAGCCTGTAAGTGTGTTGGTGGTTCTTTTTGCCCAGGTGCAGCACTTTGCACTTGTTTTTGTTGAACTGCATCCTGTTTTGTTCTGCCTATTTTTCCAACCTGTCTAGATCTGCCTGGATCTGTTGCTACCCTCTGGTGTGTTAACTTTGTCCCATAATTTGGTATAATCTGCAAACTTGGACAGGGTGCTCTCCATGCCCTGATCCAAGTCACTGATCCAAGTCCATGCCCTGATCCACCACTGTCACCAATTGCCCTAGTTTGTCCCCTAGGTGTTCTATGCTACCATGTGCCTTCCTTTTGCTCCCGACATACCTGAAGAAGGACTTCCTGTCGTCCTTAATTTTTGTTGCCAGCCTAAATTCTAATCCTGCTTTGGCTTTCCTAACTGATTCCCAGCATGTGCAAACCAGGGAGGTACACTCCGCCTTGGTGGCTACCCCGTGTTTCCACAGCCTGTATACTTCTTTCTTTGTCTTTAGGGTTTACTAGACTTCCCTGTTCAGCCAAGAGGGAATTTGCCCCCCTTTATGCACAATAGGATTGTCTCCTTCGGTGCCCATAGGTTCACTCCCTTGAGGAATGACCACCCTTCCTGGACCCCCATTTCACCAATGCCCTTGAGTTTTAACACCTCACTAACTAATCTCCTGAGCACAATGAAGTTAGCCTTGATGAAGTCCAGTATTTCAGCCCTGCTGGTTAGTTTACCCACCCTTCACCGGATTGTGAATTCAATCAATCAATGGTCATGATCCCCTAGGTTACCTTGTACCTACCAGGTCCCAGATCCCCACCAGGTCATCCCCTGTAGCTAACACCAAGTCCAGCAAGGCATTTACCCTAGTGGGATCATATACCTCCTGCATTAGGTGGAGGTCCTGTATGCAGGTTAAGAACCTAAATGAGTGGTTAGATTAGGCTGACTGCTGCTCCCAGCAGATGTCAGGGTAGTTTAGGTCACCCATGACAACCATATCGCTTGACATGACAGCCTCTGAAAGCTGTCTGGAGAATTCCAGGTCTAGCTCCTCCTTCTGGTGTGGCAGTCTATAGTAGACCCCCACTACCAAGTCTCTTTCCACCCAACCCTATTGTATCCTGACCCACAGTATCTCGGTTTGGCCCTCCTCTGATCCCATCTTGATTATAGAGGATGTATGTTGTTCCTTAACATAGAGAGCAACACCGCCTCCCCTTTTTCCCCTCTCTATCCCATCTGTACAACCTGTAAACCTCAATGCCTACTGCCCAATCATGAGTAGGGTCCCACCAGGTTTCAGTCAGTCCAACCAGGTCGAAGTTTTTGCTTGCAAGCAGGAGTTCAAGTTCCTCCTGCTTGTTCCCCATGCTCCTAGCATTAGTGTAGAGACATTTAAGCCTCCCACTGAAATGCCCAGATTATCTACAGCACAGGAACTGAAAATAGTTTCTGTGGCCTTTTTGTGACCACAGAAACTAAAAACAAAATCTGTGGCCTTTTTGACCACATAGCAGAGAAACTTAGGAGAATGAGAAATGCAAGCATGCCATGGAGAAATCCCAGGTGGTTAGTAGAATCCTAAAAAGGTGTCCTGGTCATCTTTCCTTTCTTTATAGAGGAAGATTTTGCTTCAGAAGAAAATAAAATTGAAATATTATTTCTACACAAGAAAGACCAGTTGCTGTTGTATACTAATGCTCAATTTCATCTTTTTTTTAACAAAAGATTTGGGGATTGCCTGAAAACAGTGCCATATTTACACACATACCATACCTTTTACTCACATACTTACCTTTTCCCAAAAGACAGCCCTCCAAAATTGGAGGACTCTTAGAGCCACTCTAATTAAAGTGCCACCCTCCCCACCCCTGGAGCACCTGTAAAAGTGTCTATAAAGCTTATTGAAAAGTATGTATGGTTTCTGTGTGGGCTGATAGGGTGATGTGTGATATGAATTAATGAACATTTTCTCTCTCTTTAAACTTGAAAGTTTTTCTTGTGGACTCTGTCTCTCTGATTAGGATTGGTACAGATGGTACCAGATGCTACAACTCTAGCCAAAATCCACAGGGAGTCCGGACTGATAGGACCATTAAAAGAAAACACCATTAAAAAATGGTTGAGTCACCATCACCCTTTGGAATCAAGTTACCAAGAGGTATATTTTAATGCAACATATTTAAAAATGGTTTATTATACAAATAAAAACAGCCGATGCAACAATATGCGCAGTCTGCTGGATTCAGGATAAACAGATCACACACGCAATAGACTCCCAATTTCTCTGAGCAGGAAGGGGCTAGATTCAATGCCATTCATCTTCAACAACAGTAGGTCAGAAAGACATTAAAAATTGAAATGGGGAGATACAAGATGTTAAAAAAAAGAACAAACACTGAACCTACATACATTTTAACTTTTATTTTAATCCAGCTAGTGAAATAGGGTGGTTTTTTTTACATATAATTACAAAAAAAATGGCTTTTCTGTATTTGAGAATGTCCACATCCATAATCACAGTTTTAGAAAGCTATATTTTCACTAGGTTCCCCTTGTAATATGATATATCAGGTCATGCTTGTCATGTTACGTTATGAGATCCTATGCAGCACAGCTGGTTTTATACAACCTGGTGTTACACTTCAACCAGGAAATAAGGAAACAATATTTATAGAACCAGAGGTCTCTCTCTGAAGGAAATAAGCCATGAAGTCTCCTTTACACATTCTTGTTAGAAGGGACACATCCTAAACTCCATGGAAAGACTTTCTGATACCTTGTACTTCTAAAACCATTTCTGAACCTCCCCTCATGCTTGCAATAGATGGATACCAATTTTTTACCCAAGTTTAGAGTGGAGGCAGCTATCAACTATTGATTTAAAAAACCTGTGTACTTGTTTTTTTAATGGTTCAAATGATCTAGAATTTTCTAAAACAAATTTGCAACACAGTGGGCATGTCTACATTAGACACTTACTGCGCATTAGCCTAAAAACACTGTGCAGTAGTGTGGCAGTTAAAAACCCATGCTAATAGCCTACTGTGCAGTGTTATTAGGCTAATGCACACTAAGCATCATGAAAAAAACATGTACCAGCACTACTGCACAGTAACTCTAGTTACTGTGCATTTAGTTAGTACTTTAGTAAGCAAGTACTAAACTAAATGCGCAGTACCTAAGGTGCATTAATGAACCCAATTACTAAAGCTAGGCAAAATTTCGGCGGTTGTTTCATTTTAGAGTTGTTCTGGTGCCCAAAACATTGAATCTGAAATGAAAGGGAAGGCTCCAGAACATCTCCAAAATAAAATGAAACCATCTGAAATGTTTCAGAAAGGTTTTCGATGTTTCAGAGCTGGGCTTGCAGGGAAACAGAAACTAAGAGGGAGGGAGGGGGAAGCAGGGCTAAAGGACTGCTCTGATACTGACATCTGTAGCTGGCCAGTGTCTGGAATCTGTCCCTGAGGTCTCTTCCAATCCCAGTGTTCTGGGGGATGGACAGAAGTCTGCTGTTATTCCGCATTCAGATCCGGGGGCCCGTGCCCCCCGGGAGGAGTCTGGCACAGCCCTGCAACCCTCCCGGGGGGTGCGGGCCCCCAAATCGGCATGTGGAATAACAGCATGCTGCTGGCTGGGACCCACGCCAGCACCTGAGTCTGCTCGGCTTAGCTTGTAATGAGCACTGCTAGGGGAGCTGCAGGAGAAGCCCCTATCATTGCTCTGCCCAGCCCCATCCCTCACCCGGCCCCAGCCCCCTGGCACTTTAAAAAAAAAACAACATAGCCCTGCAGTCATCAGTTGCAGCAGCAGTGGTAGGGGCCTCTGGGTGCTCATGGCAGAGCCACCCTACACATCGTGGGGCAGTGGGGGGCAGCAGGAATTGCCCCCCCCGCCTGGCACCCATGCGGCAGCTGCCCCATGGAACGGGTGCAGCATGGCTCAGCAAGGCACTACACACTGTCTGGGAAACAGGGCTGCTGGGTCTGAGTGCTACTGGGCTCTGGCTGACTGCTAGAGCTGCCTCAGCTCCCAGACAGCGCACACCGCTCTGCCAAGCTATCCTGCACCCACGCCATGGGGCAGCTGCTATGTGGATGCCAGGTTGGGGGGCAATCCCCGCTGCCCCCCACTGCCCTGCACTGTCCTGTGCTGCATGGGGGGACTCTTCCACGAGCCCTCAGAGACCATGATCACTGCTGCCAGAGCCAGTGACTGCAGTGTTTTTCTTTTTTCTTTTTTTTAAAGTGCCGGGACTAGGCTGGGGCCAGGCAGGGGATGGGGCCAGGCAGGGCAGTCATGGGGGCTTCTCCCATGGCTCCCCCTGCCCAGGGAGAGGCAGGCACAGCCATTGGAGCCATGGGAGAACTTGCAGACACCTGGCTGTGCCTGCCTCTCCCTGACTAATCCAAATCTCCGAAACAGTATCAAAATTCCGGAACAGATTCGGCCAAATTGAAACACCGAAACGAATCACTGTCCTCCAAAATGGCCAAATCCAAAATTGAAATGAGACATGGCCATTTCGCACAGCCCTACCCATTACTTTTACTTTTTAGATAAATGAAGTACAGTCAGTTCTGACTACACAAAAATATGCAATTTTTGTATGTACTTATAATTAAATGAATTTCTACCCTTCCCTTGGTAATATTACTTTTGCTTGTATAACAGTTTTTATCCAAGCATCTCAAAAAGTTCTGTAGGTAGTTAAGCCTTCCTATCTTTCTTTTACAAAGGCACAAAAAGTTTAGGTGACTTGTCCAAAGCTATACAGTGACAAAATGGCACAGTTTAGGAATAAAACACAGGTGTCCTGAATTCTGGTGCTGTTGTCTAACCATTCCAGAATGCTTCCCTCCAAATCTGTATCTAGATTTAGCACCACTTCATTAAGATCACTAATACTTAAGCAGTTATTTATCTTGGATTGTGTGGCATAAGGATAATACAGTATTGTAAGCAATGAGATTTTGACTGCAAAATTAATAACCATGAAGTAAAATTTATTGGAGCTTTATATAAAAGACTCACATTACTACTGAGACAAATAGTTTAGTAGGATTCACTGGAGATTCAGATTCTTCAGAGTGTCATCTGGAGTTAGGACGAATCCCTCACCCACCCCTTTTCTATGGTATAGTAATAGAGGAGTATTCTGTAGGAGTAGTTGAACAGGTTCCTTTGGGGAAAATTTCAATTAGGCACTGAAGTTCTGGTATATAAGCCACTGAATTCAATGGGGAGTTTTGGATCAGCCCCTCAGTGAGTATCTAGTGGTTAGAGCAAACATATCAGAATCAGGACTTGTTTTCTAAATCACTGACATATTGGGCAGTCACTTAACCTTTCTGTGTCTCATGCTCTTTCTCTGTAAAATGGGGTTGTAATCCTTATCCAGGGATGTTGTAAAGTTTAATTAATTAGTTCATGAAGTTAATTGAATTCTTGGATGAAAGATTTTGCCTCTTTAAAATCAGCCATTTTTAGATGGAGTAACTGGTCAGACAAATCGCTGATCTGTTATACTTTGGTAGTTGCCCCACTCTTAATTTAGTCCCTAATTCTGCAAAACTAAGGCCAAATCTAACTTTAAGCATATTTGGACGTGCTTGGTTTTAATGTTGGTACCACACACAAACACTTGTGTTCTTTCTTTTTATCAATTAGGCAGTAAGGAATTTCTTCCATTCCTGTGCTGGCTGGTGTGTTGTTACCTTCATCCTGGGTGTCGGTGACCGACATAATGACAACATCATGCTGACAAACACTGGCCATATGTTCCATATTGATTTTGGGAAATTTTTAGGTCATGCACAAAAATTTGGAAGCATTAAAAGGTTGGTCCCTATAATAAGATTACTTATAAAATTTAAAGTAGTTCCAGTGATTATTATAAATGTTCATGAGCACTGTAAAGAAGTCCATGCCTTGTTTGTCTCCTGAAACTTTTGCAATGCCATGCACAGCAATTTTTACACTATTATCAAGATGAATGGCTGAGGTATGAAAACTTTCTTTTAGGTCAGTGGTTTGAATCTGATGCACCATAGCAGTGGCCAAAATCAGTTACCATCTAGTGTCTGGATTATGTTGAGAAGTTTCTTTGTTGTGGTTCTATTTCCAGTAGACAGGAAGTATATGACAAATCCAGACCAGAGCTGGGTATAATTGATTTCCTATTGTCACATTCAACATAAAGGCCAAACGCTGTGAATGTGTGTGAAGAATCAATATGCTTTCACGTGTAGGGTGAAACTATGGTCATGGTCATGGGCCTTTTGCCACTATGAGCCATGTTATACCTTACACTGTGAACCACACAAATGTTGATTGGTGTTAGTGGTAGTTTCAGTTTGGAGCAGTCACACTTCAGGCTAGCAGGGGCCTGGAGGACTGAAAGGTAAGAATTGCCACCCCCCCACCCCCATTCTGGGCCTCCTCTCCTGCCCCCAGGACTCTACCAGTCCTGTCACCCCCACTCCAGGGCTTATTTCCTGCCCCTCAGTGTTCCTCCTGCCTCCTGCTTCCCCCTGCCCCTGGGGTGTTACTTACTTGTGGCTGCCCCTGCTACCTGTCCCAAGGAAGCAGGCAGGGAAGAATTAATCTGCCTGCCCAGCTGCTGCTGGGCTGCTCCTCTGGCCCAGAAAGCAGCAGTAGTGACAGTGGCCAGCCAGGCAGTTTAACACTTCCATGCCTGCTTCCCCAGGATAAATAGTGCAGTAGCCCTAATCTGGACCAAGGAGGGTGGGTGGGTTGTTCACACTAAGGTGTAGCCTAAAGTGGCTACACCCTAGTATAACAGGATCTGGTAACACAGAACAAAGACAATCCTGCCCTAAAGTGATGTAACTATTAGCCACATAATACTTACATAAATTCAATTTAAGATGTTAATGTGAGGACAATCAATGGGTTAAGAGCTCCAGGAGCCACCTAAAATTCCAGTGCAACAATGCCCTGACTGTAGTTGTAATTAATATTTGCAGTGTAAACCCAAACTCCATTAAAGTACTGAGATATAATGTAGAAACTCTCATGGCCTTTCCCAATATTATAAATATTCTGCAGTTATATACAAAGTGCATCCCCTATTCTGGCTCCTTTTTGGTAATTTCACTATGAAGAAAGAAATTAGAATGAAATTCTGATAACTGCAGTTTGCTTAGACATTTCAATAAACCTTTGTAGCAATGTGTACAGATGCTAAGCATCTCCTCTGAGTAATGTGGGGAGTCCTCCTTTCACCTTTCCTAATGATTTACCTGAACTGGCCTCAGAATGGATTGGCTTGAATTAATCATCCTTTTTTCATTTTGGTTTTCATTTGACTATTTTAGACTATCTCTGCATGTTAGACAGAAATAACATTGTGGGCGTATGGATGTGAAGGAGGCTGATGTGGCTAATAAATAGTTCTGAGCCATGCAGTTAAAAGATTTAGTTGCAGTGTTCAGAATTAGTGTCAGTCATTCCAGATATGCTCTCTTCATTTCCCTTATTTACTATGGAAAGAATTACGCACAGCAGAATCACAAAGAGATATGTATGCACCCACAGAGTCATGTGCTGGGGCTCTCACTGGCAAAGCTCCTATTGGAATAAGTCCAGAGTTCCCTTAAATGACAATTTTGTGAGAGCAAAAAATGATTTAATAGGAGAGAGGGAAATTTGGTCAACTGAATGCAGTAGGATATATAACACCCAAAGGTTAGGCAAGAATGCTATAGTAATAATTGACATTAATAATAGAATTATAGTATACATTTGTATTTAATCTAAAACGCTATTTAAAATTGTAATTTAATTAAATACAGGCATTTTGTTTCATATAGCTTGTTGCTTTTTTTAATTTTCTAACACACTTAAAATACTCCTTCTGGTTAATTCATGCTTCTTCATGAGGAATAGGATTAATATATTTTCTGTTGGCTGCAAACACTAGGAACCAATGTGCTTCCTGCCCACCCCCACAAAGTAGGGTTAAGATAAATGGCTGTAATACACATGAGAATTGTGTGTCTTTCATCAAATGTATATTGCAGATATACATGCACTGAGACATGGATTTCAGGTTTCCATTGCCCACAGAGCTCAAACTTTCATAAGCATTGAAATTTTCCATTCTATTTTTGTCCATCCATTCTTTTATAATACATAGAGCAAATTTTGGGAAAGTATTAGTCTGTTTTAATGACCATTTACTAGGATTTTAGCTCAGTTCTCCAAACCTTATCTGCGTTTTAACCATGATTTTATAGTAATAATTTCATTACTAAAGTAATGTCAGTAAAAATAGCAACAAAACTTCTGAAACCTCAGTGTTGTTTGTGCTGAATTTGGGTTTTCCCCTACAATAGAACTAATATATGTTGCAATGAAGTACCTTGAGGAAACTTTAAAAAATCAGTAGCATCAGCATCTCATAATGGAAATCCTTGCTCATACAAGTAGAAAAGATATCAGAGATTTTTTCACATTTTTAATGAATCTACTTCTGTGAGTAAAGCTTTTCAGGAAAAGAAGTCCCCTCTTTGTGATGATTACAACACCATGCTATCTCTCTCTCTTTTTTCCCCATGAGTTAAGGAAAGTGACTTGCTTACTACAGATCTAAATGCCCATGGTGCATTCTCAAAAGCTGGAGCTTGCAAGTAGCAAACACTGGTCCCTCATAAAGTATCATAAGGAAATGCTTTCTAAAGCATTCTGTGTTCTAGTGTAAGTTAACTGAAAGAATAGAGTAGCCTGAAGAATTAAGGGCAGCAAATTCTTCCAGCCTATCTAGTATAATTCTGAAAAGGAGGTCTTGAAAGTGAGATGATTCAGGTAACCTGAAAAGGTTTAGAAAAACACTAGTTTCCACAATTAAATAACATGCAAAGATTGATCATAGAACAATATGCAAAAGTTGGGTCACCTAAATGATCCAGTTCACTATCCCCACTAAGGGTGTGGACAGAAGTAACAAACTAAATGTTTCAAATGCCTTTAAAATATTTCAAAGGGCCAGATCTACAACATACATGCCCATTAATATCTTTCAAAAGCAGGTGAAGCCCTCCAAAAGAGTACCTCTTTACATGACATAACATTCTAAAGCATTTAAGTTCTTGTCATCATTATTATTGTTGACATTGGTGATTTCTCATGGCTGAGGATGATCACTCTCACAGCTCAAGTAAATAGTTGTAGATGAGTCCATTGAAGGCTAAGAAGGTTGATCCCAGAGCCACAGACTCTGACAGATGCCACAAATTTTGGTTAAAGGGAGGGTCGAACCACAGTTTTCTCAGTCTTGTTTCCTTTCCTTCCATTTCTGTCATTTTTCTGGCTCCACGGTAAGACAGTTTTCCTCAAAAAGAGATGCACCTTCTCTCACAAGGCATCACCGTGTAGCCCTGTCCTGGGCTAGTTTTTCCCAATTTATGATGTCAATGCCACACTTCTTAATGTCTGCCTTGAGGGTGTCCTTGAAGCATTTTCTCTGGGGGGCCCCACATGTCTTTTGTCCTTGGGACCAGTGGGAGAAGGCTGCACATGACTTGTTTTACATGAGGGAGGCCATTGCGCATCAGCAACCACACACATCTTGGCAGAGGAGAAACCTGTGACCAGAAGATCTAAGACAACTGGGGCTGGTACATTTCCTTTTTTGAAAAGTTTCCAATACATTTCACTGGGAAATGTTTCAGAAATTACTTCTGTCTTCATTGCAAATCTCTTCCATTTTTAGTCAATCCTGCTCTTGCGAAAACTAATAATAAAATTCCCATTGACTTTAGTGGTCATTGGATCCAGGAGTTGATCCTCAAAGGGCCGTGCACACCCATAGGGCAGCATAAGGCTTTAATTATAATAATATCCTACTTCTAGCAGTGTTCAAAATAAGGGTTAGAAGTTGATATACAATGTGTATAGTCAATAGTATAACACTGTTCTTGAGAAGAAAATCATTTCCCGATCTCAGAGCACTCTTAGACAATGAAACATGAGTAAAGCCCTACCAAATTCATGGTGGAAGTGGGCTGTGCTGTGGCTCCTTTGATCTTGCAGGTTCCCCTGCATACCTCCCCATGGCAGCAGGTGAGAATCTTCCCTTTTCCATAAAAGTCTATTTCCTGATGGAGAAAAAAGATTGGTGGAGGGGGGCCCCTTGCAGCTCACTCCTGATCATCAGGGAGGCAAAAACTGCAGTTTTAAATATGGTGCCATTTTTGTCTCCCACTGCTGATTGGCCGAGGGACCTCAGTGGCCCCAGTGCTTGCTGCTGACCAGCAGGGAGGCAATAACAGCACCATGTTTAAAACTGGTTTTCACTTCCATGCTGATCAGGAGCAAGCCACAAGCAAAGCCCTCCAAACAGCAGCGGGTGAGGGGAGCTGTGTGGGAACCTGAAAGATTAAAGGGGCCGCTGCACAGCTCACTTCCACTGTGAATTCAGTAGGGGCCTAAACACAAGATTTCATTTTCTTATTTTTATATCTTAAAAAGTAACACACTTTGCTAGGTACAGTATATACCTTTCTTTAATTCTTTGATTCAACCTATGTTGCTCTATAGCAATGAATTGCACCAATGGACTCCCAGCTGCGTTAAGAAGTGTTTTTCCCTTATTCATTCAAAATGTCCTGTCCTTTCATGATTTCATTTTAAGTAAGTCCTGTATTCCCTGCTCTTCAGACAACACTTCCACTGATTTCATAAATAAGCATGCAGGAGTTGAGGCAGTGGTTGACAAGTGTAAGAACAAGGGCTGAATTCTGCCCCTCTGTTCCATACATTTTGTTTCTATTCTAGCCAGTTTTCTTCACGAACTCTTCTCCTTTTGTGAGTTACGCAATAAAGGATTTATTTTAACTATGTTTCACTGCAAAATCTCTCCGCCTTTAAACATGGATAAAGGAGTGTTAAAGTTGGAATGGGTTTGCTACATTTGAATTGTTATAGATTCATTCACATGTAATAGTTTCAATATATCAGCTGCTTCCCTTTGAAATGTTCCCCTTTTCATAGCTTCATAGTTTCATAGTTGGTAGGGTCAGAAGGGACCTGAGCAAATCATCAAGTCCGACCCCCTGCCACGGGCAGGAAAGAATGTTGGCATCAAACAACCCTGGCTAGGTGATTATCTAGCCTCCTCTTGAAGACCCCCAGGGTAGGGGCGAGCACCACTTCCCTTGGAAGTTGGTTCCAGATCCTAGTCACCCTGACTGTGAAGTAGTGCCTCCTGATGTCTAGCCTGAACCTACTCTCAGTCAACTTATGGCCATTATTCCTTGTTACTCCCAGTAGTGCTCGGGGGAACAGGGACTCTCCCATTGCCTGCTGGTCCCCCTTGGCCAGTTTACAGATGGCCACCAGATCCCCTCTCAGCCTTCTCTTGTGAAGGCTGAACAGGTTCAGATCCCATAGCCTCTCCTCATAGGGCCTGCCCTGCTGCCCCCGATCATGTGAGTAGCCCTCCTCTGGACCCTCTCGATGCTGGCCACATCCCTCCTCAAGTGCAGCGCCCAGAACTGGACACAGTACTCCAGCTGCTGCCTGACCAGTGTCACATAGAGGGGGAGGATCACCTCCTTGGACCTGCTTGTGATTGAAATGGTTCCAAATGTATGCATGTCCACACTCATGAATTTACCAGCCTGTCACTATATCCCTCCAATCATTTTCAGCCCCTTTCTCTGAACTTTCCTAGTCATTGCTATCCACATCATCCCACAATAATCTCTTGTGTTCTTTTCCCACCCAGTCATCTTGTTTAACTACTACTTGTTACTGCACATTGGATTTCACTGGTCTTGCCCACAAAGACCTCTTTGTCTATTTTTTTTTTTTTTTTGCAGATTGACACTGCTTTCCATTTGTGAAATATTGCTTTTGAGGTATTTGTTCACATTATTTTTTAAGGAAATTTTCTATTTAAGAAATTCCATATTTTCTCCAGGAAATATCAAAAAATGCCATGCTTGTATGCTGGAACCTTTTCCAGTTCAAAAGCAATGAGAAAGCATGAGAGTGGCTGTGTCTACACATGCACTTTTCTGTGGAGTAGATTAATTAGTCTACATGTGCAAGGATATTAGGCTGCAGTAAACTAATTTACACTGAATTAAGATAGTACTGGTGGAGACAGTACTATCTTAGGACAGGGTAATTTATTGAGATTAAATGCATGTATAGACAGTGACCGTAGGCATAAATTATGCCCAGTCAGCCCAGCCAGTGCGGGCCCAGACTCCTGCCTTCCACCTAGTCACACAGTTTCACACTTTTAGCATCTTCATGCCCCAGCCAGCCCCTACGCCATCACCCAGAGCCCAGGGCTAAGTGGCCCTGGCATAAGATGTTCCACCCCAGCTCAAATTGCTGCTGTCCCAGGCGCCCATGTAGACACTGCGCCTGGGAGTAGTTTACTCTGGGACCAACTGCTCCAGAGTTTATTGCTTCAAATTAATTGCATGCAATAGAACAATAGAAACAATAGAAAAGTTACCACTTTTTGTTCCTAAATGTTGTACTTTCCTTTCATTTGTAGTGTTAACATTTCAATTGAGTATTATTTTTCATTGAAAGTGCTAATTTGAGAGAGAGTGCTAAGGAATAACCCTTTTAATGCTTTTTCTTTCTGATATGGCAGAAGTTGGGAGAACAAACAAAAGATAGAAAATATAGCTTTTATCTTTATTATGAATGATTTCCAACTTTATTTGGTGGAATACCACCAGAAAATGGTTTAAATACAGAATTTCAAAGTTAAAAATTGAAAAATTAAACAATATATTTCCCCTTCATTTTTCCCTTTAAAATTTATGCCAAGGAGTAAAATGTTAATGGGGGGGACGGACAAAAAAAAACCTTTCCTTTTCTATAAAAATATATTTCCTGATTAAGAAAATCATCAGAAAATTTCAGACCAGGTCAGTTCGTTAACTTAAATAAAATTCCATTTTCCACCATGCTGCCAATCTTCATTCCCACCCACCTCCATCTGCAGGAATCAATTTGGAATGCATTATTTTACATTTATTCAAACAGCTTATATTCACCAGCTGACTTCACCCCATTTGCTGTCCCTGTTATTCTCCAAAAATCTAAGTCCCCAATCCTAAAAATTCTGTATGAATAACATACAGCACTTGAGAAGTTCCATTGCAGCTAATGAGATTACGACTTGCAGAATTGGAGCCTACATTTTCAAATGTGATTTTGTTGCCTTAGTTCTTGGATTACCAACTAAATATTTAAAGGGGCCTGAGTTTCAGAGAATATCATTTCTGAAAATTAGGCCCTTCTTATATGTGCCAAGTCAGGCACCCGTCAGCACAAGTCATCACTTGAAATTTAAACCTTAGAGCTCCTAAGCATGATTCTGATGGTGGCTTTTCCATTCTGCTATTGTCTTTTTCAATGTTGAAGAGTAGGTGTCTATTATTAGTCTTTCCCATGCTTTACCCAGTTAGTGATCCTGGATAATACTTTGTCTTTTACACTTGGTTATTCATTTTCTTTAATATACTCTTATGGAGAGAACTCATCAAAAGCTTCCTTTGAAATCAGAGTAAATTATGTCCAATGGCCTATTTGTAACTATGATGTTATTTATTATCCTGTCTAAATATCCTAACAGTTTAGAGAGATGCATTTTCCCTTCTAGTAGCTGTGCTGGTTTGACCCCATCAGTTTTTATTTATCCACATGTAAAGTTCTTCTGCTCTTCCTTAATTACACACTCAGTTGAGTTCTCCAGAACTCAGTTCAGCCGGTCTGTTATTCCCAATATCCCTTCTTAGCTTTTATTTGAAGTTGAAGCACCACATTAACTGCTTTCCAATCTTCAGGAGCAGTTGCTGTTTCAAGAAGTTTATTGTATATTCTCATTAACAGTGATCAGGATAGAGTACAGTGTTATTTATTACTTGTAGAAACACTAGTGGAATTCCCTCCAGGTCTGGATATTTACTGCACATAAATTCCTTTAGTGGCTTCATATCTTCAAAATTTGCTCTCTGTCTAGGCCATCCTGTGAATGCCTTATAAAATGCCTTTGGAGACAAGAAGTTCCACATTGAAATCAACATTAAATTCTGATGAATCAAAAATAAAATCAATGTCTTCTCTGCTATATCTCCATTGTCTTTAAATGCCATTGCCCCCCTACCACTTCTCTCACCATACAAGTTGGTCTTCTCACATTCAACGATTATGCTTCCAACATGCAAAGAATTTCAAATTGCTTGACCTTGATAACTTGGTCTGTTTGTTATGCATGCTGTAGCTTTCCTTTTGTCCTTATCTAAAAAATGTTCTCCAATCTATTTGTGTGTGCCATTTATAAAGGATTTAAACTGATACCCTAAGGAAATCTTGTACATTTCTGTTTAAATCATCATAGTTTGACTCTCTTCTCTTTTGTCTAGTGATATATACACCTCCTGCACTTCTGATGCACTGTTTTTGAATAGGCCTCTTAAAACTCTGGTACATTTTTACTGTACTATGCAGCACATTTTAAACCTTTCCCCAAGTCTGGTATTTTAGAGGTCATTAGTATTGTGTTATCCTGGAGGAAGCCACACTCTTAGAATATTGAAACGGTTTGTATAAACATTACTGTTTCCAGCTTACCTGTCTCCCTCACCTCCTAAATTAACCTCCCTATATATTTAATCAGGCGTGGTTGGTAAAAAAAAAAATAAAAAATGAAAAACAAAAACAAACTCCTTGCAACCTGCAAAATTAGATGCTCTTAGAAAGCAATTATTTATAGTATCCGGTACTCGACATTTTCAAAAAGGATGCCACAAGTAAGCTATTTAAATCTATATTAAAACATTCAAATATGCTACTGCTTGTTGCTCAGCTGCTCTGAAACACAGACTGATTACTTGGGTGCCTGTCAGTTGTCAAATGTGGATGTAGATTGGGAGACATAAAGTTGCACAACATCATCAATACAGAGTATCAGGATATTATACAGAAGGAAATGGGTACCCTTGATTGAATTATAGAAATGGGTTAAACATTTAATAGACCAAAATGTAAAGTCATGCAATCAGACACTAATGACAAGGATTTCTGCTAAGTATTATTCATGGGTTAGGAATAACAGAGAAAGTAAGCTTATTAGTCAATTAGAAGATGATTATGAAATACCAATGTGATGCAACCCAATCAGACCAGAGGGATAGGGATGTATCAGTGTCATTGTATAAGGCACTAGTGAGATCTTATTTGGAATATTGCATGCAGTTCTTGTCGTCCATTTTCAAGAAAGATGCCTTCAAACTCTGTGCAGAGAAGGGCTATTAGAATGATAATTAAAATAGAAAATTCAATCTTATGAAAGTATGACTTCTTTAGTTTACCACCTGAAGGCTAAGAGGATGATTGTTGTCTATAAAGACATCAGAAAGGTAACAATGAGGGAAAAAAACTATTTAAGCTAAAGGACAATGTTGGCAGAAGAACAAATGACTAGAAACTGTCCATGAATACATTTAGGTTGGAAATTAGAGGAAGGGGCTCCTGACCATAAAATCAGTGATATTCTGGAACAGCTTTCCAATATGAACAGTGAGGGTAGAAAACCTTACTACACTTAAGGTGGAGCTAGATCAATTTATGAAAGGGATTATGTTGTACAGCTCTCTGGGATAGCAGAAGTCCTTTATAGTCTTATATTCCTGTGTCTTGTGATGGATGTTGTAGGAAGGGAATTAGAATCAAAGACAGATTTCACTTGTATGGGAATTTTTTTTTCTTCTCTTCTGATTTCTGTATTTCCAGAAATGGTAGAAATGATGGAAAATTACCAATATGGAACCAAATTATTTGGCATTCGGGTCAAGTGGCTTTTTTTCTGGACACTACTTAAGAGTGCATGAGAACAACCAGTTGTATTCTGAGGGACCAGTTGCTGCAGTTCCTCCATACATAGCACTTAATTGTCTTCAAGGGCGTTTCAGTGGCAGCTCTGTGTGTCAAAGCCTCTCTACTTCCTATTGCAATTGTAACCCAAGCGTACCGGAGTCTGTACCCCACTTTCTAGTAGAAGGGGATGGCCAGCAGGGCGTACGTACTGGAGATGGAAACTGCAGCTTGCTTGCAGCTTCCCCTTCTCTGGTGTCTCAGGACACCATATCTTAACTATATACATGGTTTATTCAAATCCAGAATAAAAGGGGAGAGGATAGAATAAACTAGAAGGGTGATAAAGATAAATATTTACATATAATATATTTAAGTCAACAAATAACAGAACAGGTAAGTATAGCAGTCCCCAAGAACCACGAGAGAAACCTTGCCCACAGATCCTCAGAGGGTAAGGATGTCCCAGCAATTGATGGGTAAGCACCCCCAAAATGCAAAGCACAATAAGCAGTTAATAAACTGTCCAGAATAGACAACATAACAAGCAATTAATAAACACTCCAAAATATAAGATACAGCAAGCAATTAATAAACGTTCCAAAATGTAAGGCATGGTAATCCCAAATACCTCTGTCCTCTAAAGGAGTCTCTCTCTCTCTCTAGTCTAAATCCCCTCTGATGGGGCTATCCACTGTGTTCCTCCCTGGTGGGAAACCCCTTGCCCGAGAACTCGTGCTTCCCGGGGAATAGGGGTCCAGCAAGGGTTCCCGGTGTTTTGTCCCCACCTAGGCAAGTGGCTTCTGCAGCGGGTACTCTGTCTCAGTCCCCGCATGGGGTGCCTGGCTCGTTCACATGCCCGGATGGCTCAGCCTTCTCAGCAGGTAGCAGGCCTGGGCTGTCTCGTGCATGCCCAGAGCTGGGGCTCCGGTTCAGGCCCACTGCACTGCAGGGCCTGCACTGCCAATGGGCCCTCACGCCCAGCAGTGGGGAACTGCCCCCTGCTCCCTCCAAGGGCCCTCAACCTGAAAATGACTCACCATTTGGTGGCATCTGCATCTGTGCCGGCCTCATGCCAGGGTTGGAGCCTCAAGCGGCTCCCCAGGTTCTAGTCCCTCTTGGGCCCTCTGTGGAATGATGCCTGCACCACCCAGCCTCGTGCTGGGGTTGGAGATGCAAGCTGCCTCAAGCAGCTCCCAAGGTCCTGGTCCCTCTCAGACCCTCTGTGCAGCAGTGCCTGCACTGGCTTGCCACAGTCTTTCACGGCGAGAGGTGGGGGACGTGGCTGCCTACCACTTCCATCTGACGGCAGAGTCTTCTGGCTCTTCAGGGCAACTGGAAGCGCCCCCTGGGTAGCTCTTCCTCAGCTCTCCCTGAGCCCTGGCTGCTTCTTTGTTTACCATCCCTCATCTCCCCCGCGTGCTGTGCATGCAGCGCCTTAAATACCCTTTTGGGGCTCCGCCCCAAGATTGAAGACTGGCCAATTGGAGGGAGGTGGAGCACAGTCTTCAATTCAGTCCACTCCTCGTCTCGCCCTGAAATAGGGGTGGAGTGGACTACTCCCACAGCTCCTCCCCTGCTGGTTTCTGATTGGTGGGTTTGCCCCACCAATCACTTTGGCAATTCTCTAAGCCCGAGGAACCCAGCAACGATAGGCAAGCCCACCACACAATAAATAAATAAAATGTTAAAGAAACAGAATTCAGGGGAAATCTCTCTGGAGAAATAAATTCTGGTATGGTGGCAAACTGCTCAAAATTTGCTCACTCGTTTGTCACTTTTATTGCATTTTAATATATTGTAATTGCTGTTTGGCAACTGGGATACAGACTGTCATTTTGTTTAGACATATAAGGAGATATATCAGTCCTGGATGATTTGAGGAATAGAAGTCTCAGCAAGGTGCTTTTTTTATTTATTTCACAAGCAGTTGGCAGTTTTGTACAACCATTTGTGAGCTTGTTTTAGTAAGCAGAAGACTCAATTAAATGTAGGTTTTCAGTATAAGCCAAAGACAATGTTACTCGGAACTGCACCCTTTCAAATCAGTGGTAACATTGCTGTTGAATTCAGAAGGAGTGGGAGCAGGATTTTGGCCAAGAACGTACCAGAACAAAATGCTCAGTCTACTTGTTTGGTGCTGTGATAATTTATGCAAAGTATTGAGAAACATGTAGTTTATTGAATAGAGTTGCTCTTACCTTAGTTATTGAATCATAGACTTTCAACATGTACTCAAAAAGTAAACATCATCCATATTAAATAGCAAAAAGACTTTGCCTTGACTTAATCTGTGATGTGTGTAGTCACCCACAGGACCCTTCAAAGACCAAACACCCAGGTTGTATAGCTCAGCAGCAGTGGTATGAATTAAAAAAACAAGCTGATGTAGAAAGTCTCCAAAGAAGCTTTGCTTTACATTGTCCTCATCCTTTCTGGTATTCTGCAATGAATATTTTGATTTTATTGATAAACTGAAAATCATTTTATCTTGGAATCTGAAGTTTAGGTCAGTGCATTAATAATTGTGAAACAAGCAGCATAGCAATTCTGTAGTTACAAAATGATAGAACTTTTAGATGATGCTTCTTATTTTGCAACTCACAACTGGTATCCCCTAGTCACAACGTTCAAATATGTTTTTATGCCACCTATTATACCCAGTACAGGAGACTTATCATCTTTCATAGGATGTTTTTTGGATAGGAATGATCCTGCCTCAGGCAGGGGATTGCACTAGATGACCTCTGGAGGTCCCTACCAGCCCTACTTCTCTGTTATTCTGTGGTCACCAATCTCTTGTTTTTCTCCATAAAAATAATTGCAAAAATAGTAAGTAATCTAGCTCCCCTAGAGCAGGACTGCCCCACTCTTGCACAGCTTTTTGTCCATCTTTCAAGTGGTTGCTTAAGATTAGCTTTACTGTACATTTACAGTATTGTTTCTGTACTGTATGCTAAGCATGTCTTTGCTAATATTCCATATATTTTGATGTAGTTACCCGTACACACATATAATTACTGTGATTAGAAATCTTTTCCAAACCTATAAAAAGAAGCCCCCATGATTACAAAGTAATGCACAGCTGGTTTGTTATTTCATTTTATCTCAAGAAGTTTTCAGGGGTTGTTTCACAAGAGATGTCAGCACTCCAACACTCCCTGAAACCTTTACTACTCTTAGTTACATTTGTGTTCTGGTCAGTCCTCCTGAGTACTACCATTCATTCATGACTCAGCCTGGGTGACTGGAAAAAATTTTGTGTGCATATGTGGGTGGATGGATATAGAAACAGATTTTAAACAACAAAAAGGGCTGTTCTGTATGGCTTTTCATTCACTTTGTTCTGTGTCCATTTGCACTGTTTTTAAAATCTGTTTAATCTGTTGTTGCCATGCATCTCATTACAACTGTTTTAGGACTAAAGCAAACTTTCCACTGCCAACACAATGGGAAGTTTAGATTGGATCGAGGGAAAAGGTCACTTACTGTTGATTTTCCTCATGGCCTGCAGTTACTAAATAAGGAAGTCAAGATATCTTTCTCACTAGCTATGTCCCATACCGTGGGATTCATAACAGGGAAAGTTTGGAATCTTTGTTGACCTCATAAATTCATCATCAGCTTATTTCAGATGTTCCATGGGACTTAGTAAATGTGAGGGATCCTAGTCTCTAGCCTAGAGTAAGGTCCCAGGAAACTTTCCCATCACATCCCCAAATTCCTTTTTTTTTGTTGTTTTTTGCTTTTGCATGCTGATTTATTCATTTACTTCAAGTTTCTTTCCTTCCTCCCATGACACCATCCAAATATTCTTAACCTCCAAAGGGACAATAAAAAGTATTCCCATGAAAATCTGGACGCTCCAAAGCAATACTGAGTAAAATTCATAACTAAATTTGCTTTTTCTTGAATTAGTTTAATAAGCCTCATGTCACAGTTGCAGTAAAGTATAATCACTTAGGGCCCAAAACTGAAAAAAAACCCTCTCTTCTCAGTGAGTGCCTTACAATATTCCTTGAAATATTTTCATTATATCCCCAACTGAGTTTCAACTTCCAATGAAGAAAAGAGGCCTGATAATACAGTCTTATTGAGTGAAGCTGGAGCTGCTTGTAAGCAGTACAGCCATAACCTAGACCAAGTTAAACCAGTTCTTCTCATAGAGACTGTTTTGCTAAAATCTTACATCTCTAGATGGTATGCAGTTGCCATACTGTTATACTTATGGCTTACTTTTTTGGGAATCACCATGCAGGAAGCAGGCTTTTGGTCTCTCAAAATAGTGGCATAGTAAAGACCAGATCTCTTACTTATGTTCCCCTGAAAATGCAACAAACTATAAGTGAGCACCCTGCATATCTGGGCCAAATCTTTATTAAGCCCATGTAACCCCACTGATTTGATTGAAGTCAAAGAAGAAATTGCAATCTATTTTACTTCCTATTGCATATATAGACATGCATTAGTGATGTTGACTCTTTGCTCTTTGGGTGCCTTATGGATGTAATGTTCTGTATCAATTAGCTGTGATCTGGATGCAAAAATGACAGCTGCATATTTTGGGACCTGGATATATTGCTATATGCAGTGTTTCATATTCAGACCTTTAAAGGTAACTGCATGTGAACACATTCTTTAATCAAATTATATCCAAATAGCTTGTATGTAGGAACCTACTGAATTTGCAATTGCAAGATTTTCACAGAAACTGCTCATTGTGACAGGCTCTGCAAAAAAATGCGGGCTCTGCGATTTTGGCAGGCTTGCAAAAAACAAACTTTACCAGAAAGCAGAGAGTCTTGGAGCACAGTGGAAGCGGGGGGGAGGGCAGGGTGCGGGGCAGGGTAGAGTGGGGCTGCTCATGACTCACTGCTTGCTAGTAAGTTTTGGGGCAGGGGGGGTTGCCTACATCTTTGTCTACATCTTTTCTGTAGTGGGGGCCCCAACACTGGACACAATACTCCAGATGTGGCCTCACTAGTGCTGAATAGAGGGAAAGAATCACATCCCTCAATCTGCTGGCAACAATCTTAATAAGGCAGCCCAGCATGCTGTTGGCTTTCTTCACAACAAGGGTGCACTGTTGGCCCATATTCAGCTTATTGTCCACTGTAACCTCAGGCCGTTTTCTGCAGAGCTGCTGCTTAGCCCGTCAGTTCCTATCCTGTACTAGTGCATAGGATTGCTCCATCCTAAGTGCAGGACTTTGCACTTCTCCTTATTGAACCTCATGAAATTTCTTTTGGTCCAATCCTCCATTTTGTCAAGGTCTCTCTGACTCCCAGCCCTAACCTCCAGCATGTCTACTACTTTCCCCCGCGCAGTGTCATCTACAAACTTGCTGAGGGTGCACTCAATCCCATCTTCCAGGTCATCGATGAAGATATTGAACAAAACTGGCCCCAGGACTGGCCCCTGGGGTACTCCACATGATACCAGCTGCCATCTAGACATTGAGTCATTTAGTACTCCCTCAGCCCGATGATCCAGTCACTTTTCTATCCACCTTACAATCCGTTCATCCAGTCCATACTTCCTGAGCTTGCCTGCAAGAATGTTATGGGAGACCATGTCAAAAGCCTTGCTAAAAATTAAAGTATACCATATCCAATGGTCTCCCCCCATTTCCAGAGCCAGTCATTTCATCACAGAAATCAATGAGGCATGACTTGCTCTTAGTGAACCCATGCTGCCTTCTAATGACCTTCTTCTCCAGCTGCTTAGAAATGGATTCATTGAGGATCTGCTCCATGATTTTTTCAGGGACTTTGGTGAGGATGACTGGTCTGTAGTGCTCCAAATCCTCCTTCTTCCCTTTCTTAAAGATATTCCTAGGTCTTCAATTGAAGTGCTAATTTTCAGAATGAATGTTACTTTGTAATAGATTTCAACCAGTGTACATCAATGAAGAAAGGGCAGGGGGCACATCCTGTTCCATTTATTAGGCATTTAAGTGGCACTTTGGAGTCTAAGTGGACTCCTATTCAACCCCAATTGAGTCCCTGAAAAATCTATAAATGTGTTCACTTTTGTAACATGCCTTTGTCTTAGGTTAAAGACTAAAAGTCACTACAAAAGACTACCTACCCAACAGTTGCCTGTTGGATTTGCAGGGACTTGAGTGGGTGAGAGAGATGTGGATCTCAACAGCACTCTGAGGATCACCACAAAAGCTGCATAGACATGCCATAAAGAAGCCAGTTCTGTTTGTTCTGGTTGTAGATGTGCATGTGCCTGAGGGGAGTCAGAGGGCTGTTTATACTTTGCTGTTCTGTGGTAATTTTTCTTCTTCCTGTCTTCATATTCTAAAGTAGTTTTTTAAAAGCTGCATGCAGAGGGGAGACCCTTGCATGAGCATACAGAAATTCACTCCTGTGTATATTTTTTTTCTAAAATATCATACTGTGTGTTTGAAAAGCTCCTCTTACTGAAACTTAGTTTTTCACATTACAATTAATTTTTTTCCATTTTAGTCATTCTCATTTCCTGCACTATGCTATATTACTTTTCTATCATATTGTAGTTGTTTTTTAATTGCATGGTGCTCTCATAATGAGCCTCTGGCTTGACTAAATATTGCTGCTATGGAGTTTCACTATCCAGCTGGTTTCAGAGGTAACCATGGAAGAGAGACTGTGATGTCACGAAAGCTTAAGTAAAGCCAGGCTTAAATGCTCCAAGAAAAATAAATTTTCTACATCATATTTTCCAGAAGAATACTGAAGGACAGGTCTACCACCTCAGGAGAAAGACTTAAAGGAAAATGAGAAATTTAAGAACCTTGTAAAACTATTTCAAATCTCCCTGCAATATAAGCAAAGCTGTAAATAACACAGGCACTGACAGCTACACATTCAAACAAAATCTTTAACAACCACAGCAACAAAGAATTGGCTACTGTTTATAGACACCCTGCCATATGGAAGTTGTCCTGTGGCCCAGCCCAATACAATTTTACACACTACTCATCTTCCATGAAAATAACAGTTATTTCCAATTTCAGCTCAAATAACCATGAGGTTGATTTAATGTGCAAGATTTCAACATGCTCTGAATGAGCAGTATTTCCATGCTGGACTTCATGCTTTGATATTGATGCGTACCAGTTTGAGCATTCAGATGCAGGTGTTGGACATCACAGAACATAGGGGTCATTTAGACTCAAAGGTTTGGTTTGGCAATTAGAGAGAGAAAGAGATGTTCCAACTGCAAAACAGAGATCAGGATTTGATTTTCAAATACTGTCACAATCCCAGAGATTTCAAAGCCGGGTTTGGGGTTGAACCCATCTCTAGGGTTAAGTGAAAATGATCAGTTTGGCAGACTTTTTGGCTCTGTGACTCCTTCCTATGCTGACTTCCATGAATGTTATATGGTTCAAATTGCCTTAAATAATGATCAGGGGTCTGCTTTGTGGTAAATGTCTGTAAAGTAATTCTTCTGAGCAGCAGGTGTTTTGAGAGAAGCTGAACGGTGGATTAAGGATGGGACTGGGAAAACACTGCCTTTTGTAATCAGCAGTAGATATAGTTTTGTAATATTTGATTGAGAGAGATACAGCTGCAAACCACATAATAAGAGGCAACAGTTGCACAATCAATTCTTTACTTAAATAATAAAAGCTTGCTAAGAAGAAGATGTTACAGGTTCACTTCACCCTGGTGTAAACTAAAATTCTAGGAGTTATTTCATCATTGTACTTGGCCTTTTGACTTAAACTTTAGGAAACTAAATTGTTTGCACAGCTGATGCCAGTTTTACAAGGAGGGAAGGTAGTAGGCTTTAAACGGGGGTATCCAGGGCTATTGGAAGGCAAAGCAGGTTCTGAAGCGCGTCTGAGGTGAGCTTCCAAACCACAACACTTGGACCATGTGTAGCTCATTCTTCCTTTTACTGTAGGAGAACAAGAAAATCGTATTTGTTGGAACAGGAGATTTGCAGAGAAGGCATTCAGGTTTCTTATGAGAGGAATTAGCCAGTGCAACGGGATCAGACTACACCTACTGGAGTATTGTAGTTTCAGTACTGTTGATGCAATGTTAAAGCTCTAAGCATGCACAGTAGTAGTCAGTTTGAGAACCTTCTAAAATGAGTGAATTCAGGAACTCATGACCTACTTAGACATGATGAGCATGTGCAGATATGAGTGTGAAACTGGTGGGAAGACCAAGAGAGATTTCTGAGGTAAAGGTAAGAGACAGCTTTGAGTGACAGAAATCAGAAGTTATAGAAGTACACTGCGGAGGGGCTCCTGGGTGCTCTGTGAGAGTGACTAGACCACCCCAGAACTGAGTTTGTATGTATTTTGAGAGAGCAACTTTGGATCCATGTGTGGTACCTTTGCAGATCTGTGTGCTTGCTTAGCTCCTGTGAGAGTAGTCAGACTACTCCAGGATCAGCAAAACCCTCCTAGCCATCATGGATGTTACCAGCCTATATACCAACATCCCATACCAGGATGGCATCCAAGCCTGCCTTACATATCTACAAGAGCAAGATTACAACTCAGAGTACAGACCCAAAGATATTACTGACCATATACACTTCATCCTCATACACAACAATTTCACTTTTAATAACCAACACTTCCTCCAGACCATGGGCACAGCTATGGACACCAAAATAGCCCCACAATAACCAACCTTTTTATGAGTCACCTGGAAAAAGAATTCATCAAGAACTGCACCATCAAACCCTTGCTGTACTTAAGATATATCGATGACATCTTCATCATTTGTACTGAAAACCTGCAATCTCTGACTGAGTTCCATCAGAAATTCAACAATCACCATCCGTCCATCTGACTATCTCTTGAATACTCCAGCACCAACATCTCCTTTTTAGACATGCTGATCAGCATCCATACTGGCAAAATACAGACCTTGTTATACCTGCACAGAACCAGCAGTCGCCCTAAACACACCAGAAAAGCTGTGATATACAGCCAAGCCCTCAGATACCACCAAATTTGCACCTCACCAATCTTAAAAAGGCTTTCACCCAACAAGGATACTCCTCCAGAGAGATAGATCGCACATTTGAAAGAGCCACCCAGATACCACGGGAGGAATTGCTATAGTACAGATGAAAAACCCCCATGAATCGCACGCCGCTGGTTATGACATATCACCCCTCCCTCAAACCCATATGGAAAATCCTCAAACAATTGCAACCTATACTAAAAAGAGACCTTATTCTTAAAGAGATCTTCCCAGAGCCACCCATCCTAGCCTTCAAACAAGCACCAAACCTTGCTAACCTCATCACCAAAGCAAACTTCCTCAGGCCCAGAACACACTGAATGGATCCAGACCATGCCATGACAAGAAATACAAAACCTGCCAACACATCTCCACCACCCCCACTATTACTACACCCCACAACAGAGCCATCAACATTCCTGGATCTCACAGCTGCATCTCCAGAAATGTAATATACCTCATCCAATGCACCAAATGCCCTGATGGAAAATACGTAGGAGAGGCCAAACAACAACTGCACACCAGAATGAATGCACACTGGAAATCTATCAAAGACGAGAATACCCAACTACCGGTGGGGGCACAGTTCACTCTCTCTCCAGTCTCTCAGTTGTAATCCTGAAAGGAAACTTAAAAAATACTTCTCAGAGACAAGCCTAAGAACTTCACTTCATCAACCTCCTGGGTACTAAAAATCATGGACTAAATTGTGCGTCATTGATGCCTGCACAGTTGGATGGGTAAAAAATTGGCTGATGGTGCGCACCCAGAGAGTAGTGGTGGACAGGTTGTACTCAACCTGATGAGATGTGAGCAGTGGGGTACCCCAGGGCTCAGTCCTCAGGCCCGCACTGTTTAACATCTTCATCAGCGAGTTGGACAAGGGGGTGGAAAGCACGCTGTCCAAGTTTGCTGATGACACTAAGATGTGGGGTGAGGTAGACACACTTGAAGGAAGAGATAGGCTGCAACTAGATTTAGACAGACTACAAAAGTGGGCAGACGAGAATAGGATGGGATCCAACATAGACAAATTCAGGGTGCTGCACCTTGGGAGAAGGAATCCACAGCATACATACAGGCTGGAGAGTTCCCTTCTTGAAAGCACAGAGGTGGAAAGGGATCTCATAGTCATTATTGACTCCAAGATGAACATGAGCCACCAATGCCAGACCGCAGCCAGCAAGGCCACCCATACCTTGTCATGTATCCAAAGGTGCATCTCAAGCCAGTCCAGAGAAGTGATACTCCCCCTCTATGCGACTTTGGTCAGGCCACAGTTGGAGTACTGCGTCCAGTACTGGGTGCCGCACTTCAAAAGGGATGTGGCCAGCCTGGAGAGGGTTCAGAGGAGGGGCACCCGCTTGGTGAGAGGGCAGCAGGACAGGCCCTACGAGGAGAGACTGAGGGACCTGAACCTGTTCAGCCTCAGCAAGAGGAGGCCGAGGGGGGACCTGGTGGCTGTCTACAAGCTCATCAGGGGAGATCAACAGCAAATAGATAGAGCCCTTTTCTCCCCAGCACCACCTGGGGTGACAAGGAACAATGGTCATAAACTGATGGAGAATAGGTTTAGGTTAGAGATCAGAAGGCAATATTTTACAGCTAGGGTGGCCAAGATCTGGAACCAACTTCCCAGGGAAGTGGTCCTCGCCCGTACCTTGGGCAAATTCAAGAGGAGGTTGGATGATCACCTGTCTGGGTTCTTGTGAACCCAGCATTCATTCCTGCCTGTGGCAGGGGGTCAGGCTAGATGATCTGTTCAGGTCCCTCCTGACTCTAGCTACTATGAAATATAGACATTGCATTTATGACGCATTATAACCTGCTTAACACCTGACTCCCCAGGTACCTCTCCACTATTCATCCCCCTTTCCCCCCCCCCACCGAGCCTGTCTCACCCACTGACTCCTCAATTTACATCTTCATTGACTGCCTATCTTGTATGCATACCAGCCCAGCCTCTAGCTGCTTTATTTTTCATTCCATCCAGGAAGAGCACACAGCAAATGCAGAAACTTCCTCAGCCTGATGAAGGGTTTTTAAACCTGAAAGCTTGCTTAAATTTTTTTTCCATCTATTTAAGTTGGTCTAATAAAAGATATCAGATTCACCCAAAGAACCTTGTCTGCCTATGTCCTTAGACCAACATGGCTATAACCTACACCCCTGTGTTGTATTAATACTTTTAATTTGATTGTCATTTTTCCTAATCCACTGAGATAACCAAGTTGGGCATTCTAACCAGCATTGCTGGTCAACTTGCTAATCTCACCCTTTGACTCTTCATGCCCCTTTTCAGGGCCTGAGGCAAGTGAAAAATAATTCCTATTGAAATTTGGTTCTCAACTGTATGGGAGTTATTTTTCCTAGAGATGGGCTTGAAATCTAGAATTGATATCTGAACATGAAGCCTCCTCACTAATATTCGGATTCTGGGTGTTGGCTCCAGCTTGTATATAATGAAAAGTGTTAAACCCAACCCACTGCATACATCTCCTTAGTTGATAAGTCTCTGTTCTGTTTACTTTTATTTGTATCTGCACTTAGAATAAAATCCTGCATTAGCTCTGGGTGTGCTACAGTACAGTGTGTTAAGCTATACTAAAGTATCAAATGATAGGTTTGTTAGCAAAACTCTGAGTCATTTTCTCCTGCAGTACCATAACGTAGCCACAAAAAACATATGTTATTGAAAAGGGGAAAAAAGCAAGCCAAGGAGACCAAGGTCTACTTTCAGCTTACACCAGTGTGAACTCACTGCAACTGTACAGAGGTAGTAGAGTTTTTCTGGGTTTATTTTGGTGAAGCTGAGATCAGAACCAGCCTTTCCCAAAAGTGTACTGAAGGGAAAAAAAGAAATGAATTGCATGCTAGTTCAGTTCTGATTTTGTTTTAAATGTATTTCCTTCCCAGTAGGGAGTTATGTTTGGATCCCAGTCTATTCAAGTATGGCATTTAAATATTTTAATGCCAGGTGAGAATATGCTTCAAGACATTTATGCTCAGGCAGGGAGTACGGAAATTAAAGCAACAAGAGTTTAAAAGGAGATTCTTCTTCAGTTGTTGGCCTCACCAGTTTGCTGCATAACAGTTTTTACTAAGATGATTTCACTGTGAGATCTGTTTCTGCCACAATTAGTCAGTGTCACTGAGTGCAGCAATGAAGTCATCTGCACATAGAGAACAGGAGAAAAAGAAATAATGAGGAACGGAATAGCAGAAAACCAAATATGAGTTGTGAGTTAAAATAATTAACTCTTACATTATTTTTCCTTTTTTGACATTTGTCTTTGTATTTTGTTTTTTTCCCCAAGGGACCGAGCTCCTTTCATCTTTACTTCAGAGATGGAGTATTTCATCACAAAAGGTGGGAAAAGCCCTCAGCGCTTCCAAGAATTTGTGGAGCTTTGTTGTCGAGCTTATAATACAGTCAGGAAGCACAGTCAGTTGCTCTTGAACCTGTTGGAGATGGTAAGAAAGTCAAGGGTGAAACCAAACAACAATCTCCCTTATTGGCTTTTTTCTACTATAAAACAGTGACTTGGAGTGGTGTCAAATATTTTCCAGGAGCACTTCTCCTTTTTGTAAATGTCAGTGACTTCAGTCAGAGTGCCACTTTGTACAGGAAAGGTTTTTCTGCCTACACTTGTGTGTGAAAGCTAATTAATTTCTGTACAAACATGAAGCTTCAATATTTTCTTTCCAAAAAAAACAGCTCTTTTGCAAAATTACAATCAGGTGTGGGACAACCTAAATTACAAGGCCTTAATTTGTGAATTTCACCCAGTCCTATTTTCAGCTCTTCCAGCAGACATTTGCAAACTCTGTTCACAAGATCTCCATCATTTAAAAAATGTTACAGTATCAGTTGTTGAGGCTGCAAGACATTACATCTTTTGGTCCTGCCACAGCAGTGTTTTGGGATCTATTGTTATAGAGTTCAACAGCATTTTGTTGCAAGGGTAAATACAATATGGCAAGAATGCTACGTGTAGTGAGAATGGCTGGAGAAAAAATATTCAGCCCAAGGAAATGTTAATCTTCAATGATACTTAACAGGATTTTTTAAAAATATTTTGCTACTGAAGCTCTACCACTCGTTCTCTGCTTAGCTTTAAGCAGATCCATAACTTCTTTTGTGCTTTTATTTTCACACCCACCCAATGGCAATATTAATACCTCCCTACCTCATGGTGTGATGCGATTGGTTAATTAATTAATTCAATGTTTATGAAACAGTTTCAGCTTCATGGATACAAAGACCAAACATCTGGACTGTGCACTGGTGCAGCTCTACACTCATTGCTACAGCTTTGGGCCCTTGCATCATCAGCATCCTTCAAGCACACAGGAGAGGAGGGATGATGGCTGAAATCCTTGCCCTATGCCTGTCTTGCCTGGCCTAAAGAATTGTACAGGAGTGCCAAATCTACCTCTCTAAACACTTTTTGAGGTGCAGCGAAATGTAATTTTCACTTTCACAAAGCATAGTGTAATGGACCTGGCTGAACACTGGTACAGCCAGGAGGTGCCCTGTTTTTAGTGGAATGTCTCAAGGAGAGCACCTGGGCACCTGTACTCAAGGACCTCAACTGGTTATTTATGAGCTTCTCAATAGAAATTTCAGGTTTAACCCATAAACTCCTAAATTGCTTGATGCCAGCCATTCCCAGTGGGGTAGCCTCTTTTCCACTGATGCCCTGAAACTCCTGCAGTCAGCAGAGGTGATAACACAAAATCCCCTTTGATGTAATAGAAAGGAGATGCTGGGAAAGGGTTCTCTCAAAGGACTCTGGAATGGCTCTTACCCTTGGTTCACTATGGCTAGGATTTTGAGGGATCCATTTGTGTTTTCTGGCCTTTGAAGAGTGGTAGGACAGTGGTAGAACAGGCTAACATATAGGAATATATAAATATTTCACTCTGAACTGCAGCTTGGTAGAGGATAATCTGATTGTATTATATTTTGCAATTGCAAATAGCAGGCAGGATGCTCAGTGCTTATGGATGAATGCTTTTTAAACAGATAAAACAAATCAAGAGACAGTAAAATAAACAACAGAAGATTGGTGAGGCCCTGGTTCTTCTCAGGAAAGCTTGGAGTGAGAATTTGACTCTGCATATCACACAAGGAAGTAGTCAGAACTAAACAAATCAAAGAGGGATATAGATAAGGGAAATATATAAAAAAAAAAACCTAAATAAGCTCTAAGAAAGTTTCTCTTTGAGTTCACTTAAGTGCAAAAAACAGATGATTCAGGAAAAGGGAAGATAAACTAATTTCCTTCTATTTATTTTCTATTGAAATAATTTGCATTTCCACAATTCAGATTATTGTGATGCTGAAAACAGGCTTTTTCATATCTATATAAAGTCCATATAAGTTGGGTTTTAAAAGAAAAATCCAATCTATAACTACACAATAATCGTTACAATAGGGCTTCTGAATGTTGTCTGCTTTGAATGGTTGGTAACTCTTTGTGGTTTCCAGCAAACTGTGCTTATGAACCACAAGTTGCTTTTTGGGCCAGTATGGAGCTAATGCTTTGTTCTTGGTGGTGAGAGGTATGTTTCCAGATATCAACAGCCCCAGCATTTGCTCTTGGGAGTGAGGAAAGAAATAATCCATGAAGTTCCCATAGTTCTCAAAAGCAGAAACATCTGTGGGAAGCCCAAGAGATTTGCAGGCAGAGTTCAGCTACATAAAAGGCTGTAGTTCATCAGCTTTGCCCTCATTAAAGAATCAATGTGAACTATTATAGAGGGCTTCCAGAGGGACACGAGCACCATTCAACTAGTTAGAAAAAATGTAAAATCCATTCCAAATCTTACAGGTTTGTCAGATAGAAAATTGTATTTCGGGTCTCTCTGTAGCAGGGGTTGGGGAGAGTAGTTCATTCAATCCTGACAAATTAGCTCTGTGCCAAAATGTGAGTGAAAAACAGGCAGACAGGAGTCACTACTGAAATCCAGGATACATCGGACCCAATTTGTAGCAGACCCAGCAATCTCACTATTCCTTTGGATAAGTCATTTCAGTTTCCTGTGCTTCAGAAATGCTGTCTGTAAAATAGATGTAATGAAACTTGCTCATGCTGGTAAAGCACTGAGATTTAAGCATGAAAAGTCATGGTATCAGTGACCAGTATTATTCATTGCTACATTCAGAGATGAGCCTAGCCTGTATCTAAATAGCCCTAAAAAAAGTGGCATTTCAAGTCATCCCTCATAGCTGTACTTCTATTTCTCTTTCACTCTGATAAAATTCAAACACCGCCAGTCTTTTTGGAATTAGACATCCAGGTCTGAATTATATGATTGAGGACCATTTCTAGTTATGAGCAGACAGTCAAAATGCCAATAACCATTAAATATCATCCCCCCCATACCAGCTAGGTGTCCGTGTATATGTATGCCTGCTTTTCCAAGTGGTTGCCTCAAGTTTTATCTGATCAGCATTCAGCATTTCTAGCCATGGTGATGGGAATCCTTCATCTACCCCTAAACAAGAGGGGAGAAAATATATATATAGCAAGAGCAGTGGAGTCTGCAGGATGTTCTTTGAAGACCAAGCAGCTGGAAGGTTAGCAAACAGGACAGCATAGAAAAGCCACTCCACCAAGAGCTTTCCACAGCACTTGCTCCACTTTCCTAAATTTGCTGAGTATGGACTCATTCCCATTCTGCGTATTTCTGCTGAGGTAGCTAATGATACTGTAGGAAACCTGGATTCTGTTTGTATTCCTGGCATTAGTTTAGTATGGCATTGGACAAGTTGCTTTACTTGCCTGTTCCTCTCTTTCCCCATTTGTAAAATGGTGATAACCTTCTTTTGCAGTGCTTGGACACTTGTGGATAAGCACGGGTGTGTGTGTATAAATGCAGAAGGTGATCATTGCTCCTGTTCTCTCTGTACTCATCAAACTCCTCCAAGATCAGGTCAAGATTGTCCTGAAAACTGTTGAAATTTACCTTGAAACTATTAAAATTGTTCTGTCCCTTCTGCTTTCTGTTAACCAGACCCACATAAACAGTGTTCAAGCTGTCAGAGCCCTAGTGTTGCTGTAGACAAGGTCCTAGGTATTAAGCATCATATTATCCGTAAGGAGAAAAGAACCCAAAATAACAAAGCATTGACTCAAAAATATAGACAAGGTGAAAAGAATTAAAGAAAATGAACATGCCTCCTCCTCCAATTTAAGTACTCCTTTGCACAAAAAAGAAAATCTTAAACTAAAAGTAATGTTTCTCTTTTATTTGCTGGTAGTTTAATCCTTTGAGATCAATGGGCTTTTCAGTTTGTACTGGAAATAAATATAATTTCAGAAAGAACAGAGCCCAAGTAGTGATTATAAAGTCACTTCTGTATTCTTCATGAGCAATGGGTGGGAAAGATTTTCTCTCCATTATACAAAAAGTAACAGTGCTCTGTGGTGGTAGCACAAAGCTTTGAACCTAATTAGAAAGATTCCTCTCCCCCTTTCCCCACCCTTTTTTGACATTTATCATGACTAGAGGTAGCTGTGCCAGTCATATTGGATATTTCTGGTAGTGCACTTCTTACTTCAATCCAACCCTCATCTCAATGTAACCTAAAAGGTTAAAGGGATACTGCATGTTCAAACATATGTATTTTAAAAAACATCATATTTCCATGCCCTTGAACTAATGTAACCCAAAGAGATCCTCAAAAAAACAACTTTTTGTTACAGAAGTATATAGGATTAGGGAAGGTTTCCATTCTGGACTGGTGTTTGGGCAGGTCTTACAGGGGAGGAAAATTTTGTTGTCAGATCGGTGATTATTTACCACTGAGCTTGGTCTCCATGGCCTGGCCTGGAGTTCCCTTTGCCACCTTGGGAAGACCAAAGTAGCTTTGAGGAAAGGGGGAAATTGCTAGAGACTGGAGGCCATATCCATGTGAAGATGCCCCTCTTGTGTTGCCTCAGTGTGAGGTTGTGAACACCACAATGCATTCACCTCATCAGTGATCCAGGGGTCCAGTCTTACAGAGCACCATTCAAATGAGGAGAGGTTTGCATTTTATAAAAAGGAGAGAGTATTTTCCCCATAAATCCATACTTTTCTCAGTTAAACTCATTTCATTTAGGATTTTCAATGCATTTATTGGACTGATCCTATGTATTTATAGATGCTGCATGCAGGATTGCCTGAACTGAACAGCATCCAGGATCTCAAGTATGTGCATGATAACCTTCGTCCACAGGACTCAGACCTCCAAGCCACAAGCTACTTTACCAGGTACGAAACAGAAAAGTTTCCAGAAAGTATGACTGCACTATCAAATGAAAAAAAACCCAACCATACATTCATACAATTTTACTGTTGTTAGTTCTCTCTTAATTGTGTTAACCAACTGAAAGCAGTGCAGTTATACAACAGGTTAACTTGTCTTCATACAACATTACAAAGCCTTCCTTGTGCGTGTTACTGATAGTGCCATGGAATTAGAATGCAAAAAGTCTTGTGCATTTCTAATATAGTTTCCATTATTTATGCTGCTTGCCGTTTTTTTCTCAACTGGCACAGTGTAACTACACTGGTTTATTTATATTCAGCTTCAATCTCTGGCTCTAATGCATTGGCTCAGTGCTGTGAGGCTTGGTTTGCAAACACTGCAGGTAAATGAATCTACTCATATGAAGCTCTTGCATTTTCATTTTCCTCAGTTTATATTGAGTTTTGTAGACTCCTGCCAAAAATCATGAGGGGCATTGCCCTAGTTGATTGAATATAATAGACTTCAGATTCAGGAGACCTAGGTTCTACTTGGTGTCAAGTGACTTCAGACAAGCTTCTTCCCTTCATTGATCTTTAGCTTCTTGTTTGTAAAATGTGGGTAATGATACAGAGCCGTATGAATAAAGAAAGTTGCATGAGAGCTAGTTAAAAATAAAAGGTTGTAGCCTTGATTAAAATTGGGATAATATAATAATATTTTTCTAACAGATTTTTGGATCCAGCTTGGGGTGGCCTATATAAAACAACTCGGGTATTTTCGGTCCTGTTCTTTGTGGATATGTGTCTGCGTCATAGGATTCCTCATCACAGTTGCTTTCTTTTTAAAAGTCTCAGAGATAGGCCAACCACAAATAGGATGGAAAATGAATGTTCCTCTCAAGACCTGAGGCATGATAAGGCAAATGCTTTCTGTAACTGCTTGTACTGTATCTGCTTTGGGGAGAGAAGCCTCCAAAGCTATTTGCAAGCACCTTTCAACAAACCTGACACAGGGCAATTGAGTTAATTTCACTAACTCTTCCTATGAGCTCTGGAGATTCTGATCTACATCTGCAATTTAGCACTAATTTCAATTGTGTTGCTGAGATGTCTGTGATCCACTGGAAGTCTTGGACTAGTTTGGTTAGAGATCCAGAGCCTGTGAGACAGACCCTTGTTTAAAGCAGAGGATAGGAGCTACAAAATGAAATTATTCCTGTATTATTTTAGAACACAGCAGATTACCGCTTTCCTGTTTCTAATCCTTAGATTTTCCTACTATTCATTAGGTATTTTGATTATAGTTGTAATTTCTGCATTGCCCTTACATTAAATACTTTCAAGCCCTCCTCCACTTCTTTCCCTGCACTCTTCAACACTTTATATTACTATATTGGGGCCTGATATTTATTCTTAATACTGCAGTGCACAAGTCCTGGTTAATATTAATGATTTTGATAGTTGCATCCAGCAGGGAATAGATCTCTTAATGGTCTCCCTAGAATATAATCATGTTTCATTTATCTAGAAACAAAGGTTTGATTGTAACTTATTGTCCAACAAGATCATAAAACCCTGGAGAAACATTGAGTATTGCTAAAGCATGCATTTTCCTCTTTGAATGTGAATGATGTCTGTTTGCACTGGCTTTGTCTGCAACTCTAAGAAAATGCTCTTCTATCAGCTTAAAAAAAAGATTCACAGAGGGTGCATCTACATGTCGCTGTAGCAATGCACTACAGTGACGTAGCAATCATGTAAGTCTACATGTGATCAGCAGCTACTTCGCACTACTTTGGCAAAGTATCGGCAAAATCTAACCATGCGCTGTGCACACAGCATATTACAGGCAGTTACTGTGCCGTGTTTTAGCACTTCCAAAAGGAAATACTAAAGCATGACGCTGTAGCAATGTCACTATATGGCAATATGTAGACACACCCAGAATCAAGTTAATTCATCATCTGTGTTTATCCCTATTTTATTATCCAGCCATCTTTTAACTTGTACTAGTAGGCATGTATTAACTAACCTATTGATAAATTTTAATGTGGACAGGATATACAGCTCTTCTGCTAGTCTTGTTTAAACATAAGGCAGCCTTATCCTATCTGTTGATGTCCTTCTGAGATCTATGATGATGATCTGCCCAGAATGTCCATTATTCTATTGCCTATGAGAGCAAGCAGCATAATGGTGTTATGTCAGTCCTACGCTTCTCTTTTGGCCACCAAATTTTTCCCTCACCCTTCTATAGAAAGTCAGAATGAGAGTGATAATCCAACCTACTCTTGTCTAGTGTATATAGTTTTCTAGAACTACATCTTGTTCTTCTGAGATGTACATAATCATAATATTTTGAGATACCATGACACCATAGGTATTATATACTATAATGCCCTCAGGGTACTTTATAAACTTACACTTTCTCACAATACCTAATGAAGTTGATGACCACTATACATATTTAATTGAGATGGATAGAGGTGGCTAAATATTAATATGCCCATTTTCTCATATAAGTCAAGTGAATTTTCCAGAATCACACAGAAAGCCAGAGGGTGGATCTGGGAACTGAGCTCCACAGTTCTGATTCTCCATTTTTTTAATTGTCTAATCAGAATGTCTTCACTCTACATGAGGCTTTATCCCTTTCTAAGTATTGAAAAATATTGCAATCTCTTCAGTACCATAATGTGGGGTAGTTGTTGACAAATTTTCACACTTTTTTAGTGGTAATTGGTACAATGTCATTTCTTCAAAATCTGAGTTCAGTTTGGTCAACAACATAAAAAATTGCTTTCACTGTGTGCATCTACACATTCGTTAATGTGCTGTAGTTACTGCACATTAAGTTTAGTACTTGTATAACCAAATGCTAAATCAATACGTAGTAGCACCAGTTACTAGGCTTCTGTGTAGTTAGTCTCTCCTGTAGATGCACCCACTGTTACTAAAGTAAAGCTCAACTAGTAAAATGACTCCTGTTACCGTACATTCTTTTGGCAACATTCCTTTTGTAAAGCAGTTTTTCTTGCCTTTCCATACCCTGAGCCAACAGATTAATGCTGCCTCAGTTTAAGCTTTTACCTGCCAAGAACTTTGAAGACTGTTGAGTGCAGCATGCTTTCGGAAATGACCCTCTGCCGGTTTTTTGATTCAAGTTCTATTTTGTAATCTGTGGCAGCATCTGCTCAGTTTTCCTTCCAGCAGTGGGTGACTCCACTATTATGAACTGACGAACAGCAGCACATTTACCAGAGTATAGGCTTCAGAAGGGTTAATCCCCTGGGTCATTCAGGAACAATGGGGCATGTGAAAGTTGAACAAAAGTATCTGTGTCAGCATGCCACTTCTCTGGGTCTCTGGCCAAATGTAACATCATTGCCTATCCAGTGTCCCTGCTCTGAACTTAGTTTGATCCTTCAAGGTCAATGCGATCTTCCCCTCCCATAGAAGAAAAGAACCTATCCATCACTAGAAATACATCTCCTCTTTTGATTTAAGGCTAAATTTGCTCTCCTTCATGTGTTACCATGGCATTGTATGTTTTGTGACATTTTTAAAGTGTCCTTAATAAGTCTTTACGATATGTCCTTACAATTTAAAGCTCTTGAAAAAAATAGATTGGAACCAATGTCACTCCATGAATGAGGAGTTTAATTTGACTGAAGTATATAATCAACCTCAGAGGTCCTGCCTTCAGAGAAGAACCGGGCTGCAGACCTCAGAATTACTAGGATATAAACATTGTATGTATTCAAAAGCCTAGCAATGGCAAAATTGTTGAAAAGCTGCTAACTGCCATTTCTAGATCATTTGTTTATTAACAGAGTAATATATTATGCAACAATCACTGCATGGTCATGCATATCTATTCCTGTTCCACAGTGTCAGTAGCCAGAAAATTAGCTTGTTTCCAAATTTCTCCTAAGTCACAGCACAAATTCTAGCCCATCAGCAGAATGGCCCTAACAGGCCACAGGGCATAGATACTCTTATATAAAGGCATGCCCTCATCTGAATTAGGGCAAAATTTGTCTTCTAGGACAGGGATGGGGAATGATCTGGTTGGATGGGGACTCCGTTTCCCAGCTGCCCATGCCCACATGGCTTGTGCTGGTCTCCATAGAGACCCCAGCCTCAGCCGTGCTGGCAGTGCACATGGCAGAGCAGTGCAGGGTGCTGCTCTGGAGCTGCTGGAAACATAGGATGGGGGCAGCTTGCTCTGAAGCCAGGGCAGAGCTGCAATCTGTAGCCTGCGTGCACACATGCAGGGGACCGTGGCTCTGCCTCAGCTCCTTGCAGCAGTGACAGCCTGTTTGGAGCCGGGGCAGAGCCACAATCTCCTGCTTGCATGCCCCTGCCCAGAGTGTGCAGGCTACAGATCACAACTCTGGAGCAAGCTGCCCCTATCCCACATTCCTAGCAGCTCCAGAGCAGCCCCCTGCACTGCTCTGCCGTGCACACCACCAGTGTGACTGAGGTCTCCATGGAAACCAGCACAAGCCATGCGGGCAGGGGCAGCTAGGTAATGGAGTCCACAGTTGACTGATGGCCCAGAGGTTCCCCATCCCTGTTCTAGGATGTATCATGAGCAACATTTCTGTTGGGTAGTATTACTGTTGCTGTTCCAATGAGATCTCACCAGATGTTAGTAGGGCCTGGCTTAAATCATGATTTTGTATTTTTCATGAAAATCATGAAATTAAGTAATTTTCACAAAAAAATGTGATTTGCAAGGAAATGCTATGATATGGTGACTGTGTAGCACCCAGTCCCTGCCCCTGCCTGCCCCAACCAGCAGCAATGTATTGCCGGGTGGAGTCATGCAAGCAGTGGGATACAAGTGCTCTGAGCTGTCCCAGCAGGGCTCCTGCATGTGGAGCGGAGCCAGGGGCAGAGCAGAGGGCAGCAGTGGGCAAGGCTGAGAGACAGTGCCCCCATCACCAACATGCAAGCGATTCTTCCTATGCTCCAGCCCACACCCCCCCCCAGCCCACCTCGCAACCCTTTGCTGACTGTGGGCTGCAGGTACCACCAAGCCGCCACTGCCATGAGGCCAGAAAAGTTCTGCCAGGTTCAGGCCCCCTGCATGCAAATGATGCCACCTTTGCTGCAGCCTCCCCCACCTGCCTCACTTCGACGCAGGGGGCACCAGCCCAGCTGAATTCACCTGGCATCCTGGTGATGGCAACAGCTCAGCAGAACCTGCAGCCCACAGCCAAGAAAGGGTTGCAAGGCGGTGGAGGTGCAGGGCGGGCTGAAGTTCAGGCAGCATTGTTTGCACGTGGGGATACCCAGCCTGGCTGAACTTGCCCAGCATCATGAGTTTGTTGGCTGTAGACTGTGGGTGCTGCCAAGCTGCCGCCGCCACCATACCAAGGAAGTTTGAACAGATTGGGCCCCCCATGTGTAAGCAATTCTGCTCTTGCTCTAGCCCCTCCCCCCACCCACCTTGCAACTCTTTGTTGGCTGCAGGCTATGAGCACTGATGAGGCACCACCACTGTCAATGCCCCCCTGCCCCAGCAGCAGGGAGCTCCCAGCCCCAGCTCCATGATCATAGGAACGGCACTGGGAGATCCTTATCTCCCAGTCCATTTCCTATGGTTGCAGGACCTGGGATCTCCCAGCCTGGGCCCCACAACCATGAGTTACAAGAAGAGATAGGGGAGAGAGATCCTAGTTGTAGGCCATTTGACCTTTTTAAAGTTTTCCAGAAGTGTCCCATCCACTATTCCTTCCACGAGCTGAGGCAGGAGAGGGACTTTGTAGGTGCAGTACCTTACAGATAGCTATCATTTTAATCATGCATTTGAGGGAATCTAGAAACTATGGTTGGAATTGTCAAATGTAACGTTGAAAATCCCACCTTATATTAGTGTTGAGGTTGGCCAGAAACCTCAATAGGAAAGGCTTCCTCAAATGAAGTTTAATTTTCAGTCATGTTAGATTCATAGATTTATAGACACTAGGGCTGGAAAGGACCTCAGAAGATCATCGAGTCCAGCCCCCTGCCCTAGGGGTAGGAAGTCAGCAGGGATCATAAAACCCCAGCAAGATAAACATATAAATATCTCTTGAAGGCATTCAAAGTAGGTGGTTGAACCACCTCCAGTGACAATCTATTCCAAACCTTGGGGGCTTGGACAGTAAAGAAGTTCTTCTGACACCAATGTCTACATCACTAATGAAGATGTTAAATAGTATAGGCCCTAGGAGAGAGCCTTGAGGGACCCCACTGGTCACAGTGCACCACGATGATTGACTTCCGTCAACCACCACCCTCTGGGTCCTGTCGCAGAGCCAATTCCTCAGCCAGTGGATCATGGTGAGATCGAGGCCGCAGTTAGCCAGTTTTGCCAAGAGGTAATCAAGGGATACAAGATCAAGGCTTTTTTAAAGTCAAGATATATGACATCAATCTCTTCCCCCTTGTCCAGGTGATAGGTCACCTGGTTGTAGAAGGAAATGAGATTCGTCAAGCAAGACCTACCCGCAACAAACCTGCTGGCTATCCGTCAGGATGTTGTCGTCAGCCAGTCTGTTAAGGATGGCCTCTTTGATAATCTTTTCTAAGACCTTCCCCAGGATAGAGGTCAGGCTGATGGGCCTGTAGTTTGCTGGATCCACTTTCCTCCCTTTCTTGAAGATAAGCACCACATTGGCCTTCTTCCAATCTTTGGGCACTTCACCAGAGCACCAGGAATTCTTGAAGATCTGTGCTGGGGCTGGGCTATGATGCTGGCCAGCTCCTTGAGTACCCTGGGGTGTAAACTGTCAGGGCTGGCTGACTTGAAGGTATCCAGCCTCTCAAGGTGTTCCTTCACGAGGTCAGCATTGATGGAGGGTAAGGAATCGCCCTCACCCAGGCCTTCCTGTCCCATAGTGGGCAGGGGCGCCCCATTGTACTGGTGAAAACCTGACGCAAAGTACCCATTTAGCAAGTTTGCTTTTTCCTGGGCGTCAGTTGTCCCATCTGGTTTAGCAGGGGTCCAAGGTTGTTCCCCACATATCTAAAAAAGGACTTTTTATTGTCCTTGATATTTGTAGCTAGCTGGAGTTCTATCACAGCCTTGGCTTTCCTTGTTCTTTCCCTGCAGGTCCAGACCAGTGCAGACTATTCCTCCTTGGTGGTGGATCCAGTCCTCCATCCTTTGTAGGTCCTTCTTTTAAGATGTAGGAGGTCTGCTAGTTCCCTGGAGAGCCAAGGGGGCTGCTGTGCCCTTTTGCTGCCTTTCCTCTGAGATGGGATATACTTTGCTTGTGCATCCAGGATTGCTCCCTTGAGGAGCAACCACTCCTCCTGAACTCCCCTCCCCTTTGGGTTGTGGCCCTTTAGGGCCTCACTGACAAGCCTCCTTAGCTTGTCAAATTCAGCTTTCCTGAAGTCAAGGACTTCTGTATTACTGACTGACTTGCCAGCTTTATGGCGGATGGCGAAAGTGATCAGCTCATGGTCACTGTCACCCAACTTCCCTTTGATCGTTAGGTCACTATTAAGTGACTAAGTCGTCCCGGGTTGCCAGTACCAGGTCAAGCAGCGCTTTGCCTCTCGTCGGTCCATAGACTTCTTGCATCAGATAGAGCTCATCCATGCACGAGAGAAAGCTTGCAACCACTCGGATTTGGCCAATCGCTTTTCCAACAAAATGTCTGGGTAGTTGAAGTCTTCCATGACAACGATGCACCGGGAGCATGTGGCCTCAGCCAATTCCCTGGTGAACTCCTGGTCAAGGTCTTGATCCTGGGTAGAGGGTCTTTAGTAGACTCCCACCATAGTGTCCCCTGTGCCGTGTTCCCCACGGATTTTAACCCAGAGGGACTCTAGTCATCCACCCTGGGTGTCAATGTCAGCTTGTAGGGATACGTAGCTTTCCTTGACATAGAAAGCTACACCTCTGCCCCTTTTGTCCACTCGATCTCTCCTGTACAGAATATAGCTGTCTATACACATGGCCCAGTCATGGGTGGAGTCCCACTAGGTCTCTGATATCCCTATGACATCATAATTATTTGTGTTTAGCAGGAGGACAAGTTCCTCCTGTTTATTCCCCAAGCTCCTGACATTTGTGTATAGGCACACAAGTGTCCCTTTGGGGGTCCCTGCCTTGCCTGCAGTTCATTCCAGGGCTGGAGCAGGGGTGGGCTCCTTAGAGTGCCTTGGCCTGCTGGCTTTGCAAGGGTTGCTCAGTAGTCCCCCCATCCCCCAGTGAGCTTAATTTAAAGCCCAGTGGAGCAGGCCAGCCAGTCTGGCTAAGAAGAGCCTCCTCCCCAGCAGAGAGAGGTGGAAACTGTCCCTTTCCAGCAGCTCACTGCCTCTCACCAAAGAGCAGACTGTGGTCATGGAAGCCAAAGCCTGCCCGATGACACCAGCGCCACAGTCTTTGGTTCACTACCTCGATCCTCCTCTCCCTCCTCAGCCCGTAGCCTAAGAATGCAAAGAGAAAAAGATCAAAGAGATGATCTTTCCAAAATAATTTAATCACTGTACTCTATGTTGGTAGATCCTGTGGCAGCTGGAAACAAGAAGCAAGCCAAGTTCACGAAACATTGTTAAATCTGAATAATTGGTTCATGTTTGACAAAAAAATCAACCTGAAGTTTATAGCATTAGCATACTAGTATATAAACTAGAATGTTAAAGTACTAGTGTATAGTAGGCAATGTTCACAGTCATACGTGATTTGTGATTTTGAGTGCCTCTCCTTTTGAGACTCTGAATTGAGTGTCTGATTCTTGGAAAGTACTAAATACGTCCTCAGAATTCCCTTTAGATTTCCCCAGCTTGTCACACAAAAATAGATGCATCAAAATCTTGAGTTACTTTTGAAAAGACTGACCAAAGTTTATTGTCCTTAAAAAGCAGCCTCTCAACCTCCTGCCCAATGCCTACACATGCAGTACATTCTAAATTGCATAATTATTGAATCAGACCTGAGAAGGCTCTGAACCACATGAGAAATTAAAATTCAATTCAACAAGTGTGAGGTATAGAATTACTACATATAAATTATACTGAAAATTCAATTCACTTTTTCTGAAAAGCAGATCAGACACTAATCTGACTGGCAAGGGATACTGTCACAAGGAGAAATCTCATTCCTGCCTGCAAATTGTGTGCCAGGTACATTTCAAAGAAACAACTTCATTTTCTATGACTAAAAGGAATCATACGTTATTTCAGTTTAATTTGGGCATTCAGTAGTACTTAATGTATAGACTGTCTCACTTTTGCCTGCTATACAGCCCATTAGACAGTAATCCTGTAAATACCTTAGGGCATGTCTACATGAGATGTTTGTTGTGCAGTAGACTAATTAGCTGCACAGTAAACATCACACATCTACACATTCAACCGTATTAGACTGGAGTAAACTCATTTACTCCGCAACAGGATAGCATTTGCCAATACATGTACTATCCTGCTGCAGAGTGAAAAACTCCACAGCAACACACATGTAGACACTGGAGAAGGATGGCTGGGGCATAAGGGTGCTTCAGTGTGGGGGCTGCCCATTGGCTAGCCCCCACACTGAAGCACCCCTGTGCTCCAGCCAACCCCATCACAGCACACTGGCTCAACATGCAGCGAACCCAAGCACACATGTAAATGTGAGCCTAGGAACAATAAACTGGTACAATAAGCACTGGAGTTTATTGTATCAAATTAATATGCATGTGTAAACGCACCCCTTGCGTAAAAGCAGACCCTTGCATAATGACACAGAGCCCCATGGTGTACATGGGAATGAAAGGGCCACCTGTAGAGTATTAGTTCCATTAGTCCTTTTACCTATCATTAAGAAAACCCTTGCCAGCCTTGTCAGAGAAGATAAAAGGACCTTTCAGTACACCATTTTTATAAAATTGTATATGAGATGATGAATATTTCTATTTAAATAGAATCAGAGAATCATAGAAGTAGGGTTGGAAGGGACCTTGTAGATCTTCAAGTCCAACCCCCTGCCTGGGCAGAAGGAAAACTGGGCTCAAATGACCCCAGCCAGGTAGGCATTGAGCCACTTCTTAAAGACCCCCAGGGTAGGAGCCAGCACCATTTCCCTTGGAAATTGGTTCCAGATCCTAGCTGCCCTAACTGTAAAGTAGTTCCTATGGATATCTAATCTAAACCTGCTCTCCAACAACTTGTGGCCATTATTCCTTGTTATCCCGGGGGCGCTAGGGGAAACAAGGTCTCCCCCAAACCCTTCTGGTCCCCCCTAGTGAGTTTATAGACGGTCACAAGGTCCCCCCTCAGCCTTCTCTTGTGGAGGCTGAACAGGTTCAGGTCCCGTAGCCTCTCATTGTAGGATCTGCCCTGCTGTCCCCGGATCATGCGGGTGGCCCTCCTCTGGACCCTCTTAATTGTTGTCCACATCCCTCTTGAAGTGGGGTGCCCAGAGCTGGACACAGTACTCGAGCTGTGGCCTGACTAGTGTCGCGTAGAGGGGGAGGATCACCTCCTTGGCCCTACTTGAGATGCACCTGTAGATGCACAATAGGGTCCGGTTAGCCCTGCCGACCGTGACCTCGCATTGTCGGCCCATGTTCATCTTGGAGTCAATGATGACTCCAAGATCCCTTTCTGCCTCCGTGCTCTCAAGAAGGGAGTTTCCCATCTTATAAGTGTGCTGCTGGTTACTACTGCCCAAGTGCAGCACCCTGCACTTGTCCGTATTGAAATGCATCCTATTTTTGTTAGCCCACCCTTGCAATAGAGCATATATTAGATTGTCTATAGACTATGCATAATAGACACTAGACTACATTGTATCATTTAAAAATATTGAGTTGATAGAATCCTTTTCTAAACACTCATTAAAGTCAATACATGTTAAGTCCCTTGTATTTTTCAGTTTGGGTTTAAAGTCAAGGTATGTGATGAGCAATCTGCAAGTTAAAAGCATTTCAGAGATATAATGGGCTCATGGATGGAACAACAAGACATTAAAATGATAGATTGCCTAAATGATGGTACTCTGATACCAGCCACTTGGCAATAGTAATAGCATCTGAATTAGTACCACATTGATTTCCACTGTAGGCAGAGGCACGTTGCATACGAGCTAAAATTCACTGTGTTTAGCTGCAAAATCAAGAGGATTCTCATGGTAATAGATTGATGTTTTTTTCTTGCTGCTTTCCTACATTGTAATCAAGCTACAAATTCTATGATCCAAAACACCTCCCAGTGATTAATCAAGAGATTAAATTATGCTTTTAATATAATATTTTCCCCTCACCCCAGAAACTAAAGAAAGTTGTACAAGCTTAGTCATGGCCCAATTAATCAGCACTATATTGATTTTCTAATAATAACTTAAATGAAGATTTATTTTCCTGTTTTTCATTTGAGCCCTAATTTATGTCATTTATAAAACAAGCTTTATTTGCCTGTTTCAGGAAAACTTAATTAATAATTAAGATAATTATTGTGCCTTATTGGAAGATGATTCTCCTTCTATTACATTAAGAAAATATATGTATCTTCTTTCCTGTACTTGCTCCAGGCTTAATATGGCTAATTTTTATATGAAAAATCTGCACAGAGTGTATGACTGTTTTCTTTCTTTTTTTTAGTTTACAGTTGGGCAAGTTCACTGGGGGCACTGCTGGGAGAGATGGGTAGGACAGAGAAAAACAAATCAGTTAACCCACTGAGGGACATAGTAATGTTAAGACCAGATTTAACACCATCCAGTCTGTGGATGGTTCTTTGTTTGCAATTTCCTGTACAAGTTCATCTTAAAGTTTTGTTGTCTAACATCTGCTCTGAGGCCAGTGATGAAATGTCCAAGGAGGTTAAAGTGTTCTTTCTGGAATTGATATCAGATTGGTGTTCATTCATGCTTACATGTAGGGATCACCCTGTCTGTCCAGTCTGTCCAATGCAGACAGCAGAGCTAGGGAAAGACATCACACATAAACTGGTTTAAGTGATCATAAACTGGTTTAAACCTGTAACAGAACAGATGTTCAGTGCACATAAACCAGTTTCAAAATGGCTGAAACTGGTTTGAGATAAACTTGGTTGAATGTAGTATCAGACTTAACTGATTTGGCTGAAACCAGTTTATGCATTGTCTGTCCCAAAACCCTTCCTGGTTTAAGTTAAACCAGATTCCCTCAGCATCCCAGCATGCTCTCTGGGCTGGGCTCTCTGCTCCAGCCCAGCTGGGCTGGCCCTGCCCCTCTGCTCCTGAGCCCAGGCAGGGGTGGGGGTCTGGGCAGGGAGGAGTTTAATTCCCCCCTCGCTTTCCTACTAGTAGCAACCCAAGCCAGGTCTTCCAGGAGCTCCCCCTCGCTCCTGCAGAAGCAGAACACCATGGCCCCTGAGGCAGAGGAAAGCAGAGAAGGGGGTTAGTGTCCCTGCTACCCCACTGGCAGCCAGGTGTGCCTACCATCACCACCGTGCCCACTCCCTGTGGTGGAATAGGCGCCCTGCTGTCCCTTCTGCTGGACCCCAGAGGGAGGAGCAATAACTCTGTCCCTGCCCTCCCCCCCGCAAGGGACCCTGTGGGCCAGCATCTGGCCGTGCCCCCACTTGGCTGCTGCAGCAGGAGGGTGCAGGACCCTTGATGGGGGTAGCAGATCCTGTCATACTGTCGGAGAGTACGAGCCCCTTCCTGGCAGGGGGCCCTGCTGCAGGGCAGGGAGAGCCACCCCCTGGGCATGCAGCTGGTTTGGGGCTGCTCCATAGCAGGACTTCCTTTCTAGGCAGCCCAGCCACAGAAGCTTCTTTGCTGCTGCATGTGTAGCCCTGACCCTGAGTGCCCTGCATCGGCTCCAGGCTTACCTATCCAGGCTGAGCAGTGGCTCCTCCCCCTCCCATTGCCAGCACTTCCAGGTGCAGCCACCCAGAGCCAGCATCAAGCTGCTGTGCATCTGCTCTGTGCTGGCACCGCTGCCACATGGGGTAGCTCAGAGGTGGCAGTGACATGGCAGAGATGCAGGGCAGCCTGGTGTTAGCTACAGAAGGCTGCAGCAGGAAGTGCCAGGAGTGGGAGGGGCTGCTTTTCCTGCCACGCTGAACAGCAATTTCTCTCCCACACCACTGCTGCTCAGCCTGGACAGGTGAGCCTGGAGCTGACGGCGGGTGCGTGGGGTCAAGGCTATGTGTGCTGGTCCCTGCCTGTACCATGGGGCTGGGGCCAGTGGCAGCAGCAAAGAGCTGCTGTGGCCGAGCTGCTAGAAAAGCAGTCCTGCCACAGAGCAGCCCCAGCCCAGCTATGTGCCCAGGGGGTGGCACCTTAGCCAGGCAGAACCAAGGGATCCACCAGGAGCCAGACAAAGCTCCTCTGTGGGCTGGATCCACCCAGCTGGTGGTGTCTGTCCATGCCCCCGCCTGGCCACTGGAGTGACAAACTGGGAGCAACCATGATGGGGGCAGAAGCCCCTGTCAGTTTCCCTGGGCACAAGCCCATTCCCAGTGAGGGGAGTGGTGGAGGGGCTGCACTGCAGGGTGAGGAAAGCCACTGCAGGCCACAGTGGTACTGGGAGGGGCTTGGAGGGCTCCAGGCCCCGGTGCTGCCACATGCAGTCTACCACAGCTCTGGCTGCCCTACAGCAGTGCCCCCCACCAAGAAGGTGCTTATGCTCCCCAGCATTATGATAGGGACTGCTGCCCCAACCAAGGGCCCTTCCCCTTCCTGCTGCAGTGGCAGGGTGGGGGCACAGCCAGATGCCAGCCCACAGGGCCCCGGGGAGGTGGGGGCAGGGTGGATTACTCCCCCTCCTTCCAGCATCCAGAGGAGGGGACAGCGAGAGGCTTATTCCACCATAGGGAGTGAGCACGACAGTGAAGAGACCTGGCTGCAGGTGGGGTAGAGGGGAAACTAACCCTCTCCCTGCTCCCCTCTGCCTCAGGGGCCATGGTGCCCTGCTGCTGTAGCAGCAAGATGGGAGTGCCCGGCAGACCCATCTTGGGTCCCTGCCAGTGGGACAGCAAGGGGGGAATTAAACCCCTCCCTAGCCAATTCAACTTGAACTGGCCATGCCACCCCACTCCACCCACTCCCCACCCCACAGCTTCCCTGCAGCTGAGGGCATGCTTTGCCCCCCCCCCCCCCAGTTCCTGGCCTGAGCAACTGTAGGCATGTGCCTGCATGTCTGTTCTGTTACAAACTAGTTCAACCTAGGCAGGTTGAACTAACCTTAGACTAACCTGCAAAGGTTGAATTAATTCAGGCTCCAGCTTTTTGAATATCTGTCCCTAGCCCAGAGGGTCACTGTAAGCAGGTGATGGACTATATGACATTGGTAGCAGTGGCATAACTAGTGTCGGGTGATTGCAGCAACTGCCCCACAATGGGGTGTGGGAGGAACAAAAACACCAGCTACTTCCAGAAGCCACAAGTTGACAATTGTAAACCGGAAATCACTGCTTCCACTTTGCCCCAGATGCCAGGACCAGGTGAATGAAATCTGGATGTTATAATCCATGTTATTTTGTCTAGTGATGATGTGGTCTGTATTGAAGAGGGGGCACAGCTGGCATCTGAGGCCAAAACAATGTCTAGTGCCTTGGGTTAGGAGCTAGATACTCTGTTGCTAGAGAGATGCTGTTTAAGGCAGGGCAAAGGGATGGATGGGTCTGTTTCTCAGGAATCATGCAAATTTAGACCTTTTTTCAGGAAGTCCTCTTCAATAGAGAATTTAGGCCCCTGCTCAACTTTAAGCATGGCTGATGTCCTAGGTCAGTGGGATTTAACCAAATGGTAATGTGCTTATATGGACTTCTGATAACAATGGATTAGTATAATTAGCATCTGCCTACACGTGGAAAAACCATTGTGCTGTGTGGTTGGCACTTCACCTAAAATACCCCAGGAACTTGAACAGAAGTAATTAGAGAAAAATTAACATTCTAGTGCAAAGGGATTCTAACTAGCAACTAGATTCAAGAAGGTTCTCAGTAGGCAGCACTTCTCCCTCTTCCAAGACCAATGATGAAACAAGTCATTTGTCAGAAGTGCTTCTAAGAGACTTACATAGTGCCTTTTCTCCTGAAGGATCCTTAAAATCTAGGGTATTAGAAATGTATTCCAACTTCTCTAGCTTGGGAATGAATGTGGAGTTGTAACATTGGAGATTCTTTTCTCTCTTTTTCTTCCTTACGCAGCTGCACAAGGGGTAAGCAGGATCCTGATATTCACAAATATAACAAAGGGATTTACAAGACGGTTATCACAATTGAATTGCTAAATGGCTGTTGAGTCACTGTACATTTAGTCTCCGAAGAGAAGTTATCCATACCTCCTGAGCAGGGTAGATGTTATACCAGCAAAGGGCAGATATTTTGGCTAGAGGGCCACTTACCAAGTTTTGGTGAGCTGTTGAGGGCTGCACACATGAAATGTTTCAGAAGATGCCATTTTAACAAACTATAGATAAAGAGCAAATCAGATACTAAAAATCAAAAATTTACTATAACATTAATTTTATTTCAAAAAATATTTTTGTCCTGATGTATGTTATTTTGAGTATTGTATATAAAGGCGATTACATAATAACTTAAAATAAAGTCTTACTCTAGTATATTGGAAGAGGTATATGTGAGGGATGGGTGTGTGGGGGGCAGGTGTATGGTTGTGTGTGGGGGATGTCTGCTGTGTGTGTAGGACAGGGGTGGGCAAAATGCGGCCCGCGGGCCAGATGCAGCCTGCCAGGCCATTCTATCCAGCCTGCAGGGCCCCTAAAAAATTTAGAAAATTAATATTTATCTGCCCCTGGCTGCCTGTCATGCGGTCCTCAATGGCTTGCCAAAACTCAGTAAGTGGCCCTCCACCCAAAATAATTGCCCACCCCCAGTGTAGGGTGTTTGTGAGGAGGGGGAGGCTGTTTGGAGATGCAGGGGTAGAGGATGCACATTTGTGTGGGGGACAGTCCATGTTCCAGGTTTCAGGAGCCAACTGGGGTGGAGGGAGGAATTGAGGGGTGGGGGTCACATGCAGCAGAGCTTGCCCAGGTGTGGTGTAGGTGCAATCTGTCCCCCTTCCCCCTGCCAACCTGCAGCTGCCCCCACAGCACTCCACATGAGGCCACGTCCTACCCACTACCACCCTGGGTAGTCCAGGCTGCTAGCTGCCTTCCACCCACTCCACCTGCCTAGCATGATGTGCAGCCACCTGTGGGAAGCCAAGTGGATGGAAAATGGCTGGGAGCTGGAGCCCCATGCAGTGGGGCAGGAGCCACCCCGCTGCAGTTTCCCCCCTCTCTGTTTGGGCCTGTCGTGCCTGGCATGCATCCCCAAGGCCCCTGCCCTTTCTCACTTACCTGCTGCCTGGAGCAGCACAGCAGGGGGAAGAGGAGCCACTGGAGGCGGGGGGAGCTGAGCAGTACCCAGGCAGCTCTGGGTGCAGTCCTACGAGGAAGCTTTGCATACTGACTGGGGCCCTCGGTAGGTGTGGGCAGGACTGCGGTGTGGGCTGCCCAGGGCAGGAGAACGAAGGGCTCAGCCCCATATGGAGCACTGCAGGGGCTTCTGTGGCCTGGATACAATCAATTGGCAGATGCCCACCCACAGGTCAAATCCAGTCAGTTGGCAGGCCAGATCCAGCCCATAGGAAAATGCTTCCCAAACTTTTCATCAGCATTACTCCATTTATAGCCCCATTTCCTCAGTGTGGCCCCTTATGTCCCCCACCCCCATGACTGCATCGGCTGATGTTGCGACCCCATTTGGGGTCATGACCCACAGTTTGGGAATCGCTGCCATAGGCTGTATTGTGCCAACCCATATGTTATATTTGTGCGGGCCGGGGGCAAGCCGGGCCCGTCTTTGCGCACGCAGGCTGTGGCCGGCAGCCCGGGCACGCGGGGCCGGAGGAGACCGAACAGCGGCAAGGCACGCACGGGCTAGAATTAGTCACAGAGGTGTAATGGTTGATTTAAAGATTATTTACTTACACCCAAGATGGTCGTGGTGTAGGCTGGACAGTTTCCAGGTGCAGCTCAGCTTAAATCCTCATTGGAGGACTACGACAAATTCGGTTCTTTGGCCCCGGAGTTGTTAAGGCTCCGTGGGTTCGGCAATTTCTTTCCCACGGAGTTGTCGAAGCTCCGTGGGTTTGGTTCGGCTCTCTGGCCCCGGAGTTGTTAAAGCTCTGTGGGTTTGAATCTTGAGTATATAGCAAGAGAAGGTTGAGAGGCGACCTTGTGGCCGCCTATAAGTTCATCACGGGAGCACAGAAGGGAATTGGTGAGTATTTATTCACCAAGGCGCCCCCGGGGGTTACAAGAAATAATGGCCACAAGCTAGCAGAGAGCAGATTTAGATTGGACATTAGGAAGAACTTCTTCACAGTTCGAGTGGCCAAGGTCTGGAACGGGCTCCCAAGGGAGGTGGTGCTCTCCCCTACCCTGGGGGTCTTCAAGAGAAGGTTAGATGAGCATCTAGCTGGGGTCATCTAGACCCAGCACTCTTTCCTGCTTATGCAGGGGGTCGGACTCGATGATCTATTGAGGTCCCTTCCGACCCTAACATCTATGAATCTATGAAAGGGATATGTCTAGGATTGCGCTCGGCGACAGGGAGAGGCAAGAGGCTGTTTAGACCTCTGTTGCCTGCTTAAGAAATGCATTGGGTCTGTGAGGATCCGCAGCACTTAGAGATCTTCACACTCTCTAAGTGATTTCTCTCCAACTTGGGCGGAAGCCACCCAAGCTCTTTATACGGCTAGCAAGCCAATCGCTAGCCATTACGTGTGCATATATTAGAATCGTCCAATAACGTGGCACGAATCTTCATACAAATGGTGGGAACTCCTTTGCACCGTGCATTTCTGAGATGCAAAAGAAATGCACCATGCAAAGAAAGCTACAAATTGGCAGGAAATTCCCCGTTGCACCGGAGTTCTCTTCTGCAGCAGAGAACTCCACCGTGCAAGGAAGCTGCAATTTAGCAGGAACATAATTTAGCGATGCCGAAGCGCACACAAACAAAAACTCACAACTTTGGGTTGTGACAATATTCTTGTGCTCTTGCAAGCATACTCTGTGCTCTTGCAAGCATGCTGTCCATCTGTGTCTATTCTTTAAGGCAAGGGGGGGAGGGGTTGATCCAGGACATTAAGGCCCCTGGCATATGTTCATTTAATGGCACAATGGGATGTTTTCCTACCCCAACAATCACACCTTCTACCATGCCATGCATGCGTGGTAGAACACATGATTTTGGGATCAGGGATCAAATCTGAATTGTGCCACTACTACTTGCTAGTGCAGCGAGAGCCTGGGATCATGATTTCATAGATTTCATAGACATTAGGGCTGGAAGGGACCTCGGAAGATCATCGAGTCCAGCCCCCCACCCAAAGGGCAGGACGTCAGCTGGGGTCATAGGATCCCAGGAAGATAAGCATCCAGTTTCATCTTGAAGGTGTTCAAAGAAGGCGCTTGAACAACCTCCGGTGGCAGGCTGTTCCAGACCTTGGGGGCTCGGACAGTAAAGAAATTCTTCCTTATGTCCAGCCTGAAACGATCTTGTAGTAGTTTGTGACCATTCGTCCTCGTCATCCCTTGGGGCGCTTTGGTGAACAAACGTTCCCCTAGATACTGGTGGTCACCCCTGATAAACTTGTAGGTGGCCATCAGATCACCCCTGAGCCTGCGCTTTTCCAGGCTAAAGAGCCCCAGGGCTCTCAGCCTGTCATCGTAGGGTCTGCTTCCCTGACCTCTGATCATGCGCGTGGCTCTTCTCTGGACTCTCTCAAGCTTCTCCACATCCTTTTTGATTTGTGGAGCCCAAAACTGGACGCAGTACTCCAGCTGCGGCCTCACTAAGGCCGAGTACAGGGGGAGAATGACGTCCCGGGATTTGCTTGAGAAGCATCTATGGATGCAAGCCAGCGTTTTGGTCGCTTTACTAGCCGCAGCATCGCATTGCAGGCTCATGTTCATCTTGTGGTCAGTGATGACCCCCAAGTCTCTTTCTTGCATAGTGCTAACCAACATAGCACTGCCAAGCCTATAAGGATGCTGCGGGGGTTTTTTCCCAAGGTGGAGAACCTTGCATTTATCGGCGTTGAACACCATCAGCTTCTCATCCGCCCACTTGCTGAGCCTGTCCAGGTCAGCCTGGATCATCCACCTGTCTTCCGGTGTGGATGCTTTGCCCCAAAGTTTGGTGTCATCGGCGAACTTGGCCAGTCCGCTTCTGACTCCAGTGTCCACATCATTAATGAAGATGTTGAACAGTATGGCTCCAAGGACAGAGCCCTGGGGGACCCCACTGGTCACAGGACACCACGATGAGTGACTTCCATCAATTACTACCCTCTGGGTCCAACCCCGGAGCCAATTTTCCAGCCAGTGGATCGTGGGGGACCCAAGGCGACAATTGGCCAGTTTCTCCAAGAGACGATCATGGGACACCAGATCGCAGGCTTTTTTGAAGTCAAGATATATGACATCAATCTCATCTCCCTTGTCCAGGTGATAGGTCACCTGGTCGTAGAAGGAAATGAGATTGGTCAAGCAAGACCTACCCGCAACAAACCCGTGCTGGCTATCCCTTAAGATGTTGGCGTCGGCCAGTCCATTAAGGATGGCCTCCTTAATAAACTTTTCTAAGATCTTCTCCGGGATAGAAGTCAGGCTGATGGGCCTATAGTTAGCCGGATCCACTTTCCTCCCTTTCTTGAAGATAGGCACCACGTTGGCCTTCTTCCAGTCTTCAGGCACTGCACCAGAGCGCCAAGAGTTTTCAAAGATCCGCGCTAGAGGCTGGGCTATGATGCTCGCCAGCTCCTTGAGTACCCTGGGGTGAAGATTGTCAGGGCCGGCTGACTTGAAGGTATCCAGCTTCTCAAGATGTTCCTTCACAAAGTCAGCATTAATGGAGGGCAGGGGATCACCCTCACCCGGACTTCCCGGCCCTGTAGCAGGCACAGGCGTCCCATGGGGCTGATGAAAGACCGACGCAAAGTACCTATTTAATAGGTTGGCTTTTTCCTGGGCGTCAGTTGTCAGTTGCCCCATCTGGTTCAGCAGGGGTCCAACGTTGCCCCTGCTTTTCCTCTGGCTCCCCACATATCTGAAAAAGGACATTTTATTGTCCTTGATGCTCAAAGCTAGCTGGAGTTCAGTTGCAGCCTTGGCTTTCCTGGTCTGCTCCCTACAGGACCGGACCAGTGCAGAATAATCCTCCTTGGAGGTGACTCCCATCCTCCATCCTTTGTAGGCCTTTCTTTTTAGCCTCAGGAGGTCTGCTAGGTCCCTGGAGAGCCAGGGGGGCTGCTGTGCCCTCTTGCTGCCTTTCCTCCGAGATGGAATAGACTTAGTTTGTGCATTGAGGATCGCTCCCTTGAGGAGCAACCACTCTTCTTGAACTCCCCTCTCCCTGTGGTCACAGTCCCTTAGGGCCTCACTGACAAGCCTCCTGAGCTTGTCAAAGTCGGCTTTCCTGAAGTCAAGGACTTGCGTGTTGCTGACTGACTTGCCAGCTTTTTGGCGGATGGTGAAGGTGATCAGCTCGTGGTCGCTGTCACCCAGCTTCCCATCGATCACTAGGTCGCCGACTAGGTCCTCCCCAGTAGCCAGCACCAGGTCGAGCAGCGCTTTGCCTCTCATTGGCCCATAGACTTCTTGAGTCAGGTAGAGGTCATCCACGCACGAGAGGAAGCTCTGCGACCGCTCAGATTTTGCTGAGCGATCCTCCCACGAGATGTCTAGGTAATTGAAGTCACCCATGACAACCATGGTCCTGGAGCAAGCTGCCTCAGCCAGTTCCTGGGCAAACTCCTGGTCTAGCTCAGGACTTTGGGTGGGAGGTCTGTAATAGACTCCCACCATTGTGTCCCCTGTGCCGTGTTCCCCACGGATTTTAACCCAGAGGGTCTCCAGCCGTCCACCCTGGTCGCCAATATCGGCTTGCAGGGACGCGTAGCTTTCCTTAACATAGAGAGCTACACCCCCGCCCCTTTTCTCTACACGATCCCTCCTGTACAGGGTATAGCCATCTATCCCCGTGGTCCAGTCATGGGTCCCACCAGGTCTTTGTGATCCCTATGACATCGTAATTGTTTGCACTGAGCAGGAGGATGAGCTCCTCCTGCTTATTCCCCAAGCTCCTGGCATTTGTGTACAGGCAGGCAAGTGCCCCCTGGGGGGCTCCTTCCTTGCCCACAGATTTTACCAGGGCTGGGGCTGGGGTGGGCTCCCTTGAGTGCCGTGATCCGCTGGCTTTGCAAGGATTGTTCAGCGGGCCAGCAGTGGCGGTCGTCCCCCTGTCCCCCAGCGGGCTTAGTTTAAAGCCCGGTGGAGCAGGTCAGTCAGTCTGGCTGAGAAGAGCCTCCTCCCTAGGGGAGAGAGGTGAAGACCATCTCTTCCCAGCAGCTCGCTGCCTCTCTCACCAAAGAGCTGGCTGTGGTCATGAAAGCCAAAGCCTTCCTGACGACACCAGCGCCGCAGTCTTTGGTTGACCACATAGATCCTCCTGTCCCTTCTCAGCCCATAGCTTGAGACTGGGAGGATGGACGAGAACACCACCTGTGCCCCCAGACCCTTAAGCCCCGCTCCCAAATCCCTGTAGCGCCTCATGACCTGGCTGGGAGTGCTCCGAGCCGTGTCATTGGTGCCCACATGAATAAGGAGCATGGGATAGTGGTCTGTGGGTTTGAGGAGCTTGGGGATCCTCTCCTCAATGTCCCGGATGCGGGCCCCTGGGAAGCAGCAGACTTGCCGGGCTAAGGGGTCAGGGTGGCAGATTGGCCCCTCCCTCCCCCTCAGGAGGGAGTCTCCCACAACAAACACCTTACGTTTTGTCTTGGGGAGAGCAGGGGCGGGAGTTGCAGTTGGGCCCATGTTGCCTGTGGGGGCCGGCAACTCAGCAGGCTCTGCTGGGGCAGCAAGAGGTGCATACCTGTTGCTCAGTTGTGGCGGGGGTGGGGCCTTGGTGCGGCGGGCCTTAGGGCCCTTGACCACCTTGGTCCATGCCCCTGGCTGGACACAGCAGGAGGTCCCAGAGTCCTCCTCTGGCCTGGAGGGAGACTGTGATCTACCCTCCGCCTCCCGGGGGAGAAGGGCCTGGCAGTAGGAGTCTATCTCCTGCTCGCAGTCCCTGATGGCACGCAGTCTGTGGACTGTGGCCTGGAGCTCCTCCAGCCGGCGCGCCAGAGACCCCAAAAGGGAGCAGACCCTGCAAGGGGAGGTCGCCATGCTCCCAGGCCCCAGAGCCTGAAAAAGGGACAGGCAGCCCCCGCAGCCGAGAGCCAGGGGCTCCGTCTGCGTGGAGCCCGGAACCAGGGGCTCCGTCTGGGTGGCCGTCTCTGAGGTGCCAGAGGGGGGGGCCGCGGAGCCCGAGGGGACCCTCGGGGTGCGGCGCGTGCCCATCCGTGTCATGCCTCTGGTAGGCTGGCTATGGCTGGGACTGTCTACCCTGGGGGGTGCGCAGGCAGGGTCTGGCGCCCACCCGCACGCCCTCCCGCGCTAACTCCGCGCTAACTCACGCGCCAGCAGAGAAGCGCGCCTGTTTGTGCAGCTTGTTCATGCGGCTCCGGTCGCGTGGCTCCCTGGGGGGCTGGGTGAAATAGAGGCCTGGGCGGGGCTTGACCCGGCCTGGCTCCACTCAGCTGCCGCCTCCCACACACACACTAAGGAGCAGCGAGAGACACGCGGGTGAAAGCTCGCTGCGCCCCCGCTCCCCCGAAGCCCACCCAGAAACCCTCCAGCAGCCGCGGAGCCCCCCGCTGACCCCCAGCGCAGCCGGGGTAAGCGGGGCCTGTGGAGAGAAGGGGCTAACCCCCTTAGTGTGTATGTGGGAGGCGGCAGCTGAGTGGAGCCGGGCCGGGTCAAGCCCCGCCCAGGCCCCTACTTGGCCCAGCCCCCCAGGGAGAGAGAGAGAGAGAGAGAGAGAAGGGGGGGTACTCACCAGCCCCCCTCCAGTAAGGCAGGGTCCCCCAAATCCCAGGCAGGGCCCCCGTATTTGCCTTAAGAGCAGCTTCCTCGACGGCAGGCCCACTGCGCATGCGCGCAGTTTAAAAGGGCCCGCCGACCGGGAAAAAGCCCAGTTAGACGCGGGAGCAGCGAGAGACGCACGGGTGAAACCTCGCTGCGCCCCCGCTCCCCCGAAGCCCCCCAGAAACCCTCCAGCAGCCGCGGAGCCCCCCGCTGACCCCCAGCGCAGCCGGGGTAAGTGGGGCCCTTGGAGAGAAGCCCCTTCAGCCCAATTGGCTGACTGTGGGTTCTAGCCCTAGGACCATACTGCAGCCAGTTCCAGCTAAGGTGTCTTCCCAAAGCAGGAATTGCCAATCAGCTGATTATCAGTCTCAGCCATAAGACCACCAGAGCTGGATGAGCTGTCAACCAAGCCCCACCATGCAGTTAGCATCAGATTTCATGGCAGGTGACCCTGCCATATGGTCAACCCAAGGTGCAGTGGAAACCAGCCACCAAATTATTATACACATTTTGTGAAATATTTTGTAGCTGGTTTTGTGGGTTCTGGTCTGAACCTGTGGCCAGGTTACTTATTTAAGAGGCTATTAACAAGTTAAATCTTAAGCATAATGTTTGCCAGGAGCCTGGCAGAATAAGAACTATGGCCAAGTCCAGATGGGTACAGTCGAGCGGTATGTGGTGCCACAGACACATCTGCAGTGCCGCATACTGCACATTCACCTGTTCTCCACCCTGCAAGAGAGCATTGCAGGTCAAAAAACCTGCGCAAAAAAAGTGGAGCAGTGTGTGCAGGGGTAGCGCGTGCCACTCAAAACCAAAGTCTGGCTGCCTAGAGCCCACTCTGGCTGCCAGCCAGGCTCCAAGCAGCAGAATCGCCACTGCTGCAGCCCCAGGAAGCCCCCTGGATCCCAGGTAAGGCTGCTGGGGCCAACCGAGTGCTGGCCCCAGCCTCCCCTACCCAACCTGGGGTAATCTACTGCATGCCAGAGGGCGCATGGCACAGGCGTTCCTTGAGGACAACTAGCAGCGGCACAAGGCATCCCATCTGTGTTCATTTGGATGTGGCCTATGGATCTGGGGCTACAGTGAGCATGTTTTCCACCCTCCCAATGGGACATATCTAGCCCTACTCCTTTGCAGATTGATGTAATAATTCTTTTGAATTGGGTTCAGTTGCTGGATAGGGTGTCTTGCTGCAAATAAGTGATTACTGGTGAGTATGTGTCTGTTTAGTTGCAGCCATGGCAGCAGGCACCTAGAAATGGAAGCAAAGGGAAATACAGGCCTAAAGAGAGAAATTAATATTCTATCTTTATTTTTATTTTCTTCTGTTTTGTTTTCAGAAAAATAAAGGAAAGTTTGGAGTGCTTTCCTGTCAAACTCAATAACCTGATTCACACACTTGCACAAATGTCACTGACAGGCTCTGCCAAGCCTTCATCTTCTGACATTGTTCCCCGAGATGCTGAGGTGCTGAATACAGAGAGTTCAATTGCAAGAGCCACCATTTTAGGGATCAGCAAAAAGTCTGACTCTGTATGTATTACAATCTCTGGTCACTATTTTTAACTTAATTTTAAACTACTCTTCTGTTAGTACAATTAGAGGATCATGGGATGAGCAGTAGTGCCATGAGCATTGAGATTCAGGAGAGAAATAATACCAGGCAGAGAGCTATTAGCAAGGAGCCATTAAGAAAAACTGTTCCTGCCTTATAGTGAAAAATAAATCAAGAGCTAATTAAAGTATCCAGAAGGGAAGCACAGCACAAATTAGGAAGCGTGCTAGAAATGGGAGCCTTCTGTATGATACTTTAATGGAGCATTATTAGTTTTCATACAGTGTGGTCATATTTCCATGTTTGAGCTGCATGTTATCCAGACAAGTCTCTCTCTCTCTCTCTCTCTCTCTCTCTCTCTTTCTCTTTCTCTCTCTCTTTCTCTTTACATACATGGAGAGAGAGAAAGACTTGTCTGCATAATATGATAATGATCCATAAAAGTTGTGTGTGTGTATGGAGATAGAGACAGAATATATAATATATGAACAAAGAGACAGATAGATATGTCTGGATAAATGCCCCTCAAACCTTCTGTATTATAATTATATATAATGTGTGTGTGTGTGTGTGTATACAGCTAAGTCTAAGTTATAAATCAAATTTTCTGGCACTATGGGCTGTATTACAGAAAGCCTTTTCTTTGTTAAAATTGTCCTGTATTTTCACATGTGTATTTTTTTGTGTGTTTATACCTCTCTAATCATCTCTGTTGTTCCTAACTGCAGCTGTATCTAGTCCAAGTTGTACAAACCTGCAACACTACAACCTTTGTGGAAAAGTCATTTGACCAACTTTCAAAACTTCACGGCCACCTACAAAAGCAGTTTCCGTGGCATTCTCTCCCAGAGTAAGGCAGCACATTAGCTCACGTGATTCTGCTAGCACATACAAAAATAGGAAAAATATGTGGTTGATGTGTGTTTAAGAAGATTCTTGTTTTTCCAACAGCCTATTCTATATAATAGAATCTAGGGGAAATGAGGTCACAGGCTATAGTGACAGCTTAACTAAAATTTGGATTGTGTCACCAGCACTGACAAAACTAATAGTTATTCTTTCTATAAGCATGCTAACTCACACAACGAAAGCTGCCTTTCTCTACAATCACAACCCTAAAGAAAGTAAATACTCCAGCAAAACCCCTGAGCAATTTATTTGAACCCGAGCACTTGAACACTCAGGCTAATTCAGGCTTGAAAGGATTTTGGTGTTTGAACTGAATTAAGAGAGTCAAAATGAGGGCTTTAACTTGGAATAGCCTTGAGCCACAAATTTCCCTTCCAAATTTAGTCTCCCTTAAAATACAAAAGATATTCACTTGCAGGGTGTTAGTTCAGTTCTTAATGAGTGGAGGGAGGGGAAACCAGTTTTTCCTGCACTCACATTTCAGGTTGTTTAATCTGGGGTTTTTATTAACCCATTCTGGTTTAAGGTGTGATATTCTGAGCACAATTTACATTTCGCCAAAGTTTTGAGAGTTTTTAGAATCAGGATTTTTGTTTGGATTTATTCATAGTTTTATTTATTACATTGCTTTAAAAATGATTAAAAGCAGCTGTTTTTGTCAATGCTCTGGGTGGGCACAAGACTTTCAAAATGTACAAATCTGTCAAATATCACAAGTACAGTTCTGTCAAAGTCTGTGTGAAAGTCTTAAACCATTACTAACTCAGGATAACTGAAGTAATTTTCCCTTTGTTTCCACACCTCATGTATGTAATAAGTTACTCTCATTTTGTACACCTGGAGAAGACCAAATTAAGAAGGAGCTTAGTTCAAAGGATATGGCATTGGACTGCGTGGCAGGAGACTAGAGGGTTCTGTTCTTTACTGTGCTTTTGATATACTGACTGATCTTGGGCACGCCATTTCACTTTCCTTTTTTCTTTTCTGTGTTTCATCTTGTTGTTCACACTGTTAGCTCTCTAAGGAAAGGACAATCTGTCCTCATGCATTTGTACAGTGCCTAGCATGCCTGACCTCTGATCACAGTTCCAGTCTCAGGGAACTACATCTGATAATAAGCAAATGATAAAAATACCCTACTTTATTGCTTTCACCTTGATTTCGCACCCATTTGGTCTAAGTACAGACAGTCAAAAAAGCCCAAGGCTGAATCAGTTCAATCTTTGCAGGTTAGTTTAAGCTGGATAGATTGAACCGACAAGCAAATAAACAGGCATTCACTTTTGATTGCAGAAATACAGCCATATGCCCAAAATGGCTCAGGCCTGAAACCAGGGGTTGCTAGAGCATGCTTCCCTACTCAGCTGGAGCAGACAGCTTGGGCCAAGGCTAGTCCACCCACCCACCCTGTGAAGGGGAGGTTTGCAAGGGAGGTACAAAGCATCCTGGGATGCTGGGGGACTATGAGTTAAGTTCAATCTGAAAGGGATGTGGGACAGAAGTTCAATAAATTGATTTAACCTAAATCAGTTAAGTCTAATACTACTGTGGAGGGCCAGTAGGGGGTGCTCTTGCACTGAGCCACCCACCTCACTGTGTCCAACCACCTTCCAAGCTCCGAGTGCCTCCCTGGGGTTGCCTCACGTCTGGCCAACCCCCTTCCTGGAGCACACCCGCTAGCCTGGGGCTATTGCTGCCACCACCCAGGGACAGGCTTGATCCTGGCACAGTATCCCCCTAAGAAACACAGGCCTAGTAGCCTTCAAGGGTACTTGACTTCAAGAACTCGGGATGCTTCCCTCAGTTGGAAGCACAAGTAGTGGTCTCCCTTAGTCAACCTAACCAAGGGGACTCCAAGGCATAATCTAGACCCACTCCTATTAAGTCTCCCACGCTAGGTACAAAGGAGAACTTTACTGGTTACAAGGAGTAGGGTTGGAGTAGGGTACAGAGTTGAGTAGTATCAGAAAAATCCCATAGAGCAAATAGGGTGGCTGGGGTAGCCTTTGATCACGCATCTGAGTTACTGCAAGCTATATATCTAGTTAGATCTCAGGTAGCTTACTCACAAGTATCATCCAGAGGCAGGTGGAGATTCCCTCTGGAGGCAGGCAGTTCATTGATCATGAGTTTCCAGAGAAAGCAAGTTTCAGATGGTCCAGCTCTTCTCTCTCTCTGAGTTTTCATCATGGCTAATGCCCCCACTCCTGGGCAGTCCTTAATTTATATAGCCTTTATGACCTCATTTACTTGGTCCAATGGAGGCCAGCACCTGTTGGCTTTCAGCCAACCAATTTAAAATTCATCGCTGGTTGCTGGGCAGACTGGCAGTCTCTAGCGCACTAGGGAGCCCAAGCCCCTCACCCAGGTATGCGATGCCAGTCATGTAGGCAGAGGGAGCAGGTTTCCCCCCCTCCCTCAGAAATGTGTCCAGCTCAGGTTATCTAAAGAAATAAGGTAAGGTGTGTATCCTCTGCAGGGCCCATACTAACCAAATTGTCACAAAGCAGAGTTTTTGGGGAGAAACAGAGGTGGCCTTCTGCCACAACTACATCCATCCCAGTTTATCTTAAACCAGTTTTAACTATTTTGAAACTGGTTTATATGCACTGAATTTCCATTGTGTTTCAGATGTAAACCAGTTTCTAATCACTTATCCTGGTTTATGCGTAATTTCTGTCCCTAGCCTAAGAGTAGGCTGCTAATTTTGTACCATTTTCTTTTGAATTTTATTCTGAAATGATTTATGAATTTAACTGACAGCATAATTTGATTTATTATTATTTCAGATTATTATGAAATATCTAAAAGCAAGTAGGCCAAATTTTCATTTTCTCCTGTGTATAGTCAGAGATGGAATTTACCTAAGAAAAGAAAAATGTAGATTCTAATAATTGGATATTGGACTGCAGAATTAATTCTGACAAGCAATGATAAAAAAGTTCCTCCCTATAGACACTTTTAAAAAGCTGGACAATGCACTTGAGAGAATTATAGGGCTCAAAGATTTCTGATTTCATGAAAGACTGTAGTGCTTGAAGTAGTCTTCAGTTCTAGAATTTCCATAACTATTTAATCAGCATACCCCTCATATTAAAGTGCCTGTATTGCAAACCAACTAAAAAAAACTAATTACATTTCATTTCTAAGAGAAAAAAATGTTCTATGCCCACTGGCAGTTTGTCCAGTTGTTTACTAGAGAAGAATGCTTTGGTATGTGTAACTTTTCCGAGTTGCATGATCTGCAAAGCTAGCCAATTTTCTTCTCTAGAGATGGGCACCCTGATCCATGTATTGTCATCTGGTTAGCTTTCTAAAGACTATGTAATCTATTTGCTGAGCTACAGAATTAGGTACAGTCTGTTCAAAGTGGAGATCTCGCCAATAGGCTTTCAAAAGTCTGGCCATGTCCATTTTCTCTCTGTTAAACTGCTAGCTGTCTTTTTACTTAGTTCAAATCACATTTGTCGGAAGCTTTCAGGTGTCTCCTGAGACCTTTGGATAAACAAGGTTATACTCAAAAAAGAGGAAAAAAATGAGGCACAGTTTAAAGCCTGTAGTGGTGCTGAGAAACTTAATACACCAAATTGAAACTTCCACTGCTCTAAATCATGTGGACTAGAGGATGTAAAGCATAATATTAGTTTAACAGGCTCAACTTAATATTAGTAATCCATATGACAAAAGCCATCACATGCAGTTTAGAATGGATAGCTCTTCTGGGACACATAACATGTTCCCTCTTCTTCAGAGAGAGGGAGAGAGAGAGAGAGAGAAAGTCCTTTCAAGTTCAAGGTTAATGTAATCCAATAAGGCACATAGTTAGAAAGCTAACCCCTTGGCAAAACTAACCATGCTTTTCTGGTTAAAAAAAAAGGGAGAAGAATTTAATTATTTAAATGTAACTTTATAAAATGTTTACGTGAAAGATAATAATTAAAATTTGTTGGCATTTTCAGTCACCATAATATTTGAAGTTGATATGAGAACACTGTATAGAAAATGACTAGATAACTATACTTTTATTTAATAAACCTAAGTAAAATCACTAATAAAATCTAATAGAGGATCATTGCTATCTATTATTGTGTGTTTTAGTGTATTATTTCTATGAAAGAGGAGCCTAGAGATTATAACTGTGGCCAGGTACAGACATTATGGGCACCTACGCACATGCCCAATGCCTGCTTGAATGCATGCTAATTAAAATGTGTTAGAGCAAACTTGATTAATTGAGTCTGCTGGAGCATAGTAATTAGCATGCTCCAGCAACCTCGGTGTCACATGTATTCAGCATCCTTATGCTTCAAAATACTGACACCCCTGCTTTAGTTAAAGCACTCCCGCTGCCATTTTGAAGTGCAGGATGCTGAATACACAAGACACTGCAGGTGCTTTAGAGTGACTCCCAAGAATCGCTCTAATTAAAGTGCCTCCCCTCCGCACACCCTGGAGCATGTGTAAAGATGTCCTACTCTTTTACTGGTATAAGTGTTTGGAAACTGGTCTATACCCATAACAGAACAGAAGTTTGGCACATATAGACTGATTTTAAAATGGTGGAACCCAGTCTAAGATTTCCCTCCTCCACCCCCACCCCACCCCACCCCCACTAAAGGATGAATGTATGCTCTGTTTGCTACCACTCTAAACTTACCAAGTAACTTAGATCAATTGCACCTTGGACTTCTTGAATGTCTGTACCTAGTCTGTGATGGATAGGGTCCCATTATACTGCACTATATAAATGCATTAAAAAGACAATACCTTTGCTCAAGAGCTTACCACCAAGATTTTTTTTTTTTTTTTTTTGTGACATGTAGGTCAGGATGAGATTGGGTTAACATTATATGAGGAATTGTACACCGCACAGAGGTTGCCCTTTCCCTGAAGCACCTCGCAGCACCTTTGTCTCCACTCTATATGTGAAGGCCAGTTTTTTAAAGTTGCTTAGGGTGCTTGATAGTTACTTATTTACATTCAAATGCCTAGTTGCCATTAAAAACCTGGCCTTCACACATAGATTGAAGACAAAGGAGGTAGGATGAGAAATAGGTGTTATGCATCTTGCTTAGTTATCAGCATATCATGCAAAACCAAGGACATGACATTTGGTCTCTAGAATCCCAGTCTAGTGCCCTGCCCTTTATGATCCCAATGCTTCTCATCAGAGGCATGACTAAGAATTCTAGCACCCTGGGAGTGGGGGGGTGAGGCATGCCAAGAACTAGTCTTACCTCCCCATACTTGGGCCACTGCCATTGCTGCCACAGCAGAGGCTGCTGCTGGGGCATGGGCTTGGCAGACACAGGTCACTCTTGCTGCAGTGCTGGCTCTCCAGTGGCCTCATTTCTGTCACCTCCTCCAAACTGGTGTATGGGTCTGGTTCCCTGGCCGCCCACCCCTAGTTATTCCCTGTCATTCACGATGTCCTGGACTGAAGTACAGCAAAACCTTATCTTCAGAAACTAAATTGTAAAAGCTATAAAATATCTGTATGTTCTTTGTTGCAGGTTCCCTCACTGGTGGCATTTACCCTTTACAGATCAAGGACATAAAAGAATGAAAGACCTGAATCTCTATCTTAAGCAGTTATTGAGTGGACCCAGCAAAGTGGCTAACGTATGTGAGCTCTTTATTTGTTTCTCTCTGGCAATAATAGCTTACATTGCTTTTATCAGCTGCCTGCCCAAAAGACCCAAAGCTATAACAACCTACATAAGGTAACATCTCCAGCCAGAGCATTTAAAAGGGCGAGCCACATAAGGATAACACAGAGTAAAGAATACATTTATTAGAGTTTTTTTCAACATAATTGTTTCTTTATCAAAGCACTGATTCATCAAAATGGAGATTTTTTTCTTAGGAAAAGGTGAGTTGCAGTAAATTTGCTATCAAAAACATTTGGCAGGAGGGGGAACAATTATATTTCTGAAACATCCCACTTTTGCCATTTTTTAAATAAAATGTTTAACTTTTTATAGTAAAGAAGATCAAAAGTTAATACGTAGTTTAAAGATTTTTACACAATTAACGTGATATCAAAATGAAATGGAACATTTAGTTCACCGAAGTTGATTTTTTTTTCAATTTTCAATTCAGCAATATTTTTTAGAATTTTAACTTTTTCTTCTGATTCACCAAAATGAGAAAAATATTTAGAATCTCAAAATTTTCAAGGGATGGGAAAACAGTTTCTAACCCACGTTCATGATTTCAGCCAATTATAACCACACAGGCTGCATACAGACATTCAAAGATTAGGGGGAGGTTAGATTACATTAAAAATGGCCACCTGATCTCACTAAATTCACCATGTGTGGACCATACAGTAGTTAAGTAAATCTTCCTGAGAACTGTACAGAAGTTCAGGACAGTTAGATGGGTCTAAAAATGGCTAACCTAATCTAAATAAATTGTACCTCTGAGGCAGTATAACTTAGTTCAGGTTCAGCGAGACCGATATAACTGAACTTCGGTACAACACAGTCCCAGGACTGGGAAAGCCCAGCTGCTAGCACCAGAGCCAGGGATGCATTTGTCCTATGCTGTCTCTGACACTGGGCTATTTTTAGACACCCCCCCCCCCCAGTCCCACCCCAAGACAGATATTCCCCCTTGGAATAGCACCCCCCCCACACACACTGCCAACCCACGAAACTCCCCATCTCACAAGTCACTCCTGGTGCCAGTTTTGTCAATGTTCACCAATGCTGGGGTCAAAGGAGGGCCAGGAGGGATGGGGGCAGGAGGGATTTTTTTGGGAGGGTTGTTTGTCTAGGGGGGTAGGGGTTGGAAGTTAAAAATAGCCCCTGGTCCCAGGGGGTGGAGAAAAGAGCTCCATTCCCCCAACCTCCCCATGGACCCTGCAAGCCCCCCTGATCCCACCGAATCTTCCTGGACCTCAGCAACCCCTCTTCAGGCCTTACCTGCCCCCCCAATTCCTCCATGGACCCCCGAAACCCCTGCTTACTCCCTAATTCCCTAATCCCCCCCCCACAAGCACCCATCATCCTAACTTACCTTAAATTGGGTGGCTATTTTTAATGCATTCTAACCTCCCCCTAACCTCACCATCTTCCTCTAAACAGCCACAATGGAGATAAGAGGAAAAAAGCTAGTAATCCAGATGAAATAAAAAATTAGTGCTGCCTTTTATTCTCCCGTTAATAATAATGATCCTAGGTTAAAGCCCAGCAGCAGATGGGAAATTATTGTAGAATTCAAAAGATGCTAACATCCATGTGATAAAGAAATACTTTGGCTTAGAGAGAAGACCTCAGTGTGGTCTGTCTACTGGTCCTGCCAATTAAATGCAAAGTTTGGGGGTTCATTCTTGTATTGATATATGCACCCTTCCTGCTGCATGATCTGTTTGTGCACTGACTGCTTCTGTTTGCTAGTGAGCTGGGCAAAGTCAGGCCATTGATCTAGGAGTTCAAGCTTCTTTATCCTTTCTATAGCATCCATATGGGTGCTTATGCACATACTCCAATGTGTTCTAATTAGTGGCCTGTAGCATTGCTGCAGCATCATGTGTATAAGCCCCCATGGGTTTAAATGGCTGCTGGGGCACTTTAAAGCTCATCAAATGAGCTTTAGTTAAAGCATTCTGCTGCCCTTTTTAAATGTGTGGGGGGCTTAATACATGTGACATTGCATCATTTTAATTAGAGCGGCTCTCTGGTAACTGCTCTAATTAAAATGCTCCCTACCCCTGAGCACATGTATAGGTACCCCATGTATACAAGCTTCCAATTTGGCACTGCAGTATACGAGCTGGTTTTAGGCTTGAGAAATAAATGAGTTAAAGCCTCTACCTATGATACTTATGTTCTTGCCCAACACTCTAGGAACAAAGCTAGTTCAATAATTCATCTTAGTCCTCCTATTATTATCCCACAGTGCAACTGTAGCTTTGTAAACTCACAGAACATGCTGCTGCTGGGAGGTAAGTGAGAATTTGTGGGTGGTACCTCAAAGGATACCGCAAAAGAAACTATTTAGGACAGTGCTAGTGTAGATGCAGAGCATATCTTAAACAAATTTGGTATGGTTTATGTAGTTGTTCCATTACAAACTGGTCAATTGATAGAAACAATTCAGTTCTAGGATAGATAAAATATGTAAAGCCAAGAAGGAGAAGCTATGCAAAACTTCCAAAATAACTGCAAAACCAATTTTTACTGTAGAGTACGTAATGTAACTAATGGAGTGCAAGACTCACTGAACAAGGTCAATGACAGGCATAATGGGTAGATTGTCTCCATCTGTAAAATGTTGTGTCCTGCATATCCTCTTCCGTTATATCTAACCAATAATTCTTCAGATGATTTTTGTGGTCATTGGCACTCCAGGATCACTAAATTATGCTGTTTTATTTTAATGTGGCTCTCCTGCAGGGAAATGTGAGAACTTCTGATGATATATTTTGACCCATTAGAATCAAGGAAACCAGTTTAGTAATGTTCCTGTTACTAGCTGAGGAAGCCTTATTGTTTTAAAATATCAATCCTCCTTCCTTTTTTTCTTGATGGCCACTTGGTTAAGTGCTAAGCAGAAAACATTCATTATAGGCTTTCTTGATTAAAAATAATAATAATAATTACTTACCCTTATCTCTGCTCCTTTTCTCATCTCAGATAGCCTTACAGTCAAATCTGTCCTTTTTCCTCAGACAACTTAAAAAGCCTAATTGAAGGCATATCTAGTGATTATTCTCTATTTAGGAGGTATACACTTGTGACTATGTCATGTCATGGTAAAACTATGGAGTGATAAATTAGGGAATTTGTGGACAATAAATGTAGTGTAAGTTCATGTACATGCTAATCTTGTACAATGCATCTAGAATAGAAAATGTCTCTTGACACAATCATTTTTGTCCTGCTGCTGAATTGTATTTTTGCTGAATTGATGTCTGGGGTGTAGGCAAAAGCTGTAGAGAACCAAGCAGAAACAGTTTTATTATAAACACCTCTCTCTACCATCTGTAAACTGATTGTTCTGACTGGCTAAATACAAAGGCAGCTCAAAAGTCTCCACTTCAATGGAAACAGCAGCAAACTTGGTTTTATTATTCTGCAACAAAAAATCTAAAGAGAACTGGCTAAATTCAAATTCCTACCTGCATCATACCTTCAATATATGCTTTTCAGTCCAGGCTGAATGCTTATTATTTAAGCAGTGTCATGATGACTAAGGATGTATCAAGCTATCACTGACCTTTTCTGGTAAATAACTTAACTGGAGAAGGTAATAGCTACTTTGTTGTTTTTGTTGCAGTTCTGATGGAGTCAGATGCCCCTTTAAATACTTTAAAAACCCTAAATTTTAAATGATCAATATATACCAATGGGCATATATTATACAAATTGCTTTTATATAGGGATCCCATTGTAGAAAATTTTACCATAAGGCATAATACACCAGTGCTTCTACTCACACTGACTCTAGTTCAGGGAAAAAACATTCTTAATCCCATCCCTGTTCAAAGAAGTGCTTAAGTATATAATTAACTTTAAGCATGCATTTAAATCCCACTGAGTTATCTTGGACATAAGCATATGTTTAAGAGCTACTTGGAGCACAAGTGCTTTCTCTCAGTCCAGGTTCATGCTCGCTAGAAAAAAGAGTTGTACTTGATGCCACTGCATTCACCAAAATACAATAGGAGATAGATGCTATCCAAGTGAATTTACTTCTGTTATATGCCAAGGGAAGCAAATACCTGCCAATTTACAGCACTGAAAACAGATAACTTCCAAAAACATGTATGTTGACCCCCAGAGGCATTCTGGGAACCAAAGAAAGTTTTGAAGAGCCAGTCCCACCAAAATTAAATACTGAGAAGCATCAAAGTAAATAAATTGTAATAGCAAATTTTATAATGATATACAGATAAGACATAAATGACCAGACAGTAAAGGTAACAGGTGGCCAGTCTTCTTAGGGGAAAAGACTTCTTACCGAGATTTAAAATTAAATTTTAAAAGAGCACTTATCTTGGTTCATCTGAAGATGGGCTATTCAGCAAAAACCATAGTTCAAGACTCAAGATCAAAGATTCTAAGGTGAACCTGACTTAATATCAAAAGCTTACCAAATAAAGTCATTTTTAATGTTCCTCATAGGTTCTACTCTAATTAATATTCATATGCCTATTCTTACTGCCTATTTAAGCTACATCTTGTTCTAAACCAGATCTAACTGGTATAAAACTGCTAAATGCTCTCTATAAGTGACTTTTAGTTGACCTTTTCGAGCAATCTTTCCCACGCTTCCAAAACTATTCTCAACTGATATTCTCTCACTTGTTCATTTCCTTTGCTGCTTCTTCTCTTACTCAAACTTTGGTCAAACAAATGGAAGCAAATTCTTGAACATATTGTCACTAAGCACCTTAGGGCCTACTGCAGTCTACATACAGCCTTTGAGTAATTTAAATCAATGACAAATGTCAGCATTTATTTTTAACTTCCATTCTATTTTGGTGAAATCAACTGTGTGTCTGTGTAGATAGATAGATAGATAGATACCAATGATAATATTATAATTTTGTACTAATTATACCATTGCTGGTTGGTTGTTTAGTTACATATACCATGAATGGCGTGTGCCCCCGGTGGCTGGGGGGGGGCACGACTGCACCAGCGGTGGCAGGAGCCCAGCGGCAGTGAGTGGGGAGCTCCCACAGACACTGCCAGCACTGTCAGCAGCGGGGTGGGGGTGGGGCAGGCACTGTCAGCAGTGTTGGCAGCCACCAGAGGCAATCAGGGACCACCCGCAGGTGCCACTGACAGTGTCGGTGGCACCTTTTTGCAGGGGGTGCACCGCCACACGCAGGGGGTGCACATGCACCTGCATGCAGCCCCACCCCTGACATAAACAGAGCAATAATCATGGATAAACCTCATAACGTGTGACAATCCTTGCACTCCTTCAGTTTTGCTTTATTAGATGACAAAGCAACCAAGTAGTATCACACTGTGATAAAGCAATCTAATAATAGATGGAACATCAAAAAAACAATAAATTGAGGCTTAGGAACACAAGAATGACAACATTTCATATTATCACAGTATAAATCAAATCTGTGGCAACCAGCATTCACAGCCAGCTACTCTTTTTTTATTCCAGTGTTGCCACTACCTGAACAGGGGCAAAAATGGAGACTGCCAGTCCATAACAACCCAAACACTATAATATATAAAATAAATTAGAAGGTTTGTAGAAGGTAGTCCATTCCCTAAGGATCCAAAAGCAAGTTAAAAAGCCATTAACTGAGTCAGTTCTTGGATCCTATGTCAAATAGCAACATTTCAGTTGTCAGCTTTTTACAGTTTATTGTGAAAGGAGAAGTTAACACTTAACCCTGGTTCACAAAATCTCTAACTTCAGTTATGAAACTAGATACAAAGCAATGTTCCATTTTGGAGTTCTGAATGTTTTTTATAAGCTGCTGTCTAGCAACTTTCCAAAGTAAGTTTCTCATCTCTACTTGAAAAAATCAGTGGTGTTTCTTTTGATTGCCATGAATTGGATATGCCATGTGATAATGAAGCTCAGAGATTTTGGATTTGATCTGACCCTACAAGCAGATCTGTGCTTATTTCATAGACATTTCATAGACATTAGGGCTGGAAGGGACCTCAAAATATCATCAAGTCCAGACCTTGCCCCAGGGGCAGGAAGTCAGCAGGGGTCATAGGATCCCAGCAAGAAAAACACACAGATTTCTCGTGAAGGCGTTCAAAGTAGGTGCTTGAACCACCTCTGGAAGCAGGCTATTCCAGACCTTGGGGACTCAGACAGTAAAGAAGTTCTTCCTTATGTCCAGCCTGAAATAGTCTTGTAGGAGCTTATAACTGTTTGACCTTGTCATCCCTTGGGGGGCTCTGGTGAACAAACGTTCCCCCAGGTCCTGGTCAACACCCCTTATACACTTATAGGTGGCCATCAGATTGCCCCTGAGCCTGTGCTTTTCCAGGCTGAAGAGTCCCATAGCTCTCAGCCTCTCATCGTAAGGTCTGTTTTCCTGACCTCTGATCATGTGCATGGCTCTTCTCTAGACTCTCTCAAGCTTCTCCACATCCTTTTTGAATTGTGGAGCCCAAAACTGGACACAATACTCCAGCTGTGGCCTCACCAAGGCTGAATACAATGGGAGAATGACGTCCTAGGATTTGCTTGAGAAGCATCTATGGATGCAAGCCAGCATTTTGCTCTCTTTACTAGCCACAGCATCACATTGAAGGCTCGTGTTCATCTTGTGGTCAATCCTGACCCCCAAGTCCCTCTCATCCATAGTGCTAGCCAGCGTAGCACTGCCGAGCCTATAAACATGCTGCAGGTTTTTCCTCCCAAGGTGGTGAACCTTGCATCTTTTAGTATTAAACACCATCAGGTTCTCATCTGCCCATTTCCTGAGCCTGTAAAGGTCATCCTGGATCAACCTCCTGTCCTCAGGTGTGGATGCTTTATCCCAAAGTTTGGTATCATCGGCAAACTTGGCCAGTCCACTTCTAACTCGAATGTCCACATCATTAATGAAGAGGTTGAATAAAATAGCTCCAAGGACACAGCCTTGAGAGACTCCACTGATCACAGGGCACCAGGACGATTGACTTCCATCAAGCACCACCCTCTAGGTTCAACCATGAAGCCAATTCCCCAGCCAGTGGATCATGGTGGACCCAAGGCCACAGTTGATCAGTTTTGCCAAGAGGTGATCATGGGATATCAGATTGAAGGCTTTTTTAAAGTCAAGATATATGACATCAATCTCTTCCCCCTTGTCCAGGTGATAGGTAACCTGGTCATAAAAGGAAATAATGAGATTGGTCAAGCATGACCTACCCACAACAAACCCGTGCTGGCTATCCCTCAGGATGTTGCCATTGGCCATTCTGTTAAGAATGGCCTCTTTGATAATCTTTTCTAAGACCTTCCCCAGGATAGAGGTCAGGCTGATGGGCCTGTAGTTTGCTGGATCCACTTTCCTCCCTTTCTTGAAGACAGGCACCACATTGACCTTCTCCCAGTCTTCAGGCACTTCACCAGAGCACCAGGAGCTCTTGAAGATCCATGCCAGGGGCTAAGCTATGATGCTGGCCAGCTCATTGAGTACTCTGGGGTGTAAATTGTCAGGGCCAGCTGACTTGAAGGTGTCCAACCTCTCAAGGTGTTCCTTCATGAGGTCAGCATTGATGGAGGGCAAGGAATCACCCTCACCCAGGTGTCCCTGTCCCATAACAGGCAGGGGCTTCCCATGGGACTTGTGAAAAACCGACGCATTTAGTAAGTTGGCTTTTTCCTGGGCATCGGTCGTCAATTGTCCCATCTGGTTTAGCAGGGGTCCAATGTTGCCCTTGCTTTTCCTCCAGCTCCCCACATATCTAAAAAAGGACTTTTTATTGTCCTTGATGCTTGTAGCTAGTTGGAGTTCCATTGCAGCCTTGGCTTTCCTGGTTTGCTCCCTGCAGGTCTGGATCAGTGCGGAATATTCCTCCTTGGAGGTGGATCCCATCCTACATCGTTTGTAGGTCTTTCTTTTTAGATGCAGGAGGTCCACTAGTTCCTTGTTGAGCCAAGGAGGCTGCTGTGCCCTTTTGCTGCCTTTCCTCCAAGACAGAAATGAAAGGTACATGATTTGTCCCATTGCACTCATACATAAGCAATTTTTGGTTTGGGTTTTTGGAGTCAGAGATAAAAGGACTTGAAAAATTTCATGAAACATAAGTTCAATGAGCAAAATTATACAAACGTAATGGCATGTGGGGGTGGGAATGATATTGTTCTCTCTGTTTGCTAATTTTTTTTTATTGAATACCTGTAATAGAGTTCTGAAAACAGGCCAAACTCAAAGCTTAGTGGAAGTGGGTGGAAGTTTATTGATCCCTCTGGAATAGGGCTGCTAATACTTTATCCCACTGGAACATATGGGGTAAAGTATAGTACACTATTCTTATAGTCAAAACTGGATGTAAATGTAAGTGACTGGAAATAAGATGTACCCTCACTTTAAGACTTTGTGTAATAAGCAACAGATGCAAAATGTTGCTTTTGCTTCTCTGACACATACTTTGCAAGATTAAAGTAATCAAGTTTGATAAGGGACTTGTCTGTATTTTCAAGTGTATTTTATGTCATTGGAACTATCTCTGAATTTACATCAGTGTAAATGAGATCAGGTGTCTCCACTGTTCATTTCATGGGGTTGCTGTAATGTGCCAGATGTAATGAAGGTCTGAGATGTGTGGTTCCTCTGAATTCTCACTTCTCATATACTCATTACAGGCAGATGTCAAGCAGTGCCAAAATGGGTAGGGTTCAAAGTCTCCTCTCTCCTCCTGTCCTCTCCTGCAGACATAATAGCTGAAGCAAGGTCAGCATTTTCTGATTTATTTCTTTCCTGCTGCTTCTGTATCCTGTTGAAGTACAATAGAGGCATGGGTGTTCCCTGACTCTAGCCCTACTCTAACATTGGTTAGAGGAGACAGGCAGACAGGTGAAAAGAAAGGCAGTGCTGGTCTTTTGAATAAAATGTTATATGGTGAGAAATCCCACTATATTGTATTAAGTAATAAAATATTTTTTCAAAGGATCTAAGTGAGTCATTCTGGGTTGCATTGGTGTAAATTTGAAATATCTACCTGTGGAAAATGGAATGAATTGTTCTAGATTTATAATAGAATGAAAGGAGGTTAGATTTTAGCCTTTCGACTCTTAGTCTCTGAATAACCTTGGGACTTCAAAGGAGTCATGCCTAGATATAGAAGATGGGGTGCCAGTTGTCTGAAAGTCAGACAGGGAATTGCTGGCAGACTTCCTGTCCTGAAGGTCTTCAGTGTCCAATACAATCCAAATGTTCTTCAGAAAGGGGTGAGATTATGAGTTCAGTGGGGACAGGATCAACCTTGTACCTAGAAACTCAGAAGAGTTTCCATGGTCAGGCTAAAGCACCTCCAGCAGTTGTATGTTGAAGTACTCAGCCAAGCTGGTCAGAGGGTAAGGACATCAGGATGATATTACAGCTGACCCTAATTATACTTATGTAGAAGTAGTCTTCAATTCAACCAGGGAAACAGCAACCATTATGCTTGAAAAGACTATCCTTCTATTAAGTAAAAATTATACTTTGGTGGGAGACTTGCAGAATCAACAGTGTCTTGCAGAACTTAAATTGCATCTTCTGATTTGAAACAAATATTTCTAGAAACAAAAGAGGATTTTGATTTCTTCCAATATTGACCAAGAAGAAAGCAGTCACAGGGACTCATGCTGTGCCTTTGTAATAGGGATACCTACTCAACTGGCAGTGGACTTAACAACATGTCATAGAAATCATAGAAAATTGAGGTTGGAAAGGACCTCTGGAGGTCATCTAGTCCAAACCCCAGCTCAAAGCAGGACCATCCCCAATTAGATCATCCCAGCCAAAGTTCTGTCTAGCCAGGTCTTGAAAACCTCCAAGGATGGAAATTCCAGGACCTCTCTGGGTAACCTGTTCTAGCGTTTTACAACCCTCCTAGTGAGAAAATTCTTCCTAATATCTAACCTAAATTTCCCTTGCTGCAACTTAAAACCGTTGCTCCTTGTTCTGTCATCTGCACTGGGAACAGTCTAGCTCCATCCTCTTTTGAACCTCCCTTCAGGTAGTTGAAGGCTGCTATTAAATCCTCTCTGTCTTCTCTTCTCCAAACCAAATAAGCCCAGTTCCTTCAGGCTCTCCTGATAAGTCATGTACCCCAGCCCCCTCACCATTTCTGTTTCCCCCCTGCTGGACTCTCCAATTTGTCCACACCCTTTCTGTAGTGGGGCCCCCAAAACTGAACACTACTCCAGATGTGACCTCACTGATGCTGAATAGAGGGGAAGAATCACTTCCCTTGATGGGCTGGCAACACACCTACCAATGCAGCCCAGGATGCCGTTAGCCTTGTTTGCAACAAGGGCACACTACGGACTCATAGTCAACATATTGTCCACTGTAACCCCCAGGTCCTTTTCCACAGAGCTGCTGCCTGGCCAGTCAGCCCCCAGCCTGTACTGGTGCATGGGATTGCTCCATCCTAAGTACAAGACTTTGAACTTCCAGGTCGTTGATGAAGATATTGAATAAAACTGGCCCCCGGACCAACCCCTGGGGCACTCCACTTGATACTGGCTGCCAAATAGACATTGAGCCATTGATTTATACCCTCTGAGCCCAATGCTTCAGCCAGTTTTCTATCTGCCTTATAATCCACTCATCCAGCCCATACTTCCTTAGCTTGCTTGCAAGAATGTTGTGGGTGACCATATCAAAGCCTTGCTAAAATCAAGGTATACCACATCCACTGGTCTCCCCACATCCACAGAGCCACTCATCTCATCATAAAAGGCAATCAGATTGGTCAGACATGACTTGCCTTTGGTGAATCCACACTGACTGTTCCTAATCACCTTCTTCTCCTCCAAGTGCTTGGAAATAAATTCCTTAAGTATCTGCTTCATGATTTTTCCAGGGACTGAAGTGAGACTGACTGGTCTGTAGTTCCCTGGATCCTCCTTTTTCCCTTTCTTAAATATGAGCACTATGTTTGCCCTTCTCCAATCATCCAGGACCTCTCCTGATTACCATGAGTTTTCAAAGATGATGGCCAGTGGCTCTGCAATCTCTTCAGCCAAATCCCTCAGTACCCTTGAGTGCATCCCATCTGGCCCCATGGACTTGTATATGTCCAGATTTTATACATCGTCCCTACCCTGTTCTTTCACCACTGTTGGCTGCTCACCTTCTCCCCAAACTGTGCTGCCTGGTGCAGTAGTTTGGGACCTGATCTTGCCTGTGAAGAGTGAGGCGAAAAAAGCATTAAGCACTTCAGCCTTTTCTGCATCCTCTGTCACAAGGTTGCCTCTCCCATTCAGTAAGAGACCCACACTTTCTCTGATCCTCCTCTTGCTACCGACATACTTCTGGAAACCCATCGTGTTACCCTTCACATCCCTTGCTAGCTGCAATTCCAATTGCTCTTTGGCCTTCATCCCTGCATGCCCAAGCAATGCTCTTATACTCCTTCCTAGTTATTTGCCCAAGGTTCCACTTTTTATAAGCTTTCTTTTTGTGATTTAGTTTAATGATAAGTTCCCTGCTAATCCAAGCTCATCTTCTGCTATACTTGCTGGTCTTCCTGTGCATCAGCATGGTTTGTTCCTGCATGCTCAGTAAGACTTCTTTAAAGTACAGCCAGCTCTCCTGGACCCCTCTCCTCAGACTGGCTTCCCAGGGGATCCTGCCCATGAGTCTGTTGCTGGTAAGTTTTGTAGGGCTTGGTTCCCCACTTGACCAGTGCCCTGCCCCACAGTGACATCAGGGTAGGACACCAAGTTAACACTACCTGCATGTTCTGGTTGCTGTTCCTGCTCGCCCATCATGACTTGATGTTCTTGTTCTTGGGAGACAGTTCCCAGAAGGTGGCCTGTGGGATCCTATGCCTTGGCTCCTTCATGGGGCTCCAGCCTGCCCTTTACCCAACCCTTACCATATCCACAGCTGAGATGGACATCAGTCACTTATAGGTGATACCTTCTCATCTGTGAAGTCCTGCCTCTGAGAGTCAGTGACCTCCTGGCCATCTGTTCCTTGTAGGCTGTCCTTTGTCTGTGGTCTGTGGCCTCCACAATTAAACTCAACTCAATCTTGAGGTAACAGGAAACTTATGAATAATGTCAACAGAAAACAATCAGCATTTGCTAGTGGGCCCCTGGGTCTTGTCTCCCAGGTCCACAGCCCCCTGGCTGGCACCTTTTGCCTCCCCCTTTTCAAGAGCTGCCTTGTAGGCCCAGCAGCTCCCCACTGCACCCCTTGCAGCCATCTTGTGGGGCCCTCCGATGGGTCCCGCCTCTTACCACCTCGGCCTCATCAGACCTGAGACTGGGTCTGTCCAGGTTGCTCCTGCCGGTGCTCCTGTCACTCACCTTGGCAGCCCTACTCCACTCTTCACCTTGTGCAGGCCCCAGGCCTGTCATAGCCCCACAGCCCCACACAGCCAAGTGGTTCACTACCTGGTGTGGTCCCTGGCCAGTGTGGCATTTCCATGGCACTCGGCCCATTCCTCCCAGCCCCAGTGCTGCCCTCCTCTCCCTTTCTGCACCCTGCAGTGCTCTCTGGGCCTCCTTCCAGGACTTCTCCAGGGTGTGCCACTGCCTCCCCTTCACCATGCTCAGTGATGTTGCCAGATCCTCCTCCCAGAGTGCCTCTCGGGCATGCTGCTGCCTCTCCTGCACCATACTCCACGGCGTTTCCCAGAACTCCTCCCAGAAAGTCTCCTGGGTATGCTGCTGCCTTCCTGTGCCATGATCTGCAGCGTTTCCTGGTCCTCCCTCCTCCCAGAGTGACTCCTGGGCATGTGGCTGCCTCATCATACCGTTCCCCTCCTTCAGTAGCATCCCATGGCATTCCCTTGCTGCCTTGCTCTTGCTTCCCCACGCTGCCTCCAGCTGTTCTCCCAGCCACCTTTTCAGCAGCCCACTTCTCTCTCTGGCCCCGCCCTCTCTCCTCACTGATTTGCAGGCTCAAGCTGCTCCAAAGATGGTGCACCTAAACCTGCCATCTCAGTGTCCACCCGCAGCTGCTGCTTATTATTTCTCCTGCAGTGAGTCAGGATGGGCTTCTGAGGGAAAGTCAGGATGGGCTTTCTCTTCCCCTTTCACAAGTTCCCTAAGTGATTCAAAGTCTGCTTTTCTAAAGTCCGGGTTCTTTACTCTGCCGCTCTCCATCTTTCCTTTCCTCAAGATCCTGAACTCAATCATTTTGTGGTCACTGCTGCCCACACTGCCATTCGGTACTACATTCCCCACCAAGTCATCCCTGTTTGTGAGCAGCAAGTCAAGAAGAGCGTGGCCCCTAGTTGGCCTCTCTAGCACTTGCACCAGAAAGTTGTCTCCAACTCTCTCCAAAAACTTCTTGGATTGCCTGTTCACTGCTGTATTGCCCTCCAAGCAGATGTCAGGGTGATTGACAGTGGCAATCTATCCGAGCTAGAAGAGTCCCACATGCACTCCCCCCACCCACTCCTCCTTGTACGTTTGAGACCTAGAATATGCCCCAGGGTCATCCACAATAGCTGCTCTCAGATATGCCAGAGAACAAGATCACAGAAGGACACCACAGAGCATCCTTATCAGCGCAGTTCTTTGTCTGGAACATGCATGTGGGACCTGGGTGTGCTTGGGGCCATCAGACTGAAGAAGATTGCCACTGTGCAGACCATCTGCACTATCTGACAAACTCTTTTGATCGTTAGCAGTTCATCTTCAGGGTAGACATATTTTGTGTTTCTATTCAACAATTTATGTAAGCATATGCTCAACTTTAGGCTTTAATCTTTAATATGCTTTATTCCCATTGACTTCAGTTCAGCATGTGCCTATTGGTCAGCATGAGATAAAATGTTTTGCTGAATAAAGATTAATCTAAGTCTGTGCTTAAATCCTTTGCTGAACTGGAATCGAAATGGTCCTATGCTGGGCAGATGTGCTTAAAATTCTTAAAATCCCAGCACCCGCTCTGTTCGCTGAGCGGTTGTTTTGTCTTGAGCAGCACTGGTCTAGGTGCTTCTTGCAAGAAAAATTTAAAACTGCTTTTCCTTGGCACTGTCAGGCCACTTTCCAGTGCCTGGAGGTAGCATTTTCAGGAGCTCTGTGTGGACTGCCCTGTCTGCCATTTGGTCCTAGCCTGTATTTGCCAACACTAGCTTTGTTGTCTCCCCTCATACATCAGCACCCAATTGGATACAACAGTGTTGGGTCATGTGTACACAGGGGAATCAAAAGAATGAAAACTGGGATAAATGCATGTATTATGTTCACGTCCAAAATAAGCTATCATTTTTCTATGTGTTCTTAAAGCATGCCGTGGCATTGCAGACTATTTCCATTGCAAACAAGAACTTGGAATGGAGATAACCTGAAATTATCCCTCTTCTCTTCTCATCAGCTCCTTTACGCATGCCTCTTGTATAAATTTGCCCCCTTGTTGCTGAAGGAGCAAGCAAGAGAATGTAGAAAACCAGCTGCTTGATATAGAATTTTTATTTCCCTTTCAAGTGTATTAACATCTCCTGCCTTCCGCCTCCCGCATTCTTCACCTCTCAAGTTTTGAAAGTAGGATGGCTACTTAAGTTTCTCTGCTTTCTTTTCATGCTGTCAAATAAAAGCCAAGCTGCCAAAAATATACTTCTTCAATGCTTGAGATTTCCTACACCTGCACAAGTGGAGAGACTTGTGCTGAGAAAGCAAATAAGGATCCACAGGGAATAACCCTATTGCTTCATACAAAAAAAAAAAAAGAAAAACCCACAACCTGAAGCAGGTGCACGTGCTTTTCCACATGAACTATTCCTACAGGATGAAAGTTAACCTCATATTTGTCAACACTCAGGTTTATTATTTATCATTAACCTCCGTGTTAATGACTTAATCGCTTCTCCTCTCACTTGAATCAAGGAAGAGTGACATTTTTTTTTTTTTAAAGCAGCATGGTGGGGTTTTTATTCAAATGCAAAATAAAAAGCAAATGCCAAAATAAATCAAAATTGTTAAATCTTATCTTACTACTGAACATATGCTCCTTCTTGTTCTTCTGTCTGCTAAACCCAGATTTGTCACCAAACTCTTCCCTTACTATTTTTGTGTCTTGCTTAAAATCGTGCCACATTTTGTTGAAGGAGGACAAATGTTACATGTAGGACGTGCTGTCGATAAAAGACACATTATATTTTTCATGGTCTGGAAAAACACTGATGACATTTGAATGCTACAATCCAGAAAGGTTCTTGTGCAGCGCTCTGTGAGCTATCCTGTCAATCCCAATAACACTGATAAGAATGTAACAGGTCAAACCACATTAAGAATGGACATTCTGACATGTACTTTTATGAAAAAGCTAATAAAATGCAATTACTGTCCAGCTTTGATTCAGAAGCCTTATAAGAGTTCATTTTAAAATTCACAGTTTTATTGCACTGCACACTACCTGAGACTGAAGCATTTGGTTTATTGTTTTAATTCTCTGAAACTGAATTAAACTACCTGTTGTATATGTTCATACAAGTCATGCAGGTCAGTTGATACAAATAAAATCTATAACATAGAGCAAGAGGTGGATACTATTTAAACTATGTGGGAAGATATGATCATCTTCCTCACATTTATGTGTCTGGCCTCTGTCAGAAAGTTGATCCTTTATTAGTCATTTTTCAAGTGAGAGAGTATAGAGAGCTTGTATGGGTGAATGCACCACTTAAGTCAAAGTGGGATTTTTGTATGGTCACAGCCTTTATGCTGGCCTGGTCCATACGGATAAATTTCAGCCTGGTTGTAGAGGAACAATACAAGTCTTTGTGCTATACTTCATTAGCCCAGGAGGTTGAACAAGGGATGATGATGATGCAAATTTTGGAAGGATATGCACCATCTAGAAATGTGAATCTGAAACCAAATTCTAGCCTTGCTAGTATGAGGCATACTAATGAGAAGGAGCAAAATGGTGACAACTGGAAGAAGATTTCCTGAGCCATCCTGCTAATATCGCCCTGGCACTATTGGGCATGTTTGTTATAGCTATCCCTGAAAAAGGCAGCTTTGCACTTGCAAATGCTTACTGTTGAACCCTGTTTGCATGCTGTTTGCATCTGCCTTCACAGTGCTGCACCGCACAATGTCCCCATCCTGGTCCCTTTTTCATAATGGGGAGGAAGAGGCTCTCCATTGTTGCTTACTCTTTTAGTGCACATACATGAAACAGGCCATCCAGCAGGGCTAAGGGGGTAAAAGGAACACACCCATTAATATACACAACATTTAATATTCCCTATTTGATTTTATTTGATTTCAGAATGAATACGTACTTAGCTTTTTCCTGGATGGGTTGAAAAGTGACACATTGGAAGAATCCTCATTTGTTAATCTGGGTATGTAAATTGTTAGTTTTGTTTTTGTTTTTTAACAGGAAATGTCCATGGTGACATTGAAGGCTGTAGTGCAAATGTGGGTCCAACCAAATCCAATGGTAAAGGTTTCTGTGCAGAAGTGTGTTGTCCTAAATGATCACCAGTAATGTGACACACTTTTTATTTCATAGCCTTTAAAGGTTTATTCAGATATTTTAGAAATATATAACCTGTCACCCCATAGGGCATTTTACTTCTCCCCTCCACCTAAATATTTAGATGCATGGAAATTAAACTATGCCTTCTTTTAAAACAGAAAATTTCTCTTAAATAGCAATCTTGGGGGGAAGTGCTTGAGGCATTATAAAGTATAATGTATATGCCAAGATATGGGAAGAATAATGTCTGCTAGATATATCCTGTCAGTCAGAGAGTTTCATAGTGAATAGGGTTTGTAAGTAGCAGAACATTTGGTTAATCTTGCTAAGTATTCATTATTAATGATAGCTGTGGTATTACAATATGCCATTCACTCAGCAAATGACTTTACACTGCTATCTTAACCAGTCTAGGTTTCCAACTTCCTCCCTTTTCTGTTCTGCATGCCCACCAAGAGGCAACATATATTTTGCTGTTCTCTAATGCTAATTCTGTAGTAGTTCATCTTCTGCAGGCTGTAGTTACACTTTGCACCAGAACAATTCCATCAGCTCGATGCTCCCGCTCCAAATTATTCAGCTCTGTGCATTTCATAACCCAGCCCAACAGTACCATCTCCATTCCATGTCCATTGTGTTTCACTCTGCTTTACGAACTCAAGCTGTGTTCCTTGCCTATGCTGGCACAAAGTAAAGATAATTGACTGAGCCATGTCCTGAATGATTCCCCTTATGCAAGGGGGTCTTAAGCTAGTGTAAAGCTGTCACTGCGGCTTCTAGTACATCCCCTGCCGGCAGCACAGGACTATAACCAAGATGTCACTGTACCCCTCTTAACAGTTTTAGAAACTGCTTAATAGTTGCTCCAGTTTACACTAAGGACTGTCCCAAGGTGGTCCAGAATTCAAGCTAGAATTTATGAATTCATGGACTCTCTCTCTCTCTCTCTCTCTCTCTCTCTCTCTGTGGCTTCTCTTACTATACTATATGACTATCATGCAGTCATTAACAATCCCCCATTTTACACATGTGTTACCAAGGCATAGACATTTTAGATATTGTAATAGGGGCTAGGTGCCTAAATACCTTTTGAGGATCTGTGGTTAAGTGTCCTTGTGCTTCAGTTTCCTATGTGTAAACAGTGACATGTTGAGGATAAGGGCCATAAAAAATTGCAAGGTATTCATCTACTGTAGTAGTAAGTTCAGAGAAGACCATGACTTTCCCAAGGTCACATTCTGTGCCAGAGAACTGAACCCAAGTCTCCTAGCACCCAGGCTGGTGCCCTCATCAATTGACCATATAGAGCCCTGTCAGGTGTAGTCATACGTTTTGGAGCCAATGCACAATAGTTAAAGAGGAAAATATTTTTATCTGGGTAAAAAAAAAAATTATTTACTGAGTATTTGGTGAGCCAGTTAGTTTACTGTGTAGATATTTTTGTAGTGAAGTAAAGGAGACAAAGACTAGCTTGGGGGCGGAGGGACTATGAAAGATGTATAAATTAAGATGCAAGGCCTGCTAGGCCTTACATGTTGTTGTAAAGAGAGACATTTTCCTTCAGGGGGAACTCTGCTTTTAAGATGCATAGCCATCTCTTGTTACCCTAAAAAGCAAGCAGAAAAAAATCCTAATTTTTTAAAGACTTGAGTAGTCAGACAATCAGTTAAGATCTGAGCCTAAGGAAGTGAATGTATGTCCTTTTTGTTTTAATTTATGGGGTCAAATCCTGAGATCCCTACTCAGCTCTGAAGGGGAATCTCCTCCTGCTTGCCATTAGCTGCTGACAGACGTGGAAAAAAAAAGTGTATGCCCAGAAGAGGCATCAAGTTAATTCAGCACAGCTCCCCAGCACCTGCATAGATTGTGCACGTCAACGAGGCTTTTTGGCACTTTTGTCTAAAGCTGTTTCAATCAGCTATTAAAGTGCCAAAAAGTCCTGCTGAAGCGTACGATCTATACAGACGTTGGGTGAACCAGGTCAAACTAATGCAACACCTCTTCTGGGCATGCACTGTCTGTGGCACAGGGACACATCAAGCTGAAAGTAAAATGCTGTTTCTGCGGGGGGGTTCACATCTGTAAGCAGCCATTGTTTTTATTATTTTATCACAGTGGCATCCCAGGTAGGACCCCATGGTGCCTGGCACTGTATGAACACAAAATAACAATTAAGAAAGTATCTGAATTGCTTATGGAAACTCCCTCAATCTACTGCAAACACTGTGGAGCATGTGCCTGGGTAGGCCCACACTGTGCAGAGAAGGGGAAACACTTCCCTGGCACTGTTGAGGTTGCTGCTAGAGAGCACAGCTTGTGCTTCTACTTGAATGCACTAAACCTAGAAATTAGGCAATTAAACCACTCTGGGGCACCCCTGAAAGACTTCACCATGTGTTTTCTGGATTTGCTGTGTGTGAGTGGCAGCTGGTAGATGGAATCCATGTTCCTCAGTGGCAAATCTCAAGACCACCAAGGAAGTAGTATGGCTATATTCTAGCTGAACTGAGGCATGGCCAGGACATGGACAGACATCATTTTGCCATACTGCCAGGGAGAAAATAGGAGGAATTGCTGGGTTGAGCACAGGATGCTGGCATGTTTAGCCTAGGTTTCCCTCCAATATCTTTGGATGTTCCCAAGCCTTTCTGTATATTCAGAGGTGAGAATAAAGCCCATAATCTGGGTTCATGAGCTGGGAAAGCTCTGTAAGAAGAATCCTGTAGAGATTCTCTGCATATCACAAACTGTATTCATTTCTAGGCTAATATGAGTCTCAATACTTTTTCCCTCTCAGACTATGTCCAGGCAAGCATGGCCATGTGGTATGTGGTGCCGCAGGCAAGTCTACGGCACCACATACTGTACATTCAGTTGTTCTCTATGTTGCAAGGGAGCAGCACAGAGGGGATTTTTTTGACCCCTGGATACCCAGGGATCAAAAAAAAAACTGCAGAGAAAAAAAGCAAAGCAGCACAGGCAGCATATGCCACTCAGAAGTGAAGCTGAGATGCCCAGAGCCATGCTGCAGCTGCCAGCCAGGCTCCACACAGCAGAATTGCTACTGTTGCGACTGAAGGAGGCCCCCAGGACCCCAAGTAAGGCCCAGTGGTGGCCCCAGCCTCCCCTACCACACTCAGGGTAATTTGCTGCACACCAGAGCATGCATGGCACAGACATTCCCTGGGGACAACTAGCAGTGGCACAAGGCGCACCACCACTAGTTGTCCCAGGGGAACCAAACATCCACACCATGTGTGGATGCAACCTCTGCATTCAAGCAAAAGCCGAACTGGCTTTAGAAAGAGTTTCCTTTTCTGAGAACCTGGCAATTTGCCCCTCGGCCCTTATGCAGGTGAAACACCTGTCACTTTGCTAGAATGACTATACAAAAAAACCAATGCCCAATAATAAGCAGGTTATTCATTTTGATTAAGACAGCATCCTTCACTTACATTGCTTTAATTTTCAAATGTTGTAGGTAATTACACTTATTAAAGAGAGTAAAATAAAAATTAAAATGTATGAATTTGTACTGTGCTCCTAGCAATGAAGAGATTAAAAATCAGTGTTAAATTTACTTTGACATGAATACTGATTCAGTATTCCCACTGGGTTGAATTCCGAAATGTGCTGAATATCGTCAGCATCTCGTTACTCCTAGCTGGCTACAGCAGGGAGCAGATATCAAGAATGATTTTACATAAGGCATTTCAGGATGGCCATTAAAGGAGAAAAAAAAAATGTTATTTGTGGGAAAATATCAATCAAAGCCATATCAGGTTACATTATTTTTCTGCAATTGAATCATACATGCTGAGAGTATTAAAATACCAGACTTTTCACCTGAACACACCGAGGAAATGAATCCATTATTGTCATTTCCACTGGTTAATAGGGCTGTGCGAAGCTTTGGTGCCTGATTCACTTTGGCGGAGATTCAGCCCGATTCGATGGCTGAAACTCCAAATCCAAATCGAATCAGGACACCCTTTAATCTCTCTGATTCAAATCAGAACTCTCCGAATTGATTTGGAGAGATTCAGGATTCGGGGATTCAGATAGAGACACAGCTTTAAATGTTTTTTCTACATACCTCAAGGTACCAGGCAGCTTGTGAATGCTGTGATGCTGAGGCAGATAGAGCACTTCCGGTCCACTTCTGGGTCTGCCAGAGAGTGCATGGGCATTCCCCCCTCCTCGTACTTCCCTTGCTCAGCAACTGGTGCCTCCTCAGGTACCTCGAGGTATGTAGAAAAAACATTTAAAGCTGTGTCTATGGCTGAATCGCTGATTCTCTGGATCGGCATCGAATCTTCAGATTCGGCCAAATTGACATAGGGACAGTGATCTGAATCAACGAATCAAATCACTATCTCTGATGCATGCTGAATCCAAATCCGAATCCTAATTGAATATGGCCCATTTCACACACCCCTACTGGTTAATTCTGTATGAGCCAGGTTGCCAGCTATCACAATTAAGCTCTGCTTCATTGACATTAGAGTTGTGAATATGCAAACCAGCAATGAGATTGGACTTCTGACCTTTTAAAACAAACCAAGCTCCCTGAATGGACGTATGTGCATGCCACAACTCCAAACGAAGTCCCAGTCACCCAGGTTTTAATTGTCCCCAGTGAAAGAAGGCTGCTGGACAATTTTTGAGATACATGATGGTTCTCTCTCATGAAGTTAGCCAAGTTCCAGATGGGGCTTTTGCTGCAGGCACTCTCGTTGTGTTTCTGCTCTTCATTGTGCATAGGGTAAGGCTTCATTGTCCCTTATGAGACCTAAGCAAGGGAAGAGGGTGTTCTAGCTTAATGTACCAACTGGTAAGGATTTGAAAGATTACAATTCTCTACCAAACTGAGCCATTGATAGACCAGTTAGTTTTACTATATCCTACCCTGAAACTGAACTGGTTACAACAGCCTTTGATAAAAAATCATCAAGTTAAGGCCATTCCCCCAGTGGATACAAATCTTAAAGGCTAGGGACAGACATTCAAAAAGCCTGAGCCTGAATTGATTCAGTCTTTGCAGGTTAGTCTAACCTGGCTAGGCTAAATCAGTTTTGTAACCAAATAAATTTCGTGCCCCTGCCCAGCACAGAGAGCATGCCGGGATGCTGCAGGTGTCTCTTTTCTCTTCAACCAGCAAGGGGTCTGGGGCAGACATTGCATAAACTGGTTTGACCCAAATCAATTAAGTCTAATATTACATTCAACCAGGTTTATCTCAAACCAGTTTTAGCCATTTTCAAACTGGTTTATGTGTACTGAACATCTGTTTTGTTACAGGTTTAAACCAGTTTTTAATTACTTAAACCAGTTTATGTGTAACGTCTGTCCGTAGCCAAGATATAGAAGTTGGAATAATACTCATCTACCTCATGGGAGTATTCTGAGGTTTTATTTACTTAAAGAGTGCATGTCATTGTGTGAGGGTATAGGTTGTGACACTTATATGCATAACTGCAAAATGTTGTTTAAAGTATAATCTTCCACTAAGAAGTTTGGTCCATCTCCCTGGCATTTGCTGTCTTACTTCTTAATTTCTCACACATCATGGCAGCCAAAAAATGTATGATTTGTTTCAAAATGACCAAATCAAAAACGTTAAGGAGATCATAAAGATCCAACTGGTAGTGTTACACCATATTTAAAAATGGCTGTCCAGATAAATAAGGAAAGCACACATTTGACAATACCACAAATCATGCAGCTCAAGGCTGCAATTAATTTGCATACTAATATGCATGCTTTTATAATAAAAAAATTAATTGAACCCCCATTGTACTATTTATATGTTCTTTGATAGATGACTACAGACTGTTTGGGTGTTTGCATTAATCTGCAACACAAGTCAGCAATGACCTTTATCTCACCCTGGAGTTCCAGCAAAACAGCAGCCACAAGGCTGATTTTAAAACTCAGTGACCTCTAGTCAGCCCTTGGGCCAGAATTTGGGCATTCATGCACTTCGGCCCTGATTCTGCACTGTCATAGGCCATTGGAGTTTTTCCATTGATGTCAGTGAGCAGAGAATCAGTTCCTAAAAGTGAAATCTTGCTTCAGTTAGCATCAATGGAAATTTTCCATGCAAGTATTTGGCCATACTTTGTGACAGAGAACAAATAAGGTGTACCACCTTCTAACAATGCTGAACCTTAGAATGGGAGACCACCAGCTGCCCTGTTTCCAAATTGGGCTTTGTTAGAATACTGGGAAAATGTTAATAATAGTTGTTATACTTCTATCAAAGATGTCTGTCACAGACTTCAGGTGCACATGTAGTTAAAAGATGTATTTTCTCCTCCTTGGCTTTTATTATCCGCAGTCTGATTTAAAACAATTGAATTTATTCATCTACATTTCTGTTTTTAAAAAGCCTGGTTCCAGATGAAGAATTGGCTGGAAACTCAGATTCTAAAACTTTAAGATGACAGGAAAAACCAGGGGAGAAGGAGGGAGAGCAGTAAGCATGATACTCAGCTGCATTCAAATGTTGTAATTTAGTCTCTGAGATGTGCTGTTCTTTCTAAACTACTCAGATTGACCCTTTGCAATTCACAATGTCAACAGAGCCCCTCAAGAGAATTGTCCCCTTATGTTCAAACACAACTCCCTGGTATTACACTGTCTGTCGTGCTCTAGTGTTATACCCTCTTTGTTGCAATAACTTTGCCTCAGCACATTTTTTTAAATATCTGTTTTATGGCTCTTCTTGGGAAACTATTTAACCAATTTCCATGTGCCTATAATTACCCAGGAGAAGCACAGGATATATGAAATCCTATAGCTCATTGGATTTTTTCTCCCTTGTCCCTAACTTAAGTGGTGCCTTTCAGCATTCCTAGTTACTGTGCAAAATCAAAAGGAGGTTATCATGAGGTTTTAATAAAGCAATCAGTCCAACTTTGAAAAAAATAAATGTGACCAATTAAAAAAAGCCCTTTTGCAAAGAGTAGGTATGCAAATTACTGCAGCAGGAAGACAGCAGCATCTTCACTTCCTAGTTATACAGGTTTCCCACATCTCTGCAGTTTTCTATTTAATAAAAAGCACAGGTTTGACTATGGCCATCCCTTCTATTGTATGGAGCCATAAGCTGTGTCAATGCGTGCCTTTATATTTAAGCAGCAATCATTTGTTTGTATGAAAAGCCATCATTCACATTCAGGAGTGTTTGGGTCTGGACTTTGGGCTTCCCTTCCCTAAAAGATAGGGGACAGCTGTAAAATAGGAAGCTGAGATTCCCAAAGTTTTGAGTGTATTTGTATTTTTTTGTTTAATTGCTACCACTGTACATCCATTTTTCTGTTTAATGTATATAAAATTAAATATCATAACTATGAGAAACTCCCAAGGATCTCTGCATTTCTCTTCAAAATCCATGTGTAAGATATTATTTCTCTGAGTGTGAGGACAGGCTTGAACTGTTCCAAGAATGTCACTTATTTGGGAGTCAGTCACAATTGTTCCTGGTGGCACCCTGTTTGAGAACCGCTATTGTACTGCTTCATCTTACCTGGGTGGTTCTCAACTGGGGTGCTGTTACTGTGGCCAGGTGAAACTGGCCCAGGCACCTCTGTTTCCATGAGGAGCATGCAGGGTTGGACTGGGAAGGGCTGTGGCAGCACTGAGCACACTTGCATGCTTTAGTTTTACCAGATAACCCCAATGCAGGCAGGGGTGCATGCTTCTGCTGCAGCCCTTCCTGGTCTGGCTGTGTACAAAGCGTATAGGGCAGTTCTACCTGGTCACAGCAGTGGCACACTGTGGCATCCCTGAAAGGCTCTCATGGAAGCCCAGGCTGCCGCAGCACCCTGATTTGAGAACCACTGGCTTAGGCATTTGAGGGGTTTTTTTGAAGTAACAGATTCAATCTGACTAGCTCTTCATGCCCTCCCATCTGTGGGTTGTTCCAGAGCGTGCCATAACTAAATGTCCTAGGGGGACTGTCATGTCTGGTTTTTACAACTGCAGGTATGGCTGCTCTGGTGGATACAGGGAAAAGTGAGGTAGATAACAAAACAAAAAAATAAATCTAGCTCTGAATTGAATGGGGGTTGTCAAAAGCCTAACTGGGGTGACTTCAATTTGCTATTTAAGATAAAGCAGATCCAATACCTTCTAAAAAAACCCAGTCCTAACAAAGTGAAGCTAGTGCTTCCATGATCAGTATGGCAACTTATTATTTTTGTCTCTTAAAATATGTTTCTAGCTAAAGGAAGCCAGGGTAAGGATGTAACTGCGACTACGTTGTTTTCTCTTTCGCCACCATCTCATATTTTTTTCCCAAACGTGTTTAATCATTGAGTGGTAGATTGAAAGACCCAGCAGCAGGGGGGCCACGCTTTTATGGTCGAGACCTTGAGCTCAGATGCTTTTGTTGACAACAACATAAGCGGAAAAGGACACAGCTCATGCTCGCTTAGCTATATTGAATAAGGGGGTTAAGAGGAGCAAACTCTTACTTTTGTCAGTATAATACTAGATATTGTGAACCAGTTTCAGACCTAGCATAAGTTAGCTCTGGTTTCAGCGAATTTTACAGAATCAGAGGGTATTATTTTGCTGCCAGAAGACCTGTGTTTTTCCAGAAGAATGAATACCATGCACAAGTTATCTTTCTGTAAAACTTTAGTAGAGACAAGTTCATTTTTTGTGTATCACTAGGCAAGCTATGGGAAGATATTGTGTTGACCTCACCTAGCTGCTTCCCAATAAAAGGCCTCATGTTCACTGGGATTTTATACTGAGATAGCTCACTGAATCCCATTATACAATGGGTATCCCATTTGTACAAGGACACACCACTTTTACTATTAAAAACAGCTGGCTGTAAACAGAACCTCTAAAAGTAAAAAGGACAAGATATGCTTTGTCTTTTTTCCAGATTATATGTCTGATTCTGCTTGCTTTGAAGCCAAGGGAATTTTTGCCAGTGACTTCAGTGGGAATGGGATCAAAATCTATAACTGCATTTTAGTGACTCTCAGTACCATGAGATCAAATCTGCAACTGTCAAAATACAGAGAAGAAAAGGAAGAGTTTACCCCTGCTATTGCTGGTTGTCATAAATCTACAACAGTTTTGCCTTTCTACCAGCTCTTATGTGCCTCCATAAATTTATTTGGCCGAAATTCTGTGCTGACTTTATATGCCTTGAAGCCCCTAGTGCTTGAAGCTGTTTTTTTTTTTTTTTTCCACAGAAATCCAAACACAATATTTGAATAATATGAGAAAATCACAAACAACACCATTCCCTGTTTTTAATTTTGGTATTAAAAAAGCTTAACAATTTGAAAATGAAATTCCAGCTGAAATTCAGGCTGATGCTGAATGGACAATGTAAAATCTCATCCTCACCTGGGAACTGTTGTTTGGATACTATGTAGTGAACAAATGATAGATAAATTTCAGGCCTCCCTTTTAATGTTTATAACAAGCTCCATTTTAGTGTTTCCTAATTTCCTGCTTGTAATATTTTGTTATGATGTCATTTATAATATTATTTCAATGCTTTAGCTAAGCATTTTTACTAGTATTTTCTCCTAACCAAAAATCTATTCATTTTGCATCTTTCAGGTCCTAAATCTCCTGATCAGAAACCTGGAGTACAGTTAGTTATTACCTATGAGGGAACCTATCTGACAATATTGTTGAAACACATGAGGAGCATTGTAAGTCCTCTTATCATAATTTAGCACTTGAGAGACTTTACATTTGCAGAGTGCTGTGCAAACATTCATCCACACAATGTCCCTTTTGTGATAAGTGCTTTCTACAAGGATATGACAATCCATTTCTGGCAGCATTTGGCAGATTTTGTCTTCCTTCAGTCTTTCAGCCTGGTTTTAAGCCTGGGTGTACAACAGAAACTGTGTTAAGCAGCAATGGTCTTTTCCTGATAATATACAGTGATGATGTGCCCAAGATGATTGTTTAGGCTCTTTTGGCTATCTTTAATATTGATGACCATGGGGGCTGTGTTGACCCTTGATGAGCATGTGTGGAGTCAGATGCCTGTGATTCTGCCCCTTTTTGAGTGATATGAGTTGGAGAAGCTATTCCTCTATCTACAGAGTTTTCTTACGTGAGATACTACAGGTGTGGTACCACTCCTGTTCAGCATGTTCATGGAATTGATCCAGTAAACAGTGAGCTGGCTTAGGTTGCAATATCACTAGTATGATGCTCAGCTCAGCATCTCTCTCTGTCGTTCATTAGACCTGAACAGAAAATGATCTGCTTCCTTGGTATCTGGGTGTAATCTGGGAAGACTGGCAAAGCTCCATCCAGACTCAACACAGGTGGTGCAGATTGGCTAAAGAAAATCTCTTACAGGACCTTACCAGAGCTGTATACATTCATAAATTCATAGATGCTAGGGTTGGAAGGGACCTCAACAGATCATCAAGTCCAACCCCCCGCCTAGGCAGGAAAGAGTGCTGGGGTCAGATGACCCCAGCCAGATGCCTATCTAGCCTTCTCTTAAAGACCTGCAAGGTAGAGGAGAGCACCACCTCCCTTGGAAACCTATTTGAAATTTTGGCCACCCTTACCATGAAGAAGTTTTTCCTGATATCCAGCCTAAATCTGCTGTCTGTCAGTTTGTGACCATTGTTCCTTGTTACCCCAAGAGGCGCCCTGGTAAACAGAGCATCTCCGATCCTTCACTGTGCCCCCATAATGAATTTGTAGGTGGCCACAAGATCACCTCTCAGCCTTCTCTTGCGGAGGCTGAAGAGGTCCAGGTCCCTCAGTCTCTCCTCATAGGGCTCGTCCTGTAAGCCCCTAACCATACGAGCAGCCCTCCTCTGGACCTTCTCAAGTCTATCAACATCCTTCTTGAAGTATGGCGCCCAAAACTGGACGCAGTACTCCAATGTGGTCAGACCAATGCCACATAGAGGGAAAGTATCACCTCCTTGGACCTATTTGTCATGCATCTGCTGATGCATGATAAAATACGGTTAGCTTTGCTGATGATTAGTTTATTCCATCCCATGTATTCATTATTTCATGCAGGGTTTTACAGCCTAGGTAGACTTCTGAATTCCCAATTGCTCCTTCAATTTCACGTAATGGCAGAGGCTAAAAGACCCTTTTACTTTCTGTACTGTGAGGTTGCAACATTTCTTGGAACTCACTGTATTCATTCATGCCTTTTTCACCACCAGATTGGAGTACAATCAGTTGCTCTAAACAAGTCAAATCATGAAGATCACTCCTAAGGATCAGCTGGTATTAAATGAGGCTGACAGCTTAGCTAAATGTATGAGTCATATGAAGCTTACCTCTCTATGTTTTCTATAGGCTATGCTGGTTTATAATTTGCAATTCAAGTATATTCGTTTTGATCTATAAAATCCTATAAGAATTGGTTCCAGAGAGACAATCCTTTCAGTTTCCATGCATAGTCCTGACAGTTCAGATCCGGGAGGGGTGGGCGGACTTTGGATGACAGATGAGCCCCCTGGGTGGTACAGCATGGTTTCCCATGTCGTTCAGATAGAACCCATATACTTTGCCTTCAAAATATAGTGAGTCCTATTTTTAGTTTTTCTTTGCCTTTTTTGTGAGGCTGGTAAAATTCTGGTTTGTCATAGAAATATATTTAAACAGCATTAGTCAGAATGGTACTGTTACTGTGAGGGTTGTATTTTTAAAACTATGCCAGTTCTGAGATGCTCCAGATGTGTGTTTTATAAAATCTGTGGGTATGTAGGATGCTTGATTGTACATGTCAGATGTGGAAGACTATAATGATAGTATAAGGGGGCTGGGGTGGCACAGGTGCTAAGGTGCATGGTTGACAGCCCAGAGGTCACCAGCTTGAGGCCATAGTACAAGCGCTCCCAGTGCTGCCTGTCAGATTCTGACAAATCTGCAAATTCTGCTAAATACCTTGTCACAAGGACACAAAAAAAGGAAAGGATAGTTGTATGTGACTTACATCTTTCAGAATGATGATATAGTGCATATGTACATAACTCTGTCTTGTGAATTCAGATAGATGCTGTGGAGGCTTACAGGGATATAGATCAGGTTATTGGAGGTACCTTAATTTTGGATTTCTGTATTTTCAAGTGTTTGCTATACTGTGAAGTCCTTGTCTTTTGACCTTGACAGTCTAGCGAGCTCAGGTATTCCTTAAGGATTAAGGGTTTAGTCCATAGGGGGCAGATCTACATGAGATGCTACATTGCCATAGCGACAAGCTACAGTGACGTAGATCATCACTACAGTGATGTAGCATCTAAAAATAACCATGCACCACTGGAACTGTGCACCTAAAGCAAGTAATAAATGACTGTGCAGTACCAAGTGTGCAGTCAGGGGCACATGTAGATGCACCCTGTAGAAATTACAAATAATGGCATTAGTCATTGTCAAGATTTTTGAAAGCAAGTCCCTTAAACTTCACCCATTTTTGGCACCTGAATAAATGGGCTTCTGGAAGGGCAAAGCACCCAATTCAATGGGCACTGCTGGTTTTCCATCACTGTTGAAAAGAAAGCCACTGGATTCAAGAGGATGCTTGAAGCAATTATTTTTGGAAAACTTGACGTGATTTTTTTTTTTTTAACAGAGACACGTCTTGTCTCTCTACTTATTGAATATAACTATTATACAGTAACTCCTTCAGAACACTGTTTTTGCTAGGCTACCTTTAAGAAAAGAAGAGAGAAGTTCTTTGTCCTACTAGTAATCACTTCACCATCCAGTTCTGTCTACTACTTTTTAGTAGAAAAGGGGGATTTAAAAGTGTGCCAAGATCATATCTTATTCATGACATGTTAAATCTATTTCAGGTATTTCAGGTATAGTCAGTCTTTTTCATTGTCTTGCTCACTAATTATATTTTAGTGGTCCATGTGTACAGAAACTACTTTGCCATCTTGTTTTATTTCATAATTCATAGTAAATATTTTTCTCTGGTTTCTTCCCATTAGTTTATTATTCTGTTTGGAGCATATGATGTATTCCAACCCTAAAATAATTTTGCTGGGATAAACTTAGCCTTGAGTTAACTTCATGGGACTTACTGGAATAACAACAGGAGATGTCTTCTTCAGTGCGTTAAATTCATTAGTTATTATTTTACTATAGCCACGCGTGTGTGTGTGTAGAATAAAACAGGATAATCCAGACCCAAAGAGCTGATAATATAAGAAACAACAGGTAAAGAAAAACATATGGATGGTTTATAGACATTGTCATTTGTAGGCTTCATGGAAGAGATACATTTTGAGGAGGGATTGCAGAGGGCACTGTGTAGAGTCTTTACAGATTTTTAGACAAGAGTCACTCCCACTTGTCCCAATGGGTTAGCATTGGACAACAAACTCAGGTGCTTGAGACAGTTGTCCTGTAGTATAGAAAACTGTATTAGTTGGCAGAGTGCAAGGGATTTGATAGCTCCATAACTGTGCCATTGCAGCGTATAATGCATTTTTTGCCAACCCCCTTGTTATACCCAAAAAGAAAGAGAAATCAAGTTAAGTCTTTTATGCCAAACCAATAAAGATCCTAAAACTGCTGTAAAGTGCCTTCCACCCTTCCCTAATCCAAATAACATAGCAATCACTTGTGAAGGAGGCTTTTCTAGTCAAGCCTGAAAACAGAGTGTTAAAATATACTTGAAAGAACATGGACAGAGTAAAATTGACTTATAGATATTAGCCTAGAAGGAACTTTTAATGGAGTCTGAGTTCCTGCATAACACAGGCCATAGTTTTTCACCCAGTTGATGCATCTAGGCCAGCAACTTCACTAGTAAAATACTTTGGGCAGCAGTCCAAAAACAAATCTGTGGAACTGGTCAGAAATGTTTGGTCACACTTCAGGTTAAAGCCTGTGGGCAAATAAGGGGAAAGAAAAGTTCTATTCAGCTACTATTGACTGAAATGTTAACAATGTTGTCAACTCCCATGATTTTAAGTTTTGTGATACATACTGCTTTTCTTGAAAGCCTAGTTCCACATGTCATATGCATCCTCTGGACTCTGTTTTCATAAATTTTCAAAAGAAGAAAGTTTTTAGTCTTCAGGGTTGTATGGAAAAGCTTTAAATTGTGCCCTCTATAGGTGCAAAAGCCAGAAGACCAATAAGAAGTCTGGAATTTTGGAAGGCTAGATCCTATTCCACTTATAAGGCACTTAAGTGTGATCCACTTCCTCCCTTATCAAGTCCCTAAACACCATTAAAGTGAGGTCCTGTATCATAATAGTTCAATGTGTATAGTTAGCAATGGCATTGCTAATGCCATTAGTGCAGAGATGCAATGAAGTTGAAAGGCTAGAAGCAATAAGGTAATCCTTGTCAAAGTGAAAGAAATTAGAGAAGGGGAGTGGACTAGAAAGGGAGGGAAATTTTATCTTAGGTTTTTTCTAGACCACAGCCTTTTGATGTCAGGCAGTGGTGCCCTCCAATATTCTGTACTGTTCTATATATGTAACCCCATGACGATATGTATAGAACCTATATCAGTGCAGCACTGGGAGAGCTAATTAGTGCTGCCACTTGGCATAGCTAATTAGCAGGCTCTTGTTGCCATGTTAACATGGCTACATTACTTCTGATCAAGGGGAAACATACATATGTTTGAGGGTGCCTTTGTCTCATGCAGTAAATGTGCAGTGTAGACATGGCCTCAGTTACAGGGGACAACATTATGAGGAACAGGGATGAGACTTGCATCTTGCAGGAAGATTGCATTGATGTAGCTGACAGAAAGCTTGTGACAGGGAGAGAAATAGAACATGGGAGGAGGTTGGTCCGATGTCTGAAAGGGCTTGTCAAGAATGTTTCAGCTGAAAGACCATGAGTAGAAACTTGGCAACAGATAGAGGTGGAAGAGAAACAAGACTCAGGGGGCGTTTGTACACACCACATAGTTTGATCCTCCTTAATTTACCATGACTTAAACATTTTAACCCTGTTTATTTTGGTGTGTCACGTTTGTGTTTGCACACCACAGGCTTTCAAATGACTTAAGTCCCATGTGTAATTCCCCACAGATTTCAGTAAGGGGAGCCAAATACCAATCTACCCCCAGTAATGTCTTTCCTAATGAGTTACAGCAGGAGGCGCCTGTTCATGGGTAAACCGGCCTCCCTTCATAGTCCCTGCCTCCTATGCCCCGTTGGGAGTATCCTGGTAAGTGCCCCCCCCCCACACACACACACCACTCCATGCACCCCACCCCAAAATGCTGCCATTTGCACCCACCTAGGCTCAGGCCAGTCTCCCAGAAGGCATCTCCTTGGTGATCCCAATGACAAGCTGTGTGAATCATCCCCTCCTGCTCCTTTCCCTTCACCCCATGTTACAAAGTAATAAGAATTTATATATATGATTTTTCTTTTTTTATAACTGCTATATCAGAAAAATATGGGGTTGAGAGAAGTGGGTGGTGCCACCCCAGGTGGTTGGCAATTGTGGCTGATGGTGGTGGCAAGGTGGACCAGTGTGTGGGTGTTTCATGTTCGGTTGCTGAAGCAGATGTGTGCCATGAACACTTACTGAAAATTAACGTGGGTGTACTAATAGCATAGAACGGTGTGGGGGGGGGTGGAGGGATGGTGGCAAATCTGATAGCTGTTAGTTTTCTGGCATTTTAGGACTACATTTCCCAGCATTTCCAAGCTGCCAAGGCTTGGAATAGTTTCCATGGGGCCACATCAATAGGGCTGCTTTTCCTGTTCCCCTTCCCTGCCCATGTTCCACCGTGAATACCTGCCACCTTGTCTGTTTGTTTAGCATGGCATACAGCTTTTGGAGAGGTGTTTTGTGAAGTGTTGTTCAAGTGGTGAGTTGCTGGTGGGCTTGGGGTAGAATATGCCCCACCCTCTGCCCACACTCCTAAGCCAGACTCCTTCAGGCTGCTCATAACACTCACTCCCCATCCACCCTCCCCACCAACCCCCAACCACTGAGAGGTATAATTAACCCTTCCACAAGACATGATTCAGGCTGGCTAGGCACCTGTGTGTAATGAGCCTCCCTCCCCCCAAACCACTGCCATACTTGAAGCAAAACCTCCCTACCCCAGTTCACCTCCCCCACAAGCCCTGCTCATCCTCCACCCCCCCATCCATTACCTTCCCCCGCTCACCCCTGCAGACAGACACAGATGTTTATGTTTTAAATAGTAAAAGAATTTATTGTAATGAAAAGAACAACCACTGCTAGTTGTCAGCATCCATATCCATAATATGTGCTGCCAGGCAATCCCGCAGAAGGGCCGCCCGACCGGCTTCTCCTTGTGGATATGTCCTCGGTCCCTGCACTGCTGGGCAGCCATGCCAGGTCTCTGTCTGGCTGCTGCCTGTCACTTCTTCAGCCCATGACTCCCTGAAAACCTCTCTGCAGGTCTCACAGATCTTGTGGAGCATGCAGGCTGCCACTACAAAGACCATGATATTTTCTGGCTCCAGCTTGTGCTGGCTGTTAAGTGCCCTCCGTTGTCCTTACAGTCGGCCAAAGGCACATTGAATGGCCCTCTTGCATCTGCTCAGATGCAAGTTGAAAACCAGCTTCTGAGGGTCCGTAATGTTCCCTCCATAAGGCTTCATGAGCCAGGGCTTTAGGGAATAGGCAGCTATTATAAACGGGAGAATGGCAACACCATGGATCACTGTCTCATGGACTCTGGGTGCATAGTGTCCTTTCTCCACAAGGCCAGGGAGTGGAGATTTTCTGAACATGCATGTCATGTGTGCTGCCCACCCACCCAGTAAAAATGTTTGTGAACCAGCCCTGGTGGTCCACCACAGCTTGCAGGATCATGGAGGCAAATCATTTCCTGTTTGTGAAACACCTCCCCCTCCTTGAAGGGGACTACATTGGGATGTGAGTGCCGTCTAAAGCCCTCACGCAGTTAGGGAACCTGATGGCATTGAAATCATCTATGATTTCCTGAGGATTCCCAAAGGCAAATAAAGTTTGCTGTGATGTCCTGCAGCAGCTGGCATACCTCATGAGTCACAATACCCTGGCTGTGCAGGGAGTCATGCTGAACTGGTTCACAATGTAGCAGAGGCTGGATGGGGTGGACAGTTTCATGATAGCTATGGCCACCCTCTTGTCCGGTGGGATGGCCCAATGCATGTTAGTGTCCTGCCTCTCAATTTGTGGTGCCAGCATCAAGACAATATGATAAAGTGTATCCCTGGTCATTCGTGTGGAAGCATGCCATCTCTGTCTTGCCCCAAACTCTGCTATCAGGTGGAAGACCAATCTAACAATTTGGTTACCAGGGTCACTGCAGAGGGCAGACACCCCTGGCCCCATCAGCTTCAGGTAACCCTGAGTTGTAACCTGAGCTGGATACATTACTGAGGGAGGGGGAAACCTGTTCCTTCTGCCTATGCGACTGGCCTCACACACCTGGGTGGAGGCTTAAACTCCCTATTGTTCTAAGCAATGTCTGAGATGGGGCTAGAGACCCTGCCAGTCTACCCAGCAACCAGTGATGCATTTCAAATTTGCTGGCTGGCAGCCAACAGTTGCTGGCCTTTACTGGATTGGGTAAATGAGGTCCAAAGATCTATATAAATTAAAGACTGCCCAGGAGGCAGGGCAACAGCCATTATGAAAACTCTCAGAGAAGCTGGACCATCTGAAACTCTCTCTCTTAAAACTCATGTTCAATGAACTGCTTGCCTCCAGAGGGAATCTCCACCTGCCTCTGGATGATACTTGTGGGTAAGCTACTTGAGATCTAACTAGATATATAGCTTGCAGTAACTCAGATGCGTGATCAAAGGCTACCATGCCACTGTTTGCTCTAAGATATTTCTCTGATATTGCTTTACCCTGTACCCTATTCCAAACCTACTCCTTGGAACCAATAAAGTCTTCCTCTGTACCTAGCTTGGGAGACTTATTGGGAGAAGGTCCAGATTATTGGTTTGGCTAACCAAGGGAGACCACTATTTGTGCTTCAGACTGAGAGAAGCACCCCAAGTTTTTAGTTTCATAGTTTCATAGTAGCTAGGGTCAGGAGGGACCTGAACAGATCATCTAGCCTGACCCCCTGCCACAGGCAGGAATAAATGGTGTGTTCACAAGACCCCACAGGAGATCGTCCAACCTCCTCTTAAATTTGCCCAAGGTAAGGACGAGGACCACTTCCCTGGGAAGTTGGTTCCAGATTTTGGCCACCCTAACTGTAAAATATTGCCTTCTGATCTCTAACCAAAACCTATTCTCCATCAGCTTATTACCATTGCTCCTTGTCACCCCAGGTGGTGCTGGGGAGAAAAGGGCTTTTCCTATTTGCTGTTGATCTCACCTGATGAGTTTGTAGGCAGCCACCAGGTCCCTCCTCAGCCTCCTCTTGCTGAGGCTGAACAGGTTCAGGTCCCTCAGTCTCTCCTCATAGGGCCTGTCATGCTGCCCTCTCACCAAGCGGGTGGCCCTCCTCTGAACCCTCTCCAGGCTGGCCACATCCCTTTTGAAGTGTGGCACCCAGTACCGGACACAGTACTCCAACTGCGGCCTGACCAAAGTCACATGGGGCGGGGGGGGGGAGTCCACTTCTCTGGACCGGCTTGAGATGCATCTTTGGATGCATGACAAGGTATGGGTGGCCTTGCTGGCTGCAGTCTGGCATTGGCGGCTCATGTTCATCTTGGAGTCAATAATGACTCCAAGATCCCTTCCGCCTCTTGCAGTGGGTCAAGTACCCATCAAGGACTACTAGGCCTGTGTTTCCCAGGGGGCACAGGGCCAAGATCAATCCAGACCCTGGGTGGTGGTGGCGTTACCCCCAGGCTTGTGGATGTGCTCCAGAAAGGGGTTCGGCTGGACATGAGGTGCCCCCAAGGAGGCACTCAGAGCCTGGAAGGTGGTCAGGTGCAGTGAGGTGGGTAGCTCAATGCAGGATCACCCCCTACTGGCCCGTGACAATTCAGAACATCTCCAGCCACTGCTGATCATTCCAGGTACACAGCACAATTCACTCCCACCAGTCTGAGCTGCTCTTGCAGGCCCAAACCATGCAGTTGCTGCTCCTGAGCTTTCTCCACAGAGCCCAGTCAGCTTCCATTTCTTTGCATGCCTCTTGGTTGTCCCACTCCTTAAAATATATCCATTTTCTTTTTCATGAGGTGCCTGTATGTGCAGCCCTGTTCTCATCGAAAGCTTGGAGAAACACTAAGAATGCATATGCTATCATCATTATCCGGTCCTGTATGTCTTATATTAATTTCAACGCCAGCAGTGCTATCACCTCCTCCTCCTGCTCACCCATATCCTCCAGATTCTTCATGTCAGAGTATTCACTGCGTTGTTCTCCATTCTCCACTTCCTATTCCTCACGTATTTTGTCCTGAAATTCCATTTGGTCCTTGTCCATCATCAGCCATTTCTCAGATCTCAGCCATTTCTAATATCGCCACCACCTACAGCACCAAGCAGGGGGCAGGGGGGCTTATGGTCTGAAGCTCTGTCTAGCTCAGGGACAGGCAATTATTTTTGGGTGGAGGGCCACTTAACAAGACTTGGTGAGCTGTTGAGGGCCACATGGTTAGCCCTGTCCCTTGATGGTTGCCCCACCCCCTAGTTGCCATCTTGGGACCAAAAGTCCCACCCTTAACTCCTGACCTTTGCTACCGGAAGTCCCTTCCCTTGGCCCCTGGAAATACTCCTTTTGGCAGAGGGGGTTATCACCTTAGAACCAGAAAAAAACAAATCATACACTAAAAGTCAAACACCTACTATAACGTATATTAATTTTATTACAAAAAAAATTTTGTCGTGATTTGTGTTTGCCTACTGTATATACAGGAGATTGCATAATAACTCAAAACTGAACTTTTAGTCTTTTCTATTGTGTATGGGTGTGTGTGGGGGGACTGTCGGGGGACTTTGTGAGGGGGTGTGGCTGTGGGGGGCATAGGGTATGTGTCGAGGTGTTATGGGTCATTTGTGGGATGTGGGCGTGTAGCTCTGGAACACACTCCTCTTCTGCAGACAGCTCAGGCAACTGTGTGTGTGTGTGCGTGTGGTGTGGTGTGGTGTGAGGGAGAGTGTCAGGGGTGTGAGGACCCCCCCCCACACACACTCCCCCCATGGCACAGCAGCAGGTGGGGGTGCTGGTGCCTGGCTCTGGCCAGCACTGCACATTGCAGTGAGAAGCGCACCCCATGCCCGACCATCTGTATCACCAACACTCTCTGCACTCTCCAGGGCATGGGAGGAGGGAAGCCTCAGGCACTGGAGATGGCTGCCTTCCCAACCCCAGCCAGCTCCCATGCCTGGGGCTTCCCTGCCATGTCGCGCATGTGCAGGGAGTGCCGGCGATACAGACAACCCAGCAGGTGCTGCAGTCCTCACCGTGCCTCCCCCCCCCCCACCCCCTGCTGCTGCCCCCGTTGCCTGCCAGGGCTGCATGCCATGGTGGGGAGGGGTCCTCACACACCCCCACCCTCCCTCACACCCACACCCTGCCCAGTCCAGATCCACCCCTACCAACCCAATTCCTTCCCGCTGCCCAGAGGGAGCGGGACACCAGGGAAGCCTACAGCAGCAGCCCCTCCTGGAGCTAGTGGGGCCGGGCCCTTCTGCCCATAAGGAAACAAGACATAATAGTGTATGTTGGAGGTGTATGTAGGTGCCTTGCTCCCACTTTTGTGGGAGGAGCCAGCTAGGAGCCAGCCTGATTGCTGCTGTTGTATTCACTCTGCATATCCATGTACAAAGATAGGAACCAGCTGCAACAAACCATATCTGAAACATCCTCTGGACACCCAAATTCAACACTGACTTAGAGGAAAGAGTGCTGCCTACTACCTGGCATTACTTCCTGTCCTGCCCTGGTTTTCTCCCAAACAATGGTGCAATAAGAAATGAAACTTTTGAAGCCCTGCTGCTGAGCAGTTTAAGGCCTGCCCATCGCTGCTCATGGACAGGGTAGGCTCCCGTGGGAGAGAGAGCTGATACCAAAGAGCATTGCCAAGTGATCCCTGAGTCTTGTGCCAATATATGTAAGATGTTATTATAGTTCAGGGAGGCATGTATGTGTGATGAATTCAGAATCACTTTGCCTGGGAGGGAAAATGTTCTTAAAGGAAAACAAACTTCTAAAATGTTTCCCTGCAAACAGCTCCAATCTTTCCTCTTTAAATGTTCTTCTGACGCTTTTGTGAAGCATCACTCACTTTTAGTGTTTAATGATGCTCTAAATTTGGTGCATAGGATGATAGAGATGCAGTCAGCTCAGGCTCAGGGAGATGTCCATCCTCTGTGCAGCCCCTGCCCTTTACTGTCTATATGTGACTGCAAAAAAATAATGTGGCTTATGGTGAATGACCTACTGTGGGGAGGAGTTTTGAATTATAACCTGCCTAGACCATTCAGATGTTTCCATGTGCAGGATAGTAAGGAAGTTCCAGCTGAGTGCAGGAACTCGTATCGACTCTCATGGGTTTTGGACAAAGCCTGGGCTGGAATGTAGGATAAGAGTTCCTTCTTGTCCATTCCACAGCAGTGAGTTAGAGCTTTTGTTCTCCTTGTCATTTTGATGCTCTCATGCTTTATTAATACTATTGTGCAGTCCAAAAGACTAATACAGTACCTGCTGCTGCGTGCTATGACACCACTCTTGCAATCAGCTCTGCCTGCAGGATTAAGGGCATAAAGGTAGACAGCAAGAAGATGGGATGCACTGTAGAAACCAGAAGAGAGGATGACTTAAAGATGTGATACATTTTGTTTGATAATTTTTTTTTTCTAGTCCTGTTCTGAGCAATCACCTTACCTCTTGTAGATCTCATGGAGAAGAAGTTGTCAAAGTCATGCATGACCCTTGACTGCTCACACAGTGACAGTGACAGTATCTCCATGGCCTCCCTTTCAAGTGATGTGCCAGCACTAACTCTTGGCTCAGAGTGAAATCCTGTGGTCCTACCCCATTTTATAGTAGACCCCAGTCAACCGTACTCCAGTTTGCCAACTATGTTTCCTTGTGGGGATTAACTTGATCTGGTTCCTGTTACAGATTTCCATTCAGGAGTTGTGAGGAGGAGGTGAGCACAGTGATACCAAGCAGTTCCTTCAAAGCAAAGTATAATCTGTTTATCAGGGGTACATTGGATGGTGTAGGAAATAAATCTGAGAGAAGAGTCTTTCCAGAAAGATAAGCGTTAGTGACAGAATGAGACCAGCAGTTTGGATGAAGAGGGGGTGGTAATACTTCCAGATGTGCATCTCTCTAGACTGCCAAAGAAACACAGTATAAGAAGCCAAAAGCCATGAAAATAATATTCCTGAACTAATGTGAACTCATAAAAAGACTGCCCTGCTTTCTTCTTTTTTTAAAACTGTGGTTTAGAGAATGCATCTCTTTAAAAAAACTAAATGCAAATTAGCCTGGATAGAAACATTTTCCTTTGGACAGAAAATTGGCCACAGGGCTCGAATTGAAAGATAATATTCACCAGAAATGGTTCAACATGAAGAGAGGGGGTGTGTATTATTTTGCCATGGGGCTTAGTGTTTGTTCCCAATGTATTAACAGTAAAAGGTGCCAGACAAGTATATTAACCGACTAATTGCACCATTATTTGTCAATTCATTTATTATACAAACATTTTGAGCAATATTGGCCCAACTCTCTAGTTCAAATGCTAATTGTTAAATAAATTAGTCACTGAATAGCTGTAACATTTGCTAAATGGAGTATACAGTGAATTCTGTTTAGTATTGTTAGGCTCTGGAAGATAGGGAAAAATGGCACAGATGAAATTTGTACTTGGTACTAAATGGGAAAAAATAGTAATGAAAATTTAACAGGAACACCTAGAGATCTAAAGAGATTATATAGAAAACTAACAAAATCAAATCCTTCTTAGATAATGCAAATTCTTTCATCAAGAAAATATTGATCTATGACACACATATTTAATAGGACATAATAGGATGGAGGAAAAAATAGCAGTCAGAGAAACCAGTGCCTGTTGGTAGGGCACTGGACTAGCTTGAATTTACAGTATGACATAGCAGTTAGAAAGGCCAACTCTATCTCACTGTGGAGCAACAAAGCAATATTTCCTCTCTGTATGACTCTCATGTTGGAATGCTGCCCTAAAAGCTGAGGACTACATTGCCAGAAAGATTCCACAAAACTGTGATTAGCAGAGCTTTTGGAATATTTTGATTCTTGAAGAGTGATTTAGTGCAATTAAAATTAGCGTGCTTCCAAACTGGCAAAAGTTGATTATACAAATGTTTTAATAAAGCAAACAGTAAGTTTCAATGGGAATCATGGACTTTAAGCAAAGGAATATCATGGTATAGTGAAATGTAATTAATGGAAACTTTGGTCCTCATTTAATGAAATGCTTTCTCACAGCAAGACACATGAGGCTGTGTGCTTAAGTAGTAGTGTAGTCAAGGTATAGACTTGACTAACTAATTAAAATGATAAAAGCAGTTAAAGACCTAAATAATGCTGCTGTTTCTGCTGTTGCTGCTGCTTTGCTTCTGGATTTTATATTCTGTTTCCATCTGTGCCTTGAAAATAACTATATGACTACAGGAGGGAAATAAAAGAGCAGCATGTGTAAGTGCTTTCTGTTCTCAAAGACTAAGGTTGTTCAGTCCCTCTGATGGTCAGTGGGTTTGTCTACATGAGATGTTTTACTGCACAGTAATCTACTGCACAGTAAAGTGTCACCATCTACACATGCACAGCATTTACTGTGCAGTATATTAGTCTACTGCAGAGCTGCCTACTACCTGGAAATACAGGTTGTAGATTAACCCCACAATAACTATTGCAGAGTAGCTCATGTGTAGACTTCTGACCAGGAGCAAATAGCAGGGGGCAGAAAAAACTGTACCTTCTCCGAGGCAGCTGCTTCCCAGCTCCTGCCTTCACCTGCCAATCAGGGAAGGGAAAATGTGCCTCCTCACAGCTGCTGCTTCCCAGCCCTGGTGCAGCCAATCAGGGCAGGGGCCTGGGGCAGGGAGCTGAGTAGCAGCAGCTGCAAGGGGCAGGAACTTATTCCCAACCCTGTACCCTGATCTTTGGGTCAGGGTATAGGGCTAGGAAGAAGTAGCTATGGGGCGAGGGGGGAGGGAACACTTTCCTAGAGCCATGCCCCAATCCACAGATCAGGCATAGGGCTGGGAGGCAGCTTCCCCAGAGGTGAGACAGCTTTACCCACTCACAGAAACCAGGCCTGAATGGTGTCTCCTGCCAGCTTTCCCTGGCTGCTATCAGGGTGCATTCTGGGGTGCATTCTGGCTGCAGTTCCAATCAGGAGGAAATTTGCAAGCTGCAGAAGCTCAAATAGAAGCAATGCAAATTTCAGTTGGGGCTTTTTGCTTCAGTGCATGTGATCGGACATGCACTTTGGCGTAGGGCAAATTGTGCCACTTGAGGCAAAATAACCCTACCTGGCTCCTCCTGGATCTGCAGCCAGGGGAAACTAGAGTCCAGGGCTCACACCTGTGCTAACCCCAGCAGTATAAAAAGCTGCCCTATCCTGGCCCCATCAGTACAAAAAGCTGCCCTGTCAAGTAGCTCAGGGCTACTCAATCTCAGGAGTTTCTGGGGCCCAGCCAATTGGTACCTGGGGATACTACCCCTTGTGCCAGCTGAAGCAGCCCAGAGAGTTCCCTGCACACTTCACTCACTGTAGCAGTCTGGCAGTGGGGGCTGCTGCCTGGCTGTGACCTGCTGTGCACCTGCCAGACCCAGATGGGGACTGCACGGCCAGCAGTCCATGGGCTGTGGCTGCAGAGCTGGCCTTTGTGCGGCATTGCTGCCATGTGTGCCTCTGTGTGGCTGTCAGGGCAGCTACCACCTGGAAGATGTTCCAGGTGTGGTGGCCTGCTTTGAACTGTCAAAGCGTGTCCTCCTGGCTCCAATTGGCCAGGAGGTCAACCACAGCCAGCTGGGTCCAAGGTGCCAGCTCTGAGCAGTCAGAGTCCTGCCACTGGCCTCCCTAGCAGGAATTTTGGTGTTCCCTATTGGAAAACTGAAAAATCCCTGATAAAAAAAACCCCAAGTCACTCTGTAAAATACCCCAAAATCCATGTTCCTCCATAATTAAAACAAAAGGCCACTACAGAGAGAGAGAGAGAGGCGGCAAACATTTGCGCAATGTTTTATTGATATATCTGCAGTGTTAAAGCAGTTGAGAAGATTACCAGTGTCTCTATTATAATAATAATAATAATAATGTGAATTCTAAATACATGTTTCATGAATACATTAATATATGTTTTGCTGCCCCCCACAGGAGCTGCAGCCCTCCCACAGGGGCCAAATGTCCCCCACAATGGCTACCACTCCCCACTTGTTCCTCCAGCCCCCTGAATTGCTGCCCCACCTGGCCCTATCCCCCACCAGCTCCTGCATCCCCTCCAATGGCTGTCCCACCCAGCCCCACCCCCCCACACTCCCCCAGACCCCACAATGGCTTCCCACCTGGCAACCCTTACTGTGAAGAAGTTCTTTCTAATGTCCAACCTAAATCTGCTTTCCACCAATTTGTGGCCTTTGGCCATGTGTAGATGAAACAAGAGGTGTGTGTGCATGACACTTTAAAATGGGCTAAATGCTTTTGCACCACTTTAATGGTGTCAGTGTCTGCATGCCTTGGCAGCATATTGCCCATTAATTCCTGCCGCTGTAGGAAATTCGGTGGCATAACGCACCTTAAATGACTTGGGGTGCAGCAAACTAAAACGCCTTCATAGATGAAGTGCCCTGCTTAGACAAAACCTTGATAGACCTCATGCACTGTTGCAGCTGTAGAAACTAGATGCTGAACCAGCTCATTACACAATAGTAATTTGGGGGAAAAGGAGGCTTCCTTCTTCCTGGATTTTTGAGTAGTTACAAATAAAAAATGTCCAGAGCACTGTCTAACAAACCCCAAAATCTTCACGTGGATCCTGCTTCCCACACCAAGTTCAAAAGTTAGGTCCTTTCCTCCTCAGAAAGCCAAAGGTTCCCACCACACAGCTATGAGCAAATTGTGTTGAAGAACAAGACTGAACCATATTCTGCTTCACTGAGGTGAAAGAGCAGTGTTTAATGGACCTGAAAGCTGGCAGCTGTGCAGCACAAGAATCAGGCATGAGCCCAAATAACAGAAGCTAGAAACTCTATTCTCCCCTTCTGTCCTGCCAAAAATCCTCTTACAATAATGCTTGCATCCCACTTCGTTCAACTGTAAATATAATGCATTTTTGCTCCTGTTCCCTTTCTTCCACAATAAGTCATATGCAATCCTATAAGGATTTTGCAAAGTAGAGTGCACAGCCCATCTGGGTTCACTATATAGACCAGCAGCACCTATTGTGGGGCATTTGTCATTAAAGTTGCCTCAGTGACTAATTAGAAAGTGTCTAAAATGATCAACTTATTTACTTTAATGACAAATGGATAACAAGTAATAAATGAAAACTACAAAGAAAATATCAAAAATCACAATGTATATGTTATATTTTTCCTCTGTGGAGGATTCACCATAAGCTTGTGACTCTCATTATTTGAAAGCTTCTAGTATTCTAAGTCCATGAAAAATGCACTGGAAAAGCAGCTGCTCCTGGACATCTCCACTCTGGTTTCAGGTATTAGTGCTCTGTAAACAACAAAGAGTAAACAGGTAAGCTTCCTCCCGTGGTCATTCCCTGGTAGAAAGCTGCTTGTCTTCACAGAAGCTTCCTAGAACTCAGTAATCCATGGACTTCTGTATACTTATAGATAGGGATCTACCTAAGTCATGGCAAGCAGAAGGGATTTTCACAAGCTGCTTGTGACCTGCAGAGTTAATTTGGGGGCTTTTTCGCAATGAACCTGCCCCTTGCTGCTGATTGGCCAAGGGACCCCAGTGGCCCCACCCCTCCCCACTGATTAGCAGAGAGGGGAAGGGTCCCTACTTATAAAAACTAGGGTCTATTTACTCTACCGGGTGTGTATGGTACACCCAACATGACTGCTAGCTAGTACCCTTTCCCCACAGACCTTGTTCAAGAAGGTCTCACTGACCTTCCCAAGATGGATGCAGTATCCACCCATTACTCCACCTGGCATGCTTAGATTGCATCTTGAAAAGTTCCCTATGACAATACAAGGGAGGGTTACAATCTCACCAAGACAGTTGATACAGCCAGATTTTTTAAAACTATATATATTTTAGTGAGGAGAGAAAGTTAGCCATATTAGTCTGAAGTCAGACAGGAGACAGGGCGGGATGTCACCTTAGAAAATAACTGGTTCAAAGAGACATAAACTTTTGTAGGTGACAACCTACTTCATCAGATACTACAAACAGGTACAATTTGATGTATGCTTTGGCAGATTTCTGCAATAATTTTCTTTCTGTTAGAAGTGTGATATTGTTATTATATAGTATCCCAAATTGTGCCAAGCATCTCTCAACATTTTCAAAGAATAAAAATAAGACAGTCTCTGGAAATGTTTTATCTCACCTCCTCATCAGTACCTACATTCATGTCATGTTGATTAAACTGACACCTTTTATTATTATTTACTGCTTTTTTATGAAGTTTCTAAAGGGATTAACACAAATTACAGACACAGGGAAATGATGCCCCTGTCTCAGTTATATACTAAGTGTAAATATATGGCAATGCTGCTAGAGTCCACTTCTGTCAATAAATGGCAAGTGTGAATTGAAGTAGTCTTGCAGTCTTTCCAGCTCTAAGATTCAATCCCAAAGCTAAAGTTATATCCCTTGTTGCCTGGTGGGGTCAGGCCAATGCTCAGGATCTCAATATCATGCTGTTAGCCAGGAGGACATGGTGTGCAATTGCACATGCACACTCAAAAAATCAAATAGGTGCATACACACACGCACTACCAACTCAGGCACACACACACATCCAAAATTACCAGTCTAGACACACACACACCTATCACCAATTCAAGCACCTTTACACTATACACACCAAAAGTTAGACAAAAATCAATTGTCAATACTTGCACATCCAATACACAGATCACTAATTCGTATATCTCACACACAATGACATATGTGTATATTCAATAGCTCACTCACAAACCACCCACCTACACATACACACAGGTTAGTTCCTAATTTGGGTGGTGTGGGGTGTATGTGTGTGCTTAGGGTACTTGGGATACCTAGTGTGCTTGGTGACTATGGTAGGGGGAATCAAGGGTCAAAGATCTCCAGAAGGAGGGGAAGGAGGGAGATGGATGGGGGTTAAAATGAGACAGTGAAAGTGCCAGGAGTGAAAGTTGCTGATTGAAAACAGCAGACTGGAGGGGAGCTAGGAAGAAGTAGTGGGGGTCGCCGGCAGGGCTTCTGGGTTGATAGGCAGCATGACATGGAGCAGGTCTGGTCCAGGTGACGATGGCATCCCCAGTGGGTCTGTCTTCACTGCCCCCTTTTATAGAGGCAAACCTTCTGTGACCCCAGTGGCAGGGGGCCTGCCCAGGCAAGGGCCAGCCCCTGGTGCACTGAGCATGAGCATTCCAGGTCAGAACATGCAGTTTCAGGTGTCTGTAATGGTGGCTTGGGTGGGTTCTGCAGCAGTCTTTGTCTTTCAAATCTTGAGCCAGGGAGGGTCAATACAGGGTGATGGTTGTGTCATGGAGTTGATGGTTCAGTCATTCAGAGGGAGCTATTTTTAGACCTACTGCCATTGTCTCTCAAGCACCCTCATTCATCCCCATTCATTCAGGAACCAAGTTACATAGGAGGAGTAGGTATGAGTCACACAGTTACAACAGAGTTGCAGTAGGGTATGCCCAGGCAGGGGACACAAGATGGAGACTTGAAAAACAAAATGGAAACTTGACATGACTTATGCTAACTTACATATGTAGGCCTAAATCATATAGTATCAGTAAAACAGTAATATAGAACAGTAAAAATCAATATAAACATAATACTTATACAATATAAAACAGTGGATATCCATAACAGGGCACTTATTTTAAAAGAAGGAGAAAAAAAAAACAAAAACAACTTGCTACCAAAATAAAATGCTGAAGCTTATCCGATGTCTTAGCTCACTTATACTTATCTATAGGGAATAGAGGGAGAGAAAAAGTCAGAAATGGTTGGGGAAGGGGAGGGAATGTATTTTTGAATAAATAAAAAAAAGAAAAACTGGGGGGTTTGCTATACCCTGATTGGGTGTTCTACAGAAATTAATCCTGCAAACCCTGAACCTAAGAGCATGAGTTGCTACTTTTTCAGCTAAAGAACCAGGTTTGTTAGTTTGTAAATATTTAACTTATTCATGTAGCTCTCGCTTTGGTCTACTGAAGATCAAGGTACATTACTTTAGTAGGGTTAACACAGATTAGATGCATCTCTGCCAGTTTCTGGTCTTTTCAGAGCATCCATTTCAGGTTTCATCACAGAATAGAAATTAAGGGTAGAAGAGATCAATAGATGATCCAGCTTTCCTTCATATATTTTACAGGCCATTGCATTTCACCCAAATATTCTGTTTCAAGCCTAAGAACTATAGTTATGCCAAATATTTCAGTCTTCAAAAACAAAATACTGTATTTACTCAAATATAAGTCAAGGTTTTTTTCCCCAAACAGAATAGGGGAAAAAGCCCCTCATCTTACATTCACATATAGAGAAACCTCATTAAATACATTGTCTATCATTAACCTGCTGCCAAAAACATCATTTTCTCAGTAATGGAAACCAAATATGAAGTTGAATAAATGCAGCCAACACTGAGCATGACTATAAAACACATGGCCAATATTGGACAAATATACCAATGGGAACCTAACACAGGGATAGATTAGCACAGCTCCATCTGAATAAGATGTATGGTGGTGTCCATTATGCTCAGTCCTGCTCAGCACTGACTGTTTTGGCCCATGGCTCCAGAGCAAGATGCACAGGTGGATGCCTGTTGCACCCCTGTGAGCCCCGGGACCTCCAGGACCACCAATGACCCCCAGCTTAGCTGGAGGTAAGCAGGGGCCTGTGGTGGGAGGGACATAGCCCAACTGTGGGAAAGCAACTGGGAGGAGCCAAGGAGGGTCACACACCCACCCCCAGCTCCTACTTGGCCCAGTCCCCCAGGGAGCCACATGACTGGTGCCACCCAGTGCATAAGGCAGGGAAAGCGGGGGGCATTCACCTGTCCCCTTCTTTGTTGGGGGAGGCAAGGCGCTGCTAGGCCTGGTACTGGCCAAACGGGATGATCTAATCAGTGACCTAAGAATTGAAGGGAAGCTGGGTGACAGTGACCACAAGTTGATCACTTTCACTATCCATCACAAAGCTGGCAAATAAGCCAGCAATGCAGTAGTCCTTGACTTTTGAAAAGCTGACTTTCATAAGCTCAGGAGGCTTGTTCTCGAGGCCCTGAGAGACCATTTCACAAGGAAGGGAGTTCATGATGAGTGGTTACTCCTTAAGGAAGTGATCCTAGAAGCACAAAGGAAGTCCATCCCCACCCACAGGAAAGGTAGTAAAAACAACCCCATTGGCTCAACGGGGAACTCATGGACCTCCTACGTCTAAAAAGAGAGGCGTATAATGGATGGAGGACAGGAAACACCACTAAGGAGGAGTATACTGCACTGGCCCACACCCACAGGCAGCAAACTAGAAAAGCCAAGACTGCAACTGGCTACGTGAATCAAGGACAATAAAAAGTCCTTCTTCGGATATGTAGGGAATCGAAAGAAAAACAAGGGCAACATTGGAACCCTGCAAAACCAGCTGGGCCAGCTGACTACTGACACCCAGGAAAAAGCCAATCTACTTAATGATCAATTTGTGGCAGTTTTTCACCAACCCAAAGGGACCACCCTGCCTAACATGATGTGGGATGACTCAGGTAGATGCCCACCACTGAATATATGCCCACCATTGGCATGGATCTTGTGAGGGAGAATGTTGAGAGGCTGAGCCCCCATAAATCAGCTGGTCCAGATAAGTTGCACCCAAGAGTGCTAAAGGAACTGACAGACATCATAGCTCACCCACTGGTGAGGATATTTGGGAACTTGCAGCACTCAGGTGAAGTACCTGAAGATTGGAAGAGGGCCAATGTAGTGCCTATCTTCAAGAAGGGAAGAAAGAAAACCTGGGAAACTACAGGCTAATCAGTTTGACCTCAATCCCTGGGAAGATTTTGGAAAAAATTATCAAAGAAACCATTCTTGACAGACTAACAGAAGGCAACATTCTGAGGGATAGCCAACACAGGTTTGTTACGGGTAGCTTTGGCACCAGGGGTGGTCACCCTGCTCACCCCCCCCCCCCCTTTGCTATGACACTGGCAGGGAGCCTAGGACCAGGATATACAAGTGCTGAAAAGGAGGGAGTCAATTGATTGATACCCCCTGCCTGGCAACTGCAAACACCAGGCCCTCAAGTTTTGTGTTTTTAGACATTGTGGCTTTTCAACATCCCCGACACACAGGGAACCTTGGTTCGGGAAAGGCTTCCTGATTTCAGGGTCCCTGTACATCAGGACCTTTAAAAACTATGTGTACAGCCCAGTTGCATGCAGGGATTTTAGCCATCCCTAGCACATAGGGACCCCAAAATCAGGGAGCTTCTGAGTTCTTTAAAGTGCCTTGCCTTTAAAGTGCAAGGCATTTTAAAGTGCCTCACCCAGTGCCCCCTATGGGGCTGTGTGGCAAAGCAGGAAGGCTGTCAGGCACAGGGGTTGCCAAACTCTAGGCTTGGGCAGCACCTCTGTTCCCAGCCCACCTGCTGGGGAACCTTGTTACTTGCTCTTCTGACAGCCTGTTTTTGGTATCAGGGCTGAGGATGTCCCAGTCCTGATGCCAATCCCCATCCCAGTGCCAATGTTGACAATCAACTAATTGTCCGCATTGGCATGTGCCCATGTCCTACACATGCAATTTACAGCATTCTACAAAGGAGCTGCAAAGATGTTCCACATATTCTGGAAAATATCTTTGTGACTGGTTTGCCACTGTGGTTGTGACTGCCGCTATAGCCGTAAATGAGTTGCACTTGCAGCACTGTTACTATATATACTATTTATCACTATTAATCACACCTTCAATGTAATGTGTACCAGTGTCATTCATGACCAGCTTTTCTTGGGATAGTTTTGTCAGGGTGTGCGAGGAGGTGCAATTTGTGACCTATTTAACTATGCTGGCAAAAGCCCAAAGTCCAGGGACAGTTGTACTAGCAAGACTGTGTTTTACCAGTTCTTTAGGTCACTCAGGAAAGAGGATCAGAATAAACCAGGAAAAACACAGCTTGGCTACTGCAAGCTGCCTCCTACATTTTGAGCCCCTTGCCAGTTTCTTTGAACGGGCATAGCTTTACCAGTGAAGTATAGATATAACCCATGTCTTACCTCTCAACGAAAATATTGAAAGTGTCTGATCCCCTTTGCTAAGTTAATGCACAGTTGTGTAATGAAGGTTATGGGGTGACTGGAGCACCGACTCTGGGAGTTTGGGGTGCGTTGGGTTGGGGGGAGACACAAAAATAGCAGCAGCTGGGCTGCAGCGTGACCTCCGCATGCTGCCCCATGTGCAACTGTTACCCAGCATGATCAAGCATCCATTTATGCCTCTGCTCATGCACATAGCATAGAAATCACTTCTGGTGCACATCTCAATACTAGTTCTGACATAGTTGAATGTGCTTGTTATAGTGGATTACAGAGCTAACCAGAGCCTTACCCTGCCACCACCAAATCCTCAAAGAAAATTATTTTCAGGATCCTACCAGTCATACCTACATAACAAAGTTTGGCATCAGCTTTCCCCACTCCCTTTGCTGCTTTGCAAGTGAAAATGCCTGTGCTGCTGACTCCCACCATGCTATGTGCCTTTTCTTCATAGAAATGTGGACAGGAAAGGGGGGGAAAATGAAGTTATTGGCATTTGCAAGGTGGAAAAAAATTGTAAACAGAAAGGGTTCAATGATACTGGAAAACATTCATCCACACCTTTGACTCCCCAACCTCAAGGGCAAGGCATCTCTTTATAACTGTCAGTTGTTGGGGGAAGGCTAACACTAACACCTCTGAATCTATAGTGAGATGCCTTCTCCACTCTGCAACCACACCCCTACCATGGCAATGTTGTGGATTATTATTATAATAATTAGTACTCTTGCATTAAAATTGAATAATTCAAGTAATTATTGCTTTAAAGGAGAGTTACTTGGTAAACTTTTTTTGAAAGAATTTGAAATTATAACTCACTTTTTTGACATTCTGAATGCATAGGAAAAGGGAAAACTGAGTGACATAGGAGCTGAATGCATTTGGTGCATTGGGATATGCCGATCTGGAAAAAAAAGCACATATTGGCCTGAAGGTCCTTATTAAATAAGAATTTCTAATATGCACAGTTCTGCTGTCATTTTATCCTCATGGTTTATATGCCTTATTAACCTGTTTCTAGAAAGGAGCTCTTGCTTTTTAATGCTATTGTCCTGGTGCTTATTTTTTCAGAGCTCTAAAATTAGAATTGATCCAGGTGATCCTGTCATTTCTAAACTAAAGGCAATATTAGTTTGTTAAGCTGCAGTTTATGGAGGCCGGCTTTAGCTTCTGCCATGAACACTTATTTAAGTTAGATATAGACTAGACTTTGTCACTGAGAAATATTAAATTGTGTGTGTATTTAATAGACTGATGGAGCCTCCACATTTACATTTCTGGAGTTTAATTTAATCAGGATTCAGATATTATTTATACAGATGACTGGGGTGTAGTGAGTAATTTCCTCTTTGGATTTTTGTTTTCTTCCTTTCTTGGATTGTGATCTAATCTGTTTCATGTCTTCATTGAGCATATAATTAGTTTGCTATGGCAGGTTATACAAACTTTTTCTATTTATTATCGGTTGTTTTTTTCACACGCTTAATGTTTAGCAGTCTTTCATTATTAGAAGCATTTGTTCTTAGGAAGTATGTGTATGTGTGTGAGGAAGCATGTAAAAATAAGACGACCTAGAGGTAAGAGTAGGATCTACTGGGTGCATCTACATGAGATGCTTACTGAGCAGTAGACTAATTAGCTGCACAGTAAATGTCTTACCATCCACATGGGCACACTATTAGGCTGGAGTAAGCTATTTTATGCCACAGCAGCACGCCTGTAGATGCTAAAAGGGCTGGCTGGGGTATAAGGGTGCTTCAGTGGAGGGGCTGCCTTCCTGCTAGCCTCAAACTGAAGCACCCTCATGCATCGGAGCATTTACAAGCCACCTGCTACCTAGAGGTATGTAGAAAAAACATTTAAAGCTGTGTCTATGTCCGAATCATTCCAAATCTCTCTGAATCGATTCGGAGAGATTAAAGGGGCCTGTGATTCAGATTCGGAGATTCGGCCACTGAATCACCACTGAATCAAATCAGGGACTGAAGCTTCACACAGTCCTAATGCAGAACATTATAGAAACTTCCAGAAACATAAAAAAATGAAATCAGACTAGATGTTTGATACATATAGGGTGCAGACAAAAGTGGCTTTTTTCACCCGATCTAGTCCCTGAAAGCTTTCTACAGTCATGACATAACACACATGCACAACTGCAGAGTGCTTTTAAAATAGCTGTTCGGGTGAAAAATTAACCCTTGTCAAATCAGGTATTAGGTTAAGGTATTCTGCTTTACAGTGCGTTAGAGAACTTGTGTTCCCTGGAGGGTTAATTTTTCATACATAGGCAGGGCTGTTAACCAGAAGAGAGAGGGAAGCAAGTAGCACAAAGTTGCCAGCTTGCTCAGCCTAAGCTGGAGTGGGGTGGGATGGTACAGAGCCCCCTTGTTTCATGGCCCCCCTCCAGCTACCCCAGATGGGTATCGAGGGGAGCCAGACCAGACTTGCAAGGTGAGGGAGTTCTGTTCCACCGTGCCTCCCTCCCCCCAGCTCTAGCCAGGCCTCTTGAGAGCAGCTGCATCAGCTGCCAGCTGCTTTGTCCAGCCTGAGTCAGGGGACAGGGTGTGGAACGAAGCACCCTTGCCTCGCAGGCCTGACCTGGCTCCACCTAGTACCCCAGTCTGGGTAATGGGGGAGGGGGAGGGCATGAGGCAAGAGTGTTCCATTCTACCCCTTTCTCCTCCTGCTCAGACCCGGCAAAGCCCAGCCAGCAGCTCTGAGCTACTCACTTCCCCCTTCCCTCCCTCCTTGCTGACAACCCTGGAGCTCGGTGAGAGAGGGCAGTGCTGGACAGAGGGGTGGTTCAGCAGCCACCTCTGAGGTTGCTGGAGTGTCCCACCTGCTGGCCAGGAGGGCCAGTGCAGGCAGGCTTAATACCCTCCAGGCCAACAAACAAACGTCTGTTGGGTCAGAGGCAGGGAGGGGAGGGAACTCTAGCTCATGCTTTATGTAAAGTGTCATGAGTTAGAGCAGAAGCTTGAATATCTGTAGGCACCTATAGGGCCCTCCTTAGGTGTGGACTAATAAATTCAGAATATCATTTACTTCCTTTTTTCTAATATTCTCACAACCTTCTGTCATTTTGTAAAAGAAAATAACTTCAAAAGAAGGCTGTTGGCTACTATTAGGTTTCTGCTTCTTTTAACACTTGCTGTGCCATATAGCTCTGTGTGTATAATGTATATACACAGAGCTATATGTTTACATACGTGTGTGTGTGTGTGTGTGTGTGTGAACTATTATATATTAAAATTACACACTTACCACATTTTAATATATTCCTTCAAAACATCAACCATCGGAAGGACAGATAGGCAGCTCACTGTCAAATGACTGAAAAGTAATAGTTTACCTGTTTTGGGAAGCAAAGCACAAGGGGTCAGCTCTCCAACTCCAAACTTTTGTTACTGGCAGTTCAAAATAGCTGGCTAAATTTTGTAGTCTAGGCTGTGGGAGGAGAAGGAGAGGTTCTACTGGAAATTTTGTTTTATAACTTAATTGGTCTATGCCTTTTTTTCCCTGTCATCTGGATCTCTCTGCAAGCAAGCATAACAGAAAAAACAATGCTTTGGGGCAAATTCTGTTTTCTGGCTATCATTTAAATCAGGGGTAGCTTTGAAGTCAACTGGAAACATTTTCAACAATGCCTCTTTGTCTTCCAATTAAACTTAGATTCCTAAATATTTAAATCAGTTTTGAAAGTAGCTGAATTAAGTTACTGGTGCTTTAAACTGTAGCAGAATTTAGTCCCACTTCTTCATTTTTCTGTCATTCTTGATCACAGACACATTCAACCTATACAAAACAGTGCACAAAACTATACTGCTGCAGATGTGCTTTGGCTTTTCCCACAAACTGCACTATGAGCTGTAAACCATATTTCATCCACTAATAGCAGAAGTTTCAGAGTTGGATGTCATATCTGACTGTTTGTGGTTCTGAAAAATATACTCAGTACCTACATTAAATTTACAGAATAGATATCCTCAACAGTAAGTGGGACTAGAATATAAGTTTCAAAGTCCTTTCATTTGCTTGAGTTTGATGTAATGCCAGTGATAAAGTTACAGTGGTATATCCTAAGAGACATATGACATCATGGAGAATGGCAGCAGAGGACACCATTTTTAGGGAACTAACATTTATTTTCTGCTTACCTCCTCTTTCAAGCAAGTGGTCAACTTATATCAGACAGTGACTTCAAAAAGGTTCCTTGATAGTTTTGCTAAATTAATCCCAGTGTTGCTTTCAAGCTGATTCCCAACTTAATAAGATTTCCCTTTTCATCCTGGAATGGTGGTTCTGACAATAATGATTTTGAATGAAAAACCTAATGTCTCTTCCATGGCTTTGCCAGTATTTGAGGCTTGTCTTATGAATTCCCTCCATGAAATGGGTTCCACATGACAACATTGAATCATTATGGGTTCCACATGACAACATTGAATCATTATGCAATAGTAGTAGTAATAATGTATTTACAGCTTTTGCTAAAACATTGCAATACAATGAACTGTAAAAATTACATTTAATAATAAAATTTATATAATTTATCTTTTTTTTTTTTTTTGCTAAAAGCATAAAATAAGGTTATACATTCTGCCAGTTTAAACAGCTGTTTAAGCATTAAACAGAAAATTAGATCATAATATACAATGATACAAGAATTAGATAAAATGAAGCTGTGGAAAGTAAAGTAAAACAGGAAAATTCTATTTAATTTTGGCTCTTATTCTTTGTGCAAATAATACAAATGCACATACAGAGTATAAAACAGGCTCTGAGTTATTAGAGGGAAGCCAAGTTGTGTTTTCTTCAGTATTTAAAATGTTCCACTATTGAAGAGATCCATTTTCCTCTTATTCCTTTAAAGAAGGAATAAGACCACGAATAGTGATTTAAGTCATCTATCTTATTCTTCCCACAAGAACATATTCTGTCTGAATAGGGGGTCTGACACCACCTGCCCAGAACAACTGCAGATCTCATTAGAATGAATTGCAATCTAGTACTGGCCTCTCCTTATTGGTTTCTTGTTTTGTAACACAGATAGATGGGTTTCTAGTCCAAATGAGAACTTTGTTAACCTCAAAAAAGAGGAAGCTTGCGAAAGTCTCATTTCCTGCATACCTGTCTTTGTGCTGGCATCTTTAATTCTTAAATGTATTAAATGTACTAAATTAATTCTTAAATCATGCTGAAAATATTAGGTCAGTGATCCTCAGTACATTACTTACGTCATTTGTTTGGAAGATATTATTTAACCATCCAAACAAGGGTTTATATTTGGATAAGGACACTAAAATACATTTTTAGAGTATCTAGTAGACATAAAAGATTTCATTTTCATCTAGTAATTTAGAATTCTTAATTGAGCTAATGGGCTTACATTGATCAGTCCCATTTCAGAGCACATGAATAACTATGTTAATTGAAAAAAACTGCCATAAACTCCTCATACAACAGTTTATACAAGGATTTGCCAATTAGGCACAAAATAAATATTCAGCTTCCATCTCAAATGTTCTGGCATTACTTTTAACATGTTTAGTATTCAGATTTATACCTCTGCATTAAGTGTTATGTTTCTTGAGGCAAATGTATATCTAAGTGTCTTCAAGGGCAACTACAGTAAATTAACAGACCTATCTCTGCTAAATACAGTGATTACTCCTTTCACTGTTCTAACTCCAAACCAACTTGCCCATGTGTAGGAGCCAGCTCGGGTGAATTCCTTGATTGAGCTTTATGGAATTTCCTCTAATGTGTGAGAGTCACTGTGCATGTTGGGGAAGAGAGTATTTTTGTTTTGGTAGTTTTGGGCTACTCTGCTGGGTCCCTACTTGACTGCTCAGCTACAGATCTGTCCACTTTATGTTCCTTCTAAGAAGACTAAGAACACTTAGGGCATTGAGGAATGGTGGGCATGTGTTGGTTGCAAGTCTTTGAGGTCATTGGGGTTTTGGAGAGGAAAGTGGGAAAGGGTAAGACAGTTGGTCTTGAATTAAAATGAATTAAAATGTCTTATTTCACCTTCATTTAGGTCCTAGAGGCTTGGGCTGCTTGATTGGTACCATTCATGCAAAACGGCTGTGTTCTTAGCCACTGGAAAGATCCCATAGGGTTTTTCTCCTGTGGTGTTTGATGAGGTTCTTTCTTGCGCTATATCCTTCTTCCCCAATCACATTTTTTTTCAATATGCACATAAGTCCATTCAGCAGGTTACGGAGGAGCCAGTCATACAACTGTATTTCATATGACTCAGTCCCTGTGGTAAAATGCCTGCCCAAGTATTTGGACATGGTTGGGGATGAATGAAAGTTAAATGGCTGAAGCATAGATAACATGAAACCAGTGATGGTAGTATGAAGAGAGCAATGCAAAGCTATGATGAAGATTAGATGTACACGATTAACTTAATATGTCTCTCTGCCTTTGCCACTAGTATTTATAGTCTTGGAATGATGTTTTATCCCCAGGTTCTGTTAAATAGCAATCAGTTCATTTTTACAGAACATGGAGTTTCTTGCACTGAGTATGACATTAGTGTTTTGTGATGACAGATTCATGGTTTGTGTGTGTTTTAGTTTTATAAAACTTAGAATAATTTTGGGCTTTCCTGCTAATTTTGCTTCTGTCTCTACTACAATGCCACACTTCATACCAGCAGCAGTTCTTGAACTGGACATGGGTAGTGGCTAGCAGAGCATCTTCCATGAGGGTTTGTAATTAGATCCTTTACTCTGCTGTCCTTTGCAGGCCAGTTAGCTCTGCTAGTAATTCCTCAGGAAGTTCAGTTCCAACCAAACAAATTTAGACAACTTTGTGTCTGATTACGCAAATAGAACAAACCAAAATCCTCTATCCTCTCCAGACATTAGGAGAAGAGTTACTTTCTGCCCTGGTTTTTCCCCAACAGCCTAGCTTCTTCTCCTTGCAAGCTATTTCCTCACAACTTGCTTCCCTTCTGCTCTCTCCTCAGGGGTTTTAAGTAGAGGTATGCAAAATGGGCCATATTCAATTAAGATTTGGATTCAGCCTGAATCAAGGATAGTGATTCAATTTATTGATCTGGATCACTGTCCCCAATTCAATTCAGCCAAATCCGAATCTGACGATTCAATGCAGGTTTGGAGAATCAGCGATTCAGCCATAGACACAGCTTTAAATGTTTTTTTTTACATACCTTGAGGTACCGGCATGGCTCCCACAGGAGCATGGGGGGGGGGGTGCTTGGCAGCAAACCCAAAGTGGACCCACTTCTGGGTCCACTGCCAAGCATGCTGGGGGGCACCCCTGCCCCCCAGCTTGGTGATCAGCTATGTGGGGACCTTGGGTACCCCCAGACCCAGAAGGCACCAGTAGTCAAGCTGGGGAGGTGGGAGGGGGGGCCCCAGCATGCTCCCCAGCGGACCCAGAAATGGACCAGAAGTGTATGGCTGTACACTGGCCTCTCAAGAGACTCTATTTTTTCAATTAAATTCAAAGTCTTACATGTTCTAAACCCAATAATAGGCACCAATTTTATTGGAACAATTATGAACTGAACCTTTACCATAGTAAACTGCTTAACAGTTCACATATGTGTTTAATTTATTCCCTCAATAATAAAATGGTGTTAGCTTAGCCTGTGCCTCTGTATCCAATTTAAAACTGAACATCAGTCTGTTTATCTCCAAAGTGAATGTCCAATCCTCAGATAAACTGACTTTCTTTCAGCATTCCAGTGAACAATTCCTCCACCTTTTCATTGCATAAAGTTGTGCGCTATGTTTTTTTGTGATGTCCATCCTGTTTCTGTATGCAACTTTTGCAAAATGGTTAACTCTATTGAACTTGTGCAGCACTTTTCAAATGGTGGACACTGGATAGTGTTATATCTCCAAGCAACTCACTTTTGCTTCTGGTGATCTGCTCTGCAGTGAAGTTCTCTGCACTGTACTGTCTATGCATTGCTTTGGGCCTCAGTGATTCTGTAATCCTGTCCAGTTCAGTTGGCTGGTCCTTCAGCTTCTGCAGTCTGATATTCATAACTAACAAAGCCTGGCAAAGTCTAGTCGCTTTCTCCAAAATGAGTTCAATATGTTCTAACAGCTTTTTCCTAAACTGTATATCACTGATCTCCAATACAATGTGGTCTTTAAAGGTCTGTTAACTCTCCAAAGTTACAAGTCTGACTCATATGATCTGTCCACAAAATGGCCCTTCACAGTACTAACATTTCCACAGTATTCATTGGCCCTTCCCAATGTCCAGTTTTTTCTATCCCTATCCATTTCTCTACCAGCACATCCTCCTTAGTCTCTGTAGCTCTTCTCTTTCATTTAGCCTCTCACCTCCCTGCACTTGCTAATTCCTGGCTCGACAAGCAGATCATAAGCTAACACCCAGAAAGCAGTGTTCATGGAGAATTAAAGGTTTCCATCTGTGTGAAAGTCAGAATGGGACAGAATTTTTTTTATGTAAGAATAGCATTCTGCTCATACCGCTGCTGGAAGGAAGGGCTCTTGGACCTTCTGCATAAATACCCTTTGTAAGACACCCTTGGAATCATCTGTTCTCCCCAGTATCAACATTGGAACTGGTCCATTTCCTATGTCTTAAAATCAATAGAAGCTCTCTAGATAAAATCCAATTCCTGTGCATTACCTTGGAAAATGTAAGGGCTAGATTATATATCAGTTTAAAACAAGTTAAACCAGATTGATGCTTAAAGGTTTTTCCATTGCTACTAAAAACATTAAAGATGGGCAGTATTATTCTTTTTGTGTATTATTTAATTTTTTTCTGGCACCATATGAGGTTGAATTTCATATATTTCTGTTGTTTCCATTGATTAGAACTCTATTTTGCACCAATAAAGCATTGTGAATACAATAAGTCTCTTCATGCCTGTTTAAAGACCAGATTTAATTTAGTCCCTCTCTATTTGTTTTCTTTGATAGAAATTGAGGCATTCATATTTATAACCCTTTTGTTTTTCAGCATCTCCCAGATGGCTCTCCCCCAACTGCACATGCTGAATTTTATCTTTTACCAGATCCCAATGAAGTCAGTAGGAGGAAAACAAAAGCAGTTCCAAAAAGCACTGACCCTACTTATAATGAAATTGTGAGTGATATCCATTTTCTTGCCTCCTTTCTTGTTTTTCTTGTCTACTCCTTTACTGTAATAACATTACTGCAGTATTGAGAGCTGCAAAAACTGGTACAGTCAAATAACAGGGATGTATCCAAAGGTGAAGCATAAAAGTTAATGGTCTTCTGTTTTGCTTCCCCTGCTCAGTGGCAAGACAGAATCTTTATGCGTCTTTCTTTAGGAAAACTTCGGTTTACTGTTCAATCCTGTACTGTGATTATAATTCCAAATTAGAGCACTAAACCTGAACATCCATTGCACTAAAAGTAAGCTTAACTCTTTATTCACATTTATGCTATAACATAAAATACAAAATGAATTAATATATTAATTCAATCTTGTATATATAAAATAGACAACTGAACTAGCTTTCTACTCTGTTAAATAATAGCAGAAATAACAAATGCCTCTTTTTTCATGCCAAAGTGCTAATGTTATAGACCTGCATGTAATACTTCATTTACCACTGAAGTACAGGCAACTCGGAGGCAAAAGGCAGCAGCAGTACAGCTACTCAGAGGAATAGGCAGGGAGGAAAGAAGACATGCCTACTTATACAGTAGGTAAATGTAAGACAGGAATAGGTTTTAGGGCACACATCAAGTTAATCATCTGGGATTAGAATCCATGTCTTTTTTTTCCTAGTCCTGTATTTCTAGACAGTATTCTTATTTCATATAAAATTGATTGTTGGACATATTTAGTTCTACTGTATACTTTCAGTGCATGTTGTAAGCAGATGACATTTACGCTAATAGTTGAAGCGGGTAGAAGTTGATCCTTTGCCTCCCTGTGTCACCACCAGTCAAATTAAATGGAAATGGACTTTACTTATCCAATATGTTCTATCAGCTTGTGCTATTAAAGTTAGAATGAAATAGGGTTACCTGAGGTTGACCTGTCAGAAAAGCACTTCCTATATATTAAAAATGCCTTATATATAAAGGAAACCCTCGCTATTTGTGGGTTCGGCATTCATGGTTTCAAATATTCACGAATGCCAAAACCCACATTTTAAATACCCTTTATACACTTACAGGAGCTCCTTAGGAGCTCTGCACTTGCTGCCACTGGGCTTCTGCTGCCGCTGCCGGGCTCCCACCACTGCCGCTGTTCTCCTGCCATCGCCACCGGAGCCATGTGTGTCCCCCCCAGCCACCGGGAGCACTGTGTTCATGAACGCAGACTGTGTTCATGAACACAGTGCCTTATTCATGGATTTCACCATTCATGGGGATACGAGAACGTATACCCCGTGAATGGCAAGGATTGCCTGTATTGGCTTCATCATGAAATTCTCCACTTTTGTGATGGAGAGTGACAAGCAACCTGGGAGGGAAATTAATTTTGGCCTAGGACAGATGAGAAACCTTTTCCTCTTATGAAAAGTGCCATACTCTATGCATTCTCTGGATTTTAACCCCCACACACATGCTACTTGATGCTACAGCATCTACTTCACAAGTTTAGATGGCCTCACTGAAGACATGTAGTTTCGTAGACTTTGGGTGTGTCTACACGTGCATTTGATCTGGGTGCAATTTACCCATGAGTAAACTACTTGCAAGTGAATGCTTCTGGGTAGGCCTTTACACATGCAGGGTCTCAGGAACAGATTTTCTGCTTATGGCAGCAATCTGCCCCCCACGTCCGCTGGCCCTTCACCAGCCCCCTACAGCAGTCAGGGGGAGCTCTAGGCTGGCAGAGAGCATAGGGCTGACAGACAGCTGCCTCCTGGCAGGGGCTGAGAGATTGTTCCTGCCCCCAGGGGTCTGCCTGTGCTGGGGCCTTTCACCTCTTTACAAGCCCTGCACCTCGATCACTCAGTTGAAGCATAGGGCTGGGACCTGCCCCTGACTGGGACAGTTCCCATCTGCTGAGCTGGAGAGCCTCCACAATCACAGAGCTAGGCAGGAAACAGGCTGTCCAGCCCCTGCCACCTGGGGAGCAAGGGCTCTGAGATCAGGGAGTGGGGATTGGGAAATCCTTCTCTCCCAGTGCCAACTCTGCAGTTGTGGAGCTGGAGCTGAGATCTTTATCTTCCAGTCCAAGCCCCATGGTCATGGAGCTGGTGCTGGTAGAGAAGGATCTCCCACCCTGGGCCCCACAACCCTGGGGCTCAGGCTAGGAGATAAAGATCTCCCAGTCCTGGCCCCACAATCATGGAATGAGAGCTGGGAGCTCCCTCCTGCCGGGGCAGGGGGACATTGTCCCCACTTCCCAGCAACAGCAGCTCCCAGGGCAGGGAGCAATCTCTTGCCCCATGCTGTCCAGCTGACCAGAAGAACATTTGCTCCTGCTCAGGGGTCTACACATGCACTACTGCTCAGTTACTTATCTTGAGTAAATTTGGTACTTGCATTTTCAGGTAGCAAATTTACTCATGATTAGAGCTAATTACTGTGCAGTAAACATTTGCATGTGTAGACACAGACACTTACTGTGCAGTAATTAGCTCTACTGCACCGTAAAACATCTCATGTAGATGCACACTCTGAGTGTTTCATACCTGAAGATTTTAACACTATTTAACAACCGCTATGGTTATTCTACTTCATGTGATGCTATTTGGCATGCATTTTTCATGCATGCAATTATGGGACTGATACAGAAGTTGTGAGCCCCAGGGTATCAAAAAGAACAACTAAAACATGAATCAGCTTTCTTTTAAGCTAGTTACAGTCCAAAAGGCTGCATCAAGAAATGTACTACCTTTTTTATTTCAGTTCACGGGCTTTTATTTAAGACAAAAACCCAGAAGTCAATTGTATATTTAATTTTTCTCTCTATTGGAGTTTGACATTTTTTTTTAAATATTCCTCTCTCTGGTATTTTTGGTTTTAGTTTTGCAGTTTGGTTTTGTGTAACTGCCTGCAGCAAATTATATGCCTTATAAAAAATCTTATTTTTGTTTTCTTTTTTCTGCATGTGTAAAGTTGTGATGATATGAAAGTCTAGGAAAGTAACACTAACACTGGGGGGTTTTTTGTTTGTTTTTTGGAGATGCCTATAATGCGGATATATTTTTGCTACTCCTGTTGGATTTTGGAGTTTATTGCATTGAAAAAAATGTAATCTTGATTTAGAGGAATGCATTAAAAAGAGATGAAGAGGAGTGTAAACAAGATAAGGAGAAATAGAATGGAGAAAAAGAGATGCATGGTCAGAGAAAGAGAATTACTGATATTGTGACACATGAAGAGGAACGAGCCAGCATCATTCAGGAAGTCCAAAGATTCTCTTTGTCTGTGAAAACAGTTGCAAGAAGCAAGTAAGAAGAATGCAACAAACAGAATTAAGCCTAAATAATTCAGACTTCCCAACAGCAGTGCTGTGAAACTTCCACCTGATAAAAAGAAAAATGAATGGAGCATAAAGCATTATTGCCCCTTTAAAACATTTGTTTGGTGACTCTTGGTGGAACTCAGGGTTGTGTCCCCATGAGCAGAAATGTGTATTTACCTGGGGACAAATAGCAGTGGCACACTTTGTGCCACTGCTACTTGTCCCTGGGTAAAGCCTGTGCCACACACTCTGGCATGCAACAGGTTGCCCTGAGTGGGGTAGGGGAAGTTGGGGCCAGCAGTTGTGCTGACCCCAGCAGCCTTACCTGGGGTCAGGCTGCTCCGACTGGATTCCACATGCTGTGCATGAATATGCTCCAGATTTTTTTTTTCCTAGGTATACGTTAAAGTGGTGTGCTGAGGAGCAAAAGACCTGTTGCATTCTCCAGTTTTTTAATCCACGAATGCAATGTTCATATTCCATAATTAACCTTAGTATGTTCATATAGGGTATGTGTATAGTTATGTTTGTCTAAATGTCCATCTGTCCAGATATTGGGGGGGGGGAATTAAATCAGGCCAAAAATGGTGGGCACAATATGAGGCAGTTCACCTCAGTAGATAAACTAACTTAGATTGGAACAGCTTAGCCTGATCTGTCAAAAGACTGCACATGTTTGGAGCACAGCCTCCCAGGTTGGGAAATCCTAGCTGCTTGCTTCACCCGTAGTGTTGCACTCTTCCTACATCCCCCCCTGCAGACTCATCAAACCCCATCCCCAATCCTGCAAACTCCCCCATGGACCTGCTAGCCCTCCCGAACAATCCTGCCCATCCTCCCCTCCCCCCACCAAGTTTCTTATGCCAGGTTCTCAGCAGAGTTTTCAGCACCGATGAACATTTGCACATGCCACTCCTGATCTACGATTATGAGGCTTAAAGCTATAGACCAGGTGTGGTGAATGTACATACCCATAGTATCAAGAATAGGCTTTAAACTGTTATTCTGTGTAATTTTCTAAAGGGTTGTTCACTAAGCTTTCTCACTAAACAGAAGAACATCCTAATACTGATAATACCAGCTAACTTTTGAGTTCTGTTTACCTCAAATTGACCCCAGTCCTCTGACTATCACATCCATAGTTTTTACTGGGCTGTCTAAGTTCCTTGTATTTAACATGTTAGTGATGATACCATTTAAGTACATATATTACTTATAGAGTTCACATTTGGACACTAAGTGTGTGGACACACAAAAGCTTGAAGCCCTTTCCAAGAAGGAATGTTTCAAAAGGGCAGCAGCTGGTAAATTTTAATTGTCATGTGTGAACAAGCAGAGAATGATTCAAAAGCAGTAAAATCACTCCGACTTTGACCCTGGATGGAAGAGTGTTAAAGTTGGAGCAGTTTTGCTGCATCTGAATCATTGTCAGCTTTTTCACACAGAAGAATTAAACTTTACCAGCTGCTGCCCTTTTCAAATGTTTCTCTTTTGAATGGGTTCCAGGTGCTTATATGTCTACACCCTGATAGCAAGAAGATTCCAGATTTACTCCCTAAGCATCTTTGCACCCCACAAATAGCATTTATACAAGCAAGGCCAGCAATTTTCAAAGAAGAATTTCCATCTCTCTTTGGTGTATTTCTTTAGCCTTGAACAGTTTGAAATCTTTTAGAAATATTGATGAAAAGAAAATATAGTTGGGGGGGGGGTTTAAGAAAAGTCCTTCTATATTTCAACATTTAATTGGAAATAAACACAGTAAAACACAGATAAAATTCTGAGCTACTGTGTGACTGCATGATGTGCCCACAGGATTTATATGATGATAATGTAAGTTACACTGAACCATTGCAATGCACATATTGTACATACTAAATGAATATGAAAAAAACGAAACTGAAACAAACAGTACTAGCTCCTCTTAATTTTGATGTAAGAATAACATCATCTTTCAAAGGAGTTTTATGGTTGCTAAAACAACAACTTGTATATTTTTCTCAAATTATCTGTCTGTCCATGTTAGGGTTTTATACTGTGCAACCCATCACTTCATCTGAAAACAGACATCAATTTTTTGCCACCATAAAAACTTTTATGGTGGCCCAAAACCTAAACAAACAGATGGCAAAGTCTCTTGTCACACCACAAATGCCCAAATTGTGGCGCAACAATAGGTGGTATAAATGTGTACCACTTTTTTTACAGTGGACATTTGTTTTCTTTCTGTTGGAAGAGTGTGGGCAGCCCAGAGGTGCCTGCACTCTCCAGCCACCATGGGCAGGCCTCTCCTGCAGGGGAATTCCTGGCAGGATCCAGCCACTGAAGTCCTGGGAGTGCCTGCCTGGGTTCCCCTGCTTATGAAGGTGCACCCTGGGACTCCCCCTGAGAATCCTCCCAATAGGAGATTCCCCGAGCGTATCACACTGCAAACCCCTACTTGTGACATGCTTTTGCAAATGGGGGAACTGTAGCAAGGGATTCCCCAGGTGTACCTATTAGGTTGCCATGCCCCTACTCAGGGTGCACCCCAGGGTTCGCCCATTTGCAGAGGTACACCCTGAGTTGGTTCCTCCATTCACAGTTGTCTCACAGGATCAGGCCTAGGAAGCACCAGAAGTAGCAGGGGCCTGTCTCTACCAAACAACAGGTGATGTCTGTGTGGCCCATTGAAGTGGGCCACCTCTTCTGGGACAAATCCTGGGACAGATGATCCCACTTGAAGAACAGCAACAGTTTATAGCCTTTGTTATCCAAGTGCCTTTTGTAAAAAAACAATAGCAATAGCAAAGTCTTTGGGCTTTAAAAAATCTCTGGTATTTCTCTCTGCTTAGAGTCAAAATGCTGCTTGCAGTATGGGTTTTTTTGTTTTTGTTTTTGCAGAGAGCAGATTGCATGCTATTTATTTTTTTTTATCTGAGAATTCATGGTGGATTAAAAGTCCAGGTTTAAAACTTCCTGGCAGATGTTCAGTTGTTCGAGTTTAGTAGCCTAAGCTAACAGAAGCTCTTTTATTTCAAATATGTGTAAGGCCAAATTTGTCTCTAATCTAAGTTTGTTGACTTTGGTGCATTTGGTTCATAGTTTGTCGTTTGAGATTCACCATGTCAGTTCAAATCAAACCTAGAGTTTTGATGCGGGTTTTTTAATATAAGTAATATATGCAAATAAATGGTTGGAGCTATCTAAAATATTATTTTTTCTTATTTTTTTCTGTTTTACTCTATATGATTGCAGGTTGTTTATGATGCTGTAACAGAACTCCAAGGACGTGTGCTAAAGCTTATTGTGAAAAGCAAAGGAACATTTGTGGGAGCTATTAACATTGAGCTGAACAGTGTCCAGTTAAATGAAGAAAAGTGGTACCCATTGGGGAACAGTATAATTTGAATATTGCCTTGGACAATTACATTATTTATTCATTAATATTTCTTTGTCTGTTTCTTATGACCAATATTGTTATATTACCTGACATATTTGCCTTTGAGAGTATAATGTACAGTAGGCCACTAACCACATACATTAAGTTACTAATCCCAAGGAAAGTATAATCACTTTTTTATGGCCCATTGCCATTCAGCTCTCTCCATATATTTGCTATCCTCTACTTGAAACAAGTTTCCATTAGCATGGGTATAAGAAGGCATATGCCAGTATCTTGCAGCATTCAGTTGCAGTTACCTGGGGCAACTTTTTCTATGGCAACAGGTAAGATTTTTGTTCCTACTGAACACTGTTGGTCATATACTGCTAGATGTGTTTTGTATAAAAACTAAAATCAAAGTGTGGCTGGAACCTGATCCAAAGCCAATTTAAGTCAATGGTAGTCTCCCATTGAGTTGGATAGACTTAGGATCAAGCCAACATTAAACTTTTTGATCCAGGTTCATTCTTGTTGTGGTTACTTTGATAATGGCAGAGTTATGGCATTGATATATGTCTTATTTAGGAGTCCCCTGTGGCTCAGTGGTAGAATCCTTATCTACTGCATAGGAGACCTGCGTTCAATTCCCAGACACTTATACAGCTGCAGCCATGGAGGCACCAAACATCCGGACTCGGGCTGGTCTTTGGATTCTGTCTCAGTGGCTTAAAAGAAGCATGGTAGGTCTGGGCAGCATCCACTCCTCCCAAAAAAAATCCTGTCTAGGCATATGCATCGAAGGCCTGGGTGGCCCTCATGCATACGCCATGATCCAGGACAATCGATGTTTGCCACCATATATGGTTCATTTAACAGAGCAACATGAGAGATCATGAAGGAACTGGAACTCAGAAGTCAGGATATTTCAAACTTCTAACATATTTCACATTTAAAATATTGTTAACTGCAGATTTGGAAAAAATAATTAAAATATAGTGTGTGCCATGTATTTGTATGTTATAACTTGCTGACATGTATTGCAACTTGTAGACTTATGATGCTCACTGGAAACAAGATATTTCATTTCACTTGCTTACTCTAGCAATTTTATCCTTTTGATAACTTAATAAATCTTCCTAACAAGACTTTAAGCAGTATTTAAATCCTGTATTCCCTATAGAATCTGAAGCAGTTTCCAAAAATCAATGTTTTTAATTATCACAAAGTACATAAATGAAATAAGTCAATTTAACTTTTCACCGTAACAATTATTTATTGTAAGACCAAGTTATAGAAAGTCTTTGTTTATTAGTATCCTTTCATTCCAAGCTTATGCTGTATCAGGGAAATGAAACAATGCACAGATGAGCCCCAGTTCTGTAGAAACTTATACATATCCTTTATAACACACAAGTAATTCCATTCGGTTCAATAGGCCTAATAATGAGCTCCATCCTTCAAGCTTTTTTTGCCCATATCTTTAAATTTAAGCATGGGAGTAGCCACAATGAATTCACTGAGTCCACTAAAGGCAACAGTAAATGAGCCTCATATGCATAATATGAGCCTCGTTTAGCATGAATATAAATCTTTTCAAGACTTGTAATACATGGTTATAACAAAGGAAGTATATTGATTCACATGATTGGTTTCAAGATCAAATTTAATATATATATTGGATAGGGTTGAGATTTATCATGCCAGCTTGAAAAGTGGCTGACAGTGGGGGACAAAGTCCAAAGCTGAAGGAAATTGTTTTTCTCTACACAAACAACAGTAGATTTAAGACTCGCAAGAAAGGCTTGAGCTGTAGTTTTGTTGTTGCAGGCTCCATGTCATTTAAACATACAAAGTGAATCCAGTATAAGATGGAGTTGTTCTTAACACCAAACAGATTGGTCATGTCAGTTGCCTTGGTCAACTCTTGGAACTGAGCCACCATGTTGCCTGGGGAAATTAAATTCCTTGTCAGTAACAAGAGAGGACCTGCTTGAGCCGAACCAATTCCACACTGCTGAAGAAAAGCTTTAAAATATTTACCACATGAAAAGAGTACTGGTTACCACACAGATATAGGCAGTGCAGTGATCAACAAGACCAAACATTTTAAACTATAGGTTTTCTCGGCTAAAAAGCAAGTGATTGCCCTTTCTGAAATACAGAAGCTGCATCTCATGCAGCTTTTAGTTGTTATCAAATTACCTGACCTTAAGGTTCAGAATTGATTTCAGATTCCTCTCAGCTTACTGTCTTAAGCCCTTACTTTGCCTTTAATGTAAATAAATGCTGGCAAATTTTCAATAGTGTTATTTCCTGTGACATTTTTTAAATTGTTGCCCATAATACATATAGAATCTTCTATTTAAAATATTTTTATATATAAAGGATATATATATAAAGGATATCATAATAAAGTAGTATTAAAAAGACAGTGAAAATCAGATTTAACTACAAAAATAATAATTTACATTAGGTATCATAAAGAAGATATCTGCCATTATAAAGTGCTTTGAAAAGCAGTGGCTTTTCAAAACTTGCGGAGCCAAGCTTAGGCTCCACATTTGCAGTGAGTTCTCTGCAGGAAGACACCAGTGTCCACATGGGTTTCATCCCACAAAGTAATTTTGAGGAAAGTGAGAAATAGTTTGTCTTTATGGGAAAATGAGAGCTATGCTGAGAGAAATTACAGACAGTAGCATTTGGGGGGCTTACTCATTTTAAATCTTGGTTTCTTCTAAATGCAACATTTCTAAGTAGTTCTCTTGCACTTGCATAAATAGTACAATGGGTTGTGATGAGGTCTATCTCTAGCTGAAGCTGTTCTTATTACAAATTTAAAGATTAAGTTGTGTGTGTGTAGTTTTCCTGCTTTCTCTTTTTTTCTTGAATGGTCTAATGCACACATTTCATTATTGCAAATAGAAAAAACGATTATGTCTTGCTAATGATTTTGGATGACTCATACCATTATTACTTTCCTATTATTTAATATGTAGCACTATAAGGGGGTCTCCCAGAGGAAGGGAGGCAGAGTGGCTGACTCCCTGACAGTTCACCCAGCCCCAGCAAGCTGTCGCAGAGCCCTGCTGGGACTGGTGCTGCTGTCCCTGCAGAGGCAGAAAGGACTGCTGCAGTGGGCTGGCTTCAAGGGGAGGTAGCCTTAAAAGGTGATGTCATTGCCATGTGGGGTAGCTGCAGAAAAAGGCTGCCTCCACAGGGGCATCCACAGCTGATGAGGCTGCCGTTTCAGCTCCAGCCCTTTCTGGCAGCACTGCTTCTAGGTGATCCAATAAGACGACTGCCTTTGCATAGCAGGAGGCAACTGGATTCTATGAGGAATGCCCCCACAATGGGGAGGCAGCCCAAACAGCTGATCCCACCCACTCCCTTGCCAGAAATTGGAGGAAGCTGTCAAATGCAGCCTGGGGGATGGGAGGCTAGCTTTGACTGCTGCTGCATGTTTGGGAGCAGCAAACTGAAGCAGCAGCTGCCAGCAGATCGCTTACAGTTCTCCCCCCTCCAGTTTCTCTGCAGACAAGCTGCTAGTGTTTGGGCTTACTGACAGGCTTCCCAGGGCAGGAGGAGCCAAGGGAAAGCCCCTTCTCTCTAGCTGGACACAGCATCTCACAGAGACTGTGTAGCACTCCAGCCAGGGAGCTGTGCATGTTTACAGACCTCTTCAGTGCTTTATTTCTGTAGCACTACAAATGAACTTGTGTCCATGGCCTTAAGTTGCTTCTCTGTTGTTGCAAATAATCATATTTTTAGTTGTGGTTTGAAAAAATGTACTGAAAAAATCAATCCCTGTGGGACTCATTATTTTGGGGCCTAATTCAGTAGCCCTTATTTCTTTTGAATAGCATTTACTATTCTTCCTCACAAGCTCCTCCAAGACCGTTTCAGACCGGACAATAAGGAAGAACTTCTTTACTGTCCGAGCCCCCAAGGCCTGGAATAGACTGCTGCCAGAGGTGGTTCAAGCACCTACTCTGGACTCCTTTAAGAGACATTTGGATGTTTATCTTTCTGGGATCCTTTGATCCCAGCTGACTTCCTGCCCCTGGGGCAGGGGGCTGGATTCGATGATCTTCCAAGGTCCCTTCCAGCCCTAATGTCTATGAAATCTATGAATCTATGAAATCTACTATCACAAATAGTCTTGTTGACATAAATAAGAATTACAGATGCCCAGCACCTCTGAAAAGCAAGCCACTTAGTTAGCAAATTGATAGTTGCAAACTACATGCTGGTTGCTTTATTACGAGGCGTGCCAGTTCAGGATACTGCTAGTACGATCCTTAATAGTACCAAATGTACACAAAAAGTGATGCAGGGTCAAGTCTGTCACCGAGTTTAGAATACAGAGGAACATGACGATAACCTGCAAATGTAATAATATTCCATTAATATAGTAAACACAAATATGGAGATTCCTGTATCAGAGCTTGTAGAATTTGCCATAATCATGAAGTATAATTTACAATGATATAAATAAATCTTTTAAATAAAGGAAACCAAATTTTCCTCACTTTTCAACATTAAAGTTTATTAGGCATCTAAAGTGGTGGTTCTGTGAATGCCCTGCCAGGGTCTCGGGTCTAGAGAAGGCTCAGCAAATCACTGCCGAAACCCTACAAATTCACAGATTAGGAGCTGGGGCTGGGAGCTTGTTCCCAGGCCTTGCTGTGTGATCATGGAGCGGGGGATTGGAACAAGCTCTCCAACCCCAACTCCATGATTGCAGTTGTGATCACAGAGCAGGGTCTGCAAGCTCCCTGAATGGGGACAGTTCCCCTCCAGCCTGGAGCTGGCTGGGACCTGCCCCTGATTGGGACAATTCCTAGCCAGCCTCAGGCTGCATGGGGAAGCATGTGGAGCCTGATGGTGGCTGGGACTGTTATGTTTCGGACAGTCTCCAGCTAGCCCTGAGCTGCACATGCAGACTTCCCCATGCAGGCCAGAGCTGGCCAGGAACTGTCCCAGTCAGGGGCAAGTCCCAGCTCCATGCCTGAATTGGGCGATCAAGACCCACGGCTTGGGAAGAGCTGCAGGGGTGGGGTAAATCCCAACCCCCTGCCCTGATCCACTGGTGAGGCAGCCAGCAGTGAGCTACCTTCCCCACTGGTAGATTGGGGCAGGGGGCTGAGACCTACCCTTCCCCTTCAGCTTTTTCCAAGCCCCATGCTCCTGATCAGGGTGCCAGGACCAGGAGCTCCCTGCTGCTGGGGCAGGGGGACATTGTTCCCTGCCCCAGCAGCAAGCAGTCCCTTGGGACCAGGAAACAGCTGTCTCCTGGCCCAGTGCTCCCTGCTACCCCCTGGGCTAGCACCAGGGGGAGCCTGCAGCTCCAATCTGGTGTTGTCAGGGGCCCACTGCAACACTGAAGGAAACTGGGTACAAATCTTTTCCCTAATCCCCTCATGTGTAGACGCCTGCCCAAAACCCCTTACTCTGGAGTAGCTTACACCAGATTAAATTTGGACCAAAGTAAATGCATGTGTAGATGTGCGCATTAAGTAGTCATAGGAGCTAGAACTGGAAACTATGCTCTCTCCCAACTAAGCATCCTAACCTGTGGGTAAAGGAGTCATGTCTACTTTCTCTCCCTGTCTCTCACCCAATGACAGTTTAATTATTCTATGTGAAGTAGAACAGTCTCAGTAGGAGGGGTGGAGAACATACCTACCCAGAACAGCCTACAACCTAGTGGATAAGGAACACTGCTGTGAGGAAGGCAATATGGGTTTCCATTTCTTCAGGAAGGATGGGGGCAGTGGTGGCACCATTACTGTTGTCACTGTATCTTCCTGCTATAGTTTGACAGAAAGGAATGACCCCCTATTCAGCTACTGAAAGAGAGGTCTTGGACACTTACTTTCAAGGGGGGCATTTAAGCTACTTCAGCATGCTTAATTCTCTATCATGTTTATTTTTAATTTATTTTCCAGAAAGACAGCTGAGAACCACTGAGATGATTTTATTAAGAATAGTGCGATAACGATGGTTCTCAATTTTGGGGCAGAAGTAGCTAGAAAATCAAACTCCATTTCTGGGAGGGAGAATTGATTTTTTCCCCTCATCCCAAACAAAAAAAAGGTTAAAAATGTGAAATTTTCTCTAGGAAAGGATTTCCAAAAAAATTCACTCCAAGAGAAAAGAAACTCAGTTTTTATGTTTGCTGCCTGCCTGCACACCTACCTTGAAAGCTCTTGTCAATTTTATTTTGAAAATGAAGTGAAACCAAAAGCATTACTGAAGCATTAGAATATACTTGCAAGGTGGCAGAGTGTGGTAGATGAATCTACACACCTTTGTTCATCAAAGTAAATTGATTCTGTTTATTTTGTCAAAAGTAGCTTTGAAAATCAGATACAGTTAACAGCAAGCATAAGCCTCCCTCCCCCCACACTTTTTTTTGGCATGCTGTATTCTGTTTCTCTGAATTCTGTTCCTCAAATAGAAATGAAAGAGATGTACAACAAGAGGAAAAATTACCGGTAATTATCCTTTCATACTTCCCCTATTTTATTTCAGTGTTTTTCTACTCTGAAAAATTACAGAAAGTGCTAGTATGAGTTCTTAGCTATAGCATTTAATAATCTCCTGCCCTTTAGTTGCAGGTGAATTAGGAAGTGGTCAGTTTGGTGCCTTTATACTGATCTTTTTGCTTTCTTGGTTTTTAATATGTGGAGCTGTAATATCATCTGAGAGGATTCTGCTCAGAATGTGAGTGGAGGAATACTGAAATTGATATAATAGCAATAAGTAATATTTTCTTCATCTCCTACATTGTTGGTTGGCATTCACATGCAGTATAATTATTGTAGATAACAAAGACCAGAATTATAGGAAAATTATTCTGAATAAAACTAAGAGATGGTATATAATAAGTATAAAAAGGACAACATGCTACGAGTAAAAGTTTACATTTTTGTAGTGGTGAAGTGATGTAGCTGTGATGATCTAGGAAATATGCAAGAAGTAAGGATTTCTATGGGTGATATCTTTTATTAGATCAACTGCATGGATGAGATAAGACTTACACCAGCTTTTGAATATAATGCATTCTTCTTCAGAAGAAAAATGAAGAATTGTATTCAAAAGCTTGTCTGACTCAACTATGCAACTGGTCCAGTAAAAGATGTCCCACAGAAATCCTTGCCTCTTACATTTTTGTAGGGGTTTTTTCATCTTATATGGAGGAAATATATACAATGCAATTTAAGATGTCACTGAGGTCATCTCCACTAGCCTGAACTATGTAAGACCCTCTTCTCCGTACAGACAACTGTACAACCTACAAAAAACATCTACATTCTGCTGCTTATTTTGTGAACATGACCCTATGTTGTACCCCAGGTTCCCTGGCAGAGCCCTTCTAAGAACTAGTCTGTGGACTGCTTGTCTCTTTTTCTAGGCTTGTCGCTAGTTAGGGATTGTTGGTTGAAGGAAGTGGGAAGCAGGACTGGAAAACATGAACAAGAATGTCACTTCATTTCCTGTACTAAGGCTCATATGCCCAGGTAAGTTCCAAACATAGTACAGAAAGGGGAAGGCTAGATTATAAGGGAAGTAGTTGATCTCTATCTGGAAATTCAGCAAAATATTCTGGTTAGCTACCACTGGGGATTGAGTTTAAGAGTGTACACTGTCATTGGTCAGCATCTACAGATTTTAAGATGACTTTAAGGTGGACCCTAACTATCAGTGTAGATTCTGCCTTATTTGCCATTTAAAAGGAATATTACCTTTGTTCATACTCAGCAGTGGTAAAGTGTATTGGCCAAGGAACTCATTTGAAACTAAAGAGATCTGATCTTCCACACAGAAGCGTACTAATGCCAACTCTGGTACTTGAATAGTAAAAGTAAAAGTTTCATTCCACCTAGGGCACAAAGCTGAAAAAAGAGAGATGATAATGCAATGAAAACAATTGCCTATACAAAGGGGGTCAACATGTAATTTAATTCCTTCTAATTAATATTTTATCTGTATTTTTTTTATCAGTGCAGACTGATTCAAACATTTCCTCTTTTGTCAAGATCCTTGTTCACTCAACTCAGTGACAGAACTGAGTGACCTAGACAGTGGAGGATAAGGTTTTTTATGTGGAGTCACAAATAAAAACATTAAAAAAGAACTCTTCAGCCAACAGAGACATCCCCCTGGATACACATGGGACATGTGTCCACCAGCATTCCCTCTAAGCTGCATGGCGTGCACTGCTGCACAGGTGCACCTGCACATCCATGCACACCATGCAGCTTAGAGGGAATGCTGGTGTCCACATGTTCATTAATGCACAGTGGTTACTGCACATTTAATTTAGTACTTGTAGAATCAAGTACTGAAAAAATGTGCATCTGGTTAAAGGGCAACAGTGCCAGTGAACGCCTTTTTAGTGATGCTACTGCACAGTAGCCTAACAATACTGGGCAGTAGCATATTAGCACTGTCTGTGCTGTAATGCACTACCTCACAATATTATTAGGCTACTGTGCAATTAGCATCTCGTGTAGATGAACCCATGGAGTAGGGATGGAATGTGACTGGAGTAAGCTTCTTTCTTTATAAATCTTTGCTATTCATTACAATAGCACAAGCAAGGGACTAAGCCATTTGGCTTCCTCTTTTTGAAGAGAACCAGAAGGTATTGTGACTTCCTGACTCAGAGAACATGGTAAAATAAAATACTGTAAAGCCATATAATTATCAAGGTTTGCTAAAAGTTCTATTTTATTGTTTTGAGATTCAGTATATTGTAATCCACTAAGAGAAAAGACCAACCATATCTTCTCTACTGTATAAAGAAGGTTCCTATATTCCTGTAAGGGAGACTTTCTTGATCATTTGGGAGATTCCATGCTCCCTTAACACATTATTCAGTTAAGTTGCCTAAGGTTTTAATGAATGGATTGCTTCTGTTACAAAAGTTCCTTTTCCTAGAGAATCTTCAGCTTTTTAAGAACCATTCTGACTGCCTTTGAAACAGTGCTTCAAAGCTAATTGCCTCACTCCAAAGAATCAATGACTGTCAAAAGGTAGCTCTTTATCAATACTCAATGCAGAGTACATTGCAATAATTTAGACTGTGCAGTTCATTTTGAGGTTCTTGAAAGTCAATGTTTCAGCCTTCTAGAAGTTGTTCCCTATTCTGTTTGGTAGCTGTTTGTGATGGGCAGCTTGCGAACCTCTATGATCAGATAAACAATGCCAGTGGACATAATACTGCTAGAGTGGACCTCCATGTTGAACAAATTAAAGAAAAGAGACCAAACAAAAGCTAGTTACCTAGCAGGGGTGAGTCTAGCAAACCCATCCTGCAAAAAAAAATGTTCCTGTCAGTAAAATGAGAGATGAAATGAACAATATTTTGGCAGCTCCAAGGCATACAGAAGAAAGATCAAAAAGGAAGGACCACTCACAACGTATTTAAAACTTAAAGCAGCAAGCTCACAGGTTAATAACATGAGCAAAGTACAAGAACTGATCCAGGATAAAATATAAATGGTAACAATTGACCTCTACCTTCTGCACCTAAAGGTGTGAGAACTAGATTGCAAAGTTGCTAAGCTGGTCGGGATATAACATTCTATTGGGCCAGAGCTGTAAGAATGACTGTCACTTAACCTTTTCTTTGGTATCATCCACACTTGTGGAGAAGAAAAGACTTTGTAAAATTAAAGTGGTAGAAGGAACGAGGAAAAAAAAGATTTGGCTCTATTATGTCCTGGATACCCTGCAGATTTATTCTTGCTCCTCCATGTAGTCCATCAGTTTCAACCTCCACCTTAGAACACACCTGTACATAAGCATGACTGCTGTAGAGACAGGCAAGAAAAAGATCCATATTCAGTGTTGTTGCATTGATTTGTATCATCTGATAATTTCACACAAGAAAACCAGGATGAATCTCTCTGAATCTGACCTGATCTGTTTCCACAGATGGGAAGATTAATTTCAGCCTTCCCTTTTCTTATCTTTCCCCTACAGGTTTGCTTCCCAGTTGATATGAAAGGAAATAAAGAGTGCTGGAAGAAACATAAATGGCAGAGGCTGTCTCAACTAGTAAACCATAATGAGCCATAAATAAGATAGTGGGAAAGGAGAGAGAAATGTACTGATCAAAGTGTTCAGCATGATAAAATGGCACCTGCAATTCATCTTCTCTCAAGTTATTGGTTGACTGGATTCCTAGAAAACAGCCATGGGGTCCATGACTTCAAAGTGTTATTCGGGAGCCAGAAGGGGTGATGGCCTTTAAGAAATAGCATTTTGCTTTACCTGCAAAAAATGAGGCAAAATTCAATGTGGATGCTTAGCTTCTTGCAAACCTTTTCAGCTTCACCAATACTACTTTGAGGTACAAACATACCAAAGGCGTACATTACTAAAACCCTGCCTTAAGCTTTTTATTCGGATAGCCTCACAAAACAACAAAGCATCAAAGCTACTTGCCTCACTCAAACATCGGTAGCTGTCTTCACTGATATTCAGTACAGAAACTTTGAAGTACATAAGGATGAGTATATGGTGTGGTGTTCATTTTGTTTCCCCAAAGTATAGAAATCCAGCTTTCTCTAAATGTTTCTCACCATCACATGTCAACCTTCTTTAAGGACTATATGTTATATTACAGTAACAATGGATGCCTCTTCTAACTAAGGTGCTTTAGTAAGTGAACAGACAGCTGACTTTGCTGCACCAAGACAATGACACACAACATCCTTTAGATGACGTCTTCAGCAACTGACTTTAATTTTGTGGTGCTCTTGCTTGCTGATTCAGCCCATCTTGAGCTCTCAAGTATCAATACTGTATACAAGGAACTGATATAGGTTGGCATCCGCATTGCCACAGTGGCTTCTAGATGTAACTCTGCACCAGTGCTGTTTAACTCTGCACTGAGGAACTACACACTTTCAGCGGTAGAGGTGGCCCCTCCATAACAGGCCATGTTTTAAGCACAAAGATAAGATAGGACAGGAGAAGCTGCCCATGCCGTTCCTGTTGTATGTTTAACAATTCTTCTGTCTCTTTGGTCCATAAGCCATCACCATGTACATAAGCACTGCATTTGGTTTCAAAAAGTTTTTAAAAATTGAAAAATTCTACCCTTAATTTTTTCAGATTTAGTTACATCTTCCTCATATTCCTCTTGCTAGGTCATAAATTGGTATGCTTGTTTTGCCACTATTTTTGTTGATCAATAACCCAGTCTTTTTACCTTGTACCCACTTTTTCAATTAGTAATTACAGCACAACATTTTTATATGGACATAGAAATTACTTAAGATATTATGCTATTTTATATGCAGTAGTATTGAAATCATTCACAATTTTTATGCTTACCATTGTTTCTTACAACACAAGTTTGTTGTTTCACTTGATCTTCTGGAACACCATGAATTTCTATCTGGACTATAGGATCAGCTTTATTACTCCTGGAGAGGTTACTAGGTGGTAACTGATAGCCACTAATAAGCTGCATAAATAAAAATGATACATAAGACTTCATTTAGGCTTGAAAATATAATCTATTATAATAATTTAAACAGAATTTCAGCAAGCTATATATCCAAAAATTGTCCCATGCAGTGTAGCTGTCTAAAAAACTACAATGTCACCAAGGTTTCACTGCTCTGTGCTTAATTCAGTCCCTGGCTAATTTGATTTTCAAATGTTACTAGTTTAATCTTCGACAAAATAATTGTTTTTAAAAATCCGCCTTTTCTTAATATGAGTTTTAAGCAAGTTTTATTCAGGCTCTAGCTATATGAAGTTGCTACTTTGTTTAACAGAGAAATCAAAGTACTTCTTTGTGAGAAATCAAAGTCCTCCTTTGTGAATATCCTCTTAGGGTTTTGTCACCTCCTGGCATCCTGTTCATAGGAACCCTTAGCAAATCTCTGGTTCTTGAAGTTGTACAAACATCCTTTAGTAGCATCAGAATTCAATGTCAGCCGGTAAAAAAGAACTATGTTAGGTCCTTTTCCTCCAAAGCAGAGTGTTAGCTTTTCTCAGTGTTTGTCTCATATAGACACCCTGAGGCCTCTCTCATTCGTTAGTTTAGTTACTTATCTAGTTATTTAAAGAAGTTTTGCCTCAGAGTGCCTCAAGATCTGGCACCAAACCTAAAAAAGGATTTAAGAAATTCACTGCTTTCTCTGCTCTCTATTTGTGCTGCTTTGGAGAGGTTCATAATCCTTGCAGTGCTCTATTTGTCAGGAATTCATGTCCAGAATGTATCAGGCCAACTATTTCAAGCCAATTTGACCAATTAGGCCCTTAAATCACAGATCGTGGTACCAAATGTCATAACTGATAAAAGTGGTTCTTATCAAACCACTCCTGCCATAAAACTATCAGCCGTGGAACACTGAACCCCATTTCAGCTTAAGCACAAGATTAAGCATTGTCTTTCAAGCAGGGTTGTGACCACAAACCTTTCAGAAGCAAGTGATTCAGCTGGCACCATTTATGCTCCACTCCACCAGCAATACTCCTGATTAGTCCTGAGCATGACATGTTCTAGCTCTGCATCCTCCCTTGCAGGCTTCACACAGTATCCTCACATTGTTAATGCTGACTGTCATTTATTTTCTGTGCCTTTCACTTTTACCCAAGCTATCTTGCTGGCAACTTCCTATCTAACAGTGTTCTGTCCTTAATCTCCATTTTGATATTTTCACTCTTCACAGTATGCTTACTGATCCTCCTTCATCTCTACACCCCTGTGTCACATCTTGCAATGGCATCATCCACTCCATAAACTGTGACCTTCTGATTTTCTTCTCCAGCTTTTACACCCATGAGATCTGCCATACTCTACTCTTACTTTATGTGACACACCTTTCTTTCCCTCTTCTCACTACTTTAAAACCTGCAAATGTACATCTGATAAAATGTCTTCTAACTTGGGTCTCCCATTTAGCTTCTGAACACAGTGGGCTAAAAAAGTAATGCATATTAAGCCTAGTACTTCTTGCCTCTTATGTATTTTGTCATCATTTCTGGCTTCTAACAGTAAGTTCCTATCCACCATTCCCAACCTGTTAATTCATTCAGTCTCTTCTTTTTCATGAACTGCTGTGTCTTTGATGCTTGCCTCTAAATTCCCCTCATTCTAACCACATCTCCTATCAATGGCCTGGTCCTTTCTTATTACTAACACTTTTTGAGGCCTCCAATCCATCAATTATTGAGTTGTTCTTGCTACCTTGGGTTCTCTACTACCCTTCCTATCCATTTTTCAACACTGTCATACTCCAAGCATGTACTTTTTTGCTCTCTACTTTATACTCAAACATCCCTTTTCTTCACCAATCCTTTGTCTGGCCCCTGGACCACAAGGTAAGAGTTCCCCTGAACCTCATTATGTCAATAATTCTACATCAATAACAAATAATATAATTGATGTACATGCATAAGTGCTTAAAATCTTTGATTCATGAATATCATGTATTTGACGTGCTCACTGCTAGGGTGGTATGATCTGCACAAGATGCATATATTGTGTAATTACTGTACAATTGCTATTTAATTAATTTTATTTCTGCAATGTATTTCTTTGACAGAAATGTAACCAATTATATGCTAATTATGTGGCTTTTCTGTAAGTAGTGTACAGTAGGATCAAAAATAACATTTTTCACTGTGAAACTGTAGTTTTCTAACTACTAAATAATTTGAAACTTCTATGATGGTTCAAAGGATAAATAATTTTTTTTAGATGATTTCAGATTTCTAAGGGGTTTTTTTTAAATGAAATTGGTGCCCAGAAGAAGAAACAGTCAAAAGATTTAAAATTGATAAATATTTTTTAAATGTTCATCTGTTATATTTGCATGCATCAAAAGTTAAAAGCATTGCCATCCATTTTCTTTATATTTTTAGCCTATGTAATGCTATCATAATATATATAATATCCTAAAGGTTTACTAAGGAAAACATGTCAACAGGTGCATCTATACACCATACTATGGCAAGGTAGCAGTGCACTATGTTGTCATACGGCACTCTACAATGACAGCAATCGTGTGTCCTGATATGATCGCTAGCTATGCTGCCATAGTGGTGCACTCCTGAGGTACAGTGCACCGCTACAGTGACATAGCGGTGAAATCTAACCATGTGCTGCACACACAATGCAGTAACCGCCTGTACCGTGCCACGCTTTAGTACTTCCAAAAGGCAGTGCTGTATGGCAACGTGTAGATGCACCCAAAAAGTAAGTGAAATCTGAAAACTCTAATAGCTCAATCCTATTCCATCTGTGCTTGTATAATCCCATATGTTTGTCCTCCTCATTCTTTTATTAGCTATAACAGAGACCATTATAATTTTATTATGTAACTAAAATTAAGCATCTTTCCTGTTTGATTCACTAGGCCTTTTTCCCCCTTCAGAATGTTTATATATTACAGGTGAAGGGAGGTCTACTCTAACATTGTCTATGCAATGGCTGATAGTGGTGCATATCCTTTAGATTACTTCAGACATCTTGAACAGCTCCACCTTCATCTCACCCTGAAGTTTACGACCACCATCTGGCCCTGTTTTATGTGTCTTATGAAAATTTAATAATCTGCTTCTGATCCTGGTTCTATATGTGATGCCAAATTGAAACTCCCATTCAATACTGTGAATTCAGGAGAGCTACCTGGCATAGACCTTCTGGATTTGGGAATGGTGACAGAAGAGGCTGACCATGCATTACTGCTGCAGCTAGTAGTCTCCCTTTTAAACTGACTGCAGGATATTTTTATTGTCTGAAGTATAATAAAAGATTACAAGGCTTTATTTTTCTAGTGTTAGCATCTACATTCTACTGACAGCCTCTGCTAAAATTTTGAAATGGGATGCAATCTTCCTCCCCACCTATATCCAGTAATCAAAACAAAATGCAAAGTAATGAGAGAAGACAGTCTGTGGGGAAAAGTGTAGCTGAGGAAGAGCCTACATGGAACGAAGGGAAAACTATGAGATTTATAAAAGAAATAGTACCCATCCAAATTGCCTTTTGAAATCTATACCAAATCCTTAATATCTTTATTATATAATAACAATTGAATAAGCATAGTTTCATACAACCATAGTAGCCTTATTTATATTTTAGAGAAAATTTTATGCAAATTATTTGTTCTTTCTTGCAATTGTTAACATTTTCAAGTGAAAGATGTGATTTTATGTGCAAAGATTAAAATAAAACTCAGAAACTGTACCACAGTAGATAACAGACACTGATATTAAGATATCAAGGAACTATATTAGTTCTAGGAAGCTTGACGGGTTTAGCATATAACAACTTCTTCAAAAACGAATAGGTTGTAATAATAAATACTTGCGAGCTAATTAAATGAATCATTATATTTTTATAAATTATAAATGAAATTGTTAATAAACCATGCTTACCTTAATTGAGAGCGTAGTTGGATTCTGGTTCCCTATCACACTGTGTGGATTAAATTTTGAATAATGGTCTCTCAGGAATTCTGGTTTTAGAAGATAGCCACAGCCACCATTGTCCACAAATTTTGCATTTTGCAAGTCCATTTGCTGTCCAGGTGTCTGGAAATTTAAGGCCACTGGAAAAAAAATCGAAATTGCTGCAGTTAACACTTTAAAACTATTCCAACAATAGGCACATTTTAAACTAAAGTTAAAATACTAGACCACAGAATCCAAGGTGCCTTTGTCTTTAAGTCTGGCTCCTTTAAAATTTGGTGTTAGCCAACTGGGGATGATCCTAGTGCCAGAACTGAGCACATGTGCCCTAGTTCTGGGTTAAACTCCACTGCATTCCCCTTTATTTTTCAAAGGGAATCTTGGAAAATATTCTAGATATAAGCTTGGTTTTTTTTTCCCCACAAGGGCTAAATTCTAATTCTAACTTTGCCAATTAAGCTATATATGGACCCTCAACTCCATACAGCACATGAAGTTCTCCCATGAAAGGAGAAGACAGGCATAGGATGTGGTGGTAGTAACTTCACCTCAAACAGTACCAAGGTAAGCTAGACAGCCATGAAGGTATGGTTAAGAATTAAGCTGTTCATTGCAAGTAATATGTTTGAGATTACATATAGGGAAAAGTGAGTCTAATTGTGTAAACTTTTAAATTGCAATGTGAGCAAAAGATTTCCTTCAGACTTAATCTCGCATTGCTGATGTTTATTGTTCATGTACACCTGTCAGGTTTTCCTTTTCCAGGCAGCTCAGAATGTTTTCTGTTTGCTGCTGAAATGGGAAAATAAAACAGCACACTTCAACAACCAGATACAGTATTATAATTCATGAGATAAAGCCAATGCTGAATTAGGCCTGTTTAATGAAAATTTCCCTATTCTAGCATGTTGCTGCTTCCTGTTCACATTCAGCATGGAAAATGCACAAGTCAAATCAGTGATGGACTAGTGTGATGTATTAAGCAGAATGATGATAAGGCATTTCTTTGGGTGGTTTAGCAGTAAAAAAACACAAAGTCTGTCTGTAGTACAGTCACTCCTAATAATAATTTCTGGTGGCTAGAGGTAAATTAGATTAAATAGGTCATCATCTCTTTTGCTGTGCTATAGTTTGAAGTGTGCAACTAAAATTAAGCAAGGCAAAAATGAAACATCAATATTTTCAAATAGCAGTGAAAAACTTGCAAATGTGCTTGTAACTTCTGCATGATGAAACAAACGACATGATTGCACATAATGAGGCTGCTGCTAACTTTGCCAAGCTTCATAAGTTGCTAAACGGAAAAAAATCCATTTAATGAGAGAAACACACCAAGGAATTTGTTGTTTATCATATTAAGTGACTTTCTGTCATGATACAAACTTAGATCAATGCTGTTGTGAGCTGTTTCAAAATAACGTTATATCTTTATTTATTTTAATTTAATTTAGCCTTTGATTGTAAATCTAAAACATACTCAAGATGAATCTTAATTTAGTCATTGAAGTCCACATAACTGTAAAGATGCACTGAAGAAATATTTCAGTTGAAGGTTTTTGTTTCCTTACGTAAGTAGGAAATTTTATTTCCTAATCTTTGTTTTTCCTAATCATCCAGTGAAAATATCAGCAGTATAAGTGGACATTTCAGCCATAGTCTTGGCATGTGTATGATTTGATTGCATTAGTGTGTGAAGAGTTGCAGGATTTTTTTTCTATTATGACCAACTGATTGGATTAAGGAAAGTCATTGTATATTTCCCTTACCCCTAGTTCTTAACTCTTTCATTTTTAAATATATCATGATAGGATAGATGCACTTGCAGTTCTGAAGCTCTAAGGCAGCAGTTGCCAAGAAATGGAAGAAAATGAGAATCTGGTTCCACTCCATTTCTCTAATCCTCTGTTAAGGCATATTTGTATAATTCCTCTTCAAATGCAGGAAATACCCAGGACTATAAAAGCAGAAACTGTAGAGCTCTACAGAAAACTGGTGCAAAAGATTCTGGGACACACCTCGGGTTTGTAAATGAATGAATGCAAAGTATCTGTATGAAAAAGGTATAAAAACCTTTCTCAGAACTGGTAATTTTGAGAAGTTACAAATGACTGAAATAAAGATTTTGTTATGGAATTGCAGTAGATCTCAAAATACAATTTAGGCAATCTTCTTTCTCTAGTGTTAACGCCTTTTAAATATCTGCAAATTATCACTTTCATTCCTTTTCTTCATAAATCAGTCCCTCCAGCTTCCTGATGAATTTCATTTTTCTTTTCTGAACTTCCTCCAGGTTACCAATATCTTCCTTGATAGGTATCTTTCAGTAGGATTTGAGATACAAAAAATTTGAGGTTCTTAAAATTTTTAAGAACTATGTTTTAGGCATCTATATTATTCTTCCAGGCATTTGCTGACTACAGCAAATCCTGCCAAATGTAAAATGCCCTATAGACTAACTAGAGTTCAGTTAAAAGAATGCTTATGATGAAGGAGCAGCTACCAGGACCCCAGTCTTTTGAGACAATCTGAGGCTTTGAATAGTTTGTCTGAGACCACTGCTGGCATAACTGATTCTTGGATTCCTCACAGAATGTTGCCCATGATCAGCCAATTCTCCAGCTGTATGCTTATGGGATAATTGCTTTGTGAACATATGTTGCAACAGCCCAACTAAAAAAAAAGAGATCTGTAGTGCTATTCTTATATTATAAATCTGAGATAAATTGTGTGATTGCTGTGTATAATCCTGCTACAAATGTTTGAAATATCCATAGCCTATAGCAATAGAAGCATGATAGTGTGCATCTGGAAATGCAATTTTGAATTTTGTCTAGGTCAAATGTTAGGCTTCAGTCTGTTGGGGAAGTACCTAAATTAAAAACCCTTGTTCTCTCCATTCCAGTGGGATGGTCTTGGTGGCATTATTTTCTAGAAAAGATGGCATTTCCAGCAATATGTCTTCCTGAATGTGATGGTCTCCAGAGTTAAATATTAGCAGAATATTTTTGTAATATGCTTTCTAGCCTGGCCAAAACACCTGTTTCTTTTTTGATGTTTCTAAAACCTTGGAGATGTTTATTGCTTGTGTGGAGAGGGTTTTGAAACTCTCTGCTGCAAAAAGCCCAAACGTATTGACTTTGGGTATGTATCTACAATTGGTGATTTTAAGAAAAAATTGTCAGTGGTGTACATAGGAAAGACTTCAGCAGCTTCAGAGATTTCATTGCTATACTAATTAAACTTGCTTCTCAACTTTGTCATTCAACACCAAAGCCACCTGAAAGTGTCATCCATACATATGAGAGAGGAGCTTGCCTCAGGTAAACTCATCATGGACGTCAGCATAAAATTCTTCAGCATGGCCCCTAAAATGGAATATGGAACCCAGACCTTGGATTTTTTTTTCCTGAGCTTGCTTGTAATCAGGAAACATAGTGTGTGTGGACCTACAACACATTCGATATAGAGTGAATGGACTTTATTCCAAGCAGAGCAGACACCCAATGCACAACCTTATACCAGTATATGTAACTCCACTCCAAGACAAATTATTGCTTAGAAAGTAAAGAGTAGCTGTACACTGGTGTTAGGTATACTGACATACCAGCTGTGTGTCCACTAGCCAGTTTCTTCCTGGGATAGCTATCTGCTCAATACAAATGTGTTCCCTTACCACTTTAATAGCCAGGTGCTATAATTGTAATAATTTACTTCAGAGAAACTTATTATGGAGTAAAATCTGAGGTAAATTACTCTAGCCCCCGGCGCACGTTACACTTAAACTGTGATTAACCAGTTAATCACATCTTAAGTTGTCACCTGGCCACACACTAACACAATTATAAAACAAGGAATAAGCCTCACAAAAATGTGTAATAACTTTGTGGCTGGTTCCTATTGTGCCATTAATTGAACATGTGGCCAGGCTGGGGATCCTTGAGCAAAGCTCTGAGCTGTGGGGATGCACCATGCACCCCTGCAGCTGGGAGCTATCTGCTGATGGGGCTCCCAGCAGATAACACTGGGAGTTATGCTGATGGTGCTTCCAGCCACAGGGGTGTATGGTGTGCCCCTGCAGCTGGGAGCCCAGATCAGCTGATAGGGCTCCCAGCCATGGAAGCTTGCTACTTGCCAGTGCAGGGGGAGCCCAGATTCGTAATCTGGGCTCCCCCTGTACCAGCAGTAAGGTGTAATCGGATCTGATGCTCAATCCCACAATCATACCTCCTACCATCCATGTGTGGCATAGCAGGAAACGCAATTGTCAGGATCACACACCAGATCCTATGGCACCTTTACCTGCATATCTGCCAGGGGCCTCTGTCATAACTGTACTGGGTGTCTGCAAACCTTAATCTTAGGCAGTTTTACTGTAATTTATTCTTCTGAAATAATATTCCTGGTAAGACCTTTAAATTGCCTTTATTTTACCTTTATGCCTTTATGATTTTAAGTATGCTTCCATAAACCAGTTTAACAGATGTGCACACACACATACACCTATGCATTCAATACACATAATGGCAAAAGGGGAGGTTTTTAGGTAAACATATGATTGTTAGAATCCCAACTTGTATCAGCTTTCAGTGAAAGCTGGTAATAAAATTGAATGTTTTTCCGCAGTCTCAAGAATATAATGTTTGAATGGGCTGAAGGATGATGATCCCATCTTCCACATTTATTTCACTGAGTTAAATAAGCATTATTTAATCCAGAGTTAAGTAGCACCCATTCAAAATGTTTTTTCAATATATCCATCTAAAAATGAGGGAGTAAGACAAAGATTCTCATAACTATGGGCCAAATGCTTAATTGATGGAACTAAATATAACTTCACTGTAGTCCAGGAGCTACGCTGATTTACAATAGACAAAGACATAGTCCTGTATTTGCATTCAGAAGAGAACAAGATAATCTGAATTTCATTTGTTTCTTCCTTTCAGAATTGGTATTGAAATAAAGTTGACCAAAGAACTTGTAACACTATCCTCTAACTAAGAGATAATAATCCTCTGAATTTTATAATATGCTCTAGAAATGAGGAGAGCCTACTGTCACCATGTCTAATAATTTTTGCAAATCAAGTATAATTTTTTATGAATAGAAGAAACTGTGATAAAGAAATATCCACGTGAATACATAACTGATTAAGCTTTACAATTTTTGAAACCTTAAGGTCAAAAACTCAAAGAATACCTAGCGCTATCTAAATGGATAAACTGAGCTCAATGGACACACTTTTTTGTGACAAGCATCAAAGGGCTATAGTGAGTCTGGTACACAGCCTGAAATCTGCAAGAATTCTTCCCAGAAATGAAGGCTTAGAATGTAAAATGAGCAAGACTGAATTTAAGAGATGTTTTCATCGTAGATGAGGGACTCATAACAAAGAACTTTGTTTTCTGAGTGTTTATAATTAAAGCCAAGATAGATAGATATTAGGGCTGTGCGAAGCTTCAGTCTCTGATTCAATTCGGCAGAGATTCGGCCCAATTCAGTGACTGAACCTCCAAATCTGAATTGAATCAGTGGACCCCTTAATCTCTCCAAATCGAATTGGAATCCTCTGAATCGATTCGGCAAGATTTGGACAGATTCAGAGATTTGGACATAGCCACAGCTTTAAATGTTTTTTCTACATCCCTCTAGGTAGCAGGCAGCTCATGAGTGCTGCGATGCTGAGGCACATGGAGTGTCCCACAGGAGTGAGGGGGGCCTCCCAGCATGCTCAGCAGCAGAGCCAGAAGTAGACCAGAAGCACTTCCAGTCCACTTCTGGATCTGCCAGGGAGCACTCGGGGGGGGGGGGGGCCCCGCCCAACCATTCTAGCTCAGTGACTGGGGTCTGGGGGGGACACCAAGGGTCCCCCTGTGGCCGAACACCAAGCCAGGGTACTTCTGGTCCACTTCCGGCCTCACTGCTGAGCAAGTAGAGGGCCCTACCACACTCCTGTGGGACGCTCCATGCGTCCCCACAGTGTAACATTTACAAGCAAATCGAATCTTCAGATTCAGATTCAGCCAAACCAAATCAAGGACAATTATCCAAATCAACAAATTGAATCGCTGTTCCTGATTCGGGCCAAATCCAAATAAAAAAGGGCCTGCTTCACACACCCCTAATATAAAGAAGAAGGAAAGAAGTGCATGGAGGTATGATCACCAGAGTGTTTGGAATCCAAAAAACCCATGAAATGGTAATAAAACAGAAATGTACCACGTTGGGCCCTGTATCATTGATCAGACTTGTCAAGGAATAAAAATTAGGCATCTGATTTTTATCCATATTGACTCCCCTTTATACTGATAGAATGATATAAATCTCACTCTTGGTCTAAAATAAGAACCATCCCCCAGCTGTACCCAAACTTTTCATGCATCGGTCTTCTGTATGTCAGCCTTTCCAAACTGCCAAATCACAGTTCAGAAGACAAATATTGCAAGCTAGCATTTCTTTAACTGGGGGGATCTCAAGGCCTTTTTGACAGGGTTGTGAACACTTACTGGCTTTGTATTAACTTCAAATAGTCATATAGGGTTGGACCCATGAAGTAGTTTGCATATTGGAAGGAGTACTATTATAGACAAGTTTCAGAACTGAAACTAAGTACAGAGATGTTGAGGTTTTGCATCCCTGCAGCATGTGGGTTTTTTTCCTTTAGTCACCAGAGAATTGCATAAAGATTCTCAGTAATAACTAGCACCCAGAGACCTTGTGAATGCCTCCAGTACAAATAGATGTGTCATGCATAGATCCATCAAATTGAGTATAAAGGAAATGCTGGAAGACATCTCTTCCCAAAATCCCTTAACCTCTGAGTATTTCCACAAGAAATATATATAATAGCACACCTCCCAGAGTTATAAATTGCCAGCAGGTATTGGTGTCCTGTATCCCTTTGTATAAATCCAAAGGGTTATTATTGTTGCTATTTATACAACAATAGCAATAATACCAAGGGAGCCCTTTTATAATAGGCCTTCACATGCAGACCTAAGGCTACACATAGTTTGTTTCAGAATGCCTGGCCCTATTTCCAGACAAGATATATGGAGTGAGTGGGGAAAACAATCAGTGGAACTGAGGCATTAGGAAAAGGGCAGAAGTAATGTGATTATAGGGATGAATCAGCTAGCTATGTTATATTTCCAAATAATTTAAAATTCAGATCTTTTGGAGTGATTTGTGGGTAGCTGCTTCACTAACCATCACCATTAAATGGTTGATACCTTGTTGGCATGACAGCAGTTTGTGGCTTTGAGGAAGGAGAGGGAGGAAAAGCAAAGAGCCTAAGAAATTAATTGCAGATGGAATCCATTGGTAAGAAAGACCTGAGGGAAAGCACCAAGATGAAGACACAAGTGAGAGCAGTGGAATGAGACTGTTGAAGCAGGCATCATGGGTAGAGGGGTTAAAGTGGTAAGTGACAAGAAATAGGAGAAGAGGTATGGTGGGCCTTGAATATGAAGTCAAAAAGCTCAGTCTTGATGCAGTGCAAGACAGAATCAGTGGACTGGATCTGAGTTAGATGTATCATGCTTATACAGACAAGGAATATATAAAGAAGCTATAATCAGGTATTTTTAGATATAAACTGGCCATTGAAGAATCTTTTCATTGTAGAGGCATTAAAGTTGTCAAGTGGTACATGGCATACTGAGCTGAGCAGTGTAGACTGATGGTAAAAAAAAAAAAAGCTGAGAAATTTCAAGTTTCAGTATAAATAGCTCAATTTAGACTAGATAAAGGAGAGAGCATGAAAATAGATTGTAAATATCTGTGCAAAGAAAAATATCATTTCCATTTCTGGGAATAACATTGCCTGGATAACAAAAAGCTGCTATGCTGCCTTGCAAAAAAAATTCTTGATCAGAAAAAATCAATAGCCTATATTCTAAACAGTGAAATCAAAGTTACCCTGGATTCCAAATGAGTCTTTAGGCTTAAAAGTGATTTGGGGGAATAATAGGAAGGCTCTCATGAGAGGTCTAAAAGATTTGTATACTAATACTGCCTGGCCCAAGCAGGTGCTCATAAAAAGATCCAGGGCTTGCCCTGTGAAAATCCAGAGAAGTAGCAGGGTCTACAGCACGGACAGGCAACCCTTGGCATGCAAGCATCAGAGTGGATGGTGGGTAAGGGACCAGGGATGCTCTGCCACAAGAAGCATTGGACCCCTTGTAGCTCTCCTGCCATATGCCCATGGCACGTCAGCATCTTACAAGTCAAGGTTGCAAGTGCTTTTGGCACTCTGCCCAAAAACGTTGCTGACCCTTGATCTACAGTACAGCAGGTGCAAACAAACATCACCCTTGTACTGCCATAAAAATATTTTTGGTGCCACAAGTTGCAAGTGAAAAGATTTCCTTGCCCCTTGTCTTGCTTCATGTGCCCAAAAATGTTTGTGCAACAGTTCCTTGCAACTGTTGTGCCTTATCACAGAAGATGTCTGCTCACTTATAGCATGATCCCTGCAGGCTGGGATTCTGAAGTTGATGCTGTTGTTGAAAACGGTAAGAGGTTAAAGGATGGTTACTCAGTCCTCAGCAACTGTACAACCTTTCTTTATGGCTCCATATAAATTGTTTTTTAAAAGGTGGAAGAAATAAAGGGCCTCTTTGAAGAAAGCTATGAAGAAAGCCGTATAGACTCTAGCAAATAATGTTGTTAGTATGTAACTGAGTATGTATTGTGAGCTTTGTAAAAATTCTAAATTGGTTGCTGATACAAGAGTTTAATGTGAACACACAGTACTGATTTTAAGTACCTAGATGTTTGAATATAAGGAAGATTTTAAACCAGAAGCAAAAGGAACTACGTTTTATGTGACCTGGTATATGTAAAACTGAAAGTAACTTATTAATTAGAAAGAGGAGAGGATAGGCAAAAGGATAATAAAAACAAGAACAGAATAAAGATATAGGTAAAATCACAATTACTATTGTAAGACCTAACCCTTCATTTTATATACTCTATGAACCATAGCATTTGAAGACATCTCAAGGGATTACTCCATTCACCCTGAAATGAGGATGAAGTATACCAGACCATCCACTAAGAGATATTTTGTTTAATCTGTTTTTAAAACCTTCCAATGAAGAAAATTATATCACTTCCCTCTGTAGACTATTTCAGAGCTTAAATACCTTATGGTTAGAAAATTTCTTCTAATAACTTATTCTAAATATTCTTTGCAAGTTAAGCCAATTCATTCTTGCACTGTTCTGGATACAGAGAGCAAAAATAATTGTCATCAGATTATTAAGAAAAACATAGTAGAAAATAGTTACCATGTATAACCTTGGTCTTCTCTTTTCTAGATGCCCAAAACTGGTTTTAGTATTCCATCTGAGGCCTCATTATTGCCCAGTAGGCTGAAATAATAATCTTCTAAGACATCCCTTTGTCATCCAATCCCTTTACCATACCCAAATTTGAACTGGAGTTATTAGAAACCTGGGATGCTCAATAAATGTAGACTCAAGCCAATAATGATTCCTTTTTATTTTGTTATTGGTTTCAGGTAATATTTTCAAAGGTACCCAAATAATTTATGAGATTAAATCACATGTAGGATGTAAATATAGGAACCCCAGGCACTTTTGAAAATGTCAACCCCCCATTTTAGGAAAGTCAGAGTAATAATATGAGTTTAACTTTCTCCAGAGAGTCACCAGATTATCACTTGCATGGAAAGTGGGGACTTCTAATTATTAAATGATGTTTAAGTCAACTGAAGGCATCTGAAACTTGAAAAATATGACAAGCTGCTTCAAGATGACTTCATATTTTGTCAGCTGATATGCATACCAAGGAGGAAGCATTCACTTACTAGGAAGAGTCTATGCAGGGATACAGAGCTCCACATCAGAAGTAAACAAATGTTACCTGAAATAAGTTACTGTATTTTTCCCCCATTCACCATCAGGGCCATAAATATAATATTATTAGTACTACTTATTTTACATTTCTAAACCATGTACAAACAATGGCTAACCTTTGCAACATCCTTGTGCACAACTAATAATTTCCCTTTCAGTAAATGGAAAATGCTATATTTAGAGTGTATATTTAGAGTGTGTCGGAATGCAGCTGCGGTTTCTTTAATAATAGTCCAAATGAATAAAGCAAAAGATAACTGTTAAGCCATTGGTATGCTAACTACAGATATGGGGAAAGAAATTATATGTTGCATCTCTGTTGAGGTACAAGATAAAACTTGTAGCTAGCCAAATGAAGGTGTATGATGGTTTTAAACAGTCAAAACACCCTCCTCATCCTGGGCTGCTCCAGCAACCGTGGAGGGCGTGACATAATTTAGTCAAGTCTTAGTGGCTCATCTAGACTAGTGCAGCCTCCCTACACTGCTCTCTGAGCCACAACATTGAATGCTATGACCAGCCTCAGCACATTCCACCTGTTTCCATTATCATCCCCACTACAGTTCCTCTACTACAGCTCAGATCCCTAGAAGGCAGACTTAGAGATGTCCTCTGGAGTGCTTATACTAGGGTTTTATGGCCTTTTAGGCCCTTTATACTGCTCCAGTCTTTTTATTGGATTCAAACATGCCAGAGTATGGTTAACATTTCATTTGAGGGTCATGAGTGACTACAGGGCTCTAGGGTCTGGGTTAGTAAGCCCTGTAGATAGGGACACTAGGAGAACCACTCTTGTGGGAGCTGAAATGTAGTTCTCCATCAGCAGGACAGGAAGACAAGGGCCTCAGTAGGAGGACTCAGGTGCCTATATACTAATGCCAGGAGCATGAGGAACAAGCAGGAGGAGCTAGCCCTCCTACTCTCCAGTGGGCATTACAAGCTAGTAGGGATTACGGAGACCTAGTGGGACTCCTCACATGACTGGAGCATAGCTATAGAGGGCTACACCCTGCATACAAGGGACTGGGTGGGAAGAAAGGTGGAGGTGTTGCTCTCTATGTAAAAAAGAAGTACACCTTCTTGGAGGCCAACATCAGCTCCAAAAATGGGCAGGTTGAAACCCTCTGGGTCAAGTTGCTCGGGCGGGAGCAAGAATGACATAACTGTAGGTGTATACTACAGGCCACCAAACCAGGGGGAGGAACTCGAGCTGGAGTTCACCCGAGAATTGACTGAGGCTGCATTTGCATGTGACATGATCGTCATGGGCGATTTTAATTATCCAGACATCTCCTGGGAGGAACAGTTGGTGAAGTTGAATCCGTTGCGGTCCTTCCTGACCTGCGTCAGGGAGCTCTTCCTCACTCAGGAGGTGCATGGGCCAACCAGAGGTGACGCTTTGCTAGACTTGGACCTGGCCAAAGGAGATGACCTGGTAACCAAATTAAATATAGAGGGAAGTCTGGGCGACAGCGACCATGAAACCATCATGTTCACTGTCTGATGTAAGGCAGACAAATCACATAGCAGGATTGAAGTCTTGGACTTAAAAAATGCAAATTTCAACAAACTTAGGTCACTAGTAGGGCAAGTGCTGTGGGACCAGGGACTGAAGGTGAAAGGTGTGCCTGAAGAATGGTTGTTCCTGAAGGACATGATCCTTGAAGCACAAAGGAAGTCCATTCCCATGCAGAGAAAAGGTAACAGAAGGGCTGGGAAGCCCTCTTGGCTACACAGGTAATTCATGGTCTTCTTAAGAAAGAAGAAAGAGGCTTACAAACAATGGAAGCTCAGGGCAGGCCCCAAGGAGGACTATTCCACAATGGCCCATATTTGCAGAGAACAAATAAGACAGGCTAAAGCAGCAACTGAACCTAGGTTAGCAACGGGAATCAAGGACAAGAAGAAGTCCTTCTTTAGGTTTATAGGGAACAGCAGGAAAACAAATGGGAGTGTGGGGCCAGTGCTCAACAACTCAGGAGAGCTGGTTACTAGCACCCAGGAGAAAGCTGAACTCCTGAATGACTACACTGCCTCGGTCTTTCACTAAGGGAAAAAACCCACGCCAGGTAGAGTAGAGTAGAGGATAGTAGGAATAATCACCTTCTTACTATTGCCGTAGAATTTGTTGTATGACCAATTAAAAATGTTAGATGTATGCAAGTCAGCAGGATCAGATGATCTTCATCCAAGAGTGCTGAAGGAGCTGGCCAAAGTCATTGCAGAACCCCGGCAAAACTTCGACAACTCATGGCACTCTAGAGAAGTCTCTGAGGACTGGAAGAGAGGCTATGTCCTAGGGGAAAAATCCTAGAAAAGTTCATTAAGGAGCCTATCTGCGATAAGGTTGCAGGAGGTAAAATTGACAGCATGGCTTTGTCACAGGCAGGTCTTGCCTTACCAACGTCATCTCCTTCGATGACTAGGTAACTCACCACCTAGATACGAGACAGGAGGTTGACATTGTATACCTTGACTTCCAAAAGGCCTTTGATCTAGTATCCCACAATATCCCTGCAAGAAAATTGGAGGATTGTGGGCTTAACTCCAAGACAGTCAGGTGGGTGAGAAACTAGCTGCAGGATACAACCCAGAGAGTTGTAGTAAATTAAACTGTGTCATCCTGGCGAGAAGTTGGCAGTGGTGTCCCGCAGGGGTCAGTGATCAGTCCAGTACTTTTCAACATTTTTATTAATGATTTGGAGGGGTGGGAAGAGCTCACTAGCCAAGTTCATGGATGACACCAAGTTGTGCAGAACCATGGTCACACTTGAAGATAGGCTACAGATACAGGCAGACCTAGACAGGAGAGCAAGTTGGGCGGATAGGAACCTGATTAAGTTCAACATTGAGAAATGTAAAGTGCTCCACTGTGGAAAGAGCAACCCCCAACATTCCTACTGGCTTGGCAGCATCAAACTGAGTAGCACCACAAATGAAAGGGACCTGGGGGTAATAATAGACTACAGTATGAATATGAGCCGGCAGTGCGATGCTGTTGCCAGTAGGGCAAATAATACTCTGGCATGCATCAATCGATGCATCTCCAGCAAAACCAAGGAGGTGATTCTTCAGCTCTACTCAGCACTGGTGAGACCTCAGCTGGAGTAATGCATCCAGTTCTGGGCACCACACTTTAACAAGGACATGGACAAGCTTGAGAGAGCCTAAAGAAGAGCTACCCATATGATCAGAGTCTTACATGGCAAGCCATAAGAGGAACAGCTGAAGGATCTGGGAGTCTTCAGCCTGAGGCAATGAAGCCTGCAAGGGGACCTGGAGGCAGCTTACTGCTACACTAAGGGAGTACATCAAGGGCTTGGTAAGCAACTGTTCACCAGGGTACCCAAGGGGAAAACCAGGAGTAATGGCCACAAACTCCTGGAAATCAGTTCAGGCTCAACATTAGGAAAAACTTCTTCACAGTCAGGGTGTCCAGACTGTGGAATAAGCTCCCTTCAGAGGTGGTGCAATCACCTACACTAGAAATCTTCATAAGGAGACTAGACAGTCACCTTGCTAGGGTCACCTGACCCCCAGTTATCTTTCCTGCTTGGTGCAGGGGCCTGGACCCAATGATCTTCTGAGGTCCCTTCCAGTCTTACAATCTATGACTCTGCCAAAGTTTATAAACAATTATTTAATTTATTACTATCAGAAAGTGATAACTGTTAAGCTGCAGTGCGATTCATCTCTGTGTAACATCTGATAGGTGTAATTAATTAGTGTTTTGATGAAGTTGATGTGCAAGCCAAATCTGTTTGTTGTTACTTATAGTGAGCACAAAGAATTGTGTCATACTTTATTTTTCATCTTTGGACTCCCCTTTCACTGTGGAATAAAACACTTACATCCATTTTATTCATCTTAATTATCACTTTGTGCTCATAGCTGTAGTATTTCAGAGCAACGGGGCTCACCCTGCATAGTTAGCATAGGAGTACCTTTGATTGATGTAAGCGGATTCACTGTTGTTACATGAGACATCCACTTACGTGAATAACTTGGACCAATTAAATCATATAGCTTTAAGGATATTCTCATCGTGTAAATTGAAAAACTCAAATCATTCTAACATTTCTAACTACTTGTTTTTTCTCTATTTAAGTACGTGTAATTCCATTGCAAAAAATATTTAAAATTGTAATAAAACTTTTGTTATCTTGTTGCAGGGCACCAAGATGTCCCTGCTCTATAAGGACAGAAACAGCCTAGCCAGGGAGCCCTGCAGGCTAGGCAGAGCTCCACAGCTGCAGGTTGCCTGAGCAACAGGCTAATGAGGTAACTAGCTGGCACCTGCAGGGGTCAGATGACCAGAAGGAGGCAGGGCCCTGGGATCATATAAGCTCAGAGCTAGGGCTAGTAGAGCTCACTCTTTATGAAGACTGACAGAGCCCTTGTCTAAGAAAGCTATACAGAGGTGTTCAGTTGCCCGCTTTGCTGCCTACAAGAGCAGTGCTACAAGGTACCCAGGGCTAGGAGCCAGGCTGTCCTAGGGGTAGAAGTTTGACTTCTTAAGGGGGAAAAGTATGGTTTTCATTATTATTGTTATGTTATAGCCCGGGGGCTTATGTTTGTGTCATGGTTATACTGGGGGTTTGGGATGAGGCTACTGGTGGGGTGGAGGCATCACTAGTGCCCAAAGGGAGGCACACAATCGTGTAGAACCTCAACACCAGAGGGGCTCAGCTACGGAGGCCGGAAAGCCCAGCACCACTGACCTCCACACAGCATTGATTGAGTTAGCTCCCCTGAATTCTCCCCAGGTGTGCTTGGCACAGTAAGAAAGCAACTTACAGAGCTTTTTGCTGAGTATCAACCTTCCCTGAAGGCGGGAAGAGGGAGGTAGGGACTCTTCTGAGTGTGTTTGCTCTGTCAGCACCCCATCTCCTCACAGTTACATAAGCACCTATCCACATTTGTTCCTTACATCATAAAGGGTGTTCTGTATTCATAGTAATTAGTAAAGTTTTACCCATCCTCCCTCTCCTGTCATTGTTAATTACCCATCCAATAAACCAATCGATTCATTTCAGTTTCTACCTTTCATGCATGTGCTCTTAATTAGCTGTGACCTCACTGACAGAAGAAGGGCTAGCATAGTTTTGACAGATGCTCTACCTAGTCCGTCAGTTAGCCAGTCAGCCAAGATCTACCACTTAGGCTGTGGTGTCCATCATTAATTAGTTCCCAGTCCAACAACCTAGCTATATTAAAGGGGCAATAGTCAAGTAGGCCGAGGCCCCAACAGAGGGTTTAACATCTGTGTAACACCCATGAGGCATGGGGCATGGTAAAGGGAAGGTTTTGAAGCCGTGCAATCAGCCCATAAGGCTTGAGGTGCCCCATGAGGCACAGTACTGAAGAAACATCCGGCGACGGGCTCAAGGGCCAGCGAGTCCTGGCGTGGTTCAGTTGACCAGGGCCATGCAAAGGCCTGTGGGCAGCCTCCTGATTTATTTTACCAACAAGACGTGGCAGAAGAGAAAAGAGGGTGCCCTCGGGGCAGAGCTGGCACAGTCGCGGAGCCGCAATGTGCATCACAGCCATCCCTGGGGACACCGCCCCATGACATATCCATTACATAGTTTTAGCTGAAAATCCATTTCAATTAGGATTAATTTCTTAGGAGTTTCTCATGAGAAAAATAAATAGTTTTGATAAATTCTTATAAACTGATATTTATTTACAACATGTCATTTTGCAAACCTCATTTGTGTGAAAGTTAACTGCTAAAGCTATTTATTATACTTACTATTCTTATATCTGAAACTAACTAAAATAAAAATGTTTCTAATTGTTTCAATATGTTTTCTTTTTGTGTTTTTGATAGTATGTTGTGTATAACTAGCATCATTACTTTTTTGTTCTCTAACGCAGCAACTAAGAAAATGAGATGGTAAAACAAAAGTTGGCAGAGATATTCAGGGCAATCACACACCCTTGAAACTGTGTTCTTTCTCTCTCCCTCTTAAATTGATTAGATTTCAAGCTCGCAGTGTCCTGTTAATTGCCTGCATTCGTGGATTAAGTGTGTTTAGCAAGGAATAATAATTCTGATGACGGCTGTCAATAGCATCTGGATGAAAGGAAGATTCAGGTTTTTGGCTTTTTAGTTAAATTACAGGGTTGAGTAAATTGATAAATCTTCTAACAGGAGACAGGGGGCTCCATTGTCATCTGGCTGCATTATTCTGTATAGTCATAAACCTGGGAGATAGAGGCACTTATGGTTCTCTTTATGCAAAAGTAATCCCTGGGTTAAACATAACTGGTATGGCAGTTTCGCACAACAACCCCTTCTAGCCTTAGCCCCAGGGGGCATTTCAAAGGAGAAGAAGATCTGGCCAGGATATTTCTATACTGTAAGAGTCCTCAGAAGCAATGTCTGCAGGTTGGGGCTGTGGACATCTGCAAGGTAGATGACAATACACCTTCTTCCCAGGTAAAGTGAACAGACTACACAGTGGCATTCCGTCAGATTTTATTAAATAGTGTACACAATCCAGTCTTTACTAACTCCTGAGAGTTTTTAGTGAATAATAGTAATGTGCTTTCTAACTTTTAGTCAATTGTGGAATAATAGCAGTGCCACGGAGACCCTTTTTGCCCTCAAAACACACATGCTGGAGATGGGCAGATCAGAGAAGCTGGTCACTGCCTTCATACTTCATTCACTCAGAGCTCTAGCTGCATGGAGAGCTGGCAGGAAATCCTGCCCCACTGTTGCCAGCTTTCCTGTGAATGGAGCAAATTTCCACTGCCTAGTCCAATGATATTCCATACAGCGTAAATCTTTCCTCATTAAATCATCTGCTTTATCTATCTCAGCAACTGCAAGTAGTTATACTAACTCTTTTACTGGCATGCAACCAGCAAAATATTATGACTGCAGCTGGAAAAATAAAAGTAATACACAATTTTTCAAATTATTGTATCACTAGTTAAAACTGTAAAAGAAAATTATTGGAACTCCACCCTGAATTTCTTGTCTTCCAGATTTTCTAGCTTCTGCTTTGTTTTTAACTCTTCATTCCCTTCCCTGTCAGCTCAAATTGATGACTGGCTCTAAATGTTTGTCAAGGGTATATACCAGGTCTAGATAAGTCAGGGGTTTTTTGCAAATAGACTTAAAGTCAAAGCCAGGTCACTGGCTTTCTACTAGAAACTCCCATTTCTGTCCATTTTCCAAGCTGTTCCTTTGTACTGTGACGCTGAACTGACTCAAATGGGCCTCCCAAGTGGATTTTTCCTTAAAATATCATAAGAATCTGCACTATTTGAACTGAAACAGACACCTGCCTCCACTTTTAGCCTCCAAAGGAATAGAAAAGCATTGTAAATATCTTGTCCTACCCAAATATTCTAACAAACTGAATTCCAGGTACACGCATCAATTTCTAGTGTAATCAATGACACTTATTTCCTTCTAGACCTGAATTCTTAGCTCTGCAAACCACCGCAGCATCTCAGGGCCCAAGCATGGAGGGCAGGGGAAAGGGTACACTTTACCAGGGCCTGGAGATCCAGGGGGCCCCAGCCCAGGCTGCAACCCTATTACCATGAGGAAAAAAAACGAAGGCTAAATTGTAGGTCATGTTTGAGGTTATGTACTACCTATATGGGGTCTCCACTATGAGTTTTGCTGGAGCGAATCAGCAGAAGGAGCGACATTGTAAACAGTGAGTTGCTGGCCAGCCCAAAGCCCTTCTGTAGAACAGAGAACGTGTGCTTGTGCAGACTAGGTTCCTTGGGTGAATTTGATATCTTTTGTGCTTGTGCACTTAATTCTAGGACTTATCGTTTGAGAGAGAGAGGAATTTATGCTTCTGTATGTTACATGCTCTCTCAGGAACTACAAGTCTCAGAGTCCCTTGTGCATATAGATGGAGAGAGGAGGGACAAAGCACCATATAACCAGGGCCATTGATCCCAGGGACAGTGGAGGCCACAGTGTTGCTGGTAGGATTTACAGACCCAGAAGCAGGTAATGAGTTAGGCCTGGTGGTCTAAACCTTGCATAGAGAAGAACTGAAACAGGGATAGGGTTAGTGCCTAGAAGGAAAGGACATTTCTTTCTCTCTCACACACCCCCCCACCCCCCCAATGTCTGGCTATAAATACAAATCAGGCAGCCAAAAACGTAAGGAGGTAAAACAAAGGGAACTAAAAGAAACTAAAGGACACCAATCAATCCTCCAGTTTTTCAAAACAGACAAGGCCTTTCTGCAGTCTGGCTCAGGCAATACACTAACTAGGGAAGTAGACGAACAAAAGCAAGATGGAAAGGATTTTAATATAGAAACCGTGTCTGTGGCAACTGATGATGAAGAAAAGCTTCCAGATGCATCATGTGACTCCAATCTAATGCTTTCAAAAGATAGGTAATATCACCATTAGCACCACTATGTTCAGAAGAAGGCTTACAAAAAACAGGAGAGAGTAGTACTACACTATCTGATTCATGCTTTTTCAAAGACCCAGGCTTGTGTCCTAAACAGATATAATAGATTCTGTCCATCAAAAAACTGTTCCATCTGGTGTCCTGACTTCTGAAGAAATGTGGAAGCTAGCAAAGTCAACGCCAAAAGATGTTGCTAGGCATACGTTTCCTGAATTTCTTCTCAAATATAAGAGTTCTAATGGAGAATAGCTACCAAGAGACTGGCTTGTTTGGAGTCCTACCAATCAAGCGCTGTATTGTTTTCCATGTTGGTTACATTCTGAAGGGAGACAAAAACAATGCAGTATACTGGCAAAAAGTGAAGGGTATTCACCAAATGTGAAAACATGGCAAAAGCTATATAATAAGCTTCCTGAACATGAAAAGAGCATAGAACATAACTCTTGCTACTGCCAGTGAAAGGAATTACAGCAGTCACTGTCAGGTGGACGTGGAGTGGACAGTGAGGTTCAAAAACAAATATTAACAGAAGCAACAAGATGAAAAATAATATTGGAAAGATTGTTGGATGTTACTTATATCTTGCTTCAAGAGGTTTAGCATTCCAAGGAGATGATGACTTGATAGGTGACCGACACAACGGCAACTTTCTTGGAACTCTTGAGTTAATAGCTCATTATGACAGCATCACTCATGACCATTGGGTGAAAAATGATGCAAGGACAGGCTCATTATCTCTTACGGGAGAGTCGGAATGAGTTTATTGAATTATGTGGTAAGAGTGTGCAGAAGGCCGTCCTTGCAGAGAGAGAAGGCCATTTATTATTCTATCATATGTGAAGCTACTCCTGATGTCTCTCACCAAGAACAACACACATTGATATTCCAATTTGTAGTTCACAACAAAGATACTGGCACATTTAACTTTAAAGAAAGGTTTTTTGAGTTTATCAAGTTTGATTTAAAAAATGGAGAACAGATAGCTGAAATGCTAATTGCCAGCTTGAAGCATCATAACATTCCTCTTGATGACTGTAGAGGTCAAGGTTTTGATAATGGCTCTAATATGTCAGGGGAAATAAAAGGTGTTCAGGCTTGCATTGTGTCCAAAAATGAACTTGCTGTGTATTCTCCTTGTGCTTCCCATTCACTAAATCTTATAGGAATTAATGCTGCAGCAGCATGTACTAAATGAAACATTAACATTTTTTGGTTGTGTACAGTAACTTTTTGTGTTTTTCAGTGCTAGCCCTGTAAGGTGGAAGATTATAACAGACAAAATTCACTGCTCACTCCACTCTGTCAGATACATGCTGGAGTGCATGTGCTGATGCTATCTGTCCACTCACAAAGCATCTTCCAGGTATTCTGGAAGCACTGGAATGTGCTCCTGAATTAAATTTGACACACAAAGCTCAATGACAACTGGAAGCACTGAAAAGGAACTTCAGCTCACTTTCATGCCTGTTGTTGGCTAGCTTCTGGTACAAGCTTCTTTCAAGTATTGATGACAGAAACAAGATTTTACAAGACAGGGGAATCTCTCTTGAATCAGAGGCAGCTCTCATTGCTGATATTATTGAAGAAGTAAAGCAACTTAGAGATCAGTGGCCCAAAATTCTACAGGAAGCATGTCTTGTAGCAGAAGGCATGGGAATTTTGCCACAATTACCAAAGAGAGGCAAGAAGAAGAAAAGATTTCATGATGACACAGCTGAGGAAGCATGTTCTACCATCTCTGAAAATGATCCAGAATCTTTATTGAGAAGGAATGTTTTTGATGCAACTTTGGACAATGTTATCTATGGATTAGAGCGCAGATTCAAAGCAACCAATAACATTTGCCCTCTGTTTGCATTTGTTTTACATTCTGTTCAGTCCTAAAATATGTGACAATAGAGCCTGAGGAACTGGACAAAGCTTCTAAATGTCTACTTCACAGGTATCCTACAGATCTTTCTGAGAATTTTCCTTGTGAGATGGCGCATCTGAAAAAAATCTTCAAATCTACTTTTGGAAAAGGATATGAACTACCCCCACTTATCTTATTAAATGAGATTAACAAAAACAACTGCAACTAATTTTCAGTGAAGTGTGCATAGCCATATGGATCTTTTGCACACTGCCAGTGACTGTAGCAGAAGCTGAAAGAAGTTTCAGCAAGCTAGCACTCATCAAAAACTGCAGACATTCTACTATGGGACAAGAACAGTTAAGACACCTTGCTATTTTGTCTATCAAATGTGAACTTGCAAGAGAAATTAACTTTGGAAAGGATTCATGGTTTTGCAATGAAAAAGGCCAGACAAATAAAGCTTTAAAGTAAATGGGTCTATTTATAAATTATTTGCAGCCATGTTGGTCCATTAGAACAAAAAAATCAAAACATAGATTCATAGATTGTTAGGGGCTGGAAGGGACCTTGTAGATCATTGGGTCCCATCCCACCCCCCCCCCCCACCCCCCTGCTCTAAGCAGGAAGACAACTGGGGTTGGGTGACCCCAGCGAGGTGACTGTCCAGTCTCCTCTTCTAAACCTCCAGGGTAGGTGACTGCACCACCTCTGGAAGGAGTTCATTCCACAGCCTGGACACCCTGACTGTGAAGGAGTTTTTCCTGGTATTAAGCCTGAAGCAGCCTTCCAGGAGTTTGTATCCATTGGTCCTGGTCTTCCCCAAGGGTGCCCTGGTGAACAGTAGGGCTGTGCGAAATGGCAGCATTCCGTTTCAAATTCTGTTTCGATTTGAAACAGCTGTCCCGTTCCATTCCATCAAAACAGTTTCATCGTTTCGACCCTGTTTCAACGTTTTGCCCATAGGGTATAATGGGGAAGGTTGAAACAGCCTATAAGTTTGCATTTCTAGCCTGATTTGGCTGAAACTTACAGGACTGGTAGCCCCTTCTGAGGGCATGAAGTCTGCCAAGTTACAAGGAAATAGGTGCAGGGGGTTTGGGGAAATTGCATCCCAAATCTTGAAAGTAAAACTTGTGTCACATGTATGTGTTAAGCCACAATGGGGTCAAAACTGAAGGCATGCTAGCCCCTGCTGAGGCCACAAAGCCTGCCAGCTGCCAAGGAGATAGGTGCAGGGGTTTGGGGTAAACTGTACCTCAAGCTGTGGACAATTACATGCACTCGTGACATGGGTGACACTGTGTGTGTTAAGGCGCAGCAGGGTGAAAGCTTCAGGGATGCTAGCCCCTGCTGAGGCCACGAAGCCTGCCAGCTGTCAAGGAGATAGGTGGAGAGGGAGTTTGGGTTCTGGGGCTCTGCACCTCTAGCTGCTGACAGGCAAAACTTGGAACATGGGTGCTTGTGCAACTGCTGCCTCTCATCAGGCAGCAGGCCTGAAGATCCCACATCACTTGCCACCACAGACCTGGGCATAATAATTGACCACAGTATGAACATGAGCTGGTAGTGCAATGCTGTTGCCAGCAGGGCCAACAATACCCTGGCATTCATCAATTGATGCATCTCCAGCAAAACCAGGATAACCACTGCAAAGAAGTGATTCTCCTGCTTTACTCAGCTCTACTCAGCACTGGGGAGACCGCAGCTGGAGTACTGCATCCAGTTCTGGGCGCCACACTTTAACAAGGACGTGGTAAAGCTTGAGAGAGTCCAGAGAAGGGCTACCCATATGATCAGAGACTTGCACAGCAAGCCATATGAGGAAAAACTGAGGGGCCTGGGATTCTTCAGCCTGAAAAAGAGAAGGCTGAGATGGGACTTGGTAGCAGCTTACCGCTACATCAGAGCGTACATCTAGGACAACTGTTCACCAGAGCACCCTTGGGGAAAACTAGGAGTAATGGTCACAAACTTCTGGAAGATTGTTTCAGGCTCAACATTAGGAAAAACTACTTCACAACTAGGGTGTCCAGGCTGTGGAATAAGCTCCCTCCAGAGGTGGTGCAATCACCTACCCTGGAAATCTTCAAAAGGAGACTAAACAGTCACCTTGCTGGGGTCACCTGATGCCTAGTTACCTTTCCTGCTTGGTGCAGGGGGCTAGACCAGAAGATCTTCGAAGATCCCTTCCGGCCTTACAATCTATGAATCTATGAGTGGCTGGAGCCTAAGTCTTAGGAGATGTGGCTTTGAAACAGTTCTTTCAGAGACTTCCAGGGCAAGCTTGGTCAGGTTCCTTAGCCTCCCTGAGCCTTAGCTAATCACCTGTAAAATGGAGTAATTACACTTCCCAATTCACAGGAGTGTTGTGAGAATAAGTTCATTAAACAACCATGTGGTACAATGGGAGGCTTCGTGGCCACAGCAAGGCCTAGCAATCCTGCAGTTTTCACCCCCTTCTGCCCCAAGACAGACACAGGCCCACAAGCACTGATGACATGAGTTTTGCCTGTCAGCAGTTAGGGATACAGGGCCCCAGAACCCCCCTGCACCAATCTCCTCGATAGCTGGCAGGCTTCGTGGCCACAGCAGGGGCTACCATCCCTGCAGCTTTCACCCTGCTGCGCCTTAACACACACGGTCACCCATGTCATGAGTTTTGCTTGTCCACAGCTTGAGGTGCAGTTTCCCCCAAACCTCTGCACCGATCTCCTTGAAACTTGGCAGGATTTGTGGCCTCAGCAGGGGCTGGCATGCCTGCAGTTTTGACCCCACTGTGACTTAACACATACACGTGGTACAAGTTTTACTTTCAAGATTTGGGATGCAGTTTCCCTGAACCTCCTGCACCTATCTCTATGTAACTTGGCAGGCATCATGCCCTCAGAAGTGGCTACCATTTCTGCAAGTTTCATTCAAATCAGGCTGGAAATGACAAAGTTATAGGCTGCTTCAACCCTCCCTATTATAGCCTATGGATGAAACGTCAAAACACTGTTGAAACGTTTCAACTTGCCTCGTTTTGTTTCGAGACTGTTTCGACAATATCTGTTTCATTTCGATTTCACTGTTACAACCTCAAAATGAGTTGAAACAGCATTGAAACAAAACTGGCAGCAAAATTTTGCACAGCCTTAGTGAACAGTTGTTCACCAAGCTCCTGTTGCACTCCTCTGATATAGCGGTAAGCTACTATGAACTCCCCTCTCAACCTTCTCTTCTTTAGGCTAAAGAGGCCCAGGTCCCTCAGCCTTTCCTCGTATGGCTTGCCTTGCAAGTCCCTGATCATGCAGGTGGCTCTTTTCTGGACCCTCAAGTTTTTCCACGTTGACTGGATAATACTATTGACTGGATAATACTGGATAAGTTTTTTCCATTATCAACTAGATAATACCATCATTAGGACCAACAATCAAAAAGTTACAAAATAGTCAGCACTGTAGAACATAATTTCAGAATTAAAATAGAAATTTTTCTTTCATGATTCATGAGATTTTATGTATGTGGGATGGTGTGTGTGTGGGAGGGGGCCCACCTTACAAGTTTGTACTGGGCGCAAAGAAATTATGCTTGGGCCTTGCCTTCGTTAGCAAGTTTTTAAGTTAGTCAGAGCTGACTTGTTCTGTCCTATCATGAAGAAATACCTTCTGATCTTCGACACGCAGGTACCTATCTGATCCATTTCACCAGTTAATACTGGGAAGCATGGCTTCCTAGTATGACATACAGTCTTGTCACTCCAACATAGATTTTACATTAATCTGTCAATTATTTCTGGTAAACTTCCAGATGCTGCATTGTTATTGGTCTTTTTATTATATTTTGTTATTTACTATTAAGCAACTCTATCATTTGCTCCATTTTAGATCACTTAGTTATTCCAGTTCACGATTTCTGTCCTAGAAATCTGGATCTTACTTTGCACACCTTTGATTGCCCGTTTTTTACCTGAGAAGCTAACCCTCCATGTTGGGGTCTTGTATATTATACCAATTAAAAGGATAAATTGGTGCTGGATTTAGATATTTCTTTAATGAAATCTTATTTACATAGAAGCAATGTACAAACTATTGTTTTCCTAATACAGGAGGAGCCAAAGGCACTTGCCTTGTTCTCTGTGCTATGGATTTTTAAGCCAGTACCTTGGATTTTGTTTGCCCTTTCTCTCTGCTTTTCTTAGAGAGAAACAGGTAGACAGAAACACACATTCCCAAAGAATACCCCTCCCCCCATTTTGAAATTGTTTAAATGCACAAGCAGCTTTGCAGCTGCATTTTTTTTGAGGCAGTGGCATGTTTCTTACAGCTATCTTAAATGAAGAGCAGTGCAAAAACCTACTGTTTTCAGTGAGTTTTAATCCAATATTATATGATATTATAAAAGAAAGCAAATATGCACGTAGGTTTGGGGGCTTTTTTAGTATGATATTGAAGTTGTTGTGTGTACTCAGGTCACAAAGTGAGGACCTAAGTTCCGATGAGGATATTTAAATACTCCTTCATTACCCCATAAATAGCTGAACTATTGGATGACAAATTAATTTCTTGTATGTTTAATATATCAAAATGCAAATAAGGGTATCTTTTACAGGTGATGAGCTTACTTGGATGCACTTATGGGGTTTTAGTTGACCTGTGCTAGAGGTTAGTCCTTTAAAACTCCACATAAAATTTCACAGTACAAATAATGGTACTCTTAGTGTATCATATAAATTTATATGAGGGCTCTTAAGTACATCAGTAAACATTGTTTTATATTTGTTCCTTCTAAAATAAAATTCTTCACCCATCATACCATGTCTGTCTTGCACAAATTATGGCATGTTTTAGTCATTCTCGTAGATTGTTGTGGTATATAGAAAAATGTCTTCCACCTCACTAACTCGAAGGCCATATTTGAAAAGGGATGGAGGGGAGTTTAAAGCGTTTGCCTTTTTCTCTTCGTTTGTTTGTTCAATTCTTTTTTTCTTTGCTCTATTTTCTGTCTGTGGAATACAATTGATATCTGCTTATTTGAAAACCTGCCTTGTCTTCTTTTGCCAGTGCATACATTTTTGCTTTTCATTTTATTTAGTAAATAAAAAGCAGATATGTATATGCCAACCTAGTTCTTTCCACAATTACACTGCAGTTGTATGTGGGAGGCATACTAATTTTTGTCAGCTACAAAAATCTCCTGAAGGTGCTTTTCTTTGTAAGACTCACCTTAGCAAAATCCAATGTGTTCAAGTCTGTGATGTTCATAAATGTTTTATTCTATATTTAAAGTGTCTTAAGGAAGTGAAAAATGAAACTAAAAAAATGTTGTTGTGACAAAGATTCAGAGAATATACTATCAACTGTTGTTTTTGAAGTGCTTCATTTTGATAAAATCAGTACTTAGAGGCACTTTCCTCTGACCCAAGCTAAAGGCCTGGTACAATGTATACAGAGGTCAATGGAAAGCCAACTGGGAATTATGTTTTAAATATCTATAGCCTATTTTATGGTAGAAGACAGATGAAATGTTGCTTTGATAAACAAATAGGTGGCTAAAGAAGACACTTTTCTTGGTTTATTCTGAATCCAAAATCCGAAATTGAACCAAAATACATAAAAGGAATGCTTGAGAGGATTTTGCTCTAGTAAATTAATAATTAAGTAATGGCAGGTATAAATATTTTCTCTCAAATATGCAGCAGCTGGTTGTTTTCCACACAAATGTTAGGTGTCTTTTCTCAGGATCTTTGATAAGAAATTAGACTTATGAAACCTTTGTACTGAGAGTTCAGAACAAGTTTTAACTGAAAAAGTGTATATAGGGATTAGAAATGTCAGTGCCAAAACAGCCAATGTCAATGAAACTTAGAGCTATTGTGAATGGTTTCAGAAGAAGCAAAAGAGGTATAATTTGTTTAGCAAAGTCCTACAAGTGCTTTGAGATCTTCTTTGTTTTCTTCAGAGGTGGCTTGAGGTAAATCAATCTGTTTGCTTGTCAAACATAGTGAAGGCTGTCTATGAAGAAAGACTGAATTGATTTTCCTTGCTGGTTTATGATAGATGAAGTAGAAATGACAGACTTTTCTGTTGGTATCATGACAGGAATGTCTCAGAAGTAATGGGACAATGTAGCTCCTACAACAATTAATCCATTATCCTACTAGCATACTGCATGGACGACACTGATATAAGGCCTGCATAGAGAAACTGCAAAGCCTTGGAACATAGAAACCCCCAGCACCTGAACAGGGAGTTCTGTCAAACATCCCTTGTATATAGAAGTACTCAGGATATAGTTCAAACCACACACCTAATGGAAGTAGGAATTACAGTGGAGGAATCAGAGGAAATCCCCCTGAATGGAGCCTCGATAGCTGAGCTTTGGAATGCAGAGTCATAATTACAAAACCAACCTAATTAATCTAGGATCTGAGGGTGTCAGTAGTGGATCTGAGAGGACTGAAAACAACATGCATAAAAAATCTCATTTATCCCTGACCGGTTCCAGACGTGCAGTGTTTCTTGAAAGAAAGTTTCAAGTGATGGGATCAAGGAGGCTGATCCAGCCTTATTCCTTTTATTTTTAATTCTTCTGGCAAGTAGAGCAAACCAGGTACTAAATAAAAAAAGCAATTTCTATGTTACATAGGAAGTGCTTTGCTAGAATCCCCAATTATGGAATTGTGTACATCAAGGCACAACAGCATCAGTTCAATGGGGTGCAACCTGACCTAACAAAGCTGAGAGGTCATGGAAATGCCCACAGGACACCTCCAGCCAGTAGCATACCTAGTAGTAGGTAAGAGGGGTACCTGCCTCAGGTACCAAGTTAGGAGAGGGCACTGGAATCGCCCCTTACCCCCACAAGCAGCATTGCCATGTTGGGACCCCAAAACAGTTTCCAGATGCTGTTGGTTTAAGACCAGCAGAGCTAGGGTGGACAGAGCTCATGCAGTGGCAGCAGCAGCTTTGAAGTCCCAACATGTCAATGCTGCTGTGCCAAAGACTCTGCTTCCCACCTCACCCCTCTCTCAAATCCTGTGCTTGCTCCTCCCCCACTCTCAGAGCCACACCCCCTGCTCTCAGAACAGTGTGCCCCCAACCTGATCTCTCACAGGGTTTGCCCTGTGCATCAACATGGCTTCTTGCACCACTGCCTCCAGCAACAGTTTACTGCAGAACCAAATCTGTAGCACAGACAGGCCTGTGGAACAGCATAGACCAGAAACAACTATAGTAACTGCATAATATGTTGTGTTTACTATAAACATTAAGCATATCTAAAACAGATAAAATGAGCAAGCAATACAGCAGTAGAAGAGAGAAGCAGGGAGTCCTTTAAAACATTTGCACTGAGCTTGCAGATATGTGTGAAGACACACTAGCAAACTTAACATTCATTGCTTTCTAGATCACTCCAAATTTCTGGCACTGAAAATATGCACACTCCACGCCTTCTTTTGTATGGTGTCATATACCAACTTCCAGATCTATAAGCCACTGTCTGGTATTATAACTCGAAGTGCAGATTCCATCTACCTCATCTGGGCATTTGTAAAGATTGCAGCTTTCTATTAAGTACTTTGCTATTTGTTGGACTCCACATTCACACAAGAGGCTGTCCAAGATGTTTGTCTTGTGAAATGTTGTACTTGTGAAGTGCCCATATCCAGATCTCAGTCTGTTCAGCTTGACCCACACTTCTCTGTCAAAAAGTCATACCCAATAGGGGCTTGTTTGGTGTTGGTATAAAATGCTATAGGAATAGGTCTGACCTTTCCCAGAGGTCGGCCCACTCGATTGCTGCCCATAGGTTTGGTTCAGCATCCCCAAACTCTTCCAGGAGCTTGTAGGCTTCATGTACAAATGGTTTACAACTTTTAAGCCTCTTAAGCCTCCATCTGTTTGGGTCTTCAGTTAGCGGTTGATGGAGCTTCAAACAGCTGACGGATTTCGATACTTTCCGTATTGCACTGTCAGAATTTTAAACTGAAAGCATTCCTGTGTTGGTTGCATTCAAGGACACTAGGGACAGGAATTTATCACAACTGAAGCTTTGAAATACTGTTCCTTTTATGTTTATAATATAGTGGTGAAAGTTACTGTGGAAAATGCACTAGTATTTTAAAGAATAAATAATATGCATGTGCATATTTGTTAGAAATGTGTGTCCAAGGCCATTAATTAGAATGTAATCTTGCCAAAACGTATTCAGAGCAAGAGTCTAAATAAAGTGCAATTTAAAAGCTAAGGGTGGAGAAAGGAAAAAGCAGTGCAGAGCTGCAAAAAAGAAAAAGCCTACATATGGCAGAAAAAGGGATTAGTCAGCTTCTCTGTCTAATAGATGATAGAAGATGGCGTAACAAAATGATTTCATTTTATAATGGGAATCTTTTAAATGTAAGCACAAAAAAGGGAAGAGAGAATGTGAGTAAACAAAGCCACTAAAATGGAGGAAATTGTTTTCAATTGAGAGCCTACCTCCAAAGCATGGTGAGTAGGCAAGTCATTTTTGTTTGTAAATCTTTCAAATTAAAGACTAACTTGAATGGAGGAGAGAGAAAAAATTGTCATTATTTTATTGCTGAGAAAAAACCTGCTTCATATTGAAAATAAGGAAGTTAGGCAGAAAGGGATAAGATTCACTATTCTCCTTCTGAATTTACTGCACCGTTATGAGGCAACAAAACAGCTGGGAACCCAAAGGATCTGTTCAGGGGAAGAGAATTTCTGATTGGCATAGAACTGATACACGTGCCTCTCTTATCTCCTAGCCTACCACCAAATACTGATTTTTATGGAGCAGTCTTGGGAGGAAATGTGTGACTGATGCCTACTATGTTCCAGTGATTCTCATCTGCTCAAAGTTGCCTCTCCAGCCAGGGGCCAATAGGAGGCTTCTCCTTAGCTCCCAACTAGCCCCCGCACCAACTGCCAAAGGATAAGGGGCAGTAAACCCAATAAAGTCACTGATATAGGCTCATCTGATCAGCTCTTGCCACTACAGCAACAACTGACTAGGCAACCTGGCAACAGCTGATTGGATAGGGAAGGGAACAAGTAGAGTCTACCACCTCTGTTCTGGTGACTCTGGGCAGTCAGGGGATGTCTTTAACTGTTGCTGCAGGACAGGGTCCCAATTATGAGTCCCACAGTATCAACTGTCAAAAACAGTGCCTTGCTGTGGCATCAGCAATAGCCATGATGAGTGGCATTGGTTCTTGCTGGTGCTCTGTGGCAGTGGCAGCAGCTCTTCCTGCTGCCAGTGACACAAGCTCTTGCTGGTGCTCCCATGGCAGCAGGATCCCAGCAGGGCTCTTTGCCAACTTGCCATTGCTGGGCAGGCTGTGAAGGAGCCATCTGCTCTTCCTCTGGCCTTCCTACAAAAAGTAGCACTACAGAAAAGCTCCTGTTTGAAACATGTTTTTAGCACTACAAACAGCCTGAATGGATGACTGCTTGGTTTTTGTAGTCCTATAAAGGCATATATAGCACTGCAAAAGTAACATATGTCCAATAAACACATTCATTTTGGCCCCAGTTATGCTGGGGCCCAAGATAGACTTCAGGATCAAGAACTTGGAAACATAATTTAAAGCTACCTTTCCTTTTCTTTCTTCCTTCATTTACACAAGCTATATCTTAGCTGCAGCTAACAATCTAGCATAGAAGCTGTGGGGCTTAATGAATATAAACCGTATGATGCAGTACAGTCTGGTTCCTAAAATGTGTATGCATATGTATTCCTGTCTGGGAATGCAGAGCTTATTGTAGAGGACAATTACTTTTACTTCATTGTCTAAGATAACATAAATAGAGAGATGTAGTTTGCCATATTAGCTGGAAGTTGTCACAACCCAGTGATTTTGGTGCCTCGGCACAGTGGAATTTTCCCACCACATGAGAGCCTCTTGCAAAGTAAAGGCTTTCTGTCGCTGCAGAAAACCCCTGGTGCAAGAGAGTTCCCACCATTCGAATGTAAATTTGTGTCCTGCTATTGGCCAGCTCTAAATTATGCACACGTGGCAGCTAGTAATTGGCTTGCTAGCCGTTTAAAAATTAGCGCGACTTCCGCCCAAGTCGGAGAACTTTGCACGCTGCAGAGTGCCTCTGAAGAGATCTGACTCGTGGCTGAGCTGATTGATAGACTGATCACCTATCGATTCGTCTCCCCGTCGCTGAACGCAATCCCAGACGTATCCTTTTCCCTGCAGGCAAGATTTGTAGACAGACGTGCTGGCCTGAGCCCTGCCAGCTGGAACAACTAACATAGTTGTTCAGACAACCGGACCATTTTCGTTGCAACCGCAAGCGACGTAAGTAAAGTTTTACAACCATAAAGCTTTCTCGGCCTCTCTATTCACCAGCCCGCCCCGACGAACGAGTAATTATTGAATCACCTCAAGTCAGCTTTGGCCGTCCAAGACATGGCGACAAGGATGGGATCTAAGGGCACGGTGATAGAGAAGAACCTGATCGGGTGCTGCCCCTGGCGCACCGGGACCCGCCACGTAGAGAATGCTAACGATCTATGGGCGCATATCGCTTACCACCAGGCGGTAGAAGGGGATGAAAGAAATATTGATGGTTACTTCTCCGTAAAGAGAGAAGAAGCCGTAGTGAAGGAATGGAGAACTAAGCTATCCCTTGGGGAGTTCGGATGCATAATGGGGAGCGACCGGGTCTATTATCGACCCCCGGAGGAAACCTCAACCATATCCTTAGCCGGGGTGAAAGCGCAGAAGGCAGAGAAGCTGACCCCCGCTCAAGAGTTCGTTCAATGCATTCGATACTTAAGGGAAGGAGGGGAATCCACCCCCACGGACTGGTTTAACTGTCCGGATTTGGTGCCGGAGTCGCGGGGTCATGAGCTCCTCATTCAGCTCTGGGAGGATTTGGAAACTAAGGGCTGTCATGTGCCGAGATGGGGTCTGACCAAATGGAAGAAGGGAAAAATGATGAATGTGCTGTTCTGTACAGTAGCGGGTCTACTAAGGGAATACGCAAATTTAGAGGCACAGATGCATACGGCGGGTAAGGAGTCGCTGGAGCGGGCAGCAGAAAGCTCCGGAGCGACGCTTGTCAGAAGCACCGGCCGCATGATACCGCTAGCAGAAAATGGTGCCAAAAGAAGCACCAGCCATCCAGGAAACCCGGAAAGGAGGGGCGGAGCTTCAGAAGACCCGGCGGGGATCCGCCTAGCGCCTCCGCCCCCTGAGGTGACGTTGTTCCCAACGACCCCGCCTCCTTGCCAAGGGGAGGAGGCAATGGGAGGAGGGATGTACCCAACGGTCTCAGATGAAGAATTTAACTCTTTCTCTACCGCAGCTCACCCGATAGCTGTGACGAAGCATGTTGCAGATGAAGATGGTGCCACGCGTACCACTGTTATCTCATGCACACGCACTCGACCAGAAATTCAAAAGCTTTGCAAGGAATCTAAAATAAGATCAGGAGAGACCTTGGCAATGTGGTTAGGACAGTTAATAGTGGAATTCGGATCTGACACCTTGGATAAAGAAGAAGCGAGTGCCTTGACCCGACAGGCGGCATGGAGTGGTGGTTGTGCTACCGACTTGAATGTGGTCGTGGACAGTGCCCACTGGCCCATCCCGCTCCCAGCGCTCGTAGTGGGACAGGTAACCCACAAATTTCACACCTGGCATGAAGGTTGTCCACAGAAGGCCACTGCGGAGCAACTCCTCCTGGCTATAGTTGGGGTCATATCTCTCATGGAGCCCAAGAACAAATCCAATGGGACTAACTGCCGTGCAACGAAAAGAGAGATGGGCTCATCGCCGCCTATCGGACCCTGGGGCAATCCCAACGCCATTGGAAGCTATAGATGCCTGCGTGGAGGTATATAGAGAAGCAAATGCCGTTACACTCCAACTCTTCTTGAACCCAATGGCAGGTCAACCGGTGGGAAATCTCTTAGGCCATCTCCCATGTCTACAAGCACTTATGCAACAAGGTGAAGAAGCTTCTGATACTAAAAGGGACCGACCTTCAGCATACCCAGCCGGAACGCTGAGACCCAGACAGCAAGAATTCATCCCTCGACGAGAGCAAGGGTGGTCACCTCCAGGAACCCCGAAGGAAAGAACCCTGAAGAAAAGAACCATGTTTGGTTTTCTTCTCTCCCGCACTGGGCTTACAAAGGCGCAGCTACGAATTTTGGGAGAACGAGCCCAATATCGTATAGCCGAAGCATTAGGATTTAAATTCGAGGACCCATCAAAAAATGAGTAATAGCTGTCGGCTCCGCCAGCGGCCTTCTCCAGTTCAGACCTGACCCTACAGATTCTCGACCATACGCCGAACTCACTGTTTACAACCCTACCGATCCGGATGACCAACAACAAGCATTTTTCCTTCTCGATACTGGAGCTCAGACCAATGTGATTGCCTCGATGATACCTCACCAAAAGACCACCAAAATGATCAAGGTACAAGGGCTTAACACTATAGCTGTTACAATGAAGGTCAAATTTTGGGTCCAAGGCTACCGATATCCCCTAGAGGCTGTCCTAGGGGGCATCAACATTTTAGGGATCCCGGGGATAAAAGCGCTTGACCTTAAAGAACAAGTGCTACAGGTATTACCCGTCATTATCCCAGAACAGGATTGGCATCGACCAACACTTTGTAATAACTCCACCTGGCGATATCGACCAATCCCGACTAAGGGTTCGCTAAAGAAGTCCCTTACTGACCTCCTGAGGCAACTCGAGCGACGAGGCTGTATTAAGACTGTAACAGCCAGCACCTACCTGTCATCAGGATGGGGGGTAGCGAAACCTGGAAAGCCTAATGAAGCCCGGTTGGTTGTAGACTATTGAGAAGTCAACAAAAGGTGTAAGGTACTTCAACAACCTAATCCATCTACTTTGCCACAATGTATGTTTGAGATGGCACAGTTCCAACAAAGTAAGTGGGTTGGAGTCACATTGGATCTCAAAAATATGTTCTTTTCCATCCCGATAAATGACCCGGAAGGAATATTAAACATGTGTATTGATGGCATCATGTATAGGTGGACAGTCTGTCCCCAAGGATATCGTAACGCTCCATCACTAGCCACTGGTGCCATGAATAACACCCTAAAGAATTTTCGAGCTTCATATTCTTTTCCCCCAGAGAAGGAACTAAAAATTTGGAGTTACGTCGATGATATCGCCATCATGGGTCGCGATAGTTCCGTAGTTACTAGTATAGTCAGTCAACTAGTCACTCAATTTCAGAGTGAGGGATGGACAATCAATGAGGAAAAGTCGTGTTTGCATCCTGTAGATGACGTTACTTTCCTTGGTACTCGATACATCGGTTCCATCCGCCACAGAATTTCTCATAAGGGTCCGTCCTAACATTGATCAATTGAAAACATTCTTCCCTACACCTAAGAGGCACTTTCAACAGCTGTTAGGTCATTTGAATTGGTATCGACATTATATTGAACCTAGTGATTTGGCACTCCTCACTAAATTGCAGCGACAGATCCGAAACAAATCCCGAAAGTCCACGCCCTGGACGAAAGGAGATCAGCAAAACCTGCTTTGCCTGCTAGCTACGGTTAAAGATACACAACTCCATGCCATCGATCTGGGTGAGTCACTAACCGTAACCCTTGGGTTCACCACCAACCATGTGTGGGCTGTCGCACATAACCCTCACGATGAGCTAGTATATACAGCCCATAAAATGCTTCAAGCAGCACAGCATCGATATGGAGCTGTAGGAAAAATCCTCCTAGCCGAACAACTGGTGGAGTCTTTAGCAAGGGGGCATGGGACATTACGCGCTTCCGGTGCCACATTGTTACCCTTGCTGGATGCGGAAAGAGTTGACCCACATTTTCAGGGGGAGTCTAAGACCTGGAATACGCTAGTGCTTACCCACCATTACAACTGGCATTGTTGGAGGTTGGAAGACACGGTACCTGATCCAAGCCCAAAAGATGAGGAGAAGGTCCCTACATTGTATGGAACTTCTACCCCGGCATGGATGGCCTCAGATGGAACCTCCCGACATGGCGGAGGCTATGGGTATTATTGCAAAGCTTATAACGATAAAGAAATCTTTCAAGCCGACCCAGATGATAATTTGGCCCAAAGATGTGAATTATTAGGATTCCTTAAGGTACTGGAACATTGCTTGATGTATCATAACGATACACTCCCAGTTCCGATCATTGCAATTGATTCGCAATACATTTATAAAATTCTTACGGGCACAGCTTTTCCCTCTGAGAATTTGAATGATTGGCAAGATATTTGGGAAACGTTAACTAAATTTGTGCGCCTCCCGTTGACTAGGCACACTAAGTCCCATCGTCCAGATACCGATCCAGTGCATGAGGTAATTGATAAGTTCTTAGAAGATCCACTCCGGGCCGACATAGTCTTGCCTGTCACATCTACCTCCGGTCCTGAAGTAAACCCATTCCTCGTGTGGCTTCATGAGAATTGGGGTCACCCGGGACCACGAGCTTGCCATCAACGTTGGTGCCAAACCCTTACGGAGCCGGCCTCATACGGAGCTCGGCGTGATTGGGAAAAGGTAGCTCAGGCCTGTGTGAGATATGTGCTAAAGAAAAGTGCCATAGAACCAAGCACCAACTAGGAGCTTTCGATTCTTCACAGTTTCAAGCAGGAAAAGTTTGGCAGGTAGATTTACTGGGACCCCTCCCAGGGTCTAAGCCGCCAAATAAAGGACTAGTTGTTGTCGATTTGGGAACAAGACAGTTACAGGTTATCCCCCTACGAAAAAGTAATGCCACTGCTGTCATTTCTGCTTTGACTGCTGTATTCGCTACTTGGCAACCTCCTCATGAGATTCAGTCTGACGGAGGACCTCCGTTCAATTCAAACGCTCTGGACAAATTCGCTCGTCTTCATAATGTAGCCTGGAATCTTCATTTGCTGTACCATCCGCAGTCCAACAGTGTTGTGGAAAGACACATAGGTCTGTACAAAAAGCAACTTCGCCTTAGAGGAGGAGAGACGTTTAAAAACTGGACTAAATTTAATCACGATGTCCTTATTTCACTAAACACTGCTAAACCGTTATGGGATGAAGCTAATGTCCAGAAACCTCCACCTTGGGAGCCCAAGTTTCAACCAGACAAGTTAGTGTGGATTTCAATACCGCACCCCCATCAATCTCATCCACAAGTTCACAAAGGGACCGTTCAGTGGTCGGGACAATATCCTAATACCTATTCTGTCCAATTAGAGGAGAAGCCCAATCGTCCTCCTATTAGTGTTCATCACAACTGGATGACACGCCGTTCCAACGATCACCCAGTATCCTTACAGTAAATTCAATTATGAGTCTTTTGTTTTGTCTTGTTGTTTTCTCTCTTCACAGGTCTAACCCCAGAAAAGCAATAATCCACAACTGCCCGATTGTGAGATTCATCGAGTACCAGACTGTAGTTCGTTCGAATCAATAGAGTGATGGTTGTGAAGGAGACACTGAGACGGTCAACGTCCATTTGCTCAGGACTTACTATAACACTATTCATTCTCATTTTATTAAGCATTTTTATTGACATTGTCTGTTAATAGGAGAGGACGGACTGACTACCAGACGAGGAGAGTCCCAAGCAGACGTTCTCCAATCAGACAATGATCAACAGTTGTTGCTATCTGTTCAAAGTTATTGTATTTTGTAAGTTGTTGAAAAGACCGGTCTATTAAGTTGTTTGTTTATGTATATATATTACTGGTTGTTAAAGCTTTGTCAGGTCAGTGAGTCCCGAAACAAAGATGCCGTATGATAAGCTCATGTGTCTAAAATTCCAGTTGTGCCGTCGGCAAGGGGGCATGTCACAACCCAGTGATTTTGGTGCCTTGGCACGGTGGAATTTTCCCGCCACGAGAGAGCCTCTTGCAAAGTAAAGGCTTTCTGTCGCTGCAGAAAACCCCTGGTGCAAGAGAGTTCCCGCCATTCGAATGTAAATTTGTGTCCCGCTATTGGCCAGTTCTAAATTATGCACACATGGCGGCTAGTAATTGGCTTGCTAGCCATTTAAAAATTAGCGCGACTTCCACCCAAGTCGGAGAACTTTGCACGCTGCAGAGTGCCTCTGAAGAGATCTGACTCGTGGCTGAGCTGATTGATAGACTGATCACCTATCGATTCGTCTCCCCGTCGCTGAGCGCAATCCCAGACGTATCCTTTTCCCTGCCGGCAAGATTTGTAGACAGATGTGCTGGCCTGAACCCTGCCAGCTGGAACAACTAACGTAGTTGTTCAGACAACCGGACCATTTTCGTCGCAACCGCAAGCAACGTAAGTAAAGTTTTACAACCATAAAGCTTTCTCGGCCTCTCTATTCACCAGCCCGCCCCGACGAACGAGTAATTATTGAATTACCTCGAGTCGGCTTTGGCCGTCTGAGACAGAAGTTAGGCAAAATGCAGGACAGAGTGGCATTTTACAAACTAACTCCTTCAAAGAGGCATAAGCTTTTGTCAGCTCTAGCATACTTTGTCAGATGCTCTGAATAGACTTGAAGAGAGCAGGGGTACTAAAAAGAAAGGAATAAAGTGATTTAAATAGGAAAGAACAGGTTAGAGCATGTTTAGAAAAGTTGGACACGTACAAGTCCATGGGGCTAGACGTGATGCACCTTATGGTGCTGAGGAAGTTGGCTTGTGGGACTGCACAGCCACTGCCCGTTACCTTTGAGAACTTGTGATGATTGGGAGAAGTCCTGGAAGACTGGAAAAGGACAAATATAGTGCCTATCTTTTAAAAAAGGGAAGAAGGAGGATTTGGGGGATTAGAGACTGGTCAATGTCACCTGAGTTCCTGGAAAGATCATGGAGCAGGTCGTGAAGGAATCCATTTCTAAGCACTTAAAGGAAAAAAACATGACTGGGAACAGTCAGCATGGATTCACCAAGGGCAAGTCATGTCTGACCAACATGACAGCTTTCTATGATGAAATTACTTGCTCTGTGGATGCGGGGAGAGCAGGGGACACAATATGCTTTGATTTTTGCAAGGCTTTTGATAATCTCCCACAAATTCTTGCAAGCAAGCTAAGAAAATATAGGTTGGATGAATAGACTATAAGGTGGATAGAAAACTGGCTAGATGGTTGGGCTCAAAGGGTAGTAGTCAATGGCTCAATGTCTAGTTGGCACCCTATCAAGTAGAATGCCCCAGGGATCAGTCCTGGGGCTGGTTTGGTTCAATATCTTCATCAACAACTTGGAAGATGAGATGGAGTGCACTCTCAGCATCTTGTCGGATGACATCAAGCTGGGGGGACTAGTAGATATGCTGAAGAGTAGGGCTAGGATTCGGAGAGAGTTCACCAAATTAAAGGACTAGACCAAAAGAAATTCATGAGGTTCAATAAAGAGAAGTGTAAAGTCCTGCAGTTAGGACAGAAAATCCCATGCACCAGTGTAGGCTGGAGGCTGATTGGCTAAGCAGCAGGGCTGCAAAAAAAAAAAGACTTAGGGATTACACTAGACAATAATCTGAATATGAGCCCCACGGCAGCATGGGGACCCCAGCACCAGTGAGGGTGCGGCATTTGGGGTGCACAGACCCTGGCAGCATTTGGGGTGCACAGACCCTGGCACCAGTGAGGACGTGGCATTTGGGGCGCAGAGTCAAGGGATGCGAAGAGCCCAGTGATAGCAAGGGGCAGAGTTATAGCAAGGCCCAGGAGAGACGATGACAATACCATCTGCAAGACTAGGGGGTGGGGTAAAGGTGTGGTTGGAGCCACGCATATAGCCCATAAGGCTGGGGACCCACGGGGTCCAGGGAAGTCCATCAGAACCGTGTGCAACTGGACGTGAAAGCAGCATTCCTACATTATATTTTACATCAAGACGTGGCAGACGAGAATAGAGGGTGCCCATCAGGCCAAATTGGCATGGTTGAGGGGCCTTAGATCACGGCCATCCTTAGGGACTCCATCCTGTGACAGTTATATTATATTACATTACGTTGCATATCCCCAATATAGTTATATTTATGGATATAAATAATAATAGTTATATTATGTGTGTGTGTGTATATATATATATATATACAAAACTTACAACTGTAAAAGCATTAGACATAAAAGGAGAGATCTTTGAATTTTCTATTTCACTTTTGAATTCTGTTTATGTACATGTTTTTGCTATAATTTTATATAAAGTACTATGTTGGGAAGTCATGCTTTATTTAACCTTTGGTCTGGGAGTGTAAAATGGAGAAAGAAATCAAACAGTATCATTCTTTGTATGGTTTAGCAAAATGACACTGCAGTTAAAGGTGTACTGAAGACACAACATTATACTACTACTGCAATAATTGTGAAATGTTTGATATGAAAATATACCCATTAAAATGAATTAATTGAATTCTCCTGAGATCAATCTATGTCCCAAATGAAAGATTATGGGAGATGGCTTTAACAGAATTATGTATGATGGGAAACTCATGTGATGACACCTAGTGTCATGGAGAAAAATAATCTACTTAAGTACTGGGTGATAAGCAAGAATTCAGCAAGTAGTTTTCAAAAACTTATAACTAGTTTGTGCTGAACTTTGAAATTGTACACACTACATGAGAACACATACCCATCTGACAACCAACATTCCAGAATTCTTGAGGATTATAATTAGAAGAGTTGGTTCTGGTCCCTTTTGGATAGATCCTTGCAATAAATCTGGCAGTATGCAAAACAAATTCATTTGCTGCAAAAAATAATAATAAAGAATTGGTAAGACAAGCATTACTGAGAATAAATCACAAAACTTTTGAAGCGGATGCTATTTTATATAAATGATGAGATCATGCAGGGGTTTGTTTGGGTTTTTTTGGCATAACCTACAAAACCAGGCTACAAATTTTTAAAAATATTTCCTCACACATCTAATGTTGCCTTATTAAGTATGTGTACTACTTTGAAACAACTCAGTAATACAGTACATTAATTATCACTATTAAGGTAGTAACTTAGGTGCTTCCTCCTGGAAAAAAAAATCACTTCTTTTGTTGGTGATGGGGGTTTAGTGTATTTTTACATCAAAACTAAGCATGCTTTTTGGGGGAATAGAGAGGATGAAATACAAAATGGATTATAAAACCATTTGCTTTTAAAACTGTTCAACAGGAAAATACCAGCTCAAGCTGGAATGGCCAAAAGCTGCATTTGATTGCTGTTTCATGGCCTACATTCTATGGATTAATAATCTCTGGCCAGTGAAAAGGTGTCCAGGTTACTAAAAATAAAATATTTAATTGACAACCTTGTTTATAATCTTCAGAGAGGAGCCAACTGCTCAGTGGGCTGATTTCACAGCAAGACATAATCTGTCTTTAAAAAGTCTAACCCTTACTGGCAGCGATGAGCTGGCACTGCTTCTACCAACAGTCTTTCTGTCAATTAGACTTAGTGGTCACTGACAGACATGGGGGGCGGGCACTTTACCGGAAGAGGATGTGTGTTAGTTTGACCTGGCTCCCCAGTGTCTGTATAGTTTGTGTGCTTCAGCGGGGCTTTTTGACACTTATCTAAAGCCTGATTCAACCAGCTGTTAGATAAAAGTGCCAAAAGGCCCTACTAAAACACCTGATCTATATGGACATTGGGTGAGCTGGATCAAAGTGTGGCAGTGCACCGAGCTGAAAGAAAACACCATTTGTTGGTGTTTTTTTCCATGTCTGTAAGCAACCAGTTCTTTCAAATGCTGCTTGCTCCCCTGTCACAAGCAGTGGTTTGTCAGGTAGACAGAAGAGAAGTTTGCTTACAGTCTGCCAGTAAGAGCCTGGGCTGCATTTTGGCAACTTAGACCACTCTCCAGTGAAACCAGCTAGTGAATCTTTTAGGTCAAACTTTTTCCTTGTAGACAGGCTGCTCTAATGTTCTCCTGGTGCTGCAGGCAACTGCCTAGAGTTAAAGCAATCTGATGCTGCATTAAATAGTTCCTGGGTGCATCTACATGTGAGCTTTACTGCAGAGCTGACTAATTAGCTCCACAGTAAAGCAACACAGTCCACATGTGCAGTGGTATTAGGGTGCAGTACATTTAATTAATTACTGTCCCAGACAGTACTATCCTACGATAGAGTAATTTACTCTGCTGAAGTGCACATGTAGACAGTGACTGGGGCTGGTTGGGGCATGCCACCTAGCTTCATACTGCAGCACCCTTGTGCCCCAGCCAGCCCCTCCACTGCCCTATGCCAGCCTGGGGCTACTCTGCCCCAGCTCAAACTGCTGCAGTCCCAGATGCACATGTAGATACTGAGCCCAGGAGCAGCTGACTCTAGCACAAACTGCACAGGAGTTTATTGTGTCATGCTAATTGCACATGTAGAGGCACCCCCTGGATGCATCTACATGAGATGCTTAATGTGCAGAAAACTCTTTCTACTGTGCATTAGCATGGTGGGCAAAGCCCATGCTAATGCTCACTTGATTTAGTCTAATGCACAGTAGCGTCACACAAGTACCGTTCATCTGCACTAATGCTCAGGAGTGCTGATTACGGCGCATCAATTTAGTACCTATTGTTACAGGTAGTAAACTTGATGCGCAGTAATTACTGCACATTTGGAATGTATAGACACACCCCCTGGATAGCAGATTGGAGCAGATCAGCACAGGATTATATTGCTACATAATTCTATTTGGCCTAACACCAGGGTTTGATCCAGTTAGAGCAAACCAGGTGCTTATGGGGTTTGTTCTCTTTAATGTCAATATACCACTGTGCAATTCTCATTTAGGTTAGTACATATGTATAGTGAAGGTAGAATTATATAGTGTTATAGAATGATATAGCATTATACTATATAATGCTATATATTATATAGTAAAACTGTATTCCATTTCAGTTAGAGTACTGGCCACAGCAATTTAATACAAACTCAGCCATAGTCCTTTGTAACAAAATATAGTGTATTTAGATTATTCCTTTTTCATACAATGTTGGTTTTTTATAAAAACAATAGGATTTTTAAATAAATTATGAACTAAATATTTTCATTTGGAAAAATATTTCATTATTTCTTCATAAAGCAAGCTGAGAGAAGAAGGTACAGTGATATTGACAGGATGTTTCTAAAATTGCATTATAAAACAAAGCAATAGAGTAGAAAACATATGTTTCATAAAGTTTATTGACTGTTCTGACAGCTAAGCAATGAACAATGGCAACATTATAACTTTTATCTGACTAAACCAAAAGAAATTACCTGACTGTTTTACCAATTTTCGGGCTTTAAGCTCTCCAATTGAATTATTTTCATAACAGTGCTGATTAGCTCTTTGATTCTCAAAGCTTACAAATTTCTCAGATTTAGTATAAATCACAAGATCTGATAGCTCAAGGGCCAGTTTTATCTTCTTCACCTATAAAAATATCATGAAATAATGGAAGAATATGCATTGTTATATTTTCACATATTTCACTGTTATCATCAATCCAGAAAAATTTCAATGATTTATGTATTGAGGCTCCAAATCTGATAAAAGATACTTAAATGTCTAGAGACTAGAGCAAACTAAACTTTGTCATAGTGTATTTAGTAAATATTAAATACCAGCTACGTGAAATTAGTATATTCATGTTCAGAACTAGGAAAAACCATATTCACCTACTTACCACTCTCAGAACCTTTTGGAATAGGGCTAGGTTAATTTATAATGTATTGGTTGATTTATCATTTTAATTTTAGTTTGTTGCCTAAAAAACTTAGGGATTTTTTTTTTAGAAGCAGATCGTAGAGGAGGAAAATAGGAATAGTAAAAGGAGTACTGAATGTGATTCTTGTTGGTCAGTGGCATCAAATGTTGCTTATAAAAACAGAAGCTGAGCATGGATTATATTACTCATTCAATTCCATAGGTTCAGGAAGGCAACTGGCTTCCTTTTTAATGATTTCAGTAATTAGGGGGTACTAATGTTCATAACTGTGACTCCTACCCAACGTAATTTGCATTAGTCAGGTATAGTAGCAGTAATGTCTTAAAGCTCCTTTAGGCTGTTTCAATGAACAGTTTGAATTCTACAAGAGACAGGAAAGAGTTATCTGTCAGTCATGTACATGCTGACACATTGTCTTGCAATTCAGGTGAAGTTTACTACTGTGTAAATTGATAAGTCTTCAGTGTGAGACATGCCAAGTTCTCACATTTATATGAAGGTACTCTCAGTTATATCAGTTTATAGTTCAAAATAGTTGCAAAATCAGCCAGTGAAAACTGATGTGGCACAAGAAAAAAAGAGCTTTCATTCTTTTCCACAAATGTGAAAAGCCTTTAGTTTATTCATGCTTGCTCAGACTCTTTGTTTACTTGGACATAACCAAATTCATCTGGAATAATGCATTTCATTCTGAGCAACTGTTTCAAATGAGGAAGAGGAGTAATCCACTCTGCAGTAAATGTCCTTACCAATAAGATACAGTGCCATGTTCACTTCCTTGCTAGCTTTATGGCCTAATGAATACCTAGTATCTATGTGAAATGGAACAGCTTCAACGGGACTGAACAACTTGCCCACTTAATCACAGGGAATCCTATAGCTCAGCAGGTAAGGTATTGTCTGAGGGGTGAGTGAAAAGAATTCAAACTCCCTAAGGAAGGGGAGGTAATTGAACTGAAGGCCACCCAGATCCCATCTGAGTGCTCTAACCGTGGAGTTACTGGTCAAATGAGAGACCACTGTGTCTTTCTCCAAGCCTGTTTTGTATGGGGTTAGACAGCCTGAGGGCATTTACTATATTAGGCCCTGCAAGTGGAATAGGTGGAGAAAATGCCTATTTGGTGAATTTCGATAGAGCAAAGCATCAGCTAAGTGTTGAACAGCTCAGTGCTGTGAAGATTTAGTGGCTTGCACATGCACAGCAGCATAAATTTAGGAGCCTACAAGTCATTTCCTGCAAAACCTCAGGCAGTAACAGAGGTGGGAGAATTGGTTTCATAGGTTTATGTGAAACCTGAAGGCTGGTGAAGCCAGCTGTGATGTGAATGTAATGTGTGTAACAGCAGGAGGAATCGGGGAGCAGTCTGCAGAGCTGTAATTTTCTGTTAATTTAGACTACAATTCCCAGAGACCCCCAGAGGCTGGGGGGTAAGGGAAAAAAAGAAGAGGCAGTTTGAGGCTGGCGTAAAGGAAAGTTAAGACCCGACTGCACATGAACCTGGTCAGCCCTATACAAAGGAGTGCACAAGGGAGCTGCAGATCTCACTGGCTCGGTCAGCCAGGACTGTGGACTGCAGGACCTGGACTCAGATTGGGGGCAGCTGCAAGCTGCTGTTTGAGCCCTCTAGGGCAGTGGTTCTCAACCTTTTTTGTACCAGGACCCATTTGCCTGGTCAGTGGCTTGTCCTGACCCACACCCCCCTGTCCCCACCAGCGTGTGGCCCACAGTTCCCTGCCCCCACCCCCCCCCAGCTCTGCAGAAGGGGGTCCTCAGCTGCCCCGATCCTGCTCGGGCTGGAGTGCAGTGGCTGTGGTGGCTCTGGCTCGTGCAGATGGCAGCAGTGAGTCTGGCCCAGCATAGTCTGGAGGGAGGAGGAGGGGAGGCTGATAGCTCGCCCACCGGGGGCTGGGACTCCTGTGACAAGCCAGGCAGCCTGGTCATGGCCCCTCCCGTCCCCTGAGCAGCATCTTCCAACCGCCCTGCCCCCGCAAGCACAGGCACCAGCCCTGATGTTGCCAGTTCAGCCACACAGCTCTCCCCCTGCCCCCGCTTCCCCCACACTTGTTCACGACCCTTGGAAATATTCTTGTGACCCACTTTTGGGTTACCCATGGGTTGAGAAACGCTGCTCTAGGGACTAAAGGCTTGTTTGGGGACACCTCCAGAGGAGTGGGGGGGATTAAGGTGCTGAGTGTATATTCCTACAACTTTGCTGTTTCTTTATCTTTTACCTGTTCCCTTCCCTTGGCCCATTGGCTTCTGATCCTAACCCCTATGATTTTCTATATAAAAGTGGGATTTCTCCCTTGCTTCTTGTATCAGTTTCTGGGGCTGCAGGGTTGGCGTACAGTGGTATATTAAAGGTGGACTCGGGTGCTACAGGATCATTTTGGTGTCAAAATCCTGCTTGTGAATCTGGCCCTAAGAGCATAATATGTACACTGTTATGGTCTATATAAACAGCAAAGGGACTATCATTACATCAATTTACAATACTTGAAAAGATGCAGGAAGTAATATGTAAAAGCAATAATTTAGTGATACAATGGGGAATAACTAGGAGTAATATGATGCAAAGGGGAAAGGGAAAATTCAGGTTGAACTGAAAAATGATCTGCCAATAAGTTGTATCAGTCCATGGTATGGTCTCTCAAAGGAAAGGAGCTGTAGGCATTTTTACTTAGGGTATTTAAAACTAGACTGGATAAAACAATATGGCAGCAAATCTTCATGGGAAGGAGACATCAAAGATGACCTCACTGGGTTTTTTACATTTCCAATTCCTTTAAAATAAAACACTTGCTAAAGGAACTGCTATTATTGAGAATTTCAAAGCATCTCTTGTAGAATTTCCTATATTCAGTCCTCTGGTTTCAACCATTTTATACTGCTGTTACTAACTTTTAATGAAGTTTTTCTGAACTTACACTAGTGTAAGATAAAAATCACATCCAAGGTATGCAAAAGTAATTTTACATGTGCCATGCAAACCACCAGGTAGAACAATCTTAAATTTATTTTGGAAACAAACAATAGTGGCAACATAAAGTAAAGTGAGAAAAGCAATAACCCGCCACTTGCATAAAATCCATCTCACAATACATTATTACATGAAAGATCAGATTCTATATTAAATGAATGTACATTGCAGAATTTAAAAGAGAGAATGGGAAATAAGACAGCATTTTATTTTACTCCATGATTAATGGACAGACATCTGGCTCCTAAGAGTAAAAGTTAAAATCAGGCTCTATAACAGTTGGCAATTATTAAAGTCTCCTAAATACCAGGGGTATTTGGAGTACATCTGGAGTATTGTGTTCAGTTTTAGGCCCCCCACTACAGAAAGAATGTGGACAAATTGGAGAGAGTCCAGCAGAGGGCAATGAAAATGGTGAGGAGGCTGGGGCACATGACTTCTGAGGAGAGGCTGAGGTAATGGCTTATTTAGTCTAGAGAAGAGAAGACGGAGAGGGGGATTTAATAGCAGCCTTCAACTACCTGAAGGGGGGTTCAAAAGTGGATGGAGCTAGACTGTTCTCAGTGATGGCAGATGACAGAACAAGGAGCAATGGTCTCAAGAAGCAGCAAGGAAAGTTTAGGTTAGATATTAGGAAGAATTTTCTCACTAGGAGGGCAGTAAAACACTGGAACAGGTTACCCAGAGAGGTGGTGCAATCTCTATCCTTGGAGGTTTTCAAGACCTGGCTAGACAAAGCTTTGGTTGGTATGATCTTTTGCGGATGGTTCTGCTTTGAGCAGGGGGTTGGACTAAACGACCTCCTGAGGTCCCTTCCAACCCTAATTTTCTATGATTCTTTTGAAGGCAACATGCAATAGGATGGCGTTCTAGCAAAGGGAGACTACGTTAACAGCCCAAATCCAGCTCTGTGTATTTTACTGTGTCTAACCAGTGTATTTTAGGGATATTCCTCTGAATGGAACACTACAGTTTCCAGAGGCCACTCCTCATTAACACCTGTTAGTTGAGACCTCTAGATAGATGTATTGCTCTGATGCAAGATAAATAGTTGTCATCTTAGTTTAACGTGGCTGAAACTTTCCAACTGAAGGATATAGTCTGTGTTAAACCTTATTTTCCATATTATCATAACAAACTAAAAGTATTTAAATGACCCTGAACCTGTTACCAGTCTTATGACTCTGAATGTGAGGTGTTTGATAGGTGACCTCATCACTTGTTCTAAAAGGCATCTTTGGCTAATTATGGCTAAAGTGGGGAGCCCCAGCAAAGAGCTGCTGTGGGTGTTGATCACAAGGTCTTAGCAGGGACATTCTGTTCTGGAATGGCAGGGGATCTATTGCTAGGCTAGGAATGCCATGCCTTTTCTCAAAGTGTTATCCTTAAACACCCTCTCCCAAATAGGTATGGACCAAAATGAAAGGAAAGTTAGAAAATGGAAGAAATCCTAACTTAATACCTACTCAGAGAGAGTGCTGCTAAGGGATTTCTGCCTTTGAGTACACAGGCAGAAAACTAGGTAGTTAATGTCAGTGTTATTCAGCAGGGGCTGAAAATGTCATAATTATGAGGGCATGCATACCTTTCTTGCCTCTGAGGCTTGGAAAAAACAGTTTCAAATCTAATGCAGCAAACTATTTCCATGTCAGTCAGTGCATCACACACGCTTTACTGCAGAGTAGTCTAATTTGCTCTGCCGTAAAGCATCACTGTCTACACATGCACTCCAATTAGGATGCAGTAAACTAATATACTCCAGCACAGGATAGTGCCATAAGACACGAGTACTATTTTACACCAGAGTAAAATAACTGTGATAAAACGAATATGCAGATAGACGCAAATGCAAACTGCACCTGGTCAGCCGAGCCAGCAGGAAACCAGAGCAGGCCACAAGTGTCTCTGGCCTAAATTGCTCCACCTGGGCTCAAGTTGCTCCCCGTCACTGAGTGTACATTCAAATGCTGTGCCTGGATTAGTTTACTCCAGCACAAATTTCGCCAAAGTAAATTCAGTTGCATTAATTGCACATGTAGGTGCACCCAGTGAAAGTAAACACAGAACCATATGTTAATTTTACATGTTAATTAATTTCTTCAATATTTTGATGATTGGGAAAGACGCCTCTGGTTTATGTAAATCACTGAAAATAGGGTCAGGTTTGTTTTTTGGTTTTATTGTTTTTTGTTGTAACAAAACAACAGGCAGGATGAGTGGGGGTTGTATCCGGACCCTGTACCTAGTTGTGTGCATGTAACCAGGATATACAGTACTTAAGTCATTGCCAGGGGCTTGTAAAAACGCCAAGAGAGTCAGAGTCAGTGCCACCACATTAGGGGTCAGCAGAACCTGATTCTCTTCCTTTCTGTTTCCGGAACAGCCCAGAAGTGCAAATGGTTAACAGTGAGTTGTGCTGGTTGCAGCCACTTGCTAATGGGAGCAACAAGCAGAATGAAAACTGGGTTAAAATGTATGAGTTCAGCTAAGATAGATTTTTGCTTTCATGTGAATTTCTTATGCCTACGCCTTAGAAAAATTTAAGGATTTCATATCATGAGCTGCCTTTAATAAAACAGACGTACCGTCTATTTTCCCCCTAATGTCCTATGTAATAAAAGCATTTTACCTTTGGCTTTTTTCGAGGAGGGGATGAAGATTTTTTTTCTACGGTTTTTCTTTTTGGCTGAGGGGTCTTTGGTGTAGGTTTGCTTTCAGCAGCTTCCTCATCTTCAGATTGGTCTACCTCCTCTTCAAATTCCACTACCTCACCATGTGTGTCAAGACCTCTTCTGAGAATAGTATCCTGAAGAGTTCCAACTTTCTTATTTTTTATCAGTATTTTAAACTTTAGTGCCTGTGGAAATAGGTTAAACAGGAGTAATTGCAGGCATGCATTTAATAAGATAGTTGGTATCAAAATAGTGTATTGTAATATTGCAACTCCTATTTTCAAAATCTGTTACAGAAGTAATCTGTTTTAGAATGATGGGTGCCAGGGTAGTGTGGAAAAACAAATATCACATAGAAGGAACAGCTGGTAATAGGCAAAAAAGTTCACCAACTGTACTATGTATCTCAGCAACATGCACACCAGAAAACAACCCAACACAGACCACTCTATACAGTCAGCAAAAAAAAGATATCAATACAAATGGTTTGCCACTATGCAGACACAAAATATGAGAACAATAAGCAAGAACAGTGCACAAAGAAAAGAAGGTATTCTGCTCCCATCTGCCACAGAAGATGATTGTGATTTTTGCAGAGAAAACTGGTGAGAGAATAGCTGTTTCATCCTGATGCTAGGTTCAGATACTGGTGGTAAATACCAATGATGGCATAAGAAGTATGCATGCACACAAGTGAACAGAGATTATATTCTGTTTAGTAAGCATCACTTTACTTTTTAAAAATACAGATTTATGTAAACACAGTCAATCTCATTTTGATATGTATGTGACCACATCTATAAAAATCATTCTAACTTTTCAGCAAGCAGAAATGCTGGTACCTTTAGATGCACAGTGCATCGCTACCCTGGGTACCAACTTAAGGTTCTATTGTTCTGTTTTAAGGCATATAAGCAGAGCAGGATGCTGATTTTGATTCAGTATATATCATCAATTAAGTTGATTTAATACAGTTTAGCTACTTGTTACCCAAGGAATTTCTTTATATGCCATCTTTTGAAATGTGCACTTTTATCAAATTGATAATCTTATTATCCAGGCAAGAAAAAAAAATTAACAGAAACGGAATGTGCATAATAAGTAAAGTTTTCAGTAGCAAAAGTTTTTTAATTGTTATTTGAAAGCAGAACAATATTCATTTCCAGGTAAATCACAGTACCATATTGATTAATGTGCCAAATGTAAGCATTTAAACTGTCAAAAGTCTTTATAATCCTTAGAGATTTAAATGTAGAAGAAATGCTCTTATGTTTGTAACTCTGAAGTATCGTGCTAAGATCACCTTCAAGAGTTTAAAAAGAAATTTAACACAAGTGTATCTACTCCATGAGTATGAAGAATAATTTCACAGTTAAACAGAAGACTCTCAGGCTATAGAGTGCTATTGCTATGCCTCTCTTCTAAGTAAGAATGTAATACTAAACTGAAGTAAGCAACTTGAGGAGGCTGTGGCACTATGTCTTCAGACAACCATGAACAAGAATATTTGTGCCAATTGGTGTGCTTTAATTAAATGAAAAGTGGAATTTTGATTAGGACATGAGATTTATCCCAAGGGCCATATCTTTTTGTTTGGCTTTTTTGCCCAGGGCTCTTTTGTCTAGTAAACATTCCTTGGTTGAGTGAAGAACACAGTTTTTGTCAGTAATATGATCACAGTTAACGTAATAAATACGAAGCATTTATAAAACCGTGTTAAATGCCAGTTTCCAAAGAGCACAACTTTCCATTTATGCACCAAAATGAAAAACATTAATTTTTCAAAAATGTTCCACATCCAGTGGCTCCTTACAAGTCGTCCCCTCCAAAATACAAATACCCTCTAGCAAAATGCCTTAAGAAGGAAATATTACAGCTCATAAATCATACAGCAAACAAGAAGACACTAACATAATAGTGTGGCTGAAAATAGCTGCTGGAAATCAAAAATTACTCCATGTTTAAGCACTCCTGACTGAGTACAAGAGAAGCCACTTTGTTTAGGTACTTAATGGAAGCAGCTGGCTGCTAAGTTCTTTTAAAAGTCTGACACCTAATAAAGAAAAACACCAAAGCCCTTGACAGACATTCATTTTAAAGGTGTGGTAAGATCTGAGCCACAATTTCCACAATCATACTGCCTGCTTTGCTAAATGTACATGGTAGGTTGCTCAACTTTGGAACTGGCGATCAGATCCCAGTTGCACCCTGAGCATGGGATCATGATCCTGGGCTCCCCATGCACTCGAGTTGAAAGGCAGGTGCCTGACAATTACCTGATTGTTGGCTGGCTCTGGGACGACACCCCAGGCTCAAACCAGCTCCAGTATTGTCTCCAGAGCTGGCAACAATAAGCTAGTTGAATTGGGACTGCATGGGGGCTCAAACTGGCTAAGTGTTGGCCAGTAGGAACTGCACCAAGGCCAGCTGGAGACTCTGACGCAGCCCTAACCCTGCCACACATTTAATTTAAGGTGTATGGAAACCAGAGACAAAAATATTACACACATAATATTTACACGTGTTTACACATTTTTGTGTTGTATTTTTTGTGGTTGGTTTCCCTTTTTGTAGCACTAACAAAACCCTTTTTGACTAACAGACTACTCATGTCTTAACTAACATCTTTCAGGGACCGAAGAGAAATAATTTTGGCCTTGATTCTTCATTCTATATGAGCAAAACCATGAGAGATGCAGAGTGGGGCATCACAAGGAAGGATCCCAAGCAGTTTGTCCCTGGGTTAAATTATAGCTTCACAAAAGATGCTAGTCTAATTTATGCTACTGGAAGACTTGAGCTCTGCTCACTCACCCCTGCTCCAACCATTTCTGCCCCACGATGCCTCACATCAAAGGAGTGGGCAAGGAGTTGACACAGGGGACATTTACATGAGCTGCATGACCCTGACCTTGCAACGCATGCAGTTGTATAAGCAGTGAAATGCACGTCAGTGCACAGAAAATGGCACTGACGTGCATTTTGCCACATGCAAATGCAGCACAGTGCGCATCAGCTAGCACACGGAGCAGACTCAATCAAGTCTGCTCCAATGCACCAGATCTCCAGTGCATTGAGCATGGAAAAGTTTGTGTATAAATGCCCTTAGTGTCTACACATGTGCCCCTATTAGGCTGCAGTAAACTAATTAACTATGCCGTAGGTTAGTACTTCTAAACAGAAGTATTATCCTGCAGCAGTGTTATTTAGTGTGCCACATCATATGTGTAGATGCTGATGGGGCTGGGTGGAGCATGAGGGTGCTTCAATGCAGGGACTGCCTACCGGCTAAATAATCTGCTAAATAATCAAGTTTAAAATTGCAACAACTTTCAAGTATCATAGTGCTGACTCTGTTAAAAGGGGAAAATGGGCTTTTTGAGGAAATTGTAACATAAGAAAATAGTCAATCTATACCTTATAAAATTCAGCATGAATAAAGAGAACAAGACATTAGGATTATAATGCAGGATTAACCCTTCTTTAAATACAAATGAAGATTTATTCAATTTCAAGAAAAGAAAGTGGTTAAGATCTTCATGTGTCTTTTGGCTAATTTATTATTATTATTATTATTATTATTTTGTAGAAAGCTTCAGAGGATAAAAGCCAATAAGTTTTTTGCAAGGTATTTTATCAGATTTATATTACACGTAAGGAGTGGGACTCTGGAAGTATATTGCTATACTAAGCAAAGTTCCTAGGAAACAATGCTGTGATTTTTATCTTGTTTATACTGTACTTTCATCAAGTTATCAAGGGGAAAAGAATATACATATATATGAGCTTGCTGTAAAATTGTCACACTCTAAAATTCACTGTCAATCTATTTTCACTGTTCTTGTGCACATCAAGAATGTAAACCTACTGTGAAGGTTCCCAGTCCTAGCCTCTTCTCCCACTATGACGTTGGTCAGTGATAGCAAACCTGTTCTTGAGTTGCTGTTGTTATAACAACAAGCAGTAACTATGCTCTTCTTCTGAGCTTCCCTACCTGACATTCAGACCCCATCCTCAGCTACATGTTAGGAAAGCTGAATTGTCATATCTTTCTAGTTCAGTGAAGCTGGTCATTGTCAAATGCTGCTGGCATTATTGCCAAAAAATGTCTCTCTACCTCCCCTGAATGCTAAAAATACTGTTTGAACAAGAAGGGTGGAAGAACAGAACACCGCATGTGCCCAGCGCAAGAAAGTTGTTAAGATAAATGAACATTCTTCTACTGCTATGGGCCAAGCTGTCTCTAGAGGTGCCTACAGATGTTAGGGGCTGCGCTCTAACTCATGGCAAGTACCGTGAGTCGGAGCTCCCCGACCCAACCTGTCGGCTCAGGGTGGGCAGAGCTGGAGGCTACCTGCACTAGCCCTGCCCAGCAGGTGAGGGTGTTCCAGCAGCCTCCTGAGAGGCTGCTAAACCACCCTTCTCCCTAGCCCTGCCCCACTCCAAGCTCTGAGGCTGTCAGCAGGGGAGGGAGGGGAAAGGGACCAGCATGGAGCTGCTGACTGGGTCTTGCCAAGCTGGAGCTGGAGGGGAGAGGGTGGAGTGGAATGGAGCCCTCTTGTCTCATGACGCCCCTCCCAAACTATCCCAGATGGGGTATTGAGGAGGAGGAGCCAGGACAGACCTGGGAGGTAAGGGACCTCCACTCCATGCCCTCCCCCCCACAATCCAGCTCAGGCCAGGCAGAGCAGCCAGAAGTTGCTGCTACCACTCTCAAGAGGCCAGGCCAGAGCTGGGGGGTGAAACAAAGTCTCCTTGCCTCACAGGCCTGGCCTGATTCCCCTACCCTACTTAGATCTAAAACCAAACTGATAGGGTTCAAGAAAAATAGAGGATTCCAAATATTACCAGAGGTGTTTCTACTGTATCTTTTTCATCAGTCTTTCCCAAAAGAGGAAGCTGAAGTCCAGGAAAGATTACCAGTGTCAAGACATATCTTCTTAAGCAAGGGGCTAGTCATGGTTCTTTTTAAAGCAGAGAGCAAAGGCTAATAATTGTAGTTTTAAAAGTTTCATTTTGGTGTATGCATAACTTTGTCTTACTGAATTGCATATCAATCGTTTCATTTTCTCTTCCAAACTGTTTGAACCACAAACAATACTTGACAACTCATAAACAGTTGTTCTTTTATATCAATAGATTACAAGAGAAAAATGGGTAATTGAAGAGAGCTTTAGCACATACGAACCTGCTGTGCTTGGGGTATCTATATACATTTTAAACACTGGAGCTCTTCTCAGGCAATTATGAAATCATGAACCATATGGGAGAGAAAAATGTATTTTCTCAAATTACAGCTGGGTCTACATTGTGCTTGAGCAGTCACAAACTGTTATTTTTCTATATAGAAGTTCAAGCATAAGAAAACTTCATTTAATTATTTGCATTTTCTTTTAAATGTCCTGGATATAGGTTTGTTTTATTTCAAGCTCTAACACAGCTTTTTCTTCCCCATAAACCTACAAGCCGGCAGGGACCTAGAAAGGGTTTGCAGCAATAAGTCTTCCTATATGGCTGGAAGAAGATGTGCTAGGCTGATAACAGTAAGGAGTGAAAGATTCTCTATTCTCCTGTCCTTTCAATTTTCCCCATATGATATATAGGCTGCTTGGAGCTAATGGAAAGGAAGCAGCAATATTCCCCCTCGGTGCCATATGGGAATGTAGATGTCAAATGTAGAAAGAGGTCAAAGATTTCAGAGGAGCTCAAGCAGTGATAATTAGAAACTGAGGCAAGATGGATATATCACTCCAGGACTGTACCCCAAACAATCCTCAACATTTCAGGTTCCCATCCTCTACCAGAAAAAACTGCTCTTTTTAGACTGTCTCGCCTTTATCCATTTTACCGAAATACAGCAGTATGTTGGAAGCCAAGGATGGGCAAAGTCTGGCTCGTGGCCAAGATTAGGCCCACAGCGGACTCCATTTACCAGCAGCTGCTGTGGCAGGAGCTCCTGCTGGCTGCAGCCACTGGACCCAGCCCTGCTGCTTGGACACCCCAGCCCATCTGCCCCACACCCACCACCAGAGGTGGGACCCATGTGGGCAAGGTGTGCAGCTGAGTGACTAGGCTGGGGCTGCAGCCAGGACAAGGAGGCCCCAGGACTGGGGGGGAGGGGGGTACCTGGGGCCAGGACAGAGCCACAATCTGCTGTCTGCACACCCTGCAATGAGAGTGGGTTCCATAGGCAAGGGCATGCAGGCAGCAGATCACAGCTCTGCCCTGGCTCTGGTCCTATGCCGTCACTGCTGCAAGATCCCAGCCCTGACCCCAGAGCAGCTCCCTGCCCAGCCCCATGCCCTGCCTATGCTGCTTGGGCCCCACTGCTCCCAGGGTCTCCATGAAGATCAGCTGGGAATGGCATGGAGAGGGGCTGCTGGTAAATGGAGTCCGACTGCCTGCCAGATCTGCTATTTTGCCCTCCTATTTCTGGGCCTTTATTAACAGTTTACAAAAACAATACTTTAGTGCACATGAGGTGGGAAACCTCTGCTCATTTGCTTTGGCAAAAGTGGCTATGAAGGTAAAAAGCAACCAAATAAAAAAAACCCTCACCTGAGTAAGGCACCACCTTTTAATGTTAAGAAACTTGAGAAAATAAACAAGATGAAGTGCTGAAAGAGAAAGTAATAGAGCCAATCAAAAGGTCCTCCCTATCCCAATGGCCTGTAAGGATGGTGTGTTTAGGGTATCTCACTGTATGGAAGCAATTGTTCACAAGCAAGTGATGGGACTAGAATCATATTGAGCTTTCTTGACTCCCCATCCTGGATGACTAGGTACACATTACAGCATGTCCACTGGAGGTACCCTTTGGTCTAAGTCTGGAGTGGGGCTCAAACTCGTACCTCTGGAGCTATAGGTAGACAGCTGCTCTGCCATGATGTAACAAATATAGCTATTAATACTGGATTCTAATGTTTAAACCTTGGTGAACATAACTCCAAAAAAATTAAAACTTCCTTAACCTGACTAAATTAAACAATTGTAACTATTTCTTTGCAAGCTATGTTTATCATTTTGCAAGACTGATTTTTCCTATTTTTATTAAAATGTTAAAAGAAAGAAAAAAATGTTGGCATATAACTATAAGTTACAAAGACTAGTTATAAAATATAGGGGATTGGAACTCAAAATTTCCCAATCATAATGTGCATGAATAGAACTATCCCAATTAATGCATAGCCACATCTCTTTATGAAAATGATCATTTCTTTTTAAGTTACATCTGTGAAAGTAGTCGGAGAGGTAACCCGAGCCAGAGCAAAGATCATTTTTCCTCTTTTGTTTAATTGCTATTACATCTTTAATTGCTATTACATCTAAGCCCTGATTACCAGTTTTTATTATTCCTACTTTGTATATTTAAACAAATATATATTATATATATATTTAAACAAATATAATATATATGTGAATGAAAGGTGACTTTAATGTCTGAAGGCAAATACCTTTATTTAATCATCTACATTAACTTTGGTCCAGTTTTATTCCTGCAGAGGCCAACTTAAGAACACCCCATGATTAAAGCATGATGAGCCCTGAGAATGCACTAGTTTTAGGGTTTTAAAGGAGGTGATTCAGTAGAAAAGCTGTTGCATAGGTCTGAAGCATGGTTCTATTTTAAAAAGAAACTAGTGAAAGTGTGCCTCATTGTTCAGCAGATTCACTCCCTGATCAGATGCTAAGTTGTGGATAACAACTTTAGTGACAAAAATAAGGTTTTACTACTTATTCCTGCTGAACAGACCCAGCTAAGTGAGTGAGGTGATTCTATTCCTTCTTGTTCATCAGCAGCAGAATTATTTGTTAACTGTTTCTCTTGTGTAAAGCAATTGAATGCATTGGCATTGCTCAGGTGTTACAAGGGGCATAAATTGAAGATAATGGGGTTACACAGGAGGAACTCAGGGCTAAATCTGACATAAAGAAATTTCACTGCAGTTGATGACAGATAGAAAAGAGAAGCTTTACTCGCAGATCTATACTTGAGTTGGAAGAACCTAGCAGTTAGGGGGGAAAGCATTTTTACATGCAGCTTGAGATATGCAATAAGGAAAAAAGCAGTGACAGTAAGCATGGAAACCTGTCATCTCCAGAGAGTAATTTGATACAGTTTGTCTAGAAAAAAGAGAACCCTAAATTTAATTAACTCAAAAATTGAAGGTGTGCCTTCTTCCCTCTCTCCTCCATTACCAGGAGTATAATGAATGATGGTTCTTATCCTACCTAGAAGGGGCATGTAAATGGGAATTACAGCCCAGCTGTCAGCCCAGTCCCTGCCACTGCCCATGATGCAGACCCTGACTGTTACTGTCTGTCATAGGTAGGGGCGTAAGCCGTCTCTGTGGACAGTCCACATTGAGTGCTTTTTAAAAAAGAAAAATAGGTGTTGTGGCTGAGTCGGTGTTGACTGCAGAGGACACTGAACTCTTCAATACCACTGAGACCAGGAAAATGTAGCTTATTCCTCAGGAAGCACAGAAGCAGTCTATCCTGCCCAGTGTAAGCTGTGTTTTTTCTTCTGCACCCTGGGAGCAGTCTGATTGTCTTCCTGAGCCCTCACCTTGGGGTCTCACCTCAGTTATTCACAGAGCTCTAACTGGGCCTTAAGAGTTCAGATTCAGTTCTTGACTGTGGCTCAAATTTCCTATGTAACCTTGGGCAAGCTATTTTGGCAGAATCCTGTTTCATTTTGCATGACTAAATGACAACTGTCCAACTGCATAACTACTGTTTTGGGGAGCTGCAGTTTCAGATTCTATATTACCTTGAACACTGTACATCCCTGCTATAAGCAAGGAGGAGTCAGGCCTTCCTACCTTCTAACCTAAGAACCTCGGGTACCTACACAAGCCTGACACTTACCCCGATGCCTGCTAATTAGCATGTGTTGGAGCAGACTTGATTAATTGGTGCACTCCAGCATCCTCAGCATCTCGTGTATTCAGCATCCCCGTGCTTCAAAATGGTGGCAGGGGTACTTTAACTAAAGGTCATCGAAAGTGTTTTAGTTAAAGCGCCCCCTCTGCCATTTTGAAGTGCATGACATTGAATATATGAGATGCTGGAGGCACTTTAATTAGAGCGGCTCCTAAAAGCTGCTCTAATTAAAGTGAACATGTATTAGAGAACATGTAAAGATGTTGCTGGTGACTATGATACTACCTAAGGTGTTGAAAGATGGAGGTTCTAGGCCCCATTCACCCAGCAAAGGTGAACCTGCCTCTCCTTCACACAAGGCTCTAACCACCAGGCCAAAAGTTAGGCATTACCCAAACCATTTTCCAGCCCTTCCCTTGAAGCTGACCCACTGTACTCCTGTTCAATATTTATTGATTAAAATGAATTAGGAGCAACAAGGAAACTTCTGTCCCACAGGGAGCAAGGATCCCAGCTAGACCTTAAATCCCCTTCTCTTCCACAGTAACATCCATCTCACTGAGCCACGTACCCTACCGTTTGTTCTCTGTCTCCTGTCCCCACATATCTCCTTCTTTTGGATGTTCAGGTGGTCAGCTTCAAAGGCAGGGCTGGAGAGAGGTATATATAATGCCTGTGTCTTGGTGGTTGTGCTGGGAAGTAGGAGATGGAGGTTCAAGCCCCCTCCAGATGAGGGGAAGTACCTTGACAACTAGGTTGTTGGGCTAAAGCATAGCAGAGTCATCTTCCTCTGGCATTTGACACCCACTAGTCATTAGGGCTGTGTGAAGCTTTGGTAGCCAATTCAATTTGGAGGAGCTTCAGCTCGATTTAAGAGCTGAACCTGAATTGAATCAGGAGACCCGTTAAGAGGTCCAAATCAAATCAGAAGCCTCCAAATCAATTTGGAGAAATTCGGGGCCATTTTGAGAGGTTTGGCCATAGGCTATACAGGTTTTCCTCACATAAAGCAAACCCACTTTATAATGTAACAAATAGGGATAGGTTCCCAAGGTGGTGCAGAACACAGGGAGTGAGGCTGGGACTAGGGAAGGGGGAGGGGTGCCATTCCCAGGGCTGCGCTGTGCTTCACCCGTCCCCCCCACACCTGGGCTCCACCTGTCGCCACTTACCAGCTCCTGGGCTGTACCCTGCCATGGTGCAGGCAGCTGGTACCGGGGTTGGGCAGAGTGGCAGCAAGCAGAGCCCCAGGCAGTGCAGGATGTGGCACAGCTTGTCCACACTCACCCTAGCCCCCACTGCAGCAGCCCCAGGAGTGACCAGCGCTAGCTGCAAAACTTGCAAGTGGATGTGGGGGGAGTGCACCTCTTGCTGCTTCGCACCCTCTGGGAGGGCTGAGGGGCTGTGTCGGGCTCTTCCCAGGGGCACATGCCCCTGGATCGCATGGGATGACAGCAGGCTGGTGCTGATGGCGGCACCAGGCTGACTCTTCCCGGCGCTTGGGGTGGGTGCACTGAGCACCGGGAACAGCCCAGTGCCACCACTGGCCCTAGCCTGCAGCGGCAGCCTGCTGTCATCCCGTGTCCAGATCCAGGGACACATGCTCCCCAGGAAGAGCCTGACACAGCCCCACAGCCCTCCTGGAGGGTTCAGAACAGCAAGAGGCATGCCCTGCCTTCTCCCCCCCCGCCCCACACCCACTGTCAGTTCCTGTTGCAGCTTGCGCGGGTCACTCCTGAGGCCACTGCAGTGAAGGCTGGGGTGAGTGCAGACAAGCTGTGTCGCATCCTGGGGCTCTGCTTGCTGCGACTCTCCCCAGCCCCTGCTGCAGCGGCCCCGGGAGCAGCCAACACCAGCTGCCTACACCATGACATGGCACAGCCCAGGAGCTGGGGTGAGTGGGGGCAGGCAGAGCCCAGACACAGAGGGACAAGCGGAGCATGGTGCAGCCCCAGGAATGGCACCCCTCCCCCCACCCCTTCCCTTGCCTGCCTGCCTCCCTCCCTCCCTCCCTCCCTGCCTGGGAACGTATCCCTATCTGTTAGGGCTGTCCAAAGCTTCAGTAGCCAATTCAGTGGAATTCAGTAGCCAAATCTCTGAATCCAAATTGGCCTAATCGAATCAAGGCAGTGATTTTGAATCACCAAATAGAATTGCTGTCCCTTGAATCAGCCAAATCCAAATCGAATACTTGCTGCTTCGCACAGGCCTACTAATCATGTATTTTCACCTAGCTACAATTTCAGGATTTACCTAGCTGCATTTGCACACTGGGTGAGCATATTGCACACTATCTGCCCAGCCAGAATGCAGCCCTGCACATTCCATGGTTGTTTGTGTGCCCAGAGCTCAATTGTAAACCATGTGGAAGTACAATAAAACTAAAGTTACACAGAGATGTACATGCATCATAGGCTCAGAAAAATAATCTGAATTCTCCCCTTAGTTTCCTTGTGCAAAAATTCCCACACTGTAAAAAGCGGATGGTAATATTTTCTTTTTCCCATTATTTTCCTTACCTTTCTAACCCCCCAGGTTAGGGACTGTTTCCATCTGTGTTCCAGTTTCTGAAAACTTTATTCATGCTGGGTGCATCTACACATGCACTTTACTGTGGAGTAAACTAACAAGCTCCACAGTAAAGTGGTACCATCTACATGTGTGCCAGTATTAGGGTGCAGTAAACTAATTAACTCCACCATAAGATTGTACTGTCAGAGACAGTACTATGTTGCAACAGAGTAAGTAACTCTACTGAAAGGCACGTGTAGATGGTGACAGGGGCTGGGTGGGGCATGAGGGTGCTAAAGAGCAGGGGCTGCCTGCTGCCTAGCCACACAGCTCCACACTGTCAGCACCCTTGGGAGGCAGCCAGTCCCTCCACCACTTGATGCTGCCACCCAAAGCCCAGTGCTGACCACTCATGCCCTCTGCTAGCCTGGGGCTGCTCTGTCATGGCTCAAATCACTGCTCTCCTGGGCATACATGTACATGTTGCACCCAGGAGCAGTTTCCCCTGACTCAAACAGCTCCAAAGTTTATTGTGTTATGTTAATAGCACATGTAGATGCACCCACTGAGTAGAAGGTTACAGGAAATTTCACTAATATCAGTGGTAGATCTCATGACACTCCATTTTTTTATTCAATCTGAGTATGGGGCTCATAATCTGGCCTCATGTTTTGTTCACTGCCTAGTGCAGTATTCCACTGTCTCAGCAGGAGCCTTTAGTACTTCCATAATAAATTAATAATTTAGAAGTTCATTGCTAAAGATGCCTGCCATGTGGCAGGTTTTAAAGTAAACTGATAACAACATATTTTAATTAATTTTGTTTCCATATAAATGCAAAGTTTAATATGTGGAAAGGAGACTTCTAAGGGCCCCTCTACATGTGCAGGTAAAGGCACCATGGGATCCAATGCATGATCCACACAATTGTGCCTCCTGCCACGCCACACATGCATGGCAGGAGGCTCAATTGTGGGATGGTGCATTAGAGCCCATCACACCTCATTGCTAGAGCAGGGGAAGCCTGATTCTGGGCTCCCACTGTGCTGGCAAGAAGCAAGCTTCCGCAGCTAGGAGCCTTCTCAGTTAAGGGACTGCCCGCCACAGGGGCTCCCCACAGACACCTGTAGCTGGGACCTACAGATGCCATGACTTCCCAGTCTCAGAGGTCCAGGGAGCCCCCTAGGATGGAAGACAGCAGTTGCTAAAGTCTCCAAGCCAAGGCAGGGAGGGACACTTTAATTAGAAAGCTGCACTAATTAAAAGCGCTGAGTGTCATGTGTATCAGGGTCCCCATGCTGAAAAATGGCAACAGGGCTCTTTGAACTAAAGCTCCAAATGAGCTATAGTTCTAAGTGCCCCACCGCCATTTTTCATTGCAAGGATGCTGATACACGTGATGCTGGAGTGTGTTATTTTCTGTGGATTTCCAGCACATCTAAGCAGGCTCCCTGCACGTGTATAGGAGTCCATAGTTCTCCTCTTACCAGGCTCATAACAATCTATATGACTTGCTTCCCCGCCCTCCCCCCCCCCCCCCGCCCATTCTGTCATATTAGGAAATTAATTTTGTTTTGCAATCTGAAGTGTAAAGATGTTTGCTTTAAAGTCCAAATGAAACAGTCTCATAAACTCAGTTCCAGAAGATTTCCAGAACTTTTTTCTTCTTATTTTTCATAAAGAAATCAATGTTGTTACCTCAGGGGAAGGTAATTCTGTTGGTACTGTTTCATCAATTGTTGTTGTAAGAAGTTTGTCACCAAGAATCTTTTCTAAATAGTCTGCCATTACTTCCTGTTGTTTGGGGCTGCAGTGATTCTCCAAAGATAGTACAATAGGATAGTCAGATGCCTGAAAGAATATTATTTGAAGGCCATTAAGACTAATTAAGAGGCAATTTATAAAATGTCTGTGAGTAATTTGTGTTTTTCATTTATTTTAATTAATTAAAAATACAGATTAGTCTTTTCAGGTTAATAGCTCAGCAAAAAAAACACATTTATGGAATATACTTATGGAAGAAAAACAACTAAGTTCAGTCCTCTTCAAGGCTGAAGTTTGCATTAGGAAAAAAACCCTCAGAAACTTAAGGACTGGGGGGAGCAGTAGCTGGGTACTCTTTAAGTCCCAAAGCACATAAGAAATGCACCCTTCTTGGCACCCTCTCTCTTCCCCTTCCTGCTCAGGGGCACATCCCCTCCCTTCCCATTCCTCCCATTTGCCACTGCGGCTGTCCCAGCTATCTCTGGCTGACCTAGGGTTGGGGCCTCCAGAGCCACTCCTGCCCAAGATCCAACAAGATTATACTGGTGTTCTGGGATCAGGTGGGTTCCTGCACGTACATCCTGGGTATTTAAGGGAACCTGCCCACCACCATTGTCACTGTCCCCACACAAGACTGGCGCTCCACACAGTCTCTCCGCACAGCTCCAGCTGGAGCAGGGTAGGAGCAGCTTGGACAGCAGTGGCAGCAGGCAGATCTCCCTGCACCCAAAGATGTAAGTAGAGAGGGTGAAAGGAGGGCAGGGGAGGTGGGAGGGAGGAGGGTATGGGGGGGGCATGGGGAGGCAGGATTCTTACCTCCTTCAGGGACTTAAAAAAAAGGCCCCAGCTGCTTTCCCCACAGCATACTCTGACTGCCCCTGTAGCTGGGGCAAGGCTGGGAGAGGGGGTGCAGCCACCCTTGCAGTGCTGCTTGCCGTTTCTGCAACCCACTTTTAAAAATCCTGGATCTGTTTATGCCTTTTAATGTGTACACTTTTTTGGGGGTGGAGGGAAAGTGAATGCTGAAGGCTGTATGCCCAGTACTTAATAGCAGAAATAAAAACCAAGTTTGCCAAAGAGGTATCACATACATAGTTAACAATGGGTGTGAAAATCCAGGAAAATTAGCAAGCATGTGTCCCATAAAATATCTCTACATCTATATCCACACACATTTTTCTCTTTCAGGCAGGAAAACTATAGGTTAAATTCAGCAAAAGCTTTAAAATCTGATACCCCAAATCACTGACATTTAATAGAAGCAAAGCTATTTCATTGTATATGTTCTATATTTCTTTTTGAAAATATTGGTAAGGAAAAGTTTTTAATTTCTTCAGAGTTAAACTTATTATTAATCAGGTAGCGACAATTTTTCTTTGTGACATATAGTATCATCATAGCAAATTATGCTAGGAATCATTGGGATCCCAGTAGGGAATTATTGCATAAAGTAACTAGAGAAGAGGAATACATGCATTCCTTAGAAATAATACGCCTGTTTTGATAAAAAAAAAAAAAAAAAAAAAAAATTAATAATGAGAAATGAAAGAAGCCATACAAGCAAAACATCATCAATTTCTATTTCCTGGTGCCTGTATCCTTGAATTAGCCTTGATTTGTTCCTATCATTGGTATTTTGATTTTATGCTTCACATCTTTTAAATCACAGCTACTTTACTGAGTGGGATTTCTTGAAAAGGATGTTTTTAACTTTAAAAAATTATATTCTAGAATAAAAATTAACCAGATGTTAAATGTAACAGCTAAGGTTTCTATTATCAAATCGAGAGCTTAAAAATATTTATTTATCTGTGTTGGATGTAATTTTATTCATAGCCAGTTTCCCCACTCTGATTGCATAGATTTCTTACAAAAGAAAATGATAGAGAAAAAATCTCTCTTAGCAAACCAGGAAAGCGTGCTTGTAAAACCACAATGACAAACAAAAGGACCCCAGAGCAGATGTGGTACATAAACTTTGCTTTTTAACCTCACTAGATTTCATGTTGACAGTCTCCTTAAAATAATGTTAGAGAGCATTGCCTTCTGATAGTCTGATTACAGGCAGACATTTCAGTCCCATTCAGGGCCTATCACAGGGGGGGCCAGAAGGGCCATTTAGCCCGGGCCTCTCATTCATGGAGGGCCTCAAATTTAGACTTTTGACGTTACCTCCAAATGAGGTTATACATACAGACACAGAGATACACTGACAGGATTGGAAGAAGAAGAAAAAAGCTAGAAAAGTACTTGTTAAATAAAAAAGGAACATTTATTACAAATTATTGCATTGTATTTTAAGCCTCAAAAAATGGAAGTGGCCCGGGCCTCTCTCAACCTCTGAGAGGGCCTGGTCCCACAATACAATATATGTCCTCTTCAACACTCCTTGCCAAGCTTAACCACAAGAGGAGCAGACTGAAAAAAGTAAACCTACTGAGGGTAGAGGCAGTGGTAACATTTAAAGCACTGCAAATAGCCATATATCCCTACTCCCAACCCCCTGGCTGAAGCACTTAAAAAACCACACAGGTCCATCATGCAATGGTGTGCTTTGCAGCCAGAAGGTGTGATATGGGGACTGTTGCATCCTGCAGCTCCATTCTCAACTTGGCAGCAAGAGGCTTTCCAGAAGAAAGCATGTAAGAGGGTATGCCCCATTTTCTCCTGCTGAATGGAGTAGGGAGCACTATGGGATTCCCCTAGGACAAGCCCTGCCTTGTCTTTCTCTATAAAGCATGAACATGTAACAAGAAACACTTCATTTTGAAGCATTTCTAACTAGTACGTGTTTTCTTTAGCATTATTTTGAGTGCTTCTGCCACTTTTTTAGAATGCTTCAAGAGGCATGTATATCTGTCCACTTTGCCTTTGAAGTGTGTCCATGGTATATAGACCTCTTCAAATGTTACATCTGTCCATAACCCTGAAACTGATATTCAGCATCGAAGTGGAGATCTCCACTCGGGTCATAGAAATTAGTGCATAGCTGAATGCACTGAACACGTTCCTATTAAGTAAGATCTTCTCTGCACTAACTTATGATGCTGTGTACATAAACAAAAATGAAATGCTTACGTAAGTCAAACATGTATTCTGCGCAACAGGGAAAAACATCACTGCACTTACAAAACTTTTTTTTAAAAGTCAGAGACTCATTAAATTCTTTACAGTTGTTAGAACAGTAATAAAACAGGCTTGCCCAATTAGCTTTGAAAAAGTAACAGGAATATATATGGGGAAAAAATACAATCCACACTGGCCTCTCTCTCAGGGTTATCATAAACGGCTTTTCAGGACATCTGACTTGAATTGAGTTGGAGTTTTGCCAGGCAGCAATGTAGAGGATTGAATCAGTGCCAAAAGATCTTTAACTTCCACTTGTTCTGCCAGAGATAGGCAGAAGAGACATCATTTTAATGAGTCACCTGACAAAGTGATAAGGGATAGTGGTAACTGTTTTCAGTCTTTGAATTTAAGATGTAGGAAAGATGGTCAGATTGAAGAAGAAATGCAAAATATAACATGGCTCAGATTCAACTCTAGTCTAATAATTTCATTCATTTCACATTGCAAGCTCAAGCACAAAAACTGCACAAAATAGGAGAGCAAAATACTGAGTGGATCTTGAAGTTGTTATTCAGTTTATATTCTTTTTGAACCAGCCAATATGTTATTGACTTGAAATAATAATTCACCTGAATAAGCTGAGTAAGGTCTTCTGGATACAGTCCACAGGATTTAATTTATGCTAATTATCATCAAAATGAAACTGTCTTTCATTTAAAATGCTTTAATTTAATAACAGGTACTCCACGTTTCTTCTAATTTGTTTCTACAACACTTGTAACTTCAAGCAATTATTGGCTGCAGGAGGGTGGGTTCCCTTCCTCAAACACCATAATCCACAAATGTATTAACAGGTATTGTAAAAGTTGTTGTCACATTGCAACAAATATATATACGTACCACAAATGCATATTTCTCTACCACCTGGATGACAGATGCAAATGTAATTTTGCTTGTTAGAGTGTGGCCATGATACACAATAGGCTCATTTTGTGGTCCATCCCAGCAGTCAATTTCCAAACAACGACATCCTTTCAGTAGAGCACTTTGGAAACAGGGAAAAACAAATCTTACAGCCAAGAAAGAGGAGTATACTACATTCACGGCTATACTGTTATACTTCTGATGACTAACATTATCAGTAAAGTATTTACAAAAATACTTAAATTGCCACCAAGGAACCTAAAATCAGTTCAGAATGGCATAGATATGAAATATATATTTTTCTTAGGAAAATGTATTCTTTAAATGTGCGCCCTTTGCAGATTAAAAAAAAATGGATAGTTTTAAGGCAAACAGTCTCTTAAAAAATGACCTCTAAATAAACATAGAAATATTTTAGCTTTATTATTTTATTTTTCTATATATTTGAATAAACCCTAAAACACTTTTAGCTGCACATCACTAAGTTTGGCAGAAAAGTGAACATGGTTTGAGTGCCAAACTGCACTTTTATGTTTAATACATTTGGATTTTTTTAAAGTTTAACAGCAACTCAGAGTTCCCTGCATTTATAACCTTTGACTTGGGGATAATTCAAAAAGGATCATTTTAAAAAAGGATAATTTAAAAAAAGATGATTCATTTAAAAACATATGTTTTTTTAAAAAGCTATATACACAACCAATTAAGTGAGGAACTTGAAAGAGAATGCTATCCGGTAATAGTTCTAGTTCTCTGAAGCTACGTAGTAACTGCCTTAAGTTGTTTTCTAAATTAGCTTTTAGAAATAGGTTCAGCTGTATATTCTGTACCCCATGCTGAAGCAGCCAGAACAAACTGCTTTTTTTTCATCACAACAATTCAAAGCCACTGGAGGTATGGATTACTATCTTCCAGATTGCTTTCTGACCCTCTCTATTCCCCTTCCCTCTTCTCTTTCCCACATTCCCAAGCTATAACACATCCTACTCTCTCCTATATTGTCTCTATATATTCATACAGTAAGGGGTCAGCTCTAGCAAAAAGGACTTGCATGTCTCAAAACCACCTAAATCCAGAACACCCCATTTAGCCACTACCTAAACTCAGTTCTTGACCTGACAGTTCCCTCAGCACTTGCAGTTCTGAGAGAATGGAAGGAGAGCAAGCAAGAACCAGCCTGGTGGTACAATATAGTGATTAGGCACTCAGCTAAGATGCCTTTCCTGAAGATTTAGTTCTGTTTTTATCCAGTAATTATTTACCATAAATATAAAAATAGTTCTAAAAGTAGGAACTGTAACCCAGGACCTCCTTCTCCTCTGCTGAGTGCCACTAGGTCAGCTGTTCCTAACCTTCGGTTGTGACCCAAATGAGGGTTGCGGGGGCAATGCTGGTGGCACCACACACAAATGACAAGCCGCGCTGCGTGTTGGGAGCTCCCCCACCCCTAGGCCACCACCACACTCCGCACCCAGCTGAGGGTTGCAGCAAAAAAAAGGTTGGGAATTGCTGCAGTAGGCTATAAAGTTAGTCTGTCTTGCTTGCTCTCCTCCTGAGCCCATGCATTTCTTTCTGTACTATGGCCATCCTCCAACAGGAAGAGTGGGAAGTGCTAACTCACACTGTGCTAGAGCCTGATGGGTAGGGCATGGTCTTAGGAAATGGGTGATTCTGGTTTGAACCCTCTCAGTCTTTCAGTTTCTGGGAAGGTACACTAAACACTCTTCTCTTACATAAGTTGGGTATCACTTCCTCTTTCCCTGGTCAGGTGTTAAAAACAATGAGCCCTGTTAATTTAAATTAAAGAACACCTGCTCGATGCCTGCCTTCAGGAGTGGGTTCAGGCCTGTGGATCCCCAGTGGACAGAGGCACCTCCTTTCAGACTTGATTCAGGGCCCAATGTTCTGAAGGGGGCAAGATTTCAGATGCAATGAGTGCATTTACATGTGCACATCTACTGCCCAGTAACCACAATTACTGTGCAGTATGGGCATGTGTCTACGCATGCACACCCATACTGTGCAGTAAATATGGCAACTTATGCCAATCTGAGCATAAATTTGATACCTGCATCATGCCTGGCGTCCGATTAGTTACTGTGCAGTAACACGCATGTAGACACCTTACTGTGCAGTAACACTATCTGTGTGGACTGACTCAGAACTAAAGTTGGACTAACTTTAGTCCTGAGTCAGTCCACACACAACGGTAATGCTCCTCAATGCCTACACATGTAGGTGCCAGCCTATTCCCGTTTACTGCGCTGTAATTTACTACACAGCAAATTTTAAGCCAGCATAAATGCATGTGTAGACACGCCCACCATGTATCTAGTGTTTTCTATTGGCTAGCTCCTGTTTAACATGCTGACTGTTTATTCTGGGTACCTAACTCTTTCCATGCACCAAAGAGAAAATTGAGGTCTTAACTCTTCTGGATTCCACTCTAAAACTCGGGTATTGCAGCACCTAATTTGTAGGCATCTTAGCCATTTAAGGGATACCCTTAATTACTTCATTTCTCCTCCTCCTGATGCCACTGTGTTCCCTTTCATGTGGACTCTAACCACACATACAATTATTTGCTGCAAGATGTATTTTATATGAGGTAAGTGAAAAAATTGAGTTTGGATAGTTTCCAGAAAACAAAACACACAGGGTAGCAAATACTATATTTTCTCACATACTTCACACCCACTTCAAGACATTCGTCTTATTCTGGGAAGACAGAATGAAAAAAATACAGATTTTTCCAGAATCTTACCTGCAATGCATGGGCTCACCATGGCTGAATGTTCCCAGCAGCAGGCAGAAGAGGCAGAGTCCTATAAGCAGCATCACTCACTTTCTGGCTGCAGAAGCAGAGCTCAAAATTCAACCTTGCCACTCACCTTCACATGACAGTGGGACTCCGCCCCTCCTATTTGTGAGGAAGGGAGCAGAGCTCCCAGAAGGCATTGCAGCATCACCCTCCCTCTATTCCTTCATGAACATCAGCTTCCTTACTTAAAACACAGATCTCAGTTTTGGAGGGCTGAGGTGGTAGGCGGGGGAGGTGTGCGTGGTATGTTAGTATATTGAGTAAATGTGTACATCAACATCCACACCTACAGAATAAAATCCCACTCTAGCTTTTTCAGAGAACATTATTCCAGGGTATTTTTTTAACAGGATTGACCCTTTTACTCTTTATTACTAACACTTTTTTTTTTGAAAGCCTTAAGAAATTATAACAGAAGCCACTCTGCAAAATAATTAGCTTGATACTTTAAAAGTTTATAAATACCTTGAATAGCCCCAAAGGTGACTCGGCCCTATTAGCTGGTCAGATATCAAGTAGGTGTTATGAGAAGATGAAATAAAATAATCACATAATGGGTAGCTCATATCTTGGTAAACAGTTCTGTGTTCATGTTTAAATATTGCACAGTCTATTGAGCACATGTATCTTAAAAATCCTTCAAAGGTCATCTGGTTCAGTTTTTTCACTAAAGGAAAGAAAAAGGAAACAAAAAAATTACATGAAACTGAAATCATGTTTCTAGCTATCTATTTTTCATGGTGTTATTTTTTAATACTCGGATCTGAATATATTAAAGGTTACATGACATGGTTTCCTGAAATGTTGAAGTCTTCAAATATAATAGGAAGATATCCATCAAATGCTTATAGTTCTGCAGCCAATGACATTCTAAATGACAAAAGAATTATTTTAACTAGTCCTGATGTTTAATTCTTCTGTGACTGTCAAAAGCAAAGATTTGTATGATCTAAGGATTTTATACCTTAAGAATAGCACTTTAGTATAAAGGAAAAAATGTTACTTGTGGCTGTTTTTGAGAATACCATCCAGAAATCCATAAGAAGAGATAAGAAGTTAATAGTGTTCTCTGTGAAGAGATCAGGAACAATTCTGAAAAGTGTCAGTCAGAGACTGTTCCAGTGATATTCCTGTAGCCTAGGATTCTTGCCAAGAGAGCTCCGTCCTAAGATGAGGAAAGAATCTAATAAACACCGATGAAACATTACCTAAAGCAGGACAACTGGGAATTATTATATTATCATTCATATGGCCAAATAATTTCAAGCGATAGCTGTAAAGACAACCTGTAGATTTAAGTTTATAGCATTCCCTCAAATTTCATAAAATATGCAACCTGCTCCCACTACTTAGGCAAAGATAGACACAGACAAGACAGCAGCTACCCGCTGTAACTTTATAGCGCTTTGCAGGAAGTACTGGAGTCACAATGATCCCCCACACCCAACTGGCTGGGTCCACATGAGCAGAGGCGTGCCTTTACAGCAGCACAAATAGTAGTGGCACAAATTTGTGCTGCTACTTTGTGCACACCCCTGCACCTGTGCTTTGCAGCAGGACACATTGTCCCACTGCTCCATGTGCTGCGGGGGAAGAAGAGAGGGGTTGGCTGAGGTACAGCCAGCCTCCGTAGGGGCTAAGCATCCCCTGCGCTGAGGCACCCTGTACCTCAGCCAACCAGGGAGCAACACATGGAGATGGGGGAGCAGGCAGCCCATGGTTGTCTGCTCTTCCATCTCCACACACTGTGGAGCCCCTGTGCTAAGGCACCCTGCACCCCAGCCAGCCACTCCTTGCCTGAGTGGGGCACAGCGTGCCTTGAGACAGGGGAACAGGCAGCCTTAAGTTGACTGCTCCCGTCTTTGTGTGCCTCAGCATGGGGGCTCCATTGCATGTGGATCCCCTGCGCTGAGGCACACTGCTCCCCAGCCAGCTGCGGAGCTGGCTGGGGCACAGTGTGCCTCGAGATGGGGGAGCAGGCTGCTCCCCCATCTCAAGGAACACTGCACCACATGCAATGATAATTCATATATTTTTATGATTGGGCCCTTTTAAAGCACTCTACAGCCATGCAGTTCTCTTTGGTCACGGCTGTAGAGCTTTTTCTGGGACCAGGTCAGGTGAAAACTGTCACTTCTGTCTGAGCCTGAGAAGAACTGAATGGCATTCCCACTTGATTATTGACCGTCACCAGTGCAACATTTCAGCATGCGCTTTGCTGCTTATAAATTATATCATTTCAATCACAGAAGTTTGTAAAACTATGAAATTTAGTCTGTTTTCTAGAATTTTACTTAATTCTATTTGCAACATATGTTTGATGAGGATAGGTGACTGTAATGAAATATTAATTTATCCTGAACATTGTTGTCAAATGTATATGGCAAAGCTTTAATTGGCCAAAAAAAAAAGCCACTTACAATGGGGATGTAGCCCAGTAGTACAGCATATGACTGAAGTTCAACTGGTCCCTGGTTCTGTTCAGGTGCTCCTTTGAAGGTGGCTATTTTTTCCAAGGAGAGACTGGATAGGCATTTTTCTGGGATAGTGATAATGTAGGAATAGAGCATCCTGAATTTGTGTGTGAAGGGAGGCGGGGGTTGGACTAGATGGCATTTGAGGTCCATTCCATCTCTCTGATTTTATCACTTGTGCACCTTAGTTCCAGACCATTGCAAAAGGAATCACTAGTAATTTACATCCTATACCAGAGAAGTGTAGTAGGCATGTTGATTAAAGGTACAGTATCTAGATAATTAATCTATAATTACATTGATTAGAATGATAGAAGTGGGGTATCAAATGCTTTGCAGTTATACTTTTTTTTACTCCAATAAATGAGCAGTATTTCAAAACACATTTAAAAAGTATTAGCACCACTTAGCACCTGATATATATTAAGATAATGATGTTTTTAAAGATATCAGCTGGTTTCATTGAATCCCAAGGTTCTCCTTTTTGTCCTACTATAGGCAAGAAAGGGACAGAATAGATGAGATCTAAATGCCTAAGAATCTTTGAGATGAGACTTGGAAGCAATGAATTAGCAAATTAATGATATTCTTGTCTAATCACAAAAGTCTGTCCATGTTTACTGATTGTTAAATGACCAGCAATGCATTAAGAAAAAGGAGAGTTCAAATTATTTTAATAAGCATAATTTACTTTACAAATAGGGAATAGAGAATTTTTTTCTGAACAAAGCTTGAAATCGCAGTGAGGGTGCTTTAAATGTGTCCTGTTCAAGTACCAGCAAGATGCTAGGCATCCTTATTTCCACTGAAATAATTTGCAATTGCAAACACATAGCACATACTGCTCTAATAAATAATGTAGGAAGTCCATCTATATTTTATTCAACTGAAGAGCAGCAAATAGAACAATTATTGCTTTGCTCGTGTGTCTGCTCAGTGGGCGCATCTACATGGGACATTTACTGTAGAGCCGCCTAATTAGCTCTGCTGTAAAGTCTCAATGTCTACACATGCACCACTGTTAGCCTACAGAAAACTAATCAACTCTACTGCAGTTAGTACTAGTAAATACAAGTACTATCCTGCAGTGAAGTTCTTTAGCGAACAGCTATGCACACATACATGCTGATAGGGCTAGCTGTGGCACGAGGGTGATGGCTACCTGCCAGCTAGCCCCACTGGAGCACCCTCATGCCCCAGCCAGCCCCTCCACAGCACATTGAGCTGGGTTGGAGCAGCCCCAGGCTGGCAGGCTGACCCCCAGGATCCCCTGCCATTATTATAATTATTTATAAATTGAACACGACAGTCTTTTTCCCCCAGCCTCTCGCAGCACAAATGTTGCAACTATTTAAATCTCACAAGTGTATTTCTGATGTCTCTCTACTGAATGACAGAACTCCTGCTTACTCTCTGACTCTACTTTTATATTCTTGTATGTTTAGATATTACTGATCTGTATTTACCCGTGGGATGTTTTAAAGTGTCCTGATTGAAAGTATTTTTTTATTACAAGTTTGAGAAAGTTTGTGTTCATTTATAATCTATTCAGACATTTGTCTTGCGTCTCAGTTATAGAAGAGCATCCCAAGATTTGTTGTTTAATTGCTATCTTCTAGTGATTATTGAAGGATAGCTATGCCTTAGAATCAGAGATACGTTTGATACACCTTCATAATTTTTTTTAAACAGGAACAGTTTACAATAAATGTATAGAATCATTTGGACTGAAAGGGGCTTCTTGCACTAACCTTTAATTAGAATTAATTAAAGTCTATACCATTTATAATCCCTTCTAGATGGTGGCCTATATTGGGTCTAAATATTGTCAATTGTAGATTCCAAACTCTGTTGTCTCTAGTTTAAATATTTTTACAATTAGTATGTTTTCTTTATTATTTTGTGTTGTTTTAGGCCCCAGTTCTGTAATTGCTAGTACATGGACAGGCAGCTTTGCCATTGATTTTAATGGGGCTTTGCAAAAATTCAGCCATTTGCCTGCAGGCTTTCAACTGTAAGATCAAAATAATGACCATTATGTCTTTTTCAGTCCTTTTTGGCAACCTTGAATAAGTGATGTGTCCTTTAATATCTCAGTGCATCTCCCCATGAGTTTCTAAATTTCTCAGAGGTGTCTTTGCTCAGATTGTCTAAGGACAAGCTCTCATAACATGTCTGCACAAGTCCTATTTTCAGAATTTTTTGTTTAATCATCCTCTGCTAAATGCTCTCCAACATGCCTCATTTTTCAAATGTATTGAACAAAATACCAACTGAAGTAGTGTAATTATACCTTGCTTATTTTATTCAAAATGCACCACATTCAAGCTTGGTGTAATTCCCTCAGTCATGTTTTTCTTGTTTTGTTTTGTTTCATTTTGAGTCACCTGTGATGCACTGCCAGCTCTGACCTTTTTCATCTGTCCCAGATCTTTCTCAGTGGAATTACTGTTAGGTCAGTAATTCCCATTTTACATTTGTATATTTGATAATAAGAATGATGTGACATTTGCCTGCTGTTTTCTGAACTGTGTGGCACAGCCTTTTTCTGCAGTAAAAGATGTCTGCATTACCAGAAATGTTGTACTTCTTAAGACCTCTTCTTGAAGCATCATATATTCTGATAAATGTTATCCAGTTTAGCATCCTTAATCATTAAGTGTAATACTATTCACAGTAAGTTGAGTTCTCTTACACACCTTACAGCCCCCCTCCCCTCCCCGCTCCCCCCTTCTGCATTGCTTTTATAGCTCATTTTCATTCAACTGTAGCTGCTGTCCTTGAACTGGACCTGATTGAAATAACAGCAAATAAAAAGTGTATTTGAACACTGCTCAAAATGCCTTCATAAAACCTTTTGGAAAAGATAGAGGTAGCTAGCCATGTCAGACTGGCTGGCTATTTGTAGACTAACTGAATGAGAGATGCATAGGCTTTTGTGAGCCACAGCTCACTTCATCAGATTATATGAAAGTTTAAGGTTGAAGTGAGCTGTGACTCGTGAAACCTTATGCATCTTTGATTCAGTTAGTCCAGGGGTAGGCAACCTCCAGCACGGGTGCCATTGTGGCACTTGAATACGTTTTGCTTGTCACTCATGCCTCTGGATGGCAGGGAAAGGGTCGAGGCTACACGGCCACAACAGGGATTAGGCCACTCATGGCTCTCCTGCCGTTCACACCTGGCAGGATCTTATAAATTGAAGTTGTGGATGTGTTTGGCACTCTGCCCAAAAACATTGCCAACCCTTGCATTAGTCTATAAAATACACCTCTCCCTCGCCTTCTGACAGGAAGAAGAGTGGATTTGTAATGACACTGGTAGTACACGTACAGTTTTATAGAACCTTTGAAGATATGAATTGTTACGTGCAGACTGCATCTACTGGTTTTGTCAATGACACAGTATCTCCTGTTGAAATAATGTTCAAGGAGACATTTTTAAGTATCTGTTACTTTGGGGGGTAAGCTTCTAAGAACTAGCTTGATTCTGATTTTGAGTATAAATGTAAGATTTTTCTGTTCTGAGTCATATTTATTTTCTCCCATCAAAGGAGGAAAGGATTTTTGCCTGCATCTTTGTCTGCTTCAGAACTGAAGAAGAGTTTTCTTCAGGTCCTGGGGATAGCCTGATTTTTATTGCCTTTTTAGCATTACTGTCATTTACAAGCCTCTAATTTTTTTTTAAACCCACCCTGAGCTTTAAAAAAAGGGAAGGTAGATAGGATTTTAGAAACTGGCTGATAATACAGCAATATTGTTTTGGACTCTTATACAGGTACAATTATAGTTCTATCTGAATTCACCTCTTTAAATTTCAAATCTTTCCATGAAAACCAGTATATCCCTCTTATAAAATTCTGTCTAGAAATAAAGGTGAAAGAAGTAACTTCTAAGCCTACGCTGTTCAAAAATCCCCCTGGGATACTGAAGGTGGGAAAACATGCTTTTCTCCCTTATACTTCAAGAACTGCTTAATCAAAAGAACCCCAAATAACATTTTCAGAAGAAATGTTCAGAAGACACAAACTATGAAGTTTCGCTATATGGCTTTCAAGACCCTGACAACATGTTTTGGCATGCTGACTATATTCAAGGTCAAAGGTCCTTCAAAGAAAATATCAGTAAATCAATATATTCAGCTCGTGAAAGGAATCGCACCATATTTTGCTCACTGTTGGAATGATTTCTCTTTTGTAATGAGAATGCTCATTTATCATTTATCTCCCATGAATAGAACCTGAAGTTTTTACCAAGACCACACAGCTGTCTCATAGGGAACCCCTAATCTTTTTCTCCACTGGGACCCTTTCAAAAATAGTAGCATGATAATCAGTTGATTTGCATTAGGGCAGGTATTTAGGGATTGACCCCCTCCCCCCGCCCTCCCAAGAAAATCCCTTATCCTTTTATACCTTTTAAATGTCGTCTATTATTCAGGTATCTGCCTCATTAGGATTCAGAATGTATATCTTTTTATTTCAAAGATGACTACAATACGATTCCAAATCAGTTCTTTCCAAGAAAAATAGTATTTTCCTGTTCCTTCCTTCTAATAAAGGTAAATCTCCAGAATATTAACTATACTATCATTCAGCCACAAAAGTCAAGGGAGGAATTATGATCTAAGCTGAGAGACTGGAAGGATATGTGTATTTCATTATATACCAGTGCTTTTAAATTTTATTTCCTTAAGCTTCTTTGTGGTTTAGTTTAAAAAAATTCTTCAGAGTATTTGTTTCCTTGACAAAGAAGAAATTGAAAAAGAGATGGCTTCCAAAAGGCAGACATTTGGAAAACATTCTTACAGTGTTCTCTTTTTATTTTACCTTGGGGAATCTTTTAGTTTATGATGTATATTTATGGACCTGCTTGAGAGAAAAGGGGGAATAATTACTTTCTCTCCACACATTAGACAGTAGCCATCCCAAAACCTCCAGAGAAATAGCTGATATTATAAACCTTACGCTTGCATTACCACACATTCATAAACAGACATTTTTCCTCCTTACAGAAAGTAGATGATCACCAGTATTAAAATCACAAGATTGTGATTTTTAAAATGGTTTTTGCTTTCATTTGTTAGGTTCCAGCTACATTTTCCTGACAAAATTGAAAGGCACCATGGTATCTCTCAGAGAATTTTTCTATCAAGTTACAATAACGTAGTGTGAAGAAATAATAAGTAGACTGAGAGATATTTCTGAAACGCTTTACCAAGCAAGATAAGAAATACATCACTAATAACTGGAACTGTGCCAAACCTTCCATTTTCATCTGCATTCAGTAACTTTTGCAGGAATTCTGGGTGGACTAAGTTTGCAAAATGCCTTGAAACTCTTCATAAAGATGTTACCCTCTCTAAAACGTTGATCTAAGTAAGGCAGCACCTTTCAATAATTAATTCTCAGAGGATTACTTGTTATAGGTTTAATAAAGTACCATCAAACCGGAACTTGAGAATGAAATTTGATAGCCTAACAATGGACTAAAAGTTGTATTTTAACACACACAATGCTGTAATTGTTCCAACCACTTCAGAAAGAATATAATGTTTACCTTGTATATGAGGCTTTTTTTCCTTCCTGTAAAAAAGCATTATAATAAATAATAATGCCTAAATTGTATGGCTTGTATTTTCCATATAGTTTGATATATACTGAAAAGAGAACATTCTGGCTAAGACGGAAGAATTAACTAATGAACTTCTGCCTTTAGATAAATATCCTGGATTGCTGACATTTGTTATATGACAAAATGTAGATGTGTCAGATTTCTGCTACCAGCTACAAAATGGAATCTTGCAAACTCTTCAGTACTGGGATTCTGTGTTTGAAATGTAGGTGTAGTGCTCAGTGACAAAAGGACCCAAACCAGAGATAAAACCTTTGCATACAAGTACAACCCCTCCCCCCCCGCACCCAAAATGTGCATATCTACATTACATTATACCCCTCAAATCTTATCAAGTAAGCATTGAAGAAAGGGCAATTACAAGAGCACAGCACCCTTAAAAGTGTGTAGGACTCATTTATTTAGCATAAAAGATGGCTTCTTTTATATTATTTTATGATTCAGGACTCCCAATATAAATTTGTAACAATAAAAGTGAGGAATAACAGAAGGTTTGTGTAAAACACAGCTCAAATTTGGATGATAAATGAGGAAGAGCTGTCAAGTATGATTCATGCATTCTCTACTTTTACAACAGTTTCCCAAAAGAGGCATCCGTTTGCCAAACATAAGAAGCATTAGCACTGCCTACAACTTCTACTAACTGAAATTTGTGTGGTGGAATAAATTTGAAAGCAGCTTGTTTCATGGCATTACTGAAATTAACAATGAAGTTGTACTTCCTCAGATTGTTAGTAAATTTAAGGTTACCTGGTTATAAAAAAAACATCTTTTCACATCATAATAATATTTAATGGATTTTTTATGTTTTCTTACATATACAGAGCTTGGTCAATACTTGTTCTCACCTTGACAAGCCATGCTATCAAATTTATCAGATTATGGCTGTAACTAGTGGCAGACTAGTCACTCATGTGTCAAAATCTGCCATTTTCACTTACTGTAATACACATGGTAAGAGTGACAAATGATTTCACCAGATCGTCATGATTAAGCATATTCTATACGGAATGCAGAATGACAGTTGCACAAAATTGTCTATTTACTCTAGCACATCAGTCAAGTACCATGCCAATCACGTCATAAATTATCCACAAAGTGATCTCAAGTGTGAGCATTTATTGAATTATAGGTGCATGAGCACCATATGGTGTTTTTTGTTAAATATTACTTTCAAGTATTAAAACAAACAAGATGAAAAACAATAGTGATTTTGCTTGGAATTCAAAACAGAAACCAAAGCTACTAAGCATTATATGGATAAACACTTGACTATAGGCATCTTTCATAACAGCAAGAGTATATTCTGATGGGTTCAAGGTTTTGTTGTTGTTGTTGTTTTTGAATGATTAAATCTATCTATTAGCATATTTTTACCATTTTTCAGGCAAAAATATACAATTTTTTTTTTAAATTAGGCTGTTTTAACACCTTGCCATTACACATTACATCTCCAGAAGAGTAAAATGTTGTCCTATCCTGAAAGACAACCTCAGTTAAGAACAGGTTGAGTAAACAAAGGTGTATAGCTGTTATTGGACAGTGAGTAACATGTAATAAAACATCAAAGTCTTTCAGTTTCTTGTAAAAAGACAAATAGGGGTTCTGTGCCAACACCATGGGAAGGGCTGGCTTCAGCAGGATGCCAAGGCTGAGTCATGTTCCATAATGCCCACGCCAACAATCTATCTTCTCTTTCCTGGGCCTCTCTCAGCTTTGCTGTTCCTCATCATGTTGCAAGCGCCACTCAATGCCTCAGACTGGAAAGCAAGAACTCAAAGAATCCACAGAAACAAGACAGAATCAGGCCAGAGCCCCAAGTTGCTCCAAAGGATAAGGCTAGCTGAGTAGGGGGCAAGTAAATGTAAGGCTAGTAGGACAAGGAGCCTATGCTTGTTTTGAGATAGAGAAGAGGTTATTCAACAATTCTGCAAAGCATTTTGGAACATTCTGGGATTGCAGCTCAAAGTCCTCTCATACACGCTACTCATAACAAATGTCATTATGCTATTTTTGTAATACAAAAATAAAATATGAAGCAGTCTAGCAAGTGTTTACTGCCAAAACTGAGTCAACCAAGATAACTTTACATAGAAAACAAAACTATAATCAACTTGTTATAAATAGTATAAATTATTCATTCATTACCTGCTTGCTTTTGTATTAATGGTATGCAGAGGGCTCTATATGAATGTTTTAATCCTGAATCACTGGGCCCTCCACATTGGGAAGCTAACTGAAGCACAGCTCATAGAGTAGCTCACAAGGTTAATTTCACGAGGCATGTCAGGACTTCAGCTTCCACACACAACTAACTGAATGACAGTTCAGCTTTACAAGCTGCACTCAGCTCTCAGCTGAGTTGCAAAGTTTGCCTCTGGTCACAATGCTATGAAGCTCAACAGAGAAGGCACATTACAGTTTCAGGCAGCTGCTTTCACTAACTGAAGTGTACCAGAGACAGATGGGATTTTACAGGCTAAACAAATTCCTGGTTGAATCCTGCTCTATCCAGAATCTAAATCCAAGACAGTGGTGTAGCAATTAAAAGGAGTGGTCTTCCATTTCCACAGAACTGCGTCATCTGTGAGCAAACTCAGCTACAGAGGGGGAAAAGTCAATAGAACAAGCAAACCCTAACAATTCTCACCCTTTTTCCCCAAACAAGGAACAGTTATCAAGGGGAACAGGGGGAGGCAATGAGAAAACACAGATAGAGGATATTGGGGAAAACTGAGTAAAAAGACTTGATGCTGAAAGTCAAGAGTAAGGTTACCATACGTCCGGGTTTTCCCAGGCATGTGTTTTTTTGACCCTGTGTCTGGGAGTGAGGGGCACCAGCAGGGCTGGTGGGGACAGGGGGCTGTCGGTCAGGAGTGAAGGGCACTGGCAGGGCTGAGGGGCAGCCCTTTCCTTCTCTCCTCCCCTCCACAGGTGTCCTCTTTTTTGTAACTGGAAATACAGTAACCCTAGAAGACAGCTAGTCAATATAACAAAAGAGAAACACAAAGAGAAAAGAACAGCAACAAAAAAAAAGAGGGGAAAAAAACAAAACAGCATGAAAATAGCAATGAAATCTGGACACACTAAAAGAATAAAGAAATGTAAAATAAGACACCAATTTTAGGCAAATAAATGTATTTTATTTAGCTATGCATACATACTACTTTTAATAAATGAAAGAAAAAACGCACAAAATAATACAAAAATCACCATAAATAAATTAGTCACAACTCTTGGTCTTGCCCTCTTTGATACCACACTGAAACTTTATATGACAAACATATGTTAATGACCATTTATTTGCACACATGAAAATGAGGATAGACTCTGACTTGCAGAACTGTTAATACTAATAGTGATGCATGAACCAAAAAGAGTGTAGCTCAAGCTTCAGATTCTATGCCCAGTATGGCAGACTTAAATGATTACACATTTGTATTCTGCATGGCAAGAAAATTGTAACGATCTTTGCATAACAATGGTATAAATGCAACCGCTCACTTTTCCCTTACTTCCCTCACAATATTGGGAAAATTTAGATTTTAAATCCTTAATGCCACAGCTCTTTGGATCCAAAGTCTTGAAGGTGGAATCCAAAGTGAAAGTCAAGTGTGGCCTTCTAATAAGGGTCTGTCTTCTTTTAAATCTGTAAACAGTTTCCATTTAATTAAAATGTTCAGCTGGAATGTATGTTAAAGACAATATAATAAGCCTATGATAAAATTAACCTTTGGTACAGAGGATACTTTTTGTTAGAATTTTATTGCACTTAACCCTTTGGGTACTTTTTCTTGGTTATTAGATCCTCTTGTGTAATGCTATAAAAGGCAATGACAGTTCAAAGACTGCAGTTATCTAGTTATATTTAGGGAGAAAAACAATTTTCCTCAAAAAGGGTCAGCTCATATGAAAGAAAAGTATCCAAATGTAAACCAACGTAGTGTTTTTAACTAAGTTTGTAGACAACCTGAGACCTTAACAGAGAATTTAGACTCATTTTGTTGCACCAGGTCTTACTGATGTTAATTTTTGCGCAGCAGTTACAATATACCTTATATTTAAACTTCTCACATCTCTTACAACATTAAAAAGGTATCAATCTGAGAAATGTGACCGCACTGCTTGAAACAAATGCAGATACATAATACTGTTAAAACAACACAATCAGGCTGGAAGAATGACATGAGTGAAACACTACACTGAAATCGTACATTATTCAATTCTTGATTCGAGAGAGAAATATAAGCCATGTCCTACATTTTACTGACAACAGTGTCCTAACAAAAATGAACATAAACATAGCAGTTAAATAAACCAATGGAATTTACACACACAAAAAAAGCTTCAGTTTAATCTGGCTGTAAAGCAGCTCTCTCAAATATAATTTAATTCTGATGCGATTTATTCTATTTTAGAAATGACTGACCCAGATAGATAACTAAAAAGGTAGCAAATTGTACAATAAGTAATTATTCAAAACATTGCTTTTTAGTCTATCTTAAGTACATCTCTAGTTTTTCTTAACTTTAATTTTAAGGAGCAATAACTCATGATGGAGAAAATAGTTTAAGAAAGTGTTTTCTCTTTTTCTTCACTCCAGTTCATGATTCAAATTGCCTCTGATCAATAAAATGACTGTTTGGACCAGTATTAGCTCCAATACTTTGAAGTGGACTTTTAGGAGCTAAAATTGAGACATGCGCATGCTTATAGTGCTGTATTAATAATTTCTTTCTAATAGTAGCTTAAGGATTACGACTAGCAGAACAACTACTATTTTGTACATATACTTACAAACAGGTTTCAAATTGCCCCTTAGACGCCATATTTTCTTGCATACCACATGTCCCCAGATAAGACATGTACATTGTTTTTGGAAGGCAGAATATAGTTGAAAAAAAAAAAAGTTTTTTCTGCATGTAGCAGCTCACTGGCAAATCCACACTGTTAACCCTTTCATAGCCACTTCCTAATTGGACTCTGCTCCTGATGTGTGCTAGTCCAGAGACAAATGTCAGCCATTACAACAGCATTTCAAAGTTTCTATTCCAGTGAAGACAAATGAGCTTCCCTGCTTAAGAAACACCTACCCCAATTTTAGAGGGTTGATTTTTGGGAAAAGTATACATATGGTATGCAATTATATTTACAGTTTTTTACTAAAAGGCACCACAGCAATTTGCTAAATCAGACATATATTAAAATATACATGCATTTATAATAACATAAAAATATAATCTGTAGATTAAAATTGAAAATCCAGTATGTAATGTATGTTTAAGCTGCAATGTACCTTCTTCAATGGGTTCATATTTCATAATGAGTTCAGAGGCAGTTGCTTCAGTAGCCTCAGTTTCAAACTGTTCTTTTTTGAGAAACTCAAGCAGGTTCACTTCAGTCAATATTTTGTGGTTTGGAGAATAGCTGAAGAAAAGTTCCTGAATTTCATTTCTGTGAGCAAGTGTTCGATAAATTGCTATGAAGTCTTCTATGTTAATTGTTCGTATCTTCCGCTGTTCAGTTGTTTTCTAAAATGCAAAAATTAGTTAATGCAAGTATATCCAAAACACTGCATTAACACCTAAGAGTGTATCGTAAGAGCCAGCACATTGGTTAAAATACCTTGTCACTGTGACTACTATACAGTTGGTCCTCTGCATTACCCTAATGCAATTCAATTCTATTTTTCTAAGCAGCTCAAGTAGCAAATTTTTGGCTGTCAAAATGTCTTATTTCATGTAAGAACATTTAAATTATACCACATGACAATTAGTATATACGTAATTAAATTAGATGCATATGTTTTTGCATTAGGTTATAAAGCATGAATGCAGTCTCACTGTAGTTTAGTGAACCTGAAGCACAAAATAAAGTTATGACAATGGAAAAGGTAAATATATTCTTATCAATTAACATCAATTACATTTTAAATACATTTGAGGGCACAGTTCTTAACTGGGAAGAGAACATATTTCTAAAACAAACACTGCTCCCAACATGCCCCCAAATTATATTAAGGACTACACATCAACTGCTGAAACTTCCTTAGCCTGACGAAGGGTTTTTGAACCCAAAAGCTTGCTTAATAACTATTCTCCAACCATTTGGGTTGATCTAATAAAAGATATCAAATTCACCCAAGGAACCTTGTCTGACACTGCATCTGAGAAATTCAGTTCTATTCAGGCCTTTGTTTCTGATGAGACTGTGAGGGAGGGTAGACACCTTCACATGGGATACTTTAATAATGGAGGTCAGTGGTTTGCACAAAACTACCCTGAAACTTTGAGCTCCGACAAGATAGTATGAAACTAGCATTTTTGCAAAGATTTTTCCATATTATCAATGTGGGTTGAATTCAAAATAATGTCATGGAAATTAAAAGTATTACCAGTTCTTTCCTAAGAAATCTCATACCTACTAAAATAAATCTATGACTGTATAAAATAATGTAGAGCTATAAACTGTGTTAACCTAAATCAATGCAGCTAAACTCTGCAGTTTAAGATTCTGTAATCTTAATTCCTTTCCAGACTGATATCTAATTAAAAATGTTTGGACTAAGACTGTTTAAGAGGAATTACTAATGAAAAAAAATTGATATAAAATCTTAATACTAAAATGTTTAGCACTGGTTGAGAAACCAACATCTTCAAAATCTAGCCCCAACCCTTTGTAAAAGGTCTCACACATCTTAATATAAAAAGAAAAAATATTTGAAGAATTATCTGGTAATTAAGACAGTCACTGGGATTCAGGTAAGGTAACTTCTTTTCCTGGATCAGTATCACCTTGTGAAAGAACTACAGTGCTGCTTACAGAAGTGGGGAAAAAAACAAACCAAACAAAACCAGTTACTCTCAGCTTGGTGCACCCCTGCACTGAGTGCAGCACATGCCCAGAAAAGGCATTGCATCAGTTTGACCCGCCTCACCCAATATATAGATCACAGCTTCAGCAGGGCTTTTTAGCGCTTTTGTGTAATAGCTGTTTCAATCAGCTGTTAGATAAAAGCACCAAAAAACCTCACGGAAACACGTGATCTAGACAGAAGTTGGGTCAAACTGACACACTTCCTCTGCCAGTAAAGTGCTGTTCTGTTGGGTTTTTTTCCACATCTGTCAGTGGCCAAAGTGTTCTTTGAGCAGTTTCTCTGCCATGACATGGACACGCCTTCATAGTTTCATGGCATCCAATGATGTAGGCAGTCACTTAAGAAAGTTTACGCGTCTCTTGTGCCAGTTAGTCTATAAGGCGCCACGCTGCTTTGCCTTCTGCCTGCCTTTAGACTAACTACTTCTCTACTTTCAAGAATGGTTTGAAACTACAACAATAGACTCCGTACACATATATAGAAAGAGTATTATAGATTTGTACATGGATTTTCTTATCATATCTTTATTTTTATTAATGCAGCTTTAGCTTTGCTTTTCAGAAAGCGTAGTAGGCTTGACAAAAGAATTTCCTGTGGAAATGAAGAAGCTTATGAAACTGTGCTATTCTCTAACAAACATTAATCTCCATATTTCTAGTATGCCCACAGTGATATTACAGAATAAGAAATTAAAAAAAGAAAGAAAGAAAATGAAAGGAATAAAAAAAGGAAACTTCATAAAAGAGCTCTATATCCACCTTTCAGGTAGCTGTTTAGTCATAGACAACCCTGTCACTATCATGTAGTTATTGACAACGGCAAAAAATTAGCTTGATCAGACAGAAGGGTCATTTTTGGTAAGATAAGATGTTCTTGCAATTTGCACAATGATACTACACACTTTTTATGCTAAGGAACATTTTCAGCTAAAAATCAGGTAAAAAATAATCAGTCTCTCTGAAGAAGCAAAAAAATGTTGCATGATACTCTCAGCCGATCAGATCATTTGGATATTAGAAGGTGGAGCAGAGACGGACATTACAGACAAACTAAATCAGAGATGCATAAGCTTTTGTGAGCCCAAGTTCCCTTCATCAGATGAGGAAGATGATGAAGCCACATCTGATGAAGCGAGCTCAGGCTCATGAAAGTTTATGCATCTCTACCCCAGAGTTAGTCTATAAGGTATATCGTGCTAACTGCCCCTCTCATTTCTGTATTACAGAGGCAACCCCCGTTGTTGGCAGACTTGGGAAGAGCAGGCTAAGGGGCAGGCTGGGGGTCTAGCATTTGAAAAATCAGCCTCAGAGTTCAAAGCAGCAGTCCTCAACCCTCATCACAGTGGTGCTCACGTGTTTTTGACCAGCTCGATGGGCAGCGCCTGGCCCATCCACAGGCTGGATGCTGATCTGGAGCCCAGCAAGAAATCTAGCTGACCAGGAATGAGGCTCTGACCAGGACCACCCCCAGGGACTTAAGGGCCACTTTCCTGTCCTCTTCCATTCACATTTCCGGGCAACGAGGATGGCAGTCGCTTAAAAAAGCTTACGCTGCTTTTGTGCCAGTTAGTCTCTAAGGTGCCACACTGCTTTGCCTTCACACGGATTCACCAGGAGGACTCGCCCACAGGCTAGCAGGCGCCGCCCCACGGGCTCGGGGCGCACGACCCTCGCACCCACCCCGGCTGGGGGGGGCTGTTGTGCCGATGAGCCCCTGCAGCCCCCAGACCCCCGCACCGCCTCACCTTGAAGACATACTTGACGTGGATGTAGTCGAAGCCGAGCTGCATCCGTCCCAGCAGCTTCAGCGTCTTGTCCAGGTCGATCTTGCCGTGCCGGAACTCGTCCTCGATCACCGACAGGAACCACGTGCAGCGGCGTTAAGGACTCCAACTGCGCATGCGCGCCCCCGCCACCCGCCACGCATGCGCGCCAGGCCATGAGGAGCCGGCAGGACCTAGGGAAGGGAGAGAGGGAAGGAGCGTGGCGACCACCGCGCATGCGCGCCTGGGCGGGCGAACAGCCGCGCCACCGAGCGCGTTGGGGCAGGGCCAGCACCACGTGGGGGCGCGCGGCCAATGGTAGGGTGGGAGGAGGGGGACAGGTGGTGAGAAAGATATTTCGCCTCCATAGCGGCTGTGCATTCCCCTGTGCTGGGCGCGTCCCTTCACTGCGGTGGTTTCAGCAGCTGCCAGCGCCGCATCACCTCCGCCCAGCTTCCTTCCCCGGGCCGGCCCGGCTCCGCTGCTGCCGGCGCCGCTGCTGGGGCTGCGGGGGGCGTCCGGCCGGGGCAGCGCGGCCTCAGTGGCGTCACAACCGCCTCGGGGTCCGCCCTGGGTGGGGCTGCTCTCACCAGCGCCCTTGTGGCTGCCCCAGACTGGGGGGCCCCCGCTCTCCCCCCTTAACCTTTTTGACCTGCTGCCTTTGCTGGGGCCGGCTCTAGCCATCCTGGCTGCTCCTTCTGCCCCGACGGTGACTGATGTGCCTGCCCTGCGCACCCCTGCCAACACCCCCTGTAATTCCCTCAGCTGCCTTGGACCATTCAGGAGCCCTTTTTTGAAAAGGTATTGCCTGGTCCAGAGTTTCTGGTCTTTTCCTCAGCACCGCAGTGTTGGGATGTTTGGTCCCACCTTTCCCTCCCCTCCAGGCTCTTTCATTCACTGGGACCTCCTGGGGTTTCTTAAAGCTGGCTGGATTAAAAGCTTCCTATCTTGTAGCCTAAGCTGTGGCAGGACTAAGTAGATGTTTCCCACTTGCATCTATGTCTTGGTAGAGGAAATTTTTCGTTTTTGCTGCCGTCAAATACTGCCACTCTGCTATGACTGTTTTCCCCAGGGTTCTGGTGCTACATTTTTTTTTTCATGTGTCTAGAGCAATGGTTCTCGATCCTTTTAGACTCAAGTCACCTCTGATAAACTCGAGGCACCCCTTGGAACATGCCAGGTCTTAGTTTTCACTCCTTTTTGACTACAGAAAAATGATAGAGCCATTTTTTCTGTTGCAAAGAACTCAAAAGGACCACAATTATGGCTTTCTATTTGAAATCTCTGGGTTTATTGTGTGAGTCCTGCAAAATCCTAACAAACCCAGCAGAGCTAACATTGTGTGGCATCTCAGCATCCTTGAAAGGATCTCGAGGCACACGGTGGCATCCTGGTTGAGAAGTGCTGCCCTAGATCTCTCAAGACAGGATAGTAATTTGCTCAGAGTTTTAGAGTTGGCAAATTAATTTTAGCTACAACATCATTAAAGGTGTAGATTGCTGTTAATTACAATTTCAATCATCAGGTTTTTCAGAACAGTTGTTCATGCTCTTATTTCAGCTCCAGTACTACAGAAGTAAAACAATGTCCAAAGAATGTGATTTACATAAGAAAGAGAAAGTGTCAACCATTTGCAACCTGCTGTATCAGGCACCACCAGGTGAATTTAGTAATGTATTTGAAGATCTCCGTACTCTGGTCCAGGATGATGAGCTGATGAGGGAGGAGGTTGCTCAGGTCTGTGCCCATCACAATAAGAACAACTTCACTACAGTCAGAATAGAAGGAAGAAATATACTGGTGACTCGCTATAATGACTTGGGAGGAAATCGCTTCTTTGACCCTCAAAACAAATTTTCTTTCAAATTTGATCACCTGAGTGAAACAACAAGCAAATTTCAGCTTCATGGTGTGCTGTTAGATGAGACAGAGTTATGGAGAAGAGCCCTCAATAGTGCTTTAAAGGCATATGTGAGCAGTTACTTCCCTTCGGGGGACTGCAGTGTGTTTAGAAAAACTTTGAAGAATAGGCAGATATTTGTGGTTTGCATTGTAGGTCACGAGTACAAAGCCCTGGGTTTCTGGAATACCACTTGGAAATCGGAATGGACTTTTGCCCTATCTCCGGTTATTACGCAGGTTACAGGAATCTATCATTTGCAAATACACTACTTTAATTATGCTAATCTTCACATGACAGTGAGTAAGACAACTGAAGAAGTCTTGCATGTTATAGACCAAGCACAGTTGGCCATGGATTTTGTGAAACTTATAAAAGCTGAAGATAACAATTTTCAGGTTGCCTTGATAGAAAACTTACAAGCCTTGTCAGAAGAAACCTGGGGAAAAACTGTACGAAGACGACTACCAGTCACTAACACTGTTATGAACTGGAATACGTTACTGACCAACCAGAACCTGGGGACCAGCGTTTCTAAATGCAGAATTTAAGTAAATGTATAGACCAAACAAAGCTAATGATTATTGTGGACAACAGATTTATTTCTGGTTAATTAAGGCAAAAACAGAGACTTTCATCACTAGATCACCACTTTGAATTTAATCCAAGTCAGTAGTTACTAAAAGTCGTTAACATTTGAGGGGGTTTTTTACCTTCTGAAGTAACTGGTATGGGTCAGTACCAGTGGTGATTTGATCTAGTGTGTAAGTGTGAAATGTCTGTGTTCTTATCTTCAGAAGTAAGTTCGCTTTACATGGAAATAAGTTCATTTCACTATATATTTAGAATTCATTATGGGAAAATATATAAAGCCACTGTTCTAACAGTATTAAAGGGCAAACACCAACTGTTCAAATAGCATTGAAACATAGGACATTCAGCCTTCAAGTTATGTTCATATATGTCAATGTTTTTCTATATTATAATCTTATAAACTGAGACATGAAAATGGAAGGAATACATATATTGCAGCTGGTTGTTGGCATTATGTCAGGACCCACCAGTGATGTGTCCTAGGAGCAAAAGAAGAAACTTTCAGTAGCTGTCATCCTAGTGTAGCAGAAGTAATGAAACAGAGCCATTCCCCTCTCCTAGTTTTGACAGTTGAATAATAAGTAAATTAAAGTAAAATTTCAAAGAACAGATTATAGACGCATGATTTGCAAGCAAACTAGAGAATGTGCTGGTATGTAGTGCCGTTATTATAACAATAGCACACAGAAGCAGCTGTGAACATCAGGATACCATGGTGTGGCAGTATTTAGAGAGAAAATGAAAGCCAGTACCTGCCCTAAAGTGTTTTATTTTAAGAACTGACATAAAAAGTGGGTTTAAAACAGGACTGATAGGCAGAAGAGGAACACAATGATATGTTTGCAAACTATAATGCAGTGCCATCCAAAGATACTTCAAGTTGAGATTTGGTACTAGTGAGTGTTTAGCTACATTATCATAGTTCCCTGCCTTGTTTGCAGGGCTAACTATTGTGGGCAGAACAGTGAGCTAACAGTTATACTACTTTTAATGCCAGAGCTAGCTAATTTAGCATTAGCTAAAACAGTTGGGGGCTAACCTTTTGGGCAGGCATGCCAAACATTAGCCCTGCACCCTCCCTGAGTGCCACTCTGATCCCTTTCCCTTACCCAGTCAACTATTCAGCTTTCTGCAACCTGTCCTGTGTTTCCTGACCAAGCTGCTGCTCTGCTTTTTGCTTCCTGTTTTGTGCTTCCTGCCTTATATGATGTGCTGCTTTCTCCTCCCTGCTGTATCTGTTTCTGAGCTGCCTGTCCCCTCCCCAATCTACGGGACCTGAACCTGTTCAGCTTCCACAAGAGAAGGCTGAGGGGGGATCTAGTGGCCTGTTACAAACTAGTCAGAGGGGACCAGCAGGTATTGAGGGAGTCCCTGTTCCCCCGAGCACTACCAGGAGTGACTAGAAATAACGGTCACAAGCTGGCAGAGGGTAGATTCAGACTAGACAACAGGAGGCACTACTTCACTGTCAGGGCGGCTAGGATCTGGAACCAACTTCCAAGAGAAGTGGTGCTGGCTCCTACCCTGGGGGTCTTTAAGAGGAGGCTAGATGAATACCTAGACGAGGTTGTTTGACCCCAGTGCTCTTTCCTGCCATGGCAGGGGGTCAGACTTGATGATCTGTCAAGGTCCCTTCCAACCCTACAAACTATGAAACTATGAATCTGCTGAGTCACACAGGCTGCCCACACCCTTTATGGCAACTATGCTGCAAGGTGGCTACCCCTGAACTAGGATATCTCTGCACAGATATGTCTTGTACTGTGTAAACTTACCCAATTTTTCAGATTTCATACCCCATATTTCATAGACACAATGTGCCTATACATGTGCAGGGAGGTGGCTCTGATGAACAGTAATTGAGTCTGCTGGAGTGTGGTAATTACCGCACTCCAGCAGGCTCCAGTGTCATGTGTATCAGCATCCTTGTGCTGAAACATGGCGGCAGGGGTGCTTTAACTATAGCTCGTTTGATGAGCTTTACTTAAAGTGCCCCTGCCACCATTTTTTCAGCACAGGGACAGTGATACATATGACATTCCAGGCACTTTAATTAGAGCGGCTCTCAGAGCTACTCTAATTAAAGTGCTCCCCCCCACCTCCCTCCCAGAGCATGTGTATAAATGCCCAATATTCTGTCTATAAGTAAATTTAACTTTTTTTCCTTATTTATTTAAAAAACTGTGATGGGGTTTCTGTTCTAACCATAGGCGGAGGAAGAAAATATGATTTGGGCGGGGCTGAGTGCACACACATGGCCCCCTACCCTCCCCTAGCAAATAAGTCTGTCACGGGGAAGAGGCATGAGAGGGCAGATTGAGATCCCCACAAGTGGGGCAGGGGCTGGGGTGAATGGAGCTCCAGGCCGTGGCAGGTCATGGGATGCTTGGAGCCCGGTCGGTTCATCCAGGGGTGCAGGGGGACTCCTGCTGCTAGGCGCACCCCCGGGGCAGGCACAGGAAGCATGTTCTCCCTGGATCTGTGTGCAGAGCAGAGGCAGCTACTGCTGTGGACTGGGCTCTGCACCCCGCTGCTGCTGCCTCGGGAGCAGTGCAATGCCACGTCTCCTGCGTGCTGGCTGCGCCACCTGCCCAGCAGTGGGAGGCACATGGCATCACACCATTCTGGGGGCACCGGCAGCGGGGTATGGAGCCCAATCCAAAGTGGCAGCTGCCTGCACCCCACACATAGATGCAGGGAGCACATGCCCCCTGTGCCTGCCCTGGGGGTGCATACAGCAGCAGGAGCCCCCTGCGCCCCCAGATGAGCTGCCTGGGCTCCGAGCATCCCACAACCTACCCCAGGGCCTCATTCACACACCTCACTCTTATGGGGCCTCAATCTGCCCCCCCCCCCCCCCACCATGCCCTTCCCTCCCCCACACCCTGTCCACACATTTACTTGTTGGGAGCTGCTCCATGCACAGCCAGGCTGAGCTGAGTTCCCCGCTGCCTGCAGGATCCAGCTGCTTGTCTCTGCCTGTCTGCGCGCCCCTGCAGCCACCCAGAGCCTGCATCCAGGCTAACTGTGTTTGGAGGTCTAAGCCCCATTAGACCCAGCCTTCCGCCACCTATAATTCTAACATGTCTACTTGCTTTAAATTAGATATCTTCAACATTTGCTTTTCTTGATATTTAATCATCTCTCTTAATTTAGAGTTTTAATAGAAACTACAAGCCAATCTGAAGTATAACCACTCAATCTATTAAAAATGTTTAAATGAATATAAAAAGTAATAGATTTAGCAAAATAATTGTTATTTTAAATATGTTAGTATTGCTTTCAATTTAAATACAAATATCAGTTCCCCCACCCTTATATTCTTTGTCAAACTTTACACTTGCCTTATCAAAATGCATAGAGTTTGGTATTACCAAGTTTATCAAGCAATCTCAGTTACATTGTATTAGTGACCTGTTGTCATCATTATTTAGTATTTTCCCTCTGCTGTGTCATCTGCAAACTAATCAGCAATGATTTTGTTTTCTTCCAGGTCAGTAACATTTGATAAAAATGTCAGTTAGTGTAGACCTCAGAACTAGACCCTGCAAGACTCCACTAGAATAGCACGTATTCAGTGACAAATTCCTATTTACAGTTATATGCTGAAAACTGTCAGTTAGCCAGGTTTTAATCCATTAGATGACTACTATGTTAATTTATTATTGTCCTAGTTTCTTAATCAGAATGTCATGCAGTACTTAGCCAAATGCCTTACAGGAGTCTTTTACATCAACACTGTTACCTTTATCAACTAAACTTGTAATCTCAGAAGAAAAGATATCAAATTAGCTTGACAGGATCTATTTTCTGTAAATCCAAGTTGATTGGCATTAATTAAGTTCCCCTCCTTTAATTCTTTCTTAATCAAGTCCTATGTCAGCTCTTTCATTATTTTGCCCAGAATCAATGTCAGACTGGCAAGTCTTCAATTACCTGGGTCATTCCAGTTACCCTTTTTAAATATTGGCACAATATTAACACTCTTCCTGTGTTCTGGAACTGAGAGAGGTTCACATACATTTCAGTGAAATTTTAACCAGTCTTTATTCATAAGAGGTCATTTAACAGCAACAGTTCAAAAAAGGTAAAAAAGCATATAGCGTCTCTTAGTTCATCATCTAGCATATCTTTGGGCTATTGAAAAACTGCTCTGTGTCTGCAATGATATAATCAAATATGTTCCTATCCAATTTTTGTCCTAATTTCTTTTTCCTTTCCCTTCTCTTTGCTCATTATTATGAATGGCCTTAACTATTCACCCAAGAGGAAAATGACACTCATTCAATTTAGAGCAGTATTATAAAAATGTACATAATAAAGACACATTTTTCACCTCTTACAAAACATGAAATGGATATAAAGGGCAAAAGTTTGCTCTCATGTTTTCAACCCCAGTTGCAAAAAGTTACCAAGTTTGGCATACACATTGTACTGGTATTACTAATTGTGTACTTGCTGTTGGGTGGGGTCACTCAGATGAAAAGTGCCATTTTCTGTGACACCAACAGTACTGGATCTCAGGTTGAGACAAGTGAACTAGTTTCCAATCTGCGGTATGATCAAATAAATGTCAATGTTTAATAATATTTAAATTAAATATTTAATGTTTACATAAATAAAATTTGCCTGTTATTGCTGTATTACAGTAGGTTGAATAAAATGGGGGTTTTTTTTCACATTGTATCTGAATTATGTCAGGGCATTAGCTTAGCAAAATGGTTGCCACCCACCGGAGTTTCAAATATACCAGTTATAACTGAAACATATTTCAATTTCAGCTTTTCGATTGCTGTGAAACATAATAGTTTCAGAACGGATGGGGGTTTTAAAGAGGCAGAGAGCTGGGTTATGTGTTGGCGCCGGCACGTGCACAAATGAATACTAGTTATTCTTGGTGTTAGTCAACAGATATTCTTAATATGGGAAGCCAAGAAAAAATATTAGCCTGTCTATGAATACATATTTTGTTTGTAAGTCTACAATGAATATGGACTCTTTCTTTTCATCAATCAGTGCAAAGTAAGAGAATAGTTTAATGCTGTGTGTACTGATTAAAATTATACCTGGAGAGCCAGTATGCCCTTGACTTCCTAGTGCCAAGAAGGGAGAAGAATAAGGCATCATGGCTTGTTAATGAGTTAGAGCAGATGAAGCAAGTAGAGTAGATCTAATTCTAGCTCCAGACAAGTGTTTTCTCTAACTTCAAATGGGAGCAGGGCTAAGGTAAAAAGAAAACATGTAATAGGGAACCCCTACCCCTATTACATATAAAGAGGGCCCTGTATCTTTAAGGATGCTAGCCCAGGTTGAAGGTCATGCCTCCCTCAGGGAGTATATATAAGAGGCCCAGCTACAGAAGCCAGGTGGAGAGGGAGGAAGTAGCATAGAGACAGGAGCTCTGCCAGTAGAAATACTGGTCAGCTGCAGAGCCACGAGCAGGTAAGCCCTCAAGCCAAGCCAGGTTCTGGGAGACTGCAGTGTCGGTGAGCCAGGTCCAAAAGACATCTGGATGGGTGAGCCTGGCCTGAGAGACTGCCATACAGGGGGCAGATACGAGTCACTGCTCTCCCCAGGTGAGCTGTAATCACTGAACAAGATGTGGCAGGCAAGATTACAGGCTATCATCTGGTTAGGAGAGCAAGCCAAGTTCTTTTGTGCCAGAAGCCAGTAGTATGTCCAAGGGTGTTCAGCCTGAAGACAGTCACAGAGCAGACTAGGTACACATTTTTCTAACTCTTAAAATATAAATCACTTGATATTAAAACATTTTTACATTGTTTAATTTACACTGTATAAGCAAGCAAGGCCAAAAAGTAGATTAATAATGTTCCTTGTGATAAAATTGGCAAGGGCTATGCATTACTGTAGCATTCAAAGGAGTTTTTTAAAAATATTTTTATTGAAATTTATGAACTATCAAAGAAAGTAGGGCATGACAAATACATAAAAATCTTCCAGTCAAGCCGACCACAAATTAACCTCAGATTCTTCCAGTGTTAATTGTAGCAGCAATGGAAAATTGCACCCACATATAATTGAAGCAAGTAATGGATAGCAATAATAACGCAGACTGTGTTAAATCTTTTATGTAGTATATGGTAAAAAAACAGAACTAATACCCAAAGCATATTTACAACATATGCTCCTGTTACATTTTGTTAATAACTTAATATTGTTGTCATAACACATGAAAAAATGAACTGCATCTAACATCCATTTTTGTCTAAACAGGGATGCAGATATTTCAGTGTTGAATCCTTATGCATAACTGGAAATTGCTATTCCTTTTTGAATAGATAGAGAAATTTTGGCAACAAAACTAATTTTTGCTTAATATATTTCTTGTGTTTCTAACCAAGTGGCCTAAAGCCTTTGCTGTAAATGTTATTTTGCTTATAATCTTTGATCCAGAAACTTATTATTCTTGTTTACATGGTGATGATCAGGTTTGTTGGGGGTTTTTTCTTTCTTCTCAAAATCTGCTGCTAGTGACTAAATGGAATGGACAGAATGTTTTAAGATACAGATTTCAGGTATCGCACATACATAACAGCCTGTATTAGTCATGTCCCAGACCTGCATCTATCTGGGATCCTTGCTTTCACTCCTGAGTAGAATGGAAACCAAATAACTAGCATGATATTGAAAAAGCAGTGTAGTAAATGGGAACAAAAATAGTGGGGAATCTATCAACAGGGGAAGGTGGAAGGAATGGCAGTAAGAGGCAAAATGATAATTGAGGAAGAAAGAGGCAGTTCATACGGGGAAGAGGATGATCCAAAGGTTAGGGCACTAACTTGAGACTTTTGAGATCGGGGTTGAAGCCTCCAGTCTCCCACAGGCTTCCTGTGTAACCTTAAGCATGTCATGTAGGCCAGATTCAGAAAGGCAGTTAGATTTCTAACTTTAGTGAAATCAACAAGAATTAGGCATTTAAATACCTTTGGATTTGGGCCTGAGTGTCTCTATCCCTCCATTCCTCATGTAAAATGGGTATAAAAGAACCAAAGTATTTCACACAGTGGTCTTATGGAAAAAAATTAAATAAAATTCTGAGGTGCTCATGTAATATAGAAATAGGGCCCCTATAAGTATTTCAAACAGATATAGAGCAATTAGCTGGAAGCAGAGGCCCCTTATAGCATCTCCTTATCCCCTGACTTCAGCTAAAGCTCAGTATATGGTCAGTAAAAAAAATATTCAGCTGCAGGAGCTAAAATGAGAAAATATCTGTTTACATTATAATTTAAGGCTGCTAAATCTGATGGAATTCATGATCTGATGCCCGTATCTCAGGCTAGTTAGGGGAAGAAGGCTTACAGACTGTAATAACTGAGCTGGTCCTGGTCTCTGGACAAAAGAAAACCTGTTGTTTTAAATAGCTGCTGAATCTCCTATGCTTCTACATGCTCTGAGTCCTGGTGGTGACTAGTCATCATTCCTCTCTTTCTCTGTCATTCCCAGGTGCAGACCCATACCAGACAGCCTCTTTGGTAGAGGAACTCCACGGTCTATCCAGGCCTCAGACCCAGTGCCATCCTCCCTCCCAAGCCCCTACTTCTCCCAAAAAGTCTACCTTGCTGTGGGACCTCTGTTTTCCTATTATTCCCTTCAGGGACAAGCAGTAATTGAAGGTTTAACAAATACATTTCTTATCCACAAATATTTGACTCTTAAAATACACACAAGAATGTTTTAGCTGTAGGGAAAACAACATATTCTTGAATGCAGTCACTCTATGTGATTTCACCAACCCTGTGAACCCTGGACTTGGGCAATGTTCTTAGGCCAGGCACCTCTTTCTGACTGTTTGGCCAGGTCTGGCATGAGTTGAGTTCTTGTGGTTAGAGAAGTACCCCTTTTCAGATTGACTTTATCTGCTGTTTCCCATATGCTACAAGCTGAGTGGATGTCCAAGCTCCTGAATCTTCAGCTTCTAACTGTTCAATATTGTCAACTCTCACAAATTTCTTATAAATGACAAGAGTTGGCTTAGGTCTGGAGACAATCTGGAATGACACAACCCCTGTCCTCTTACGAATGTTAGCGCAACCCCCGTCCTCTTATGAATGTTAGGCCCCCTTCCATTTGCTGCTGGGCCCACCTGTGCATCTCCTGGGGCAGCAGTAGCCAGAAGGGCTGCTAGAGAAGTAGGCGGAGATGATGTTTGGGTGCTGAAGGGGAAAAAATCTCCACCTGCTTCCCAAGCAGCCTTCCTCCTGTGAAGAAAAGAGAATAGGTCCTTTGCTTCTCCCTGCTTCCTTCCCTTAGTAATACTCGGTCTCCAGGGGGAGACGGGGGACTGAGCTACAGCTGCTTCCTCAGACTGGAAAGAAAAGTAGAAAGGAAATACTCTGCTGCAGTTTTAGAAGAGGGACAAGGGACACCTGCTGCAGCCGTTGTCATAGCCTGGAAGAGAGGGAAGGAATTCCTGGCCTTACCCTCTGTCCTAGACTCAGAGCAGATGAGGGGCTAAGAGATGGACAGAACTGATGTGGGTTGCAGAACTGATTTGGGGGGTGGGAGCAGATTTAATTGGGGCAGGGGCCAAAGGGCCCAAATTCTCTGAAGACCCCTCTACACATGCAGGTAAAGGCAAGACAGGAGCTAACATGGGATCCACACAGTCGCGCCTCTTGCCATGCCACGTGCATGGTAGGAAGTGCAATTATGGGATTGTGAATCAGATCTCATCAGGCCTTATCATCACACAGCTGGGAGTCCCATCAGCTGACCCAGGCTCCTAGCCACAGGAGACTCCCAGAGGTCCCTGAAGCAGGGAGACCACAACTGATGCTGCAGGGGTGCTTGGGGGCCCTCCCCCAGGGCTGGAAGCCCTGTCAGCTTGGAGCTACCAGGCTCGGGGGTGCACTTGCTCCCTGCCTCCCAAGCTGGGAACTCCAATCAGCTAACAGGGTGCTTAGCCACAGGGGCCCCAACTCACACATTCAAGTAATAGCATGATAGGAAGCAGCTACAAAGTTATGATACATTTTGTGAAATAACTTTGTAGCTTATCTTTTAATCACTCCATTAATTAATTGAATGTGGGCTGGGTGACAGTTAAAGCATGATTAACTGGTTAATCAGGTGTAGATGCGGCCTTTCTGACTACAGGGGGCAAGAGTACTTGTGCATACACACTGGGCTGGGCACAAGACATTCTAAAATGAAAAGGCAATATAATGCAAAATATTCTCCCTTATTTTTAAAGAAAAGGAAATGTCATGGGCTTTAGGGGTCTTGCTCATGATTTTGATCTCTTGAGGTGGGCAATGCTCAGCTTTTTTAGTTGGAAATCTTTCTAAGTTACAAGTTAGTTGTTCTAGTAGGGAAGAATCATTAAATGGCATGTGTTGGCTATTGCTTTCTCTTCTAGTTCCTTGGATATAGCTTGTCCACTAGGTGTTAAGCATTTGCTGCAAAGTGGATGCTGTAAATTAAGCTGAAGGTTAAATTCAAAATGAAGGTTAAGCTACAGCTTGTCATATACCTACAACCAATCTGTCATACTGAAATTTCTGAGAGGAGGAGGAAAGTACCTGTTCAGCTTGAAAGGCTGTGCATTAGCTGATCATGAGGGTGGGGGGCTGGCACCTGGGTCTCCCTAAGAAGACTTTGGCAAGGAGTATTTGCGTTATGGGGGAGGACCCATGGAGAAAAATAAATTCTGCCTGAATTAAAAAGGTATCTGAGCCATGTGAAACATGAAAGAGGTCATAGTTTAGCTTACTTTAGACTCGTGAGTGAGGATAGTGTCCTGGAAGGAGCTAACCACTTCAGTGGGGTCAGAAATAAAAAACCTCTTTTATGTCTTTAACTTCTGTGCCTTACTGTGTAGGAATCCTGAAGTTGGCTGGATTCCAATGATCTTTCAGGGGCTGCCACAGAAACTTGACTTTAAAGACCATAAAAGAAGAATTTGTAAGAGCTATGTAGCATGAAAAAGATGACAAGGCATCATCGCTATGCTTAAAGAAATAATCTTAATTATAAGTACTTTTTAAAGTCAGAACAACTCCCACTCACATGCTTTCTTTCATTCTTTTTATGGTATTCTGTAGGTGAAGGAACACATTTTTTTGTCTCTGACCTACCAATAAAATGTGGTTTACTACCATTTCTGATTATGGAATTATAAAAAAGGGGGATTTTTCTAAAGAAAAATTGAGCAAAACAATTTTATTTCACTGTAAATAATATTTGTCTTACTTATGGACTGTAATTCATAAAAGGCCATAAATTGGCAACCCAATTTTAATTATATTCTCATTAGAGAGCTGATATGAAAATCACAGCTTATGTCAAGTATTTATTATTCATACTTGTATAGTTAATGACTGAATGCCTGAAGTCCATCTGTACTAAAAAGTCACCTTGTTCATAATTTCTGTATGTTTAAAGTAACATGATCACTTAAGGTATTGCATACATTCAGCACCATTGCTTTCCTTACATAACATCTGAATGCAAATTTATTCTGTTGTTCTTTCATAAATAATTAACTTTATCTGCTAATATATTCCTGCCGAGTCCAGTTCCTCTGGTGATTATAATTGTGTGTGCAGTACATATTCATTAAGCATCTATAGCATTTTTTTTTACTCTTCCCATCAAAAGGTCATTTTGGAGACATGTCAACAATGTGGTTCTTATGATCTGTAAACTCTGCAAAAGGCAATCTGTTATTTCAGCCTCTGTGCTGAAGTCCCATATGCATGAATCCTCTGCAAAAAATGTATTTAGCAGAACCCAGTTAAGATTGTAATCAACTTTTGGATATTCTATGTGCAATAATTTTTCTCTTTTATCAAAGTTATACATCCCACTACACAGACAATATTGAGACAGGCACTGCTTACAAGGCAGATTTTTCTGTCTGTTTTTTTAGAAATAAATTAATGTGTTTGTCCTGTGTTTCTGCTTTCAGCAAGATATATGGAATACTGTTTTGAAGAACAGGGAAGAATGTTGAGATTTTACAATGTATAGTTTCTATTTTTGGCTTCCAGAAGTTCACGAGTTCTTCCACTCACAAGTCCCTCACTCAACCAAAGTAATTAATTCTAATTCTTGATTGTAATCATGTGAGTGTTTTCACTATAAACAATCCTATAGGATAGGTACTATAATACTGACCATGTGCAGATGTTACATTTCTACTGGGGGAATAGCAGCTCTCTTGGTAGAAACCATGAGTGTTAACACGGGCATTAATAAAAATCCTGCTAGAACAAATGTTTTAATTCCTGGAGAAAAAATAACCCATCTCAAATCTGGTAGAAGTTGTTTTCAGGAGAACAAACTGCTGCCTAACTGCTTCCAGGGAACAGGAGGAGTTCATAGATTCATAGATGCTAGGGTTGGAAGGGACCACAACAGATCATCGAGTCCGACCCCCTGCCTAGGCAGGAAAGAGTGCTGGGTTCAGATGACCCAAGCCAGATGCCTATCCAGCCTTCTCTCAAAGACCCCCAAGTTAGGGGAGAGCACCACCTCCCTTGGAAGCCCATTCCAAGTTTTGGCCACCCTTACCATGAAGAAGTTTTTCCTGATGAAAATCTGCTCTCTGTCAGTGTGTGACCATTGTTCCTTGAAAGGAATCTATGCATGTGTACTAGCAAAACTGTAGTTAACTTAAGGAACTTCAATAGCAAAACCTTGATTTCCTATAGCTTTTCAGGCACCTGGGAGATGGCGTACAGGGAGTCATGGTTCTCATTCTGGCACAGGTGACTAAATTCTACCTTAATTCCAACTCAGGTGCCCATGACCTTTTGTACATCTGGATATGTACTGTTATGGAATTTGGGAAAATGGTAGTTCCCTGCTTCGTGAAGGAGTTGTCAGGATAAATACATTGATGACTATGGAGCACTAAGATCATATGCTGTTGGGAACCATATAAATAACTTCAATGATAGGAAGCAGAAGAACTGAGTGTTGACAAAAAGGAGGGAAAAAAGCTAGGCTGACCTACTTTTTTTGGACCATGAGCATATTAGTTTTCTTGGTTTTTCTCTTGCCTTTTCTTTTAGTTTGAAATTGTTTCAAATCACCTTTATAAGCTTACAGATGATGCTTATAACTGGTGAAAAAAATATTCTGAATGCAAAAAATAGTGTATCCAAGGAGCAGCAGAGCACTGACAAATTTAGCCCTATAATGTCAGAATAAAGCATAACTAAAAATATGTCTCTACCCCATTCTAAGGTCTGCTAATTTTCTTTTGACATTGCCTCTATTGAGAGGAAATAAAAAGAATCCAAAATGCTTAGGATGAAAATTCAGTGTTCAAAAGTCACTTTGATGCATCTTCCTGTGTTTTATTAAACCCCTTGTATTCACCTGAGTCCTTATTTTTTTTAGCTCCCATTTCTCATTTTCTTATATGAAGACCAAATTATTAACAATAATGTCACGCTACATAAATCTTATCCAAAGACGACATGATGTGTTAAATAGAAAGGAAATTGCCACGGGCTCTAAGTTTGAGGTCCAAGGGCAGCAGCTTGTAGCTTATTAGTATGATAAAGTGAAGTTTGAAATTATATTAAATGTTTGTTTAAGGAATAATTAGTATGGAGCTTGTGCATTTTCAAGTACATCACACAGAGTTGTAGAACCAAACTGTAACTTCATATGTTCACTGGCAGATATCCTTCCTCTAGTGTATGTTTTTCCTACTCCACAGTTAGGCAAACAATATAAAGAACAGATCTGTTATTCAGCATGTGCTTCCTTGTGCATTTGTATGTACTTCTTATTGCTTTTTTATTTTGGTGGAACCTTTGTCAACCTCAACTCCAGATGAGAATTTCAAAACTGCTTTTGCTTCAAATGAGATTGCTTTCCATCCCTGGCCAGTCAAGCCACACGGGGAGAAATTCAGGGAAAACAGAACCTAAACTGGGCTCACTGATTTTTTTTTTTTTCTTTTTTAAGTCCATGTATGATCTAAAGGACATGCTTCCATGTTGAGGTCCTGTGACTGGTGCCTGAAGTCAAATTCTGCATGTCAAAGAATTGTTCTGGCATGAATGATCCTTCAATTTATCACTGGCATGAATACAGAATGTTATCAGAAGTAGTGGTTTGGGTGGTGAGTTGTTTATTTTTCTGCATACACTGGGGGTCTCTTTCCTGCAGTCATGAATAATGCAGTGCTGGTGCTAAACCTTCATAGTCACAGAATTTTGGGCCTTTGGTCCCACTGCACACGGCCAAGTTTGCCACCATTGCCACCAGGCCCACTACTATTAATGGAACTCTCCTCTTGCTGGTGGACCCCTGCTTCTGGACCCACCACCACTGCTTCCAGACCTCTTGCCACCGATGCTGCTACCACCAGACACATCACTGCCCCTAGACCCATCATCACTCTCAGACCTCCCACTGTCACTGCTGCCATTGCCACAGGATCTACCCTTGTGCCCTGAGCTGGATCTGGCCTAAGAGGACTCTCGCAGTCTGGATCCATTCTGGAGCCCAGGTGAGTGACACCGCTGGTATAGACAAACAGATGAACTCTATTTTCAACTTTCTCTGAAACATCAAGTAAGGTAAACTTCATAGCTCCTTTGAGTTCAGTGGAGTTGTTCCAATGTATGACTGGTAAGGGCCCAGCCCCAGTTATTTACTCATAGTGGAGCAGGGCATTGTGCTTGATGTTGTCTGTTGTAGAATGATAGTTCTTAGAAGAAGGACCTGTTCTACCTATTGGATGCCCAAGTGGATATTAGATGCCTGAATATGATCCTATTCCACCCTGCTGAACTCCCCAGAAGTCCATTAATGCATCTACTTGTATATTATGCTGTCACCTGAGCCTTAACACTAAGTCAGAAAAAAAACAGTGTGACAGGGAAGGTGTACCCAGTTCTTATACAAACAGATATCCAGGGACACAAACACGCTGGATTTGGTTTATGCTTAAGTACCAAAGTACACAGAGGGTGCGTTTACACGTTGCCGTGTTTTAGCACTTCCCTTTGGAAGTACTAAAGCATGGTACAGTAACTGCCCATACTGCACTATGGACGTGGTACATGGTTAGATTTCACGGCTACTTCGCCATAGCGGCATGCTAAAATGGGAGTGTCCCACTATGGCGACACAGCTGCCGATCATGTGTAGATCCACATCACTGCTACATCACCATAGCACACCGCACAGTGATGTAGCACATCACTATGTTGCCATAGGGCAACATGTAAACACACTCTGAGATGCCTAATAGGTGGAATAGGAGGTGTTGTCAGAACACAAACTGTCCTGAGTTCTGGGTGGTACTAAGCTAATACTTTCTGTGAAGAGGGCAGCAAGCCGTTTCCAATCCATTTGGTACATTTTAGCAAAATAAGACTGTATATTTATATGCTTTTAAGAAAGAAATCAAACCAAGAAAATGAGTGTAGATTATAAAACAGTCCTAAGCTTGCTAAAGGCTTTATTTCACATCCAGGATGCAAGCTCTAGTCAGTTATTCCAGTCTTACTGCTAAATCATCTAAAGACTTGTCCCATGCTGATTTAAAGTAATCCTTATAAAGAATGAGGTTACAGGAAAAAACACATTTTGGGGGATTTTTGAAAAATAAATGTATCCAACTATGATAAAGCAGAGTACAATTTTATATTTCTGTCTCTGGTACACATTTCAGTATAATCAAACTTATCAAACAATCAAATGATAATTGACTGACAGCTAAATTCTTTTCTTGGTTGCCAAGTAGATTTAATAATGCTCAGTTAGAGAAACTCATTTAGCTACTGTGTCTAATATAATTATGGAATACTGAAGTCTTCTGAGCACTGTTTATTGGATACTTGACTTGTGTATTTGCAAAATAAAATAGCAAAACTCCTGAAAATACTGGCTGATTTCTGCAAACATTGGAACAGTTTGTGATCACTGTTGCCTTGGTATAAATCTATTTAAATCATTAAAGTTATTCTGAATAAGCTTTTCTGTACCTTGTGATAAGAATCTAGTTCACAATTAATGTGTTATTTTTGCATCCAATTCTCTTAGCTAGTCGGTATTGTTCTTTTGTACCGGCAAGAACCGGATGACACATTTTATGTTATAAATCAAGTAATGTAAAAGGGAGCTTTCTACGTGAATACTTACATACAACTGAATTCATCTGAATTCCTTTTTATAAAAATGGTGAATTACTTGTGCAGATCACAAGGTATCTTTAAAAATGCCATCCTATTCCCACTTTTGGTGTTATTATTATTTATTTTTAAATTGTTGTTCTCAAGCTTCTTAGGCTCAAGGCACCACCTTAGGTTTAAGGCATCCCTGGGAAAATGCTGGCTCCTTATTTTTCATTTTTTGATTACAGAAAAATAATAGATCAATTCTTCTGTTGCAGAGAGCTCAGAAAGATCACAACAGGTCAAAATGTTTTGAGTACAAATTCATAGCATTAAAAATCTCAGAGTTGATCTTATGAATCACACTTGTACTCCTAACAGTGCTAACAATTTGTGATATGACATGGCTTCTTTAGGATTTCAAGACACCCCCATTTTAAAGCAACATTTAGATGCCTTAATTGAAAAAAGGACCAAATTTATGTTTAGTGCTGTACACATCCTTCAGTACTTAGTAAGAAATAGTCTTTGCCTCACAAAGTCTCTTTTTATGACCAGGTTACGAAACGCCTGGACACAGGAGGAGGGGTGGATGTCGTATACTTAGACTTCAGGAAGGCCTTCGATACGGTATCCCACCCCACACTGGTGAACAAGTTAAGAGGCTGTGACTTGGATGACTACACAGTCCGGTGGGTGGCGAATTGGCTAGAGGGTCGCACCCAGAGAGTCGTGGTAGACGGGTCGGTTTCGACCTGGAAGGGTGTGGGCAGTGGGGTCCCGCAGGGCTTGGTCCTTGGACTGATACTCTTCAATGTCTTCATCAGCGACTTGGACGAGGGAGTGAAATGTACTCTGTCCAAGTTTGCAGATGACACAAAGCTATGGGGAGAAGTGGACACGCCGGAGGGCAGGGAACAGCTGCAAGCAGACCTGGACAGGTTGGACAAGTGGGCAGAAAACAACAGAATGCAGTTCAACAAGGAGAAATGCAAAGTGCTGCACCTAGGGAGGAAAAATGTCCAGCACACCTACAGCCTAGGGAATGACCTGCTGGGTGGCACGGAAGTGGAAAGGGATCTTGGAGTCCTAGTGGACTCCAAGATGAACATGAGTCGGCAGTGTGACGAAGCCATCAGAAAAGCCAATGGCACTTTCTCGTGCATCAGCAGATGCATGACAAATAGATCCAAGGAGGTGATACTTCCCCTCTATCGGGCGCTGGTCAGACCGCAGTTGGAGTACTGCATGCAATTCTGGGCACCGCACTTCAAGAGGGATGCGGATAACCTGGAGAGGGTCCAGAGAAGAGCCACTCACATGGTTAAGGGCTTGCAGACCAAGCCCTACGAGGAGAGACTAGAGAACCTGGACCTTCTCAGCCTCCGCAAGAGAAGGTTGAGAGGCGACCTTGTGGCTGCCTATAAGTTCATCACGGGGGCACAGAAGGGAATTGGTGAGGTTTTATTCACCAAGGCGCCCCTGGGGGTTACAAGAAATAATGGCCACAAGCTAGCAGAGAGCAGATTTAGATTGGACATTAGGAAGAACTTCTTCACAGTTCGAGTGGCCAAGGTCTGGAATGGGCTCCTAAGGGAGGTGGTGCTCTCCCCTACCCTGGGGGTCTTCAAGAGGAGGTTAGATAAGCATCTAGCTGGGGTCATCTAGACCTAACACTCTTTCCTGCCTATGCAGGGGGTCGGACTTGATTATCTATTGAGGTCCCTTCCGACCCTAACATCTATGAATCTATGAAAGATTTCCAAACATCCAAAAGCTTTTTTTGTGTGTGCCGCTGTATAACAATGTCACTTTAAAAACCTTCATTGTGCATGGTTGCAGCTCGATACATATTCATCATTTACCAGCACAAACAGCTTTGTACTACATCCACAGTACGGCCAGGGACAGAAGTTATACATAAACTGGTGTAAATGAGCAGAAACTGATTTAAACCTGTAATAGAACAGAAGTTCAGTGCACTTAAACCACTTTCAAAATGGCCAAAACTGGTTTAAGATAAACGTGGTTGAATGTGGTATCAGATTTAACTGATTTAGATCAAACCAGTTTTTGAAACTTGTGTTCTAGATCCCCTCCTGGTTCAAGTTAACTCACAGTCCCCCCAGTATCCAAGGATGCCTTGCAGCCCTGGGTTATACTGTCTGCTTCAACAGAGCAGGGTCTGTCCTGCCCCTCTACTGCCTAGCTGGACACTATCTCCTCTGGCTGGCAGAGAAGGGGGTGGCAAGGAAAACCCTAGCACTGGTCCCCAGCCGGTGTCTGCCTGTTAGTGGGGAAGTCCTCAGAGGCTTTTTCCCCCCTCCCTGCTCAAGCGTGGGGAGACAGCCCACCCCCCACTCAGCTTGAGTGGGGAGGGGGGAAAAGCCTCTGAGGGCTTCCTCTACCTGGCCAGGCAGACCCTAACCCACCCATGCCCTTCCCACCTGTCCAAGCTCAGATTGGGGCACATAGCTAAGGGAATCACTCCCAACTCTGGGCAGGAAAGGGGAGTAAAGCTCCCCACCCATGCATTAGGAGGCTTCTTCCCACCCACCCCATGCATGGGACAACACCAGGTTGGGGGTCTAGTGGAGGGGTGGGTGTGTTTTCTCCCCCCAACCCTAAAGTCTAATATTAAGTTTGGTAACAAGGGGAGGTATCCCTTTTGTGCGCCAGGGCTGAGGGGGACCCTGTCAGAGGCAGGGAACACCCTCTGAGGCTGAGACCCTCAGCCAGCCCTAGGCTAGAGAAACTGTTCCCTGCCTTGGGGGAGAGGAGCACAAGGGTTTGGTGGGGGTGGGGTAGTGGGCATCCAATCAAGGATAACCCCTGCTTTGCTGCATTGGGGTACCTTTGGCAGTAGCCAGCACGCTGAGAGGCATCCTCTATTACCCTCCAGCTACTGGTATGGGCCACTGCAGTGGTCTGGCTGACTTTCCCATTTCAAAAGTGAATGTCTGTTCACTTGCTTATCGGTTCAATCGACGCAGTTTAAACTAACCTGCAAAGATTGAATTGATTCAGCCTGGGGCTTCTTGACTGTCTGTACATCACCTATAAGTTGCACCACTTGGGTGGTATCACATCCCAAACTAATATAGCAAAATTGGTTCAAATCCTGTTTGTAGATAGGGGTGGATCAAGTGGGGTGCACTTGTAACCCTGTTTTGATTCCTGCTCCACCCAAAGTTGAAAACCAACTGCCTGGCAGTGGCAGCAGCATTTCTAGTCAGGTAGTGCTGAGGGATTCACTTGGCTACATGGCTTATTATATATAACCTACCTGATCCCTTCTAAACTCCACAGGTGTTAACAACCCCCTCTTTTTTAATAATCTCGATGATCCACCAATCAAGCTGTCCTCTGATCTACAATTCTGCTGTCTGTTAGCTGTTCCTAGTAATGAAACTGCTATTTCACAACCCTGGAGATTTGTTTTTTTAACTCATACCTATGAAGTTATATTTGTTTTTACTTCAATCTTAAGCTGAATAATACAGCCCTAAGACCCTAGCATATTAGTAAAGTTTCTAGTTTATTTTTAACTTGAGAAAAATGTTTTATATGTGATGATGCACCTCACCATCTGCCAGCCCCTTTTCAAAATCTTAAATCTGCCCATGTTTGTAGACCAGGCCTAAATAGACAAGTGAGACAAACGATGGGGGAGAACTTCATTTAACTGGCTGGGAATTTAGGCCTAGAGAGTCCATGGAAAAATCAGGAATTAGCATTAGATCTCTAAATTCTAGTATCTTAACAACAGGCTGTCCAATATGTTTTCAGTGGTGCTTTCTCCTATAGTAATTGGAGATACTTGTTATGAATTTTTATTAACTTATTCCAGAACTGCTCTGTTTTGCCTTTTCTGTTGCTTGTTGTTGTTTTTAATTTGGACTTTCTGAATTTTAAAGTTGTAATAAGAATGACAGACCTCAGATTTGATCATAAAACACTTTGTTTTTTGACCCATACTGGTTCAGAGCCCAAGTTTCAGTTTCAAAATAGAAAGAACCACAAATTATCTCAAAATGAAATTCTAAACAGTACAGTCTTTGCATCTCCAATTGCTCAATTCAAAATAAACCCTGTCTAAACTTCAAACAGAAAAAATATTTCAGCAAGGAGTTAATTAATCATTGTTTATATGATTTTTTTATTTGTCCCTGTAAAATATTATTTAAACTCCTCTCATAGCACCATACATCAAGAACTACTAATACTTTCTGCCATATTAGTACTGTACAGCAATAGTTTTAAGAGTAGAACCTCTCTGTCTTCTTGAGGCAAGAAGCAATCAGTCTAAATGTCATATATACAGTGTATATATACTGGCCACAGTCTACATGAGATGCTGACTGTGCAGTCCTTTAGTATGTGCTTATATACTTGTATACACTTGTATAAGGACGTACTAAAGGACTGCACAATAACTGGAGTTACTGCACAGTCCCTCCAAAGAATGGCTTTTTCATGACACTGACTGAGCAGTAGCTTGTAACTACTGTACAGTAGCATCATGTCATACTTTTTGTTACATGACACTACTGTGCAGTAGTCAGCCTAGAGCAGTCAGCATCTTGTGTAGATGCAACCACTATGGAGAAACTCTTACTCACACATTTCAAAAAGACATACAAAAAACTAGAACTCTTGGTTCCAAAATTATACCTTTTATTAGACAAAATGGCAAGAAAATTGTCCTTTTCTGCAAGCTTTTGGGAATCAAAGTCCCTTCGTCAGGCTCTGGGAAAAGTGTAGATGGTACAAGATGGTAAAAAGTCAAGTGAATGTCCCTATGGGGACTTTTTACCATCTTGTACTATCTACACTTTTCCCAGAGCCTGATGAAGGGACTTTGAAGGCACTGGTACTCAAAAGAGCTCTATAACAGCCTTTCAATTTCTATGTTCTTTAGCTCAATTTTCCCAATACCTAAAATAGAGGATAACAATGTTTCTTGATTTATAGGAGAGTAGTAGTGCTAATTTAAAATATTTGTATTATAAAGAACCTTGAGATCTGCAGGTGGAAGGTATAATTGAAATACAAAAATACTAGCTAAAAAGGAGGCATATACCCAATGGAAGGGAGGGGCCATCACCAGGGAGGACTATACCTCGGTTGCTTGGGGCTGTAGGGGGGCGGTCAGGAAGGCCAAGGCAGAGATGGAACTGGGACTAGCTACCCGGATTAAAGACAACAAGAAGTCCTTTTCTAAATATGTAGGGGGTAAAAAGAAGGTACCAGGTAACGTGGGGCCTCTGCAGGACATGCTAGAAAACCTGGTCGTTGCACCAGACGACAAAGCTAACCTATTTATCAATTTCTTTGCCTCCATTTTTCTGAGCAGGGACTGGGTCATTCCCTCCCCCCCCCCTCCCCCGAGGACCCCTGTAGGCCCCGGGGGAGGCGCACCCAGGCCTAGGGTCAGTGAGGATCTAGTCAGGGAACTTCTGGAGGGACTGGACATATTTAAATCAACTGGTCCTGACGACCTCCACCCCAGAGTACTGAGGGAATTAGCAGAGGTCATTGCGGGGCCCCTGGCATGGCTTTACAAGCACTCATGGTGCTCTGGTGTGGTGCCAGAGGACTGGAAAAGGGCCAATGTAGTTCCCATTTTCAAAAAAAGGAGGAAGGAGGACCCAGGAAACTATAGGCCAGTTAGCCTTACCTCGATCCTGGGTAAGCTTTTTGAGAGAATTATACTGGCATGAGGGACCAGCAGGGGAGATTATGCTTAGGGGCAACCAACACGGGTTCATTAGAGGCAGGTCCTGTCAGACCAACCTGGTGGCCTTCTATGACCAGGTCACAAAATCCTTAGATGCAGGGGTAGCAGCGGACGTAGTCTTTCTGGACTTTAGGAAGGCCTTCGATACTGTCTCTCACCCCATTCTCATTAAAAAACTAGGGGACTGTGGTGTTGACACCTACACAGTCAAATGGGTCACTAGTTGGCTGGAGGGCCACACCCAAAGAGTGGTGGTGGACGGGTCCTATTTGACCTGGAGGGATGTGGGCAGTGGGGTTCCCCAGGGCTCGGGCCTCAGACCCACACTGTTCAACATCTTCATCAGCAACTTGAACAGGGGTGTAAAAACACCCTGTTCAAATTCGCAGACAACACTAAGATGTGGGGGGATGTGGGCATGCTAGAAGGGAGGAATAGGCTGAAATCAGACCTAGACAGGTTACAGGGGTGGGCAGATGAGAACAGGATGGGTTTCAACACTGACAAGTGCAGGGTACTGCACCTGGAGGGGAAGAACCAGCAACACACCTACAGGCTGGGGAACTCCCTTCTTGTCAGTGCAGAGACAGAAAAGGATCTTGGAGTCATTATTGATGCCAAAATGAACATGGGCCGACAGTGTGGGGACACGGTCAGGAAGGCCAACCGTACCTTGTCATGCATCCACAGATGCATCTCAAGCAGGTCCAAGAAGGTGATCCTCCCCCTCTATGCGACACTGGTCAGGCTGCAGTTGGAGTACTGTGTCCAGTTCTGGGCGTCGCACTTCAGGAGGGATGTGGATTACATGGAGAGGGTCCAGAGGAGGGCCACCTGCATGATCGGGGGCAGCAGGGCAGGCCCTACGAGGAGAGGCTAAGGGACCTGAACCTGTTCAGCCTCTGCAAGAGAAGGCTGAGGAGGGATCTAGCGGCCATTTACAAACTAGTCAGAGGAGACCAGCAGGCACTGGGGGAGTGCCTGTTCCCCCGAGCACTACCAGGAGTGACTAGAAATAACGGTCACAAGCTGGCAGAGAGTAGATTCAGACTAGACATCAGGAGGCGCTACTTCACAGTCAGGGTGGCTAGGACCTGGAACCAACTTCCAAGCACAGTGGTGCTGGCTCCTACCCTGGGGGTCTTTAAGAGGAGGCTCGTTTGGCCCCAGTACTCTTTCCTGCCATGGCAGGGGGTTGGACTTGATGATATGCTCAGGTCCCTTCCGACCCTACTAACTATGATACTATGAATTAGGAAGCTGAGTCAAATGTAGATTGATGAGGAGCTGGTGCGGGGGACAAGCCAGTGGGAGCACTGGGAAGGACAAGAACTTAGACTGGAACAGGAAGGCTGGGTAGGAGAATGAGAATGAAGGATCAGACTTATCTGGGAAGCCAGGAAGTAGAAGGAAAATGGGCTGGGACATGGGCAGGCTTCAGTGGATGGGGACAGAACAGTCTGTAAATAGTAGTGTACTCCCCTCTGAACCTGGGATACAACACAGAATTACTGAGTCTCAGTATTCCTCTGCTCTTAGCAAACAGCTGTGAAACCCATGACAAGTGTCTCAGTCTGCTGGCTATCTTGCATAGATGTTGACAACCTACCACTGCTCCTCATTTCACTGCTGGCTCAAGTGACAGATGCGTGTCCTGCAATAAAACATTCGGACCCTGCTGATGGAACATCTGTGAGTCAACATGGCTCCACATATTGGAATTTTTTTTTAATAAGCAAACTGAAGGGGAAAAAAAACACTAGAAAATTACTCATGTAATACTGTACTGAAAAAGAGTCAGGTTATAGCTAGAAGTCAAGCTCCCAGAATTAGAAAAGACAACAATTAAGGTTGCCTACGCAACCAAAATTTGCCTTTCTCTTGGTGCTTATGTATAATGATAGTGTTCTTAACCAGATGATTATACACAGGCTTTGTAAAAGACCCCTGCCTCATGTATTTTTGCCCGCACCCACTCTCCCCCCTGCACAATGGGGTTGAAATATTTATACAAGGTGAAATAACGTGTTAAAGAAGGAAGAACTAAAACATTTTTTCTTTTAATATATTTTTTTTAATTTCCAGTGGGGGTGGGGAAGGAAGAAAACAAAAATTGAAAGGTATAATTAAATACACTCTCTTCAACAGTAACTCATTAGAATCAATTCAGTGAAAACAACTGGAGAACATATGTATAGATTTGCATTAGGTGCCACACATTTGATCATTTAACTGAACTTTCTGGATGCAAAGAAACATGGCTAATCTTTGGTTCCTCAGTGACACCTGCTTTCAGCCTCTCAGCACTGAGAACAGAGATCCTGCAGCCTCAAGCTTGCAACTGTGTCTGCTATCATGGACTCCCCTGTACTGGTATAGAGCTGCACTAAGGTCTGTATCAGCAGATCAGATTAAAGGATTGGGACCTAATCATAAAAACGCTGTTTTCACTGCAGCATGGCTATAGTTTTAGTCAAATCACAGGGGAAAAAAATCTATATTTCATCTGGAGATCAAAATCAAAAGCACATTGAGACTGAAATGTTTAATCAATGGATTGTGAAGAATACTCTCTGAAAGATTTCTAGTTTCCAGGGACATAATTTCATAAGAAGTACAATAGCAGAAGAGCATAAATGAGACCTTTCATCTCCTGATTTAAACAGGTGATCAGAGTTAAAGGACATCATCACTCCCAAAACATTAATTCCAAATCTGTGCATCTGAAAAAAAAATAAAGCAGTACAGCTAGATGGTCCAAGTCACATTAAAACGTGTGTGGGAGCCAATGCAGACCCCCTTTGGGAGACCACCTGGAAGAAATTACATTTCAGGAAATTGTGTCAGACTCCATGTGACTCTCCACAGCTGGAGCATCCTCTACACTATCCATTAGCCAAAGGCACTCTTCTCCCCTTCCTCTTGACAGGCTGGTAAAAAGAGGAAGGCAGAGCCAAATCCCCTAACCCCACCAGCTCTTTATAAAGGTTTTGCTCCCTGCGGGGGAGCAAAGGATTAACACAGCAGGTGCAAATGTGGTTGGCTGCAATGTGACACTACAACTTAATAGACCCTCACCTTTATATCTAAGCGATGGCAATGCAGCCCTAAATATTTAAAGTGAACTCAATTAAGAACTAGTTATCAACAGGCTGAGGCCACAGTTTCCATTTGGAAATATGTTACTAATTTTTACATGTCCTTTCACAATTGAGGATCACTTGGTTGGTTGTGTATGCCAGGCCCCATTGTTTAAAAAAGCTGCCTGTGTTGATGAAACTGATTGACAGTCATCATTAATTTGATTCTCATGTTCCTGCTGAACTAGGAATTGAACTTTGGCTGCTGCTTTCCCATTTGGCCAAAGTATCAGGGGAGAGGGGTGGGAGACTTGATGTTTTCCTTCAGATTTTTCCAATTCAACAAAAATGTAATCATTGTCAAAAAAGACATATGAAGTTGGCCTCTCTTGAGCTGAGCCAGTAGTTCTGATCCATTGAGGGGAATTTAAACATATGACCTTTTTTCCTTTTCTGTAGAGATCTCGAAAAGGGTGATTAAGGCTTGTTTAAGGGATTTCAGCAGTCCAAGTGTAAGTTTTAAATAACAGTGATAGCCTGGCACATTCATTCAGTATGGGAATTTTCCCCCGTCAAGGCTCAAAAAAGATCATCTAACAAGTTATGAATGTCTTCTATAAGGCACTCTAATTTGCTGTTAGGTCTCCAGTTCAAAGAACGCAAGGGGACTGGGTTGATTTAGTATAATTAGCCAAGAATATTTGCAAAGGTGAGAAAGTCTTGCAAAAGGTCAACTTCTGTCAGCAATTGTTTTACATCTATTCTGCCCAAACTGCCATTCTAGACAGTAGTACATAACTCTAATGAGCATTTCTCTAGCTCTTCCAATTACAGGACATTTTGCCAGCATTTTTCTCATTACAGTTTCAGGTCTGAGTTCTCTTAGACCACCAAAATGAAGTGTAGGTGTATGAAAAAAAGAGTACGTTGGAACATAAACAGCTTGACTGCCTAGTTGGCTTGGGAAGGATTAGAAATATAGCACCCAAAGCCTCATAGGACTCTTTCTTCAGAGCACCATTTATTGGTCTCACCTACAACTCTTAACACACCCCAATACACAGCAGTTCAACATAAACACAACTGCTCATTTTATTCTAAAATCATCCTACTCCTAGAACCTCTGCCACAAGAACCAACCTCCTTCCTTTACTTCGCTCTATCACCTGCACTCTTTCAGTCTTAATAGCAATCATGTGCTAATTTTCATTTTGGGTTATGGGTGGCCAGGTCTGGAGTCAAGAGGCATGAGGAGAGTCCACAGACAAGATGAGTCAAGAAACTGTGTGGATCAAGCAGATAGTGAGCAAGGTCAAGGAAACAATCTAACATCAGGTCAAATCCTATTACTCAGACATTTCCTGTTGCAGGTCAGGGGTTTATATAGGGGAAGAGGAGGGTCAGCTGACTCTGGCTGGCCACTCAGGTGCTAATGGTGGAGGCTTAGGACAGCCTTGACTCGCCTGAGTGATCAGCTGTAAGGTAGTAGGCTAGGATGGAGAACTATATTGATTGGGCTGAGGCTCCAGGTTTAAAGCCCTGGCTTGACACAAATTTTCTTTCATCCAAACATCTCTTCTTGTTCTTGTTTCAGAACAGGGCTGGCTAGTCCAGGATCCTTGAAAGGCTATTTTTATACAGAGGGGGTTGGGACAAGACATTCTTATATAATAAAGGGCTTAGTCTATCTGTCTGTTTGTAATGCTCTTGGAGCAGTCTGATTGGTTAGTGAAACAACCAATCAGAGTGTGGAACACTGCCATGATGGTGGGGACAGAGCAGGGGGGTGAGGCCAGTGGTGCTGGCCTTTTCCCCCCCCTCCCTCCCCCCCCCACCGGCCCTGCTTCTCAGAGGTAGTAGAGTGGTACCATGACGGAGGGGATGGAGGAACAGGGCTGGGGTGGGGGGCAAGGCCAGTGGCATTAGAGGCGGTGGCGGCACAGGGTGCTGGTGGAGAGGGACAGAGGGGAAGGTGGGGCAAGCTTCCCCTTCCCTGCTCCTGAAAGGTGGCAGTGGCACAGGGTGGTGGGTGGTGGTGCTCCATCCCTGCCCCACCACCCAGTTATTCTTGATGGGCAATTCACTAGTATTTTAATAGCTATCATAGTGTTTCCCATATCAGGTATATTTCTTTTACATTTCTTGACCTTATAATGTAGCTGAACAGTTGTATTTGGAGCCCCTTCATATATAATATGGATGGATTTATCCAGTTATCCTCTGTGGCCTGGGATTGTCTTTATAGCGAAGCTTTTCACTCGTCAGCAGTAGTATTATGAGCATCTATATATTTCTATAACTAAATGAACAGACTTGTAGTAATAGCTATCTAAGAAACTTGGGCACAGTGCAGTGCTGTGTACAGATACTGAACCTAGATTAGATACTAGAAGCAGTATTAGATTAGATACCAGAAGCTGTATTAGCCTGGCTGAGCCATCCTGCTAATTGATCCTTCTCAAAACTGTAAAATAGTGGTGTGATAGCATGCTGAACATCTGCAGTTTTCTGACCACAGTGCACTGGGCCATGTTTACGTTGTAATGGTGTAAATGCTGCATATTGTTGAAAACTGTCATTGGAACATGTGGCTGCTGTCAATTTCTGCTTCTGGATTATTATTTTTTTATTTTGTACTTTGTTGACTGCAGGTCCTCACACCTGAGAGAGTTCCTCAACTTTATGCCACCCGTTGAAATCACTGGGATGATACAGATCATTTCTTTTCAGTATAACAGATCATCAAGGGTAAAGTAATCAGTTCAGTTACACTGAAAAACAATCTTGGAGCCCAATTTAAATGTTCATTTAAATCTCACCCTGTTTTGGAGATAGTTGCGCTTCACTTCAGGGCAAGTAATGTTTTTTGGGGACTTGAACATATTCAGCGCTAGGGGCATGCGAAGCAGGCAATATTTTATTTGGATTCGGCCTGATTTGGGGGGCATTAATGGGAGAGATTAACGGGTCTCCTGATTCGATTTGGATTTGGCGTTTTGGCCACCGAATTGAGCTGAATCTCCTCCAAACCAAATCAGTGACCGAAGCTTCGCGCAGCCCTACTGAATGCCCTTAATTCCCACTGAAATTTACTGCAGCTGAAGGTAATTAGCACTTCCTAGAATCAGGGCCCTTTACTTAGCCAAGTTCTTCTCACCTGTACACCTTCTGAAATCCCACTGACTTGAGAATTTGACACAGTGGGTGCATCTACACCTGCAATTAAGGTGGGATAATAAACTCCAGTGCAGTTTACATCAGAGTCAACTTCTCCCAGGTGTAGCATCTACACATGCACCCGGGACTGAGCCAGTGCAGAGCAGCCCCGGGTTGGCAGGGAGCCTGGGGGAGTCAGCCTCAGACTCCAGGTGGCAGCATTGGGCAGCAGAGGGGCTGGCTGGGGCACGAAGGTGCTAAAGTGCAGGGCTAGGTGGCAGGCAGCCCCCTCACTTTAGCACCCTCATGTCCTAGCAGGCCCCTGTCACCATCTATATGTGCGTTTCAGCACAAATAAGTAGGGGTGCACCAATAAAGATTTTCTTGACTGATACTAATAGCCGATGATTAACCAAACATATCAACCAATGCTGATCCAATAAATGATATTTAGTAATAGTGCAAGACATTTTAAACTACTGACATACATAAACCTTTTTTTGTTGTTTGTTTTACATTTATAACACACGCACATACCTGCTGCCTGCTCTGGCCCTTGACAAAGAAGGCAGTGATTGCCTTATTCCCGCACATATCACCACCTTGCCCACAGCTCCTACCCATAGCCCTGCTCCCCATGCAGCCTGTGCTGCCATCCCAGACAGGTGGGTCAGACCCCCATGCAGACAGCAGTGTTGGGTACATTTGGAGCCGCAGAGCACACCACTACTTCAATGCCAGAGTGTCCTGCACAGCCAAGTTCCCATAGCTGCCAGGGAGGCGCTGTTTTTGCAAAGACACCCAGTGCCTGGCAGAGCAGAATGTCCCTCATGCAGTGCCTTACCCCCTCCCCCCCCACATGTAACCCAACATCTCTGCAGTAGCCCCAGTGCTCAGGCCCCTGCTGCATGTAGTGTTGTCATCGCAATGGCAGCAGCAACAGCAGAAGTTGGCAAAGATCTCTTTGCTGCTGAGTGTGGTTCCCTGTGACCACTCCCCAATGCCCCATCCCCCTTCCACTGTTTGCCATAAGCTGTAGTTTACCATGGGTTCAGGCCAGCAGCGGGGCACGGGAACTAGACTCTGTTTGCCAGGGTGCTCTGGACACATGGCTGTAATTATCAGCTACAATGACCAAAAAAGTTGATAGCCGATAACGTAATTTCTCATTTATCAGTGCCAATCTGATAGCCAACTGATATATCGGTGCACCCCGACACATAAGTACTGTCCCCAACACAGCAGAGTTAACTAATTTACTGTGCCCTAATACAAGCACATATGTAGGTGGTGAAACTTTACTGCGGAGCTAAATAGTCTGCTCCTCAGTAAAGTGCACGTGTAGATGCACCCAGTATCTCTTAAAATACTCTGAGACCCATCAGGATAAAAAGAACAATATAAAAAAATTAAATAACAAAATTGCTACACTTTCTCACTTAATACAATTAAGTAATATTCTGTGTGGCCAGGAATATGCTTTTACATGTGCTTCACACAGAGAGCAGCAGAAGGAAGCTCCAGGATGCCAAATGCATTTTAAGTGATACACTGTCCTTATTTTGCTCTGTCTTGCAAGTTTGATATTGAGGTCATTTATAAAGTATGTGAACTCTGGTTGCTTTAAAAATTAACAAGATTTTTATTATCCCTAAACCTGAGTTCTTATGTTACAAATCTTTAAATATTTTAATTTGTGCTAATTAGCATCTTTGACACAGCTGCTTATAATCTCTTGTTCTCTAACACAAACTACATGTGTCTTGAATTATGTCCAAATTCTCCACATAACCCATCATGAAATCAATCTCCTGCTTCTAGGATATGTCAGGCAAGCAGAGCAATAAAGAGAAAAAATCAACCAGCCTCTTGTACAAAAGATTAATCCTCTGTGGATTATTTGTATTTAAAATAACATATAATAATATGAAATCTAAGTATTAGCATCTACTGAGTGCAAGCAGACACTTGGTGCCACAGAAAACAAAGACAATACTATGTGTTGAAGCAGTTGTCATTTCAGTAGGAGTTTATGATGGAAATATACTCCCAGGTAATCAAACAAAAGATTGTGGTACAGAGCTCGGACCATACCTGTACGCTTAATCCTCAAATCACATTTGCAAAACTCCTCTTTCTGAGTCGGTATTTGGGAATGATGAAGTGATTGTGTTTTGCCACGTTTTTCCCATTTGACATTGAGTAGAGACAGGCACAAATCATTCAAGCAGTTTGTGGCCCATAAAAAAGTAGTGATTCTGCCACAAACTATTCACTGTTTAAAAAGCACCTTCCCTCTTCCACTGCCACATGTAACATCTGTTGTATGTAGCAAATAGGGGTCCCTTGGACTTTGAGAATCCCGAAGTCTTCCACTCTCCTTCCCCCTCCCACCTTCCAAAGGAGGGGGAGAGTGGCTGGCTGCCTGATAGCCCATCCAGTGATGAGCTGTCAGGGAACCATGATGGGATTTGTTGCTGCAGTGGTTGAGTAGCTTTGGGATGCTCCAGGGATGCTGAACAGTGACACCAGTTCCCCACCCTTTTAACAGCCCTGAGACTCATTTTATAAGGGGCACTGGGGATGCCCAGGGTGGTGGAGATGATGAGAGCAGTTCCCTTCACTGCTACCACCTTTGAAGGGTACTGGGGGCTGTCCTTGGTAGCTGCTGCTTATCAACCTGTCCCCTTCCCTGGTAGTTTTTGTGCTTGTTTTGGGACTTTTTTATTGTTATGAACTATATTTCTGATGACAGCAGGGCACCTAAACCTCAGGGATTGGCTTGCTCATATGTTGCTTTGCTTTAAATATCTAAAAAATAAATATTTTTGCTCAGTGATGGAATTCTTTTCACCCTAAATGTGTCTTTATGACTTGCTAACTAGTTACTTTTCAATACTCATTCAGTATTCAAATAACTGCTCTCTAGCTGAAGGCCATTACTATCAAATCAAAGCAAGGGGATTTGTGTGTGTTTGTGTATATAATACATATATATACATATATACACACACACACACGTGTAATATCTTCTCTGCTCTGATAGAGTACTGCTTTCAGAATTCTCCATCCACCCAATATAAAATTTGGACTCCTTCCAAACCCTTTCACCTTGCCAAGTACTACTAAATGATGTTGTACCTCAGCTGAGTTACAGTCACTTTGGGGGCTGTGGAGCGGTTCATTTTATACTGTTGTGGACAGAGTGATTCTGGAAATGTGTTTATTCTATAAACAAGTGCTTACCTATATTATATAAATGAGTCCTCTTAAACTAAGAAACGTGTGATGGTATAGAGGCAACTTAGTAAACTCCTTTTCAGTCTCTTCAAATTATCTGCAGGAAGTGCCAGTCTCATCATTTTTCCGTAAGTCTTCCACCCTCCACCCTAGTGCCATAACCTTTCTCTCTTGGCTGCCTTCTCATTCTGCAATGTGGTTTTGGGCAAATCACTCAAATTCTCTAAGCCTCAGTTTCTTGTGCTTTATCCCTTTTTCATGCTCTTGGCCCATGTTTTTTCTTTAGATTGTAAGCTCTGTAATTGGACATGGGGTTAGTAAACTCCCTGAACATAAACTTCACATTTTATTAAGCTTGGGCTGTAATTATTACTTCATAAACAGGAAAAGAAACACACCCCAGGTCATTATTTAGGCATACTGTAAAGGTATAAGTCTGAAACGGAAATAATTTTAACATCCTTCTCTGTCTTCCTGTATGCAGATCATCAATTTTGTCACTCCTTTTTCCTCCACTGTAGATGGGGATATATGGAATATACAGATCACCAGTGGAGCTAGTTCTAAAACTGCCTAAAATACTGCTTTGCAGCACAAAGCAAAGATTTAAAAACAAAAACAAAAAACTCCCAAAACAAAAAAAATACCAACACAGCCTGACATTTGGAGAGGACAGAAAACATGAACAAGTAAATGGATAACTATGCGCAATATGATTGTACTTCTATATATATTTTTTTTAATTTGTGTAGTGTCATGTTTGCAAATTATCAGATTAAAGTAAAAGAGACTCCTTGTGCAGTAATGCACTAGGCAATATGAACAAGAATGTTAATATCTGGACCTTTATTAATAGATATGCTACCATGGTTATATATCCTAATTCCAAAATGCAACTTTGGGAAGGAAAAAAATCTCCATGTGCAAAGTTAAAGATAACATAAAAAAGATGAAGCTATACAAACTGGGAGTAAAAATGGCCAGAGAGGACCCAGCTGATCAGAACTGGCACAGAGCCTAGAAGACAGTAACTGATGGACTGTGTTGAAAAAGCTAATTTTTATGCATAGTCCAATCCAACAATTGCTTGAGGCCTCTAATTCTATTTAATATACAGGTGATACCTCTCCCTCTCCCTTCCCTCCCTGCCCCTTATTTCTCTGCAGGACAAGAGGAAAGAAATGTAGCCCAATCCTTTCTCCTGAGAATTTGGGGTCCTGCTTTTACAAAGTGCTTTGTAAATGTTTGTCCTGTCTGGCTGACCTACTAGCACATGTGGCTCCAGGGTATTTCAAGACTTATACATTTTAAAAGGGACAGTTGAGAATTTACATCCTTCCACCACTGAGATAGAATAGTAATCTTTAAAATTATTTCCTGCCTACAAATTTGCTTCAGTTTGCTCTATTCAGGCAGCCAAAAGTTATCAGTGAAAACAGTCTTTGATATTCATTGCTTTGGCCAGGAAGTAAAATATTGTCACAGCAATATTTTAAAAGAATATTTACCAAAAAGTTAATAGGTTTGTCATATGTGCTTTATATCTTCCAGCCATGGAATGTGCAGTTTGACATCATGCATAGCGCATGTCTGAGTCCCAGAACAGCTTCCTTCTGAAAAGGAATAGTATAAAAATGGCAACTACATATTTTTTTATTAGAGATGTTTGGATTGTAAAGCATCCTGCTCTAACTGCACTACCTAGCACAAGTATTTTGTAAAATATAATGACCTAAACCAGGGGTGTCAAACACAACTGCCCCCAACTTCTACCAGGATTGATTCAGATGTTGTTGGTGACAGGAAGAAGAGGAGCATGGCAGTAGTCTGAAGGTTAACACTGTCATTGCTCAGCGCCTGTGTAACAGGCTGCAGGCTTGCAACCTAGATCAATTAGCCAGCCCCTAACAAGCCCCCACCTAAGGGGCCTCAGCTGGCTCAGGCAATCAGCCAATAACTGGCTGACTAGAAATAAAGAGGAAGTGAGGAGAGAAAAGGATATGGAGAGGTAATGGTTTGGTGAAGAGTGAGGTTTTCTGTAAGGAGGAAGGAAGACTGGAGGTGAGTGTTAATCTATGCTTGTGGGTGTTTAGGCTGGATTGTTTTATGTTTTCTGCTCAGCTCTGTGGTGCAGGTTTACCCAGGGCTTTAAAACTTGTGTTGCTGGGGCCAGGATAAAGGTGTGTTTATTTTAGAGTACTTGTATTGTTTGGCTGAGCCCTGTAGAGCAGATGAGTCTGGGGCATTTAAGCCTGTGTTGCTGAGCCCAGAGAGAGACTAAGTTGCTGGGACCAGATTAAAGGAGCTGGTTCAAGGGCTGACTTATCCATGGGGGTGTTGGATGAATGTGTATTTTTCACCCACCCCCTTTACATCTCCAGGCTGGGCTCTACATTCCCAGCTACACTTGCAGGCCTTGCTCCTGCTCCCTTGGTCAGTGCCTCCAGAAAGCCAGGTTGAACTGCTCCACGGGCAGTATCTTGGGCACCCCAGCCCTGAACTGCACCAGGATGCACTGCCTCCTGTCCATAACCAGCTACAGCAGAGCAGTAGAAAAATCCAGAAGTTGTTCACAAACTGGTTGAAGTGATTTGGACCACCTTTAAGCCTGTAACAGAACAGAAATGCAGCGTACATTAAACTGACCTCAAAATGGCCAAAACTAGTTCTGGCCAACCCTGGCTGGATGTAGTATCAGACCTAACTGGTTTTTGGAACTTCTGTCCCAGTTCCCTTCCTGCTTCAAGTCAAAGCACAGTGCCCTCTCCTTCCCTCCCCCCAACATCCCAGGATGTCTTGCAGCCATTTGCTCTGGTGCTGCCCTGCTTCTCTGCTCCCTAGCCTGCTTCCTAAATGTATCCATCCTCTGGGGGGAGCAGAGGAACAGACCTGGGCTAGGGGGATCTGGGGATCTATACAGAGCATGAGGGGAAGGGAAGGCCCCTGTGGTGGGGGCTTTTGGATCCTTTTTTCCCCCCCCCCCCCACCCCTGTGCTAGGGGTAGCCTGGGGAGCCAATTCCCCATGTCCCCTGCACAACTGCTTGCTCTACCTGCTGCCACAAGAGGGATGGAGAAAGAGTTTCCAAGGCCCCTGCAGTGTGGGCACCAGGGAGCCCCTGCATTGAGGTCCTTCCCCCAGCTGCTTCAGCAGCTGCCACAGGAGGGAGGAGTTCTCTGGGCTGGGTGCCCACCCATGCAGTCCAGCATGGGGGCACCAGGGAACCCCTGCCTTGGGGTGGCTTCTCACCCCAGCATGGGGCAGCCCCAAGGAGCTGAGGGGGATTTTCCCCCTCCTGAACCCCAAAGCTGTATGCCCTGGGGATTATGTATTTCCAATATTTCTTGTAGCTCTTGGTTGGGGTTTGAAGTGGCAATTTAGGGGATTCATTCAGTTAATTTACCTGAGAACATGGGGGGACTGTCCTCTGATAAAGAAGGTCCCTTCTAGTATATATGATCTGAAGTGCTGTGTAAAGGTTAATTCATGCCAACAACACCCTTGAGACACTTGCCGAATCTGTATTTGTATGAGAGATGAAAGAAAAAAAATAATTAAACTTCTGTGGTTTAGGCTATGCAGCCTAATAAGTAGCCTGCTTTCTTGAAGTGCTGAGTATCTGTAAATGGCATGTTGGCTTAATTGGGGACAGTGAGTGCATATCACCTTGGCAAATCAGGCCTTTTTGTTTTGGTATTTAAATATGTAATTTAAATAGATAATCTTGGCCATCCTTATAGGAAAACGTTAATTTAAGAAACGTGCTCAAAGAACAGGGCAGTGTCCAGGAGATGGTAAAAATCATGGCTGAACTCTAATTCTCTGTTCAGTCACCTTAGTCATGTCTGAGGCTGACTTGCAGGCTATAGTACAACAGTGTGAAAATAATTTTGGTAACTTTAAAAACTTAAAAAAAAAAAAAGTTTGTTAATCTGAAGAATTCCAAGTGCTTTACAAACATGAATTTTATTCTCACTGTTCTGGTATGCCATGCATATGCTTTACTATCCCCACTTCATAGTTAGAAAAGCTGGAGCACAGAACAGTGGCTTCAGGTTACTTACTGGGTCAAAAGCAGAGATGGGGAATAGAATTTGTAGTTCTGACTACTACTCCTTGCTTTTACTACTGGAACATGCTCAAATCCTGCACCTCCATCAAAATGATGGAGAAACTGTACCCGAGCCTACTGGAGGTGACCACCAGGCCTGAGTGAAGGAATTCCTGTACCATAAAAATCCTTAATTAGATGCTTCCATAAATATCTTTTTATTGTACCCTGTAAGCAACATGTTCAGAAGCAGCTCTGGACTCCTCCCCCCCCCCCCCCCCCCCCCCCCGACAATCAGTTTAAAGAAATGCTGCCTTGGGTCTATTTACAGACCTTCCTCCTGTACTACAGGCAGTCCTGGACTTACAACAAACATCACTTACAACCTTTTGTAAACTACGACAGTTTCAAGGTTCCAACAGGTGTCCAGTGTCGTAAAGTCGAAACCAACTGCCTCTACCTGGTAAGTTTGTTGTGGGGTGTGGCAGGGGCAGATCAGTGCCCACAGCAAGGGAAGCATTGGGGCTGGGACAGGGATGCCCAGCAGGTGGCGGAGGCAGCAGGAGGTGGGGGGTGGCTCCTGCTGCTGCACACCACTGGCATGGGGGGTGGGGGGGTATGTGCCCCTGGATCTGTGCAGGGCAGGGCCAGGGCTGTGTGAGGCTGTGCTCTGGGTAGGTGGTGGAAGGTGCTCGGAGCAGGGGCTATGTCCTCCCACTGCTCACCTAGCTGGGGTGGGGTGGAGCCACTGCACTGCCCACGGACAGGCAATGTACAGTGCTGAAGCAGCCTTGGCTTCCCAGCCCTGCACAACCCCAGCTAGGTGAGTGGCCCTGCTGCCATTCACCCAGCCAGGGTGGGGCAGGATGAAGCCATAGCTCACTGGGAAGGCTGGGACAGCTCTGGCTGCTGCATACCGCTTGTCCATGGGCAACACAGTAGCTAACTAGGGAAAAAGAAATGAAAGAAAATATAACATTGAGGATGAGGGAGTAGATGCGGAATATCATGGAAGGTGTACTCTGTGCATCTAACTCCTCAATACATGAACAACCATGTTGTCCCTTGGAAAGGAGCCGTGTCATTTATGTATATAAGGGGTTGTACAGATCAATGGCTCTATAAGTAACTAAGCAATAGTGAAACAACTGGATGGATTCTAAAGCTTCCTTTTAAACAATGCAAGTATATAATCATTCAGTTTACATGAATCCAAAGCACTTGTGCTTAAGATTAAGCACATGACATGTTTTGGCTGTACTGGTAACAGGGTATGCTTGCTTGCTTTTCTTTTTTTTTTCCAATGCTTCAATTTCCTTTGTGCCGGGACTGGGCATTCAAGCTAAGTACAGACAGTCAAAAAGTCTGAGGCTGAATTAATTCAGTCTTTGCAGGTTAGTCTAGGCTGCACAGATTGAACAAAAAAAAAAAAAAAATGAACAGACTCTCAGTTTTGATTCAGGAAATGCAGCCCCATGTCTGCAGTGGCTCAAGCAGAAGCCAGGGGGCATTAAAGCATGTCTCTCTGGCACGTAGCCAGCATGGGCTGTGTTTTCTTCCTCTTCCACCTGCCCTTGAGGTCTTTGGGATTTGCAGTTTACACCAGCAGCAGGACTCTGCAGGGTTGCTTATCACTTCCTCTTCCTGCTTCCAGGTGCCTCTGTGACTTGTAGTCCACAGTAGCAGCCGGCAGGGCAGCTCTGTACTTTGGGGGAAGCTTAACCCTCCTCCCTAGACCCAGACCCAGAAGGGATTTGTCTAGAGGGACAGTGAGCCTGCTCCAGCTAGAGAGCAGATGGCCCAGCCCAGGGCTGTGAACCATATTAAAGAACTGATTTAACTTGAACCAGGAAGGGGTCTGGGACAGAAATTTCATAAACTGTTTTTGACTTAAATTAGTTGGGTCTGCTACTACATTCAACCAGGCTTATCTTAAACCCGCTTTAGCCATTTTGGAAGTGGCTTATGTGCACTGAGCTTCTGTTCTGTTACACATTTTAAACCAGTTTCTGATAGCTTTAAACTAGTTTGTGTAACTTCTGTCTCTAGCCTCAGACTACTGAAGCTTGACTATAAGAAATGTGCTTTGGCTTGCTTTGATGGTCACTTAATGTCAATACAAATGTACTGCAGGTAACTGAATTCCTGTACATGATCACTAGTGAGAAATGCCATATTTCCTAAATGACATTTTTGTGACTGAGTGGAACATTATTTACTATCATACTTGGTGAATTTAATTAAAGCTTTAGAATCAAGTGCCAGTGTGACTTGTAGGAATACAGAAACATTTCAATATCAATTCTATTAATATAACAAGAATTGAAATTTTTAAACAAATCTTCAGGATAAACAAAAAACAACGAGAATTTATACAAATCTTCTGGGATTGGAAATATCCTCCTCCTAAGTACACAACAGCTTTCATATAAAGATGAAAACAAGTCTGACAGGAAAACACAAACAGACCAGTCTATAATATAGCTATTATATAACTGAACTTCTAATCTATACTAGATATTTTTTTTTTTTTTTCTTCCTTCAGTATGAAGAACATCATAATCCAACCCCGAACTCTGGAGAAGCCAAGACCATACAACAGTGTATATTAAAAGCTACCAAACTAGTGGTGCCTCTTGCACATATTTAATGCTTTAACACCTGAGCCCTAATGGAAAAACATAGCAAAATATCCTAAAAATATATGTAGCTAGGGCACACACAAGGTATGTACCCCCTTTCTCTGAATTGAAGGGGGTTGTCAGCAGGCAGAAGTGCTATGGGAGGGAACTGTCAACCACACAGTTTCCCCTCAGTTCCCTAAAGCAGTTGGGTCCTGGCCTGACTCTAAACTATATACAGGTTTATTAATTAATAAAATTAAGTCAGATACAGATATGGGCACATGTATATAGCTTTATTTTATTAATTAATAAGCTTGTATAGAGTTAGGCAGTTGGGGGGGGGTGTGTATGTGTGTAGTCCTGTATCATTGAATATATCAGTTTTATACCTCTTATAGAGCTTCAACCCATACATGTAAGTAATGGAGCTGGAACCATTAAGTATAAGCAAACACAGGTAAATACAGCATGTCAACTGGGATCAATGCAACTAACTATTTACAGGCTGAAAGAACATTGTCATGTATGCAATGGGAATCAAAGCACAAATGCATTTGTGCTCCTGTAACAGTGAAATCTCAACTGACAAAATATATGGCACAAATGACAAAATATGGGGCACTTGCTTACCCTTCCGGGTGTCTGAAGGTGCTACTATGCTAGGGTCTCCCCATTCAGTGATGGGGAGCCTGGCTGCAGCTCTGCTAGGGGAGAAGGGGATGATGTTCCAGGCTGCTCCAACCCCTTGTGAGGGGAGGACCCTACTTCACAGAAGCTTTTGCTGGCTCCTTCCCCTGCAGGACCCCTTAGTGACACAGGGCTGCTCTGGCTCTGTGGGGTGGGTGCCTTTCCTGGCATAGTGGCTGGCTGCTGCCCAGGTCTCTCTCCCTTCCTGAGAGCTATTCATGGCCCATGCACCATCTGGCTCACTCCCTGTGGCAGATTTTGGAGGCCTGGGCCACCTCATGACACCGGGGACCCGCTGTGGGGTCATGCCATGTTGGCAGCCTGGCTGTATGTCCAGGTTTGGGGACCTGAGCTGCCTTGAAACAGCTCCCAGAGTCCTGGTCAGCTCTTTGACCCACCAGCACAGATTGCTGCTCCTTGGCTGCCTGCCAGGGTTGCAGACCTGAGCTACTTTGAGTTGCTCCCACGGTCTGGGCTCCATGCACTGATGGGGTTGAGGCCTCGGTCCCAATGAGGAGGGCTCTTCTGGGTGCTGCTTTGCCTACTAGGCTCTTCCCCAGCTCTTAATCCATTCTTCCTTCATTGTGCACCCAACATGTCACTCGTATGCTGTGTACACAGCTCCTTTTATTCACTTTGGAGGCTCGAGCCCCGAAGCTTTGCTGGATCTGCCAAATACAGGCTTCACTTGGGTCTGGGAGGCTCCTTGTGCCTCCTCTTCCAGGCAAAGTGGAGCCAACCCCACCTAGCCCTTACCTGATTGGAGCCCATCCCCCAAGCACAAGGAAGATTTTTTTTCTGAGCCCAGGACATGCCAGGTGGGATCATTAAGTCCACCACACACATTCTGAAAAAAGTATCCTCAGGATTCTAGTTGTGCCTTCAGTGATGGCTTCATGGATGGTTCTCCTCTAAAACCCAACACACAGCTTAGAATAATGATCCTTTTATTATTTAAGATTCAGTCTAGTTGGAGCACTAGGAAAAGGAACACTTGCTAACTAAATGAGTGCCTGTATTATTGGTCTGATAATCAAATGAGACTTGTATGGTGATCTCAGAGTTACTTAGGGTAACAGTGTACCATATCCCAGCATTTCCTATTGCGAGCAGATTAGTTAGATGGATGAATTGATAAGGTAGATACAAAACGGAGGTGTATTTGTGAAAAGTACTGACTTTGTCCTGATAACCTCAGAAGCGGGGGGGGGGGGAGCAGATAATAAAGGTTTTTTTTTTTTTTTTTTTTGTTTTAAATCACTGTGTGGGTGGGGGGGGAGTTAAAGGAAGAAAGATCTAAGCAATAGTAGCATTCGGAGAAGTCTGACAGCATTGGTAGAAGCCCATAGGGTATAAATAAATGCATGCTCCTGACACAAGCCCCCATGTTGCCCAAGACAAATCCATATTACTTTCATAAAAGGTGTCCAGGAATAAATGGGTCACAGACAGCAGTGTGGTAAAGCAACCACTAATTCCAAGATCTAAAATCTGTTTTTTGGTTAGAATCCGAGTCTTGGGATTCGCTGCTATGATGTTAAGTCATCTGGAGTAGTACTCTCAAAACACAGTTGGGCAGCATTTCTCCCTTACCAGACTTGCCTGGAACTGAGGAAGGACACCAGAGCCTCTGTACCCAACTCATTTAGGTGCACAGGTTTCTGGTGTAAGGGGACGTCATAAAAACAAGACCTCCCATTAGAGAAGGAAACAGAGGGTGGATGCTGCCTAATTCATTGTTAGAAGGCAGAGATGTGTAACTTAAACTTTGAGGGCCTCTTGTACTTTCCCAGTGGAGAGCTGCCACTAGTGGGATCTCATTGGGATCACATGTAAGCCTTCACACATTTTTCAAGTGGGAAACTAGACCACTCACAGGCGTGTGTCCATATTAAGGAGTCGCTGCTTAGGACCCAAGTCTCACTGTGTTTGCTTTCAAATCCACTTTTGTTTAATCAAGTGATTCAATACAGAATTATGATGAGCCAATTTCACTGTCCAGACAGCCTGCAGGAAGCCAACAAACCACTTGGTGTACATCAGCATCTTAAACTGGGTTTTAGAAAATGGCAGCCTGGGATTTGAAACCATGCCATCAATACCATTTTCCTTAGAATCACTAAATGAATAAAATACAGCTCCTCAGAAGGGGGGTTAAATTTCTTTGGTGTGTTGTCCACTGCTGTTGATCCCAAGCTTCCCACAGGTTGGAAAATTACTATCTGCCCCCTTGGCCTTCCTGGGTGGCACATAGAACTACTGTATGTAAACTCCTGTATCTATGTTACGTGGCTTATACTATAAGCAATACAAATATTCTTGACTAGTATAAATGTCAAACAATCATCACCTCTGGCTGATATTTAAACCAATATATGGGTGTTGCTGAGTGGCAGATCGGGGGGGGGGGGGGGGGGTAGAAATCTGCCCAGTATTGTTGAGAATTTCAGACGCTCCTAATTACTCATCCCCTTCTTCCCCCTCCTTTCAGGCTTTGCTCTCCACTCTAGTTTATTTTTAAAGATGAACATAATTATGACATGTCCTAAATCATTACTGAAAGTTTTTTCTTCTTAAACTCTGAATTAGGCTCCCATAATAATCAAATGAAACAAACAAAAAAAACCCAAGTGTTTGCTTTATTTGTTTGTCTTTCAAAACTGTCAACAATCATTTACAGAAATGCTTACTCCACATGATCTGCTGTCCTCATTTTGGGACAGTGGTAATCAAACTGTCAGTGCTGGTTGGTACGTAGATCACAAACACAAAACTGGGCTCTCCCAAATGAAGCCACAGTTCCCTTTTCTCCTGAATGGACAGGAAGCTGTCCCTAGGGGCATTTCCTGATAACACACAGTGTTCCTGGGTCACTTCCCTGGATGAGTACTAGCAGGCTAGCAAGCAAATCAGTATTCCATAGGATATCAAACATGATAACTGAGTGTTTTTTACCTTTTTAGCCTAGGAAGAGAAGATGCCTGATCAGTAGCATCTTCTGCAAAGATTGGGCTTGTGAAGCAGCTAAAGAAAAGAGCTGTCAGCACCTCAGGCAGTGTGGGATGGCTCAATTAAAAGAGGACTACTCTTGGGACATGCTGCCATCATCTGCTGCAGAAAAAACAAAGGTTTTGTCCCAGAATGTCTTTCTCCTGCTCCGTGTCTGCCCCAGGAAGGAGGATGCACTTGGTGTTGTCTCTGGAGTAAGGCCTTGCTACAGCTGTCAGTGTGAAGTGATTATTCTGTGATTGTTCTAGAAATGCATTCAACAAGCACAAGATTCCTCAAAGTTTTCTCTTATAATAATAAAGAAAACTATAAAAGCAAGCTGATCAGAAAACCAGTTAGAGGAGATTTTCATCTCATGACTTTATCATACATAATGATGATTTTAATAAATTCTAACTAGCAGAATTGGAATTATTTTGCCAGTTTGATGTTAGCTATTGTGGTCATTTCCACATTGGGTGTTTTTTTGTTTGTTTTAAGTATGAATATGTTCCACATCCAGAACTAAAAAGTAGGGTTCAAAGATTTTCACGTTGTGTTTATGGCATGTAACACTCTAACCTGTGGCCATTTTAGATTAGATTACAGCAATTTATACACATAGTCTTTTGCAAGGCAACGTGCTGGAGATTGTGTGTCAGAGCAGACTAGATCAATCCAGTCTGCTCTGTGTGCGAGCTGACACACACTGCACTGCATTACTTGCAGTTGTATAAGCGGCAAAATCCACATCGGCATGGAAAAGATGGTGGCGGTACACTTGTGACCTAAAACACCTTTGTGTGTTAGTTCAAAAGTGGAGCACCACCATTTTCTGCATGCTGATGGATGTTTTGCCGCTTATACAACTGTGTACGCGTTGCAACGTTAGGTGTTTTTCAAAGGTTTTTGGTTTTGGATTTTACACCTTTTACTTTGTAACCTGCATGCTATTCATTATTCTATGCCAGGACTACCAGATATTCTATATCCATATGAATTTTGTCAAAAAAAGTAAGAGATCAGAAGCTACAAAGAACAGGTGAAACATTGATAGTTGCTGTTCTTAAAAGGTTGTGATTAGTTGGGCATTGAGAATTTAGCACAAAGAACACTTTATTGGTGTTTAATGTAGCAGCATCTATAATGTATTGACTTTTAGTGCAGTCACCATGGTAAACAAAACGTTCTTTTTTCCTTTGTTTGTTAATATTAGAGAAGAGATGCAGAAACTTCATTCTAGGGGTTCATGAAGAAATTCATATTTCATAGCAGAAACCTACACTTGTATCTCCATTTTCTGTCTTGGGTTCTGTCACATAAGCAACAAATCAACCGGAATAATTTGTCCCATCAAAAGGACATCAAAACTAGGCTCTGTTAATGAGTAGAAATAAAGAGTTTTTCAGCTGCGCACAGTTCTTGGAGAACATCACAATCTTTTAGAGAAGAGTGATTGATGACATCTATTAATGATTCTCATGACTGATTGTGCTAGATGCCATACATATATACCAAGGAAGTCTCTGCCTCAAAGCTTAGAATCAAAATAAGTAAGATTGAAAGAAGAATTAATTGAAATGAAACCCACAAGTTCACAAAGGAAGTCTGTTTTAGAGCCAGGAGTTACACAAGATCTCAAGAGATCTTGGGATATGGCCTGAAGCATAAGACTAGCTATCCTTTATAGCATCACTAAAACAAGGTGATAAAGATTCTTGCTAGCTGTATGCAAAAAGATAAATAAATAAATGATTGTTTCCCTTTATTTTCTATATTGTCTCCCCCCTTCTTTGAAGCCATAATATTTTTATTTTGGGGGCTCCTATGTAGTTGTAAGTTGTAAACAAGGATGATATATTTTGTTAGTATTTGCTTGTAGTGCAATTTTGCGTTTTATTGATGTAACATACAATCAGATGTATATGAAATCTCATTAAGTTGTCACTTAAGACACTAACTCAGATGCTCTGACACAATCAAAATGAATTGTGGAGGTGTTTTTGTTTTGTACCAGCAGAAACTGGGACCCAGGAATCCTAGTACAGCAGAACAGTTACCTACTAAACATAAAATGTGGGGTGCAAAAAACATTCCTATTGCTATTTTTTTGTTGTTGTTCATACCATGTAAGCCAGGAGCGGGCAATTATTTAAGGCGGTGGGCCACTTGCTGTGTTCTGGCAAGCCATCAAGGGCTGTATGGTTAGTCCCTCCCCTTGCCCCCCAGAATTACTCCTTTCAGCAAGGAGTTTTGTCATCTCTGAACCAGAAAAATACCAAGTTATATTCTAAAAATCAAACGTACTACACCATTCATTAATTCTATTTAAAAGAATATTTGTCCTGACTTGCATGTATTTGTGTAGTGTACAAAGAGATGATAGTATAATAGCTTAAAATGAAGTCTTACTCTTGTATATTGTGGGGTGGGGGGGAGGGGGTGTGTGGGGGATTTGTCAGGGGGTGGATAGGGGCAGGGGGCTGTGGGTATGTGGGGGGTGGCTAGGTATGGGTTTTGTGGGGGGAGGATGGAGGGGAAGGGTTTGCCCACAGCCTGCCCCCCCCCCTCCCCTCCCCAATGCCAGGCAGAGTCCCTATCCCAACAGCTCCTGGGGTCCCAGTGCTGCAGCTGGGAACCACATGGTGCCAGAGCATGGCAGGCAGGAGGGAGCAAGGAAATGGCTGTGGCAGGTGGGGGAAAGGGGCAGTGGGCTCAAGCATGGGGCCAGCACTGACAGGGCCTAGAGCAGGATGGCAGGAGCTCTATGGAGCCAGGCTGGCTCCCTCTTCTCCCTGCTTAAGCAATACAGCCCAGCTCCATAAAGCACGGGTGCTGGCCTCAAGTGCTCGCCTGGCTGTCACTGTGCTCCATGTGCCTGCTCACTGTCCCTTCCCCCCCAACCTGCCACAGCCACTTTCCTGCTTCCCCCTGCCCCATCCACCAGCTGCTCCGGCATCACATGGTTCCCAGCTGCAGCACCAGGAGCAGCTGGGACGGGGGCTATGCCAGCTAGCCCTGAGGACTGGGGCAATTGCCCACGGTCCTTCCCTGCCTCTCTACCCCTCCTTATCTGCATTTCCCTTGGCACAGGGAGGCAGGAACAGTTCCAGACCAGAAGCCTCTGCTAGGCAGAGGCCTCTGGCTGGGGCTTGGGGTGGAGGGGCTAGGGCTCAGGATGGTGTGGAGCCGGGCTGACTTGCTGCTGTGGCTGTTTAGTTCTGCCACTGGTTCCCTCTGGGTCCTACCACCCTTGGCTCCTGTCATCTTTGACAGGCAGCCAGGGGCAGATAAACATTCATTTTCTAGAATTTTGGAGTGTCCTGCGGGCTGTATAGAATGCCCTGGCAGGCCAGATCTGGACCATGGGCCATATTTTGCCCACCCCTGTGTAAAGCATTTCCCAAGGGATTTTAAAAACTTCAAGCTAATAGCTTTACAAATATCTTGTCAACAAGGTACTTTCTCTTGCAAGGTTTCCTACCTTTTCAGTGCCCTTCCCAAATTAAATTACTTTCCCATAATCATTCCCCAACATCTTTCTAACATCTATATGTGCAAACAACTTATTAATAAAATACTTTGACAGGACAATATCAGGCTCTATCAAATACGTTACCAATACATTACTGGATAGGGATGAAGAAAAAGCAGTTGAAGCTTGACTCCCCAAAAAAGCTGAAGATCACCTTAGTGCTTGTACATCTTGTAGCATCAGCAGCCCCTTTTGCCATGTACAATTTGCAGTATTCTATGCATCTTTATTTAGGAGTCTTATAATGCCTAGAGTATGAGTATGAGCTTAATCCAACTGTCACTGAAGACAACAGGTGTCTTCCTTGATTTTTATCAGCTGCTGGATTAGGGTTTGCATCACAATAGGCATAGGTGGAGCCCAATTGACTCAATGTCTAGTTGATAGGAGGTATCAAGTGGGGTTCCCTAGGGATCTGTCCTGGGTCCAGTATTGTTCAACATCTTCATTAATGATTTGGATGATGGGATCATGCGCACACTTGTCAAATTTGCAGATGATACCAAGTTGGGTGGAACTATGGAAACTCCATAGGGCAAGGCTAAAATCCAGAATCACCTGGATTGACCAGAAAAATAGTTTGCAATCAGAGAGATGAGATTCAGCCAGGACAGTGCAAAATTTTGTACTTGAGATGGACCAAGTGCATATACAAATACAAACTGGGAAATGATTGCTAAGTTGCACTACTGCAGAGAAGTACCTAAGGGTTACAGTAGACCCTAAACTGAATGTGAGCCAACAGTGTGTTCTTGCTGCAGCCCCCCCACCCCTCCCCCCCATACACACACACAGAGTATACAGGGTTGTATTACTAGTGAGGCCTTGCCTGAAGTACTGTGTCCAATTTTGGGCCCCACACTTCAAGAAGGATGTGGGCAGCTTGGAAAGAGTCCAGCACAGTGCAAAAAAAATTATTAAGGGCCTTGGAGGCAAAACTTGTGAGGAAAGGCGATCTAGGGTTATTTAGCCTAAAGAAAAGAACACTGAGGTGGGATTTGATAATAGTCTCCAAATACCAAAAAGGCAATTATAAAGAGCATGAATGATGCATTCCCCCAGAGGCTGGGGGGTATGGCAACTGCCCACAGGTGGTGGCAGTGGTGGGGTTGTGGCAGCAGTGAGCAGAGAGCTCCTGCAGATGGCCAAGGTGGTGTCAGTGGGGCAGGAGTGATGAGCACCATGCTACCAGCAGTGGCAGCCAGTGGTGGTTGGGAACCACCTGCAGATACCACCAGCAGGGATGCCAGTGAGAGGGGTGCGGGTGGCCAGTGGCAACTGCCCACAGGTGCCACCGGTAGCATTGGTGACACTTCTCTCAGGGGGTGTATGTGCACCAGCATGCAACCCCTATGCATCACCGATGATAAAGAGGATAGAGATGGGTTTTTCTCTGTGACTGCAGGGGACAGGACCAGGAGCAATAGTTGCGAGCTGCAGCAGGGGAAATTTAGGAGATTAGGAGAGATCATTCTCTTTGTATGAGAATGGTCAGACATTGCAAGAGGCTACCTGGAGAAACTGTGAAATCTCTGTTTGGAAACTTTCAAAAGCAGCTTAGATAGACACTTGGCTGGTATGGTTTAGATGGGAATGATCCTGCCTTGAGGAGGGGGCTAGGCTAGATGACCTGGTGAAGTTTCTTTCAGCCCTACTTTCCTATCATCATTATAAAAATTTTCCTTCTTCCATGGGCTATGCTACTTATTGGTCTCAATATTGGGCACAAGAGTTGGTGAAAGTATTCACTTAAAATACAGGATAAACAAAAATTTGAAATGGGTCTCTTGCTTAAACACTTGCACTACGTGTCTATACCATTAATGATTACAAACATATAACTAAAGTTTCTCATGAACATGCTGGAACTTCCTCCTACTTGTAGTCTGCCCAACTAGGATTTTGACAACCATGGGGCTGCAGTGCAAAAGAAAGCTGTTTCACCTGCCTTTATTGGCAGGGGATCTGCTTTTGGCAGGCACAGATAGGACATAAAACTGATACTCTTTGCTAAAATCTTAGCCATTGCTACTGGGAGGGGTTTTTTGTTGTGGTTTTTACTGATATATCTGACCAAATATCATAAGAAGTATGTATCACTATTACGGCTGTGTGAAATTTCAGCAGCTGTTTCATTTTGGAGGTGTTTTGGCCCATTTTGGCACCTGAAACACCGAATCTGAAATGAAATGGAAGGCTCCAAAACCAAACCAGACCATCCAAAATGTTTCAGATGTTTTGGAGCCAGGCTTGCAGGGAAACAGAAACTAAGAAGAGGGAGGGGAAAGAGGGGCAGAAGAACTGCTCTGATATTGACATCTGTAGCTGGTCAGTGTCTGTGAACTGTCCCTGAGGTCCCTTCCAATCCCAGTGCTGGGGGAGGGACAGCAGCCTACTGGCATTCCGTGCACAGATCTGAGGACCCACATCCCCCGGGAGGAGTCTGGCATAGCCCCACAGCCCTCCCAAGTTGGGTGCAAGCCTCTGGATTTGTGGGCAAGCTGACATTATGCTGCTACTGCCGGCTGGGGCCAGCGCCAGCACCCAAGTCTGCTCGGCGCAGCCCGCACCAAGCACAGCCAGAAGAGCTGCGGAAAAAAGCCCTCATGGCTTCCCTGCCTGGACCCATCCCCTGCCCACTCCAGCCTCCCAGCACTTTAAAAAAATAAATAAAGAAATAAGCCCCGCACTCATCAGCTGTAGCAGTGGTGATCAGGGCCTTTGGGGGCTTGTGGCAGAGCCATGCAGGGATTGCCCTCCCCCAGCTTGGCACCCGCATGGCAGCTGCCCCATGGCACGGGTATAGTGTGGCTGGGCAGGGCACCACACGCTGTCTGGGAGCTGAGAGAAATAGAATTCTTTCAATTTTAGTTTTAAAAAATCATCTTCTGTCACTATTTTTCTGCAACTGAAGGAGTGCTAATTGGTAACAGCCCATCTATCACCTTTATTCTTTAGTCCATTATTTCTAGCTTTTTCCAGATGCTGCTAATTATAAAAGTATAAGGATCATGCTTCTCAACCTGCCAAGGCACAAATGGAGAGTGTAATGCATAACAAAACTCCAAAATTATTAATGTATAGAACTTCTGATGCTGTGAAATTCATTGTAGTCTATTTTTTTTTCTTATAACAATTGAATGGTACTTTATTTCTGGTATAAAAACTTTAAAAACAAAACTTCTGTAGAATATAGATAATTTTTTGAGACAAACCATCCATCCTACTCTCAATGTAAAAGGTTTAGGAAGTATAAGCAGAATAACTTCTGCTCAAATTAATCTGTCTAGCTGGTATTCTAACCTGCGAGCTCTTAATGTGTTATGTCATCAGTTTTGGTGACTGAATATGACTTTTATTATGAGAGTTCCCATCTGTTTGCTGTGTTAGCAGGCTAGACAATGTCCCGGCAGAATTTTAACGAACTGAATTATTTACTTTGGCAACTTTTTCTTTCTGAGCATTAAACATTTTCAGTGTTGACACCCAAACAGTAGTATTACTTCTCTTTGACATTGTAAGCATTGTGTTGTTATTTACATATATTGAAAGGTAGTATTAGATTAGTAGATAATTTGGAGATACCCCAACATGGGAATAACAAATCAATTGTCTTGCATGCAGAGTGGTTTGTTCAGTCTTTTGATACTAAGCAATTGGCTGCAAAGCAAATCTTTCCCATATTTTTTTCTCTAATACAAATAATTTGGAGCTTATCTTTTTGATTCACATACAGATGTACAAATATGTCAAAATGTGTGCTCAAAGAGTACGGTAGGGTATTTTTAAAGAGGTTCTTGATTCATTTATGTACTTATTTGTATTTGTCGCAAGTGCATGTTGCCAGTCCTGTCATACCCTCATTGAACTTTTCCCCTCTCGGGGCTTAATCTTCTGAAATATCTGTAAAACTTTTTTTTTTTTAATCCCTGCTGGCTAAACAACTGCACATTTAGATTAGTGCATCATGACTACATGATTTTATTTACTATCAGGGCCTGGGCCTAAGACCCTGATAGAGTTTGTAGGGTAAAGCTCATCTCTCTTTCAGGCAGCCCAAACAGGTATCACCTGAGACAAGCAGGCAGTTAACTGAAAAAACATCTCCAAGGCCAGTCTGAGAAGTCTTCTGAATGCTGTGAGAATGAGTCTGAGAGACTTGCTGACCTAGAAGATGCAGCTCCACAAAGAAGGGCTCTGGAGACTCAGAATTTGGAAGCGAGAGTTTAAAGATGGGGAAGACTCAGAATGGGGGGGCTCAAGAAGGAACTTGGTGAATGAGTAACTCAAAAGGGGAGTTATCTAACCTAAGTACAGTAGATCCCAAAAGATGAACATCATTTTAAAGCTCTTGAATGTGAATAAATGGTTTTAAAGAGCTAAGACAGAAATGGAAACAAAGCCTCTGCAGGATCATATCCCGGGCCACGAGGAGTGCCTTGAAGCATTAATCAGCAACAGCCCTTAAATTCTGAGCTGGTGTTCAACCAGTGGTATAGAGTGTATATATTATAGCATGTTTTGTTGTCTGCATTTATTTTAGTTACACTGTAATGTAGCAATTCCTGCTGTTTCTCAATCACTCCATCACTCAATAACATGTTTACACTGCAGATGCTTAGAGCGGCTTTTTGCCTCACAGGATTAATGAGACTGGATAGCTGTGTAATAAATGCCTGTCTGATACAACAGCAGGAAGTATCCCTTATGTTTGCTGTAAGCGTTAACTTTAAGTTTTATGCAAGGGAGACCATAGTCAATAATACATTCTAATATAAATGCAGTTTCTTTATGGATCATTTAGTGCTACATTCATAGTGGCTTTGCCTGCTTTTTAACTTTCAAAATTGGGGAATGTATATGCATTTGAGGAAATAAATCAGCCATGTATTATTCCCTTTTCTGTATAACTGTACTTGTATAACTTCCCTCTTGCCATAACTTGGAGCCAAATATATACTCTTAGAATATGGACTAAATTAGTCTAGTTAAGCCAACATAATGCCACCACACATCAAGTCATATAATCCTATTTTTTTTCAATCCCCATTTAAAGGTAAAATTGAGATGGAGTTGTTTGCTTTGGTCAGAGTATGCACTTTACATAACCTAAAATCAGTTTTGGAGTCAAGGCTGCCTACTAGCAGTATCACAGCACATTTTAATGTATTTGAATCTGGAAATACAGTGTCATTCTGAACTGTGCTGCAGCATAGTGTAATTTGGTTCTTTTTTACAAACGTCTGAGCCTAAGTTGTACTCTAGGTAAAATTCAATTAATTTGTCCCTCCTAAATATACTAATGGCATGGTAAATAGACTTTCTAGGTCTATTTTTCCTTGTGGCTCCAAATGGTCCTCTGCTTTTCTGTGTACAGTCAATTGCCTGAGCAGATGAAAGCTTCACAATCTGCACACATTTTGTTCCGTTTCTGGATGCAGACTCTAGCTGCCTTACCTGCATGAGCAAAATCATATTTCAAATGCTGTAGTCTACTCGGTCTGGAGTCAGGGTTTGGTCAGTTGTTTTGTTTCCTCACTTCTAGCATCTGCCCCCTGTATGGCAATAAATGATAATTCACAGTAGCACTATGTCTGGTGAGATTTATATATTTCATTGATCACTGTCATGTTTGAAAGCTTTGCACATGCCGTATCTTCCTGTTTCTGGCAAATTAGTGTATTATTTTCCATCCACCCAGTGATGGAACCAGTGGGTCTCTATTGGCAGATCAAGCGTGCAGATGTCATGCTCAGCAGCAGCATCCAGATGTTAGGTGTTGGGGTTTTTTTACTCGCACATCCTAAGGTTTTGATTCAGTCTGTTCTTTGCTTTGCATAGAGATAGGGTTTTCAAAGCAGCCTCATGCAAGGAATTCAGTATTACCCTGATAGTGCTGTGCCTGACATCTTCCATTAACTCATATGTAATTATGAAGAATGAACTCTGTCATGCCGTGTTATAATGCATACATTTTTCAGAACATGAAAACTGTGTGGTGCTTCATAATGATAACAAAAGCAGCGAACATTTTCTATTTTGCCCCCATTACTGATATATGCAATAAATAGAACAGTACAGGGACCAATTTTTATGGTTTGTTTTTTTTTTAAATTAAGTCGTTGATAATTTAAAAAAAAAAAAAGAAGAATTTTTTTTTCAGACCATCCTTCAGGCTGGTTGCACAAGACCTCCATCAGAGGCCATGCTGCATCTCCTCCCCAGTCTGTGACTTCATTCTAAAGTCCCTACTGGTCCTCCCCTATTTCTTTGCCATCTATTAATGTCAAAAAGCTCTGCTGTTAGCTCCCCCCTTTGTTTCACTGCTGGTTGTAAAAAGTAGAATTTTCAAGCACGGAGGCTGCCAGAGTATAAATCTGGAAGCAAAATGATTGTGGATCTATTATGCAGCCCCAGTGGAGAGAATTCCCAAAACAGTCTTAAATTTCCTGCAGAATCATCCTGCTTCTGTTTCCAAAGCTCCTCAAGAAAGCAGGCATGTGCATACTGTGGGGGAGAAGAGAGGGGCAGGAGGTGTTGCTGGGGTGTTACTTAAAAACCAAACTGAGATTTGGTCTGGATAACTGAAAGCAAAATGTAGGTCTGAGGTTTTTAACCATGCAGTTTGTTTGGCTAAAATTAAATTTCATTTGTGTATCTTGAAGGAGACCACATGGGCGACTGGTGCCATCTTAGTCAGGGGGCACCCCAGCCTGTCTCTCTCCCTTGGCACCTCAATTTCCATTTTCACTGACTGGCTTTCTTGCCTGCATTGCATGCCAGGCTTCTTTACTGGCTTCCATCCAGGAAGAGCACACACACCAACTGGATGCTTCCTCAGCCTGATAAAGGGTTTTTAATCCCAAAAGCTTGCGAAGAAAAATTTTTCCAACTATTCAGTTGGTCTAATGAAATATACCAGATTGACCCTAAGAATCTTGTCTGGGCTATATCCTTAGACCAAAACAGCTACAACCCACACCCATTAGCACACACAAGTGATATGAGTTTTGCTTTCAGCAGTTTGAGATGCAGTTTCACAGAAACCCCTGCACCACTCTGCCTGAAACCTGGCAGACTTTCCTCATGCTCACACGAGGGACTATGTGTATGGCAGGACAGGAGCTAATGAGGGTGGCCATTTAATGCCCTCTCTCAGAGCTGGAGGTGGCAGTTTAGTTTCTCACCAGCCAGCAGGGGAAAAGCATCTCTCTGCTGAGCTGCCTTGCCAGGAAGAACTTGGAGGTATGGGCTGGGGCTATATAGGGAGGAGGAGGCCCCACATCATCCTGGGCATGGCCTAAAACTGCACCCTGCCAGTGTAGGGAGGCCTGGGTAGGACTGCTGGTGGTGCTGCAGTCCCAGGAAATGCCAGAACCGTGAACCTCCCTGGTGAAACACGGGTAGGAGCAGGAGGCATCTGATAACCTCCAGCTGCCTCACAGTCCTGGCTGGGGAAAACCCAGACCTGTAAGATCTTTGAGAGGCCTGAAGCTTACTGGTTGCAGTGGAGTTGTGAGGGTGAGAATGGGGGCTAAAATCCCTGCAGTTTTCACCCCACTGTGCCTTAACACACACACAAAGTCACACATGCATGAGGTTTGCTTGTCAGCACCTTGAGGTGCAGTTTCCCAGAAACCTGTACACCTATCTCCTTGAAACTTGGCAGGCCTCATGCCCTCAGAAGGGGCTACCATCCCTGCTGGTTTCATCCAAATCTTCCAAAAAATGACAGAGTTATAGGTATTTCAGTGATTCCCCATTATCGGCATCAAATCTTCCGAAGCCGATTCAGCCGAATCTGTTCGGGATAGTGATCCATATTGAATCGTTGTCCTCCAAATCCACTGAATCCAAATCCGAATCAAATACTTTCCTATTCATACAGGCCTAGTGCTTAAGGCAGAAGTTGCCCTGGAGCTAGGAATGGTTCTGGTAGGGGTTATAGAACAAAGTGGACTTGGGGCCATTCAACCTTGTAACATCCCAAGTAAAGGGGTTTTAGGGCTGTGAGAGCAATTATGGGGGGACCCCACAGCAGAGTTTTGGAAGAAAGGATGTTCTGGGAGCAGTAGTCTATGATAGAAAGACTGTTTGGTTTTGCTGCTATTTTTGGCCTAGTTTTGTTGAGGAATAAAATAAGACATGTGGCAGGTGGCAGTCCTTTATTTTTTCTTGGCTTTGGTGGGTGGGAGTGGCATGGTGAGCAGAAATCTAGTGGTGTTATAAAAAGGCTAGCAACTTATTATGGCATAAGCACACAAGCTAGATTTTCTGATTTGGTAAAGCAGCTTTAAATTAATTCTGGGCCTGGTTTGGAGCAGTCCCAGGCTTGCTGTGAATTATAGCTAGCTGTCAACAGTCCCATGGGTTTCCTCTGCCAACCGGGAATTCCTGGAGTGCAAATGGATTGTGTTCTTGACCTCTCGGCTTCCATCCATACACTAAATATGAGCAGGGATAATCAGAAGTCTGCAGCCACTATGGCTTCCCTATGCCATGTAAAGATTCCTCTTAGACTAGGGGAATTGCCAGGTATGTAAATTACCAGTAGCTTTCCAGCTGCTGTGTTCAACCTAGATAGGGTCTTGATTAGGTCTATATATATAACTGGTACTCAAATATGATAAACTTATGGGTGATTGTTACTTCATTGTTCAGAAACAGATTCAAATGTGCCAAAAAAACCCAAAGGCTATTTAGGCTTGTTGCTAAAATAATTGGCAAGCTGACAAAGCTAAATATAGAGGAGAAAATGCAATGAAAAGTGTTAGAAAGAGATATCTCCAAAGGGAAATATCAGAGTGAAAGTTTCATCATTTGAACTTTGGCCCAGTTTAAATACCCTTGAAAATGTGCTATATAAATTGATGCCTAACTAGATCTATTCTATTTCGTGTATCACTAGTTCTAGGGAAAATACACAATGACTTTAGGAAGTCGCTATCTTACTTAAGGGCAGAAGAATAAAACTGAATAAGAGCTTCCAAATCTGGTTCAGAGGGAGGTAGAATGAATAGCTCTGGTTGGTTTCAATTCATTGAGATACTGGTTGTAGGATCAAATTACTCAAATTACAAATGCACAACTTCAATTTATTTAAGTGTCATAACTTGTACTAATGGCATGTTGGCTTCTAATGGCAGAATTTGGTCTTCAGTAAAGGTAAACCTTGCCAGCAAGTTGCTAAGTGATAGCAGGGATTTACAGAATGTCGGCTACTCTGTGGTAACTGCCTATGTGCACACACTTATCCTGTGGTAAATAAAAGCCAACTCAGGGTAAGTTGCAGAGACTTGTCTGTGTGCCCATCCCTTTATTTTCAGAAGGGAGAAACTGACTTAATTATAAGGCTGTAGTGTGTGTATGACGGTCATATAAACTTTGTAATAAAGAGTTTCACTACCATCAAGGTATAGTAAAAACTGCAAATTTGAACAGTAGCCTCTCCTCATCATGATGCAGCAAGTCCTGTTTGTAGCCAGCCACTGGTCATAGCATGAGAGAATCATCATAGAATCAGAGGATTGGAAGGGACCCCGAAGGATCATTGGGTCTAGCTCCCTGCATGAGAAGGAAAGACATCTGGGGTCAGGTGACCCCAGCCAGGTGACCATCCAGTCTTCTCTTGAAGACCTCTAGGGTAGAAGATTGTACAGGTCAGTTGCATCGTACGCAGGGGTTAGGTGCTGAAGTCAGCAGGTAAGGCAAAAATCATGTAAGGCGAAAATCGGTGACTATACACGGGGTGGGAGAGGGGGTGGGGCTTGAGTTGGCACGCAGCACCGTGCTTAGAGCTGTGCAGCTGGTGGCAGTGGCACAGCGCAGGATGGTGGTGGGGATGGCTGCGTGCCACCCGGCCACCACCATGCGTCTGCTGCCACCCAGCGGCCGGCCACAAAGCTCTGGGCACGGCTCCCTGGCGACAGTGGGAGGTTTTGGAGGCAGTGGCCGTCACTGCTATAATGGGCCTCCAGGTAAGCGGCAGCGCCACGTGCAAACTCAAACCCTGCCCCCCCTCCCATCCTGCATATAGTTGAATTCGTGCAAGTTAAATGCACGTATGATGCGACTGACCTGTACCACCTCTTGGGGGAGCTTGTACCATACTCTGGACACCCTAGTTGTGAAGAAGTTTTTCCTAATGTTCAGCCTGAAACTATCTTCCAGGAGTTTGTGACCATTGTTTCTAGTTTTCCCCCAAGGCACCCTGGTAAACAGTTGTTCACCAAGCCCCTGATGTATGCCTCCAATATAGCGGTAAGCCACAATCAGGTCCCTTCTCAGCCTTCTTTTCTTAAGTCCCTGATCATATGGGTGGCCCTTCTCTGGACCCTCTCAAGCTTTAGCACATCCTTGTTGAAGTGCAGTGCCCAGAACTGGACACAATATTCCAGCTGTGGCCACACCAATGTTGAGTAAAGCAGGAGAATCACTTCTTTGGTTTTACTGGAGATGCATCAATTGATGCATGCCAGAGTTTTATTGGCCCTAGCAGCTCCTGCATCACATTGCCGGCTCATATTCCTGCTGGGGTCTATTATTACTCCCAGATCCCTTTCATATGTAGTGCTGGTCAAGTTAGCGATGCCCAGCCTGTAGGTGTGCTGGGGGTTCTTCCTTCCCAGATGCAGCACTTTGATTTCTCTACATTGAACCTCATCTGGTTCCGTTCTGCCCAACATGCCAGCCTATCTGCAGGTGTGTCCGCACAACCCCATATCTTGGTGTCGTCCATGAACTTGGCCAATGAGCTTGTCACCCCCTCATCCAGCTCGTTGATGAGGATATTGCACAGCACTGGGCCAAGTATCAACCCCTGGGGTATGCTGCTGCCCACATCTCACCAAGACAACAATGATCCATTCATGTGGACTCTGAGTCCTACCCACAACCAGTTTCACACCCACGTGATGGTCCCGCAGTTGAGCCTGATATCTTCCAGTTTTCTGAACAGTACTTTGTGGGATACCAGGTCAAAGGCTTTCTGGAAGTCGAGATATATGATGTCAACTGCTTTTCTCTTGTCCAGGTGATGAGTCACCTGATCATAAAACAAAATGAGGTTGGTCAAACAAGACCTGCCTGTGATAAAGCCATGCTTGGCCCACTTCCAGTCTTCAGGGATTTCTCCAGAGGCCCATGATTTTTGAAAGACCTTTGCCAGGGGCTCTGCGATTACTTCGGTCAAATTTTGCAGCACTCTTGGGTGGAGTTCATCTGGTCCTGCTGATATATATACATGTCTAATTTCTTTAATTGATTGTACATCAGTTGTATGGCAATGGTGGGAATGGTGTCAATCCTGCCCTGCTCATTCTGTGCCCTACCTGGCATGTTGTTCCCCTTGGTCTAGTGAAAGACTGAGACAAAGTAGTCATTTAGGAGTTCCGTTTTTTCCTGAGTCATAGTGACCAGGTATCCTGAGGCATTGAGCAGTGGCCCCACACTCCCATTAGTTTTCCTTTTACTCCCTATGAAGCCTCTATTCACTTCTAAAAATCTGGAAACAGAAATGAGAAAATTGGAAAAATCTTTTAAAATGTAAAAGTGAAGTTGTGGGTCTTTCCCCTTCAACCTCTCCCTTCAGCACAAGAACCACCACTAAGAACAAGACTGCCAAGGGGTTCTTTTTTCTTGCAAAGGAGTTCTGAGCTCTGGTCCTACTCCTCCAACAACAGGCATTGGAAAGCCGGAGCCAATGGGGCTCAGCCCCACCAAACACAGGGCAGAAGGTAGGGCTGCAAGGCAGCCAGCTGCAGGCTCCAGGTAGCTGCAGCAGGGTTGGGGAGGGGTGCATACGCAGCCAGGATTACAGTCCAGCAAGGCAAAGATCACTGGCTACCCATCCATTGCAGTGGATTACTGGCTGCCCAGCAAGGCAAGCAAGAACCAATTGATTCTGTGAAGGGAAAGGGGCTGGAGAGGGCAGATTGAGGTCCCTGCAGTGACGGAGGGAGTGGGGCAGGGCAGGAGCAGAGGCTGGGGTGAATGGAGCCCCAGTTGGGCCAGGTGGTGGTACAATTGAAACCTGGTCTGTTTGTGTAGGGGCATTTGGGGGGGGGGGGGGCGGCTCCTGCCACTGTGCACACCCTGGCAAAGGCCCAGGGGTATGTGGCCCCCGATCTGTGTGTGGGGCAGAGGTGGCTGCCCTAGTGTGCTGAGCTCTGCACGCCATGGCAGCTACCCCAGGAGCGGTGCAGTGCCATGTGCCTGCGGCCACTGGGCTGCACCATGCCCCTGCCTGCCCAGCAGTGGAATGTACATGGCATCATGCAGGTTTCAAGGCAGCAGGGCACAAAGCCTAGCATGCAGTGGCAGATGCCTCCACCCCGCACACAGATGGAGGGGAACATGCCCCCCAGGCCTCCACCAGGGTATGCACAGCAGCAAAAGTTCCCTCCCCGCCCCATGCCCCTGGGCAAGCCACCCAGGCTCTGACTGTCCCACCACCTGGCCCAGCCAGGGCCCCACTCACCCCTGCCTCACTCCCTCCCTCACCACTGGGGTCTCAATCTGCGCCTCCCCTCCGAACCTTTCCCTTCCCCCACAGACTTACCTACTGGGTGGGGGAGAGGGCATGTATGTTATGTGCTCAGTCCCCCCCACCCCCAAAATAATTTTTCTCCTTCCACCTATGCCTTCAACCTCTTGTTGGTCAGGACACTTTACTGCTCTGATGCAAATGTGCTTTAATACTATGACATAATGCTTCTACCATATCTCCACTATTCAAAGAACAAGTATTCCAGCTCTGTCTATTTAGCCAGGTTACCTTCCAAACAGTCCAACAGATCTGTCTTTTCTATGGCATCTGATGAACCAGATAATTATTCTTCCACTCAGGTCACACAATTGCATAATTCACTAGAATTCCCCAAAATTCAAGGTGTAGGGAACTTTCCAAAGAAACAAGAAATAAGATTCAGGCATAGTCATAGACTGCCACTGTTAGGAGCATTATATTAGTACCAACTGGAAATAATAAGAGATTGGTGTGAGAGTTTCACATCAGTGAATCCATGAGGACTCCTCAGCTACAGAGTTGACCATGGCCTTATTTATTTATGTTTGTCATTTCTTGGCTGGTTTTCAGTAACACTGTATGCCTAGACACAAAGGCTTTAGTGGTAAGAAAATTCCAGCTACTACAGAATGGTGTGACATGTCTCCTTAGCAGCAAAGACTAACACGGTTGCATCAGACTTGTCCCATGATCTCTGTTCTTACTTCCCATCGAGCACTGAGTCAAGTTCAAGTCTTCAGGGCCCTTGTGGCCAAGTTCAGTACATCTAAAAGCTGCCTAAGGATTTGCGATGAAGACCAGGGTCAAAAACATCATTCCTCTGGCACAATCTAACCTTTCACAAGAACAGTAAAGTTTGCCATTGGAGGAGACAGACCATATAACAGCCATAAATTGTTAGAGAGAAGATTCAGTCTGGACATGAGGAGACATTACTTTGCAGTTAGGGCTGCCAGGCTCTGGAATGGGCTCCCAAGTGAGGTGGTATGCTCTCCTACCTTGGGGATCTTCAAGAGGAGGCTAGACATATATTTGGCTGGGATGATATGATCCTGGCACCCGTTCCTGCTCAGGGCAGGGGGTCAGACCTACTAATCTATTTAGGTCCCTTCTAACCCTAAGCACTATGATACTATGATACTTCTTTGAGGGTTGGGCAAATGAGAATCATCAGGATCCTAACCACTTCTGCTCCAAGTGAAAAATGCTTTTCACTGATTTTGGTAGACAAGGTTCTTTGGGTAGATGTGTGATAACTTTTATAAGACCAACTACATAGTTGAAAAAATGTTCTTTGCAAGCTTTTGTGTACAATCAATCTTCTTCAGGCATATAGAGAGTCTGATATTTATTTAGTCTGATAAAAGATATCATATCTACCCAAAGAAACTTGTCTGCCTATGTCCTTAGACCAACACAGCTACTACAACCAACAACCCCTTTATTGATTTTTGTCTTTTGTCCTAAACTCAGTATTTAAAAAAAAATCCATCAAACAAAAAACACCCTACCCAAAACAGAGTAACAACAATAATGCCTTGCATTCTTGTGTGGAAAATATGATGCATGTGGTGTTAGTCATGTCAGTGTGCTACCGAATGGTGGTCCAAAACAATGATGAGCACAGCATAAGAACCTAAATAGGATGGAATGAAAGCAGAATTCACAGCCTGCAAAACTAAGCTGAGGCATACATGGAAGAAAAAAAATCCTATAATGATGTAGGTTCCTATATTCATAGATTGTAAGACTGGAAGGGACCTCAGAAGATCACCAGGTCCAAACCCCTGCACCAGGCAGGAAAGAGAACTGGGGTAAGATGACTGTCCAGTATCCTCTTGAAGATTTCCAGGGTAAATGATTGCACCACCTCTGCACCTCTGGAGGGAGCTTTTTCCACAGTCTGGGCACCCTGACTATGAAGAAGTGTTCCCTAATGTTGAGCCTAAAATGGTCTTCCAGGAGTTTGTGGCCATTACTCTTGGTTTTCCCCAAGGGTGCCCTAGTAACTAGTTGTTCACTGAGCCCTTGATGTAGCGGTAAGCTGCTACGAAGTCCCCTCTCAGCCTTCTCTTTTTCAGGTTGAGGAGTCCCAGGTCCCTCAGCCTTTCCTCGTATGGCTTGCCATGCAAATCTCTGATAATACGGGTGGCTCTTCTCTGGACTTTCTCAAGCTTTACCACGCCCTTGTTAAAGTGTGATGCCCAGAACTGGACACAGTACTCCAGCTGGGGTTGTACCAATGCTGAGTAAGGCAGAAGAATCACTTCCGTGGTTTGCTGGAGATGCATCAGTTGATGCATGCCAGAGTATTATTATCCCTGCTGGCTACAGCATCATACTACCGGTTCATATTCATACTGTGGTCTCTTATTACCCCCAGGTCCCTTTCATTCGTGGTGCTGGTCAGTTTGGCACCACCTCGCCTGTAAGTGTGTAGGGGGTTGTTTGTCCCCAGGTGGAGCACTTCGCATTTTTCAATGTTGAACTTCATCTGGTACCAATCTGCCCAACTTACTATCCTGTCTAGATCTGCCTGTATCTGTAGCCTATTGTTAAGGGTGACCATGCTCCCCCATAGCTTGGTGTCATCCGTGAACTTGGCCAGTGAGCACTTCACCCCCCACATCCAAATAACTGATAAAGATGGTGAAAAGTACTGGACCAAGCACCGACTCCTGTGGGACACCACTGGCCATGTCTCACCAGGATGACACAGATCCGTTCATTAGGTTGAGACCAATAGGAATGGACGAGGCAACTAAGATAAGTCAATGGTCAAAGAACAGTATTAACAGGACAGCCAATGAAACAACTATTGTATTTTATTATATTTGGTTGTTTTCCAAAGTGCAAATCTTTTAAATGGCAATACACATCCAAGCTGTGTTACATAACTTAGCTGGATATGTCAGTGTTATCAGAGTAGCTGTGTTTGCTGTAAATAAACGCTTACTTAGTCTTGACATAAGCAATTGTGATGGAGAAGGGATTTGTGAGTGGTGTTCTGATTGCAGGTTATATCATTAATACAAAGCCAGCAGCCTGTCTAAGCAATTTACCTTACCATGTCCATCTCTCCTCAAGTATTAATAGCTAGTTTCTTTGTTTTCTATATTGGTTTTCTGGCTTGTTCTAAAATAATGGACATCAAAATCCTACACTTTTTTTTATTAAAAAAAAAGTTAGGGTTCAATAAATATGTGCTGGTGACTTCTCTTGAACAGCAGAGACATTTGAGAAACTAAATCAGTGGGAACAAAGTTCCTTTTCCCTAAACAGACGCGAATCCTACTGATGACCTTTTACAAAATATAGAACTCACAGCCATGGTGGAAAATATGCTATTTAAAATGTTAAACATTTATATAGAAAGCACATTAATAATTCTGCCTACTCTGGTTTCCTTTTTGATGCTTTAGGTATATGGGTTTAACCTAAAAATGTTTTTTTAATATATAACTCCCTTTTTCCACTTTTCAGTGACCTTAGACTGAAAGTGGGAATGGAAATATGTATGCATTTTCATTTATTGAAGTACTTTTTATAGTCTGTTGCAGACTAGAAAATATTCTTATAAAAGGGACTAGATTCATTCCATAGTCAAGCTTTAAATAAAAACTTTCTAGCTTAAGAATCAGAATCTTGCTGCTTAAACTGGAATGAGGAAAATTTGGCTTGTAGTTTTTAACTATTGATCCACAAAGCAAACAATTAATCAGCGTAGTACAATACCTCTTATATCAAACTCAGAAAAACCCAGAACACTTCATCACAAATAACTGCATTAATACAGGATTCTTCTTATTCTCCACTGAAATAAAACTCCTTTGTGATCTTTGAACACACACATTCCACCGCAGTGTGGAGTGAAAAGTAAGTTGAGGCAATTGAAGCAGGCAGTCTATAATTACCTAAACTGGCATTTAGCCAGGACATCATCCCTACTCTTACTAAAATAGCCTGGGAATCTTTTTGCAGCAACAAACAGCACTTCCTTGTGCATGTCATCCTAAAAGCAGAGCCCAGTGCTTCCTTATCCCCTGTACAATGTGGGTTTTATGATCTCCCTTCTGTCCTGATCAGGGAACTTATTTTATTCCTATAAAAATTTCCACTTTAATTATTTCAAAATACTTTGATTTTGATTTAAGTATAATGCATTCACAATAATTCAGCCAGCTCTAGCTCAAAGTTAAGTATTAATTCAGAGGGAACAGGCCTATCTTAAAATTATTTTCTCAAGTTTCCTGAGCAGTATTTTCAGTGCTCCAGCTACAGACAAATCCTGTTTCTGTTTATTTTTCAAGAGCTGGTGAAATTCTAGGTCAGGTTAGGTAGGCAACAGAAGGGGAAATGTACTGCTTCCCTACTTGTCAGAACGAACCCACACACCTCTCCAAAAGAAATACTTCTCCCATAAAATGCTCCACAGAATTTTGGGATCCTGTTGTTCCCCCACCCATATAAAGGGGATTCACATGCAAGATTTTTATTTTACATCAGTTATGCAAAGAAGTGTGTTTGGGGCCATATCTGTATGCAGCCATGGCCCTATTTGTGCCACTCAAATAACTCTCCACCTCTGAGGACTTGGAAGAATTCTGGTGCATCACACAACCTAGCTTAAAACCGTGCTCAATTTTCTCAAGATTACAGGAGAGACATTTAAAAACTATGCATGCTTTCTCTCTCTCTCTCTCTCTCTCTCTCTCTAGAGGGTATATGTGTAATCAAAAATGACAAGTAGTGTTCAATTCTTGGCAAGCTTTTCCTAGGCAAGTAAAATGGAGAAATTTCCACATATTAAGGCACAGAGCTGGTCATTCATCTTATGCAAATGAAAAAAACCCAACCCCCTGCCCCAAATAAGGTAACAGCCTCAAGTCTCAAACCTTATAGCTGCCTCTTTCATTTCTTCAGTTCACTACATATTTACTGTCTCTCCCTTTCCCTCCCCTCCATTCTTTTAGGCTGTTTCTTCCATCCTACCTTTACTTCCCCTTCCTCCTTCTCTTCATTTTTTCTGTGCTTTTTGTGACTCTTCCTCCATCTCTTCTCTCTATATATTCTGACTTCCATTCCATCTCTTTTCTTTTTCTACTGCTAACTCTTTTGGAAGAAACTGTCTTGTATTGTAAGTCACCTTGAGCCTTTGTTGGGAAGGGTGATATGTAAATCTAATAAATAAATAACATGCCTTCGTGGGAAGCATGGTCTTTGGCATCTCTCTAGGTTCTGATCCACAAAAGAGGCTAATGGAGATAACAGTCATTGCTAGTTAATGATAAACGCTTACCTCAAGCACCAGAGGCTCATGAATCTACTGCAGGAGCTATTTGGTTCAAGCCAAAGTGGGGAAGAAAGGTGTGAATTTACATTTAATATGTTATTTTTTGCAGTGCCCCTCAGAGAATCTTTCCCTTGCCTTAAAATATAGTTCAAGTTGAATAAAGGGCTTCAAGAGTTGGCCTCAAGCAAGTAAGATGAATATTTAGCAGTACAAGCAATTCCATTGAAAAACATGGGGAAAAAATCTTGGGGGGATACAGCACAGGGTCACTGTTGATACTTACAAGCAACCATTTAAGCTGTGAAGAACAGTACAACTGTCAGCGAGCCCTGTCAGTATTAATGCAAACTGTAGTCCAGTACAAGGAATCAAGACTGGGCCAGTTCCCAGTTTTAAAGAAATAGTGCCAGGTTCCACTAACTTCAGATTTGTGAGAAGTGAGGCTGACTGGCTCCTGTTTGCATCATCAACTTAGCTACAGGAGCACTTGTTGAATCATGGTGGTTGCTGCTTACCTGGCCACTCTCCAAGTTCTTCCTCTATGGCAGCAGCCCAGCAGGGAGAGGTGAGCATGTTTATAAATGGAGGAGATTAATGCACAGGCTTTGTGATAAATTATTGCTATCTGCCAAGAGAGAAATCAAGGAGATTATATTGGAATGTAATTATAGCTCTATTTGTGACCACTTTAGATTCTAATATGAAGCCACTTGTAAAAACCTGAGATGATTTGGGAATTGTATTCCCATATAACCTTCTTATACGTATATTGTATAACTTGCTGAATTTAGTAGATTTTCTTTCAGCCTGGAGAACTGCCCTGAATAATGCCAGAACTAAAAAAATCTAAACAGGTTAATTTTGTTCATAACACCTTTCATGATCTGAGACCAGTGGTTTTTCAGTATTCATGAATAGGGGTTTTATTTCTGTTTTTTCCTGGTGCAGCAGTTACTGTGGAAAAATGACTTGGCAGAGGATTGTTACCAGGAAGAGACGTCCTAAAAGTTGATGAGCTAGAAAAAGCCTATTGTCTAGCTGAAGATTGACACTAAGACCAATATGGTCTCAGTACAAATTTCTCCAAAATTTGAGGCAGTTTATAACCTGGATTTCAGTTTGGCTCTACTTTTTGGTTAAGCAGTTTCAGGCTGTCTAGTCGCTTGTGCCTAAGCTCCTCCCTCTCTCCCACACATGTACTTGCATATATGAAAAGTTATCATGGATTCAACAAAGACAAGTCATGCCTGAACAACATGACTGCCTTCTATGATGAGATAACTGGCTCTGTGCATGTGGGGGAAACAGTGGGCATAATGTACCTTGACTCTAACAAGGCTTTTGATAGGTCTCCCACGACATTCTCACAAGCAAGCTAAGGAAGTATGAGTTGGATGAATGGACTATAAGGTGAATAGAAAACTGGCTGGATTGTCAGGCTCAATGGGCAGTAATCAATGCCTCAATGTCTACCTGGCAGATGGTATCAAGTGGAGTGCCCCAAGTGTCAGTCCTGGGGCCAGTTCTGTTGAATGCCTTCATTAACAATCTGGAAGATAGGATGGATTGCACCCTGAGCAACTTCATGGACATGGATGATACCAAGCTGGGGGATGTAGTAGATAGACTGGAGGTTAGGGCTAGGATTCAGAGTGACCTAGAAAAATTGGAGGATTGCACCAAAAGAAACCTCATGAGGTTCAACAAGGACAAGTGCAAAGTCCTGCACTTAGGATGGAGCAATCCCATGCACCACTACAGCCTGGGGACAGACTGGCTAAGCAGTACCTCTACAGAAAAGGATCTACAGGTTACAGTGACAGTAAACTGAGTATGAGCTAACAGTGTGCCCTTATTACAAAGAAGGCTAATGGCATACTGGGCTGCATTAGTAGGAGTGTTGCCAGCAGAACAAGGGAAGTGATTTTTCCCCTGTATTTAGCATTGATGAGGCCACATCTGGAGTGCTGTGTCCAGTTTTGGACCCCCCCACTACAGAGAGGATGTAGGCAAATTGGGGAGAATCCAGTGGCGGGCAACAAAAACGGTTAGGGGGCTGGGGCATATGACTTCTGAGAAGAGGCTTACAAAACTGGGCTTATTTAGTTTGGAGAAGCAAAGACAGAGGGGGATTTAATAGCAACCTTCAACTATCTGAAGGTTGGTCCCAAAGAAGATGGAGCTAGCAGTCTCAGTGATGGCAGATAACAGAACAAGGTGCAATGGTCTCAAGTTGCAGCAAAGGAAGTTTAGGTTACATATGAGGAAAAACTATCTCACTATGAGCGTAGCAAAACATTGGAACAGGTTACCTAGAGAGGCTGTAGACTCTCCCCCCTTGGAGGTTTTTAAGACCTGGCCAGACAACCTTGGCTGGGAAAATATAGGTGGGGATGGTCCTAGTTTGAGCAGTGGGTTGGACTACAGGACCTCCAGAGGTCCTTTCCAACCTTAATTTTCTGATTTTTCTATGATTTTTCTCTTTAATTATTTCTCATTAATTAAGTTGACTTAAATATAGCTTAACCCTTTCAGGATGTGTATTAAACATGTATTCTAACAATGCATACGAGATGCTAGCTATTCTACGAGAAATGTATTGATAGGAAAACAAACTAGGTGATTTATGAGGTCTTTCCCATGTGATTTATCAGGCCTTTCCCAATTTTCCAAGTTGAGAAATCCTCAAATGGTAGCTGCACATTAGAGTTATCTTTGTCCTACTTAGTAAGCAAACTTGAATCAGTGCATCCAAACATAGTGTTTATACAGGCTTAGTAAAGTCATTAAATTAAAGTAATTCAGTTAGCTATGTTTATATTTATTTCTGAGATCTTGGGTTATAGAAATAAAAATTGGATAGTGGGCATCTTCAAATGACCAGAGATCAGACCTAATGGCTCAAGAGCTCCTGTGAACAAACTGCTGGTAAACCTGATAAATGACTAGAAGTACAGTAGCTCATGCCAAAGATCAAAACTTGGATGACTAGAAGCTCACCTGTATATTACAGGACTTCATAATCCTTAGAGGAGAGAAAAGAGTTGTTTTGAAATAGTTTTACTTAAAACTAATACCTGTGTTTTCTGCCATTCTGTTGTTAAACTGTCTATGTAGTGGATGCAAAGATACTAAGCAAATGTGACCAAAAATAATTATATGATGAAAAATATTTTTGCGCTCACGCAGTTTTAAAATATTTATCTGGGTGTTCGTAGATGGAAGATTTTGTTTGTGATTTTAAAAATCATTATCTTTTTTCTTTTACTTTTGTTTTTTAAAAATTCTCTGAAAATTCCAGATTTTGGTGACGTTGCCACAGCTACCAGAACTACCACACTCTTAAACATTGTTGGATCCATGGGATCCAGTCTATACATGACAAAGGAGCTGGTTATATCGCTTTCCATTAACTTTTTTGATATATAGTGCAAAAATCCTTTCGTATGTGTCACAAATGTGGACTCTAACAGCAGTGAATCCCCTAGTATGGAACCTTAATGGGGAGACAACCAACATTAGCACTATCAGATTCCATTGCAGGCTTTCAAACATAGGCGATGACCCTTGAAGTCAATGTGTAATAATGGAACAAATCATGAAAACGTATATAGAGTTTCTTTAAGCTTTTTTCCAATTTAAAAGAAAACTGAAACCCTACATATATTCTCTTATTGTTGGGTTCAGGTTGAGAGGAGGTTGCCCTAGTAGTCCTAAGTATCAGAGTTTCACATTTGAGTAGAGTGAGGTCAACTCAGCCTCTTCAGTCTTCTAAAGTAGATTAATTCTGCCCATAGTTACTGCCAGAGCCAAGTTCTCTAACTACTAGACCTAACTCTTCCTTACTGGATCATGCCACCCGCTACTTAATTTTTCTGCAGCATCATTTCTGGTAGTAAAGCTGAGAACTATTGAGAAAGCAATGGCTAGGAAAACAGCTATAGAAACAAATGTTGCAGTTTTGTGTGGACATTACCCCTGCTGAGATAAGCACTTTTCCAGAAAGAGTAGGATTTCTGTGCTTTTTCTTTCATCTCACAAATCTCAGATTTTGTCAGAAAGTCTCAACTGAAAGTTGCCTGAATCAGTTGAGCATTGGCCCCCAGGAACTGGATAGCTTTAGAGATCATATCCCAAAGGGAGAGAGTGCATGGGTGTGCACGTATGTGTTAAATGAGCAACAACTCCACCCTCTAACCATTGCAGAGTGCATCAGAACTCAGCTTTTTTCAACTTTGGTCCTGTGCCATTGGTGAAACCAATAAATTAAGCGATGGGCACATTTTACACTGTAATTGCACTCCCAGGCAATTATTAGTGGTGTTCAGTCTGAGAATAGATTCCAAGAGATATCTACAGTAGAGGCTTCAGCAACATTAATCTTAACGTAAGTGCATGATTCAACAAATTGCCAGCTACAAAGAAGGAAACAAGCTTTACAGTTGTCTTTATTGCCACTGTTGTTAATTGTGTGTGAGATTTACAATATTGCATTTAGAAGCAGTTTTAACCTGCACCGAAGAGCCAAATCAAGTTGCAAGACTGCATATATTTTCATTTTTGTTTTACTTTTCTTTAAATTACTTCTAATAAAAATGTTGTAAATGTTAATGGTGAGAAACCTGAACGTCTCTAGCACCTTAGCAGAATATAAATGCAACGAAGATTGCTTGCAAAAAAAAACAATAGGCCTTTAACACAAATAAATGAAAAATCTTATAATAAAAGAAATCCAAGTGCCTAGCTTCCAAAATTTCTATATCCCATATAAAATAAAGACTCCCCATAAACAGCAAAATGAAAGCAAACAAACCAATGGATCTAACCTGGGGAAAAGCATCCAGACATCAATATACTTTTACACATTTAATATTTATTTTTATAGTGCCCTCTAAGGTTTTCAGAGAGCTTTATTCATAACAAGATTCATAGTAGCTCTGTGTAGTAATCTGACCTCCATTTTGCAGATGGAAAAATTAAGGTGCAGAAAGGGTAAGAGATGTGTCCATCATCACAAAGCAAAGAAGAGCTTTGAAGAGTCGAAGAGCTCTGAATAAAACTGATAAGTGCTGGCTTCACGTTCCATGCTCTGTGACATGCATGCTGTTTTCTTACAGTGTTTATACATTTGTTTTGGTATTTAAATCTCATCAGTTGTTATTTATGGCCCAGTTCTGAAAAAAAATTTCGATTACCAACTTCTTCACCATGGAAACCTACACATAGCAGCAAACAGCTCCTATCCCCAAGCTATCGCAGCTTGAAATATATAGGATATTGCCACTTCACTCTTCATGGCATTTTTTTTTAGGCTTTCAGGGCAGTCCTAAATTTTCAGTTCGTTTTGGCTCTCCCAGCATGTAGGGAAACTGACTTGTGGGATTTTCATGATCTGTTTGATGGCATCAAAGCCTGCTGATACCAACATCACAATCTGATGATTTTTACCTGTCAGAACAGAAACCAAGAATAGGAGGCTCTGTCCGTGCTGCAAGCATATGTTTGTTTAGGGCTTGCACGTTCCACCTCCTTCAGTACCTCTTTGGGGGCCCTTAATTACTCAGACAACCTAATCCTGCTGAGTTCTTGAGATTACGGTTTGCAAGTGTGTAGCTATAGCAGGTTCACGCATTTATAGAATTAACTGACTCCTTTTTAAATGAAGGTATTATACAGTTAGTAGCTCTTGATACATTGGCTGAAGCATTAATAATAATTCATTCCCACAATGTAAATGAATGAATTCTGGGAATCACAATGTAAAATGGTTAGGGATGGTTTAAGTGGAGGAGGCAATATCTGCCATTAAGATTGTTTAAGTTATTCCATTACAAGGCCCTGCGTTTTATTGCTTATAACTTTAAGGAATATGAACCATTTGGGCTGGAATGGAATTTCTAGGCTCAGTATTTTTTGCAGAGGATTTCTTTTTTATTTTAGAAGAAATGATTCAGCTGTTAATCAGGTCAAGAGAAAATGATATTTGGCTGTTCCCATGAGCAGATGCACACTTCCCATCCCAGGGGGGATAGTGGCTGTCATGCTGCTGCAGCTCAAACCTTGGATGTTGGCCTGCTACCCCATGACCCAGGCTGCTTACAGCCAGTTTGAAGCCTCTAGTAGGTCCTGCCCCTTTTACCACTCCCTGTTACAAGAGTGGCTGGCTGGGGTCAGCTGACCCTCTACTCTTCCACATAAACCCCTGACCCAGAACAGGAGGTATCCAGGCAGCCTGGCAGCCTGACCTAAGACTGCTTTGGTGCTTGCTTCTTAGCTTTGCCCGTTGTTTAATCTCCTGGGTCTTGACTCAGCTCATCTCTGGACTTCATTCCTAAATTGACCTCCTAGCTTCCTGACCCAGTGTGACCTTTCATTCTACTAACCTATCCAAGTCAGTACCTTGACCCCTGAGTGGCCCCAGACCTGGATACCTACATCTTGGTGTGACAGTGGTTGAGCAGGGTTTTTCTACAATGGCTCCTCCTGGCTGCCAGGGATAGTTCTGGATGCGTGTATAGGAACAGAAATCAGTGAGAAAGGATTGTCCTTTTCTGCAGTAGCAAGAGAGTGGAGAAGAGAACCAGGAAGAATCCCAAAAGGGTAACACAAGGGTGAAGAGATGAGGCATGGAGGGTAGTGAGTGCGTACAGAGGCAGGGATGAAGAGCCGAGAAGAAGAGAAGAGAGAACTGGGAGGCAGAACTGCACAGGAGGGGTGGGACATCTGTCAGGCCCTATTCTATTGGCTGTGGTCATTGGAGGGTGTGTAGGGACTGGGAACAGAAAGAGAAAGGAGGGCCTTATGGTTTAAGGGAGCCTGAATACTACCCTGGAGCACTGAGTTCTGTTCAGGCCTCTGCCATAGACTTTCCATGTGATGCTGAGCAAGTCAGACTGTGCTTTTCATAGGCTGAGATTGTAAATGATATTTCTTACTTTCTGAGTGCCTATTTACCTGGGGTCTGAATTTTTCAGAAGTCCTGAACATTGATAGCTGCAACTATGGTCCATGGGATTGTACTATAAATTATATACTATGCAAAGTTGGGCCATTTGAATCTGGACACCCAAAATTAACATATCCTTTTGACACTGATGTCATTTTTACAGATCATGAAATGAATATTACCAGCTTAGCTTACAAAGAACACATCTACACATACTATTAATGAGCCTGAATAAATTCCAGTGCAGTTCCTGCCAGAGTTATTTCTCCCAGGCACAATGTTGGACCACAGCACATTGAGCCAAGGCAGCATAGCCCTGGCTGGCAGGGGACCTGGTAGGTCAGCCTGCCAGCCCAGAGCTGCTCTGCCTCAGCTAAACATGCTGCAGAGGGGCTAGCTGGGGCACAAAGGTGCTACTGTGCAGGGCTAGCTGGCAGGCAGTCGCCGTGCTGTAGCATCCTCGTGCCCTAGCCAGCCCCGTTCATCATCATTTCAATGCACTAAATAACTCCACTATAAGATAGTACTTGTGTTGGCCAGCACTATCCTACAGTGGGGTTAATTAGTTTAGTACAGCCTAGTAGTGCTAGATGTAATTCTTTATTGCAGAACTAATTACTGTAGTCAGCTCCGCAGTAAAGTACATGTGTAGATGCCCCCCAGAGATGTCATGAACATAGACTTACTTTTTTTTGTTAGCACTTAGATACTGTAGTGGTGACTTGTGAAAAGTTTAGAGGGAAATTAATAAAGAGGAAATGAATAAATCTCTCTTGGAAACATGTTGGAATCCCTTGCAAGAAATAAGGCCTCAACCCATACATTGAACAATGAGGATAGCACAAAATATTAAAGAGCTACTTAGCCAGTGAGCACAACATTCTGTGTAGGAATGAGTCTGAAGTCCTATGAAAATATTTGTGTGTTATCATGTAATTCAGTACTGCATCATAATTCATACAATCATGAGATTAAGATCATAGAATTAATCTTAATTCTGGTATTTACAGTCTTTTGACAGCTTGACTTTGCAACTCTTACGTTCTTTCATTGTAAGTTTTTTGGTGGGGGGGTTAATGTGCATAGTGTATAACATAAGCTGTAATAATGTTAGATTACTTCATTTGATTTTATCAAATGTAACTTTTTTCTGTTAGGTTTTTTTTTTTATGGTAAGTGCCCATTTATTGTGCAGCTCAGCCATCCTTTTAAGCACACACTTATACTTAAACTTCAAAATTCATAATGTCTTCCACGAAAGTCGTGAATTGATTTTGTTTAACCAGTAAGGCCCACACTAATGATAAAGGTGTCTTAGCTCACCTGCTTACACCATTGTTACTCCCTGACTTAGTTTATAACATGATTTAAAATTTGTCAAGTAGATGGGACTTAGCCATGTTGTAAGTGGATCAAAGACTAACCAGTTTGTTTATTTAGCTTTATTATAATTTGAATTAAATTAGGAGTTGGAAGTTCCAACCATGCTCAAGTTACAACCATTTATGAAATAAACACACCATTCCTTCCTTTGGGCATCCTCCTGTAATTTAATTTTCCCAGTAAATATCTTAATAGGCTGCTTATTCAACTCTGAAAATAAACACACAAATGTGCCTTAGCAGATATAATATCAGATATAATAATAACTTTATCTAGAGTTCCACTCATAGGGTATGTGGGAACTAAATTGGTTGTGAAAAATAGTCTGTGTTCTTTCCTATGCTCTTCTAGGCCTCTGTTTAACAAGGCTGCATTATAAAATATCCCAGAGATATGTACTTAAGCAAATCTAGCTGTTTAACTATTGCTTTATATCCAAGACAGAGAAAATCCTACCTTTCCCTTTATTTTTCTGTGGCCCTGAATCTGTAGTCCATGGCCATGTGCAAGTCTCATTGGGACACCACAGGAGTCTGTAGATGTCCAGGATCATTGCTCCAACACTCTTAAACGAGTTTTAATTAAAGCACCCCCACCACCGTTTTGAAGTGGCTCTCAGAGCAGCTCTATTTAACACACCCCCCCCCCTACCCCTGGAGCATGCGTAAAGATGCCCCACAATAATGTGAATTTAAAACAAGACAGCTAAAGGGAAACAGAAGCTGTCTCCAAGTAATGTCATTATGTTAACAGATCATTGGGGCACATCTGCCTGGTTTAAAGGTAAAATACAAGGCATATAGGAAGATGTTGTTAGTTCTCATTCTTGGTCTTTTTGTTACGGATATAGGCAGCATTGCCATTTTTAAAAGGGTTTTTTCTGCTTGATTGAACTTTAGAAATTGCTGAATTTCACATCCCTCAGTTTCCTTCCTGAATTTGTCCAGTCTTTATAGGACTGGAAATGTGACTGCACTAGAAAGCTCAGAGAATCTGAACGGAGGAGAGAGCGGGAATGGTTTCTCTTTATGGGGCTGAGCCTGTGTGTCCCCCAGCAGTGAAGGGTAAAGCTCCCACTGACTTCAATTGTGCACAATCAGACCTTAAATCAAAAGCAACCTACTGAATTCTGTAAGCCAAGCCTCACTGAGAGTAGCATCAGACCTCTTGGATACTAAGCTGTAGTGCTCTTCATCTGCTGTCCTACTGAGAATATATAAAATGAGAAAATTCCTGCTTCCTGTCCCTTTCTGAGGGAATTTTTAGTTCAACATCATTGGAAAGACTGCAAGTAACTTCTTATAGAGAGATGAAACCCAAGCCCTAATATTATAAAAAAAAGGGGGAGAGGGGCAGAGGGGAGGCAAAACAATAGCCATTATGAACATTTGGGGAAGGTTTTCTCACTAAACCATAATCAAACATTTTTAATGGCATTTTCTCTAAATTCAGATATGTGTTTTCTGTTCCGGTTGAGAGTATGAAGAACACAAAGAGGTTCGGGGCTGAACCACAAAGCTACAGAAGCCCTAGACTTGCTGTTATGGTATTGTACTACAGTTAGAGCTGGACAAATACATCAGAAATGACCTTTTATTCCCTAATTTAATCTGTTTCTTACTACAAATAATATGTGAATAGGTGGCAATGTTCCTATACATATTCCTTATGATGAATGTTCATTATATTGTTCAAAAGCAGTTTGTTGTGGCTACGTGTTAGGATATGAGCTGTGTGGTTCTTATGTGGAACATAAATCACTATGTTTGGGTTTTTTCCCTGACTATCCTGAGTAAACTATTCACAATTACACATGTAAAGAACCACTTTAACCACAAGCATACTATAAGGCATAGAGTTGTACTAACTATGTCCCTTTCCCTTTTAAGCATGATTTTATCTTATTATCCCATTGGCTTCAGCAAAATTTTGCGCTTGACTATTGGCCTGCATCCAATGCTATTCTGAAGGGAAGACTATAATATTAAAAAGAAAAAGAGAGAGAGAAGAAAATATTAATAAGGGCAACAACATATTTCAGCAACTTCATGTAAAAGTTGAAAAATATCTATGGAAAAATATTGTGTAATTTTTTTTTATTACACAGGTTGTCATAGTGCAATAAAATCAGCACATTGGAATGCCAGCTGTATAAATTAGACAGACTTTTTTCTAAATGAAGTCCACATTTGTGTAGGTCCACAGACCTACTTGAAATTCCTGGTTCAACTTGCTCATAGGTTTGCAAAATGCTGCATGATCATAGGTTTAATTTCTGACTTGTAACAAAATGAAAACTAAGTTTGAGGATTTGTAAGGAAAACCTAGCACAGGCCTGAGCAGACACTAGTTTGCATGGACTAGCTCTGGGAGGAGATAAATCTTACTACCCAAGCAGGCCTGACTAGAGAATGGGCCACCAGGAAGAGAATGAGGCAGTTTGCACCTTATGAAGACCTGAATAAGGAACTTTGAACATATTGTGTGCAGACAGAAGTGACAATTTTTGTCCGATCTGGCCACAGAAAGTGGCCACATAGCCATGACCAAACCCAAGTGAACAACTGCAGGAGGCTTAAAAAATGGCCGATTGAGTGAAAATCTGAACCTTCGTTGTATGAGGGGTCAGATGAAGACATTTTAAAACAGAGCATCTTCTGTAACTTCTGTCTGCACAGCCTCCCAATCTTGAGCTGCTTTCAGAATGGGAGGGGGGAAAGGGAACAGAGGGAGTTCAGTCTAGAATTTTTTCCCCAAGGTGGGGGTACTCCAGTTTACCCACCCCGCCCTCCAGCACTAGCTGGGAAACCCCTAGAATAAGCTCTCTCCTCCTTTTCCCCCTCCCGTTCTGAAACAGGGACAGACGGGGAGAGAGGAGGGTTCATTGGTAGGGGAAACCAGCTGCAGACTGGCAGCCAGCAATATGTCTGTGTGAATAGGGAACTATTCAATTTGGGTTCGGATTCGACCAATTCGGATGCCAGCGATTCGATCCGGAGCTCCAAATTGGTTTTATGCTTCGAATCGGCTCCAAAGCTTAGGATATCCAGGGGTCTAATTTTCTCCCCGCGCTGAACATTTTTTCATTCCCACACGTGCCTCTTACCCTGTCTCAAAGGGGTCTGAGACAGGGCAAGATACACATGCGCGCTCGTCTGGACGTGCCCATAGAAACAAAGGGGCGACTGTGAAGAGGCTAGTGGGGCCTCTTTGCTAGAATGCAGTGCCCATAGCCATGAGTTGCCTGCACAGAAGATTTCCATGCTGTGCCCCCAGAGCCAGCTTTATTGCCTCACCAGGTGTGCCGCATGGGCTCGCCCGGCATTCCAGGAACTATTTCCAGCTGGACAGCTCCAGCGGGGGAGCAAGAGAAAGAAAGAGAAAGATGGGTTGGTGTGCCCTGCTGAGTATTTTCGTTCGAGGAGAGCTTCCCCGGGAACTGGGCAGCAGATGGATTGATCTGCAAGCTCAGAGGAGCTCATTATCTGCAACAAGCACTGACTGCTGCTATGATCCCTCAATAACTGTGGTGGCAAGTCAGTTAATTGACGAAAGCTGTAGGGAGTGTGTGGCAGGAGCCATGAGAGCCAGCAAGCTGCTGCAGGCAGGGCAGCAGCCAACCCTGCCAGTTGAGGTTTTGTTGTTTTGGTTTTTTATTCATTGTCAGTTTTTTTCTTTGGAGCTGAGCCCCACTGGGGATACCCATGGCCAGATCCAACTGGCTGGACACCACATCTCCTGGAACCCAGTAAAACATCGAAGTCATGGCAGGTGTGAACTAGGAGGACTCCAGTTTGGCTAAGTCCCCAAGGTATTCTCTGCAGTGAGTGTAGGCTCCCAGATGTCATCGGGATACCCCCAACAGTCACAAAAGCTAATCCAGGTAATAAGATAAGAATCTATGGTCCCTATTGAAACCATACTTAATATAGACTCTAGTTGATAATGTCTTTTTCTGCAGTTTCCCCCAATTTTTTTTTTTTAATTTTTCTGCCTGAGAACAGGACTGTTCTGTGACTATAAGAGATGGGATTTGGAGTAAAAGTAGGTTGGAGATTAGGAGGAATTTTCTGTCTATGCAGGTTGTCAAGCATTGGAACATGCTACTTAGAGAAGTTGTAGAATCTCTATCCTTGGAAATTTCAAGAGCAAATTAAACAGACACTTGGCTGGGGTCATTTAGCCTTGAGCAGGTTCCCCTTCTACATTCCTGTTATCCCATTGCTCTTTAGATCAAAGGTCTTGCTATTATGATTGTTTTGAATGTAATGTTGCCTTTGTTGGTAGGAGAGGGAGAATTGAGCAGGGGTGGGGAGGGTGGCTTCAGACCTTCTGTATGAAAGGGAGTACAGGCTTGGAAGGGACTTGGAGGAGGAGGAGGAGGAGGAGGAGGGGAGGATCATCTCTGAATGTGAAACAGGGGCATGAGACTGGGTGGGAATGTGGGAGAATTGGGAAGAAATAAATGAGATTGGGAAGCACAGTTAGGCTGGGTAGGAGGGTTTGCTGTCATCTGTGATAGGCAGGGAAGAAGAGTGGGTAGGGTGGAGAGGAGTTGTAAAGTTTTGGGGTTTCATTTTGGGAGTCTGTTGTTGTTACTTATCTTGTTGGTTGGTTGTCTATTTATTGTAACCTATCCTGACTTTTCTGGGCAGAGCAGAATATAAATCTTAATGAGAATTTAGCTGCAGAAATGCAAAACTTGGGCATTTCTAATTACAGTGGAACAGAATATCTTTCATATCCATGGCTTGCCGTGAGTTCAGTGCAGAAGTACCTGATCAAAAACTTGGCAAGGAATGAATGGAATCTGCAAGGCAAAAGAGCTCACAATTTTATTCAACTCTTCAGAACTTTATTATTTATTACTCAAAATTCTTTTGGATGGAATGTCTCTAATCATGTCCAGTACCTATTCTGATAGAGCCCCAATCTAGGCTGGACCTTCTAGGTGCTACTATTTACATATAAAATAAAAACAATAGAAATGTTCTGTACACTGTAGCTTTTTTTTTGCCTGTGAGCATAGACTTTTAAAGATAATAGGGACTGAAAAAGTAGATCAGAGTTGTCTTCTGTTTGAAAGGAATCATTTATGCAATATAATTTCAGATGATTTCACTATCTCATTGAGCTTTATTTACCAAAGATTTATTCCTTCTCTCAGACATTTGAATGGATTTGCAATTTAGGTCTTTGTTTAATTTCCTTAAATGATCATTCCTGTTTATACATTCTCTTCAATTCCATTTTAAATGTAATTGCTTCTAAATCTTTAGAGGATATTAATAGTAGTCTCCACTGGTATGTTTCAATATTAAGAACTGAGATTTTATAAACCAGCAAAGTAAAAACTGAACAAGAAAAACCAGAAACTGATTTGAGGGCTGATTCTTTTCATGCTATACATGCCACTTAATTTAGTATACAAGGTTCATTTCCAATAAAGGGATTCAACAGCCCTATGGCTGCTAAACACTGCGTAGCTTAGCCATTTTGAAGTCAGTTTGGCATTGTGTGGAAAGCCAGAACAAGCAACTCTTTCTATAGTGAGTAGGTACAGAATTGATTAGGCAGAAGAGTTTCTAATGACCTTCCCTTGATTCATATCTCTGGTTACCTTGGGGTAGAGGTCGCCAAATGAAGTGGATAAACTGTGCCAGGATGTCTCCTGACACAGCTGATCTGCTTTATTGGGTGAAATGCACAGCATCTGTTGTCCCACCTGTTTGATGCTGCAGGATAATGGGTGACATTCCCCTGGGCTCATGAAGCCCAGTCCTGAGCACCTCTGGAATTCCCGTGCAACATCAGGTTCCTCAAGCCCTGGGAGCACCTGCACAGCTTTCCCTGCCTATCGAGACCTGTCCCTGGGATCTCTGGGGTATGCCTCAGTAAGCAGGGAAACACCCTGACTTGCCCCACGTACTAAGATGCACCCTGGAGACCTTGAGGGTGCATCTTGGTAAATGGGGAAAGCCAGGGAGGTGCTTTTAGGGTTTGAGAGGCCTGATCCTGCTGGGGAATTCCCAGGGTGTGCAGGAATAAGTGCCTCAACCTCCCAGAGCTCCAGCTGGGGAGACTGGGAAGCTCTGAGCTGCCTAAACTCTCTGACCATAAAGTAAACAGATGTCCACTGCTAAATAACACTACAAATGCTAAATAGCATCACACCTTCATTGTGGCCAATATTTGTGGCATGACAAGGGGTATGGCAGTCTGTTGGCTTGGCAATGAAAGGCAGTGTCTGTTTCCACCCTCGCATGCTTCTCCATTCTCCACATTAGCTGTTCAGACAGGGGGAGTTGTTACTGCCTAAACAGCTGCTGCTAATTTTGTATACAGCTTCACTCAGTGAGGACATAAATCAATACTTCATTCAAATGTCTGGCATTTGAGGGAAAAATTTTCTCAATACACATCTTCAAGAAAATTGCAATGGAAGGCTCTTTTCCACCTCACTGAAAACCTTAGGAGCTCCAAACTACCATTTTTTTTTTTACCCCTTAGAGAGCTAAACTAAGTGATGGTTAGAAGGTATGCTTCATCTTTGCTGAGACAGATTGCAGTGCTGCCTGTCAGGGAGGAGTGATGACTTTCACTGTACATCTCCTTTACACTTCTTTGACTAAATGACTATTGGTTAGTCAGGGAACTTGTTCATTCAGGCCTGTGGGGATGCATGCTCATTGTGTCTACTCATGTTGTTTCCACGAGCATCCTGGGAGATGGCTGAGTTTTGTGGTTCTAGTTTTTAGTACCTTATGTGAACTGTCTCTTCCATTATGACTGTTCTGGGATTAACCATACAATTCTTTGTAGGCTTAACTCAGGTACTTCAACAGGTACAGTATTAATGCTGTGTTCAAAAGCAGTACTCCAGCAATCTTTCCATTCTTTCCATTCCAGCAGCGCTTATCAGCTAGCAACAGAATAGCTTTGGAAGCTGAGCTCATTACATCCTCCCAGAGGCGTAACTAGCTAGTTTTGTGCCCTGGGCAAAACTTTGCCGGAGAGCCATAGCTGGAGGAAAAGCAGGCCAAGTGCCAAACATCAGAAAGGGAGGCAAAGTATCAAGGGGCATTTTTACATGTGCTCCAGTAGGTGCGGGCAGAGGATGTTTTAATTAGTGAACACTTTTAATTAAAAGTGCCTGAAAGTCATGTGTATTGGCACCCCCCGTACTGAAAAATGGTGGCAGGACACTTTGAACTAAAGTTCATTGAACCAGTTTTAGTTCAAAGCACCTCCATTGCCATTTTTTGGCACAGGGACGCTAATACACGTGACGCCAGAGTCTGCTGGAGTGGGTTTATTTCCATGCTCCAGCAGACTCAAGTTTGTTCTGATGTGCTGAATTTCCAGCACACTGGAGCTGGCTCCCTGCACGTGTATTGGAGCCCAAACTTCAGAAGGAGTGGGATGTCAGTCTTACTAGCCTGTACTGGTGCTGGAGTGCAGTCTTCCCACCCCCAGTAGTCCCCATATCCAACTACTGTGACTGCAGCACAGACCCCAAGAGCTCCTACTCTGGTGCCCCCTCTAAATTGGTGCCTAGGCACTGGTGCTTGGTTGCCCACCCTCCTTATGCGACTGCAGTGCTTTGCAAACCCAAGAGTTAATAAACATTAATCTGTATAGGTTCCCTCCTTTAAGGAATGGCATTATGCAGAAAGGAACAGAAGTGGTGCAGGCAGGTATAATACTCAGTTATGTAGGCTAGAGTACCTCAGAGTACAAACACAAGACCAAGTATAAGAGTTGTCTGCTCATCACAAGCCTGTCAGAATCTCAGACACTCAACTTACTATAGGGCTTTTATGTATGGAGTTCTGGGCTCCAGTTTTTGACAGCCCAATAGTAATTGACTCTGTGTTATAAATTCAGAAGGGTCCTGAGTGTGGGAGCTTCCTACCTGGAGAGTCAGAAGTTGGGGTGAGCCATCACACTTCAGCATTAATAGAGTCCTGATTCTTATGATTAGTCATCTTCCCACTGCAGTCCCATTTGAAACATTGTGCATCCTCTTTTAATCTGAAACGGTGCTTAGTTCTGATCTTCAAACACACTTAATTAATTTTGGTGACGTGAGGTTGTTTTATCAGACATTTTCTTCCTGGATAACTTATTGGTTAGTGAAACTTTTTTTCTCTGTAAGTACTTGCTTTTTTGGTTTCTCTTGATCTAGAATGAAAGTCAGATAGTATCTGTCCTACTAGCTTTTCCTTTGCTCTGTTAAATCAGCAATACATGTCCAGAGCTCCTCCAAAAACAGTTGTAGTTCTCTTTGTTCCTGTTCTTCTCTGGCACTTTGATGGATAGGTCCCGTCCCTCGCCATTTAGAGCTGTTTGTAAAACAGTGTGGGTGGGTAGGTTGCATAGCAGGCCTGTGCGAAGTGGCTAGCTTCGCTTCAGGTTCAGATTCGGCAGATTCAGGGGACAGTGATTTGATTCAGTGATTCAAATCACTGTCCCAAATGGATTCAGCCAAATCTGATTCAGTGATTTGTGTGCTGTCAAATATCTGAAACAGCCAGGCCCATCCCTCCCCAGCCCAGCAATGGCTGTCCTGCCCACCCCAGTGCCCAGCACTTGTTAAAAAAACACCCTGACTCAGCAGGTGCTGCTGGGCAGGGGGGTGATCCCTGCTGCCCCACACTGCCCCATACTATGTGGGGGGGCTCTGCATGAGCCCTCCACCACCCCCGCTGCCCCATCCCCCCTGCATGGCTGCCCCGCCCGTCGTGGCTCTGGCCCTTTAGGAAAAAAAAAACCCCAAAAAAACTCTGAACTCACTGTTCCTGCTGGGCATGGGGCGATCCCTGCTGCCCTACACCATATGCGGGGCTCTGCATGAGCCCCCTGAAGCCCTGAGGCTGCAGGAGCTGGTGACTTCTGGGGCTTTTCTTGGCTTTTATTTTTTTCTTAACGGGCCAGAGCTGGCATGTGCAAGGCAGGCATGGGGTTGGAGCAAGTGGGGTTGAGGGGTGTGTGCAGAGCCCCCCATGCAGCATGGGGCTGTGGGGGGCAGCCCCCCTGCTTGGCAGCACCCAGTGAGCACTAGGGATTTTTTTTAAATGCCAGGAGCTGGGGCGGCCAGGGCATCCATGAGTGAGGGGCTGGGGAAGCAGGCAGGGGGTGGGGGCTGCCAGGAGTCCCCCATGGTCCCTTCCCCCCCCCAGTACTTATCAGCTTGGAGTTGGCTGCAGCTCCCTGCTGCAGCCACCAGGACTGCCCAAATCATCAAAGCTCTCCAAATCTTTTCCAAAGATTTGGAGAGCTTTGAATCAATTTGGACCTTTTAATTGGTCCCCTGAGATGTGATTCAGATTCAGAGATTCAGCCACCGAATCGAGCCGAATCTCTTCTGAATCAAATCACCACCTGAAGCTTTGCACAACCCTATTGCATAGGTGGCAGTAAACCACTTTATGCTCCTGAATCATTATCTGTCCCTAAAACAGCTTCCTTGGAACAATTCAGAGCAGTCTCAGAACTGCTCTGTGTTACATATGGTTGCTTATGTTCCCAAAGAGTCATTTTACCAGCCAGAGATTATTGCTTTAGCATTTCAGCCACTGCTCTTTCCCCTGGATAAGGAAAAAGTCTCCTATTCTGGAAATCCAGAAAGAAGACCACATAGAGCCATAGGCAGACAAGGTTCTTTGGGTGAATCTGATATCTTTTATTAGACCAACTTGAACCTTGTCTGCCTATGTCCTTAGACCAACATGGCTACAACCTACACCCCTGTCACATAGAGCCATTGCATTCTCTCTCTGACACATGAAGTTTTAAATAAGAGTTGGTTTTAGCCTGCCTTTCCAAGTTTCCAGCTGCTTTGTGCTACATAAAGCAACTGAAGCATGCAGTAGGGGTGGAGGCTTGTCTCTAACACCTCTTTTAGCACTCCTTTTTAAAAGCCCTCTTGAGTTCTTTTCTAAGCACTTTTCCACTCAGCATCTGCTTGATGTCTAGTCTCTGCCTTGTCACAGCTTCTTCACTTTGTCATCCAGCTGCTTTGCCTACTCTAGCATTAACATACTCAAGTCTTGAAAAGATCCTTCTCCTCCAGTCCTGACATGTCACACTGTCACATTTGTCATCCTCTGAGTTGTCGTTCTTGTTGTTATCTGAAAATCACCATAACAAAAGATATATGCATTGCATGTTGGCTGTACATTTTGCCTTCCAAATCATTTTTCTTTCAGCATGTAGCCTTCTTTATGCTTTATAGAATAAGTCTGAGAAGTACAGAATTTTTATTTTGTGATTCCTTTTATGTGACCAACTATGTATTCGAGAGAACTGTTGGTTGGACATACTTTTGGGCATCAAATGCCCTTCCCCAGCCTGGTATATGGAATACACACATATTGTTCCCGGTTTTCCCATTATTGGGGTTGTGACTTGGCCACTTCCATAGTCTATCCAAAGATTTGTCCAGTTCTAGTTCACCTAGACCTGTCCTTTGAAGTTTAAATTAATGACCAAAAGGTTGTGGACTCAGGGCATGATTGCAACAGAATATTTTACCTCAGATTTTACCCCTGAGTAAATTTACTCCATAGTAGACATGTCTACATGTGCACAAAACGTGCTCCTGGGTGCATGTCTACATGTGCACCCTTGTCGGGAGCAAATTTTCTCCCAACAGGAACATTTCAATCCAGAGCTGCTCCTGCCCCCCTGCCCTATTCTATCTTTGTACAGCAGCCAGGGGGAGCTCTAGGCTCCCCCAAGTGCCAGCCCCAGGCTGGCATGCGGTTCAGGCCTGGGCTCCGGGTAGTGGGGACAGATGTCCAGGAGCAGGGCACAGCTCCCAGCTACACAGAGCTTGGGATCACAGCCCAGCTTAGCAGCTCTGGCTTGAAGCAATGCCCCATGCCCAAGCATGGGAGTAAGCAGTCCTGGGAGTGGAGGGGAGATGTGAGGAGGAAGCAGCACCAGGGACCGAGACTGGTGCTGCTTCCCCATCATGTCTCCCTCTTGGTCTCTGCAATGCTTCCCCCGGCTCTTTCCACCCCCCCCCCCCACCCCCATCCCCTGGTCCCAGCACTGTTTCCCTGCCACATCTTCTCCTCCCTGCCCACCAGTCCTGGCACGGGTTAGCTCCTGGCTCACCCCAGGCATAGGTGGGACTGGAGCACGCGCTACACAGACAGCAGCAGGGCTGACAGGACAGAGACCTCCCCTGTCCCCTTAGCCCTTCTGGTGCCCACACAGCATGCACCCCAGCTGGCTCCTGCTCCTGCTCCCCAGCCCTGCCTGGAGGAAACCAAGAGCTGAGCAGCACCAGGTTCAGGGACAGAGAGCTGCTTGGCTCCTGGCTTCCCCCTGTTGCCCTCTGCCTCCTAGGCTGACTAGGAGCAAATTGCTCCTAGTCAGCATCTACACGTGTGCTACTGTGCAGTAGCTAATGTGCCATTAATATAGTACCTGTATTGGTTGGTAATAGCAAATGGCACATTAACCTAATTTACTGCACAGGAAGTTCCATGCACATATAGATCCTGATGCTTTACTGCGCATTAGATTAATCTAATGAACAGTAAAGTGTCTCCTATAGACACACCCAGGAAGGAGCAGATGTACAGCCTACTCTCCCTAGAGAGCTCCCATAACAGGCACAATTACAGCATCTGACTATGCAGGAGTGAGAGAGCATACTTGGAGTAAGCAAATGGCTAGAAAACTGATTAGGAGAACAGACATTTAACTGGTGCACCAGTGTAATTTAACACTTTTGTATACTTATTCCCCGCCTACCCCCCACCCCCACCCCACGAAGGTAATTTTTGCTTCAGAGCAGAGTAATGTGTACCTTATTCTGCAGTCAAAATGGAGAGGACACAATGATGCACATCTTTAAAGTCATTTTACCGCATATTAAATTAATAGAATGTTTGTATCTGAAGTTGTATAATTTGTATCTTGATTTCCCAATCTGTGTTGGCTACCTGCAGCTGTACTAATGGGTACTTATAGTAATGAAATTTGTGAGGCTAGAGATGTTCCTGCCTGCTCCATGTAACAGTTTAGGTCTTAGGCTACAGAATAGCAATGCTGTAAGTTCCATACAGATGTGTTTTACATGGCCTGACAGGCCCCTGATTTCCAGGTAGTGGACACCAGAGTTACTGGTTGAGTTCTGAAAGCAGTCTGTGTGTAGTTGCTTGGAGCTTTACACTAAGAGGAGGGATCCGTTGGTCCTTGTATTCTCCTGTGTAGAAATACCATATTTACTTAATCCTAAAACAGGATTTTTCCCATTTAAAATGGAGAGAGAGCTCCTCATCTTAGAATTGAGTACAAGGGTGGGGAGGCAGCTAGCTGCTGTGTCTCAGGCTTCTCCAGCCCCTCCCCAGGGTTGGGGCCATAGCTGCAGCTCATGCCTGCCCCCACTACCTGCTACTCTGCACCCCACCATCTCTCCCGTGGAGCCTCTTTCCCTCCCATCTCCCCACCACATAGCCCCTCTTATCTCTACCTCCCACCCCCATACCTTCCATCCTTACTACATCCATGCTACAGCCTGGGGCATTCAGCATGGTTCCAGCCTGGCCCCATAGCAGCAACATGCAGCCCACACAGCTGCTACAGGGACTGAGCTGGGGCCATGCTCAGTGTCCCAGGCTAGAACAGAGGATGGAATGGGGATGGAGCCTGCCAGTTTGGAGTAAAGGTAAGGGTGTGGGGGGGCGGGGGGAAGCAGAGGCAATGGGGAAAGGCAAAGGAGAGGCTGAAGGAAAGAAGAAGGGGTAGCAAAGGTTGTGTGGAGCTAGAGAGGGAGCAGAGGCAGAGGGGGAAGGGTGAACTCAAGGCTTTGGGAGTAGTCATGCAGGAGGTAGAGGTGGTAAGGGAGCAGGTACAAGGAAGGGACAAAGTGCTTGATCTCTATATACCCCCTGCACCACTGGGGGTTGTGAATTAAAGATGACCACCCAATTATTAGCTTCTATGCATGGACAATTATAACAAATTTTATAAAATTTCCAGGTATAGAATATAACGGGGGGGGTGTTGTCTTAAATTCAGGGTCATCTTAGATTTGGGTAAATGTTGTACCCTTTTTAGTTTCAGAAATGAATGAAAGTTAAAAACATTGAACGACAATTTGCAAGAAAATATTTCACAACGTCTTTCAAAAATCTCCTAATTTTTTTCACTTTATTGGGATAGTCTAGCTAGTCTGAGACTTGGGTGAGATGGAAATAAAGACTTAATGGCAACATCAGCAACAGCCTGGCCTCAAATGTTTTGGGAGATGAAAACAGCCTCATGACAAATATTAACCTTAGTTTCTAAGGCTTTTGCAACTTCTGAGCTATTTTAGATAATTAGCATTCAGGAACAACAAAGGTGCTGATGGCTTACGGAATGCCCAACATACAAGATAAAGTTACTCTGATTGTCATTTTATTTTTCTTCTCTTCAGTTCCAATGTGAATTTAGTGAGAATACTTGTTGCTAATTTTTTACTTGAAAATTATTGTTGAAAAACTTCATGTCACCCCGGGTGAATAATACTTTTTCTTGGCTCTATGTATATGTATATGGCCAAGACTATAACAAACCTGAGTTCTGTCTACTGCCCTTGAACACCATTAAATTATCACTGAAGGAATTCTGTAAACAGCACTAGCCAAAGTGAGGAGGCTGAAGAGAATTAAAATGTTTGTTACTTGCGTTCAGAGTGGACCTGGTGAATCAGAACACAGAGTAAGATGGATTCCACAGAATTAAATTAGTGGCCTGTTGAAGAGCCAGCTGCAACATTTTCTCAAACTAAGAGGAACTTGGAAAATCATGATGACTAGCCATGTCTATTTGCAAATGAGAAGGTTACAAACAGAAAGAAAAAACAATTAAGAGCATGCAGCAATTAAACAGATTCAAAGGCAAGGGATACAAAAGGGACAATAAAGATAAGGTACTGATGTTTAGATAACTTAATGGCTCTCCTATACTTTCTGCCTCTTGTTATGGATGTTCTTTTGAGTTCTTGCTACAATTTATCCTTTACTCAGCTACTCTTTGGTGAATTGTACTATAACTGAATAATATGTTTGCCATCATTCCAAGAGCAATAGTAAATAGTAGACAGATAACAGAAGTAGTATATAGCTTTAGTCTTTTACAGGCATGTTATAGTAATCCATAAAAGGAAGAAGCACTGTCTTTTAGTTAAATCAGACCAGCAAGAATGGACAGACCAGCATACCCAGGATGGCAAAAGCATTTTAGCTTTCCTGGTAAAATCATAAATTCTTCCTGGCACAAGAGGATCACTGGCCACTTCAAGGTACAGAGCACCAGAGGAGGTGTGAATACAGCAACAGACTAGGAGTTCCAGGAGTCTATGACTTCCTTTAGCTGCTATGGTGACATACTGGACCTTCAAATGAACAGTGTTCCCATTGGATTTGGACCCAGTCCCTATACCTTTGTTCTGGGTGAGCACAACCCTCAGATCGACCACAACACCTGTCACTTGATAATAGGTGAGTTTATTGATGCAGCGTGATAACAAAAAAACAGCAATGCAAACAATCAAGAAATTCTATATCTACCAGTCCTAGGGCTGTCATCAGAGTCAAAGTATATCTGGTCAGGATGCAGGCTCCACTCTGAGGCTCTTTCTCTTAGGTGTAAGCAGTCTGGAGGTGGACTGCCAAGGCCCACAGCCCTGCTCCAGTGGGGAGCATAAGATGGGCTGCTGATGTGCCTTCCCGGGGGATGGGGGACCCCTCTCAAGGAAGAGAAGTAGGGACAGGGAGGAAGGACTCTTTGTTAATCTCGAGTCTCTGACTTCGTATTCTTCTTGCCCCTTGATGACTCCTGATGACTCTTCATCCATGGCTATCTCTGGTTGGTTGTGTCTCTGTGGTCACATGTCCACATAGCCTTCCGGGCCTTCTCTTAATTTGGTCTGTTCCCCCAAAACCAGGATTCAGACATCCCGTCTCCCCCCCACCCCACCCCCTGCCATGGGACATGGGAGCTGGTATCACTTGTGTTATGGGACAGTATGGTACATATTTCCTTTTCTAGATTATGTATCCTTGTTGGTCTTGTTGTGTTAGACAGCCTGTCTGTTTTCAGGGCCGTGAGAAGTTGTGTGTATGTTTCCAAAGCTCTTTAGAAACCCATTTAACCCCTGCTGTCTATCTTGACCCCTTATAATGCATATATCTATACTTATAAGCCAATTCCCAAAAACCAGATCTTTAAATACCGTTTCTAAGCCAACAAACAGGATCACCAATTTGTCCTCTCTTGTCTCCATTTCATAATGATTCTAGTTATTCCCAGTTGATATCTGCTCAAGGTACATTTAAATGTTGTATCCGTGGTAAAACTATGTCACCAAACTTGCTGCCCATTGAAATCCCTGGCCTGTAGAGCTGTTGTGAAAATACATCTGTACTAAGAACAAAAAAAATTCCTATCTACACTCGTGAGAATGATGATAACTATATGTATACTATATTATATGTATGCTATACAATATGCATAATATAGTATAATACTATATATATGATAATTATAATATATCATATGTACACAATATTCTCTCTATATATTTATGTACACACAGACACATTACTTCTGCTATCTGTCTACTATTTACTACTGTTCTGGGAATGATGGCTAACTTATTATTCAAAAGAATAATTCAAAGGACTCAGAAGAATATCCATAGGCAGAAAGTATATAGGAGAGCCAGTAAGTAAGTTATCTAAACATCAGTACTTTATCATTAATGTCCCTCTTGTACCCCTTGCCTTTGAATCAATTTCATTGCTGCATGCTCTTAATTGTTTTTTCTTTCTGTTTGTAACCTTCTTATTTGCAAACAGACATGGCTAGTCATTGTAATTCTCTGAGTCCCTCTTAGCTTGAGAAAATGTTGCAGCTGGCTCTTCATCAGGCCACTCATTTATTCTGTGGAATCCATCTTACTCTGTGTTCTGATTCACCAGGTCCACTCTGAAAGCAAGTTACAAACACTTTAATTCTCTTCAGCCTGCTCACTTTGGCTAGGGCTGTTTACAGAATTCCTTCCATGATAATTTAATGGTGTTCAAAGGCAGTAGACAGAACTCAGGTTTGTTACAGTTTTGAAAGATGGAGATTATAAAATGAAATTACTTTTTATTTTTCACTAAACTTAGAACATCCATTCCAAATTATAATTTCTTTCTCCTCTTTACATGCCTGCCTAATTTTGTAGATTCATAGATGCTAGAGTCAGAACGGACCTCAAAAGATCATCAAGTCTGACCCCCTGCCTAGGCAGGAAAGAGTGCTGGGGTCAGATGAAAGAGTGCTGGGGTCAGCCTTCTCTTAAAGACCCCCAAGGTAGCGGAGAGCACCACTGCCCTTGGAAGCCCATTCCAAATTTTGGCCACCCTTACCATGAAGAAGTTTTTCCTAATGTCTAGCCTAAATCTGTGTCTGTTTGTGACCATTGTTCCTTGCTACCCCAAGATGTGCCCTGGTGAACAAAGCATCTCTGATCCCTTGCTGCGTCCCCCTAATGAATTTGTAGGCAGCTGCAAGATCACCTCTCAAACTTCTCTTGTGGAGGCTCAAGAGGTCCAGGTCCCTCAGTCTCTCCTTATAGGGCTTGTCCTGTAAGCCCCTAACCATACAAGTGACCCTCCTCTGGACCCTCTCGAGTCTATCATCCTTCTTGAAATATGGCACTCAAAACTGGCTAATTTGGTTTAAAACTTATCCATCCCTTTTTTGTTCAACATCGCGTATCTATGGATTTGTGAGATGTTGTGTCCTGGTTCAAAAAGGCCACAGATACTGCCTTCATGTTAGACATGTTTATCTAGGGGGAAAGTTTCTGGGGGGGTGTAGAAGTTGGGTTTAAAATGCTTCTTCTTACCCTCCTATAGCTGCCCAATGAACTGTCGATACCCCAACATTCCTTCCTGCCACGTCTTGGATGTTATTATTCTATATTAAAAAAATATATATTTTTTTTAGGTCTCTAATAGAGGTTCCTGGGCACTATGGGTAAGTTCTTCCTTGCTTTTCTATATGTTTGCACGCACTTGACAGTATAGATAATCACAGTCTGGTTCAAACCAAAACTTGTCTTTATTTTTAAATTGTTGCCTACAAATGTCCAACTCAGGATCCTTAAAATTCTGGTTTATTAGGCAGATTGAAACACTGTAATGAGTTAAATCATAAACCTTGGGGCTGGTCCTTCCACACACACACACACACACACACACACACACACACACATTAGCAAGCTACAAGAGTCAGTATACCTATCCCACAGGCACTGGAGTCTGTCATTGAGGCTTCTTTCAGCGTGGTATCATCTTCCAGAAGGGGGTCGCCGGCTGGTCCTTCTGGCTGGACAGGTCGGGTGCTGGTCAAGTTGGAGATCAAGAGGGCACCACTGAGGGTCACTTTTCACTGCCTTTTATCTGTCCTTGGCAGACTTTGGTGACTCCCCAGTTTTCAGGTTTGCCCAATCCAGTGGTCATTGACCCTCGTGGGACTTCCCCCCTCGGTGGCTACTGGATGGCATCTGTCAGCCCCAGGGGTCGTCCGTGTGTACATGCAGGTTTGGGAGTCCAGTGATGAATTTTGAATAGGGCTCTGGGAGTGGTCGATTTGGAGATATTCAGCCCAAAAGTTGGTCCCCGGCATTGATTAACTCAGGCCAGGGCTTCTAGCCCTTGATCAGTGAGGTTTAGAGATTTCCCAGTTGTTACATTGTCTTCTATTGAGTTCTTCCGTTGGTTGATCTGCAGTTTTCTTAGGTGTTAATTGCTGCCTGCTACCGTGTTACACATTCAATCACTGATTCACTCGCTCTTTCAGGGGCCAGCCTGATACAGAGAAGGGCAGTTTGATTCCTGCCCTTGTTAACATTGTTACAATGCATAACTTACTTATGAAACTAAACACATTTAGTTGAAAGTTGAAAGGTGAGGAGTATAAAATATAAGCTACAAATGTAATGCCATGGCACACAAATAGATAAAAATACCAAAATACAAGAGGAGATACAAAACGCACACATACACATTTCAAAACACAATTCCTTATCTTAAAGTGAAAGAAAGAGGAAGGAAGAAAAGGTAGAAGAGGAAAAACATATCCAAGAAGGGGAGAGCAACTGCAGGCAAGAGGAAAAGGGGCTTTCTGCTACAAACTTTTATCACTCTGTACAACCTTCCTGTACTTTCGGCTAAAATTGTCTCTCTTTCTTTTTCTTTTACAATATCAACTTGGTAATTCTACTTATCTAATACTAATGCTATAGCTATTACCTTGTCTGAATGGAACTTAGTATTAATAAACAAAGTCTCTTTCTTTCTTGTCCATCTATATTTCTATTTTTTGTTACAGTCTTTTATCTTCGACCCCCACTAAATGCACTCTCTTTACCTTGTTGGCATATGAGTCTATCTTTTATCCTACAGTAGGCTGCAGTGTATTGTTGGTGAGGTGCTAGGACCCAGTCAATGAGTCTTTGGAAAGTGGCTGCAGCTCCATGTAGGCTGAATGGCATGTGCTTAAATTCATATAAACCCCACGATGTTCCAAAAGCAGTTTTGGCTTGGTCTTCTTTGCGTACTGTTATTTGCCAATAATCCTTAGTCAAATCTAGTGTGGATTTGTACTTGGCCTGTCCTACTCTTTCTAGTAGTTCACTGATTTGGGGCATGGAAAAAGCGTCAAATTTCGAAATTGCATTTAATTTTCGGAAGTCAACACATAAACGGAGGGACCCGTCTTGTTTAGGCACGATCACCAATGGACTTCGCCACGGACTCCATGAGTCTGTTGTTATTCCTTGTTTTAGCATTTTGTCTATCTCTGCCCTCACTACTTCGTATCTATGACATGTTATTCTCCGCCATCTTTCCCTGACCACCTTTCTGTCTGGTGTAACAATGTTATGTGTTATCCTAGTAGCACAGCCGGGTTTCTCAGTAAACACATCTCGAAAGTCCCGTATAAGAAGTTTTAACTGATCCCTTTCCTTCACTGTCATTTGGGTCCCTAGACCAACTTCTGCTTTGTTGATCATTTTTGACATTCCCTGTTCATTGCACTCTCAGATTCCACCTGCCCTCCCATAGTGGAGGCTACTAAACCTTCTCGTTCTTTCCACAATTTTAGTAAATTGATGTGAAAGATTAATTTTTCCTCCTTTTGTCCTGGGCAAAGGATCTCATAGTTGACTGGCCCAACATGCCTGGATATCATTAATGGGCCTTGCCAACAAGTTAAAAACTTACTTGTAGTATCCAGGAGGAGGACCAACACCCTTTTTGCCCTGGTTGTAGGTCTCTCTCACTCATATTTCTGTCATAACTTGTTTTTTGTTTTTCTTGGGCTTGTCGGAGGTTATCTTGGGCTAGATTTTCTGCCTTTCGTAGCCATTCCCTCAACTCTTTGACATATTCAGAAGGCCTCACCTCCAGAGTTCCTCCCTTTTCCCACCCCTCTCAGATCACACCCATCAGGCTCTAGGGTCGATGCCCATAAACTATCTCATATGGGAAAAACCCTAAGGATGATTGTGGGGCTTCCTGCACCGCAAACAACAGAGGCGATATGACTAAGTCCCACTTCCATGGCTCTTCTTGTGTGCATCTGTGCATGATTCTTTTGAGGGCCCCATTGAATCTCTCTACTAACCCACTGGCTTGGGGATGGTATACCACGGTTCACAAGTGTCTTATCTTTAATACCTGACACAGATTCTTCATAACTTGGGACATAAAATTCGTCCCTTCATCTGTAATGATCTCCCTAGGAATACCAAAGCGGGATACCCATTTAAGCAATTCTTCTGTTATTCGAGGCCCAGTGACTGTTCTCAATGGGACAGCTTCAGGGAACCTAGTGGCATAGTCTATCATGATGAGTACAGATTCAAGACCAGTCACACTTTTCATAGATTCATAGATGTTAGGGTCAGAAGGGACCTCAATAGATCATCGAGTCCGACCCCCTGCATAGGCAGGAAAGAGTGCTGGGTCTAGATGACCCCAGCTAGATGCTTATCTAACCTCCTCTTGAAGACCCCCAGGGTAGGGGAAAGCATCACCTCCCTTGTGAGCCCATTCCAGACCTTGGCCACTCGAACTGTGAAGAAGTTCTTCCTAATGTCCAATCTAAATCTGCTCTCTGCTAGCTTGTGGGCATTATTACTTGTAACCCCCGGGGGCGCCTTGGTGAATAAAACCTCACCAATTCCTTTCTGTGCCCCCGTGATGAACTTATAGGCAGCCACAAGGTCGCCTCTCAACCTTCTCTTGCAGAGGCTGAAAAGGTCCAGTTTCTCTAGTCTCTCCTCGTAGGGCTTGGCCTGCAGGCCCTTAACCATACGAGTGGCCCTTCTCTGGACCCTCTCCAGGTTATCCGCATCCCTCTTGAAGTGCGGTGCCCAGAATTGCACGCACTACTCCAACTGCGGTCTGACCAGCGCCCGATAGAGGGGAAGTATCACCTCCTTGGATCTATTCGTCATGCATCTGCTGATGCATGATAAAGTGCCGTTGGCTTTTCTGATGGCTTCGTCACACTGCCGACTCATGTTCATCTTGGAGTCCACTAGGACTCCAAGATCCCTTTCCACCTCTGTGCCACCCAGCAGGTCATTCCCTAGGCTGTAGGTGTGCTGGACATTTTTCCTCCCTAGGTGCAGCACTTTGCATTTCTCCTTGTTGAACTGCATTCTGTTGTTTTCTGCCCACTTGTCCAACCTGTCCAGGTCTGCTTGCAGCTGTTCCCTGCCCTCCAGCATGTCTACATCTCCCCATAGCTTTGTGTCATCCGCAAACTTGGACAGAGTACATTTCACTCCCTCGTCCAAGTCGCTGATGAAGACATTAAAGAGTATCGGTCCAAGGACCGAGCCCTGCGGGACCCCACTGCCCACACCCTTCCAGGTCAAAACCGACCCATCCACCACGACTCTCTGGGTGCGACCCTCTAGCCAATTCGCCACCCACCGGACTGTGTAGTCATCCAAGTCACAGCCTCTTAACTTGTTCACCAGTATGGGGTGGGATACCATATCGAAGGCCTTCCTGAAGTCTAAGTATACGACATCCACCCCTCCTCCTGCATCCAGGCATTTCGTAACCTGGTCATAAAAGGAGACTAGATTAGTCAGGCATGACCTGCCTGCTACGAACCCGTGCTGGTTTCCCCTCAGCATAATTTGTCCTGCCGGGCTCTCGCAAAAGTGAGCCTTGATAATTTTTTCAAAGATTTTGCCAAGGATGGAGGTGAGACTGACTGGCCTATAGTTGCCCTGTAACGGTCAACTATTTTGGTAGCGGTCCAATAACGTCTAGGGCTATATGGGAGAATGGCTCTTCTATCACCGGCATGGATTGTAAGGGTACTCATGGTGGCTTTTGAAGGCTGACCCTCTGGCAACTCAGGCAGGCCCTGCAGTAGTCTTTGACTTGTTCATATAGCCTTGGCCAGAAACACCACTTAGTTAATCTGGCCTCCATTTTAGTTCTTCCCAGGTGCCCTCCTAATTGGTTCATGTGAGCTAGTTTCAGAAGGGGTTCCCAGTAGGTTTGAGGTATCAACAGTTGCAGTATCTCTATCCCTTCTATTTGTCCCGCCTTTACCCTATATAGTAGACCTTTTCTTAGCTCATACCAAGGGAGGGCACAACATCGCTCTGGGCATATTACCTGATCATCTTGCTTGGCCAGCTTCGCTTGCCTTATCAATCGAAACAGGTCCTCATCTTGTTGAGCCTCTTGAAAGCATGAGTTGTTTGCTAAATTCTCCAGATCCAATGCGTCGGGCTCCGTGTAAGCTTCGCTATCCTCCCTTATCTCCTGGCTTCCTCATGGTGTCAAAGACTTTATAAATCTCCTCCCAATCTCTGCCTAAAATCATTGGGTAAGGTAGGTCATTGGCTAGACCCACTGGCATCTCTCAGGTGGTACCTAAGATTTCCACCAGATATTTCTTGCGGAGGTATACTGACAGCTGCCCATGCATACAAATCATCCTTATGATATTTGCACTTGGAGCCCAACCTCAGGGAGCTAAGTGGGCTCTAACCAATGTTTGAGCACAGCCAGTATCAACTATGGCCCTTATCATCTTTCTGCTGACCCGGGCCCAAATGATGGGTTTTTCCTTTGACGCTTCACAATGCTGCAGTCCATCATTTCCACCTGCCTGTTGTCAGCCCACTCACTTTTTTGTATCTGGATGTTGAATGGGGTTTCCCTTGGTTGCGGACTCAGGTGAAGGTGGCTTGTACACTTCTTTGTGATATGTCCAATTCTTCCACATCTGAAGTACACAGTAGTCACTCTTCTCCTGTCTCATATATCTTTCTGTTCATTCTCTTGTACTATTTGAGCTGGTCCGGACTTTGGGGCCCTCTCTCAGTTGCTATCCATTTGCGCACTATCAAAATCTTCGGCCAAGTGTAGAGCCTCTGCTGACAATTTTGGGTGATGACATTGTACCCAACATTGGGTATTTTCATCCAAATCTATTAAGAACTGCTCTAATAGGATCTGGTTGCATAACTCCACTTTGAATACCTCTTGTGGCTTTAACCACTCTTCTAACAAATTAGCTAATTGTTGTAACAGAATCCGTGGGGATTTCTCTTCCCTTTTTTTTCTTCATCCGGAATGCTTGTCGGTATTTTTCCAGGTTGATGTTTAAACAGCACAGAATTTCTTTCTTGACCTTGTCATAGTCCGTCGCTTTGCCCTGTGCCATAGCCTGGTAGGCAGCTTGTGCTCATCTATCAAGAGTACGCCTAATTGGCTAGCCCAACAGCTTCACTCTAACCCAGATGTTAACACCACTCTTTCAAAGCTTTCCAGGAAGGCCTCCGAGTCATCTTGCAGAGTCACAGCAACTCTTAGTTCGACTTGGTGCTGTTGAGCCCATGCCTGTTGCTGTATCCATTTTTCTTCAAGTGCGATTTGGCGAGTGGCTTCTTGTTGTAGTAATTGACCAACTAAATGTAGGGTTTGTTGTAGAGGTTCTGGATTCCCCATGGGGTTCAGTTGTTTCTCCATGTCGTCCTTTGATCAGATCGTCATCACACTTCCCAGCCAATGCACCACTGTGGAGGTTGGGTTTAAGATGCCTCCTCTTACCTTTCTATAGCCACCCAAAGAACTGTCGATACCCCAACATTCCCACCTGCCACGTCTTGGATGTTATTATTCTATATTCAAATTTATTTATTTTTTGATTAGGTCTCTAATAGAGGTTCCCAGGCACTATGGGTAAGTTTTCACTTTCTTCCCCGTAAGTTAGCATGCACTCGATGGTATAGATAATCACAGTCTGGTTCAAACCAAAACTTGTCTTTATTTTTAACTTTTATCACTCTACAAACTTCCTGTACTTTCAAGCAGAAATTGTCTCTCTCTCTTTTTTTTACAATATCAACTTGGTAATTCTACATATCTAATACTCTTATGCTATAGCTATTATACCTTGTCTGAATGGAACTTAGTATTAATAAACAAAGTCTCTTTCTTTCTTATCCATCTGTATTTCCATTTTTTTGTTATAGGCTTTTATCTTCAACCCCACTAAATGCACTCTCTTTACCTTGTTGGCATATGAGTTGATCTTTTATCCCACGTGAGACAGATGCCTCAGATCCTCTTGAGGTGATAATACTGTGTCCCATTCACTCTCTGCCTTTTTTTTTCTTTTTTTCTCTAGGTCGGCCTCGTGGGATGTGTCCCACAGTGTTAGTCTCTGCAGGGATCTGCCCCTCACTCCCGAAGCTCCGTTTCTTGCCCGGCACTACAAAAAGTCTTTAGGTGAGTTCCTTCTCCTTCTAGAGATCGTCTTTCTCTCACTTTTTCTCCTCCTTTCGTCACTTTTCCCCCCACTGGACCTCCTGTCTCGCCGCCTTACTCTGACCTCAGAGCTTCTATCTTTATATGGTAGTGGCTCAGGTAGCGGTATTCCCTGGGTCTCCTCGCCGCAGCTGCACTCATTCCTTCACAGGGGGGTTTGAGACTAAACCCAGAATTGTGTGCAAAATTTTGCAGAGCTGTCCAGGGAAGTGCCTCCCTTGTATTTCTCTGCTACATTTTCTCCTTTCAGGCAAATTGTTCCTGCTGAAGTAGTTGCCATCAAGTTGTGTACTTAGTAACCTTATATTGGATAGCACTTTCAGCAGAGGGTTTCACAAAGTAGAGAGTTAAATATACGTGGGCTCCACTTGGTAAATTTGCATAAACTCCCATTCAGGTTTAAGCCGTAACTTTTCTTGAGGTATGCTCTTTTTATTCTCCCACTCTGTTTAATTGTTGGGCATAATGCCCAGGTAGTAACTCAGGTGGCTTCAGTAGGTACAACACCTCCAACTCTGCTCCATCTGGAAGCTGTGTTCAGTAGTATCCAGTGACATGACAGCCTTACAGAAGCAAGTTATTATTTAGAGAATTGTTAATTCTAAGAAATAGACCTTAAAACAATAAACAGATAGCTTCCTGGGTACATATGAGGAGGCCAGTTGATCTAAAATTCTTCTGCACCAAGGATCTGATTTCCATAATTTGTCCTTGTAAACATAAGTCAGTTTCCTCATGTTGCCCTGGTGAGTGTGTTCTTCAAAAGTTATCTACCTTTTAATCACCCTCTTCAGAGGGAGCGAGTCACTTAAGAATCATAGAAAATTAGGGTTGGAAGGGACCTCAGTGGAGTCTAGCCACCATGCCATCCCAGCCCCATAGCACACCCAGGGATGGCATGACCAGCTGCATAAAACACTGTATGGCTGCCCCATACACCTGGGCCAGGCAGGGCTGAAGGACCCACTTCAGGCCAGATAAATCCCTTGGTGGGCCAGATCCAGCCCGTAAGCCATATTTTGCCCACTCCTGATCTAGCTCCATCCTCCTTGTAACCACCCTTCAGGTAATTGAAGGCTGCTGTTAAGTCCCCCTCTCAGTCTTCTCTTCTCTTCTCCAAACTAAATAAGCCCAGTTCCCTCAGCCTATCCTCAGAAGTCATGTCCCCCATCCCCCTAACCATTTTCATTGCCCTCCATTGGATTCTCTCCAGTTTGTCCACATCCTTTCTGTAGTGGGGGCCCAAAACTGAACATAGTACTCCAAATGTGTGGCCTCACTAGTATCAAATAGAGGGGAATAGTCACTTCCCATAATCTGCTGACAACACTCCTACTAATGCAGCCCAGCATGCTTTCAGCCTTTCAAGAGTTTATAGGCCTTTAGTCTGCTTGAAATAGATGTAGATAATTCTTGTAGAACTTGAAACAGGAGTTATTGGTATTTAAGACTTGGTATTAAGTATTGGCATCTAAATCACAAGAAATGATCCAGCTTAACCTTGCTACAGCAGTCACAAAGTTGCCTAAGTTCCTAGTAGTATTAGGTACCTCCATTTTCATGTGAGAAGTTCTCCAAGGTTCTTAGAGTTGGGTTTCTGAGCACGCTCGGAGGTGACCCAAATTAAGCACCTTGGCACACAAACTCTCTTACAATCCATATTGGATCCAGGAGACACCTAAAGTCTACGTAAATCCCCAGTCTATTAACCATGCTTTGAGTGCCTCACACCTACTTGACCCTCAGTACAAAGTGCAGGAACTCTGGCCACTCTCAAGCATAACCGTTGGTCATGATGCCCACCTTTCTGTAAAATGGACTGGTGGTTAGAGCATGTACTCAGGAAGTGAGAGATGTGGGTTTTCAGTCTTTCACAGCCTGAGGTGATTCTACTCTCCATTTCTAACTTCTACAAGACTTCCCTAACTACCAGTTTATAGAACAGCTTGGGTCTTGGCCCCCCTGCACCACTGTTATTGAAGCTGAGCCATTAGGTAACCTAGACCACAAGATAATTCTGGCCAGAAATAGACCAAGGAAGAGGAAATACACTTTTGCAACCCTATGCAGAGAGCATGCAGCAACATAAGGGAGTCTTGGGTTCAGGCCCCTGCTGCCATTATTATTCCTGTCCAATACCTGTCTAATGTAAAATGCTGGTTCCAGCACTAAGGGCCAGAATCCAGGATTCCTGTGTCCCAGAAGAGTGCCTTCCTCACTGGACTAGAGAACAATACTCTATATCATTGCTATACCTTGGTGTTTAGGGCGCTCATCTGGAATGTGAAAGGTACTGCTTTGAGTTACTTCAGGATGAGGACCTAGAAACCATGTCTCCCACTCCCTTTAATCACAAGGCTATTGTGCAGAATGCTACCACCATGAAAGTAGCCATAGGTATTGTGTGCTGAACTCTGTGTTGCCATTAAGTGCTATTAAGCTCTTTCCCTTTGAGGACTCTGGATCTCATGATGGCAGAAGTTCTTATTATGGAGCCCTGAATCGGGCACCTCAGCTTTAAGAGGAGATGTGAATTCAGATGTACATGTCTGGACCAAGCATTTCCTACTGGCTAGGCTGCATTGCCCTGCCCCAGTGCCTAGGTACTCTGAATCACTTTAGAAGCACTTCATTCTTTCTACTGACTTTAAAGTCATTCTAGAGCCCTAATACTGTCAATTTGGATCAACCATCTGAGACAAGTCATGTGACTTTTGTGCGTTAGTGAAGTGAGTTGAGGTGCCTATAAGACTGATTTGGATTTGGCTGTTAGCTTCTAGCATTAGCAAATTAAGGCTTCTAACTTCATTACAGACTGCAAATAGCTTCAGCTATTAGTGCTTGCCATGCCATTGTCTTTCAAGCGTGACTTAGGATCTTATCTAGAAGCTAATTTGTTCTTCCTAGTGACATTCCCCGTTGATTTAAAAGCACATAGTCATACAAGAAAAGCACTATAGCCGTACATCAAGGAAAGGGTGGACAGATTAGAAAGTCTAGCATAATGAAAGTTGAAAGAACTAGGCATATTTAGCCTGGAAAAGAGGAGCCTGAGTGGGTGTAGCAGGTCCTGGCCCTCAAGGGTGACCATGATGGCCTCTGGTAGCCAAGCTATTCCTGCCTTCCCTCGGTTCCTCCCTTGTTTGTCTCACCTTGATGTGTATTTTAGTCCTTTGGGAGGCTCCCCAGGGCCCAGAAGTGAGCCTCAGTTCACATCTCTCTTTACTTCGGGTCACTGACTGGCACCAATCTTGTCCTCTGTCACCAAATCACCTTAAGGCAATAGGCAACTGGTGCCTCCTGGCTCTGGGGGTCCCCCAGCAGCCAATTGCTGATGGGGGAAGAGGGAGGGAGGGAGTCTCCCAGCAGCTGAGCGCCAATTGGGGGGCTCCCCCAGTGGCTGATCACCGACCCCAGGGCCGCCGACAGCAAACCGGAAGTGCCACTGGTGCTTCTCAGATGGGGTACTGGCTGGTGCTCCCCACTTCCCAGCCAGTGAGGGCCAACTTCGGGGGGTTATATGCCATCCCCCATGCCCACCCTATGCATCGTGTATGTTAAGTGCATTAATCATGGCCTCCAGACTTCCCAATAGCCATGTCCATGCCTCACAGTTGTTGACCTTCCTGTAGGGGCCTTCCTTGGCTTTAGTCCACTGTTATTCTGGCTGCAGGCCTCCAGCTGTGGCTTACTTGTTCAACCTCAGCTTTCTTGGCCTTCCCTGTCTCAGGTTTTGTCCCAGCCTCCTGGTATCCCTTACCCAGGGCAAAGCTGCTCTCAGTCCCACCCAGCCCAGCCTTCCCTATCATCCCTGACCCAGGGCAAGGCTGCTCTTGTGTTGTAACAGCCCCTAGCCCTTTAACTGGGCTCAGCCTCCTGAGCCCCTTATTCTGCAGGGCTGCTGTCCCCTGCCTGTAAACTGTTTGGGCCTTAGACTCACACAGCTCACTTTGTCCCAGATTCTGGAATGGCTTTATGCTGGGTGCCACTCCAGCACCCCTGTGGCCCTCTATTGTCTCCCAGCCACACCCAGTCCTCTGGTACCAACCTTAAATACAACACAGAGACAAGCTACTGCTTCCAGCAAAAGACTCAAAGACCCTTCTGGGTCACCATGCTGCTACAAAAGCCTCCTTCCCTCTCACTGGCTCCCTTAGTCTGATGGGGGAATGTCTAATATGGCCTGCAGCTCCCACTCCTTGTCAGCCCAAGCTAGCAGGAGCCCTTTGCCTCACCGGGTTCTAGGCTGCATGGCCCCTCTGCCTCGAGAAGCCAGGCTTATATCCCCTGAGCTCCTCCCCTTCCTGTCAGGTGTTCTTCTGACTGGCCACAGGTATGTCCTCTCAGCTGTTTCTGGAGCTAAACTGCAGTTATTCCCTTGCTGCCTTCCCCAGACTCTGCACTAGCAGCTAGCCATGCAGTAAGTCCTTGCAGCCTATAGGTCCCTAGCTCCCTACTATCCTGCAGCTAGTTTGTGTTCAGCTCCCTGTAACATCTCTGCTGCAATCACCTTGTAATCCTCTACAACGAACATTTCACTACATCCCTTTCAATAATTAGGACATATCCATCAGAGAAGTAATGGATGACAGCTTCCCTACCCATGAGCAGGGATCTTTCTTTCTTCAAACACATGCCTATAGCTTCAAATAAGTTAAAAATGGGGCCAGCAGCAACGGCATCAAAAAGTATTGCAAGGGACTTGTCATCCATAAGTACCTCAGTTGCTGGAACACTGAGGCTTTCCCTCCCCCGTGGTACTACTCTTCCCTGACTCAATTATCCTAGCTTTATTCGCAAAGAGATCATTTTTATGGTCATATAGCTCCTTATTTGTTTTCCTTGGCTGACCCCCTAAAAGGATCTGGCAGCTAGAGCTCCCAGTTATCTTCAGCTTATAATCCCTTTAAAATCTTTCCCAGTTCATTGGCAATCATGTATTCTTCATTCCCAGGAGCCTTATAGCTATATTAGGACAGTCAGTTTTAGTATTTTTATGTGGAGATATCTGCATCAGTATCTTTGACTGGCATACGGCTTAAAAAATGATTCAGCCTTCAGATGTGTGTCAGTGGGAATGTAGATTTTATATGCATATCTGAGGGCAGAATACTAACAGTCCAGTACACTGCTGCATGACCTTACAATGTTGTGTTAGTGTTTATAGTAGACTTTCTATAAAAAAAGGGGGGAAGTTCTTGTATGTGACATCTTTTGGTCTTTTATTGGACCAACTGCATAGTTAAGATAGACACAGGCAAGCTTTTGGGTATCAGAGTACCTTCCTTAGGCCTCCGGGAGAGAAGTAGACACAGCAAAGCAGATGGAACAAAATCTAGTGTACTTGTTTTTTCTATAAAGATATCTTAAGGCAGATTCTAATTTTGTGCCCACAATCACTTGCAGGCTCAATTTTTATCTGAGATCACAAATAATAGAACGTTAGGCTTCTAACGTCCTGATGACACCCATGAATCAGGTAAATATCTAACCTTTTGTGTCCTCAATTGATTGCAGTGCAAACTTAGAGAACATTTTGGAAAAAAATTGGCTGACCCATAGTTGTGTATAGAAGTGCTGCTTGGAGAAAAGTAGAGGTGTCCAGTTGACACACAGTTTTTTTGCCTGGTGTTCTGAAAGCAACATGCTATAGCTGTGAGATCATTTGCACTTATACTATCACGAGTCAACATCACCTATTGAGTCCACCTTCCCCTAAATAAATTAGACTGGGAAAACATGTATGAACTCATTGCTCACCCATTGAGAAAATAATGCACTCCTGGAGGTGAGTTATTCAAACAGTCTAGGGTATCTGAATGACATTATACAAAACTGTGTGTAGCTAATCCCTGTGGCAGCTTTCAACTTGCAGAATAAGCCAATATTCTCAAATAAAATTCAGATTTAGGCATTAGTGAGCATGTATACATGTTCACCAATGCACTTTTGTTAATGCACATTAAATTTAGTTCCTCCATTGTGGGGCACGAGAAAAGGTACATTAGCCTATTTTAATCTGCATTAGCAAAAGCACAATTTTTTGGGGATGCTTTAATGCACATTAAAATAGGCTAATACACATTAAAGTGCACATGTAGATGTGCCCAGTGAGTGCTGTTGTTGTGATTTTCTTTTTTTTAATAAATCAGAAGTACTTTATAGCTTCTAAATAGTATTCCATACTGCTTTCACCACCAACGAGCTAATAACTGTTAATTTGATAAGCTACTTTGCCTGCCATTAGATATGCTTAACAAGGAGATACTTGCCAAATGCTATTTGAACGTTGATTGTAGTTCATATTGGTACAGTTGTTTTGACATTTTGTTCAATGATACCTGAAAGATAGTCACTAAAAAGAAAAAAATCAAATACTGCTGAGCATCAAGCTGAATTCAGAAAAGCTGTATCCTCTCTGGCACTGGAGCATCCTCAAACACATTTGAAAAGAAACTGACATCTCTCATGAGGTATTCAGAGGGCTGTTTGTTGGTTTTGGCACTTTGCAGGCTTTAGGTTTAAGATTTTTGGAGCATCTCAACAAGGTTAGTCTTTGAGCTTTATAAATGCAAGTCACTTCTGCATTTTTATTCCATCAAGTTGTGTCAGTGCATCATGATACTGAGGAAAATATGATACCTAGTGAAACTCCTTTGAAGTCAGCAGATGGATATATTTGATTTAGTGGCCAAGATTGTCAAGGTGCTATTGGGATTCTCTGGATTCTGAATACCCAAATAGACAGGTCTTAGAATGGCCTGATTTTTGGAAGAAGTTGTCAGTAATTTCTAAAAGCTGGACGCCTTTCATGGGCCTCACATTAAACATCAAAAAAATGGAAGCACTCAACATCACTAATAATTTTTTTAAATGTTAGTTAGTTATTATTTCCACAGTGAGGCCCAAACCAGCATGTTAGGGGTATGAGTTACATGCTTTGGAGGAAAGAAAGTTGTGATCCAGTTCTGAATCTGGATACAAATGTTGCAGTTGCCTTCTCAGTCTATGAGCTAAACCAAAGCCTCAAATCTGAACATCCCTAAACCTTAAGGCATTCAAAATTAGATCTGAAACCAAATTTTGCACTTTGAACATATTACTGATATTTATCATCATACATAAAAATATAGGTAAAAGCTAATATTATGTTTAGAAATGTTAAAAAGTAAAGCATAGTTGCATTAGCTGCAATAAATCTATGCCAGTATACGCTATCTGAAGATCTTACCCAATATTTTCATTTAACGTTTCATCCTCAATTTACTATATTTCTAACCTATAAAGGCACCTGTAGATGTTTTCATGAAGAAAAACTAACAAATGGGGTTATTTTTTCAATATGTTGAAAGTAAATATGCATGTGAAAGTATGAGAGGAGCAGCTTACTACAGTAGTTATATATGGGAAGAAAGCAAAGTATGTTCATTTTGTTGGGCTCAGCACTCTTGAAGTTGTTCCTTTTAAATTGGAAGGTGGAAGTGAGGGGAAAGTAAGCTTCAAGTGACTAGATCCAGTAAGGTAATTCTCTGCTGTATTGAATCATTCTCATTAAGGTTTAAGAACCTTTGCATGTCTTTAATAAATTTGTGATATGCACAATACTACAGTGGGGGACAATGGTAATTATTTAATAGTGTGTAATAATAGGCCTGCTTCCAATATCCCCACATTAATTACTAGTCTTCCTCTTTTTTCTAGTTTTATTTTCATGAATTATACTCAGAGGTTTTGAACAGAGAGTGCTTCCTCTTTTGGATTTCAAAGCTCTCCAGGGCACAATAGAGAGTGAATTGGTTATGCCCAGCATGCAAACATTAAGCAAACAGGAGACCTATTGAAGTTATTTTGGTACATTCCTTTGATTTATGGAGTAATTTCAGCAAAATATCCAATATGAAGAGTGCAAAACTCATCTCTGTATCAGGCTCTAAATTAGACAGATTGTAAAAGACAGTAGATATGTGGAACATACAGTATTATTAGAGGGTATTGATTTGTGTGGAGAAGTAATGTCAAGAACTTTGTGACTCAGAAAATATTGTTTAAAAGAAAGAAAGAAAAAGGAAAAAAAATGCTTGGTATGTGTATCTTAAAGCTCTTAATGCAAATTAACAAAACTTCACAGTGTCCCATGTTGCAGACGAGAATTATCACACCATTTACTCATGGGTACTCTAAGGATAGAGAAACTTGTCCACAGTTACACTATACATGAATGATGGAGCTGATAATATATATCAGTAGTCTTTATTCCCTGTTTTAATGAGCTAACTAATAGATTCTTTCATAAATGTTGACACACCCTTTAATTTTCTGGATGTTCTTGATATACTATTGTCCTTTCTGTAGTAAAAAAACCATTGAAAATGATTAGCTCTACACTAACATCTGATCATTAATTTATTCATATATAATTGAAGTTCCTCCTTAAAAATGAATGTGATAAAGAACTGATAGCTCACATAAACGTTTGAGCATCCAAAAACATTTCTGCATAAGCATGTTTATACAGTCACATTCAGTTTTCTTTTATAATTTTATAAGATGAATAACTGTTGCCAAATTGTTTTCTGCTATTGGTATTTTGGATAATGTTGGATAATGGCTGGTTTCAGCTGCCTCTAGAACGGAAAACCTTTAAAGATGCCTATAGTGAATGCCTGTAATGGATCTAACAGTGTTACTGCTATACATAGATCAGGCTTACTTGTTTTATAATAATCTCAGTGACCTTGAAAGATCAACTATATGTCAGTTCCACTATGTACTCTGAATAAAAACAGCCACTAACTATTTAATGTCACTGTGCCTTTCTCAAATGATACATTGTAATATCAGTTATAAATGACACATGGTGAAAAAAGATAATACCAATATAATCTTAAAGTAAAAATATATATAACCAACAAAAAATATTATACATACTATAGGTTGGACTGGGTAACACTACTAAAGTTTCCTGTGTCTTCAGTTGCTTCTAAGACTGTGTTTTCAATGGCTTATAACTTTCCCCAAACTCCAAGCATTTGATCTGAAGTTTTACTGTGCCAAGTATGAATGCTATGTGAATCTTCTTGAAAATGTCGGTCAAAATGGGTCATCTATCTTCAAGGAAGTGGCTAGTGAAAAGTATATAGCTTTGCCTTTCCGGTGACTGGTGTTTTGGGGCTGGGACTTGAACTTCAGCTGGGGGAGACTTCTGTTTCTTAGATGTACCCCATGAATATCTCCCTTGGAAAAACTGCACTTTGCATAAGCATGGAGATTTACTAGAGCTTCACAACTAAGAACTCTGGAGGTTCAGTCCACACTAAACACATAGAAGACCAGAGGTGTAGGCAGCTGGGCAGAATGTTTTTTGCAATCGTACCTTTTGGGTTTCTGCAGGTTGGAAGAGACAAGGAACTGGAAGAGCTTGTATCTTGAGTCTTGCTGTCTCATTGATCTTTCGGCCCCGTTGATGCCTAGACAACATGAGAAGGAAGCTGCCTGATTCTCAAGTGGATAGGACAGAAGCTAAATCAAGGGAAGTTGTGGGAGTAGACTGAACTATAAGCCTCTTGAGGGACACAAGATTAGGAGTGGATGCAAATAAGGGAGGACACTGAGCCTGGGAGCAAGTATGGGGAATTGGGACTACAAGGGTAAGGAGCCAAGGAGGAAAACTAGGGAGTGCAGGGACAATGAGATGCAGTGAACAAGGAAGGACAAGAAAATGAGATCATTCAAGCAGCAATGGGGAGACTGGGACTTGAGAAAAGTGCAGCAAGGAGAATGAGGTCAGCTGGATGAAGCGGAATGAGAACCCAGGGTGTTGGAGAGTCTGGGACTAGATGGGCAAGGAGATGGGGACAAAGAGCTGCAGGAAATGAAATGAGTCCAGGGAAAGAGAGTGGAACTAGGAGCCAGTAGCTATGGGGAAGAATGGAGCAGAAGGGAAGAGGCAAATCAGACAAGGAATTAGGAGCATGGGGTGCTGGGATCAAGGGCAATGGGAACAAAGAGCCAAAAAAGAGGTTTAGAAGTGACTGGGAATGCCTGGGAAGGACGGTGCCTGGAGGATGACAAGTGATAGCTGAAATGGCAGAGGGCTGTGCTCTGACAATAAAAGGTCCAGCCCTGTAAATGACCCATTTGGGTGTCTATTTTGTCAGAATTTCTGATTTTTTTTTTCTCTAAGAGTTGGGAAGTTTCACAGGGGAGAGAGAGAGGGAAGGACTCTGAACTTGATTAAGGACCTAGCCCTTCATCTTCATTTCCTTGTTTGTTTTGTTTTATGTTTTCCCCAGATTTAAAACTGCATTAGCGAATGGTAAAACTCACAGTTATTTACATGGCTTTGTAGAGATGGAAGAGAATACAGGATCCTGTGCGTGGTACCAACATAGCTGGTCTTTCTGGATGCAATCTAGAAAATGAGGTTAGTCATGCAGTCCGGGGTATAGAGGGGTTAAGACCTTCCGGTGCCCTGGTATAATAGGAAAACAGGTAACCACATTGATACAGAGCCGAAAAATGGCAAGACATTCTTAGACAGTGGTTTTACCATGTGATGTACAGTTGCTGGGGTGGGGAAAAGTCAAAAGCATTGAAAGTCTTTGTCAGTTAATGATGAGTCAGCGTGAATCCATCTGCTTCAGCATTTCCAAAATGTTTTATCAGTTTGACTAAAACCATTCACTAATTCGTTTGTGGTTTGGCTAGCTCCTAAGCCTAATCAAAAGCGAAGGTAAAGAAATCAGAGGGCCACAGCTGGGTAGCAGTAGACCAGAGAAAAAGATGGAAGTGTGAAAAAGTGAGCTGAAGTAACTAAAGAGTTAACACTGTGGGGGACAGACAGAGAAGCAAGGAAAGGTTGAAAGAAACAGAAAAATCAGAACAAATGATTGGAAGCAGAAAACATCAGAGGAAGGCCATGTCAAAAGAGTGGCCATGGTGAGAAGCATGCCTCATCAAAAATTGCACTTGATGGCCAGCAGTCAGCATTACAGAATGGAAATGTGCTGTAAAAAGAGAGACATTATCATAATTCTTTATTATGGCCCCAATTCAACAAAAAACTTCAGTGCCTCCTTTCAATTCATTAGTGTCAGTGATTAAAATATGTGGTTAATTTTAATTGAATGCTGTAAGGTGATTTTTTTCAAAAGCATAGTAAATGACTAACTGCCCTACTATGTGGTGTCATATTTGAAAATCGCATCCTACATACTCTCTTCCTTGAATAGGAATGTTTTGGGACCAATCTGCTGATTTCAAAATGAACCTTTTTAAACTGAATTTTCACACTTTCTGGCTCAAGTTCCTCACCAGCTTCTGTAGGTGCCATACATTTTATGGCATTTCAGCTAACCACACATTTTTTGGTGTCCATACAGATTTTGAAAATGCAAATGATTCACAGAAAAGGCTCTGAATAGCCTATTGTATTAATCTGCACCTTTTTCAAAGTGAAATGTTGACACAATGGATTTCAGCAGCTGCTTCAGAGCCTTTTCGATGCATTGTGTGAACCCTGCCTGCTGCCTCATTTCCTTTCATTTGACATTGTGTGTATTTGTTGAATAATCAGTAAAACATATTGTTGTTAAAAATGTTTACTGTTGTGTTCTAGTGGGGATAGCAATAAAAGGGTAAAAGCAAAAACATGTCATTTAACAGAAAAAATGGCACAAATGCACCCTCATCAAAGAGGCCTCATGAGGTGCCATGAAAAGCTTGCTGTAGGGAAACAATTTGGCTTGATTCAGAATTCTTATTTTTAGCTTGTTTTTATCCAATGGACATTTGCATAAAACAGTAGGTTCTGGTCCTACGTGAGCCTGAATCCAGACTGCCTTTAAATCATGGCAGTTCAGCTGGCAGCCTGCAGGAAGTATATGGCTGGTGAAAAGTTAGTTTGTAGCCCTCAGGCTCCCACCGGCTCTGGCTGCAGCATCAGCAGCCAGAAACTTGGGGCTCCCCCTGCCTCTGGTTGTAGGGGTGGGGCAGAGCAATGTGGCACAGTGCAGTGGCAATGACTATATCCAGAGAGCTGAGGATGGGGCTGACACACCTGCACTCATGCATCCTTGGGCATTTTTTGCATGAGCTGCAGGATGTGGCACCAGGCACTTTCATTAGCTAGCTACACTAATTAAAAGCATCCACACATCACGTATACCAGCATCCCCCCGTGCATTCCCACGCTGAAAAAATGGCGGGACACTGAAGTAAATCTCATTAAATGTGTTTTATTTCAAAATGCCCTGCCACCATTTTTTCAGCCCAGAGATGCACTGGGACACTGATACGCATGCTGTAGAAAACTGCTGGATCACATCAATTTCCATGCTCCAGCAGATTTGATTAATCGAGCCTGCTCTAACGCACTGAAATCCAGCACGTCGGAGTAGGCTCCGCGCATGTGTATAAGAGCCCTTTGTGTATACAGTGCAGCAGCTGGTGGGGGGGAGAGGGGGCATACAGGCCAAGTGCATCAGGTGGAAGTGCCCACGTGCCCACTGCAATGGCAGAAAGGAGGAAGCAGCCACATCCCTCCTGAAGTGCGGGGATGAGAGGGGAAGTGCCCACAGGTTCAGTGCAGTGGGGGACCCCGTGGCCCACACTGGTTTGGCCCCCATGGTATGTGGACCCCACTGGTCCAGCTCATGGACTAAAAAGTAGGACAGCCCTTCTCTAAATGAAAGTCAACTCAAATTTTGTTAAATTTCTGTCTTAAAAATTCACTTAATGTGTTGCTTATTTCATCCCTGAACTTCCAGTATAGTAGAGTATGCTCTGTGTGCCTTTCATAGCTAAAGCCCAACAGCTTAATATGATTTTTCAGTCTGCTTGTTTGGGTTGACTTTTAAGAGAGACACCAACAATACCTTGTATAAAAACTAGAGCAAGCCTATTTATGTGATTGGCACATAGGAGTCCAGTACATCCCTGGTTCTGACACAGTCTTTCTGTATTTCACTGAGCAAATCATCTAACCGTAAACAGATTCCCTATATACATGGTGGGCTCATTTGTCTGTCATAGAGGTGATGTTAGCATAATTAACTGGAGTTTTAAAAAGTACTTTGATTAGAAAAAGCTATTGAAATGCAAACTAATATTTGAGAAAAATAGCTTCTATTTTTTTTTATTCCAGCCAGCAGAGTAAACAATACAAGATGGAACAGTATACTGCTTCCAGCATATGATTTTAAGGAATGTGTTACAAGAGGTTGTTGTTGCTATGGTTACAGTAACCACCTAGTGAAATGTGTGCTTAAAATACCATTATGAAATTGAGAAAATATAAGTATTAGAGGAACTGATGTGTTCATCATAAGGAGGGTTTATTTTTTGGCATTTATGGAAGTGAAAAATTGAGAAAACTAACCAAAAAATAGTAGAGTGATGGCTGGAGTGCAGTAGTTGGTTGCTACTGTACAGTAGGGTCAGAAGTGACCCATGTACCACCATGACTGTGCAGTACTGGGGGGTAAAGTGCAATACAAACTATGCAGTGGGGCACACGTGTAGATGTGCCCTGTGTGTTCAGTTGAACCTATGGATCAGCATGGGCCCGGGGGCACTGTTCTTCAGAAAAAAAGTAATATTAAAACATACATCCTGAACAATAGGGAAATCTGCCTCCTCATCTATTGGCCAGTCATTCCCAGCCAAGGTGCTGCACTGCCCTGGGTGCTGGGAGATCCTTTGAAGAGTGCCAGAAGGTATGTGGAGGTAAGCAGATAAGCACCACCAACTCAGGGTCATCCCTGCCCCACACCCCTCTGCAAGAAGGTATTCACTGTAATAAATAAATCATTTCTTGAAACGGGTGCTGCTCAATTTACAAAACTTATCGGGGTGCCTTGAATCTAAAAAGGTTGAGAACCACTATTATAGTCAGCCTACATGGATGTATTATAGATCTTCCACTTTGTTACAAAGCCTGTCTGTACCAGCTGTATGGTCTAAGGATCAGTGGATTCACATCATTGTGGATCTTGTGTTGGTGGCATTTATTTAAATTGTGGTAACATTTGGAGATCACAGTTGGGGGTGAGGGCATCTTTGTTGTAGGTACTGTAGAAACCTATTTATGTAGTAGCATTTAGGAGCAGTAATAATAATGCTCAAGGGCCATAACTTAAAAATGCTCTTTGGCCTCTCTCTGTCCTTCCCTTGGTTTGCTATCACTAGTGCTCGTTGCATTGTGTGGGAGGTACAGAATTTCTTCTTGTCTTTCCACAGTAGTCTATTGCTTATTTTTGGTGGTGGAGATAAAATTACACTGGCCTTCAACATCTGAGAATTTCACCTGCCTTTTCAGTAAACGCTGTGGTCAGCATTACACTTTTGCTGGTATAAGTGGTCAAAAACCATTCTATACCCATAACAGAACAGAAATTCAGTACACATAGTGTGGCTTAAAAATGGCAGGACCAGGTCTAAGATTTTCTCTTCCCCCACCCCTCCCACTAAAGGGTGAATGGGTGCTCTATTTTCTACCTATCTAAACTACACCACTCACAGACAATCAACTAACTTAGATGGATTCTGACCTGGGCTTTTTGAACGTCTGTACTTAGCCTATGACTTCAAGATAAACCAGGGACTCTGGTCTAGTTAAAGAAACTTTAAATGTATATATGAACTTCTTGGTTTGTGTAGCATGAGAGGGGCACATCAGTGAATATGTCCATCTGAAAGATACTGCTTGGGGAAAAATCAGTTATTTCCAAAGATCTTATATGCTGCCAGGCAGCTTGTACCTGACAGGCTAAGAATGAGGAGAGATTCAACGTATGATGGATCAAGCAAAACATTTTTTTTTTAATTCTTACTCCTAAAATATCTAAAGGTAGTAATAAAAAAATCACTAGCTGGGAGCCCTAATTATACTTATCAAGCTTCTGCTTTTATCTGAGTACCTTATAAAATAAGTAGAGAATTAAACTCAAAGAACCTGTGCCCTTTACCAGCCCCTATAAATTACATAACCAAAGAAATGCAATGAGATCAAAGACTCTGAACTATTCAATTTTCATGCATATGATTGAGTAGCTACTGAGCACATTGATTACACATCAGCGCTGAATAACTAGGACAATACTGAGCTCTAAAAATATGGCACTGCTGACAGTATCAGAGAAATGAACCAGTGAACATTTCTCAGGTTTGTTTTACTGTGAGAGGCATGTGAACATGTACATACATATTTTATACATGTACTAACAAGGGTTTGTTTTTTTAATTCCATCAAACTGAAGAATTTGGGACTAATTTGAACCTGTCTCTTTGTAATCTGCATCATCACTATAAAATGCAAAGTAGCCACTGCACTGGGCTGTAAAAGACTATTTTCCAAACTGCTCTACATATCTACCTCGTCCTATCTACTAGAGGCACCTGAAAATGTGCATTGAATCATTTCTTGAGGGGAACTTCATTATAAATGTTGTTGCAATTGTTCAAGCTGGCTTTCCTTTAATCACCTAACTTACTAGATAGAGAACATTATTTCCCAAATATTCATCATATTCATTTCACATCAGTTCTAGAAGTATTCCAAAGTATTTTTGAGTCTGATCCAAAGTCCACTAGACAGTCTTTTCATTGATTTTAATAGGCTTGGGATCTGGCCTTAATTTCATGGGTCTACTTTCTGAAGGAAATTTTTCATGCTCTCCTGTCAACCATTTTATTATAGCTTTGTGATATGCACGTTGACACTGACAACATGCAAAGCAACATGAGACAATGAAATGTTTCCCTTTTCTTCCCAGCTTGGACAACTTGCATCACAGGATAGCAGCTTCCATGAAGATGTTTTTTTCCTCTAGTTTGATAGGGCTGATGCATAGGTAGACTTTGGCTCAATGCCAGCCAGCCTCCCACCATAATTGAGTGACTGTGGACGGCATCCAACCTGCTCCCAGCATAGACCTAATAGAAAAATCCTCTAACCTGCTCTAAGGACAGAAGTTAGGAAACTGGAAATTCCCTGCAGCACAATGTTGGGGAAGGGGATGTGTTCTGCTCCTGGAGGGCCATATTCGCTTCTGAGAGAAGCCACAGCATATACAGACATTCACTCTCCTAGGAGAAACTATCCTGGTAGTGATTTAACCCTGATTGTTCCCAGGTTATTTTTTTTTCCTGAAGTGGCCATATTTATGCCAGAAGGAAAAGCCCAAGACTCTCCTAGGAGAAACTGAATGTCTATCCAAGGCCTCAGACTTTCCTATGTTTGTAGTGTTTCCTTTTGCCCATAAGCAGAGCTATAGCTTTTAAGCAAACTGTTCAACAACATACAAATCACCTGCTGAACTAGTTCTTCAATACAGAGCTTTTCAGGGCATATAATAGCATAAGACAGTTCCATTTAATTAATGTAATTGTTTGCACATATAGCACGTAAAGTGCTATATAATTGGTAAGTATTATTACTAGTCTTGCGAATTATAACAAATACCGTATCTCTGTCTGTTTGTGAATTGTCATTGCAAAGACTGGTTTGTTTGAAGAGAATTCACTGATGTTTTGCTTCTGATTCTTGCTTTTGTCAAGAATTCTTAGTCTGCAGGTTATTTGTGAGTGATTCAGTGTAAGTAGCTGACCCATTTTGACTGGCTACCATAGCTCACGCTATGGTTCTGTTCCCAGACTGGATCACTCTAATTTTTTTAATTCATGACTACACATTCTGGTGTCCCATGATTGTCTCTTAGAGAAACTGGCCAATTGTCGCCTTGGGTCCTCCACAATCCACTGGCTGGAAAATTGGCTCCGGGGTCGGACCCAGAGGGTAGTAATTGATGGAAGTCACTCATCGTGGTGTCCTGTGACCAGTGGGGTCCCCCAGGGCTCTGTCCTTGGACCCATACTGTTCAACATCTTCATTAATGATGTGGACACTGGAGTCAGAAGCGGACTGGCCAAGTTCGCCGATGACACCAAACTTTGGGGCAAAGCATCCACACCAGAAGACAGGCGGATGATCCAGGCTGACCTGGACAGGCTCAGCAAGTGGGCGGATGAGAATCTGATGGTGTTCAACGCCAATAAATGCAAGGTTCTCCACCTTGGGAAAAAAAACCCGCAGCATCCTTATAGGCTTGGCAGTGCTATGTTGGCTAGCACTATGCAAGAAAGAGACTTGGGGGTCATCATTGACCACAAGATGAACATGAGCCTGCAATGCGATGCTGCGGCTAGTAAAGCGACCAAAACGCTGGCTTGCATCCATAGATGCTTCTCAAGCAAATCCCGGGACGTCATTCTCCCCCTGTACTCAGCCTTAGTGAGGCTGCAGCTGGAGTACTGCGTCCAGTTTTGGGCTCCACAATTCAAAAAGGATGTGGAGAAGCTTGAGAGAGTCCAGAGAAGAGCCACGCGCATGTTCAGAGGTCAGGGAAGCAGACCCTACGATGACAGGCTGAGAGCCCTGGGGCTCTTTAGCCTGGAAAAGCGCAGGCTCAGGGGTGATCTGATGGCCACCTACAAGTTTTTCAGGGGTGACCACCAGTATCTGGGGGAACGTTTGTTCACCAAAGCGCCCCAAGGGATGACGAGGTCGAATGGTCACAAACTACTACAAGATCATTTCAGGCTGGACATAAGGAAGAATTTCTTTACTGTCCGAGCCCCCAAGGTCTGGAACAGCCTGCCACCGGAGGTTGTTCAAGCGCCTTCATTGAACACCTTCAAGATGAAACTGGATGCTTATCTTGCTGGGATCCTATGACCTCAGCTGACTTCCTGCCCTTTGGGCGGGGGGCTGGACTCGATGATCTTCCGAGGTCCCTTCCAGCCCTAATGTCTATGAAATCTATGAAATTTTAAATGTACTTTCCATAGATATACTAATAATTGTTTTAACAGCAGTTATTATGACTGTTGTTAAACATCTAGATTGTTGTAGTAGATTGAAGCCAATCAGTTTTAGGAACCATTATGCTAAACACTGTGCAAAAATAGACAGTTCCTACCCCCAAGGAACTGTATCTATAAAAGAACATGGCTGACTTTTGGCAAGTACTCTTTTCTGTAAGTGAATGCTAAGGTTGTGTAAATACAGTCCAAGCAAGTTGTTTGAAAGTACAAGTGGAAATACCAGGAGATGTTTTTTGTACTTTACATACCTTAGTGCCCTATTTTACAAATAGGACTGTATTACCGGTAACATTTCAAAGGGGTGGAATTTATTATTCAGGGGAAAATTTCTCTTGAAGGAACAAAGTGATAGCTGTGAGGTTCTTAACTGCAGCCATCAGACAAGGAAATGATGGAGGATCTGATGAGCTAAATACATTAGGTCTCTCTCACTCTGATTGTCAATCATCTCTCTCCATCTTGTAGTTCCTGTGAGAAAGGTACAATTTCAGAGGTCTCAGAATTTCTCATCAGAAGAAGAACTGGTATTGACAAGCTGAGGATATAAAAGAGTGAATAGAAAAATGTACTTTTTCCTACATTGCAATATATCTGTGTAACTGAACAGTCAGCTGTCACCAAACTGTAGTGTTTTCAGCAAAGATTTTTCTGGAATAATACTAGTTGGTGCATCCTTTCTTGGTCTGCACTAACATTTGTTGGCGTTAACAGAAGAATTGAGTCTGATGTAGCAAAGCCCTTTGGCACATTCATTAGTGTGCTTTCACAGGAAAAAATAGTTTCACTTGTGCACTCTTACAATGGATAGATATGTGTTTCAATTCACCAAGGGTCACCACTAAGTAATAACATACCATGTTCTTGGAGGATATAGAAGACCTTACAAAAAGGTTGATGAAGCTAGAAAACTTTTCAATATGCATTTTTTCATTGATACATATATCATAGAATCATAGAAAATTGGGGTTAAAAGGGACCTCAGAAGGTCATCTGGTCCAACCCCTGTTTAAAGCAGGACCATCTCCATCTGCATTATCCCAACCAAGGCTGTATCTACCCAGGTCATAAAAACATCCAAGGATGGAGATTCTACAACATCTCTGGATAACCTGCTCCAGTGTTTTACTACCCTCCTAGCGAAAATGTTTTTCCTGATATCTAACCTAAACTCCTCCTATTGCAACTTGAAACCATTGCTCCTTGTTCTGTCATTTGCCACCACTGAGAGCAGTCTAGCTCTATCATCTTTGGAATCACCCTTCAGGTAGCTGAAGGCTGCTATTAAATCCCCCCTCAATCTTCTTCTTCAGAGCAAATAAGCCCAGTTCCCTCAGCCTCTCCTTAGAAGTGATATGCCCCAGCCCCCTAACCCTAACATAGAAAATTGGCTGCCAAAGAGATGTCAAGGGAATGTCAAGCCTCACGGGCTGAGGAGGAGTACTCCTCCTTGGTGATAGCTCCTCCCTTCCACTGGTTGTATGCCTCCCTTTTAGTCCTAAGGCATTCCTGTATGCCCTTGCTGAGCCAAGGGGGTCTCTGAGCACTCTTACCCGCCTTGCTTCTCTCAGGGACTGTTATCCTTTGGGCCTGGAGGATCGCCCCCTTAAGGTACAACCATCCCTCATGGACTCCCATCTCCTCTACCTTCTGGGCCCTTAGTGCCTCCCCCACTAGTCTCCTAAGCTCATTGAAGTTGGCCCTTCTGAGGTCAAGGGCTTTAGCCTTGGTGTGAGCCCTTGACACCCTGCGCTGGATAATGAAATCCAGCAGGTGATGATCTCTATTGCCCAGATGGTCAAGGACCTGCAGTCCCCTCACCAGGTCATCCCCTGTGGCCAGGACCAGGTCCAGCAAGGCATTACCCCAAGTGGGGCTGTGCACTTCCTGGATAAGATGAAAGTCCTGTAATAGAGCCAGGAACCTATGTGAATGGTCAGACCTGGCTGTCTGCTTCTCCCAGCAAATGTCTGGGTAGTTTAGGTCACCCATGACAATAACATCCCTTGAACTAACCGCCTCCATAAGCTGACTAGAGAATTTTTGGTCAAGCTCTTCCCCCTGGTTGGCCGGTCTGTAGTAGATACCCACCCTAAGGTCCCTTTCGCCACGCCTCCCTTGTAGTTTGACCCAAAGTGTCTGTGCCCGACCCTCCTCTAACCCAAACCTAATCCTTGATGAAGTGAGGTGCTCTTTGACATAGAGTGCAACACCCCCCACCCCAACACCTTTCCTCTCTGTCCTGTCTCTTCTATATAGGGTGTATCCCTGAATGCCCATTGCCCAGTCATAGGTAGGGTCCCACCAGGGTTCTGTGAGCCCTACTAAGTCTGGGTTCTTACTCGCAATCAGGAGGCACAGTTCCTCCTGCTTACTCCCCATACTATGAGCATTAGTTTAGAAGCACCTGAGGCCTCCCAAGGGTGCCCATGCCTCCCTCCCACTCCCAGGACAGTTATAGCCCCCGACTCCTGAGGGTGCACGTGCCTCCCTCCCACTCCCAGGACAGTTGTGGCCCCCTACTCCCAGGATGTTGAGGCTTACCTGGGCTTCCCTTCCTCTTGTCACCCTGTATGCTGGTGAAGCATCCTCGCCACTCAAAGCGGCCCCTTCCCCTGGCCAAGCTAGTTTAAAGCCCGCCTTATGAGATCAGCCAGCCTAGAGGAAAAGATACGTCTGCCCTTAGAGGAGAGGTGAAGCCCATCCCACCCCAGCATGCCCTCCTTACAAAAACATGGGTTGTTGTCAAAAAACCTGAAGCCTGCCTTGTGGCACCAGCTCTGAAGCATGAGTTAACCACATCAGTGCAGGCCTCATGATGCCTACCCTGTCCACTTACCGGGAGAATGGAGGAAACTACCACCTGGGCTCCTGTCTTCTTCAGTTGGTGTCCCAAGGCCTTGTAGTTATCCATGATGTTATCTGGCTTGCCCTTGGACGCATCATTTGTACCCACATGGACCACAACCAGTGGGTAGTAGTCAGAGGGCTTGATGATTTTAGGGCTGTTGCGAATCCTCGCTCCGGACATGCAGCAGACCTGCTGTGACCAGGGCTCCAAGTGACAGATTGGACCATTGGTTCCTCTCAGGATGGAGTCCCAGATGACCAGAACTTTGTGTCTTCTTCTCGGGGTGTGCCTCTTCTGAGCTGGTGATGTAGATCGAGCAGCTTCAATTTCTCTGGAGACCTGTTCTTCTACCTCCTCCTCCAGGGAGGCCAGGACCTCATACCTGTTCCCTAGGGGTGTCTGGGGAGCAGGCACAGCAGTTGTATGAGCTGTCCTGGCCTTGACACCTGCTACCACCAATTAGTTGGGTGCTGTGCACGTGGGATCTTTCCGGTGGATTCCTGTTCCTGCAGAGAACGGATAATCATATCAATTTTATCCTCCGCTGCCCAGATCCCCTGCAGCATGCTCACCTTGGCCTGGAGCTCTGCCACCTGCCCCTCTAGAGCCTGAAGACACTCACAAGAGGGGCAGGCGGGGGAGTCACCAGACCTCGGTCCCACCCCCGGGTTTTCCACCCAGCCACCCCACAGCTCGGGGGGCAGGTGGTTGCCAGGCTCCCCAAGGGCTCCATCTTGGTGGAAGCCTCAGAGGAGCCCCGGAAGCACGGCACCACTGAGGCAGGGCCCCTGGCAGCACTGTGAGTTGTCACCATGGCTCGCAGATAGTTCTTACTTTTCTCCTTGTTGGTGGAGCCTCCTCCCTCCTGAGGAAGACTCTCTTGCTGCCCTGCCTGCTTCCACCTGTGTGAACACCAGTGCAAATGCCCTTACAGAGCGCGCCTTACAGACCACCCTCGGGAGTGTGGCTCCCTGCCCGGCTCAGCAAAGAGGGATCCGGAGGCTTCCCCTCCAGATCCTCTGCAGCTGCTTCGGCTCCTGCCCCACTTACCTTCGGGAGATCAGATGCTGCTGCCCCCACTGTTGCTTCTCAGCCTCCACCACCTCAGGTACATTGCAGGGAGCACGCATGTGCTGAGAGCCCTCACGTGTGCCCAGCCAGCCTCCTCTCCCTCCTACTGCACCCAACTGAGTATTATTATTATTTTGTTAAAGTGGTAATGAAGAATTAGAATCATTATTTTCATACATAGTAGAGTTGTTTAATTAAGGTTGACTCTCATCCTGGAGATGAGAAAAAGAGAATTAAACTCAGTATTAACCTCCAAACAGTTGTTATCCTAGTTCAACAAACTTTAAATAAATATTTTCATTTCATGAAGTTGAGCAGAATTCTGAACAACAGAAAAGAAATATGAATCCAAGCACAGCATAAAGCTGTTTCTCTCATATAATACTGTACACCTGTTCCATATTATAAAACACAGCTTTTTTAAAAGGTACCTGGGGAAACAGAAATAATGTGAAAATGACACCCAGAACTTAATATGTCCGACAGAACAAATACCGTGCACAGCCATAAAGTTGTCATCATGCATAACATCAGTCTCCAGCCCTGTTATACCACTCGCTTTGATAAAGCTCCCTTTGCATATCACCAGTCCATAGTTACCTGTCAATCTAACGAACATGAAAACAAAGGCTAGACATCATCAACCTTATAAAGTACTTCCTTTCTTTTGTATGCGTCTTGGTCATAAGCTGCCAATCCACTCTATTCTGGGTGGTTTAAGTGACTTATAATTCTGTAATATCTGATATTTGTCAGTTCCCATGCAAGGTCCATAATATAGCAGAAAGTCAGGAGAGAGAAAGGAAGCATTTTTAGGCTTTGCTCAAACTCTTTTTAAGCCAGATGATTAGGTGCCATAGAAAACTTGTATCTTGACCATGCAAGTAAACAAATCATGCTAGAAGGGCCAGGCAGGTACCCAGGTGGAAAGAACCAGGGGTGGAGCAGGAAATAAGTGAACCATCCACAAGTAACACTGCATGTGTCTACATGTGCAAATGCTGCAGGGTGAGATTACTCAGTCTAGAGTAAATTACTCTAGAGAAAACCCACCCCAGGCAGGTGTCTACATGTGCAGAGATGCCAAAGCAGATCTGCTTCTGCTCCCTTTGGCCCTGTGTGAACTGAGGAGAGGGGTTCTGGAGGAAAGCCCAGTGAGGCTTGGAGACTCCCCACACTTACCTGCAGTGACAGCGGCAGTTGCAGAACTATGGAAAAGGCAGGAGCCCCCTTTGTGAGCTTCTGCTCACCCCAGATTGGAGGACATATGGGAGCCAAAATAATTTCCAGTGGTTCAGTGTAACTGGGGGTAGAGAATGGACTAGTAGGAAGTGGCTGGACTGAGCTGCATCACAGTGGGGGTGTGACCAGAAGCATTGGGACAGGGGAGGAGAAAAGCTCTGTAGTCTGTGAGCTCAGAGTAGCACTCAGCATGCTATGCCACAGCACAGAAGCAGCCTTAGAAATGGAGAACCTCAAGAAGCACCACTTTGAACTAGGTAGCCAGTGGGAAGGCTTACTGTAGAATAAACTTGATCTTTCCCCTGGCCAAAGGAAGTATTGGTGAGGCTGGTGGAAGGGACTTGATAGCTTAGTTTTAAAGAAACTGTTCAGGAAATTGATTGGCTTATTTGATTTGCCAGGACCATGGATGGAGTGAATTGATTTATTTAAGCTCACGCTAGCAAGACTCCAAGCCAACGAAGACCACGGCTATATAGCATCCCCACTCAACACCCTGCACTAGCCCCCTTCAATAGCCAGGGAGAGCACTAGGTTACCCCTGAGTGCTAGCTCGGGGTGGCAGGGAGCATGGGGCTAGGAGACAGCTGTCTCCTGGCAGGGGCTGAGAGACTGCACCCTGCCCCTGGAGGGCTGCCTGCTGGGGGATTCCCTGCCCAGCTGGGGCCTCACTGCTAGCTGCCCCACCAGTGGATCAGGGCAGGAGGCTGAGACCTCCCTCTCCCCTGCAGCTCATTCCAAGCCCCGTACCTCGATCACCTGATGAGGGCATGGGGCTGGGTCCTGCCTCTTGCTGGGACAGGTCCCAGCCCCCTCTCCATGATCACAGGGAAGGAGCTAGGGAGTCTGTTCCCAGTCCCCACTCTGAAATTGCAGAGTGGGGGCTGGGAGCTCCCTGGTGCCAGGGGACAGGGACACTGTCCCCACCCAGGCTCCAGTGCCCTGGCAGCAAGCAATTCCCAGGGGCAGGGAGAAATCTCCTTCCCCTGATGCCTAGTTGATCAAGTTTGCTCCCAGTCAGCTGTCTACATGTGCCATACAGCCCAGCAACTAATCACAAGTAAATTTGCTACTTGCATTTGCAGGCAGAAAACTTGCAATTAAATTACTGTGCAGTAAGAATCTGCACATATAGAGGGTGATGCTTACTCTACTCTTGAGTAAAGCATCTCATGTAGATACTCCCACTGTTGAATGAAACTAGCTATGTTGGTAAGGGAGCTGTCCAAAAGATTGGAAATGGAAGAAAAAGGTTCTATATGTTACATTTCAGAAAGAAACATAATATGAATAAGATAAGAAAGAAGCAATGACATAAAAGTTGAGACAGTGAAATGGAAGAGTCTGTATACTACTCACCTCAACATACTTAGTGTATTTGTTCTCACAATGTCCTTGTACAATTACCCCCATTTAACTGCTGGAGATCTAAGGCAAAGAGATTAGAGAGTTGTTGGAAGTCAATCATAAAACTTGTAATTGAATCCTGGTCCTCCTAGGCTCATGTCTTAAACACTAGACCATCCTTTCCCTCCAGTTGGGCCAATGTAGGTATTACTAGGTGTAAAAGGTCAGACTAGATGGAACTTAACAGTCTCTACTCATTAAATCTCGTTTTCTGACTTGCTCTGCTTAAATGGGACATCCTGAGGGATAGCCTGCATGGGTTTGTTGCGGGTAGGTCTTGCTTGCCCAATCTCATTTCCTTCTATGACCAGGTGACCTATCACCTGGACAAGGGAGAAGAGATTGATGTAATATATCTTGACTTCAAAAAAGCCTTCAATCTGGTATCCCATGATCACCTCTTGGCAAAACTGGCCAATTGTGGCCTTGGGTCCACCACAATCTGCTGGCTGGGAAATTGGCTCCGTGGTCAGACCCAGATGGTAGTAATTGACAGAAGTCAATCATCATGGTGCTCTGTGACCAGTGGGGTCCACCAAGGCTCTGTCCATACTGTTCAACATCTTCATTAATGATGTGGACACTGGAGTCAGAAGCGGACTGGCCAAGTTCGCCAATGACACCAAACTTTGGGGCAGAAGACAGGAGAGTGATCCAGGCTGACCTGGACAGGCTCAGCAAATGGGCGGGCGAAAACCTGATGGTGTTTAACACCAAAAAATGCAAGGTTCTCTACCTTGGGAGGAAAAACCTGCAGCATCCTTATAGGCTCAGCAGTGCTACACTGGCTAGCACTACAGAAGAAAGAGACTTGGGGGTCATCATTGACCACAAGATGAACACAAGCCTTCAATGCGATGCTGCAGCTAGTAAAGCAAGCAAAATGCTGGCTTGCATCCATAGCTTCTCAAGCAAATCCCAGGACATCATTCTCCCGTTGTACTCAGCCTTGGTGAGGCCGCAGCTGGAGTAGTGTGTCCAGTTTTGGGCTCCACACTTCAAAAAGGATGTGGAGAAGCTTGAGAGAGTCCAGAGAAGAGCCACGCGCATGATCAGAGGTCAGGAAAACAGACCTTATGATGACAGGCTGAAAGCTATGGGGCTCTAGCCTGCAAAAGCACAGGTTCAGGGGTGATCTGATGGCCACCTATAAGTTTATCGGGGTGACCACCAGTATCTGGGGGAACGTTTGTTCACCAGAGCGCCCGAAGGGATGACAGGGTAGAACAGTTATAAACTACTGCAAGATCGTTTCAGGCTGGACATAAGGAAGAATTTCTTTACTGTCCAAGCCCCCAAGGTCTGGAACAGCCTGCCATCGGAGGTGGTTCAAGCACCTACATTGAACACCTTCAAGAGTTAATTGGATGCTTATCTTGCTGGGATCCTATGACCCCAGCTGACTTCCTGCCCTTTGGGCAGGGGGCTGGACTCGATGATCTTCCAAGGTCCCTTCCAGCCCTAATGTCTATGAAAATCTATGAAATCTATGAAATGGATATAAAATGGTCAGTGGAAAATTCTTGTGGTGCAATGACTCTCAGCTGATGGAGGCAGCACACCTTCCTTTCATACCAATTCTTCCCATCACCCTGGGTGTAAAGACAGGAAAATGATGCGTCACAGATGTAGGTTAGGATAGGAAGGAGCAGGAGATAGGAATAGGAAGCTCCACCATAGCCAATGCTCTATTGGCATAAGGCCATCCAGTGTGCATCCGTAGCATAAATCAGAACTGCTTCTCCCCAAGTTACACCACCCCTGGGTGGCACAAGTACAAGGAGCCACAAAGGGCTCTCTGCAACTTCTTTCTGTACTGAATCCAAGTGGAGGATCAGTGGGACAGTAGATCCTGCCCTCTGAATTCACAGAAATTTTGCAGTAAGCAGCTTCCCATTAAGACAGACTTAATACAGCTATTCCATTGGTTAGGAACTTCATTCTTCAATATGTTCTACTTTATCATTGTGTTGCCCATTGGCAAATGCAGTGGATGAGAGTGAGGATACAGTCCTCATAAATATAGGAAATGTTGAAATCAGAGTCCTTGAAAATGGCTACAGTATATGTTGGGAAAGAAGCTGAGAATTTAGACAGAGCCTGAGGGAGTTAAGTGGGTTTCAAGGAAAGTGAGACACCCAATCTCCCCTTTCAATTCATCAGGGAATAGTTGCAGCAAAGGTTGGGGTGAGGGGAACTGTGAAACAAACAGCTAAAAACAACGAGGAATATTGGAAATGTGCAATGATTTCACTGCTTTGAACATGGTCTTTAAATACTCTTTGCTACAGTTATATCTATAATTGTAAAGTGAGAGATTATAAGGAAATGGGTATATTGGACTAGATTTGTCTGGTCTTCCTCCCTCATTTAAAAAATAAGGGACATTATAGGCAGATCATATGCAATAACACAGCAATGAAAAATGATAAAGAGGAGGACATTTGTCTCATGCAGAATTTATATTTAGTGCTTAACAGTGGGGGATTTTCTTTTTCCCCATATAGTTTTGCAGATCAGGTCATTGGAGGAGTAAAGGATTATATGAACATTTGCAGTGAGATGTGGTATTATTTAGGTTTGAAGCCAATGAATTGTGAAACACTGATAAAAATGAAGACAGATGACAAGTACTGCAAATCACTGCTGTTGCACCCTTTTTGATCACAGCAAGCAGCTGACAATTCAAAAGAAACATGTTACTTTCCAGAAATGTATTGTTACAATTTAGCTTGAAAGCTTTTTTCTTCCTTTGAGCTTTTTCTATCTTCCCTGTAAACAGTCATCAATAGAAATGGCCCGTTGATTTGGCCTTGTACTTTAGGAAAGCCCAAATGGAAAGTCCAATTCTGAGTTCAGCTCCATCTCTCTAATGAAGGTGCATGTCTAAATATTTCATCACATCAGAGTTGTTACAAAATAAACCTACTTAAACACAAATTATATGCAGGAACCTTTTTACCCACCAGCAAAATTAGCCTATCTTGAAGTGCACATAAAGAAACGATGAACGACAGTGAATGATAAGAAGGGAAGAAAACCTGTTTCAAATTAAACTGTAGTAAGTAGATCCAGTGTAAGCATTTGGCAGAACAGTGGGGTTAAAAAAATATCTACATGTTACTTACTAGTATCATACATGGTTAGTTGCATCACACAGACATTCTTATCACTTTTTAGGAAATTAAAAACCTGCATTATTGATCATTATGTATCCACTAGCCAATTGCCTGTCAGGAATGGGGGTGGGGGGGAGGGATGGAGCACTGCCACCCAGCACCCTGCAGTGCCACTACTCTGCCTCTGGCCCTATGCACCCCCCAACCCCCAACATCCCCCTCACCCTGGCACCAGTTCCAAGCAACAGGGGGGGAAGGGGAGCTTGCATGTGGTGGCGGCCACTGGCACCCAGTGCCCCACGCTGCCACTGGTCCGCATCTGGCTGCAAGTAACATCCCCAGGTCCCTGCCTCCCCTCCTTCTCTTCTCCCTTGCTTCCTGCCACCCTACCTCTGCCAGCTGTTGTCAGGGTCAGGAGGTGGCGGCAGCAGAGGGGGACGGGGGCATGGTGGCAAGGTGGCGCTGGCACCAGAAACCCCCGCATTCCACGTCCCACTCCCCTCTTTCCCTCCCTTCATTCCCTCTTTCCTGCCATCTCCCCCTCTCTGCTGGTGGGGGGAGGATGGGGACACAGCACTGCTACTCACCATCCCATGCCACTACCTTCCAGGAGCCAGGGGGAAGCTTGCCCCACTGTCCCTGCCACCAGCACCCTGGCTGCCTCCCAGGAGCAGGAGCAGGGGAGGGGAAGCTTGCCTTGCCATCCCTTCTGTCCCCCGTGGCCAGCACCCTGTGCTGCCGCTGCCTCCAGGGAGCAGGGCCGGGGGAGGGGGAAAGTGAGGCCAGCAGTGCTGGCCTCGCCCCTCCACTCCATCCCCACTATCATGGCTGTGCTCCACTGTGCCACCACTGCTGCCTCCTGTCCAGAATGCTCTTGGAGCATTCTGATTGGCTGCCAAGACAACCAATGAGAGTGCAAATAAAACATTATGGACAGATAAGGCTTTTATAATATTAGAATTAGTCTTGAACTGCTGCCTCAGGTACTCTCAGTACAGGTGTTACCTACTTAGAGTTGATACATGTGATCAAATTTTAGCCATCCTTTGCCTCACTGAAAGACAGTCACCCAGTGATTACACTTTTCATTATCTACTCAACCTAATTCAATATTTCCAACATTATCTTCTTTGGAGGATACTTACAGACAAGAAAACTCCAAAGCATCGCACTGGATTCATTGCAAGATTCTATTATCAGAGCACTCTACCAGCAGTAACAGGTGGTTTTCCACTGGACAAACAGTAAGACAAGGTCTGTACTGCCCCAAATCTTTTCAACATTCACAGAGAATTTGTTATGAGCTGATCCATGTTAAGATTTAACAAACCACTATTTCTTCTGGTGAACTTTTCTTAGCTAACCTTGGATACAATGATGACCTGGCACTCTGCTATGTAACTGTAAGGAAGCAGAGTTGTGCTGCCTGGAGCCATGTTGTGTCTCTGTTGTAACAGTCATATTCTGTCCTTTAAAGTTTTCCTGCCACGCCTTTTGATGGTTAGAGAGGTACCACTTTGGGAGACAAAAAACTCAGTTAAAGGCTCAGAAGGTCCGCTTATTTTCTCAGGGCTCCACCATCCCCATTCCTTGCCCTAACCACACCAGATATTCCAGGTTTGTTGTTGTTTGCCTATTAGACTGAGAGTCCAGTCTTAGTCCCATGGGCCCCCTAGTTGGGGTCTCCTACTGAGTTGGCTGCTTGCCCTGCTGTTCCGCACATGGGTCCCAAGACAGTCACCTCTCAGTTCTAATACTGCCTTTACCTCCAGGGTCAGGATGGACTCACCTCTCCTGTAGGTGTAATCTCATCCGCGTCTCTTCTTCCTTCTAGGGTCCTAGAGCAGTTCTCTTCACCCCTCAGGATTGGACCCACTGGCAGAGTGGTCTCCTCCGTTGCTTCACCAGCTCTCCTCGAGTAAGTTTGGGGACCGAGGCTTTCCTCTAAGACTCGGGGTTGGTTCCCGCTCTTGTCTTCTCTTGGTGTCCTCTTTATCTGCACCTCGCTCTCCTTTACCCCAGACTGACCCCAGAGGCTCCCTCAGCATCTCTTTAAATTCCCTTGCGTCTCCACTGTGTCCCCCATGGCAGCGTCTAATTCACTGTCTTCTGGACACAGCTGTTTTCCTTTATTTTTTTTGGCATGGTTTTTCTCTTTTCCATCTGCTGTGCTGTTTTAATTCTCCCAGACTCGAACTCTGGCAGCTGGGCTTGTCACGGCAGCCTTTGAACTACTGTGGCCCCGGCTGGTTCCTTCAATTTATTGGGGCACAGGGCGTTTCCTGCCACAGCTTGGCATGGTTTCTTCAGCATCCTCCAGTAAGTTTTGTTTCTTTGCTTTACTGTGGCAGGGTGTCTTGGCCACCCTGTCACAGTAACCACTGATGCAATGAAACAACTGTTGGAGTCACCAATATTATTTAGCGAGTAATACAGACTACACATGACTGTGGTGAAGCCAAGCTGCATGCATGTTGACACAAAAATGGGTACAAGTGAACTTCACTACTGGTAGCCAAGTTGTAGAGGCAGTGAATGAATTCAGTTACATAGGACCCCATGTATCTGTTAGTTGAAATAAATCTTTAGTTCATGAACTAGCAAGACTTGATACTAAATGAGTTAAATCATCAAATAATCAGACTTAATCAATGTACAGTAAAACCTGTATTAACCACCATTTTAGTAACCGGCATTTCTATCAACTGGAATTTACAGATGGACATGGTCGGGGGGGCAGAGAGCTCACATGCCACTGCCACCCACCACCCTGCACTGCCCATGCTCCACATCTGGCCACCGCCACACCCCAACCCTCTTCACCCTACTCCACCTCCCACCCCCCACCCTGGTGTCCAGCTGAAAACCCATGCCTCAGGTAACCAGGATTTTTATATAACTGGCACACCATGTTCCCCACTCATGCCAGTTAACACAGCTTTTACTGTATTACTATTAAGGATAAAAAGAAAGTCAGTATGCTACTGAGCTGGGGAACCTGTCTTCACTCTGAGGAGCTTGAATCTGGTATTTACAATAGCCTATTCCATACATTAAACAAACCCTTAAGGAACGATTTCTGCCCATCACTTATGTTATTTTGAAAAAAAATTCTAAAAGCTTAGCAAACTTAAACACATCTGTACTGCCTCAACTCAGGTGCAGGGTTCTTGTTTATTGAGCATCTGTTGGTTTATCTTCTCCTGTCTTTCTGGCCTGTTTCTGCACTTAGCACCAAGGATTATTATGTTATCCTACTGCCAATTTAGCATTAGTAAAAAGCATTCTAGGAATATAAAGCACTGGCTTTATTCAGTTCTCCTGCTTATCACCTTGGTTTTTATATCAGAGTGACACAATTGCTTAACAGATATACAAGCTAGAAATGAAAGCATTCACATAACAGCTATATTCAAAATATATAAGCAGAAATATCAAATGAATATGAACAACATGGTAATAGTTTAGGAAAGGCACACCCAGGATCTCTTCAGGGGGTTAGGCTAGATGCTCCTTGAAGTTACTTCTGGCTCCATGATTCTACCACTAGCACTACTTGAATTGTATCCAAAGTTTTCTATCCACATGCTGTAAATAAATATTTCTAAATCATCACCATGTATGAGGTCATTTTACACATTTTGGGCTTTGGACAATCATTCCTAATTTGAATTATATGGATGTACTTTCTGCCTAGTAATATTTTTTAAATTTAAAAAGTTAATAGATTAATAAATACCTTTAAAAATGGCATATATTACTTACCTGTTTCCTGGTAATGGGGTTCATTTTGGATAATGGGTTCATTGTGATTGTTCAGAATAGGCATAATTATGATTTAGCCTATGTGCCTGTGTGCATGAGTAATACAGAAATCTGTAGCAGCATCACAAGGGAGGTTTCCACACACAATTTTTTTATCGTCCATTGCTGCGTAAGTGTTAGGACACCTAGTATTCAAACCTGGATTTTCTGCACATGTATATGAAAGCCTATGACAAAGCACCAGCAGGCAGCAAGCTAAGCACTCCTCAGCTCAGCCTGGGCCCTTCCTTGAGGCTACCAGTGGGGATCCAAGGCTAGGGACAGAAGTTGTACATAAACCAGTTTAAGTGATCAGAAATTGGTTTAAACCTGTAACAGAGCAGAAGCTGAATGCACATAAACGAGTTTCAAAATGGCTTAAACTAGTTTAAGATAAACCTGGTTGAATGTAGTATCAGACTTAACTGGTTTAACCTAAATCAGTGTATGAAACTTCTGTCCCAGACCCCTTCCTGGTTCAAGTTAAATCACAGTCCCCAAGCATTTTGCAACCCTGGGCTGGGTGGTGTTGTCTGCTCCAGAGAGCAGGGCTGGCCCCACCCCTCTGCTCCCTAGCTGGAGCAGTGAGGGCTGGCTGACAAGATGGCGGGGAGGGGAAACCCAGCTGGGGATGCAACCCAGTCTACAGTGGGGGACTGCCTCCTCCCCCCAATCCCCTCTGCAGACAAACCCTGGCTAGGGGCTGGGGCAAGGAAGGGGGGTTAAACAGCCCTTCCCCTGCTCAAACTTACTGCTGACTACAACTCTGGACTACAAATCCCAGAGGCACCTGGAAGCAGGAAGAGGAAGTGATGAGCAACCCAGCAGAGTCCTGCCACTGTAATTCTGGACTGCAAATTCCAGAGACCTCAGGGGACAGCAGGGAGAGGAGGTGAACACACAGCCAGAGAGCCATACTCTAGGTCTCCCCAGCTTCTAGCTTGAACCACTGCAGGCATGTGGCTGCATTTCTTGTATCAAAGGTAAATGTCTCTTCGCTTTTCTTTCAATTTAATCTGTTCATTTTAAACTAACCTGCAAAGACTGAATCTCTTCAGCCTTGGGCTTTTTGACTGTCTGTACCTAGCCCAGGTGACCTGGATGGAGCAGGGGGAGCCACAATTCCCTGATGGGAAGTCTATAAAACCTCCCATTGTCTACAGGGCCTTATCCCACCAACAGTGTCATTGGGTTTTGCTGTCTTGGACCCTCCTGCCTATTCCTGGTTGCTCCTATTCCTATCTTGGCTCTCCTGGCCTTAACTGATTTCCCTGATCACAACCTTGTCTTAATCCTCAGCCTTCTCAAACTTGGACTAATACCCAGCTTTGACTTTGACTTCCACTCCCATAGACCGATGGCTTAGCACAAACCACTCTGGCTGACTGCCTATGCCATGGTTAGCCCTTACAACAAGACTGTCTATCCATGCTGCAGCTCCCCCGAACTGCTTAGAGCCTGATCTTGGTAAGTGTTAGAGGGCAGGAGAGAGAAGTGGCTAGCTCACCTCTCATTAATTTTTGTTAGGATGGCATGGCCACAGATAGGTATTGTAATGTCAGAAATGTAACACTGGCACACTTACTTATATCCCTTTACAGGGCCATGTAACAAGTGTGGTGCCTGACAGGTTTGTATTGATGAATAAAATACCAATAGCTGCAGTAAATCCAGGCACCTCTTGTAAAAATCACTTTGTTAGTCACCTCTTGGATAAACAGCAGCCAATTCATTAAATATTTTGCTGTCAGGGCCCATTATTGTCAACAGTACTGTAAAGAAAGTGTACATTGAGCCCCACACTGAAAAGGACTGTTGAAGATAACATTTGGGATGCAGTGTCAGTGACCCCATGTTTGGAATTAGGCTGAATTTCTTAATGCAACTTGACAGTCTGCCAGTTTACCAGAGCCTTTGACATACACTAGGGGCAATAACATTTAGCTAATTGTTCATCATTGGAAAGATTGGGCAATTTACCTGTTCCAGCAGTCTATACTAAACTGCTTATATTAGTTAAAATATAACTACTGTGAGCAGTAGAAGTGATTTCATGCTCTCTGTTCCCTGGCTTCACTACTGTGATTTACAATGAATCAACGTATCTTTATTTGTATTTGATTAAAGTATTGAGCAGTATCATGCATGCTTTTCCTTAGGTGCCAGGCTATCAATACCATATATTTTGGTATTTGCTCCTGCTGACAGGAACAAAATCAAAGCCTGTGAAATGCTTTTCTGGCAAAGGTTCTTGTGTCATCTTTTCCATCCAAGAGTTAAAAACATCTATATTAGAAATATTATTGGAGACAAGCTAGACACCAATAGGCACAAATCTATATACTTTGATCACAGTAGAAATTAGGTGCTTAAACCCTATGGATCTGCCACCAGTGCTGCATCCAGATGAGCATGGACATTTGGTTCCCCGGGAGCAACTAGCAGCAGTGCACCTTGTTCCGCTGCTAGTTGCCCAGGGGAATGCCTGTGCCATGTGCACTCTGGCACATGGTAGGTTACCCTGGGTGGGGTAAGGGAGCCTTGAGCCACCACCGGGCTGGCCTCAGCAGACTTGCCTGGGGGTCTCCTGGGGCTGCAGCAGTGGTAATCCTGCCACTCAGAACCTGGCTGGCAGCTATAGTGCAGCTCTGGCCAGCCAGGCTTTGGTTTTGAGCAGTGCATGCTGCCCCCGCATGCACCGCTCCACTTTTTTTTTTTTTGCAAGGGTTTTTTTAATCCCTGGATATCCAGGGGTCAACCCTCCACCTCCATGCTGCTCCCTTGCACAGCACAGAACAGCTGAATTTGCAGTATGTGGCACTGCAGACCAGCACCACATACCGCACAACTGTGCTCATTTGGACACAGCCCAGGTGTCTTTCCACTAAGTTGTATGGGTTTGAGATGAAACCCTAAATGGATAGTAAGGGTGAAGTTCTGTGTTACACTTGGACCATACTAAGGACACTTAAAACATGAGCATCTGCATATTAAAGCTTGTTAACTTATGCTAAGTGGTCTCTGAGCAATGTATAGTCCTCCAGCATCCCAAGATGCACTGCTTCTCCTGCCCACCTGAGCAGAGATAGAGCCCAATATGGTCTAAGTATAATGTGTAACATCCCCCTAACAGACTTATGATGGGACATGAGGCTTACAATAAATAGAATGAAGGTGTTTTATTCTTTCTATTTTTAAACTTCTGTTTATAATCTTTATTTACCAAGTCATTTGCAAGTTTCTAAATGTTCCATGATTTATAGATCTGTAGCAGGCTTGCCTTTTGGAGCTTGGGTTGAGTCCCAGGCTTGAAATTTTGCTGTTTTGATTGGTGGAGCCCATCCACCAATCGAAAGGCAGCAAAAGGAGTTAAGTCCTCCTTTCCTGAGTAGAGGGGGAGAGGAGCTGATTGAAAACTGCAACACTGTGAGATCCGGAAGACCTCAGGGGCAGAGCCCTGAAAAGTATAAAAGAAGCTGCGTGCCCAGCATGAGGGAGACGCATAAGGGATGGAGAAGAGAGAAGAGCAGGGCTTAGAAGAGCTGAGGAGAGCTGCTCAGCAGAGCAAAGCAGTAACCTGGAAGAGCCCTTGAAATCTCCATCAGTGGGGAACGGTGGACAGCTCCAGCAGCTAGGCTCTCAGTGCACAGCATGACACACAGTGTCCAGACCCTAGGAGCTGCGTGAGGCGGCTCAGGTCTTGCAACCTCTGGTATATGGCCAGAGACACGGTGCGCAGGCCGGTGCACGTAGCAGGATCTTTGAAGTGCTTGAGCAGCTCAGGTCCTCAACCCCCAGCACAAGGATGGGAGCTTGGTGCAGGAGGTGCTACACAGAGGGTCCGGGAGCAGACCGAGCTTGATGCTGCAGACGTGGCTCGGGCCTCTAACCCGTAGCAAAAGGTTGAGTCCGGGGAGCCAGACAGCACTCAGGCTACTGAGTCAGCAGACAGGGCTGATCCAGAGGCCCCAGAAGCCCTGCATGGAGGAGCCCTGTTCCAGGGGACAGCAACCCCACCCCCCAAAGCCCACAGCGGGCAAGAGAGCAGCTTGGTGCAGAGGACGAGGGCCACCCTCCACGCCTGGGGGCCGTGAGTTGCCACAGGGGAGGGTGAGTCCCCCCCTGGTTAGTTAAGGGCTCCTGAAAGTGGAGGTCCCACTAGGAGGTCCCCCCTGAAGTTACCAGCTTCCTTGAAGGGCTTGGGAAAGAGCCCTAGGGCATTGGGGTTTCCCCTTGGGATTAAGTTTATCTTTGGGGTTCTTGCGCCATAAGTGGCGTGATGTAATGCCTGGTATTTTGTGAACTCTCATGTTGTAAATTAGTAGATGAGTAGAGTCCTAGGGGTCTGCTAGGACCCCCTTTTGCTATTATTTCACTTGTTGTTTATTTGTATTTATTTGTGGCTTGCTTATTGTTCACTTATACTTATCTATAGTTTATCTATGTTTATTTTAGGGTTTATCTGTTTCAGATCAGATACTTACCTGTATCTGGAGCACTGGTGTAAGGTTTTATAGCATTTACCCAGAGGGTATTGTTTATATTATTAGTTTAGATATAATATATATATATATATATATATATATATATATATATATATATATATATATATATATATATTAATTACACATGTTTATATCCATGTTTCTTTCCCTTGTGATAAGTTAATGTAAATAAATTTGTTTGTAGTTAAGTCCCCTGACTGTCCTGGACTGGTTCTATAAGGACGGAGGGAAACTGAGCGATCTGCAGTTCCCCCACAGCACACCTGCTAGCTAACAACTCCCTTCAGTTGGAGAAGAGGAGTATATACCTGAGTACACCTGTGCTACAGATCCATGTAGGATTTAGTTAATTAGTTCATAATTAACCAAGTTCACTTCCATTTCTAGTCATAAACATGTAAGACCTCTGCACTGATGTTTACTTTTGCGCCTTTAAAAATGTGAATGATTTATAAAAACCATGTTAGCTGAAAAACATAATTCAGATTGCTTGCAAATATTTAAACAGAAGTGAGTACGCCTCTGTCTTTTAGAGGCCTTTTGAAATCAAAGAGGAACTGCTTAGCCTTAAGAGCCTGTCACTCTAAACCTATATTAAAAATGATAAGACGTCTTATTCATAATGGCTGATTTGTCTAGAAACCTGTGGAAATGTACAGAAAGCTTTAAACTGTGGCATTTTATTTGCTATTAATATGTCTAACACCTTTTAATATAAGGAAGAGTTCATCTCCACCCTCATCAGGAAGTTTTTCAGGCATGAGAACTTCAGAGAACCAAGAGAACTTCAGGCCAGAGTCACTTCTGTGCCATCTTTATAAGCTTTCTGAATGCCTTTTTCTTAATCGCCTCTCACTCCATATCAAACAGCATCTAATACCAGAACAAGCCAAATTCAGACCAGGCAAGTCCTGCACTGGCCAAATACTAAACATCACCCAGCATATAGAAGGTGGATTCAAGAAAGGGATCATAACCTATCAGCAGTATATGACGCACATGACACTGAAACCTGCCTGCCAGAGTCTACAATATGATGCACGATTACCACCAAGTGCAGCTCATTCTGGGGCACCAGGTTGCCGACAGGGGGGGAGGGGAGGAAGACGGTCCCCCTGCGGCCAATCACCAGCACTTCCGGTTTCATGACTGGCACTTCCAGGGGGTGCACAGCCGATCTCAGGGGGTGCACATGCACCCCCCTATGCATTGCCAATGAAATGGAGCCACTGGAGACCATGAAATGGTCTCCCACAGGGTAGTACGCTTTTTAACATATAATACCAATGACCAACCTATACAGGAGGAGCTTCGTATATGCTGATGATCTATGCATCACATCACAAGAAAAGGACTTTGCCACTGTTGAGAACAGACTGACATGCACTGAGCAACCTTTCAGATTATTACAATAAGAACCACCTTTGCGCCAACCCAACCAAGACTCAGGTTACAGCCTTTCACCTACACCAAAAAGAAGCCAAATGGAAATTAAACATTACCTGGGATGGAATTCCAGTGACAAATCACCGGTACCCTGTGTACTTGGGGGTTACATTGGACCAAACACTTACCTTCAAAGCACATGTAGAAAAGACTAAAGGGCAAGTCAGCACCCACAACAACATACTTCAAAAGCTGGCCACCTTAAAGTGGGGAATGGACCCAGCTACATTACAAAACGCTGCTATTACCTTGTGTTACTCCACTGCAGAGTATGCATGTCCAGTATGGGAACTATCTGTTCATGCCAGGAAATTAGACCAGCTGTCATGAAATAACAGGATGTCTAAAGCTAACACCAAAGGATAGCCTGTACTTACTAGCTGACATTGCACCACCTGATATTACAAGAAAGTAGGGGTGCACTGATAGAGATTTTGAAGGCCAATTACTGATAGCCAGTTTTTAAGGAGGCATATCAGCCAATACTGATCTGATTTCTAATACATCTGCGTGCAGCTGGTAAGTCCATTGTGGTGGAAGGGGAGGGGGGAGGGAAGGGGCATGGTGGGGGCAGATCAATGCCCCCGCAGTGAGGGAGGGAGTGGGGCAAGGGGCAGACTGCCCAGCTGGGGCAGGGCACAGGACAGAGCCGCCACTTACTGGGAGGCATGGGGGGGGGGCTCTCACTACTGCTTGCTCCCCGGGAGGAAACAGAGCAGGGCATGTGTCCCCAGATCTTCTCAGGGAGGGGTGAGTGGGCTGCAGCTACAGGCTGGAGCCAGGGCTGTGCTGGGCTCTTCTCAGTGGGGACTGGGCTCAGGGTGGGCAGTGGCAGCACTGGGAGGGGGGCCAAGGGGAGAGCTACAGCAAAATTAGGGGTGGCTGCTGCCCTCCTCTGTAGCCCCCTCCCAGCACCAGCACCGCCTGCTCTGAGCCCAGCCCCTGCCAAAAAAAGCCTGGTGCAGCCCTGGCTCCAGCCCACAGCTGCATCCTGCCCCCCCACCCAGATCTGGAGGCACACCCCCCATCCCCCCATGCCCTCCCGTGGTGCAAGCAGTGGCAGGAGCTGCCTCCTCTGATGAGCTGCAGCTCTGTCCCATGCCCCACCCCACCCCGGCAGGGCAGTCTGTCCCCACTCCCCCTCCACCACAACGGACCTACCAGCTACATGCAGCTCTCCATATTGCTGGGGGGTGCTCCTCACCGCCTATGTTCTGTGCTGCAGCTGCATGCACACATGGGCATTTATTGGCCAAATTATCGGCCGCATCAGGCTGATTTCCAATACAGACAATTTTCTTTATATCAGTGCTGATCTGATATTGGACCAATGTTATGGTATACCTCTACAAGAAAAGTAGCCAAAAAGAAAGATCACAGAAGATGGAATACCCCAAGCATTCACTCTATGGTCACATAGAAGTAACCAAATAGCTTAAGCACAAAAGAGTTTTGTGACCAGTATTGCACCCTTGGACACAATGGCCAACAGAGCATGACTGAAATTTTTGGAAGAAAAGATAATGTGTAATCAGGTGCTTGGAAATGGATCTGGAACCCCAAGAGGACCTTTGCAGAGGGGCTGATAGACTGGTAAATGTGGTGATGCCTGAGCAGCCTGCACATGCAAATTGGAAGATCAAAAACAAACATGATCAAATGGGGCTACTCTAATGACACGAATATAGGCAAGTGTGGTGAAGTGCAAGCCATGGGGCACCCGCTCACTTGCCAACTCCTTGGTGAGACCTGTACAAAGGAAGACCTTGCTGCAGCCACAGAAAGAGCCATTGCTTGTGCGCAATTCTGTATAGCCTTGTTTGGCTATAACAAAACTCCAACCTTACCAGCTATATAACAAAATTTCTCTCATCCTGGGTCCTAGCTTCTTGCTTGCAAGTCCCAGAGGTAGCAGGACCCCAGCCATTCACTCTGCTACAGCCCCCTTGCTGCAGAGCTCATACCCTGTGGCTTCCAGTGCCAAAATAACTTTCCTGACTCTAGCATTGGCTGTAACCTCCTAAGGCTTGCCCCTTCTGATCAGGTAGCTCCCCAGCCACCCACAGGGGTTTCTGATTAGAGACCTGATAACTAGTTCACCAGGCAGCTTCCAACCTGCTTCAGTTGCACTTGTAATCTCTGGCTCCTGGCTGCTTATTCCCCGCAGATAGATCATTAAGGGCAGTATCCCCCTTCACATGGGGAACTCTCACTGCTGCTTTCCCCTTAAAGTAATGGGGAGCCTCTGGCTCCCTGTTAAAGGCCCATTTTATATATATATATATATATGTGTGTGTGTGTATACATATATAATATAATACATGTATATAGTGGGCCATATCTATAGCTCTGTGTGTGTGTGTGTGTTTTACATCTGGCTACTAGATGTTGCATGAGCTTTTAAATAGCAATGAAGAAATCATTAATGCCAGGGATGCTTATCAGGCAGACAACCTGGGCCCAGTGTTATCAAAGACTCTGAGCAGGCATGTCAGCCTGAGCCAAGTACAACCACAGCCATACCTGCAGCAAGTCCCAGCTAACGAATTCTGCCCCAGTTCATCCTGATTGGCTGCTGGGAGCATATCCTATCCATTTACCACCAGCTGGGGCCCTGGGTCTGCAGGTCAGTCAACAGTTCTGCTGTGACAAGCCTTCTGGTTTCTGCACTCTGGTTCCTGTTTTTCAGCTTGCTTCTGGACTTTGGCTTTGGCTGCCCCTGTGGTTCTATGTCCTGGCTCAGCCCTGTAGATTGCCCCTAGATTGGTATTCAGCATCCTAATCTTGGACTGTGTTGTGGACTCTGCTTTTAGATCTCCCTCCGGCTTTGGTGTATGGCCCCAGCCCTTTGACCCAGTCCCAGGCCTTGCTTTCCCTCAGTGGTTTAACCAGTAGGCCAGACCACCTATGTCCTGGTACCTTACAATTAGCAGCCACCCAAGACAACTGTTAGTTTATGACTGAACTGGTTGATATTATTTATTTCAGTGTTATATGTCAGATTCATTCAGGTAAGGATCTGGCCTCAGACTCTTAAACAGTATGAGATAAAAATGTATAGAAATTAATAATGAACTGTTTTTAAGGTTTACCCTCACTGCAGCTTTCCTTTACTAGAAGTAAAATGAACCCCAGCTATAGTTTGTACAGACAATGGCTGCATTCTCAGCTGCTAAAATGGATATCAGAGTATGTTGATTTACCTCAGCTGAAAAAGCTGAACATTTAGCCCAGCTGGTAGGCTTATATTTAAGTTCTTTGGCATCATTTTGATGGCAGGTTCCATATAAAACTATTGTATTATTATTATGCATTAAAGAAAATAGGATTACTAATACCGTACCCATGGCATCAGTATCTGCCATTAAGATTACAGGAAATTTTTCAGATATCCTTTTTCAATACAATCAAAAGAACATTTATTATGTTGTTGCCACCCCTTACATTTTAGTAATACTTTTTTCTCTTTCCTTTCTGACTAACAAGTAAACAAGTCATTCATCGTCAGCCTTCAGAACACACAAAGGAAAACAGAACATTTATTGGAAACGAAGGTCGATTATGTCAATTAATCTTAGAGTAGTAGTTTACACTATGCCTATTTTCATCTGTGAACATTTTATCCATATTGCAGTTTATTTTACATTGATGGTGCAACAGTGCGAACACCTCATAAGAAACCTATCCATTGAAATAAACAGCTCATGTGTCAAATTCTACTAATGAGCTGTTTACAAATAGCTACACAAACATACAGTTGTTAAAAAAAAGTGACTGAGCCTGTTTTCAGTAATCAGTAGTGAGTTTTAGGTGCCTCCGGTTTTGTTTTGGGTTGTTTGGGGGTTTTTTGAATGACCCGATTGAGACCCCCCTCAAAAAATTAAATGGGCCTGTTTATCAAGAATTGTGAAGTCCCATGTTTTTTAATCAGGTCTACTTAATGTGGTTCAGGTCAGACATCCAGAACCAGCTGTCGATTTCTGAGCACTTGGTCATGGGAAATAATTTTGAATAATTATTCAAATTTACTCAAATTCTGAAGAATGAGTCAATTCTAGGCAATCATCATCTGCTTTTATGCAGTTTGGAAAGGAAAATTGAAGACAAATTTCATTCTTAAAGTATGATGCAATCCAAAGTTGATTAGAATGCATCAACTTCAGCTTGATTTCCTAACTGTTCCTCATAACAAGTGATATTTCATAAGTAAGACATATTCTGTGCTCAAATAATGAAGCATCTTCTCTGTAGGAGGATATAGAGCCAATAGAATGGCCATCAATAAAAATGCAACATCTTCCAATAACGATTGCTCATTATTAACCAGAATACTTCATCTTATCCCATACTGACAAAAGTAAAATAATTCCTACACAGTATCGTGGATATTGCAATATAATAAACACGTTCAACTCATCTCACATAGATTACTAAAGTAAACAACCCTCAAAATTCAATAAATTTAGTGTCTATTTGCTAGACACTGACTTTAATGTCAGGCTGCTCCAAGCCCCACACCCTCCCAAGCCCTTACACAAGCCCCACCTCCCACACAAACCTCATCCCCACAAATCCCACACCCAACCACAACCCTTCCTCCCAACAAATCTCACACCCTGTATGTCCGGCCACTAGGTGAGGTGGGACCTGCTGGTGGGAGCTGTGGCTTCAGAGGCAACTGCTGCACTGCAGCCCTGCCCCATGCCCATGCTGGTGCTGTGACATGTGGCCCCAGCCTGGGGTTTCTGGTCCCAGGAACCACTTGGGGGGTGTGATGATCTGGGGGGGGAGGGTGAAGATGGCAGCGGGGGGGGGTGTGAGAGAGAGAGATGGGGGTTAGGGATGGGGGAGTGCTCTGGGTAGAAGAGGTTACCAGAGCTGGGCTAAGAACTCCCCTGTCCCCCTAGAGCCACCTGTGCAAGGGGAAGCCAGCTTGGAAGTGGACTGGCCAAGTTTGCCAATGATACCAAACTCTGGGGTAAAGCATCCACACCTGAGGACAGGAGGGCAATCCAGGCTGACCTTGATAGGCTCAAGAAATGGGCAGATGAGAACCTGATGGTGTTTAACACCGAAAAATGCAAGGTTCTCCACCTTGGGAGGAAAAACCTGTAGCATCCTTATAGGCTCAGCCGTGCTACGCTGGTTAGCACTATGGATGAAAGGGACTTGAAGATCATGATTGACCACAAGATGAATATGAGCCTTCAATGTGATGCTGCAGCTAGTAAAGCAAGCAAAACGCTGGCTTGCATCCATAGATGTTTCTCAAGCAAATCCCAGGACATCGTTCTTCCATTGTACTCGGCCTTGATGAGGCCACAGCTGGAGTACTGCATCCAGATTTGGGCTCCACAATTCAAAAAGATGTGGAGAAGCTTGAGAGAGTCCAGAGAAGAGCCACGCGCATGATCAGAGGTCAGGAAAACAGACCTTATGATGACAGGCTGAAAGCTATTGGGCTCTTTAGCCTGGAAAAGCGCAGGCTCAGGGGTGATCTGATGGCCACCTATAAGTTTATCAGGGGTGTTCACCAGGATCTGGGGGGACAATTGTTCACCAGAGCGCCCCAAGGGATGACAAGGTTGAACGGTTGTAAACGTCAGCAAAACCATTTCAGGCTGGACGTAAGGAAGAATTTCTTCACTTTCTGAGCCCCCAAGATCTGGAATAGCCTGCCACTGGAGGTGGTTCATGCACCTACATTGAATGCCTTCAGGAGAAATTTGGATGCTTACCTTGCTGGGATCCTATGACCCCAGCTGACTTCCTGCCCCTTGGGCAGGGGGCTGGACTCGATGATCTTCTGAGGTCCCTTCCAGCCCTAATGTCTATGAAATCTATGGAAGAGAAGGGGCTTGCCCAGCCCAGTCCCTGAGATCCAGTCGAGGGCTTCCTAGAAATGGCAGGGGATCAATGGGGGTCTGGGCATAGGTGCAGAGAGGAGAACAGTAAGAGCTGGCACTGCTTAGAGCAGCAGTTCCCAAACTCTGACAGAATGCGCACCACCAATTTAAAATGATACAACCTTAAGTACCATCAGTAATTTTTTTAGTTCAACCTTAAGTACCATCAGCAAATTTTTGTCATATAAATTATAAGACATCTGGTAACAAGTACCACAGACAGGTATTTTTCATACCACTAGTGGTACCCGTACCACAGATTGGGACCCACTGGCTTACAGCCACAAAGCATCAGGTGGGACAACTGCAAGTGGACCCATGTCCTCATGCTGGGACAGAGCTGCTGGTGGAAGGAAGCGAGTGGGGGGCAGGCAGCGGCTGCAGGTCAGGAGTGAGGGGGAACTGGCAGGGCTGTGGGTTAAGAATGAGGAGCAAGAGTATGGGCAGGGGTAGGATACTGGCATCCCAGTTCTGCTCAGTGTTCTACATCCTGGTAAGCAAAGGGGGCAGGGGAAGCTCTGATTTTTCTATGATAAAAACACCAAAAGCAAACACCAAGTTATATAGATATTTAGAAGTCATTTTAGTATGATGATAGAGACACTGGTAGGGTTCCAAATTGCTTTAAAATTGTAAATATATCAATAAAACATTGCTCAATTGATCTCTTTATATATAGTGGCATCTCATTTTCATTGCAAAAGAACATGGATTTGGGGTATTTTAATGAGATACTTTACAAGTTTTTAATCAGAGAATTTGCAATTTTTAAACAGGGAACACCAGAATTTCTGCTGGTGAGGGAAGTGGTGGGACCCAGGCAGAAGAGTCTGCCCAGGGCCAGTGCCAGGGACCTAGCTGGAGAGCCGATGAGGTGGCTGACCTTTTGGCCATTTGGAACCAGGAGGGCACGCTTCAACAGTTCAAAGCAGGCTGCTGCAATGAACACATCTTCCAATAGCTGCCGAGATGGCAGAGTGGGGGCACCAGAAGACATGGCAGCAGTACTGTCCAAAGGCCAACTGTGCAGCCATGGCCCACTGGCAGCTGGCCCAGAGGTGCAGGAGGCTCTGACACTGTGCCCATACCATAACCCAGGCAGCTGTGTGGTTCCTGTCTGAGTCTGGCAGGCGCACAGACATGGAGCCGCAGGTCCACGGGGGCAGATGCTGTTGCAGCAGGTCACAGCCAGGCTGCAGCCCCCACTGTCAGACTGCTGCAATGGGTAGAGGGTGTAGGCATGAACAATGTGTGCCCCTGGCCACTGGGGGGGCACAACAGCACTGGTGGCGGCAGAAGCATGGTAGTGGAAGTGCAGCAGTGGCAGCAGGAGCACAGTGGTGGTAAGCGGGGAGCTCTGGCAGACCCTGCCGGTGCTGTCAGTGGCAGGGGGGAGTGGTGAGTGGGGACTGCCCACAGGGGCCACCGACAGTGTTGGTGGTGCCTTTTCATAGGGGGTGCACCACCATGCTCAGGGGGTGCACGTGCACCCATGTGCACCCCCTACACGTTGCCAGTGGGTGTAGGGGCCACTTTAGGTCAGGGCTGCTTCAGCAGTCGAGCTGGCACAAGCAGCTAGTATCCCTAGATACCAGCTGGCTGGATCTCAGAAGCTGCTGTGGGAAAGTAGCCCTGAGCTGCTCGCCAGGGCAGATTTATAACACTGGAGCACTGGCTGAAGATCTGGAAGGAGTTGAGCAAGGTCAGTTTGCCCCAAGTGGCATAATTTGCCCCACACCAAAGTGCATGTTCAGGCACATGTGCTGAGGCTCAAAATTTGTGCTACTGCTATTTGAGCTGCTGCAAGCACATGTTGCCTATATGTGTGGACATGCCTAGTGATTTCAAGTCATCTTATAAGCAGATAAAATGTGACTCAGATCTTTAGATTAATACAGTAGAGCTAGATTCAGCCTAGTAGCTCAGAAATGGTGTAGTATATAAACACAGAGAAACGGTATAGTTTCCCCTACTTTTTGCAATGGAAACTCTGTGGGTCAAGTCTGTACACTAGCTACCAATTAAATTCTTTGGTAACTAGCAACAATCCTTGCCTTGCTAATAACCTGATACCCAAGAGAGTGTCAGATTTAGCCATGGGAACATGTCATTTAAGCAGAAACACATAAAGAAATCACTTGACTGTAATGGATTTGTATGTTGGCTTTTGTTATAACAATTTAGGCAAAACTTTTTAATTACAAGCAGGCTATTCAGACATTAAATGCTTTCTTCTTCAGCTGTTATCATAAGGTAGTATGTGATATTTTGGGTTATTTATGATGTGAACTGAGCTGTCTTTAAAATTGTAATTCTTCAACTGTCAGCACATCCTTGTAAAGTTCAACAGATTCATAAATAATGAAAGTTAATATTCTACTACAATATTCATGTAGTTTTTAAAGGTGGATACATGTGGGCTGGATATAAAAACATAATATTTTTCTGTTTTTACTTTAGGTTCATAGACATTCCCGGAGTCATATTCAGAAAAGCTTTCTAATACTGTTATTAATAACCAACCTCTTTCTGTTAAAAGAATGAATTCGAGCATTTCCTGAATGCCTGAATTAGTTTAGAGTTTTTTTGGTATTTACCCAAATTTCAAAAGTAAAATAAGCCTTTCTGCCAGATACAGAAGTAACATTTCCAGTGTTGGTTTTACAAGGACATCACCATGCTGCAAATATTCATCCTTTGTTATTATGTATCTTTCCTACTTCACATTCATTACAACTTGGCAGGCTCCTTAAAAAACCTAAGCAAATGGATTCTTCCCTGCACAGCAAAGCTTCTTCAAAAATGGGAAAGGTCATGAAAGTATACTGAGTAGCATAAACATTCTGGCTACATCCACATTAGTATTTATGCATAAGAAATCCACTACCACTGCTAAGACCCAGTATTGCTTGAATTGCAGATGCAGATGATGGGAATCCCAGTTTGGACTTCTCAACACTGGTCATGTTTTACCACTGGTTTTGTCTCACTAGGATTCAAAGATGTCTAACCAATATTGTAGTTAAGCGGTACTAACATTCTGACATGTTAAAGTCAATGACCTATTCTAGTACATGTCAAAGTATATGCCTACACAAAAATATGAAAGTATGATTACAGCATCCAGCATGTGTAGGATGCTGGATGCTCCCGTGCTTAGCTTCCCTCTAGGTAGCACAGGTAATAATCATAGTGAAGTCACGTCAGGACAGGCTTCAGCATGGTTATTCAACTACAAGCCTGTCAGAGACCCTAGGTGCGAATATGGAGTGCTGTCCTGCATTGAAGTCTATACTTGTCTTCATTACTGTCCCATCTGGTTATAGGGTACATTTTTGCCTAAAGTATACTGTCTTAAACTGTGGTAAAACTGTCTTAAACTGTCTTAAACATGTGGTAAATGGTTATAGTTAGCATCTACTGTATGTTAAAGTATCCATTGCTATGTCTATGCTGAACTTCTAGAGCAGGTTAATTCACATGTGCAGCCCATCTTTAAATCCTAATGCAGAGACAACCAAAGCCACTTAACCCTGTTCAGACAGAGTCAAGGTAATGTGGAGTTAAAAGGCCCAATGCTTACTGCTACTGTGTGCACAATAGCACCCACCCTATTGTTATCACCACAAGGAGACCTGAACAGGTGTTAGCCAGGGTGGAAAATTCTTAGGGAAATAAAGGCTAGAATCAACAATGCACGTCAGGGAATTCTCCCTTAAATGAGAAATGAAAGATTTTAGGCTGTGTAGGTAGATAGATGTTTCTCACACTTGTCTGTGTCTCAGTCCTCCTTTCTATACTAAGGTTACCCCTTCACCATCTAGCATGGATTGAGCTGAAATTTCCTTGCAGTTTATAAATATGGGAGAAGGGCAGGCAGGGAGGAATGATCACATGATACTTGTGATCATCCCAAGGTTGACAGATCTTAACTGCTCATTGCCAATGTATGTATGCTAATTCTTTGTTCTGAGGTTAAAAAAATGTTGCTGTAGTCATCCCAATGATCTTCCAGGTCTGTCTATATATATATAAATTCAATATCTGAGTACCTCACACTCTCTAATGCATTAAAGAGTTTATGCCTTTGCAAGGTAGAAAAGTATGTTGCCCACCTTTTTAGGTATTAAGAGCTGAAGTATAAAGAGGGTGAACGGGCTTTAAACTAGGCTCGTCAGGGGGAGGGGAAGATGAGGGCGGGGGAAGCTGTGGAGCACCAAACCACGTGGCACCCACAAGGACAGCCCAGCCTGAAGAAAGAGAGCATTGGGAACCTGAAAGCCATGGGGAGGCCAGCACGACGGCACAGGTAAGGAATGAGAAGGTAAGAATCAAAGGGGCCCTTGGGACTCGGAGCGGGGGGGCAGCAAAGGCACCAGTCGCAGGGCTCAAGTGCCTATATACTAATGCTAGGAGCATGGGAAACAAGCAGGATGAACTAGTGCTCCTGTTTGCACAAAACATCTATGACTTAGTGGGGCTAACGGAAACCTGGTGGGATTCATCCCATGACTGGGCGGTACATATTGAGGGCTATAGATTGTACAGAAAGGACAGGGTGGGGAAGAAAGGGGGAGGGGTTGCACTCTATGTCAGTGAGCAATATACATCGACCCTCATCGAGACGGAATCCAAGGATGAGGAAGTAGAAGGATTGTGGGTTAGGCTACATGGGGGGCAAGGAGAAAGGGATTTGGTGGTAGGGGTCTGCTACAGACCCCCACATCAAGGGGAAGAAAGAGATTCGGGACTCCTGAGGCAACTCTTGGAGACCATAAAAGCTAAAGAGGCAGTAGTCATGGGGGACCTAAACTACCCGGATATCTGCTGGGAGACGCAGACAGCAAAGTCCCACCGCTCACGCAGGTTTCTAACCTGTGTACAGGACCTCCACCTGACACAGGAGGTACATGGTCCCACTAAGGGGAATGCCATACTGGATCTGGTATTGGCAACGGGGGATGACATGGTAGCGGACCTCCAGATCGGTAGCCATCTGGGGGACAGTGATCACCTAATAATAGAATACACTATAAGACGTCGAGTGGGTAAGGTAACTAGTAGGGTGAAAGTGCTAGACTTTAGGAAAGCTGATTTCAATGAACTCAGGCGATTAGTCAAGGACACACTGCAGAGTAGAAGTTTTGAAGGGATGGGAGCCCAAGAAGGGTGGCTGTGCCTTAAGGAAACGATCCTTTGGGCACAAAGCAAGACGATCCCCGAGCGAGGCAAAAGAGGGAAAGGGGCCAGGAGGCTTCCCTGGCTGACCAGAGAAATCCAGGGCAGCCTAAGGGACAAAAGGGGAGCACATAAAAAGTGGAAACAGGGGGAGATCACCAAAGATGAATATACCTCCTCTGCTCGTGCCTGCAGGGAGGCAGTTAGATGGGCCAAAGCTACCATAGAGCTGAGGATGGCAACCCAAGTAAAAGACAACAAGAAATTGTTTTTTAGATATATAGGGAGTAAAAGGAAGGCCCAGGGAGGAATAGGACCCCTGCTAAATGGGCAGAAACAATTGGTGACGGACAGGGGGGACAAAGCTGAACTCCTCAACGAGTTCTTTGCCTCAGTGTTCCTAAGAGAGGGGCACGACAAGTCTCTCACTGGGGTTGTAGAAAGGCAGCAGCAAGGTGCCAGACTTCCATGCATAGACCCTGAGATGGTGCAGAGTCAGTTGGAAGAACTGGATGCCTTTAAGTTGGCAGGCCCGGATGAGCTCCATCCGAGGGTGCTGAAGGCACTGGCCGACTTCATTGCAGAGCCACTGGCCGGAATATTTGAACGCTCGTGGCGCACGGGCCAAGTCCCGGAGGACTGGAAAAGGGCCAACGTGGTCCCCATTTTCAAAAAGGGGAGGAAGGAGGACCCGGGAAACTATAGGCCAGTCAGTCTCACCTCCATCCTTGGCAAAGTCTTTGAAAAAATTATCAAGGCTCACATTTGTGAGAGCCCGGCAGGACAAATTATGCTAAGAGGAAATCAGCACAGGTTCGTGGCAGGCAGATCGTGCCTGACCAATCTAGTTTCTTTTTATGACCAGGTTACAAAACGCCTGGACACAGGAGGAGGGGTGGATGTCGTATACTTAGACTTCAGGAAGGCCTTCGATACGGTATCCCACCCCATACTGGTGAACAAGTTAAGAGGCTGTGACTTGGATGACTACACAGTCCGGTGGGTGGTGAATTGGCTGGAGGGTCGCACCCAGAGAGTCGTGGTGGATGGGTCGGTTTCGACCTGGAAGGGTGTGGGCAGTGGGGTCCCGCAGGGTTTGGTCCTTGGACCGATACTCTTTAATGTCTTCATCAGCGACTTGGACGAGGGAGTCAAATGTACTCTGTCCAAGTTTTCAGATGACACAAAGCTATGGGGAGATGTAGACACGCCGGAGGGCAGGGAACAGCTGCAAGCAGATCTGGACAGGTTGGACAAGTGGGCAGAAAACAACAGAATGCAGTTCAACAAGGAGAAATGCAAAGTGCTGCACCTAGGGAGGAAAAATGTCCAGCACACCTACAGCCTAGGGAATGATCTGCTGGGTGGCACGGAAGTGGAAAGGGATCTTGGAGTCCTAGTGGACTCCAAGATGAACATGAGTCGGCAGTGTGACGAAGCCATCAAAAAAGCCAATGGCACTTTATCGTGCATCAGCAGATGCATGACAAATAGGTCCAAGGAGGTGATACTTCCCCTCTATCGGGCGCTGGTCAGACCGCAGTTGGAGTACTGCGTGCAATTCTGGGCGCCGCAATTCAAGAGGGATGCGGATAACCTGGAGAGGGTCCAGAGAAGGGCCACTCGTATGGTCAAGGGCCTGCAGTCCAAGCCCTACGAGGAGAGACTAGAGAAACTGGACCTTTTCAGCCTCCGCAAGAGAAGGTTGAGAGGCGACCTTGTGGCCGCCTATAAGTTCATCACAGGGGCACAGAAGGGAATTGGTGAGTATTTATTCACCAAGGCGACCCCGGGGGTTACAAGAAATAATGGCCACAAGCTAGCAGAGAGCAGATTTAGATTGGACATTAGGAAGAACTTCTTCACAGTTCGAGTGGCCAGGGTCTGGAACAGGCTCCCAAGGGAGGTGGTGCTCTCCCCTACCCTGGGGGTCTTCTAGAGGAGGTTAGATAAGCATCTAGATGGGGTCATCTAGACCGAGCATTCTTTCCTGCTTATGCAGGGGGTCGGACTCGATGATCTATTGAGGTCCCTTCCGATCCTAACATCTATGAATCTATGAATTGAATCAAGGACTGCAGGGCTAACACCATCCAAAAGTTAGGCCCTCACAGGGGAGTTCAGAATGGTTGAATTATAACAGGTGATGCATAGTCCCAAGCAGCACCTCTTCCTTAATACGTAAAGTGGTTAGAATTTGCATCTGTCCATAGCATCTCTCTTTTTTTATATCTGGCTATATATGCCTTGCCTAGGATCACACTGGAAATCTGTAACAGAGAGGGGAATTGGACTTCATTCTCCAAGGGCCCAAGGTAATCCCCTGGCCACCAGCCAGCCATCATGTTCCTTCACCTTGCACTAACAAGATGAGACTCTTTAACCAACAAGTATTCTTTCAGAAACACATTTCTTTTTTAAAAAGTTTAAACTAATTGACATATCAAGCCCTCAGACTGGGTCACTTGGGTTGTTGAAAGCTGGAATCAGAAAAACAGTATGACATTCTGGCATATAAGATGCTTAAAGTTACTTTGCAACTAATATGATGGTTTATCCTTGACTAAATGCCTCAGTATTTTCAATATTGAACATTTATGGGGGTTTTCTGATGCTTAAATACATATTAAAACATGTTTGAAATGGCACTGTTGGGTTTGGCAGAAGGCAGGAAAATACTCACCTACTGGGGTTTGACAATATAAAAAGTTGATTTCAAAGTTTTTCAGGGAGCTTTAATAGTGAAAGTGTGGCTTGGATCTACTTGGTAAATTAAGCCATTCTCTAGGTCTCTCTATATAAAGGGAGTGCTTTATAGTTAACCTGCATTGATAGCTAATCAGGCTTTGAGGAATGGCTGATGAAAAATGCCCTGCACTTGATAGCCTCCTGGGACCATCCAAAGCCATGCTTTTAATTAAGTCCATCTAGGAACCAGGAAGCCTCCTGAGCACTTTCTTTTAAAGCTCTCATCATAAAAAAAGGTTTGGTCTTGTTTTAACTGAATTCTGAATATACTAGATCTCACTGAAAGGGGTTTTCAGAGCCTGGCCTATTAGTCCCCCAGCCAACTCTTGACTCATCAGGTATTTGTTCTCACATGCTTATTTCAGAGATAACACTTATCAACACAACAATCACTTCCTGTAGTCTGCTTTTAAACACATCTATTACAATTAAAAACTTCTTAGGCAAATAAATTTCCAGCTTTGTAGGGTGAAAATAATGTTTCCTCCTGTGAACTTTCAGACCCCTGGGCTTAGCCAAATGGCAGAGGGGTAACAGGGCAGCTCCACACCTTGGGCAACGCTGGCACACAGGGCAATCCTGGTGGCTGCGGTGCTGGTGGCAATGGCATGGCCAGCCACCAGCGGCAGTGGTGGCTATATTTGCATCTCTTCTCTCCACCCCCAACAACAGCAGCACCCAGGGCCACTGCCCCCTGAGGACCCCTCAGTTACACTACTGCCAAATGCCTGCCTTTTTACAATAAACACAAACATTCAAAGAAGGCCCATGTCTCCTGCTTCTAGATTCTCTTGCAAGTTGACGTCGTTTTTTACCCTTCCAGGTTTAATGAGTGCTAGTTGACAGTATGCTTTAGAAGTCCTGTTGTCTGAAATGACTCACTGATCTTGAACCTGCTTCACAAGGGCAATTGTTCAAAAAAATCAATGTTTTAACATTTCTAAAAGAGAACAAGACTGGCAAAATAACAGAAGTTAATGGCGCTAGATACAAGCCTGCATTTGCCTTCACAAGTAATGAGTGAATAGCAAACCTGGTTAGATTTGTAATCTTCCACTGTTACTGCTGCATAACAAATTAATGCCAGTAAATTTTTGCCTTTATAGTTGGGAGGTACACAGCAATCTATCGTATCATGTTAGAGAATAGTTAATATTCCAAGCAGTAAAAAATAATGCTGTAGGGGCAACAATATCCCCATAAGGAACTTTGGTAAGAAAGGTGAGGAATACAAAATGTTACAAGCTTCTGTTCCTAGGACAGCATGTTGTTTTTTTCTTCCATTTATTAAACTGTTCACGTACTCATTTACATACCAGTAGTTCTTTCAAGTCTGCTAAGGATACCAAAGCAGAGGACCTTCTTGGTGAAACCTAAGTTTAAAAGAGTATTTAAAGCCTGAATCATACACAATTTTTAGCCAGGTTCTTAATCAATTCTGTTTTTAAGAGCTGCTCAGTAAAGTACCCAGCTCTTTCTTATCTTTGATAAGGTTAGCAGGGTGCAAATTAGGGAAGAGCTTGGGGGCGGGGGGAGCTCAGCCCCCCCCCCCCCCCAATACGAGACAAGAGCCCGCCTGTAAAATTTGAAAATCATAAACTGTGGGGGTCTCTGATCGGATTGCTCCTTCCAATGAACCAGTTTAATTTTTTTTGCAGACCACTCTCCCCCCACCCCTCCCAAGAGTCAAAGTGTTATTCGAACCCTGAAGGTGAGAACAGGAGAGTACGGTTTTTTATTCTAGTTCTGATGGTGTCAGCTGGTGCTGTGGGTACTCAGCCCCTCTGAAAATCAAACTTTGTATGTCTCGAGTTCTGGATACTTCTGAAATTTAGCACTTTGCTAAACTGGGGCACATAAAGTCTCTCTGTAAAGTACAGTACTGCTTGTCTCATTCTTACAGGAGTTATGGTTTTAACAAGTAGTTTTCGTATGTGCAAAGGAGTTTTTTCTACAGCTGTTAAAAGAATACAGTCTGCTCTGAGAAAAAATAGAAATTCTAAAGCTTTCCCTCACTTTTAGATGATTATAAGCACAAAGGTGGTTAGCCATGTTAGTCTCAAGTCAGGTAGAAGGTAGCCCCCACCTGACCCATGCCCTGCCTTTCAGATGGTTATATGGATGAATGAAACTCTGGAAGGAGATATCCTGAAACTAATACATAAAAATGACTGACTGGTACTGGGTACAAAACATTTCAGTGGTTGTCAGCCTAGGATCTTTGGGTTGTTCACTAATACCATGGCTCCTACTTGACATTCTTTGCCTTAACCTTGTTTGGGATACTATTGCATGATCTGAGTGAGGTTTCATTTCACTTTTAATGGTTGTGGTTCTGGCATGTCAACTTTAACAAATGTTAACATTTTTGCACTCTGTGATAACATAATAAGATTTCTTGCCAACCTCATTCTTGTTTTCTTCTACTTACTTATGCATGCTCTTCTCTGAAACCTTACTCTTCTGCTGGCCTTAGAAGCTTTTTTCAAAATTTGATTTATCAGAAAATGTCTACAGCTAACAGCCTAAATATCTAAAAATGGTGTATGGCCATCTTCCATGAATAAATTGGAACTAATGCCTACAAAACCCCCTTGGGTACATTTGTACTTAGTATCTTAATAAATTTGAATGACACTCCCCTCCCTCTCCTGAAAAGGGCTATGGTGGTTTTGATAAACACAATTAGTCATAACCTCATTTTTGTGTGTGATCTACAAGGTGGCAAAGTCCCCCAAACTGTATGTTGCAGCTTTCATTCAGCGTAAGAAATGGAGCCATAGTCCTCCTTCATTTTGTTTATAGTTTGTTTTCTCTTCCTCAGGCAGCTGTAATATATGACCTTGATGCAAATGTTAGAGCTGTTGTTTTGACAGGATGCTATACCATTTTTCTGTTCAGAATCTAAAACTCTGGCCTACTTGCAATGGTCTCAGTCACTCATGCATTCAAGATTACAAAAGGTTACTTACTATTCCTTTTGCCTGACATGGGTTGGTGTCATCTGACTCCTGTTCCTTTATGACGCTACAGATCAAAGGTTGCCTAGTTAGAGGAATCTAATAAGATCACAGTCCAAGATGGTATGGGTGCAGAAAAATCCATTTTTCTAAATTACTTCCACATATATAATACACCTACTTCTCTTATTTGAAATAAAAATAAGACATGCCAGGCCCTACTCCAGGGAAACAGAGGAGAGAGGAAGAAATGTGGAGGAGAAGAGGAAGGAGGTGGCCACAAAGAAGACAGGCCAAAAGACCCCCCCCACACCAGGAGCTACCTGGAAAACAGTCATCTCCAGGTCCAAAGCATGCAGAGCTAGGGCCACTCCTCCCCTGGCACTGCAAAACAGGTACGCTTCCCTCACTACATGTGAGAAGACTCCAACAGAGACACCAGAGGAGGCAAGTACTCCCACCCCTAGGAGGAGATGCCAGGTGGTGGTGGTGGTGGGGGACTCTCTCCTGAGAGGTACAGAGGGACCTATCTGCTGTCCGGAACCCTTAGCCTGAGATGTCTGCTGTCTCCCTGGAGCCCACATTTGAGACATTGCAGAGAGGATCCCCGAGCTCATTCATCTCTCTGACTATTACCCCGTGCTCCTCATCCATGTGGGGCTGCCGCAGCTTCTCCGGGAGTCATCAGTAGTTCACCCCTTCTGCCACCAAGCCCCCTTTGCCAGCTCAGTCCAGGGTTTTTATAGTTCTGGCCTGCCCCCTTCTGATCGCTTGACTAGACGGCAGGGCTCAGCTTTTAACCCCTATCCTGCCAGCAGGCTGTGCCCGAAAAGTTCTGGTCTTAAACGGACTGGCCTGCTTTCTGGTAACAGAGCTAGTGTTCCCTGTTTCAGTGCTCCATCTGGGGACAAACAACCCTCAACATACATATAGGCACAGTGGCGACAACTTGACTTGCACCACGGCTGAAAGGGACCTAGGGGTAATGATTGACCATCACATGAATATGAGCCATCAGTGAGCTGCGATGGTCAGCAGGGCAAATAACACACTGGCATGCATCAACCAATGCATCTCATGTAAAACTAAGGAAGTGATACTTCCGCTATACTCAGTGCTGGTGACAATGCAGTTGGAGTACTGCATCCAGTTCTGGGCACCGCACTTCAATAAGGACATGGAAAAACTTGAGAGGGTCCAGAGAAGAGTCACCTGTATGATCAGGGACTTGCAAGGCAAGTCATACAAGGAAAGGCTGAGGGACCTGGGCCTCTTTAACTTAAAGAAGAGAAGGTTGAGAGGTGACTTGATAGCAGCTTACCACTATATCAGAGATGAGCATCAGGAGCTCAGTGAACAACTGTCCACTGGGGCATCCCCGGGGTAGACCAGGACCAACGGATACAAATTCCTGCAAGGCCACTTCAGGCTTAATACCAGGAAAAACTCCTTCACAGTCAGGGTGTCCAGACTGTGGAATAAACTCCCTCCAGAGGTGATGCAGCCACCTACCCTGGAGGTTTTCAGGGTGACAGGACAGTCACCTCACTGGGGTCACTTGACCCCAGTTGTCTTCCTGCCTAGTGTGAGGACTGGACCGATGTTCTGTGAGGTCCCTTTCAGCCCCTAACAATCTATGAATGTGTAAATGCACTCTTTAGGTAGGTATTGCTGTCCCAAGATCTAGGCTTAAAAGTCTTAATTTCTGTGTTTTTTATATCTATTTTACATGTTTTATTTAACTACTTGAAAAAATTTTCATGCAGAGATAAATTATGGAAACATCAAAAGAATAATCTATGGCACTTTCCCTAAGAAAGTTCTCTCCTTCCATTCACAAAAAAAATTGTGCATTTTTATTTATTTGCTGCTATTAATATTCTTGAATCCTTGCATTTAAATATATTGTCTGCTAAGAACCTCATAGTACCTGACTTATTTGTTTAGTTTTGCTGTGAATAACTCACTATTTTGAATGAAAAGGAGTTTGAATGAGGAGAGATTTTAACTTTTCCATATCTGAGAGAAATTTTGTGGCCCTTGCTAACTGTTGATTTCAGTTAGAAACAAATCATCCTACTTTTGTGCATGGTGTGGCAAATCTCTGAACAGCTACCAGGTTTTAGTTAAGTCTGCTCTTTAAGTCCTAGAATGAATCACTAGAATTGCACCCCACAATTCATTCTCACACTGTAGAAAAGAATTAGAAAGAGAGTCTCTCTTCCTCCTGAGCTATGCTCAGCAGAGTAGTCATAGAAGGGAAAAAGCTGCCTTTATACCCCTGTTGCACCTCTCAGCAATGCTCTGAACCTGCCCAGGCCCTGGAGTAAATCAGAGAGAGACATTACTATGCTAACCCTATGAGTCTGGACTAACTCTATGAGCTGTTCATTAACTAAGAGCTTCACAACCACAGCTCTTCACCACACAAGAAACCTCCTTATGCTGGGGGAAAGGGAGCAATGTCATAGGACCATTTCAGCTATGTTTCAAAGTAATAGGGCCAGATTAGGACAGAGAATAGGTTCCCATATCTGAGCTGTAGATGCTGTTTTGTTTTCTTTCTGGAAACTAATACTTAGAATCTAACTCTCTTTTCACCTACAACAGTATAAATCACTTGAGTAGAGCTATGCCAGTGAGAATGAAAGGAAAATCAGGACTTTATCAAACTGCAGGCCAGTTACAACACACGTAAGGTGTGAACAAATGTTCACTGCACCCAGTCTAGGTTTAGGCAGTTTACTTTAAGCTGCCTAAACCTAGACCAGGAGCAGCATGTGCAGTTGTTCACCACTGCTGGGAATGGCTCTGGGGGCATTTCTAAATGTGCTCTGGGAGGCGTGAGGGGGTGCTTTAATTATTGTAGCTCCAAGGGCTGCACTAATTAAAAGTGCCCAGAGCATCATGTATATCAAAAATGGCAGCGAGGTGCTTTGAACTAAAGCTCATTGAAAATAAAGCTCTTTCAACAAGCCTTAATTCAAGGCACCCCACTGCCATCTTTCAACTCGGGGATGCTGATACGCATAACACTGGAGGCTGCTGGAGCGCATTAATTTCCAAGGTCCAGCAGACTTGATGGAGTTGGCTCCAAGGCACTGGAATTTCAGCATGTCTGAGCAGGCTCCCTGAGCAGGCATATAGGAGCCCTAAGAGCCCAAGGTAAGTAATTCGGGGTGTGGCAAGGGGCTGGTGGATCGGGTGAGGGCTGGCAGGTCTGGGGGAGGATGGTAAATCTGTGGAGGGGGTTTGATGGGTCCACAAGGAAGGAGCTAAAAAAAGCCCAATCAGGGTTGAGGGGTGTGCAGGGGTGGAGGAGAGGAAGGGCTGGGGACAACTTCCCAGTCCTGGGGCTGTGCTGCAGGGCATTCACTAGATTGGGTTAACTCTTTTTGGATCTAAGTTAGTTGACCTCTTTGGTCAAACTAAACTTAACACCTGTACGTACCCTTACCTTTTTATCATTTCAGTTATTTGGATTAAAGACTCATTTACCATAAGCAAGACCATCATTTACTATGAGGGTTTGACCTCTACCTTTACCTTTCCTTTAACAAAAGAAAAAACAAGTCTTAGGCTCAGTAGATGGAGTTTCCATTTTAGCCCCGCATTAACTCTTTTCTTCCCTAGGAAAATGAATCTGCCTAGTGCACATTTTTAAAATAACATTATTTCAACAACAAATAAAAGCAGCAGAGGACACCAATTTCTGTGATCTCATCAGGGTAGTAGGATAGGTCCTGAAAACATTCCAGAGACGCTCTCAGTTTTCAAGGATATGTAGGTTTTACCTAGTCTTTAGACGAGAAGGTTTCGTCTTTAGACGAAGTAGGTTTCAATTTGTAAAAAGATGAAAGATATTACTGTGAAATCTGGCCTCCTTGTTGGAAGGAATGCTCTGGAGTCACTGAAAGTGAGAGAAAGGCCTTTTAGTTTAGAATGATCAACACTGAAAAGAACAAATGTAACATTTCGTCTCAGGGTCATGGAGCATGTTTTTCATTGTTACAGGTTAGAAACAAGTCAACATAAAACAAGCACTATGCTCTGCACACAAGGCACATACTTAAAAATGCAGGTATATTAACACAGAAAGAAAAAGACAGAACAGTTCTGTAGCTCATGCAGTATTGAGTTCAGATTTAAGATTTGAAGTCTTAGGGCTTATTTTGGCTTATTTACATACTCAGCAGAAATGAGAAAACTGGAAGTGGCAAAGTTGCACCATATGTTATCTTGATCAGTATATTTAATTTTCAGTTTGGGTTCTGTGCCTAGCATTTTCATTAAGTTTAACTTATAAACTGTAATGAAATAAGTTAGCCAGCTGAATGAATATTCTAAAGGTAAATTGCAAACAAGGAAAAAAATATTGGAAACCCAAATCATTAGCAGACTAGAATAAAATATAATACATTTCTTTTCTCTCTAATATCTTTCATATAAGTTGCATTCCCAAAGTTATCTACAGAGTTATTAAAAATTCCAGAGTTGCATAATTATACTGTGTGATGATGGGATTATAGAATGCAAAATTTAATTATGAAAAGTAATAATTTTATCCAATACACACTGTGACCGCCTGGCCTCAAACAGCCATTTGCGTGCTGCCTTGGCCCAGATGGTTGGTAATGGACGTCCCGAGGTTTCTTGTAAACCCTGAGGTAGATGCTTATCACCCAGGTGGCCGCCCCCAGACTTTCCTGCCATGACTTTGAATGTAATTTCAGTGTGGGGGCAAACTGCCAGGGACTTCTCAGTGGCGGGTAATCCACTAGGCGGCTGTCTGTGGGGCTCCACCTCCCCTACACCCCAGCTTCATGCCAGCCTTCGGCAGGTCACTGGATCTTGTCGGCCGTTCCTCCAATGCAGCTGTGCTCTTGACCCCGACATTCTCTTGAATCTTGTGTCCCTAGCACTTTCTCCTATGGTGGCTCAACTGATCCACTATCTAGCCCAAGCTAGGCCTCCTCCTGCCCTGAGCTGCCTCAAGCCAGGAACCAAAAGACCAAACAAAAACAAAAAAAGGAAAAAAAAAGAGAAGGTTGGAAAGGATCTGCCTTGCTGGCACCTCTATGCTGCGCTCCCTACCCCTTAACTGGGACTTCTTCCTCGCTAGGGGACTTAATCCCTTGGCGTCATCTATCCTGCCACATAACCCCTCCAAAAGTGGGGGGAAAAAGGAACAAAACAAAAATTACGAGTTGGGGAGAGTCCTCCTGGTTTCCTCCCCAGCCCTACCATTAGGATATGGAGGTGCCTCCTCGTCACTTTCTCTAAGATCTCTTTGTCCTCATCCCCCACCAGTCAGTATGCCACACCCAGTACCTGGGAACTCTCTGGGAGTTGACCTGTCATCTGGTCAGGGGTGGCTAAGGCTTCTCTTTTTGGGCCGGTGCTCCCTTCATGCTCCTGAATGCGACTTGTGGAGTCGCTCTCCTCCAACATCGTCTGAGGCGCTCCACTTCCAGCACCTCATGGTCCTTTCTGGTCTGGTCAGCCACTGTTTGCACTGTGGGCTGCTGCCTAGCTGGCTACTGCCCTGCCAGGCTTTTTCTTTTGCTGCTCACACCAGTCTTCTCTGGTGCAGAGAGCCTCCTCTGGCTCTCCTGCCTCCCGGGCACACCAGCCTCCACCGGTGCAGAGATCCTCTGCCAGCTTTCCCCCTTCCCGAGCACGCCAGTTGTCACTGGTGTAGAGAGCCTCTGCTGACTCTCTCTCCTTCTGGGTATGCCTGCTGTCACCGGCGCTGAGAGTCTCCGCTGACTCTCTCTCCTCCTCTCCCCCTCTGCCTCTGCAGGTGGTCCCTTTTATTCCCGCTGGCCGGTGATTGCCAATGACATCACCGGCCAGTCTCAGCTGAGTAAAGGGGCAACTTACAACCCACGTGGGTTCCCTCCTTCGCTCCAGCTGCACCACGGGCCCTGCTGCAGGTAAACATTTTCCTTGTATTATTTCTTTTCCTTTTGTGCTTGGTCCCCGCCCTAGCAACCCCCAGTGTGCAGTTCGGGGCTCTTTCACCTGATCGCCCCCATAACACACACCAAAGATTTTTGGACCTAAATACCTGAAACATGTAAAGCACCAAACTGTTTCAGTATGTTTCTGGAGAGAAACATTACTGTCATGGCTACATAGCCAATAATAGCTGCGTAGCTAACATAATTCAAAATTGCTGCTATGATGTGAGCAGTTAATATTAGTGCTGTGTGAAATGGCACCGTTCCATTTCACCTTGTCTTTCAATGGTTCGAGGGAACAGTGTTTCATCTTGAATTTCATTTCCAGTTGAAACAGCTGTTCTGTTCTGTTCTGTTCCATCAAAACACAAAGGCTGTTTTGACACTGTTTCGAGTTTTGCTAGGGATGGGAAGTCAGCCCAGCTGGGCTGCCTCCTACCCCCGGCGCGATCTAGTGCGGGGCACTGGGAAGCAGCCCAACTGGGCTGCCTCCTGTCCCTGATGCGATCTAGCACAGGGGATGGGAAGTCAGCCCAGCTGGACTGACTTCCCATCCCCAGCCTATAGTTGAAACGTTTCAACTTTCAAAATATTTCAACCAACCTTGTTTTGTTTCGAGGCTATTTCAACAGCCTTTATTTCATTCCAATTTTGCTGTTTTGACCTCGAAATTTGTCGAAACAGTGTCAGATGAAATGGCCGGTGAAATTTCTCACAGCCCTAGTTAATATATATTTTAGGGAAGTGACTGATTTTGTGAGCAGGGTGACAGAGAAGAAAGTATTGATTAAACTTAGGAAATGATATAGCAAGTTAAAGTTCAATGTTATTTAGTGTTTCATTACCAATTATAGTAGCCTGATCAATGATGGCTATTTTAAATAAGAAATGTGATTAATGAATGTAAAGAGTATATATATCTAACTAAGAATTAACAAAGGCATAGCAAGGGATTTTTTAATATCGAAGAAGATGACACAAGGAGTAAGTACGCTAAAATGACAATGTGAAGCAATAAGGTGGACCAAAATATTTTAAGACCCATGTCCTCACAAGAAATGATTAATTGGTAATCAGCAGTTAAACTGAGAAAGCATATAATACAGACAGGAAGAACTGTCTAGGCTGCAGTACTGCAGAAAAGGATCTAGGTCACTGAATATAAGCCAGCAGCATGCTCTTGTTGCAAAAAGATGAGTAGCATACTGGGCTGTAATAATAGGAGTATCACTTGCAAATCAAGAGAAGTTATTCTCCTGCTCTACTCAGCACTGGTGAGGCCTCACCTGGAGTACTGTGTCCAGTTTTGGATTCCTTACTTCAACAAAGATGTGGACCAATTACAAAGAGTCCAGAAGAGAGTGACAAAAAATAGTAAGGGCCTAGGAAACAAGTTTTGAGGATAAGCTAAAAGAATAGAATTATGTAGTTAAAAGAAGGGAAGACTACCAATGAGCAGGATTTGATGTTTTCAAATGGCTAAAAGGTGTTTATATTGAGAATGGAGATAAACTATTGTGTTGCTGGGGACAGGACTAGGACAAGGAGCAAATTGCAGCAAGGACAATGTAAGTTGGATATTAAAAAGAACTTTCTCACTATGAGGGTGGTAAAGCTCTGGAACAAGGGAAAGGATGAGTAGGCTATTACTACCTACTGTATTAACATTTAAAGAGCTTTAATTGAGAAATGCATGTAATATGCTAAAGAAGTAAGCCAAAACCCTTGTTTTTGCCCCTCTTTTGGTAACTAAGTAACAAATGAATTGGTGAGGATCTTCAAACCTTTATGAGGCTGATTTGTGGAGGGAAACCAGCTGACACAGAAGTTGTACACCTATGAAAGGAGGGAAAAGCCATGAACTATGGTGAGGGTGTCCCAGTTACATAGGAGGACTCTATCCAAATCTCAGAGAATGCTCAAAAACGGCAAGTAACCTATGGAGATGGTACATGGATACATTGGATTGGGAGTTTAGTTGTAGTGTTTAGTGGGGTTTGGGGAGAGGATTGTTGTTAACCTCATTTTGTGTTCTCTGAATCTATTTCTTGTGCTATCTAAAGTAAAGAATGATTGACTTTTGGAAACTTTTACAAATATACTTTATATTTTACTTTATATTTATATTTTACAAATATAAATAATATATATCATATACTTCAACTACACATGCTCCTGGCATGGTAATCTATACATCAGTGCCTGTGTAAGATTGGAGCTCTGGTAAAGGGTGTGCATAGAGTAACTGAGGAACCTTGAGGGCCAACTTAATTTCAATCAGCTTAAAATATGTGGCCACATCTACAGAAGCATAGATGCTTGGTTCCCCAGGGACAGCTAGCAGTGGCACACCTTTTGCTGCTGCTACTTGCAGCACTGGGCTGGTCCCAGCAGCCTTACCTGGGGTCCTGGGGGCATCCTGGGGCTGCAGCAGTGGCAATTCTGCTACACAGAGCCTGACTGGCAGCTAGAGCATGGCTCCAGCTGGACAGGCTCCGGTTTTGAGCGTTCCCGTGTGTGTTGACCTGCTTTTTTGGGTTGTTTTTTTTTTTGCATGGGTTTTTTTGACCCAGTGCTATGCAGCATGGAGAACATCTGAATGTGTGATATGTGGCCCTGCATACATGTTGATAGCTGAAAGAATCCCTTGGTGTCTACAGGAATCACCTTAAAGGAACATGTGTTTTGTAGTCACCATGCTGCTATGTTTCGGGTGCATCCAGACGAGTGCAGCCATGTGGGATGTGGTGCTGCAGACCATGTCCAAACACAGCAGTATGGTGAATTTCCAAAAGGGGTGCTCTGTTTGGATTGCAACCTGATTTTTTTAGCAAAATGTTTCAACAAAAGTTCTATTCATCCTAGCCAGCCTCTCAGGGTATAAGGGATTGATTTAGGAGGGTATCTGTTCAACAACAGAAGTATTGTCATAGATATATACCTTAGTTACTTTGTTTCTTTAATATTCTTGGGACGACTAACAAATTTTTGAAAAAATGTGAGTGCAGGTGTTCTAACACTCCAAAAGATCCAAAGTGAATTTTCTTTCTGTGTTCAAAAACCAGTTATTGTCATCATCAAGGTGAGCTGGAGAACTTTTTACACCAGTTCTAAGTACAGAATATTTCTTTTTACTGAGGGGAAAGCTTAACTATTTTCAAGTTTGATGCTTCTTAGAAAATAAGTATCTAAATTATAGCCTTGCAGCAGTTTATGTGTGTAACACATACTGTTGTGTCACTAATAAGTTTAAACTTCATTGTCAAGAAATGAAATTGCAAAGATAAGTCAATAAGCAGTTGAGTTCACTGGGATGAGGAAAACTTATTAAGTTGACTTAGCCTATCACTATCTTTAATAAGAAAGTGTGTGTGCTAATAACTATAAGGCCTTGTACAGACATTCAGTTTCACCTGAGAGAGTCACTGCTCCCCCCAGAGAAACCACAAGTGTGCAGATGTTCAGGATTTTTCTCTCAGGGTAAAAATGACCCCTCCAGGAGAAAACTAACCTGGGACCAACCAGGGTTAAATCTCTCCCAAGAGGTTTTTTTTTCTGGGACAGTAAATGTCTGTAAGTGATGTGGCTTCTCTCAGAAGAGAATATAGTCCTCCAGCTTCTCTCCCTCTCCCTCAGGGAGACAGTGTTTTTGTCTCTGGACTCTGCTGCTCCAGTACACCACCCCTTTGCAATCCCCACATTGTGCTACAGTGAAATGCAGGCTGACCATGGGCAGTCTGGGTCAGCCAGTCAGGGCTACCCTATACACTGCTGTCAACTGTCAGGTGGCAGATTAAGGAAGCCTGCAAAGCACGCTGAGATGTATGTATAGCGCCCTGCCCCCTTCCTCCCCAGCATAGTGTCAGCACTGCAAGCTCTCCACTCTTTGAGGCCTCATTTCAATGTCTATACATGCAGCTCTGGTAAGTTTCTCTACCCAGAGAGCAAACCTGGGTGAATTCTCCCAGGTTATTTGAATGTGTGTACACAGTCTCCAATAGCTGAAAGAATCCCTTCATATCTACAGGAATCACTTTAAAGTGACACATGTTTTGTGGTCAAGACAAGTTGACTACATCTTTAAGATAAAAGGAGAAAAAGGGCTTGAATTGCTCTGTAAATAAGTACTTTTTATCTCTGTTCAAGCAACTGTTAAAGGGCATAGAAATATACTGTACCTGTATATATTGGAGGAACTAGAATAGAAATGAAAGGATTAGCTCCAGCATATCATTGGGGGTGGGTGTTGTATATGTGGAAAAGCTTCATTATTTATAATTTGAGAAAGTGATTTTGATTTTTTTTTCATGACTTGCCTGGATTCTAACTTCCTTAAATTTTAATTTGACACTTAAATTTGGCTGATGTATCACCACAGATCCATAATTTAATTGGCATGAAGAACTTGATTAGACAATTGATAAGAACCTGTACTGAAGGTTCATTAATTTTGAATTAGTACCAAGTCATGTGTCCTTTTGGATTTAAAGTGCAGTGCGTATGTGTGGTAAGACTGAAACTGACCTGATTTATTACCTTCTGATATAGAATTTACCACATTAAAACTTTTTTGACCCCTTATAAACCTTGTTTCATAGCTGTACTCTTGCTTTCTCTATTTTGGGGTTTATATTTCTGACGAAGAGAGGTAGTTAACTGTATTAGTCTTAAATCAGACAGAAAGTAGGGCAGGGTGGCACCTTAGGCCACGGACAGATGTTCAAAAAGCCAGAGGAGAAATCAATCTAAGTTATCTGGTTTTCTCTGAGTGACCTAGTTTAATCAGGAGTGAACAGTATACATGTTTGCCCTTGTGGGGGAAGAGCACAGGCAGCCTGTGCTATTGGATGCCTGTAATTGGGGGTGTTCCTGCATGCCTCCCAGGGAGTGCCAGAGATTGCTGAGTGCAGTCGAGCACCCAGGCCATATCTGATTGGCTGCTGGGTGCAGGCAACCATGCCCTAACTCCCCACTGCCTCACCACAGATACTACCCTGTGCCCCACTCAGAGGCTTCCAGAAGAGCCCAGAGTGAGTGGCCTTGTTAATTGCATGTACCTCAATGTCCCAGCATGCCTTCACCCCACCATGGCACACAGCACCTAGGCTCAAACCCTTAGATCCAGGAGCTGTGACATGTCCTGCTTGTCACCCTGCAAGACTCTCACTGGAGACTGTGGGACACGATGCATGGCCTGAGCCAGCAGTGGGTCACCAAGGGGCACAGCCTTCTGCCTCCAAGCCAACAGCCCTCCATCCCAGCTGGGGCTACCTATGTGCACCCTGCCAAGCATCCTGGACTGGGAAGCAGGGCCAGGTTCTATATGGCCAACAAGGACGAGGCCACCTAGGATGCTATGGATGCCAAGCTACTTTGGTATCACCTCCAGGACAGTTGATCACTGATTCTGGGCCCACACCACAAGCAGCAACTGATGGGAGCAGATCATTCTGGACACCTGGAATGACAAACAGTGGGTCTAAACCTGCCATGCCTTGCTGTCACCAAGTGTGTCCTCCACAAGATCTGTGAGACAAGGGAAGAAGTCTTCTGAGAAGCCTGGGAAGAGGAGGTGCAGCATGCACACCAGGCATGGCACACCAAGCATATGTGGTACAGGGAGGGTAGGGAAAGTGAACTCCCACTGATGTTGGGAACACTGGCTCTACACAGCATCAAGGAGTTTGGGTCCATGAAGCCTGGCTGACTACCTTCTGGCTCATGGGGACAGGGAATATTCCCAGGATGAGTAGGGCCAGAGGGCTTCAAGTGGCACTGGATGATGAATCTTCTGCCCCAGGCTCCTCTGCCCCTGCTTCCTGGGAGGTGCCACCCACAACCCTGGCTGTCTGGACACTGCTCTGCCCCCTTATTCCCTCAAGGGGCACACACTAGGATGTATGGGAATGGAGGGCGAGGAAGAAATGTGCCTCAGTTTATAATGTTGCAATTGCCAAACTTTTCTTCTTTTTGATGAAGAAAATTACCTGTGTCAGAACTTGTTCCTTCTTCCCATTGATACAAATGAGCAAACCGTTGGAGGAGGGTGGGTGGTTTATGAAAGGGGCAAAATAATCTGGAGGTTAGGACAGGGAACAAGGAGAGGGCTGGGGTCAGGAGGAATGCCACAGGGGCAGAACTCAACACAGAAACTTGGAGGGGAAAGGTAGAGAAGGGGACTTTAGATCAGACTCAGGAGTGAAGACCAGGGACTTCTTGGTGTAGAAGCTGGACTGGTGGGTGATCCCAGACCCACTATCCACCTGAGAGGGCTGTGTGGTGGCAGGGAGGTGGCTGCAGGGTAGGAAGCATTGTCATATCAGAGGCCATGAACTCCTGGGGCTCTCTTGTGGGACTCCCAACACCCCCGACCCCCACCCCTGGGTCTCAGTCTCCCGCTCCCTTTGCCCACTGCTGCCCACCAGAGCAGGGCCCATGAGGAGACTTCCTGTTTCTCCAGACTACAGGTCACCAGATCCCTCACCCGAATCCTGTCTGGGGTCCACCTCGCAAACAGGGTGCAGTGGGAACTGTTCCCCCTGCCCAGCATCCTGTGGAACCCTCATTCCTACTGACCCTGAGAAAACTCCCCAGAGTGGGGCACAGCACATTACTGAGAGCTGGGCAGCAGCCTCTTCCACCACCCCTGGCCCAGGGAGCTATGGGATTTCTGTGGGAGGCAGCACTGATACAAGTCAGGGGTGTTGTAGGTGGCTGCAAAGTAGTCTATAAACTCCCTCTCCTGGCACTGGGACTCTGCCAACTCCACTGAGGTGTATATTGCCTCCATAAAACAGCAGATGGACATCTCAAGCTCCAATTCAAGCACCTTGGAAGTCCAGCTGTAGGCATCCTGGAGCCTGAAGATGTCCCCCTCCACATCTGGAGTCTCTCCTCATGCCACTCCCTCAGCTCCTGGCATCAGAAGTCACCTGTGCATGCCTGACACTCACAGGAAGCAACTAAGGCCTGCAGCATCTCTGGGTTCTTCATCTCCTCCTATGGACATCCCTCATGTGCTTCACAGCTTGCCCCTGATCTGCTGTCACATCCTCCATGCACTGTCTGCCCTTGCACAGGTAGTATCTCTGCAGTTTGACAGGCGACACAGCTTTTGTGTGAAGTTGCAGATTTTGCTGATAAAATGAAGTATAAAGGCAGTCATTTTGCACCCTCCCAGTACTAACCTGGGTGCTCAGGAAGATGGGAAGGTAGCTATGGTAAGTTCTGTCTTGGTCCTTTTCTTTCCTTATCACCCCCAGGGCTGGGAGCCATGCCACTGCTGTCCACCTGGCACATCAGAGACTGGTGTCCTAGCTGTGCTGTGGGTGGGCAGCAGGCCCTGCAGTGGTGCTGGCATGGGTTGCTGGGGAGGGAAGGACTGGGTCCCTCTCCAGAAGCTACGGCACGCACTTGCTGTGTTACATCACAGGTTGACTCAGACCATCTCAAGTGGGCACAGACTGATCATTCTGGGGAATGCCAGTGGAGCTCTTAAACTAACCCCTCCTATCCTTCCCTTACAGAAAAGATGTTTCAGTGCTGTGTCTGTGTAGGAGCAGTGTGCTCTTCCTAGGAATGGAATGAATAAGAGCACACACCAACTGCTGAAACTTCCTTAGCCTGATGAAGGGTTTTTGAACCCGAAAGCTTGCTTAAAAATTGTTTTCCAACTATATTGGTCTAATAAAAGATATCAGATTCACCCAAAGAACCTCGTCATATTACAACATTCACCTGTGTTGACACGATGAATGAGAGGGCTTTGGCACCATGTGGGAGTGCAATATTCAGCTGTTGAGAATACCAGGGCATGGGTCAATCTACAAAGGGTAGGAACATTGGTTCCCCAGGAAGTTCCAGCGAGCACATGGGTGACTGGTGCCTCCTGAGACTGGAGGGGCACAGTTTGTGAGCAGCAGCGGTGTTGGCAGCCACCGGCCAGTGGAGGGGGGGCAAGCCGCAACCGCCTGCAGAAGCCGACAGCAGCACTGGCCGGGGGGGAGTGGCAACTGCCCACAGAAGCCAGTGATGGCGGCAAATCTCAGGAGGGACACTGTTGGCTTTAAAATGGCATTTAAAGGCCTGGTGTTTTGGGAATCGGCTTATAGGTATAGATATATGCATCATAAGGGGTCAACATGGACAGCAGGGGTTAAATGGATTTCCAAAGAGCTTGGGAGACACACACACACACAGCTTCTCATGACCCTGAAAACAGACCAGCTGTCTAACACAACAAGGCTGACAGATGGACGCAGCCTGAGAATTAAGGGGGGCATCCTGAGCCTCTGTCCCTGAGCCTCTTGGGACCTCTTCCACCCCTAAGTCGTGTCCACAGGCCTCCAGTGCTGCTTACTCAAGCTCAGCTGTTAACCAGGAGCCTGGCTGTAGTCCTGCGGTTCAGGAGCTCTTCTCCCTGTGTGTGGGGTCTCAGTAGCCATGGGTGGGTGAGGGTTTGGATGCAAGGAGGTGGATGGATGGAATGAATGGAATGGTACGTACATGTAAGTGTGGGTTTCGGCACATGGCTCTCCCTCTCTCCAACTGGGTGTACCCAAGTTACCAAGGCTCCATTGGCCAGGCCACCCCCATGACCTTGAACTTGGCAAGGACTTCCAGCAGACAACCCGTGTGATACTGGTAACACCTCCTGCCTCAGCCTAGAAATTTTCAGTGACCCCTACCTGCAACACCGAAATGGCTGGCCATGCCCCCACCTGCTTCTGAAGTTTCCAGGGTCATCTGCCTGCTTGCTCTGGCTTTGATTCTCAGTGCCCCTACCTCCCCTGGCCCTAGTAATCTGGGGCCCTGTAGCTGCAGGCCAGAAATACTCTTGCAATACCCCAAGTGCACATGGCTCAGGTATCTGCAGATAGTAGCTGAGCTATGGAGGTCCAAGGTCACCTCAATGAAGGCCGAGTCCCAATGTTTTGCACCCTGCCATCCCAACCCACCAGAGGTGAGCCGTCTGCCATTGCTCCTGCTTGGGATGGGGTGGAGGTATCTATGCTGGCATCTGGGTCCCAGGGTGCCTGTCTCTGGCCTCTGAGATGTGGTGTGCAGATGTTAGGGTCAGGGTCTGTGGGTTGTGCCCAGGCACGGAGGCATGGGAGCCCCTGATTGGGTGTGCGGATGCCAGGGTCAGGGTCTGAGAGGCTGTGCCTAAGCACAGGGGTTCTCCCAGGCTTAGTGTTGGGGTCGGTGTGTACATCACGAGGTGCTTTGTGACAGTGTTGGAGAGTGTTGGGGCATGGCCTGGGGACTCAGGTGCTCAGGTCCCGGGGCTTGAGCAGGGGCCACAGACACCTCCCTTCCCCATCTGCCTGTCTGCAGCTGATAGGTGGCTGGAGGCTGGAAGCAGGGCCAAGGAGAGGAGCTGTGCTTGCTTGGTGCTGGCACAGCCAGGGAGCAGGGCCTGCTAGCAATTTGGCTGGAATAGCCAAGCATGGGCCAAGTGCTAGCACACTTCCATGTGAAGGCGGGATAGGGAGGACTGCAAAGCCAGCTGGGATGCCAGAGAACAGCAATCTAACGTGAATCCATAGGCTAGAGACTAACTGGTTAAACTAGGTACCATCCTGTGCTATCTTCTGCGTCTTTTCTGACTAATAAAATTATATATTTTTTAATAATTCTCAAATGTGTTCCTTTACTAATCCATGGACATATAAAGAACCAAGAGATATATGATGTGGGTAACTGGTCAATATTGTTTATCTGGCTTGCATGTCAAATTATGGTTCTCAAAAGAGTTAATAAGATGGACAAGATGTGTGGCAACAAATTAAAAATTCATTTACATTTTAAAGCCAATATTTGAACATCAGAACTACCAATGATTGGGTTTCATTTTTTTTGTCTTCAATAGCTGATGACAGTGTCAATATCCAGAAGAGCAGCAGATACTGCAGAAACATTCTATCAGGTTGTTCTGAAATGTTATTGCCTATGGCCATCAATGACATGTTCATGTGCAGGGGGAAAATGGGCCCTTAAAATCTGGAAAAAGGAGTGGGAAGGCTGGACTGCAACACTTCCAGCTGTCTGAAAATATTACATGGCTTTACACTGTTGTAGCATCAAAAGAGGCAATGCTGCTGAACAGAAAGCGTGAAGCAAATGCAAAAGCTAGATCTTGTTCCTGCTGAAGCCAAAGCCTTATTAGTCTTGATTTATATAAACACCTTCAGGCACTCTTGGAAGAAAGGCAGCGTACAATAGCAGAGTGATGCTTGGGTTCTAATCTGCACTCCAGTTCTGTGGCCAACTTAAAGCAGGCACAAAACACAGTGCAGTATAACATCCTATGTGTATGTATAAGCAAAAAAAATATTTAGTTACTCACTTGAAAATGTACAGTAGCATAACCAAGGTGAGCTGGGTTGGCCAGCAACTCTGGGCACTGACTTAAGAGGGTGGTAAAATAAGACCCACCACTGCTGCCAGCTGGGTGCACAAGCACCCAGGAACCTCTGCTGCCTGAGGCACCGAGCTTCCTGTTTATGCCTCTGTGGACCCATCTACACATGCAGCTAAAGGCATGATAGGCTCTAATGTGCAATCTACACAATCACGCCTCCTACCAAGCCACATGTACACGGCAGAAAGTCTGATTGTGGGATTGCACGTTAGATACCATCTCACTTTGTTGCCAGTGCAAGAGGGGCTCCCCCTATACCAGCAAAAAGTAAGCTCCCACCACTGGGAGCCTCTTCAGCAGACAGGGCTCCCAGCCGCGGGGGTGAACCATAATCCCTGCACCCCATGGCTAGGAGATCATAGCAGCTGTGATATCCCAGCTGTAGGGGCTCCACACATCCCAGGGATTGCAGCAGCTGTGGTCTCCCCGCCACAGGGTTTGTAGCAGAGTACGTTTTCAGGGACTGTAGCCCAGTGTAGCAGGCTGAATATACCAGGTTGTGGCAGGCTGCTTGTGCCAGAGGCCACAGTCCAGCTGCAAGCAGTCAGAAACAGATTGCTGGCTACCTAGGACTAGGCTAGCTGATACAGATAATTAGTTGGCACATAGGAAATTAAAAGGGTTCCCAAGGGAGGGAGCTGGGAGAGAGAGAACAGATGGAGATAGAGATAGAGATGGGTGCTAGGCTAGAAGTGGCAGAACCAAGGCAGGGTCCTCTCCTGGGGTCTGGACAGAGACCTGGGGCTCCAAGACTAGAAGAGATAGCACCAAGCTAGGGAACTTGCTCCAGAGATAGAGAGAAAAGACTGTAATGCTGAGGAAGCAGCATGAAGGTGGAGTCTTCGTCTCAGGATCTGTGAGAAGAGCCTAGGTAGTGCATTAACCCTTTATTGACTGTGGTTATGTTTGTATACAAATTACTCCTCTATATTCAGTGGTATTTCCTGTGTGGCAAGTATGCCCAGGAAAATAAAGAACTATGCTGAATTTTAAAGACTGAGCTTAACAGTCCCTGACCTGCTACAGGGTGTGTGGGGCCCCCCCACACCTGGGATATTGTAACTGCTAAGATCTCCCAGCTGCAAAGACTATGGAGACCCCATGGCTGGGAGTTCACAGCTACTGTGATATGTAATGTGTAGAGATTACTGCAGCTGGGAGATTACAGCTGCAGCAATCTCCCAGCCCTATGGGTGCACCATGCACCCTCAAGGCTAGGAGATCACAGTCACAGTCACCTGCTGCCAGGACCCAGAATCCAACAGCTGTCAGGAGCTGTGATGGCTAAGAGTCCCCTCAGCTGCAGAATTCCCAGCCCCAACTGGGCATGGTGCCCCTCTGTGGCTGGGAGCCCAGTCAGCTGATGGGGCTCCCAGCCAGAGGGAAGACCCTGCTACATGTGCAAATTAAAAATGGATAGCAACCAGCTATAAAGTTAGTACATATTTTCAAGGTCTAACTTTATAGCTGATTAGACCTTTTTAGGTACTTTTCACATGTAGCTAGTCTCAGTGTAACTGTGCAATTAACCAGTTAATTCTGCAATAGCTGTCGTGTGTAGATGAAGCCTGTGACTCAGTAGTACTGATGTAACTTGTCAAAGCATTCATTTAGATTTGAGCTGTCCAACTGGATGTTGCAGCTGTGCTACAGAATTGGAATCTAATTTGCATCTTTCCTTTCCAGCATTACATGATGTGCTTGGTTTGGCTTTAGCTCTTATTTGAAGCCTCCATATGGAATTACATTCTATTGACAAATACATACACTTCCCCAGAGTCTGGCCACCATGCTCTTTGGTCCATGGTGAGCCCTGCACAAAATGCCCACTCATCCAGTGGGCCATGTGTGAAAAGGAGCATGACCAGAGAGCAAGGGAGTTGCCATCTGCTCTGAATAAGCAGAGCTCTGGATTTATTTTATAAGGCCTTAGTGACTACCACCAAATGAATAAATCCTTCTTTATTTTACAGTGAAGTTTGGAACTGTTAATGCTGCATCTCAAACTTCTCTGCTTCAGAAGACTATAAAATAGCAATGGTGTTCCTGACAACTATGTGTTTGTAAATAGTCACAGGGGATATTTCTGTTTTATAGGTAGGGAAATGATTATGGATTTGGATCTTTTTTGTGTGTATGCATGACATTGTTAAATGATAACAGGTTTTCTCTGTATCAGGTAACTTTTGAGAATAATAAAAGGCAAATAGATACTTGGGAAACCTTGGGAGAGGAAAAGAACCTGAAATGTCCTGCCCTTCCTTGATTTCAGTTGCAGCCTCTTTTGTGGGAGGATTGCTCATAGCACTGGTGTATCAGACTGCTGTGGGAAATGTGGTGGTTGCATTGTAAGATGTAAAACAGTGTATTTGAAAAGGGCCTCATAATCATAGAAATCCCACCTTTGGTTATTTCATAGTGCATGAGCTATTGGTACAGTGGTCCTATTTTCTCTTCTGGAAAGCTTTGATATCACTTCACTTGAGGAAAGAGCAACTCGAGTAAATGATCCATTATCTGCTCTTTTGATCCTTCTGCCTTGCTTCCCATTTACCAAAATATGATGTATTGGCCTGATTAAATTGGATAAAGGGCATTGATTATGTATCTGGTTTTGTAGTCAAAACCACAAAGTCAATTTAAACCACATGGTAGTGTTTTATATATTTAGGAAGATAACACTTGGAGAGGGGGAGAAAGAACTAAAACAAAGGATCTTTTAGCAAACAAATCTATTCTCTAAGGCATCTTTATGAGACTCTGATATTAGCTTTATTTCTGAATATTAGGAAGCACTAGTAAAGTGTGACATCAAATGGATTCAGTTCCCTGACTCTTCCTCAGTTGCTAACAACCAGAAAGTCAATTTACCAACCTACCTGGAACTCTTGCCTTTAATAATAATAATTAAAAAAATCCAAATTAATAAAAATATTCATGTGGTTATTTTATAATTTTTCAAATGAAAGCAGAAATTGAAAGTAGAGAGTAATTCCTTCTAGTTTGCAATTGCCTTATGTTCCCATTCAGTCCTTCCTATTTCCTTTACAAACTAAGTATTGCACCATTGCCACAGCATTGGTGAAAAGTGGTGCTGATTAGTCTGGTTTCATTGTGAGTGTGAACAGCAAAAAAAATAAACATCGTAACTGCTGAAGAGTTGGGTAGAGTCAGGGAACATTTGGGTATTCAAAATGGTGGAATAGTAGAAATCTAAAGAGCTATAGTAGTTCCCTAAAGGTATTTGGGTACCTATCGGAGGGTTGTTATGAATATAAATATATTACAAAGTTCATTCCATAGATAAGAGTGGTGAAGGCAATACAAGTGCAAGAGCTAACTATGTTGTCTGCCTATCATGAAATAAAAATCTTAGGAACTACTGCTTGCAGCTGTATTTATAATCACCTTGTGCCTCCCCCTGTCCCCTCATTCTGTCATCTCTTATTGTATCTTGACTGTAAGGCTGTTATGGCAAGCACTGTATCTTTAATGTATTTTTAGATAGCACTTGTCAGGATGGGACCCAAATCCCTGACCTGGCCTTCTAGGTATAATAATCCTGTATTCCAGTGGTCTCCAACCATTTTAAGTAGGAGATCACTTTTTGAATTAAAAAGCAACACAAGATCTACCAGGCACCACGTTCCCTCCCCACCCCGCACCTGCCCAGCAGGTCAGTCTGTGGGGAGGGTGTTTCATGTGACCCTGTATAGGTAATCAAGGAACACCTCCCTACTTAATATAAAAAATGTCTTCATTATAGCAATTTCTTACAGAACTGTTATAGGGCCTACTGTTCTCCACCGGTCCTTCCAACTCTCTTGTTTTTCCTGTCTCCTCCCCCCTCACTTCCTGTTCCTCCTTCAGACTCCTCCTTTCTGCTGCTGCTGGCTTTGCCTCTGAGATCCATACCTATCGTTGCAGAGGGAAGGGGTGGCAGATCGAGGCAGAGGGAGAAAAAGTTATTTGGGGGTGTGTCCCCTCCCCAGCAAGTAAGTCTGTGGGGGAAAGGGTGAGGGGAAGAGAAAGGGCCATGAGGGGGGTGGGGCAGATTGAGGCCCCAGTGGTGAGGGAGGGTACATGGCACAGGCAGGAGTAGGGACTGGGACACCCCCAGCCCCTGCTCCTCCCTGTGCCACACTCCCTCCCTCACCGCTGGGGCCTCGATCTGCCACCCGCCTCAGCAGTGAGGGAGGGAGTGGGGCTAGGGGAGGGCCAGGCCTTGCACAGCTGGGGTGGGGCATGGGACAGAGCCATGAGCACCTTGTCCAGGGGGGACCTGGTATGGGGAGAGGGGTGCAGCTCCCACCACTGCACGCACCCTGGGAGGGCATGGGGACTGTGTGTCCAGGATCTGCACATGGGGAAGGGCAGGCTGCTGCTGCAGGCTGGGGCTGGGAAGCTGTTCTGGGCTCTTCCTGACAGCGGGGCTGGGCCATGCTGTACTCAGGGCAGGCAGCAGTGGTGCTGAAAGGAGGTGTTGGGGGTGCTACAGCCGATTATCAAGTGGCTGCAGCCCCTGTCCCCATAGCCCCGCTCCCAGCACCGCTGCCACTGCCCGGCCCAGGCACAGCCTGGCCCAACACCCTTGCTGGGAAGAGCCCAGCACCACCCTGGACTCAGACCATAGTGGCAGCCCACCCCACCCCAAGTGCAGATCCAGGGGCACCCCCCCATGCCCTTCCGGGGTGTGTGCCCCCCCTCCCTGCGCTCCCTGGATGAGCCAAACATGGCTCCGTCCTGTTCTCCGCCCTGGCTGTGCAGCACCTACCCCACCCCAACCCTACTCCCTCCCTTACCACTGTTGCAGCTGCCCATGCTGCCCTGCACTTGGGGGGGTGGGCTATGCCCCCCCATCTGTGTATGGAGCGAAGGCAGCTGCAGTTGCATGCTGGGCTTTGCACCCTGAACCCTGATGCAGCTGGCCTGGGAGTAGCCTGACGCCACATGTGTCCCGCCATTCAGCTTAGCCTCATTCCCTGTCTGCCCAGCAGTGGAATGTATGTGGCATCGCGCTGCTCCAGGGCCAACTGCTGCGGGGCTTGGGGCGCAAAGCCTGGCACACAGCAGCAGCCACTTCCACCGTGCACAGATCTGGGGGTACATGCCTCCTGGGCCTCTGCTGGGGTGTGCACAGTGGCAGAAACCCCATACATCCCTGGACGAGCTGCCTGGGCTTGATCCACCCACCACCCACCACCCACCCGGTCAGGGCCCCACTCGCCTTACCCCTGCTGTTGCTCTGCTGCACTCCATCCCTCACCACGATAGACTGGTTGGTGACCACTGCTGTATTCCTTGACCAACCTGAAGATGAGCTGGACCATCAGCTCACTGAAGAACATGTGAATTATGGAGAGATAAGGAATACAGGATTGGACATACACATAGGTTTGTTTGTGGGGGGTTGTTTGTTTGGTTTTTTTGGTGGTTTTCATTTCACTGATATTTCAATGTGATATATGCCTTTGTTCTTGTCTTGTTTTAACTTCTTTTGTCATATTTTCTTTTCCTTTGCTATGCTCTGAAACAGGTGTGGGTGTGCATTGAAATATGGTATCTTTTTAGGTATAATCTTAAAATGTGTATTGTCATAACCAAACTTACCTACAATTTTGGTCCAAGAGAAGGTAACATATGAAAAAATATTTTGCACCATATTTTTCTCTCAAATTTAATGGTTCTAAAGGAAAACCTTCCTCCCAATTGGAGGAATTTCTGAAATATGCAATATGAAAAGGACAGTCTGTTCCTGGCAATAGTAAAATTCAAAACACTTTTTCTTTACTCAAGGGAATATTTCTAAAATCTTTCTAAATATTAAAACAAGGCTTCATGTAGAAGATGCTCAATTTTTCTTATTGAAAGCAAGTGGGAAAACAGTTTAAAAAAAAAAAAAAGAAGGTCATTTCTTTCTATTTTGGTTAGCAAACAGAATGCTCGAAAGGAAAGGTCATTAGGAAATGTGAAGTTTGTTTCAAAATTACTTATCTTCCTCTAAGGCAGGGACACAAATATAAGCACAGAGCCAAATTCTCCTCTGTTACATGGAATGTGGTGTAAGTAGCTATATCTTCTTTAAGTTTGTGGTTGGATCTACATCAGAATGGCTGCAAATCAAAATGCATAAATGCAGTCAGTTGCAAAATCCAGATACCATGGGAGCTTAAGTGTTAGTGCTAGCATTGACTAGCCATGTGACATGCTTAGCTATACATGCATAATAAAATCAGTGCATCCATGTAACGGTAAGAAATAAGCTGCACAGCTAAGGAATAAATTGCACGGCATGAATGTTATTTTGATATGAGAGAAAGCATGCTTCCTTTTCAGATTTAAAGGCCGTATAACATTTTTGTCTTGCTTTTTATAAGTTTATATTGTATAGAGCATAAGACACTGGAGTTTGCATCTGATGAAGTACTGATGAGGGAGAATTCTACTGCAAGGCTGACATTTTAAAAGCAAAGTGAAATGGGTTAGCACTAGCACTTTGCCCAATGGCTGGCGTTCACCCTGTGGCTGACATTACTAAATTATATTTCTATGCTAGTAGAGGTGTGAAGCAAAGAGGAGAAATTTTGGCAAAGGAAGCTATGCTGTGGAGAGCTATAAAGAGAAAGGGAGAGTAAAAAGAAAGCTCCAAACTAAAACAAAAGTAAGCCTACAGCTATCTTAGTTGACTTGGACATACAGCGTGAGGTCATTTCCCCAGGTTCAGTGGGCAGAGAGTAGATTGTGTATGGATTTAAGCTCTTCCACTAGAATAGTCAAATGTTACTATACCAGTTTTTCTTCTGACCATCTGGTATGTCTTCTGAGGAGCTAGTGTCTTTCCATAGGGGAGAAAGCACTAGAGGAAATGTGTAATGTAGGACTAGACATGATATGAACTACTCCACCAGGGCCATTTCCAGGAAAATGGCCTTTGAGATGAGTAGCCTTCCAGCAGACCTCCACAGATTTGGGGGCATTTCTGGAATATTAGAGTTAAATCTTCAGCATTTTTTGTATATGAGCCAAACCTTGCCCTCCCAGTGGAAGCATTTAAAAAACATTCAGAATTGTTCTTGTCTTGGTTTCTTCCTATGGATTTTGTCTTGAAGACAATTAAAGCATTCCTTTAAATGAGAGAGAGAGAGAGAAACTTAAATCACTAATTTTCATTTAACTGGTTGGTGTTCCCTTGGCAGCTCGTCTGCCTTTTATCTTGTTGAATAACACTGTGATGACTAGAGATCTTGTGGTACAGACTGGGGAGATGTCGGTGTCTGTCAGATGTGATCTGGAGAAGTATACCCATTGTTCTTTTGGAAGCATCAACCCTTGTTTGTTTCCAAGCTCTGAAAGAGTAATTTTTGAGAGAAAGGGCATTTGTCCCATTTTATGGAGTGATGCTTTAGAATACACAATTTCAGCACCCTAAAATCCTTTAGGATAAGATTAACTCACCTGGGAGCTAAATAAAAGTCACACTGAAGACAGAAACACAGTACCATAGGAGCATATTTAATAAACCAGATCTTCAACTAGGTTAAATATGCATTGTCAATTGAATTGTGTTTGCTAAGAAGTTGGCCTTTTGTGTTGCATTATATTGTACTCCTCTGTAGGAGCTTCTAGGAACTTTTAAAGTTCCCAAAACACCTAAGAATCACCCCCGTCCCCTCTGTGCTAAAAGGTACATTGCCTTCCACAAATGTTGCTGCTGTTTTCCCTGATATTCCAGGGGTGGAGCCAGCTTCAAAACTGTTGCTGCACACTCCACGCAGGCTGTGTGGGGTCTGGGCTCAGCTGGGTTCCCCCTCCTCATGTTGTGCCCAGGGCCCAGGAGGATGGAGGAACAAACCTACTACCCCACCAATTGCCACCACTGCCACTGTTCCCAGTGGAGCGCAGGCCTCGCACACCCTGGCTAGAGTGGACAGGGAGTGGCTTTGAGCATAGAGGGGAACGTGGGGGGATTCTGACATACCCTGGGAACTTTAAAGAGTCTCCAGGGGATCCCACATAGTCTGCCTGCCCTGGTGGGTGGGGGGAGGGTTGGAGGCTAGGAGCAGGGACTGCAACCACCCCTGTAGCGCAGATGGCTGCCCCCCACCACCTTTGCCAAATCATGAATCCACCCATACACATAACTTGCTTCACTATTGAAAATCATCCATTTCTGAGGCATAGGGCAGCAGCCAGAGGTTCTTCCAGTTTCAAGAGTTCCAGGGAAGAAGGATGGTGAAGTGGTTAGATGCTAGTATAGGACTGAGGATACAAGGGTTTAATTCTCTGCTTCTTTCCTGCTCTCTGGGGCCAAGTGATTTGGGTCTCTGTGCCTCAGTTCCCCATTTAAAAATGGATGGTTATAGGACCGTGATGTAAGAGTACATCCTTTAAAAACTTGTGAGGCATTTAGATATTATGAGAATGGAGGCCAGATGTCTTAGATACATAGCTAGGGAGTGGAAATCCTTATTTAAAAAATATATTTTGAGCTCCTAATGTAATAAACTAGACCTTGGCTTTCAAGGTCCCATGTGAAAAACCTATACAGAGTAAACTGCTTGGAACTCATTTTCTGTATTTCAGAATAATGAATGGCTGAGTGGATTTTGTCAGGTCCCAAGAGTCTGGGTCTTCTAAACTTGATTCGTTGACTACTAAACTAACCCTTCTGGGAACTGAGTTTAATGTTTCAATTTCAATTCGGTTAAAAATGCCTTATTGGTATGACAAGCTACAGCAGTGTTGCCAAAGAGTAAAAGAGGTATTCCAATTGTCTGTCAGAGGTGGGTAATATAGCAAGTGCTTATTCACAATACAGTATTGCAATACTATACGGTTCTTTAATATGAGACTTGGTGCTTCCATCTGGATTTGCTCTTATAGTCAGTAGAAAAAAAAGAAAAATGGTCCTGATCTTGTCACATCAAGAGCAGTGGAAATGGGACAGCAAGAAAAAGATAGCTGTCACATGGGACCTGGAAACAAAGCAGCTCTCACATGGGACCTGGAACAAGAAACAGAAATAGCATGTGGTAGCAGGAGCAAAGAGGGGAGAATTGCAATGACTGCAATACAGATTATGGATAGATATAAGAAAGCTTACACAAGAGAGATGAAATCAGTTTCTCAAAAGTGAGGGAATGATTGATTATCTGAACTGCTGTTGCAATGATAAAGCTGTTGTTGTGTGATTGAGACTGCTCAGAAACTTACCTGGTGTTGGTTGGGAAAGAAGTCAAGATGCTGCTCCTAGAGTCAAAAATACAACTGTGCTGAGAGAGAGACCCTTAAAAGAAAAAAAGGGAAATATATCAAGGGTTTTCCTGATGAATTAAGCTTAGCACTTGTTTTCATTGTGCCTTTATGACTTAAGGACCAGTGGGAGACCTGCCTCCCTGTATCCAAGAGCAGCATTAGAGGTGGTATCCAGCTCTTAAAAAGAGCTCCTCCTTTCAGTAGTCAGTATTGCTCCTTTCTTAACTCATCCACAGCTCCCCCATTCCCACAGTCCCTCCCTCACTGCAGCCAGTACCTCTCTAAGAGCTGATCTCTTGGAGGGGAGCTGATTGACAGTGGTAGCTTCTGAAGGCAATGTTGCTTTATCACAAGGAGTAGGTGGGGAACTCTCTGAAACTACCTGCAGCTCTTCTGTGGGAAGCTTGCCTCGGATAAATATCTGTAATCTTGGCATGTCAGCCAGTCCTCCAAAACTTTTGCTGTTTGGTCATCACTAATGAAAACCTGATGTTAAAATCTTGGCAATATTATAGAGACAGTGGCCATGTCTACACAAGATGCTAACTGCGCAGTAGCCCATGACTACTGCACAGCAGCATCGCATGGCAGGAAGCGTGATGCAACACTATTGTAGTAGTCATGAGCTACTGCACAGCCAGCATCATGAAAGCCATTCCTCGGCACTACTGCACAGTAACTCAGTAACCTATATAAACAAGTGCTAAACGACTGCACAGTAATGACTGCACAGTCAGCATAGACTTGGCCAGTAAGTTCTTGATACTGAAAAACTGAAACAGATTTTTGTATGCCTGGTTAATGTGCTAAGATGGTACAGTGTGTGTGGCTCATATTATTAATGCTGAGGATATTTCATACAGATTTAACATTGCTTAAAGATGCAGATTAGAATATGATCATCCCCTGACAAGCTACATACATTGTCACCACCTACCAACAGGCAGAGTTGAGGTTGTCTGAGGTACTTTGCCTGTGAACTTCCATGCTTATCTATTTAGGTTTGCTTTTCAATGTATCTTTTAAAATGACATCATGAGGTTCCTTATTTGTTGTCTAGGTATTTACACATTGAAGGGCAAGCCAATGTGGCCAAAGGGATTGGGGGAAAGCAGCTCTGCTACTGATCTGGTATATGACTTGAGGAAATCACTTTGCATATCTGTGCCTCAGTCTCTTTATCTGAAAAATGGCAATAGATGGTATTTGGTTTCCTGTACAAAATGCTTTGAGATGTATGAAAAAAAGAAGCTTGTAAAAGAGCAAAGTATTACTTTCTAACCACCTACCCTTCAAACTAATTATGCGTGTGAAGCTGCATTATTTCCTATTTGTATATCACCAGTAATTAAAGTCTTGCAAGGCAGATCAGTTCTCAGTGACATAAGTACATTCGTATGGTATATTCAGCATCTTAAACAGTTACCAAGTGACTGAAAATTACTAGGTGATTTTGCTGATGATGCACAAAAAAAAGAATAGGACCCAGCTCACTGTGCTAGCAGCACTGGTTCTGCAGTGTGAGAGCAAAACACTGAAGAGCCAAAACATCCACACAAAAAAAAAAAAAGCCAGGAGATTTGATTCATAAAGCACACAAGCAACAGCTCCTTAGTCTTATGAATATGTGAACTGAACTCTTATGACTAAAGAAGTGACTAGCTTGCGCAATAGGCATTTTTCCCAGGTAATTTGGCTTTTAATGAACTATTCTCAAAATAGTGATTTAAAAAAAAAAAAAAAAAGCCTCACCTACTTAAATGCAACAAAATACCTACTTAATTCGGATTTTGTGTTGATCAAATGTTATCTGAAATCGCACCAAAAACACTGTGTCAAAGCTGTGCACCAAGTTCTGTCTTGATTTATACTTCTGCATTCCCACTGAAGTCACAATACTGTATGGTCATCAAGTATCACTGTATTCCTTTTACAGAGGAGATGGAACATAGAAAAGCTAAACAACTTGCCCAAGGTCATTCAGTGAGCCAATGTCACAGAATTGCCAGGAAACAAAGACTCCTTTTTGCCTGCTACATTCACTAGACCTATTAAGAATTTTAATTTTTACTTGTCTGATTCATATGCAGTTGCATGAGTGTGGCTTCCTTGTGTGTCATATGTCATTCTATAGATGGTACTTAATCACATCTTCTTATTTGAACTTATTCAGCATATAGAAACCAGAAAGGACTGGTCACAATGTGAGCAGCTGTACAAACGGAATTGCAATGCTGCTGCTGGCAGGCACAGTAGGCTCTTTATTGGTTAATAAACAGATAGTGACTTCCTTTGAGGTCAACCTTTTTTTTTTTTTTTTTTTTTTTTTTTTTACATAAAGGGGTAATACTTTCCACAGTGAGAGTTGCATGTATTTTATTTCAAAAGAGAATTCCCCCAGCCTTCAATGCAGTTTAATTTTGAAGTCTGTAGGAGACTTCCCCCTACCCCCTTCCAAATTTTTCAGGAAGACTGACTGACTCAGGAGATAGAAATGTTTATTTTAAGGTTCAGTTCAACCTGGGGTCCATATCTTGCAATGTCTTCTGCAAGTAAGGCTTGGCATCTGATCATGCCAAGACTTTAATGTGCTTAATGTAATGTACTGTGAATTGGACTACTCAGTTCTGTGTAAAGTTTAGCAGGTGCTAAATCTCAGCAGATCAGAGTCTATGGCAGTAATAACCTGCCCTAAGTAAATGGAGAGGGGGGTGGAAAAACCCAAGTATTCACAAATATTCTTGCAAATAAAACTGGCCAATTGACTTCTGTGATCATGGCCTCTTGTAAATCATGAGTGAAATGTTGTTCACATTCACAAAGCAGAGTTGTTATGAATATGACTGCAAGTAAATATTTGAGAAGGATTTTGCACTACGAGAGCTCCTATGGCTGTTTTGAAAAGCTTTCCTTTTTATTCAAGTACTGGGTTTGACTAATTGTGGATAGTGAGAAAATGCAAAGAATGATTACAATCTGTCTGTCTAGTCTCTGAGTTAAAGGGAAGAGACAGGACACCTCCAGGGGATGTTTAAATTCTAAAAATGTACACACATCATTCTTGATGTGTCAAGATGCAGGAGGTGCTAATAGCGAGCTTGCAGTAAGTCCAGTTCTCATCACTGGAATGGTAGTGAAATAGAGGTCCCCAAGAAGAGACAACTTCATTGATGCATTCATCATAAGGCTTGTTGTAATCTAGGATACATATCTAAAGAGAACTTGCAGTGATTTCTACACTGCACATACCAATGCCTAATAAGGCAAATGATGGAGCATCTCCATCTGAACTCTCATGCAATGAGGCTCCAGATTCTCATGGGGTCAGGCCCTTTTAAAGCACTCTGCAACCATGCAGTTCTGTTTGGTCATAGCTATAGAGTGCTTGCAGGGGCCAGATCAGGTGAAAATTGTCACTTCTGTCTGCACCCTACATCACTTTTGGATGTTGTGCTTGAGGAGGTAAAGTTTGAATGTCCTTTGAGTCTCTGGGCACATGAACTTGGATCACACACATCATTCTGCAGAGGATTTGGAAAGGTTTTTACTGGCAATGCCTACTAGGGGCCCACATGTGCTCTGCCTGCCTTCATGCTCCCCTCCAAGAATGTAATGAGGCCACTCAGTCTTTCTGACTGTCCCTTGGCAAAGAGTGGACCCCTACAGCAATATCTTGGCTATGAATGATTTGTTATTGCTATACTCATGAAAGGTACTGTGTTACTTAAACTCACTTTAAGATTCCCTTTTAACCTAATGCCAAATTAACTATAAAAACAAGTTATTTTTATGTAGAGTTGGTACCAGGATTTACCCTCATGATAAAGCTTTTAAGTTTTATCCTTTGTGGAGTGGCATTTCCCTTAAATGATGGATGTGCTAAACATGTCTGTTTGAGAGAGCCATGTATACAATCTGTAAATTCTTCAAACATGCAGAGGGCTAGAGAATCAGGAATGAAACTTTATCTCTGCAATTCATCCAGAATTTGGTGTTGGGCTTGGAGGTGCTTTGTAAACAGGAAGCTTCAGCCTCTTCCTAAAGATCTTGGCATTTAGTGCCCCAGCAATGAAATAAGGCTTCAGAGGTTAAAAAAAACTCACCCTTCCTCAGAGGTCACTACATCTACAACCAAATGCTATAAGATCAGTTAGCTACCACCCGTTGCCTGTAGAGGACAGGAACTCAGTCCCAAGCCAGCTCTTTCATTGTAAGACTCTTCATTGTCATCCTGTGAACAGAAACAAGAGGGGCAGTTGAGCATAAAGAAGCTGGCACTACTGAGATTAGCACCAAAACAATCTGCTACTTCAGTACCAAAGATCTGGTGTCAGACCCCCCCGGTCCAGTCACTGCATTACTTCAGATGGTACTGCTTGCTTAACTACATTCAGAGCCACTTTGACGGTTCCAAAATCAGTGCTTTCTCTTATGACATGGAGTCATTGCCAAAATATGCAAAAAAACTCATACATCCCTTCTTACACCAGTACTACAAGCTGAAGAACCTTCACTACAACTAGTGCCTACCAGAACTGTCTTCCCTGCTTTAGCATACCCAAGAAAATAACTTCACGACTAGAGTATCCCTTACTGGGCATGCTGCTGAGTGAAAGAGAAGGAAGGCAACTATCCAACAGAATCAGTCATCTCTGCCAATATGTTTCTCATTCTGTTTTCCTGCGGAAGGGAGACTATCATTTGTACTATCTACAATGGATGGCTTCAGGGCTGTGCAAAAACTTTTAGAAAGGGCAGCCAGAAACACTTGAGATCCCTCTCAGATTACTTCAGGAGAAAATTATATGACCTCTTTCAATATTTTATGTTCAGTTACCCACAAAAGACTTGTGCTTTCTACCCATGGAGGAGATGGGTTCTCAAATCTATAAAATGTTTGTAGGGTATGGCAGCTTCCCTTCCTGCTACCTCAGAAGGAGGAGACAAGAAATATCAGTTTGACTACATTTTTTTTTTTTTTTATTCTTATCTGGAACCTTCCTTCTCCTTAGACAAAACAATCAATGAAAATTCTAAACAGGTATCCCTATGGATATGGAAGCAAAAAAAAAAAAGAGAGAAAAGAGAACCTGTATGCCAGTAGGTATTGTTTTGCTTCTTTGCAAGTTAGGATCACAAGTTATCAAATGCCCTTGGCAAAATGCAACAAGCTAAAATAGGAGAGAGTCTGAATGTATAGGCAAACTTCCAGCAAAGAGTAGAAACCTCCTTGCAAGTAGCACTGGATGTAGCTGATCAGAGATGTCTCTGACCACAAGAATTGCCATGTCAACATCTGGTCTCCCATAGGAAATGGCTACAACAATTTAGGACTTACCATTTGACAATTAGGATTTCTTTAGTGAATGGTGTCACAACCCAATGATTTTAGTGCCTCAGCACGATGGAATTTTCCTGCCACATGAGAGTCTCTTGCACAGTAAAAGTTTTCTGCTGCAAAAGAAAACCCCGGTGCAAGAGAGTTCCCACCATTCGCATGCAAATTTGTGTCCCGCTATTGGCCAGTTCTAAATTATTCCTATGTGGCAGCTAGTAATTGGCTTGCTGGCCGTATAAAATTTTGTGCGACTTCCGCCCAAGTCGGAGAACTTTGAGCACGCTGCAGAGTGCCTCTAAAGAGATCTGACTTGCGGCTGAGCTGATCGATAGCCTGATCACCTCTCGATTCTTCTCCCCGTCGCCGAGCACAATCCTTCAATGTACCCTTTCCCTGCCAGCTTAATTTGTGGACGGATTAGCTGGCCTGAGCCTTGCCAGCTGGAGCAACTCGTGGAGTTGTTTAAGCGACCGGACCACCTGCGTCGCGGCTACTAGCGGCGTAAGTAAAGTTTTGCAACCAATACGCTTTGTCTGCCTCTCCATTCACCAGCCCGCCCAAACGACCGAGCAGTTTGTATATCACCTCGAGTTGGCTCCGGCCGTCCGAGACAAATGGGAGGAAAAATCCAACAAAACATTACATTCTTTAAAAGATTGTAAATCTAATCATAGATATCATTGGGTATGCATGCTTCGGACAATTCAAGAAGTGAAACAAACTAAAAAAATCTTCTAAATACGGATTATAATCATCCTCTTACTGTGGCTTACCATCAGACTTAAAAGCAACTCAGGTCCAATGTTGAAGAGGATGGTTGTTTCTAAAGAGAAAGCTGCCTTCATCCTCTTCAAGCTTGGCTGAGAATTGCTGAGATTTGACCTGACTGTCAAGGATACTCAACTAGTTCATATAGATCTATACCCTTTTCCAGCCCACGCTTCCTTGAGGAATAAAAGATATGAATCAAATGGAGAGGAAGTACAGAAAAAGGCTGGATCTGACAGGTCTTTCTGGATAGTTATACCATCCAGTTCCAAAATATCCATCCCCACTTCCACTCCACTCCCCATCTTTATTTCTCTTCAGGGACTACGCAGAAAGTGGTCTTTGCTTCCACTAACTGCCTTAGAGGCAGGTTTTTTTCTGGAACTCAGGAAAGAGGATAAAAACAGTTTATTGCCAGGTTAGCAATTGGAAAGTAATACTTTTTACAAGGAAGGGTTTCTATTTGGTCTCCCATGGAGTACAAAACTGAGCAATGTTTGTCAAAGATTCACTGACACATTTCCTTCTACCAAGACAACAATTGGCAGGTCTCTCCAAAGAGTGGGGGTTGTCTCGGCCGGGCTGAACCGACTCGAGGCAATTCAGAATTTACCCGTTCGTCAGGGCGGGCTGGTGAATAGAGAGGCTGACAAGCTTAATGGTTGCAAAAAACTTTACTTACGTCGCGGGTGGCTGCGACGGAAATGGTTCGGTCATCTGGACAACAATGTGAGTTGCTCCAGTTGGCGAGGCCAATGCCAGTAAACTCGTCCGTAATTCGAGCCGGCGGGAAAAGGGTACGTCTGGGACTGCGTTCGGCGACGGGAAGAAGGATCGATAGGTGATCAGTCTATCAAGCAGCTAGCCACAAGTCGGATCTCTAAGAGGCACTCTGCAGCGTGCTCAAAGTTCTTCGACTTGGGCGGAAGTCGCGCTAGTTTTTTAATGGCCAGCAAGCCAATTACCGGCCGCCACGTGTGAATAATTTAGCACTAGCCAATTGTGGGGCACGAATTTACATCCGAATGGCGGGAACTCTTTGCACCGTGCACCTCCGTGCTGCAAAGAGAAAATGCATCCTGCAAAAGCAGCTGCAAAAGTGGCGGGAACACTCTCCTGCACGCGGGTTCTTTATGCAACAAAAACCCTCGCTGTGCAAGAGGCTCTCAGGTGTCAAGAAAATTCCATAGTGCCGAGGCACCAAACTCATTGGGTTATGACATGCCCCCTTGCCGACGACACAACTGGAACTTTCGACACATGAGCACATTATACGGAATTCATTGACTTGGCAAAGCCTTCGCAACCAATATATATATATATATATATATATATATATATATATATATATATATATATATATATATATAAATGCATAAACAAATAACTTTGAACACATAACAACAACTGCTGATCATCGTCTGATTGGAGAACATTTTGCTTCGGTCCGTCTTCTCCTATAACAGACAATGTCAGTAAACACTTAACAAAACAAAATAATGCCATAACAAGTCCTGAGTAGATGGGTTTTTTGTCGTCTCAGTGCCTCCCTCACAATTATCACTTTCTAGCTTCGAATGGATTGCAGTTTGGTCTCACAATCAGGTGGTTGTGGATTACCGCTTTTGCTGGGGTCAAACCTGTGAAGAAAACAGAATAACAAGACAAAACACAAAGAGAAAGAATCATAACTGGTTTCACTGTAAGGGTACTGGGTGAACATCAGAACGGTGAGTCATCCAGTTGTGATGAACAATAATAGGGGGACAATCAGGCTTCTCTTCCAGTTGGACAGAATAGGTATTGGGATATTGTCCCGGCCGTTGAACTGTCCCTTTGTGAACTTGTGGGTGAGACTGATGAGGGTGAGGTATTGAAATCCACACCAACTCGTCAGGTTGGAACTTGGGCTCCCAAGGTGAGGGTTTCTGGACATTAGCTTCGCCCCATAACAGCTTAGCAGTGTTTAGTGAAATAAGGACATTGTGATTAAATTTAGTCCAATTTTTAAATGTCCCTCCTCCTCTAAGGCAAAGCTGCTCCTTGTATAGACCTATGTGTCTCTCCACAACGCCGTTGGACTGCGGGTGGTACGGCAGATGAAGATGCCATGCCACATTATGAAGACGAGCAAACTTATCCAGAGCATTAGAGTTGAACGGAGGTCCTCCATCAGACTGAATTTCATGAGGAGGCTGCCAGGTGGCAAACAGCAGTGGCATTGCTTTTTCGCAAGGGAATAACCTGCAACTGTCTGGTCCCCAAATCAACCACAACTAGTCCTTTATTTGGAGGTTTAGACCCTGGGAGGGGCCCCAGTAAATCTACCTGCCAAACTTTTCCTGCCTGAAACTGAGAAGGATCGAAAGCTCTGATCTGATACTTGGTTTTATGACACTTTTCTTTAGCACACATTTCACAGGCCTGAGCTACCTTTTCCCAATCCCGCCTGGCTCCATATGAGGTCGGTTCTGTAATGGTTCGGCACCAACGTTGATGACAAGCCCGTGGTCCCGGGTGACCCCAATTTTCATGAAGCCACGCGAGGAATGGATTTGCTTCAGGATCAGTGGTAGATGTGACAGGCAAAGCTATGTCGGTCCGGAGTGGATCCTCCAAGAGCTTATCAATTACCTCATGCACTGGATCAGTATCTGAACGATGGGACTTAGTGTGCCTAATCAATGGATGGCGTACAAATCTAGTTAATGTCCTCCAGATGTCTTGCCAATCATCCAGGTTTTTGGTGGGAAAAGCTATGCCTGTAAGAATTTTGTAGATATAGTGCGAATCAATCGCGATGATCGGAACTGGGAGTATATCGTTATGATACATCAAGCAATGTTCCAGTACCTTCAGGAATCCTAATAATTCACATTTTTGGGACGAATTATCATCTGGGTCAGCTTGAAAAATGTCCTTATCACGACAAGCTTTACAGTAGTACCCATAGCCTCCTTCATGTCGGGAGGTTCCGTCCGAGGCCATCCACGCTGGGGCAGAAGTTCCATACAGCGTAGGAACCTTTTCCTCATCTTCTGGGCTTGGATCAGGTACCGTGTCTTCCAACCTCCAACAATGCCATTTATAATGGTGGGTTAGTACTAGCGTATTCCAGGTCTTAGACTCCCCTTGAAAATGTGGGTCGATTCTTCCCGCGTCCAGCAAGGGTAACAATGTGGCACCAGGAGCGCATAACGTCCCATGCCCCCTTGCTAACGGCTCCACCAGTTGTTCGGCTAGGAGAATCTTTCCCATAGCTCCATATCAATGTTGCGCCGCTTGAAGCGTCTTGTGGGCTGTGTATACTAACTCATCGCGGGGGTTATGCACGACAGCCCACATGTGATTGGTGGTGAATCCAAGGGTTATGGTTAGTGACTCACCCAGATCGATGGCATGGAGTTGTGTACCTTTAACCGTGGTTAGCAGGCGAAGCAGATTCTGCTGATCCTTTTCCGTCCAAGGCGTGGACTTTCGGGACTTGTCACGAATCTGTCGCTGTAATTTAGTAAGGAGTGCCAAATCACTAGGTCCAATATAATGTCGATACCAATTTAAATGACCCAAAAGCTGTTGAAAATGCCTCTTAGTGACAGGGTGGAATGTTTTTAGCGGATCGATGTTAGGACCCTCATGCGAAACTCCGTGGCAGATGGAACCAGTGTATCGAGTGCCAAGGAAAGTAATGTCATCTACAGGATGTAGGCTTGACTTTTCCTCGTTGATGGTCCATCCCTCACTTTGAAGGTGAGCAACTAGTTGGTTTATTACACTGGCAACTACAGAGCTATCGTGACCCATGATGGCAATATCATCCACATAACTCCAAATTTTTAATTCTTTTTCTGGGGGAAGAGAGTGCAAGGCTCGAAAATTCTTCAGGGTGTTATTCATGGCACCAGTGGCTAACGATGGAGCGTTGCAATATCCTTGCGGACAAACTGTCCACCTGTACATGATGCCATCAATACACATATTCAGTATTCCTTCCGGGTCAGTTATTGGGATAGAAAAGAACATATTTTTCAGATCTAATGTAACTCCGACCCACGGACTTTGCTGGAACTGTGCCATTTCAAGCATACACTGTGGCAGAGTAGACGGATTAGGTTGTTGCAGTACTTGGCACCTTTTATTGACTTCTCAATAGTCCATGACCAACCGGGCTTCATTAGGCTTCCCAGGTTTCGCCACTCCCCATCCTGATGCTAGGTAGGTGCTGGCTGTTACGGTCTTAATACAGCCTCGTCGCTCAAGTCGTTGCAGAAGGTTAGTAAGGGACTGTTTCAGAGAATCTTTAGTTGGGATTGGCTGATATCGCCAGGTGGAAGTGTCACGAAGCATTGGTCGATGCCAGTCCTGCTCTGGGATAATTGCGGGTAATGCCTGTAGCACTTGTTCCCTGAGGTCAAGCGTCTTTATCCCCGGGATTCCTAAAATATTGATGCCCCCTAGAACAGCTTCTAGGGGATATCGGTGATCCTGAACCCAGAACTTGACCTTCGTTGTGACAGCGATAGCGTTAAGCCCTTGTACTTTGATCGTCTTGGTGGTCTTTTGATGAGGTATCATTGAGGTAATCACATTGGTCTGAGCTCCAATGTCAAGAAGGAAGGATACCTGTTGTTGGTCATCCGGATCGGTAGGGTTGTAAACAGTAAGTTCAGCATATGGTCGAGAATCAGTAGGATCAGGCCTGAGTTGAGGAAGGCCGCCGGCGGAGCCGACGGCCATTACTCATTTTTTGACGGATCCTCAAAATTAAATCCCCATTGCTTCGGCCATACTAGCCTGGGCCTTGTCTCCCAAAAGTCTCAATTGGGCCTTTGTTAGTCCGGAGTGAGCAAGAAGAAATCCGAACATAGTCCTTTTCTTCAGAGTTCTTTCCTTTGAGATTCTTTCTTTTGGGGTCCTTGGAGGCGACCCCCATGGCTCTCGCTGAGGGGTATACCCTTGACGCCTAGGCCTCAATGTTGCAGCCAGGTACGCTGAAGATCGATCCCTTGTGTCATTAGAAGCTTCCTCATCTTGCTTCATAAGTGCCTGCAGTCGTGGGAGATGGCCTAAAAGACTTCCCACTGGTTGTCCTGCTATTGGGTTCAAGAAGAGTCGGAGTGTAACAGCATTCGCTCCTCCGTACACCTCCACGCAGGCATCTATAGCTTCCAAGGGCGTTGGAATTGCCCTGGGGTCCAATAGGTGACGATGAGCCCATCTCTCTTTACGCTGGACTGCTGTTAGTCCCATTGGATTTGTTCTTGGGCTCCACGAGAGATACGACACTCCAACTATAGCCAGGAGAAATTGTTCTGCTGTAGCCTTCTTCAGGCAACCCTCATGCCAGGTGTGAAATTTGTGGGTCACCTGTCCTACCACAAGCGCCAGGAGCGGGATGGGCCAGTGGGCACTGTCTGTGACCACATTCAAATCAGTAGCGTGCCCTCCGCTCCACGCTGCTTGTCGTGTCAGGGCACTCGCTTCTTCTTTATCCAGAGTGTCGGATCCAAATTCCACTATCAGTCTTCCTAACCATATGGCCAAGGTTTCTTCCGGCCTGATTTTAGAGTCTTTGCAAAGCTCTTGAATCTCTGGTCTGGTGCGTGTACGAGAGATAGTGGTGGTACGCATGGTACCTTCTTCATCCTCAACATGCTTTGTCACTGCTATCGGGTAAGCTGCGGCAGAGAGAGGGTTAAATTCTGCGTCTGGGAGCATTGGGTACATCCCTCCTCCCATTGCCCCCTCCCTGTGGTAAAGAGGCATGGTTGCAGGGAATGACGTCACCTCAGGGGGTGGAGCCGCCAAGGGAATCCCCGCCGGGTCTTCCAAAACTCCGCCCCTCCTTTCCGGGTTCCCCGGGTAGCTCGCGCTTCTTTCGCCACCATTTTCTGCTAGCAACATCATGCGGCTGGCACTGTTAAGAAACGCTGCTCCGGAGCCCTTTGCTGTCCGCTCCAGCGATTCTTTACCCGCAGTATACATCTGAGCCTCCAGATTCGCGTATTCCCTCAGTAGGCCCGTTACTGCACGGAACAGCACATTCATCATCTTTCCCTTTTTCCATTGAATTAGACCCCACTTCGGCTTGTGACGGCCCTTAGTTTCTAAATCCTCCTGCAGCTGAACGAGGAGCTCATGGCCCCGCGACTCAGGCACCAAATCCGGACAGTTGAACCAGTCCGCGGGGGTGGGTTCCCCCCCCTCCTTCAAGTATTGGGTGCATTGGGCGAACTCCTGAGCAGGGGTCAGCTTTTCTGCCTTCCACGCTTTCACCCCGGCTAGGGATATTGTTGATGTTTCTTCCGGGGGCCGATAGTAAACCCGGTCGCTCCCCATTATGCGTCCAAACTCCCCTAGGGATAGTTTTGTTCTCCATTCTTTTATTACGGTCTCTTCTCTTTTTACGGAGAAGTAACCGTCAATACTTCTTTCCTCCCCTTCTACCGCCTGGTGGTAAGCGATATGCGCCCATAGATCATTAGCATTCTCTACGTGGCGGTTCCTGGTGCGCCAGGGGCAGCACCCAATTAAGTTCTTCTCCATCACCGTGCCCTTTGATCCCATCGGCATGTGCCGCGGTGATCCCGATCCCATCCTTGTTGCCATGTCTCGGCCGGGCTGAACCGACTCGAGGTGATTCAGAATTTACCCATTCGTCAGGGCGGGCTGGTGAATAGAGAGGCTGACAAGCTTAATGGTTGCAAAAAACTTTACTTACGTCGCGGGTGGCTGTGACGGAAACGGTTCGGTCATCTGGACAACAATGTGAGTTGCTCCAGCTGGCGAGGCCAATGCCAGTAAACTCGTCCGTAATTCAAGCCGGCGGGAAAAGGGTACGTCTGGGACTGCGTTCGGCGACGGGAAGAAGGATCGATAGGTGATCAGTCTATCGAGCAGCTAGCCACAAGTCGGATCTCTAAGAGGCACTCTGCAGCGTGCTCAAAGTTCTTCGACTTGGGCGGAAGTCGCGCTAGTTTTTTAATGGCCAGCAAGCCAATTACCGGCCGCCACGTGTGAATAATTTAGCACTAGCCAATTGTGGGGCACGAATTTACATCCGAATGGCAGGAACTCTTTGCACCGTGCACCTCCGTGCTGCAAAGAGAAAATGCATCCTGCAAAAGCAGCTGCAAAAGCAGCTGCAAAAGTGGCGGGAACACTCTCCTGCACGCGGGTTCTTTATGCAACAAAAACCCTCGCTGTGCAAGAGGCTCTCAGGTGTCAAGAAAATTCCATAGTGCCGAGGCACCAAACTCATTGGGTTATGACAGGGGTAAACCTATATTACCTACAAACAGAGACGTTGCACTGGGGTCATATAGCAGGTCTCAGCCTGTCACCCTTCAGTGGAAGATTCATCAGAGTTAATACATTTTTTGGAGCACATGGTACCAATTTTTCCCACAAGATGAGTCCTTCATGGATTTTAATTTAGCACTTTGCTCCTTTTAAAGGAACCACTGTTTGAGCTATTATCTTCTGCATAATCTATTAATAAAATCCCATTTTTAGTGGCCACTGCATCTGTGTATTCACTGGATAACAAACTACATTGTGCTTATGTCCATTTCCTGCATGCAGTTTTTTTCACTTGGGTAGAGTAATGATGACAGCAAATCTAAATGTATTAGAAAAGTGGTCTCACATTATTTCTCAATAGAAATTTACTCTCTCTTTTTTTTTTTTTAAGACACCATTACTTTGCAAGGGAGCCTGAGCTTCATGCTCTGGATGTTGAGAGAGCTTCTGTAGTACTTTTTATACCAAAGCAAAATAACACCCTTTTCCAGTCTTCTAGGATATCCAGGTGTCAAGAAAACTCGGAGGAAAAAAAAAGCAGAGTAGCATATGTGGCAGCAGTGTGCGCCACCTAAAGCCAGAGCCTGGCCAGCCAGAGCCACATCCCACTGCTGGCCAGGCTCCACATGGCAGGATCACCATTGCTGCAGCCCCAGGAGGTCCCCAGGCTCCAGGTAATGCTGCCGGAGCCAGCACTGGCTGGCCCCAGGCTACCCTACCCTACCTGGGGTAATCTACCATGCACCAGAGCATGCATGGCACAGGTGTTCCCTGGTCACAACTAGCAGTGGCACAAGGTGCACCACTGCTAATTGTCCCCAGGGAACCAAATGTCCATTCACATCTGGACATAGCCTACAAGTGCTTGCTTACTGTACCTTATGGTGTCCTTTAAGAGAATATGTACATATGGATTCCACAGTACCCCCAGAGCTCTGTCTTATCATCTAGATTCTTGGTAGCAAAGGAACTGAAAGACTTTGTATTATAGAGCTGGTGCTAAGATTTAATATGAAAAGAAGAAACACATTTTATTTAAAGAGAACTTTCTGGTTAACTTACGTGTTACAAAGAAGCAGAAAAATATTACAAGTGCAATTTAAAGAAAAATGCTTTTGAGATTCTTTAAGGTAAAAAATCTAAACATTGGGTTTGTTTAATTATAAAACATTGTCTATCATTGTGATATATTCTTAACAGAATAAAGCAGAGCCAAGAGAGATTTGTCACTGCAGCTTAGTCTCTCCTCCCTGACGATTAGCTGCTGGTTCTTCCATTGCCTAGCAGGAGAATTTTAGAAGTCTTTTCCTATCACTGCTTTTCTATTATCCTACCTCCCTGCTGAGCTGATCCATTTACTGAACTTAGAGAAGCAGAACTGCATTTTCCTAGTTAGTGTGTACATGTACTAGTGCAGCAGGAGACAAAAAGAAAATGGTATAGTTTTTAAAAGGTGAAAGAGATGAGAGAACCAAAGGTGGAAGGAGGACAGAAAGGTGAACATTTGGCAAGTGTTAACTGTACAATAAGTATAATGATGACCAGAGAAAGGTAGCAGGTAAGGAGAGATTAATAGTGGAACTCAGGAGTTAAAAATGATGGGGCAGAGAAGGAGGAACAGAAAACAGGAGGGCATGAATGGAGAGATGAGAAGTACAAAGAGCAGAAATATTTAGTTATTAGTAGCTATTCATTAAAAGGTAAATCTTTCAGTGCACACTTACAGCTTCATTCTCCTTTTAATTCTAATTGCTTTCTACTGATGTAATTCCTCTGACTTCACTTTGCCATGGCATATTGCAGGATCCAGCCCCAGTTGTATTATTTCTAGTCCCTCAAGTCATATAACCATGCAGCAAAGAGATCCAAACTCACTGAGACACTGAGTTGGCTTTCAGCAAAGGTAGGGATCTAATTAGTTATCAGAGTGAGAAACTGGAGATTTTTGAACAAATTTGGATTTGGTATTTGGGACAAGAGACACTACACAGAACTTGATCTTTGGGGACTATTTCAAGATGCAGTAAGGGATGGGCTGAATCCATACTTGTTACTCCTATCTTTTTAGTTTTACATCATTTTATTTATATTGGTTACAGGGAAATAGCTGAGAACACCTTCCTCTAGCCACATTTTGACTGGCCCTCCACTGCAGCCATTAATTCATCCCTGATGCACAAAAGGGTCAAATTATGTTTTCAGTTAAATTGAAACAAATCTGCAATAAAGCCATCAGAACAAATGGGAGTTGCTCCTATTTGAGTTGTTGTAAAGACAGCAGATTTTTTGCAGTGACTATATAATAGGCTATAAAATAGGCATCCAAGAAATAAACAAAGCACTATAGGCAGGTTAAAATTGACGTGAGAATCTTAATTTCAGCATTTACTGACTTACTTCTGACAAATTTGCAGTGTTAGCATTGCATTCATATAGTTTTCTTACCATAAGTGCAGGTGAACAGATGGAGGCATTCACCCCCACAGCAGGGCAGGGACTGGTATCACTTTCTCTGATTACAGTGCCAAAGCATTTGAATTCTTACCAGGACTCCATTAGAGTCATCTAAAAGATTTGGACTCAGATCTTGGCTGTCACAGATCTTTGTGATGACTTTGGGCAAATTATATCAGTTTTTCCATGCCTCTGGTCTCTTTGTGTTAAAAAGGGAAGTAGTAGCCTCAATCTCAGAGTCATTGAAAAGATAAATTTCTTAATGTTTTTGAAGCACCTGGACACCATGGTGAAGAAGATTCTATAGACATTCTGTGGATGCCTTCATCTCTCTTTGTGGGGTGCACTGGCTGGTTCTGACCCACTTAGCGAAGCAGAGATTGCACATTTCATCTGTCTTTGTCATCTTCTGATAGAGTTTCTACATGCAGCATCCAGTACCTGAGGTTTTGTCAGAAAAACTCGCAAAGTGAGTCAAAGTGAGTTGAGATTGGCAAATTCAGAGAGAAAGGAGAATCCTCTCTCTCCAGTCAGGATAAGTTGCCATTTAAGCTTGTACACATGAGCGAGGTTTAGTTCCCCTAAATTGTAACGGGTTTTTAATTTGTGGGTTTTTAATTGTGACTCACCGTTTCAATTTAGGGGCTTCCATCGCTGTGACAGAACAGTGACAGCCCCAGCAGCTCGCCCCCACCATGGGCAGACACCACCCAAGGGGGAAAAAGGAAGTGACAAGGGGCCTGATCCTTCCCCCACCACAGAGCCTGTCCACATTTTGTGTGGCTGGGGGCAAGCTGCCAGTGGCCCCTGAGTTGTGGAGGACCCTGGACCTTTCCTCCACAGTGGAGCCCCCCTGCCAGTAGTCCCCGCAGAGTGAAGGTCCAGGGTCCACTGCAGCTCAGGCAGGCTCCATGTGGAAAAAAATGATTGGGCTGGCCGCTTCTTTTTTTTCCTGGTGGAGCCTGCCTGTGCAAGCTGCCACCAGGCCATGCAGCCCCTGGGCTGAGGGGGGACCTGGTGCTTCCCTCTGGGGTGGTGGCACCCCCCAGGGCCACCCAGTTGGGTGCAAACTGGGTGGGGGCTGCCCCAGGTCACAGGCAGCACCCAGCCCGATCCAACAGTGCACAGGATGCTGGAAGCCTAGGACTGCTCAGGGAAGCTTGGGCTTGGCGGGCATCCGGCACCTGCTGCACTTTCCCCACTGCCTTCCCGCCACCTGGGACTGCCTGGGAATGGGCTGGCTTGCCCCTGGGGCAAGGTAGGAAGGTGGCAGGAGGGTGAATGGGTAGCTGGTGACCAAAGAAGGCAGTGGGGATGGTGCACAGGGCGCTGGAAGCCAGCTAGACTGGAGCTTGTGGGGGCCCACTCGGGCTTCCAGCACCCCATGCACCATCCTTGCCACCTTCTCCAGCCGCCAGACACATACATATGCACAATTTTTTTTATCCACAAGACAATTTTCCCTGATCAAACTAAAATACATCTGTGGTGGTCTATGTTGCCACACTCAAATTTTAACATGAAAAAAAATCATGTGCATGTACATGGTGAGACTATTATGTTAGACAAATGATGATTTCTTGTCACTTTTTGTCACATGTACATGGCCTCACCACCACATACAGGCATCCATAGCGTTAGCAGTGTAGATAGTGTTAGCAGGGAGAGAATTTGTCAGGGTGAGCCATGTGGATAAGAATAAGGAATAAACTGAATGAAATTAACTAAGGGAATATTTACATGTCCTGTTCATGAGACTTTCTATACCATAGAACAGGTGTGTCAAACTCATTCAGCCCCATGAGCTAGATGACTGGCGCAGAGCTGGTCTGCAGGCGGGATTGGACCCACTGACTGGCCCCTCATGCTGGATTCACCACATGTGCTGGAGCAGCTGGAGAGGGTGCCATGTGTGGTGCAGTCCCACACTGGCTGTGCCAGGCCTGTCCTGCACACAGTAGCCACTCCACTGTTCCAGGACTGGTCTGCATGACCCCAGAGTGGCTGCTATGTTCAGCACAGTCCTGGAGTGAGATAACAGGTCTTTGACATCTCTGCTGTAGAATAATCTCCCCTCAAAAGTAACAGCAGCCTCCTCACTGAGCCTGGAGTCTATTCTGCACCAGGCAAGTCCTCTTCCCCCTTACAGCCCAGTGACAAGAATTCAGCAGTAATCCACATCAGCACATTAATTTATTTGACTTTCTGAAGCCTACATAGATACCTATACCAATTAATTTAATAAGATTATCAGCAGGATTAATGCGTTGTTATGTGATCACAGGAAACAAAAGCAATACAAATAATAAAAATGTTAATTTAGAACTTTCACGTCACACTTGAAAGCATTTAATGATCTGAATTCCCCTCCCATCCCCACACCTATACATGTCAAAAGCCAATTTTATAATTCAGCACATGAATAATTCCTACCCCTTTTGGTGAATCTTAGCTAACTTTTGGCAAACCAAGAGTTTGTTGCTCAGCAGCCACAGTGCTTGCCCACTGTAATATTAGAATAAGCATACTTCATTTTAAAAATAAATCATTCACCAACATTTACAGGGTATGTGGTACAACCCTGGGGTTCAGAGTACAGGAAGCATCCACCAAATAGATACTCTGCCCTGGTGATATGGACATGAGTATGGATTGCAAACATGGCCAAGCGACTGAAATGGTTCTTCCTATATCTCTGTGATGGGCTTGCTGGCAGCAGCCTGGACCATGGGTTTTGAGAAGGTCAGAAGTGACTGGAAGGGGGAGAGGCAACCCCATCCCACTCAGGTCCAGATAAAGAACCTGACCTGAGAGAGAACTGACCTTATTGCTTTCCAGATTGGGCCTACCTTTACTACCCAGAGCTTCCATACCCCTCAGCATATATGTTATATCCCAACCCTGTTCCCCCCTTATTAAATGGTATATGGTTAAGTCCCAAGTGGTGTCTTGGCTCTACTCTATAGGGAATAGGAGGGGAGTTGTGCATCATAAGTGCTACGCCTCCTACAGTGTGCTAGCACTCACTAAATTCCTTCAATTGGAAAGGGGATACCTCATCTGAGTACTACCCAGATTACATATCTTTGCCAGAGAGTAGATCTTCATCAGATGTTGTCTGTCCCTGCTTTGACCCTAACATCGGAAATTAATTTGGGGAGTTGTCTTATCAAGTCCAGGCCCAAGAGGGTATTAAGAAAGACTCCCTGAGTGACCAGAGAGTGCATGAACACAGCAGTTTTCAAGCAGTTAACAAGCTGGTTAGCAAGTCAGTTTGCTGTGCCCCTCTGAAGAGGAGTCATTAAGGTAAGCTTTTTTCTTTAATTAAGAATAACTATCTGTAAACAGGGAACCCTATCCTTGTTACTAGAAAGCAGGGTGGTCCCTTTAAGACTGGAATCTTCAGGGCACAGCCTTCTAGCAGAGCAGAGGTTAAAGGCTGAGCCCTGCTGGCCAGTCAGCTGACCTGGGGGCTGTCAGGTGACAGCAAGAGGACTCAGGCCATATAAGCCCTGGTCTGAGATAGCCAGGGAGGGCCCAGGTTAGAGAGAGGGTAGACTCCTGAGGACTCCAAGCAAAGCTGCGGCAGCCCTACGAGAGGAGAGGGAGCAGCAGATGGTGGGACCCAGAGACATGGAGCCCAAGGGTAAACTGGCTAACTGCCTCCATTAACTTTTTATTGATTATAGCCCAGGGGCTTACTGTTTACATTCTAGTTTCCACTGGTGGTTTGTGGCTGAGGCTGTAGGGGAAGTGGAGGCCTCATTAGTGCCTGCAGAGGTGCAACTACAGGGACCAGAAAGCCCGGCCCCACAGGGCATAGCTATAGAGGGCCAGAGAGCTTGGCACCATTGCAGATGCAGATGGACTGGGCCAGGACCCAAAGCAGTTTGAGTGAAGCTAGTACCTCTAACCTGGGTCCTGTCCAGTGGGCCTAGGCTGGTAGAGTGAAGGGGCAGAGGCCAAGGAGGCTGAAGCCCCAACACAGGGACATCATACAGATAAGATCTAGGGGGCGTGAGGCATGATAAGGGAAGGTCAGACTTGTGCAACTAGCCCTTGAGGCAGGAGCGCCTCACCTCCAAAGGTGAAAGCAAAGACCAGGTCTAGGAAGCCCCGGGGCATCCTCCCTTTTAAGAACCATAGAAACACCAAGATGTGGCAGGCGAGCAAAAGGGAGTCTGTTCCCAGAAGCAAATTAAAAATATAAAAGAAAAGGACTCTGAACATGCCTGGAGGCACCCCAAGTACCCCTGGGGATGGCACCCTGTTACACTAACCTACATATTTAGCATAAGTAGCTAACATTCAGCAGCTAGACCAATACCTAAGTCCCTTGATTAACTAGAGTCCAGAGCAAGGGGGACTTCACTGGGAAGTTTGCCTGGAAACTCTCTCACCTTCCTTTACTGTAATCTTGGTGAGAGGAAGCAAGTTAGCAGGGAAAAGGGAACCTTTCAGGATCAAGGATTAGTGAACAGGTCAGCTTACAAGGCATTTTACTAGGAAAGATCTGCTTGGAGAGAGGGGCAGGAAGAGGTAGGCTGCAGATTAGGAGACCCAGAGAAATGGCTGGAGAACATTGCAATGCCAGAGTCACTTCCACTGCCAGTTCTTCCTCTGCTTGCACCTGTGAGGTGTCTGTCCAGGCAGGACTGCTCACTGTAGAGGCTTCCACCCTGGTCCTGGTTTGTCATTGTGGAGACTGAGGCTTGCAGGTTGCTTCCAGTAACAGCCAGGTAGGGGAGTGCCTGCAATGTGAGTGGTGGCTCCTGGTGGTGTCCCTTAGGGAGCAGGCAAGATTGCTACAGAAGGAAATGGTGAGGCTCTGAAGCATCCTGCACCATGAGGACTATGAATTCAAGGCTGGATGAGACCTAGGGCTACAGATGAAGGACTACCAGAGGCAGTGCTAGAGAAGGAATAGGACATGGACTCCCAGGAAGCTGGAAGCTTGTGACCTCTGGCAGCAAGCAGAAGTCTTCATCCCTATCTACAGTGGTTTGCCTGGATAACAGACATGACGACCTAGCAATAGAGGAGAATGAGCATGTTCCATTGGTGGAAGAGGCAGGGGTAGGCCTCCCCAAGGTTGCAAGGATCATGACCACTGCCACCAAAAAGAAGCAACAGATGGTGGTAGTTGGAGACTCCCTTCTTCAGGGGAAGGAGGTATCCATCTGCCAGAGCCCAGATCCGAGATATCATGGAGGGACTACCAAGATTCATCCAGTCTTCAGACTATTACTCCATGCTGCTTATGTACATGGGCACCAATGATACTGCCAGGATTGACTCTGAGCAGATCAAAAGTGACTACAGGGCTCTGGGTGCAAGTGTGAAAGGGACAGGGACTCGGGTGGTATTCTCCTTGATTCTTCCAGTCAAGGGGAAGGACCCAGGCAGGAGTGGAGGCATCCTGCAGATCAACATATTTCTCAATTGTGGTTTGGAGTGTTAACAGAATATGCAGGTATTACTTGAGAGGGCTTGAGATGTGATATGGCCCCTTTAGAGCTAATGAAGAAGTGGGACTATACCATTGGTTCAACCACCTGTGACTGAGGCACAGAGACTCAAACTACAACACCTACTGCAGGGCCATCTGTTTGAAGGCATATGTACAATGAAAGTTCTCACAAAGTGCAATAATCAAGTACAAGCATGTATAACAAAATGTGGTATACAGATGAGAGAAAAAGAAGGCATGGCTGCACAGATTGTCACCAGTAGGGCCTTGGCTTCTTCAACCACAGGATGGTGGTCCAAGAAGAAGGATTGCTAGGAAGAGATGGGATCCACCTGATGGAGAGGGAAGAGCATCTTCATAGACAGACTTGCTAACCTAGTGGGGAGGGCTTTAAACTATGTTTGCAGGGGGATGGAGACCAAAGCTCTGAGGTAAGTGGGAGACCTGAAGGAAATGCAAGCAGGAGGAGGCAATAGCAGAAGCCTTCTCATTCTTCCTGAGAAAGTCAGGCAATTGGCTAGTTACCTCAGGTGTCACTCCACCAATGCATGGAGCATGGGGAAACAAACAGGAAGAACTGGAAATCCTCACACGGTCATAGAATTAAGACATGATCAGAATAACAAACTTGGTGAGATAGCTTACATGACTGAAGTACTGTCATGGATGAATATAAACTGTTCAGAAAGGACAGGCAGGGAAAAAGAGGAGGAGAATTTGCGCTTTACGTAAGAGCTGTATAATTGCTCAGAGTTCCAGTATGAAATGGGAGATAGGCCTGTGTCACAGGGCACTAAGGTGTGTCTGCTCCTTTAAGGGCAGAGGCAGCCTAGTTGGGGGTAGGGGGACTGCAAGTTAGGTGGGGCTCCACAGCTGCAGGTTACCTGAGTAAGTGGCTAATAAGGTAATTAGCCGGCACCTGCTGGCAGTAAGCTGACCAGAAGGAGGCAGGGCCCTGGGTACATATAAACTCAGGGCTGGGGCTGGCAGAGTGCTTTCTCTCTGGCAACGGCCACAGGTAAGGAGCTTCTGAACATGAGGGCTACCTGATACACAGTTTCTCAGCAGAGCTACCTGAGGCCTGCTTTACTACCTGTTACGGTTTGTACCAGTGGCCTGGGATGAGGATATAGGGGAGATGGCGACCTCATTAGTGCCTAGAGGGGGCACACAATTGTGTAGAGCTCCAGCACCAGAGTGGTACAGCAGACAGGGCCACAGAGCCCAGTGCCAGAGGGGCGTACTCAGATGGGGCGAGAGGCCCAGTGACTGGATGAGAGTGAGTGCAGCTAGTGCCTCAAAGCCAGGTCTAACCCAGTGCGCCTAGGCTAGAAAGCCTAGCCAGATTAAAGGAACAGAGGCTGAGTAGGCCAAGCCCCAACAGAGAGAATAACATCTGGGTAACACCTGACAGGCATGGGGCATGGCAAATGGGAGGTTTGGAGCCACACAATTGCCTCATAAGGCCGGAGCTGCCCCATGCAGCACACTACTGAAGAGAGGCCCAGCAAAAGGCTCAAAGATCAGTGAGCTTGAGTGAGGTTCAGCAAACCAGGACCAAGCAAAGGCCTGTGGGCAGCCTCCCCATTTATTTTACCAACGAGATGTGGCAGACGAGACATGATAACACCCTCGGAATGCAACTTGCATGGTCACGGAGCTGCCAGGGGCATCACGGCCACCCTGAAGATCCCATTCCATAACAGCCTGTTAAAAGTCTCTGCATTAAGGTTAGAGGGGAGAACAACATGGGTACTGTTGTGGTGGGGGTCTGCTATAGACCACCAGACCAGGAGGATGAGGTGGATGAGGCTTCCGTAAAACAGCTAGTCAAAAATTCCAGATCACAGGCCCTGGGTCTCATAGGGGACTTCAATCACCCTGACGTCTGCTGAGAGGACCATAATGCAGTATGTAGGTAATCTAGGAAGTTTTTGAAGAGTGTTTAGGACAACTTCCTGGTGCAAGTGTTGAAGAGGTCAACTAGGTGTGCTCTTCTTGACCTGCTGCTCACAAACAAGGATGAAGGTGGGGAATTTAGTAGTGGATGGCAATTTGGGCAGGAGTAACCATAAGATGATTGAGTGAGCCCGAGGAAAAAAAAGGAAAACAGTGGAGTAAGGACTGGACTTAAGAAAAGTGGACTTTGACACGCTCAGGGAAATGATGGGCAAGGTCCCCTGGGAGGCCAGTTTAAGGGGGAAAGGAGTCCAAGGGAGTTGACTGTATGAGGGTGCAGGAACAAACCATCCCAATGCACAAGAAGAGTATCAAGTATGGCAGAAGACCAGCTTGGCTTAGCAGGGAACTCTTCAATGAGCTAACACACACAAAGGAAGCTTACAATCAATGGAAACTTGGACAAATGACTAGGGAGGAGTATAAAAGCGTTACTTTGCCATTCAGGGATGAAATCAGGAAGCCAAAGCACAACTGGAGTTGCAGCTAGCAAGCAATATGAAGGGTAACAAGAAGGGTTTCTACAAGTATGTCAGGAAACAAGAGGAAGATGAGGGGAAGTGTGGGACCCTTACTGAATGGGTGAGACAACCTAGTGACATGATGTGGAAAAGGCTGAAGTACTCAATGCCTTTTTCACCTCAGTCTTCACAGGCAAGGTCAGCTCCCAGACTGCTGCACCAGGCAACACAGTTTGGGGAGGAAGTGAGCAGCCCACGGGGTGAAAAGAACAGATTAGATACTATTTAGAAGAGCTGGATATGTACAAGTCCATGGGGCCAGAAGCAATGCACCTGGAGGTGCTGAGGGAGTTGGCCAATGTGATTGCAGAGCTGCTGGCCATTATCTTAGAAAACTTGTGATCAGGAGAGGTCACAGACAATTGGAAAAGGGTAAATATAGTGCCCATATTTAAGAAAGGAAAGAAGTATCCAGGGAACTACAAACTGGTTAGCCACACCTCAGTCCCTGTAAAAATCATGGAGCAGGTCCTCAAGGAATCATTTCTAAGTATTTGGAAGAGAAGGTGATTAGAAACAGTCAACATGGATTCACCAAGTGCAAGTCATGCCTGACCAACCCGATTGCCTTCTATGACAAGACAACTGGCTCTGTGCATGTGGGGAGAGTAGTGGATGTAATATTCCTTGACTTTAGCAAGAGGTGTAGGTTGTAGCTGTGTTGGTCTAAGGACATAGGCAGACAAGATTCTTTGGGTGAATCTGATATCTTTTATTAGACCAACCTAAATAGTTTGAAAAAATATTTAGCAAGCTTTAGGGTTTACAAACTCTTCATCAGGCTGAGGAAGTCTCTGCAGTTGGTGTGTGCTCTTCCAGGATGGAATGAATAGTAAAGAAGCCAGAGGCTGGGCTGGTATGCAATGCAAGACAGGCAGTCAGTGAAGATGTAAATTGAGGAGTCAGTGAGTGAGAGACAGGCTGGGTGTGGGGGCAGAAGCGGTATGAATGTAGCAGGTAAATAGTGGAGAGGTACCTGGGGAGTCATATGTCAGGCAGGTTATAATGTGTGATAAATCCAATGTCTATATTTAGTCCACGATTTTTTTTGTATCCAGGAGGCTGATGAAGTGAAGTTCATAGGCTCGTCTCTGAGAAATGTTTTGTAAGTTTCCTTTGAGGATCAGGACTGAGAGATTGGAGAGAGAGTGGTTTTCTTGTGAGAAATGTGCCTCCACAGGTAAGTGGGTATTCTTGTCTTTGATAAATTTCCAGTGTGCATTCATTCTGGTGCGCAGTTGTTGTTTGGTCTCTCCTACATATTTTCCATCAGGGCATTTGGTACAGTGGATGGATATTACATTTCTGGAGGTGCAGCTGTAAGATGCAGGGATGCTGATGGCTCTGTTGTGGGGTGTAGTAATTGTGGGGTTGGTGGAGATGTGTTGGTAGGTTTTTCATTTCTTGTCGTGAGATGGTCTGGATCCATTCAGTGTGTTCTGAGCATGAGGAAGTTTGCTTCTGGTGATGAGGTTAGCAAGGTTCGGTGCTTAGACATTGGATTTATGCTACCTTATAACCTGCCTGACATCTGACTCCCCAGGTACCTCTCCACTGTTCAACTGCTACATTCATCCCCCTTCTCCCCACCGCCCCACCCAACCTGTCTCTCACCCACTGACTCCTCAATTTACATCTTCACTGACTGCCTGCCTTGCCTTGCATACCAGCCCAGCCTGGCTTCTTTACTATTCATTCCATCCAGGAAGAGCACGCACCAACTGCAGAGACTTCCTCAGCCTGACGAAGGTTTTTTAAACCCTAAAGCTTGCTAAAAAAAAATTTCCAACTATTTAAGTTGGTCTAATAAAAGATAGCAGATTCACCCAAAGAACCTTGTCTGCTTTGACTTTAGCAAGACTTTTGATATGGTCTCCCACAACGTTCTTGCAACCAAGCTAAGGAAGTATGGGTTGGATGAATATACTGTAAGGTAGATAAACTGGCTGGATCATCAGGGTCAAAGGGTAGTAGTCAATGGATTGACGTCTAGTTGACAACAGGTATCAAGTGGAATGCCCTAGAGGTTGGTCCTGGGGCGAATTTTGTTCAATATCTTCATCGATGATCTAGAAGATGGGGTGGCGGGGGAGTAGTGGAAATGCTGGAGAGTAAGGCTAGAATTCAGAGAAACCTAGACAAATTGGAGGATTCATGAATTACGTGTGCCCCTGGAGACTGGGGGAGCATGGCAATTCCCCATAGGCAGTGGCAATGGTGAGCAGAGACTGCCCACAGACAGCCACGGTGATGCCGGCAGTGAGAGCGGGCTGAGCAGGTACCACCTGCAGGCAGTCACTGCAGTGTTGGCAGTGAAGGGGGGGTGGTGAGCAGTGGGCAGTGAGCGGGGACTGCCTGCAGCCGCCAACCACTTTGCCTGAAAGGGCAGGGGGCAGCGACTGTCCGCAGAAGCCAGTAGCGGCTTCAGCAGCGGCCAATCTCAGGGGAGGCATGTGACCCTCTGTGCCCCTGCCACACATCGCCTGTGGGAGGATTGGACTAAAATAAATTTTACGAAGCTCAGTAAGGGAAAGTACAAAGTCCTGCACTTAGGACTGAACAATCCCATGAACTGGTATGGGCTGGGGACTAACTGGCTATGCAGCAGCTTTGCAGAAAAGGACCTGAGAGTTATGAAGCCACAGTGTGCCCTTGTTGCCAAGAAGAGTAATGGCATACTTGATTGCATGAGTTGAAGCAATGCTAGCAGATGGAGGGAAGTGATTCTTCCCCTCTATTTGGCACTGGTGAGGCCAAATCTGGAGCACTGTGTCCCGCCCTCTCTCCCTTCCCCCTCACCTGCACTACAAAAAGGATGTGGACAAATTGGAGAGAGTCCAGTGAAGGGCAACAAACGTGATTAGAGGGCTGGGGCACGTGACTTATGAGGAGAGGCTGAGGCAACTATGCTTATTTAGTCTGGAGGAGAGGAGACTGAGAAGGGATTTAGTAGCAGCCTTCAACTACCTGAAAGATAGTTCCAAAAAGGATGGAGCTAGACTGTTCTCAGTGGTGGTAGATGACAGAACAAGGAGCAATAGTCTCGAGTTTCAACATGAAAAGTTTAAGTTAGATATTAAGAAAAAACTGTTTTACTAGGAAGGTAGTGAAGCACTAGAACAGGCTATCCAAAAAGGTTATGGAATCTCTATCCTCTCCACTAGTTCTAGAAAACTGAGGTACAATGACATTTGTCCAAGACCACATAATACAACTGTTCAGCCAATAATAAAACCTAGACTATGTCTACTGTTTCCTTAATAGGTGACATGTAGAGGAGGCACAGGGGGGACACGTGGTCACTGGCTGGCTGCTGGGGGACCCAGCATGTTATTTAAGCCAAGCACTTAAATAACATTAGGAACCAGTAACAACTGGGTATCTAGTGCTCTAAGAGCCTTTAAAATCTCCCTGTCCTAGAGAATAAGCTATTAATCATCTTAGTCATTTCAGAAGGAAGGTCCTATGAATATTTCAGTATTTTGCAGGTTTCTTGTATTCTTCTTAGTGCCCAGTTTCAGACTGGAACAGCCAAGTATTTCATTGTCAAAAAAAAGTTAAGTCCTTGAATCAAAAGTACATTAGTTTCATTGTGTAACAACAGAAGTCAGAAAAGTTTTTGAGCAGAGTGCCAAAAACACCCATAACCTTGACTTGTAAGATGGTGGCAGATGGCAAGGGAGCTGCAAGGGGTCCGATCCCTGTTGTGGTAGCACAGCCCTGGCCCTTTCTCCAAGGTCCATGTGCCATGCAAACTGCCTTTGCATACCATATTAGTACATGTGCCGGAGATTGCTTACCCCTGTGTTAGGATATTTAGGGGATTCAAAATGTGTTGGAATACAGACTTCCTTGCCAATGCATATTTCAGTTTCCAAGACATATTGTAAGTCTAAGTGTTTGAAAATGTGTTCTTGAGTATTTGATACAGTTTCTCTGTACATTGTTGTCCATTACTGCATAATGATCTCTCTCCACTGTTTTTTATGAAGCATCAGCTACTGAAAAGATCAGGACTAGTGTGGAATTATTAGTGTCTCTGGGCAAATTTTGCATCTGATAATTTGTCTGTAGTAGGATTGTCCTTTGTATATTCCTTGTTATAATCCTTCTGACAGAATTTATCATTCTTGAGTTTGAAAAGCTGTATTATTTCCTAGAATTCTTTGCTAAATTTAGTTTATTTAATTTGTGTAAAATATTAATTTAATGTAGAAAATTTCTTATATAATAGACAATAAGACTGGAAGGACCCCAAAAGGGCTTCTAATATACCCACCAACCTCAAGGCAGGATCAGCTATACTCAACTGTCACAGAGAAGGCTTTGGTTTCCTAAACCATGGGGTGATGTGCCAGGAAAGAGGGCTGCTGAGCAGAGATGGGGGCCATCAAACAAAGGAAATGACCTATTAATCTAGTGAGGAGAACATCAAACCAAGATGAACTAGAGTCAGTGAGGTAAGCCCACAGGTGAGTACAAACTATGGCTTCTAGTAAAAAAAAAACAAAACCCAACAAAACAAATAAACAAGCCCCTCCTCCTCCTCCACCCCCAACCCAGTTAGGGCAATATGGACAATCATACAAGAATCATGGGAGGGACTCAAAGGCAAAAAGTGGTTCATTTTGCAGAACAGGAGTGTAGGTATTTGTATACAAATTCAAAACCTTTTTGAAAATAAACAGAAGGAACTAGAAGTATGAGCGTGCAGACAAATTAGGCATAACAGATGCAGTAGAATATTTCACAAGTGGAATACTGACACAGAGGGGCAAAACATGTCCAGAATGACAGGCAGGGAAAAGAATACATGTACTTGCTCTGAGATCAGGAATGTTCCTGGAGGGAGACATGCTTGAAGGTGCCCTGAAATGGGCTAGTCCAGAGTCAGATTTATATCACCAAACAAGGAAGACAAGGTGCATATGTTTGAGGATCTTTTGTTTTGTTCTGTTTTGTTTGTTTGTTTTATTGGTATGCCTATAGCAAGCAACACTGGTTCCAGTTAGGAAGCTGTTGCAGAGGTGGTATATGGAAGTGACTGACTGCCTTCTCCCCAAAGAACATGGGATATTCACATGTCCTCTCTAATTGTCTGGGGGAGAAACCCTCCCACAGAAAACCACCCACAGCCCACTGAATTCAAATAAGGGTTTTTTGGATTGAGTTGTTACTGGAATAATTTTGAAGATCTTTCCAGGGAGCTCTAGAAATGGGCTATGAATCACAAGATAGGACCAAATTTTGCACCATACAAACTGGGCTGATTTTTTTTTTTTTCTTCTTTGCCTTATGCTTTAGGTTGGTCTACATTCAGCTTATTTTAGGAAAAACCTACCGCCCAAGAGTTATCTTTGTAAATAAAATCTAGTTGAAAGTTAAACATATACGGTAGTTTCTTATGCTTTCTTTTTGCTTCGCATGCACATAGTAGCTGGTTAAGACGAAACCTGTCCTGCATCCAGATCAAGGCTTTCAGTCAAAAAAAAAAATTAATAACAATAGCCAGGATTTGAGCATTTACTACATCAGGCACTGGGGAACATAACAGCTGTCTTTAAAATTGCAGGGTTTCAAAAAGGCTGCTAGAGACTGTACAGCAGCAGCCTACGTAACTGCTCTCACATTAAAGAAATAAGAGCAAAATACAATTCCTCCAGCACTATTATGTGCAGGCTTCATAAATATTTGACTGTACTTCCTCCAAGAGCTTCAACAAAATCTAAATTAGTATTTGTGAAGATGACTAACGACTCAGTATGACTAACCTAAACAAACCTTTCTGGAGACCAACACAAAACCACTCAAATTATAATCCTTGATGTGCACTTAAATCAGTGTATTACCATTAGTTTTTATTTGTTTCCACCAGTACGCACATTATGCTAGATTCTGTACAAACATAAGGAAGGCACAGCTCTTGCACGGTATTGTTTACAATATAAGAATATGTAAACAATATAATGCAGGTAAATGGTGTATCATGTGGCTCTTAACTTTATTCCTTACAGTGATCCAACCAATTGCTTAAAGATGCACTTTAAATTGCTTCAGATTACCGTATTTACTTGAATAAAAGATGACCCTGATTATAAAACAACACCCCCAATAATTAGATTCTATACCTGGAAAATTTATAAATTTGTTATAATTTTCCAGGTATAGAATCTAATTACTGGAGGTTTGCCTTGAATTTGTGCCCCTCCCACTGCTACAGCAGGGAAAATAAATCTGAGGGGATTAGGCAGCCCTTTGTTCTCTGCTTCCGCCCAACTTTTTCCTCTGGCAGCCCCTTCCTCCTCTCCTTACTATCAGACCCTGCTCTCCCTGAGCACATGAAAATAAGGAGCAAAAATTAAAACAGTAACCTTGAAATTAAACATGGCTGTAGCATTCTGCACATACTATGCATTTACTTAGTTTAGTATTGATGCATGTGACCTTTTTTTTGGAACTGCTGCAAGTTTTAGCACAAGTCCTGGGATGCTCCAAAAATTTATATGCAGATCAGGTGCAGAGCAACCTGGTTTGGCTTCACCTCATGGAGGGTGAGGTCCCACTAATCATATAAACCAGTCTGGGGGGGGAGGCAGGGAGGGAAGTGACAAAGGAATTCTGGGTGAACTGCATACAATGTCACCCAGACTAGAAAAAGTTTTTCACCATGACTAGAAAAAGTGTTGGTAGTGGGGATAACTGTGCTTAATGGGTACTACTATTGGTCTTAGGCTGCACTGACATGTTCTTCTTGTAGGTTTCCATCAGCACATTTGCCTAATGTGGGCCATGTGCTTTATAGGCATGTTCAGTGTTGGCTTGATGGATTAGTCCTGATCCAGGTTGGTTTCCATTGCTCAGTGCATGCTGCTTTTAACAGTGGTTTAATGATAGGCAATATAGTGAGATTTTGTTATGAGTGGCTTTTTCCCTATGCCAACTGGGGGGTGGGGGGGACTTTGTCTTGTATTCAAGTAAATACAGTAAGCAGATGGCGTTGTGTTTTGCTGGGTCAGGGTCTTAGATGAAATCTCTTGGACAGAATCCAGTCTCTTTCATTGTTATTGGATAAAGAATGAGATGATTGAAATTCTCAAAACCACAACTCTAATGGGGTGGGGGAATATATATATAGTTGAACTCCCCATTCTCTTGAACCCAAGGCAGACATTTATAACTATGTAAGTTGGTGGAAAAGCATATGGATTGCATTTGTACTCACTTTGTAGTGGTGCAAATGGTTGCACAAGCTGGAGGGTAATAATGAATTGGCCCGAATTATGTAGTTAATGCTAAGGAGTCAGAACAGAAATTTAGTTGGGAATCCCTTGGGTGATGTTGTTTGCTTTAAAGTGTCTCTAGTATTTCACAGAGAGATTTTTCTCTAGAATCTTCTTTCTATTCCCAGTCACATCCCTATGGCAACTACATCTCATGTTTATATGAAAATTCAATGTGAGTGTAGAAACATGTTATAATATATTAACACTTGTCATTGCCACAAGGCTTATTGATTTGCTAATGAGAAAGAAGGTCATCAAGGTGACTGTGGATGGGTAGAGAGGTGACAGTCTCTCAAACAAAGATTTAAATTAATTTGAACTTAGAACATGTATTTTGATGATAACCCCCTTGTTTTCAAGGTATCAGGGTTAGCTACATCTTTTCTGACCTTCTGAGAGCACAAACCTCAGGCTTTTAGCTTTTTTGCCTTTATACATCTTTGTGAGGAAACCTGTGATGTCTTTACTGTTAAATTAGGACCCATGTATGCTCTCCTATGTCTAGTAACCTTGCAGGTCTAGATTTAGAGTACTCAAGTTGTCTGTCTTGTGTAGACCTGAATAATGATATAGTGAGCAGCAGCCTTCTTAGACCCACGTAATTTTATTTAGTAGTTGGAATAAAACATTAGAGAAGAAGGCATTTAAAATCAAGAAACAGCCTGCTAGTTTATTTAGTCTCATCTAATATTATGCTTCACTGCAAACTGGATTAGATAGGCTCTCCTTTTTGGGTATAGATGGAATAAAATTAACTGTTCTACTGGGTGGCCCAGCTCCTCCTTGAGCTCTGTGACTATGGTTTTCCTTTTAGTAATGCCACTTACTCTTACTTACTGTCTCTTAATAATTTTAAGTGTATGCAAATAGGTGGCAGTTAAAAAGGATCTCTTTTCTTTCCCTGCATTCATTAGGCTGCTACCTCAACAGACCCCCTAGGGTGAAATAATCAGTGTCACAAATGTTATAGACACACCACGCTATTGGCAGGTGTACCTGTAGAATTAATAAGCACTAGAGTACCTCCACATTTATCACACATCTCTGTTCTTAAAATAAAGTCATACATTTGTAGATTTTACAAAATTGTTTTCAGTTAGCACAGTGAAAAGAAGTGGTTGTCAGGAAGCCTGAGGGCTCTCCATAACCTACACCAGCTGGCAATATTCCCCAAGGGATTGTATACCACCTGAAGATTATCAGGCCCCATTGTACACTGACATCAACACAGACAAATCCCTTGGTGTGGGGATGGTACAAAAAATGAATTCAGCAATGCTGTGTCTGCTACAAGCAGCTCTCCAGCTAATTCTTACCTGGCCAGATCTAGTTGCTTCCTAGTTCCTTTAGTCTGCCAGGATCCAGAAAGTACCAGAGACTGACAATGATTTTTAAATAATGACTACAATAACCTGACCCTCCCAGTTGCTCAACTTTCACTCCTCTTAGGTAATTAGTTCTTTTGTTTGGCAGCTAAGAGGGAGCCTGAATTTCTAATGTCAAAAAATAAACATAAAAGAAAATACTTAAGACCTAAGATGTTTGCTGTATGTTAGCTGCCATTTTTTTTATTTGGTATTATGAGTAATATTTGTTTTTAATAATAATACTCTATGTCCTTACATAACGCCTTTCATTTGAGGATATCAAAGCAGTCAATAAATACTAATTAATATTTGGGAACAGTCTTATAGTGATGAAGCAAACACTATTATATGTTATTGTTTTGTTCTGCTTACTGCTGGCAAATGAGGAAAAGAGAAATTTCCCCTAAGTCATGTTCTCATTCTGCTGATGCTAGAGCTAGAAACAGAATTTAGGAATCCTGACTCAGATACTTGATCTAAGAGTTGTGCTTCTTCCTTTACTTGATGTGATCTATTTATGTCCCTAAACCTGAACACTAGTGCTGAAACCCTGTAAGGGCTTGAACAACCTACAGATACACAGAAGGACTATTTTCTGTTTACAAAACTTAAATGAGCAAGAATATAGATAACACAGTGGGGTCCTCTGGAATGTGAAAGGGTGATATGGTATTTTTATAAGGCAAGAGTGGCCTCTAATACTGAATGAATGATAGAAAACAATTTCTAATGTGAATTTTTGCTTATAATTATTTCCTGCTCTCATTTTCTCTCTCTGATTCTCTCTCACGCACACTTTTGGTCTTCTTCCTTTCCTTTGCCTGCTGCTAACTGTCCATCTATCCTATGTGAGTATCCTTAGAGATGCACAACCTCATACCACATCAACAGATGCTGTTAGAGCTCTTTGGGAGAGCTGAAATTTATTTGCTCCTTTTATTTGCCCCTTTTCTTTCATCTCTATCTGATGCAGCACTGTTCTGGAATAGCATTAATATTCTAACTCGCATATATCCATGCGCTACAGCAGGGGATTGGTACTTGCATTCATGTACTTTGAGATCCATCTTCTTCAGTCAATTGCCAGACTTTATAAAGGTGCAGACAGACAAGAATATCTGTCTCATTCCTGAATTATTACTGGCTCAAATGTCCTGAATACAGATTAAAACTATCTGATTATATTAACCTACGGAAATAGTAGAATAAAAAGCTGTGATCATATTTCAGGAAAACAGTCCTCATTAAAGAGGAAGGCTTTCACTCATTATTGCTCACTCTCCCTCTCTCCTGCTTATAACCTATTTTTGGGGTGCTTGAATCCAATTTAATACAGTCTATTCTGTTTGACAGATTATGAAGTCACCTAGGACTTATCTCCTAAAATGACAATAAACCTGCTTTCTTGCCAGCTATAAACACACAACATGTCTGCATTTCATGTTTGCTCTGTTCCCTTTGAAATGTTAATCATATCTATGTAAATTCCAGCATGCTAAAGCTAAATTCATATTACCTATGAGTTGCCTGATTCGGAAACAACTGTGAACAACCATTTTTGGCCTTTTTTAAAGATCAGAGAAGCTTGTCCTTAAAATCTGTTCCTTAAATGAGTAAATGAATCATTTAAAAATGTCTTAACATTTCTAATTAGATTATAATTTGAGGGTGTCAGTAGTCTGACTAATTTTCTGTAGTCAGTAGATCCTAAGTTTAACACAGTCCAGGACTCTGATCCTGCAGACACTCTCTGACCACAATTCTCACTGCAGTAAATGACTTTGTCTGCCCTTCTCTCTCTCTCTCTCAATCTCTGTCTTTTGCAAAAAACCCATGTCCCTTTGTTGCTGCCACCAGTTTCTCTCTAACAAAGGTAGCACTGCTGGGAGCACTAGAATGTGCAAGGCTCCCACAGTTTTTCCTTGTCAGGTGCACTTGTTTTGTCAAGTCAGTGAGATTATAACTGTAGTTAGGCAAGGTCAGCACTACCTTAGTTGGTCTTATCTAGTTTACCTTATAGTAAAACAAGTGTCTCATCTCCATTAGGATATTACAGTGGCATAGCTAGCGCACATGACTTATCCCATAACACAACCCTTTTTTTAGCATTGAAGACAAGGCCTTAGGCATTTCTTACAAGTGCACAAACCTAGTATAGTGGCAGGGGGACTGTTAAATAACTACTCAGGCTTCCAGAAGGAATATGGGGAGTTTAGTAAGAACAACTATCTGCAAGCAAAAGGGGAAAATAATGAGTTTCCTTTTGTTTGTACCCAGTGTTGGCTGAATATTTATTAAAAATGAAGCCCTATCTATTTAGGAAACCATCCTAATTTCTTCAAATATATTAGTTATTGATAAACTACAGGGTACATTTTTAAAGAGGGCTGCTGAAGAAGCCAATATTATTATGAGTTATATGTACAAGAAGTGGGGACTTCTTTTGTTCTTTAATTTTGTGCACAGTTTGATTATTTTATATTATTATAATAAGGGATTGCTGCCAGGTTTTTTTTAATTTATTGTATTTTTAAGGAATTGTCAGAAGTGCCTGGAGTATTCATAGAAGCACCTCTGGTTTAATAAATCTGAATATTCAGTGATTGTGGGAACAAATTTAATTATTTGGTTTGCTTGCAAGCAACTAATTTAGAATATTTATGAGATCATATGATGCTGTTTCTACCCCATGAATGGATGTCAAAAATAATTATAACATCAGAGTAATTAATTATATCTGATGAGTGGTGAATAATGCACACTTGATGAATAATAATCAGACTAAATATTTTGGAAATATACAGGACTTGCGAATATTTTCATGACTGCTCAACTGTTGTCCAACTAGTCACAAAAAAACAAATGATATGACTGCCAGCTAATAGCAAAACAAACTTGCCATGAATGTCCGTATTCATGTGGATATTTAAAAATTCACTTGCCTTCTTATGGTAAAACCATCATTAATAGGAGGACCAGACTGTATCCCAGAAATATAGTATTTCTCTGCTTGTTTTTCCTGTCTTGTTTAACCATTGGTTTTGCTTGTTCATTCCAAGCCTGTAAGATAAAGAGTTTCTGATTGTGTCTGGGGGCAATTGCTGCTGTGCTTCATAGTTAGGTCTCAGTTTTGCAACCACTGTCTTCATGTAGTAGTTCTATTGATTTCAGTGGGCCCACCTACTGGAGTTAACTTAATCATGTGAGCATTTGTAGTAGGGGCCTTGATTTTAATTTATTTATTTATTTATTGTGGTTGCTTCAGTAGGAGTGATATTTGGTCCTTTTTATTGTTTGTGTAGCTTTTTAATACTTTTTTTCCATCAGTGTTGTTACTGCTGGAAACATAGGTGTGGGAATAAAGTTGGTCATCTTAGATGTTCATGAACCAAGGGAGGAAATACAGATTATTGCTGTATTCATTCACATACCACACACCCCCACAAGTAGGACACACATGCTGATCAGCCAATTTGCCAGCAACTGTGCAAAGGTTAAACCTCTAACTTCCGAATGAGCAGGAAAGAAAGGGGGAATGATGCCGATTAGTGGATCCCATCCTTGCTGCATGCGGGCAGGAGCTGAGCACGATGCCTGACAGTCATTCCAGCATCCCCATGTCTCCATTCTGGCATGGAAATCAGTTTTCTCCCTTAAGACATACACTCCAATTTTGGATGGCTAATTTTCAGGAAAAAGGTGTACATGGTAGGAGACTAAATACAGTGCATTAATTGTAGGTCTGTAACAGGGCAATCTGTCTCCATTATGGGACAATAGGACCTAGGGCCAGCCACACCATGCTATGTAATAGGGTTCATTTAAAGGCACAGGTGTTCAAAGGATCAGCGTTTAACTGGGAAGGTAGGAGGATTCCTCTGGTGTCAACCATATGACTAAATAAGCCTCAGCTGTTAGATGAGTCCTAAGCAATAGTGCTGAGATAGAGGAAGTCTATTTGAATCCCTGTGTAACCCTTCTGCTGGGCACCAGTCTGCAGCAACAAGAGCCGGGTTCAAATTTGGGGTCTAAATATATCTTACCTTGGCTCAAGCCCCTACCCAGACTACCTGAGAAACACTAAATACATTACTCGGGTGTCCCACATAAACAAAGCCCCCTCCTCACAAGCAGCATAAGCACCAAAGAGAATTTATTACTGAAAACAAAGGCAAAGAAAAACACTAAATACAATTTTAAACACTATCAGCTACAAGGCATAGTTCATAGACTGCACCCTCTTAGGGAGACTTCGCCCATGCCCTGGCAGTCGGGGATTTGGGGCTCACCCAAAAGGCAGTTCCAGAGGCTTGCGCCCTTGTACCTGCCCTTCAGCAATGGGCTGGAGAGGAGGCTTCACTGGAGAGTCCTCTGAGCTGCTCCTTGGGTTTGCTGAGCCCTGGGAAGCTGCTAGACAGCATAGGTCCTTCTGTGTTGCAGGGGGCCCCTCGTTGCTCCCTGCGACCCTGTAAGGCAATTCCCACTTCCATGTGGTGGCCTTGAGGGGTTAACTGTAGCTCCGACAGCACACCGCACCCCTAAATTCCTAGTCCCAATCCCAGCTGTGCTGGGCAGAAACTGCAAGAAGAAAATTTTGAAGGAGATGTCAGGCCTACCTCACTGGGCCTGAACTGAACAGCAAAAGCCGGCCAGGCCTATACTGCACTGAGGCCTGAACATATAGCTGGGGCTCAGCCACACAGCTGGGCTGAAACACCATAGCTGCAGAACTAGCAGAAAAAAAGGCCCAGGCCTATGGCTGCGGCCTGATCATCTGGTGTCACTATACCCGTGCTGAGACGATAGAGTTACAAAAGAGAGGGGGCCAGGCCCCTGTAGCCAGTAACTGCCAGGGCCCATTCCTCGGCAGTTTGCTTAAGGATTAATACCCCCACAGCATTAACCTACTTAAGGAAAAAAAAAAGGAAAGAGGGAGGAAATAGGAGTTTCAAACTCCAAAACAGACTTTCTCTACTTGAGACTTTCCCTTCAAATAGTGTTTGCTTGCCTCGCCAGGGAAGAGTGAGGAGCAGATTTTCTAGCTTCCAGTACAGCTGTGCAACTCTTAGCAGGCAGATGAATAATAGCCCCAGAACCTTAGTTAGTTGTTCTTATATACCTGGTATGACATCACCCTAAGCCTTGTCCAATCAGGGAGGGCCACCTTTTAGTTTTTCTCCCCACCAGTCTACCTGAATAATCCCCTGCTTCCCATGGCCACTGAGGCCAGAGGGTTTTATATATTTCCCCCAGATCAGACCAGCTTGCCATGTGCTGAGCAAATGGCCAGAACAACAGGGGCCGTCTTGCCCATATCAAAACACACACATTCTGAGCTGTGTAGTGTGTGTGGCTGTTAGATTTGAATAGACCCAGGAAGGGAGACAGTGAAATCTCTTAATCAAAGGTAAAGAGTTGTAAAGTTAGGGCTGAGGACAAGAGGATAGTCAAAGGAAAAACGTTCTGGAGACGCCAGGACCTGTGGTGGAAGTAGCTTCTTTGCTCAGGGGGAAGTAGATATTAAAAGCCTGGATTTAGTGCTGATTTGGAAGTCTAGAGAGAGAGGTTTGGTCTTGAATGTTCCAAGAAGACTATTTAAAAAAGACTTAATAACTGAGAGTTTTCCCCATTCCTCCCACGAAAAAGAAAAGAAAAAAGAAAGAATATTATTTTGAAATATGGTAGGCTCTGAATAGATTCTAGGAAAAGTAAAGGCCAGGGGGCCTCTAGTATCACCACTATGCCAGGAGAGGGGTGTGGGCTGAGACTACACCATGGAATACAGCCTATATAAGGATTCACAGATTTTTAGAAAGCTACAATTGTATGGTTACAAATGACAGACTTAAAATAAAATGTAAAAACCTTAGGCAATCCTTCAAATATATTAAACATTTTAACTGCATGAACTTTCCACACTCCTTTGGCACTGATTTAAACTGACAATAAGGTCAGGAAATGCCAGATACATTCAGCATTATAAGTGCTACAAGTTTATCTGACCTACCTGTATTGTAGATTGTATAGTACTTAACTGGCTGTATAACAAATGTAAGTCAAATTGTAGGCCTAGTTTGACTTTGAGCTTTTCAACCTTTTATCTTCTAAAAATCAGTCAAATTTCTGTTGAGATGAATGGGAAGGCAGTGTGACACCTGAGCTTATTATATAAAAGCTAACAAAATTAATGTAATAAGTATAGTTTTTTTTTACTCTCTTTTGGCTCAAATGTAATTTACTGTGTAATTTTCATATAAATGATTGTTCTGGACTTTTTGAATGTTGCACATTGTACTATAAGATGTTACATGAGTGCATCTAAGATTTTTTAAAAAATGTAAGATTAAAACTAATCAAAATAGGAAAATGTATTTTTGTAACCACCACCCAGCTCTCAAAACTTTCTATAACAAGTTGGATAGTGTTTAATGTTTTGATATAAGCTTTAGAAAATCATAAACAGAATTATTAGCAACAAACAAAAGTTGTCAATATTACCAATTTTGTATGACAAATTTGGGTTTTGAAAAAGGGCTTTTTTTCTTTAAACAACTTTTTGTTCAACTGGGTCTATGTATAATATTGTATCTGATGTAGTATTTTATTATGTAATTATACTAGCTTGTAATGAATAGTATCTTCCAAAGGGGACAGTTAAAAGTGAACGTGTAACCTCAATTTGGGTATTTCCTGACTTCTAAGCACCCAGAATCAATGCCTAATTTTTCTTTTAACAAGTTTTATTTGTAATTTCCTAGCTTAAAAAACAAACAAACAGAAAACCACAACGAAATAGAGGAGAGAAAGTATCAATTGCAGCTGAGTTACAGAAAAGGGAAATAAGTATTTGTAAATATGTTCCATGTACTTGATTTTTGACTAGACCCTAGTGCAATAGCCTTTAATACATTATAGATCATGAGCAAACCACCTGCAAGCCTGGGAAGCTATCTGGCTCTTGCATACTTCACAACTGCCAAGCTTATTAAGTGCCTGATTCTTCAGTCACACTGTCATACTTATGCATAAACACAGGAGTTTGCACCTGCAGCTCCAGTTACAGGATTCAGGTCTACTGCCTTGATGCTGGGAATGCTGATTTCTATGGGAGTAGAATACTCATACAATTAAGTAGGGGTGTCAGTGTTTGCATGATTAAGTATGTGTCAGGAAAACAGTTTGTTTTTTTTAAGTTTTCAATATAAAAAATAGTGAAGTTTTCCTATAAACCACATAGAAGTTGTTCTTGAAGAATTAATACATCCAATTTGGACCCAAACCTAAATTATGAAAGTATAAAAGTTACTTTTGTACTGTTTTAGGCCTGTAAAATGGACCTTGGCTTTGGAATTATAAATACCACTATCATGAACCAACTTCTCTTTTCCCTTTTGTCATAATCAAAATTAGGAAACACAGGTAAAAACAAAGATGCAGGGACATGTTATTTTGTGGGCCATTTAGCTTTGAATTGATAGAGAATAGAGAGTTTGTTTTTCTTCAAGTATCACTTAGATGCCCCCACTGAGATCAGGACCTCACTGATCACACATGTATTAAAAGTTTGCATTAAAGAGTTAAATGCAAATGTATTCCAGGGCCACGTCCAGATGAGTGAGCATGCGCCTGTTGTGGCATCTCAAAGCAGTTTGAGACATCGCAAGAGGTACGCTGGGAATGAAAAAATGTTCCCCGCACTGCATGTTTGCAGTACGGACTCTAATTTTGATACCGGGAAATCCCGGTATAAAAGAAAAACACGCTGAAAAAAAGAGGCGCAGGGCGTGCTCCTGGAGTGTGCCCTAAGGCACCCAGAGGCACCCAGGAAAGACTATGGCTGCCCTGTGCCCCTGCTGCCCCAGCACACTGCCTCAGTGTACTAGACCAAATAGAAACAGGGCAAAGCTGCAGCAGTGGATCGACCCGGGCTCTGTCCCAGGTAAGCAAGGACATGGGGGTGGAAGGAAGTGTGTGGGGGTGGCGGGAGACTATGTGTAAGGCGTGGGTCCCCCACCTGGCCCCCCATATGGCGCACAATCCCCCTGCAGCAGCAGCAGGTGCTGGCCCCAGCCTCTAGGACTCCCTGGCTGAAGATCCAGGAGGAGCTGGGCAGGGTCAGTTTGCCCCATGTGGCACAATTTGCCCCACACCAAAGTGCATGTTCAGGCTGTGTGCTGAGGCACAAATCTCCAGCACAAATTTGTATCGCTATCTGAGCTGCTGCAAGAACATGTGCCTGCATGTGTGGATGTGTTTAGGGGGACATCTAATCAACTGATAATGAGTGATACCTGTCTGAAGGTATTAGGTAGGTTTCCCTTGAGTCCCAAGAAGGTTGGGACAGGTGGCCCCTTAGAAACTAAGCCCCTACCTAAATTTGTGCCTAATTTCAGACAAGCATGGCTAATTACCTCTCCCTACTTGAGTACACAAGAAATCTTTACAATACCTTTAAGAGATAACCTTACTGGATGCTGAAATCCTTGAACTTAACACAGACAATGGTTGTATAGCTCATTAAAATGTTCTTGTTTCCTCTGTACCCTACAGGTGGTAATGATCCTCTTCCCTTTTCTTATTTGTGGTAACATTTCTCTTTGCTCTACAGATTTACTGCCCTCTTCCCCTTTAAGTGACTATGTTATTTATATAATAGAATTAAATAAATGTTTAACTTTGATAGTTAACTTAGGATGTTTCTACTTGTTTCCCAAACTTGAGGGAGGGACATTTTGTGCTCAAAACCTTTTCTACCAACTATTTAATTGATTCTATAAAAAATATTACCAAACAAACCTTGCTTTCCATGCATTCCCTGGCATGACTACAACACCACCACGCTATTTATACAGGTAGCATTTTACTCTCATTTCTTTCAGTGGTAATCCTCCACCAGACTGGACCAAGTTACTAGTTTAAGGGGTAGACAAGGTTGCATCATACGTTCCCTACTCTCTCATATCAATGGAATGCCAGTCATGCCACTGTAAACGTAACCTCCATCTATGTCCAAGTACTTAGTGCTGTGATTCCCAACCAGGGTACCTCAGCATCTTGAGGTACGTGGGGATCCTTCTAAGGGTGCCACAGGGTTTCTCAGAACATCAGCACTGTTAGGTGTATAAACACATACACATGATTCACAAGAAAAACCTAGAGATTTGAAACAGGAATCTATAACGTCAAAAGCATTCTGACCTGTTGTAGTCTTTCTCAGTTTTTTTCCAACAAAAGAATTGCTCTAGTATTTTTCTGTAGTAAAAAAATGTATGCTGCTAAATTCAGAGAAGTTATGGATAGGTGCCTTGAGGTTAAAAAAGTTGAGAACCATAGACATAACATGTTGAACTCATGCTTTCTCTTCAGAGGAAGCTTGTCTCTGGTATTTGAAGTCTATTAAAATATGACTTGCCTTCTAGGGTTTGATATCTGTAGCTACAAGTGGCCAGGCAGGGGCACAGGGCCTGCGGGGAGGATCAGGCAATGGCAGAGCAAATGCCCAGGGGAGCAGCCAGTGATGGGGCAGGGGGGCATTCTGGCTATCTATCCCCACCCAGCCCCGCTGCCACTGCTGTGTTCCCTGTCACAGTGGTGGGGGAGGGTGGTGAATTTAAGATGCTCCGCCAGTAATTAGCTTATATTCTTAGAAAATTATAAGAAGTCCACGTAAGAGTAAATCACTATTATCAGCCTGTGGTATTATCTTTCCCATCAACCTATTTTCACTGTGGGCCATGTGGTCTTGCTGAGAAGGAACCCAGAATTCTGCAACATTCATCTTCCACAGAGAGAAGGAAGTTGGTGTTGCCATTTAGGCAAACATAAATTATTGGGCTCAACTGAGTGAAATTGTATGGCTTCTGTTACATATGAAACTGGGCTACATATTCTGTCAGGCCATTTTGGCCTGATATTCTCTACCACAGTTTAATGAGCTTCATCAGCTCTTATACCATTTCAGGTCATGATAGTCAGAGATGTGGGGCAGAAAATTTTCCAGTGCCTTATTTTTCCAGGGGAAATTTTCCATTTCTAAAAATTCATTGTTTCATAAAATTCATTAGTAACAACGAATGGATGCCAATACAATATTAGGCAAGCTTATAGATTCATAGATGTTAGGGTCGGAAGGGACCTCAATAGATCATCGAGTCCGACCCCCTGCATAGGCAGGAAAGAGTGCTGGGTTCAGATGACCCCAGCTAGATGCCTATCTAACCTCCTCTTGAAGACCCCCAGGGTAGGGGAGAGCACCACCTCCCTTGGGAGCCCATTCCAGACTTTGGCCACTCGAACTGTGAAGAAGTTCTTCCTAATGTCTAGTCTAAATCTGCTGTCTGCTAGCTTATGGCCATTATTTCTTGTAACCCCCAGGGGCGCCTTGGTGAGTAAAACCTCACCAATTCCCTTATGTGCCCCCATGATGAACTTATAGGCAGCCACAAGGTCGCCTCTCAACCTTCTCTTGCAGAGGCTGAAGTGGTCCAGGTGCCCTAGTCTCTCCTCATAGGGCTTGGCCTGCAAGCCCTTAACCATACGAGTGGCCCTTCTCTGGACCCTCTCCAGGTTACCACATCCCTCTTGAAGTGTGGCACCCAAAACTGCACGCAGTATTCCAACTGCGGTCTGACAAGCGCCCGATAGAGGGGAAGTATCACCTCCTTGGATCTGTTCGTCATGCATCTGCTGATGCACGATAAAGTGCCATTAGCTTTTCTGATGGCTTTGTCACACTGCCGACTCATGTTCATCTTGGAGTCCACTAGGACTCCAAGATCCCTTTCCGCTTCCGTGCCACCCAGCAAGTCATTTCCTAGGCAGTAGGTATGCTGGACATTTTTCCTCCCTAGGTGCAGCACTTCGCATTTCTCCTTGTTGAATTGCATTCTGTTGTTTTCTGCCCACTTGTCCAACCTGTCCAGGTCTGCCTGTAGTTGTTTCCTACCCCCCAGTATGTCCACTTCTCCCCACAGTTCTGTGTCATCCGCAAACTTGGACAGAGTACACTTCATTCCCTCGTCCAAGTCGCTGATGAAGACATTGAAGAGTATCGGTCCAAGGACTGAGCCCTGAGGGACCCCACTGCCCACAACCTTCCAGGTCGATACCGACCCATCCACTATGACTCCCTGGGTGCGACCCTCCAGCCAATTCGCCATCCACCGGACTGTGTAGTCCTCCAAGTCACAGCCTCTTAACTTGTTCACCAGTATGGTGTGGGATACCGAATCGAAGGCCTTCTTGAAGTCTAAGTAAATGATGTCAACCCCTACTCCTGCATCCAGGTGTTTTGTAACCTGGTCATAAAAAATAGACTAGATTAGTCAGGCATGATCTACCTGCTACAAACCCGTGCTGGTTTCCCCTCAGCATAATTTTTCCTGCCGGGCTCTCGCAAATGTGAGCCTTAATTTTTTCAAACACTTTGCCAAGGATGGAGGTGAGACTGACTAGCCTATAGTTGCCTGGGTCCTCCTTCCTCCCCTTCTTGAAACTTGGCAGTTTCAAAGTTGTAATTAATGTTTTTCAGGTGATTATCCCTAGGAAGTGTGTGAGAGGGTGCATATATGTTTTATTGATTTGTAAAAAGGAGGGTAAATATACTTGCAAAATAATCCAAACCAAAACTCAAGGTGTGGATTCACCTAATTGGCTGTGCAGGTCAAATCAAAACGAAAGCTAAAATTCTTATTTCATTTCAGACTGCAAGTGAAAGCAAAACCAAAACTAAAACTGTGATTAATTATTATTTCACTTTCAGTTTAGCAAACACACAGAACAGTGTCTCATTTCTTTTCTTGAGTTGGGGAAGTTGGAAGTGTTTGCTTAAGATATATTTGTTTTTTAGTGCTTTTTGTTTCAAGTAGTTATAATATTGCCTAATCAGAAAAAAAAATAGTGTATGGCATCATTATAGTGAAGTTCAAGCCACTGAAGTAAGGAAGAAAGTTGGTAGATGTAAATATTGTGGGCAGGCATATGCTAACAATGCAACAAGAATGAAGAAACTTTTAATAACATTTAGAAACTGTCCTGAAAGTGTACAAGCCATATACGGAAAGCTAGTACAACAAAATGGTAGAACAACATAATCTGAGAAAAGTCTGCTTCAGGAATCCTGTGTAAGTAAACAAATGAATATGTTAAACAGCACACAGTATAGACTAGCATATACATTGTTTTAAAACTTTATAATTTTAAAAGTTGTTAATGCAACTCTGGACTATTATTTATTTAAAATATTTGTATTGCTTTTCTGCATGCACTGAGCACCCAAAGTGGCTTAGGCGTAACAATAATTAAAAAAAACCAACATAATAGATAAAAAGTTAACTATTTCAAACCAGCAGAGTGAACTTAGTCCTCTGGCCAATGGCACAGGCTGGACTGTACTTCCATTTGGCTCTGCAGTCCCAGGGCAACTGAGCAGCAAGTCAAGCAGCAGTGTCTGCCGCTTCTCCTTCTCCTTCTGACGCAGGAGGCCAAACTACAATAGGCTAAAATAAAAAGCTTTTCCCCCTTTTCTTGTAGGAACTTGGTAGCTGAAGTGAAATAACAGATTTGCAAAAAATGGAAAATGAAAATGTTGAGCTGCCAGGTCTGGGGGAAGAAGCAGGATCCTTGCTTTCAAGATCACTGTCACCAGATATGCAATCCATCGTGAGTAGCTGTTCAAGACAGACAAGCTTTTTATCAAGCTTTGTAGACAAAATGTCAAAAGTAGATCAAGAAAAAGCAGATGAGACATTAATTTGAGCTATATTTGAAAGTGGTACACCTCTTTCCATAACTAAAAATCAATACTGGAAGGAACATTACAAACTAATTCACCCATCATATAAGTTACTGTCACGTTATTGCTTATCGCATTCTCTCTTAGCTAGAGAGTATGACAGAGTTCAAACAATGGTTATTCAAAGGATTGGTCAAGCAGAATCACTGTCTCTGATGTCAGATGGATGGGCTGATATACAAGGAAAACCTTTATTGAACATTGTTAGCAACACCTGAACCAATATTCCTGAAAGCAATTGCTACCAAATCTTCTTGTCATACAGGTGAATACATAGCCAAATTACTGAGTGAAGAGACTGAAAGTGCAGGTCCCTCCAGGGTACAAGCCCTTGTAAACTGGTAATGTGAGTAACATGAAAGCTGCATGGCAAATATTAAAGGCAAAGTATCCTCAACATTTATCAGAAGATGAATTATCTACTGCTCTCAATCCAATTATGGAAGTAAGATAGCTTCTCGGTACAATTATGGAAGTAAAATAGCTAAGAATGTCCCCAACATCAACGAAATAGCCATGATGACAGACATTGCCATGTACCAAGCAAAAGGAAAACTCTGGAGCAAAGACATAATTTCGTGGGAAGCAGAGAATATATCTCCTCTCTCATGGCGGAAGGGGTACTGTAACACCTGACTGCTGTCCAGGATTGCTCTAAGGATCCTAAGCATTCCACCAACAGCAGCTTTTTGTGAACGGAACTGGAAGGCTTTCAGTTCAACCAAGACAAAAAGGAGGAATAGACTAACAAATGAACGCACCGCTAAGCTTGTTTCTATTTTTCAAAATCTCTTGCTTCTGGAGAATCAGTCAGAAGCACAATTAGTGAAGAAGATGCAGTGTGATGATAAGTTGCCCTTGTCCATAGACTCATTGGTAAAACCATCCTTTACCAAAAGAGAATGTGGTTCAAGTAGTTCTGAATCAGATTTGTCTCAATCTGATTCTTAAATGGAGCTAATAAGTAGTGCAAGTGATTCTACAGATAGTGACACTGAAACTGGAGGTGCTGCAATGACCTCAGTGGAAGAGAGTTAAACTCTGTTGAAGTAGGTGAGTGGACAACCACAGCATATCATGCACAATTCTTTGGGTGTGCTAAAATGAGCATGTCAACAGTTTTCAGTGCCTTTGTTTTTTTCTTAAATTTAAACAAACAATGTAAGGGAAGTACATGTGATCATGTATTGTCTTTACATTTTTACATGTATCCTAATAAAAATAATTTCTTTCCACATAAAGCCTTGAAATTGTTTGAATCCCTTTTAAACCACATCAAATGTGCTGTATTAAATTTTTTTCTTAATAAAATATTTCAGTTCAAATACTCGTGGCTATTGGAACATAAAATTAACATAGAGGTGCTTTTAAAATGTTGTTTTCTAAATATAATCCTCCCAGTCTCAAGCTATGGGCTGAGGAGGGAGAGGAGGATCTACGTGGTCAACCAAAGACTGCGGCGCTGGTATCGTCGGGAAGGCTTTGGCTTTCATGACCACAGCCCGCTCTTTGGCGAGAGAGGCAGCAAGCTGCTGGGAAGAGATGGCCTCCACCTCTCTCCCCTAGGGAGGAGAATCTTCTCAGCCAGACTGACTGACCTGCTCCACCAGGCTTTAAACTAAGCCCGCTGGGGGATGGGGGGACTACTGCCACTGCTGGCCCGCTGAGCAATCCTTGCAAAGCCAGCAGTTCAAGGCACTTAAGGGAGCCCACCCCTGCCCCAGCCCGGGTAAAATCTGTGGGCAAGGAAGGAGCCCCCCAGGGGGCACTTGCCTGCCTGTAAACAAATGCCAGGAGCTTGGGGAATAAGCAGGAGGAGCTCATCCTCCTGCTCAATGCAAATAATTATAATGTCATAGGGATAACGGAGACCTGGTGGGACTCCACCCATGACTGGACCACGGGTATAGATGGCTATATCCTGTACAGGAGGGATCGTGTAGATAAAAGGGGCGGGGGTGTAGCTCTCTATGTTAAGGAAAGCTACACATCCCTGCAAGCTGATATGGGTGACCAGGGTGGACAACTGGAGACCCTCTGGGTTAAAATCCGTGGGGAACACGGCAAAGGGAACACAATGGTGGGAGTCTACTACAGACCTCCCACCCAAAGTCCTGAGTTTGACCAGGAGTTTGCCCGGGAACTGGCTGAGGCCGCATGCTCCAGGACCATGGTTGTCATGGGTGACTTCAATTACCTGGACATCTCGTGGGAGGATCGCTCCGCAAAATCTGAGCGGTCGCAAAGCTTCCGCTCGTGCGTGGATGACCTCTACCTGACTCAAGAAGTCTATGGGCCAACGAGAGGCAAAGCGCTGCTCGACCTGGTACTGGCTACTGGGGATGACTTAGTCGGCAACCTAGAGATCGATGGGAAGCTGGGTGACAGCGACCACAAGCTGATCACCTTCACCATCCGCCGAAAAGCTGGCAAGTCAGTCAGCAACACGGAAGTCCTTGACTTCAGGAAAGCCGACTTGGACAAGCTCAGGAGGCTTGTCAGTGAGGCCCTAAGGGACCATGACCACAGGGAGAGGGGAGTTCAAGAAGAGTGGTTGCTCCTCAAGGGAGCGATCCTCAATGCACAAGCTAAGTCTATTCCATCTCGGAGGAAAGGCAGCAAGAGGGCACAGCAGCCCCCCTGGCTCTCCAGGGACCTAGCAGACCTCCTGAGGCTAAAAAGAAGGGCCTACAAAGGATGGAGGATGGGAGTCACCTCCAAGGAGGATTATTCTGCACTGGTCCGGTCCTGTAGGGAACACAACAGGAAAGCCAAGGCTGCAACTGAACTTCAACTAGCTTTGAGCATCAAGGACAATAAAAAGTCCTTTTTCAGATATGTGGGGAGCCGGAGGAAAAGCAGGGGCAACATTGGACCCCTGCTGAACCAGATGGGGCAACTGACAACTGACACCCAGGAAAAAGCCAACCTATTAAATAGGTACTTTGCGTCGGTCTTTCATCAGTCCCATGGGACGCCCATGCCCGCTATGGGACAGGGAAGTCCGGGTGAGGGTGATCCCCTGCCCTCCATTAATGCTGACTTCATGAAGGAATATCTTGAGAAGCTGGATACCTTCAAGTCAGCTGGCCCTGACAATCTTCACTCCAGGGTACTCAAGGAGCTGGCGAGCATCATAGCCCAGCCTCTAGCACGGATCTTTGAAAACTCCTGGCACTCTGGTGTAGTGCCCGAAGACTGGAAGAAGGTCAATGTGGTGCCTATCTTCAAGAAAGGGAGGAAAGTGGATCTGGCTAACTATAGGCCCATTAGCCTGACTTCTATCTTGGGGAAGATCTTAGAAAAGTTTATTAAAGGGGCCATCCTTAATGGACTGGCCGACGCCAACATCTTAAGGGATAGCCAGCACAGGTTTGTTGCGAGTAGGTCTTGCTTGACCAATCTCATTTCCTTCTACAACCAGGTGACCTATCACCTGGACAAGGGAGAAGAGATTGATGTCATATATGTTGTCTTCAAAAAAGCCTTCGATCTGGTTTCCCATGATCACCTCTTGGAGAAACTAGCCAATTGTCGCCTTGGGTCCTCCATGATCCACTGGCTGGAAAATTGGCTCCGTGGTCGGACCCAGAGGGTAGTAATTGATGGAAGTCACTCATCATGGTGTCCTGTGACCAGTGGGGTCCCCCAAGGCTCTGTCCTTGGACCCATACTGTTCAACATCTTCATTAATGATGTGGACACTGGAGTCAGAAGCGGACTGGCCAAGTTCGCCGATGACACCAAACTTTGGGGCAAAGCATCCACACCAGAAGACAGGCGGGTGATCCAGGCTGACCTGGACAGGCTTAGCAAGTGGGCGGACGAGAATCTGATGATGTTCAACGCCGATAAATGCAAGGTTCTCCACTTTGGGAAGAAAAACCCGCAGCATCCTTATAGGCTCGGCAGTGCTATGTTGGCTAGCACTAAGGAAGAAAGAGACTTGGGGGTCGTCATTGACCACAAGATGAACATGAGCCTGCAGTGTGATGCTGCGGCTAGTAAAGTGACCAAAACACTGGCTTGCATCCATAGATGCTTCTCAAGCAAATCCCGGGACGTCATTCTCCCCCTGTACTCGGCCTTAGTGAGGCCGCAGCTGGAGTACTGCGTCCCTTTTTGAATTGTGGAGCCCAAAACTGATGTGGAGAAGCTTGAGAGAGTCCAGAGAAGAGCCACGCGCATGATCAGAGGTCAGGGAAGCAGACCCTACGATGACAGGCTGAGAGCCCTGGGGCTCTTTAGCCTGGAAAAGCGCAGGCTCAGGGGTGATCTGATGGCCACCTATAAGTTTATCAGGGGTGACAATCCAGTATCTGGGGGAACATTTCTTCACCAGAGCACCCCAAGGGATGACGACTAGGTCGAATGGTCATAAACTACTACAAGACCGTTTCAGGCTGGACATAAGGAAGAATTTCTTTACTGTCCGAGCCCCCAAGATCTGGAACAGCCTGCCACCGGAGGTGGTTCAAGCGCCTACATTGAACACCTTCAAGAGCAGACTGGATGCGTATTTTGCTGGGATCCTGTGACCCCAGCTGACTTCCTGCCCTTTGAGCAGGGGGCTGGACTCGATGATCTTCCGAGATCCCTTCCAGCCCTAATGTCTATGAAATCTATGAAATATAAGTCATTCAAACATGTTAAATCGGATCACACTCTGTTTAGGGCATCGGAATATGCCCCATCTATTTAGGGCATTGGAACATTTTTGGGAAAATTCAAAATTTTCTGAAAAACCCACATCTCTGATGGTAGTCCACCAGTGGGCAATTTTGGTGTTGCTGTTTCCAAGGATGGAAGCAGCTTAGGCCCTGGAATATAAGGAGTGGAGGGAAATGCAATGCATCTCAATTAGGGCTTAAGACTTGTTTTCTTTAAAATGTTGCTTAACTGACGATGATTTGCTTTGATTTGCCATGCACAAATTCTTTTCCAGTCACCCCAACTAAACTCTTCAGAGCTTCTGGTTCTCAGTGGACTTAAAAAAAATCAGCCCATTAATTTTAGTTCCTAATTATGTACTTAAGCTCTAAACTTCAAGGCTCCATTTTTCAAAATCTTGCCTATAGATCATTGCAGTTCAGTCCTTCCCCCAGTAATGCAGTTGCTGTGAGTATGGTAGTGAAAACTGAGGACCTTAACAGAAATTGGGTTGTTGAGAATACCATGTATTGCAAATATTGATTTCACTGTTTTTCATTCTCTTTACAGATGAGATCTCTTTACAAACTCAATATATTTGGAAAAGTAATTAACTGCAAGGTGTTTCCTTTCCAAAAAAAAAAAAAGAAGTTTGTGACCAGTCACTGCCAGAGACTTTGTAAAAGGGTAATAATGGTTGTTTTTCTCTAGGAGCACATCTACACATGCGCTTTAATACACAGTAGTCTATTCTACTGCACATTAGTGTCATGGCAAAAACAGTGCTAATATGCTAATGCACACAAGATTAGTCTACTGTGCATTACACGTTACTAAAAAGGTATTCACTTTGCATTAGGGCAGCCTAATGCACCTTTGTATAGTAACTCATATTAGAGGTACTAAACTTAATGCGCAGTAGAAAAAGTCCATTAATGAACATGTATATGTGCCCTAGCTTATATATATTTTACAGCTCTCTCGAAGGATCTGAATTTGCCTGCCCAGTCTAGGATATCACCCTGGTTATTGTGCTCTTGTCCTATATTTGTTTACACCCTGGTATCCCCTGTGGATATCATAAAGTTCCTCTTTCCAAAGTACTGAAACTTTAAAAAATGTTTTGTCCTTTCACAAGTAGTCTATCAGTGATATGAAAGTTATTGCTAATATGATACCAAGTCTGGTAGAAGTTTATTCCTTCAATTCCTCCCAGTTTTGAAGATACAGACAAATTTCTGGCAAATGTAATGCTTTTAGCTTTGCATCTGTAATTCGTTGATGTCAGCTGGCTGCTCCTGAAATTGCTGCTTTCATAAGGTCAGCAGAAACCTTGACTTCTCTCTCTAAAGATTTTTCTTGTTCTGTGAGTGGTTAATTACAGCTCTTGACAAAATATCTGCTCCTATGAATCTTTTTTCTGGGATGTTTTCAGTTTTAAAAGAATATCACAATAGCTGCAGCCAGAACATTTGCATCCTGGGTGAAAGTTCATGTACTGGTTTGGAATAAAATTGCCACTAAGGGATTATGCTCTGTCTCTGTTGGAAAATAGAGCTCTAACAGATATGCACTGCGCCAGTCATAGGTCCAAGCCATTACTAGAGCTTCCTTTTCCAATAGGACATTATTCTGTTTTTTTTATTATTTTGCAATGCTCAAAATAAGTGACAGATCTGTTTCTGTTTCCACTGGCTGTTTCTGTCTGAGCACTGATGCTAAATTGTGCATAATTTTTCAGCTAGTACTGTTTTTGGAACACATACTGAATAAGCCACCATACCTAGTTCTGTGCATTATAACCATTAAGGAGATTTCTTAAGATTTTGTTAACTGTCAATTCTGGTAAACTTTTCCAAGAGTATCTTGTTGTTCCTATGACTGTTCTTCAACAGGAAACTTTTGGGTGTTTAAGTGCCTTTAATTTTGATCTGAATCTCCAGCTTGCTAATTAGGTGCCCTACAATTTTTATCTGCTTTTTTATGCTACAGAGTAAAGTTGACTTGTTTGAAGCAAGCTGGTAACTCTGGAAAAAATCATTAAGGATCACATGAAAGGAAATCAGCACGGGTTCACTGCAGGTAGATCCTGCCTGACTAACCTTGTTTCTTTTTATGACCAGGTCACAAAATGTTTAGATGCAGGAGTTGAGGTAGATGTCATCTACCTAGACTTCGATATGGTATCTCATTCTGTTCTCATAAAAAAACTGACAAGCTGTGATGTACATGATTACATGGCCCGATGGATGAGAAATTGGCTTAGGGTTCGCATGCAGAGAGTGGTGGTGGACGAGTCGATATTAACCTGGAAAGATGTGGGCAGTGGAGTCCCACAAGGCTCAGTCCTTGGACCGGTGCTATTCAATGTCTTCATCAGTGACTTGGATGAGGTCATGAAGAGCACCCTGTCCAAGTTCACAGATGATACCAAATTATGGGGCAAAGTTAACCCACCAAAAGGTAGGGAATGGATCCAAGCAGTTCTGGACAGGTTGGAAAAATGGGCAGAACAAAATAGGACGCAGTTCAACAAAGACAAGTGCACAGTGCTGCACCTGGGGGAAAAGAGCCACCAACACACTTGTAGGCTGTGAGATGACCTTCTCAGCAGCACAGTAGTGGAAAGGGATCTTGGAGTCATAATTGACTCCAAGATGAGCATGAGTCATCAGTGTGATGAAGTGATCAACAAGGCTAACAGCACTTTTTCATGCATTAGCAGATGCATGACTAACAGGTCCAGGGAGGTGATGCTTCCCCTCCATGCAGCACTGGTCAGACCACAGTTGGAGTACTGCATCCAGTTTTGGGCGCTGCACTTCAAGAGGGATGCAGAGAATCTTGAAAGGGTCCAGAGGAGGGCCATTCGTACAGTGAGAGGCCTGCAGGCAAGGCCCTTCAAGGAGAGACTGAGGGACTTAGATCTCTTCAGCCTTCGCAAAAGAAGGCTGAGAAGTGATCTTGTGGCTGCCTATACATTCATCGGGGAAGGCAGCAGGGAATAGGAGATGCTCTATTTACTAGGGCACCCCCTGGAGTAACTAGGAACAATGGCTACAAATTGACAGAATGCAGACTTAGGTTGGACATTAGAAAGAATTTCTTCACAGTAAGGGTTGCCAGAATCTGGAATGGGCTTCCAAGGGAGATGGTGCTCTCCCCTACCATGGGGGTCTTCAATAGGAGGCTGGACAAGCACCTAGCTGGGGTTGTGTGACCCCAGCACTCTTTACTGCTCAGGGCAGGGGGTAGGACTCGATGACCAACTGAGGTCCCTTCCAACCCTAACATCTATGAATCTATAAGCATCTCTGACTTGCATGTTATGCTTAACCTTGCTTCTTTCATATACTAAAATAGTATCTGCAATGACAGAGGACTCTAAACAGGCCACTTACAATCTGACAGATTCCCTTTTGAGAATGTTCCAGCATTGACGATACTGGTACTGAATGGGAGCCAGTTAAATGCCTTCGAAACAAGGTGATGATTGTGGTTAACAATGTAGATTCTTTTACAGAAGGAATTTGTGAAAAGCCTGCCATGTCATCTAGCTGTGAGAATAGTTTGGCCTCTGATAAAATTGCTTGGGTCTGCCCAACTGAAGAAAGTAAATATATTCTTATTAAGTTATGTTAGTGCACTTTAGCTAGTGGGCTTTTGTACTACAACTTTTCCTGGATACCAGTCAAGAAGGGTTTCTGTTTGGGGAAAAAGTTACCATCCCTTGAAATTGAAAGAAGTAGTTAACCGTGTTAGTTTGAAGTCAAGTAGAAAGCGAGGTAGAGCTACACCTTAAAGACTGTGTAAATCAGAGATGCATAAACTTTCTTAGACAATATCTTACAATGCATTGGATGAAGCAAGCTGTTGCTTACAAAAATGTATGCATTTCTAATTTAGTTTATCTATACGGTGCAGATCTACCCTGCTTTCTGCTTGGTATTGAAAGGCATTGAAGAACTAGGACATCAAAACAGTTATAAATTACACAAGTTGAATTTTGTTCAACTTTTCTAAGCCTGAGTACCACGACAGTGGAAAGAGATCTCGGAGTCCTAGTTGATGGAAAAATGAACATGAATCACCAGTGTGATGAGGTAGTAAGTAAAGCTAACCGCACTCTTTCTTGCATCAGCAGGTGCATCACAAGCAGATCTAGGGAAGTGATAATTCCCCACTATGCAGCATTGGTGAGGCCATAGATGGAGCACTGCATCCAGTTTTGGGTGCTGCACTTCAAGAGGGATGTGGATAACCTTGAGAGGGTTCAGAGGAGGGCTACTCATGGTTGCAGGTAAGACCCTATGAAGACAGACTGAGAGATCTGAATCTCTTCAGCCTCTGCAAGAGAAGGCTGACTGGCGATATTGTGGCTGCCTACAAACTCATCAGGGGGGTTCAGCAGGGAATAGGGGACACTCTGTTTACCAGGGCACCCCTTGTGGTTACCAGAAATAAAGGCCACAAACTGAAGGAAAATAGATTTAGATTGGACATAAGGAAGAAAATCTTTATGGTAAGGGTTGCCAAAATATGGAATGGGCTTCCAAAGGAGGTTGTGCTTTCCCCTACCTTGGAGGTGTTCAGGAACAGATTAGACAAGCACCTGGCTGGGATCACTTGACCTAAGCACTCTTTCCTGGAGCAGGGTGTCGGACCTGATGATCTACCAGGTCCCTTCTGATTCTAGAAATCTATGAATCTATTATTCTTTGCCATCACTACAATCAGGTTTGTCTACTAGGTGTAGCTCTTATATCACTGGCAATTGCACTAAAGGTGTTGAGTTGTTTTTTTCCATACAATTTTGAGAACTTTTTTCCCTTTCCTTTGAAGAAGTTGCAAACATCCAGTCAGTTTGATTATGAACACACAAAATCAAATCAGTTTTTTTCAGAGCTGTCACTGGAGCTTGTGCTTTTTTACCAGTGAAAACTACTAAAAAATCAGTTTTATCTTTTCTCCATTTAGACTCATCCTTGTATTCCAGGAGTTCCCCAGCAGACTCTGGAAGGTGGGCTGGGCGGTTTAGAGCCTCCCCCACCAAACCTTGGAAGTGGGGAGGAGGAGGCTTTAATCCACCTCCCCCACACTCCAGCAGCAGCTGAAAAAATCCCAGACCAAACTCCCTCCATTCCCTTTCCCCCCATCCCATTCTGAAAACAGTTCTGAGGCTGGGTGGCAGGCCAATGCAAGTGACTGAAGACACTATGTTTTGAAATGTTGTCATCTGAACCTTCATGCCATGAAGATTCAGATTTTCATGGGATTGGGTTCTTTTAAAGTGCTTTGCAACCATACACTTTGGTTTCATCATGGCTGTAGAGCACTTTCAGGGGCCAGACTAGATGAAAATTGTCACTTCTGTCTGTGCCACCTATCTCTTCAGCTGATAGACTAAAATGACATTGCTGCTGTTTGTTTTCTTTCACTCTGATCAGAGTTATGGTTTTCACTAGTGCTAGATCTGACTCAAACTTCAGGAGCTCTGGCAACTCACCTACTTGTCTTAGGATAACTGTGGATTTATCTTTGTGGTTGTTCTTTTCATACTACATACATATTATACACATACACACACACACACACACAATTCAATATCTGCTGAATTGGCATTATAAAAATCTGCTGTGTTTTCCCCTGGTTCCTAGCACCACCTATAAATTTTGGTCCTTTCTACTTAAATATTATGGCTAGCAACTGAATGGACATCAAATGCCTTTTCTATTCTCTTTTTTCTTTTCTACACTAGCAAAGGGTAGTGCACATACACAACATCATCTACACCATCACCTTTGGCAAATATTAGGGCATTTAACTGGCATTCTGATCACTTACCTATGAAAGCATAAGAAACCCCAATGTTTCAGTTCTTTTGCTCCTATTAACCTATCTGCAAGAGTTTGTGTATTTTCTGTGCCACAATAGGATCATGGGCTCCATTGTTACACCTTGTTGTGATACCAGTAGCATCTGACAAAGTAGGCTGTTGCCTATGAAAGCCCATGCCTCTCTGAACCAGTTAGTCTCTAGGACTGCATCCCCAAGAGCAGGGGCATGTAGTTGCCATTGGGGAAATCTGCGCTGCTGCTTTTTGTCCTGGCACATACCCCTTCATGTGCGGTTACTGCAGGGGAAAAGTGTTCCACGTAGGGTAGGGGAGGCTGGAGCCAGCATCTGGGCTAGCTCCAGTAGCCTTACCTGGGGACCTCCTGGGGCTCTAGTGGCTGTGTTCTGGGTACAGGGAGCCTAGCTGGTGACCAGAACATGGATCTGGCCAGCCAGGCTCTGGTTTTGGGTGAAACATGCTGGTGCCATGTGTGCTGCCCTCCTTCTTTTCCCCATGCTTTTTTTGATAGTGGGATTTCCTGGTATCTAAATTTGACTCTGTGTTGCAAATATGCAGTGCGGAGAACTAAATCACATGAACGAGGTGCATTTTGCAGCACCTCAAAAGCCTTTGAGGTGCTGCAAACTGCACATGTATGCTTGTGTGGACACAGCCTAAGGCATCACCCTGCCATACATTCTTATAATTAATTTCTTTTTCAGGCTGCTGTCTTTCTTTTTTATATTTTTGTTCACCTCTGGGGGCTTCATCACAACTTCTGTTTTGCATGTTTTTCAGCCTTTACCTGTAATCTCTAAACTTTTCCTACTGGTTCCTCCTGTTAGGGATTTCTCTTCTTTTTCCTTTCTGCTGGAATCCTCCCAGGAATCTTTCTTTAATTCCATATTTTCCCCAGTAGCCCACACTTTCTAACAGCATACTTTTTTTTCTGTTCTCCTTTGGAGAAAGGGATTCAGCTCTATCTTATACCATGTTGCAGAAGCAGAGAATAAGAAAACATGGATGTCATGCTTTAAGGAAAGAAGCAGAATGAGTCCACTAGACAACACTACCCAGTCATTTCTGCAAACTGGTATATCAGGAGTGATAAGTTTTACCATAATTCACAGTGACTGAGTTGGTGGAGAAGAGATAAAGTGAGATGAGAATGGCAGGAAGCCAGTAATAATGATGGAGTGTAAGTTTCAGGGCTACATGGAAGCAGGGTCAGTGCACCTATAATACTGAAGTAGATGTGGTGCAAATGTAGCAGTCAAAGGAGAAGTTAGGAACAGGAAGGGAAGAGAAAGAGGAACAGGAAATGTGGGAAGAGGATAGAGTTAAGGAAAGAGAAGGATAAACCAGTAACACAGAAAAATGTAGTAAAGCTGAGCTGCAAAGGGGGGGATCATTCCTCCACACAACTGACTTGATTAAATAGTCAAAACCTGATAAAAAAATAACTTATTCAAGTAAGCTAGTATCACTTAAGCAGATAAGCTAATACTAGGTTCATTATACAATTATCTGGGCATATAAATATTAAGTTTTCCATTTAAACTTTTGAACACTATGAAGATTATTAAAGCTTACATTTACCACACATAGCAAAGTAAGACATTTTTAAATCACTTGCAGCTCAAAATGCAGTTGGGCCCTCACTCAGAATGTGGCTTCTCAAAGGTACCACAGTACGGATATGTCTGCAGAAAAGGGGAAGTATAAAATAGAAAGACTGATATGTTTCATTCATATTACTGAATACCTCAACAAGCTGGAAGGAAGTACTAATATTGATAGGAGCAGTATGCAGATGGGTGAATCAGCAAGTGAAAGGTCTATACCTAATCTAGTTAAAAAACTGAGGGACATAAAAAAGAAACAAAGTAGGGCATGTCTATACAATATAAGGTAGTCTTCAGCAGAGGTATCTGCGCTAGCTCTTTGTGCACTAGCTGTGAACTGGAAGCATGGGTGACTGGTGCCCCCCCTGTGACCAGTCCTGCCAACCCCGGGGTGGGTCCTCCACAGGTGATCCTGCTGACTGGAGGGCAGGTCCCCCCCCATGGCTGATCTTATTGCCTGTGGGGAAAGGGAGACCCCTGCGGCCAATCCTGCAACGGCTGATCGCTCCAGCCGCTTCTGGGAGCGGCTGCAGCGATCACCCAGAGCTTGCAGGGGGGGGCACCGGCACTCCTGCCTGCCCCCCTGCCCATCACCCAAGTGGTAAGTGCAGCTGGTCAAGGGGTGCACTGGCACTCAGGGGGTGCAAGCGCACCCCCATGCACCCCTATGCGTCACCACTGACTGGCAGTGATTTAGACATGTTTTCACAGTATTGTGGTGCGGGGGTGGGGCAGATTAGGGTGAAGGGCCAAATTAGCCCTATTTCTCAGCAAAACTAATTAACCTGGGTACAGCATTGTGAAAACACAGCTATATTGCTTTCAGGGGGGAGCTAGTGTGTGCAGGGGGGAGCTAGTGTGTCATGGGACACAGTCATGATTGGACTGTTTATATTGCTCAGGGAAAAGAGAAATGCGGGCAAAAGTGATAGAGAGCCTGGTAATAATGTGGGGAAATATCAGAGAGGCAAGGATGAAGATGTTACTGTGTAGCTTGGCTTCTTTTTTCTTTAGGTAGTGGATTTTCCATTGTAAGCAGTAGATTTTAATATCTTCCATGGTATGGTAGCGTAAGAGTGATGTTGTAGCTTTGATAGTCCAGAAACTTTGAAAGAGGCAAGGAAAAAAAACTATCAAGGAGACTATCAAGAAATAAATGGTAACATAACTCAAGTAGAATCAGTTTGGGTCAAAATCATTTAGAGAAGAGCTATACAAATGTTTCTACGACAACAGTACTTGGGGCCTGAGATAGACATCCCTCCAGGATCAGATTTGGTTATAAAGACATCTGACATTATTAGAAAGATAAATGCTACTAGGAATTGTGCTGTCATGTGATATTTAACTTTGCAAATATGGCATTGTGAAAAAAATACTACTAGTAGCCCAGATATTCCTGTGTATGATATACCTGAAGGCCAATGTAAAAGAGCTGGTCACAGAAAATAGCTTTATAGATAGTAATCACAAGTTGATTCAGTTTAAATTCAGTGCAAGTATAAACAAAACATGGTCTGAAACTAGGGTTTTGATTTCAAAAGGGTGACCTTTGAGAAATTTAGAGGACTAATTAGTGAAGTCAGTGGCACTGAATAATTCAGAACTAGTGTGGAAGAGACTGGGACTTTCCTCAAGTCAAAGGTACAAAAGCTATCTGGAACTTATATCCCCAAACTCAGATCTTAGTAATCAGAAGGACTGGATTGCCTCCATCCCAGAATAGTGATAGAACTGGCACATGAAATGGCAAGCCCAACGATAAGGATTTTTAATAAAACTATCAAGTAGGGGTCTATTTTCATGTGAGTGGAAAATGGCAAAACCTTGATCCCAAGTCAGCTGAGACTCCTGTGTGTACCATCTGTGCACCAAGTTGGCTTGGCAAAAACACATAGCAAGTCATTCTTCATAGTAGTATTTTAGCTGACTCTGTCACAGAGCACTGGGGTGCCCTGCTCCTAGAGAGTGGAAACTGCCAGGGAGAGAGAGCCCTGGCAGGACATAACGAGCACAGCTGCAGGTTGCTGGGGCAACTGGAAGCAGCGAATGACCCACACCTGACAGCGGTTAGCTGGCGGTAAGGGGCAAGGCCTGGCCCTTATAAAGCTCAGAGCTGAGGCCAGGCTGGCAGTTTTCTGCCAGCAGCCAGGGAGGCAGGAGCTTGGATGTGAGCATTGCAGGAACTGCTCTAGCTGAGTGAAGGAGGGCAGCTCGAAGAGGTTTGATCACCATGGTTTAGCCAGGTGGCTTATAGTTATGTTGTAGCCTAGGGGCTTGTGGTTTTGTTGTTGTTGTTTATTACACCGGTGGCTAGGGTGAGGCTATAAGGGGTTGGAGGAGGCCTCATAGGGACCCCCAGAGGGTTGGGGGCCCCAGCGCCTGAGGCAGGCGCAGCGTACTCATCGGGGACTCACAAGGGAGTGTGAGGACCCCGGTGCCAGTAAGGGCGCAGCTTGCGGGGTGCGTAGGCCCCAGAGAGGGGCGTTTTGAGAAGCCCGAGTGTGGGCGTGGCGAGCCCCAGGAAGGGGGAGCGCACTTTAGAGGGAGCCTAGCGTGGGCACAGCGAGCCCCAGAGAGGGGACAGCATTATTATTGGGGAGCCCAGTGCAAGCGTGTAGAGTCCCAGAGAAAGGGGGGACTATTGAGAAGCCCCAGTGCGGGCACGGCAGGCCCCGAAGTGGGGGAGCGCCTTATTGAGAAGCCCGAGACGGGTGTGGCGAGCCCGGTTGAAGGCTAGCACAGCGGTAGACCTCAGACAGGGGTAAGGTGCTGCGGTGGGCCCCGACAAAAGGGGTTAGCAGTACGGCACCCCAGGAGCAGGGCAAGGTGCTGCGGTGGTCCCTGGCAAAAAGGGATAGCAGTGCGGTGAGCCCGCGTGAGAGAGGGTAGCAGTGCGGTGGGCCTGGAGGACCAGAGACTCGGGAGCAAGTCCCGGAGCGGGCTAGGTTATTTTAGAGAAGTCCCTAGAGAAGGGGGGTGATGTCGTAGGGAAGGCCCCAGGAAAGGGGGCGACGTTGTAGGGAAGGCCCCAAGTGGGCTCGGAGAGCTCAGGAGGGGGCAGTACAACAGAGAAGGCCCAGGAGAGCGGGTGAGTTGATTTTGACCGACCAACGTCCAGTACATCTGCGAGGCTTGGGGCGTGGTATTAGGGGTTGGTAGGAGCCACGCGTAGCCCATAAGGCTAGGGTGCCTGGAACACACCCATTGTACAGGGAGACCCCCGGTGGGTCTGGGAAAACACAGGGACAGAGGTCCCAGCTAACCGTGCCCAAGGAGACGTGAGGCAGCCTCCCAACTTAACCTAACATCAAAGACGTGGCGGGCAAGAATAGAGGGTGCCCTTGGGCCGACTTGGCATGGAGAGGGGGCCTTAAGGAGATCACGGCCCTCCTGAAGGACCCTGCCGTGACACTCTCCTTTATGGCCCACCAGAGCCTGAGCCTGGACATCTTCTAGAAGCACTGCATGAAATTTGTTTCCATTTAGGCAGGTGTTTGGCAAGCAAGGTTAAATTGGGATATTGTTTGGGGAGTTTTTCTTATATAGTTTTTGTTATAAGTTATTTTGTTTCTTACTGTACCCTGCTCTGAACCTTTTTTGGGGGAAGATCAGCATATAAATCTAGCAAATAAATATAATATCTCTATAACTAACAAAGGGAAATCAGTCCTCCTGGCAACTACAGATCTATTAGTGAAACCTAACTGGTATGTCAGGTAGCTTGTTGGAGGATAAAGGAAGAGGTGCCAGAAGCAAGAAAAAAAAGGATCTGCTTGTGTGCTGCATTTATGTTGAATTCTTTTATTTTTGCATTCCTGCTTGTGATTGTTGGTGCTTACTTGTAAATGAAGCCATGAGGGAAAACCCCCTAGTCCAGGGCCCGAGTGTGGTGTCAACTATTCTAGAGCTGGTGTTGGCTACAAAGGATCAACTCACAGGATCATCATAAAGTTCTAGTTTATTGGACGGATGCAAAAGTCAGACCACAAACCTTGGTGCTGATCCCCTCGCACACGCACAGTAGCTAGCTCTGAACACTAAGCACTGGTGTCAAGATATACCTATCCCCAAGCACTGGAGTCCGCCATCAATGGCCAGTCGAGGCTTCTTTCAGTGTGATCTTGCTTCAGAAGGGGGTCGCCAGCTGGTCCTTCTGGCTGGACAGGCAGGATGCTGGTCAGGTCAAAGAGGGTGCCATTGGGGGTCATTCTTCGCTGCTTTTTATCCTCTCTGACAGACTTCGGTGACTCCCCAATTCTCAGGCTTACCCAATGCAGGGGTTGTTGACCTCGAGGGATGTCCCTCTTGGTAGCTGCTGGATGGCAGCTGTCAGCCCCAGAGGTCATGTCCGCAGGTACATTTGACTTGGCAGTCCATTGATGAATTTTGATTGATTCACTGCCGTGATGAATAGAGCTCTGGTTGATCAGGGGATATTTCAGCCCCAAGGGTCTGTATCCACCACTGATTAGTTCAAACAGGGGCTTCCTGTACCTTTTAACAGTGAAGTTTCAGGGAGTTCCTGGCTCTGTATTGATTCTTTCCTCTTAGTCTGTAGTTTTGTAGGTGTTAATTGGAGCTTGTTAACTTGCTTATCCAGACTAGCTACTGTGTTACACAGTCAACCATGATTATTCAGGGGCCCACTCCATACAGAGATTCCTGCATGTTACATGGTACAACTTACTTTTAAACTTAAAGTACATTTGTACAAGCTCTATTTTCGCTAAAGTACACCTTATATAAAAATCATAATAATAATTTAATAAAAAAGAGAGAGGAAGGAAGAAAAGGTAGAAAAGAGAAAGCATCCCCAAAAGGGGGCAAATACTGCAAAAGGGGCTTTTGCCATATGGAGAAGCTTCACATTTTGGAGGGGGGCAGGCAAAAAGGTTTCTTGCTACACTGGAAAGATGGGACCCACAATCTATAGTTTGTGATACACGTAACAGGGTTAATAAGGTCTCTGAAGTTGCTACATAAGCATCTTTTCATTAGGATTGCATTGATCAGCCAGTAAGTTATGACATATTGAATTGTTTACATTTGTTTTAACTGCTGTGTGTTGTCACTCCATATCCTGCTGGAAAAGTTGTGTGGGTGGGGTTTCTCTGAATCCATTCGGAACTCGTGTTAGTTCTCTCCCAATGATAGATCTGAATTAATCTAGTTTAATAAGCAGCTATTGTTTTGGGGATTTTTATTTGCCTGTGGAATTTTAAATACTATTATCCCAAACATGACATTGAGGAGAGATGTTGTCATGATTATTTTTGTCTAGCTTCAATTAGCTTTCTTTGTGATTAGTCATGCACATGTGTGCAATTTTGTGAATCTAAACAAGAATACTGTGTTAGACTCTGATCCTGCACAAACATACATCTGCATAACTTCAAGCATGGGATTACTCTTCTTGACTTCACTGGGACTATTTATGTACTTTGGGCTAAGCACCTGCCCCAGTATCTTCAGTTTCAGGGGTAGAGCCTGTACAATAAGGTATGTTTCATAGTTGGTAGGGTCAGAAGGGACCTGAGCAGATCATCAAGTCCGCCCCCCTGCCATGGGCAGGAAAGAATGCTGGGGTCAAACGACCCTGGCTAGGTGATTATCTAGCCTCCTCTTAAAGACCCCCAGGGTAGGAGTGCACACCACTTCCCTTGGAAGTTGGTTCCAGATCCTAGCTGCCCTGACTGTGAAGTAGTGCTTCCTGATGTCTAGCCTCAATCTACCCTCAGTCAACTTATGGCTGTTATTCCTTGTTACTCCCGGTAGTGCTTGGGGGAACAGGGACTCTCCCATTGCCTGCTGGTCCCCTGTGGCAAGTTTACAGATGGCCACCAGATCCCCTCTCAGTCTTCTCTTTTGGAGGCTGAACAGGTTCAGGTTCCTTAGCCTCTCCTCCTAGGGCCTGCCCTGCTGCCCCCTGATTATGCAGGTGGCCCTCCTTTGGACCCTCTTGATGCTGGCCACATCCCTCCTGAAGTGCGGCACCCAGAACTGGACATAGTACTCTGACTGTGGCCTAACCAATGTTGCATAGAGGGGGAGGATCACCTCCTTGGACCTGCTTGTGATGCATTTGTGGATGCATGAAAAGGTGCAGTTAGCCTTCCTAACGGCATCCTCACATTGGCAGCCCATGTTCATCTTACAATCAATAGTGACTCCAAGATCCTTTTCTGCTTCTGTGCTGATGAGAAGGGAGTTTCCCAGCCTGTAGGTATGCTGCTGGTTCTTCCTCCCTAGGTGCAGTACCTTGTACTTGTCAGTATTGAAACCCATCCTATTCTCATCCACCCACCCCTGTAACCTGTCCAGATCTAGTTGTATCCTGTCCCTCTCTTCTAGCGTGCCTACTTCTCCCCACATCTTAGTGTTATCTGTGAATTTGAACAAGGTGCTTTTCACCCCCATGTCCAAGTTGCTGATGAAGATGTTGAAAAGTGTGGGCCTGAGAGACAAGCCCTGAAGGACCCCACTGCCTACATTCTTCCAGGTTGAAAATGACCCATCCAGCACCACTCTTGGTGCAGCCCTCCAGCTTGTCCTAACACTCTGCCAGGCCCAGGGCTGCCTCCAAGGTTCAAGCCCTGCCTACTCCTCCCAGTCAGTGTATACCCATGCTTGGTGGTTAGCAGAATAGACAACTTATGATGGTCCTGAGAGAGGGAGCCTGGCAGCAGTGCTTGGAGCACACATGTCAACTCGACCTAACTGCCAGGTTTGGTTGCTTGCAGAGCTGGAGTGAGTGGGCGAGTTGATTTGTGGTAGCAGCCCTGAGCTTGAGAGGGAGGTGGTACAGATATGCCCTACAGCAGAATGCTGAACTCACTAGAGTCTACCAAACTAAACCTGACCCAGCTGTTTTAATTGTAATAAATAAACTGAGTGAAATGGAAAAAAAGCTTCCATAAATGGGAAATTGAATCTCTGAAACAATCTTAATGGTTATAAAAAAGGCAACAGGCTACTTTTTAAATGAGCTTTGTGTCCCAGTAAGGTTGAATCAAATATGAGCCTGTGTTTTATATTAGAAGATTCTCTCTCCCCTGTTTAAAATGCACCCAAGCATCCCATTTCTTTTGCTGGTAGGGAGAAAAAAAAAACGCTCTTAAAGGAGTTTGTGAGTACCTGACGTGTAATGAATTTTTCATTAAACTGTTAACAGTCTGTTTCAAACTTAGTGTAACTACACAGCCAACAACAATCTTCAGGGGAAAAATGGCAAATCCAAAAAGCACCTGTCTGCACAAGTGAGGAAATTTGATTTCTCTTGCATTCTTTGCAATTCACGTGAAGTGATGAGCAGTGAAGGTTCCCCCTGAAATTAATAAGAGTCCAGGGAGTTTGGCATCATGATGCAAGATTAGTCCCCACATGTGCAGGTGTACCATCTCTGTACTATTAAGATAAAATAGATAAGCAAGGATTGGAACCTAGGTCTTTGCTATCCCAGCTAATTGCACTAAAGCTTTCATCTGCACAATCAATCAGTATCTTTAGGAGGGGTGAAAAATGCCTCCCTATGGTAAAACTATTGATAGCCTGGAATTGGCATTCCTTTGAGGATGGGGAAGAAAAATGGGTTTGAACCCCCTGGGGCTGAAGGGGACATGACACCAAGCTCTCCCAATTCTTGACCAAGTGATTCATCCATGGAACTATTTAATCAAAGAAGAGCACTGTTGTTGTCACTACACTGGATCCTGTTGTGTAGAGAATTCAGTCTCTGGCTAGAGTCAGATATTCAAAGAACCTGAGCCTGAATTGATTCAGTCTTTGCAGGTTAGTCTAACCTGGCTAGATTGAACCAGTTTGCAACTGCACAGACATTCTCTGGACTGAGAAAAGCCAGGTGGTGCTAGAGCAGCCCTCCCTTCCCTTGCATACTGCTGAGCTGAGGTGGGACATGGCCAAGCCCAAGCAGGACCTCTGATTAGGGAGGGTCTGCCTGCACCATCCCAGGCTTTTCCCTACTCGCTGCTCAAGGGGCAGGAGTGTTGCCAGACCCCAGGCCCAGGCTACTGCTCTGAGGCAAGAAGGGGTGGGGAGGAGTACAGTGCATGCATCTGTTGGTGATACAAGGCTTTTCAATCTCCATCCCTGCTTCTTTATACTGTCTGCAACAAACTGACAGGGGAGCAAGCCAACAGGGGGCTGATAAATGTTTATCACCTCATCAGCAAAACAGCAGCCTCTCTCCATTCAAATTCTTCTTAAACAGCTTACCAGCTGACCTGTTGATTAGCTCCAAACAGCCCTAAGCAGTCACTGTTTTGTCTGCCTGTCCCAGTGAAATTGGAACACGAACACACACACGCACACGCACACACACACACACCCCTCTCTCGGCATTAGTTAACATACCATATGCCCTAGGGTCTGTGGGGCTGTGGTTCCTTATGTGGGAAATAGGAGGGAGGGGGGATTTCCTGCTTGAGCATCAAGGAGGGAAGCACAGGGGAAAGCCAGGTATACCTTGCTGTGCCTGAAAGTCTCTGCCAGAGCTCTGGCCATGGAGCAGAGGGGAGGGGCCAGCCCTGCTGTGAAGCAGAGAGCCCCACCCAGTCCAGAGAGCGTGCCAGGATGCTGGGGGTGTCTGGTTTATCTTAAACCAGCAAGGGATCTGGGGCAGATATTGCATAAATTGGTTTGAGCCAAATCAGTTAAGTCTGATACTACAGTCAATCAGGTTTATTTCAAACCGGTTTCAGCCACTTTCAAACTGGTTTATGTGCACTGAACATCTGTTCTGTTTAAACCAATTTCTGATCACTTAAACCAGTTTATGTGTAATGTCTCTCCCTAGCCCTAGTGTCAGCTTTGAAGTCCAGCCCTGAAAAGTTGGCAGTAGTTCAGGGCATGTTCAGAAACTGAGCTTTACGTTCCTAGACACCCTTATTGTCAAAAGCTTAGGTACCTCCATGGTTCTGTGGGAGTTTGGGGAATCATATTTCTGAACATAAGCAGAATGTAGGTGCTAATATCCTCTTGTGGATTTGGTCCAAGGTGCTAAAAGCCCCATTGTAACAGGGTAGTCTGTCCTCTTAAGAAAGGGAGGCTGGCCCAGTTGAAGGAGCGCAGCTGTGGGACATTTGGTTAACCAGGCAGTGTCCCACTGCAAGCTGTAAAAAGTGCCCTGAAAAGACAGGAGAGAGAAGGCTAGGCTGGTCTGGGCATGAAGAGGAGCTAAGCTGCTGTGTTGGGGAAGAAGCCTGAATGGAAGGTAGCTCTTCTAATGTCCAGAGAAATGTAATTGTTTTGTTAGCAGCTGAAGTTGTTTGGTGGAAAATGACCTGCCTGAGAAAGAAAGAGGAGAGCTAACTGGCTTGCAAAAGGTAGCAGGATGAAGGACCTGCCTATACCCAAGTACATAGTATCTTCTGCTCCTTCTGGAGAAGGAAACTCAACACATGATGGAAGCTACTATAAGCAATCAAGAAGTTTTTTCTTCTGGTCATGTTGCATAAGATTTCATCATGTCTAGCAATTCCTTCCTATGTAAAGACCCTAAAAGCATGTATTCCCCAACTTTGTTGTTATTTCCAATTAAAATTTCTGATGCTATTGGGAACATCCCAAAAATATGTTCACAAGCTATTTTGAACATATACATTCAAATGCAGATAAAACATTAGTTCTCAAACATTAACACATTAACCTCACAACTTATGCAATTAGAGGCAAGGATGATATCTCACAGTGATATCTTTTATTAGACCAATTGATTAGTGGGGAGAAAGTTACATAAGCTTTCAGGCTGCTTGCAGACATTAACCTCCCTCACATCTCCCCCCACCCACCCACCCCTCCCCAAAAACCCAAACAAAACCCAAACTTTACTAGAAGCAGTGCATTACTTCAACCCAGCTCTGCAGCATCTGTATAGATTGGGTGCTCAGTGGGGCTTTTTGATGCTTTTATCTAAGAGCTGATTCAATCAACTATTAGATAAAAGCACCAAAAAAGCCCCCCTTAAGTGCCTGATCTATATAGATGTTGGATGAGCCAGGTTCAACTAATGCAATGCCTCTTCTAAGCATGTGTTGGGCTCAGTGTGGGAGTGGGTCGAGTTTAAAGTAAAGCACTGCTTTTTTTTTTAAGGTCTGCAAGCATCCTGTCATGCAAGTTGCTCTTCCTCAGGTCTGAGTAGAACAAGTCAAGTAATTCAGTTTTCTTTAAAAACTGGTCTGCTCTAGTTTCTTGGCAGTTGAACGCATTGCCACTTCTATACTGTTCCCTACGCTTCTGGCCTTCCCTTTTTCACATGGTTAGCATGAGAACTTTCTCAGCTATTCCTGCCTTCTGGAAAGTTCATGTAGGTCTCTATTTTTTCAGGTCACAGTCCTTTTCTTAAATGTCACTTGAAAATATATTTTTTTTTCTCATTTGCTTTTTGGGTCCTATTTGTCTAGTACAGCTTGCATTTTGAACTTTCAATTGTCATTTCTGTGTGTAGAGCAGCAGTGAGCCATACAGGTGTAACCCTGCTTGTGTTATACATGTTCTGTTATGGTAATGTTATGTAATTCTTTGCTGCATGCTCTCATTAATACATGTGTTTGGAGAGTCGGGGGCTACTTGTGCTTGTTTTTACTGTTTGTAGGTAAAGTGTATAACTGTAAAGGTCTAGCTAAATCAGCTCGTTGCATCCTTCTCTTCCAAAATTGTGGAGTCTTCTGTTGGGCAGGTCAGCATCTAAAAGAAAGAAGCAGGGATCCTGGTTTTCTCTGATTTAAAAAAAACAAAAAAAAACAAAAAAAAAACAAAACTCTGATAAAACCCCTGAAATCCATGAAAGATCCCCTACAGATCCCACCCCCCAGCCCTGCTGGTGCCCCTCACTCCCCCCCAGCCTTGGTCCTGCCCCTCACTCTCCCCCACGAGCCTCCAAGCCCTACCTACCGGTGCCCCTTGGCCCCCACCCACATCTTCTGCTCCCTCAGCCTGCACCCCCCAGATCTGTGCACAGGGTGGGGGCTGCACACTGCCCACTGTGGGCTCAGGCTCCCACCCTGCTGCCCTCTCCTAGGGCCTCTGCAGCCTGGCATGTGTGACCCAGTGCTGCAAAGAACAGTGGGGCTGCTCAGGAAAGCTGCTTGTAGCTGCAAGCTCCATGCTGTCTTGGCAACATGTCCCCTGTGTGCAACTCCGCACCACCACCCCTGCTGCAGCTGTACCTGCAGGGGACATGTTGCCAGGACAGTGTGGAGCTTGCAGTGGCAGGCAGCTTTCCTGCGCAGTGCTGCTCTTCTTTGCAGTGTTGGGTTGCACGCGCTGAGTGCAGAGGCCCCAGCAGCAGAGCAGGAGCCCAAGCCTGAAACGGGCAGCCTGTGCCCATGCCCCATGCACAAATCTGGGGGGCATGGAGTGGTGATGCACAGGGATTGCATGGGAGTGCATGTGCACCTCATGAGAGTGCTGGTGCACCCCTTGACGGGCAGTGCTCCCTGTTTAGGTGACAGGCGGGAGTGCTGGTGCCCCTGCTTACAAGTGCCAGCCGGGGAATGGGAGTGCCAGGTGAAGCGCTGCTGGCATTTCCAGGAGTGCTGCTGGCACTTCCTGGTTGGCGTGATCAACCACAGGGGGACCCCCCCCGCCTCCCCATCACTGACTGGCCTCTGACTCAGATGGCACCACTCGCCCATGGGGACACAGTTCTCCCCTGGTTTCTGGGAGTGCATGCAGCAGTGGGGAGCAGGCCCCCTGCCTGTGCCCACAGTGGGCAGCCCACCTCACCCATGCCCTGCGCACAGATCTGGGGGGTGCAGGTCCTCCCTGCCCCCTGGGAGTGTGCACAGTAGTGGGGTAGCTGGCCCCACCCCTGCCACCTCCCAGACAAGCCACCCGTGGCCCTGCCCCACCCCCCGCCAGGGCCCTGCGGCCATGCATTGCAATTCCGGTCCTCAAGCTGCAGTCACAGCCCCATCTCCAGTTCTTACCCTGTCCAACTCCTTCCTCTCTCCTTCCCTATGGGGGCCTCAATCCCACCCTCTGCCACTTTCTTGCAGGACCTGCTCTTCCAGGCTGCCTGTGGCCATGTGCATATACATGCACATGGAGCCCCCTGCCTGACTACCCTCCTTCTGTTCCCTCCCAGCCTCCTGCAAGCTGGAACTCTGCCAGTCTGCAGAGACTGCAAAATCTGTGGGTTTCTCCTGTAAAATGAGAAATCTATTTGCCTTCAATCAAAGGTAAAATTTGTGGTTTTCTCCGTTTTTCTGCAAGAAATGGAAAACCTGGATCCCTGGAGATAAGATTGCATAAGCAACCTAAAGAGGAGCAGTGAAACAGCTGTGACCCGTACCAGCAGTGAAGAACAGCATCCCACTCATAGTGGTTTCACCACTCAGCAGTCCCCAGTGGTGAAGTAGTGGCAAATTCAGGCAAGGCCCTCCTTACCTAGCATTTGCCACTTTGGCTGGGGTTAGTGCTGAAGTCTCTGGAGTAGAGTTGCAACTTGATAATGTGGAATAGCAGAGTTCTGTGTTGGGCCTTCCTTCCCAGCACCTGCCACTTCTGGCTGGCATAGGTGGTAGAGCCTCTAACAGCAGTCCTGGATGAATTTCCTCTTCTGGAAGACTGGGCTTACTAGCTGCCCTGGGTTTGTCTGGTGGTGACTGCAATACACTGTTAATTGTACTTTCAGCTATTACTTAACAGATAAAGTTTTCTTTGGGGCTATGTATTTGTCCCCTTTCGCTTTTAATAAACCCACTTATAGTTGACTATTACTTATGAGTGGAGAAGACTGTTCACTCTGGAACACTCAATTATCATTTATTTTCCCAGATTTCTGGATGGGGGCTTGCGTCAAAATAGAAAGCTTGTGTAAAACCCTTGAATGAGAATCTGGCCCTTGTTACTGCCATCCAGTGCCTAGCAGAAGGGTTACATAGGCCTGTTTTGCTTTCAGATATGGTCATTCAAATGTGAAGTGTCACAAAGGAGTTAGAACAATTATCGTAGAGCTATACTCTACAGCTAAGGAAAAGGAGTTTCTTATTTTCAGTGATAGTCCCAGCCTTACACCCTAAACAAATAAGGTAGGACATTCCCCCAAGTTTGCCGCTTTTTTGCACCACTAGGACCACTTACTTCATCTTCTTTGAAAACAGTAGAGCCAATAAAGGCTTTACAGTTCAGAAAAGTTTGGTTCTTTCCTTTGGAGATGCCTCATTTCTAGGTCAAGCAAAACCCCTGGTGCTTCAAGGACCATTCTCCTCAGCCCTCAAGGATTTATGCCTCTGGCCCCACATCTGAGACCAGCATTCTCTTGCATACTCTTAATCATCTATGAGATCGTGTTGCTAGAAGAGAAAAGGGTTGCTTATATCATAATTTGTCCTTTCTTTGGCATATCTTGTTCTGGTGCCTTTATAAATCTCAGATGTTGTCAATGGTGAGTGGGAACCTCTAGTACCATTAAACAGAGAAGAATTCTTTAAATTTCCTTAAAATGAGTTACAGAAGTGAGAGAGGGGTGTGGGTTGTAGCTGTGTTGGTCTAAGGACATTGGTAGGCAAGGTTCTTTGGATAAATCTGGTATCTTTTATTACACCAACTCAAATAGCTGGAAAAATTCTTCTTTGCAAGCTTCTGAGTACAAACACCTTTTGTCAGGCTGAGGAAGTGTTTCACACTGGCGACGCATAGGGGGTGCATGTGGGTGTACGTGCACCCCCTGAATGTATGGATGCACCCCTGCTTGCCGCTGACACTGCTGGCGGCATCTGCGAGTGGTCGCCAACCTCTGGTCGGTGGAGCTCTCCGCTTACCGCCGCCATGCTCCCCCAGCTGCTGGAGGCACACGTTGTTCATGCGTCTGTAGATGGTCTGTGCTTTTTCTGGATGGAGTGGTGCAGCATCCAGAGGCCAGTAAGTATGCAAGAAAGCCAGCCAGTTAAAATGTGAATTGAGGTGGTCAGTTGGTGAGAGACAGGTAGGGGGGAAGGGGAGTGAAAGTGGCTGTAGTCAACGGATGAGAGACATCAGGGTGAGGGGAAAGGGAATGAAAATATCTGGTAAAAAGTGGAGTGTTTACCTGGGAAGTCAGATGTTAGGCAGGTTATAATGTGTCATAAATCCAATGTCTGTATTTAGTCCTTTTTGTATTCAGTAGGTTGATGAAGTGCCGTTCATAGGCTCATCTGTGGAAGGTATTTTGTAAATTCCCTTTGAAGATTAGAACTGAAAGACTGGAGAGTGGTTTTTGTGTGAGAAACGTGCCCCCACTGGCAGTTGGGTATTCTTGTCTTTGATAGATTTTTGGTATGCGTATATTGTGATGCACAGTTGTTTGGTTTCTCCTATTTATTTTCCATCAGGGCATTTGGTGCACTGGATGTGAGAGGGGTGAGAGAGAGGTTTCCTTTCTCTATGCTGGAAAGATCCTGACCATGGTACAAAGCAGGGATCAACAACCCCCGGCATGCTTGCCAGAGTACGGCATGCGAGGCCATTTTCCTCAGCACATGAAAGCTGACCCAGACTCTGGGTAGCTTCTGCCAGCAGCTGCCCAGAACCTGGGCCAGCTGCAGCTGGGAGGCTGCAAACAGCTGCAAGGGGCTCTGCAGCTGTGGTACCAGTTACATGGCTGCGACAGCATCTCTGGGCACATGTCCAGGAAGGGGCCTGGGGCAGCACAACCCTGGCTCATTCCCCACCATCCGCCCAGAGGCCTATGCAACTGCTGCTGCCATGCAGCTGGTGCAGAGCCTGACATAGCAGGCAGCTGGAAGGCTGCAAACAGATATAGCTGCTCAGAGCCTGGGCCAGATGCAGAAGGCAGCCGGGTGCCTGCAAACAGCTGTACTGGGCTCCAGAGCCCTGGCACTGGCTCCGTGGTGGCAACAGGTGAATGTGCAGCTCATGGCACAGGGTGGGGAAGGGGCTGAGGCAATGCAATCCCGGCCACTTCCTTGCTATCCATCCGGAGGCGCATGCATGCAGTCACTGCCAACGGCAAGGATCAGGCCCCATGCGGGTCCCCCACCTCTGACACACCAAGTCGTGCCATGGGTGGAGGTTAGGGTGATCTTGGCACTCTGGCCAAAAACATTGCCAACCCCTGGTGCAAAGGCTGTGATGCAAGTTAAAAATGTAGCTTGTAGTAACTACATCTTAGTGCTTTGGTCTCACTGCATCGACCAGGACCAGGCCCTGTGAAAGCGAGTCAATAAAGAGGCTCTTCTAAGGCACTCAGACTTCAGCGTACTTCAGGGGTTTCTGTTTATGCGTCTCCCCCTCCCGCTCCTCATTGATTTCCTTCTCAAGATGGACCCCCGGAGCGTGTGATTGTACCCAAGGCCGTGTTGTTCTTGGTCAGCCCTGAGGAACAATGTCTGGCAGGGGCGGAAGCTTGTCTAGCCCTGCCCCCTACTCAAACGGCCCCAAAACAGGCAGTCCCCGAGACCCTGCCTCTCCGCCTGCCCTGCCCCCACGGGCTCTGCAGGACTGGGCCGGGCACCTGGCCCCAGCACCCTCCCTGCTGCCCGAGGAGGGAGCTGGCGCTGAGAGGACCTCAGTCCTCCCGCACCGGGCTGAATCTCGCCAGCCCCAGGGGGGAGGAGCAGCCTCGGCGCGCAAGGGGGCTGCCACGAGCACGAGGGGAAGCAGCCGCCGGGTAGTGGCGATTGCAGCCGTTAGGTGGGAGCCCCGGGGTGCCGGCGCCGAGCTGGGGGGGCGGTGGCGCCTAACACGCCCCTCCCCCACGCCGGCGCCGGGGTGCCCGGGGCGGGGCCAGACCGCGGGGCGGGGCCAAGGGCGGGGCGGCCCCTCCCCTCCGGAGGTGCTGGCGGCGGGGCGCGCGCGCGCTCGCGGCCGCTCCCCCTGCCCGCCTGGCTGCGCTGGGAGCGGCGGCGGGGCCATGGCGGCGGCGGAGCTGCTGAGCGCCGAGCGGCTGCGGGCGCTGCCCGGCAGCTGGAGCTACGGCATCAGCCAGGGCGGCCGCGTCTTCTTCATCAAGTGAGCACTGCGCCGGGGAGGGGAAGGGGCCGGGGGTCGCGGGCAGGGCCGGCCGGGCCGGGGCTGGGCGCACTGACGCGGCGCGTGTGTGTGTCCCCGCAGCGAGGAGGCGAAGAGCACGACCTGGCTGCACCCGCTCACCGGCGAGGCCGTGATCACCGGGCACCGCCGCAGCGCAGGTACGAGCCCGAACCCCGCGCGGCGGGAGGCAGGAGGCACAGATCCCCTCCCCCCCGTGCAGCCTGCCTGATCCCCTCCCCCCTTCGTCCCGGCCTGGCCCGGGGGCAACTGGGGCCCCAGTTCCCCGGGGTGGGGGTGCTGAGCCGAGCGGAATAACTTGGTGGGGGTTTGGGGGTTTTAGCCCCCGCCCCTGCGGGCGGCTCGTGCGAGGGAAGGTGTCGGGCGGCCCCCGCCGCTGCGTGTGTGCGACCCTGCCCCTGCCTGGTTGCATCCGTGTAAAGCCCTGGGCTGTGATTGCTGACACCCGACGATCCTGCTCCTTCTTCACCTCCACCCCCCACCCACATCCCCCCCCCTTGGCAAGACTTCAGGAGTGTCGGTTCTGTATGATTACATCTCCACGGTTTCTGGAGAGCCGCGGCTCGCCCTCACAAGGCTTGGAGAGCCAGGCAGGGGAACAAGTGATTGATTTCGCAGAGCTCCCTCTGCCACAGTTTAATTAGTGCTCAGGTTAATTGAGAAATCCTCTTAAGGGCCTTGGAAATGGGCAAGGGGCAGATGGATGTGAGGTGGTTTGGTGCCTTAGTGTCTCTTATTTTTTTTAAACGAGCGCAGCCTTCTGTTTTGAGTCAGCACCCACAGCTCTTTTGGCTTGGATGCCTCCGATTGCTTTGAAATGTTTTATTTCTGTGTCCACCCCAAGCGGTGTGTGTTTACACCTGTGCATGGACGTATGTGTCTTTTTGTGTGTGTGTGTGTGTGTGTGGAGGGGGTGCGCCTGTGCATGGGTGTAGGTGTGGGGTGCGTGTACCTGTACATGGATGGGGGGGGTGCGTGTGCCTGTTCTTGGGTGGGGGGTGTACCTATGCATAGGTGTACATGTATTTGTGCCGCTCATGTCTTCCAGGGGAAAGGTAGTTTGCTTGTCAAGTCTTGCAGGTATTGTGTCCGACAGGGAAAGTTATTGGCAAGTGAAAGAAACTTCCTTTTGAATGCTCAGGTGAAGTACTTCCAGTACGGCGCTGCATACATTATGATACTTTGCAGATTAGGTGCTGTAGTAGGCACAAAAGAAACCTGTTTCTCTATTTTTACCCTTTCATAGGTGCTTATTCATTTTATTTATAGGTAGAATCAGAGAGATTATTCTCCCTCTCCCACCCCACCCCCTCCTTTTTTTTGGATTCCCTGATTTCTGGCTTTGGAACCTAATCAGAGGCTGTTTATACCAAGGAGGGAATTTGCCTGAAAAACCTTTCATCTTCTGCAAACGTCTTGTATTTTAGGCTTCTTACAGTTAGTTTTGGAAATATTTCCCTGCAGTATCAGGAGATGATGTTTTTTTTAAGTCCGTGTCCCATGAGAGTTGAGGTTATATTCTTAGAAAACCCCAACTCCATGAACTGTTCTTTCTATTGAGTTTAAATAGTGGACATACATACATTGGAGAGACTTTCTGTTCACCTTTTACTTGCCTGGTGAGCTTACCAAAAGGCAACTAGATTTCTTTCAGGAGGAAACATTAATGTATGGTAAGGAAGCAGGCTAGAGAGATTAAGTTGATGAGGAAAAACAGGTACTCCAGTCCAAATAGCTTTCTTCAACTTAGAAATGTATTTTTTTTTCTACAAAATAAACTTGCTCCAGGTAGTCCTTTTGTACTCTTGAAACGATAGAAGGTTGGAGGCTCAGCAACAAACTTATTTATTTAGACTCATAGAAATGTGGATAGATGCGTAAGGATATTCTCAGGATTGTTTTGTATGGAGTTGTAAATATTGCAAGGAAGTCCTTATGTGTCTTGGATGTGTTAGCAATAGAATTACACTTGCAAAATACACCTACAGTCATTAAAATATAAAATGCTTCTTAAGAGGCTTATGAATTGCACACATTGACAACATTTTTTTTCTTTACATTGCTATGCTTCTCAAGTAATTCAAAGTTACTGTATTTCAGTGCACAGAAGAGTGATGATTTCTAAGTATCGTTTAGTGGAATGGGACTCTTATATTTAAACATGCATGTATCTGCATTACTGCTCTCTGGAAAGATAAACTTTCATTTTGCTTTCATCCTGTATACTATTTGGTTCATCTTACAGGGAATTGTTTAAGTCCAAACTTTTTTTTTAATATTGACATTTCCTATAAATTTAACAGTGTTGAAGTCGAGACAGATTCATATTAGTCAAGGATGAATAGTGATGTAACTGTACTAGTCTCTCCTCTAAAATTATAACCATTACTGTGTTGTTGGGGTGAGTTATTTAAGCTGTACCGTGTTTTGTTTTCTAGATTTACCCACAGGTTGGGAGGAAGCATATACTTTTGAAGGTGCAAGATATTATATAAAGTAAGTCGAGCATTTTGTCACAGTACTACAATGTGAAATTGTCTTAATGTGTTTGTACTTTTAATGAGTTGATTTAACTTGGCTTCAATGATATGCAACATATACATTTAAAAGGAGTTAAGTAAATGTTTAGCAGAGGCCAGTTTTCTCTAGTTGGATTGTTACAACAATTTACTGGGTTTGTAGTGCTAAATGCTAGATATGTTTAATCAAATGTCTTGAGAACTCCATATTCTTCAAACAGAACTCCAAATGGAATCTGTATTGGGATGTATTGGTTTGGCAACAAATGTCTGTGAAAGTCAAGATCTGTCTTAACAAGTGGATGTGTATGTTTGCACAGTGTTTGTAAGGAAAACCTAATCTAATCCAATTTCTTTAAAAAAAAAAAAAAAGATATTTTGATACTCAAAACTCCTATTTTAAAGTAACTACTCATTTAGACAATTAAATCTTCAATTTCTCTTTAATCTGATTTTTCTTTTATTTTGCATTTTGCCAAACTCACTAGGGATAAAAAAATCTACCTATTTAATATTATGTGTTTAATAACTTGCTATCTTAAGGTTAGCACAGTTTGTTCTCCATGAAAATAATAGTTCTTAAAGGTTTCTGGCTAATGGGATGAGAGTTAGATAAGTTGGATGAAAGAGGTCTTTTAGGCTAAGGAATTGTTCCCTCCTTTTTTTCAGAGTTCATTAAAATTGTATTATGTCATTAGAAGAAACTGTGTCCTATAAAAGCAGTGGGTTGAGGAAAGTGTGTCTGCCTTGCTGTTCCTTGTTTTTCAGTCAAAAGAATAATGTGCAAGAAGTAATGGCTTTCACATAAAAGCTTGAAATTGGTGGCAGGCAGGTTTTGACAAACTTCTTAACATTACTCGGGAGTCAGGTGGTAGTAGTTTTTCAGCTGGGAAAACAAATCCTAAAAACAGGACCTCAGTGTACTCAATCTTGCTTCTTCCTTTTCTGTTTTGAGTTTAGGCTCCAACAAACTGTAAACATCCTTGGCCTCACAGAAACTTCTGTGTCCCATGGGTTTGATGTGTAACCCTTGTATTGGTAGTGATGTCAGTGAGCAACCCCCACGAGTAAAGCCACTAATATGCCTAAGGGATGTAAGCTATGTTTCTGCAGTTCTACTGAACAGTTAATGTTGGGTGTAAGGAACCTGTCCAATTCAAGTTGTGCCTAGATATCATGAGATGGGACTGATATAAATGCCAAGATGGATTATTTTAAATCAGTGGTCCTCAACTAAGGCAAGTCCATGGGCAACACTACACTGTGGAGTTCAGTGCCTGCTAACCTTGGTTTTAATTCATTTTATGTAATTTAATATAATTTCCTGTAGCGGCAGGCAAGGCTGCAGGGTTTTGCAGCCAAAATGTTGTGTGTAAACTATGGATAAGACACCAGTCTTTTTTTTAATACAGTATTTCCAGTCTTCAAGAACTGATTCTTTTTCAGATATATAGAAGGATGTGTTTCCAAAACTACAGTAAGAATCTGTACCATGCTATCTAAATGTCGCTGGTTATTGATGGATTGTGATTGGTAGTTCTGTGTTGGTGACTGTCAGGATGAAAATGTTCTTCCCAAAGGCTTTATTGTGCTGTGCTGCATTCATAACAACTTCCATCAGAATAGTGATTAAAACTGTTTGGAACCAAGGGCAGGAAGCAATTAAGAATATCATCTGTGCCATGCTGTTTGTAGTGAAAAGCAGGTTTTGTAAATGTTTGAACTTGCTGTTTTGGGGAGGGGGGGGGAATGGGGGTTGGTGCAGGGTGTTATCAGAACTCTTATCAAGCAAACATTATTGACAGTATGTTCAACATCAAATTGCTTTGTTTGGCATGGGTGCATGGTATTATTGTATGAGTGCTGCTTACAGACATACAAATCGTGACCATTGGTATTCTTGGTTAAATGGGCATTCATTGTTCATGATGACAATCTCAGGAGCCTTGTTTACATTTTGTGCTAAGTGTCATGGCATTAGCAATGATGCAAATGCTAGGGGAAACTGTCTTGTCTAATTTTGGACAGTGCAAATCTAGATCAGGGGCCTGCAACTGCCTGTGGGTCAGATTCAGCCTGCAGACTGTCATTTCAACGGCATTTGGTGGTGGGGGTGTCTCTTCCTGCTCTATCCTGCAGGTGGGGCCTCCTTGCTCATACCATACTGTAGTCAGGTGTTGGGAGGTTTGTTGGTGCCATGCTGTAGTTGGGTGCCTGGGGCTTCTGCAGAGAAGGCCTCTCCATAGGAGTGCCAGGACCAGGCAGCAGCAAGGAATAATGGCAGAGGAGGCCATGTCCTAGTGCCCACCCAGCTGCCTTAGACCCAAGCTAGGTTACATTGGGTCCCCCCATTGAAAAACGTTGCCAACCCCTGGTTTAAATGATGTGTTGATTATAATACTAGTGATTGTTCAAACCCAAACTACACTGCTGCTGCAGTATTAGTGAGGGAGAGGGCTTATGTAGACAAAGTTAGGATAAAGTTAGACAAGATGTCAAACTGAGCTATGCGTTTGGTCCGATAAAAGATATCAGCCAGAAAAATCCTTGCCTCACATAATTCCTGAACTGTCATAGCTACGAGATCACTCTAACGTTACGTAGACAAGGTAGTAATATAAGACTGACGGTCTTTGCTGTAACATTGGTTGATTTGAACATTTTGTTTGGGTAATTTGTTTCGATATTCTAAAGTAAGCTAAATCTTAATATTCCATTCCTTAATCTCCTGTAACTGTAACTGATTAGAACTGGGATGGCAAATAAAATGTTAACGTGTCATGTATTTTTTGATGGAATAATTCCTCTTCCATATTCTTAACTTGGTGTTAAGGTGGGGACATTTTTCCCTTTTACAAACTATATTTAAACAGCAGGGGGATAAATGTTAGTAGAAATCTTGCACTGCTGTTTTCAGCCACACAGTCACTTAAATCTTTTCTCTGGTATACTATAATTACACTGTATCTAAATGGAGAGAGAGAAATCATTCTATGATCAAGAAACTTAATTGTAACTTCTGAAGTTTAATTTCAGATAAAGTAGTTGAATAAGAATATTTAATGACCTGATTTCTGGGTAATGCAGGGCCTTACGTTTATCCACAGTGTGTCCCTTTAACAACTAGTCAGTGTACTAAGTGGGTGTGTCATTGAATCTACTATTGTATTTTTCTGGGTCTGATGTTGTAAACACACTGCATAATGATATTGGGTAATATACGGGAGATAATCACCAAGCAAATCTGAATAATACCCACTTCAGGACAGATAAATTGAACAGATATCTCAGATTTCACATTGCATTTCAATGTCATTGCTATCTGTATTGTTGGGTTGTTTATTTTCATTTTCAGAATAAGTAAAAGTTATGTAGTGGCCATAATTCTGTTCCATTTCTGCTTGATATTGGGTCACGCTGGTTTTGGAAGGGGGGATATGCTTAAAACTTAGGTTGGTAAATAGAGCCCTGTTTGCTTTGGATAATGATGTTTTGGCTGGAGGTTTTAAATGAGATTGTATTTAATGAGTTTAGGTAGGACTTCGAACTTTTTTTGTTTTTTGGATTAACAGGAGAAGCTTAATGCTAAAACTCAGTGATGGAGGCAAAGGGTTTTGCTTTAGTTTATCTTGATGGTTAAACCTCAAATGACCAAAAGCCTGTTGGTCTTTTCAATTTGAAATGGTGATTATCAGTTTATTTTCTCTCATACTGTGCCAAGTTTTTTTAGAACAAATAATAAGGTACTTTAGTAGTTGTCGTCTTATGAGATCAGATTGCATTGCTAAAATATTTTGTATTTCTAGACAAAAATGAATACATTTATATATCTATGTTCTAAAGTTAGAGGTATTTAGTTAGTTCTGTTACCTAATTATTTGAAGGGAACAGAGATGTTAACCTTCTATGAAATGATGCATGGTTTGATTGTAAAAGCCACATTACTACCTCCTTTTAACATAATTGTAAACTCTTCTGTGGAAAACAACATTTTGACACAGCTATTATATAAAATTCACATACTCAATTTAATTTCATTGTTCTCACTTGCAAAGTAAATACCATCATTTTACGGTATAGCAAAGTAAGCAATGGTTAAGCAAAGCACAAGAGAACTCTAAGGTTCTCTAAGGAATGAAGGAGTTCAGTGTGCAGTAGCGGGTGCTATAAGTGTGCCAGTAAATTTGGGGAACAAGCTAAAGCTCCCTTTATGAACAGTTTATTTGCAAGTTTCCCATAGCCTTGCCTTGTTTGTTTTCCCTGTCAGTGGTGCTTGTAAGGTATTGAATGTCAGCTTTGGAAAGTGAAGTGTTTTAATCACAGAATAGATGCAGTCAAGAAAGTTACGTTACCTGTTTAGATGTTATGCATCCATGTAAATAATAACTGGCTCCTGCCAGTATACCTCAACCCTTACCTTGTTTTGGAAGTCTAGTTTTAAGGGTCTTTGAGGAGTCTGCTCTGTCTTGGTTCATTTCTGACTGCTCTGCTGAGTTTACACAGTATTATTGTAGTATCTTTGTTTTCTCTGTTAGAAGAGCAAGTGTCATGCTCTTGGGCCACGAAAGAGCTATCAAACATGATGAACAGAAGCAGTAAGATTTAGGATTTTTCATCAGAAGTGGTCGGGTTGTCAGAACTGTTTCAGGAAGCTTTCTTTTATTCTGTATGACGCAACTCTGACTTTTTTGTCAGATGTCACTGATGTTACTGACTTGGTCAGGCATATTACAAAATCATTACAGTTCTGATGGTGAATGGTACAGGTGTAAATTGAGTGTAAAATAAAATTGCAGAGTACATGAGGCCTAAGTAGTTATAGACTTCAATGTTAATGCTTTTCAATGTTAGTGACAGTTTTACACTTGCAGCCCAGTATCATAAAGCTACCGTGCACTGGTTTCTGTTGTCAGTGCTTTAATTGCAAATGAAGGCTGTGCTACTGTATTACAGTAGAACCCAGATAATGCATATCTGGGTGCCTCCCAGCTTGCTTAATTTGTCACTGAGTTAAGGACCAGCTGCTTGCTGTGGCTTTTACTTGAAAGGGTGCCACTTCTCCAAACAGTTGCAGCTCATCAGTGTTTCCAGGTGGTTTTAGATGGGAGGAATAGTGGTATCATTTGAAGTAAACTACAGCAAGAAGCTGGTGTACTTTTTGTAGGCCTGTCCAGCTTTTTGCTATGGCCCTGATATTTCTCAAATCCTCATCTTTGCAAGGAGGTGTAAAGATCTTAGCCCTAGAAAGTATCTGGGATCTACTGGACTTCATGCTTGTTAAGTCTTGTCTAAACACATGGTTTAGTTTTAGGAAAAATATGAGCTGGCCAATGTGTGTGCGCCAATGCCAGTTGGATCTTAATTTTTCTTCCTCATCTAGGTGAACTCACTACTTAGAACTTCAGTTTTTTCTTGTGTTCAACTATAACAGTCAATGCTTTGGATAAAGAATAGCTTTGTTAGTGGTTTAACCTCCCAACTGAGCTACTATGTTGGTTCCAAGTCTTGATAGCTCTAAGATCCCCAAAGGCCTGCTAACAACCAGAGAAGACAGTACACAACATGACTGAAGTTACTATAACATGCTTGTAGAGAGAAATCTTTTTCTTGAGGGTAATAAGATTTTGGAGGAATTATGCTTGCTCATCAGCTTTTTAAATGTTTGTCTTTAGTAGTGTTTTAAAGACTAAAAATATTAAGTAGAGTGATTAGTTTGTAGGTAATCTCTTTAAAAGATAGACTAAATAAAATAGTTAACTGTAAATTAAGGCTATTCTTGGTGGAGGGCATATGGGAAGAACAAGCATAGGTTTTACAGCTTAATAAGGAAATATGGAGGGATGAAAAGGTTTGCTGCTGTTTATCATTTTCCTTTTCACTTCCTTTATGAAATAGGTTGAATCTTCTATGGGGAATATGAGTCGTGTTAACAAGATCCTAATATCTGTGTGTTCGTACAGCATTTAGTGCAGTTGGCCCTAGTTTGGAAACTTTGACCACTATATTATAAATGATACTAATGCAGTAATCTGTCTCATAGGTTCTTACTCTGGCATGGACAATGCCATTAATATGACCAATTGATTCAAACTCACAGAGCCATCTAGTCCTGTGAATATACATTCTAATATTCTAAATTATCCTTACTTTAAATAAGACATTTTAGGGATTCACTTGAAAATTACATTAAAAAAAACTGCTTAGTGCCTAACCCCCATTTATTTTCAGTGTACAAAGTACTGTATTTACTTGAATACAAGACAACCCTGAATACAAGATGACCCTCCAATAATTAGATTCTATGCATGAAAAATTATAAATGTATTACAGTTTTTGATGTGTCTAATTATTGGGATCTAATTATTGGAGGTCATCTTAAATTCATGCCCCCCCCCCCACTGCAGCTGATAGGGGGAGAGGCAGGGGGCAGTAGTGGGGCAGGCAGGAGGGAATGAGGGAACAGATAGGGGGGGGAGGCAGTAGGGAGCACATGTGGTAGGGTAGGCAGTGGGGTTCAAATGATAAGGGGCAGGCAGTGAGAGAGGCAAATCCTCTGCTGCTTATCCCTCTTCTTCCTCCCCCCCCCCTTACTCCCATTGTGCTACCCCTCCATCCCTGCAGCCTCAGGCTGCCCTGATTTCCCCCCTCCTCCCTGCCCCTTCCCCTATTCCCCCCTCTTTCCTTCTCCATGCTGCTTCTGCTATCTGCAGCTTTAGGTCCTTGCCCTGCTTCCTACCGTCCCCCCCCCCGACACACACACACATTTTGCTCTGTATTGGTGGGATCCCTGGAGCGCGGAACATGACTCCAGCCTGGCCCTGTAACAGTGGTTCGAAGCTGGCACTGCTGTTCCAGCCTGGCCCTGTAGCAGCAGTGCTGGCTCCTCACAGCTAGCAGGCAGGCAGCACCCCCCCCACCCCAAGTGGGGGGAAAACCTTGCTTCTAATCAAGTCAATATGGTAATAGTTCTTTGTGTAATCTCTTGCTCTACAAAAAGCTAACATTTTATGCACAAAACTTATGAGATTTAAAGCCTCTCTGTATTTTGAGAATTAAAAATAGTGTTGAATTAATACTTGATACAGAAAAATACTGTCTGTTAGACTCCATAAGATTATTACTTATCTATCTTGAATTGTGTATCTATCTGTGCAGACAGATACATCATTGCTGACTTCATAGTTCATTGTGTACAGGTTTCCCTCGCTTTATGCGGGTTCTTTATATGCAAATTTGCTCTTATGTCATGAGCATATTTAGACCTATAATTTGTTATATGCGATGTAAATTCATTCTTATGTGATCAGCATAGATGCCCCCTCACCCAAGCAGGTAAAGCTGTCGGAGGAGGAGAAAGGGCCGTGGCCCCACTCACCCCAGCCCTGGCTGCAGCAGCCCCGGAAGCAGCTGACACCAGCTGCCTGCACCAGGACACGTCACAGCCCTGAAGCACAAGTGAGTGAGGACAGGCTGCAGGCAGCTGATGCCATCTGCTCGCAGTGCCACTATAGCCAGGGCTGGGGTGAGTGCCACTCTGTTCCCTCTGCTTTGCTGCCTTGTGTAGGCCTGGGAGTGGCACCCTTCTCCCTGCCCCTTCCATAGTCCCAGTCTCACTCACTCCCTCCCTCACTGCCTTGGGAACCTTTCCCTATTTGTTACGTTGTAAAGTGGGTTCACTTTATGCAAATTCGATTTATGCACCATTCTTTGGGAATGCATGTACAGCATAAATCAAGGGAAACCTGTATTGAATTGAGAACAAGAGGAGGTGGAGTGAACATGTATTTTGTTTTCAGAGGCCATCACTGGAAAGTTGGAGCCTTTTCTTTGAGTATGGGTATCTGCTATGTATGGAAGTAAGATAAACAATACAGCAAAGTTGATTGATCATTACCTTTGTGTAGGTGGCTGATGGAGTTATAAACATGGTGAGCTATTGATTTTTTTTCTTTTTCTCTACATAAAGTATAAATCTGGACTGGCCTGCAAAAAAAAAAACCTTTTGTGAGGCAAAGAAATAAAACCATCTCTTTTGGGTCTTTTACAAAAGTTGCTGCCATCTTTCCCAGTTCCTCAAACTGTTTTTCAGTACTGTCTCCTCCTATTCCAGCATCTAGCTACTTGGCTGCTCCTAGCTGCACAGGTGTATTACTTCTACAAAGCTGAGTTGGCAGTCCAGAAGCGTTATGAATCTTCACAGAAGAAAAATAAATGCCATGTAATTACTATCCAGTGAAGCCTTTAGTGATCCAAATATTAGTCTACATCCCAGTCCACGCTTCAGACTTTTCATTGTGAAGGCATTTGTTGATTTTAGTTTCACAATGTGTGTGTGGTGTCAGAAACTACATTGGATCAGAAACTAGAAGTTGTCCTGGTGCAGTAATAAGCCTGTTTGTTTGTTTTTTGCCATGTGTTTATGTTGTACTAGCTCTCATTATAATGAATTACATGTTCATTAAACCTGAGGCTGTTTGGCTTAGACTAGAGGATCAGGCTAAATGGCTATATGTGGTAAATGTCCATATCATGGGAAAGAGAGGAGGACACCAGTGAAGTTCAGGGATGATGCCTAATTAGAAATTGAGTCCCAGAACCCTCCCTTCTGGGATTTCTGCCAATGTACTGTCTCCATGTGAGGATCTGTTACATATCTTTTGTCTAGTAAGTAGTTCTCTAAATTTGCTTTTTACCCTTCTTCTGTTGCCCTTCTCTCTCTGTTATTTGCCTGGAAGGGAGTCGGTGAAAAAAGGAGCAGAGGTGTTGAAAGTAAATGTCTCTGTTGGTTGAAGAAAGCTCTGCATCGTTTTGGTTCTGGGAAGTTATTGTTGCCACGTTAAAAATGAAAGCTTAGATTAATGGGAAATTGAAACATTAGTCACTCAAAAGAAACTGCCAGGAAATTTTCCTTGTTTGCCAATGGTGTCTAATTTTCAGACACTCCTTAAAGGTTTCTATACTCTACTGTAAACTCAGCCAATTTTTTTTTCCTATGGTGTAGAGAAGGAAGAAGGGAAAATTGGCTTCTAATTTCTAAGCTTTGGCAAGTTGGTGTAAAACTACTTCATTTTCAGGTGGCATTTGTAAGAGTTAAAATTAAACCAACCAAACAAACACCCCCTCCCTAATTTGTGCTGGTGCACCTTAATGGAGTGATAGTAAAGGATGATTCACATTATATGAATTTTATTTTTTAAATTAGTTGAACCAACCAACCAGTGCCTTCCTAGAGGAATAATTTGATGTCAGGACAAAATAATATAAAAAAAAATTAAATTCAAAAGTACAGACATGTACAACCCTAGCAAATATGAGTGTAAACATCTATATCTCAGTCCTCTAATCCTGTGGAACTGGGATTAAACATTCAGTCCAAATTTGTGAAGTCTCTTCCTAGGAAAAAAGTAAACTGTTAACAAGATGTTAAATGTTTGTATGACCTGCTATAGATTTTAATAGTGGTTATGGAGTTTATATTAAAAACAACAAACTGTTATAATGTATTAAGGATGACTTAGTAACATTATACTTACAGAATATTTTGTTCAAAATTACTTGATCAAGAAAATTATTTGCAGAGAGTGACTTGGCAAATTGGCTGGAGGGCCGCACCCAGAGAGTGGTGGTGGATGGGTCATTTTCAACCTGGAGGAATGTGGGCAGTGGGGTTCCCCAGGGCTTGGTCCTTGGGCTCGCACTGTTCAACATCTTCATCAGCGACTTGGGCGAGGGGGTGAAAAGCACCTTCTTCAAATTCGCAGAAGACACTAAGATGTGGGGAGAAGTGAGCATGCTAGAAGAGTGGGACAGGCTACAACTAGATCTGGACAGGTTACAGGGGTGGGCGGATGAGAACAGGATGGGTTTCAATGCTGACAAGTGCAGGGTATTGCACCTAGGGAGGAAGAACCAGCAGCATACCTACAGGTTGGGGAACTCCCTTCTCATCAGCACAGAGGCAAAAAGGGGTCTTGGAGTCGCTATTGATTGCAAGATGAACATGGGCTGCCAATGTGAGGACGCGGTCAGGGAGGCTAACTGCACCTTGTCATGAATCCACAGATGCATCACGAGCAGGTCCAAGGAGCTGATCCTCCTTGGACACTAGTCAGGCCGCAGCTGGAGTAAGTTGCCCAGTTCTGGGTGCTGCACTTCAGGAGGGATGTGGCCAGCATCGAGAGGGTCCAGAGGAGGGCCACTCGCATGATCGGGGGCAGCAGGGCAGGCCCTACAAGGAGAGGCTATGGGATCTGAACCTGTTCAGCGTCCACAAGAGAAGACTGAGAGGGGATCTGGTGGCCATCTGTAAACTTACCAAGGGCAGCCAGCAGGCAGTGGGAGAGTCCCTGTTCCCCCAAGCACTACCGGGCGTAACGAGGAATAACGGCCATAAGTTGACTGAGAGTAGGTTCAGGCTAGACATCAGGAGGCACTACTTCACAGGGCAGCTAGGATCTGGAACCAACTTCCAAGGGAAGTGGTGCTCGCTCCTACCCTGGGGGTCTTCAAAAGGAGGCTAGATAATCACCTAGCCAGGGTTGTTTGACCCCAGCATTCTTTCCTGTCCATGGCAGGGGGTCGGACTTAATGATCTGCTCAGGTCCCTTCTGACCCTACCAACTATGAAACTATGACTTCAAAAGCATCTTGTCCTTTGAAAAGTTATCTTTTTGCAGAATCCACTTAAGATGACAGGTACAGACTTCCCTCTATTTATGTGGGTTCATTATATGTGAATTTGCTCTTATGCGATGAGCATATTTAGACCCATAATTTGTTATATGCGAGGTAAATTCACTCTTATGCAATCAACATAGACCAAGCAGGTAAGTCTATGGAGAGAGGGGAAAGGGCCGTGGCTCCACTCACCCCAGCCCTGGCTGCAGTGGTCCTAGGAGTGGCTGGCACCAGCCTGCATCATGGTCCGCCTGCCCGTGTCGGCCCCCCCCCCCCCCCCCGGGCTTTGCTTGTCCCCACTCACCTTTGCTCCCGGGCTTCTCTGTGCCCTGGTGCAGGCAGTTGCTGTTGGCTGCTCCTGGGGCTGCTGCAGCACGGACTGGGGTGAGTGCCGCACCCCGCGCTGTCCACACTCACCCCAGCATGTGCTGGAGTGGCCCCGGGAGCAGCCGACACCAGCTGCCTGCACCAGGGCACAGCGCAACCCAGGAGCAGAGGTGAGTGGGGACAAGTGGAGCCCAATCACGGGTGGACAGGCGGAACACAGTGCAGCAATGGCTGCAGGCTACTGGTGCTGGCCGCTCCCAGGGCCGCTGCAGCCGGGACTGGGGTGAGTGCTGCTCTGTTCCCTCTGCTTTGCTGCCTTGTGCAGCCCCAGGAGTGACACCCCTACCCTGCCCCTTCCCTAGTTCCAGCTTCACTCCCTCCCTCCCTCTCTCCTTCATTGCCATGGGAACCTATCACTATTTGTTACATTGTAAAGTGGGTTCGCTTTATGCAGATTCCATTTATGCGCTGTTCTGCGTGAACTCATATGCCGCATAAATTGAGGGAAACCTTTATTTGTTGACTTCACATGTTCTGAGCAAGAAAACATTTCAGTATGGCAAAAAAAGATGGGGGAGAGTTATTCTACACTTGCATTCAAACCTCAGAGAAACTATTGACTAAACATTTTAGTTTAAAATACCATTCCAAAACCTTATAAAGAAGTAATTTCAAAGCAGGAATATTCACCGAATACTTCCCTATGCCCTTTAATGCTTTTTTGAGTAATTAGACCCAGTACAAATGATTTATTTCCTGTGCAAAGTAGAATGTAACTTTTGATACTTCTATTTGGGCCACACAGCTACCTAGACAACTTGTGCATTTATATTTATTTGCTAAAAAATATTTTTTTATGCATAGATTCCACGTGTGTGTTAATTTCAGTATAGTAGATCAAAATTTATTTTTAGTTTCTTAAAACATTCCTTAAAGACTATTTTTTTGGTGAAAGACCAAAATGAAATGCACTTCACAAAACAGAAAAATGAGCTAACATTTTAAAAGGAGTTTTTTCAGGTAATCAGGTGTTCTCCTGTGTCTCTCCCAAAATAAGATTTTTCTTGTTGTTGTTTTTTACTTTTTTAATGCCAAGCAAACTATTTCAGAAGAAGATGTAAAGGAAAATAACCATAGGTATAACTGGAATCCTCTGCCTCTAAAAATAATTTCTTGTTTCAAGTCCGAAATAGAGACAGATATGAAAGGTCGCATAAAGGAAACCTGTAAACAAATTAAGTGATCAATTTTCTAGCCCAAATTAACTTAATACTTAATTTAGTTCAACAGCATAAAGATGTAAAGTAGGCAGGTTAGAATATAACTTGGTTGTAAACACCAATTGAGACACAAAAATCCTTTAGCTTCCGTGTTGCCTTCTAAATCTGACTGGGTCCTCAGTGCTTGTATAGACGGAATAAGATTCTAATTAAATCTGGTTAACTCTCCTCAGTATCTCTACGTTCTACTTTCAAAGAATTAATAGAAAATTTGACATTCCTGTGTGAAACTCATATAACAAATAACTATTGATTTGTTGAACTGAATATTTTCTTATTGGATGCGGTAGATTGTTATGATACTGTCTTAAATCACAAAATCCAGCCTCAGTCATGGAAGTAAGCAATTACTAAAATTGTTCCTGTTGAGGTTTGAGATGACTTGTGGTATTTCAATGTACATCAAGCTGAGAACCGTATAGGATGCATATGTTGTGTGGCATAATGTTTTTTTTCCCCTTCTGTGATGGTTATTGTCTTAAGTAAATAGAGCCAGTAAATTGTGTGGAAGTATGTAGTTAGTCTAAAGCAGTACAACATTTTGAAGATTTTAAAAAATGTCTTCAGCCTTTCTTTTTTTCAAGGATTTATTTTAGCAAATGGTTGCTAACTTATTCTCTTGTCTGAACAATGATGCATGTAAAAGACAAGAGATGATCAAAGAAGGTTGTAAGTAGCCGATTCACTTAACATGGTCTTCCCTGGTTTCTGAGGTAGTGGTCAGTGGCATGCAAGCAAACATTGTGGTTATGGAGCCTCTTGTTCCCTTTTACTGTAATGGACAGCTCGAAACTATTCATGACTGAAGAACCCTGAAGAAATGGTCTAGCACTTTTTCTCCATCCCAGGCCTCCCAAGGGGAGAACAGGTAGTTTTTTCTTTCCTGATAGAGTAGCAGTACCAGCTGTCATAGCTGGCAAACTACCCTCTCCCCATTTCCCCTGTGTGTCTTCCACTGTAGAAAGAGTATATAGCTCCTGCACGGGGGAAGTATATGCAAGGTGCTCTGTAATGCAACCCTTGCTAAGAATTAGGTGACTTTTTTCCCTCTTTCTTTCTCTCAGTAGTTCTTCCCTTCTCTCTCTCTCTCTCTCTCGTGCTTGCTTTCGCACGCGCTCGCTCCAATAGAGCTAACATTTAAATGCATTTAATTCAAGAAATTCAAAATAAATCTTGATTTAAAATAAGAATTTGGGGTTCAAGCTGAAGGAGATGCATAACTGAAAATGAATAGCATAAGAGGTAAAAAGTAAACTCGACTTTAAATATTTTCAGTTTTGATATCTGCTGATAGCAGCAGTATGGACAAGATGAGCTTGCCTTTATTTAAACAAAATCATATCTTGTTATCTGTGGGTTCTCTCTTTTCTCAGTGGTGATTTAAGTGCTTTGCCATGAGAATATGTATTATGGAGTCAACCTCTACCCATCCCAAAACTGAATTGCACGAAATACATTATGAATTTATATACTGTAATTGTATTACTGTTAAAAAACAGAATGAAAATACATTTTATATGCTTCAAAAATTGTCTAACTTTTTCAAAGGAGGTATCCTTTAGTTTTTTTTCAGGGACAGTATCACAGGTCGTATCCTGAAGAAATGTTGCAATTGCCTTGGTAATAGAAGTTACCCCATTGTGTTTTTTTTTAACTCTGTGAGAATGCTAGACCTGTCTGACTAGAAATTCAGGTTTTCTACTGCTTTTGAATGTTTCTCATTGTAGTTGAAAAAACAAAAGGTCCCTCTGAATCCAGCAGCTGATTAAATACTAGTGCAAGTATATTCCCCCTCCCTTCCAGTCCATCCCAAGGAGTGCTTTCGGTTGCTGGAAAGAAATTCATGAAATACTCACAAGTTATAATTACTGCCTAAAGATGATAACTTTAGGTGGGAATAAAAAACTCTGTGAAGGGGAGGAGGGAGCGGAAGAATGTTGTTGAATTGAATGGTGGCTTCCTGTTAGTTTCCAGGTGGGAGTTGTTTTTATCTTGTAAAGCCCTAAATGGTTTGATGTTTGGTTATTTCTCCTTCTGCAATGTGAAACAAGGAAAAAAGACAGTTGGCTGCGGAGACTGAGCTAACAGCCTCCTACTTCAAACAACCGACTCAGCCCATCCCTTTCTGCTTGATTCAACAGAGTTGGAATTGTTAATCTTCAGGCCAGATTGTGAAGTTCTTATAATTTCTTAGGCAGACAAGGTTCTTTGGTAAATGTGATATCTTTTATTAGACCAACTAAATAATTTCTTAAGCTTTTAATGAGGGGTCTGGGTGTAATCACTTCAAGCAAGTCTTTTAATTAATGTTTTCTTTTATGTGGGTTGTTCATTATAGTTTCTAGACCCTTTATAAAAAGATTTTTGCATATTTTATATTTTGGAATAAATGCCCAGTAAGATTTTGAATAGCTCATTTAAAGAATTTATGATAAAATATTAAGAGTTTCTATGTAATGCTTCAGCTAGCTCCAGTAGTATGTCCAGAGGCTGTTGCTGAACCTGCATCTCCTGCTAATGTCACCAGGCTTAATTTCAGAGTTGAAGCTTTGTATCTAGTGGGCTTTTTAGGTACTAATATAGCATGAGTAGCAGAAACCCTCAGTTCACACACAACTTGGTTGGTTTTAAAACGGAACAAATTAGTGAGACATCATGATGCTCCAGTGTAAGATTTGCCTGTTTGGGTTTGCATGATTGCTGCAACTACGTCAGTCATTAAAAACTCAGAGCAGACATAGCCTAACTTAGTGCCCTTCTCCTCGTAAAGAGAATTCTGCAAGTTGTATTTTAATACCTTAAGTCCAACAATTTATTTGCCTCAAAGCCTGAATCCAAGCGCACTTCTATTTGATAAACAAGAGCTTTTATTTCTGACTGAGGAAGCTGCAGTGTTTCTTCAGCTCTTGTCTTTTCAGCTTTTCTGGTCCTTTGCTGCTTGCACTTCTTTTCTTTCTCATCTTTTCCTCTTCCTACCTATGACATTGTCACTTAGGCCTCCTCTTTTTTCCATTATTCTCTGCTTGCATCTAGCACTAGCAACTCAAGTAGCGTTAGACATGGTTCTATCCCCCCGTGGCCCCCCCCCTGCCCTGGACAATATGCCACGCTCTCCTTAGGGGGAATGTAAATACTGTGAACTCTGTGTAGTGTAGTATTCCTGCAGCCCAATTCTGCAGCCTGGAATTAACCCCACAGTACATCTTGCTATTTGGTCAAACTTTGGGCTGGCTCAGGAGATGCTATTAAATATTGAAAGTTCAAGATTTTGGGGGTGGGTTTTTTTTTTAATTAAGGTGGTATCTTTTCCAGACATTTTCATCATGAAAGTTGCTTTAAGAAATCAGTAAATATAATGAAAACAAACACATGTTTTACACATGTTTACTTATGTATCTAGTAGGTTCTCAGTATTTGTCTGTTGCTTATTTTCTAGATTGCAAGCACCTTGAAGCAGAAACTATCTCTTCCCACGACAGTGTTTAGCACAGTAGAGACCCGTGGATGCTATGGAAATATAAATGTTCAGTACAAGTCTCCAACCCAAACCCTCCAAAACAGAAATTATCCTTTCACTTAATTTTTAAAAGATTACATTTGAAGAGGTCTCCTGTAATTCGTAAAAAGCCCTTAAGGCAGGGATGGGTGAAATATGGCCCATCGGCCATATCTGGCCTGCCAATTAATTGTATCCAGCCCATGGCTGCCCTCATGGTGCTCCACATGGGGCTGAGCCCCATGTGCTTGTGCCTGGGGCAGCCTGTCACACTTTTACCCATACTCACCCCACATGTTCTGATGTCACTGCCCTGTCCAGCATGCACAACTTCTTGGTGTGGCTGCTCCTGTTGCTGCTGCAGCCACCCAGGCACTGCTTGGCTCCTCCTGCCCCTGCTGTGCTGCACCAGGCCAGGGGGAAGCTGCAGTGGGCCAGCTTCTACCCCAGTGCATGGGACTCCAACTCCAGCTCCTGGCTACCTTCCATGCACTTGGATGCCTGTAGGTGGCTGCTCACCATGCTTGGGGGGTGGAGTGGCTGGAAGGCAGCTGGAAGCTGAGCCCTGCACGCTGGGCAGGAGCTGCCTGGTTGCAGCTTCCCCCCTCCCCATCCCTCCACCCCCTGCCTGGAGTGGTGCAGCAGGAGAAGGAGCCAGTGGAGCTGGCGGGAGCGAGGCAGTATCAGGGCAGTTGCAGCAGCAATAGTAGGAGCAGCCCTGCTAGGAAGCTGGGTGTGCTGGCTGGGGTGAGGCAGTCGGCAGGCGTGGGGTAAGTGCACGTGGGAGCGGTTGGGGCTCAAGTTCATAAGGAGTACTGCAGGGGCAGCCATGGGCCAGAATGGCGGGGGGGGGCAGGGGTGTGGTGGGAGGGACAGCAATGCTGCAGGAGGGATGGAGGAATGCCCCAGATGCAGTGGGAGAAGCGGTAGTCAGGGCCACTCAATTAACCAGAATATTTTGTTATCCAGCATCCCCCATTCCCAGCAGATGCCAGATAACAGAACTTTTACTGTACTACACTCTTCTAGCTACATTAAGTAGGAATTGAGAAAACTTACCAATTTTTGGTTTATATTTTCTCAATCTAAAATTACATTTTGTGTGTGAGAAAAAGTAATCCCCACCCCCAGCTCCATTTCCATTTTTTCACCAATCATGCCTTCATATCTGGATTAATTTAAAGCTTATATATATATATATATATATATATATATATATATATATATATATATATAACTGTAATCCTCTTTTTATTTCACCTTGAGTACATGTGTTGACTTGCCACAGCCTTCATTATAACAGCATTGTAATGGGAAGTCAGTTGGGCATTTGCTACAAATTCATTTTCACAGATTTATGTTTGGAAAACTAATATTTATTCCACACAGAATGTGTGAATGTATTGCTGTAAAACTAAATTTACATTAAAATCAGAAAGAAGTCACAGATGACCCTCTTGACAATCTGTCAGATACTATGACTTTAAGTGCCTACACCTGCATTATGTACATATGCAAAAAAGGAAAACCAAACCTGTGCTAATTAGGCTCCAAAATCTGATTTGATTGGTAATTAAACGTCCTTTAAATATATTTTAAGATCTGGGAAACATTTGACACTTTCTCTTCAGGAAAACCTACCCCCCCCCCCCACCCCCCACCCCTCTCTCTCAAGTGAACTTCTTTTGTTATTTTAAGCAGCCTGGAGTTTTGACAGGTATGTCCTAGCACAACACAACAGCACACAAGAAATCCAACCACTGCATTTTTCCGACAAGTAAAAAGTCCTGCATCATTTCTTCCCAAGTGAAACAAATTTAATTATATCAGCATGTTTTTAAAAGGTTACAATACATAAATACATTAATGTAGCTATATTACTTATCTATAATTAATTGATTGAGTACAAAATTCTGGGTTATTTTTTGGTGAAAATAGGGTATCGGGCCTTAGTTCAGGAACCAATCCCTCATTTATAACATTGTTTCCTATGGGAAAATCGGTTCCGAGTTGCAAAGTTTCGACTTAAGATGTGGTTTTCAGGAACCAATTGCGTCTTAAGTTTGAGGACTGCCTGTACTTTGGGTACCCAGAGCCTTAGTTCATCCATAATTGATGCATTTTACTTTTTTGAAACTGCTGCAGGTTTTTAGCACAGATTATAAATGCACTTTAAAGCAGAACCTTTGTGCCTGCTTATACAAACTGTATCTTTTTTTTTAATCCTTATCAACTCCAGAGCAGTTCCAAATTCAATTGGGCAAAGCCCAGTAGTCCTGTTCCAAAATCTGACTGAGCAGAATTCAGTCTTTAAATCGGCATAACTGTACCTCTGGGCAAGTATCTTCCATCCCAGACTCCATCGATCTAGGGCTTTGAATACTTCCCAAATCCAGGCAGGCATTTTACTTTCAAGCCACAGGAACGGACTTGGGGTTCAGATGCCCTCTGTCTTCCTTGACCTTAGCCAAAGGGCTGAGAAGTATGCCTGATATTAGTGTAAAGCAAAAAACCAAAAAAATCTCCCCAAAACTATATGTAATGTTAGACCAGAGCCAAAAGGTTCATGATTTACCATACAGTTCATTGGGCTGGGCCGCAGCAGAGTCAACAGTGTTTCAAGCCATGATGACCACAAAGCTCAGCACAGCTTAGTGTTGTGTGTGTACTCCAGATATGCTGCCCCTTCCCCCACAGAGGTGGGGACTGAGCACATAATGGATCTCAGCAGTACCTACATTTGTGGTACGCATACCACCAGTGGTACACAGGCAACCTGTCAGTGGTATATGTTAACAGATTTATTATAATTACTTTTATATGACAAAAATATACTGGCAGTATTTAAAGTTGAACTGAAAATTTGCTGGTGGTACTTAGTTGTATCATTTTAAATTGGTGATGCTGTGTCTGTCAGATTTTGGGAACCTTCTTATTCTAATGGGCTGCACTAACCTGTTCTTGTGTGTAGGTTCCCATCAGTATGTTTTTCATAGTTTCATAGTAGCTAGGGTCAGGAGGGACCTGAACAGATCCTCTAGCCTGACCCCCTGCAACAGGCAGGAATGAATGCTGGGTTCACAAGACCCCACACAGGTGATCATCCAACCTCCTCTTGAATTTGCCCAAGGTAGGGGTGAGGACCACTTCCCATTATGGGTCATGTGTTTTATAGTCAGTGTTGGCTGGATTTAATCAACTTCATAGTTGGTTTCCAGTTACTGAGTACATGCTGCTTTTGGCAGCAGTTTAATGATAGATGATATATTTAATGAGGTTTCCTTATATGTGAAAATAAAATGAGACTTTTTTTCCCCCCGATGGGGATGGGGTTGGGGAGGGGGAACCTCATCTTATATTTGAATAAATATGGTAATTCTCTTTTAGATTACCTCTTTGGAAATAGAAATACTGGTTGGTCTGTCCAGTTAAAAAAATCCTTTACATGAGAAATGAATCAACTAAGCCCTTATCGCCCTTGCTGCTCTGCACTTCTGTTAACTGCATGTCATTTTGGGTGTGGAGAGGTGAACAAACTATACAGGGAGGGGGGGAGAGGGGGCGGAGACTTTCTGTACGTTGTTTGATCTGCATTTACTGGGGTTGGGTTTTTTTGTGCCTGCTCTGTACTATGCTAACTGCAAATTAAACTGAAGTGACTCATCCCTGAATGAAACAAATGATAAATTATGCTCTGATTTAGTTTCCGCTTGCAGGAGGGAGCGAACGCATGTGACAGCTCAGGCCGGGCATGGCAACTCTTCCTGCTTTGGCCTCAGTATATTTTGTGTGTTTACACCTATCAGCTACAGAGTGTCCTGCGTATCAAATGAAACAGCAACAGTATGTTTTGTGAAGAGCTGTGGTCTCTTTTGATGTAAAGGAGAGAGAAAAATATGGAGTGTTCATCACTTTAGCAAGTAATCTTTCATAGGATTCTTTCCTCGTCTTTTTAGGGTAGGATAAGTAATATTACATGGAAAAGTAACAATGATGCACTTGCAGTAGTGTTACAGAGAGTGTTCCATGCATTTATCTAGGTTTTCATGCGAAGTTATGTATAAAAGAACAGTTAAACCAGTAACCTCAAATATGCTTGTTTGGTAGTGAGTATAGAAAAACTGTTGTACAAAGAAAACTTAAAAATCTACAGCCTGTTGAATGGCAATTGATCCTTTTTGACACGCACTAAGCGTGTCACAAAGGAAAGACTTTTCCTTGAAGGTTTTGACTAATATAAAAAAAGCTATAACAATAAGATAGGAGTCATAAAAAGATAACTTTCAGAGAATTTGTAGATACTTATTACAGATGGGGCAAGTGCATTGTTTTGGGATCCTACTCCTTTTGTGAGTGACCAGCTCCTGTAAAATAGCCTGAGCCAGAGTAGGAAGAAAAGGTCATATGTTTGAGAGGAAAAAGTCTGTTGAAAAGAATATATTTTAAAGAATTATGTGCAAAGAAGATTGACCCTTATACTGTTCCAGATATTCAAAGGAGGATTGGCCTGCTATAGCAATAAATGAACAGGAAATGGGTAATAAATGTGGTGAGGGGAGAGAGGATTTTGCAGATGTGCACCCCCTTTGGTTGTTTCATGGGGTTCATATGGAGACAGATATTGCTGTCCAAGGCCCCTGGCCATAGTGAGAAATGAATAAATAATTTGTAGTGTTCTACAGTACAATTTTTACTAAATCTCTCAAGGAGACAAAGGTGGCTAATGTTCTATATTCTGTATGTTTATTCATTCTGCTCTTTAAAATATTATCTAACCTGAATTTAATTAAGTTAGAGTTCCTATTTTCGATCTGCCTACTACAAAGGGGGCTTGAGTGGTTTTTATTTTTGAGAAGACTGAATGTGAAGGGGTTTGAGGTCAGAAGAGAACAATTAAAAATGCTTCCTTGGTGTTTGCTGTAAGTAGTGGAGCATCATAAAAGAATATGGATACATCCAGCTAACCATTTATAAATAGTTTTCTAAAATAAACTGATCTATTTTCGCTATAAGGTGACTGTTTTCACAGTTATATTTTCTTAGATTTTAAAGTCTTTTTATGGGTTTTGGGGAACAGTTTAATAGTTTAAATTATAGAAAGGAACCTTTACAGGTGGAACTGATGTATACCCTGTTTCAGAGTAATTTGTGAATTTGTTTAGTGTTCTGTGTCCTGCTTTGTCCATTCCTTTATACAGTCAGAAATTGCTGCACAAATAACTTTCTGTTTGAAAACAAGCATAACAATTGCATTTATTTACACTCCAAGTTTCTGGCAACATTTATTATTGCTTCCTCTTTTTTATTTCTCTAGCGCTTTTGAAAAGTATTGGATCAATAGCCCTGGAAACTAATACCTGTGTTCCATTAAGTAGTCAGCTGTTGTATGAATTTTTAAAGTGTCCTACTACTGTACCTTTCCAAAGTGGGAATCTGTGGGGCATGGTAAAACGCATAGCATAATTGCTTTGCCCCTTCACACCCACTTCCAGAGCTTTCTAGACAGGCACCATTTAGTGTGAATCATGGATTTTATAAAGTGGACACCTGGATTAATACTCTCAGCCTTCTTTCTGACAGGCTGCCGCATACACCAATAGAAGTTATTGTTTGCTGGGAGAAATTGTGCTGTATACTCTTGCCAGGCTTTGAAGCTACCTAAGCCAATACATTTAAAGATAATGCTGTGTAAGAAACTCTTTCCCCCCCCCCCCTTATTTTTAGAGGAAATTTAAGAATTACATTAGCTCTCCTACTCAATATCTTAATTGATCTTTTATTTTCCCTTTTGTTAAAATAGTTTGAGGGCAAATATAGTTTGAGTGTAGGAGATAGGGTCTATCTGGGGACTTAATATTTTTGCAGCTTCAGTGGGGAAGTTGCAGGTTTATTTAAAAGAATATATTGAGTGCACATTTTTTTATCAGTTCCTGTAATCTTGTCAGCTTCCTGAGAAAATGAAAATATATTGGCCAGTTGCCAGGGATAATTGGCACTGTCACTTCTTACAGCAGGAATTGGTGCACAAACCCATTATTATGACATCTACCCTGTGATGAGTACCCTGCAAAGTTGTGGAATGATGCACAGTTGTTTCATTGTAAAGAAGCAACACATTCAAAGTGTCTGGAAAAGGGACAAACTGAGGACACTTTAAATATTAAGCTGGCTCTTAACATACAGTAGTCAGCTAACAAGCTATTTTGCACCCTGCTGTAGAAGGGCTCCTGAGTAGGAATATGAGTTGACTCAGTTGTGGATCTGCTTGCTGAGGTTGTCCAATTTTTACATGGCAGATGTGGGAGAATGTTTTCTATCAAACCTGATTCAAGCTTTTTTTATTTAAATAAGATTTATTTTGTTTAAAGCTTCTCTTTTTTAAAATGAACCTGCTTCAAATGAGATTTCAGTTTAATTCAAAGGTTTAAAATTAATCAACTCTTTTAAATCAATTAAATAAATAAAAAATATAGACTGAATCCACAAACCTCTATCAAATTTTCAGGAAGAGGCTTCATGATCTTCTATGTAAAGAGACTTGAGGGAAGAGAAGGGACATTTACCTTTCAAAATCAGACTTCATAAATAAGGTGGAATAGATAGATGTATGGTATTAAGGGGTTGATTTTGTTGATGGCCCAGGACCTAGCTGTTGAGTGTAGGAGACAAGAAAAGTTCTCGTAGGCATTGAGATTCAGCCTTTAACTTCAGGAGATGGTATCAGATATCTCATTACCAGGGATCCTGACTTTCTCTGATTTAAAAAAAAAAATAAAAAAAATTGCATTTTTTTCTGGTAACTGCAAAAATCTCTGATTTAAAAGAAACACCACTAATATATATAGGTATCAATTGAACATAGTGTTTTATTGATATATTTACAATTTTGAAGCAATTTGGAAGCCTACCACTGCATTAGTCACTACAATAAATAAATTCTAAGTACCTATGAACTTCGATATTTGATTTTTGGGTTTTTTATTATGGAAAATCAGAGCTCCCCTTGCCCCCTTAGTTAACCAGGATGCAGGTCCAGGCCCTTCACTCCCTACCCACAGTCCCTTGGGCCCTGCCAGTGTCCCTCACTCCCAGTCTACAGCCCCCCACTTCCCCCACCCCTGCCAGAGGAGAGCCCCAGTGGCCAGGGACCTGGGTGTAGCAGTAGTGCCCGAGCCCCAGCCGCCACTTGCGGGAAGCGGCAGCTGCTGCTGCGTAGCGGAGCATGGAGCCCCTGCACCCCGCCCCCCCCAGCTGGGTGGCAGCACAGTCGGAGTGGAGTCTGTGGGGTGGAGGGGGTGCGGTGCTGCCCATTGTGGGCTCCAGCTCCCCACCCTGCTGACCTCTGCAGGGCCTCTGCAAACTCCACGCTGCCCTGGCAAGGTGCCTCCTGCCTGCCCAGCAGCAGCGAGGGACACACCTCCACACTGCCACTCCCACTGTTGCCTGGCATGTAGGCAGTACCTCACTTGGGTGTCACAGGGCTGTCAGTGTCAAGGAGCTTCCTGGGCTGGCCCCGGTCTGGGAGGCCCTTGGGAGAGGGCAGCAGGGCAGGGAACCCTTAGCCAGCAGCAGGCAGCCTGCTCTCACCTCACACACCTGGGGGTTTGTGCCCTGCCTGTCCCCCAACCTCCCTGGACAAGTTGCCTGCAGCCCCATCCCATTCCCTGCCAGGGATCTATGGCTGCACATTTTGGCCCCAAGCCCCATGCATTGCCTGGGATGGGCAGTTGCCCCAGCCCTGCCCAACTCCCTCCCTCCTTATGGGCCTCAATCCCCCTTGCCCCGTGCCAGACTTACCTGTGGGAGCGGCTCTCCAGGTTGCCTAGTGGCCATGTGCATGTGTAAACGTGTACATGCATGTGACACCCCCTGCCTGACCACCCTTAGAGACTCTCCCAATCCCTTGCAGGTGGGATCTCTGCCAGCCTGCAAAGAGCTCTTTGCAAAAGTGGAAAATTGGTGTATTTATAACTGTTAATGAAAAATCCACATTTTTCTCAGGTAAAAGGGAAAATCCACATTTTTTTTCCCATGGGAAATGGAAAACCCAGATCCTTGCTCATTATGATCATCCACTGAGCCTACTTGACTGGTTTTATGCTCCTTGTTTTTGGATAGCTGCTTCCTGTGTGAGCTCTTATTGGCTTAGTTCTCAACTTCTGGATATTTGACAATGCCTACTATGGAAACATAATTGTCTAAATGAATCTGCGCAATTTTAGTGTACCCTTTGATGTAGCAAAAAAGACCAAAGGAGTGTCATGTTTTAATGGTTATATCAATTGATGAGCATCTACCTTATTTAAAAAGTACTTGTACTACATTTAGAAAACTTTTGATAATGATTTAAATTCCCAGTTTAAATAGCCTTGACTTTAAATCAGACCAGCATGACATGGCATCAGTTCAGAAGAAAAATGGACGAAGTGGGGCATCAAGACCAACGTTGGCAAAGCATATGAGGACCCAGGAAGCAACTAAGGAGCACAAACAGGACGGAGGAATCGGAGTAGATTTGTACCTTATAGACTAAATTATATGTATATATGTAGCACAAGCTTTTATGAGCTGGGAGCTCACTTTCACAGATACTGTGAAAGGATATGCACAGACCAATGTATAAAATAGTGATTTAATTATAAAGATAGGGAGGGAAGGGTGTGGAGCAACACTGGCAGAGGGAAGTAAAATAAAGAACCCATAGGAATAAAGGGGATCACACAAACTAATCCAGATGATGGGATAAGAATCTTCAGTTTCTATTTAAATGATACTTGGCACAATCCTGTTTTGGATGATATCTTGTTCCACATTTTTCCATTCAAATCATTTTTTTAAAGGTTTTCTTGAGAGATGTTGTTTGAGGGGGGGGGGGGGGCTGCCTGTAAACCAGGACAGGTTTTTCCCCATGGCTACCTTGAGATGATCATCCTTTCCTAGGAGGGGTTGGATGTCATCAATGATATCTGAGATGTTCAAGCTGCAGGTGACAACCAGAGAGACTCTTGTTCTTGTCCTGGTGTTGGTACTGTAGTAGGTCAGTGTGAGGTATGAATCTGACTTTGTTGATTTGAGTGACTATGGTTTTGAATGATAGTTTTGGGATTGTATTGTAATAGAATTTACTGCTCTAGATCCTAGTTGTTGGGATCAGAGCAGATACAGTTGTAAAACAGAGATTGAATGGAGACAGTGGATTCTAGCAGTGTGCTTAGGATGAAAGGTAGTCATGTGAAGGTAGCTGTGGCTGTTGGTTCGTTTTCAATGTGAGCACAGCAAACCTTCACTTTCATTGTTGTGTCTAGGAGAAGAAATGTTCAGGGAATTGAATGCTAGGAAGCTTCAAGGGTAGGTAAGGTTCTTTGGGTAGATGTGATATCTTCTGTTAGACCAATTAAATAGTTGGAAAGAAGTTGTTTGCAAGCTTTCGGGCACAAACATCCTTTGTTAGGTATCGGGAGACACCAGTAATGTTTCCCTGTGCCTGATGAAGGGTGTTTGTGACCGAAAGCTTGCAGAGAACAATTTTTCCAACTATTTAGTTGATTTAATAAAAGATATCATATCTACCCAAAGAACCTTGACTGCCTGTGTCCTTAGATCAACATGACTACAACCAACAACCCTACAGGATAGCTTCAAGTTACCTGTGGTTCAAGCTTGAACATTGAAGAAAGAGTATCAGGTTTAAAATGTGTTCTAAAGCTAATACAGATACCTTAAATTATTAAATCTGGATTTTAGAAAGCTAATCTGTTTCACCGTTATCTGCATTTTGTTGTCCTTAAAAGAGAAAAAATAAATAGCTAGTTTCATTACTGTTCAAAATCAGCTTCTGGCTAGGATCTCTGGTACAGTGTGCCAATGCAAGAAGTATAGCTATTTTAGGGAAAAGTTGCTCAGTTGTTCGTTTTTTTTCCTATGCATTTTTTGTTTTTGTTTTTTGTTCTTCAGTTTTAGTAGGATAAAATTCCATTGTTCTAAAGCTTTGTAAACTTAAGAGTTTTCTAGGAGTCATGAACATTTAAAACGCCTTGGAAAATAGTAATATACATACAAAAAGAAGTTGAATATCAACAGGTCTTTTAAGTACTTGATAAAGACTTTAAAAAGTTAGAACACATTTCACAATCACTTTTCATTCTGTAACACCATTTCTTAACTGGTTCATATAAGGATTTCTAGTTCAATTTTAAACTAGATTCTTTTAAAATTGGACCTATATCTTGTGTTGGATTTGTGTAGTGACAGAATTGCTTATCCTCTAGATAGGATGCATTCTGAATACCAAGTGAAGGTTATTTTCTTTCATGTGGATGTCATTTGATGGAATTAGAAGATATAGCCTCATTCTGAAGAATTGTGAAAATACTTAAAAATGAGTTTTAACTGGAAATTTTGTAGAAATATGAAGGCTTCAAACAAGGTATAAGGTAGCTAATCCCTTAATATTCATCACCTTCCCTTGATCTGTACTTTCAGGTCCAAATAAAATTTGGCTCTTGGAATCCATCTGAGGGTAAACGTGTGCAGTGCACTCTCTCCACCCCAACTGCGTTATGTGATGGGTGTGACCTCACTGCACTGTGTCAGTACTGTACAGAGTCTCCAACCAACCCCCCAGCCCCCCCAGCCACTTGTACGTGGGCTTCCTTGCCCTGTCCCACCCCCATTAGTGACAGCAGGAGGCACAAGCCAGAGGAGGGAGGGGGAGCCCAGATATTCCAGTAGCAGCAGCAACTCAAATGGTGCCTGGACCCGGAGCCCAGGGCCTTCAGTTAAATCTCTGAGGGCTGGATGCAGCCCAGGGCCACCAGTTAGACAGCTCTGATTTAAGTTAACTGGCCTGTTTAGGAAATTACAATTGCAGTTACCATCACTATCATGTATAAAATCCATAAAATAAATAATTGGATTTGGGGGGATATAAGAAGTGAAATCACAGTCATATGGTAGACTTATAGAGGGGTTGGATTTTTTTTTCTGAAAAAAAATGCTATGGGTAACTTCCTGAAAGGTAGCACTCATAGATGCTCCTCTGTACTATACTTCATGTATTATGAGGGAGTTTTCCTTGTTATCATTTTATCTGGAGCAGGGTATAGCTACCCTTCAAGCTCTCTCATGGAAAGGGCTTTCATTGCCCTTCAACATTTATTTCCTATAAATTTACAGAACAAGCTTTCAGTCAGCTAAGGAAACAGATATAGGAATGAAAAGAACTAACAAATGTGACTTCGAAGTTGTTCTCACATGCCAGTGTACTGGAATAATTGCTTTAAAAACATAAAAATTCACTGAAATTGAAAAATCATAGTCTAAGTCTGAATGTAAAAGTTCTAGTATCTCTGTACAAACTATGATTTATGCTCAGGCTTCAATGAATGACGGAGACTTCCCAATCTTAACAAGTAGCTGACACCCATACATCTACAGAATGTCTCTTTTTTACTGTTGTGGTCATTTCTGCTTGTAGACAACAGCTAAGGTTTAATATAAGATCAAGTAAACTTTATAATATAGTAAGTATGCTACCATTTGGCAATCAAATGTTTTCCTCCCTCCCCCACAAAACAAAATTGATGTGTTACTGCTCCTTAAGTGTTGTGAAATAATGGACTATTGACTTGCTGGGAAAATTACAAAAATACTTTTTTTTGTTATTAGCAGCTAAAATTTATTGGAATTCTCTTGTATATCCTCTTGAAGTGGTTCAACACATGAGATTCAGTTTCTGAATAGATCTCTGCATACTACATTTTAAAGTGATTTTCCTATACAGCAAAAATGTAACTTTTACTCTCATTTTAAACTGTTGTGTTTAAATGGCAGTATACTTTATCTCGTTCATGATGGCAAGATTTGCATGTCCCTGAGACAATAAGGTAAAAACAGAAAGCTAAAAAACATGGAACAACACAATTTGGTGTATTAAAGCATTCTATAAAAATGACATTTTGGGGATTAAAGCTACAGAGCAGTAAGCTTATTTGAGATATGTGCTAGACTTGCCTTTTAAATTTTGTCCGGACTTTTGGGTAGGGGTGCAGGGGGAGTAGTGGAGGGATGTAAATCAACTTTTAAGAAATTAGCATAGTTTGAACATACTATCTCTTAAACAACAGACCAGACAAGTGCCAACAAGTATGGAAAACTGTCAGTTCATACAAATCTTTGGCCTGGCCATTTATCTCATTTAAACTACAGATGTACTCAACAAAATTGATTAACTATTGTACAGATCATATCTTTTTCAGGAATATAGTCAAGCTTTTGCATAGGGACACTCAGTCACCTGTTGAGAGGATTTCTTTCTCTTGACAATAAAATAACAGTCTCTGAAAAGAGATAAGTTAAGGAATAGTGGGTGAATTTTCTGAATTTGAGATGAGAATCTTGACATGCTTTCTATTTTTTTCAGATTCTTATATGTAATTTAGTCTGTCTTTCAACCAAGTACTTCTGCTACTTTACCCAAGAAGAGATTGGTTTGTATCCCAGACAACAATAGAAGAATTGTTCAGCACACAAACCAGCAACCAGTGGCTTGGCATGTTCTCCTTTTATGAGGCCAGGTTGTTGAGAATAAAAATGTAGGTAACAAACACAGCTTTGGAAAATCTTCAGCTTCCAACAAAGAACACGAATATTGTTTCAGTTGGAAAAGAATATGCAGCTTGCATCTGTTTGGGGATAGATAACCAACTTTTAACTTATAAAATGCAAACTGGAGTTGTTTGGATCTTTTGGACTTCTCATTGTGGGCAAGGACTCTTTCCTTTGTTCTTCTTTCTTTGTTTTGCATGAAATAGGTCTTGGTTTCATTACAAGTCACTTGGTTCCAACCTAAAGTCACTTGCAACTTACTACTTCTACATCAGATGGCTAAATTGCAAATCACTGGACTCTCATGGCTTTTGTTTTTAATACAGATTTCCCATTTGGAATTAAGATTTTTAGTCTTGCATGAGTACTTGAGGTATTTGTGAAGGATTCTGAGCAAATAGGAATACAGAAAATCATACAAAGAGTTACTTTAACAGTGTACACAAAATTCCGTTAATACCAGTCACCACTATTTTGTTGTCTCCCCATGTGTGTTCCCCCCTCCACCCTTTCTTTTTTTTTTTTCAGATGGACTTAAAGCACATAAGGCTGTATCCAGTATGCAGACTCCATTCTGAACATTGCTTTAGACTTAAACTCTAACAGAAGCACCCTTTTATAGGAGGGTTCCTACTGGAGAATGCTCTTCCAGTTAGCCATAACTGTCACTAGGAGGATGGGACAGTTCTTAAATGTTTGACTTACAAGTGAGGCATCTATAAAACCAATTCCTACAGATTTCATAAGAGTTGAGGAATTCTCTTAGGGGGAGACTGCTGCAAGGCTTGTCTGTCAGTTTATGTTGTGCTATAAAATATTTGCTGGCTTAGCTGTCCTGGCTTACTCTTCCAGTATAGATGTAGCTTATTCTGGGGAAAAAAAAGATATTTTTGCTTATATTGATTCATCAAGCAAAATAAGTTACTTGGGCAAAATAGTGTATATTGTTAAATTAGAGTTTTTTCTGACTATCATACCCAACCTGACTTCAGTATACCATTGGAAGTTTCTAGTGTAGAATTGTCTGAAGTTTGTACGTGATAAATTTTATTTTGGAAAATGTCATCTGATAAATTTACAGTCAGTCTCATTTTAGTGTGCTCTGATTCCTCTAGGCATACATTTGGAAAAAAAATCATTTCAAGATGCATCTGTGGTAGGAATAGCTATAGTTGTGCCTAGTATCTAATTAACTACTGCACCTTTTTTACTTATACCGGGGTAGCAATGATACAGCCCTCCATTTCATTTGGCCTGTGGGGCTCTTGAGGAGCCAGGATCAATGGGGCAGGGCCCCTGCTGATATCCAAAATATGAAGCCTTTTTGGGAAAGTGTTTTGACAGTGGAACTGGTGGGGGAAAAGGTGAATGATGGTAATGTTAACCTCCCTACCTCTGCTGCTTCCTTTGCTTCTGGAGGTGGGTCTGGTTCCAGCCTGCGTGGAGCCCTAGAGTCCAGATCCAGTCTAAGGGGGCTGGACAAGTTTGATAGCCTTGGCCTATATAACTTGATTATGTAGCAGACAACATTGATTGACTGCTAACTAAAAAAACCCAAAAATGAAACGTTCTCCTCCCCCCATCTTTATGGCCATCTTCAAACCCAGCCACCAGTATATTAATTTGTCAAATAGAGTAGAAAAATGTTAGTTACGTAGAACTGTATTTTTTTTCTTCTGTGGCTAGGCAAAAGTGCTATCTGCTGACACAAACCTTGACTTCTCCTCAGAGCTTCTTCGTAAGCCTACTTTATTGACTTCAGTTGTCTCAATAGGTCCTCAGAGTTTTTGCAGCACTGGTTTAGGGAGAACTTTGGATGAAGGAGTGAAGTTGCAGCCATGAAGAAATATGCGAGGTGCAAGGATTATTTTGGGCAGTGACAAACTGCATGGTCTAATAGAAAATCTTTCAAACACAAAGTGAGCTTGTTTAAAATCGTTCCCAGCCGTGTAGTTGGTTCAGTAAAAGTATTACACCCCAAAACATCCTTAACTGGAGAAGGAATTGTTCTGTTTTGATAAGTCTTATGGAATTATGCTCAAATAAACTTTATAAAAGTACCTTTTCTCCTGAAAAAGAAATAAAGCAAGCTGACATACCTAGTGCCAAAGAATAATGCTAGAATTCAACCACATCTAGGGTAGAACGGGGGAAGATATTAAGTTTAATCATAGCTTTAATAGGCTGTTAGAATGGAATATCACAGTATCTTACCAGAATTGTAGGGAAGTTTTAGGCAGAAAGTAATTACCTAAATTGGACTAGACTAGGGTACAAAGGCAAATATTGCAAATCTAACTGAGTGCTGTGGGATCTTTAATAGCTACCAGTGCTTGTGCTCGTTTTGAAATCTTACGTGGTTCTTTCATTACTCATGCAGTTCCTGTCCTCGAAGGTTCCAGCCTATCAATTAACTTTTTAAAGGTGACCTAAAAAGGGGGAAAAACTGGGTGTGTGTCCTTTTGTGCTTTTTTTTGTGATGTATAAGAAGGCCTGAAAGATTTTCATCTATTTTTGTTTTGCTTGTTTTTACATTAGAACTTCAAGTCTTGTCTGTCCTGACATGTTGATGACAGCTAAGGAACTATTGATAACAGAAAAGGGAAACTTAACAGTTAAGGGGAACAGATTTTCAATCAAAAAAATTTTTAAAGCACCAATACCTGTTTAGCTTGCAAGGGAGTGTGAATGTGTTACATGTTATGCTTGAGTTTTGTAGATGTTTCAGCAAAAGCAGGTGATTGGCAATTCCTGATATTGTTAAAATAATAATTTTAAAAGTATAGCAGCTCTCATAAATGCCTAGATGCTTAATACACTTGGTCCATAATACTAGAAAAACAGAACAACATTGTCAGAACTGATTAGTTGAGTGCCTCGGTACAGTGGAACTTTCTAGCACAAGGCACGGTGAGACGGGAATTCTCGGCACGGTGGAGAACCCTGGCGTGGAAAAGTTCCTGCCGCTCATATGCAAATGCGCGTACTCTGATTGGCCGGTTTCAAATTATTCCTACATGGCGGCTGGCAATTGGCTCGCTAGCCGTATAAAGGGTTGGAGTTGTTTCCGCCCAGGTTGGAGAACTCCATGCTCGTCTCGGAGTGGAACCTGGCGGTCTGATTACCCGCCAACGACTCCCCGTCGACGAACCCCCCAACGTACCCCCGTGTCCTGCGTGCTCGAGTTTAAAGATATCTCGTCTTATAAGAGCTCCTCGGTTTGATTGTAACAGAAGTTGGAGTTAACTGTCTTCCTATGCTGTACATCGTGACAGTGTAAGTAAAGCCATCTTTGTTTGAACCAGCACGCGTTTGTGCCTAATTCTACTCCAGCGGTCGCAAGTACCCATCTATGTGCCGGGTTTGTGGCTACAACCCAGCCGGCCCCTTCCCCGGATCCCAAGCTCGGTCACCCACAAACATGATTTAGTTTTTGTAATGGGCTGCACATAAAATAAGGGAATCCATTTTTCACTGAAGACGTGACCATGCATTTTTTTGATATTCAGACTGATCAACTTGCTTTACAATCTGCTGTTCAGAGTTGGCTACTTGCCACCTGTCACAATCCATCCTGTGCTAAGCTAATGCATTGGTCACTTCACAAAGACTGCTTGATTAGAGAAAAGCATTAACATACAGTTGCCGAAATTTGGAACAGTCTATAGAGTTTCATGCTGGGAAGGAGCATAGCAAATGCCACACATGCTCTACATGGCTCTCATGGAAAAATTCAGAGGGAAAAATTCAACATCTCACCAGATCTGCCTGGTGCAACCAGTAGGAGTTGATATTGGTTCTCAGTGCCTAAAAGATACCACTTAAGTTGAAAAAACAAAATGTATAAAACTGTAATTTCCTCTCTCAGTATGGGTCAGAGACTGTTAGTTACAGGAAAATAAGTTAGTATGATTTCCCTCATGGAAATGAAGATTGGAAAGTGGCCATTCAAATTACTTCAACTGAAGATCTGTTGAAGGAAGCTAGGCTAGGGTAGTATGTATATGTCCTGTGAGGACTAGAGTTTGGTAGTTCTTGAAATGACAGTAGAAGGAAGAGGACTGATGGTGAGACCAGGGCTAGAGTATATGAACAGAATATCTAAGGTCATAAGTAGATCTAAGGTCATAAGTAGACCTGAGGTCAAATCAACATGAAAGCTTAGCAAACAATGGATTGTGACAGAAGGTGGTAAGTAGCCAACTCTGAATAGCAGATTGTAAAGCAAAGAAGATCAGTCTGAATGTCAAAAAAATAGGTAGCAGAACCACTAGCATTAAATTCATATTGGAGGTAATGTAATTTTACTTTTGGTACAAGAAGGAGTTATGCATTGTTTATACTGCAATAACATCTAGGAGCCCAGTCATAGATGAATGCTGTGTTTGGGTAGGTACTGGGTGGTCAGAGTGCAAAAAGATGGTCCTTACGCCAGATTGCTTGCGGTCCTAAATATAAGATGGGAAATAATGTGCACAAGCAAGGCAATGATAAAGCAGTTCTTGTTGGCAGAACTGACAATGGTATGATAGCATTGGCAGCTTAATGTTTAAAGTTTTTTTTATAGGCATTGTGGCAAAAAAGAACTTTAAGGTGAGATGCAGAAGGGGCAATGAGGTGACTTTGGCAGGAGTTCCACCTAAACACTTACAAACATAAGAATCAGTATGGAGGTGGGTGTGATGGTGCTTATTTGAAGATTTAACAAATGATTGACAAGCTGCTGGTCACTGGGAGGCAACATTTCTGAAATTTAAACCAGTGTAGTTTTACTCTGGTACTTAGTGGGGTATTTGTTTGCTGGATTTGAGCCAGTTATACTAATGTAGGGCTGTGTGTCATATCTACACTACTGTAAACCCCTCCGCCCCCCCCCCCCAAGACACCGAAGAAAACCAACCTTCCCCCCACCCTCCCCAAAACCCCAAAAAACAGACTACACCAATACATGTATTCGTTCTGGGCCTCTGGAAGGGAGAATTATTTTAAAATCACCGACGGACATCTCTGCCTACCTCTGACTGACTTCTCATATATGTATATATGTTTGGATTGGAGTAGGCTGAGGTTGGCAAAATAAGACCCGTGATCCCGATCTAGCCTGCCAGGGGATTTTTTCAGCCTATAAGCAGGTCCCTTGGCCTTGGCTGACCCACGCGCAGGGGAGAGCCTGGGTTGTGTCATGTGTAGCCAGTCCCAGCACCCCTGGTGGTGGTGGCCCCTTCTGGCTGCGGCTGCCAGTCACTGCCACCACCAGACCTGGTCCTGCTGCCAAATCACCTAATCCCATCTGCCCCACATCCACCGCTGGGGGCACCAGACAGAGCAGGTGGGTGGGCAGAGTCCCCATCAAGACTGCCCCAGGACCCCAGTGGGCAGGGCACACTCAGCTATGTGAATGGGATGGGGCCACAGGCAGGTGGTAGTGGCATCTGGGAGTGGGCTGGGCAGGCAGTGACAGCATGAGGCTATGCTGGGGCATCTGCCCTGGGCCTCACACGCTGTTGCTGCTCTGTGATCCTGGCCCCGCCTGCCCACTGCGCTCCTGGATGCTGCTGTCCTTTCGTAGCCTCATCCCATCAGCCTGGCCAAGCATGCCTTGCCTGCAGTGGTCCCGAGTTGGTCTCCATGGAGAACCCCTCCATCTGGCACCCCAGACCAGTCTAGTAATCTACCACTTAAGGAGTTTTGGTGAACTTTTGTGGGCTGGGGGTGTCTCTCCAGCCCAAATAATTGCCCAGCCCTGGAATAGACAGATCTGGGGGTTGCTGGATTAGAGATGATAATTGGATCTGTGTCTGAAGGTGAGATTCTATAGAGATTGTGTGTAGAAGGGGATCAAGAACATAGCTCTGGAAAAGCCCCTCAGAAAGGTAGAGAAGTGTCATAGAAACTGAAGGACTATGTGATTCTGAAAAGAGTATATTTACTGTGACAGTAACTCAAGGTATGTGAAAATGGTGTACTGATTCAAAGCACTGGACAGAAAGATGTCACCGAGGAACTGAAAGGGATGGAAATTGAACTTAAGGTAAAACTGGAGGAGAAGAACTGCAGATAGTGAATGTAGTAAGAACATTCAGTGAAATGAAAGATGAAAAGAGGCTGGGGTCAAGGATGGGTTTTCTGAAGATGAGCACGATTTAGAGCTTGTATTATGAAGGATGCAGGAGAAGAAAAGGGATTGGTTTGAGAGATGGTATGGGTCACTGGGGTAAGTGGAAAGCTTAAAGGAGAACAAGAAGCATCATTGTATGTGGAGGAAAAGTATACAAGGGGGAGGAGGGAAGGTCAGGTTCTGTTTTCCCATGTATTTTCTTGGAAGAAATCAATGAGATCTTGTATTAGGGCACATGAAGTGGAGTGGGTTTGCGGATGGGTTTTGAGCAATTACTGTTGCTCTTAAGAGCAGTAGCCCGACAAGGAAAGTAGAAATTGTGAAAAGGCAGCTTAGATTGGACACATGATTTGATTAGGAATATGATGGATGTTAACGGATGTGACAAGGAGGATGCAGATGTGATTTGGACTTTGTTGGGGGGGGGGGGAAGAACAGTGGTTTGGATAAATAAGGGAAAAAGATGGAGCTGGTGGGAACTGTCAACACAGGTGGATAACAAGGTAAGAGGGGTGAGCTAGAGGTACCAGAGCAGTAGTGCATGTAAATTGTAGCCATTATTTCCACAACTGGATGCGCAAATTTAAAATAAACACACGTGTGCACATGTGCATGCACACATGCACAGAATTGCTATTAATAGCTTATCAATCCATATTTAAACCATGTTTGTCAGCACAGCTTAATGTTATTACGTACAACTTAAACTAGTTACTGCACAGCAAACAATACTACTGTGGGGACGAGGGGATGGTGCTATCCTGAGTACCCGCACTAGCTGTAGTAACAACAAAATTGCTTTTAGTGTTGCTATTGTGTTGGCTCGTAGGAGTAGGAGCCTGCAGTAATGCAGTTGTCGGGACCCATTTAAATCATGTTATATCATATTCTTGTCTTTTTTGCCTTTTTGCTGTTGAGGATGAGTTGCATTGCAGAGGAATGCTTATAAAATGTAGCTCCATCATGAAAGGTATTTAAGTTTTGCTCAGTGAAATTTATTCTGGTGCTACACGTGTTTCGATTTAAAAACCTTGACTTGCTGGTTCAATAATCTCTAGCATGTGGGTTGACAAGCTTCTGCTGCCTCCGGTTGGAGCTTTCTGCAAATCTCTGCCCTTGGAGAGCTCAAGTTGCCTGTACTTACCCTAGCTACAGTGAGGCTAAGCACAGGCATGAGAGAGCAGCAGGGAGGGTTTTGGAGGAGCTTGCTTCCTGAGCCAGATCCAACCCATGAGCCTACCTGTAGGTTGCTGATTCTCTCGTAGCAAAATCATTGTAGCTTATGACATTGAGTAGATATGCCTTTGACTATACAGCTCCTTTAGTAAGCATCGTTTATAATGCAGATAAGGGTGCCTTTGTGTTTTCTGAGCCTAGCAGAGGCAGATGGGCCACAATGGGTTGAAGATAAAATGGGCCCATCTCCCTGACACGTTGCATAGAAGTTTCTGAAGCTTGGATGAGAAACAGATGTTTTAAACTGAGCCTAGGAAAGACGAAATAATAGCTGGAAGAGGAAAATGCAATAGGGAGCTGGCAAGCTTGGTCATTTGGCTCTTAATCAGAGTCCATATGTTTTATCATTTTACAGTTGGGTTCGTGTATGACTTACTGTTGACATCTGAAAAGCACCTTTCACTTCCAGCTACCAAGAAAACTCTTTCCCTTTCAGATGATGATCTGAAACTGGATAAAAAGTTAATGAAGAAGCTAATGTGTTATGCATGTGCCAAGTACAGAAGCCCACGTCTCAAGTGGGATGAAACAGAAGAAATGACATTACTGTTACAGAATCATAGAGTTGAAAGGACTTCGAGGGTCACCTAGTTCAACCCCCACGCCGCACACAGACGAAGGATGCAGTATTCCAAAACCATCACAAGGTATGGGATTTCCTGTATTGGAGGTTTATCTAGTCTCTTCCTGAGAACCTTCAGTGCAGGAAATCCCATAACTTCTCTGGACAGCCAAGTGCTCCATTGTTTTACTGTTGTAATTAGGACACTTTTCCCTGAGATTGAATCTAAATCTGCTTTGTTGCATTTCAAACACATTACTTTTAATCCTGCCCTCTGCAGCAATAGGAAACAGTTCTGCCATAAGTAAGCGGGAGCCTTTCAAAGTTTTGAAAATTGCTCTCGTGTCTCCAGTTAATGTCATTTTCTCCAAACTGAGCTGAGCTAAATTATAAGATGTTTAGAATAATTGACATCATACTGCATGTTAGTATGGCACCTGATTTGATCCTGTGTGACTGTTATAGTAACAACATGGGATTAAATTAATTGTAGGAACAAATCCCCTGATGGGGAAGGGCCATGTAGTAAAGGATGTGCTTTCTTTGCAAGGTCCACTATCACAGAAATATTTTTTTGATACACTTCAATTACCAGGGTCCAGAAAAATAATACAGCAGAACACAAGAATCAGTTTTGCTAGTGACACCTTTTTAAAAGGCGGTTCCCATGCTTCAGACCATGCAGTGATGTGCTCCAATGTGCAGCACCCGAAGAAAACTGTAGTGCGCTACAAAATGTCACTGAAACCAAAGAACGGAACTGAGAATTGCCTTTCTTCTGGGCAGATCCCATATACTCACATAGCCCGTGTGCAGTGCCAGGGTGCTACTGTAGTAATTGTTTTCGAATTTTTTACCATCAGAAAAGTGCCATTTCATTTTCAAAATGACTTCAATATAGTTAAATAACATAGTATTTAAATTATTTTATGTATTTAAATTCATGTGTTAAATCTGGTGTTTAATTTGAAACGCTATTTACCCTTACCCTCTAATTTTCCTGCCCTTTTCTTTAAATGGATGTTCATGAAGCAAAGGTTTGATAGTAAATGTTTAAAATGGAGCTCAGGTAGATGAATATGTGAGTGGAAAATAAAAAAAGTACTGAGGAAACAGGTTGGCCTATGTTTTTATCAGACAAAATGAAGTTTTTTAAAATTTCAAGTTAGCAATGCTGGTGAAGTAATATATTTGTTTGTTTTAGATTTACTGGATGTAATGCTCTAAAATTTCTGGTAATACTTTTTGTTGTGTACAATAAGGTGCAGTAACTGGAGTTAGGAAATGATATATTGCTCCATATTTTTCACCTAGTTAGCAAGTGATTTACTTAAGTTTTTCAGGTTTCAATTCTTTTATGGTCTCCATTCAGACAGACACTTATAAGACTATATTGAGCAAATATGAACATCTTTGCTTTTGTTGGCAGAAATATGCATCTATATCCTCTTCGCACCTCCTGTATTATTTATTTTGTCCTTGCTTTGCAAACAATACTTTTTAAATACAGTTCAGATTGAGCTGTTAGATGTGCAAGCCTTGAAATGTATTATTTTGTTATCTGTAATGTTGTATGAAACACTTATTAACATGTTAACGGCTGGTTAATATTTTGCCATGTTTTCACACTGAATGTATTTACTCCTAGAAACCTGTTGGCCTGTAAGATAAATGAGTTCCAAGGTGATATTGTCTTGTCTGTGATTTCCACTTACTTTTCTGAAAAAATAACATCTACTAATTATATAGCATAGGTTAAAATTTCCACTTCTAGATGAGTTGGATAATGTGAATCTTTGTTTACTGGAACATTTATTATTACTTGTACTGCACCTTTTGAGGGAGGGGGATATCAAGATCGCTGTAAAGATGCAATGCAGTAAAGATACTATTTACTTTCATAATCAGACCTTTTTTGTTTAACCCAGGTCAGTGTTTTGCAGGGGGAGGGGGGAAGGGGAAAGGGCACTTCTTAATGGGGTCCTGTTCTGAGTACTGATTGCTTCCAGCCCATCCCTCTCCACCACAGTCATTGGTCCCCGTGCAGTGCCACCACTTCTATCTGCTGTTCTCCCCATTACTGAGATGTTGCCAAACCCTCCCTTCCTACACACACCCCTCCCTTTGGGCCATTTAAAAAGGTTTAATGGCCATAGTGGTTTAACTAGTTACTTTTTGTAGGAAAACACAGTACTTGGGTATTGCAAGGAGCATCTTCTTTCCTCCAGATGTTTGAGAAGGGAGTATACTAAGAGTTAGAGGCATGTTGTTTTTATTGCATTTGCTGTAGAGGAGACTTGCGTTGTCCAATTCATATCCGTGAAGTAATTTGAGGGTATGGGAGCGTTATCTTGTGTGTTCTGTCTAGTAGTTCTGCCCCAGTGAGAGGTTTCTGAGGAAGACGTTCAAGATTTCTAGGACATCTTATGTCCCAAAATCACTTTTTTGTAACAACCTACTTGTTATAAGAAAGCAACAAAAATGTGTGTGGGACTTTCAGCATTAAAGGGCACAGACAGAAGTGACAGTGTTTGCCTGATCTGGCTGCAGAAAGAGGTCTATAATCATGACCAAACACACGTGCGTGACTGCAGACCATTTAAAAAAATGGCCGATTGGGTGAAAATCTGAATCCTCATTGTATGAGGGTTCAGGTGAAGACATTTCAGAGCATAGTGTCTTCTGTAACTTGTGTTTGCACTGCTTCCCAGCCTGTTGCTGTTTTCAGAATGGGAGGGGGTGGAGGGAGTTCAGTCTAGGGTTTTCTCAGCCCCCGCTGGAGAGTAGGACAGAGGTTTATTGGAACACCCCCCTCCCCCGAGGTTGCAGGGCTCCAATTCACCCACTCCACTCACCAGCATAAGCTGGGAAACCCCTAGAAGGAGCTCCCTTTGCTCCCTTTCCCCCCTCCCATTTTGAAAACAGCCTGGACTGGCAGGCAGGTAGCAGGGTGGACAGGCCATTGCTAGGAAAAACTGGCCGTAGGCTTACAGCTAGGTTCCTCTTCCCCCTGGAACCAATAATAGACTTCTCTTTGGTCCAGGGGATCATTGTAACTCTGAACACTTCGTGCAAATCTTTCCAAGTTGCAGCAGGGAGTTGCATTTCTGTCTATACCCGAAGTGCAGGGTTTCTACAGGTTTCTTTTACTGCAGAATTAGTTAGTTATGCAGGTATTATCACTTATGCAGGTCCCACAGTCAAGTGTGGTAAAGCTTTTAACTGGAGTTGGGTAGCCTGAGAGGGGGCATATAATTTATACAACTTGACATTGGCTGACATGATTGCTTTTTGAAGCTGGTGTTGAGGGTTTGAGGGAAATTGACAGAGTGAATGGTAGAACAGAGTTTTCTCTGGTATGCAAGCTTTTATTTCAGTCTGTACTCACTTAAATGAGGCTAAATCAGTGATTCAACTTGAGTATGGGTAAGTCTTCTGGGAAGAACTATTCTCTAGTTGCAGTTGTAGGTCATTATCTTCTGTATGGATTGGCTTCCAGAGGATGACACAGCGCACTCAGAGTATTTTTATATATACTTTTTTTTTGAGGGAAATAGTTTCTATTTTTCCCCAATGAATATATGATAAGTTCTGATTTTTTTTTTTTGTGTCCCTATATCTAACATAAGTCTCCTGTATATATATTTTAAAGTTATATATTAATGTTCAACCATGGGAATGATCTTTTACAGTCCAGTTGATTGGGGCAATTTTTATAGTGTATTATAAAATCTTTGAAGCTCAAATGACAAACTATGGGTGGCCAGTGACAAAATTATTACTTGTCAGGACTACTAATATTGTTCTTTGATGTTGATTTCTAGTTCTTTGTGTTTGTCAGTTAAAAAGAGGTAAGAATTGGATATATAGTTTTTTCTAGTAATTTGATTCCCACTTCTTTGGGTATTGTAAACATATTCTCAAAATGTTCTATGGCATCATGGAATTTTATGATTTAAAAAACAGCTATTTTTTTTCTGCTGTTCTATATCAAGGAAGCAACAGACTTGGCACATTTACCCTGATTGTACTTCTCCACCAAAGAGGTGTATGAGATGCTGACAACCCTGTTCCCTTTGACTTTATTAGAAAAAAAATGTTCTCTAATGTTATTAAAGCAGACTTGAGGTTTGCCTGGTACACCTCATATTTGTTTAGCTGCACTCAGACCTCTGAAAATTAGGAAATGGAAGGAGTTCAGGTAACATAGATCTTAAACTTCTGAATACCAAGAGATAGAAACTTAAGAACTATACTGCTTCTGCAATACAAACTGTACCTCTGCCTGGTACTCTGTCTTACTCTGGAAATAGTTTATTAACGAGCAGTGCAATAAGTAGTAGACCGAAGGAAATTAGGAAGAGACGATCATTTATTAGGGATCCTCAGATGTAAATGCTAGCAGTTACCTGGAATAGTAGGAGGCTCAAAAGTCAGGTGTGCAGGTAAGTGTTTGAAAAATCTCTTACACTGATACGACTGACATAAGGGTTTAATGGCCCCTCTAGCTGAGCCACAGCACAACTCTAAAAATAAATAAAGGATAACAAAGTGGGCAAGTGCTCTAATCCTCTGGGTTTTTGTTGCTGTTATGACAAGTTCATATCCCTGAGCTCCAGACCAAAAATTATTATAAGAATTTGAAAATGTTATTAGCAGCTTATATTAGGGGCTGTGTATTGGCTATCCCTTGACCAAATGAGCATGCATTTTTTATTTCTTTTGATTTTTCAGGTTGTTAAGGAACTGAATGAAAAGTATGACTCAAGATTACTTACTCTACTGCTTAGTAAATGTTTTACTCTTTTCTCTAATTCATGTTAACTTGACAGTTCCTAAAAATTAACATTCTTTCTGTTTAATTTAGAGCATTTTAAAACACTGCTCTTGAACACACAATGTTGGTGATGGGCAAAACATCCAAAGGAGCTCCTTCAGAATTCAGACAAAGAGTAAGGAACATGCCCAGTACCACCTCTGAAAACTGCTAAAGATACAGCTCATACTTGTAGTGCATTGTTGTTGATCAGGTTCAATGAAGTAAGCTGTTGCTTATGAAATTTATACATCCCTGATTTAGTTAGCCTATATAAGGTGCAATTCTGCCCTATCTTTTTTGCCTGACTTCAGATGAACAAGGCTAACTACTAGCAGTGAACCGATTCTATCAGTTGGCTATTGAATCAGCGCTGGTAATAGGAAAAATGGCGTTATTGCCTATTGGTTGTTTTTGGTTGTTGTAGCCAATAATTACGGCTGAGTACCTGAAGCGCCCTGGTGAGCATAGTTTGATCCCCACACACTGCCATCAGCCCAAGCCTATGGCAGACTACAGGTCCCACTGGGTAGAGGAAGGGGGAGAGGGAACCGGGGAGTGGTCACAGGGTGCCATACTCGGCAACAAAGGGATTGTTACCAGCTCCTGCTGCTGTTACCACCATGACAATGTCATGTGAGCAGCAGGGATCTGAGAGCCAGGGCTGCTGTGGAGATGTTGGGCTACACGTGGGTGGGGTAAGGTGCATTCCACTCCTCTGTGTACTGGGCACCTTTGCAAAAGTGGCTTCTTCCTGGCAGTTGTGGGAGCTCAGCTGTGCAAGGGTCCACCTTGCCCACCCAGGATAGCAGCACAGGCTGAATGGGAAGCAGGGCTATGGAGCCGTGGAGGTGATGAGAGTGGAAATAAGGTCAGGTGGTCACTTCCTTCTTCATAGAGGGCTGAAGCAGGTGGCGGGGGAGGAGGTGTGAGTATGAGAAATGCAAAACAAACAAGTTTGTCAGTAGTTTAAAATGTAACTCTTCCTAAATATTGGTTATCAGATCAGTATTGGCTGATATGGTTAGTTTATCATCAGCTATTGGTATCAGCCAGGAAAGTCTCAATCTGCACCCCTAGTAACTACCTCTCTCTCCCCAAGTTCAGTAGACATAGCATGTCACCTTGATCTATTTAACTTTATTAACAGCTGGGTGTATATGAGGTCTTACAAAAAGTCTTGAATTTGCTGCAGACAAATATTTTCCTCTTGTGTGTGAGTTTAGCTGTAGCTCACCTGGTTTTATAGGCTTTAACCTAAGTTTTTGGAGTATTGACCATTCAGGAGGACAGTAGATACTGTGCAGTAGTTAAGAGATCCTGAGGCTCAAATCAATCTGTAGCTTAGAGGCAGAGTTTAAAAGCCAGCTGTACATAAGACGAGAAAAGAAGTTAAATGAGGAAGGTGGCTTTCATAAACAGCTGATTCTGGGGGAAGAGCTGTATCTCGGGGACCAGATAGCACCAAAATTGGATCCCTAAATGTATAATTTCTCTTTGTGATGAACAGACACGTTTCAAGACAAAGCTGAGTAAGGTCTTGGATTTTAGAACACTTTGAATAGTAGACTTTTAAACAGAAAGTTTAAAACAGGTACTTGGAGCTCCATTATAGTGTCCAAGATGGTGAGCCCCTCCCCCCCCCCTTTTAACCATTTTCTGCTCTTATTTCATATTGTTATTAGTTTTTACTAGACATAATGGGCTGAAAGATCAAGGAGGGAATAATATGTTTCTCACATGAATAGTAGACCCATCTGGTAACACTCATATAATCCAGTATCAACTGTTTGCTGATTGTATCAAATGCATATGATTTTTCTACTTTAACACTATCAGATGGCAGAAACCAATGTATGAAACCAGGTGGTTTCACTGTAATTATTCTGTTTCCCTTTCAGTAAATAAACATTAGAGCAGGAGAACATACGCTCAGGGAATAAATTAAATAAATAATATACCAGTTTTTAATTTCTTAAGGTCCTTGAACCTTATTTCATCAGAAACAATGCAGCACGTAATCCAGCAGCATAAGTAGCATGTGTTGCTATCCCATTGAATTGCGCAATTAGAGTCATGGGATATTGCCCAATGAAGGGTCAAAGGTACAATTTCTTTTTCGTAGAATTATTTACCTGTTGCACAATTCGCAGTGCTTGTGAACCAAAATTATCATGGGAAGATTCTCAGCTGTTTTAAATTGTCTGATATGACAGTTTATAGCAGTCGAGTATTTGTCCCTTAAAATATAGCAGCATAACATAATATGCAGTTAAACAGATTATGAGGTGATTAAATCAGTGCCCACTTTGCAGTGTTTGACTGATATTTGATTCAGGTTTTAACATGAGTTTTTAGCTTTTGAGGCTGGTTATTCAGACTTGAAAGGCATGAGTAAAGTTGGGGGGGGGAAAACGTTTGGTTATTAGCATAAATTTATTTAAGTTTTGTTGCTTTGTGAAATCACATGAAGTCCTTCTATAAACCAGCATGGAATGAAAAAGTAGACATTCTTACTGTTCAACACTAGTTTAGCAGAGTTTAGTCTTCCTTGGTAAGCCATAAATTTTACAGTTGGCATGGCCAACTGGAAAAACTTGCTTTAGGCATAAGGGCTAGTACCTGACAACCTTGTGGTGAAGCTTTTTTGTCTTTACTGGGTGGCATAATTATGCTTTGTTCATCTGGCTACAAACAGCTGTGCTGGGCTCTGGAGCCCAGTCATCAGCTCTGTGCCAGGAGGGAGGGAGAGGCTGGGGTTGCGTTGCCTCAGGTCCCTCCCCCACTGTCCGCTCCGAGGCGCACGTGCACCCGCCGGTATGGAGCTGATGCTGGGAGCCCGGAGCAGCTGTTTGCAGCCTCCTGGCTGCAGCCAGCCCAGGCTCTGGTAACTGCTGCTAACCATGGAGCCCAGGCTGCTTGCAGCAGGGCTTGCAGCTGAGCTCGCCTGGCTCCCACCTGCTCTGAGCCCAGCCCTGGCCCTGCCTACCACCAGGATGAGGCTGGCTCTGCCCCTTGCCAGGAGCACTGCACCTTTTGTGGGCTTAGCTGTGCAGGGTGGGTGGGCGAGTTGGGCTGATGGGCAGGCTCTGAGCCGGGGCCTCGGCCAGCTGCACTGCAGCCCAGGGGCTGGCTCCCTGGGGAAGCACAGGGGCTTTGGTGGTACCATGACATTGTTGGGTTGGACTTTACCCAGTGGCCCAGGAGCCCGGCTCCATGCACCTGCACATCTGGTTCTGTGCGTTTGTCTGCCACTGTCTGGTTCGGTGCATCTGTGTGTGCACATATCTGCCTGGTTCCGGATGTTTGTGTCTGTTCTGGGTGTATTCTGGCTCTCTGTATTTACATGGTTCTCTGTGTACATGTGTGCGTGTCTGGTTCTCTCTGCTCTCCTTTTTCTTTTTCTCTCTCCTCTTTCTCTTATTTGTCTCTTTTTTTTCTCTCTCTCTCTCATTGCAACATGCTCACCAAAAAAGGAATGCACAACAACAAAGGCAACATTTATGATTATTAAATATACTAATATGCAGTGCATTCTGCCAGGTACCCCTCCCCCCATGTTGTTTTTCTGGCATGCTGGTACTCTGGCACCTTCCAAGGTAGATATTGTGGGTTTTTTGGCACTCTGGCCAAAAAAAGTTGTCTACCCCAGTATATAAAGTGGACCAGATTTTTGCTAGCCTTAATGTTTGTTTGGAAATCCTTTTTTATATAATTATTTTGGTCTGGTGAACAAAAATTAGCGAGATTCCATCAGGAAATTAAGTGGATTCCGACATGCACAAGCCTTCCATTAAAAAGAAATGTTCAGCCTTTTGAGCCTTGTGGATAGATGCTTGTACTTATACTGTACAATGATTAAATACATTCTCTTTTTAACACAAACCACAAAGGATACTGTTAAGCTTCATGTACCAGTCTGTTTTAGTTCTCTAATGATCTAGATGTGCAGGTATTAAATGCAGGCTTCTGAAAGGTGAAAAAAGTAAATAAATCATGATGCACAGATGGGAAATCTTAATAAGGATGTAACAGGGTAAAGAATGTATAAAATGGACAGGATCAGGGGGCAATAAAGGCACAGTTTCTTTGCAGCTCATAAAAATATAAAATTGGTGTTCCTTTGCTGTTGCCTTATTTGTACTTTGGCTGATACATATGCTTAAATGAATTAATCTGTATGCTCAAATTACTTCAATTTATTCAGCGAAGATGAGATTTAATTTTTGAAGCTTTCAAAACCATTTTGAATTTGGTAGTTGCCAAACTAAAGTTTCCAATCTCCAGTGAGCTTTTGAAATGGTTTCAAAACATTCACTTTGTTTTTACCTAAAATAAAAGCCAGACAACCAATGTTTTCTATTTGGGGCAGATTTGATTGCTATTTTATTGTTTGAAAAAATAAAATTCTAGGGTCCAGAAAGGGAAAAGTAAGAAAAGAGTGAATGATATTCTGGCTTTCAGTTTATGAAAGGCAGATGACATTGAAGAGAGGTAAAAATAAATTAATGGGGAAAGAGTGGCAGTGGAGGGAGAAATACTCATTTGCAGGCAGGCATGAACTTTAAGTATTTCAGTGCAATTAGTATTTTCACTTCAAGCATTTTGGATAAGAATACCTGAAGTAGATGTGTAAAAACTAATTGTCGGATATGCATATTTCATGTAGCCTTTAATCACTTCTCTATTTTAAGCAAAATAACTAATTTATTTCTACTACTTACTGCTTTAGTAAAAAAAATAACCTTTTACTGTTTGTGAATCTGTCAGTATTTTTCATTGGTTTATTTCTGAAAGTCATAAAAGTATCTGTGTGCTTTCACACTAATTTCAGGTGCTGGAAATGTACTGAATAGTTGTTAAGCTACAATATGTGCATGTACGTTGTGACTGACAAGTCTCTCCTATATCTCCCAGAAAATGTCTCCAGCCTAGTCTATGCACCAAACTAACTGTGGCCTAGCAGTTGCACCTTTGTCTTGCTGCTCCATGCACACTACCAACAACAGAATAACTGCTTCTATGCAGTGTCATGGGGAACAAACAGGAGGAATTCGCCCCCAGAATAGCCAGTTCAGATCCTGACATAGTAGGGCTTACAGAAACGTGGTAGGATTCATCCCACGACTGGGCAGTTAGCATTAGGGGCTATAGGTGCAACAGGCGGGATAGAGAAGGAAGGAAGGGAGGGGGTATGGCGCTTTATGTCAAAGAGCAATACACATCCTCTGCCAGCAAAATGGGGTCGGAGGAGGGGCAAGCTGAAGTGCTCTGGGTCAAGATACAAGGGGGTTGTGGGGAGAGGGATTTAATGGTGGGGGTCTACTACAGACCCCCCAATCAAGGGGAGGAGCTGGACCGGGAATTTTCGGGCCAGCTTGCAGAGGCACTTAAGGCAAGGGATGTAATTATCACGGGTGATCTAAATTACCGGGACATCTGCTGGGAGGAGCAGTCAGCCAGGTCGGACCATTCCAGGAGGTTCCTGGCCGAGATACAGGACCTCCGCTTAACCCAGGAGGTGCACAGACCCACCAGAGGAAATGCCCTGTTGGACCTGGTGCTGGCCACAGGCAATGATCTGGTAAGGGGGCTCCAGGTCCTTGACCACCTGGGTGACAGCGATCATCGCTTGCTGGAATTCATTATCCAGTGCAGGGAAACTAAGTGCCTTTGTAACTCATTGGGGCTAATTAGCCTACCCCAAGCATCACTGAGGCTTGACTACATAGGTTCTAGTTGAGAGGAACAGCATATGCAGAGCAGTGCATTGTGTTTGAGGTCATTGCTATGGGGCACAAGTGACTTTGCATTCTAGACAGTGTCTTAAAGTTGCACATTGGTCAATAAGCAGATTATTAACGAGACCAAAATACTAAAGTTCACACTTCTCACTGAATTGTACTGCAACTAAACAAAAAGCCAAACCGAAAAATCCTGAAAGCACACTTATTTTCAGAGTCAAAAAAGGAGATCTGTCATTGGTTGTCCAGTCCTACAGTGTTGTTTTACTTGAAATTGACAGATATAATAAATGGTGGGTTAGTTATAAACTGCTACACTAAAATAACTTTCTTGTGTAGCCATAGGAAAGATTAGTTAACCTGTAGTTAGTTTGCTCTTGAGTTTCCAGTAGCTTTAAAAGCTAATTTGAGTACAGGGGGAAGAGCTTGCTGACTGACAAATTCCTTTTCCTTTTCTCTCCAGCATTTTCCTGCCCTCCTTTATGTTCTCTTTCCATTAAACCTAGGTTGTAAAATAAGTCATGAACATGTACTCAAGCTTCCATGGTTCTGTCCCCATGAACACTAGCTGTCACATTTAGGAGTCCTTGCCTGACTTGTTTAACAGACCTAAAAATCAGGGGAGGAACATTAAATTAAAATTTAGTTGAATCCCATTTTAAACTTCTTCACAGTTGATTTATGCCTACTCAGTTAGATGAGAACCTGACAGTGCCCTGTGTTGTTTATGATACTCCCAGTGCATTTGCATTCTGCCTCCCACCTTCAAGCCTTAAGACAAAACAAGGCAAGAAACCAAGCAGATGGAAAGGGACCTTTGTTTGAATATAATAGGAGCACCTGAACCAAGTATTCAACTATTTGCAAACAAATTAAAATTATTTAAGGTTAAATGTCCTGATAGTCTCAAATCTGCCTGCGAAATATGAAGGAATATCTAGCTAATGTGGCTGTGTTCCTCCTAATTCTGCACACCTCCCACCCATGCGATGGCTGCTAGAATCTTTTAAACATGGCTTCCTTAAACTGTGAACAATGTTCTTTGATGACTATAGTAACGTGTCACAGGGCTAATCGCCTCTCTCCTTGTACACTCACGACTGCTGGGTTGTGCTGCAACCAACTTGAACATTACCAGGAATAACAAGGAATAACGGCCATAAATTGACTGAGAGTAGATTGAGGCTAGACATCAGGAAGCACTACTTCACAGTCAGGGCGGCTAGGATCTGGAACCAACTTCCAAGGGAAGTGGTGCTCGCTCCTACCCTGGGGGTCTTTAAAAGGAGGCTAGATAATCATCTAGCTGGGGTCGTTTGACCCCAGCATTCTTTCCTGCCCATGGCAGGGGGTCAGACTTGATGATCTGCTTAAGTCCCTTCCCACCCTACCAACTATGAGACTATGAAAGAGTGTAGCTTGTGTAGGTTCCAGTAGGTCAAAGCACCATTTTATTCCTTTAGTGCCTCTGGTACACTATTGGGTACTAGCGTCGTTTGTTACTTCTTGATAGAAATGGAGCCCAGCAATCCAGCCACCCTATGACCCCAGGACCATTGCTTATCCTTGCTTGAAATAATATGTTAGGCCAGCATTTCTTAACCCATGCATCATGACCCAACAGTGGGTCACAAATATATGTGAAATGGTTGCAAACAAAGTTAAAAACGGATCAAGAGTTATTGTTTGTAGCTGTGTTGGTCTAAGGAAATAGGTAGGCAAGGTTCTTTGGGTAGGTAAGTTATCTTTTATTAAACCAATTAAATAGTTGGGAAATTTGTTTTTTGGGTACAAACACCCTTTTCAAGCATAGGGAGACTCATTAAATTTTAAAAATGGATTCTTCTTTAAAGAAGAAAAAAGTGAGAAACCATGACTTTTTCCCTTACAGGCTGGCAGTGTTCCAGCCTGCAAGGGGCTGCTTCCCCTTGCTCCCCCCACTTCACATACTGGGGGGCTGGGGGGCAGCGGGTCAGGACTGAGGGGCACTGGGTCAGGACTGGCGATCGATGTTTACAGATGGGTCCTGATACAAAAATGGTTGAGAACCACTGATTTAGACTTTTTTTCAGAATCTGTGACTTGAAGGTGTGAGATTGTGACAGTTTCTTTCTTCAGGGCCATGTAATGTATAGCACAAGACATGCCATGCACACTTTTATTATGTGCACATTTTGCATCATAGTCTGAAACACCACTGTTCTTTATTTAGTAACAAGAGAAATAAGCAGATCCAGACAAATTATAAGCCTTCCTCAAGTTGCTCTGCCTCTGTGTTCTCACCATTCCAGAACATTTTTTGGTCTCAGGTCATCCAAGATCCTTTTTCTACAGCTTATGGTTTGTCTTCCAAACATGGGGTCTTTCCAACCTAGCTCGTGCTCTCTAACTGTGGTTGGTCTCTCATTTAAACTGACCCCCTGCTACAGAAAACTTCTCATTCCTTTACCTTTGTCTGGCCTGTAGTGATCACTGGCCTCAGTAAAGACAGTCAGGCACAAATGAAAAGAACAAAACAATGGCTTTTATTGTGAAGCAGTAGACATGCCTCTGCAGGCCTTCTGTCTGGGACTGACTGGCTGTTACCTAACTGAGGGACCATTTCCCAATTTCCATCTCCTCTAAGTTAGGGAGCATCTCTAGATACAACTTTTTTATCAGTACATGGCCACTGCTTCCTTTGTGTGTCTGTAAATCTTCTCTTGTTTATACATCCCTCGTCAAACTTCTAATGATTCTCAACTATAGTGCCTCGAGGCCCTTTCATGGGTGCTGTGGATTGTGTCACAAACATATTTCACAAGATAAACCCAGAGACTTCAAATAGAAATCCACAGTGTTAAAAACATTCTGACCTGTTGTGGGCCTTCTCAGTTCTTTGCAGCAGAAGAATTATTCTGTTATTTTTCTGTAGTAAAAAAATCAAGTAAAACTAAGAGCTTTCATTTTCCAAGGGATGCCTTGAGTCTAAAAAGGTTGAGAACCACTGTTCTAACCAGCAGTGCTCAACCTCTGGGCTGTGGGCTAAATGTGGTCCGTGGAGCCATTGCATCTGGCCCGCGGGGCTCCCCATGGATCAAGAAATTTGTTGGCAGGGGAGCGATAGCCATCAATATGGCCACCTTCCCCCCCCTGCCAAATTCCCTGCCCCTGCCAAATGGTGGACTAGATTGGGCTGCAACCCTTTCCCCCATGGGGCTGGCTCTTCCACCTCACTTCCACTCCCTCAGCTTCTTGATCTGGGCTGTGCCATGTCTCCTCCCTTGGGCTGGGGCCATGTCCCTCCCCCCACCCCATTCAGGGCCAGGCCAAACCCTCTTTACTTTCCACTGGGCAGGGTTAAGCTCTTTTCCCCTATGGGAAAAGAGGGCTGACCTGCCCCCCTCCCCCAAATCCCCCTACTCCATGCAGCCAAGTGGTGCCCGCTGTGCTCGCCCAGGCATTGAATCTGGAACACCAGCTGGATGTGGCACGTGGATGAGCTAGGCACTGCCAATCCAGCCCATCAGGCAAAAAGTAGAGAAAGCACCACTGGTTCTAACCATTTCCCATTCTCCAAATAGCACTCCCCCTTCGGGAGACCTTTGGAACAAGCTGGTTGTTCCAGATTTCACCTAACCTTCTTAACATTATTGTTTATTTGATAAATGTAGGTAGTAAAATGAGCTTTTTACTGTTTTCCTAGTCTTTGTAGTAGCATGTTAACTTGAGGCAGTTAGACAGGCCAAAGCTACCATGGAGCTGAGGATGGCATCCCAAGTTAAGGATAACAAAAAATTGTTCTTTAGATATATAGGGAGTAAAAGGAAGGCCCAGGATGGAATAGGACCTCTATTAAATGGACAGAAGCAATTGGTGACGGACAGGGGGGACAAGGCTGAACTTCTCAACGAGGTCTTTGCCTCAGTGTTCCTAAGCGAGGGGCAAGACGAGTCTCTCACTGGGATAGTAGAGAGGCAGCAGCAGGGCGCCAGACTACCAAGCGTAGACCCTGAGATGGTGCAGAAGCACTTGGAAGAACTGGATGCCTTTAAGTCGGCAGGCCCGGATGAGCTGCATCCGAGGGTGCTGAAAGCACTGGATGACGTCATTGCATAGCCACTGGTGGGAATATCTGAACGCTCATGGTGCACGGGCCAGGTCCCGGAGGACTGGAAAAGGGCCAGTGTGGTCCCCATTTTCAGGAAGGGGAGGAAGGAGGACCCAGGCAACTATAGGCCAGTCAGTCTCACCTCCATCCTAGGCAAAGTCTTTGAAAAAATTATCAAGGCTTACATTTGTGAGAGCCTGGCAGGACAAATTATGCTGAGGAGAGACCATCACAGGTTCGTAGCAGGTAGATCACGCCTGACTAATCTAGTCTCTTTTTATGACCAGGTTACAAAACACCTGGACGCAGGAGTAGGGGTTGACGTTGTTTACTTAGACTTCAGGAAGGCCTTCGATACGGTATCCCACCCCATACTGGTGAACAAGTTAAGAGGCTGTGACTTAGATGACTACACAGTCCGGTGGGTGGCGAATTGGCTAGAGGGTCATACCCAGAGAGTCGTAGTGGATGGGTCGGTATCGACCTGGAAGGGTGTGGGCAGTAGGGTCCCGCAGGGCTCGGTCCTTGGACCGATACTCTTTAATGTCTTCATCAGCGACTTGGACGAGGGAGTGAAGTGTACTCTGTCCAAGTTTGCAGTTGACACAAAACTGTGGGGAGAAGTGGACACACTGGGGGGCAGGAAACAACTACAAGCAGACCTGGACAGGTTGGACATGTGGGCAGAAAACAACAGAATGCAATTCAACAAGGAGAAATGCAAAGTGCTGCACCTAGGGAAGAAAAATGTCCAGCACACCTACAGCCTAGGGAATGACCTGCTGGGTGGCATGGAAGCGGAAAGGGATCTTGGAGTCCTAGTGGACTCCAAGATGAACATGAGTCGGCAATGTGACGAAGCCATCAGAAAAGCTAATGGCACTTTATCATGCATCAGCAGATGCATGATGAACAGATCCAAGGAGGTGATACTTCCCCTCTATTGGGCGCTGGTCAGACCGCATTTGGAATACTGCGTGCAATTTTGGGGACCCCTACCATGGGAGTCTTCAAGAGGAGGTTAGATAGGCATCTAGCTGGGGTCATCTAAACCCAGCACTCTTTTCCTGCCTATGCAGGGGGTCGGACTCGATCTATTGGGGTCCCTTCCGACCCTAACATCTATGAATCTATGTTATAGACCCTGTCAGCAAAGGTGACTGCATAGAGGCAGTTTGTGATGCAACAATTATTATCTTTTATATCAACTAGAAATGTATATGTTGTCCCATGTTCACCAACATGATGCAAAATGGCGATTTATTCTTTATTACAGAAAGGCAATTGACAGTTCAATGTAACATGCTAATAGGTATTTCCTGTCTGTACTAGTCAGGAAAACCATAGTAAAACACTCCTACTTTCAGCTGTTAAGCCAATTTGAAATTAACATAGCTCTGTTGCATATCACATACAACCTCTTTTCCTGAGGCCAAATAGAGGGAAGTTGATGCAGCATGATGGATTTCAATATTAACTCCCTCTCCAAAGTAAACTGATTACAATTCCTTCATGACCAAACATGCTGTTTACACATCGGTTTGACTACTTTGCATTTGCTAAGTGGTTCTTTTTTAGTTGATTTTTCTGTTTTAAATATTGAAAACACTTGGATTTGCTAACCCCTTTGGTATGAGACCTTATTGCATTGTAGTATTCACCAAATATCTAAATTAGATATAGTCACTTAAAACTAAAAGCAGATGTAAAAAGCCAAGCTTTCTTTGATATCTACCTTTTTGTCTGGGGTATATGCACATGAAAATTACTATGTTCAACAGTGTACTCCAAGTATCTAAGATTATGGTATGCATTAAAACTGAACATACTTATCGGTAGGTTTTTTTTTTTCTGTACAGTAATTAGAGCAGGTATTTTGAGTTGAGCAATGTAAGCTTTAGCATAAATAATTTAGCAGAGTTGGTGCTTTTCCTTGCACAGACCTATTAAATAACTCATTCTCTGCATGGAGAATGTGTATCATACTTTGAAAATGTATCCCTCCTCCTTGGTTTTACATTGGCTTTTTCTTCATGAAAGTCAACTCTTAAAATCAGTCACTTACAAAAGCTTGCCATAAACTTGAGTACACACTTTTCCCTATATTAATCTTAACATGTTGTTGTTGGCTCAACCTCTAGTCTGTAGGCCAGATGCCTCCTGCAAAGCCATGGTATCTGGTCTGCAGGGTTCCCCATAGAGCAGGACATTTGGAGGCAGGGGAACAGTGACCATTAATATGGCCATCCTCTCCTTGCCAAATCCTGCACCGCCAGTTACAGCTGAGCTATGCCCTCTCTGTCACATCTGCATCAAGGCTGGGCCATGCCCCCTTCCCCCTGCCTGTGGGGCTGGTTTTAGGCTAGGCCGTGCTCCCTTCCACACTGGGAGCGTAGCCAGGTCCTTTTTCCCCAGTGGAGCTGAGTCGTGCCCCCTCCCCCCACAGGGCTGGGTTGGAGCCAAGCCATGCCTGCCTGCCTGCCTCCCCCCAGGCTGCAGGCACTGCCTGGACATGGTGTGGCACAGCTATCCCAGCAAGTGGGGAGCCCCTGGGGGAGAATGGGGAGGAGGGTGCCTGACTCTTTGCAGCCTGTCCCTGTGACACCTGATGGCAACCTTGCTACTGCATTTGCTCCTGTTTAAGCCCTGCTGGCTCTTTCCCATGACTTTGCTCAGCTCTGCTCCCCAAGGTAAACCCTAGTTGCCTCCCTGCCACAGCAGCTGTGTGATGTTGCAGCCCAGATCCATGCTGCCTCCTGGGCAGCCCCTGTTAGAGCTGCTCCCTCAACAGTGGGCAGCACTGAGCTGGGGACCCTGCCAGACCCTGATGCTCCTGGCACTGCTGCCTGGTGTGGCCATGGGTTTCAGTCCCAACTGGTGGCAGAACGTGCCATAAACCCACATATCACCCTTGGCCTGGCACCCCGCGTGACCCCTGTCCTTCTGTTGCAGGACCGTGTAACCAATATAATTAGAGGAGGTTGAATGGGTAAGATTTTTAAAAATGAGATTGACATCCCTACTTGGTACATGGTATTGTTGTATCATTTATTTAAACATTTCAGTTGAATGTTTCATTCCAATTTTGGGCCATGCTTTTATTGGCAGATAATTGTTTATCAGTCAACTTGATGACTTTACTTAATGGTTATTTCGGATTCCTAGGTGATGGTAGGGGGGCATACTTGAATTCTTCGTTATATTTGGGGTTTGACTGCCAGTGTGTGTCTGTGCTGAACCAGAGTTGCCTGTCCATTTTACATATATACATGCAAAATCTTTCAGAAGATTTAAGTTAAAATGCATGGTGATTTCTAGTTACCATGGCACTTGAGTTTGAAGTAATTTTCTTCAACATTGAAATGCTTTCTGGGTAGGTTATTTTTTTTTTTTTTTGCTTTTGAGAAGTCAGAATTAAAGAAGAAATTACTCTGGGGAGACATAACGAGAGAGTTTCCCTCTGCCCCCCATCCCTCCAATATCTTCTAACAGTCTAATGTCCAAATAAAAAGGAATGTCCAGAAAACTGCTTCAGCACACAAGAATCTGAGTGACCCTTTTAATTTTAGCATCACTACATGCTATGAACATTAGAATAACCAAGTCTTATGAAGAATGTTTTCAGTGTAACGGATGAATTTTCCAGGAATTATTTGATTCAGTTTACTGATTAAATATTTTTGTGGTATCAGGGAAACTGTTTAATTCTTACAGTGGTGGGTTTTTTTTGCATGTGCAAGTCAGTCTTTTCCCCATTTTGAATTGTGCTGATTCTCTTACCAACTGGGTAAGTATGTTTAGATGTAGTTCTTCTTTCAGAGCTCACATCTTGCCAAATCTTAGGCTAAACAAATATGCATCTTCAGAATGCCTTGACTTCCATGTCTTTTAGGAACTTGGTACCTTGCTTCTGAATTTTCCAGTGTTGGTATTGAAAACAGTCTTAGACTTGGATCCCTCCTGTGGAATTGTAGTGCACTGCTGTTAGTTGCTAGCTCTGTCTACTTGGTTGGTTTTACCATTGACATTTAATACTTGTATTTTAAATTGGTTCTTTCAATGTGTTGAGAATACTCCACTTACATTATTACAGTTTAGAATGCAACAAAACCATAAATCTTAGTAAAACTCTGAATATATTAGATGATGAGCTCTTCAAAGCAGAGGCATAGTCTTTTTATTTGTATTTTAAGTGTCGTGCACATTTATGGTGCTGCTTTTAATAGCAGTAATCCAAAAATAGTCATAGGAACAGTAAAATATACTCCAGAAATTGGCTGTAAAATAAATTTGTACTGAACACTTTGCTAAAAAAAGTCTTTAATGTAGAACATTTTTTTTCTAATTGGTTTGAGAATGTAAAATTGCTTTATCATAGTAATTTGAAAAGTAACTTTAAGAAAATTTAAATTTTTCATTTATTAATTTACTGTCACTTCCTGGGATGTTTAAAATAACAGCATTTTATTTGTAGAAGCTTCAACTAATCTACTCCACTACCATCACTACAATAAAATTATAGTTGGCAGGTTAGTCTGTATAATAATCAATCCAACTGGCATAAAATATATTTTGGACTTTATTCCCAACTGCTGCAGTGTGTCATACTTTACTGAAAAATGACTGCATGTGGACTAATCAAAATGGCAAACTCTGAACCTGGCCTGAAAATATTACTTGTCCCACACTGTCTTGGACCCATCTACAGTGTCAAAAACATTGGAATCACTTCTTGTATGATATAGGTCACTGCCGCATCTGTTTTGGAAGCTGTTGAATATCCATTCCTACTATTACAAACTCTTGCCCTCTTCTTTAGGGAAGCAGTACTACCCATCTGGAAAAATACCTTCTACCCGTTCTTCCAAAAGCCAGCACTCGATCCTGAAAATAATTGTACCCTTTCATTTTTATGCACACTTGAAAATGTAGTGCTCACCCAACCCAACTCAACATATCTTGCTTGTTTTTTAGTTGAGTCTTAATATGGGACATAACATGAAGGTAACCTTGATTGTAGCAAAGCAGGGTCTTTTCATGGTAAGGTTTCAGTGTTTCCTACAAAACCGGAATGTATATACCTTGCTGGATTAGATTATGCATCACAATATTATATCTAATAGTTCTGTTCCAGAAAGCTACAGTGGTGCATAACTGTCTCTCTTCCCTGAAGGCTAGGCAGTTCCGCCAGTTTTCATATTAATTTCTCTTTACAAAAATCTACCTGAAGCTCCTTGAAGGAGAAAATGCGATTGTACTGTGATTAGTGTACCTGTCTGAATAGGTTCTAGCTCATAACCAGTACAGATGTCCCCTTCCTTCATGTTGTAGACTTTTGCGAGTAGATCAAACATGTGTTCTGGTTCTTTCTTTGTCTGTCTGCTACTACTGCAGAGGCTTCATTCTGATCTTCAATCCCATTAATAAGTTATGTCCCAGGTTTATTATAAACTATGGGCAAAGTAGCTCAATTTAAGTGTCAGTTCAGGCTTTACATGGCTAGCCTCAATCAGCATTGAAGCCTGAGCATCAGCAGCACTCAGTGGGGATTACAGCACATCAATTATTAACAGTCACTATGTAACTTGAGTATTATTTGAGGGGCACTAGATAATGTATAAAAATATATATAGTACTTTTAAATGAGCTAATCTGTGTATCAGTAACAGGGATGGAGCTGCACAGGGATGGAACTGAATAGGACAATTTATCCTGTTTCTCAATAACTATCAACCTTCAGTCTATACCAGGAGTAGGCAACTCCTGGAACTTGTGGCATGCAAAGGTATTTTGCTTGGCACACGGGTCTCAGGGAAGATGGCAGGGAAGCTGGGAGGGGCCCAATCCTTGTTGTGGCAGTGCAACCCCTTCCCCGCTGTCCACCTCAAGGCACGTGTGCACCCACTGCTAGCAATGAGCTGGGCTGGAACCCCATAGAACCGGATGCAGCTGGTTGCAGCCTTCCTACTGCCTGCTTGGGCAGCAGGGGTCTGCCCAGAGCATGGGTCCTCCCAGTACCAAGTCAACTTGCGTTCTCCACATGCGATACAGCTTGCAGCATTGCTTACTTATGTGCAGTAAGGTAACTCAGGTAGAATGTTTTAACTTGATCTTGGCTGTAGTGTAACAATAACTGTGTGAGCAGGTCATGAACCCTGGGCGCTGCCAAAGGGAAGGGAGTTGTCAGAATGGACCTCTCGTCCTCCTTCCTTTGCCTCTGGTTTATATTTGTTTGGGAGGGAGGGACACACTCAACAAGGTTGGAACTGGCAAAAAAAAAAAAAGAGGAAGGAGGTGACATCTCTACCAGCAGCAAACCTCTAATTGCTGCTCCTGTGCTACTGCTGCCACTCTGCCTTCCACACTGTCAGGGCTCTAGTTGAAGCCATGAAGGTGCGGATTGGTATGAGGCAGGGGTGGGTACACTTCTAACCAGTTGTGCCTCTGGATGTTAGATGCTGACGTGCAGACAAAGCCAGGGCATCCATCTCTACCAGTCTGAGTTGTTCTAGGTGCTTTATGTTGTGTTGCATTTTTGACCATGAACTGTCATGGCAATAATCTATTTTTGAGTCAACGGAACTCAATATGAACAAGAGCCAGTGATGAAGCATTTTGGTTTTGGTAGGGTCTGATTCAGGATAATGCTTCCAAGAAAGATTAGTTTACTCCAGAGTCTGGTTGTCTTTAAGAAATACTATGAGGTTTTTTTTGCTGAAGCCTTTTTTTAAACTATAACCATAATTACATGGGTATGTGGGTTGGTGGGGAAGTGTGTGTGTGTGTGTGTGTGTGTGTGTGTGTGTGTGAAACTTGTGCTTGTACAGAATCAAAGGACAGTTAATTATGGTCAGCTACCACTGGAATAAATAGGGAGAGGTGATGAGAGTGGTGTAACAGATCATTACTTAAGTGACTTGGTTAATTGCTAGAGGGAAATTTGCTTTATATGGGATCTTGAAATGTCTTGCAGTGACAGCAGCATGACAGCTAAGAAAAACAATACTGGCTCCAACTTTTATTTTAACTCTGTCATAATCTTTCAAATAGAGAGAAATCTTGTTTTTTGAGAATCTACAGAGTCAGTTCATTTCATGCTAATGTTTATCTGTAACTCACAGAAAATTGCTGCTGCTTCCATTTTAATGAATTATGACTGTTGGTGTGTGGTTTGAAACAAAAACTTTTAGCTTATATGAAGGAAGTTTGCTTGACTTCCTTTAGTAGCTTACAACAGTGATGCCACTTTAGTTGAGTGGTTTACCCTGTGTTCAGGAAAAATGTTACAGCAGTACTAATTTGGGCTCACTGAGTCTTAAAAATAGAATCTAATCTAATAGTTCACTGCATCATTCCTCACTGAAGTGGGTTCTGCTACTAAGTGATGTATAAGATACCATTACTGCTTTTAAAAAACAGATCCCCTGCAGGAAGTGAAAAATCTCTTTGTATCAACACCTGGATCACCTGTAGTGGTCTGAGTTCCTGTTGATACTTTTATAAAGCTTGTTTCTGTGTTGCCTTTGTGTTCAAATTAGCTTGTCAAATAAAAATGAGGCCTTAAAGGCAAGTTAACAGCCTTGCTCAAGGCTGCTATCATGGATCAGTTCTCTCTGAAGTGAATCCTGTCTGGGTTTATTCTTTAAAGCCTCACTTTACATTAGAGCAACATATTTGATAATAGGTGTTCCAGTACCTTTGGAAAATTTAAAACTGCCAGCCTGTCTGTAGGGAATTGATCTTCAGGTACAGCAAATCTGGGTGATTTCTGAACATTTATTTTGATGGTTTCTTGATTCTGAAACAATTTAAAGGGAATGTATAAGGGATGCTACATTAACCAACAATCAGACTGAGATGTTGTGCTTATTGCAAAGTACATACTGAGAGCAAGAAGAGGCCTTTAAAATCTAATGATATTTTAGTCTATTCTTTATTGGCCCAACCTGAAACTCAAGATAATATATATCTTTGCTTTGTCTCTTTAGAAACTGAGCAGTCAGAAATACTGTGTCTTACAAGAAACTGCCTTGCTGGAACTATGTAACTGGAGTTCCAAATCTCCTATAAAAGGAAAAAGCAAAATAAGAAGAGACATAAATTGATAAGGGAGCTGAGAGTAAGGGACAGTCTGCAGAAATGGACATTTGGAGATGTCAAGGAAGACGGTAATAGATTCAGGAAACAAGGAAAGCCAAAACTGAAGATGACAACATGAAAAGCAGGTTTAAGAACAGGGAATGGAGCAAAACAGAGAATACAGCAAGGGAGAGTGCAAGGTATGGGCATAGGCAAAGTTGGGGAAGAAAGTCTGGGAAAGAGAAATTGAATGAGTTACTGTAAAAAAAAAAAAAAAAAAAAAAAAAAACCAAAACAAAAAACCCAAACAAACAACACCCCCCCCCCCAAGAAACCCCAAAACAAATGGACAAAATCCCTTCCGTTTTATCCTAACATTCAACATACACTCATTTTTGTAAGAAATATTCATCTGAGGTACTTTGAATTTCAGATAATTGTACTAGATATATCTTTTCAAGCTAGTTTTTATTAAAATGGAATTCACTGAGCTTGTTGTTATCGAGTTGTTCTGCCTTGGTGGTTGTGTCCATTTTAGAGACCTTTACTACAAGGTCAAACTAACAAGAACAACAAGCACAGTAGCCTTTTTGGAGGAAGTTTTATTAGGTGTTCTACTCACTTACCTCAAAATCATTAGAAATAAGCCTCTGTTTTTTCACCCCATAGTCATTCCCTTAAGAAACTTGCTAGACTGAAAGCCTTTTCCCACTGTTGGAGAGCCTTCCTGGATTGGAATCTGAATCTGGCTTTTAATGCTCTTGAAGGGTCCTGAGTCTGTCTCAGGCTTTCTTAGAACTGCAGTGTATCAAGATATTGTTTTTAATAGTTGTTTGTTCTGCTGGAACAGTAAGTGAGCTCAGTGTTTTGATGGCCTTTTTGATATAATAGTACATAATAACAAAGTTGTCATGAATCCTTATTCCAAGCTGCAACGTGATCATAGTTTTTATCAGTTGCAGTATAACTCTCTCCTTGTGTTCTTCACTAGACTATATGGTCAGCCAGGGCAATTTTGCTTACAATTTTATATACAATAAAGGCTACTGGCTATAAGCTGGACAGGCAAAATCCTTGAGGAAATCTAGCCAATTGGTGCCTTGGACAATACTGTTCTAAAAATAATTGAGCATTTTTATATTTCTATCCAGAAAATCAGTTGCTCTGGTTTTAGACACACCACCAGGAATAGAAACTACCTCTGTATCTTAAGAGGTTCACACGGCAAAAGTTTTCATAGCAGCAGTAGAGTTTTTTCCAATAATCACTAGCTGTTGAGCTTGGCATAGTGCCCTACTTTTCAGTTTTTTAAGGTCATGCAGTAATCCATTTTTACTTAGATCTCTTCTTCTACCTTCTGTAAAGGACAGTGGTCCATCAGCAGGAATCTACTGATTCTTGAAAAAGAGAAGGTTGCTTGCTAGTGTTAGAGGTGCCTCTGGGCCTTTGCCCATCTGCCTTCTCTGAACTGGAGTTTTCTGTGGAATAGTGAGAAGAAACTGAAATAACCTGCTCTTTATATAAACAGAGCTAGTGATGTCATCTTAGTTTGAGAACACTGCTACTTCCACAGCTTTTTTTTTTTTTAATGTTATTCTCCAGCTCAGTGCTAAAGGTGCTAAATCCCTAAGTGGGAGTACACAGAGGCAACTTTTGAGAAGTAGTGGCTAGCAAGCATACCTTCACTTTAGAACATTCTAGATTTTTTTGTTTGCAAATAATATCACAAATGTGAACAGTGTAAATTGTTGCAGAATTATCTTCCTTTCTGCAGGCAAATAGTTCTTGTGCTGTTTCTGTTGCTCATAGTTTTGCTGTGGAACATACAAATGAAATTGACAAACCTGATTAGTTTCGCCCCCTTTTTTCCTGATTTGTTTGAAATAAATAATATACCTAAAATTTAAATCTTAAGTAGGCTTAGTGTACCTCTCAGTATATGAGCTTTGCTATACTTTATTGGTATTAAACTGAAACGCTGAGCACAGGTGTCTTAGCTAAGTATGTATGAATTGTAGGTTGTATAGCCTTATTTATTACAGCTATTCTGTTTTGACTGCGGTTATGAAAGGGAAGGTGATCTTTCAGATAAACTTTCTGACATGTAGCTGCATAGGTTGGGACTGAGTTCAATCTATAGCTGCTAAATATTGCAGTAGTCCACTCATGTGAATTCTCTACACTTTTGAGACAGCAAGGAAACAATATAAGAACATCTACTTGACTCTTTAACAAATGAGTTAGAATTGCTTCAAAGAAGGTATATGAAAATTAGGAGAGAAAGGGATTCTTAAATCGAATGCAGTTATCTATATCCCTCTTTAGAAAGATGGTTACTCTAAAATTGATTGTTGCGGTATGCAAGATAGATTAATCATCCATCTATATTTACTGATGAGGTTTTTGTATCTTACTGGTAGATCAGATTCAATATAGAGACAACTAGTCGGGGAATTAATTCATCAAGTAAAACATTTTCAGGATAACTAGAAATTTTTCCAACAGTAAGCATTCCATTTAACAAGATTATTTTGAATGTCTCTGTAGTTAATTGACTTTGTAGTTAATTGCGATTTCCTTGCCAACACTCTGCCTAAATTACTGGTGGTTTTACTATAGATAACTTTCTGATTTTTATATCCTTGGTGTAAGACACTCTTGTTAGTATCCTCCTTTCAATTTGAATTAATCACCCTGGATAAAGCTTGTAACTGGGTCCCTCAGCATACCAAATGTTAACCTCCTTTCAGTTGATTTGTCTCTTGAGTGAGGGAGCAGTACATAATCATATCCTCAGTTGGGAGAATCTTTTGCTGAAGGTGACCTGTAAATCGAATTCCATTGTATTCAACAATATGTGATGGAAGCCTCCATTTAAAAGGATCACTGACTGAATAAATACTAATTCCCATGGCACCCAACCCTGTTGCTGGCCAGGCAGTTTGCATTCCTGTAATTTATTCTGTTCTTATCTTTGGTGACATGCGTATATTAGATATTACATCAGCAGTAGCATATTCAAGTTCTGGTTTGCTCTTAAAGCTATCCAGTAAGAATGATTTTTTGTCTTGTATTTATTTGATTAGTTCCATTCTCCAGTAGTTTAGGAAGAGCAACTGCGCCTTTCAGATTTTTACATTTATTAACGACCATCTGCTTTTGTTCCTTTGTAGGCTGTTAAAACCAGTTTGTTGTTTCTCCAGATTATGGGAAATGGGTGCTGGGGGAGAGAAGATGGGAGGGAGCAAGAAAGGTTAGCAAACATGTTGTACTTCATTCAGTGAAGCCATTTGTATATGAAGTGATGGATAATGGTAACTTTGTTTGCACACATGAAGTCCTGCTTTCCTGGAATGGTGGCAAAACTAACTTCTGTTCCAGAGCAGTCCATCACTTAAACGCTTTGAATCTAAATGTACTTGTAAAAGCTAAAGCTCCTTAAGTATCTAATAATATGGTGCTCCTATAAAAACACAGAATTGGTATTGTCCAGAGTGAACATGGGAAGATAACAAACTGCACCAGGAGTTTCAAACTCACCTGACCTTATGGGTCAGATCTGGATCATGGGGCCAGTCTTGCAAGTGGGATCTGGACTGTAGAGCTATATTATCTGGCTTCTGGGGCTGCCTGGAGGACCAGAAATTTGGTGGCAGGCCAAGTGGTAGCAGCATTAATTGCCATAGCAGCTGCTCCTCATCTTGCTGCCAAATTTTTGACCCCCTGGGTAGCCCTTGTGTCCAGATGATACAGCTCTGAGCTCTGGATCTAGCTCACAGGGCATCTCAGGTTTTGAAAATTTGATGGCAAGGGGAGTGGTGGCAGCTGTTAATGCTGCTGTTGCTTTTTCCATCACTGAATTTCTGTCCCACAGGCTATATTGTATGTTGTGTGTTAGTAAAGTGGGACAGTGAATAGTTGTATAAACAATCTAGTCTCAAGTTTCTTCTTCAGGCTCTTCTTTGAAGCAAGAACCTTGATTACACTCTTAGCATTCCCATGTGCTGAAAAACGCAACAAAAATAAAAAATGTGAACTGAAAACTATTGCCTACTTGTCAATTTAAAAATCTGTTTTAAAGATGTTTGATTTTTTTTAAGTCCTAACTGAAATGATGTCTGTACTGCAAACCTTCATGCTACAGTACCTTAAATGTAGCTGTATGAAGAATGCTAAAAATGTTTCCCTTTTGATGGAAATAGCGTAAAACAACCTTGCAAAATTCAGCTTGCACTGGAGTGATGGATAAGTAAAATGTTAGTTTTCTGTGGAAGAGAAGGGTTTATGCTTCAGTTGGCAAATGTTTGTGACAGTTTTGCAAACCTGGATTAGAGAGACTAGACTGATTACAGTAGTCTCTAGCATGTTGTCTGAAGTTGACACAGAAGCAGTTTTTGCCTTGTTACTTTGGTTTGACAGAGGCATTGGATCATCGTGTTATGATCTAGGCTTAACAGTTAAGATTGCAGTACACATGAACACCTTGTAATGGATGACTCCTTGAGTTATATCAGTCTCTCTCCTTCCAGCCTCTTCCCTCTCTCCCCAACAGACCTTGAGCTTTGGTGACCTTGTATCCAAAGTGATCTGGCTAAAAATCAGTCTGAGGAAGGAGGGGTCTACAGATATCTTGCCTCCAATACTCTGGCAGTTAAAGCAGTGGCGTCCAGTGAGTGCCAGAGCTGGAACATTATTGTCTCTGGGAATACTTGTTTATTTTTCTGTCCTCTAAGGTGGGAGCTGTTCAGTGAGGTCTTTATGCAGCAGTTGCTTAAAACCTTTAAAACATGGATGCACCCTGTTGATAGGCTCAAGTACCCCTTGATGGGTACCCCTCAAAAAATGCTCTAGGTACTCCTCAGAAAATCTACTTTTCTTAAGTTTTACTTATTTTTTGACTGAAGAAAAATAATAGAGCAATTCTTGTGTTGCAGACAGTTTGGGTTGACCACAACAGGCCAGAATGGTTCTTAACACTGTGGATTCCTATTTGTTATCTGTGTTTTTTCTTGCGGATATTGTTTGCACACCTAACAGTACGAACTGTGTGTTGCACCCTGTGGCATCCTTGAAAGGATCTCAAGGTATCCCAGGGTGCTATGACATCCTGCTTGAGAATTGCTGTCGCCATCTTTCAGGAGCCGAGACCTGGACAATGTACAGGAAAGATCTAAAGTTGTTGGAGAAGTACCATCAATACTGCCTGCGGAAGATCCTCTGAATCCAATAGAAAGACAGATGCATCGATGTTAGCATCCTCCTGCAAGCAAACACAAGTATTGAGGCAATGATCATCTGATATCAACTTTGTTGGGCCAGCCATGTCATCCTGGATAAAGTTTTATTCTTCCAGCTCAGCCAAGGTGTATGATCAAGAGGAGGGCAGAGAAAGTGCTTCAAGGACGTCTTCAAGGCCATCTTAAGATGCAACATTGATATCAACTCATGGGAAACTATTGCCCAGGACCCAAATGGAGGAGGAGTCTGCTGCAGGGATCTCAGTACTTTGAAACCTCACAATAATAACAACAGGAGGTGGAAAAGTGGGAGCGGCAGAAACTGTATTGTGGACCAAATCAAGAATCCAGCGTGACCCATCCCACATGAAAACACACATCTGAGCTACAGTAGAGCGTTGATCATGGATAGGGCTTACCAGCCATCTTTGGTCACACAGATAGGACAATCATGGAATACAGTCATCCTTGTCTGCGAGGGATTGATACAGCAATTACATGCATCTTCTCTCTTATCCTCTGCTTCATTTTCATTATTGGCTTTTTTCAGCAATCACATGCCACATACGCTCTTTTTGATATTGCAGGGAATAAAAGCTGCTTATATTCACTTTTACAGCATTTTCTAACCAGTCCCGTCTTGTACATCAATCTCTGCTTTCAGACAGGTAATTATTCCAGCCTCCATAGTTTACTTATGTTTGTTTGAAAACTTAATCTTTGTGGTGTTTTTTTATTCCTTTTCATGCCACATGTCACATTAGAGATGAGGTACCCATAAAACTGTCTCATTGTTACCCTTCAAATCCCTCTTTAAACTCTTTGGGTTTTATGCCTGCAACTCTCTTCTCCTCACCCAATAAAAAAAAAAAAAAAACAAAGCAAGGAGCTATTGGGCTGAGACAACTGTCTGTCACTGTTTCTTATATTACTCTGTCTGTATCTCTCTGTCTCTGGTTTTTGGGGCAGGGAGTTTTATTTCTGTGTTTGTACAGTGCTTAGCACAATAGCAGTAGTTATTGTCATTGGCGATTTCTAGATTCAAGGATGATCTCTACCCCAGCTCGTTGGTGGGTTTTGAGAAGAGTGTAATCTTAAAGCCACGGATCCATCTGCAGAAGTTGCAGGTTTTTGCAAAGGGGAGAGTAGACTGCAGGCTGGGATTCCTCTTCTTTTCCTTCCTCTGTGTTCTCTTCCCTATTTTGAGGGCAAGATGCTTTTCCTTGAAATAGGCTGCCACTTGGTTGAGGTTTCAGCACCATTAGAGTCAGTTGATAGCCAGCACCTCCCAACTCTTGAGGCCAGCATCCATTTTCTTGAGGCATCCCTTCAATGTGTCTTTGTAGCGTTTCCTCTGACCATCACAAGATCTCGGTCTATTACTAAGTTGGGAGTAGAGCACCTATTTTGGGAGCTGATGTGGAGAACTATCTGGAGGCATCATTGGTGATACCTCATCAGACTGTTAGGAAGATAATGGTAGGTTGCCTGTGTTTTGCCTCCATAGAGGAGTGTGGGGAAGATAACTGTGTTTTGAATTGGATTTTGGGCTATCTGTGGCATACCTGCCAAAAACGTGGTCCCACTGCTTTACAATATCATTTCTGATCTAACCATAAACTTCTGATTAACCAAAGCATATGAAGATCCAGTTGTATTTAGACACAGGGGTGTTTTCTGACCCCAAGCCTATCTCTGCTTATCAGGATCCTCCCCCCACCAAAGCATTCCACAGTACTGATATGGCAATTTCAAAAGAGGTGAAAATATAGCATGTCCGTCCTGTTTTGTTAGAGTTATATACTTGCTTTAATACAAAGCAAGCCCAGTCTTCAGTTTATGTATTTAGGAATTTAGTAGTATAGTATTGTACTCCCAAATACTTATCAAATTATTATGTTGATATACTTCCTTTTTCACTTGAACCACAAGGCTTAAGGTGCCTCAGGGTGTTTAGGGAGAGTAGGCCCCAAGTCTAAACTGTATTAGACAATGAAAGTTCGGAGTTCAGAATTATCTTCTGTTCATGGCTAATTATGAATCTTTCCTCATTGTAGTGCTTTTGCACTTCAGCTAGCTCTACTTGATGAGGAATTTTATTGACTCGTAATCTGCATATGTTAAAAGCTGGCATGCTGCATTGTAGAGGATTTTTTTTCTGTGGCTCATTTGGTTTTTGTTGAAACTCTGGAAATTCTCTAGTTTCCTATAGGTGGCAGCAAATGCTGAGTTCTTTTTCTAGTGCCAGTCACAAACACTCTAAAGCAAAGACTTTGTCATATAGAAGACATAGTAAAATAGTTTTATAGTAAATATGCTTTTGGAGAAAAGCTTGTTAGTAGCTTAGTTTATGAATATGGAGTGAGGCTTGGAATGAAATGAAAGCACGCACTGCATCATGTCTGCCTTGCTGTCATAGTGTTAATTTTTGCTCAGTATAAATACCTCTTAGCTGGAAACAAGTCACTCTTCCTTTTTCACAAGTTGTTTGGTGGTTAAACTGTATATCTTGCAAAAATTGCAAAACAAACTTGCAAGGAAGAGAAGACTAATAGTCTTTTCTGTTGCAATTCCTCTTAAATTTTCTTTAGAGGGAAGAGTTTTTTGCCTGGGAGCACAATCAAGCCTAAAGCTTTGAGGAAGGGAGGGAATCAGCATGGATTCACCAGGGGCAAGTCATGCCTGAACAACCTGATCGCCTTCTATGATGAAATGACTGGGTCTGTGGATGCAGGGAAACCAGTGGATGTGTTGTATGTTGATTTTAGCAAAGATTTGATATGGTCTCCAACAACATTCTTGCAGGCAAACTAAGTAAGTGTGGGCTGGATGGAATGGACTGTAAGGTGGATAGAAAACTGGCTGGAACATCAGGCTCAGAGTAGTAATCAATGACTCGATGTCTAGTTGGCAGCTGGTATCAAGTGGAGTGCCACAGGGGATCGGTTTTGTTCAATGTCTTCATCAGTGATTTAGAAGATGACATAGAGTGCACCCTTAGCAAGTTTGTAGATGACACCGAGCTGGGGGGGAGTAGTAGATGCACTGAAGGGTAGGGCTAGGATTCAGATTGACCCAGACAAGTTGGAGGATTGGGCCAAAAGGAATCTCATAATGTTCAACAAGGACAAGTGCAAAGTCCTGCACTGAGGAGGGAACCCTCCTCAAGTTGCTGCAAGGGAAGTTTAGGTTAGATATTAGGAAGTATTTTCTCACTAGGAGGGTAGTGAAGCACTGGAACAGGTTACCCAGAGAGTTGGTGGAAACGCCATTCTTGGGGATTTTCAAAACTTGGTTAGACAAAGCTTTGGTTAAAATGATCTAGTTGGGGGTGGTCCTGCTTTGAGCAGGGGGTTGCACTAGATGACCTCCTGAGGTCCCTTCCAACCCTAACTTTCTATGATTCTATGAGGGGAGAGGTTGTCAAGTTATTTGGTTGGGGGGAAAAAAAAACCTTGAGAATTTTAGGAAGGATTTCTTCTGCTCAGTAGCCGTCTTTCTGGAGGAGAATCATGCTGAAAGAGACGGTTTTTTAAATGAATTGTATTTTAAAAGTTGACCTTGTGCATTCAGGTGACTATATTGCTTTTGTGACTTTTTTTTTGCCTTGATGTGATTGAAGACAGGAGTCAAGTAATATAACTTACTGGCCCACACAAACGAACTAATGCATTCTTAATAAAACATAAAACATTTTCCACTTGCCTTATCAAACGTAGCTTGTTTTTTATTAAAATAATGTTAATTATTAATCATTACTGATAGGTGCTACAATTAATGTTGCAAAGCAGCCTAATTTTATATGATCACTGTTTGCTGTTTGTCACCCTTACATAAAAAGTCTCCTTTTGGAGCTGATATTTTTATGATTTGCTCTCTGTTGAAAGGTGATATTTATTGTGTGGGTGAGGGATCCCACAGTGTACTCCTGGCTGAATTTGCTCTCTTTGATCAAGGATCCTTTTCTTCTGCACAAAGCAGTGCCATAGAAGGTTTCTAATAGCGTGCATCTTCAGAGACCCTTTCTATGCCCCCACATGGAAGTGCCTTTTCCATCTGACATTCTTGTATTCATTATATACAAATGCTACATCACAGAGAGAAGTGGGGGTGTACCTTGAACTTGTCCTCTGAACCTCTTTACCCTTGCAGATTTCTTTGAAGATGAATGCATTTTTCCAGGAGGAAGTTTGCTCTTTGGATGAAAAGTCCCTGAAGATTTTCCAGTAGAACCCCTACTGCCTGCATGCGAGTAATCTTATGCAGATGACTCTGAGTACAGAACTAGCGACTTTTTGGGTTAGAAGTTGACACAGGCAAGAAAATATGTAGGACTTGTTCAATATTTTGGAAATTTTTCTGAACTTATTTTTTCAACCATTTTGTTGTGAATATTTTACAGTTCACTGCAAAAAAAATGCAGAAGGGAGTGCTGGGGACCAGTAGAAAAGCAGTCAGAAACAGATTGATTGCAACTCCTTCAGGCTGGACACCTCATGTTATGCTACTCAGATTTGAATCATCTTCTCATTTATGTTGTGACACAGTAGATTTATGGAGGCTGAACAGACTCCAAATTTATTCATTCATGGTTAATAGTAGAACTTGTCCTCAATTGGCAGCAGCAGCAGCTGCTGAATTTTTAAATAAGCCTTTTAACTGGCACGTGAAAAACGACCAGCTTTCAGTTTTTTGCAAAAGGTCTTTTATTCAATCAACTATAGCAAGTAGTGTCTTTCTCTTTTATGAAGGTGATGCACATGATTAAAGGTGTTGATAATGGAGCAAATTAAACATATACGTTATTAAAGTCATTTTGGTTTGTTGAATTGTTTTTTGGTTTTTGGGGGGGGGTTTGTTTGGGGTTTTTTGGCCACTTAGCCTGATGAGATCTTTCTGCAGGCTCCCCTCTGTCACCTTGGGACGACTACCTGGAATAATTTGGTATCATCTGCAAACTTGGAGATTTCACTGTGCATCTCCGATTCTAAATTATTGTTGAAAATGTTAAACAAAATTGAGCTCGGCAGAGATCCCCCATGGGACCCCATTCTTGACCTGCTCCCATTCTAAAAAGTGACTGTTTAGCCCTATTCTTTGCCTCCTATCTTTTAATCGCTTCTCAGTCCACAAAAGAACCATTGCTCCAATCCCTGTGGAAATTTAGTTTTTTAAAGCCTTTGGTGAGGGATTTTGTTGAAAGCTTTTTTGAAAGTCCTAATACGTTATTTCAGCCAAATGCCCCTTGTCCACCTGCTTGTTAACACCCTCAAAAACTCCAGTAGATTGGTGAGGCAGGATTTCCCTTTACAAAAACCATGATGACTGTTTCCTAGCAGTTCATATTTCTCCATGTGATTTTTGACTGCTCATTTGATTCTTTATTATAGATGTATAATGTTATAAAAGGGCAGGCAAGGTTCTTTGAGTAGATGTGATATCTTTTATTAGACCAACTGAGCAGTTGAAAAAAAGTTCTTAGCAAGCTTTTGGGCGTAGTCATCCTTTGTCAGGCATAGGGAGTCTCTGCGGGTCTGAGACTCCAAGGAATGAGAGGAGCTAGAATTGTGGAGGGATGTTAGTGAAAATGTAAATAGGTAGAGATAATGTTATAAAATACCCTTATTTTTCATAAGTCATTATGGGAAAGCTGAGTGTGGCACTTGACTGACCTAAAAGATGGCCCCTTCTTATTATGGAACTTACCATTAAACTGCACAGATTCTTAAACTTTTAGTGTTTTCGTACTCTAGTATTATTTAGATAAGAATACCTCTAATGGTTCATTTTGTGGACTGGAAGGGAGGAAACATCTGTATTCAGTGTTGTAGTAATTAAATGTACTCAGGTGGAGGCAAGAGAGGAATTCTGTTATAGCAGAGAACATTTATTAGTGGAATCCAATGTAATTCATTCTTTTTTTTTTCCCTTTCAAGTGTTGAATACATTCTTGCAAAATAGAATATAGAGGGTATTCAGTTGGGAAATGGCACAAGTGTTCTTTTTACCATGTTGTATTGTCAGACTCTGCTTTTCATATAAATTAATTTTTGTAGCTTAGTTTTATTTTATGTAGGGATGGCATCAGCATCATGGAAACCTCAAAGGATTTGTCATACAAGAGCGAATGTATGAATGCTTTTCCAAATCAACTCACTTTGTTCCCATCTGCATTATTTAAGCTGTTTGTAGCTAGAGGTAGAGCTATCTCCCCGACGACCTGACTTCTCTCATTGCCCTACTCTGCAGTGATGTGTGAGGCCCAGTTTAATGTGTGCAGGATATTTTTTATACTAGAGGTTTTAGTCTTATCAATAGAAACCAAATGTTTGGTATGAGAATTACCACTGAAAATCTTGCATTTGCAGTATTAATTTACATTGCAGATGAAGCTGCTTCTTAGAGAAACTTCTATGAATAAGTTATGTATGTTCCACATTAAAATATTAATGTGGAAGATATTTAACTCCTTGGCACAGAGAGTTGAATTTTCCAGGTGAAGTGCCTTTAGGCAGCTGCAGATGTGTAAGAACCTAAAATGCCAAAAATAACTATAACGTGTAATAATTTGTAGATGTGCTTATCCCTCTACATTATTGTATCGTACTTGCCATTTTAAATAAAAAATTAAAGTAATCCATTTTCAGATGTACCTTGTAGTAGTGTGAATAACTAAATAAATATGGATACATTTTTTTTAATCTGGTTAGGAAACCTAATCTTTTAGCAGTATTGGTAGAGGATTTTAGGTACAAAGATTAACAGTAAAGCTAATACAATGTCTTTGAAGTGAGGTTGATTTGTTGAGTGTAAGTCATGCACTTCTGTTGCATGCTTGGGGTATTTTGGGTATTGATGAAATGTCTGCAAGGTAAATCAATGGATTAGCCCAAAGTTAAAAACAAACAAAGGAAAATATTAAGGGGATGTCTTGTAGGGGTGTGCAGAGTGGGGCCCTATTCGATTCGGATTCAGCCCAGGGACAGTGATTCAGTTCGTTGATTCAGATCGTTGTCCCCGATTTGGAGAATCAGCGATTCGGCCGTAGACAGCGTTAAATGTGTTTTCTACATACCTCAAGGTAGCAGCTCATGAACGCTGCAATGCTGGGACAGATGGAGCATCCCACAGGAATACTTCTGGTCCACTTCTGGGTCTGCCAGGGAGCATGTTGGGGGGGCCCCACCACGCCCCCCCTGCTTAGCAATAGGCCACTGGAAGACCCAGGGTGTCCCCCCCCCAGACCCAGGAGGCAGTTGCCAAGCCAGGGGGTTTGTGGGGGGAGGCCCCCAGCGTATCCCCTGTTAGACCCGGAAGTGGACCAGAACTGCTTCTGGTCTACTTCTGGGTCTGCTGCCAAGCACACTGGGGAGCCCCTTGCACTCCTGTGGGACGCTTCATCCACCCCAGCGTTGCAGCACTCATGAGCCACACCTGGTACCTCAAGGTATGTAGAAAAAACATTTAAAGCTGTATCTATGTCCGAATCTCTAAATCTTTCTGAATCTCTCCAAATTGATTCAGAGGGTGGCAATTCGATTCAAAGAGATTAAAGGGTCTCCTGATTTGGTTCGGATTTGGAGATTCGGCCACTGAATCGGGCTGAATCTCTGATGAATCAAATCAGGGACCGAAGCTTCACACGGCCCTAGTATCTTGTTGTTTATCTTTTGGTAGCATGCCAATGAATTTGAAGACATTGAAGTGTTTGGTGACTTCAAGTTTATGATAAACGTGTTGTCATTTTCTGGGATGTTGGTTATAACTCTGCTGGTCTAAGGACATAAGTAGACAAGGTTCTTTGGGTAATAATGTAATAATGTGATATCTGTTATTTGACCAACTAAATAGCTAGAAAAATAGTTGTTTGAAAGCTCTGGGGCACACGTCTTTCAGGGATAGGGAGAGTGCATTAATTTTGAATATATACTTTGGGAGCACAAAAGAGTTGAGCTACTGAATTTAGCCTTTAAATTGCAGAGTCTGAGTTTTAAATATTTCAACGCTGAAGGACTAGGTCAAACAACAATAATCAAAGGTATTCTCATTTTCAGAATCTTTTGTAGACCGAGCGGAGAGTCAGAATCATCATCAGTCACTTTTTTTGGAATGAGTTGCTTCTCAGAACTCATACATATGAAATCAAAGACTGTTTATCTAAACAGTATTATTATGGTGGATGCATACTACAGAGTAATACTAAAAAAATTAGAAACCAGTCTTAAATAGCAAGGAGAGGGTAACTTACTTGAAGGGGAACACAGAGGCTAGGGTCAGAAGTTGCACATAAACAGGTTTAAGTGATTAGAAGCTAGTTTAAATCTGTAACGCAACAGAAGCTCAGTGCACATAAACCGGTTTCAAAATGGCTGAAACGGGTGTAAGATGAACCTGGTTAAATGTAGTATTAGATTTAAACTGATTTGGGTTAAACCAGTTTATGAAATTTCTGTCCTAGACCCCTTCTTGGTTCACAGTCCCCCAGCATCTGAGCATGCTTTGCAGCTCTGGGCTAGGATGTGCAGTCTACTCCAGAGAGCAGGGCTGGCCCTACCCCTCTGCTTCCTAGCTGGAGCAGTGAGGGCTGGCTGACAAGAAGGTGGGGGGCAGGCAAGCCCAGCTGGGGATGCAGCTCAGTCTGTAGGGGGGGGTCTGCCCTTCCCCCAAGCAAACCCCAACTGGGGTCTGGGGCCAGGGTGGGGGGGCTAAACACCCCTTCCCCCACTCAGATTTACTGCTGGCTGCAACTGTGGACTATAAATCCCAGAGGCACCTGGAAGTAGGAAGAAGCAGTGATGAACAACCCTGCTGAGTCATGCTGCTATGATTTTGGACTGCAAACCCCACAGACATTGGGGGCAGCAGGAAGGGAAAGTGATCACACAGCTCATGCCAGCTATACGCCAGAGAGCTGTGCTGTAGTGGCCCTGGCGCAAATGCAGTTATGTGGCTGCATTTGCTGAATCAGAGGTAAAAGTCTGTTCACTTCTGTTTAAATTAAATCTGTGCAGTTTAGGCAAAACTGCAAAGACTGAATTGATTCAGCCTCGCGCTTTTTGACGGTCTGTACTTAGCCAGACAGAACAGAAAAGATTTGGAATCTAAAAATGGTAATAGTTTTGTATTGTAATAATTTTACTCTAAAGTCCTAGATACTTGTTGTGAATTGCTCAAATACTTACCTTGAGAAAATTAAAAATAAAAGCCTTTTACAATACAATTTTTTCTTCATGTAAACTATTTGCTTGATTAATTCATTGGCAGTACAGCACTAGAATATTACATGATTTGATCTAATGGTTTTAATAAATCCTTATTTTAAAACTTGAAGAAAATGACGCTAAAGAATACAGTTTTAAAATGATGCGATTTTTCTATCTTCCCTTCCTAATGTTTGTGTGTTGTGCGTAATTAAACCAACTCATTTACCAGGTTGTATTCAGATGAGTCTGATACCTTAGACTAACAACATTCTTCTTTATTAAAAGGAGAAATCTTGCCCCTCTAACTAAATAATACTTCATGAAAATCAGATCATTTTATTAACTATCAAGTATTTTAATCCCAAGATGGTATTTTGAATTTTGGAAATGCTAATAAGATATAGCTTTGGTGACTGGCTGCCAGCAAAGTAGGTACACTGTAAGCACTGTAGTTAATTTACAAGTATACTTCATATAAATAACAGAATTTTAACTAATACGAGCAAAGCTCAGGTTTTTATCTTAAGATGCTAAATTAGACTCCCTTGTTTATAAGAAGCACAGGGCAGCATCTGTTGAAGATAATGGGAATTACTATGTGTTCTTTACTTCAGACAAGTTGCAACTAAGCAACAGGAACAAGGAGCTACCTTGAGAGATGCTATGGATGCATAATATGTACACCAAATTAGTTCACACCAAAGTGGTTATACAAGTGGAGTGTGTCCAGATGTCTGTGGACATTTGGTTCCCTGGGAACAAGTAGCAGCAGCGCATCTTGTGCCACAGCTACTGGTCCCTGGAGAAGACCCACGGCATGCATGCTTTGGCACATAGCAAGTAGCCTCGGCTGGGCTAGGGGAGCGTGGGGCCAGCACTGTGCTGGCCCTAGCAGCCTTACCTGGGCTCCTGGGGGCCTCCCAGGGCTGCAGCCATGGCGATTCTGCCGTGGGGAGCCTGGCCATTCAGCAGCATGTGCTGCCTGAGCATACGCTATGCTGGTAGTTTTTTCCACCACTTTTTTGACCCCTGGATATACATCCAAGGGTCAAAAAAACCTGTGGTGGGGGGGAACCTGGCATAGTGCATGCTTGGGCAGTGCACCCTTGCAACTTGGAGAAAACCGGACTGTGCAATATGTGGCATACTGCTTGACTGCACTCATCTTGAGAGATCAAATAGGAATGTGTTAAATAAGACCATAACAAATCAGATTTTTTGTGTGTTCCTTTGCAACAAGAATTGCTCTGTTTTTTTTTTTTTTCTGTATTCAAAAAATGAGAGAAAAAAAAAGCCGGTATCTCTAAGGGGTATCTTGGGTCTAAAAAGGTTGCGAATCGCAGGATTATACCAATATTTTTTTTCTGCAATAAATCTCTACTGGATTTTAATAATTTGCACTGTTATAACACTGTCTTACGCCCACTCCTTTTTTACTTTCGTAGAAAGGCTGAAAACAGTGTTGTGTGTCTAGGCCCTGAAAGAATTATAAGTCTTAGTTTTTCATATTTCCCTGAAGAAAGGTTTACTCCTTAGAACTAGAAATATTTTTTTAAAACAAGATTCTGTCTTTTGCTATTTCATAAGTTTCACTCTGTATTGGTTTGGATGTATATAGTTTCCCAGGTTGCATTTTATTCTTTTGCCTTCTCTCCTCATTGTGTTCTATAAGGTTTATCCTTGAGGGGAGGAAATGGGGAGGGGAGAGAAGGGAAAGAAGAACTATATAGTTTTTAATTTATCACAGAGAATTGTCAGATAGTCTTGGACTGGTTCTGTTCAAAATTTGTTTGATTCTTAGAATTACCCTCCCCCCAAAATTTAAAATTCTTCTTTTTACCCAATTCTTATAACTTCTTAATATATTAATTTCCACTAACCTCAAATAGGACAGTTAAAGACAGAAATTAAAACATGAATGGTACCACCAATTCTAGTTTTTGGTGCAAACCTTGTAACAATGAAGTGAATGATTATGGTGAAACTTGATGCTGTAAGTAGTGGTGGGGGAGTGGGGGAAATAGCTCAAGAATATAATAGCTAGGGACAAAAGTGACACACAAACAAGTATAAGTGGTCAGAAATGGGTTTGAACCTGTAAACAGAAGAGAAGTTCAGCATACAAAATGGCTGAACCCAGTTTAAGATGAGCCTGGATGGATGTAATATCAAACTTGACTGATTTTAGGTTAAACTGGTCTGTGGAACTTCTATCCCAGGTCCTCTCCTGACTCAAGTTGTCCCAATCCCCCAGCATCCCAGGATACATTGGCCCCTACCTCCCCCAGGGCAGGTGGGCTAGCCTCAGCTGTGCCGTCTGCTCCAGCTGAGGCAGGGTTAGCCCTGCCTCATGGCTGTCAGAGCTGAGGCAGCTGGTGCTGAGCTCTGGGGGACTTGTAATAGGTGGTGGGACCTGATCCTTCCCTCTGTATGGAGTGCTCCCATCCTGATCACTTGGTACAAACCCCCTGGGCCACTTAGCAAGTCCTCCGGGAGCCCAGCACTAGCAGCAGCCAGCAAGACATTCTGAGCAGTCCCAGAGACCTCTGCTGAGTGGTGGGACCCAGTCCATCTTTCTGTGGAGTCAGCCCAGCCAGGAAGAGAGGGAATACCCCACCAGAGCTTGGCCTCCCAAAGCTGGGCCATGTGGAGGGATTGGGGGAAGACAGGGGGACTTCTTTCCCCATCTCCCCAGCCCGTCAGTGACTTGCACCAGCCCAGCCCCTGGGGGAATTACCCTTGCCCTCTCCTTCCCCTGCACCTGGGCAGACCAGGGCTGTGAGGATCCCAGGCTGGCTTGGGGAGAAGTGTGGGGCTCCCCCCATGGTTAGATGCCCAGGTCATGGGGTTGGCACCAGGAGAAGGGCTCTTCCTTGACCCCTCCCCTGCCCCTGGTGGGCAGGCCTAGAGGCATGCTCTAGCACATCCGCCGCCGCCTCTTCCCCCCCCCGGGGCCATACCGACCTCCACCTGCCTTTCCCAAATGAAAACTAAATGTCATCTCAGTTCATAATCAGTTCAATCTACGCAGTTTAGAGAAACCTGCAAAGATTAAATCCATTCTGCCTCGTGCTTTTTGACTGTACTTAGCCAATGTAGCAAAACTGAAAGAGCAGTCTTGCTTAGATGTCTTGGTACTTGGTTCTGCTTCTTGTTACCTCATTGGTCCTTGTGCATTAAGATATCACCTGAGTTTAGTAATTAAACATTTGTGGCAATGTTTTCTTGGGGGATGTAGTAGACCTAATTTTCTTCAATACAGCTGCCAGAATTGAACAATTAAAGCAGTAAAATAATGCTTTTTATAGCCCTATAAAATGTGACTATTACAGTTTTTAGTAATTTAGGATTTACCACCACCTGGTGACCAATATGAATTTATAATTTGCTATAGTAATATAAAACTTTTATATAAATTTTGAATAAGGTCATTGTCTAGAAAGTATTCCAGGGAGAAGATATAATTTGCATTTGAAACACAGCATATGATTGTTAACATTTATAAAAATCTTCATTATTCCTGCACAAATTGCTTTTATAGTATTTATTTTAAATGAGTATTTCTTTGGAGGCTGCTGTGCCCGTGAGGAGTCACTGGAGTAGAAATGCTGAACTTTCATTTGGCCAGATGAGGGCGCTTTATCTTTATATTTCCCACATCTCAGTGCACAGCAAGACTATGTGCTGATATGACTTCCTGATTACTGTCATGTCTAGATAGAAAATAGAACTAGGAATGACATTGTTTGGCTTTCTGACTGGATGAAGGAGTTTTTTTGAAATTTATTTTCATTTTTTTTGCTGCTCTCATGGTATTTGGCATTTGTTGGCCTCATTGTAGAAAACTTTTATATAATCAGGAAAATCTATTATTAGCACTACTTAAAAAACCCTGACTATAGAGCGGTACTTGGCAAATGGTATACTTTGTGTATGGTGCACCATGGCTTAAATCTGAAACTGCTTTTATCTTCAAATAGCTTTTTAGATGCGTTTTTGTTGATGTTAGAAATCCTTGGACAAATGGTAATAATTGCAGTCTTCAGTCACTCTCATTCATGGAGTAATCATATGACCTGTCCTGGGAAAGTAAGATATTATACTGCTTTAGGAACAAGGGAATTAACATATGCCTTTCTGCATCATTTTTTTTTTACCTAAGAACAGTAGCCAGTATGAAATCTTTTTTGTGTTAAAATGTAACAGTTATGGTGTTGCTGATTTTGGCAGTTAACTTTGAAAACGTAATCCTGTCTCTTTCCTTAAAAGCTCTAAAATGTATGTTAGGCTGGCTGGTCTTGGCACAAGCAGAGTAGAGCAGATAGCTGTTTGTTTCCCCTTTCTCTGATCTTGCGTTCTGCTTCTAGCAGTAGCACTCAATGGATAGAAAAGACAACAGCATAACTTTATCTCTCTTGGTATCTTCAACTCGGCTTTTTCAGCAGTGCCCCTTCCCCCTATCCTTTCCTCTTCTTTCCCCCAGTGGTAGTGCTTAAATTACTTTCTCCCTTTACAGTATCCCTGCTCTCTGCAAATCTACTTGTAGCATCAGATGAAGTAGGCTGCCTAGGAAAGTTTATGCATTTCTGAACAAGTTAATCTCTAACCTACACACGTGTGAGGAGCCTGCTCCAGCGTGCTGAAAATCCAGCACATCAGAGCAAGACTTGATTAATCGAGTTTGCTGGAGCATGGAAGTTGACACGCTTCGCGAGCCTTCCACGTCACATGTATCAGTGTCCCTGTGCTTCCCCACACTGAGAAAACATTGGCGGAGCACTTTGAAATAAAACACATTCAATAAGCTTTAGTTCAAAGTGCCCTGCTGCCATTTTTTCAGCACGGGGATGCTGATATGCATGATGCGTGGGCACTTTTATTTAGTGCAGCTTGCTAATTAAAGCACCCAGTGCCACATCCCAAAACATGTGTAAAAATGCCCTGAGGTTCTGCCCTGCCCTGCCTTCTGCCTGATTTAAGACCTGCATGGCTAATTATCTTTCTCAGGCCTGTTGTTAAAAGTAATTTGAGGAACTGCATGTATGTATTTTTCTTCCGATTAATCTCTTACAAAGAGATATATATGGTAGTGATAAAGCCAGAGTTCACCTCTGTTAAAAGTAGAAAAAAAATGCTTGGTTCTAGTGCAAGTTCAACATATCCAAGTTATCTGGGATATGAGTTCAGTATTTTAATAGTGGCTTGTTATCCTTCTGAATCAAACAGTTCAAGTAAGTATGTTTAGTTAACCCATATGAAGATCACAGGTTCTGTTGGACAGATGTACAATAACGATTTGCTTGCCACCATCTTTGGCAGTCTTGGCTGAAAAGTAAAGGGCTGAGCCTAATTGGAAATTTGAACAACATTTGCACCCAGGTCAGGATTGCAGGGTATTTTGTGGGGGGGAGAGGGGATGTTCTAGTGCTGTTATTTGGACAAGAAAGAAGTTTAGATAGATATCTGTAGTATTAACTGACATCTCTTTCCAAGCAATAAATTAATCCAGTATTGGCAGCCATTTCCTCATGTCAGACCCATGTTTATATTTTGGTCATGAAATAATTCCTTGTCCAGAGTCTAAACTTTCTTTAAATAAGAGTTTTTCCATGCCTTAAAGATTTTTTTTCACAAATCTAATATAATGCAATTACTATACTGCTGTCTTAACTTGCTCATAGCTTAAAACAATGGTTCAGAACAGGGATCAGCACTGTTTTTGGGTGGAGTGCCAAAAACACCCACCCCAACCTCACTTTGTAAATTGTTAGTATGCCAGGGGCAGATGGCAGGGGAGCTGGGAGGGCTCTGATCCTTGTAGTGGCAGCACAGTACTGGCCCCTTGCCCACAGCCTGCCCTGAGGCTTGCCCAGTACCAGCAATGAGCCAGCCTGGGGCTCTGCAGACTCCAGTGCAGTGGCTTGCAGCCTCCTGGCTGTCTTCCACAGCTGCCCAAGCTATGGGCATGCCCCTGCTGCTTGCTGTGGAGCCTGGGCTGCTCACAGTCAGCAGTAAGGAGATTGGAAGCCACTGCACTGGTGTCTGCAGCCCCAGCTCGGTTTATTGCTGGCAGTGGGTGCAGGTCCACCTATGGGTGGACCGTGAGGGGCCCAATCCTTGTTGTGGCAACCTAGTCCTGGCCCTTTCACCACCATCTGGCCCAAGGTGCATGTGCCAAACACAATGCCTTTGTCTGCCGTGCTCTGGCACGTGCTTGGGGGTTGCCGACTGCTGGTTTAGAATAATCTGGTGGAATGAACTTGAGTTCATGAAAACTTGTCCTCTCCATATATTTTAGTTTGTAAGGTGCCTATCTATCCTGCCTTCTGGTTAGAATAAGATTGCCATAGCATTTTCCTACCAGAATCACAAGTATCCTACCTTGATCATCAATTGGTACTCTAGTACTTTTTGCATCGAATCTCCTGCTTCAGTGAAGTAGAAATGACTTTCAGTATGTTAAGGCTCATTCCTGTTTTTCTGTCAGAAAAAAAAATATTTCTGTTTTTAAGCACTGTGAAACAAAATAACCTTTTTATTTCAAGTGCAGTTTATACATCCAAAACATGTAATATTGATTGTTTTAAAAAAAAAGAAATTTCTGACACACTAATTATGACATCCCCCCTTACTTCTTTTTTTAATGACACTGAGTGGGCTCTTTCATTAATATTTGGTGGCCTACACCTGAGAATTTTAATCTAAAGCATAGAGAAACCAAGTTAGACTTAATAAATGACAGAAAAGGTTTTTTTGGTAACTGTCCATGTGAATCTTTTTTATCACTGCTTCTGGACTCTCAGCTATTTACAGAGAAATGGAAGCATTTGAACCCCTGAAAAATAAAGCTTTTATTTTGTTAGTTTGTATAGTCTTAAAATGAGCACATTTTAAAGTAAGGACTAAGGGAAATTTAGAGAGGTATAGCATGGAGCAGAAAAAAATGGAAAAGATTCCTACCAGTTCAGCTGTGTTGCAGCTGTAAGAAGTACAGTGTTTTCTAGTGAACTTTTCTCTGGGCTGCCCTTACCCGCCCCCCCCCCCCCCAAATTATTTTAATCCATGTTTACTTTCAGTAGGTTTGAATAATCTGTCTGGTGGCAGGAGATTTCTTTACATTAGAGCTCTGCTGGTGCTAGTGCCAGTTCAATTGAACAGCTGGCGACATGCATCCAGGGAATCTCAAGGGTATTTAGTGGCTGCACATCACTGGACCTGATGGCATATAGTTAATGCAGGTGGTTTTTATATTTAAGCACTACTTAGTGAATGTAAAGTTATTTCTTATTTCCCAAGGATACTAAAATAAACCCCAGTTTAAGGCATTTATATGCAGAACTTTCCAACAGACTGTTATCCAATTACTAATTGAAAATTTTAATTACATGGTAGTACTGTTTAGCAAGGATTGGGTTATAAATTAACTGATCTTTTAAAATGTAATTATCCAATGTATTGGATTAATCTTTGTTCTCTGGCTGACACTTGAGACTGGTTCCCCTGTCTTCATTAGAGTTAAAAAAAAATTATAATAGTTTCTGAAATGAGGGAGATGGAGAGCAATTTTAAAATCTTAACCAAAGAGAAAAGGCAAAACAAGGCAATCCTTAGTCGGCTGTCAGGAATTATTAATGTAAAACCACCCAAGCCAAAAACAGATGTACTTCTCACTATTTTAATAGAAAAAGAGACTGGAGAGGCCATGTCTGGAATTCACTCTACCCTTGGTTATCTAAACCCCTTTGGAAAGTACTTGCTAAAAAGTTTTTTTGGATACCTGAATTTGATCCAGGTAATTGTAATCCCAGCATCTTGTGAGATATGTTTACATGCCTACCCACAGTACATAATATAAGCCCATACCAAACCTAATGGGACAAATATTAAATGCAGTAAAACTTTAAAAGAGAACAGTGTGTTTTACAATCCCAAGTCACTGTGTCAAACTGATGAAGGGAAAAGCAGAACTGTAGTAAAGCTTAAAAGAGAACAGTGTAGAATATCAAGCATTACAAGTTGCCCTCTACTGTGGCACCCACTGCCCTGCACTTGCAGGGGTCCTGGGCTGCATGTCCTGGCATAGGAAAAAGCTGAGCCAATTTGGCCATTAGTAAAAGTGTTCCAGTTCAGTTTGTGAAGTTGAATGTCTTTTTGTGAGCACTATTTTTAATATGGGAGTAGGGATCCAGCATTCAAGCATTTAACTGATCATAAAATAAGGGGAGGGTTAAACTAAGGGGAGGAACGAGACTTCAGAAATGGAAAAAAAACCCGTTAACATGTATTTTGAAAATGGTCAAAGCAGGACTCTTTGGCTACCAGGTTTGAAAATAGAATTTAATTTCAGATTTGATTTTTTTTTCTTTTGATTAAAAAAACAAAAACAAACTAAAAACATAAGTACATAAAAATTGCCATTTACTGGGTCAGAGCATAGGTCCATCCTGCCCAGTGTCCTGGGTGTCAGTAGCCAGAGGGTGGATGCTGAGAGGGAGAGCGAACTGGGTACAACCAAGGTTTTTTTCCCTACTGTTCTCTCACTTGCTGCCTCCCGCATTAAAGGTCTAGGAAGCTCTGATTCAGAGACTATATCCCACCTCTTTCCTCCAAGAATGTGCCCAGTCCCATCTTGAATCTAGCTAAACTGTCAGCTTCCACAGCATGTGGTGATAACTGTTTCACATTTTAAGGACATGCTGTATGGAAAGTAACTTCTTTTTGTTAGTTTTAAATTTACTACCTACTAGTTTCATTTTTATGACCCCTTAGGTTTACAGAAGGCTTTTTCTTTCAGCCTTTTAAATACACTAACAATAGATGCTGACAAAAGAAAGTAATAACTTCAAGGAACTTGGCATTTTAAGGTAGTGGAATGATTGATTGACATAAAATTTGTTTTCCATATTATACTATGTAACTTTGACCAGGGGTTGGGAACATATGGGTCAGGGGCTTTGGCGGTGGGTGGAGTGGCTTCACCCATGCTACAGCCAGGGTGTGGGTAGAAGCAGCAGCTTGTAAAACATTGCTGGGTTGGAATATCAGTCCACCTCACACCTGAACCATGATGTTCCAGCTTATGGCTTTGAAAGATTGCTGCCTGCTGCGATAGATGATTGAAGTCCAAAATCAAGCCTTATAGGCTTTGAGTGACAAATAAGCTATAGTTTCTTCTACTCCTACTTAAATACAGTTAGTATGTACTTGCAAAATCATCTATTACTTTCTTATGCTTAGATCTTATGACTTAACATTTCAAGACACATTTATCTCTGAATAAAGTTGCATTGCCTGCAGCAGTACGCAGTCAGAAATTGAGACGTCCCTGAGGTATGCCCTGGAGATGGGAACATTTGCATAAATGTATGTGCATTGACACAAACTGTAGTGATTGACATAATTTGTAGTACGGCCTACTTTGTTTTTGCAAACATAATAATAAATTGGTGTATAACTTTTTAGTAATGATGACACCATTTATGATAACAAAACATCTTGTGTGTGGCATAATCTGTTTTTCCACTTTCAAATAGGTTATTCAGTTTGATGCAAGTATGCTCTCTAGAATGTGACAAACATATTTATACTCTATGTAAATAAGCAGTGGTTTTTATATGTGTATTTGATATGGAGAAAGGACCAGTTGAGGCATCATATAAACAGATGCCACTTCCTATTCAAGCCACTGATTGCTTTAGCTGTGTACAGGATGCCAGAATTTTTTTCATCCAAAGAAAACGGATCATGGCATTTGTCCTTAACAAGCATCAATAGAAGAATTATACCAGATTGGATTTCTACTAGCATAACTATGACAAAACCTTTGTGAATTAGTAATTGTGACCATTATTTTCTTCTTTAAAAGTTTTATTATTTTATCATCACACACAAGGTAATATACAAATGAGGAGTATATAATGTGGCTAGGTTGACAGTTTCTAGGTTTTAACTATTGTATGTTTGTTGCACAGTCTGTATTGTCATTCCCTTAATTTCCAGGCAGAATTGAGGACAGATCTGTAAAACCCTGAATGAGCTGAAATCCCTTGCTTGTTACAGATCAGGCTACCTGTGGCATGTATGCCAAAAGTGACATAGGCAGTCTGTGTGTGGCACAGAGCAGACTGGGGAAGGGGCAGGCATACCAGCAAGTGGGGCAGGGAACAGAAAGCAAAGTAGCAGATCTGGAAGAAAGCACAGGGCAGGGGGAAGAAAGAGCAGTATATCAGGCAGAGGAAGGGAATTAGAGTGGCATTGTGGAAAGCATGGGGTTTAATTTGTTGTCGTCTTCCCCCCCCCGCCATGCGCACACACTTTAGATCAGTGATCCTCATCCCTCAGATGCCATGAGATCTTTTTAAGGATGGCATAGGGTGCATTACAAAATTAGCACTGTTAAGTGTGCAAACACCTACACATATTTCAGAAAATAAATCCAGAGATTTCAAATAATTCATAGTGTCATAAAGGCTCTGACCCATTTTGGTCTTTCTGAATTCTTTGTAACAGAAGACTTGCTCTATTAATTTTCCATAGTAAAGAGAGTGAAAATAAAGAGCTGGTATTTTTCAACGGGTGACTTGAGTCTAAAAAGCTTGAGAATCACTGCTTTAGGTTCGAGAGTGCCTTTCTGCTCATGTTAATGATAATATTGTGGTACCTAGGGGTCCCAGTCAACCATCGTAGCACAAAACACAGTACAAGATTGTCCAAATGTCTTTGCATTTACACTGTACATGATTTGGGCAATTTGGCAATGGATGGAAAAGGATAAGGAAGAGAGAACCACGTGTTCTAAATAGCTCGGGTCTCAGGCAGGTTAATGATAGGTGAAAACGGAACACAGGTCTCTTCACTCCTGGTGGACCTTGTTGCTTTACCCACTCTCTTGTGTTGTGTCTAGATTGTAGCCACTTCCAGAGATGTGTTTCCAGGATATCCGAGGTATGTTTCTAGAAGCAGGACAGTAGGGAGTCCCCGCTTGCAGAGACATGCCCCCGGCAATCTCTGGAACGTATCCCTGGAAGTGGGGGAGCCCCGACCTTCCCTGCTTCCAGGGATGCATTGCCTCCTGTTGCCCTACCTGTTGGACAACAGGCGATGTGTTTTGCCCACTGAAGCAGATCAACTGTGGCAAGACACAGTTTGAACTACTTTATTTGGGGATGTTTGTTTCTACCTGAGAGAGCAGTTCTAGGGAAGACAGAGTGAAGTATGAGGAAGGATGGAGGGAACTGCAGTGACACAATAAACTGTATATTTGGAGCTGAGCGGTCTGTTCTGCTATCTGGAATCAATGCTCTTCCTCTCTCAACTTTTGAAAAAAAGAAAAACCCTGCCCCTTCCTAGGGGCTGACTAAAGGAGGAGCTCTTTGAGACAGAGGTGTTACAGAACACCTGGGAAGCCAGGGAGAGAGAGAAATTGAGCCAGAGTCGTGCCCCTTGTGAAGCCACGCCAGTCTTCTCAGCAGAGGGAGAACAGATGAGACTTCTTAGGGAGTCCCGAGGTAGAGCTTCCACTCAGAAGTGGTGTTATCCATGACAGACATCTTATGACAAGATCCCTTGGTTCTGGAAGTGCTTTGATTTGCTGGGCTGGTCGTACAAAGCCTAAATGACATGCTGCAAAAGCCTACATTTTCTTTAGGCTTTCTTTAAATGGCTGGTTTGGTGATGCTGAAGTCTGTGGTAGGTTCAGAAGTTCACTACATGGCTACTTGCAGTGTAAGTGCCTAGAATAAAGTGTTTTTGAGAAATCAGGATAACTTTATAGTGAAATACATGGAAAGACAAACATTACTTTGCTATCCCATTGATATATAAATGCTTTTAGTTCTGAGTTCCACATTTGCTCTCTCCCTATTATAGTCACCCAGCTGAAATAATGCATTTCCATTGGGGATGCAAAAAGTTTTAAAAAAACAAGCACATTTTTCCTTCCCGTTTTTCCTCTGGGTATTTTTAGCTACTGCTACTACTGTTTAGGAGTCAACACCTGCTGCTTATCATTTGCCAACTATTAAAATATTATGGTAATAGATAAGATTTGGTGATAGGTAAGGAACTGGGGGGGATTTAACAGAAGGCAGGAATATACTGAAGAAGAATGTGAGGGGCATCTAGAAGTAAAGGAATCTTTGGAAAATAATATTAAAAAGGAATGCAAAGAGATAATAAAGATACCACTGCTTTAGCCATGCTTAAATACCAGGGTGATTGGTGGCCAAGGAATACATACCTCGGATGGTCATAGATACGAATTGAAATGCAAAGAGAGTATTAAGGATGCAGTATGTGAATAGAATCATAGAAAGTTAGGGTTGGAAGGGACTTCAGGAGGTCATCTAGTCCAACCTGCTGCTCAAAGCAGGCCTAGCCACAACTAGATCATTCCAGGCAAAGGTTTGTCAGTAGATGAAAGTTTTATACATCCTTCCAGTAAATGTTTCTGCTTCCATTCCATGGTACCCCAACCTACCTTTGTAGACTTTGTGTAGCTATAAACTTATTTTTCATTTGACTTGAGTAGGTGCATTATCACCTTAGAAACATCAAGATGAGGGCGTGAGAGCAAGAGAGGCAGCCAGTGAGTGGGTCTAGAGGCATTAAATGCTGAAGTGAGGAAATGGAAGCAAAATAACTAAAAGAGGAAAGCCCAAACATCCCATGTTAATGGATAGTGTTGCCTCAGAATCTTTATTTTTGAGGAATATGCTGTTTAGGAGTAGCAGTACCTAGGGCAGTGTTTTTCAGACTCTTGATACATGGATTAAAATTGGTGGCACACCTCATTCTTATATGTGGAAAGGGGTGTGGATGTATATATATTAATATATGACTTTGCACTAGTGCCCAGCCTTTTGACCTTGTGAACCAGATGAGAGTTACCAGTTTTATCCAGATATGGATGTTAGGAATTTTTTTTTGTTTTGGGGTTTCCTTCCACAGAAGCATTGGGTACTGGCTGCAACTAAGCCTGAGATTTTGACTGGAGTGTGCCAGTTCTCTTGCTGGGACTAAAACACTCAGAAGTTTCTGGCTAGTGGGCCTTACTCCTCTGCTCAGAATCAGATCAATTACCTATTAATTTGATGTTTCAGGTATTACGCCTGGTAGTTATCCAAGAGGATTGTTTTAAAGTTTAAGAATAAGCTGAAGTCAAAGTAGAGTTGTGCCTTGAAGACTAACTAAGTCAAAGATGCATAAGCTTTTCAGTTGCTATGAATTTCTGATTTCATTAGTCTATAAGGTGCACCTCTATCTTGCCTTCTGTCTGATTTCAGACTAACAGCACTTTCTCACTCTCTTAGAAAGGGTTAGATAAGCACTTGTCTCAAATGAGTTAGAGATAATCTTGACTTGGACTAGATGACCTCCTGACGTCCCTTCTAGCATTACTTTTTTATGGTTCATGCTGTCATTTTTCATAAAAAACACAAGTCATAAGAATCAATGTGTTCATGAAATCCATGCAAAAGTGGAATTAACTTGGAGCAAATAGCATGTTTAAGTGAGCAACAGTTGTTCTGTTTAGACTTAAATAGATCTAAGAATAGAGCCCTGATCTTACTTAAGTGAACAAAAATTCAGCATTCAGTGTCTCCTGTTTCTCTGTTTAAATAAAAATTCCTCTGGTATTGTTGCTGTCATGTCTTCTAATGCAGTGCTGAGTTTCAGTGTAAACATTGCTTATATATTTTGTATCCCTTTAATATTTTCTGCAGTCCTTCAGACTCTACTTCTGTGCCTACATACTACAGCCTGGTTCTTACTGTCAATTGCTGCTTGATTTCAAAACCATATATAATATCAGATTTTTCTTTTGAGAGCTTTCTATTGACTTGCGTGTTGTATAGCTCATACTTGTTTATATTGGAAACTTTTCAGTATTTTGTTGGAAGGTCAAACATCTCTTAAAGGGACATTTTCTGCCACAATATTACATTTCTCCCTGAAAACATTATCTTTCTTGTTAGAAGTACCCAAGATTACTGAACCAGAAAAATCCTTTCCCTTTTCTTGTACCTTGTAATTGTGCAGAGTCAGGGTCTCTGTTTCCCCTGTAGTTGGTTCCTTTATTTGTCTAGGACCTCTGGCACACATTACAGTTATAGTGGAATTTAACGTGTTAATTGCACGTAAATAGTAATAGTGCTGTATGTTCCATTGGCTACACATAGTGGGTGCACACAGGTGCACATGCACTCCCTGAGATTGGTGGTGCACCCCCTGAGAGAAGCGCCACTGATGCTGCAGGCGGTCACTGCTTGCCACCCCCACCACTGATACTGCCAAGGCTGCCTGTGGGAGCTCCCCACTTGCTGCTGCCACACCACTGTTGTCTGCGGGTTGCCACCGTGCCCACCCAGCCTCTGGGGGCATGGGTCTTTCATGACATGTTCAGCCAATTTATGGTACAATAAAGTGGCAAGCTGGCCACAAAAATATTTTACAACATATATGAAACATCTTTTGTGGCTTGTTTGTACACTGCCATAAATGAAAGGTGTTGCACCCCAATGCTGGTACTGACAATTAACTGGTTGTCAGCCTTGGTATTGGGGGTGGGAGTTGGCATCAGGACTGGGGAAGACCTGGTTTCAGAGCAAAAAATAAACAGTGACAGCAGAGGGGCTCTGGCCACAGGGAACCTGGAAAGCCCTGCAGCCATCCCTGCCATGCCCTGCTGCCTTCGTATGGGCTGCAAAGCAAGGCACTTTAAAATGCTGCGTTGCTGGAAGCTGGGCTGAACCTATGGTTTTGATATGTTTTGGGACATGGGGACTCAAGAATGAGGGAGAGGCTCCCTGATTCCAGGGTCCTGTTGCCCCAGGATTTCTAAAAGCCAGGTGTGCAGCTGGGTGTGCAATCAATGCATCCGTGACAGCCCTGGGTCTGAAACCAAACCGAAGACTTTTGGGTCTGGGTCTTGCAATCTGGCACAGCAGGAGATATGATGTTTGGGGTGGGGTATAAAATTCCTCCAATCTCAATCACGCCATTCTTTTAATGTCTACTAGGGTCCTGGGTCTTTTACACAGCAGTGCAAAGACTCATCTATAAAGACAACTGTCATAAAACTTTAAAAATTGGGGGAGAGAGTCAGGCAGGAGTATTGTCTAAAAAAGATGTCAAATTCCTTTAAAAGTCCATTTAAACTGCAGAATTTCATTTAGAGAGCTGGGAATTTTTTTGCTTTCAAATTTAGAGGTTTTAATATAGATTTTCATCCTTTGAATTTAAGTTATGACCTGATTTATAAGTGATTGGATAAACCTCATCTAACCTACTAGCAACTTACTGTTCATTATGGAGGGTGGTAAAGACTGATATGACATGTTTAAAGGAATAGTGTTGGCTTTAAGTTTTAATGGGATTGCTGACCCTTTTTTTGCTCCCTATAGTTGGAGGTTTTGCATTAGTGGCAAATAGAATTGATGTACATATTCAAATCTTTCTTTATGGAGATTATATTTAGAATGGATGCAGATTAAAGGAATTAGGATGTGCCCCATCATGGAGGATGCTATTATCTGGCCTTCTCACCCTAAGGTCAGCTTTTCCTTTTTTTTAAAGAGAAGCTCATTTTGCTTTAACAAATTTTTACTTTTTGGAAAAACCTTTGTTTTTGACCTAATAATAACTCTAGTTAGACACAGCCTAGAGAACAACAGTTATAGAAGGTGAGGAAATATTTACTAGTGAGGGAAGTTAGGAGATAAGAATTCAGTTTCGAGAAAAAATGTTAAAGGGTACATAATTCAGTACTGATCCTTTCTGTGTTTTTTAAAGAGGGCAGTGACCTGTTTAGTAGGGCTATGCAAAGCTTTGGGTGCTGATGCAATTCGGAGGAGATTCGACCTGATTCAGCAGCCAAATCTCCAAATCTGAACTGAATCAGGAGACCAAAAAAAAGGTCCAGATCTATTCAGAAATGATTCAGCGAGAGAATAGGCGATTTGGGTAGTCCCCGCTCACTGTTGCAACACACCGCATGCGCGCACACACCTGGCAGGAGCCAGTGAGTGCAGGGCTTTGTGTTTTGTTTTTTTTTTAAGTTTCAGGACACTGAGACTGGGCAGGGCAGCCATTGACGGGGCTGGGAGAGCGGGCAGGGGATGGGGCCTGTTTGATTTGGAGATTCAGCCAAATCGCTGAATCAAGTCACTGTCCCCCGAATCAGCCAAATCCAAAGCAAATACTAACCATTTTGCACAGGCCTACTATTTAGCCTCATTAGCCAGCAAGGAGATTATAAGGACAGGTTCTTAAAATGGCACACTTTTCTTCAGCTAGTAGCAGACTAGAGCATTGATTCAAACCAGCTGGCCAACTCTTTTTTTTTCCAGAAGATCTTTACTGTATGTTGGGGTAAGAAAAACAAATATCAACTATTAGGTGTTGAAAATCAAATGTACGCAGTTAGTGTTTTATCATTACCGTTTATCTTTCTTTCACAGCCCTGTAGTTTCATATCTGTTGAATATGAAACGGGATACTTTCAATTTGTTTGTGTGAATCAGGTTTTACTATAGCCCTAGTTGCATCATGCATCCTTATGGCATGGTTTATGCCTTGAAGCAGCCTGTGGAGTGAAAGTACCGTCTATCATTTTGTGAGTTTATAGGCAAATAGCAAGGATGAATATTAAAATAATTACCTTTGCTAGTAAATATTTTATGTTCCCATGCCAGAAGGATTTTGGAAACCTAATGTTATGGCATATAACTCTCAAACTTGAGACAGCATAGTTTTCCAGATTACTTGTGACTGAAGCTTCAGGTATTCATATTTAAATAGAACTGCTTTTTGTATAGCTACTGAAACTAATTTATAACTAATTCAAGACTCTAATTGAACATGAGAATGAAATTGTGCTTTTCTGTCCACTGCTATTCCAATCTTAACTGCTTCGTTAAAAGCTCAGAATTTGATGCTGGCCTCCAGTGGAAAGGGTGTAGTGGGGTTACAATAATTCAAGATGCCCACAGCCCTTCAGTTGAGAGACTTTGAGGTGACCAGAGTTGTTAGTGCATAAATCTGTCAAGGTGGTTGATGAGAGCCGGAAACGAGTGTCTAGGAAATTCTCTGATTGACTGCATCTCAGTGGGCCACTGGATTGATTATGTTGATGGCCAAACCCTGTGCCTGTGCTTTGGAAATGGGGAAAGCTTGCCCACCTCCTGGTCTCCTAGTCTTAACTGGTTCCATGATAAAGTCCTTTTTCTACTGTGGCTGACACCAGAAAGCAGGTAGTAACTTCTCTTGATTAAACAGATTTCTGGCCTTCACTTCAGGATCCTAAGAAAAATGGGAAAACCTGACAATACAGGTAAAACAATTCTCCCTGTCACCATGGGCGACTGGTGCTACCTTGGTTGGAGTGGGCATGTCCCCCTGCCAGCGACCAGTCATTGACCAGGGGGGTGGAGGTCCTACATCCAGTGCTCCTGCTCCCTGGCTGGCACTCGCATGGGGGCACATTTGGGCCCCCTGGCCCATTGCCTAAGTGGGGAACACAGCTGGTCAGGGGGTGCACCAGCGTTCTCATGCACCTCCTCCTACATGTCGCCACTGCCTGTCACTGTGGGTGGGATAAGTAAGTAGACAAAAGGCTACCAATATGTGGGAAGGGATGGTTTAGTCTGTACACAGCACTATTACTTTAAACTAAGGTTGTTAAAGTAGTCTCAGTCCTTGTATAGATACTCTTACTTGATTTAAACCTCGTTTTTGTTGGGTTTAGCTGGTTTCAGTAAATTGCCAGGTATAAACAGAACCAATAAATTGTTTTTTCTTTTTAAACTGGTACACACATGAGTATTACCAGAGATTTTCATCAGTGTAGTGACAATGGATCTTGAGAGAAATAGTGGCATAGAATAGTCTACTTACTTCATTATGTGCAGCTTCTGCTTTCTGGAATTTGAAGTCCAGTTAAGTGTAAAAGCATCTGATATTTGTGTGTTCATTTCAGTTAAAAGGGTTTTTTTTAAGGTACAAAAGAAAAGCGTGCGAATACACAGAAAACAAGATGGTGCGTGATGCAGAACAAGGAAAACACCAAGATGCTACTGATATGCAAACTTGTGTGAATCTCTCAAATGGGGCACTCCCACAAAAAAAAAAAGGTGGGGGGGTTGTTTGACAACTGTTGATCCTTCCGGATCATGGAATATGTATAAGAAGTCATCCAGACCTTGGATGCATATGCCTAGGATGGAGTTTTGGAGGAGTGGAGGCTGCCCAGACCTTCCATCTCTCCCTAAGGCCAGTGAGACAGAATCCAAAGACCAGACTGAGTTCTGACGTTTGGTGCTTCAATGGCTGTATTTGTATAAGCGTCCAGGAATTGAACCTGGGTAGGCAGACAAGGATTCTACCACTGAACCACTGGGGACTCCAAAAAAAATTGTGAAACACCTTGTGAAACACTGAATACAGTCAGTCCAGTGTTTTTGCTTTCAAGTAACACTAGCCATGCCATGGCAAATGTTTCTTCCCTGCCCCATTAACTTAATGACTCATCAGCCATATTTGTTTAGGGCTGCTTTTTAAGGAGGACTAATCTGTATCACTAATTTGATCATCCAGATCATATTCGGGGTTTTGAGTAGTGAGTAGAAGGCGTTCACATGAAAGTGAGAAAGGAGTCTTTCAGAATCATGCAGCTACAGCCCACACCCAAATTATTAGACGCATTTGACAGCTACCTGCTGACTCAAATACTTGATGTTTTATTAAAAGAAAAAGGAATAAGAAATGTGTGCGTCAGAGTGTAGTGTGACAGTGTAGTGCGTCAGTGTGTGAAAAAATAAAGTAAAAATAGAGGACATATTAAATAAACAGTATGCCCTCATGATAAGACACCTCCATGGGACTGAGAGGTTCCTTAAAAGAAGATATTTGCTACAGTCACTTTGCTGCATCATAATAATGAAAAAATCAGTTTCTGGGGTTGAGATTTGTTAAAAATGTTGGTGCTTTATGAACATTTGTTGTAATGATGTTATACTTTATGTACAAATCTGTCTCGGAGGGCCAGAGCCGACTCGAGGTGATTTAGTAATTATTCGTTCGTTGGGCGGGCTGGTGAATAGAGAGGCGGACAAAGTTTAATGGTTACAAAACTTTACTTACTCCGCTTGTAGCTGCGACGCAGATGGTCCGGTCGTTTGAACAACTATGTTAGTTGTTCAAGCTGGCAGGGCTCAGGCCAGCTCATCCATCCACAAATCAAGCCAGCGGGGAAAGGGTACGTCGGGGATTGCGCTCGGCGACGGGGAGAAGAATCGATAGGTGATCAGTCTATCGATCATGTCAGCCGCAAGTCAGATCTCTTTTAGAAGCACTCTGCAGCGTGCTCAAAGTTCTCCGACTTGGGCAGGAGTCGCACGAAATTTTAAACGGCTAGCAAGCCAATTACTAGCCGCCACGTAGGAATAATTTAGAACTGGCCAATAGCGGGACACAAATTTGCATTTGAATGGCGGGAACTCTCTTGCACCGGGGTTTTTCTGTTGCAACAGAAAAACTTTGCTGTGCAAGAGGCTCTCATGTGGCAGGAAAATTCCATCGTGCCGAGGCACCAAAATCACTGGGTTGTGACAAAATCCTCTTTTCTTTTTGGCCTGGCCTGTGCCATACCAACTGAAATAAAATCCATGTTTGTCATCAGAATAACTAAACTGGAACAGTAGGTACATCTTTACATTCATTTTACAGGAAGTGATAAGTTTGTGATTTATAGTATTGGTTATGCATTCCCTAACTTCTTTTTAAAATGTAGGTGTGTCCAGGGATCACCAGTTAATGCACTAGTTAGCATGGACTGAAGAATATTGAACAGGTGCCATTGAGCCTCCATAGTTTTGAATAATGCTTTTAATGTTTTGAGGTCTTATGCTGACCTGGTTTTAAAAGGATCAGTATATATAGTTATATTGACAGACACGATGATGGTATTGAGGCCTTGGGATGGGTTTTGGTAAAACTTCAAATAATTGTCTGTGCAACAGGTCAGGAAAAACAGAAGAACAAAGCAAAACAAAATCAATATTCCTCAGTGGTTCAGATTTGCTTATTGCAGATAATGATTTTGGATTTGAGTTACAGCTCTGAGTTTGCTTGGAAGTAGGCCATCACATGCTGAGATGAAACATCAGGCCATTTTAAACTGGATACCGAGCATGCTCATATCAAGTACCTACTCTTAGAGATTGCAGTGCATCTCAGTTCTGTAGTTAGTAGAGCTGTCATTGAATGAACTGGAAAGGAGCACAGCATGCTCTTTTGTCATCATTCTATTAGAGAGCATATGATTTATCTTGGGAAACTGGAAGCTTAGGGTATGAGATAAGCCTCACGGTTGGCACAACAGTATTCAACAACAAGCTGTTTCTGGTGAGTTATAATAGTCATCTCCTCCCTTCCTAATAATGACTTCAGTTTGGTTTAACTGACATCCCTGACTAAGCTGGTCTTAATCGCGCCTTTTCCCAACTATTTAATAACGTTGTTTGTACTTAAAATAGCTTTAGGACAACACAATAATGCTTCAGTGTAATAAATTAGCCATTAGTGGTTGAATTTTTTTATTGAAAGATGAACGATTTTTAAAATAAGCACGCCAGTTTCCTGTTTCGGTCAGCAAGGTTCATAAAATTGAGGGAGGAGATATGTTCTTTCTGTAACCTGCAGTTACTAAACTATGCTAAGTGGTTACTGATTTAGCAGTGGTGATTTAAGTGCTTTGATTTTATTTTATTTCCCCCTTTCCCTCCCCCACCCTCCCATTTCCTCACTCTAAATGTACCACAGTTTAAGCATGGTGATTATCTGTTTGGTGCATATACATTACACTTCTGAAGAAGCTCACAGAAGTAGTCCTCAAAAGGGAATTTTAAATTGATTATTTGTAAGACTTAAAATGATACCGAAAACCATTTATTGTACTTGGCTTCAACAGGAATTGCTAATAAGAAGAAGCATAATGGACTGATATATAAATATTGTGATTTGCCCAGTCTTGACTATAGACTTGCAACTAAAACGTTTACTTTTTATTAACTAAGAAACAGAAAGAAGAATCTTTGGAAAGGGGCTCTGTTATACATAGAGAATTTGTACTCATTTTTTGTTTCCCTGTGTGCCATGTAACAAGAATTTTGAAAAATATTAATGGCACTGCTATTAGCTAATGTTCAATTTTTTTATCCAGATTTTGCCCATTCTATCAAGTACAGCTTGAAAAGCAGCTTTTATGATGCATGATCACTAATTTGTCTAATAATCCCATGTAACTATAAACATCTTATTATTCCCTTCAGGTAGCATACAGCAAAATTTTGAAGGCTTTCTTATCCTTGGTATGCATGGCTTTGAATGACAACAGTTAAATCTGCTAATATCCAAATCCTAATTTGTATAGAAAATACAAGGGAATCAGTGATGAGTGATAAGATTGCAAAACTTTTTAATAAATGTCCTAAACTTGCCTGTGAACTTTTTCCCCAATAGATAAAGCTGTTTTGAAACAATTTAACTGTTTTTGAAGATGTGTTCTGAATGTTTAAATATGGAATATTGAATATGCCTGTTGAAAAATGCAGGTTGCCATTGGATTAGGATTAGAACCCTTAATTGCCACAATTAAATCTGTTTTTATGTATTTCCCTAATAATTGCATCTACCTGCTGTGGTTCTGATATAAACATTTGAGGATGATCCAAGAGCAACAAGGTTGGAAAAAGTATCTCTGTAGATAAACTCTCTGTTTCAGTTGGACCTATAAAATAGGATCAGTAAAAAACTACCTCACCTTTAGCCTTTATTGTTTTCTCTGCCCGTGTGGGCCATGTGGAACTGGTCAGATTGATTAAATGACCTCCACAACACTGCACTCTTGTGCACCTTAAATGTATAGATACATGGAGGATGATCTAGACAAGTAATATTGGTAATTTATTACCATTCTGGGCATTCCTGAATACAGCCAACCTGATGAAGAATTTTTAGTCCACTGGAATAAAGGCACATTGGAAACAGTGGAAAAATGTGAGCATTACCCTTTGCAGCCAGGTTCAGTAAGGGTGTCCCTATTATTGGAATCGATAATGACTCCAAGATCCCTTTCTGCCTCTGTGCTGATGAGAAGGGAGTTCCCCAGCCTATAGGTATGCCAACATGGCATGCCACGGCCAGCCCCAGCTCTGGGTAGCTGCTGCCAGCAACGGAGCCCAGGCTGCTCCCAGCAGGGCTTGCAGCATCCCAGCTGCCTGCTGGGAGCAGCCCAGGCTCCTGGCTGGCAGCAGCTCCCCAGAGCCGGGGCCAGCTGCAGCCGGGAGGCTCCAAACAGCTGTGACGAGCTCTGGCATCAGCTCTGCATTGGCATGTGCACCTGTGCGTTAGAGCGGGCGGTGAGTGAGGGACCTGAGGCAGTGCAGCCCTGGTCTTTCCCCTGCTCCCGGCACAGAGGTGATGGCAGGCTTCCGGAGCCCGGCGCAGCTATTTGCAGCCTGCCCCCTGCTTAGCTTGCTGGCTACAAACAGCTGCACCGGGCTCCGGAAGCCTGCCATCACCTCTGTGCCGGGAGCAGGGGAAAGACCAGGGCTGCACTGCCTCAGGCCCCTCCCTCACTGCCTGCTCTGATGTGCGGGTGCACACGCCAGTACGGAGCTGATGCTGGAGCCCTGCACAGCTGTTTGGAGCCTCCCGGCTCCGTGGAGCTGCTGCCAGCCAGGAGCCCGGGCTGCTCCCAGCAGGCAGCTGGGACGCTGCAAGCCCTGCTAGGAGTAGCCCAGGCTCCAGCAGCTACCCAGAGCCGGGGTAGCAGCTGACAGCCACAGACCCCAGGCTGGGGAGCAGGGACTTTGGGTGGGGGGCGCTGGAGGGCAGGGGCTTTGGGTGGGGGAGAAAGAGGCAGTAGGGGTGGGGGGCACAGGGCAGCAGGGCTGTTGAGCAGGGGCTTTGGGTGGGGGGCAACGGGCACAAGCAGGGCATCCTGCCATGTACCCCTTGCCCTTATTTTGTTTTTCTGCCATGCTGGCACTCCGGCACCTTCCGAGGTAGGCATTGTGGTGTTTTTCTGCACTCCGGCCAAAAAAGCCTTGCCTACCCCTGTTGTAGATCCTAATGTTTTGATTCACTGTTTTTGGTGAAACATTTGGTGCAGTAGCAAGCATCTGTCTTCTATGGTATTTCTCTTGATGAAAGGATAGTTGTATTTTCATGAATGAATCTCGGGGTGCAGAACATCTTGCATACCATCATCATTCTGCACCTGAGATGCACAAATACTGGCTGGCTAATATCTCTTCTTAGATTATTGTATGTTACCTTACCTTTTTATTAAAAAAAAAAGTTTTATATTTTCTCTGTTGATAGATGCACCAATGTCAATTGATATTTGTACGTGCTTTTTTAAAAAATGTGTTTGGTTAAGTTGTTTGGACGAAAATTAAAATAGAACAACTGGAGTAATTTTTGTTCATTTAAAAAAAATCACTCATTTCAGTACGCTTACCTGCCATTCACAGAACATTATTTTTCAAACTAAAATGTTATAGTGTATTGCACACAGATTTAAGAATACCTGAGCTAGAGGATAATACTTAAAGATCTACTCCTTTGGTATGGAAACCCATGTGGAAAATTCTGAAGTACCATAAATGATCATATTAGTGTGGATAAAATGTATTTATTTTGGATGAGGTTAAAGACAAAATGGCACCCTGAAATTTTAGAGAACATGTCTAAAGCACTGAGCTATGGTAGATTGTGGTGCCATCATCATTGGCAATCCCTTGCAGTTGAGGGTGATTGTTTTCCATGATTGCCTTGTCTTTGGGTCTGAAGATGGCTGATGAGTCCCATCCAGGATAGGCAGACTGTTGCAGCTTGCGTACATTTCTGTGCAAGGTGGGTGGCTCAGGGTTCTTGATTCAGTCCCTGGCGTGCCATTTCTGCTGCTTCTGCTTTTCCATCTCCTTTTGTTGTAAGGTTTCAATGTACTAAGATGCTTTCAGTAGGTGATTTGTTGATGGTGCATTTTTTTCAAGTTGACCTTGAGGTACTTGAAGTGCTTTTCTGTCTTCCTCTTGAGCGTACGCCTCAGCTGAAGTGGGAGAATCAAACTTGCTTTGGGAGTCTAAAGTCGGATGTATGGATGATATGGCTGGCCCAGCCAAGTTGATGTTGGATGATCACCTTGATGCTTGTGGTGTTTTCTTCTGAGAAGATGATAACGTTGGCATGTTATATCAACGTTAAGAATAGTCCAGTTGCTTTTTAGAATTTTCTGCAGTCACTAGTGGGAAGATCTGGTCTTTTCACTCTAGGATGGTAGCTGACCACTGGTCTCTTACAGTGTTGCTGACCCTGATTATCAAGGATTGGAGTGGAGTATAAAACAATTTGCATGCATTGCACACAAATTAAAAGCATTGTAAGTACCTTTATTTCTTAAAGTGCTTGCCAATGTTAAGTAACCAAAATCCTTCAGACAAAAAAGACTCTTCTATAATCTGGCTTTATAAATGGCAAAAATTACTACTACTGACACACATGCATAGTCTATGTGCCAGATGAAGAGCTGCAACAATTTGAGACTGAAGGTTATTTCTAAAATCCTTGTCAGCATTCTATTTCAAGTCTCCCTGACCCATTTTAGACAGTGTGGTAGAGTCTGATATGCAATAGAAGAAGGGACTGTCATGTTTGAGTTACTCTCTTTGCACACAGCAGGAGTAGAAAACCTGGTTTTTAAAGCTGTGAGTTGAAATCCATTTTTTCCAAACAATAAAAGAACTGCACAGCACTTTATAATTAGAAGAGTTTGCTGTCATATTACTGATGTGTCAAATAAGGAAAAGGAAAGTTACCTAAAGAATGGATTAATAAAAAAGTTATCTGGCCTAAGTCAAGAAGTAATTATTTGATTTGTTAAAATGCAAATAAACAAGCCACGTGCTTTATGACCCACTCCATTGGTTTTCTTTTATTCTTCAGTTCAGTCTCCTTTGCTATTTTGTTTTTTTTTTTCTTTTAAAAAACCTCTCTATAACTTTGTGCTTCAGTGCCAGTAGGTAGAACAGTTATTTTTGGCTACACAGACCTTGAATTAAGCCTCTCTCCTCTTTCAGTGTTCCCAGGGTTTGAAATGCATCTTGGGCTGAGTTCCATGGAACCTGGCAGATTTAAGGGAAGGTGTGATCTGCATATAACCCTGGTATAATATGAACATTTTTCTTATCTTCAAGAAAATGGAAATAAAACTGTTTTTAAGTAAAAATAAATAAATAAAAATAAAATAAAATAAAAATAAAAAAAAATCCTGAAATGCAAAGTACAAAAATCCACTGTCACAGGTAAGTTGTGAGACTGAAGGTAGGCTTTGCCTTTCCCACACTGGTTCTAGCTATCTTTTGTTCCCCTATTACTAGTTAACGTACAGAGCAACTTCAGTAGCTGTCAAGGAGAAAGCTAATCACCTGTCATAGCCAGAGGGTGAGTTGAGCAACATCTTGTTACTAAATATACCTATTATACCTAAATCTGAAAATGGAGGTCTTAGGCAAAAGTTGGAGGCTTTTGGCCCAGATTTGGCCTAGGACAGGTGTTACCAATGCTACCTGAGTGACTGAGAGAGGTCTTTCATAGCTCATCCATCCATGATTCTCAAGCCATGGATATTCATACCAAAATAAAAAGTGAGCTGGGGTGGGGAGAGAATGTTACTACTATTTCTGTTGGCTAGATTCTCAGTAAATGATAGGCATGTTTTGTGAAAGGTGATTTAAAAATCTTTCAATTTCTAAACGATATCTTTGCTGCTTTAGTTTCCCAGATCTTTTAGAAAACCAGGAACGTACCTTGTGCTCTAATGAACATGAACATAGAAATATTTTGGGGGGGAATAATATGCAGTTTAGTGCACATTCCAATTACTTCTGTGGAACAGAATAAAATGGCTTAATATTAAACATCTAATTCACACTGAGAAAATTAGGTTTGCATCATGTGTTCTTGAAAGTAATTTGACTTTAATAGAAGCATACACAATAGAATACAGTGACTCATTTGTTTCTTGCTAAACTGATGCTGTAGCAAAAAATGAACATCTAATACTTAGGAGAAGAGGAGGCTAATAGTGTATTATGGACAGTTTGAGGGGGTTTCAGTGTATTTAATGTGTTAGTATGTGAAAATACCAATATTTTTTTTTTCACCAAAAGATTAAAAGGGCTCTATCTTACTAGCATAGACTTGCTCAACTCCAATTTTATTTTCAAATAATATGTAGAATCTATGTCCTGTTATCCACTCTAACTGTATGTAGTCAAGTTCATGGTTCTGTACAGCAGATTTGGATAATTGTCTTTTGCATCTTGTGCCTCTGAAACCCCATGCACAAATCTGGGGGAGGGCACATGTACCCCACTATGCCGCTTGGATGAGCTGCCCATGGTTCTGTCTTGCTGCCTGCCCTGATCCCATTCACTGCCCTGGCTGGGCAGTGAATGGGAACTGGGGCAGGGAGCTCTTGCCCCTGCCTCACTTCCCTTCTTACCAGGGGAGGCCTCAATCTGCTACCCCCACATGCCCCTTCCCCCCCACATACATAGCAGGGAGCTGCTCTCAACACTGCCCGGCTGTATTCCTCTGGAAAAAATGGATTACGTATCTGATGTTAGAACAGTGCATCACAGCTAGGGTCCACAACATTTTATGCAAGTATATGGAAGAGAAGGGTAAGTGACACACAGCCTTAGACTAGTGTAGAATTACCCCAGAAAAAATCAGGGCTGAAACTACATTTCTCTAACAGCAGTGTAAATACTATATGTTTGGAGCCATCTCAAAAAAGTAATTTGCTGTTGGCAAACCGACTATTACGTAGGGGTATACTGATAAAGATTTCCTTGACCAATACTGCTAGCTGATTATGAACTAACCATAGCGGCTCATGCCGTTAGTTATAATGCAAGGTATTTTAAACTACTGACATATATAAACCTTTTTTTTTTTTTTTGCACACTCCAGCAGCCTCTTGCATCTCATCTATCAGCATCCCAATGTTTAAAAATGATGGCGGGGGCGCTTGAACTAAAGCTTATTGAATGAGCTTTAATTCAAGTGCTCCCTGCACTATTTTTAAGCAGGGGAATGCTGATACATAAGACTCTATGGCACTTTAATTAGGCTAGCTGTTGCAGCCACTCTAATTAAAATGCTGCCCTCCTTACCCCTCCGAGCACTAGTAAAAGTGCCAAGGGGCAGCTGCCTGAGCTTGCCTTGCAGAGCTGAGGGGGAAGGTGTGAGTCTTCCTGGCTGCCCATGGCTGGGTGGTCTCTGGGCTCCTCCCTCTGCCCAGGGCAGGGCCATGGGACTATTCTGGGCCTGGAGAAACCAGGCCACTCCTCCCCCACACCTGTGCCTCAGATCCCAGGATGGGAAACAGCTGGATCAAGATCAGGGCCTCTGCACTTAAGGTCACTGCAACTTGTGGGAGGAACCCTAGGCATCTGGGGGCTGTGACCCCATGGGGGAGGGGGAGAGCCCAGATGTCCAGGGCCCTGGACAGAAGGCATAATTATCGGTAAACATTATCAGCTACAATGGCCAAAAAAAGCCAATAGCCGATTAATATCATTTCCCTGTAATGGGTACGGATCCGACAGGCAGCCTATATATCAGTGTATCTCTGGTATTACCTGCTACCACATTTAGAAGTCACGTGCTGCAATAGCAACTACTGCAAGCAAGATATCTGGGAATATCTAGGAATATGTGTTCTCTGATTTTTGTTGTAACTTACATCCATGTATAAAAGAGAGTGTAACTACATCAGTGTAAATGTCATATGTCTAGGCCCTCAGCATCATAATGTAGCCATGCTTGTACATGTCAGAATCCCTTGACTGATAAAGTTAACATATGCACAAATAGACAAATACAAATTTCCCTCACTTTATGCATGTTCTGTATGTGCGAATTTGCTCTTATGTGATGACACTTTTTATACCAAAAACATCGTTATATGTGAAGTAAATTCACTGTTATGCAATCGGTGTGGTGGAAGCCTGCAGTCAACTGCTTTGTGCAGTGCATTGTGGGAGTGACACACTAAAATAGTCATCTATGTAGATCTGTGCTCCTTGCTTGTTGCCTGCGATATGTATTTCTGTAGTTGCCATCCCCATTTTGGTAACATTCACCTCTACCCTTTGCTTGTGTGTACTGTCTGCTGTTGGTGAGTACCAAAATTGTTTTGCAAAAGTGGTAGAAATGGGCCTGGGGGTGAGTACAGTTGAGGTCTTGGAACGTATCCCTCATTGTCGCACTTTACAATGCGAGTTCAAGTTATGCATCATTTTCCAGGAATGCATGTATAGCATAAAGCGAGGGAAACTTGTACAAAATCAAAAGTCACTTTGAGATCGCTAAAGCATTTAGTAGCATAAACAGAGGGGGGTTTTAACATACCAGTGTCATACAGTTAACTTGGATGAATGTAGTATCTATCCACTGTAGTGTCCCTTTATACAGGATTGTCCATTGGATCTAATATGCTTTGACTCAGGGTCAAATAGAAATTTGAGCAATTTTTGGAAAACATACTGACCATTTCTAACAAGGTGCTATATCTAATCTACCATACTGAGATATGGCTGGAGGAAATTTAGCGTATGTTGGAATGCCTTCAAGGTGTATAAATAGCAGCATTATAAAGTGTATGGACAGACATAACAATTAAAACATTTAATTTGCCTTTGAAACATTTCAAAGGGGCAGCTGACTACTTCTACAAGCTTTTCGAAACTTTTTAAGAGTGGCTGAAATGCTCCAAAATGGTACCTCTTTACCTGAAGTACTACTTTGGAATATTTCATTTTCTTATGTCCAGAGGATGACAGGGGACCCGTAAGTCTTCCACAATCCTATATTGCCGCGTCCCTATCCTTTTCCAGGAAGGGATGGAAGGACAGTCCTGGCAGTTGTACAACCAGTGGGTCTATTCCTAGGACCCCACTGACATGGGATGCTTCAGCTTCAGTTGCCTCTACCTTTCCTTCTGAAGAGAGAGAGAGGGTGAGGAGAGGTTCTTTGGATTTGGGGCTGGAATCCCTGGGGCAGGAGCCATGTGCATTACCACCACAGACCCCTGCTGACCCTCCTTACCTGGAGCCAACTGTGCGCAGAGCACTCTTCAGATAGGGAGCTGACTTCCCCTGTTGGCCGTGGTCTATGTCTGCTGCCCCTCACCAGAGCCTGCTCCTGTGCTTGCCCCTGGATTCTAGTTCTCAAGCCCTAATCCCACAGTTCCCTCTACTTCCCTATTTCTGAGAGAAGGGGAAAGCAATAGTTTTGGGAGATTCAGAGCTGGACCTGGGTATCCCCGTAGTAGGGTTCCCGTATCTCCATGCCAGACCTCTGTTATATCCACTGCCCCCATGTTAACTTCCCTCCAGCAATACCTCTACTAGACATGCCCTCCCCTCCCCCCCGACCTGTGTGCCACCACTCCTGCTGTCACTAGAGCCAGGATTGTGGCTTTCTAGTGCCTTTTCTAGCTCTTCCTGTTGGAGAGTTAGCAGTTCCAAGCCGCTGCAGCAATTTTGTATCGTTCCAGGTGGGATCACAACAACAGGGGCCATACTGCCCTATGTATGTCCCCTGCCCCCCTGTTCAGTGTTTCTCTTTGAAATGTTTCCAAGTGGATTTCAACTGTTAGGTCTATTTGCACCCAGAGTGTCTGGCCTCCTGTTTTGAAGGAGAAATGTGAGCAATTTATCTGAAAGGGGTCAGGGTTTTTGGTTTTTGTGGGTTTTTTTTTTTTAAAGGAAGCTATTTAATTGTACAAGCATTATTTGTAAACCATCTTTCTAATGAGAAATTTGCCTGAGCAGAGAAGTTAAATTTTCATGGGGAGCCTAAAAAGGGAATGTTTCTTTTGCTTAAAATTTCATTTGAGATTTGGTTTGTATTGTTTCCCTGGAGAAACTAGTTTGAGAAATTGAGGCTGTCACGCCCTGAGCTCAGGAAGAAAAACTATGGTTTAAATTATATCATTTTCTGTAAAAATTGACTGGCTTTTCATCCCAAATCACCCAGTAGTTCAGGAATGCTTCTGTTTTCCATTGCAGCAAATAAAGACCAAATTTCTTCAGCATCTGTCATGCTGAGGGTGTCATAATTGTTTGTTTCGAACCTCCTTCAATGTATTTTATATTATAAAGGGTATTTACATAGGGGATCCACTGTGAGGATAGTTTCATTTATCTCTGTGGCAAATGTTAAAGAGCAAGCAGCACTATAGAGTTTAGGGCAGGAAGTGTGTGTGGAGGGGATGGGGACGACAAACTCATTTGTATCTGCAAGAAGAAATTGTATAGCTAGAAAGTAATTACTCCTGGTAGAATTTGAAGCTCTGGCAAAACACTTAATGTTCTGAAATGTACCCCATAGAGTCATTCTGGAGGCATGGGCAGAAGTAAAGGAAGAGTGCCTGGTACTAAACTGCCAACTTCCTACAGAGCTTGCATTTGGAAGTGTTCAGTACTAAGCAGCTTAGACCATTGGTGCCTTTTGAGAACTGACTGGTTTATCATCTGAAAACTAAACTTCCATAGCCATTCAGCTGCATGGTGTCTAGGAATGGAAATAATGGATGCTTGAAATGTATGAGAGCATTGTCCCCCCACAAAATTAACTTGCTGCTTATAGTCCTATTAAAATGGCATTTCCTATATTCTCTTATTTTCCTTTTTGCATTAAATGCATCTGTAAATACAGTGATGTTTAATTTTTCTGTCAATTATATATGGTCTGTCATCATAGTATCTCGGTGTCTCTCTATGGAATGCACTTATCCTTCCAACATGACTTTCAGGAAACGGAAATACAGGGTGTTTTAGAAACAGTGTATGCCCAGTAGTCGTCATAATTGCAGAGACAAATTAATACAATGCTTATTCTTTTTTCCTTGGACATAAGTACACTGCTGTACTTGTTTAAAATATCTACCATTGACACAGAGGCACTTCAGGTAATGAGCAACAGAGCTGTATATGTGCACAGTATGGATGGATCAAGGATCTGGGGTTGTAGAGAGGCAGCAGCAAGGCACCAGACTTCCATACGTAGATCCTGAGGTGGTGCAGAGTCACTTGGAAGAAATGGATGCCTTTAAGTCGGCAGGCCCGGATGAGCTCCATCCGAGGGTGCTGAAGGCACTGGCCGACATCATTGCAGAGCCACTGGTGGGAATATTCAAACGCTCGTGGCGCACGGGCCAAGTCCCAGAAGATTGGAAAAGGGCTAACGTAGTCCCCATTTTCAAGAAGGGGAGGAAGGAGGACCCGGGAAACTATAGGCCAGTCAGTCTCACCTCCATCCTTGGTAAAGTCTTTGAAAAAATTATCAAGGCTCACATTTGTAAGAGCCCGGCAGGGCAAATTATGCTGAGGGGAAACCAGCACGGGTTTGTGGCAGGCAGATCGTGCCTGACCAATCTAGTCTCCTTCTGTGACCAGGTTACGAAACGCCTGAACACAGGAGGAGGGGTGGATGTCAAATACTTAGACTTCAGGAAGGCCTTTGATATGGTATCCCACCCCATACTGGTGAACAAGTTAAGAGGCTGTGACTTGGATGACTACACAGTCCGGTGGGTGGCAAATTGGCTGGAGGGTCGCACCCAAAGAGTCGTGGTGGATGGGTTGGTCTAGACCTGGAAGGGTGTGGGCAGTGGGGTCCCGCAGGGCTCGGTCCTTGGACCGATACTCTTTAATGTCTTCATCAGTGACTTGGACGAGGGAGTCAAATGTACTCTGTCCAAGTTTGCAGATGACACAAAGCTATGTGGAGAAGTGGACACGCCGGAGGGCAGGGAACAGCTGCAGGCAGACCTGGATAGGTTGGACAAGTGGGCAGAAAACAACAGGATGCAGTTCAACAAGGAGAAATGCAAAGTGCTGCACCTAGGGAGGAAAAATGTCCAGCACACCTACAGCCTAGGGAATGACCTGCTGGGTGGCACGGAGGTGGAAAGGGATCTTGGAGTCCTAGTGGACTCCAAGTTGAACATGAGCCGGCAGTGTGACGAAGCCATCAGAAAAGCCAATGGCACTTTATCGTGCATCAGCAGATGCATGACAAATAGGTCCAGGGAGGTGATACTTCCCCTCTATAGGGCGCTGGTCAGACCGCAGTTGGAGTACTGCGTGCAATTCTGGGCGCCACACTTCAAGAAGGATGCGGATAACCTGGAGAGGGTCCAGAGAAGGGCAACTCGTATGGTCAAGGGCCTGCAGACCAAGCCCTACGAGGAGAGACTAGAGAAACTGGACCTTTTCAGCCTCCGCAAGAGAAGGTTGAGAGGTGACCTTGTGGCTGCCTATAAGTTCATCACGGGGGCACAGAAGGGAATTGGTGAGGATTTATTCACCAAGGCGCCCCCGGGGGTCACAAGAAACAATGGCCACAAGCTAGCAGAGAGCAGATTTAGATTGGACATTAGGAAGAACTTCTTCACAGTTCGAGTGGCCAAGGTCTGGAACGGGCTCCCAAGGGAGGTGGTGCTCTCCCCTACCCTGGGGGTCTTCAAGAGGAGGTTAGATGAGTATCTAGCTGGGATCATCTAGACCCAGCACTCTTTCCTGCCTATGCAGGGGGTTGGACTCGATCTATTGAGGTCCCTTCCGACCCTAACATCTATGAATCTATGAAAGGAGTGAAAGGTGTGAGGCCACATTGGCTTCAGTCCATGAGCTCAGAGAGCTCACTGTGCCTGCACAGCTCTAGCAGGAACCTATGCCATCTAGTCGGAAAGCTTGCTGTGCATGCAGCAGTGCAGCTGAAGGGGGTGTACCCACACCACTGCACCCCTCCTGTTTCTGCCCTGGTGTACATGTCTGCATGTTTTGACATGTCTTTCATAGATTCATAGATGTTAGGGTCAGAAGGGACCTCAATAGATCATCGAGTCCGACCCCCTGCATAGGCAGGAAAGAGTGCTGGGTCTAGATGACCCCAGCTAGATGCATATCCAACCTCCCCTTGAAGACCCCCAGGTAGGGGAGAGCACCACCTCCCTTGGGAGCCCCTTCCAGACCTTGGCCACTCTAACTGTGAAGAAGGTTCTTCCTAATGTCCAGTCTAAATCTGCTCTCTGCTAGCTTGTGGCCATTATTCCTTGTAACCCCCAGGGGTGCCTTGGTGAATAAAACCTCACCAATTCCCTTCTGTGCCCCCATGATGAACTTATAGGCAGCCACAAGGATGCCTCTCAACCTTCTCTTGCGGAGGCTGAAAAGGTCCAGTTTCTCTAGTCTTTCCTCGTAGGGCTTGGTCTGCAGGCCGTTAACCATACGAGTGGCCCTTCTCTGGACCCTCTCCAGGTTATCCGCATCCCTCTTGAAGTGCGGTGCCCAGAATTGCATGCAGTACTCCAACTGCGGTCTGACCAGCACCCGATAGAGGGGAAGTATCACCTCCTTGGATCTAGTCGTCATGCATCTGCTGATGCACGATAAAGTGCCATTGGCTTTTCTGATGGCTTCGCCACACTGCTGACTCAGTGTGGGCAGTGGGGTCCCGCAGGGCTCGGTCTTGGACCGATACTCTTTAACGTCTTCATCAGTGACTTGGACGAGGGAGTGAAATATACTCTGTTCAAGGTTGCAAATGACACAAAGCTATGGGGAGATATGGACACGCCGGAGGGCAGGGAAGAGCTGCAAGCAGACCTGGACAGGTTGGACAAGTGGGCAGAAAACAACAGAATGCATTTCAACAAGGAGAAATGCAAAGTGCTGCACCTAGGGAGGAAAAATGTCCAGCACACCTACAGCCTAGTGAATGACCTGCTGGGTGGCACGGAAGCGGAAAGGGATCTTGGAGTCCTAGTGGACTCCAAGATGAACGTGAGTCGGCAGTGTGACAAAGCCATCAAAAAAGCCAATGGCACTTTATCATGCATCAGCAGATGCATGACGAACAGGTCCAAGGAGGTGATACTTCCCCTCTATCGGGCGCTGGTCAGACCACAGTTGGAGTACTGCGTGCAATTCTGGGCGCCACACTTCAAGAAGGATGCGGATAACCTGGAGAGGGTACAGCGAAGGGCAACTCGTATGGTCAAGGGCCTGCAGACCAAGCCCTATGAGGAGAGACTAGAGAAACTGGACCTTTTCAGCCTCCGCAAGAGAAGGTTGAGAGGCGACCTTGTGGCTGCCTATAAGTTCATCACGGGGGCACAGAAGGGAATTGGTGAGGATTTATTCACCAAGGCGCCCCCGAGGGTTACAAGAAACAATGGCCACAAGCTAGCAGAGAGCAGATTTAGACTGGACATTAGGAAGAACTTCTTCACAGTTCGAGTGGCCAAGGTCTGGAAAGGGCTCCCAAGGGAGGTGGTGCTCTCCCCTACCCTGGGGGTCTTCAAGAGGAGGCTAGATGAGTATCTAGCTGGGGTCATCCAGACCCAGCACTCTTTCCTGCCTATGCAGGGGGTCGGACTTGATGATCTATTGAGGTCCCTTCCGACCCTAACATCTATGAATCTATGGATCATGTTCATCTTGGAGTCCACTAGGACTCCAAGATCCCTTTCCACTTCTGTGCCACCCAGCAGGTCATTCCCTAGGCTGTAGGTGTGCTGGACATTTTTCCTCCCTAGTTGCAGCACTTTGCATTTCTCCTTGTTGAACTGCATTCTGTTGTTTTCTGCCCACTTGTCCAACCTGTCCAGGTCTGCTTGCAGCTGTTCCCTGCCCTCCAGCGTGTCCACTTCTCCCCATAGCTTTGTGTCATCTGCAAACTTGGACAGAGTACATTTCACTCCCTCGTCCAAGTCACTGATGAAGACATTAAAGAGTATCGGTCCAAGGACCGAGCCCTGCGGGACCCCACTGCCCACACCCTTCCAGGTCGAAACCAACCCATCCACCACGACTCTCTGGGTGCGACCGTCCAGCCAATTCGCCACCCACCGGACTGTGTAGTCATCCAAGTCACAGCCTCTTAACTTGTTCACCAGTATGGGGTGGGATACCGTATCAAAGGCCTTCCTGAAGTCTAATTATACGACATCCACCCCTCCTCCTGTGTCCAGGCGTTTTGTAACCTGGTCATAAAAAGAGACTCGATTTGTCAGGCATGATCTGCCTGCTACGAACCCGTATTATAGTATTTTATTATAACTAGAGACTTGTATTATAGCTAGAGACCGGAGGGACAGAGAGAGACTGACTTGTCAAAAGGACATTTGTGGTAAATCAGGGAATTGAACCCAAGTCTAAATGTGTATTCCCAATCACTGGTCATATTTCCTCTCTTATTGTTCATTTGCACCTCAGTTTGTTGCTTTCTGCATCCATATGATCTGTTTTCTGTTCAGATTATTTGTCCTATTTTCCTCCTTTATGATAGATAAAGGTAGCATGAAAGGGTTTTGCCCAAATATTTTCTTTCTGACTTTCTATGACAGAAATTCCAGCCTATGTAAAATAGGAACAAACTGACTAAGATATTAGGGAAACAGTAACACTACAAAAACCAGGAACAAAGAAATGTAAAAATGAATTTTCAAGCTTTTTAATTAATGCCGTTTTAGGATTTGATGCCTTGGTTTCAGCGTCTTTACTCAATGTGACATTCACAATATTTGAAAGATTAACCCCCCTCCCAAGCAAAAAAACGCCCCAGAATGGGGAAAAGCCTTCCTGATCTGTTAAATATGGCATTAAAGGACACGAGCCCAATTTTTAAAGTTTTTTTTGCATGTTGCTTTTAAATGTTGGCTATCATGTTGGGACTGACTTTTAAGCAGCATAAGGTGCTTTTATCTCAATTTGTGTTCTGTCATCATTGTAACTGCTTTTATTTTTTTTTTATTTTGTTTAATTTTTTTTTGAAGGTCGGTGTGTCTTATTTAAGAGGCAACATAATTCTGGTTGTTGGCAGTCAAGGACTTCAGGATTTGGCATTTGTGGTACTGAATATACTGTGCTCAAGAATATAGCAGGGCTTTTTTTTGCTGTCTGACAAAATAATACTTAAATTAACTGAGATCTTGAGCTAATGGACCTTTATATTGTTCTAAAATAGACAGATATGCTTTTTAATATAAATAATGTATGCAGAGTAGAGATTTTAAACTGAATAATCTTATAAGATAGTATATCGCACGTACCCTTCTCCAGGAATGAATTATTAATCAGTCTTATAGCTGCTTACCACCAGAGCCAGTCACTTCTAGATATTTCTGAAAGACACTTTTCTGTTTGCCAGATATTTAGAAGTGGAGAGGAGTTCTGAGTACTAACATTTAAGAGTTCTGTAGTTTAAAAGTAGCTCACTCCTATGGAGCAAATATCTATTTCTGCTTCTTTGTATAGAAAATGGGTGGTGGTTTTGTGCAGTTAGAAGGCATTACATTTGACATCAACTTCTTCCGTTGCCTGCTCTCTTTGAGAAAAGCAGCATGCACACAACTTGCACAGGTGTCTTGTTTTGCCCTCCACCACAGGCCCTAGAGAGTACAGTACAGTCAAAGAAGGATTCATGTTCTGTGCAGGACAAGGTTGAAGAGATTATACGTAAGTGTGTAGCGTCTTCCTCCTGCTTTCTGAGGATTCAAGATCTTCCGAATTTGAAACTACTTCCCAACCCATGGTTGTATCCTGAAATCCTGTAGTAGCAGAAATAAACCAGTTGACCTCACTTAATTTTGGAGCTGCTCTGCTAACCAGGGGTCTACACAGGACAGGACAGTTTTAATTTTTAATCTAATCTGTTGATCATTTTAATACTTGGAAACAATGGGAAAGAAGAAGTTGTAGGGGATTCCTTTAAGGCTCGCTGCTGTGGTTTTTGTTTGTTCATTTTTTCCTGAGGCACCCTCAATTTTGGGATGTATTACCAAGATTGATTCTGAAACTTCCCTGTATTTTCCTATGGGACTAGGAAATATACTCTCTACAATATACTGTCATGGAAACGCCTTACTCTTTTTGCTAGTTTTCAGTAACCTTTTCATCTCTGCCAAAGATGCTTCTAACCTCTTTATTTGAAGGGGTTGGAATTCTAATAAGAATTAAACTGTAGATCTGGTCCTCAATGAATTTGCAGATAAAGTAACTCCCTCTGGTGATAGAGGCCACCAAACTGTTGTTTTGTGAGCTTGAGACCTTGAGTGTTAACTCGCTGCCTATATTTGACTGCATTTATAGCATAGGAAAATAAATTATGCTGCACTGGATTAGGTCATTCTTTTGTTAAATCCAGTGTCCTGCTTCTGGTGGTGGCAAATAATGCCTTTAAAGGAAGACAAAACAGTAGAGCCTCCTAATTTCCCCAGGTATTTCTGCAGCTATCCAGCTAAGCAGTCGGTAAAAACATGCATTTCATGAGTGTCAGAATAGAAAAACAAGCCTCTTAAATGACCTTTCAACTTGACCTTGAACTTCATGATTTATGCTGGGAAGTAGATGCTCATGTGCAAAACAAATGTGCTTTTTCAGATTGGCCTGATTTTGTCTATGTCCGAATATAATTTTCTTGAGTTAATTTCAATTAAATAATTCTAGTAATATTTTGGAGAATTCTTACCGTTTTACCCTGCTTAAGAAGCAGGTAAATATCAAGTAAAGTATAATATAATTATAGTTTAAAGATGCTGTATAAAAAAACTCTGCTGACAGTAGGAGTGGTTGAAAGTTGCAGCTTCAAGTAAAATACCAACAAGATATTGATCTTTCCTATTTTCTAGATACAGTAAGTATAATGCATGATGTAGTAGTCATTAGTGAAGACTGTGATCTACTGAAATGGCAATTTCAAAGAAGTTGATCAAAACCTTGATTTGTATTAGGAATCTTTCTTTTTTTTTCCAGACAAACTTGACTTCATTGGCTAACAGTTTGGAAGAAAGACATCCTTGTTAAAGATTTGGTGCAACTGTGACTTCAATTGTTAATTCAATTCATAATATTCCTCTTTGCAGAGACCCTGCAAGAAAAATTAGGAGGACAAAACTTGACGTTATTGCTGTTTCTGCAATAAAGCAGCATTTTCAGAAAACCAAACTTACAGGATCTTGGACTTTATTAAGAAGAGGGCAGACTCACAATTTATGAAAAATTCTGACGGGTTACTTACTTTTTTTCCAAATTAGCAATTGTTAAACAAATAGAAATACATATTCCCAGACAAACGTACAATTTTGATTGCTTTCTCACTTATGAGTTTTGAATTAGCTGTTCCTATGATGCCAAGAACACCACAGATCTCCTTTTTTGACAGTTCTATACTGGTACATTCTGTTCAACTGTTAGCAAATTATTTTTATCAGCAAATTGTTCTCCAGAACGTAGGCATCCTTGTTTTTATTTGAGTCTTTGTACATGCAGATGATACCACATTTGCTTAAATATAAGATGACTCTGAACATAAGATGAATCTTCCAGTAATTGGCTTTCTGTGTACGGAAAATGTATAATTTTTGTTATAATTTTCCAGGTGTAGAATCTAATTATTGGAGGTTTGTCTTGAATTTGTCCCCTTCCCACTGCTACAACAAGGAAAATGAATCTGGGTGGTCAGGTAGTTCCCTACCCCTTTGTCCCCGCACTTTGCACCTTGTCAAGTCAGTCCTGAGGCTGCTGAAACTGTTGGGGAACCTTAGATGCTGTAACAACCCTCCTAGGTTAGTTGAGTTGCTTTGCATCTTTGGTGTTTCTTCAGGCAGTGTGTCAGGCGGCACCCAGCTCCTCTACAGGTATGGATGTTCACTGGCTCACAGGGAGCTCATCCACCCTTTGACAGGTCTTGTTTTTAGTCCTTCTGGGTGTCCACACATACTCCTGACCCAGGCTAGCCCAGGTGGGGGCACCAGTTTAGTCACCATGAACAGGCTGTACTGGTGTATGTGATACCAGATGGCGGGGCCCTCGTCAGGCCAGGCCTCTTTTGGTCTGCTGTCTACCCCCTGTAATTCCTCCCCCACCTCCTTACTGTCACACCCTGCTCTCCTTGAGCACGTGGAAGTGAGGAGTAAACTTGAAAACACTAACCTTAAAATAAACATAATTTATCATATAGGCAAATTACTACAGATACTCAGAGACTTAGTTCATCCAGAATCAATGCATTTTACCTTTCTTGCTTGGGGCCCTGTTTGGTGATATTTGCCAGACGTTTAAGGCTGGTTAAAAAACAGGACTCGTTGGAAATGGGACAGAAAGGTGCAGCTTAGCTATGGGAGTGAAGAGGAGGTCCAGATGTATTCGTTGTAGTGACTCACCATTGTGGGGGCCGAGGGGGAATCGAGGATCAGGAGTCCTTGGGAACGCTAGCTGGGGTTGCGGCTGCGATCCCATGACGGGAAGATGGGTACTCTCTATCACCGGAGCGGAATTAGGCACAGACGAGACACGTATCAATTGGAAAAACAGAGATGGCTTTACTTGCACTGTAGAGTCGTATACAGCGCAGGCAATCGTAGTTGCAACAATTCTATTCTTTCATCGTTAATCGAGGAGCTCTTGTAGACCGGGTAGCTCGGGTTTAACTCGGGCATGCAACACGGAGGATACGTCGCAAGGCTTCGCGGATGGGGAGTCGTTGGCAGGTGATCAAGCTGCCGGAGTTCCACTCCAGGGGGAATGGTGGAGTTCTCCAGCTAGGGTGGAAACGCCCCTAACCTTTTATATGGCTAGCGAGCCAATTGCCAACCGCCACGTGGGAATAATTTAACATCAGCCAATCACATTATGCAAATCTGCATTTCCTTGGCAGGAACTCTATCCACGCCGGAACTCTTCACCATGCCGAGACTTCCCCTGCCTTACCGTGCCTTGTGCTAGAAAGTTCCACTGTGTCGAGGCACTGATTCAAATCAGCTCTGACAACCATTGCTTGAAAAAGTGTCAGCACTGAGGGGGATTGAGCACAGTCGGCACCATCATGTATCTTATTTACATGGACTGCACTAACCTATCCTGATGGTAGGCTCCCATCAATTTTGTGGTAATGGGAGCTGCTCTCATTCTTTTCCCCTAGCTGCTTCTTGACTTTTGGCTAGAAGCAAGCAACACTAGGAGGTATATGAACTCTAAGGCTTCCAGGCCTTGGATTTACATGTAGGATGCCACCCAAAAAAAGGTTCCCATCAATATGTTTGCCCTGTATGGGCTATGTGTTTTATAGTCATGCTCACTACTGGCTGCATTTAATCAACTTCATGGCTGGTTTTCATGACTAAGCATGTGCTGCTTTTGGCAGCAGTTTAATGATAGATAATGTATTAAATGAGGTTTCCTTGTGTGCAGTTATAAGGTCAGGGTCTCCCCTTCCCCCCCCCCCCCCCCAGGCTAACTGGGGATGGGGGGAGGGACATGCAACTCATCTTGTATTCAAATAAATACTGTGATTTCATTTGGAATTTCATTATTGTGAAGTTGTTATAAATATGTTGTGCATAATCGGGGATTATTTTTTCACATCTGTAGGTGGACATGGTAGTCATGGCCATTGTCTGGCTTGCCTAAGACCTCCTATTAGAAGCTTCTGTCTTGAAGTTGCCTTCAACTTTTAACTTTTCAGGGTGAAATATTCCTTGCTTTGCTGTCTGCCTCTTGCTTAATTTTATTTTTAAAACTTCACTGATAATACTTAAGCCATTTCTCGGAATGACAATGGAAGAAAAACAGTTTGCTCATATTTAAAAAACCTTTTTAATTGTTAAATTGGAAACCTGTAACTTCATTATGGCTTGGAGCAGGAGCTCCATAGTAGTGACTGTGGTTAGGAGCAGATTAGTCCTGATGCCATAAAGATTATCCAGTTTTTGCCATGTTACAAGCTTTTAAAAATCATCACTCAAACATGCTCAGTAGTTAGTTGCAACCGTACGGTTAAGATATCTGGGCATACCAGTTACATTGGCATGAGGCTATGCTGAGTAGGTTCCCAGGCTTTAATGAATTGCTTACAGAGCAGTGTTGTACTCCCCTGTCTGCGCTACAACAGCAGTATCAGTTATCCTCCAGCTTTTCTGGCCTTGAGGAAACTGAAAGCTACATTAGGAGACGGAGAGATTAAATTCCTTCTTTCATTGTTTATTTTTTTATTCTGTATCGCATTTCTCAGCCCCCCGTGTTGGAGGCAGAAAAGTACAAGTCCTCAATTTCTGATTAAAATAACTAAGAAATAATGAACTTGACTTTTGGTAGAGCTAAAACATAGTGGAGCATTTAGCTATGTTGTCTTCCAGAATTAATGCATCAAACCTATGTTCATAACCTTGCAATTTGAAACCCATAGATCCAAGTCCCATCCATGTACTGAACCCAGGAGTTCTAATTCCAAACTTTCTGCTGTCTAGCCAGGTGGTTCTCAACCTTTTATAGACTCAAGTCATCCCTCCGAAAATGCCAGCTTGTAGTTTTCACTTGCATTTTGACTACAGAAAAATAATATAGCAATTGTTCTGTTGCAGCTTACTCAAAGACCATAACAGGTCAGGATATTTGTTACACTATGAACTGTTATTTGAAATGTCTAGTTTTATCTTGAAAATCATGTTTGTACACCTTATAGTGCTAACATTGTGCATCACCCTTGAAAGGATGTGAAGGCATCCACCCCAGGGTGACACAGTACTCTGGTTGAGAATCACTAGTCCAGGTCATAGTTGTATAAATGTTTGTCAAAAATGGTGTATCCCTCCTTAGTAGTTATTTATTTGGAGGATAACAATCTGCTGCTGTCATTGATTGGTTTATCTCAGCTGTGAAAGATCTGCTGAGAATCAATGTAGGTTGTTGCATATGGTTTCATATGGTAAAATATTTGTTAAATTTCTATTTAGAAAACCTAGAAGTTACATATGCACAGTACTTTAAAACAACATAAAATTTGCAATACCAAATATTGAAAATGAGGAAATGCCTAAATTAGGATCGCCCAGGCAACAATTACTTGTCCCTTCTGCCAGTTGCCCTTTATTCATATGCCTTTGTCATCCAGATTGTTGCACTGACTAATGCTACAGGCTTACTTTGCAACATGTTATACCCTTTTGTGTGTAAAGGACTGGTATTTACCAGTGTCATGTAAAAAGAACAAGGATGTTTAGTCTTTTGCCAGATTGAAGCTTAAAGTACTGTTTAAGGCTATCGTACAGAAAACAGATACAGGTTCCCCTCACTTTATGCTGTACGTGCATTCCTGGTAAATGGCGCATAACTCGAATTGACATGAAGGGAACCCAGTTTACAATGTAACAAATAGGGATACATTCCAAGACTCATCCCCAGACCCATTTCTGCCACTTTTACAAAACAATTTTGGTACTCACCAACAGCAGACAGTACAGACGAGCACAGGGTGGTGGTGAATGGTACCATAATAGGGATGGCAGCTACGGAAGCACGTGTCGCAGACGAGTGAAGAGGACAGATCCACACAGGTAACTATATTTTGGTGCGTGTCACTCCCACAATGCATCGCACAAAGCAGCTGACTGCAGGTTTCCACTACACCTATCTCATAAGAGTGAATTTACCTTGGGTATAACGAATTTTTGGTATAAAAAGGGTCATCGCATAAGTGCGAATTTGCACATACCGAACCCGCATAAAGCGAGGGAAACCTGTACTGCATAAATGTTCTTCATCAGCTTTTTGGTACTACTTTTTGCTGTTAAGAAATTTTGAACTGGCACTGTTATTAAATGTTACTGTTGCTTTTCCCTGTTCTCCTAGCGTAAAATTTTGTGACATAGCTTTAAACAGTATGTTTAATACTAAGCTTAATGGTTTTTAAATAGCTATTAGTTTTGCTTAGTTGAGCAGCTGTCAGATTCCTGGCCATAGAAGATTGAGCACAGTAATCTTCAGATTTTTAATTTTTGATGACAGCCTTTTAGGCACGTTTCTTGATAATGAGCTAGTCAACACATGAAGTTAAATTCCGTAGCAGAGATGTCACAAATCTAAACATGAAAAATGTCTGAAATACACAAGATTGTTATTTTAGAAACACTTTTAAATATAGCAAACCACTGATTGGTTTTTGCAAAATGCTGTCGCTAACCCAGTAGAGAGAGAGAATGTAAAGATGGGAATTCTCTTGTGCTTATGTGATACAGCCTACATAATCTGTTATGTGAGGTTTAAATTTTCCTCTGAAGTTGCTGCAAGGGATGTGAGGCAGAGTACCAGACATCATGGACCTGTGCTATGCTTCATTAGATCCTTACCTAAATCCCAGAATTCACAAGATAAATGCCTGTAGACAGCTGATAATCAGTTCTTAAAACTAACTTACAGTTGATGTTTCCAAGCTCACTGTTAGTGGCAGCCAACTTGCTTCTGGGCTTCTTAATGATCGTATACCAACTTAATCTTATTTTGCAATCATAGATGAATTTCAAACTTTCTTTCAATACCAGGTTAAAAGGGAAAAAGTATGTATACTTCCAGCTTGGTATTATGATTTGTTTCACATAAGGCTGGGTGCACAATGAATAGCTCCTGTGATTTAAACTGGACTACTATACTGAGGAAAGCTTTGCAGGATCAAGTCATCTTTTATAAGGAAACGGGATGTTCTCTGTTTAAAAAGAGTTTGACTATAGTGATACTTCATAACTATACTGTATAAGCAAATGATGTATGCTTGATCACATTACATTATCTTCTTGTGGAGTATAGATTGTTTTTTTGCCACTTGGGGGAGCAGAAGCCTGTGACAGAGCTCAGTGGACAGAATAGGCACTTCTGCCTCTTGCACAAAGGGACAGAACCAGCTGCTGAGGTGTGGGAGACTATGGAGACTTTGCCATTGGTACTTGCTTGAAAACCTATTTTGCGGTGAATAACTCTTCAATAATCAATTAAGAGTTTTATGATTGCTTTTTGAAAGAAAACCATGTTCTGTATTTATGGTTTGATTAAAAAAAAAAATCATGAAGTGCTTTAGAAAGGGAAGGGAAGAATCCTGGTGGTTGGAATCTGAAGTTTGGACCTTAAACGAAATTCTCCCGTCTCCTGCGTAATAGTTGAAGTTAACGTCAGGTTATCTTTATGTGACTGCTGTCAGCACTGAGTTGACATGCAATTTTCCTGCCCCAAGTTGAATGCAAGTGCAACAGCTTGTATAAAAAATAGCTGATTAGTCATTGGTGTAACTGCAGAGATTTGAAAGCCCCCTCTAAATACTTCTACTTAGCTTGTCCCTATCCATCAGGAATTTAAGCTAAAATGTACTGTAATTTTCGCCAAAGGGTTTAGGAAACAAGGATACAATTTCATTTCTTGTTTTAATATACCATTTTCTCTTTTTCTTCTTATCTGTTTTCTCCCTGTTTTCTCTCATTCTGCTTTTGTCTAGAAGTTGACAAAATAGCGTTGTGCACAGCAACACATTAAATGAGAATAATCATTCAGTCCTTGCCCTGTCTGTTGAGATGACTGTTAGCAAGGATGCCAGAACAGCAAAGTTCTTCAGCCTACTAGCTGCTTTATGGGCAAAACAGATGTTTCAAGTATAAGTAAGGACTGAGCTTCTCCATTAGGAAAGCTCCCTTGTTCTGCCTGGGTACCTCCACACAGACAAAACTCCTATGTTGGTATTTTTAAAATTATTTTGGTTACAGCATTCAGCTTATTTAAGCACCTTCACAGTCCATTGACTGCTTTTTCTTACGCAGTCATGAGTGCCGTACGGAGGAGGCTTGTCCATCAGCATATATTTTTATAGCATTTTTTTCTCACATGTCTTCTTTTGCAACTGTTTTGCAAGAGCATCTCTATCATCTGCAACAGGACAAGTTTAGTCTACTGCTTTCCAGACCAGAGAGTTTCACCTAGGCCTCCTTATTCTGGGCCTGAAGGGAAGTCATCAAGACAGGCAGGGAGGCATTTTAGAGAAACATTACAGCAGTTCCCCTGAAGAGAAGATCAGTACCCTGAGGTCTTATCCACACAACAAGTGACATTAGGCTAACTAATGGCACAAGAGATAATTTAGCACTTAGTATAGATAAGGGCTTGTGTTAAACATGCCAGCTGGCAGTGGATAAGCAAAGGCATTCACATGCAACTGTGTAACCTTACGGGGGCTTTAGCTTTGGAGGTATTCACTGTCGCAAAAATCAATCTGGGTAAGATTCAGGTAGAAAGAGATACAAATACTACCCCACTTCCTAATCTTGTAATTCCCTTGGGATAAACTGTCCAGTAAGGATAAAATACACTCAGAAAACGTACATTGTTCATATTCAGCATATGAAGAATAATGCAACAGAATTCCATTGTATTCATACACAAAACTTCCTCAAGGTGGAGCAGGGTATGATCAGCTCCACCACCTCCACCCTTTGATAGATAGGCTGCATCATCCCTTCATCAGACTCTTGGATATTGAAAATTCTGACCATGTACCTATTACATCATCTGCAAGAATTCTTTTTAAAAACTTATTAGAATATCTTTCTGTGCAAGTAGTAAGCTGACTGCTTTAGTGTCGCAGGAAGAAGTCTCTATTGTCCCATTGGCAGTGATCTATGTAGTCCTTTGCACATGGATAAAGAGACTTTTCCCAGTGGCCCCACCTGTGTTAGTTAAGTAGCATTGTTGTCGCATTAATCTTGCTATTCTTTTCTGTAAATCTGTCATGCAGTGCTGGTGAGATAATTTGATGCAGCTTGAACAGACAGATGGTCCAAAAGGTACATGCACAAAACTATTCCATATGTTCTCATTATCTGTGCATTCCCTGTAGTGTGTAAGAGAACATATAACTTTTTCTCAATATAGACAAATTTTTCCTATTGAAAATATGCACGAAAAGGCTTGTTCTGTAAACCCATTCTGTAATGGCCTGAGCAAGAATAAGGGTCATAAAACCTGCGTGAGCCCATATAGAAATATGTAAAGCCGAGGCCTATATGACATATCCAGGCCGAGGCCTATTTCTGAGGGGGAAGAGGGAAGTGAATGCTATGGTAGTTTAGCAGAATGTCATGATTAATAACTTTTTATTCTTTTGTCCTGAGGAATTTATTCCCACCCTGATCCTGTGATGCTAATAAAATTATGTTGTCGGATATGTGAATCTCCTTAATTAATAGAATAATTGATTTTCTTTTTACCTGAAAGCTGTGTCTCGCCAATCATACCAGCCTCCTAAAGTTGGGTTAATATCTTCAAAAGGGAAAAACAGATATTGATTACCAGGCACTATGATGGTTGGGTTTTAGCTTTTAGTTATTAGCTGTTGCACACATTTTTATAATAAAGAAATAGCTTCAAGTTGGTTTGACTTTGGATGCTAACTCTGGTGACTTCAGAATCAGAGAGCAACTGATAATATCCCTACATAAAATAGTGATGTTTCTATTATCTCCCATTTTTCTCTTTTAATAAAAATTGTTTCAATTAAAACGGTATCATAAAGAACTGCTCAAAGTCAGCACTCTGTTAGAGGCATTATAATAACCTACCATTTCTGGGGAATGAATTAATCTAATAGATCTTTTCTTTTTCTAACTACTGATCCTATTTATCTTTGTGGCTGCAGGAAGAAGCCATTTGTGTGTTGTCATCTTCCTCTGAAATCAGTGGTGGGAATCTCAAAGAGACTTGGGTTCTGGTTAACATAGCAAAACTCTTTTAAAGGCCAGTTCTGTGCTTGTGAGGGATTAATTATGTTGAAAAGGTTCCTCAGATACTGATTAAAACCAGAAAAATATCTTAATCACATTTCAACCAAAAGGTCCCCTTTTTTTCTACAAGAGCTTTCTAAGTAGGTCAAGGATGGTGGTGTGTAATATGTGCAATGTTGGCCTCTGATAAGTCAAAAAACCTCTGTGTGTGTGGGTAAGTAGTTTGTTATAAACATCGTTAATAGAAGATCTTTTTTCTTTCCGTTTTACAGTTGGGTTCTTTGAAGAGTGTCTTTCTGCTTGAAGAAAGGTCTAAAATCTCTTGGAGGGTATTTTGATTGAAATGTTAGTAATGTTGTTGCCTTTGCAAAGGAAAGAAACAGTGTGAATTACTGCTTATTTGAAATATGTAAAGCATAGTTTTGGAATTGCTGAATTTCTTCCTTTGCATTCATAAATGTGATGGAAGAATAAAATTATTTCAAAACAAGTCAGTACATAGGACTTAAAGAGACCTTAAGTTATAGAGATTTGGAATCGCTGGCTATTACAAGTAATCACTTCATCATTATAGTGCTTTCATAAACTGATCATGAATTAGTTTTAAAACCTTCCGACTTCAAGGCTACAAGTGTTCATATATTAAATTGGTTTTGTGCTTACATTTGTCCTTAAGGTTATATAAGTGGTTCTTAATCAGGATGTTGCAGAAATTTCAAATAGCTATCCATAGTGTCAGAAACATTCTCATGTGTTGTGTTGTTTCGGAGTTCTCTGCAACAGAAGAATTGTTCTATTTTTTTCTTAGAAAAGCAACAGGTGAAAGCTAACAGATGGTGTCTTTCAGGGGGTGCCTGGAGACTAATGGGGGTGCCTGAAGTTGAATAAGGTTGAGAATGACTGGTTTAAGTTATTCTCGTTCCCTGGCGCTTCCCTCTTCCAGTTCATTTATGGAGCTCTTGGGTCTCTTTTCAGGTTTCATTTTGCTAAGCTAACCAAGCCAGCCTATTTTAGGACATAGCTGTGCTGCAGTAGTGGTACATCCCTGCTAGTATGTTCCTGAACATGGCTCACCCAGAGGCCACTCAGACTGCTGCATTTTAGACATACCCCTGGTGTTCTCTCATAAGAGTCTGCTTGTTCCACTTAAAACCCTTCTCTGTTCTTGTTCCAGTTTGAATTCATCTTTCTTGAATATAGGTGACCAGACCTATATACAAAATATTCCAGAGAGGTCTCACCAAAAACTTGTCAGAGGGCATTAGCATTTTCTTCCTTCCATTTAGAAAGGCCTTGACTTGTACATCTGAGGTTTGGATTTGCTACTTTCATAACCATATTATCTTGGTGTTTCAGTCATCTTATGCTGGACTTAATGCAGTGATTCTCAACTAGCATCATCCTGGGGTGCTGCAAGATCCTTTAAGGGTGCCATGAAGTGTGAGTAGATAAGTGCAGGCTCAGGCTTCTCCCTGCATGATCAATCCCTGATTGCCATTGCCTGGTCCCTCTGCAAAGAGGTAAACTAAGCAGTGTAGTATATACATTAAGTTCTGAAATTGGATGCAGCTTAATTCACAAAAGTTGTGGAAGGGTTTCCTTGAGTTCAAAAAGGTTGAGAACTATTGATTTAATGTGCCTTGGTCTATATGTTGCATCATTTCCAACTGATGAGCTCCCATTTTAAAAGAAAACGCTTGTTAATCCTTCAGTGTTTGACCGTCTTTTGTACTATTACATTTAATTTGATTTCTTTAAGTCCAGTCTTCTAAATCACCCAGTTCTTCCTGTGTGATAGGCTGATTTTCTTCTGTATTGACAATGCATGCAAACCTTTTAACAAAATGTTATTAACAAGTTTGTACCTTTTGTGCCATAGTTGTTAAAGAAAATATTAATTCAGGATAGTTCCCAAGTCGATCCTTGAGGATTCTACAACTAACCTCTTTCCCATCCTAAAATTTCCCTTTTCAGAACAACCTGTTATGGGTTTCCCTTCAGTCAGGTCTTAATCTGCTTAATCATGTTTATCTTAATCTCAAATTATCAGTGCATTAGATATGGCATGTTTTTCTTGACTAGAAAATTGTATGTTATAAAAGATGTCAGATTAATCTAACATAGACCATGTCTGGTAAATCCATGTTGTGTTTTATCCCATTTTCTATTTTCTTCCATGTCCTTAACTATTCTTTCCTTCAAAAACTTTTCTATACCCTTGTATATAATTATAGTTGGATTAAGTCTTTAACTGCCCAGTATTACTTCCTCTCCTTCAGTCTCAACTATTAGTACTATGTGATGTATACCTGGGAAGCTATTTCCCCATATCACAATTCCCTGTAGTATTTATTTTATATGGTAGAGATCTCTCCGTATCAAACTCTAGCACAGCTAGTTTATAGCATAGCCCTAGCACTACCCCAGTAAAACATTATATACCACACTTCACCAAAATAATTTTGAACTAAAACAATTGTTTTATCTGCTCAGCAACTTATTTCTTGAGGCTATTGCATTATTAATGCACAATGCTAATCTACTGCCATCCATCTTTCCCATAACAGCACCTGCCCACAAAATCTTTGTTCAAATAATGACTATTATTCCACCAAGTTTTTATTATCTCCATAATATCTATTAGTATGTCTCAAACCAATAACTGTACATACTCCCATTTTTTTGCATAGGCTCTTTGCCATAATGCACTGATATTATAGTTTTTCTCATTGATCTCTCCTACCAGAATAACTACAGTCCTTTCATTAGCTGTACAGTTTAATTGACTGTTGTTCTCTTTGATACTTCCTCCTTGCTGCTTATCTTTGTACTCGCTGATCTTCATTGCTGTATTGTAGTTGAATTGATTTTCATTTTCATATGCATTAGAACTACATATATGGAGCTCCCTTCCCCATGTCTTGGTTTGAAAGCTCTTATCTGTTGCACCAGGCTTATCCCAGAAGGTTAATACCAAAGGTACTTAGCTGGAGTCCATCTATCAAGAGGACTCTTGCTTCTGAGTGTTTTATGACAAGTTCAAGTGGCACGTAGGAACCTAGTCTTGTAATCTGAAAGTAAATAAGAAGAACATGCTATTGAAATAGCATAATCAGCCTGTATTTTTTTTTCAAGTGACGTGACATTGTTATTTAGCTTCAGCAAGTTTTAATGTTTAAAACCTGCTGTCTTGACTTTTGTTGTTGAAAATTGCTTTTATTCCTTGATGCATTTTGTTTCATAATGCTTATTTGTAAAGATTTCTTATTGGAGAGAACGGAGTTAGTAATTTGGAGCTGCAGTAACATTTTAGGAGCAGTGTGACATCATTCTGGTATCCGTTTTCTAGCAAAGCTAGGAGCCCTGACAGCTGGGTTGCTTTTTCTCTGTGTCAGGACTATACAGTGCTCATCGGGGAGCAGCTTCAAAGACAAAAGGGTTGTGTCTCACATCTTTCCGACTGTTCTTTTTGTTGTTGTTTGTATCTCAAGCCTTTGGTAAAGAATGCATTTCCCTGAAGACTGGTGAGTAACTCTTATGCTTTGGTATATATTTTAACAATTATTGACCAGTAAGTAAAAGGATTTTTCTGGCTTTACTGGAAAAATCAAATCTGCTCCAAATATAGTATGTATATCAAGTGAATGCAAAGTGCTGTAGAGGATGTATAATCCACATTAGAATTTAAAAGCAGAGATGGTAAATTTATACTTGGAATAAAAAATAGCTTTTGTGATTTAAGATCATGTTCAGTAAAAGTACCTAGCTTAAAGGTTTTGTATTCAAACATGCTAACTTCAGTATTGAGTTGGTGACTGAGGAGCTAGAAGAAACTTGCATAGAAAATGATTTTAATGACAGGGACAAAATAACTTGCATTGGAAAGCTTCAATCCTGAGCTTTCTAGTCTGTGATTTTAATGTTTTCACAGATTGAATTATATCATATATAATAGCATAGCATTGCGTAGTGGCATAGTTTGAGGATTTTAAGCATTTTTGATTAACGTGCAGCAATGGGAATACCTTCAAATTAGGTAACTTGTATGAATTTGTTTTAGCAAAGGCAATGTTAGTAGCTGACTATTACAAACATTATTTGTATTGAATATCACAAATATGAACAATTGAAGGAGAAAAACTGATCCATTTTCACTGAAACTGTAAATGGAGCCTATAAAGATTTAAATCTTTTACTCTGAGCTGTAAATCTTGTCAGAGTACTCTGCCTGTTATATCACAGACTCTTCATGTCTGTAGTTTTTCAGGCATTTTATACCTGAGGCACATCTAATGAATTTGCTTCACACATACTCATTTTTTTTCTTGTTAGAAAGGCAGTGCAAGATACCTCTCTTTCTTGTTTGATTACCGTAACCAGACAAAAACAGTTGAAGGCAAGATTCTAATCACAGCCTGCAGTCCATGCTTTAACACTCTGAAAATCCTTGGTTAGCTTGCCAAAATCAAGGGTGAAGATAATTATTTTAAAACCTATAAAGTATTAATTCCTTGCTAAGATGAAGAAATTCTTTCAGCACATCTATAAATACCTAAACAGGCACATTTTGTGAGGATGAATACAGTTATACTGGTCTAATCCAGTGTTCTGGATTTCTTAGGAATAACATTCATCTTGATAGATGTTAGTTATTGATTTCCAGCAAAATCGAAGTTCAGAATTGACTACAGGTAGTCAAAATCAGACCTTTATGTAGATGGTGAATGTACTGTTCTTAATTGTCAAGCTGGCACTGGCTGTTGTTCTGGACTCTGATTGCAAGTTTTGAGCAAATGCTTTTAAAATTTCAAAAATGTTATTTGACTGAAATACTCAGATAAAACTCACCTGTTTTTATAGGTTGCAACTTGTTTATGAGTGTTGATCTGCTGGAATTTGTTTTTTTTTTCTCTCTCTCTCTTCCGAGCATCTGAAACATTTATTTTTGTGAAAAACATAACACAAAATCTTTTCACTTAATTTTCCATTGCATCTTAAATAAACATCACTGAATTATATGACTGTTATCTGTTGGCATTAGCAAACAGGTATTTATTCAGGTTCAAAATAGCTAATATTTAATATGCCAAATTATTTAGTCTTCAAAATGACTTTCCAAGATTTTCTAAATTATGCATGTGGAATTTTTTGGTTTAATTAACATACATAAACTAATCTCAGTTTATGTAATTTGGGAATTTTATCTTCGAAATCATTGTTAGCAGTCCCTTGATACAAGGATGACAGTCTTCCAGTAAATAGGGAAGTCCGGGGGAGTCCACAGATGACTGAGAAGGCTGATCTAAGGTCTGCATGTTTGATTGGCAAATAGGTCTGGGAGGAAGGAAGAATTCTGGTGATGCTAGGTGACAGTTCTTTCAGTCTCTTGTCTATCTGTCTCCCGAAGCGGGGTGAGTTTTCTCAAAATGAACCTTGCTTTGTTTTAAATCATGGCACCATTGTGGACAATTCAGTGCTTGAGTCTCAAAGGTATTGATGTTAATACTCATTTCTTCAGATTGACCTTCAAAGTGTCCTTGAATTGCTTCTTTTGCCAACTGTTACAGCAGTGACCTTCATTGAGTTGGGAGTGTAGGAACTGGTTTGGGAGCCATCTGTGAAGCATCCTTATAATGTGTCCTGTCCAACAGAGCTGGTGCCATAAAACATGGTTTTAAGGCTGCTGGTGGTTGCTTGGGCCAGGAAACTGGCATCTGTTCTTCTGTCCTTCCAATTGATATTGAAGATTTTCAGACATTGTTGATTTTAATGTTCCGAAGCTTTCAGGTGTTTCAGGTGTCATCCAAATTTCAAACCCATACAACCGGGTAGTTTGATGTGGCTCCTGATGTCATGATCATTGAAGACACAATTTTGCAGCAGTGGCAGATTATATCCAGGGTTGAATATCATTATCTTTGAACTATCATGCCAATAAAGGCTCCCCAGACTTACGTTAGAATAGCAGTTGGGGCCTTAAAAGTATTTATTGTACGCTCCAGAGTATTAGAGAATTGAAGATGCTGGATCTTTAACAGAAGTATTACTCAGTTTACATGAATGCTATTACAAACAAAAGAAACATTCCAAACTTTCACCCAAAAAAATCCTTTCCAGGTCTGCTGTCAATTTATATTTTTGGGGGTTTTTTAATGTTATTTCATTGTTCCTATAGCTATCCCAGAGTCTAGCAGAACCTGTGTGTTATCAATAAAAAAAGAAGCCCAAAGAAACTATTTCAAATGATAAAACAAAACCCCTTTCAGAATTTGATTACAAAAAATAAAAGACCAAACCAATTTTCTCATTTGTTCATTCGTCTTGCAACAGGAATTCTGTTTTTAAGTTAATTCAGTTTGAAATATTTTCGGCTTTTATACCTCAGAAAAGAAAAAAAAAACTTGAACGTGTCTTTCCCTCCCGCCTCCCTTTCCAGAGCATCTTTAATGATTTATAGTTTGGGGAGAGGAGGGAATCTCACTGAGGTTGGAGAGATTTTCATAGGATTATAAGTAAGAACATCACTACTTTTGATATAAATAGTTGCTATGCATGAACAGAGGTATGGGTTGCAAAGTTGAATATATTTGACTATTTCAATATTTTTAATGTTGGTGCCATTTATGACCCCCTAATACTGGTTGAGAGCTCACAGTCTTAGGAGGATGGTACAAAAAGATTTTTCAACAGCTGCATCTACATAAGGATTTTTCTGTAATTGCTGTCCAGTGAAGTAGTCCTCACGTACACATGGCTGTAGGCAGATGCTAGTATTTTGAGAACTCTGTCATTTAGCTGATCAAAACAGGTCCACACAATCCAGAGTTTGAAATACTAGTCCACTCTAGACCTGGTCTATAATAATGCTCCCATTTTAACATGTTTAGAGCATTTTCTAGTGTAAGCCAATGTGGGAATCTTGCTTGGAAAAAAAAATGGTAGTAGACCAGGGGTGGCCAAAATATGGCCCACGGGCCAGATGCGGCCCACAAGACCATTCTGTCTGGCCTGCAGGGCCCCTAAAAAATTTTGAAAATTAATATTAATCTACCCTTGGTTCCTGTAAAAAAATGACAGGAACCAAGGGCAGTAGGACCCAGGGGAAGCCTGGTGGGCTCCCACAACAGCAGGGCCCACCGGGCCCCGCCCCCTCAGCCAGAAGCCCCAGCAAGGGCTTTTGGCCTGGAACCACATGGCTGCCCTGCGCTGGAACCGCGGGGAGGGGGGGGGAGGGCAGGGGAGGACCCCAGGCAGGGAAGGAGCCTGGGGAAAAGCTGAGCACAGGCAGGGGGAAAGTGGCCTCTCGCCTGCCCCGTGGCTGGCATGCCCCACGCTGCAGCTGCTGGCATGCCCCACGCTGCAGCTGCTTGCAGCCCACCTGGGGCTGCTTGTGCCTGCTGCAGACAGCCCCGCATGGGCTGCAAGCAGCTGCAGTCCAGGGCGCTGGCCATGGGGCGGGGGAGGGGGCGCTTTTCCCCAGGCTCCTTCCCGGCATGGAGAAAAGCAGCCCCTCCCCCAAAATGTGGCCGGCACCCCACATTGCAGCTGCTTGCAGCCCACATGGGGCTCTCTGGAGGAAGCACAGGCAGCCCCAGGCAGGCTGTGAGCAGCTGCAGTGCAGGGCATGGGGTGGGGAGGGACCGCTTTTCCCCCACCGCGCTCAGCACCACCTTGTAACCCGGCCTCGCTGCCAGCCTGAGCCCTGTGCCAGCTCCGGGCTTGCCCATTGGGGCGGCGCGTGGTGACAGCAGCTGCGGGCTTGCTGCCCCACCCCGCCCACTTGCCACACTGACCAGTGTTTGCCACCGCCGCCTCTGGGCTGCCCAGCGTGTGAGCTCCGGGCAGACAGCAGCAGCCAACACTGCCCAGCACAGCAAATGCTGCTGCTGCCGATGGGTGAGCCTGGAGCCTGCTTGGAGCCCAGGCTGACAGTAGGGCCGGGTTACAAGTTGGTGCTGAGCGCGGGAAAAAGCAGCCCCCCACTCGCCCAATGGCCAGCATCCTGCACTGTAGCCTCTTGCAGCCTGCATGGGGCTGCCTGTGCCTGCTCCAAACAGCCCCACATGGGCTGTGAGCACCTGCAGCAGGGGGCACTGGCCATGGGGTGGGTGAAGGGCTGCTTTTTCCCCGTGCTCAGCACCAGCTTCTTCTCTGCCAGCGAGCAGGGGGTCAGGGCTGTGTGCGGCCCCCCCGCCTGTACTGCAGGGCTGGGGGGGGGCACTAGGTGTGAGTGGGCGTAGGAGCCAGCAGGAACACGGGGCCCACACCAGTGTCCCAGGGCCGGTGCCGGCAGGGCCCAGAGCAGGGCGGCAGGAACACGGGGTCCCAGCCACCAGGGGCTCTATGGAGCCGGACCAGCTCCCTACTCTCCCTGCTGGTGCAGCCCAGCCCGGCTCCACAGACCCCTTCCAGCCTGTGACCCGCCAGTGCTGGCCCTGAGACATTGGTCCCAAGATAGTGACTAGGGCGCGGGGCACCTGTCAAGGGGTGGGGCTACCCATGTGGCCTTTGACAGCCTGCCAAAACTGGGTAAGTGGCCCTCCGCCCAAAATAATTGCCTGCCCCTGTAGTAGACCAAGGTTTTCTAGGCTAGAAGAAGGAAGGACTCTCTTGTATACATAAAGCACAGTTTACCAAAAAAACCTAAAAAACCAAACCAGTGCTGGAATAATATTCGACTAAGCTGAGTAGGTTGGATAGCTGGATACAAAGGCATGATGTTTGCTGTAATAAGAGAAAAGCCTTGAATTTCAGCATTAGGGGAAAAAAAGCCCCACCTGAAAGCACTGAAGCACTTTAAAGCCAGAGAAGAAAGAGAGACAGAAGTAGCTTCTTTTTGGCATGTGTCCATGGCATGCTCATTGTGTTCATTTTTGGATCTGTTCATAAGTGGTTGTGGGTATTACTGGCACGCTCGCATAGCAGCTATGTTACACTTTTTCAGCATCTGCCATGTACAGAGTTGGTAGCAAGTGGGTGCTCTGTTTTCACAGCTGTGCTTTCTAGCACTATCTGTACTCAAAATTGCTAAAATGAATGAATTGAATGAAATTCTGCTAAAAACTATGTAGTTGTCATGTAAATCTGGAGTCTTAGTAATTGCAAAATTTTTGCATGCCAAAGAAATTTCATAAGGTGGGTGGGAGGTACTATAGCAACAGCTGATTCTCTGAATATTTAGGGTAATATGGTTTTCAAGGTGATGAGCCTAATGCATTCATCCCTTCTACAAATCACACTTACTACTTAGCACTCTCTTATCTGTAGGGACCTACAGAATTTGGGACTACTGTTCTCTGATTTTGCGGTATGAGTGTGGTGCCCAGCACCATTTTAGTGGTGGAGCGTGGCAGCCCCCCCAGCCCCACACCCCTGGCTGAAGTCCTGCACCTCCCTGGAGATTGACAGATGGTTATCTTTCAGTTTCTGGGGAGGGGCAGGACTTCCTGGGCCTCCGGCCAATTAGAGGTATGGGGGCACACCACGCTCTGCCACAAATCTTACCCCATCTCTCACTCACCCCATGCTTCAGGGCACCAGGACTTGCCACCCTTTTTCCATTTTTGCAGCTTGCTCAGACACTCTCTTGCTCTCGCTCACTTTTGTCGCTGCTGATTTCATGCCTTTTCACAGTCTGTGCTTTTTCACGGGGACTGGGCTTTTTCAGGGAAACTGACCAAATTTGCAGTTTCCATGAAGTTGCATATTCAGCAGGTCCCTACTTATTTGGGGCAATAGATACAAAAATGGGGTGCAAGAAGAGCCACTATTAGGCTTCTTGTACTACATTTGGGTGAGTACTGAATATAATGTCGGGGAAGGCCTGGCCCTGAACCCAGATGCTGAAAGTTTCTGTTGGTGGCTGGATTTCTGCTGAGGGTCAGAATTGCTGCTGAGGGTCAGGTAAGTGGTCAGTAGATTTAGGGTGACAGGTGAGTCTGGGGCACAGTAGTATTATAGATGCAGCTTATGAGAAATAGCTGCTTTGGAAATCCTTTCTTTATGTTTATGTTTTCATTGGTGAAGTGAGTAATGCAACATATGGTAAGCTGCAGTTGATTTTATCCTATTGAATGCAAGTTACTAATGTAATTCTGTTTAAAACCAGTTTCAGGACAAAATAAAATTGCATCCAGTTTTATAAGAATTGTACCAAGAGACTAGGTTCCCAATTTGTGTGGAAAGTGGCAGCTAAATTGCTTTTACATTCCTAAATTGAATGCACATTGATGGGTATAGACTTCTGTGGTAGTTTGTGCTGTTTTGTTTCTTTTTATTTTTGCCATCATTGCTTTCGTACACCAGAAAAAAATCCTCTGTAATGTTTATATAAAGAATGGCCTCCTACTGCAGGATCGTCTGCATGGAGTAACTTTTTTCCATTAAGGTAGTATGAACATCTTCTGTTGGCATACTGTTTTACCAAAAGATGTACCATATTTTCTTGTATGCCACATGCCCTCATATAAGAGGTGCATCTTGTTTCTGGAAGGCAGGATGTAGAAGAAAAGATTTTTTTAGTGTCTTGGCCAAGAGCTTACTGCCTGCAGCAGCTAACTTGCCATCTGCCAACTCCATGCCTGTTTTAAGCAAAAGCTACAGTGTTTACTCTTTCAGAACCACTCCTAAATTGTCAGCAGTTTTTTGGCTTCTCAGCCAAAAACTACTGCCAAATCTGCAGCAGCTGGGAGAGGGTTAAAACTGGATTTTATCCCTGTTGCTTGCTCCCTTGGAGAGAAGTGCCAGCCATTACAATGCAGGATCTCCATGCTTCTGTTCTGGCAAAGAAAATCAAGCATTGCTGCTTAAGACATGCATTCCAATTTTGGATGGGTGATTTTTGAGGTTGGGGAAGTTTTGTATGGTATGCAATATGGCTACTTTTGCTGATTATAATACTAAGCCATAATGGGAAGAGGGGCAGCTGACCTACACAGGTATTCTTGTTCACCTACCACTTTTTAGATGCTCTTTTCCAACATAATTATTTCATTTCATAATTATTCTGGAACAGAGCACTCGTTTAAGAAACGAGTGTCCACATCAAGATTTATTTTTCAGTGTAGCATTGTCAGTCAATTTATTTCAGTAGAGAAACCTACATCCTATGTCAAGTTTCTCTATTACTTTCAGGTTTTTTAGAAGTGTGGAGAAACTCATAGTACTTGAGTATATTCTTGTCACCTCTGTTGACCCTTTACCCGATATCTATTAGGTGCCTGATTGCTGGAGTTAACCTTGCATACTAATGACTTGTAAAGCTTTATGTGTATTTTGGTTGCAGGTTCAGGTACTAATGATGTTAAATTTCTGCCATGCTGCAAATGTGTAAAATTATTTATTTTAGGTAGTCCTTAAAGTCTGTCTTTTCATCAGGGATCCTTTCTTAATTTGAGTCAGGGCTTTAAAGAATGTTGTCAATAGTTAGGCAACATTTTGTCCAAGTGAGCGAATGGATGCTTAGTATATCCTTGAGTGAAATTAGAGTGGTATGGGTACACTTTGATCCTTTACCTAGTTCATGAACATTCCTTCTGCCTAAATCTTAATTTCATTTTTAAATTTGGAGTTAGACTTTATTGGTTAGTAGCATTAAGAAAACTTGTTTCTTCATGTGACTTATCTATATGTCAGTGCTCATGTACTGTGTTAGCAGCAGTGATGGGACTGATCAGTTATTGGTCAATGGGATTCATATTGGGACTATCCCTGCTCTTGACATCATGTTAAAACACAGATAGGCAACTGGTAAGGTCAACATTTATTACTTGATACACTGATTCCTGTTTATGGAAATGAAATGTTCCCGTTGGTTATTATAAGTCATATTAACAGTCTATAGAAGTGGGCTAGATGTCAAATAAGAGGTTGAAGTGATGTATGCTGTCGCCAGTATTTAGCTTTCTTGTACTGCAGTGAAAAATGATAACTGTTCATTTTGTAAATAATCTGTATCCATTCCCTTTTATTATGGAAAAATGAATGATGCAGAAGAAGTTGCACAGATGTTGAAAACTGTGGAAATGTGAAAATATAGGAAGAGACAGCCAAGAAATGGTTTCATTAAGTAGAAATTTTCCAAAACTTACACTCAAACCAACAGATATAACAGATAAATTGTTTCAAGATCTGTGATTCAGTGTTGCAGATATGCAAAGAAACCAACACTTTAATGTAGATTGCTGTCTTTCATATCATCCTGTACTACAACTTGGGGAATTATGTGCAGAAAAATTCAAAATTATGCAAAATTATTTGCTTTTCTTTAAACTAAATTAACACTATTTGAACCTTCTTTAGAAATATATGCAGATACTTTGTATTTATACACCTATACAACAAATTTTATCGCAGAATCTTTAGTGCTTTACCATTCTATGAACAAAAAATAAAATGTGACCCAGCAGGTGTGATTTAAAAAAAAAAAATAAAACCATTTGGACTTGTTATACAGAGATTGGATTTTATAATTCTCACCAAAATTACTCTTTTCTTTTTCAGTAAATAAGACACTCATTTCTTTTTAAAGTTCAAGTTCAAAACAAAATCGAGTAAATTGCATAATAGCTCAAAATAAATTCTTACTTTTGTATATTGTGTGGAGAGGTGTTGGGGTATGGTTGCAGGTGGGTGTGGGTTGTATGTGGGGGGTTTGTGAAGGTGTGGGGGATTTTTGGGGGGGTTGGAAGGGGTGTGGTGGGATTTGGGTGTGTAGGGTTTGTGGACTGGTGAGGAAGGGTGGGGTTTTCAGCTGGAGAGCTGCTGAATGAGTTTTGGTGAGCTGTGGAGGACCACAAGGGTAGTCCTGTCCCTTGACAGGTGCCCTGCCCCTGGTTGCCGTCTTGGGACTGGAAGTCCCACCTCTGACCTTTGCCACTAGAAGTTCCTCCCTTCCCTGCTCCCCCCCGCCCCTTACTACTATTAGGAGGGGTGTGTTGCCATCTTGGAACCAGAAAAAAACCCCAAATCCTATACTAAAAGTCAAACACCTATTATAACGTTCAGATTTTATAGCAAAAATATTTTCTCATGATTTGTTTGTATACTGTATATAGAAATAATTGCATAGTAACTCAAAATAAAGTGTTACTCTGGTATATTGTGTGCGGGGGTGGGTATGTGTGGGGAGTTTGTAAGGGGGGTGTGGGCTGTGTGTGTGGGGGGGGCAATAGGATATGTCAGAGGATGTATATGTGGGGGGACAGGATGTGGGTGAGTTGCGTTTCTGGGGTGTGAGGGTGGGGGGTGTGGGGACCCCCTGCACACTCCCTCTCATGGCACACAAACCCCACTGCTGCCCGCAGCAGTAGCAGCAGGCAACCAGCACTTGGGGCCCATGCAGGTGCTACTGCCCAGTGGCTCCGTTGCCCTAAGAACCAGAGGTTATCTGGTCCTCCTCCCAAAATGGAGAGAGAGCAAATAGCAGGATTGATATTGCCTTAAAGGATGCTTCAGTTTTCTCCAAACGAGAACCCAGTTAACTTCTCCAAACAAGAAAAGAGGGGAAAGAGAGAGCAGAAGGGAAACATGGGGGTAATTTTTAAAGTTCTTCAGTCACGTAGCTACCAATTAGGCCAATTTTCTGTTTTTCATCAACAACTTGGGTTTGCCTTCTCTTGATCATTGTTTTATTCTCTTCCTTGGTACCACGAGCCATTTGTTTCAGATACAACAAATGCTTTTATCCATAACAAGCATTTTTATCATCAGACTCTTACGGAAAAACAAGCTGCATCAGACCTTTTCTCTGTAGAGATCAGGTCATACAATTGCATAACTACATGAATGCACTCTTAGCCTACTTACGTCAAAGCCTAAGGGACCATGTCAGTCTTGTCAAGCCTCAGAAGGCTGAACTGTCTCCATAGCGCATGTCTCCCGCCAGTGCTGCACATGGTGGCAAGGAGCACAGCCAGGCTGCCCTGCCTGCAGCCCATGTGCAGCGCCTGGCATTTGCTGGCCACCAGGAGAAGCCCCGAAAGATAGAGCTGACTGCCTTCCCTGCAACGGAGCCCTGCCCCCGGCTTTCTGGCAGTCCTGGGACTTGCGCAGCAGGGAGTGGTGAAGGCAGCCAGTTTCATCACTTGGGGCTTTCCCTGGTGGTGCGTGAGTGCCGAGACCTGTATGTGTGCTGCACGGAGTCCTATGTGATAGAGGTGGACTGGCCTGGCTGCACCCCTTGTCACCCCTGTAGCACTGGCTGGAGCCACACACCACCAGGCAGCAGTGCCTGCACGGGTTCACGAGTTCCAGCTGCCTGCTCCTGCCAGCAGCATGGGGGTTCGTCACCCCCCCCCCATACACACACTCTGCCCACCCTCCATTCCCCTGGGTACGGGATCTGTGCTGCTGGCAGTCCCAGCCCCATGACCCACATTCCTGCCCACCTGCAACTCCCCCTCACCCCGTCGCTTCCTCTTCTGGTGCCAAGAGCAAGCGGGATGCCAGAGAAGCCAAGCAGGTCCCCTAGTGGTTGTAGCTGTGGCAGCAGCAGCCCGATCTGGAAGCTACATGCTGACTGGGCCAGGACCTCCCAAGGGTGAGGGTGGGAGTGAGAGGCACGTACAACTAGTTGGTGGGCAGCCACAGGCCAGAAGAAATTGCCGGGTGAGCTGTATTTTGCCCACGCCTGATCTAGGACAAAGTCCATTAAATTATCCTTGTATCTGAGGCTCTGAATTCACAGCAGGAAACAAAAAAAGTCTTACATTTCATTTTCTTAATATCACATGGCATCTACAAAAGCACTAATCTATACTAATTGGTGGTAAATTAATAAGCATCATGTCTAAATACCAACCTTTTTCCAATTATGCATTATTATTTGGGCCATTGACAAGTGCTACACTTGTAGCACTATATATGTCCTTATAGTACTATAAAAATTGTTGTATAGCTATTAAAGCCATGAGTATGTGTTGTTTGTGCTTTGTGGGCGAAAATGTCTGCATCCAATGCGGGGGGAGGGAAGAAGAGAGCAAAGAAGTAGGAATGAAAAAGGAAGGAGAAAAGGAGAAAAAAAGGCAAAGGGAAGAGAACGAAGTGGTGGGGGAGGCTAGGTCACATGAGTACGTAGGTGACTTATAAGTCCAATCTTTGCTTTGAACAATCGGCTGCAGCAGGGACAGGAGAACGATGAGGACTGGGTACGGGAGGTTTTCATTTTCCTGGCCGTGTGTTTCTTCATTGCTTCTGCCATACGTTGGTGTTCAAAGGCCAATGCTCCATTTTAGATTTGGGACCTCCAGGATGGACAGTTGCAAGTGATTTGCTCCTGTAACTCTGGGTCGATGCGGAAACTCTTTAGGGTGTCCTTGTACTGCTTCTTTGGTACGCTGCGAAAGCGTACTCTATTTGACAGTTTTGCCATAAAAGATTTTCTTTGGCAGGCGAGTGTCAGACATTCTTAAGAGGTGGCCAGCCCATCTTAGCAGTGCCAGTTTCAACAGGGTGTGAATACTGGGGAGAGTTGATCTTCTGGACACCAAGGTGTCCAGAATTTTGTCCTGCCACTAGATCTTTAGTATCTTTTGCAGGCAGCACAGGTGGAAGTCATTTGGTTTCTTGGCATGATGCTGGTAAATGGTCCAGGTTTTGCAGGCATAAAGGAGGGTCAGAAGGATGATGGCTTTGTAAACCTTTGGTTTTATCAACAATCTGATGCTTCTGTGGTCCCAGACTGACGTATGGAATCCACTGAAGGCCACGCTAGCTTTCGCTAATCTCGCATTGACTCTGTGGACAGCATGGGAGAGTATGCTTCCTAGATAGGCAAATTTGTTGATCATCGACAGTTGTTAGCCTTGAACTGAGACATGGGATTCCTAGGGTGTTATGCCAGGTGCAGGTTGAAACATCAATTTGGTGGTCTTCATGTTAATAGTGAGTCCAAAGTTCTCACAGGCTGATGAGAGTAAGGTCTATCGATTGTTGCATGTCACCCTGTGAGCCTGCGCATAACACACAGTTATCAGCGAAGAGGAAGTCACGAAGCATGGCTGTCTAGACTTTGGAGCTCGCTCAGAGCCTGCACAGCTTGAAGATGTTTCCGTCCAAACGGTACCTGATCCCCATACTAAGGTCATCATCTTGGAAGGCATATGACAGAATAGCAGAGAATACCATGCTGAAGAGGGTAGGTGCAAGCACACAGCCCTGCTTGATGACATTTGTGACCGGAAAGGGGTCACATTCACCCTTCTCAAAGACGCATGCCATTGTGGAACTGTTGAACCATATCGATGAATTTTTTCATACTTCTTCATGATTTCCCAGAGGCCTTTGTGGTTCACTGTGTTGAAGGCTTTGGTTAGATTGACGAATGTGAGAAGGTCAATATTCTGTTCCTGGCACTTCTCTTGAAGTTGCCAGGCTGCAAACACCATGTCAGTGGTTCTGTGTCCTTTTCTGAAGCTGCCTTACCTCTCAGGCAGTAGGTCGTTTAGATGGTTGGTCAGCTGGTTGAGGAGGACTCTTGTGAGCATCTTTCTGGCAGTTGAGAGGGGGAGATCCTCCTGTGGTTGTCACAGAGTTGGCTATTTCCCTTCCTCTTGTACAGATAGATGATGGAGGCAACCTTGAATTCTTGGGGGACTACCTCCTGTGACAACATACTGCAGAAAATCTCGGTTAGTTTCTCTGTAAGGCCGTGACCACCTTTCAAACAGGAACCTTTAGGCACTGTGATGTTTTCTAGGGCTATGTGGAAAGCCTATATAGTTACATGTGGCCCTGCAGGATATGTGCCAGTCCTCGAGCATTTTGTAATGTATTGCTTGCTCTGCCCCCACCTATTCCTTCTAGGAGCTTGCTCTGCAACTTTTACCAAACTACTGTTCCATGGAGGGAGAACTGTGCTTACATGTTGCCACATCCACTTCCTCTGTGCAAAGGCATGCTAAGCTCTCTCACCTGCTCGACATGTTGGGTTGCACCATGACAGCTTGAAGTAGTGGTTTGCTCTGTATCACCTGATGTCAGGACCCACAAGCATAACAATGGATTTTGGTGCCCTGGGCAAAGATGCCCGAGAGCAAGGAGTGGATGCCAAATACCAGCTAGAGAGTTGTATCTCCCTGTGCACATGTGGCAGTAATGGCTGTTGGGGTGTGGTAAGGCATGGGCTCCCTTAGGGCTGTCATTTTGGTGCCTGTGGCTGCTGGCCCACTCACCAACTTCTAGGTGCACTAGTGCCAGGACCCATAAGTTCTGTGCCAACTACCTCTGCCTCAGCCTCCAAGTGGTGTATCAAATCATCATGGGCAGACTAACAGTCTCCTCATCTGTGCTGTCTTCCTCGTGAAACACGCCTGATGGGATGAGGCAAATCCAAGTACTGTCTGTCTTTGTAAATGAGAATTTTTTTCACCCCAGTGTGTACAGAACCTGATTTCAAGCCATTCCTATACTGCCCAATTTGAATAGATTGTAGTGATCATTTAGCTTATTTTCTAAACTGAGTCATTATGGGCATGTCTATACAAGACGCTAAGTACAATAGCCTAATAACACTGCATAGTAGCATGCTGAGCAAAAACTGTGCTAATACGCTACTGCACCAATGCTGCAGTCACTTAATTTATTGATGAGGATGGGGTGAGAGACCTTCCCTGAAATGAACGATGGGACTCAGTTTCCTTCCCCGGTCCCAGGCGGGATCCCTGTCGCACCTGGCAGGTAGATGGGACCCCTCAGATGAGAGAGGCTTTTTCGAGCTTCCTCATTATAACCTTTGGGCAAAACATTGAAACAGCATCACTGTTTCGACTAAACAAAATGGAACAGCAGTTTCGAATTGAAATGAAATTCGAAACGAAATGCTGTTCCATTGAAACGTAAGTTGAAACAGAATGGTGCCATTTCACACAGCGCTAATTCTTAGGTAATTGGAAGTGTGGTAGCAATCATGGAATCGATGTACTTGGGCTTGTGTGGAGAAGTGACGGCATACGCTGTTGCATTCTTGTAGCATGTCAGGATAGTTGATGTGAACAGTATTTGCTTTGGAGGAAATTAATGTATCTGTATTTTACTGCACTCTGCAAAATAGATTGGTAATCACAAGCAGCATCAGGTAGGGTAAGGAAAAATGACCCTTGAAAAGCACTGAAGGAGAAAACTGTGGAAAAGGACATGGCTGAGCACATTTATTAATGAGCATCCAAATTTTATTACTGGGGCATTTAGCTAAAGATACCAGGCTAGGAAATGCAATTCTGCTAATTGGATCTCTGTTTATCTTTGGTCTCTGGTTCTCTAGTGTATGTACATACACAATTGTCCATGTTGTACATATACAATAGTGTACATATAGACTTGTTTCTAAATGGTCTCTGTTTGTCTAGTGTACATATACAATTGTCCAGTTGTACAAGCTAAAGTATTTAGCTTGTACAACTAGTATATACTTTTAAAGCTTTTATTTAAGCAAACCATTACCTATAAGACTTAATGGCAGGCTTTTCTAGTATATCTCTTTTCCCATTTTGCAACAGGAATTAATGAAGAGACACTGTTATGCACTCATTTTAGCATTGTTTTACAGTTTGAGTTGCTTGTTTTTATTTTTAATGTTGCCCTGAGAAGTTCATGGGACATGAAAGTAACAGAAGGCAAGGAGATATAAGAGGAGGGTAAAAATAAGTGAATTATATTTTACAACAAGTAAACAATTTTGTGTGTGTCAGGTTAAAAATGCTTAACAGAGCATGGGGGGAGTGAGATATATATTTTGAGGAGGAGTTCTGAGAGGAGTGAAAAAGCACAAAATAAAGGCTGTCAAGGGTTGCAGGAAAAAGAGCACATAAATGTGAATAGGAACAGAGCGAAAGGGATGTCAGGAAGGCTGTGGTGGATGAGTGAACTTTGGGATACAGTATTAAGGGTAAGAAGTTGAAACAGCTTCTGTGAAAGGTACAGGAAGCTAATGAAATGACTTTGGGTCAGAGGGGAAAGGGGAAGATTGTTGTAGCTATTGAACATTAGAATAGACATGGGAGAGTCAAGGAAAACAGAGAAGGGACCTACCATAGTTCACATGAATAAATCATAGCATCACTTCTGGCAGTTGACAGAAATGCTTGATTTCACCAAGGTATAGTGAAGATCAAAATCAAGGAAAGTTCTGATGGAAACTAGATTGCCTTTTCTACTGTACTTCTTTTGTCTTATAACTGTTCCTGATAACACCTGTTCTCTCCTAGATTACAGCCATCCTCTATTCCTTCAAGCAGACTCTATTTATATGGAATTAAAACAAACTTCTCCTTCCCATTCCCATTATTTAACTTAACCTGTCTGCTGCTTTTTCAAACCTGCTGACAGGTACTTAGGGTGTTTTTACATGTGCTCTAGGGGTGGAGGGGGGCACTTTAATTAGAGTGGCTTTGAGAGCCCCTCTAAAGCACCCATGGGGTCTCATGTATCAGTGTCCCTGCACTTCAAAATGGTGGTGGAGGCTATTTATCAGCCTCCTTGCACATGTACAGATACCCTATATGCCTGAAAACTTGTCTGACATCTCTCCCAACTATATAGTTGGTCCAAAAAAATTATCACAAAAAACCCTTGCCTCTCATAGAGAATATAAGATGTGGCATGAATATTTTGTTATGTTCCCCATAATAAAAGAAGAGAAGGAGCAAGAAGTGTTGCCTGGGGGATAAATGTTATAAGTGAACTCTGAGATTTAAGAGGTCAGACTGTATTGCCAATGCTTAAATGGCAATATTAACCTAAGAGGCTTTGCAAATGGTTGGAGGATACTGTTGTTTAGTAGGCCTGTGCAAAGCGGCTAGTATTCACTTCACCCCTCTGGAGCTTTGCAACAGGTATGCACTTCTTGCAGCCCCAGTAGAGCTTGCAGAGCTGTCAGCTCCTGCAGGCAAGGGAGGCCCATCAACAACTACCATTCCTGCTCTCCCTAAGACAAAACACAGAGTGGTCATTGTGGGAGACTCCCTCCTGAGGGGGACTGAGGAGGCAATCTGCCACCCCAACCCCCTAGCCCAAGAGGTCTGCTGCCTCCCAGGGACCCGCATCTGGGATGTGGCAGAAAGGATCCCCAAGCTTATCTGGCCCTCCGACCACTACCCTATGTTCCTTATCCATGTGAGCATGAATGACACGGCTCAGAGCAATCCCAGCCAGGTCATGAATGGCTACAGGGCTCTGGGAGCAGGGCTTAGGAGGTTCAGGGCGCAGGTGTTTTTTTCCTCTTCCCTTCCGATTATGGGTCATGGGCTGAGGAAGGAGAGACAGATCAAGGTAGTCAAGCAAAGACTGTGGCACTGGTGTTATCGTGAAGGCTTCGGCTTCCACGATCACAGTCTGCTCTTTGGTGAGAGAGGCAGCAGTCTGCTGGGAAGAGATGGCCTGCATCTCGCTTCACTGGGGAGGAAGCTCTTCTCAGCCCGAATGGCTGACCTGCTCAACTGGACTTTAAACTAAGCCTGCCAGGGGATGGGTGGACGACCACCAGAGCAAGCCTGCTAGGCAATAGCTACAAAACCAACAGGCTAAGGCACCCAAGGGATTCCACTCCTACCCCAGCTCTGGAATGGTGTCCTCCTGGGAATGTGAGGAAGCCTAGGGCTCCCAATGTGGGACACTTATGTGTCTGTAAACTAATGCCAGGAGCTTGGGGAACAAACAGGAAGAACTAGTCCTCCTACTGAACAAAAAAGACTACAGTCTCATAGGGATAATGGAGACCTGGTGGGACTCCACCTATGACTGAGCCACAGGTATAGATGGCTGTACCTTGTATAGGAGAGATCATGCAGATAAAAGGGGTGGGGGTTTAGCTCTCTATGTCAAGAACAGCCAAACATCCCTGCAAGCTGACATTGGCCTCCAGGGACTAGAGACCCTCTGGGTTAAAATATGTGGGGAACATGGCACAGGAGACACAATGGTAGGAGTCTACTGTAGACCCCCCAACCAGGAACAAGAGAGAGACCAGGAATTCACCAAGGAACTGGCTGAGGCTACATGTTCTCAATGCATAGTTGTCATGGGAGACTTCAACAACCCAGACATCTCGTGGGAAGAGCACTCGGCCAAATTGGAACAGTCACAGAGCTTCCTCACGTGCATGGATGAACTCTACCTGACCCAAGAAGTCTATGGACCCACAAGAAGTGTAGTGCTGCTGGACCTGGTACTGGCTAAAGGCAGTAACCTACTCAGCAACCTAAAGAGCGAAGGAAAGTGAGAGACGGTGACTATGAGCTGATCGCTTTTACTATCCATCGCAAAGCTGGCAAGTCGGTCAGCAATGCAGAAGTCCTTGACTTTAGGAAAGCTGACTTTGATAAGCTCAGGAGGCTTGTTGTTGAGGCACTAAGGGACCAAGACTTGGCAGGGAGAGGAATCCAAGAGGAGTGGTCCCTCTGTAAGGGAGTGATCCTGGAGGCACAAGGGATGTCCATCCCATCTTGGAGGAAAGGTAGCAAAAAGGCACAGCAACGCTCTTGGCTCAGCAGGGAACTCATGGACCTCCTAAGCTAAAAAAGAGAGACTTATAAAGGATGGAAGATAGGAATAGCAAAGGAGGATTACTCTGCGCTGGTCTGTACCTGCAGGGAGTGAACCAGGAAAGCCAAGGCTGCAACCAAACTCCACCTGGCTATATATATCAAGACAATAAAAAGTACTTTTTTAGATATATGGGGAGTCTGAAGAAAAGCAAGGGTAATATTGGACCCCTGCTAAACCAAATGGGACAACTGACAACCGACTCCCAGGAAAAAGTTAACCTGCTTAATGGGTACTTCACGTTGGTTTTTCATCAACCCCATGGGTCCGCCTTGCTTAGCAAGATGCAGGACGGCCAGGGTGAGGGTGAAATTATACCCAGCATCGGTGTAGACTTTGTAAAGGAACACCTTGAGAGGCTGGATACCTTCAAGTCAGCAGGTCCTGACGGATTGCACCCCAGAGTACTTAAGGAGCTGGCAGGAGTCATAGCCCAATCACTGGCCAGGATTTTCGAAAACTCTTGGCACTCAGGTGAAGTACCTGAAGATTGGAAGAAGGCCAATGTGGTGCCCATTTTCAAGAAAGGGAGGAAAGTAGATCCAGGGAACTACAGGCCAATCCGCTTGACCTCAATCCCTGGTAAGATACTGGAAAAAATCATCGAAGAGTCCATTCTTGACAAGCTGGCTGATGGCAACATCCTGAGGGACAGGCAGAATGGGTTTGTTGCAGGTGGGTCTCGCCCGACCAATCTCATATCCTTCTACGACCAAGTGACCTATCACCTGGACAAGCAAAAAGTGATGTCATATATCTGGACTTCAAAAGCCTTTGATCTGGTGTCCCACGATCTCGTCTTGGAAAAATTGGCCAACTGTCGTCTCGGCTACATCACAGTCTGATGGCTGGAGAATTGGCTTTGAGGCCAGACTCAGAGTAGTGATCGATGGAAGCGAATCATCATGGCACTCAGTGACCAGTGGTGTCCCCCAGGGCTCCATCCTTGGACCTGTTCTCTTCAATGTCTTATGCTCGCTAGCAGGTCATGATTGATGACAAGATGAGCATGAGCCACCAATGCAATGTTGCAGTTGGTAAAGCAAATCAAACTGTGGCTTGCATCCATAGATGCTTCTCAAGTAAAACTCAGGATGCAATCTTCCCACTGTACTCGGCATTGGTGAGGCTGCAGCTGGAATACTGCATCCAATTCTGGTCTCCGCACTTCAGGAAGGATGTAGAGAAGCTTGAGAGTCCACAGGAGAGGCACGTACATGATCAGAGGGCAGAATAGGCCTTATGAAGAGAGGGTGAGAGCCATGAGGCTCTTCAGCCTGGAAAAGCGCAGGCTTAGGGGAGACCTGATAGCAGCCTATAAGTACATCAGGGGTGTGCATCAGGATCTGGGGGAATGTCTGTTCACCAGAGCACCCCAAGGAATGACAAGGACCAACTGTCTCAAACTCTTCCAAGATGGTTTTAGGCTGGACATAAGGAAAAACTTTACTGTCTGAGCCCCCAAGGCCTAGAATAGGCTCCCTCCAGAGGTGGTGTAAGCACCTACTCTGGACTCCTTTCAGAAGCATTTGGATGCTTATCTTGCTGGGATCCTTTGTCCCCACCTGACTTCCTGCCCTTGGGGCAGGGGGCTAGACTCGATAATCTCCCAAGATCCCTTCCAGCCCTAATGTCTCTGAAATCTGTGATTCAGATTTGGCCGATTCAGGGGAAAGTGATTCGATTCGGTGATTCGAATCACTGTCCCGAATCAATTCGGTCAAACCTAAATATCCAAATCAAACAGGCCCCATCCCTTGCCCGTCCCAGCTCTTTTTTTTTTAAGCTCCACACTCAAGGGCTCCTGCCACGCTGGGGAGGGGCAATCTCCACTGCGCCTCACTGCCCCATGATGCACATGTGGGCTCTGCCACAAGTCACCAGAAGCCCCAATGGCTGCCGCAGCAGCCAGTGAGTATGGGACTTTTTTAAAAGCACTGGGAGCTGAAACCGTGTGGGGCAGGGCTGGTATAACAGGTTGGGGGTCAGGGGGCACTCAGGGGGGCTGGGGGAGCCAGCAGGGGATGGGGCCTGTCCCCCCCATGGTCCCCTCCCCTGCCCCTTACTTACCAGCACGGAGTCCGGATCCAGCTCCCTGTGGTAGCAGGGACTGCCCAAATCTTTCTCCAAATTGATTCGGACCTTTTTATTGGTCTCCCAATTCAGAGATTTGGCCGCTGAATCAGGCCGAATCTCCTCCAATTCAGATATGTACCCGAAGCTTTGCACAGCCCTATTGTTTAGGATCTGAAAAGTAAGAGAATGGCACTATGTGGTCAATTTATTATTAATTTGAATAAATGCTCTTACAAGTAATATATGCTTTCATAGAGTTGCATGTAAAAGTTTACAAATGAAGAATGAATTAAAAAGCAGTCTATTTCAAAGTTATGGTATCTTAGACCAGGGCTCAGCAACATGTGGCTCACAGGCCAGAGCCACTGGATCCAGCTCATGAGTTTTTGGGCTTCGAATACACTCATCCTCCCCTGCTTCTCCCAGCCCCCACCCTGCTTCCTGGCTGTGTATGGGCTCCGCTTCCAGCCATTGAGGTCTGCACTGGGGCTCAGGAGCTGCAAACTGTCTGTGCTACCACTGCTGCTCTCTGCTTCCCCTGTGCCCCTGCCCCTCTTATCTGCAAGGTGGGCACAGCTGGTAGCTGCCCAGCCCCAGTGTAGTTCCCCATGGGCTGTGGCTATGTTGCAGCCAGAGGGAGGGGAAAGTGACAGTGGTGTGGGCACACTTGGAACTTGCATGGTCCTGAAATGGCTCCTCTGCTTGAGCCCATGCCAGGCCAGGCAGCCAGGTGTAGTGGCCATGCAGCTTACAGCTGCACCTGCAACTGTTGTAGCACTCCCACCTCCCCTTGACTGCATCATGGGCAAAGCTTCCAGCCAATGGGGAGCTGCACTGGAGCTGAGCAGCTTCCAGCTTTGTTGATGCCCATGCTGCAGCTGGAGGTGGGGGGAAGGGGGAGGGGAATGAAGAGAAGCAGTGGTAACACAGATGCAGTTTTGAGGTGGGGGGAAGGGGGAGGGGAGGGGAGGGGAGTGAAGAGAAGTAGTGATAACACAGATGCAATTTTGAGGTGGGGGGGAAGGGGGAGGGGAGCGAAGAGAAGCAGTGGTAACACAGATGCAGTTTCCAGCTCAGCAGCCCCCACCAGCTGGAAGCTGAGCCTGCATGTGGCAAGGGGGAGGTACTGGGAGAAGTGGCAGTGGTGGCACAGGAACAACTTCTACCTGTCTGGGCTCGGTGTAGGTGCAGGGAAAGCTCCCTCCCTCCCTGTCCCCATCACTGACATGCTGCCATATCCACCCAGCCCAAGCTGAACTGGAGCTGGGTTGTTTTGGGCCACAGCTTCTTAAAGGCTGCCAACCACTGTTTTAGACTATTGTAACACCTTTATTCCCAATGCATTGACAAAATGCTTTACCAAGCCAGGAATTCCAAATGTAATTTAATTCTTAATTTCAAATCCTAAACTGCTTTGCAGAGTTGCTAGCCCTGTTCAACAGCTGCTCCATTCCACCTCAGATATAGCTGTGTTTCTAATTGTGACTTTGTGTGAGAGCATTACGTTTTTGTTTTTCAGTTGGACATATCATGCTGGCCCTCTATTTTGTTCAGATTATCTGGATGTCTGTGAAATTAATTAAGAGTTATGGGACAAGTGGCACATGTTCTGGCAAACCAGACAAAGCTGTTGTAAGATCTAAATTTAGTTCACCCTACTTTCAAACTCTCCTTTCAGAATTTGGCAGCTTATTAAGTCTTTTCAGTGAGTTGTTTCAGATGCACCTTGATTAATGAATAGTTTGGGTAATTGAGTCAATAAACAAAAAGATACTGTCATTTTGCTAACTATGAAGATAGAGGTAATTTGTGGTCTTGTTATGTTTCAGCTTTATACAGAGATATCATGATTTCAGATACTGTATTTACTTGCATTCCACTTGCACTCCCCCCCCCCCCCACACACAAAATTGGCCTTCTAAAATGGGGGTATGTGACTTAAGAAGGGAAACTATTTTTTTTTTTCCCAGAATAGAAGCACTTCACTTTGATTTCTTCTCCACCCAAAGCTTTAAACCAACTACTTGGCAGCCGCAGTGGCATTGTTGTTGAGGCAGCAAAGGGAGTCAGTTGACTTTAATGGCTCATTGCTCTTCATTCCATATGTGTTAACCATCATCTTTCCTTTTTAATGATTCAGTGTTCCAGTAATCAAGCTAATCTTTCTCCTGGCAATTTTGATGTCTGCTGGTTGCTCCTGGTTTCTCTATCTCAGCTGTACGTAGTGTTTTTATGAGCTCTCTTCAAACTTGCAGATTTGTCCAGGGAGCCAGTCTTCATCAGAAGCTAGAGTTCAAACTTCTGGTTTAGCAAGAAAGGGAGGGTGAGTGAGTTGAAGATTAGGTTTTGTGCAGCCATATTCCTGCCCTATGCAGCCATTATTTTAGGGGGGAAAAAATTCGTCATTCTGCCTTCCTCAAACACTGTGCATGTCTTATTTGGGAGTGTGTGATATGTAGGTAAATATGGTGTAACTTGTTCTTGGAATTGTGGAAAAATAGTGCTGGAAGGGACCTCATAGATCATCTAGTTTAACCTACCATCAAACTAAAACGTCTTAATCATCCCAGACGCAAATTGTTTAACATGCTGCTAGAAACTTTTTGTGAGGGAAATTCCACAACTTGTAGATAATCTGTTCCAGTGCTCAGGCAGCCTTATAGTTAGCAAGATCTTCCTAATAACTAACATTAATGTCACTTACTACAATTTATGCCCATTAATAATTGTTTTGCTCCCTTTTTATTGAAAGATTTTTGCAAATGCCCTCTCAGTCTTTCTCTCTTAGACTAAATGTCACAGGTCACATTTTCTAGACCTCTAACCATTTTTGTTGCTCCTCTTGGACTTTTTGGAATTTATCTATTTGTCCTTGAAGTGTGGTACATAAAACAGGACACAGTTTTTGAGATGAGGCTTCACCAGTGCCAGATAGACTGAGAACAGCCTCCCATGACTTGACTGGCTTGATGGTCTACAGAAGACACCCATCTGGGCAATCCCCTTGCTGTTTTGTCTCTTTTACCTTAACCCAGAGCCTTTTACCTTAACCTGCAGAAAACTTAAAAATATCTTTAATATACTAGGTAACACCACCTTCCTTGTATCCTTCCTGAACCTGTAGTACCTTTATATGTCAATATGGCAGTCATGTGAACTACTCTACTGCGTGTTTCAATTAGATGACATTTTGTGCACGTACTAGGACTTGTATTTCCTCCTGCTTATTCCCCCCCCTTCTTTACCTCAGGATCTATAAAGCATCATAAGTGATTAGCTGATTACCCTGGTTATTTCCTTTTTATGATCTAGTTTAAGATTGCCCTTATTGCTTTCTCATCTTCAGCCCTTAATCAGATAACTTTGCTCTTTATCTGCAGGCTTTTGACTTCATCCCCTATTGAATCAAATTGAAAGCCCTTTCCTTTAGATTCCCAATCATGTGTGCAAGATGTTCTTCCCATTCTTTGGTAGGTAGATCCCATACCTGCTCATTGGCCTGCTTCCTAGTTTGCTCCCATATTCTTTAGTTAATCACTAGAAGTCTTTCATGGTGCTTCTAATTCTTTGAACTTCTTCAGGTAAACCTTTAAGGAATGCTCAGATGTCAACTGGAAGATTTGAGCATGGTAGGTATAGCTGTGCATGGCCTTCACACTTGCCCACAACATATTTTTTTCCAGCTGTCTAAACAAAAAACAATGTATCTGGGATTTTTGTTATAAAATCCTCATGCAAGAAAATATTCTTTAGCTACAGTGTAATGTCAGGATAATATATGACATGAATTATGCAGAGGTCAGAAGATAGATATTCGTTTTATGATTTAACAAAGACCTGTAACAATGTGTCTCAGTTTCGTACACCTTACCTACTTGGGGCTGTTTGGTCTGTTACAGCTTTTACTGAATACGCATTCCTTCCGTTTGCACTCGCTGGTGAGAAAATAATTATTTTCAGTGTATTTCTTCATGATTAATCCCACAGTCACTGAACGGAGTCTGTAATGATGTATGTAAAGAGTGTTTTTAATATTTCCGCTTATTTACGCAAGAAATATGAAAAGCATCTCACTCCATTGCAGAGACATGATGCTATTGAACTTAAAGGTCAATCCAAAGTACTCGACTTGTGCAAACTAGGCACAAAGGTCTAGCAGGTATTTCAGAAGATTGTGTTAATGACATGAAATTTGGTAACAGGAGTTCTCCATTTTAATTTGAAGTGCAAATTTGCAGCTGGATTTAAATCTGTTTTTGGAAAAGTAAAAGTGCTGCTTGTAGCAAAAGCAATCATATTTTTTTCTGCTGATCTCTGGGGAAACCTATTAAGAAGAGTCTGAGAACAATGAACTGTAGAAGTAGCATAGCAACCGGACAGAAGCAGCATGGAAAGCGAACTTTTAATTTATGTTGAAGTCCTGTTTTGAATTAAGGTTTAAAAAAATAAAACACATGTCTGGAGAAGGGGGCTTACCCAAAGAAATAAACTCACACTACATCAAGATTAGTGATAACAGGAGTCATATATTAGATATTCCATTGTCTACCAAGCAGATGGGTAATATGTTATGTGCATGCACTGAAATGTGGAAGTGGACAAATGAAAAGAAATAGGAGTTCCAAACTGATATTCTTAACAGTTGAAAAAGTGAGTCCCTCTGCAGAAAACTTTCATCACTTCGCATGCTTTGAAAACATGTCTTGTCTTTTTTACTCCCTCCCACTTGAAAGTAAAACTTTTGTTATACATTTGTTTTGCAGTGAAGCTATGCAATATAGCTTCCAAAGTTGTTGTATAAAAAAAAAAAAAAAAAAATCCCTTAATTGAAAAAAGGCTCATAATAGATGGGTATTTGAGTACTAACTAGAAAGTGCTTACATGTGCTATTTACTGTGCAGTGTGGCATTACATTTTTAGTAAAATGAAAGAGTTTGTACAACCTCAAACCACATCCTTGCTAACAATTGTGTGTAGGGACTGCAAGGATGTAAACTTTTTTTCCAAACTCAAGCAACTTTTTATTAGGTAACTATAGGTTACTGCATATATTTCAATTAGAAATGAAAAAAAAAGTGGGTTAGAAAGCAGCTGTCATGGGCAGAAGATGCTGACTGGCTTTTTTTCTCGTTCAGAAATATGAAACACTGTACAGAAGTTGAATAAAGCTTGGTCAGGCTTCCCCTCCTTGTCTCCGGTTTAATTTCATGTTTGCATGTCCGTGTAGAAGTCTGGTATATTTATAAAAGAGAAGGGGGTTGAATCTAATGTAATGGCATTTTTGCCTGGAATTTGCTTTCTGTTTTTTAAGCAAATAAGTCTAATGTTAAATGTGTAATATTGCTTTTCTTGTAAAAGAAATGAAGGATTTGTAAAGTTTAAGTACTGTTGAATTAGTAGGCAATTTATAAGAATTATTTTCTTGTTTTCTAAGAATCAGGTAGGAAAACAGAATTTGAGCTTTACGAGCCTTATAAGATCCTATCCCTCAGGGATTTGGTGTAATGCTGTCTTAGAATAATACCTGCTTAAGCATTCGCTTGTCAAAAGAAAAAATGAGTTTTTAAATAAAAATGTGTTTTTTAGTTACTAGCATTGTTCTGTTATGTTTTTGTTTGTATTTTTGCAGTGAAGCAGAACTCATTTTTTGCTTTGAAAGTTGCATTGGAAACGAGCAAATGAGAAGGCATTAGCGTATGAGAGTAACACACTATAATGTGCTCAAAGTAAGGGCTCCAGAAAAGCATTGAGGTAGGAACTTGAGTTTCAGCAGGAGAAAGCTAGATCTCTTCAAGTTCTGGCAGAGGTCTATCTCTTGTTAGGACCAAGAACTCAACCAAAAGTTGCTGAAGAAAGCCCCAAACCAAATGTCCTAGTCCTGATCTTTGATGTCTGTTGCTAATTCTGGCTGACCTGCACAACGCCAAATAAAAGCTGTTCTATGCCCTCACTTTTCTCTAGTTTTGCATCCTCCTGTGCTATTGCTCTGTTTGTTTCTTTCCATTCTACCTACCTCCAGTATGGTAACTATGAGTGGGTAACCAAGAGCCCCACGTGCTGACTAAGAATGTGGTCCTGCTGGATCCTTGTGGCTTGGCTTCATGGTCAATGAATTCTTGGTGACTTGGTCACTCTGTGTGTACCTTATGATCTTTCTTGAACAGAGATGTACTTGGGGGCATATTAGCCCCTACACAGCTAAGGGAGGAGACTTGTAGTCTGTCTAGAAATGGACTCTGACAACATAACGCTCATTTTTCCCTTGCACACAAAAGCTTTCTGCTCTTGGAAAGCATTGTTACTGGAATAATTGAATAACAAAGCAGTACTGTATTATGTTCATATCTGCAAACAGATTGATATTTGTAACTTTCTGCATTGCATGTCTCTTGTAGCTGTTGCTTTGGATCTTTGTTTCTCATTTGGCCTCATGTGAATTGGAACACTGTTTATGTAGACTTAGTGAGCATCCTACAGTTAAAACAAGTTTGATTAGGGGGGATAAGAGATTGAACAGAAGTGATGAGTTGTACTACACGTTTTACTCAGAGCGGGGACCAGGTTGTCTTTGCTCCGATAGAAAGGTAGGAAGTAAGAGAAGCAGAAGCAAGAAGGCAACAATACGAATGAAATGCAAAACAGGTATTGCAATGTCTTGTAGACCTGAAAATGGAACTTCCTTGTTGGTGAGAAGGGCTTCCCATGTTGACAAGATTAACTGAGTTGTGTTGGATTTTACACTAAATGGTACCAGATCTTGCTCTGTTCTGAAGCATACATTCAAACTTTTGTATTTTCCCAGATGTATATGGTAGAGGTCAAAGTATGTTGTGGTAAACTGGAGTCAGTTCTATAGCTGAGAAACAGAATTTTGCCCTGTTATCTTAAAAATCATACTCAAGTCTTGACTAGCTTTTTTAATGGTGGCTACTCATGGACTGTACTGGGACCAGGAAAAGAAAACTATCTGTGACACACTGGGGAAAAAATGTATTTTTTTTCCAGGTAATGGTCATATCTGACATGACATCTCATCCTGGTGTGCCCATGTTTGGAACTCTGTACATACCAATGGCATGTTTAAATGAATAACAGCATAATGACTGCAATGTAGTACACTATAGCCGATGCAACATACATTTTGATTCTAGAAATTTTGCTTTTAGAAATTAGTATATTCATATAACTGAACTCCTGGTACTAAAATAGTTTTGGGAAGTGCAGGGCAATCATTACTCTGGTTTATTGAAGTTACCATGAATGGACTTCCAGCATTAACTTTCATAGAATCATAGAAGTAGGGTCGGAAGGGACCTTGTAGATCTTCAGGTCAGGTCCCAACCCCCTCCCTGGGCAGGAAGAAAACTAGGCTCAAATGACCCCATCCAGGTAGGCATCAAGCCGCTTCTTAAAGACCCCCAGGGTAGGAGCCAGCACCATTTCCCTTGGAAGTTGGTTCCAGATCCTAGCCGCCCTAACTGTGAAGTAGTTCTTATAGATATCTAATCTAAACCTACTCTCCAACAACTTGTGGCCGTTATTCCTTGTTATCCCTGGGGGCGCTAGGGGAAACAAGGTCTCCCCCAAACCCTTCTGGTCCCCCCTAGTGAGTTTATAGATAGTCACCAGGTCCCCCCTCAGCCTTCTCTTGTGAAGGCTGAACAGGTTCAGGTCCCATAGCCTCTCTTTGTAGGATCTGCCCTGCTGTCCCCAGATCATGCGGGTGGCCCTCCTCTGGACCCTCTCGGTGTTGTCCACATCCCTCTTGAAGTGGGGTGCCCAGAACTGGACACAGTACTCCAGCTGCAGCCTGACCGGTGTCGCATAAAGGGGGTGAATCGCCTCCTTGGCCCTACTTGAGATGGACCTGTGGATGCACGATAAGGTCCGGTTAGCCCTGTCGACCGTGACCTTGCATTGTCAGCCCATGTTCATCTTGGAGTCAGTAATGACTCCAAGATCCCTTTCTGCTTCTGTGCTCTCAAGAATGGAGTTTCCCATCTTATAAGTATGCTGCTGGTTACTACTGCCCAAGTGCAGCACCCTGCACTTGTCCATATTGAAACGCATCCTGTTTTTGTTACCCCACCCCTGCAACCTAACCAGGTCTTTCTGCAGTCTTTCCCTCCCTGCTAACGTGCCCACCTCACCCCAAATTTTGGTATCATCAGCAAATTTGAACAGGTTGCTTTTCACCCCATCATCCAAATTGCTGATAAAGAAATTGAACAGCGTGGGCTCAAGGGCCGAGCCCTGGGAGACTCCACTGCCCACTTCTCCCCAGGTCGAATATGACCTGTCCACCACTACCCTCTGAGTATGACCCTTCAGCCAATTTGCAATCCATCTGACCATGTAGGCATCAATGCCACAGTCGCCTAGTTTTTTAATGGGGATGGGGTGGTCGACAGTGTCAAAGGCCTTGCTGAAGTCCAGGAAGACTCAACTTTGACCAAAGTATTACTGATAGGTGCATATTTATCTCAAGTGCTATATTTCTGCTTAAACCTCCCCCCCAAATGTGTTAACGAACTGACTTCTAACTGCTTAAATCCACTGTAACATTCCTTATTTACCATGCAGTAAAAGTACAGATATGTAAAAATGCAGCATTGCCACTTTGAATGGCAGTTTTGGGATTGCATAAAATTTGAAAATTAATGTGCAGAGGTATTAAAGGGAAAAGATTTTTGCTTAATTTCCATTGAGGGAAATTAATAAGTTGTATGTTATTGTCATAACACAATATACAAAGTATTATGCTTGTGTAGGGAGGTAGAGTAAACTTTTGTGTGGTCGCTGAAGACTATCTCAACCGAATATAGTAGAAATTGCAATATGTGTATGATAGCATTTAATGAAACCTTAGAAATCATCAAGTGATGGTGGTTATAAATAAATGGATAAGGCTACTGTTATATAGATATGGGACATACTATTGAGGGATTGTAGAAGTATCTTAAGAACTCTGGTTAAAATATTAAATAAAATACCAAAATCAAAATGTTGCATACTTCCAAATGAAAATATCTGTGCTTTAATCAACTCATTTATGTACCTTTTAAATCCATTGCATTTTTGTTAGAATAGGCTGACCTTCATTTTCAGTTACCTCTTCATTATATGCTGTATTTGAGATGCAGAGCCGAGTAGATATTGGGGAAATGTGCTGCATCACAACTGCACACATTCCTAGGTTCAGGGGTGGCTGTATACTTCACTGTAGAATATTTACAGAGTCCGCGTTAATGGTTCTGGGTACTTTTTCCACTAATATTCAATTATTAGATTGGTTATTAATTATATCTGAATATCAGTTTGAAAAGTAAGGTGATGTTTTTATGACTCTAGAAATGTTAAACCAAAAATGATCCTCAAATGTGTGCAGTCTTCCAAGTTCCTTCCCTTTGCTCAACACTTGATTTTACATTTTATTTTCTCTAATTCCATGACTTCTGCCCCTCCACCCCTGCCTTAGGGCTAGGGACAGAAGTTGCACATAAATCGGTTTAAGTGATCAGAAACTGGTTTAAACCTGTAACAACATAAGCTAAGTGCACATAAACCAGTTTGAACATGACTGAACTTGGTTTAAGATAAACCTGGTTGAATGCAGTATCAGACTTAACTGATTTGGGTCAAACCAGTTTATGCAACTTCTGTTCCAGACCCCTTCCTGGTTTCAGTTAAACCAGAGTCTTCCAGCATCCCAGCATGCTCTGCAGCTGTGGGCTGGGCTGGGCTGTGCGCTCTGCTCCAGAGAGCAGAGCAGAGCAGGGCAGGCCCTGCCCCTCTGCTCCCTGGCCCAAGCATGGGCAGGGACGTGACCAGATGCATTCCAGCATGGCCCTGTCAAGGCAAAGTGAGCAAGGAGGGTGTTAATTCTTCCCACCTTCCCCCCCTCCTCCCCTCCCCACCACAGCCGGGGTCTGCCTGTATGTGGGCAAGCAGTGGAGGCGGAGACTCTAGCTGCAGTCCCTGGGGTCAGAAGGGATGGAGGGAGGAATTAACTCCCTCCATCCCTGCCCCTTTCCCCTTAACAGGGCCATGCCAGGACAGCATCTGGGGCTGGGCAGTACCACACAGAGGACCCTGCCCCACCTGCTGCAGGCGAGAGGGAGGAGGAGGAAGAGTCCCCCTCTAGGGCCAGGCAGTGGAGCTCTGTGCCCAGATTGCTCCCGGCTGTCAGAGAGCCACTGTGGCAGGCAGGGCTTTCCCCCTTCTCCTCCTCCTCCTCTGCCACGGGGGTCTGGACATGCCCTTTCTGTGGCCACGCTTCCTCTTCCCCGACCCTCTGAACCCTGGTGAACATTATCCCTGGAGAAAATCATCCATCAGGTTAAAATCATCTCTTCAAGATGATTTCAGGATAGAAAAATTGAGCTTTTGCCCTCGTTGGACTCCATATTTGGGAGTAAATTTCTCCTATTTACTTGGAGGGGGCAAAAAAAATTCTGTGGAATTGGAGGAAAAAAAGGAGAGTACTTCAAAATGAGTGGTTCTTTTACAGCAGGATTGTCAAAAATGTGGTCTACAGACTGGATCCCGACTGTGGAGCTACATCATTTGGTCCCTTGTGCTGTCCCACCCCCTCATGCATGCAGGGATTGCAAAATACAATGGATTTAAAGATACGTGGATGGCCCCATGTGCTGCATGCAGCTCTTGCTCCAGCTTCTGTCCCAGAGCAGTGGTGTGGCTGCTATGTGCACATGCCACATGCAGCAGTGGCTCTGGGGTGCCTACTTTAGCCACTCCAGGACATGGGCTGGAATGCAGGGTTGGTCTGTGAGTCCAGCTGGCCTTCAGAACAGCCCTGCACTACTCGTCCAGCCATGGGGGGCTACATTAATTTAGCACACCTGTTTGACAGTAATATTGCTAACTTAGTTCTCTGCAAACTGCATTATCCATCATTTCTCTGATAGAAAATATAGGATCATAGAAATTCAGGACTACCAAGACCCACTACATCAGCATACATCCCATTACCCTAGAAGGTCACGATGTACTTTCCAAAAGAGGCTATTTAGAGGTTAAACTGTTAATAATCTTTATCATAGCGAAAAGCTAGAGTGAGCACTTGTAGTTATTAACCCAGAGTTGATTAAGTTTTACAGTGCACAAATCCCAACAGATAGCAGCAAGATTCTAAACGCCAATAAATTTTCTGTGGTTAAAAAAAAAAGGGGGGGGGAGGGTCAAGAATTGGGTTATATTTTTATCTCTTTCCAGATTAGGTTTATGTAGATTATATCCAATACCACTTGGCAATGAAAGAAGCTTTAATTGTGTTTTGAAGGTTTTTGTGTGAAAGGGGACTTGTGATTAGAGCGTGACTCTGGGAAATTGTGCAATGATTAATATTAGGAGGGTTTTAGCATAAGCACCAACCAGGGAAATGTTCAGTTTATCTTTATTACGTTAAGAATTTGGAAAGTGCGGTACAGAACAAGATTTACAAGGTGAACAATATATTGCATAATTTGAAATTGTAATGAGTAATTTAAGGTTGGACAGCATAGCAAGGAAGTCAGTGGCTGTCATCCTGTAAGTGGCGTAAGCTTCCATTCCGATCCTGCTTTCAGTGTTTGCTAAACTTCTGAAAAGTTTGTTAAGGTTGAAATTTTCCAGCCTCATCTTCTGTCCAGTGGAATTTTTAAGAGGAAGTTGGAACAAAACAGTTAACTTCATCACACAGGAGATGAGAGAGAGAGTGTGTGTGTGTGTGTGTGTGTGTGTGTGTGTGTGTGTGTGTGTGTGTGTAAACACACACACCCCTCCCTTTCCCAAGCATTTTTAAATAAACACATTTCATTCAGGAACAAATGTTGAATTTAAATTTACCATATAAAAATTAAAAAGAATTGGTTAAATTTTCTCCATCTACTCTATATTTTTAACTTACCTAATCTTAAGAATGTTCACAAATTGAAAAACATTACTTCAGAAAGAAAAATGGTGTTGCAGAGCCTTTTCTGTTGAACAAAAAAACTTTGTTGATTATATATGTTACAGTTTGAAGTGTTTTAGCATAATACAGTTGTTTGAGTTGCAGGACTTTGGAAGCACCTGAAGATTTCACAGTAGGATCACCTTTCAGTTCAACTAACAGGATTTATGCTTCCATACATAACTGTATAAAACTTTTTTCCATTTTCTTATACTGATTGCAGCAGGAGTTTGAATGCAGCAGATACTGTGACCTATCTAGGTACTTGCCAACTCTCATTCCTATAGTATGTACTTACTCAGAATAATACTAGCAAGGGAGGGAAACAGTATCACTATTTTATAGATTATCATAAAGGCTGCCTATACATATGGTCGGGGTAGGGGCATTTTAAATTGAGTGGTTTCTGGAGAGCCATGCTAATTAAAACACCTCACTGTCACTTGTATTAAGCCCCTGCACATTTGAAAATAGCAGTGGGATGCTTTTCGAAAGCTCATTTGATGATGTTTAGATAGAATGCCTCCACAACCATTTTTAAATGCACAGGGGCTTATACATGTGATGGTGAAACCGTGCTGGAACATTCTAATTAGAACACAAACCAATACATGAACAGGCAGCCAGTGAGATTAGGTGATTTGTCTGAGATCACATAGTGCAATATCTATGACAGATAGTTGAATCCAGGCTTCAAAAAAATCATTAACCTCTCTTTGGTAAGACAACTAAGACCCTATTTCATACTTCCCTTATGAACAAACATGAGACCATGCCCAAGCTTAACAGTTAAGCAGAGTAGATGCCTTAGATGCCTCTGTTTCATGAATGGGGATCTGAGTTTTCTGTTCACCATGGAAAAACTTGGTAAAACCCAGATTTTCGCTTTTTAAGGGAGAAAAAAACCTGTATTTTCTCTTTTTAAAGGAGAAAAATGTGGGGAAAGGTGGGTTTCCCTTTGCAGGCTGGCTGGCAGAGTTCCAGCCTGCAAGGGGCTGAGGGAAGTGGGAGGAGGGTGGTCAGGTATGGGATGCCATGTGCATGTGTGTGCTAACACATGCACATGGCAGCCTGGAGAGCAGCTCCCTGCAGGTAAATTGGGGGGGAGAGGGGGAGGATTGAGGCTCCCATAGTGAGGAAGGGAGTTGGGCAGGGCTGGGGCTGCTACCCAGCTGGGGTAGTGTGTGGGGCTTGAGGCCCAGGGCCATTTGTGGCTTTGCACAATGTTGGGAAGAATTTAGGAAAACGTTACAACAACGTTTATCTCAATGTATTTCTTTTTGGTACATTTATTTCACCTAACATCTGTGATATCTGTATTTGCCGTGATGCTGTAAACAATATTAAGGGATTGTGTGGCTGTGAAATGCAATTTATTTGTGCTCTGTTAAGTTAAAAAGAAACATGATATCATCTTGTTTGTTTATTTAGGCTTTAGTTTGTTTCTTTTCTCTCATTTCTGATTCTTAAGCATTTACAATGTTTCTTAGCTATTTGAATATCACTTCACATTTTGGAAATTTTAAATGGAAAATATCAAACTGCTAAATTAGGAAAAAAAATTAGCTTTGCTTAAACTTCAGGTATTTCCTTTACATCTCTGCCTCTGTTGAATAATGGACATGGGCTTCATTCACAAAATGATTGAAAACATTTTAATAACCTGTAATTATAAGCTGATAGAATGATTTCAGCTGCTTTGCTTAGACATGTACTGTTCAGCAGTAGCACCTACTTGTCAACCAATTTTACAGCAAGAATTTTCATTGCTGGAAATCTTTAAACCATCCTGTTGGGAGTTTGAATGCTGGTGACTCTAGCTGAGAAGAGGCATTGACTTCTGTATGCCATGCTGGGCGCGTCTACATGAGATGTTTGCTGTGGTGCTGACTAATTAGCTATGTAGTAAAATATCAACATCTACATGTGTGACCCTATTAGGTCTCAGTAGACTAATAAATGCTGCTACTGGGTAGTCTAGCTAAACACAAGAAGTACCTTGTAGCAGCGTTGTTTTGTGTACCATGGCACATGTAGACAGTGATGGGGATGGCTGGGGCACAAGGGTACTTCAGCGCAGGGGCAGCCTACACAGGAGGACCCTTGTGCCCCAGCCAGGCCCTCTGCAGCACTCTAAACCAGGTCGAAGCAGCCCTGGGCTTCAGGCTGCTATGAAGGAGCCCTAGGTCCCCTGCCAGCCCAGGGCTTTTCTGACCAGGCAGTGTAGGGGCTATCTGCAGCATAAGGGTGCCCCAGTGTGGGGGCTGCACCCTCATACTCCAGTCAGCCCCTTGCACCTGCAGCCTGCCCACCTGGGGTTACTCTGACCTGGCTCAATGTGCTGCGAAGGAGCTGACTGGGGCATGAGGGTGCTCCTGTGCAGGGGTGGCCAGCAGGCAGCCCCTGGGCTGAAGCATGCTCGTGCCCCAGCCAGCTGTTCCACAGCATGTGGAGCCCCATTGGAGCAGCCCTTAGCTGCTCCAGGAGGGCTCCAGATGCACACAAATAAACTGGAGCAATATGCTCCTGAGTTTTTCTGCTCCCAGGCACATGTTCAAACGGTATGCTCAGGAGCAATAAGCTCCAGAGTTTATTCATGCGTGTTAATTGCATGTGTAGGCACACCCAATGAAATTCTCATGAACCCTCCTATTACCTTATCTGTCCTTGGGCCTTGTGTTATTCTTAAAAGAATTGCAAAGCTATTAAATACATAGTTATATAAATCCTTCTCTTTCCTCCACAGTCATAATGAACGAAAAGTGACCTGTAAACATCCAGTAACAGGACAGCCATCACAGGACAACTGTATTTTTGTCGTCAATGAACAGTAAGTTAAATACACTTATAATATAAATTGTACACATTTTTAATCTGCTTATTTCATGCTAATCACTGACTTTTAATATGGACATAGCTACGTTAGTCTGAAGTCAGGTAGAAGGTAAGATAGGGTGGCAACTAATTCAGAGACGCATGAGCTTTCATAGGTAGCAACCCGTTTTGTCATATGCTAGGCTCCTAGCAACTGACAAAATTAGATTGCTGCCTAAGAAAGGTTATAATTCAGTTTTTAAGGAGCCACCTGGCCCTGACTTCTGCCTAATAAGAAAATTGAAATATTTTATTATTTTTTCATATTCGAGTTTTTCTGCACATCACAAATCCCTGGCCAGAGAAGCACATTGAAGTCTTATAAAGATGGTCCAGACTGACTTCCTGTGTTTAACAAACTGTTTTTGTCAATTTTGGGGTGCCATTTTTTACCTGTTAACCCTACCTTAGTTTAATGGAGGAAAAGTTACCAGGTTTTTAATGGAGTAGTCCCAAGAGAATGCCAGAAGGTATGTTTTCAATAATCCAACTAAATCATTCTGTAAAGTTGTTATTCCATAGCTCATATAGCAACCAGTACTCCTTTGCCATTTAATGGTAGTTTAGTTGCTTTGTTGCCCTGTTCAAGGGCTTTCTGAGCAGTATAACATGTTTGTTCACTGCTGATTGAGTGTTCCTGAAATGTAAGTAAGGAATGACATTTTCTTAATCTTTCCTGAAGGCTTAAGGAAACCAAGAATTGATATGCAACATTAATCTCTTACCTTAGACTATCAAGTGCCTGAGTATTGTGCAGCCTAAATTGTGCAGGACAAGTAGGCTAATTCTGAGATTGAACCACGTTAGTAGTTATAAGTAGTTTCATTTTTATGAAGATAAGATTTGTGGGTGGCATTCTCTTGCTGTTGTTGTATGAATCGTGAATTTCTGTAGCTTCAAACAACATTTTAAGTGTTTCCAATAATAATTTACTAGTAAATCTTGCTTGCTGTTCAGTTTAATTGGCTTTTAAACATTTGGCATAGGTAACTTTGTCAAGAAATGTGAACTGCTAGCTTGCTTGAAAACTAGAAAGTAGGACGCAGGCATTATTAGAGAACATCTAGGGATGTGATGTGTTTTAATAGTGGCCTGCACACACAGCAGGTTCTAGTGTTATTTCATATTCTATTTTCAGAACTGCTGCAGCTATGACATCCGAGGAAAAGAAGGACCGACCAGCGAGCACGATAAGTGAAGCAACTAACTATAATGTGACTACAGATTATGGTGTGCATCCAATGAGCCCGGTGGGCAGAGTAAGTCTTTTCGTTCCAACACTAATTATTTATTATTAGAATATTATTGTGTTATATTGGAAGATGCTGAAAAGAATCCTAGTATTACAGAGAAAGTTTGTGATTAATATTCAATTTAAAGGAAAGAAACAAAGCATATGCTGTCGCAGGGCATTTGACTTCTCATATGCTTAATTTGGAAGCTGAGGTGTTTGAAATGAGTTATCACTAAAGCTGTAATTTTTGTCAGATGCCTTGAATCTTATTACTTTCACATTCTTGAATTGTCTGTGGTATCTGACATCTTTAATTCTGAGGAAGTGCAAATGAGCAAATGTGCATTTGAGTGGGCAGATAATCAAGCATGTGGCTGTGGACAGTCACAAAACCTACAACTGACCAAATGAAAGGTATATAGAGATGTAACAATTTCAAGGGGAATGGTCACCATCCTTGAAGAGGCTATGAGGGCAGCTGACGTGGCAAAGGTTAACATTTCGTTACCATCAGTGCTAGAAGTTGTAGTGCAATGTGTAAGAGAATTGGTCAATAGCAGACTGCATGTGAAATTTTGGGCTGTCTGCTACTTCTCTCCCTCTTATAAAGACTAGTTTTATAGTTAAAACACAGGGCTGAAAGTGCTAGTCATGAATTATGTTGCCAGTCTTGTTTCACTGATTTGTTCTTAGATGAACCAACTTTTATCCCCTCTGTCTCAGCTTTCCCAGCTGTAACTGTGGGGATATAGTGCTTCACAACGACATGGTGGAGAAATATCTATATCTATAGAGAGAGAGAGAGAGAGATTTCTCCACCACATTGTGGGGAGGTGTGTGTGTGTAATGCACACGCATATAATGGTATATATGTGAACGTACATGTGTATATGTACATGTGTGTGTACACACAGCCCTCAGAATTTTCTTTCCACAAAACCGTTTTTCAGAAAAATATTAGAACATCAAAACTATTTTTCAGAAAAATGTTACCACCAAGACAGCTTCGGTTAGTGGTGACAGACGAGAGCAGTCCCATTTGTCTTCCACTCAGCAGTTAACGCTTCTTTTCCTTGAACATTTATGTATTCTCAGTTCCAAAAAAAGTACAGCATCTCTAGTACTTTGTTAGGCATTGAAAGCCTGGATCTAGGAAAATGGTTCTCCAGCAAATAAATCACATTTGCAACAGAATATATACTTTACAATGTCAGTGTTAAGTGAGCAGATTCTTAAACATAATCCAAACCTGCTGAAATTAATTTTCTATGTGAAAAGAAAATATCCTAGGATTGCCCATAAGAAATAAATCATTTTGAGCATTCGGGGCATTGTTAAAGCAGCTTTTGTTTTAAATGTCAAGTAGGTCAGGCAAAATGACCTACATTAAGACCATTATCTAAAAAGAAGAGACTTCCAAATTCTGAATAATACCATAATCTAACTGCAACATTGGTGTTTAAAAAACCCCAACACTGTTAAACATGACCTTACAGTTGTTGCTAAGCCTTTGTAGGCAGCCAGCAAAAAGGAGCATGATAAAACTTTATTCTCAGAACTGAGCTTATGACATCAGTGATGTTAATGGTAACAGAAAATTATTGCAGCAGTTATCTTGCAGGTAGATTTCTATATTCTGAGCAGTAAATAGCAGGGATAACTATTTATATTTCAGTTTTGAAAAGTTCTATTTTGGAAATTGGTTTAAGATTCTTATATACATATATTCAAATTAATAAAAATATTACTATGCCTATTATTATGCATATGTATGACAGTATCCTGGAAGGAAATGGGGATTGGGCTGACTGTTGAATTAAGGCACTTCTCTAAATTTTTTGGTTAATAAGACTTTGATCTCATACAAGGATCATGGGATTTATTGATGTATTTTAGAAAAAGCAAATGGGTTATACTTAAACCTATGCTAATTAATCTTTAGTAAATAGACTGCTTCAAATGTTTGTTAGAGCCCTTTTCAAAAATAAACTCTTCCATTACTTCTGACCATTTTGTTGGTCCCATTCTCAAAAGACAAGTGTCTGCAATATAGATACCAGGGTTGATAACTGCTTTGCTGCTTTGACAGTTCTAGTAACCTGATAGGTTGAATGTACATAAAATACAAGTATGCCATTTCATGCTTTGAAGTGGCTTCTCAATTTTAGGTTTGAGGAATACTCTGAGCAATAAAAAAAAAGTTGGTGCAATCATTTATACTGTCCCCCTCCCTTAGAATAGAGCTGCTTATTGTCACAACCAAATTAAGTAGTGCCCATGTCACAAACAAGTAATAACCATTTAAAACATTTTTTTCTGCACTAGGTTAACTAAGGGTTAACAATTATAATAATAACCGCTTTTTTTCTGCGCATGTCAAAAAGAAATTTATTGCTGCGCCACTAACAGAAATAAAAACTTTTGCCTTCTTTGCTTTATATAAATCATTATAATTGGTCAAAGAAAACAAGAAGTAACCCTATAAAAATAACACCCTAGCAAAGACCGCTAAATAATTGGCGATTCTAATTAGATTTATGACGTGGCAAAAAACAATTGACTATCATACAAACAAAACCCGCTTACATTTTTCGCAAAGTCGAAGACAACTCTGCCCACACCTTGGAATAAATCTGACAAATTAATCAGTTGTCAGTGTCTTCCCTCCGCGACCTCCCTGGCGTACCCTTGCCCTGCATGCCCGATAAGCCGACCGCCGGCCCATATATATATATCTGCAGAACAACTGAACGACGATCTCTAAGCTATAACTAACTAAGTATCTCTGACCTCCGTCTTACACCACCTTGACGTGAGTAAACAATCTTACTTTACAACCGATAAGTGTCCGCCTAATTAATTCCACTCCAAGCGTCACAAATACCCACCTGACGGCCTTCTAAGGCCCCGGACCCTTATCTGCCCGGGTGGGAGTCAGGGAGAGCTGCTGGCCGGCTGCCCTGGGTCCCGACACTTATCACCTAGAATCTGCATGACATGGAAGAAAAAATACTGGGACAAATTATAGCCTACTGGGTAGACTGTCCATGAACTGTGGAAAAGAAGAAAGCTGTATTTTGTTGCCTTGGGCACCGATGAAAACATTGGTGGTGATTTAATTCCTCAGATTTACAAACAGTTCCATTTCAAGGAGTTATTTGGGAAAATTTCTAATTTGATTTGGAAGATGGTTAGGAATAAAGACAAACTGCAGGTGCAGCTACTAAAATGCAGTACAGACAATTGCAAGGTGTGGGAGTATAGTATAATGCTGCTTTTCTATTAATAAAAAACGAATGTAGAATTAATATAGCAACACTTGCAGAAAATTGTGCTTTCAGTCTGTACAAAGAGGGCTTATTAGAGTCTAAAATGATTATGTAAAGGGTGATTAAAAAAGATTTGATGAAACCAAGCAGCAAGACTCTTGGTGAAATGCTAGTCTTCCCACTTTCCTGCCTTTGCTACCCTTTTCCCTCTCCTGCCCCCCACTCTCCCCTCACCCCAGCAACAAAATGCAAGCAAAATTACAGCATTGTGAAATTCCTGCCAGAGCATTTATGACTAAACCTTTTAACAGCTTCTATCTACCTTGTTAACCTCCAAACGTAGCTTCTGAAAATGAAGCTACCCAGCCAACCTGTGACATTGGGAAAGTCATTTTCTTTCCTTTTTTTATACCAAGAACTTCAAATGCCTTGAGATAACTACAAGGTATAGGGAAGGTGGGGTTCTCTGGCTACCTCTTCTTCAGTTTCCCCATAATGTATGTAAGAAATAATGATTAGTAGCAGGTAAATACAATTGTAAAAGTTGAAGGGTGACTGACCTGTATAGCTGTGAAATGTTTCTACTATTTTTCATAGCTTTTCCAAACTTCAGCAGATGACATGCTGCTTCCCAGGCTTATTACAGCACACGGGTATCTGAAAAACAGAAAATAATGCTGACCAGAGTTGTCTCTGTTTCTGTATTGATGCTTGGAACATTGCAGCAACAAACATCAGGACTGTTCACAAAACCAAAAAGGCTGGCTGCATCAGTTTTATTTTGGCAGGTTATTTTTCTCAACTCTAAATTCTAGAAACTTTAATTTTGAACAAAATTCATTTGGCAGAATTTCATTTAGATCTGCTTTTTCCTAATCCATAAACACCCATAAGAAGTGAGATTTCTCATTCATCACTGAAATTTCCTAGGCATCATTTAAAATATGTAATAATTCCACATCTGTTCTTTAGAAAAAGACCAGGATTGTCAGTATATGGTCATCTTGTAAATTAGTTTAACAGTATTGATTATATTCCAGTGGTTTAAATGCACAAGGTCTTGGGATCTCAGACCTCATTCTATATTGGGTGAGACTGGTATTATATTGCATATGATAAATTAAATGTATAAGGGTCCTGATCAGACTGGTTATTTAGTGTTGGTAAGATGTATAATGAACCTGAAAACGTTCTCTTAGCTCCATCAGCTTTTTGTAAAAATGATTGCACACTTGGTTACCATACATTCATTTAGACCTGAATCTCTTGGAGACGTTGCCATTATTATTTGCTTGCTTGAGTACTTTCACAAAGATCACTTCTTTCTGTGGTTACCAAGTGCCTAGCATTACTGCAAACAAAAAATAGGCAGGAAAACGAACCAGTATTTTTAGAGAGAAACAGAAGCAACTTGTATGGCTTTCCATATACAGTATATACATTGGTTTCTAAATGATCTGAGTCTCTGAGGGGTTTTCGTTATTGTTTTACAACATTCGCGACCATTTTACAAACAAGAAAGAATGTGAAGAGGTGTGCCCCCTTTCTTACTACGTAGCAGAGTAGCTATGAGAGTTGTATCATTAGTCCATGACCTTTACACTGAGATGTCACTTAATTTTCTTCTTGTATGGTAGAAAATATTAATTTCAGAATTTGGTAAGATCACAAAACTATCAATGTAACAGATGTATGATGTATGAATTATTTGAGCTTAATGTTATGCTGCAGATAGTCTGAGAGAGAATGTTTTAAATGTATGGAAGTAATTAAACATCCTAATTTGAGTATTTGTCACAGCACCATCAGAGTTTTGGAATGCTGTTGTGTACTGTTGGGCCTGATTTTCAGTGCATTTCATCTGAAGAATATTTCCCTTTTTATGATTTTCTTGGTTTCATGCAAAATAAAACTTGTCCCTAGCAACATTTACAGGTTCTCCTGAAGACAGAATTTACGGACTCTGAATGTTTAACTATATACAAAAAATTTGACTTTCATTTTGAATTGTCCGTATTGTAAATTCTACGTTTTCTCATGCCAGATCTATTTGTTGCCTCACTTGCAAATGAAATTGAAAACAGCCTCATTTCCCTTAATCTGTTTAAATAAGTGAAGGTATGGATTTCTTTGCTTTTCATGTTGCAGATTTAATCCAACCCTTTAATCCAGTTGTTGGAATTGAATCCTTTGTTATATTTTAAGACATTTTGTATGTTTCTGTTAACAGGCTATTGCTGTTGACAAAACCTGTACATTACTTTTAATGAGATACCTTATGCACAACACTGCTTTGCTGTTACATGTATTCCTACAAGGGTTTTTAACATTTTTGGATCAGTGTACCCCCAGTGGCTGGACGCGGGGTGGTGGGGAGATGGCACATGGATGGACCCGGGTGGGGCAGGGGAGGTGCATGGCTGAATATTGAGCAGTGGCAGCTGCCAGGTGTGAGCTTCCCCTGTGTCTGGCCGGGTGGGCAGCACCTGCACAGGGTGGTGTGTGGCAGTGTTCTGTCCCCACCTGCCCGGACCCCCTAGGGCCTTCTCAAATACCCCTGGTTGACAACCCTTGTATTATTATATTTGCAGTCCTTTGAAATCTAATCTAGTAAGTGTCCTGTTCATTTCAGTAAGGTTGCTTAATAAAACTACTTTCTGACATTATAGAATTAGTAACAGACCTGTGATTTATGAAACTGGCAGAGAATTATGCATTAGCAAACTTCCAAGAAAATACTAGCCTTATAAAAAGTCAAAATGTGTAAACTTTGTTTCGTAGTAGTGTTTTCCTTCTTCCCTTTCATTGGCCACATCTCCAAAGTTGGAAAGATTAAGTAGTGATAGTATTGAGCCGTTACGTAGAAACAATTCTCTTGCAGACAGGTTGGTATTGTAGCAGTGCTAAAATGGGTACATTAACTTTTTCTGAAAAGTGATTCCTGCTAAAATTATCCTTATTTTCTGTTTTTCCGTTCATTGCCAGCCTAAGATTACAACCCTGTGGTTTTTTTACTTTGTTTCTCTAATTTCGAGATGTCTGTTATGTCCCTTGTTCTCCTGGTCCATAAACTGCCCCACAGATGAAGTATTAAGAAAGATAAACAACCCATTTTTTACTGAGGGCAAAGCTATAGTTGCCTGAACTGAGTACTTATTACATTGGCTTTTTTTTTCCAGGTTATATATTTTGTTCCTGAATAGCCTGTAGAAATCTGTTCTGAATTAAAGCCTTGGTGTTGTAATGCAGATGATAAAAAAATACTAAAATCTTGAGTTCTGGAGCATAAGGTTGTAGATAAAAGCATACTTTTTTTTTCATTTTATAAAGACCTTTCCTCTGAGAATTCTCTGCAAACATTATTTGAGGCTTTAAAATATCATAGTGAAGTAAAGTTATCTCATCACTATTACAGATAGGTAAACTGAAACACAATGACTTGTCCAAAGGCAAGCAGCAATGGCTTGTTTCCTAATCCTTTTCTTGGTGAATGAGAATTTCCCTGTCAACTTGCTAGGCCTCCAAGGCATTAGTTTTTACAGACGTTTGGAAAAAAAAATAAGGCTTTAAGACTTTATGGTTGCAGTAGTGCCTTCATAAATGGAAACTAGCTGTAAACTAGAACAAAGTAGTTTTGTAAATTCATCAAATCCCCCTATGGCCTCTGGAACATGAGGATTTGGATCAGTAGCACTGTTGTTCCTTTAAACTCTCAGGTTTCCCTTTACTTGTATGTTACACTTGTTTTGACAGGAGGAAGACCCAAACTGGAAGTTGAGGCAGAGGCAAAATAACAGTTATATTCCTTTTGTAGCAGCCAAGAGACTGTGAATGGGGAGAATGTTGAGAAAGAAAGAGACAAAAAAAAAAAAAGAAACAAATTTACTTATTATGGATTATGAGAAACAAGCTTCAGTTAGAGGCTAGGGATTTACACTATATCCTGCAAGAATCAAGCAGGCATGTGTATATACATATACATATATACACACACACACACACACACACACACACACACACACACACACACACACACACACATTTGAAAACAGGCATGCCTTATGATTATGTGTAAATAGATTGTGATGCTGAATTTTGTATTTTAGACATCGCGATCTTCAAAGAAGGTTCATAATTTTGGAAAGAGGTCAAATTCAATAAAGAGAAATCCTAATGCACCAGTTGTGAGACGGGGTTGGCTCTACAAACAGGTACTATTTATTTCTATATTTATTTAATGTGTTTATTTATTACTTAGTTGACTAATATATAGAGGGGTTTTGAGAAACATGTTACTAAAATGTTGAAATGAAGGTAACTACCTTTCCTGTGGCATGTGCGTTGCTTTCATTTACTTGATTTTACCAGGTAAGTGAAATATGCTCTGAATACAAATGAATAAAGGCAGTTAAGAAGTAGAATGTCAGGCTTTTGTTTCTGCATTTCTTTAGGGAGAAAAGCACACTGCTATAACTAGGGGCCTACTTAATTCGCAGTTTTGTGGTTTTTGCAGAAACTGGAATCCAGGATTGTCTGCAAAGTTAACAATAACAAAAATTTTTTAAATGTAATGCTGGCTCCACAGTGAGTGCCAGCAGTCCTTGCTGCCCGGAGGGGAAGACACCAGCTGACGGGCCAACACAGAGGGCAGCAGACAAGATGGCAGCCCCCGGGGTGTCCTTGCCAATCGGTATCAAGGGGCAGGGTAGCATTGGGGAAGTCAGCAATCAAGATGGCAGACACCACTTTGTCCCTTCTCCCCCTTGGGGCCTCTTCACCAATCATCACAGAGGGACAGCAAGCCCCTCCTTTCCTACCCCCGACCTCTCCTCCAATCAGTGCCAAAGAGCGAGGCTGCCGTGAAATGCCCACAAAATCAGCTCTGCAGGCCACAAAAAACGTTTTGTCTCACCACAATTTAAGTAAGTCCCTGGTTATAACTTCAGGTATGTGCTTCTGTCCATAGGCCCATCTTTTATCTTTCTCCCTCCCTCTCTCACAAATACATACTGGGAATGTTCCATTAGGTTAATAGATCATAACCTTGTTGAGAAAATGGGGCAAGTATGAGTGGCCAAATATATTTCTATTTTTAATTTGGAGGGTGCTAGTAGAGGATAATTTTTTACTTGGAACACCCCTAATCTGCTCATCTCACTGTGCTTTGTTAGTCACTAATGTTCATTTAGCGGGAGATTTTTCAAAAGCAGTAAGCAGGTGCTTAACTCCCTTTTAAAAGTCTATGGTTTAACTTCCATTTCTGCCTTTGAATAGGTCCATCCACCTGGCATGACTTGTTGCAATTGTTACCTTGCTCTCAGGCAAAAACGACTTCTTTCTGTGGTTACCAAGTGCCTAGTGCAGCCTAGTTAGAATCAAGGCACCACTCAGAAAATGCCACTCTTAGCTTGCACTTATTTTTTGAGGATGGAAAAATAATGGAGCAATTCTTCTGTTGGAAAGAATTCAGGCCACAACAGGTCAAAACGTTGTTGCCCCCATATATTCCTCTTTGAAATCTTTTGGTTTGTCTTATTTAGTTGTTTCCAAGCTAAACAGCGCTAATATTGTGCAGCACCATTAAAAGTATTTTGTTGTACACTGGCCTAGCACGTTGTATATTACTAGAAACAAATGATAAGCAGGAAAACACCTGAAAAAGAACACCTGCATTTGAAAGCTTGTCTAAATCTATCCCAGCCATGCAGCTGGTTCAACAAAAGGTACTGCCCACAAAAATCTTCACCTCTTGCATATTTCCTGGACCACCATGGCTACAACATCACCCCAGCACTATGAAGACAAACTAATATTTTCAGAGGAAAACATGAGTATCTGTGTCTGTGTTCATATATATGCATTGGATTATAAATTGCCATGGATAGTTAGGTTGGCTCTGACAGGATCACCTGACCTTAGCAGTAGTTTTCTATACTTTTTGTGGGCTTATAACTTAAAACTGTTAATCAGTTATCTACATTAAACATAATTTGAACTTAATGTGATGATTGTAGTAGTGATATTTGTAATTTAAGTGGATCTTTCCTGATTCATCTATTTGTGGTGGATAATAAAGGACCATGATAAGGATGGGTTTATTTCGGTTTTCCTCAGCATTACTTTTTTTATTTGGAAAAAAAAAATGTTTTGTATTCCTGAAATAATTGCTTTATTTTATGCTAACCTCTTAAAATTTTAGTTTTATCAGGTGGAAAAAATATTGGGCTAGGAAAAAGCTGGCCATATCAAATAGATCTTAACCCCTTTTAGTCATGTTCAAACTATTATTTTGCTAAAATATGTTGCATTCTGTTGTTCTGCAGAGGTACAGGATGGCAAAATTCAGCCTGTAAAAAACCTTTGCTGTTGGTGACGGGGGAAAGGCTTTTTGGACTTTTAGATTCCTGTTTGAATGTGAAGGCATGACATTTAAAGCTAGAGATAAACTTGTTGTTTTTCCTTTACTGTTAAACTTTAGGCTGTTAATGCAAATGATTTATATCCTTGCATTGATACCATTCAGTGACTATGAACCTTGTTTAGTTTTGTTATTTTACAAAAATATTTTAAAAAAATATTATTATTAGGTCTACATGCTGTGCCCATTTTTATCATGAATGTTATCACACTTTGTTGATCAGGTAATTAATTCTTGGTGCTAGTCAGTAATGAGCCCTTAAAACTGAATCAAGACTTCTGAGCTAGGGGAATACACAAAGTAGACTACTGATATAATGCTACCCAAGGCAAGCCTACCTTCAAACAGATATTTTAAAGTTTTACCAAAGCATGCTACCAGAGTGATAATGAGATCATTAGTATTTTTGCAGTAAAGTTATTTCACTTGCATATTTTTTCTATATTTTTTAATAGGAGATAAAGTAATCTTCAAGGGGCTAAATGTCTTCACCAATTTTTAATACCATGATTGTTTGTTCTTGCCTGTTAGGGCAATTATGTTTCTTAAACCACAAAAATAAAATGAGCTGCTCCTGCAGAAAAGATAAACATTAATAGCAGTGCTTTAGATAACTGATAATTTATTTGATATCATGGTGACGCTTTTGAATGATGGTTGTGTCAGTTTTGTAATCTTAGAAAGCAGAGAGATCCTTGAGTTCAACCCTCTGCTTGTAGAATCATGCATACCTCTACAGTTCCTGACAGTGTTTGTCTACTTTCTTGTTAAACCTTTAACAATAGCGATTTTGCAACCTCTCTTGAATGTCTATTCCAATCTGAACTATATATTGTTAGAACTTTTTTCCTCCGCGGAGGGGATTGGGGAATTAACGGTGCTCGAGCCAGCCCCAGCAGGAAGAAGGGGGTGTGGCCCACTCACATCTAGCCACAAGGATCCCCAGTTTTCTGCATGAGGCTCAAGGTTTGGGGATTTAGCAGTGGGGGAGAGCTGCTGTATTTCTTGCCACTTGTCCCCTGCGGCCAGACTTCCCGATCCGTGTGGAGCCCTACAGGCCAGATGCCTATGGCTCGGTGGGTCATATTTGGCCTGTGGGCTAGAGGTTGAGCATCCTCGTATGTATGGATACAGGATTTGATTTTCTTAAAGCATAAAGGTTTGTTGCATGTTGGAGTGTCAGTGGTTGCTATGTATGCTTACCACCCTTGCATGTTGACATTTGCACGCATTGTTGTTGAAATCCATTTCCCAGCACAAAATTGCAGTAAAAATATATACAAAAGTGTGAGAATGGGTGTTGACCTGTGCCCTGTTTTTTGACAATGAGCCCAGTGTATGTCAAAGCCTAATCTTACAGTTTTGATGGTAGAGGAAGTGTATGGCTATATAGAGATGTTCTCATACAATTTGCATTGTCAGATTTTACTGTTTTCTTTCCTAGTTAGTTACCAAATCTTGGTTTGTTTTTTTTGGGTTTTTTTTGCTGATACAGAACCAAAGAAACCAGATCATATGAATACCCATTGTGGTTAGGAGCATATCTGATGTGTAGTGAAATAATCCAGTGTTAATTCAAGTATGTTTCCGTTCCAGATGGGATGTCAACGTACCTTAAGCACTCTTCCTTTTTCTCTTCCTCCATTTCTTCTCTTTCATACATGCATGATATTCTTCTTTCTACTAGAGCCTGTTCCTGTCCTAGTACAATATGTACTGAGCTTACAAAATTGTCATAAATAAAATAAATAAATGAAAACAGATCGCCTTTAGTTGACTAATTTGTTGAGCAAAAGTGCTAAAATCTGCAACAAATTACTGGACAAACTTATCCTGTATATCACTGTTTCTTGTCTTTTTTCCTTTGGTATTTCTTTTCATGTTTCCTCTAAAAAGTTTGCATCCTAACATGGTATTGTATTGTGACCCAACAAAGGACTCCCACATATAAACAGTGTCTAATGGGAAAGGGGTTAAATCAAGATGAATCAAATAAACATTTCTAGTGTTTTTTCCTTTTTAAATACTTATTTAATTTTTATCAGGAATGTTTTAATTAGTGTTTTACTGTGGATGTAAAATCAAAAGCCCTACGTATAGTTAAAACATTGTCAGAAAGGTCCCTAACTCCAAAGAGCCCTAACTCCATTCAGTAAAGTAATACTGATTTCGTGTCATGTTTGATAGATTTCACCATCATGAAGGATAACTGATTACCTAGATGATTAAAAGAGCTCTGTGTGCCAATGTAATCAGACTATACAAAGAAGACAGAGAGTTAACTTCCGTTGCATTTCTCACCCCAGTATTCTCACTTTTTATGCAAAGATGTCCTTGTAATGCACTTTTATAGGAGGATATAGTTGTGTTGCTAAAACAAATTAATACTTATCGAATGCTCTGGTGTTTTATCCTTTCTTTGGGATAAAAGAGATTTGTAATGCGTTTTGCCAGGTTGGGGCACCCGACTAGCATTGTAATATTCAAGAATGAAAATCTTCTAAGTAGAGGATACTTTTGCTATGGAGAAATTAGTAGATTAATTTATACCATTATGCTAATTTTTCCAAAAGTTGTCATCTCCTTATTTACTAAGATAGAACTTGCAATTTAAAAAGGGATTTATATCTTATTCACAAATAAAGACAACAGCTGTTGAATTTCTGGGTAAATGTTGGAGGAGGCTTAGACACAAACTGATAATAACTCATTTGAAGATTTCAAATGGGAAAGAGATGCTCTAAATTTCCATCATGTGAATGTAACCGCAATGATGGTGACCCAGGTCAGCTTACCAAATACTTGTGTATCCATGAAGCTATGTTCAGAAAGCTACAATTAAAATAAATACAGCTTACTCTCTCTCACTGTATAGTACGCTAAGAATGCAATTACTCTTTCAATTCTGGTTCCTGAATCTGCTGACGTTCTCCTCATTCTTGTACTGTTTGTTATCAAGTTGTATAATGTGATATAACCACAACTAAAAGGAAAGAAATAGTAACCTATTCTGTACATGGAAAGGTGTTTTAAAACAGCATAGGATTTGCAACACCAGAACCATTATTTCCACAGTCCTGTGTCCCTTCTTATTTTAAAGAAAGACATAAAGAAGATCCATAATACTTCCGACAGGTTGTACAATTCTGCATCTGGTTTAGGATAGCGGTGGCCACTCTGCCTTGCATGTGCCACAAGTGACATAAGGAGCTAGTGTGTTTAGCATGCAAGTTCTGGATGCTGAGTTAAAGGGCGTACAGAGATCAGGGTTCAAGGCAGCCCTCAGGGAGAGTGTAGGAGTCATAGGACCCACAGGAGCTGCAGAGGAGGTGCAACCAAATTCAGAGTTGCCATGACACGCTAGTAGGGTATGGCAGTACTGGACCATGCCAGTGGCTGATTGTTAGAGTGGCATTATCTCATAATATGTACTTTAATTTGTGGCATACTTGCCAAATGGTTGGCCATGACTGGTTTAGGGAATCTTTTGGACACTGATTAGCAGATGGGTGAGGCTATTTTAAACAATTTCTTAAACCTATTAAATAGGTTAAATGCCTCTAATAGACTTTCAGAGGGTTGAAAAAATTCTTTGGATTCAAGATGTTTTGTAAACACTTTAAAATCTGTTAAAGTGCTAAAGCACTGTCTCGGGTTTCAGGAGTCTTGTAATCTCAGTTCTGCCATTGACATAGTTTATGACTTTGATTGAGCAAGTGATTTCTTCTTCTGCTTGCTTCTCCATCTGTGAAATAGGAATTGAATACCCCAAACAGTGTTATGCGACTTAATTCATTAATATTTGTAAATCACTTAAAAATTCACTGAAGCAAGGTGCTATAAAGTGCCTGGTATTCTATTTATGAAAACGTTCAGTGCCAGAGGATTTGCTAACTATAGATAAAATTATTCAGAAAAAGTTGGTTTTACACTGTGGCTAATACTTGTTTTTACCTATGGGAAGAGAACATGAAAAGAGACACCAAGATATTTGCTGACTCATCTTAAGGGGAAAAAAGTGCATGCATGCACATCTTTTCATCTGTTATTTGAGTATATTTAAAGCTTTGAGTTTTACCATAGGGCCACCCTTCTTGGATATCACTTAAAAAACCTATTTACTGCATGCATACTTAAAATTCTCACACCCTTTTATTTTTGTAGAACATTATTAACTTATTTATTTAATCAAATTTTACCAAGATGTGCACACTTGCAAAGCTTCATCTTATTTACTCTGCAGTAGTGGTAACAGCCATTCGTTCTGAGAAATGCATTACCAATGGGTTATAAACATAAAAGCAGATGAAATTGCTTTAGGAATAAACTTGTGTTGAAGAGAAACTTGCTTTATTTGTGCACGTAGTCATGGAGGATGGAGTTTGGCAGACTCTTGATATAAAAGGCAACAAAGGGTAAGGATAGCTTTTCAGGTATTAGCTTATATTTTATAGCTCCATTTAAAATATGTATATGTCTTTTTCCTCCTTCCTATTCACAATGAATTGCTTTTATTTAGCTTCTTAAAATAATAGACTTGCATTTAATTTACTTTTCAGTCAGAGGAACTGTATTTTCTGGATTATCATCTGTGTTTTGAATGCCAGTGCACTTAGTCAAGATAATAACTAGATAGCACAGCTTCACAATTTAAAAAAAAAAAAAAAGTATACCAGTTCTCAGTGTAAACTATTAATTCTTGATTGTCCAGAAATGCTTATTTGTATACTTTGATTAAATGCAGGATAGTACTGGAATGAAGCTGTGGAAGAAACGGTGGTTTGTACTTTCTGATCTGTGTCTATTCTATTACAGAGGTAAGTTGAACACTGGAAATCAAGGAAAAAATAATTATCTCATTATGATTAATTTGGCTAATCTCACCTTCTTCCTCCCTTTCCCTTGGCTGCAACTACATGTTTAAAATAATTACTTTTCTTCTCTTCTGAGAAGGAAAAAAAGAAGCTGTTGGTTTAACTTGGCATTTAAGATCAAGTTAATAGAACTAGCTGCACTTTCCACAACTGTTCAGTTGTTAACAGCATGGGTCATATTTTTCTCAGACAAGTAGGGCACATATGTACACTATAGATACAAATACTTCACCCCTCTGAGAGCAATTTATTGCTTATTTGAGTTTCCTACTAAGATGCACCAAAAAGTAGTTTGACTTCCACTGCAAAAAATTTAACTGACTATGTAAGGTTGAACAGAGAATGAAAGAGGGTACAGACTCTGAGCTTTGGGATGGAAGAGAATGGAGGTGCTAAAGGCTTTTCTGGAACCTAAACAACTCTTGTAGAATATTCACTTGGCATCCATGAGGTGTATTTTCCAATTTCTCGCAAATAGAAGTTTGTGCTGATTTTTTTTAAATCTAAAAATGTAGCCCCTGCCCTACTAGCAAACTTTAATTCTGCTCTACAGGACTTCCAACAGTGTGGATTTGTGAAAAACCTTTTTGTAAGAATGCTGAGATCTTCACATAATGAAATGTTATTGACTATGGTGCCCTTCAGAGAATACTTGAATCTGGCATATCTACCATATTGTATTTATTTTACAATATGAAAAGACATCCAACTCAATTAGAAGTAGCCACTGTAGCAACACTTTCAAGAAGAGTGGAAGGAAATCAAAGAGCAGGGCAGATAAGTAAATTATACTTATTTACAGATAAGTAAATTAGTGGCAAAGTTTCATCCAGAAGGTTATAGCAGCATAAGTAGTATTTCTATCTGCCACTTCTGTTGGTTTTGGTGAAATAAGAACCAGGAACTTATTAAATTAAAAAAGTCAGTATGAAGTACGTGGCTTATGCTTTCTCATGAAAGAGGAGCAAGCCACAATCTAGATACTCAAAACTGATTAGCAGTTCTGGCAATGACAGTGGTAGTATGGCATTTTCAATTTATTTTGAGTGAAAATAGTCCTTGTCTTAAAAAACGTAGTACACATCCATGCCAGTTGAGGTAAGTTAAGTTTTCAAGCATGAAAGCTTTGTTCTTGTACCTCTTATCAGTTTACAAATTCTAAATTTTTGGAAGAGAGTCATCATGCTTTCATTATCTTGCCCGAAAAAATTATATGTTACTGAATAAACCACTGCCAAGTTGAAATTAGTGTACTTGGTGAGACGCTGTAATTTCAGTCATGGAGACATTGGTTGAGCTGCAATTACATTGCATTTAGCTAAGTGGCCAGTTCATATTCTTTGTTTTTTCTTGTGAGGCCTACCCTACTTTAAGGAAGTTCTTGAGACTTTTCACCCATAATATTCCAAAAAAAGAAATTATTTTAGTTGTAGTAGGAGAAATCATGGGCTGCTTGGTTGGTCTAGAATATTAAACAGTAAATAAACTATACATTCAGAGCTCTGTATTGCTAATGTTTTACTAAATTAAAGTGTGAATCTTATGTTTGGTAAAAACAACAGAAATGCAAACATGGTTGTCTAAATTGGATACAGTTAGAAACTGAAGCTTCCTATAACTGATAGTTCCATTACTGGGAGATAGTTAAAGCAGATGTACTCAAAATAACAGGTGTTTCAGCAGTGGCTTAAAGGTATTAGAAATGGTTATTAAAAATACAAATGTAAACCTTATCCATTGAAGTTCTTTCCCTAGCATAATGCTATCTTATTTGAGGACTCAGATGAAAAAGGGTGGGTGGGGAGGGGGAGAAAAGTATTGTTAGACTGCAAACAATATTTGTGGTTGTCTCTGATTGTAATACCAATTGGTAAAGCTTGATATGGTTTATTCAGAAATTTTACCATCTTAAAAAGTAATGCCTAATCCTAATTTAAGGATAAAAAGAAAACTGATTTCAGTGTAAATTTTCACTGCTTGGAGTTTACTGTTTATCTTTTTCTCTGGAGATAAAAGAATGACTGCTTTAGCATACAGAAAAGGTATTTTAACAAATAAAACATCTTACTGAAGAAGAAAAGATTCTCCATTTTTTTTGTTATATTATTCATACCCTGCATATAAATAAAGATGAATGCAGGGGGCATATATAGAAAAAAGTCATATGCTAGGAAACAGAATTTAGAAGTCTTAAAATGGAATGCACCAATGTTCCCCTAGCAAAGAAACCTAGGCCTCGAAACACAGCTGTTCTGCTTAACAGTATGAATAATGAATGTGGTAGTAGTGAATAAGACTTGCCTGTGGAAAACAAGTCAAAGTTTAATCTAGCTAAAAAAAAAAAATGTCTCCAAGCACACCAGTGAAGGAAAAAAACTCAGTTGTGTTTTGAAGGATTATTCTGCATTCTTCAGTATGGAGAGAAAATGTCCAGGAGCATAGTTAAGTGTTTATCAAGGGATACATGTTTATTTCTGTTGCTTTCAAAAGTAGAAAGTAGGTTATTCAAGAGTATCTGCAAGGCCAACCCTGTTACTATTTTTTATTTAATCAAGACAGCACTTCCCATTTGTATTCGTTAAACAAAAACAAAAACAAAAAAAGGCAGTTAGCAGTAGCAGTAATCTGTAGTCTAATATCAAGTGCAATGCTTATTATTCAGTAAAGGCCTGGCTTCTGTAACAACTGCTGTACAAGGTAGCTTCTTGGAGTTTAATGGACTTTTGGGAACCAAAAAAACCCCAGTTTTTACGTGGATTTAAGACAGTTCTTTCATGTTGCCAATATATAGCTCCCTGTAGTTCATTAAGCTTCAGCAATATCAGGGGGCTGAAGCTTGTTGTTGTTTAGATTTTTTTTTTTGTCGCTAGCATTGAAGTTCAAACATTTATTATGGGCAATGTTTTATAATTAGCAAAGCTTTAGGGTGCAAACATGAGATGGGTTGTGAATAGCAATACAGTACCTGGAAAAACAATTAAGATTGACTTAGTAAATTGCATTCAATTATGCTTTTATTAAATGCATAATTAGATTTCAGAACAGGTTGTGACATCAAATTAATGTGTCAGCTTTAGCTTTTTGTGCCTAGATTTAACTTTCTTTATAAAACTAAACAGTTCATGAGAGCGATTCTTTGTTAGAATGTTATCTGCCTAGTGTATACTATAGGTGTGCCTATACTATATAGCAAGTTAACACTTTAAAGGAATGTAAGTATAGCAAGCATAAATCCTGTTATGTTATACGGGATTTGAAACCTTCAGTCTTCTAATATAATATGCTAATAATCTAATCTAATATCAATAATTGGGAAAGATAAGCAAATGTTTGCAAAAGACCAGTGTTTAAAAGTTATGTTTTTGCTCTCATTTTAGTTGGCCAGTTGTACTGAATAAACAGTAGACTGGAAGTGGTTCCTTTTTCACTGAGTCAGATGATTGGTTTTCTTCTATTTTTCACTTCTGCATTCCTTTGTCCTATGGCATTGATCCTGTAAACATTTGTAAATTGGAGTACTCGTATTGCCGTAGTGGTTTCAGTGGGGTAATCGACATGCATAAACCTTTTTGGATTCCTGGACTTCATTTAATACTAGTATAAATGATTACATGAGAAGCAAAGCAGAGAGAGAATCTGATTCCATGTCTTTCTCTGTCACCATTTGTCTTCATATCATAGATTTTAGAAACATTACCTCTCAAGAATAGGGAATGAAAGTAAATAATTAAAAATAAAGTAAATTTAGAAATACCTATTGCTGGCTTTTTATTCCTTTTTCCATGATGAATCTCTTAATAAAATACCTAAGCAGTCCTGTCTGCCCTGTAATCATTTATATGTCTGTGTTGTTAAAATGTTCATCTCCAAAGAAACAGTGTGCAGAAGATACCTTGCACACACTTTTATAAAAGGTTTATATTTGGCCATCTGATGGCACAGTTGTTCTGTTGCAGTTTACCTTGCAGGCTGCATGTTGAGCTTAGAAAAGTGCTATCATTGTGCTTCACAGTTGTAGTTAAAGGCACATATCCAGAACTCTTCCTCTGTGCATTGCATGTGAATGCTGTAATCCACTTTGGCATAATACATGCTCGTGTTTCTGTCCCTTTAAGATACATTTCCACTGAAAAAATACAAGTTTAGGAAGTCATGTTAACTGCAGGTTCTTTAGCTTTGATTTTTCTCCAGTACTCGCAATGGCTCCCTTCTGTTGCAGGAGCGTTAGTGACTTCATAGTTAAGTTAATGTTGAGAAATGTAGTTAAAGCAGGATTAAAATCCTATTTTCCACTTCAGTGATAGAGATTATTGTTTGAGTTTAATACATATATTCAGAGAAAAAAAGGAATTTTCCATACTTTTGGTTAGCAAATTATTTATTTAAAAATGTTCCCCCCTCTCCCCCCACAGCAAATAGTCTTTGGTTTCCCAAAGGGAAGGCCTGGTCTGACTAATTTTAGTATGATGTGGGACACAGCAAAGCCCAGAGAGGCTGGGTAGGATATGTACATAGTGGGAGGCATAGAATGTGCACAAACATTCACCCTCCCAGGAGAAAACTCCCTGGAGTGATTTAACCCTGGTTGTTCCCAAGTTATTTTTCCCCAGGAGTGGCCATCTTACTCTAGCATAAGAGTCCTGAATATCTATATGCTCAGGGATTCTCCTGGGAGAGCAGCAACTCTCCCAGGTGAAACTGTCTTCATGTGGCCATAGAAGAAGAGTGGCCAGTTAAGACTGTTTTGTGCCAAACCAGCTATAGAACTGGTTGCATGTAGAGCCACTCTCAACTGGTTTCCTGGTTGATTCTGAAACCTAGTCCACTGCCCCTGTGCACCAACCGCCTAGTCCTCTCTCTTTCTCCTGCTGAAGCCACAGAAAGGAGATGTTGTACTACAGGTACTCTTCACTTAACCTCATCCTGGCTAAGGTTATTTTGTTACTATATCACTGATCTATTAGAGAACATACTTGTTTAAAGTCATGCAGTGTTTGGTTGTAACATTGTTTGGCCTCTGCCTGCTAGTAGGTAACTACTGTGATGTAATTGGATTCACTTAACACCATTTTGCTTAAAGTCGCATTTTTCAAGAACGTAACTATGACTTGTGAGGAGTAGCATTCTTTTTAGTATCCTCTCTCAAAGTTGATCATCTGTTGTCAGCTCTTGAATCAAGTCAAATGCTTTTTTGATTTTCAGTAGAAAATCAGTAGATGTGAAGGAAGAGAGGAAATGTGTCTGACTATATAGGAATATTTGTTAATCTAAGCAAATGTTATATCTTTTTAGATGAGAAAGAAGAGGGAATATTGGGGAGCATACTTCTACCTAGTTTTCAGATAGCTGTGCTTTCTCCTGAGGATCATATTAACCGTAAATATGCTTTTAAGGTAAGCTTTATCCATTTTTATTTTGGCATAAATAGCCTGGAGTTGAGACCATTTCTTTATTATATATTTATGCAAGATAGATAGAAACTGCCTCTGAGATTGGCTTTGCATGGTACTGTATGCACTTGATCCATAAATATAGTAGGACTATGTGTTTGTTGTGAAGGCAGGCATGCATAATTGTTTGACTTGAAAAAGGAGTTAACAAGGTATATTTCATTTCTTAGCAAGTCCTTTATTTTTAGTTCACTGCTCTTTATAAGCATACCTTGGTATCATAGAACTGCAATCTTACTTCATAGCTGGATATATTTTCAGGTCTTAATAAGTGCTTCGTTGGTCCTTTTTTGGTTAGGGCACACATGCATTTGCTATCCTGTTGATGGATAAAAGCAATTGACATATTATTTTAGTACTTTACTCACAGTATCAGGCTCAATATTTTGTTATAAATGTTGTTTGGTAAATGTTTTAATCATAATTTAATCATTTTTCTCCCAACATGGAATTTCATATTTTGGCTTCATTAACTACTTTTGGCTGTTCTTAATGACTGTTGAGCTATACACCACTGAGAATTATAAAGGTAAATACAGATTAAAATTTACTATACTGTTTAAATTATAGAAGTGTACAACTCTGTTTCTATACTGAACATTTGTGTTTTATAGCAATCAGTATTGGGTTTTTTGATAGCTAAAGGAAATACAAAGAGATGAAGCAAGATGCATTATCAAAGAAGTAACAGTGATAATAAATTTCTAGCCAATTTATTTGTTAATATAATTGCACTAAAAGAAAAACCTAAAAGTTCATTACATTTACATTTGTTCCTATATAAATTATGTTCTAGAAATTATATTATTTTAATAAACCTAAAAATAAAGTAAAGATTACAGAGTGTACAAATAATAATGGTATTTCTCTTTTTCTTTTACAGAACCTTATTTTTGACCGTGTCATTTCCAATCAGGCAGCCCATCCAAACATGAGGACCTATTATTTCTGCACAGATACAGGGAAGGAAATGGAGTTGTGGATGAAAGCCATGACAGATGCAGCACTTGTGCAGACAGAACCTGTGAAAAGGTAATATAGGTTGACAAACCAAAGGAATAGCGTGTCACTTGGGTTCAATTCCATTCATTTGTTTGATTAAATGTGGCTTACAATCTAAAGTCAGGCAGCTAAGGTGAAACCTGGGTAGTTTTATGGAGGTCTCCAGATGGGAGAATAGCTTTGTGAGGTATATTCTTAATGTATAAAATTCCAAAATGTTGTATTTTCTCACATACCACATGCTCCCAAATAAGAGAGACGCCCACTTTTTGGAAGGCCACTTGTAAAAAAACAAACAAACAAAAACACAAAACAAAAAAAACCTTAGAGATGGCTTTTTTACAGCAAGGTTGTTCTGTAAAATGGCTGCCTCTTCTCCCTGAGATAGCAAGCAGGCAGCATCAGACCCTTTTGCAGCTGCTGCCTAAATGGAAGTTCAGTACCAGGGATCGTGTTGGACTCCATCCCTGGTTATTTGATATCCCAGAAAGAAGGGACAGACTTCTTGCAGCACAACCTCTCCATACATCTAATCCTCCATGCTTCTGTTCAAGAAAAGGAAATCAGCTTCCCTGCTCAAGATGCACACCTCAGTTTTGGAGGGCTGATTTTTTGGGGAAAAGGTACCTGTGGTGTATGAATAAATATGGTAAGAAGATGAACTGTTCACTCTTAACCCTAAGTAGCTCTTCAAGCTAGTGTGGTTGGTGTGTACCAGTTTCTTTGACCAATAGCACACAGTGGAACGGTGTGGCTAGTAATATATCCAGTCATTGACTTTGGTGGCTCAAATAACTAGTTACCATTTAATAACTGATTTGGCTTGTGGTGGGTTTCAGAACAGGTTTAGAAAGATGCTTGAAGTTACTCTGGATCCGTAGTGTGATGGTTTACCGCTTTTCACAGTTGCTTCCACATTATAGCTCTTTCTTTTGTTTTGAGATACGTTGTGATTAGAGGTGCACCAATATGTCAGTCTGATATCGGATTGGTACCAATACGAAGAGACTTGTCTACCTTGGACTGATGGGGCCGATAATTTGGCTGATAAATGTCAGTGCTGCGTGCAGCTGCAGTGCAGTATGGAGCAAAGCCAGCAGCATGGAGAACTGCCTCTAGGTGGTAGGTCGGAAGGGGAGGGAAGGGACATGGCGGGGGCAGATCAATGCCCCCTGTGGTGAGGGAGGGGGCAGAGGAAGGTGCTGTCCAGGTGGGGGGGGAGGGGCACTGGGCAGAGGCGCAGCTCATGGGGGTACTGCCGCCACTGCTTGCACTTGGGAGGGGGGGGGTGGCGGCATGTGCCCCCAGATCTGTGGCATGGCATGGGCTGCAGCTGCGGGATGGAGCCAGCGCTGCGCAGGGCTTTTCTTGCTGGGGACTGGGCTCGGAGCAGGATCCAGCAGCACTGGGAGGAGGCTGCAGCCAACGCATTTCACTGTAGCTCCACTTCCAGCCCTGTGCCGCCACTGCCTGGCACAGCCACAGCTTTTCTCAGCGCTTGGGTGAAGGCGGGGCGTTCAGCTGGGGCTGTACCGGGTGGTGGTGCGGGGCTGGGAGCAGAGCTGCAGTGAAATTTGGGGTGGCTGTAGCCTGTTCCCAGCACCCCCGGAGCCCGCTCCAAGCCCAACCTCGGGAGAAAAGCCCTGTGCAGCACTGGCTCTGGCTCCACCCCACAGCTGCAGCCTGGCCTGCTCTGCACAGATCTGGGGGCATGCGCCCCCCCACCCTCCCAGGGTGCAAGCAGCAGCGGGAGCTGCCTCCACCCCACGAGCCGCGCCTTGGTCCTACAGCCCCTCCCTGCCCCAACTGGCAGCCCCTACCCCTGCCCTCTCCCTCACCACAGGGAGTGTTGATCTGCCTCCCATGCCTTTTCCCTCCCCCTCCCTTTCCACTTTTCTGGACTTTCCATCTGGAGGCAGCTGTATCGGATATTGGATTGGTATTGGCCGATATGCCTCCTTTAAATATTGGCTATCGCTGTTGGCCCCCAAAATCTCTATTGGTGCACCCCTAGTTGTGATGTAGCATTTTCTGGGTTGGAGTTTAAACTTTTGTACTTCAGACCAGTGCTGAAAAAATTATTTCAAATGATTTCCCTCACTTTATGCTGTACATGCGTTCCTGGAAAACGGAACATAACTCGAATTCCAGTAAAAGGAACCCACTTTTACAATGTAAGAAATAGGGATACATTCCAAGATCTCAACTGTATTGACCCCCAGACCCATTTCTACCACTGTTACAAGATAATTTTGGTACTCACCAACAGCAGATAGTACACACAAGTACAGCTGTAACTTCAAAAGCACAGGCATCAGCTGCCCTGAGCAACCATCACAGTTGTGGCTGCTGGGTGGCTTCATAGCTTATGGCTCCCGAGGTGCTGTACTGACTAAGCTGGGCTGCAGGGGCCGGTGCTGCAGCCCAGCCCAGGCACCTCCACCTGGCTTACCCGCCCCCCTGCCCCCCCCACAAATAATTTTTTCTTCCTCTGTCTATGGTGTCACTCCCACAATGCACTGCACAAGGCAGCTGTCTGTGGGCTTCCGCCATACCAATCACGAAAGTGTGAATTTACTTCGCGTATAATGAATTTTTGGTATAAAAAGGGTCATCACATAAGAGCAAATTCGCGCATACAGAACCCGCATTATGTGGGGGAAACCTGTACAGTGTTTCCAGGAGCTTTGGTGATATTCTTCATTGCTTGTCCCTATATTAAGATTTTTTTCTCTCATATCTTCCATTCTTATTGCCAGTGGTTGAGCTTTATCATGGTAACTATGATGAGAACCTCATGATGGTTGTGAGCTTTTAAGTTTCTACGTTTTTTTCAGCGACGGGGAAATTGGAACATTGGTGGTTACTGATGCCTTGCCAAAACTGGTGTTGCCATCATTGGATTTAATTCATTGGTAATGATGATGGGAAATTTCATAGAAAAAAAATTGGTAAATGAGGGACCAAGAAAGAAGGGACATTGTCTACAGAAAGATGGGGCAGAAAAGCCCAATGCAACACACACATGGTATATTAAACACGCTGTTGATTTATTCCAGCTTCAAGATTCTTGTGTCCTTGCTTCAATCAGTGCACTGACAAAATTACGAAGTGTATTAAGAATGGTCTGAACAGTGATACTGACAGTATTTTGAAGGCATTATGATGTAATAGGTAGTAATATTTTGAGAGCCTTTCCATTATAAGCATTTTTACTTTTACTTGTAGCAGTTGGAAGGAATTACAGGGATGACTGCAACAGTTCAGTATATATAGGCTATTAAATTTTAAGTCTAACTAAAAGAGGAAAAGGTCTGAACTTCTACTTTTATCTCATCTACTGTATCTGAACTATGCATTAGTAATTACTGACTTGCTGTTTTTTGCACCAGGCAGATTATTAAAATAGATTAATAGGAAAATATTATTCTGTGTCCTCTGTGCAAGTTAACAATGTTTTAATTTCAGTGCCAAGTAATGTTGTACAAAAATGTATGCTCAAAATTACTAACAAGTTGTAATCTAAAGGAATAAAAAAAGGCAGGCCAAATTTTAGCTATCCTTTCAATGTCAATATTTTATTTCTGAAGGAAAAGTAAAAACAAAAACTGAGCAAGAACAATAAGCAGTTATATAATTTAGAGACTTCTTCTGTTTGTCTCTTGGAGAGCATTTTGAGAGATGTTACACCTTAAATGTGAGTCTGCCCTGGAGAGAGGCACTCTTATCTAGGTAAACTGTTTCCAGGCTTGATCCCTAAAATCAGTCCTTCTACTGTATATTGTAGGTAACTGAAACCATTTATAGATGGACAGATTATTTTCATTTAAGGATAAATGAGTCTTGTTTGGGTTCATCATGGATAATCTAGCAGTATATTAATGGATGAAGTGAGTAATCTCAAGTAAGCCCTGTGAAACCAAAGTATATATATCAGTTAAAAGAAGTGTTAAAGTATGCATTATTTTAAAGGTGGTACTTTAAAAAAAAAAAAGAAATGAAAAGTTACCCTGTGGAAACTGAAAGAATATGGTAAAGTATTCCCAAGCTTCTCATTGAGATGTCAGCTCTGACGTCAAATGATAACAGCTGAAATGGTAGTTTTTAAGTTAATAGCGTAATCTTAACACTGGGGATACTGTGTAATCTGTTGCTATATAAACCATTCGTGGCTAGTTCCCATCAAGGTTTGCCAAGTAACAAAGCAAGGAATCCAGATTCCCTATTCTGTTTTTTAAAGTACACCCTGCTCACTAAAAGTTGTCAGCAAATAGCCTCAGATGACTTCTGGGTGCCCAGTGTTTCTATTCCAGCTATCAACATGTCTTGTTTTTGCTTGATAAAAATAAAAGATAATTAGATTTTTAACTAATATTTAGAACACATTGAAAATGTTGGGGAACCTATAAAATAAATTTAAATGTAATATCAAAATAACCCTCAAATGAAATACTGCATTATCCATTTTCATACAAATCACTAAAAAATCTACAGAATTTCGAGCCTACAGAATTTCAACATTATCACTTATCAAGAAACCTATTGAGGTGAGAGGGCGCTCTGTCCCAAATTTTAGGTCCAGTTTAGTGCAGAATAAAGTAGAACTTATTTCCAGTATACTAACATATAATCATTCTTCCAGCCAACCCGGGGGTACAGACAGACTGAGAGTCTAATTCTGTCTGCCTTCAGAGCAGAATGCGACTAAATCTCTTGAAAGTGTTTGGGTTAAAGGTGGTTGCGCTTTGGACTTCTAAATCAGTCCTCCTCTTTCTCTTTGGTGTCTCCATATGATATTATGTATACATTTATGGAAGTGGTAGATGCAGGGAAGGGCTAAAGACCATGGGAAGACTGTATGCTGTGGAAATTTGGGGGCAGACCCTCAAAGAATGGGTATGAGTGTCTTGCATGTGGTTTTGGTTTTCATCCCAGCTTTGTCTGTGTTAGGGTTGCAAGATTTAACCTTAGAAGTGTGAATATATTGACAGTTACTGCTAGGGCATGATTCTGTAGTCCTAACAGGCAAAATAAACTTGAGACCTTTGAAAAGCCACACCAGTAGTCTTGAAGTGATTACTTGATTTTCAAGACTAGCAATCTCTTAGGCTTTTATTTCCTTTGGTTATAACCAGAAAAAAACAGACATCTGTTTCTGAAGAATCAATCTTTTGGCCATCAAAGCAGTCCTGTTTAACAGGATATGATCTTACCCACAAACCATAAAATAAATACTGTTGCATCCCTTAGAAAATCTGTTAAGTGTTAAGTATTGCATTCTTAAGTGACCTAATGTTATATCCCATAGCATAAGGGATAAAATGTTCTTGGTTGAATCGCATAATCAATGTCCTTGTGTTTCATTCCTGTTTTTTTTTCTAGGTATGAGGTCTCTGAATTCTAAATGTAACTTTTAAAATTAAGCTTTTACTTTAGGTATATTAGATAGGCTTTCTAAGAGATCAGATGCTCTCTCGCTATTTATGTAAGGTAATGTTGCAAAACTTGCTCCTTGTTTTCTGATGAAATTTCCCACCAATACAACTGTATAATGCAGCAGTATCATCTCTCAAATTTTGTAGTGTAGGTACTTCATTAATATCAGCATTCTGCAGTTACATTCATTCCTAAAGCCTGTAGCTTGTCAAATTGCATGTTTCAGATTTAAATAATTCCAGTGTTAGAATTCAAGTGGGATGTTTTAGAGTATAAAAGTTTTCATGAGAAAACTTACTTAAGTATTCCTTGTTATCCAGGTGTACCTTAAAATAATGTTACTTCCCTGTTTAAAGCCAGCATAACAAAACTGAAATTTTGAGGTAGTTAGATATCCATTTCCTTCCTGAATAATTGATTTTGAATGATTAATAACTTAGGTTGAGGGTATGAGTTTGGTGATAAGTCCTGCTAAGAGCTAATGATAGTGGAGAATCTTTCATAAATTTCTCCTGAAACCCCAGGCCGGGTCCAGATTGTCATTCACTGCCATATAGTGATTAATTTGGTGAAAAGGGCTCATGATACCACATTTTATATATGTAGTGGGAAAAAAACCCTTCTTGTTGATTTATAATTGAATGAAATGCCAATTGTGGCTTCTTTCCTTGCTGTGCTTATCCCAGTATTTGAAAAAATTATATCAAGAATTAAATAATGTGATATGTTCTTAAGTAGAGCATTGAGTGTGTGCTTTAATGTTAGATGCATTCACTTCTGTTAAATCTGTTTTGCTCCACAGACTTAATTATAATTGCTCCTAGCTAAATAGTTTTGGCTTTTTCTTTTAAATAGCAGATCCAAGTACAATAATGTCTTTAGGGGCCTACTGCAAGTAATTAACCCAAAACATTTTAATCAATCAGGAGCCCATTTAAACTTTTCACTCAGAAAATGTGATCTGAGACAACCTCTGAAGATGGGTAAAACATCTGATTCATTCAAAATGATGTCACTGCAAGTTTAGTGAAAAGCTATAGCATTGCAGCCTGGGGTGATTTGGTGCAGTAGCAGTTGGTATGAGGTGGTTATCAGCAGGTTGATTGCCAGTTTCTTAATACCAGTATCATTTACTAATAATATGATTTAATAGTGAACTTAACTGTTTGTTTTTGTTGATTTCAGTGGGCTGTCAGAACCAGGCCAGAAATTAAGAGATGGTAAAAAAAAAAAAAAAAAAAAATAGAATAAAAATTAACTGGTATCTGTACTTTTTCCATATTTAAGCTTGTCTTGAATATCAGGGAATAAATCACTATTTAGAATTCTTAAGTTAGCTACATAGACAAACCTTAAAAGAAGCTAGCTTGCGTATCAGGAGCAGTTTAACCATGTTAGTGTGGCTGTTTGCCAAAGTTAACATACCTGCTTCTCAGGTGGGTGGAGTGGCATCTTAAAGTACTGTATCTATATTGTGTCTGGTCCCCAAGATAACTTGCAGGCAAAATCCAGTCCCAAATGATTTATATACAACCTTTTGAAGCAGGACTTAACCCCACTGTACCAATGTGTCAATTTGTTTTTGAAATTTAGCATTCCTACCAGTAAGTTTCATAGTTTTATACTAGCTAGGGTCAGGAGGGACCTGAACAGATCATCTAGCCTGATCCCCTGCCACAGGCAGGAATGAATGCTGGGTTCACAAGACCCCAGACAGGTGATCGTCCAACCGCCTCTTGAATATGCCCAAGATAGGGGCGAGGACCACTTCCCTGGGAAGTTGGTTCCAGATTTTGGCCACCCTAACTGTAAAATATTTCCTTCTGATCTGCAACCTAAACCTATTCTCCATCAGCTTATGACCATTTTTCCTCGTCACCCCAAGTGGTGCTGGGGAGAAAAAAGCTCTGCCTATTTGCTGTTGATCCCCCTTGATAAGCTTGTAGGCAGCCACCAGGTTCCCCCTCAGCCTCCTCTTGCTGAGGCTGAACAGGTTCAGGTCCTTCAGTCTCTCCTTGTAGGGCCTGTCCTGCTGCCCTCTCACCAAGGGGGTGGCCCTCCTCTGAACCCTCTCCAGGCTGGCCACATCCCTTTTGAAGTGTGGTGTCCAGTACTGCACGCAGTACTCCAACTGCGGCCTGACCAAAGTTGCATAGAGGGGGAGTATCACCTGTCTAGATCTGCTTGAGATGCACCTTTGGATGCATGACAAGGTATGGCTGGCCTTGCTGGCTGCAGTCTGGCATTGGTGGCTCACGTTCATCTTGGAGTCAGTAATGGCTGTGCTTTCAAGAAGGGAACTCCCCAGCCTGTATGTATGCTGTGGATTCCTTGTCCCAAGGTGCAGCACCCTGCATTTGTCTATGTGGAACCCCATCCTGTTCTCGTCTGCCCTCTTTTGTAGTCTGTCTAAATCTAGTTGCAGCCTCTCTCTCCCTTCAAGTGTGTCCACCTTGCCCCACATCTTAGTGTCATCAGCAAACTTGGACAGCGTGCTTTCCACCCCCTCGTCCAAGTCACTGATGAAGATGTTAAACAGTGCGAGCCCAAGGACTGAGCCCTGCGGTACCCCACTGCTCACATCTCGCCAGGTTGAGTACAACCCGTCCACCACTACTCTCTGGGTGCACCCCATCAGCCAATTTTTTACCCATCCAGCTGTGCAGGCATCAATGCCGCAGTCACTTAATTTATTGATGAGGCTGGGGTGAGAGACAGTGTCAAAGGCCTTCTTAAAGTCTCTAGAAAGACTACGTCCACGGCGACACTATCATCCAAGGATTTAGTTACTTGGTCGTAAAAGGCAATCAGGTTGGTCTGGCAGGACCTGCCTTTGATGAACCCATGCTGATTGCCCCTGAGCATGATCTCCCCTGCAGGCCTCCCACAGATAAGCTCCTTGATGATCCTCTCCAAGAGCTTCCCGAGCACCGAGGTGAGGCTTACAGGCCTATAATTACTTGGGTCCTCCTTCCTCCCCTTCTTAAAAATAGGGACCGCATTAGCCAGTTTCCAATCCCCTGGCACCTGGCCAGATGACCACGAATGCTCATACAGCTGGACCAAAGGCTCCACGATGACCCCTGCCAGCTCCCTCAACACCCTTGGGTGGAGGGCATCTGGACCTGCAGATTTAAAAATGTCTAGCCCTTCCAGAAGATCCCTAACTACGTCTGCACAGACGGAAGGCCTGACAGCTATTCCTGAGATTGTCCCTACCTCTGGTAGGTGGGATATCCCAGTCCCTGTTTAGGAAAACAGAGGCAAAGAAACTGTAAAAAGTATTAGCTTTCTTGTCTGGCGTGGCCACCAGATTACCGTTTGTGTTTTGCAGGGGCCCTACATTGCCTGGTGCCCTCTTCTTGCTCCCAATATACTTGAAAAAGGACTTTTTGTTGTCCTTAATCCTGGACGCTAGCCTGAGTTCCATCTCTGCCTTGGCCTTCCTAATAGCCCTCCTATACTCCCAGGCCGAGGAGGAGTACTCCTCCTTGGTGATAGCTCCTCCCTTCCACTGGTTGTATGCCTCCCTTTTAGTCCTCAGGCATTGCTGAATGCCCTTGCTGAGCCAAGGGGTTCTCTGAGCACTCTTACCCTCCTTGCTTCTCTCAGGGACTGTTATCCTTTGGGCCTGGAGGATCACCCCCTTAAGGTATGACCATCCTTCATGGACTCCCATCTTCTCTACCTTCTGGGCCCTCAGTGCCTCCCCCACTAGTCTCCTAAGCTCATTGAAGTTGGCCCTTCTGAAGTCAAGGGCTTTACCCTTGGTGTGAGCCCTAGACACCCTGCGTTGGATAGTGAAATCCAGCAGGTGATGATCGCTATTGCCCAGGTGGTCAAGGACCTGCAATCCCCTCACCAGGTCATCCCCTGTGGCCAGGACCAGGTCCAGCAAGGCGTTACCCCTAGTGGGGCTGTGCACTTCCTGGATAAGGTGAAGGTTCTGTAATAGAGCCAGGAACCTATGTGAATGGTCAGACCTGGCTGTCTGCTCCTCCCAGCAAATGTCTGGGTAGTTTAGGTCACCCATGACAATAACATCCCTTGACCTAACCGCCTCCATAAGCTGACTGGAGAAGTGCTGGTCTAGCTCTTCCCCCTGGTTGGGTGGTCTGTAGTAGACACCCACTGTAGGTCCCTTTCCCCACGCCCCCCTTGTAGTTTGAAGTCTAGGAAACAAAATCATCCCAGTCAGCGCTGTCAATGTCATTTTCTCATCAAGTAAGGTAGAAAAGGCACTTCAAAACTCCAACGCCCTTCTGAGCCTAGGAGCACCAATCAGCACTCCCGACCTTGGGTGTGTATCAGCCACATGTTCAGTTTAAGGCTTAATGGGAACCAGTCACAAAATGATTATACATACTTTGTGTAATCATTTTGTGGCTTATTCCCTGTTTTGCTGCACCACTAATTGCATGAACATGTGGCAAAGTTACTACTAAAGACTTGATTAACTGGTTAATCACATTGTCTGCTTACAGGCTTAAAAAAAAATGGATTTTAATTTCTGTACACCCTTATGCTGAGCCCAGCACATGCCCAGAAGAGGCAGCGCATTTGTTGGGCCCAGGTCACCCAACATCTGTATAGATTGGGCAGTTTAGCAGGGCTTTGGCGCTTTTATTTAATAGCTGACTGAATCAGCTTTAAATGGAAGCACCAAAAAGCCCTGCTGAAGTGTCCGATCTATACAGACACTGCAGAGCCAGGTCGAATGAATGCACTGCTTCTTTCAATAAAGCACGTTTTGGGTTTTTTTTCCCCCCCCACTCGCATGCCCTAGGTTATCTTGAGAGCAAACAGAGCAGATGTTCACCCTTTGTGGTGGGGGGGCCACCCAGGCTGCCTGCAGTGGCCAAGCTAGCAGGTTAGGGACTCTAGCACCTGCCTCCCTGCAGGCTGATGGAGAATGTCAAGCCCAGCCAAGCCGGGCCACCCATGACTGGCCAGCATGGCCCCTGTCCCCAGCCCTTCCCCCTCCTCCATCTGCGGCTATCTGTTGATGGGAGGTGGGGAGTGGAGGCTATGCCTCTCACCCAGACCTGAGCCAGCACAGTTGGGGAGGGCTTGCACTGCAGGGACCTCTGCTCTTCCCTGCTGCCTGGCCCAGGTGACCATCACAGGCAGGAGGCAGGGCTGGGGACCACACCAGCTGTAAGCTGGGCTGGGCAGGTGCTGAGGGGACAAGGAAAGGCTCCCGCCACACAGGCTCCCACTCAGCTGTGTTGTTTGAAGACTAGAGGTCTCAGCCTCACCTGCAGCCATTACAAGTACCCCCACCCCACATTCTGTCCTTGGCAGGTTTGTCTGTGCCCCTGCCACTGCACCGAGGAGCTGGGTTGGGTAGCCCAGGAGCCATCTCCAGGAAGCAGCCTGTGCTCCATCTGCTTGTTGGCTGATGCTGTAGCTGCCATTGCTGCTGCCCTTCACACCATTTGCCAGCAACCCAGAACCTTGTACTCATGGTGACAGGTTGGGACCAGCAGCAGCAGCCCAGCATAGCTCAGCTACCCAGCCAAGGGCTCCCTCCATTTCCTCTTCACTTTTGCTGCTGCTCTGATGCATCATGGGAAATTCTAATATTATAAAAGCCTAAGGCTGTCTGTCTGTAATGCTTTATTCGCACTCTGATTGGCTGATGGAAACAGCCAATCAGAGTGCTCCAAGCATGGGGGAATGCCACCATGGTTCTGAAGCTGTGCTGAGGACCAGGCAGAGGGTGGGGCCCCACCCCACACCCTGCAAGCAGCGCCGAGGACCGGACTCCCTGCAAGAGACAGAACAGTGGCAGCATGGGGTGTTAGGTGGCAGCACTCCATCCCAGCCCTTTCCCCTGTCATTCTTGATGGGCAATTGGCTAGTAAATAAATAATTCCCTTCACTCAGTGATAAGGAGAGGAACACGCACCAGTGGTGGCAGTAGGATTAGATCCAGCCTGCCCAGCCCAAGCACTTAAGCCAAGCAGTGTGCTGCTGCCTCCTGCTGCTGCTATTTGACTTGTGCACTATATAACGAGTCTCACTTGGAGAGACACACACACATACATCCCAGGCGCTGTACAAAGGGTGCAGCTGGGGTCCTGAGGTGCACAGTGCCCTGCGAGGGGGGGTTAATGGGACAGCAACCTAACGAGTCATTAGGAGATCTGGTACAGAAGTTCAGTAGGCCTGTCCAACCTAAATTCCTTAAGTCCAACACTACATCCATTCAGGTCTATCTTAGAACAGGTCCTGCCATTTTTAAGCCAATCTGTATGCACTGTTCTTCCATATTGTTACAGATTTAGACTGGTTTTTGGTAACTTAAACCAGTTTGCGTGTAATGTCTGTACCTGGCCTCTAAGTGAAACATCTGCCAGAGCTCTGAGTAGCAGCACCTAGGGAGAAGAGCCTGCTTGTTGTTCAGCTCTTGAGTTGCATGTAATTTTTACTTTCACTTTTGCTCATAGCTGCCAGAAACTGTTCTTACTGCATTTTGTGCATGCAATGCTTGCTGCAATTTCCAGCAGCAGGTTTTTGGAAAGAAGTGCATGTTTTATGTGAGAAAAATAGTAATTACATTTCATTCTCATCAAACATTATCATCCATTTTACTTTTGGTGTTATTAAGTTTGCATTGCTTTGCATTATAAAGGAGGCTTTTAAAGGAAAAAAAAATCTCTGGGTTCTTGTAAATATTGAAAAAGAAGATGAAGCAGAATTGCTTCGGTCTGTCTGGAGCATTTTTAGGCTCTAGAAACAATGGTATTTACAAGCCCAGTTATCATACTGGGAAGCAACTTGTAACTCAGAAAATAAATATTTGAGCTACAAGGGTGCCCGTAGACATGGCAAGGACATTACTCTGATGTGCTGTAATTATAGCATGTTAGAGCAGACTTGATTAATTGAGTCTGCTAGAGTGTGCTTATTAGCGTGCTCCAGCAGCTTCTGTATCTGATGTATTCACTGTCCCTGCACTTGAAAATGGTGGCAGGAACAGTTTAACTAAAGCTCTTCAAATGAACTGCCTCCCCGCTGCTATTTTGAAGTTCAGAAAGCTGAATACACAAGACATTGCGGGCGCTTTAATTAAAGCGGCTCTTAAAACCGCTGTAATTAAAGCGCCTCCCGCCTCCCCTGTTTAGCCTCGCATGTGGGTGGGCCAGGAAACACGGTGAGCTGTGTTAGTTCTGTCATGTACATCATGCATCCATTAAAGCAACAATCTTTTTACTTATAATAGAAAATTTGTGTTAACTTTTTAACTTTGGCAAAAGCGATATTAACCTGCTCCCAGCGCTCTGTCTTCCATCGTACCTATAGGCTGCGGGGCAACCTTCTCAGCACCACTGAGGCAGAAAGAGATCTTGGAGTCACTGTTGACTCCAGGATGAACATGAGTCGTCAGTGTGATGAAGTAGTCGGCAGAGCCAGTCGCACCTTGTTGTGCATCCGTAGGTGCTTCACAAACAGGTCCAGGGAGATGATTCTCCCTCTCTATGTGGCACTGGTCAGGCGGCAGCTGGAGTACTGTGTCCAGTTCTGGATGCCACAGTTCAAGTGGGATGTGGACAACCTGGAGAGGGTCCAAAGAAGAGCCACTCATCTGATTGGAGGCCTGCAGGGAAGGCCCAATGAGGAAAGGCTAAGGGACCTTAACCTCTTCAGCCTCTCCAAGAGAAGGTTGAGAGAGGACCTTGTGGCAGTGTACAAATTCATAAGGGGGGAGCAACACGAAGTAGGCGATCTGTTTACCAGGGCACCCCCTGGAATAACAAGGAACAATGGCCATAAGCTATTGGAGAGTAGGTTTAGACTGGACATTAGAAAAAAGTTCTTCATGGTCAGGGTTGCCAGGATCTGGAATGGGCTTCCAAGGGAGGTGGTGCTCGCCCCATCTTTGGGAGTCTTCAAGAGGAGTCTAGACAGGCACCTGGCTGGGATCACTTGATCCCAGGTTTGGTGACCCTTTTCTTGCCTGCCAGGGGCAGGGGGTTGGACTAGATGGCCCACTGAGGTCCCTTCCGACCCTGGAATCTATAAATGTCAGGTTGACCACATTTGCATCTGCAGAAGACAAGCTGAAGACAAGCTGTGCTTATGGATAGCCTCTTGATAACCTGCAGTCACAGAGATGTTTCTATTAAATTATTGATCTGCCTGTTTCTCAAGTGCTCCTCAGACTGTTTGTGTTCTAGCTGTGGGTCTACTGTATGCAACAAACATCAATATTGGACCCTTTCTGACAGGAATACTTTAAATTTTGTTATACAAGTCCCAGTTTCCTTCACAGTTTTTCATGGAGAGGTGAGTATGGAAGCTATTCTTGTGATTTCGGCTACGGGTTATTTTATCCCATCACTTATGAGAAACTTCACAGCAAAGTAGAATTTAGGCATCTTGCATAGCTTTGTCCTTAAACATTTCAAGTACTCTGAGGTTTTCTTGGTTGGTTGGTTGCTTTTAGAAGAGAAATAACAGAGAGAAGTACAAGTATTGTAATTTGGAAAGATTTTTCACTTGAAAAGTACATTTTCATACAGAATTTCATTTACTTTTTAAAGTTTTCTTTTAACTGTATCCTTTTCTATAGTTCTATAAAGTTTTATCATGTTCTGAATTAACTATCTTGATACAAGAGAATTTCCACCCAGAAATTATACTACTTAAATACTTTTTTCACTTATAATTAGTTACAGTCTGACTGAGCTAACAGTTGTGAATCAGAAATGTGTTCAAGTATCAGTCAAAGGAAGTCCTCATGAAAACATGTAAACTAATTTATATCTGCAGTCCAGGAAGCAAGGAATATTAGTAACTATGAGGTGGTAACTTCACTTTCCTCCCCTGGTTGTTGGGAGGCATAATTCCGCTCAATACGTTTAAGCCTTTCTGGTGGGAACAAGTTGCAAATATATGTAGAATTCCTTTAAAAAAAAGTGTAGTCATAATGGGTAATATTTTCTAAATCACCTTAGTACCTCATGTGTTTATAAAAATTAAGCCAAGTCTTGTTCAGTTATGAGAAGATTTGGGATGGTTATAGTTTAAAACAGTTCCAAGGAAGCTGAATCTTTGTTAGATAATCGGGCCTTGTGTTTTAACTCAAGTACCCCAAAAAGTTTGTATTTACATAGGCAATTGCTTTGGTTAAATGGAATTAGAGTATTTATGGATGCTAGTCAGTTGGATCTAGCTGGAAGCCCAGACATTCAGTTGGCATGCATTAATCAGCTTTGCCCATAAATTAGACACTAGTGTTGAGAGAGATACTTTAGAAAAAGTTGGCTGCAAAATGTATTTTCAGGTCAATCGAAATTATTTGCAAATTTGTTCTGAATTTAGCTAATACTGAAAATGACAAAGAAAATGTTTTGTCCAAATGTCTCATTTTAATATTAAAATGTGAACGGTCTTAAAAAGGATTTTTATACTTAGTTTTATAAAATAGCCCAGGTATTTCATTTCAGTTTGACCAACCCTGGAATGTTTTGTTTTTCTATTTTGGTTTTTTTTCTTCTGCCAACAAAATGAAAAATCAAGTTATTCTCAGTGATTCGCGAGGCCTGTAGTTTGAAGCAGAGTTTGAATATCCCAGCCTTGAAATACTCTCGACTCTGTGAAATCTTGGAATTTAAAAAGAAAATACATAAGCTGACAAAGTGTACATTTCTGTTACTTACATAAGTATATGGGTTGTGTAGGTTGCTTTTAAGTTTTAAGAGAGATATAATTATTTTTGTGCCACAGTTCCATAGTCAGCAGCTATTCCACCTCCCACTAAAGTTAGGGGGAGCCACAACTATTTTCCGCAAAATCTACAATAGCTGAAATGATAATGTACTAGAGAGAGCTAACTAATGTCAGGGACCATAGAAAGTTTAAAATAAAGAAGAAAGTGCCCATGTTGAAATAAGTATCATAATGAATCACAAACCTGACAGCACCATAATATGTTTTAAACTTTGGTTTCATATCATGCTAAATTCCAGGTTGATTGTTTCAAAGGCTGTGACTCTTCAGATAAGTCAGTGTGCTGTTTCAACGTCATTTCCTCTGGGGAAATTAATATCTCCTTTTCTGGTTTCTCTCTTATTTCCTTCTGTTTTGTGCTCACTTTCCAGATTGCATAATTTGGAGCTTGGCTTGGAATAGATGCTTCTAAAATGGGAAAGAACAGGATGAGAGTCCTTTTAAAAGAAAACATGGCTTGGTTTATTTTTCTAAGGACCAGCTGTTATAAGTTCAGCATGAGTGGACATGTGCAATATAGGTGCTACAATTTTTGTGCAGTTATTTTATGCCATATGTTTTTCTCCTTCTTAGAGTAGAGAAGATAACAACTGAAAATACACCACCTCGAGAAGTGAATAATATTTCAAACCACCGGGTCTTAATAAAACCAGAAGCACAGAATAATCAGAAAAATAAAGAAGTAAGCAAAGCTGAAGAGAAGAAGGCTTTGGAAGCTGAAAAATATGGGTTCCAGAAAGTTGGACAAGACAAACCCTTGACTAAAATTAATAGCGTAAAGCTAAATTATTTGGGATCAGAATACAGGACCTTACCAACAAGCACAGTTCAGGCTGCACATGTCAAGCCAGTTCATTTAAATGGGTCTGAAAATAAAGCTGTCAATGTTATCCTGGCAGACGCTGGAGATGGAGGCCAGCACAATACAGCTCAGTCACATATGGAGTCTGAACGAGTCATGCAGAGAACTAACTCAATGCTGCAGTTGGAACAGTGGATTAAAATGCAGAGAGGAAAAGGGCAAGAAGAAGAAACAAGAGGGTAAGAGTTTGAGATTATATTTGAAACTAGACTTTCTACTAAGTATTTATAGTGGTGATCTTCATTAGATATGAGAGTTGTGTAGTTAACTCCGCTACATGCAGGTATGGTTGTGCATTTGGCTTTTCAATGCTGTCTTGCCTGATTGCATGCACTGGTTACCTAGATATGCAACTGAAGTGGATCTGTGAGAAGATGGTATTTAGCCTGGTAACAACTGCATTTGAAGAAGAAATGCCAAGACAATTTTAGACTCAACACTTAGAGTTGGGAAGGGATATAAGAAATGCAGTAATTTTTTTTTATATAATTTGTAGTTGCTCCTGAACTTTACTATTGTTATATTGTGTGCCTTAAAAGATATATTAATTCATTAAAACAAAGGAAAAGCAATGATACTGACCTAAATGTTGTCCAAATTAAGTGAAATAAAGTGTAAACACCCAGCATAATTAGATTGCTCAAATGTTAATTCAATCTTAGACTTAACTGTGCACTCATAAAATGAGACACACAAAAAAGCAAGGGAAATCCAAAAAAAATAATAAAGGTATATAAAGCATCAAAAGTTACTTGCTCCTGTTAAAGATTAGTTTGAAGTATGTGTGCGTCTCTAAGAAGACTTGCATACCAGAGTATCTTGTGATCGTGGCATGAACATGGTGAATAGGTAAGACCCATGAAGTGCATGGGTGTAGTTGAGACCCATGAAGTGCACGGGTGTTTGGAGTTGTGACCTGCTTTTTCCTCTTCCCCTTTCCTTTTTCCCCTTCTCTGCTCCTTTCCCAGTAGTGAGATTGTAATATCAGAAGGAAATCCATCCCTCTCCCCTCTTACCTCCTCACCTTTTCCTTTGCCTGTCTTGTCTCTGCTCTTCTCCCTCAGCTGCTGTCACCCTACGAACAGTTCATTGGTGAGTAGTGGGATTGTGTAGCATCAGAGGTAAGTGGATGATGCAGTGAAGGGAGAGGGGACCACAGGCAAGTTAAGTCCATCATATGTAGACCTAGAAGAAAATCATCTTTAATGTTAAATATCCCTCTATTCCCTGAGAGAGCTGGTCAGAAACTCCTCTCCAGGTGTATTTAGCTTCTTGCTTATAAAATAGGCTTTGAACACAGTTACATGGTTCTCATTACAGTTCAAAAAGAGGGTTTATGATGAATAATAAAAAAATCGTGATTACTCAATTTTCCTTATAAAGCCTGTTGTTTGTGAAATTGTCCAAGAACAGTGTTTCATGTGTTTGTTTTATGAACAGGGTTTTTTTGTGGTAACATTTTTAAACCTTTTGTTTTAAAAAGAATTCTGGGCTATTTTAAATCTATGGTAGCAAAATTAGATTACATCGTTTGGAGTTGGTCATGCAGATTCACCTAAATTGATCTTCAGTTTTATTTTCTAAATATAACTAAATAAATGTCTAACGCTTCCAAGATTTTAGTGAATTACAGTGCTTATCTATAAAGCTTTAAAGTGCCTCTGTGACTGGTTGGCACCATAAAATCTTGTGCCAATAGCAGTTGTTCCTCATGACAGAAATAAAAAGCCTTCCAGGATGTTTGACAGGCAACTGTAGCACCCTAAACACATAAGATCTAATATTCAGTATACAGACTTTCTTTAAAAATTAGTTACACTCAAATATTCCAGTTTAATTTAAACTATTGAGATAATGGCACAGCAAGTGGAAGTGTTTGAAAATGATAGACTTCACCTAGTTAAGGGAATGCAGACACAAGAGGAGGCAATTGGATCTAAATAATCTACTTTCCTGGAATGTTAGGACATGTTATTGTGAATTTATAAAGATTTACTCTAGGCTCATTTATGCTTGTCAAGAATTGTTGAACAAACTAGTTCCTCCTCCCCTCTCTACTCTCATTAAATATAATTGGTATCTGCTCAGTCTCTATGGGCTCAAGTAGTCTTTCTGGGTGCACTAGTGTTGACAGTTTCATCAAGTGTAAATTAAAATTTGTACTACAGGGTGACTCTCTCGCTCTGACATTTATCACATTATGTATGCTTGGGTAATGCAAGCTTGATACGGTTGTATGATGTAATTAGTCTTAAAATAAGAATTCAAAACTTGTGTAACTTGCAGACAGACAGTGAAACCTGAATAGCTATGTTGTTTCCAATTGTGAAGAAGCATAAAACCTTGAGAGTTCTCTCCCTTCTGGATTCTTATCGCTTCTCCATTATTATGCTGGCTGTATTCCAAAACAAACTGATTCCATTGTAGAAGCTGTGTAGTGGAAAACATTATTAACTGGCAGCATCAGAATCCCTTTGACCATACAGAGCATTTGTTATTTAAATATGGGTGAAATTAGTAGCACAAGCAACTGTCCTGAGAAATGAGACTTTAAAGCCGACCAGAAAAGCGGAAGAAAAAGAGAGCTTGTGATTTTTTTTTTTCTTTTTCTGTTCTGGCATGCAATAAGATGGTCTAGAGTGTTTGTTTGTTTTCCTAAACAATTTTTTGTTTTTAATGGATTTTAGTGGATTTTTAATGGTTTTTTTACACTAGAAATTCAGGTGTTGTCCAGGGTAGTGGAAGATTCTGATCTTGGAACTAGTGAAATGGTGGCATCACAAAAGAACGAAATTCGAGATACCGAGAGTCTAAGGAGTTTTGTTGGATGGAAATTTAGGATTCTGGAAAAATAGCGCTAGAGGGAAGGTAGACCTCAGGAGGTCATCTAATCCAGTCCTGAGCTTAAAACGGGATCAACTCTATCTAAATTTGTTTTTTAATAAACCTGTTTAGTTGACTGTTTATGGTTTTGGAGAAATACACCTTTTGTTTAGAGATTCAGCATCCTCTGACGTATGAAAAAGTTGCTTTCAATACCTATCCTTGCATACCCTACCTAGCCCCACCCAGTTTTTCAGCTAAAAAGAGAAAATCAAACTAGACTCATAATGCTTCAGAAGTTTGTTTGTTTTTAAAGAAAGCTTTACACATAATAAATAGTCAAAAGGCACATACCTACTTTTTAAAAAAAGGATCTTTACGACACACAGTTCTTTGTAAGTAAAATGTATGATTATAGGACTTTTTAGGTTTGTGCAACATTTGATTGTATCAATAATAGTTAAGAGTTGCTTATCATGATAGCATGAAATAGAAAAATTACTGAAGGAATGTTGTTTAAAGAGTAGACTTTGATCTACCTTTGTAGTTCAAGACTAGCCAAGAAAAAACCTCTTAAGCTCTGTATCGTCCATCCATCCATACGTTTTACTATGTGGCATTTATATGCAAGAAACTGTATGTCCCACAGGTCATGTATTTAAAAGTTTTTGGGAAAAAAAGTTTCCCAAGATCAAGCACATACATAATAAAGGAAGACTGTTAATTAGCGATTCCACAGATTTTGCTTTTTTCTCCCTTCCTTAGAAACATTTGTTTCTTTTACTTTTAGCTTCATGAGACCCACACAAACAAGGGAAACTATACAAGGTTTAGCAAAATTTTCTGTTCACATTTTGTTAAATATACATGTCATTTTTTTCTGATCTTTTTGTAGACTACTTTGAGGTACTACAAGAGAATGGCTCAGTTAAGGGTTTCTCTTTCAATGATGAAAAATATGCTTGCACAGTGTATGCATTCACTGGTTGTCAGAGTGCACTTGGGTCTTTTTCTGAGCATATTTCTGACTAGAAAACTGGTCCCCTATAAAGCCCTGGATTCCTTCCCTTTTTTTTCCTTTTTCTTTTCAAGATCACTTAACTGATATTTTCTTCTTTACACTCACACACAAGACAGTTTCTAGTCTAAGAATGAGAAACTTGTTTCCTAAGGCAGCCATCAGTTATCTACTTAAGGATGGAGGGCAATTTTTAATGCTTAATCTTTCTTATCTGCGGATACTTGCACCTCACAGAATTGAATCTGTATAGAGAATAGCAGAACGCTCACCCATAATAACAAAATTAATATCTGGATTGGAATAGATCTTGAAGTATCCAAAATCAAATGAATAGAAGCTTATCCAAAAAAAACCAACAAACCCAACAAAAAAACTCCCTAACCTTGTAGTTTTCCTGAACATGAAAAAATGGTGAGTCATTTGTATTGTGTGCTGTAGAGAGGTTTTGCCCAACAGCAAATTGAACAAATACTGATTTGACTTAATTGGCTTAAATCAAAGTTCTGCACTGTACTTTAGGGCTTTGGTAAGAAGGTTGGGCATGCAGGAATTGCCAGAGACCTGACATCCTTACTTTGATTTTAGGGTTTCATTTAATATCTTCATAGTGCTAATAATTTGTAAATAAGGGTTGGCGGACTTAAATCTTCCGAAGTTTGAGAGTGCAGGCAAAAGTGTTGCATGAAGATGTTTATAATTTAATTTTTTACATGTTTAAAACTTCAAGTAGCTTCCCCCCCTCCCCCCCCCCCCGCCAAGTAATATGCCTCTAGGCCTTGAATTCCTTTTTTTTTTAATTTCAAACTCTAGAAAAAGTACACATTACAAATAGTAAAAACTTTAACTTAGAAAGTCAGGGGGAGAAAAGGTATGTGCATTGAAATGCAAGCCCCTCCCCACCTACTTTCACCACCACCCCCCCTCAAAAAAAACAAAACCCAACAAGGCTTACAGGGTACCTTTACACATGCTCCAGGGTGTGGGAGGGAGCTCTTTAATTAGAGCAGCTCTCATATTAAAGTGCCTGTAGTATCTCATGTCTTCAGCATCCCGTACTACAAAATGGTGGCAAGGGCACTTTAACTAAAGCTCATCTAACAAGCTTTAGTTAAAACACCCCCACCAGCATTTTGAAGTGCAGCGTCACTGAATACATGAGGTGCAGAGGCTGCTGGAGTGTGCTAACTAGCACACTCCAGAAGACTCAATTAATGGAGTCTACTCTGATGCACTGTAATTACAGCGTGTTGGAGCAGCATCCCCACACGTCCACAGGCATCCACAGTGTAGGCAGTTCAAATGAAGCTCGTGTTGGAACAAGGGTGTGGAATCTATTCCCATTTCTGCTCAGCTTTGGGCCAGGCAGGTTATCTTCCTGTATGTGCTTAATTTACCTGTCTACCAAATCATGGATAATACTTGTAACCTCCCTGAGAAGTAATGAAGATTAATTCATTGGAACAGGGGTGGCCACCCTGCAGCATAAGTGCCAGAAGTGACATTGGCAACTCCAGTGTAGCATGCTGCAGGTTGCGGAGGGGACAGGCAGCAGATTGGTCAGGAAGCAGAAAGGGCAGCAGTTTGAGCAGGGAGCACAGGGCAGGAAGCAAGGAAGGGCAAGAGATTAGGCAGGGGAAGGGTATCAGAGCAGCACTTGGAGGGTGTGGGACTAATTGGTTGCATCCTTGCCAAGAAGATTGGCCTCCACTGCATTAGGGTTTGTAATACACTTGATGGCAACTTCCATTTGCAAAGCAGTCTAGGTAATTGTAAATATTTAGTTAATTCAACTTGGCTTCTCTATTTTTGTACCAGTTATAGGTAAATAGTTGTTAGAAACAAATTAACTTTGTTAGCACTTATTTCACTATCTGACTAACTATAGCTCTTAATGCTGTTTTATTGGTTCTTTAGTTCTCAAATACTGATTTTTTTCAGTTCCAGGATCATAGTTGATTCAAATAGTTAAATCGGTTTGGTCATAAAATGTGGTGCCTTTCAGCTTCAGGCTGTCAGTTTGAATTGTGGGTGTGACTGGAAGTTATTGATATCTGTTCTCGTGTCCTGTAAGAAGAGTTAAGTTTCATTTAATTTCTTCCGCACTGGAAAAGTACCAATCCCACCACTACAAATGGCCTTCAGTAGTAAATTTCACAATGTTCTTGGAGCAGTCATTACACAGACCAAGACATCTGGCCTAGCTTCTTGCGTGGCTGGAAACAGTCCCCCCCCAAACACAGTTAATGAACGTGATGATTTTTATGGTCTGTTTTTCCCTGATGCTGCTTATTCTGTTTCCCAAGCTCTATGAGTCTGGGGACTCAGTTTTCAAGACTGTTTATCTGGAATTAAGAGGTAACTGCTCTACTGTGTGCCTCTGCCCAGTCAGGCATTAGCCCAACTTAACCCCTTGTGGGCAATATGTAGGCCACAGACAGGCATTTGGACAGTCCTACATTAAATCATTACCATTTTTTCTGCCTTACTGTAACTGTAGTTAAGTGGAAATAAAAAGGAAGGGTATAGAGCCATATCATGAGTATCTGAAACTCCAGTTAATGAACAAAACATCTACCACCTCAGGAATTGACCCCAAATTGGCAGTCCTGTACAGTAAACTGATATAGAGATTATATTGATACATATTTTGAGAGTAAACTGATCATAAAAAATGGTTTAGTTTAGAAAAGGGAAAGATATTAAAAAACATTGCATTCCTGCAATAGCAATGTTCTTGACTATTAAAGCAAAACTCTTGTTTCAGCATTATTTCGTATCAGACGTTGCCAAGAAATATGCCAAGCCATCGACCTCAAGCTTTACTGCGGTACCCAGAAGGCTATAGAACCCTGCCAAGGAACACCAAAATGAGGCCTGAGAGCATCTGTAGCATAACGCCATCCATTTATGACAGAACCATAGGGCCAGTAACAGCTGAAGAAAAACGGAGATCAATGCGAGATGACACAATGTGGCAACTCTATGAATGGCAGCAACGTCAGTTTTACAATAAACAAACAACTCTTACTAGACATAGTACTATAAGTAGCCCAAAAACCATGATTAATATTTCTGATCAGGCAATGCATTCAATTCCAACGTCACCTTCCCATGGTTCAATAGCTGGTTTCCAAGGATATTCCCCTCAACGCACATACAGATCAGAAGTGTCCTCACCAGTGCAAAGAGGAGATATAACGATTGACCGTCGACACCGGACACATCATGCTAAGGTGAAATATTCCTTGTATGTAACTAATAACATTGAGGCTGAAAATGTTCTGTTATTTGGATCTAGACTTTCCAAGTTATTCTGGGGGAATTGAGAAATTGTATTTTTAGATGCTTAAATAGGAGGGGGAGCTGCTACCTGGTATCATGCAGTAGCTGTTATAGTGCAGCTATTATCTCTGTTATCCTGTAGGGATTCAAGTGAGCTAAATCACCCAACTTTAACCTTTAATGAAGCAGGATTAGAATTAGAGTGAAATGCTACAGTCACGTTGGCAAGTTGCAGAGTAGTGGTAACCTTAGTACCAGTATAATCCAGTGGTGGGCAGTTATTTGGGCCCAAGGGCCACATGGGGAATTTTGATAAGCTTTTGCAGGCCTGCTTTGCTCCCTAGGGCTGTGCGAAACAGCTAAGTCTCGTTTTGATTTTGGATTCAGCCATTTCGGAGGTCAATGATTTGTTTTGGTGTTTCAGATCACTGCTCTGTTTCAATTCATCCGAATCTGTTTCAGCATTTCAGTGCTGTTTTGGAGATTTGGATCATCTGGGGAGAGGCAGGCACAGCCGGGTGGCTGCAGGTTGCTTCTCAAGCTGTGCCTGTTTCTCCCCAGCAGGGGGGGAGCCATGGTAAAAGCCCCCATCGCTGCTTTGCCCGGCCCCATCCCCAACTTGGCCAGCCCCAGCCTAGTCCTGGCACCAAAAAAAAAAAAGGCCTGCACTCACTGGCTGTAGCAGTGGTAATTGGGGGCTCATGGCAGAGCCCCCCTTAGCACCACAGGGGCATGGGGCAGCTGCCACGCAGGTGCCAGGCAGGGGAGGCAATCCCCGCTGCCCTCTAGTGCCCCATGCTGTACGGGGGGGGCTCTGCCATAAGCCCTCAGAACCCCCACAGCCCCTGCTACAGCTGGTGAGTGTAGGACTTAAAATAAATAAATAACAAGCATCAAAAGGCTGGGCTGGGCAGGGGATGGGGTCAGGCAGGGCAGCCATGGGGGCTTGTCTCATGGCTCCCCTGGCTGTGCTCAGCACAGGCTACACCAAACAAACTCAGGTGCTGGTCTGAGCTGGCAGTGGCAGCATGCTGTCATCCTGCATACAGATCTGGGGGCCCATACCCCTTTGGAGGGCTGCAGGCCTGTGCCAGACTCCTCCTGGGGGATGTGGGCCCCTGGACCTGTGCACGGAATGCCAGTAGGCTGCCGTCCCTCCCCCAGCACTGGGATTGGAAGAGACCTCAGGGACAGATTGCAGACACTGGCCAGCTACAGATGTTAATATCAGAACAGTTCTTCCACCCCTCTTTCCCCTTCTTAGTTTCTGTTTCCCTGAAAACCTGGCTCCGAAACATTTCGGACGGTTTCATTTTGTTTCAGAGATGCTTTTGAGCCTTCCATTTAATTTTGGATTGGGTTTTTTTGGCACCAAAACGGGCCGAAACACCTCCAAAATGAAACAGCTGCTGAAATTTTGCACAGCCCTGCTGCTCCCACTGCCTTCAGTGGCAGCTCTTGCTCCTGATCTTGCCCCTGATGTGCCACTCTGGGCAAGCAGCTTCAGCCAGGCTTCTGCCCCAGCACACGGGGCTCTGGCTTCAGCTGCCAGGAAGGCGGCCAGAAGCTGAAGCTGGAGCCCCATGAGCTGGGGCAGGAGCCACCTGGGTAAAGCTGCTCCCCTGCCAGTCCAGAACAGCAGGGACAGGAGCAGCTTCAAGGAGGCTGTTCCCAATGCAGCTGCAGCCAGCTGGGTGCTGCTCTGGTGGCTCCCCCCTCCCAACACTCCCCCCACCTCTGGCAGTGGCTTCTCCCACTCCTACTGTGCCATGCCATGCCGCTTTTGGCAGGTGTGAGGCTCCAGCTGCAGCTCCTGAGTGCTTTCTGGTGGAAGGTGGCTGGGATCCTGGAGCCTGAGCCCTGTGTGCTAGGGCAGAAGCTGCCCAGCTAAAGCTGTTCTAGAGTAGTGCGGTGCAGCACTGCAAGAGCAAGATCAAGAGCGGGAACTGTTGCTGGAGGTGGGGGGTACACAGGAGCTCCTGGTTGCAGCCATACTGGAAACAGCCCACCGAAAGCTGCGCGTGCGGGCTGCGGTTAAGCTGTGAGCCCTGGTGGAAGCCTGGCACAGGCTATCCCGGCATGAGTGGGCAGGGCATGGCCCCATGTGGAGTGCCGCAGGGGCAGCCATGGGCTGGATCCAGTCAACTGGTGGGCTGGATCTGGCCACGGGCTGTATTTTACTAACTCCTGCTATAATGTGTATTAATCATATTTGTATATTCTGCAGTAATACATGCTTCACTATAATGTAGATGCAATTGCTTGTTAATGTAGCCATTGAAGAGAATTACTACAATTAATATTTATTTAAAAGGAAAGTGTAGTTTATCAAACTGTGGCTTATGTAAGTGGTGAAAGAAATTGTCTCTGTTCAAAGGATAGAAAATCTTATTTTAAGAATATAAGATTTAACCCTACGTATGATGTACCTTCATATTGCGTCAAGAGGCAATAAGCAAATCAGCGTACTCATTAATCACAATATTTGAGACCATCCAAGTGAGTTTTGAAAGAAAATACATTTGGAATTTGAGGCTGCATTCTAGCTCCAGGCTGGTCTTTGGAAATTATGATAAGACCTAGGTCTTCACAGAGCTGAAGCTGAAATTATCTCATCTTCAGTCACCAGTAAGACTGGCTCTTTGTTTCTGGGTTCTCTCATTTGGTGCTGCTAAGTTATTTGGTAAGATCACTTGCGCCTGGCTCCAGCAGCAGACCCTCTGTAAGACTGGTAGGTATCCCTTGCCAGCTCAGCAAGCTAAACTTAAATTTTAAACCTGAATCCCCAGTGAATTTCTGTTAGCTTCAATGGTCACGTCCAGACAAGCGAGCGCATGCCTGTTGTGGCGTCTCAAAGCAAGATACCTTGGAAGATTGAATTGTGCTGAATGTTTTGTAATTCAGTAGGAGGCTCTGTTAACCAGTGCTGTCATTCTGGCACCTGTCCTACAAATGTAGTTGACTTGGAAAAATTATATTTAAGAAATTCATATTTAACCTTTAGTGCAAAAGACTTTGGCAGACAACCGTGGATTATAATATGCAATTTTGTTTTTCATAGACTGTGTTCGTGCCTGACAGAAGGTCAATGCCAGCAGGTCTGAGCTTGCAGCCTATTACTCCCCAGAGTCTTCAAGGCAAAACGGTGAGTGGCATTTTTATGAGGTACATCAGGTTTTATATCGTCTATTAATGAAAATATGCAACACTATTGTTTTTTCCCCACTGTTTGGGGAGCAACGGTTACATGCAGGCTTTGTTTTAAATAGAGATTTCCACACTGAAGAAAGTGATTCTGTTTGGTTACTTTGAGGATTTGCAAGAATTCTACGTGGTTTTTATCTTAGATTTTCTTGAGGTTTTTTTCTGAAACATTACAATTACCTTATTTTAAAAAATTCTGTTAGCAAGAAGTTTTCTATTTTAGATTTCTCCAGCATGGCATTGTGACAAAGAACTCTTTCTTTCTGAATACTGTATAGTCAGAAAATAATATTTTCTTATTTGCCCATACTGAGCATTTGTCTTAGTAATAGGATGATGTATTTCCTTTGATCAGAATTTTTTCATGAATATTGATTAATGAACCTATGCATGAGCTCAAATATAACTCAGTCCTCCCTCAACCCTTACTCCTCAAAAAAGTCTGATGTTGACTTGAAATTCAGGCAATGCTTAATCTGCCAGTTTTAAAGGTTTTTGAATTCTCCATGCCTACCCAAAGTTTGTGACAGATTTAAGTTGGAAATTGAACCTTAAATCCATATATGACCCAGCAAATCTGATCCCTGACTCTTGCTTCCATCCTCACCAATCCACAGCAGACTGTCTTAGCTGCTCCTTACTTCCCTTTTTAGCTGCCTCCTATCTCTACCATGTAGGAAGAGAACTTTCCTGGGCTCCCTATCTCTTCACTTAGTTCTGCACTGTGGGGCTGGAATGAAGCTGATGAATTGGATAGGAAGAGAAGGGTACTCAGTATAGCAGCAACAACAGCTGATGGGGAAAACTCCTAAGATGCTTGTGTGTTGCAACAAAAGCCCCCGGAATTGGCTTGAAATAACAACACTCGAAGTAATATCAGGAGTTTTTGCAGTGGCATGAATCTCAAGCTGAATTTGAAATCTGAGACTTGCAACTAGCACTTGTATTAGTATGCCATAAAAATAATTTAGCTTTAAATGTACAATTTGGTTTCCAAATTATGAGTAGATCTATGTAAAACATCCATAAGCAAATGCTTTCAACCCTGCAAGTATTTTAATTGGATTCTTGCATATCTATACAAAGATATTACTGAAATTTCTGTTTTTCTATGAATGTCATGCAGACAAAGCAGTTCCATTTCAGATTAAATTCATTTTTTATCCAGCAGTTTGTCTGCTTTTGCTGGGATCAAATTTGAAAGTATGTTGTAGTATGAAAGTATGTGGCCTAAGTGCTTAATACATTCTTGATGGAAGAATTACTCCAGCTATTGATCCTAGAGCAAGTACAGTGCCAATATAAAAATAAGCTGTTTTACAACTTGACTTTCATATTGTTTTTCAGTGAAAGATAAAGATTTTTGATACCAGTAGTTATGTTACAATTCCTTGCACCCTCTAGTGGACATCCTATAGCTAAATAATTCTAGTTTCTTTTTTAATTCTTACTGCTTTGCACCTTTTGAATGAAAATGCACAGACTTTGCAGAAAATGTGGATTGCTGTTCTTTTTTTTTTTTTTTTTTTAGCTGACTTGCACAACTGCCAAAAAAGCTGATCACTGTGGAAATAATTATTTTATAAAACCTCTTTTATAAGTGGGAAAGTATGGGAAAGGAACAAAGAAGTGGTTTGAAAAAGAAAGGAAGGAAAAAACTGTTTTTGCAAGTATTGCTAATGAGAGGATATCCTGAAAATTGATCAGGTTGACTTGTTCCTAATTTTTGTTCTAAAATGTTCTGTTTAGAATTATCCGGGAGACTGCAACTGCTCATTATTTTTATTTGTTGAGAGCATCTTATAACTTGTAGGTGATTATAAAAGTATACTGTCTAAGTATTTTGTAGATTTGCTGCTTATAAACCTTTGGGGAGGATGGCAAAAGAAACTCTTTTGTGCTTGTGATGTTGTCCTGTTACACACATGTGTTTGCAGTTTGATTATTCTTAGAACTGAATAATATGGCTTGGAAGTATGTCTTGGAAAAAGGTTGTTGTATTACCTGGGCACATTTTAAACAGCTAAAAGGGAAAGTAAGGTCTGCTGGCCTTGACTGTTCTGTTTTATGAATAGTAAACTTCCCTTTTGCTTTTTTTTATTTTCTCTTTTCCCCATTTCCAAATAAACGCTGTGGTACAGATGATGATGATTTCTGGTGGGTTGGCATATCTTCTTCACCTAAAGCTATGCGACTATATAATGTGCTTAACATTTGTAGGCTCAATCATTGTAGGGACTACATAGATCATTTTTCCTGCAAACTGCTAACCTTCATTTTGTCCACTATAGGAAATGCATCCGGGACTATTTCAGGTTCAAGGGCTATGAGTTATTAAAAACTCCATTTTGATCTTATGTCCTAAATACTCGTTGGGGCCTTTTAAACATAGTATCACTTTTGGCATATTATTGTAAACAATTATGAATTATGACAAAATGCCAAGAACCCATAGTTGGATTAACTGTTGTTTAGGACACCAATTAACCTATTTTCCACTCTTTGGCTTCTCACACTGCACTCCTTCAGCCAGAGGAGCTCACACTGCTGCTAATAAAGCTGAGACGGCAGCAAGCTGAACTGAGTAGTATCCGGGAACACACATTAGCACAGCTCATGCAGCTAAAACTTGAGGCCAGCAGCCCAAAGGTCAGCTATGAAATGGTGTGTGTCATGTACCATCCTCACTAACTTTGAGCCATTCATAATCAAAGTGTGCATTGCTCCATTAGTGCAAAGTTTTCTGATTAGCTGTGGATGTAGCATAGAATGCCATTGTTTCCTTGCATACATGATGTTCTGCTATTAACCCTTTGAACACAATGCTTATGACTGTTTTACTTAGTCAAAATATAGGTAGGAACACTTCTAAATATATCGCTTCTGCAGTATCTGGAAAAAAATTATAAGCTATGCAAATTGATGAGGTAAAATATTATCCTCAAGTAGGTAGTTAACAGATGCCATAAACAAGTGTATTGAGAGAGGACCATAATATGAATTTGTTTTTTTAATATTCCTTCAGGCCAGATGCAACTTTTCTATTATCTTTCTGCAAGGACAGATGATCCTTAAAGCATGTAATCTTATCAAAGGGTTTATAGTTGTCTATGTAGTCATATATAGAATTTCCACATGGACATACTGATTTCTTACATGTGTTCTGTTAAGCAAACAGCTAAATAATTCAATCAAGTAAATTGCACAATAGTTTCATTAAACAAAATATACCTACTTCTTGTATCTCTGCTTCTCTGTCTGATGTGCTTGGCTTTTTTTAAATTGTACTGTAGCAGTTCATAGTTAAGTCTCAGCCAGTTTTCATAAACAGTTCTTACTTGGGTGTAAAACATGTTAAAAGTTTACCCTCACATATATAAAATCTTAGTATTACAGCTTCTAATTAAACTGAAAGATGAGGAGCTGTTTTTATATCTTTTCAACTGACCTTTTCATGCATTCTGTACCTTCTGTCCCTTTCCTTTTTCTTCTGTTCTGCTGCCTGCTAGAATGAGATTCTTTCACATCATCTTCAAAGGAATGCTATATATTTGGATCATCAGGTGGGATTTGAAGCTTTTTTCGGATATTTACATCCTTTAATGCATCTTGCTTGTTACTGCCAAACTAGACATATTTGTGGGAGATGCTTAAATATTTTCTGTCAATTGGAGATGTGTTTTTATTGTGTTATGCAACTTTCTTTACAAACCACAATGCATCTTAAATTTTAGTGCATATTTAACTTGTAATGAAATTATAAAATAGAATCAAACACTAGATGTTTGCAAGGCTGCTATTTTGCTGCTGCTCTTTGCTTTCCTCTAATGTAGCTAGCTTGAAATTTTCTCAGCTTTACCATAATAACCAAACATACAATGTTTTCAAACTAATACGCATAACACACACAAAATGTATACAGTGCTACTATTGATTGTTTCAGTTTGCTTAGAATAAACAAAAAAATCAAACGTGTTTCTTCAAGACTTGAATTTAAAACATTTTTCAAGCTTGGTTAATATAATGTGTGTGTTTTTAAACAAAGGATACCTTACTTCACCTATTTCCATTTTTCCCTTTTGCTAAACCTTTTGTTCAAGATTTATGTATGAATAAGATTTTACTTCTTCATAACTTCTGCTAATTTCCAAAGTGAGGGTCTAATACTTTATTGAACAATATAATCTGTTGCTCTGAGAATAATTCTGATGTTGCATATAGCTTTTGGCTTCACTGCAGGATTAAATGGGAGTTGGAGATAAACTGTGTATGAGAGCTCTTTAATCATGGAAGTGAAATCTTTTGACATTAGAAGCAGAAAATCATAAGTACTTGAAAGGAAATGCAGGCTAAGAGATGTGCCAGCCTTTGAGTTTGACATAAAAAACTCTAAACTTTTTCCAAACACCATTGTCTCCTGAATTTTGTATTTAGAAGCAGTTAAGTACAAATTTTGGATCTTGGTTTCCATTCTGTCACAATACTAATTATATTTCAGTACTTAAAAACAAGAGAAACTTCTTGGTTCAATTTTTTTCACTGCTTTCCACCCTGTGTATTCATTTGCACTCAGTTTATGCTGGCATCAGTACCTGTATAAGGTGCAAAGCAGCGAACAAGAAGGTCATTTCTTTCCTCGGTGCTAAGCCAAAGTATTTCATTCAACTCAAACATTTTCAGCTTTAACATTGTTACTGCCTATATCAGATGTTAAACCACTGATCATGTTCCCTATTACTGGTCAGTCACAAAGTTTGATTTGTTAGTACAGTACAATAGATTGCTTTAAATGGAAGAAAGTGATTTATAATTTGAGTCACCATTTGCTTGCATTACTTAAAAAAATGTTCAATTGAATTGCATTTGTTGTGGAATTTTAATCAGTCAGTGGCTTGCAAAAGTATTTCTTTATTTCTGTGTTTGTTGGGTTTTGTTATAAATTAAATACCATCAATGAATTTAATATCCTGTACCATAAATATAAAAAAAAATAGATGAAGCCTTAACCATAGATACAGGAAAGATCTGACCCTCATTTACAGTAAGACAGTAGCATCATTGTAAAGTATAAATCCCCTAGTCATTGTATCATATAGCACAGGTGTAGAATACATGTCTTGGGTTATCTGCTCAATTCCTCTTCCTCCTCTTTCTTTTGCATTAGTACAAAAGGTTCTCTGTACTAAATAAATCCCTGAGGAGTCTGTAATCTACTTTAAACACCTTTATGGCCAGTGTCTCAACTCTTCCCTTCGCTAATTAGTCCATTAAAATTACCCTTATTTTAATCCTAATGCTTGACATAAAATCCTAATGCTTGACATAAAATTGTGGTTGTGTAATTCCAGGCCACAATTGCTTATTATAACAACTTTAGTGACCTTGAGTGATCTTGAATCTCTTTGGGTTGCTACATGAGAAGTATATATATAAAATATATAATTGCAGATTTCTTCTCTTAACTTGCATGTAATCTCCAAGTATAAATTTCATTAAACTCTCTTCTTGGAGCATAAAAGGACTCAAATCCTTTTATCGTTCTTATCCCCTTACTTAGATGCAGGGAGTGTAGTACTTTGTAATAGAGACTGCACAGAATATTTCTGTCTTAGATGCAAAACCTTATTCATGTATACATGCACAGATAGTGATTTGTGAGGACTATATGATATAAATATTTTATTGCAAAAATAGTTCCTTGATTTACCTGATTTCCTTCTCTGAGAGAGCGAATGGCTTTGTGGATAGAGGGGAAGCAATGATTCTTATGGCATTCTAGTAAGTGAAGGAAATATATTCTAGATCAGTGGTTTTCAACCTTTTTTTCATTTGTGGACCTGTTTGGAAATTTCAAATGGAGGTACAGACCCATTTAGAAATTTCAAACAGAGGTGTGGACCACTTTTGAATTGTAAGTATGTGTATTCACTTACTTTTGATTGATTGTAGTAATCTTTCATGGACCCCCCTAGACCATGGACCACTGCTCTAGATGAAACGATTGTAATGTGGATATATAACTTGTTGGATCATCAGTGTCACACTGGGAGGAAATATAGAGTGGGGTTCCCCAGGGGCTGGTCCTGGGTATAGTACTTTTCAGAATTTTCAAAAAAAAGTTGTGTAGGATGGAATTGTTACAGATGAAACTAAGCTGGATGGGGTAGCAGGCACTTTGGAGTATAGAACTAGGATTCAGAATGACTTTGATGAATTAGGAAAATGGCATGAAATAAACAGGAAGAAATTTGGACAAGTGCAAGGTACTACATTTCAGATGGATGATTAAATGCACAAACACTACCTAAGTTGCAGTACTGCAGAAAGGGATTTGAGGTTTATAGTAGACCACAAGATGATTGAATCAGGAGTGTAATATTATTGCAAAATAAAGCTAATAACACACAAGAATATATTAACAGGCAAATCCATGCAGCTTTTCCTCTCTATTGAGCCCAGGTCAGGCTTCACGCAGAGTACTGTCCAGTTTTAAGCACTGAATTTCAAGGTGAATGAAGTGGGCAGAGGCCAAAGAAGAGCTGTAAAAGTGGTTAGAGTTTTAGAGTTGGGAACATTTAGTTTGAAGATGAGACTGAGGGAGTGTTATGGTTCTTCAAATGCATGAATGATGGTGATAAACTTTTTCTTTGTCTGTAGAGGGCAGGACAAGAAGCAATAGGCTTTTCAATGAGGAAGATGTAGTTTGGATATCCTGAAGAACTTTGTAACTGAGGGGGTAGTAAGTGGACCGGAACAGTGATATCCTCAGCACAATGGATGTTAAAGCTTCCCAGTGCAGAAAGTTGTTAAACAGAAGAAAATATTAAAATGTGGCTTAAGAGGGCAGTGAAAAAAGATAAATATCTTTTGGGAAGGGAATGAAAAAAAAATCTCTCAGTTGATGTTCCTTGACATTTACCAAAGTCTAGTTACATTAGCAGTGTTCCTCTGTATTCCTTGGCTTTATAACATTGAGTGAAATATATAAAGCAAGTACAAAAAGTAAAATAAAAATAAACCAGTTTGGAGGAAGATAGAGCTGTCTATTGGAAATAACAGGCAGTTCAAAGGTAGGACTGGTAGATTCTCCTCAGAATTTTTCTTGTTGCTTGCTCTGTGCCAGGGGTCTCAAACTCACCTGGCCACCCCAGTGCTGGATCTGAATTCCTCAGGGGTGACCATCTGCAGGGAGTAGTGATGGTTAATGCTACTGATGCGCACCCTTTGCGGCTGACACGCATCCTCTACAGGGCTCTGTACCCTGGATAGCGGTGGTTGGATTCCACTCACCCCGCTCCTGAACTCCCAGCCCTTCTAAGAACCCTACAAGCCAGATGTGACACAGCTCCACAGGTTGGATCCAGCCTGCAGGTCATATGTTTGACACCCCTGCTTTGTGACATCAGGCAGCTGACTAATTCATTTTTTACTTCAGCTTATGTTTGCAAAACATCTCAATTAATGTTTGTAAAGAACTCTGAAATCCTTAAATAAAAGACATTATATTGGGGTAGGCAACTCCTGACATGAGTGCCAGAGTGTGGCATGCAAAGACATTTTACTTGGCACGTGTGCCTTGGAGTCGATGGCAGAAAAGGGGCCAGGGATGTGCTTCCACAGCAAGGATTGGGTCCCTCGCAACTCCCTGGCAATCTGCCACTGGCAGACCAACATCTTAAAAATCAAGGTTGTGGGTGTTTTTGGCACTCTGCCCAAAATGTTTGCTGACTCTTGCACTGTGTAAATACTTATGTTATGGAACATAAGACTAGAAGGACCCTCCTGGTCCAGATCCATTGTTCACTGGAAACCATTTGTTCAAAAGGATCCACAGAAATGTCCTTTCTATCTCCTTTAGCCCATGCTAGCTACAAAACACCCTGTGGTTTACAGCACTGTCTCTGGGTAAAATATTTTCTTTGTTGCTGTATAAGAGGATTTGGATTTATTTGACAAATAATTATTTTTTGGAAATGAGGGGGAAAATCAGAAGCAGTCCGCGTGGTACCACCATATTTGCAGGTAATTGTATGTGGGTGGCTTAATGTTTACAAAAGTGGCAGAATGAGGTGGAACACATGTCATATCACCGCCTAACTATTAATAAAGATCTGATTCGTTTGTTAGCCATATTTTTGGGGGGGAGATATTAAATCATAATTTTGGTTCTGTTGTGAAGGCTTTTTGATCAGTAATTTGTAGTGCTATGCACAATATTTAATTGCCTATATTTGAGCCTCAAGGGCATTAAAGACTAAAATTGCTATTGAATAACAGTTACCTTCACGTTGAATTTTTGGATGTAGTGTTAAGCTAAAAGTAAATAATATAGAAGGAGTTTAGTTCATCCAGGCAGAGCTGAATTAAGAGCAGTCTAGTTGAGAATAATTCCCTTTCATGGAATTCTAGCCTGCACTGGGAAGACTGGTGCTGCGGATGGCCCCAGCCAGCAGTGGCAGCATGCTGTCATCGTGCATGCAGATCTGGCGGCCCAAACCCCCTGGGAGAGCTGCGGGGCTGTGCCAGACTCTTCCTAGGGAGTGCAGGTCCCTGGATCTGTGCACAGGATGATGGCAGGCTGCCACTACCGGCTGGAGCCAGCAGCAGCACCAGTCTTCCTGGCGCTTGACATGGGGTGCTCTGGGCAGACTCAGATGCTGCCACTGCTCTAGCCGGTGGCAGCAGCCTGTTGTCATCCCATGCACATGTCCAGGGGCCCGCTTCCCCCAGGAAGAGTGGCACAGCACAGCAGCCCTCCCAGGGGGTGCGGGCCCTCAAATATACATGCAGAATGACAGCAGGCTGCCTCTGCTGGCTAGGGCTAGCAGCAGCACCAGTCTTCCTGGTGCTCAGTGCAGGTTGCGCCGAGCGCTGTTCCCAGCCAGCGGCAGCAGCCTGCTGTCGTCCTGCATCCAGATCTGGGGGCCTGCACCCCCCGGACAGAGTCCGGCATGGCCCCGCAGCCCTCCTGGGGAGCGTGGGTTCGCCAGATCTGCGTGTGGGATGACAGCAGGCTGCCACTGCTAGGAAGTGATATGAGTTTTTCTTTGAAATGTTTGAGGTGCAGGTTCCTATAAACCCCTCTAGCTATCTCCTTGAAACTTGACAGGCATCATGCCCTCAGAAGGGACTACTATCCCTACAGTATTCATCTGAATCAGGCAAGAAATGCCAAAGTTATAGGCATTTTCATGATTTCCCTATTACAGCTTATGGGCAATGCGTCAAAACAGCGAAACAGTTTTGACAAAATGAAACAGAACAGTACTTTGAAACAGCGAAACAGAACACTGTCCCTTCGAAACAGCAAAACCGAAGTCAAAATGAAACTGTGCTGTTTTGCACAATCCTAAAAAAAAACCTCTTTCAAAATGCATGCCTGTGGTTTTGGACAAAAAGCTAAAAACTTCTGAATATTTCCAAACAAAATTCTACTCTATTCAAAGTTTTTTATGAGAAGGAGATATTTCTTGGCCAGCTTGACCAAGCATCCTGTATAATTTTTTAAGATTTTAAGAACTCTCCCAGTATGCTGGTATAAGAAAATTTAGGCCATATTTTTTAATAGATGACCTACAAGTATTCATATTTTGTATTGAAAATTTATTTAGAAATTTGTTAATATTTTAATGTATTAATATTGTGAATGCCAAATTCTGCAAACACTTTCTTAATTGATCACAGAATCTGTTTTAGACAATTGCACTAATGTCAATAAGCACTTAATATTTATCATTCAGACATGGCAGAAAATGTCTAACCTAGCTGAATTGTGCCAGAGACAGTTTTAAAAAAAAAAACACACAAGGAGCTGGGTGAATACAGTAACTAATATGATAATAAAGAGCGTGTGTATGCATGCACTCACACACTTTATTATCATATAGAAAGAACACTACAAGATGCAAAATTGCTTTATGTTAGGGTTGGGAAGTGCTACTATAGACAGTAGTTCTCAACCTTTTTCCTACCGGGACCCATTTGCCAAAATCAATAACTTGTCCTGACCTACACCCCTCTGGCCCTGCTGGTGTGCAACCCATAGTGCCCTGCCCCTCCCTCCCTTGCTGCAGCCTCGGCACCCTTCTCATGGTGCCAGTTCTGGCTATGCCCCCAGCAGCCACTTGCAAGCTGGAACGCTGCCAGTCTGCAAGGGAAATCCTCACTTTCACGCTTTTTTCTGGCACGGGCTAGTGACCTGTAGAAATAATTTTGTGACCCACTTTTGGGTTGGGTCCTTGGTTGAGAAACGTTGCTATAGACCATTATAAACTTCAGTTCAATGCTTGTGAAGACTTAGATTCTCAAAATGTGTATTGAAAGGATATAGCCAACATTTTGCTCTTGAGAAACTGTATCAACAGGTTTTTCAGATAAGAATTTAGAAGTTTCTTATAGTGTATTAGTTCCTCTGTTTGTGCTTTAAATTATTGCAAATCTGGGTGCTTTGTTGGGGGGGGGGGGGTTGTTTTGGTTTGGGTTTTTGTTTTTTCTGGGGGGGGTTGCGTTTTAAAGTGTCATACATGGTTTGGCCACTCCATATTTTGTCCATTTTTTCCTGATGTTTACCGGTTGGAATTTCAGGTTTTTTGGTGAAACATCTGAAGTAATTAGACTGATTTAGTAACACGAACCACAATGGAAATAATGCAGCTTTTATGAAATATTCGTACGTTTAAAATCTTCTGATGTTGTCTTGCCAATATGAACTTGATGTTACATAAGTTTTTCAAATATTTAATTTTGTTAAACGATGCAAACAATAAAAGCATAGGATAAAATGTAAACTACTGCATTATTAGAAAAAAAATAAAGTAGAGGCTATATTTACAGTGTCGTCTTTCAAATCTAGCCATGCTGTAAACTGATGTTTGCTGTATGCTCCTCCTGATTTGAAATAGATGAAAGAGAATGAACCTTTAATCACCATGGTTCACACTATGATTGAGAACTCGGCGCTAAGACCCCAACTGTACCAGCAAGTAAGGTCTTGGAAAGTGAATGAAATTGCTTTACCATCTGCGAAAATTTTCTTCAGTGACAGTTTTTGGTTGTTTCTCAGATTTACCCATAACATTGGTGTTTCTCTTATTTATTTTGGAAAACCACAAGTCATCCATGCTTTAATAAATGCTGCAGTATTGTTAGCATGGCTTTTGCTGAACGTTTGTCATTGAGTATTAAGTGTGTACCCTTTTGGATAACTTTGTCTAGAATTTTATACCAGTTGATGTCTTATTAGATGTCCAGTAAATTCGTTAAGTATCCAACAAGCTTCCAGCACTTGTCTAGCATGGTCCTATGCAATTAGTTTTAAAAGATGCTTCTTTATTTTGATTATTACAAAAGCATGCCAATGATGTTTACTTGGTTATTTATGGCATTTTTTTACATTCTAGGAAGTGGATTTACAATTGTTTTGTTTGCACTTATTTAGCTTTTAGCTTTTGAAGGAAAACAAAGATCAAACTAGCTTTGATCTGGAGATTGTAGATCCAAAATACAGCGTTTGTTAACAAAGTCACAGCAAACCTAACAGAGTGTACACTTCTAGAATATGTAGTCATGGCAGTTATGGGTCTGGTGAGACATCAAGAAAAGGAAATGTGCTGAATGGAAATATGACACAGTATTGATACTTGCACTGACTTATGAGCATGGCCAATATAAATCTGTCAGCACTGCAGGTTTTATGTGCGTGTGAGTTTTGCTGCACAATTTCTATTGTATCTCAAACATTATTGTTTTAAAGAAAAATATAGCCCGAGCCATACCAATCGTTTTTCTTACCTAAATGTTTATGAGGTTTTGACAGGTAATGAGGTATAAAAATGTCTCACTGCCAGACAGAAGAGAATATATTTGTTCAGTTCCTTCAAACTTGGAGCTTAGGCAAGCATGGGCATAGTTATAAAGTTGTCTGACTAAAAGGGAGAAAGACTAATTTCACTCCACAGAATAGACGGATGAAATTTATGCAATTTCACTATAATGTTGGTCTGAGATATGTGTGTATGTGTGTGTATATATTACTTTAAATGAGCATATTATAAATCAACTCTACAGTGTAGATTATATCGCGTTCTGTTAACTGCCCTTAAGTGCTTTGAAACTCTAGAGACTCTCTTGACTGAAACACTGACAGGCATTCAAGCTTTCTAGGAAAATGCCTTCCACCTACATGTGCCAAAAAGGAAGTCTTAATATGGAACCTTGAAGGAAGGTTCTGGGATCGGAGTGGGAGAGAGAGGGTGCCTTCAGGCCTTAAATAAATTAGTTTAAAAAAAAAAAAAAAAGCTGCCCCCCCACTGCTGTGAATCTTTCAACAAACATTATCAGAATTTTCAGGATGTTGTACAGCTGGCTAAAAATAATCCATTTCAGTTTTTAAGACCATTTTCGGATATGAAAAACACTGTTTCACAATTGAATTAACGTCTTTCTTTTGACATCCTTGTCTGCAAAACTATGAATGTGAAGGGTCATGAACATTGAATACACTTTTGTCACTAGAGATATGGTCCCTCCAGAGCTGTGTGTTTGAGAAGTTGGCAGGCTAGTACCAAGGAAAGTGTGTACTGCATAAAGAAGGGACTGTCACTTTTCACAGTGAGCCATTCTACGTTTCCTGTAGAAAATTCAGATGGAAGAAATAAAATATCAACCAGCTTGCCAGGGTAGACAAATAGCAATGATTTTTAAAAAAGGTGGGGGTTGGAGGGGTTGTTGGTTTAAACAGGATTTCTTTTAAATTGCATGTATCGTTTCTTTTTTTTTCAATAACTTTATTTAAAATGAAGTTTTGGAATTATGGCAAGCTAGAGTAGGACCCAAAGTGATACTAATTAATTAGAATAGTTTAAATTTAAAAATATTCTTCAAACATTTTTTTTTAAGTCCTACTTAACTGGGGGAAGTCACTGGCAAAACCAGTTTGTTCAATTGATAAATTAGCTTCTGACGGCTTCAGTTTTTATGCAGGTACATCGGTGCATAGATGTATTGGGAATTGAAAAAGCAGAAAAGCTTGTTTTTCCTTCTCCAGTCTTTAATTTAAAGCTGTGTTTCAGGTGCTATAACCTAATTACCAGCTGCTAAAGAACATGGTCAACAGTAACAATTAGTTTAATTGACTAGGTACAGATGAAGGTTTCTTTAATGAATAAGTTTCAAATATGAAACTTATTTTGATAAACAGTTCTAATCCCTCCAGCATATTTAACATTGCTTTATTTAATTAGAAAAAATAAATAATACTGATTTTCGTGTATTTTAATGAATGTCAGGTTCTCTTTAAAGGTAACTCAGCTTACTTCATGAGTTAAATAAAAAATTACTAAGTAAGTATCATTCATCAATTTCTAATAATAAAATGTATAAACGAAGGATCTGAATAAAAGGCATCAGAGTAAATGTGTGTATTACAGTTGCCTAGATTTGTTACATCCTCCCTGTTAGCAAAAAAAAGTACCAGATTTAATGTAAAAGCTATGTATAGTTGCTTGTTGATTTTAAATTAAAATTCGTGATTTAAATTCATCTACTCTGCAGCTTCCCATTCTCTGCTGTTTGCTGTGCTAGAAATAATCAGGCTCAATGTATTTAACCAATACCATCAATGCTTACTTAGAAAACCAAAAACCTGGGGAATGCTTAGTTTTAGTCTAACAACTTGTGCCCATCTCTAGACCAATTGGCCTTTTCTGCATGTTAAGTAAGAAATGTTATGTTACCTAACAGGGATCCTGTTGATGGAGTAGGCTTTTTTTTAAAAAGCCATAACATTTGGAACAGCTCCTAATACTAAGCTGCATATTACTTATTTTAAGTAACACGAAGGATTTGAATATTAATGATTTACAGTAGTTTGTTGAACAATGTGGACACCAAAGGGGAAGGAATAAAATCTGGGTGAAATGAGATGACATGACTGCCTAACGTCAGGATATGTTTGTTCTTGATACATTTGGAAACATGTTTTAAAACAGATCTTTGTATTCTGCTTTTCTAGAAGACAGAAGGACCTCAGTTTGCTCATGGTCGCCAGTCTCACAAATTAAACGTGATTCTGGGCTCTTAGATTTTAAACTTGCTATTTATAAATATTTATATTCTTATTCGGGCTGCAGCTGATTTTTTTTTTTTTTCCTTCTTTTGAAATGCTGCATCTGTTTTATTATGTAAAATACAGTTTTAAATTACCTACCTGGCGTTTAATGAAGCTGAATCATAGCATACCATTGCTACTACTAAGGATGTAGACTTGTTGCAGCTCAGTTACAACTGAAGAAATCACTGAATATGCATAGGCAGCTTTGGCCATGTACAGGCATTACTTTTCCCCTGGGAGAATAGCTGTTCTCCTGGTAGAAATGACAAGTGTACAAACATTCGCTCAATTTCTGCCAGGGCAAACATGCCCTTCCTTGAGAGAGATCTTCCAGGTGTCGGCCTGCAAGATCTGTGAGAGTTTCTCAAGAGTGAATACTTGTAAGCTCCCCTCCCCCAGTCTGGTCTGGGACCGGGGTGAAGAAGCAAGGCAATGCTCTCTGCACTTACCTAGGCCAAGGACTGCCCAGTTAGGAGAAAGGTAGAGGGGCATTGCCCCACTGGTCCTGTCACTGCTGGACCAGTCATTACCCCCTCTGGAACCAGTGGGGTAATGCCCCCTTAGCCCATTCCCCTGATTGGGATCCCTATTCTGTGGAGCAGGCAGGCGGCTTTGCTGCACTGTTCAGTCTGCTCAATTCTAGGGATGACTAGAATTTAATAAATATATGTTTACCTATGAAACAATTAAATGGTTGGGTGCAGGGATGGGGGCGGGCGCAGCAGCAGCACTGGGCTCCAGCCCATGGCTCTGTAAAGTCAGGAAGGCCGGGGCGTGTTGTGCTGAGCCCCAGGGGGGAGGAGGGGGTGTTAAGCCCCGGTGCCTGCCCTGCTCCTCCCTGCCATGGAAGAGGGGCTGCACTCACCAGCCCCAAGCAGTGCGGGGAGAAGGGGTCAAAGCAGCCCCACCTGGCAGGCAGCACAGCCCAGGAAGTCCCAGGGGGCAGCAACCAACAAGGAACTTGAGCCACTGATGCACGGTTTCCCAGTACCAGCTGCAGCAGGGGAGGAGGAGGCTGCCTGCCTGGCAGGGCTGTACTGCCTGCCTGGCAGGGCTGTACTACCTGCCTCTCCACCCCCCCCTCCCTTCTGTGCTGCTGCAGCTGGCCCCAGGAAGGCTCGTGCCAATGGCTGCACCCCCTTGCTGGCTGCTGCCATCCAGGCCTTCCTGGGCTGTGCTGCCTGCCACAGCTCAGGAAGCCCCAGCGCACAGCTTCCTGGGACCAGCTGTAGCAGCGAAGGAGGGAGGGGAGAGGAGGGCAGCAGCCAGCAATGGGCTTTACCAGCCCACTGCAGCTGCTGGTCTGCTGCAAGGGAGGGAGCAGGCAACCCCTCTTCCTCCGTTCTCCCTTCTCTCTCCCCCTTTCTCCGTCCCTCCCACCCTTCTTCCATCCGTAGAGTGTAGCTATTGAGTATTAGTTACCCCTCCCCTCTTGTTCCTCTCTCTTTCCCTTCCTCCTGCCTGCCCTGCCACCTTCTGGTTCCTGCTGCAGCACCACAGGGCTTCCCTTCCCCCCCCTCCCTTCCTAAACTGTGCTATGTCCCAGGCTAAACCATAACCAGTAAGCTAGAACTGATTATCACTGAGGTGATCGGTTAAACAGTTGGTTAACCGTTCACGTCCCTGATCAGTTCCTAAGTATAAAAGGTGCACTCAGAGATGATAAGGCCAAAGCAGAGAAGCTAAATAAACTTTTTGCATCAGTTTTTACTGAAGGGTATGTTGGAGAAATCTCCATACTGCGTCAAAATCGATAAAGTTAACACTAATAAATTATCAGGACCAAATAGTTTTTAACTGCAAGCCCTGAAAGAATTGAAATGGGATATTGTAGCACTATTGGCAATTGCAGGAAACCTTTTTTTACAAATGGCCTCTGTGCAGGAGGACTGGTAGGTTGCCATCCTAAGACTCATCTCAAAAAAGGATTCCAGAGGTGGTCCTACAGATCAGTGAGTGTTATTTCTATCCCTGGTAAGTTGCTGAAATGTATAATAAAGAATAAAATCATCAATGAAATGGACAACTATGATAGGCACTGGGGAAGAGTCAGCATGTCTTTTTTTTTTAAGGGAAAATCCTTCCTCACCTATCTGCTGGAGTTTTTTTAGTATGTTAACAAGCATGTGGACAAAGGGGAATCTAGTTGACATAATTTATTTGGATTTTCCAAAGGCTTTTGACCAGACCTCTCTCCAAAGTTTCTTAAAAAATATACCTTGCCAGAGGATTGGGAGAGAGGTTCTTTCATGGGTTGAGAGGTGGTTCAAAGAATGGAAGGAAAGGGTGGACCTAAATGGTCACTTTTCAGGATGGAGGAAGGTCAGTGGCATGAAAGTCAGACTTTGGGCTGGTCCCAGTTTTGTTTAACATTTTTATCAATGACCTGGAAAAGGGAGTGCACAAAGAAATCTCAGTTTGAATCTCACAGTGATGGTGAGGAGCTGCAGAAAGGTCTCACAAAGCTAAATAAGTGGACAAAAAAGTGGCAGGTGTAGTTCACCATTGACAAGTGAAAGGTAAGGTACATGGGAGTGAGGTGGGTAAACACCCTCAACAATATTACGTAATGCTGGGCTGTGAACTAGGTGTTACAACTCATTTTGCGTCATTCCAAAAATATCAGCTAAGTGTGCAGTGGTGACCGAAAAAGCCAGTTGAGCACCATTAAGAAGGGCATCCATCATTAAGATGATGATGAAAACAAAATGGAAAGTGTACTCGTGCCATTCTGTAAGTCCATGGTGCACCCACAGTTTAAATACTGTTTGCAGTTCTTGTCTGCATATCTCAACAAGGATGTAGTAGAATTAAAAGAGAAACAGAAGGGCCATCAAGATGATCAGGAGTACAGAGCAGCTGTCATACCAGAAAAAGTCTAAGATTATGGATGGGCATTACTTTTTTAGTGCTAAATACGCACTTGTGGCACTACCAAAAATAAACATACAGCCCTTCAAATGGAGTGCTTGCGGACAAAAAAGTACCCATCCTCTTTCACTATGGGCTGGAGATCTGGCCTGAAAGGTAACTTTGTCACTCTCCAGCAGCAGGGCTTGAACACCTCTATGCTCCCAAAACACTACATTTTTGCAGTGCTTTGAAGTGCAGAGACACTTTGTAGCACTACAAATGAATGTCTGTCTATACTCTAAAAAGACTAGGACTCTTCCCTTTAGGAAGAAAGTTGTGAAGCGATATGATGGGTGTGGACAGAGTGAATAGAGAACTGTTATTCACCACATCCCAGAATACTAGAACTAAGATACACAAACTGAAATTATCAGGAGACGGGTTTAAAACAAAGAAGAGACCATACTTTTTTACATAGTGCGTAGTTAATTTATAGAACTTGTTGCCACAGGAGGTTGTAAAGGCAGATGGTATAGCCAGGTTAAAAAAGGGATGAGATGAATTAGTGGGTAAGTCCATTAATAGCTGCTAAACAGAACACTAGGGATGTATCCTTTGGCAACCCTATACCAGTGATGTTGGATGTCGGAGAGGATATGCCAGGATGGATCATTAGGTATACCCCATGCACATGCTCTCCCTCTAAAGCATCAACCATTGTCACGGTTGGAGATGTGATAGTGGAGTAGTGCCAGCTTTGGTCTAACCCAATATAGCTCTTAAGAGACTATTTTCCAATGTTGTCCAAAACTGACTTGCAGATTTGTTGAACCCTTGAATAAGTGCTGCATTGTCAGTGATGAATGAAAGGCTTAGTTTAATTCTAGATTCTTTAAATATGAAGTAAATGTAAATGTTGCAATATTTTCTTGTGTGGAGGTAAAGTGGTTGGCTGCCTGTTGCAATAACACATTATGTAGTGTAACACTAATAAAAGACCATAAAGGTGTAGAACACTTTCAGTGTCCTTTTTAAAATTTAGAAGAGTTTGAATAAGACACATTAACAATTTTGAAGTACACAGTATATCTCCTTAAAAACACATATTGATTTTTCCAAAAACTTACTGTGTAGTAGTATTTTGGAAGTAGGAAGTTGCCCCATAAACCTATTTTAGGCCAAACTATATTGAGCTGCTGCCAATACAAATAGTGAACTTTTAAGCCTTAAAAAAATGATTACATTATGTATAATTCCTAAGTGTTTGGGAAATATAAATTTGGGGTTTTAAAGATAGACAAACATTCCTGTTGCATTTCATGGAAATAATCTGCAGGTAAGATTTTAATCTGTAATTTGAGAGGATTTGGCCAGATTTCTATTGACCATGTTTATGAGCACTGTCCTTTTAAAATATTTCCATTCTTCAGTTTTTTTCTGTCAAAAAGATGGAATCTATAATTAGGGGGGATTTTTTTTTAAATTATGGTTTCTGAAGTGTGTTAAGGGTTAACTATATTTTAAAAAATAAAATAATTCTTGAGATGCTGTGGCTTTTGTATTCTGGTGCTCATTTTCATTAAATGTTCATTTCAAAGAAACTTATTGCGTGGTCTTAATGCACTATCCGTACTTTTAAATTGTCACCAGATGCATTTGCATGAGGTATGTCTTGAAATGAAACACTTAAGTCTTTTGAAGATTTATTGTATGTTCAAAATGTTTGTTTGGTTTAACCCTCCCCTGAGCTTTGCATTCATAAATGTCCTTTAAAGTCAAATTAGGCTTTAACAGTCTCTTTCCTGCTCAGTTAAGACCTATACATGCCACAAATCAAATAACATATGTATCAGGAGAAAAAGAATATGTTGGAACTAGAAAAATATACATTTTTTTTAGTATTAACTAAAATAGTAGATAAGATGTTTCGCATAGTTACACAGTAGCTAATGTAGTGGAAAATGACTATTCTAAAATGGATATATAAATGCATTGTGTTATATTTTCCCCTTTGAACATTTTAAAGAATTTCTTGCTGGTGGTCAATCTAGATTATAAAAATGGCAAGAAGTTAGTATGCTGATGATTTCTTCTCAGGCTGCCCTGAAGATCTCTTGCATTGCTGACTAGAATGACAGTCGCAGTCTTTGTAAGCCATAAGTGTGCCTGCCTCAGTACAAGAAATAGGATGGTATCCCTTTAGAGCCATTGTTGAAGTGCTGTGAACACTGTTTAGAAGAGCAGAGGAAAAAGTATGTGTTGGGAGATGAAGTCTACCCATAATTCAGAAGCAATTTTTTTTGATACACATACCTACCATATGTGCTAGAAATCAAATTCTGTTCTTAGATGCTTTGGTACAAGCCTGAGACTGCTCTGATCCCACTGGAATATCAGAGCAGAATACGTGGCAGTATTTAGACTGCACTTATGAAAAAGTACATACTGATATATAATGGCACATGAAGCTTTAATTAAGATATAATTTTGACAACTTCACAGCTCATGCCTGATTACAGTGACTGTCAGAATCCAGGGCTTATCTTTCTGAAGAAATATGATTTTAAAAAACTTCACACAAGTCCACAGTTTGTTTTGATTAGAAAGCTTTACTACCTGGATTAGTTATCTGATATAATTTTCCCCTGAAAATGTGTATGCGACATTCCATTAAGTACCTTACGTAACTAAGAGTTAAATGTTGTGTAGTGGCTAAAACTGTGCAGTCATGCATCGTGTTTGGCTTTCAAGTTAAAGTGTATTAGTAAAAGTTAATACTATTGTATTAAAATTTGAGCTGAACAGCGTTTTCGTTTTCTTCAGTCCAATGAAGTTGTTTTATGGCTATATTATTCTTCCTTATAGTTGACACAAGAAGAGTGTAGGGGGACATTATACAAATATAGATCTGAAGAGCTGGATATCGATGTAAGTATTTGTATTTTTGCTCTTTCTCAAAGCGATGTTGGTGTTGTTTTTGCTTAATTATATTGGTGTTGTGACATTAGTTTCTACCCAGAATGTAACATTTGGGTACGAAAATAATGTAGCGATCCACTAATATTAAGTGGTGAAAATAGAAGGGAAGGGAAATTCTTTAGTTTCCAAAAGTGGTCAAGATTTTAATGTTTTGTAACCATTGTGTCTTGGGCTGAAATTTTCCATGTATTGAATCTGTTCAAAAGTGAATCGCTTTTGGATGTTTAAGCAAGGAAAAGCCCATAGCTATATTTCAATATATAGGGGTTGGAATAGTACCGCTACTACTCTTCGTGGATGTGTCATGTACGTACTTTCACTTTAACAGGGTTAAAGGAAAAACGGCTGAAGTTTTAAAATTGAAATTTCAGATAGACAATAATGAGTTTGCTAGGTTTTAAAATGGTTGTTTTTTCCCCCTAAAAAGTTATCAATTCTCAGTTTGCATATGGCACGCACAAGCTAGAAACAATCTTATAGGTGTGCCTGAAAAAGAACTGTCTAGTCACACATGCTTAGTCCACCTCAGCATAGATTTAAGGGACTTAGCAGTTCCACAAGCAAAAGAAATGTTGCATTGAGTTTACCAACTCTGCACTCCATTAAGCCAGGTAGTTCTGGATTTCTTTTTTTTCTTTACCCCTTTGTTAAAGGGAAACAAAACTAAATCTTAGAAATTAAATGCTAAAAAAAGCTGCTAATGCAACATTAACCTGCTGCTTTAAAAGCATAAAAACCCCTGCAATGTAAATGTGGTAGTGTTTTACATCCTATAGTTTTATTATCTAAACTTCAAGATTTAAGAAGTATTTATATTTTAAAAGTGTATTCAGTTACTGCTACTTATGTCTTAAAAATCATTTCCTTGAGCAAACGGATGTATAAGTTGGAAAATTCGTATTGTTGCAGGCACATTAACTTCACTATTTTCTGACCTTTGTACAGTTAAAAACCAGAATTTAGACATTGCATTTACACAGGATTTTTTTCTTGTTTTTCCTAAAAAGAAAAGTGCAATAGTGGCCTGACAGAAATGTAAAGTTCTCTATTCAGTGAATAGAAAGTTAGAAACTAAATATAGTATGAATATGTCCTGGCCAATTCAACCATGTATACTCCTTGTAGAAGGTTTTGTACAGTAGCATGACTAGGGTGGGCACCAGCAACATCTCACAGCACTTCACAGCCCAGCTGTCCTATGCTTAGCAGCATCTCTGTCCAGTGCCTCTAGTTTTGTGGATGCCGTATTCCCTAGTCATAAAGAAAAGTTAAGTATATGTCATTGTCTAATGGCAAAGACTGGCTAAAACAGGGGTGGCAACCAACCTGCAGCATGCATGCCACAAATGGTCTGGGCAGCCTGTGTGTGTGGCATGCAGCAGATTAGGGAGCAGAAAAACAGATCAGCAGATCAGGTAAGGGAATAGGATCAAAGTGGTACTCAGGGAGGTCATGGGGCTTAATTTACAGCACGCTGCCGAAAAGGTCGGTCCCCACTGGGCTAAAACATCCCCTTAAATTCCTACTGTGAAATACAGAATCTTTTTTCCATTCATTTTTATGAATTTATTTTCAAACTAATACCTTAGAAACCTAGAATAGTGAAAATTAAGAACTGGAAGGGACCTTGAAAGAACATAGTCCAACCCCCCCTGTTCTGAGCAGGAATAATGCTGAGATCAAATGATCCAAGCAAGATGGCTGTCTAGTCTCTTCTTGAAGACTTCCAAGGTTGGGGACTGCATCACTTCTTTGGGAAGTCTATTCTAGATTCTGGTCACCCTTAAAGTTCTTCCTTGCATGCAACCTGAAACCATCCAATAAAAGTTTATAGCCATTGCACTTAGTCCTTCCCTGGAGCGCCCTAACGAGCAGTTTTTCTCCCAGCTCCCGATATTGACCCCTTACATACTTATAGACATCCACCAAGTCCCCCTCAGTCTTGTCTTCCCCAGGCTGAACAGTCCCAAATACCTTAGTCTTTCCTCATAAGGTTTGTCCTCCAGGCTCTTAATTATTCTCGTGGCCCTTCTCTGGACCCTTTCAAGATTCTTCACGTCTTTTCTGAAGTGTGGTGCCCAGAACTGGACACAGTACTCCAGCTGGGATGTCACCAGTGCCAAGTAGAGATGAAGTATCACTTCCTTAGCCCTGTTCATGACACATCAACTAATGCATCCTAGTATGCTATTAGCTCTGTTGACTGCAGCATCGCATTGGTAGCTCATGTTCATCCTGTGATCAACCATAACCCAAGGTCCCTTTCAGCCATCATGCTGGCCAGGATATCTCCTAACCTATATTTATGTCGCTGGTTACTTTTCCCCAGATGAAGCACTCTGCATTTATCCTTATTAAACTACATCAGGTTCCACTCTGCCCACCTTTCTGGCTTGTCCAGATCCATTTGGATCCTCACCCTATCCCCTAGCGTAACTGCTTTTCCCCATAACTTAGTATTGTCTGCAAACTTGGCCAGCGTGCTTTCCACATCCTCATCTAAGTCGTTGATAAAGATGTTGAACAGCACAGAGCCAAGAACTGAACCCTGCGGAGGACACCACTGGCCGCTTCCCACCAAGATGATACGCTAACACTCTGGGTTCAACTCCTTAGCCAGTTCCCAACCCACCTGACTGTGGACTCTGCCAGCTTACAATCCCCCAGTTTTTTTAATAAGAGCGTCATGGGAGACCATATTGAAAGTCTTTTTAAAATCCAAGTGTATGACATCAGCTGTATCTCCCACATCCAAGCAGTTTGTTACTTGATCATAAAAGGAGGTTGGTCATGAAGTTGGTCAGACAACCAGCCTGCAGTGAAACCACGTTGACTATCCTTCAGCATCATGCCTTCTGCCAGTCTGTTGCAAATGGACTTTTTGATAAATTTTCCCCAAATTTTATCCAGTATCAAGGTCAAACTTTACACAGATTTTACAAAAAATCAAATGGCATTTCATTTGCAAACAAAAATATATCTCATTGGGGGCAAGGTTGGGTATTTCATAAGATAAAGGTTTCTCGATTGGTTACATGTAAAAGATTGTATTTGATCCTAAAATTTATCAAGTTTCATTCCAGGAAGTGTGAGAATCTTATGTACCTATATATGTGGATAAGCATAGAAATCACATCTGACTAGAGACTTTTTGTGCCTCTGCTGGAATCCTTGTGTCTGTATAATGGAACCTTCTTATTATTGATAGGGCTGTCAGATTTAAAGAGCTAATATTAGACTTAAAATGGAAAACAGATCCCAATTTAAGAGAAGCTGCTGCTTTCCAGAGCACACCAGCAGCAGAAGTTCAGAACTCTGCATGTAGTCTAGTCATTGCCTGCTTTGCAAGCCAGATAATCTGTCTATTGTAAGAGTAGTCCCAAATATGGATTTAATAGAATCAGGGTCAGAATAGAAACCTGCAAGGCTCCCACACTAGCACATTTGGCATTGTTAAGGAAGTGTAACTGCTCAAAACTACCTTCAGGACAGGAAAGAATGGCTCTGGTAAAGAGTGTCTACCCCAACCAAGTCTGCAGGTGGGTTAAAAAGAGCATGATTGACTGTAGTAAAACTTGCTGGCAGATCTAAAAAATTTAGCTGTGCAATAACTAGATTCTGCATTTTCATCCTTGCTGTTTGAAATTATAGTGCAGTATAACTTCATAAATCCCGTATCCTTGGGACCTAGCACCTGCCGGAAATTTGAAAATTCTGGATTTTTGAAACGGCATCTGGCTGCTGCTCTGGGAACAGCTGCCACTTTTTCTTCCCCCCCCCCCCCCCCCCGAGCTCCGCGGCCACCTGCTGCTATTCCCCCCGCCCCCCTTGGATGCGTAGGGGGAAGCTTGCACAGTGTGGCTGCCACCGTGATCTACCACCCTGTGCTGCCACTCTGCATGCGGCCACTGCTCTGGGACCGGCCACCACTACTCCCCGATGCAGTGTATTTTTAAAACGGGCCAGATTTTTGAGAATTCCAGAATTTTAAAAACCAGATTTATGAGGTTATCCTGTATTACTTTGAATTACAAAGAGCCTTTCAGAGGTTCTCAGTGTACTTCAAAAATCCAATGCTCTGGCTCGTGACATATTAGAATTAAAGAGATGGTAATAACAGTACTTCACATAATTTGTCTCAAGTCATTTTGGAAGATGTATTTTTACTAATAGATTCTATGAAAAAATAATAGTGGTTCTAATCGCAACCTTCTTCTTTTATAACCTAGGCTAAGCTTAGCCGATTATGTGAACAAGATAAAGTTGTACAAGCACTGGAAGAGAAACTTCAACAGCTACACAAGGAGAAAGTAGGACAATTATATTTATTACCTAATGTGGCTATTATTTTACATGCTTATTATCAGAACACTGATAACTGAAGTAAAAAGAAAATCAACTCAATGATGCAGAACATTAAAAATAATTCTTTTTGTTATAATAGTACACGATTGAGCAAGCTTTGCTATCAGCCAGTCAAGAGATAGAAATGAATGCAGATAATCCAGCCTCCATACAGAATGTTGTTTTACAGAGAGATGACTTGCAGAATGGACTGCTTAGTACGTGCCGAGAAGTATCTCGAGCTACTGCAGTAAGTAATACAGTTTAGCCAGTAAAGCTCGGTGACATGCTAAGTGATTTCTCTTTCTGTTGATACTTTTAATTGGACTGTCTGCAGCCTTAAATAGTTCTCCCTTTACCTCCAGCTTCCTGCGGGACAGCCGGAATAGATGGTCTTTTAATACAGTTGACAGACCGTTGTTTCTTTCTTACTTTTTTAGAAGGGGCAAATACATAGTAGCTTTCATTTTTTGAGATTAAGATTTGATTGTGAAGCAAACTGTAGAATGCAAGTGAGCAATAACTTACTGTAGAATGACGCAGATTTTCTCAGATACTGCACTTAATTTATATTTCTCAGTGATGATATCATATTGGTACATATTAACATACAATAGACACAGCCAGAGAGCCTCTCAGTTCACAGACAGTTCTGTTTCTTTAGGTTAAAAGATCTGTTGGTACTACACTACTCTGTTGCTGCCCAGGTTTGCCAGCCTGATTCCTAGATCAGGGCTGTTCAACAGGCCGCCCATGGGCTGCATCTAGACCTCAAGGGGTTAACTCGTGTTCCGTGGGCTCCAGGTCCAGGCATCATTCCCCACATCGTTCCTCCTGCTGCTGCCACCAGGGTCTCTGTATTTCTTCTCCCTCTTCCAGCTTTTGCTCCCTGCCCCCACCCCTGCTGTTAATTAAGTCTTTTTTTGTTGTTGTTGCTAAAAATTGCTTAAGATTGAGCAAACTGGAGAAGGAAGTGGGGGGGGGGGAGGCAGGGTGGAATTTGAGGGGCAGAGGTTTCCATCCATCTAGCATTTAGAGATTCACAAAAGTAAACTTATTGTTAATTGGTTAGTCTCAAGGACCCAAAAGGTAACTTCCCACGTTTTACTTTCTATGGAAAGACAAGGTAGAATAAGGTATAGAAAATCCAAACCCCTGGTTTGAGGCACATGCATCAGCCCTTCATCCCCCATCTTGTATGACTTTTTGTCAGGAGATGCTCAGGTGTGGATAGGTAACTGTTTGCTTTTCACCAGAGCAAAAAGGTGAAGATAATGGGACAAAAGATGTACTGAATGGCAATAGAAAATGGAAAACTTCATTCCCTGACTTTTTGGAGTTGGGAAAAATGTTCAGTTGCTTTTTGTGCGGTAGCCACAAAATACCTGGAGACCCCAAAACAAGGAACTTTGATTTGTTTAATATTTTCAGGAAGAGTTGCCCAGCTTTGGTTCTTTGAATATTAAAAATACACTATTGCATTCTGTATGACAAAATGGACAATGTTTAATGTGTTGCTGCGTCTTACAATCAAAACTCTGGTCTACTTTAATTTTATGAGAGAGTATGATTAAGATGGTCTGAAAAACCTCTTGAGGACAGATGGGTCTCTCTGTTCCTTATCTTGTTGTCCACAAAGGACAAATCAATTTGTTTGAGCTTTATTAAGTTCCAGTTGGAAGTGAAAACCTTTTCAAACAGACGAAAAACATGTTTTCTAATTTGTTCAGGATGAGTATTCATTATCTTCTGGACTTTGATAGCTGGACTAGTCAAAACAGTTGTAAGGTTTTTGTTTTTGAAAGGTCTGTTTTTAACTTGGATGAGAACACACGTTTAGTATCGTAATACTATTTCCCTTCTAAATTAAGGAGCTGGAAAGAGCTTGGAGAGAGTATGACAAATTAGAGTACGATGTAACAATTACAAGGAACCACATGAAGGAGCAGCTTGACCGACTTGGGGAAGTTCAGGTGAGGCTTGTCTTAACCTGAAGTGCTTTTAAATCATTTTCTTATGAAAGGCTAAAATAAACAACCTCTTTATTTCCTCTATGTGATTTTGGTTAAAGATGACTTACAAAGGGAAGGTAGGAGCTATGGGTTTATGTTCCTTTCCAATGATTCAGTAGATACAAAAGATTTTGTTCTGTTTTATTTTGGAATTCTTGTATTTGCTGAGGACATCCTTAAAGAAGTCATAGGATGGGAATTTTTTTCAGGCCTTACTTGAAGTTGAATGAATCATAGAAATTAGGGTTGGAAGAAACTTCAGGAGGTCATCTAATCCAAATCCTGCTCAAAGCTGGACCGTCCCTGACTAGATCATTCCAGCCAGCGCTTTGTTGAGCCAGGTTTTAAAAACCTCAGAGGATGGAGATTCCACCACCTCTAGATAACCTGTCCCAATGCTTCACCAGCTTCCTAGCGAGAGAGTTTTTCCTAATATCCAACATAAACTTCCCTTGCTGCAATTTGAGACCATTGCTTACTATGCCATCATCTTAGATACTTAGCACGCAAATTGTTTCTCCTAAGTGTTTATCAGGCAACCGAGTTAACTGTGCTCGAAATAACAAGGAAACATGATTGATCACGCTGAATAAAAATGCTTTCCCTTCTTACACAGGTGTTAATGGTTGGTATGTTTGCTGTCTTCCTAGTATTTTTTGGATGCCAGTGTAGAGGTCTGGCTAACTTATGTCCTGAACTTTTCAAATAATAAGGAACACTAAAAAACAATAAACCCAGGCATGATATAAAGTTTTTCCTCATACCACAATAGAAGAGCAATTGAGAGGTAGTGACAGGAGTAGGAAAGTTCTGTAGAAACAGTCTCATTTGCCCAAATCCTGCATGGTCATGGAGGCATAATTTATTCACCAGTTTGCAGAGATTCTCATCTTCACACTATTTTCAAGGTTGGAAGTGAGGGTTTTTTTCCTTTTATCCTTGTATACGTTCCCTGTGCAAACTTGCTCAAGAGTTTGCATTGGGGGTTGTTTTACTCTAAGGCCCCTGCCAGATGTGTAGATGAAGGCATGATGTGTTCTGATACACTATCCACAGTCGTGCTTCCTGTCATGCCACACTTATGTGGCAGGAGGTGTGATTGTGGGGCTGAGCATCACATCCCATCATGCCTTACTGCTAGTGCAGTGGGAGCTTGGGATCATGATCTCAACTACAGTCACAATCCTGAGCTCCTTTCTGCATTGGCAAGTAGCAAGCTCCTGCAACCAAGAGCACCCTCGGCAGATGGGGCTCCCAGCTGCAAGCATGCACCACATGCTCCTGTGGCTGGGAGCCCCATCAGGTGCAGGGTCCCAGACTCGGGGGCATATGGTGCCCCCCTGCGACTGGGAGCTCAGTTCAGTTGACATGGTGTGCACCAGCAGCTGGGAGCCCCATCAGCTGAACTGGGCTCCCAGCTTTAGTGTGCGATAGGAACCAGCATAAGATGATAATGGTGTGATGGGAACCAGCCACAAAGTTATTATACATTGTTGTGGAATAACTTTGTGGCTTATTTCTTTTTTTATGATGCCATTAATAGCTTCAACATGCAGCTGGGTCACAACTTAAGATGTAATTAGCTGGTTAATGTGAAATGTTTGACAGGAACCTAAAACACAACAAAGGTAACTAATAAGTTGATAAGTATTGTGTGTCATCAGATGACTAAATCTTGCCACAGACTTTGGCCAGCTATTTATTTCAGTTGCTGAAATTTCTAACCTTTTACTCCATGTAAACACACTGCTGCTTATCTCTTTTGCTGGCTGCTTCCTCATTTAAATACGGATTTTCTCCTCTTTACACCCAGCCAGTTCCTTGATTTATGTTCCATATATGATAGTCATGGTCCCTTAAATGTCTGTCAGATCAACCCATCAGTCTGTATTGTTGGTGTTCCCTCCTGGCCAGTGACAGATGTGCAAACAGTTCAACATGTACACAATTATCCTACTGAACAGAGCTGCTTTAGTTAGCTCCGTAGTGAATTCCCCAGTTTCCATTCTGCATTGGATATTCAGAGATCTTGTCTTCCTGTGTCACTAGCCAAGCTGTCAGAATGCTTCACCTCCCTCTTGGAGGATGAGATATGCAAAGCTTCTGTCAGGCCTGCAGTAGGCCACAGGGACGTCTCAGCTATCAGTTGCTGTGATGGCAGCTCTTCCATTAACCACTAACCTCCATAACATCTTATCACTTACCAATGTGAGATGGGAGAGTCCTAATCATATTGCTTCCTAAACCTTAGTTTTCTCTTGTGTTTGTGTTGTTGTCTGAAAATTAAAATCCATATTCTCCAGATATATACTTACCCATATATAATGTTTCCTTACTGCAGACTGAGTCAGCAGGTATACAGCGAGCTCAGGTTCAGAAAGAACTGTGGAGAATTCAAGATGTCATGGAAGGTTTGAGCAAGCATAAACAGCAAAGAAGTTCTACAGAGGCAGGTAAATTGGCCACTTTCATCTCTTAATACTAACATTGTATTGTGTTGTTCTTCTAAGGGGCAAAGTTTCTATCTTCTTTTGCTTAATTGAAAAGTGAAAAAAAAAGCAACAATTGAATTTAATTACCATTTTAAATTGGCATCTGAGCTTATGGGCAATAGAGGCTGGCTTCTGTGCTAGTGTTTGTTACTCACTGAAAACACATTTTCATGTTATTCTTTTCTTTTGAACAGGTATCATTGCATCCAAGCCTTTTTCAACTATTAAGTATAAAAATGAGGTATGATTTTTTGCACCTTTTAGTATTGCTGAATTTCTAAATTATAAATGTTGTGACTAGAAATTACTTTTCAACTGGTTTAAAGATGTTTAGCATGCATATTTAGTATTTTTAAATAGGCATGTCTATTACCGAACTACGGAATTGATTCTCAACAGTAAAGTTCCAGATAGGGATTCTTGAATTATTAGTTGTTCTGTGACTTCACATTCTTACCAATTCATGTTTCTCTCTCCCCATTCTTTACCTCTTCCTGTCCCCAGGCTCCCACCCCAAAAATGTGAACCCTGTATTTCCCCCCACACACGCATGCACATTTCATGTAGAAAAACATTTTGCTTTACATGTCTTTTCTCATATGCAGCCTGGTTCTCAGAAGGCCTGATCATCCAACATCATTTGAAATGTTTAACCCCTCTGAAAACCAGGCATATAATGTCTAGAAATCATAGCTTTAAAGGGACATTGTCATGTTTGTCTTGCATTCAAAATTTAAATTGGCTTTTAAAGATTTTCAAAAACCTAATGTACAGGGAAATCTTTTAATACTGAATTTCAGGGAAAACAGATGCATAATTAAATCAGTGAGCTCAGATGTATTCGTGAGGAGCATAAAATTCAAATGAGGAAACTGCAGCTATAACTAGCTGCATGACATGGAGAAAGTAAGTAGTGTAAATCATGAAAACGAGTTTTTAAAAAGTATTCTAATCTTAAATCATGGTGCTATAACACAATTAAATTTATCATCTCTCTTTAGCATGACAATGTCTCTCTAGTTCCAAAATATGAATCTGATACAGCTATAGTAATATACTTTTTAAGAGTTATATATAATTGTAACAGGTGTACACATCTAAATAAGGTGACTATTCTACAATCTTTAGGAAGAGGAAGTAGTCCCACCTCGTCCTCCACTCCCTCGGTCCTATGACTTTACAGAGCATCCTCCCATAATCCCCCCTCTGCCCAGTGATAGCAGCTCCTTGCTCTGTTATAGCAGGGGCCCAGTACATCTGCTGGAAGAAAAGAAGATTCACCAAGTTCAAGGATATCAGAGAAATGGATCTCACTGTGTAAGTGGCTTAAATTGCCACATTGTACTTCAAGCATTTCCCCCCCTTCCTTTGCACTGTCACTATTTTATTTTGACATCTGGCTGCTTCTGTGTCATGGAATTTCTTTTTTGGCTAATCAGTTTTATTTTTAGATGCATCATTTGTGTTTGACATTTTCATCAGTCCTCCATATATAGATCTGTTCTAAGATGTATAGTTTGTTTTATATTGCACCAAAGCAAATCTCCCGGGATGATTGCATGCATTTGGTCAGTTTTCCAAAATCAGGTTTTTCTGAAATCTTACAAAAGTGTGCAAACACTAGTCTTAAGTAATGTGTTTGCCAAACCCTTTTAAAGGTAGCTCTTGTTTCTTAGGACTCAATATTACATAATAATGGTAAGTTTGCTCCTTCCCATTTTGGGCCATATTTTGTTTATCTTTCAGAAATCAGCAGCCACTGTTTCATGTTAATGGTGATTTGAATACTGCTACATTATCCCTTGAGCAGTGAAAAGTTATTTTTAAAATAGCGTTACATTAGAACAATAATCACCAGCACGATTGCTGTTTCCACTACTTTAACTGGAGTTTATGTCCATTTTATGATTCTCATCCTCTAGGCTCCTGATTATAGACTTTATAAGAGTGAACCAGAGTTAACAACAGTGGCAGAAGTTGATGAATCTAATGGAGAAGAAAAGATTGAACCAGTTTCAGAGTCAGAAACTTCTCCGGCTAAAGGTTGGTACCTAAGCGTGCTACTTCCCAACTGTTTTTCAGGATGTTACTCAAGCAATACAAAATCTTGTAACTAACTATAGGAACCACATCATTGTTTGTTTTTTAGTTTATGTATTAATTCGACTAAAAAAACCTTGACAGTAAGATGATCATTTAGTTACGTGTTAAGGAAAGGTTGTCACTCGGTAAAACCACAATAAAATCAAATATTCAGCTTGACAGCACCCCTGAAATCCTTATTGACATTGTGTCTCATCACATCACTCATTCCACACGCGCTGCTCTCTTGAACAATTACCCGTTTTCTGTCCTAACCCTTGAACAATTATTTGGTTCTTGAATCCAACTCTCAGCTTTGTCACTGGAATGTCTAAAATGGCAGCACCACAGAATGTTCAGACTCATGAGACAAGGAAACAATGTATTTTTCTTTTTTTAATCTAGTAATTGTTGAATTGCCTTCTGTCTTGTTGGGTATACTCCCAATAAAGATCCTTGCAGTGGCTGAATGCTTCTGATTCTCTTCTTCATCCAACCCCCATGGAAGCTATTCATTGCTCAGTCTAATCCTTCACTGGTTACGGTCTCACTTAAAGAATCTAATATCCTTGGTAACAATGTATAAAACAGCTTGTTGAATCGCGACTTCTGAAAATGCAGTTGTCAAGATCTTCTCAATATTAGAAGTATGTGCTGAATACCTCCAGAAATCCAAACTGGGGAATATCTGAGCACGGTGCATAAAAGCCTGTAGTGGCCTCTGCCAGCAGGTTGCTCCTTTTTTGTCTTGTTCTGTTGACATTTCAGGACATCCTGGTGTTTTGCTTCTTGGCTGAATTTGACCTTAAGATAGTGCTGGAAATAAATCCCCACCTATACACTCCTAACCCAGAAATGAGGCGATAATAATGCCTCCACCACTTCTTTTGAAGTGCACCAGAAACAAAGATCTTGAGAGTAGTGTTTTGGAATATCTCTGGAGTGTGTCTCATGCCTCAGTCTTGGGTTTGGAGCATGCACAGTGGAGGCGGGCGGGTGAGGCTTATATTTTGGCAGCAGCATCAGGAGCAACCAGAGAATTATTCCTATCCCACCCTGCTTGAATCTAAAAAACTATTAATAGTATAAAATGAATGAGTCTTGCGTGTTCCTGGTGCTTTTTGTGACTTAGTTTTAAGGTTAAATAGACACAAACCGTTTTTCAGGGACTTGAGTTGGCTGGAATAGGATCACATGTAGGTGACTAAGTACCCCTTAAATGATATATGATGTGGCCATAACAGTCAGAGAACTACTTGAGTTTCAGATATTTAAAGAGCACCATCCATGATCACTGTGAAATCAAAAAGGACTAAATAAAGCAATCTCATGGTGATTCTTTCTTTAGCCTTCTGTGATATTTATCTTGATCCATCCATGGAGAAGTAATACGATTGTCTGTCTCCCAGAATAATAGGTGACGCTAAAGTCTCTTATCTGAAACAGATGTTTTGAAAAGTTACTATGACCCTCCATGCAGGCAAATGGAGGGAGACTTCTTCCATATCAGCTGATGGTGGTAATTTTATAGTAGTGGTTTCTAACTGTGTTTTGCTAGTTCTGTCCATACTGGTAAATACTTTGATTTTTTATTTATGTTTTATTTGTTTTTTGTTGTTGTTTGTTCTGACTTCAAAAAAAAAAAGAAAAGCGGAGAAATCCCCACAATACTAGAAAAGGAATAACCAGTCAGTTCTTCATTATGCTCTACATCCAGCACAGTGTATAGTTATCTATGTATTGATTTGATATCTGTGTGGTTTCAATAAGCCTTTTTTTTTCTGTCCCTTTGTATCCCCAATAGTTTCAGTAGAGGCAGAAGGGACACCAGTGGACTTTTGTAGGCAGCTGCCTACTGCCCTATCTTCTGCTTCACTTCAAAGTAACATGGCTAACCACCTCTCTATTCAATTTACTTTGCACACTTTAGACTATCAGTCATTTTTTAACTTTCTTAATGAGTCCAATTGATCAAGTAACAAACATAACATGTAAAGATCCAATTCTGTAATCTGTACATAAAGACCGATATTACCTTCTGTCAGAATGCTTCCTTTAATTCACAGAGGAGAGCTTTGTGTTATTTTCTTCTTTTTCAGTCTTCAACAGTTCCTTTACTTTTCATGGTCATTGTTAAAATTGTGTTTCTTCATGTCTGTAACCTGCCCTCATTTCCCCCAGATCTCTGCATGATACAGGGCTCACTATCTTCTACCCATCTCTGCTTTAGATATCAAATTCATTCCAAATTTGTTGGCTTATAAAACTTGTATTTTCCTGCAATATTCAAAAAGTTTCTCCATTTTTTTTATTTAGGGTGGGTATAAGATTATTGTTCATCAAATCCCAGAAATTTCCACTAGATTTCTAAGTAAGCCTCTTTTCTTTTCTTTCTCCTCCATGGAATGTTGACTTGATAGGGCAACTTTTCCAGTGCTAAAACTTCCCAAACTTTTTTAAATTATCAGTGATTTAGGAGAGTTGCTTCTCTTTCAGGCTTTTGTAGTTGTAATTCTTGTAGCTACAATAAAATAAGTGATCAGTATTCTACAACTCTTAAGTGGTGTGAAAGAATTTTAAAATAGTTTTCTTCTTTATTGTCATAAATATGAATGTGTGAGGACTATTGTTCGATATGATCCCTAAAATCTGATCCCTATGCCTATAGCCCATTTTCTCATGAATGATTTTTTCCTCTTTATGGCTATTTAAAATTGCTTTATGTAACACATACAATAGATGTGTGTTTCAAGGTGTGACCAGTATTTTCACAAAGTGTCAGCTTTCTTCTAATGTCTTCTACCTTTCTTTGGGGATGTGTTGAAAATTGTCTCAATTGGTATTGGAAAAATGGGATTTTAATGTCTCTTGTTTTATGTTGTATTTCTTCAAAATGTTTAAATATATACTGTTTTGAATAATTGTCCAAATTGCAGTATACGGATATATTCCCACATACTAAAACTCCATAATAATTTATTAGGATTAAATTCAACATTATTACTTATAGATGGGGTGACCATACATCCCAATTTAGCCAGAACAGTCCTGGACTTCAGAAGCCGGACCCAACCGGTTGTTGAGAATTATAATAGAAAATACAGGAGGGGCACAGGGCGCAGTCTGGCCAGGAGTCGGAGCAGCGTGGAGCATCTTGCAGGTGGGCAGGCAGGCACTGCTGGCTACCAAGCAGCCCACCCCACCCCTGCTGACTTGTGAGAGTACAGGGGAAGGGGGAACACAACAGTGTCCCAGATGTCCTGGATTTCCTTATGGTCAGCCTACCTATAGATGGTAAAGATGACTAGTATGAGCTTAATTTCTTTTATGTATTATCCTATGTTTCCACTACTGCTGTCATAATGGGGTGGCCTGCAAGATTTCTTTAGCCCTGGTAACATCGAGTCTGACTGTTGGGAAGAGTTTATTCTATCTTTACCCAGTACTTACTGTGAATTGATGTTATCTGATACACCAGCTTTCTAATTTGCCTGGCTTGATAATAATATTTAACATTTGGTCCCCTTTTTGCTAAGGTCTTTTCAGGATGGAAATTTTGAGTTGAGATTTCTTATTGCCCCAGATAAACTTAACTAGTCATTTTGAATGTTTCCTCTCTGTCAGCTATTTTCTTCTTGTTTGTCTCTTGTACATCAACAAGGAAGAGGAAAGTTCTAAAGACAGAAAGATAATGTAAAACCTCCAGCCCTGGAAATGACACAGGAAAGCTTTTATATGGTAAAGGACTATGGAGAAGAAAAATAAGTTTGTGCTCTACATTTATTACAACTTTATTATCTAAAGAAAAGATTGAAAGATTTGTTCCATTTTCTTGAGTTGGGTAGAGGCTCAGCTTTCCTTGGGCGTGCAAATTCAGGTCCTAGAGAGACTGTTTTAACACCTATTTAATGCCATTATTTAACTGAAGATTTAATATTTGGGGGAAATGAAGCTTAACTGGAGAGGTAGCAGCCTTCACTAAAGACAGTGAACTGTTCTCCAAGACCTATATGAATGCTTCCAAGAAAACCAAGGAAGACCATATTTAACTTTCTAGATGTGGTAGATGTTTGAGGTTAAGCAAAAATAAGGGGTTACAATCTTTTTCAATAAAAATAATTCAGCTTTATTCATCATTAAGGTAAAAAGTAACACATTTAAGTTAGTTTCTTTTAACTCATTTGGTTAAGTAAGGACCAGGTTTCAGTTTGACAGGGGTTTCTTTAAACAGAAAAAGATAATTGCAGTTATAGTAGTTAAGCATCAGAGTTTATGGTAAGTGAAACATTGACCACCTGTTAATGAATGGTTTCACATCCTGACAACCTATACTATCTAAGAAAAGCCATATGGCTTTGTGTGTGCTGTTACATATAATAGTTAAGTTGCTGTTTTTGTTTTATAGGTTCACATTTTCCTGTTGGAGTTGTGCCTCCCCGAACCAAATCGCCCACTCCAGAATCTTCAACGATAGCCTCTTATGTCACTTTAAGGAAAAACAAGAAGATAGATTTAAGAACGGTATTTAAAGTCAGTTTGAAAACTTTAAGATGTATAGCAGTTTTTCTAAGTTCAGTTCATGGACCTGTTCTTTCCTTGAAAGCTGTATCTTGTTTTATTTGATCTAGTTTAAATAAAACATTGTGTTATCCTCAATTAAATGAAATGTAGCTCTTTAGCAGGCACAATATCTAAGGAAGGAATAGCATTATTTTAAAAGTTACTTTGACCAAAACACTGTTAGACTTCATTACATTTGAATTGGCAAAAAGTTACAGGTTTGTGAGAAAAGCAACTGAGCATGTAAGATTTTCTAATAGTCACAAGTATTACAGCTAGACAAGATGCTGAATAAGTGCTTTTCTTGCTTTGGGACTACAAGTCAATAGAACTATTAGCCTTGTTAAGGTAAAGCCCTGTTTTAGTTGATCAACATTTATTTTACAAATATATACAGTTTTACTTCATTCCCTTCACAAACCTTTTCTAGATTACATATAGTATAAAAACTCAGAAATGGTGTTAAACTTGGTTTAAGTCTTGGCCTAAAAGCAAGATGTGTCCAGCTGTACTCATTCATAAAGCATAGTGCCAGAAGGAATTTTTAAATCATCTAATCTAATCTCCTGTGTTTGACAAGCAATTAAACTTCATCTAGCAACTGTATTTGAGTCCATTACCTTTTATTTGACAGAGCATACCTCCTGTAAAGGCATCCAGTATTGATTTGAAGACATCAAGCAGTGTAGAATCCACCACTCCCCTTAGTAATTGTTCCAATAGTTAATCACCCTCATCATTTTCTCTTTTAATATTTTTACCTTTCTTTCTACACTGAGTTTGTCTGATTTCAACTTCTAGCAGTTCGTTTTTATTATAACCTTGTCTACTAGATTGAAGCATTTGTTAAGTACCCAGTATTTTCCTCCCTGTCAAGCTAAACGGATTGAACAGGTAGTTCAGAACATTGCTTCATTTTGAAAGTGTTAAAAATTCTTCCCTTTTTAAGGAAAGACCAAGAAGTGCAGTGGAGCAGTTATGTCTGGCGGAAAGCACTCGGCCTCGAATGACTGTGGAGGAGCAGATGGAAAGAATAAAGCGGCACCAACAAGCTTGTCTCAGAGAGAAGAAAAAAGGAATAAATATTATTGGCATATCAGATCAGTCTCCTGGCCAAAGCCCATCTTTTTTCAGGGATAATCCATTTAAATTGACACAGGTATGCCAAAAGTCCCTTAGCATGCTGTAAATATGGTCAAATGACTGTTTAAGATTGCTTAACCGATTGCTTAAGTCAAATGGTGTGTAGTGATGGCATGGCTGTGGGATTTATTAATTTAATTTTTCATGTATAGCAGGATGCCAGAATTTTCCAGGGGCACAAATTGAAAGAGAGAAAAAAGGAAGTTTTTCCCAGTTTATAACTCAGCTAAGTGTCAACTGAATTTCATGGAATAAAGAACAGACATTTCTTTTACCCGACAATGCCAATATAAAAGGCCTTCAGTAAACCATAGAAATGTTAGACCTTTAAAAACAATGTGCAGGAATCTTTTATAGTGGAAAATATTGGGTAGCGTAAACTTAAGGATAACTGTAGGCTCCCTTCCCTCTCAATGTATGATGTAGTTATAAAATGTATGGCTATCTACTATAAGCAACAAACTGCCACTGAAGTATTACAGTTGGTGGTTTTGCTGCACAAAAGTCAGGAAGCCCGAAGTTTAGGTTTCAAAAGAAATTTTAACTGTAGTTGTATGTACAGTAGCAATATCTTTCATTATAGTAACAACCTGCCACAAAAATGTGAAGAAATGGGATGGTCAGCTCTTAGTTTGAGCATGTATAGTTGTTTTCTTGTGGACAAGATATTGTATGTCTTGAATAAGAACAGCAAGGTAGTATGCAGTAATGCCATTCAGTACCTCTGAGTATCGTCTTATCTTACAGAATCGAAGAAAGGATGATTTACTGTCTAGTAACATTAAGGAATTAGAGTGTGCCATCAGAGAGAATAATCTGGAACAAAATCATGAAACTCCTCTAGGAGAAATAGCACAACTAAAAGACAATAATGAACAACAACAGCATAATGTGGATTTTATCAAAAAGGTACTAAACTGTATTTAATACAAGTATCCTGGGGTGGAGAAAGCAGTATATAGAGACTTCAGAAATAAAATTTGCTGGGAATGATTAAATGGAGCAGGATTATAGAAAATGTTATTTAAATGCGCCAGTTTTTGTTGTAATATTTCAACAAAATACCCAAATTGTATCATACTGGTATATGATTGAAAGGTTGCTTCTCTTACTCAGACATGCTTCGGCTCTTCTTCAATTCCATTTGACGTCACATTATGTCTTTCCCTCTTACTGTCACAACTAGCAAACGACAGGTTTGTTGGAACTTTGAAATCCCCCCTCCAAAAGTCACTTTTTCCATAATGCCCTCCATTACGGACCACATATGTAAATAACCTCACCTGTCTTTTTAAAAAAAGAAAAAGAACTGTTAAGATTTAGCTTTCTGAGTTTCTTGGTGAAGTTTGTGACTGATATGTTTCTCCTCAGAGCCACCACAGCAATTTTTCAATTAATTAATAAATAAGTAGAGGGGTAGTTAGCCACATTAGTCTGAAGTCAAGCAGAAGACAGGGCAGGGTGGCACATTAAGGCACTTTTACACCTGGTCTGTGGGTGGCAAGGGTGACACTTTAACTAGAGCAGCTCTGAGAGCAGACTCGATCAAGTCCTTTCACTGAATGGCCACAAGCTAGCAGAGAGCAGATTTAGACTAGACATTAGGAAGAACTTCACAGTTCGAGTGGCCAAGGTCTGGAACGGGCTCCCAAGGGAGGTGGTGCTCTCCCCTACCCTGGGGGGTCTTCAAGAGGAGGTTAGATAGGCATCTAGCTGGGGTCATCTAGACCCAGCACTCTTTCCTGCCTATGCAGGGGGTCGGACTCGATGATCTATTGAGGTCCCTTCCGACCCTAGCATCTATGAATCTATGAAACCCCTTGTTCTTGTATGCTGTGCCTCTGTCGTATCTCCTTTGCACTTTTCTCCTCTCATTCTTATTCTCAGGTTTTTGCAAGGTAATGGTACAAGTTTGTGTCATTAAAAGCTACTGCCCATCTTTGAAAATATTTCCCAGAAAGCTTGTTCATTATATGAGCCTTTTGAAAGAGTATTTTATCAAGAGATTGGGTATATATAATCAAAACTTATAAAAACTTTCAAGCTGCTGCTGAATGTATCCTCATGACTATTTGTTATTTTATTACTACCCTGTTTCTCATGGATATGAATACAGCGCACAAATTGCAGTCCAAATACTACAACCCCCGGAGATCTCTACATATGCCACAGAATTCTCATGCTTCAAGTTACTTCACTGTCTTTTTATAGTGTTAATGCAAATTACTTAAGTGGGGTAATTCTACTGTTATTTCAGTACAAAAATGATTACAATTTGGCCCTGTTGACACAGTTTATTCCTCAAATTTCCTACCCCCTTATTCAGTATGTACTTATGACTTCCTTAATGTGTTTTATGATTTCAATTTTTTTAAGTTGACAAAAACTGATGATCTCCTGTTGTCAGACACCTGTATTGAATCTGAGCCAAACGAAGTAAATGCTGGAGGGAAGGCAGAAAAACAAAAGAAACTGGAAAAAGCACATGAGATTGATGCCAGGTAAACAAAAAATAAAGCTACATAACTCAAAGCAGCCATGATATTGGAGTTATCAGTTGATCTGGTCAAGCAGCTAGCTTAAAGGAGCCATAATTTAATTTTTATCTTTGTTAGAGTCATAGAAAAGTAGGACTGTGACCTTAGAGGCCAGGTACAGATGTTACACTTTTTCTGGTTTAGGTGGTCGGAAACCAGTCTACACCCGTAACGGGACAGAAGTTCGGAACACATAGACTGCTTTAAAAATGGCAAATCCCGGTCTAAGATAGACCTGGATCGATGTGGTATTAGACTTAATCGATCTAGGTTAGACCAGTGAATCGAACTTCCAGTACCAGGTCCGCTCATGAATCAAGGTAGGTCACTGTCCACTGGCATCCCAGTTGCCTTTGAAGGCCTTGCTAGTCCCCCATTGACAGGGAGCCATGTGGGCTAGAAAAGTCTGTCATGCTTACTGCTGATGAGGGAGGGGGAATGGAAGGGGGATTGGCCATGTCTATCTCCCTATCACTGCCACCACTCTTGGGAGGCAAGAGAGGGCCTCTTGGTGGGTGTGCAGGACCCCATCAAAAGACCCCCATGCCTCCAGGGAGCGGGTGTAGGGACAACGAGCTGCACAGGTTGCAGATGTCTGTCATGATGACGGGGGAGGAGGGGAGGAAAGGGGGGTTCCCTGTGTTATAGATCAATTGATTGAGCCAGGTTAAAAGTTGTTGGTTGTTGTTGTTTTAATTTTCTGCCCCTTTGATTGCCATCAGGAGAGGTATCGAGGAGAGAGGGAGAGTGTGGGGCAGGGCAGTATGAGAGAGATGGAGTGTGAGAGCAAGGGAGATAGATGGGGAGAGTTTGCCAGGGTGAAAGGAAAATATTTTCAAATCATCTCCTTTTCTCTTTTTTTTTCTTTTGCTTCCTTTCTCGGTTCTTTGCTTCTTTCTAAGCTCTTTGCATTGTGAAAGCTGCTGCCTGCTGCAGAAAGATGGAGACACCACTGCCATCCCCTTGCCAAGCAGCCAGGCTATGCTGGACTTCTCCTTTTTAATTGTTTTAAATTTCCCCCCTCCTGCCTCCACCATAGTGATCATTTCCACCTGCCCCACTCTTGCAGTGCTGGGGAGCTGTGCCCCATTGCCCCCCACAGTAGCCATTTCCCAGGCCAGCTGGAGTGGCTTTTCACTGTGCTTGGCCCCTCTGCTTCTCCATGCCATAGTGCAAGGGACTGGTGGGGGTGTAGGGGTGTGTGGGGGGGTAGTGGGGTGAGTTGTAGGGGTGTGAGCTGAGGGTGACAGGTTCATGCAAGTCACTGCTTGGGGAATTTTTCCCTTCTACCCTGTGTGGACCCAGCTGCTTCCTGTTTCCCTGCTGCCCAAGACAGCTCCTGTTTTGAAACAAGAATAAAGCAAGTGCTCTCCCTTTCTGTGCAGGTGGTGGATACAGGGCTGTGTGTGGGCATCATGCTGTCATGGCCAATCCCCCTTTCTCCCTCCCCCATCAGCAGTCAGCATGATAGGCATCTGCAGCCCATGTGGCTCCCCATCACTGCGCCTGCTCTCAGGAGGTATGGGGGTGTCTCGGTGGGCTCCTGCACATCCGCTGAGAGACCCCCAAGCTTCCCGTGAGCCAGATGTAGTGACAGGGAACAGACCAGGCTGGAGATGCCTGTCACTGACCCAGCAGTGCTTGGCAATCCCCAGCAGCCTGGGAGGTGTGCTTAAGCACCCCCACCCTCCTGGCCTTGGCCAGTGCAGGCAGTTTCATGCTCCCCCCCTCCAAATAGCGAACTTCTGTTATGTCACTCCTGACCTAAATTTAAAGCATCTACAGAAACATGCATAGGTTTGAGTGCTTCCGCCTCAGTCTTTTTAAATGTCTGTACCTAGCCAGAAGGTCATCTAGTCCGTTCCCCTGCTCCAGGCAGGATCATCCCTACCTAAATCATCCTAGGTAAATTTTTCCTTAACTTGCGCCTATTATCTTCCAAGGATGGGCATTCCACAACCTCTTTCCAGTGTTTAACCACCTGCATAGTGAGAAAATTCTTCCCAATATCCAACCTAAATTTCTGTTGCTGAAATTTTAAGACCATTGCCCCTTGTCCTGGAGTAGTGGCCACAAAGAATAGTCTGTCACCATCTTCTTTATAACTACTCTTCCATTAGTATTTGAAGATTATCACCCCCTCTCAGTCTTCTCTTTGCCAGACTAAATAATCCCAGTTCTTTTAGCTTTTCCTTGTAAGTCACATTTCTCAGACCTTCAGGGATAATGAGCTAAATTCTGGGAGAACAACCCAAGACACTAAGGTGCAGTCCTAATCCTGCCACACATTCATTTTTAAAGTTTGGTGGAAACCAGCCACAAACATATTAAACAAAAACAAATGTATAATATTTTTGTGGCTGGTTTCCCATCCTTTGACACCATTTATTGCCTGAACATGTGGCCAGATTACTATTTAAGACTCAGTCAACTGCATCACAAGTGTAGTGTCTGCCAGGGGCCTAACAAATATGGGGCAATGAATGTGTTTTTGAGGACAGCCTTCTGCAGGAGATGGGGGTGTAGGCTTGGGGGGGAACATTGAGGGGGAGGGTAGAACTATTTCCCCTGGGTGTGAGGCCAGGACAGTGGGTGGGAATGGGTGGGTGGGGTAAACTGGTGTTTTTAAGTTGTGGGGATGGGATATTTGGAGAGCCTGTTGCAATCTATGAAGTAAGAAACATGTCTTTTATTGTTAGTTGCCCGGAGAAGTTCTGGGTAGGATGGGATATAAATAAATAATAATACAGGTTTTTCTCATTAGCCCTTTTTAACTTGTATTTCTAGACAAACCCAGTGTCTGTTGGGGAACACAGACTTCTTCCTTCAAAGAAATGCAACATAACTCTGGAACTAAATGTGCTATGTTTAGCTATAGTGCTATATTCTGAATGCCTCTGAATTCTCTTCAGATTCCTAGCAGATTCATGTTTATTGGAAAAAACGTTATTTTAACCACCCTGTTGACACTAGGAATTCATTGAGGTTGTCTGCTGTGGATTGGTACTGAAGAGGGGCCTTGGACAACACTGATTTTTAGATCTTACTCAGGGGGAAAACTTAAAGAACCATAAAATACCTTGGTGTAATGGGCACTCCCCTGAACTGACTTTTGGGTCAGCTTTTCCCCCTGTCCTAGGTAGTGTTTTTCCTCACCACTAATACTTGAAACATTGCTGTTGCTGTCTCAGTTGCAGGCACAGTATATGCATCATGGAGAAGCACAATATGTATTTTGTTTTGAGATGCAGGAGGTATTCAATTATGTCCTCTGGGGTTAAATCTTTAATATCTTTCCTCTCTTCTGTAGAGCATACCACAAGCCTACTGTGAAACACTTTATCCAAGACTGAATGCTTTGAGAGCAAGCTTTCCATGTTTCACTGCTGCTCTGTATATAGAAGTCATCAACTAAAGAGCAGGCTTGACTTTTTGACCCACCCATCTGCCCCCAGTCTTTCCTTGGGTACTTCATCGAATTGAAATGTTTCAGAATCGGAAGAGTGCTGGAGCTTTGATGCATTTGATGGGACTGGAAGTTGGGCAAATGGGCCTTCCTGTAAATGCTGAGTGGGGCTGCCCCACAAAATCAGGACATTCTCACCACATTGTGCCCTTTACCTTTCCTACTGCCTTTAATTTAACAGCGTGAGCACATAAACGAAAAAAACCTGTTCAGTCACCAGTTTATAGTTTTTACTCTGAAGTCTAATTTTATAAGGTAGAAACAAAAACTGAAACTTTTTCTTTTGAATTCAGGTTTTCAAAATTAGTGTATGTTATGGGAATGTGTATTTGATTTAAATACTTTGCAAGTCGCAGCATGGTCTTTTTGCTTCTTAATTGAAAAAAAATACGCAGTGTAATTCCAAACAAGATGTAAATGTAGTTAACACTTGAAATTAAGCTAGAATGTGCACTAAAAGTAGTGCCTTTTTTTAAAACTAGTTTGCAGAATGTGGCCCCAGTTGCAAACCACAAACCTGAAACTAGACCAGAAAAGAATGAAGCAGCTGGAGTTCAAGAACAAGAAGGGTTTAATTCTTCTTTTGAGTTATCAGTACAGACATCGGCAGGTATGGAAAATACATTTGATTAGTCGATTGCATGGAAGCATGAATTGAAATTAAATTTTACACACATGGCACATGTTCTGAGGTTATATTTTGATTGCTCTGAAATTCTAGGGTAGTCCAAAGAGAGCTGAGCTAACCTTGATTCCATATGCATATTTTTGCATCTCTGAGGTGTAAAATAGGTCTGACTAATTTCCCAGTAGATGACTCAGAAAAACCTTTTGTTGGCCGAGACACTTTTTTGGGGGGACAAGCTCATTCAAGGATGAGAGAGTTTCCAATAACTGGGAAACGGGACAATTCCTGCCAAGGTGGTACAAACTATTCTTCACTGACCCTCCCCAGTTCTTATTGGATTTTCAGCCTGCCTGCTTGCTGCTGGTCCCAGTCAGTTCTTAATGTTGCTGTTCATCTTCCTGTGCGTTCCAGTTAGAGATAAGATACTACAGTGATGAATACTTTATAGCTATTTAGTTGCCAATTCAGCCATCAGTTTATGAACCAGGAAGAGAGAACTTGTTCTGTCTGCCTGTGTCCATGTCTAAGGGAAGGATGGCAAAAGCAGAGCACAGTGGGCACCTATACATGTGCTGGATGTCTGCTCCATGTGCAATTTTGAAGTGCAGGGACACTTAAACTAAAGCTTATCAAAGCTGCCATTTTGAAGCATGGGACGCTGAATACACGTGATGCTGTGGATGTTTTAATTAGAGTGGCTCTTGAAAGTGCCCCCTCCATCCCAGAGCCCGATGTGCTTGAAGCACTTCTAGTGACACACCTTGCAAGAAAAGAGTGTTGAGGGAATATCCACTCTCCTCCACCCACTTTTCCATATGCACATGCTACTATAAATGCACATGCTTGGCTGTCATGGCTTCAAAGTCTGGCTTTCCCATGGAAGTGCCAAGCACTGTTGGAGAAGCTTCTCACTGACGGGGCAAAACGTTTTAACTCCAAAGCAGATGAGATTCTGCTCATCCTTCAGGACTCCAGGTCCATCCTCAGGGTCTGAGACAGACATCGCATAAACTAGTTTGACCCAAATCAGTTCAGTCTGATACTACATTCAACCAGGTTCATCTCAAACCAGTTTCAGCCATTTTCAAACTGGTTTATGTGCACTGAACACCTGTTCCGTAACAGGTTTAAACCAGTTTCTGATCACTTAAACCAGTTTGTGTGTAATGTCTGTCCCTAGCCCAGGAGACTATGAGCAGGCTGAACCCATTTTCTGCTTTGCCATTCATGTACCACTCTCCAGAGTCCTCAGGGACATGTCAGCACTTTCCTTCATAGATGGTTCCATCGACTCACCAATCTTTGGACAACAGGCAGAATCTTTAGCGCAGTAGTCCAAAAATTCAGCCCACTTCCTCCTTCCCACTTGTCCCTCTCCTTTCCCTTTGGTACATTTCTGGCAGACACAGGCCGTGTTACAGCAAGTGTTTCTGAGATACTATCATAGTTAGCTCTCCCTTGGCTGGGATGATATAGTGGGGGTTGTTCCTACTTTGAGCAGGGGGTTGGACTAAATGTAGATGACCTCCTGAGGTCCCTTCCAACCCTAATTTTCAATTATTCTATCACCCAAACAAGCATAGTGCCTACTCCCAGTCAGATCCCACTTCCCTGTCCTTTCTTAGGGACTCTTCTCTCAAGATTTTTCTATCACAAAGGGGAAGAACGTTCTACAATGGTTAATTCCTGCTCTCAAAAAGGAAAGGCGAATGGTGTCCCATCACAGTTAAGAAAATTTAACTCCTTTATCCACACATTCCAGTTCAGGGTAGTAGTACTGGCTGCCTTTATCCCCTCCCTGAAACCAGAAGACTGATTCACATCTCTTGGTTGTGAGGGAACATAGTTTCACGTTGCTTTTATGCCTTCATATAGAAAATACATCCAATTCATGGTAAGCCAGGACCTCTACCAATGCAGAGTACTTCCATTTTGGAATTCTAATGGACCCAAAATGGCACAGGGTCTTTACAGTGATAATGATGTTTATCAAAGGAGCAGCTAGGGGAGGCACCTCCGTCACTGAGGGGGAGGAAAATTTCTGCACCGTCCTGTGCTTGTTCCATACCCTAGATCTCATAGTGCACATCCAAAAAATGAATCTGGTCTTTGTTCAAAGACTGGAGTTTTTATAGGGGGTCACTCTTGAACATGTCAGCCACCTTAGCATCCTCAAAACCAAATCTGGTCTTTTCTGGATCCCATCACGCAGATTCAGTAAAATCCAGACAATAGTTAAGACTCAACTATCCATCCTAGGACACAGTTTCTTGCACCTATGTGATGCTACATACTGGATTACACTGATGCTCACAATTATGTTTAATATCCATCAGTTCTACTAGCTATGGAAATAACAGTTCCCTTGCTGCTCAGGTTCCTCTTCACTTGATGCAAGGATTATGAACAACTGCAGGAGGTTTTGTTTCTTCCAACCATCATTGACAACTGTGAGGGGTGCCTCCCTGCTAGAATGAAGGGCACACATGAATGACCATCGAGTGCAAAGCTTACATACCAGTGTTTTGGAAGGCAGGGCAGTCTACAGAGCTTGCCTGATACTTGTACAGTGGAGTACCACATCAATTTTTTATATCAAACAAGGAATGAGAAAGATCTGTTCCCCTCCTTCAGAATACCTGAATGAACAGTCTCAGCAAGCATATAGGAGATCCTGAATCTGTCTACGGGACATTTTCAGGTGGGGCCATCCAGAGATGAATGCCTTTGCCTCAGGTATCAACAAGAAGCGGATTTTTTGCTCCCTTTGTGACATTTGTCTCCTGTGGTAGGGAAATGGTCTTTCTGCCTTGTGCCTCTTATTGCATAGGTGCTGTGCAACATGAGAAAGGACTCCACATGACCACTCCTACTGACTCTGGTCTGATCAGATAATTTATGTACACCTTCACCTTCTGCCAGTTGTTCCCAGTCTTTTTCTGCACTTTAGTGCACTTCTGGCTAGTTTGCAATCCTATTTCCAGTGTGAGTCTTGCCCCTATTATTAAATCTAGGTGCTAAAACCTAGCATGACTTCTAGGTTGGTAGCTGCTGCATTGTGCCATCACAGAGGTTCCTAATGCAGATACCGCATTCAGCAAATCAAGCCTGTGGTTACTGTTTGTATAGGATTCTGAAACTTGCCTTCACATGTTTGGAGGCACTGCTTTGGAATTGCCTACATATGAACAAGGACTCAAAGGAGAAAGACAGGATATGCCCTAGTCCTGGATTTCCTTCAGATGTATTGTCCCTAAGTGCATTCTGCATCCTGTTGTCCTTCCTGTCTTGCTCAGAGCCCCTGGCATTTGGGGATTTTGCAATAGAGATGACCTGAGCAGCAGGAAGTGCACATTAGTCTTCATAACCTGGTTCATGTCTCTGTCTAATAACCTAAGTAAAGAATCCCCTTCATATTTTAAAAATAGAAGTCCCACCTCCTCTATACTGCAAGCGACTCCCTCCTGTGTCATGTATGTTCCATGGCCATTGCACCAATATGTGTGTAAACACATGCCTTCCTTCAGAACTGTCAGAAGTAATGTTAATTTGGTTGTGTAATGCTGGCTAAAAACAGTTATTTTATCATTTTTAGCTTTTGTGTTATGAATATTTTGTTTGAAATAATAGCTTCAAGTTGAAGCTTTTGTGAATTTTATTCTTGATTTTCCTTATGTGATTTGCAGTGAAAAGTCTGTCCTCTTCACCAGAGTCCCCATCATCACCAGCTCCATCAGCCCAACCACAGCTCACTGAAGGATCACATTTCATGTGTGTATAGCTACCAGAGAAGTATGTCTTTTTTTTGTACCCACCATCTTAAGTATTCTCTTGTTCTTTCTGAGAAATTTTGGTAGGCAAGGTGGATGTAGCTGAGATATTAAATATGTCCAACTGTCAGGAAATTTAAATAGAGAAGTGCATTGATTACTTGCAGATAATCCATAATATTCAGATAGGTTGATAGTATGTAAAGATGGAGAAGACCAGTTAGATCATCAAGTCTAGTTTCCTATAATGGCACCAGAATTGTCCCTTGATAAGTATGAGATGCTAGGCTGTAAAGAAATACATAATTACATAAGATAGAAGTGTCAGTGTTCAACTGGAGTAGCACCTAAAGGCTTCAGTCAGGATCAGAGCACTGTTGAATTAGGCGTGTACCACAGAAAGATATGATCTACACTCAGGAAAGTTTGTCATTTCAGACAAGACACGGCAATGAGTGTGATGTTACAAATAATAGAAGGAAAGAGGAGGAGGATGGTAGCAGTAATAAAACCATGTCACAGACCCCTCTGCAGGGTAACCCTAGAGCCCCACTTTTCTCCCTGCTGTCCTAGCTTGCAGACATTTATTCCAAAGGATGGACCAAGGTTTGCCCTGGGGTAACTCCATATTCCCTTAGACCTCCCATCCACTCCCCTTATACTGGATCTCACAGCTACAGCAAGGGAATCTTTGCCCACTCCAGGTGATTACCCTTTGATTTGTGAAAGAATTATAGGGCTAGCTTGGAGTATCATTTTTCCTAAGATTTGGTTTTGCCACAGGCAACCAGTAAGGTAGCAACATGACAAAAGGATTTATTGCAAATATTCATAAATGTTAGGTATGTACATATATATTATGGATCCTTAAGTAGGACAAGCATGAATCAAAAACACTTTTATTTTGCACAAAACTAAAGTTCAGTGAACTGGCTAGAGCTAGCATGGCTGGTTTAGAGCTCTGGTAATCCACATGTAGATTGGCTGTAGCAGTTCTGTCAAGAGAAAGAGCCAGTCATCTTTTGAGTAGTCTACCTGTGACATCAAGCTGGTCTTGACACCCATGTCAATACCGAGATTATCAGATCCATTTTCTCCATAGTTATGCCAGACTGAACTGCAGTTAGCAGAGGAGAAAAGCTGGTATTGCGTTCTGTTCTATTGCCTTGTGTTCTACCCTGACCCCTGCTATTGCTGTGTGTGTGTCAGTCAAGGTGGCCGTATATCTTGATAGTGTTGCTACCTTAAATATGGCATTTACACAAGTAACGCTGTAATCACTGATAACAAACATAATGTATTCTTGGGATGTTATAACAAGAAACAATTTTCTGCTTCTAGGTCCTTAGTCTTTGTGAGGTCAGCAATTTCAAGAAACAAAAAATAGTTGCCCTCAAACAGTTATTCATTGTCTGAATTGAATTGGAGGCACTAGTTCATTCCAAAGCATACACATCACGAGTGTAATTGATGCACTTGTTAAGTCTCATCAGAGTGCCCCAGCACTGAATAGGCACTAGAGATCTGGGTCCACATACGTGTTGAAATGCAGTACTACTGTTCCCAGTGTGCTTACTCTGAGTGAAGTCTTTCTCCCGGGTTGTCCAACTAGCACATTACTTAGGCACAAACTTATTGCAAATGCCTGTTAAATGTGGGATAATTAATAATATTGTATAAAAAACTGTAATTTCCAAGTGTAAAGTAGCTAGAATATGGGACTAACCTGAGCTTTTAAAATTTCTCCTGACTTACAGGAAGGGAGTCTCTTGTTTTAATGTAGGAATTGTGTTGCTCAGTAGAAATCAATTTGCTGAGAAATATGTATCAGTAGAGATAATTTCTAAGTTGAGTGTTAGTCATAGCTGAGTGATTTTATTTATTTATTTATTTTTATTTTTTTTTAAGGCAGCATCTGGAAAATGCATGATGCAGATGATGAAGTAATACCTATATATAGTTTTTACAGACAGTAAAGTGATACTCCTGGCATGACGGAAGTAGAATCTGACATAGGAAAACTGCAATATATGATATCCTGGAACTACGGAAAGAGAACTCAATGAGAAGGCTACTTTCTATGCCATGGCTCTGATATCATAGAGACATATTTTTGGATCTCTATCAATAGCATATTGTTACATTTTAAGCACATGGATAAAAAGTTTAATGGAGTGATGATAAATTTTATATAGTACCTTTCATCCCTGAGTTTTTTAAATCCTTTACTAAATAACTGTCAGCAGCAACTGGAAATGCATTACTTCTGGATGGAATACATTACCTCTGGAGGGGAATACATCCCATACGCACTACAGCACAGCAAATGAAGAATACTGTATCCTGTTTCTCATCTGCCCTTAGGTGAAACATTCAGGGACTTTGCTATTGCTGTTTATTTTATGTGGAAGGCAGTCTGATACAGTGATAAATAATGCACAGCAGTATAAAACTCTTAGATAGTTCCTCATACAAAAATATGTTTGATTCAGTTTACATGTGTTCATTGCCTCAAAATAGCCTTAATGCATCAAGAAAAAGGTTTCAGAAAGTTTTATTTTCTAGATGCTTTAATATATTGTGTTAATAACTATTACCACAGTGTGCTCAGAAACTTCTAATCCCAAGAATTACTTCATACAATATTCTAGTTTTGGTAAAATAAAGTAACTAGTTCCATGTCTGTCTTTCAGCTGTAACAGCTTCTATTGAAACAATTCATGGCTGAGATGTATGGACGTGTGGAAATGTAAGAAGATATTGTACAGTATATTTTAAATCTATGAAATTCATAGTTCTGATGCTTTTGACTGCAGAGCATCATTTTATCACCTCCTGGAAAATGTTTATTCCAAGACAGCTTTAATGGCCCATATGTACACTCAACAATCTGAAGATTATTCTTCTGATACCAGCTTGCTGCTATGATTTCCATGCACATAAGTAAAGGTTCTTGTAAATGTGCAGTCCACTGTCAGAACCTTAGCTGACGTTTTCCAAAATTGAATTTTTTTGGTTAATTATGGTATCATTTAAGTTTTCATTTTTGCTTCTTTTAGGTACATACAGAATCAGTTACTTTTGCATATTGCCACTAAACCTGGTTTTACACTTTCTAGACACTACAAGATATTGTTTTAACTTTTAATTTGTAAATTTTTTTATATAAATATATATATATATATATATATGTGTATATATATATATTTTTAAAATGTGCCATTTTTATTATTGCTGAGTAAAGTATGTCCCGTTTCTGCTGTAATTATTTCTCAGTCGAGTTGCAACGTCAGCAGTTACTGCCACACTGTTGTCAACATATACACGAATGTTAGTGCTTACTTTTTCTTAAATAAATGAAGTTGTAGGTATTTTGAGGTACTGGGCTTTTACTTGGTTGGAATAGGGTGTGTACAGCAATAAGCAGGTTTTCAATCCAGTACTTAGTTTGTGTACAAATGTAATTATGTTCATTGTGTATATATTATACAATGAGCGCATACAATGTAAGTATAAGAAGCCACTTACTATTGTTCAAATGCAAATGTTCATATCTCATTTATTTTATATCATGTTAAATAAATGTTGATGTTCTTAAGGAATCGTATGGGCAGTATTTTTTCCAGCCTATAGATATCACACAGTGCACTCAGTTTCTTTGTGTGAGGAATTCAGTGTTTTGTGTTGCAGTAGAGACACCACCTACCAGATAGAGTAACACATGACAGATTCTTAAGGGGTCCAGTCTTTTTCTGTTGGTAGGAGCAGTGCCCACAGCACAGAGCAAAAGGGCAACCTCATGACTAGGAACTCAAAGTATGCAGGTTCAGCTCCTGTTTTCCAAGACTTCCTGGATGACCACGAAATCACAAGCAGGTCCAAGGAGGTGATCCTCCCCCTCTATGTGACACTGGCCAGGCCGCAGCTGGAGTACTGCGTCCAGTTCTGGGCACCACGCCTCAGGAGGGATGCGGCCAGCATCGAGAGGGTCCAGAGGAGGGCCACCCGCATAATCAGGGCGCAGCAGGGCAGACCCTACGTGGAGAGGCTAAGGGACCTGAACCTGTTTAGCCTCCACAAGAGAAGGCTGCGAGGGGATCTGGTGGCCACCTATAAACTTGCCAAGGGGGACCAGCAGGCAATGGGAGAGTCCCTGTTCCCCTGAGCACTACCGGAAGTAACAAGGAATAACGGCCATAAGTTGACTGAGAGTAGATTCAGGCTAGATATCAGAAGGCACTACTTCACAGTCAGGGCAACTAGGATCTGGAACCAACTTCCAAGGGAAGTGGTGCGCGCCCCTACCCTGGGGGTCTTCAAAAGGATGCTGGATAATCACCTAGCCAGGGTCGTTTGACCCCAGCATTCATTCCTGCCATGGCAGGGGGTTGGACTTGATGATCTGCTCAGTTCCCTTCTGACCCTACCAACTATGAAAAGTCACTTAATCAATTTATGCCTCAGTTCCCCATCTGTTTATATAGAAAGAGATAATTGCCTCATAGAGTTACTGTGAGAATTAATGTAGTAATGTTTGCAATGGGGATGAATACCTTGCATGATAGGGATGAGAAAAGGAATGAGATGATTCCTTAGAGCTCTGATATCTGCAGAATATCTTCCTGAACACATTTGTCACGTGTGTCATCTTAGTACACACATTACAGGCTGCACTCCTCCATTTCCCACCATTGTCTGAACTAGTGTGAGTAGAAACAAGGTTTTTAGAAAAGTTTGATGGAAAAAGATGGTGTAAAGAAAATCTTTTGGTCCTAGGCCATCAACAATCTGAAACCTTTTAAAAGTTTAAGCAAGGATCATATATTTCAGTACATCCAGCATATATTTTCAGTGCATTACAAAACCTGGTTCTGCAAATTATGGGGCTTCCTCCATAATTTTTTCTTGTCACATGATGTGTATCCCAGTTAGATTGCTTCTCAAGATTTGATAAGTTTGATCCATCCTCAGTAAAGACACCAAGGTACAGCAATCGGTGTCATTGATGCCTCAGGCCAGTTTTAACACTACTCCTCTCAAAAGGAGGCTTGTGTTCCCCTTTATTTCCTGCCACAGCTAGCCATTCCCTCTGTTTGTGATTGGGATACCAAAAGACTTCCTTATAAACCAAATAAGCAGAGAGTCTTTACGATTTTGAAGAGTGCTTTAAGTAGGCTGTAGAGTTGGAGAGAGATGCCATGCAATGACAAGCTGAGGGAACACACTTCACACTTGTAAACAGGCATTCAGGGGCCTGAACCTGCTTTCCAGTGATCATGGAGCCTTCCTTTCTTCCAGCAGTGGCCTGAAGTGCTGTTTGTCTGTCCAGATGAGTAGAGCTGACAAAAAGTGTTAAACTCACGGCACTGCTAATTGAATGTCTGCATTCAGTCACAGTCCCAGAATACTTCTGACTGAGCTAGCACAAGATTCCTTATTTTATCAATCCTAACACTTCTCAATCCTGACTAGTACAGGTCATCCCATACAGAATAAAAGTTAGATCAGCTTTCAGGCCCATGCCATTCTTTGCTTTGCTGCTAAGAGGAAACTAGAAAGCCAAATGGGTGAAGGGCTGGATAGTAGCCAAGGAACAAGTATGATTAATAATCTGGAACAATTTTAAGTTTTATCTACATGTATTTTGCCAATATAACCATGCCTACATGCTCTCTTAACGGACATGCAACTTTTTTTCTGGTTTAATTGTTATCTACATTTGGACTTCTGTTGGTACACCAATGTCAGCAAAAAATCACCCCTGACAAACATTGTTAGGCTTGCAAAATTTAAGCATATACTGGACCTTGACTTTCTTTGGCATTTACAGAGATCTGAGGGTGCTATTGGGTACTTCAAACTATATTGTTATAGTGTAAGGGGAAAATAAATTGCAGCTGCTTCTGTCCTGTCTCATCACCATTTCTCTCAACTGCACTTATCTTTTAACTCCCATTCCAGTGGTCATGTTTTCAAAATATAAACATCTGAATCCTGATATTGTCGACCTACCTTAAGCTTGTGCCTAGGGCTTGGGGGGGGGGGCGTATTTCTGATTCATTGCTTTATTGCTGCTATACTGACATTTGCATGTTTAGAGTGCAGACTTTTCTTTTCCCCCTCAAGAGCAGAGACCTTAGGAATAATATGCCGCATGCTCTACAGATGTGCATGCTCTTCAAAATCAATTACATCTCCTTATGTCTGGAGCTTTTGTTCAACATTTTCATTGTTGCAAGAAGACTAGTGAATTAGAGCTTTTCAGATTCCTGAACAGACTAACGTTACCAGAAAAGTTGTCGTTGGTGTCTCATGAGTTTCTTGTGAGAACGGATGTGGGCCTGTTCAGAGTAGAGAGACCATTCAAAGGCTGAAACCCAACCCTTGATTTCAGCATTATGACCAAGGGAGGGGGAACAGTTCTCTATTCAAAATTATGTTAAGATGGAAAGAAAAAATCTACCTGATTTGTGAAGAAACCTGACAAATACTCAGAGATTAAGTTTTCAGGCAGTCAAAACTGTTTATCTAACTCTTGCATTAAATTGAAAGTGAATTGTTAAATTATTTTGGGCCTACTAGATGTAAGAATAAGGATTACATTAAAAAAAAAAAAAATTAGCACTTATTCCTCTATCTAGCATGTCATTCTCATCCCAGGTGATCAGCAATTAAATGAAATTCTAGGAGGGCTATGGTGTAGGGGAAGAAGATGCTGATTGATTTGGGAGCCTAGACTGGATGTTACAACTTTTTTTCCCCTGCATCTTTTATTACACAATGAAAAAGAAAGAGACCTTTCTTGCTTTGATAAATGGAATTGTAGCGCATAAAGTAAAAAGGAATCAAATTTGTAAGACTAAGATGAGGACTCTAAGAACCAGATCATCATGGATTTCCTTTACAAATAACATAATTGGGTATCTTGTTCATACAAGGGCAGTCCAAGGGGGTGCAGTGCGGTGGTGTGATTGCACCCCCATTCCACTGTTTATTAGGCCCCTGTGAATACAGAAGTATTCCATTTGGATGCAGACTCGGCAGATTCAGAGGACAGTGATTCGGTTCAGATCACTGTCCTGAACTGATTCGGCCAAATCAGCTTTGAAAGATTTGGTGCTGATTTGGAGACGTTCAGCGATTTGGATCGGCTGGGGAGAGGCAGGCACAGACGAGCGGCTGCAGGTTCTCCTGTGGCTCCTTCGACTGCCTGCCTCTCCCTAGGTCAGGGGAGCCATGGGAGAAATTCCCATGGCTGCCCTGCCCAGCCCCATCCCGCACCCAGTCCCAGCCTCCTGGCACTTAAAAAACAAAAAACCCCACACTGGCAGTAGCAGTGGCTGTGGGGGCTCTGGGGCCATGTGGCACAGGCCCCCCCCTGCACAGCCCCCACTCCCTGATCTTCTACCCAGCCCCACCCTAATGGCTGCCCTGCCCAGTCCTAGCATCCCAGCAAGTTAAAAAACAAAACAAAACAGCCCCTCACTCACGGGCTCTGGCAGCAGCTATTTGAGCCTCTGAGGGCTCGTGACCAGCTGCCCAGCCGGGATGGAGGGTACATTACTCGGGGAGGGGGCCACAGCAGTGCTGGGAGCGGTAGCTCTGCCCCGCTGCCGCTTGCCCCCTTCTGCCTGGAGCGAGCCACATCCCCTCCGCACTAGCTGGGCAAGTGGATCCCCCACTCCCACCGCTGCTGTACCCATATCCTGCACCCCCACCCCACTCCCATCCCTGAGTAACCTGCCCCCTTGCGCCAGCTGGGCAGCTCGTCCCAGCCCCAAACCCTCCCTCCCCCAGTCCCAGCAGACTTACCAGCAGGAGGCAGCTGTCAGTTGCCTGTTTAGTCTATGGCCAAATCTCTGAAGTGGCTGAATCTTTTCCAATTTTTTCTTAATTGATTTGGATGCTTCAGATCGATTCGGAGCTTTTACTTGGCCTCCTGATTCAATTCAGAGATTCAGTCCCTTAATCGGGCCGAATCCTCTCCGAATCAAATCAGCTATCGAAGCTTCTCACAGCCCTACTGTTTAGCACATTGAGCTCTCCAGGTGGTGTAGCTCCCTCCACCCCACCAAGGGGGGAGGGCTGGGCAGGGAGTAAGCACAGAAATGGGACCGGTCTGCCACCACTACTGTCTCTAGCCAAGTGTGGCACCCCACACAGCTACTCCCCACAGTCCCTGGATGGAGAAGGGCAGAAACAGACTTGGAGCTGCCTCTGTGTTCAGGTCAGCTATAAAAAGTGGTAGATGGACCCTCTCTTCCTGTGACTGATCTCTGCCCAGCTGCCTCTGGGTATATTTCCACCAGCCTGGGAGCTCCAGCTGCACCTTGCCCCTATCCCTCCCCTGGTTTGAGCTTTGTTTCTTCTGCCCAGACTCCAGAAGCAGAAGGGATGCAGGATCACAGGGAAGTGGAGCAACCAGCATGTCTTCCAACTCCAGGCTGAGCACCTTCCAACACCTGGTGAAGCAGCTCCAGCTAAAGGAGTGCATGGCACAAATCAAGGTGGTTGTAGTGGGTGGGAAGCTCAGGGTGCTGAGAGTCGGGGTTTGCAGCCAGCCCTGTGGTGCTGGTAGCATCTTGTGGAATCAGAAAAAATATATGCCTTAAACTTTGATTATTTTAGTTATAAGATGACATAACCGCTTTGTGTAGAATTGCTGGCTCGGTACAGTAGAACAGATAAGGGCAAGTATTTGTTCTTTGTAACTCTTCTGCAAATGCTTCGCTCACCGCGGCCTTGAAGGTAGAAAAAAAAAAAAAAGTATGTACAAAGTAGATTTCCAGGTGCAAGAAGGAGGTTTGTGAACTAACCCTATCTCCCCCATAATTCCCATCCTGATAACAGCAAAGAAATAATGAAGTAATATTATAGCCGCTTTTCATGCTAATTTCACTATATGATCACGTGAGTTGTAAGCGACTGTTAAAAAGTATATAAGCCTCCTGATTTTGCTCTTGGTGGGGGACCCCTTCCAAGTGCTTGGGAAATCCATGTCACTTTGGAACTCCCCCTACAGCTGTAGTTTCTTTTGAATAAAAGCTTCTGCTGACCTGACCCAAAAGTACTCTGTGTGTGTTTCCACGACAATTCCTGGTGCCGTGACTCGGATCCAGAACACAGGCTGAGGAAGGAGGACCGCAGGCTACCCCCCCCCCCCCGAACCCTGAGGCGCCAAACTTGAGAGGTAAGAGACCTAATTCAAAATCTCTATTGGGGTTTCGGAGGAGGACTGCCTGTAGGCTCCCAACTTGGCCGTGGTAACTGGATCTGAACCTTGTTAAAACAGGTCAGTCTGAACCTTACTGCCGGCTAAAATTTTCTGTCTGGTAAAGGATCCCATTTTGTGTCTGGTAACGTACGTTTTAGGGAGAAACTGTTTGAGGCACCTTCATCCAACAGCACATCGGGCTTGTAGTTAATTAACTAAGGCGGTGTGGGTTAGGAGGTCTGGCTGACTGAATAAATGTGCATGTGTGTGTGTATTTAGAAATATGAGCCACTGACCAGGACTGAGACTACGGTTGGGCTCAGCCGCCCCAATTCTGCCTGACAGGGCAGTTTTGAAAGCAAGGGGGCCCAACTGGAACCTCGTGACCCAGTGGACAGGGCTTATTGAATGAATGTGTGTGTGTATTTAGAAATATGAGCCACTGACCAGGACTGAGACTACGGTTGGGTTCAGCCGCCCCAATTCTGCCTGACAGGGCAGTTTTGAAAGCAAGGGGACCCAACTGGAACCTCGTGACCCAGTGGACAGGGCGTCTGAGTGATTTTGTCTTTTCCAAACCCCTCGTCCCAGTAGCTTCTGCCGAAAGCAGAAGTGAAAGGATCCCTCTAGTGTTTCCCTCCCCATTTCCATTTTATGAGCTGGTGTCGGGTCAGAAGCCTTTTGTCTGGGCAGTGAAAAACTGCGGGGCAAGGCACTGAGCGGCCCGGACATCCTAAATAAGCCTCTCCTACGTCTCCCTGTGTGACTGAAAATGGGAACAAGTCAGTCTAAACAGGTTCCTGTCCCCCCTAAGGGGACTCCGGCGTACTTTATGTACACACACTATTCTCCCGAGACTTGCAAGTACCTGGATAAGTGGAACTGGTATACTAGGGATGATCCTGTGAAACATTTTCCACAGGAAGGAACATTTGATCAGGATAAAATAGTGCACTTGAGAGGGGCGTTAGAGTCCCGTGGATCCAAAACACCACAAAACCAGTGGGACGCGTTCTTTTATTGGTATGATGAGATGTCCAAAAGGCGGACAGAATCTCAAACTAGGAGCCTAAAAGACTCTCAAGAAAAATTAAAACAGCAGTTAAAAGCTGCTCGGGAGAAATTGGCTGCTCCCCCAAATTACACGCTGGCCACCGCTCCGATGTATCCAGCATTGCCCGGGGCGCCCCCACCACCGGAGCCAGCAGAGGATATCCTTGACCTTTGTTCGAACCCCGCTCTCCTGGGACTCCCACATCAGCAACAACCGGTTCAACATCAGGCTGCAGCCCAGGCTAGTGACCCATTAGCTGAAGCTCCTTCAGTAAATCCATCCACGGAGCTTAATAGTCCGGACTCATCCACCATATCTGCCACTCAATCATCACCAGTGTGGCAATTTACTCCTGGGTCACAACCCACCACAGGTGTATTTAGAAGAATGGGAATAGGCATGGAAAGATCTCCCATCAATCTGAGATCCCGAACTGCACAAGTTTACCCCCTAAGACAAATGCCAGGCATTGGCACCGATGGACAAAATATAGTAACTGTGCATGCACCCTGGACTCCAGGTGATCTCTACAATTTAACTCAAAAGTTCCCAAAAATCAGGGAAGACCCAGAAAAATTTCAGGAAGAATTGCAGACTGTTATAAATTGTTATAATCCAACATGGGCTGACATTAATCAGCTCATGCAATCCATTTTGCCCAAGGAGACTATGCTACGTCTGTACGCTGCCTGTACTTGGCCAGATCAAAACCCAGGGATTGGCCAAGACTTTATTGACAAGAGAAATGCTTTGGTTCAGGCAGTTCTCACAATTTGCCCAAAAAAGGCAGACTGGACCAAAATAAATACCTGTAAACAAAACAAAAATGAACACCCCAGTGACTATTTAGAACGCCTCAAACAGGCATTTGAACGATACTCAGGAATGGATAACCCAGTCGGAAATGCTAAACAAGCAATAGTGGCAGCATTCGTCCAGGGACTTAACCCTAAAATTGCTGAGAAAATTCAAACAGTAATTATTGGCTGGGAAACTAAAGATTTGACCGAAGTCCTTGCTGCGGCTAACCATTTTCATAACAAATTGGAACGGTCTAAAGACAGTGCCGAGTTTAAGTTAATGGCCTTACAGATTTCTCAGTTGCAGGGTCCAGGTAGAGGAAGGGGACGAGGACGGGGAAGGGGAGGCCCGGGTAGATTCAGGGGAAGAGATAGATCCTTGAGTCCACAAAACCCAGGCTATGGGAACCAATGTCATTATTGCAAGCAAGAAGGACATTGGAAATCAGAATGCCCCAAGCGCCCCGGCCAAGGACCCAGACCCCAGCCCCCACCTCCACTTCCTGTCAATTTTCCCAGTGTTGAATAGGACAGCCTGAGGGACAGTGACATCATTGCTCCTTTGCTTGCTACTGACCAATCTGGTCCGTTTGTTGAATGCCTTATTTCTGGTAAACCTGTCTCCTGTCTTGTCAACACCGGAGCGTCCCGCTCCACGCTAAAAGCTGCTGAGTTTCCTTTTCTACCTTATTCTCCTGAAACTGTAAACGCTGTCGGTATAGGCGGACAACCTATCCCACATCCCGTCTCTGAACCTGTCTCCATCTCTATTGGCCCTTTGTCTGAGAATCATGCCTTTCTTCTTAGCCCCTGTGCACCTGTCAACCTTCTTGGTAAGGACTTGCTGTGTAAACTGGGATGCGTGATTTATTGTAGCCCAGATGGTGTTTACCTTGAGGTACCGGAACATAGGGAAACCGAGCTTGTGGCTTTGCTAACCCAGGAGTACTCTGATTCTGACACTTCCTTCTTGCAAGAGGAACTGTTGGCACGAGTACCTCCACAGCTGTGGTCCACCCATGCGAATGAAGTGGGGCACATGCTGAGTGCTGAACCAGTGCGTATCATCCTGAACCCTACCAAGCCACTTCCTCGTGTCCCACAGTACCCCATCTCAAAGGAAGCTGAGGAAGGGATCAAGCCTGTCGTTTCCTCACTCCTTGAGCAAGGGATTATTGTCCCAATACGCTCCCCTTGCAACACACCTATCCTACCTGTCAAAAAACCTGGTAAAGATACGTATCGCTTTGTGCAAGATCTTCGAGCTGTAAATGCCGCTGTGTTACCCGCTTTCCCCGTGGTCCCTAACCCTGCCACTATTCTTTCCTGTATCCCTTCAGATGCTACATATTTCACAGTAGTGGATCTTTGTTCTGCTTTTTTCTCTATCCCCGTTCATAAGGATAGCCAGTATCTGTTTGCATTTACTTATCAGGGATTTCAATATACCTGGACAAGACTCCCTCAGGGATATACAGAGTCCCCAACCCTGTTTTCCCAGATCCTAAAAAAAGATTTGGATCCTATCACGTTCAAAGGGGGGTCAACCCTTGTTCAGTACGTTGATGATCTATTGTTAGCCTCACCCACTTTAGAGGCCTGTGAGCAAGATACTTTGACACTCCTCACAGCTTTAGCTCAGAAAGGCCACAAGGCCTCAAAATCTAAATTGCAGCTCTGCAAGTCTAAGGTACTTATTTAGGGCATGATATCTCAGCAGGAGAACGACACCTTTCCCCTAGTAGAGTTGAAGCTATCCTCAACATTCCCAAACCTATGACTAGAAAACAGATGAGGGGATTCTTAGGTGCAACGGGTTATTGTAGACAGTGGATCCTGGGTTATGCTGCTTTCGCAAAACCCTTGCAAGCATTCACTCATGATACCACCCCGGAACCCCTCCCTTGGACTCCTGAAGCCAAACAAGCATTTGTGGTCCTTAAGCAAGCCCTCACTCTTGCTTCTGCTCTTGGACTTCCTAATTATAAGAAACCCTTTACCTTGTTTTGTCATGAACGGGAAGGAATCGCTTTAGGAGTACTCACTCAGCTGCATGGTGAAAAGCATCACCCAATTGCATATTACAGCTCTGCCCTTGATCCCGTAGCTGCGGGACTTCCTCCTTGCCTCCGTTCAGTTGCAGCTGCTGCCTTGTTGGTTGAAAAGGCAGATTCTCTAGTTTTGGGACACTCTTTAACCGTTGCAGTTCCACATGCTGTGATGGCCCTTCTGCTCAAGGGCAAAACTCAGCACATTTCCAATTCCCGTCTTACTAAATATGAAAAACTTCTACTGTCAGCTGCAAATGTAACCTTAAATCGCTGTTCAATTCTGAATCCTGCGTCACTTCTGCCTATTGCCTCTGATGGTGAGCCTCATGATTGCCTGTCTATCACAACTCAATTGTTAACCCCTCGAACTGACCTCGAGGACATTCCTATCCCAAACTCTGACCTTGTTTTGTTTGTTGATGGTTCCTGTCTTAGAAATGATGCAGGCAAATTAGTTGCGGGATATGCAGTATGCACTCAGTATGCTGTTTTGGAAGCCTATTCTTTACCCCAAGCTCGTTCTGCTCAAGTTGCTGAACTCATTGCTTTAACACGTGCTTGCATTCTTGCAAAAAATCAAACCACAACCATTTATACTGACTCTAAGTATGCTTTTGGTGTTGTTCATGATTTTGGACAAATCTGGAAACAAAGAGGGTTCCTCACTTCATCAGGGACCCAAATCAGTCATGGTTGTTATGTAAAAGCGCTCTTAGAAGCTGTTCAATTGCCTCTTGCTATTGCTATTGTTAAATGTAAAGCTCATGAGAAACCGTTTGATGATGTCACACGAGGAAATGATCTGGCAGACCGTTCTGCCAGAAATGCGGCCCTTTCTGGCCCACAGGCTCCTAACTCTGTTTTTGTGTGTTTTTCAGCAGACCAGTCTCCTTTGGCTAGCCTTTCAAGTCTGGCCCTTCTTCAAAATCAGGCCCCAAAAAAGGAAATAAATGACTGGCTGCGTGCAGGATGTTCACTGCACCCCGACTCTCTCTGGCGCTCCCCGGACGGCCGCCTGGTGGCGCCTAGAGAGCTTTTGCGACATCTTGCTCGTTTAACCCACTCTGTGGCCCATACGAGCAAGGGAGGAATGATTGCTACAGTACAAAGAAATTGGTTTGCCCCAAATTTTCCTTCCATGGCACAACAGTACTGTAGCTCCTGTCCCATCTGCTTAGCTCACAACATTGGGCAATGGGTAAAAACGACACCCGCAGCCCATCCCCCTCCATGGGGACCGTTTGTAAATCTGCAAATTGATTTTGTGCAGCTACCTAAGTGCTGTTCTTATGAATACATTCTTGTTATTATTGATGTGTTCTCTGGATGGGTGGAAGCCTACCCATGCGTACGTGCTGATTCCATCACTGTAGCAAAGAAATTGCTCAAAGAATTCATCCCTAGATTTGGATTGCCTCTCACAATAGATAGTGACCGTGGCACCCATTTCACAGGACAGATAGTAAAAAACATCTGCCAAGCACTCAACATACAGCAACACCTACACTGTAGTTATCATCCACAGTCAAGTGGTGCTGTAGAACGTAAAAACTCTGATTTAAAAACGCGCATTTCGAAGATTTGTGCTGAAACAGGCCTCAAATGGCCTGATGCACTGCCCATTGCTCTTATGCACATTAGAAACACTGTTAACAGAAAACATGGCCTAACCCCTTATGAAATACTCATGGCACGACCCATGAGGATGCCAGCTACACCACCTGTTGCCCCTCACCAAACAGACCTACAATTAACTGATGAAACTGTACTAAATTATTGCAAGGCATTAATGAAGTATGCCAGGTCTGTTCATTCACAGGTCCAAGAAGCCTTACCTCAACCACCGGATGTTCCCTGTCACAACCTCGAACCAGGGGATTGGATCTACGTAAAGGTCTATCAACGGAAAAACGCACTTCAACCCAGATGGAAAGGACCTTTCCAGGTACTTCTAACCACTAATTCTGCTGTTCGTTGCCAAGGTCACCAAACGTGGACTCACGCCTCGCACTGCAAGAAGGTATCACCTCCATTGGACCCCGAAGCAGCTGTATTCCAACCAAGGTTGGGATCTTTCCCTGAGGCCAAGGACAAAGACCCTCAGGACCTCACTCAGGCAAGTGAGGAGCATCAGGGTGCAAGTGCTAGTAACCTCTCCCCTGCACCCAACACCTCAGCCCAGCCGGATTCATCAGTTGAAGAACGAAGATATCATCTTCGGCCTCGAAGAAAGTGAATGCTCCCATTCGGAAGATCACCACCTCGATCAAGACCAAGAGCCGACATTATCAGTCCTTTAGGTAACTTGAGCCCAGAGGACGAAGACAGACTTTGGCTGCCATCCTGGGTTTGGCTGGTAGTGTTCTTTTTCTTACTGGTGCTGGTTATGTTTGTTGTTAAGATTCTTTGTCCCTCCTGTATCTAAAAATGGCACTGATATCCTTATATATCACACTTGGGTATCTCAGTATCACCCAAGGGGGGTGGGAGAAAAATTTGTATTTGCAGATCTCCCATGCGGTGGCTCAAGCTGGAAATAAAAGTGACTGCTGGATATGCTCTCACAGCCCAGCACACCTACACCAAGGAATCCCAATGATCGGAGTACCAATATCCCTCCAGCAATGGGGAACAATAAACGGCGGCTTCGTTAGACACTACTCGTTAGCTGCCCATCGGTCCGCTCCTAAAGAATGGAGGGCCGCCCCTGCTAACTGGATAATCTCCCCAAGAGTAGAGGCGCCTTTCTGTTACAGATCCAACAACACCGGAGCTTATAATAAAGCCACACCTGTAGGACACTACCCTCATTGCCTAACTACTCTAGATTATAGCCCTAGTAGCACCAGTGGAATCCTGTTGGGTAACGTACCCTCTCTCAATTGTACAGGATTCATGGTCTACAACTTTTCTAAGGAACCTCATGTTGCTCTCATTGCAAACAGATCAGAATTTTACATTCACTCCAATTTTACTTCTTGTAATATATCTCGGTCCAGCAGAATAACAGCTGAACGTGGACCGTCCTATACGATGCATATCAATCGAAAGTGCTGGATAGGGCACAACAACTGCCGAGATTTGAGTACCCTTTCTGCCCCAGGCCTTTACTGGCTCTGCGGAAACAGGGCTCATAAAATCTTGCCCTGGAATTGGGTGGGGGCATGCACTCTTGGACGTGTTATCCCTGGTTTCGAAATGCATAGTGCAATATATCTGGAACAAGTAAAAAATGTCAACCATCACATGAAAAGGGCGGTTAACCCCTTAGCTACCAGAAACACAGGGTTCCATCGATTTGTGAGAACCTTCATACCGTGGCTTGGAGTAAGAGAATTGGAACTAGCCATAATTAACATTTCAGCCACAATGGAAGCTATGGGAAATGCCACTGCGGATGCAATTCAGGCTCTGCAAAAAGAGATCTCCCAGATCTCACAAGTAACTATACAACACCGCATAGCCCTAGATTACCTATTGGTATCCCAGGGAGGAGTATGTGCCTTAGTAAACTCCACCTGTTGTGTCTATGTCAATCAGGACATGCGAATCGAAACTGACATTCGCAAAATCCGAAATCAGTTAAGGGTCCTACATCAAGTGGCCTCAGAAAATACTGACTGGGGTCTAGAAGAAATGTGGTCTTGGCTAACCTCCTGGCTCCCAGATTTCGGGGCCCTTGGCAAGAAAATCCTGTATGGAATATTGTTTGTCTTGATAGTTCTGATAATGTTCTATGTCTTAATGCAACTGATCCTCTGCTGCGTGAAAGCCAGCAGGGGAAGCTTTAGCAAGGCAAGAAAACCCACAGCAGAGTCTAGAATAATGGTGTTACAAAAGTGTGAGCAGATTGAAAGAAAACATGAAAGGCTGCATGATGAAATAGAGGGGCTCATGAGAATGGAAATTTAAGGCTAAAGTGAGACTAAATAGTCTCAAAGGGGGGGGCTGTGGAATCAGAAAAAATATATGCCTTAAACTTTGATTATTTTAGTTATAAGATGACATAACCGCTTTGTGTAGAATTGCTGGCTCGGTACAGTAGAACAGATAAGGGCAAGTGTTTGTTCTTTGTAACTCTTCTGCAAATGCTTCGCTCACCGCGGCCTTGAAGGTAGAAAAAAAAAAAAAAGTATGTACAAAGTAGATTTCCAGGTGCAAGAAGGAGGTTTGTGAACTAACCCTATCTCCCCCATAATTCCCATCCTGATAACAGCAAAGAAATAATGAAGTAATATTATAGCCGCTTTTCATGCTAATTTCACTATATGATCACGTGAGTTGTAAGCGACTGTTAAAAAGTATATAAGCCTCCTGATTTTGCTCTTGGTGGGGGACCCCTTCCAAGTGCTTGGGAAATCCATGTCACTTTGGAACTCCCCCTACAGCTGTAGTTTCTTTTGAATAAAAGCTTCTGCTGACCTGACCCAAAAGTACTCTGTGTGTGTTTCCACGACAATCTGCTGCAGCCCCCTTTTCAAAAGCTAATATTCATCTTTGCTTTCTCCAGGGCTGGATTCTGTTACACGTGGAATTTGTAACATTATTCTGGGCAGTCTCACAGATAACCACCCGGATGCTCCATGAAGTAGCAGAATGGCCCTCATTTCAAAAGAATACATTTTAAATTGACTGACCTTGACAAGGTAGCCAGTTCCTGGTGTTATCGAGAGAGGATGTTGAACTGTTTAGACAAATTATCCCAAAGAAAAGCTGGTTTCCCTCTTTCCCAAAAACATTCCACACCCGATAAAATATCTAGTTATTCTGTGAGGCCGTGAGGAAGGCTGCTATAAAGTACAACTGAAAAGACCAATCCCTGAAGAAAGCAACCATCTGGCCCAGAGCGAAGATTAAAAAGAGCTTGTTTCTAAATTCCACATGCATGCAGCTTTTCCCCACCCAGTCCAGATGTGTCAGTGCTCAAACATGTTACTTGTGGGCTAAAGAAGATGGGTCATTTCAAGCAGAATGATTCTCCATTGTAGTTTAAGCCAGACGGAATAACATGTAAGATTCTAGGTTTCCTCATCCTGAATTGCACTGACCAGACTAGGGACATAGATGGATCCAGGATTGCAGCAATAGGGGTGCAGACCCACATGTGCAATGAGCTCTCTTTGCTGCTCATGTGCTTCACAGCTGAAGGGTGTGTGGCTGCAGCCCCTCTGTTTGCCAATGAGCCCTCAGCAACTCCTGCTGGCGCTCCACATGTATTGTAACCTCTAAGCATGGGGTCTGCCCAGACCCCCTTCTTTCAACCAGCTCCGCAGCCTGCCGCTCTTTACTCTTCCTTTCCTCCCTTCCCCCCCAGCTCAATTCAGCAGCAGCAGGGAACCTCTGAAGCTGTTGGCTGCTTGTCATCTCCTTTTCTTTGCTGAATTCAGGGTGTTGGGGGAGGAGGGAGATGAAGAGCAAGGAGCAGCAGGCTACAGAGCTGCTTAAAAGCAGGGACTCAGCAGAGCACATGTCGACCAGCAATGAGTTCACAGAACTTGCTGCATGTGCAAAGCTCTGGTAGGACTTGCGCTAAACTGCTGGTGAACCCTGAAAGCTCACGACACGTGCTGGGGGTGCCCTGGGCTGGATCCAAACCACAGGGTTCTTGGCAGTCTGGATCCAGGCCAGGGCACAAGGAAGTGGTCAAAGTTGTTGATCTGGCCTAGAGCGTGCTGCAGTGCCAGTGACTCCAGTTCCAACTTATACCATGCAGGGATGGCTCCAACCTCCAGCACATATGCTGTGCTGGAGTCAGAGCTGATTCCATTGCATGCCCTGTGCCATGGCAGCAGCTCCAGCTGTGGCTTCAGCAGGGGGCACATGGCAGGGGCCAGTAGCTAGGGAGATGAGGCAGCAGCCAGGGCGACCTACAAAGTAGCTAGAAAATGACTGGGCCTTCAGGATGTCAGCCCTTGTTCTCCTGTTGCCAATCACCATGTCCACAGGGGCCTGAGGATCCTGGATTCTGCAGCGAGCCAAGCTGTTGCTGGCACCCTCAACTTCTGGTGGAATGCTGGTAGTCCTGCAGGCCAGATGCTGCTTGGTAGGCTGCATGTTTGGCAGTCCCATGCTAAACTGTTTTTGGTGTTAAAGGCTAGGGACAGACATTCAAAAAGCCAGAGCCTGAATTGATTCAACCTTTGCAGGTGAGTCCCTTTTGCCCAGGCTGAACCAGTTTGCAACAGGACAAACATTCTCTCTAGACAGAGGCAATGCAGGCACATGCCTGCAGTTGCTAAGGACAGGAGCCCTGGGGGGGGGGGGGGGGCGGGGGGACGCTAGTGTGTGCCCTCAGTTGCAGGGAAGCTGTGCGGGGGGGCATGGCCAGTCTGGGGTGAACTGGCCAGGGAGGGTTATAATTCCCCCTCCCTTTCCCACCAGCAGGGACATGAGAGGCATCTGCCAGACACTCCCTCCTTGCTGCTGCAGCAGGAGAGCACCATGGCCCCTGAGGCAGAGGAGGCCAGGAAAAGAGTTAGGCTCCCCTCTACCCCCACTGGCAGCAGAGTCTGCCTACCCTCGCCACCACACTCCCTCCCTCAGAATAGGCCTCCTGCTGTCCCCTCCACCAGGCAACAGAGGGAGGAAGAATAACTCCTGTTCCTGCCCCCTCCACCCCAGGGGACCCTGCTAGCCAGTGTCTAGCCATGCCCCGCCTTGCCACTGCAATGGAAGGGGACAGGGCCCTTGTTGGGGGCAGCAGTCCCTGTCACAATGTGGGGGAGCACCAGGCCCTTCTCAGCAGGGGCACCGTGCTACAGGACTGGCAGAGCTGCAGAGGGCTGTGCACAGCAGCGCTGGGGTTCGGAGTGGTCCCGAGCCCTGCAAGCTGCCTGCAGCGCTGCGGTTCTCCACGGCAGCTCTGTTGGCCCTGCAGAGCGGCCCACGCTGGAAAGGGGCTTGCGATCCGGGAACTATGATGGGCATCACGGTCCCTTGCTGCTTTATGCTTCAGTTACAGGTGGGAGCGCAGTTGCTGCAGAATCGGTCTGTGCTTAGGGCAAGCTCCCTCCTGGCAAGAGGGGGCTTATTCAGCTGCTGGCCCCAAAAACAGGCCAAGCGGTGGCTGTGGCTGGGCCTGGCAGACTCCACTGTGGTGCCAGCAGCTGAATAAGCCCTTGCCCCGAGAAGAGAGAGGATGCTGGCACCACAGTGGGGTCTGCCCGGCCGAGCCACCACCACTCTGCTCGGGGCCAGCCCCCTCTCAGCAAGATGGGGGCTTATTGAGCTGCTGGCCCTGAGTACAGAGCAGTGGTGGCTGGGGGCTGCAGTGCCAGTGGCTGAATAAGCCCCTTCCTGCTGGCAGGGGGCTTGCCCTGAGCACAGCAAGGTCCCTGGCACTGCAGTGGGGTCTGCCTGGCCCACCTGCAGCCATCCCTTGGCCTGTGCTTGGGGCCAGCAGCTGAATAAGCCCCCTGTTACCACTAGGGTGCTTGTCCCCAGCACAGACTGAGCCATGGGGGCCAGGCCCTGCCCCTGCCTGGCAGCAGAGCAGTGAGCGACCATGACGGGCAGCAACCTGAGACAAGCAGAACTACTCCGAGTACTGTGCTTTGGTCCTTAAAGGGACAAAATAGTGAGAAATGGAATAGGAGAACATTGGATTGGGAAGGAAATACTGTCTCAGCAACAAGCTCTCTTATCCCAACTCACTAGCCCACAGCGACAACTTGAAATCAGTGTGCAGATTCCCACACTGAATAAGCCAGCTAGAGCCTCAGCATTGCTGGAAAATCCAAACCAAAGTAGATCAAACTGAGCATCTAAAATCAGTGGTGGTATATGCAAACATGGGTTGAGGTGACTTGTCCAGAGCAGCACAGAAAGTTGCACAGACCTAGAAAAACATTCAAACCATGATGCACAGCCCTTAGCTCCTCGCCCTTGCTCCTACTTACTGCATGGATAAACAGACTTCCCTACAAATCTAAACTCCCAGCATTCACATATTTGTTTTCAGCAGATGCAAACCCACAAGTAAACTGTTAGGGGCTTAGACATGTTATCAACAGAATGGTTTGTTTGTCTCTTGTGTCTGTCTCAAAGTGGTTACATTGAAAAGAAAAGTGGGAGCCACAATAATTTGGTAACTCTAAACTCATAACAGGTTGCCACGTTGTGGTGTGAATTTCTGTTCCGTCTAGACACTGATTTATTAGGCAGTTAAATGATTGTTAAACGTTTTGTGTAATTTCCTCCCTCTCCTGTGGAGAGACTTCCCTTAGTCAACAAGTATAGGGAAGATACGTTCACTGCCTTTATGCCCTTTCTTGTCTCATGCCAGTGATTGCCTGTTTTGGAAAATGCTATTAGTGGATTGTGTTTGTATATTTGCCTGTTCAGTGCAACTGGTTTAATTGCTCAGAATTGCTAGAAAAGTAGCTCCTGACACTACAGGTATATGTATCAGAAATGTTTACTTGTCTAAAGTTTGCAAGCCTTGAACATCTAAATTGCCTTAGTTCCACTGAAGGGTAGAGCAAACCCTGAGGAGGGAGGAGGTTGCCCTGGCTGCCTACAGCACAAATCATGGTTTCTTAAGTTAGAATAGTTGCTTGAAAGGTTTGGTGTTGACTGTTTCAGAACAAGGGAGAAAAATTGTTTTCCTACAGCTGCCTTCCCTTCTTATTTCTACTTGTCAAATTTAACATAACAACTGCTTCTGGGTATTATTATGTCTGCAAATAATAAGTGGTGCTGTAGAGGCAGTCACAAACAGACCTTGGATGATATTATGTGTGGGGCTGGCAGCAGCAGTGAGCGAGAAGCCATTAGAGAGCTAAAGAATCAGCCTCTTATGCCCATTAAGCAAATTGTGCCAGGGAAGGGGAGTTGGTTAGTACACAGATGAATTAGGGCACTGGGAAGAAACATGTCTGGTCACAAAATCTAAACCTTTGGGGGACTTTTTGGAGGGAAAAAACTTACTGCAAAATTTTATTTTCCAAGTCATTCAAGAATCACTTTCACTTTGGTCAAAGCTTTAGGGCATGAAGGACAGAAGCCCTCTTGATTTATGTTTTTTTCCTTACTAAAATCTTATGAATGACTGTAGCATCTCTGCAGGTTAGCCACAAATAGCCTTGCTTTGAATCGGACATAGTTAAGTGGTCTGCAAGGGTCCCCATAAATTCTGCTAGCGCATACCCAGTCTTACCTAGAGCACCGCCTGGTATTGCATTCCTGGGTTTCTCTCTACTTCAGCAGCACCAATTGTTTTCATGCTCATTAATGCAGAAAATTGAGTGTTTCCAGGCACTAAACTCAGGCAACCTGAAGTCTGTGACCTCTTGAGAAAGTAAAACTCTAAATGACAGGAAGGTGATTGTACAAAGAACCAAATTATAGATAGAGCCTCAGCATGCAACAGATTTGTAACAAATTCTTTGTCCAGCCATAGGTATTGTCTTTGTATCTGTTTGAATGCAGCAGCCTTAAGATAGTCAGAGGGTCCCTTCTCATTATGCTGTGGGAATCTGCTGTTCATTTACTAGGCTCCCAATGAACTGGAACTATGCTTGGAAACTCCTGGCAGCAATCAATATAAATGCTACAGGAAGTTTTCTCACACACCTCCCTTCTGCTGCTTGCTGCTTTCAACAGGCACAGAATCACTAGTGTGTGCCATAAAAGTAGAATTATTACCTGTTGGCTCTGCTGACACAAAAGCAACTAATCTGAGCTAATTTTCAGTTTCTGCATTGGAAATATTAGTTGTGTTAGAAGCTGAAGCAGAAGATGAAGGGCATGCACACTATAAGTCCAAGTTCAAGTGCTCAACCGGAAGGACCCCCTAAAGAACAGTTAGCAGCAGCTGCTGCTGCTACTTTCCCGCTTTAGTTTTTCTCCCCTTGCCTCTCTCCCTTTGCTTTTGTCCTCATGGCGTGGCTACTATTGTGTAGTAGTTTTAAGGAATGAAAGCAAATGACTGCTGATGGGTGACATGATAGAACTTTATATAGGAAGGCAGATCTGTTCCAATGCTGGACGGTAGCCTGACAAAGCCAACGGACATAACACAATAGGTTAAGAACGATTGTTAGGCATGAGCATAAATGTCAGACAAAGGAAATCATGTGATATACAATTAGCAGCATAGATAAAAATGTTTAATCGTGACTCAAAATAAATGTAAGGGCTGTCAAACAGCCTGAGTTGGGAGGTAATTGCATGAGTTTTAATTCATCCAGAGGTGTAACGAGCCATAACTGAGATGTCATTTTGAAGGGTTTTGGAAAAATATTTGGTATCCTGTTTGTTCTGGTTGTAAGTGAATCGGGGTACTGAGCATGTGCAGGAAGTCTGGAATTACAAACTTGCCTGAACTTTTCACTGGAGACATTAGCATGCATGTACAGCAGCCTGTATGTAAATGGTGTTATCTTGGCTGTTTTATGTGTGTGTTTTCAGGATAAGAGATAATACTATTGTGTTAGCTAATTACCTGCAGAAAAAAATATTAGAGATATTTTAGTCTTAGACAATATTTGTTTTAACCTTTTTTTAACTCAATCTGATTTTTTTTGTTTTTGTTTTTGTTTTCATAATAGATTGTCAAATATTAAAGAACTTACCCTGCTGCCTTAATCAAAAAGGGAATCCTACACCTCAGTGAGACTTTACATGGATGGGCTCCTTTGCCAGGATTGCAGCCAAATTTGGAATAAGTTCCACAGCTCTCCTGTGATGTAAATATAGGATTTGCTTCCCCCGGCACCGAGGCAGCCAGCTTTGAGATGTAATGCTGTAACTGTTTAACAGGCCACAGCAGCAGTATGTAACAACTGAGGACAGGAAGTAAAGAGCTGTCATGTTATCAAATTGGAATCATAGGACAAATTTAAGTTGGTAAAATTAATTTTCCTGAAATCAAATTTGACCAAGACAAACAGGGCTAATGTTCGTGTAACAGACACCAATTCAGCGAGAAACAAAACTTCAACTTGAATGGGACAATGCATGTGTTTAAAGTTAAGCCTGTGCTGAAATGGGGCCATGGGAAAGGTAGCAGACTTTCTCTTACGTCCCAGCTGAAATGCAGCATTGGTGGTCCTTAATACAGTCCCACGGTAAATTAGAAAACTAGCTTTCAGATGCTTTGTTTTAATGTATGTCAATTTGTGAGTCAACATGTATTGTCTAATGATGTTATTTCAGAATGATACCTTTTACATGTTTAAATTGTGTTGTTCATCCCTGCATTTTTCCTTTTAATTTTTGGGATATGATGCTAATAAAATCCATAGTGAGAGTAAGTTGTCAGTACAATTTTCATGTATGCGAAATAGTTAGCAAATCAATATAGCAATGTACAAAAAAGGAATGTTAGAAATCCTTAGATCAAGTAAAGTGATTATTCCCCTCTACTCTGCACTGGTGAGACCACATCTGGAGTACTGTGTTCAGTTTTGGGCTTCCTACTACAGAAAGGATGTAGACAAACTAGAGAGAGCCCAACATAGGACAGTGAAAATGGTTCAGGGGCTGGGGCACATGACTTCTGAGGAGAAGCTGAGGGAACTGGGAAGGGAAGACTGAAGGGGGATTTAATAGCAGCCTTCAACTACCTGAAGTGGGGTTCCAAAGAGGCTGAAGCTAGACTGTTCTCAGTGGTGGCAGATGACAGAACAAGGAGCAATGGTCTCAAGTTTCAGCAAGGGAAGTTTAGGTTGGATATTGGAAAAAACTCTCTAACTAGGATGGTGGTGAAGCATTGGATCAGGTTACCTAGAGAGGTGGTGGAATCTCCATCCTTGGAGGTTTTTAAAGCCTGGTTTGACAAAGCGCTGACTAGAACGATCTAGTGGGGGATGCTCCTGCTTTGAGCAGAAGGTTGTACTAGATGCCCTCCTAAGGTCCCTTCCAATCCTTAGTTTTCTATGATTCTATTAAAATAGGCCTTGGTTTCACAATGCAAGAAGATAAGGACTAAAAATCTGAACATACTGGCTTGGAAATGATAGATCCTCTCTAAACGTGTGTTAGAACAAAAATAAATGGTCAGTCATTCCAGAACTGTGAAGTGCGGCGCACTCAAATTTGCTTGAAAATAAAATGGGGAAAAATGGGATTCCTATATTTATACAGCCACATTTTCAATCAGCCACTTTACTAGACCCTTACTTAGTAAATAATGGCAATGAAGATGAAGGAAAGATAGATATGAATTACAAGGCTGCAGAAAGTGTGCACAAGTTGCCAATGCCTATGAGGCCACAAGGTACAGCTGAGGACCAGAGAAGTCATGGCCTAAAACCTACTGGAGGCAAAAACAATCTTTCTGGGAAAGAAGTAGGGCAGAAGTAGATGACAGTTTTCTCATTGAATCCTGCTGTATTAAAAGGTAACTTTTCGATGCTTGAAGTACGCTTGCTACATAATACATGCCTGGCTATTGTACCCCTCAGACAGGCACAGCATATATCAAACGTTCCTCTGAGCTTAGTCTCAGCAGAATTTCTGCAGGCTAAGCAAGTTTATAGGAATAATTGGGTTACAATAAGATGCATCTAAAAATAAACCTTTTGCACCCTGCTCCAAAGCTCATTATAGGAAAAATGTCTTCTATTTTATCTGGATTGAAATTGAAACGACTTAAGCACCATTGCACCAGATGTAAGAAGTTTCTGATTTTGAGCAGCCTGGCTAGAAATCCAGATGAGAAGATCATGGTTTTGATACATGCTTTAGCTCAAGACATTTAAAGATTAACTGCTCACATTGTTTCTGATATTGGGGACAGACTAATACATGCTTAGTAATAACCTACCATAGCAAATTTTCATACCCTGTTTTAAAAAGTGTGGCAGGTTATTTTTAGACACTGAACTGTCTAGTAAAAGAAGTGCTGAAGCATATCAGTTACTAGGAGACAGATCTAAGTGTGTCAGTAGGCAAAAATTATTGGAATGTACCATCGATTTTTTAATTTTGGGCCTGAGACAAGATACTTAAGGAGAAAGGGATGAGTAGTATAAAAAAATTATTGTTAAAATGTTATTGGCCGTACTGAGAATACTGGGAAACAGCTTTCTCTCAGAGTTACAAAGCACTGGTTACACCTTAAATGTCCTTGTGCAATAGGTCCCATTACACCCATTGTACCTATAGGTACACTGATACATAGAGAGATTAAATGATTTGTATGAGCCTGTACATAGGAGCCTGAGTCAGTCAATGGGTTGGTAACAGATTTTCGGTCTTAAAGTAGCTGTTTTGCTATGCTTCAAGGTTTAGCAAGAAACTTGCAAGTAGTGTGTGGGATGCACTGGATGCTTTGTAGTGAAGTAGTGATTTTCTCACTTTTCCAACCCTGCACCTTTGAGTAGATGTGATATCTTTTATTAGACCAACTGAGTAATTGGAAAAAAATTCTTAGCAAGCTTTTGGGCGTTGATACCCTTCCTTCAGACATAGGGAGTCTCTGCTGGTCTAAGACCCTGAGCACCTGAGATTCTGAGCCTGAAACTCTGAGCGCTCTGAGCACCTGACACTTTCTGTCTATGGGTGGGTGCAAACATTACACCTAATAAGCTTTAAGCACGCAGAAACCACTTTACGGCTATAACAGAACAGATGTTCATGGCATATAAAGCACTTTAAGAATGGTGAACTGGATCCCACTTGAAGTTAAGCGTGGATGAATGTGTACTAACCTAAAGTGCTTTCTGTTAGAACACTTTATCGAACATGTGTGCCAGATCCCATTGAAAGTTGATATAGAGCATGATTGCTACCATCCCAGGCAGCACTGCCCAGGGCTGCATTCTAGCCTCAGACAGAACTCCTTTGCTCTGCCCAGGTGGGGGGGCAGCCCCGGCTGTCACTTACCCCAGCCCTGTGCACAGCCTTGGAGGAAGAGGGGAGGGAGGTTTCTGTCCTTGTAACTTCCCTGGCCCCATGGTGTGCCACAGCCTGGTGCGGGGGCACTGTTCAGGAACGAGTTTGGGGTTTCTCTCCCACTGCTGCCTGCCTGGGGCTGCTGTGAAGACAGATCCTGGAGTCCTTCCCCTGCAGAGCTTCTGCCAGAGGCTTTTTGAACATCTGTACTTAGCCTATGTGATGGCAAAAGCTGAAGAGCAGCCCAGAATCTCCAGTGTTGGCTCCTAACATATCCATCCTGCACACTATATCAAAGCTTGCTAAGGTGTCCTCAGCGCACTGTGGTCATCTTCCTCAATTCAAGCACCATGGAAATTTGTTACGAGCCACGCACAGGTGTAAAACCCAGGCCCCGCTGAAGTCAAAGAGAGTTTTGCCATTCATTTCACTGAGGCCAGGATTTCCAGGGTTTGTAGAGAAGCCTTCACCCTAGTTTGGCCTTTGATCTGATCTAAAGGGGCCACTGCAGGAGTAATAATCTCAACGTAGGTCTCCTGACTCGCACTACCCTGGCACTAGAATCAGTTGTAACGAGCATAAAACAAGTTTTCAAAATTTCACATGTACGTTCCTCATTGCTTCAAGAAACCCAAATGTGGCAGTTCCACCGATCTGCACACAGCAAAACAGTACTTTATTTATTTTACAATTCAAAGATTACAGCTGTGCATCCCATCATTTTCTGTCATTTCTGACTAACAAAAGCTCTATTGAGATAGTAACTGCCCTCACCCCCAGAAATGTGACTCAAAGTGATCACACAGCATGGCAGTTGACATAAATGGCAAGCTGCCCAATTGCAGGATGAATGAAAATAACTTTATTTGCCTAAGCAATGGCCAGAATTGACCACAGAGGATAGGAGTTTTGTCAGAACATCACTTCAAGCTCTCATTAAAATTTTAACTGCCATAGAAATACCACAGCATTCAGTGGAAATAGCCTAAAAGTACTGAAGTAACATTAGTGAAATGTAGACACGGACCTATGGCATTTTGTCCATTTTCCACACATGTAGGTTGCATTCTTTTGCAATGCAAAGGGAAGGCAACAAGAAAAAGGGGAAGAGAAAGAGGCACTTGTCCTTTATTAAGCAACATAGGCACCTGCATGAGAAACAACAGTATTTTTCATTTTTGCAAAATAACCAAGCTATCCCAGGATGAGCGGAGAGAGTAGGAAAGTTTGCAGAGTGAACCCAGAATGATTTGACAATCTGGCATGTCCCTCTTTCTTTAGTATGCAGACGGGCAGTGCTATTCCACTGGCACAGAATTGCTGCAGTGAGCTGATGAAGATCTTTTCAATCCCCTGGCTTCCCAGTGCTGTCATGACAACAGCCACTTTCTCAATCCTGTTGAAGCCCTTTTCACATTCTGTGAATGCTGTGCACAGAAAAGCAGGTTTTTCTCATCAATCTCTCTCTCTCTGAGATTTAACTGAATAAAAATAGCGATCAACACTGTTGTGCCTACAAAACTGAGCAGAATCTATCAGGCTCACTTCCTTTCAGTAAATGAGATGGATCCTTAACCATGCATGTTCTGGAACCTTAGAAGATAAATGTATGATCCATAATACTCTGCATTAGGTTTTGCTGGCTATGGTGCAATCATTTGAGTACTCACTGCAACTGGTTTGAATTATTCTAATGCAGGGATTGGCAAACTATGGTCCTCAAGCAGAATCCAACCCACCAAGCAATTTCATCTGGCCTGTGAAGCCCAGGCATCAACAACAATTTGGCAGTGAGGGGATTTAACAGCATGCAGCAACCAGGTTGTAGCCATACTGGCTGCAAGGGAAATTGTCAGCCAGGGAAGTAGTGGTGGCAACTCTACCTTTGACTGGGCTGCATTATTTCCGCCTGTCATTCCTAAAAGGTTGCTGACTCATTTCAGTGAATAGGGGAGCTAATTCTAAAATGATATAGTGAATGTCTTGACCGCTGATCTCACTTTCTGTGAAGTTCAAGGAAGTTGAGTGCTGATGGTCACAGCCCACCATTCAATAATATTTAAATGTTTAAACAACAGAACCTGCCATCCCAAACTGCAATACACCAGCTGTAGGTAATATTTTCCAGCTGCAGGCCAGAAAGACTCGCTTTGTATCAGGGGCAGATCAGGTGAGTGCAGTGGCACAGGGAAAGCATCCACAGGCTCTATCCAATGGCTCCACCAACTGGATTCAGGCCACGGGCCATAGATTGCCAACCCCTGCCTTGCAATCTAGGGGGGGCAGATTTTTTATCTGACTGTATATTTTCCACAATATTTGCATTTTAGGCCTTGATCCTGCAGCTTGATGCAGATTAATTGTCCCATTAGTTCAAGTGGGAAATTCCACACACTCGCTAGATAATCTGTTCCAATACTTAACCATTCTCCTATTTAGGAAGTTCCTCCTACCGTCTAATCTAAATCTCTCTTTTTGCAATTTGAGCCCATTACTACTTGTCCTGTCCTCAGCAAACATAGAGAATACTGGATCACCATCTTCTTTACAGCTACCCTTTTTCTAGCTGCATACTTACTGGGCTTCTGTTCTCTAGACTAAATAATCCTAGTTCTACCAGACTGCTTTCAAGAACTTGATTGTGTTGCTGATATGGATGCACCTGACAACTGGAGTAGTTTCACCAGCAATGTCCACTGAGATGGCACATGCACTCTGGGTATCCACCTGCCCCAGTGCCAAGAGCAAAGAGTGGCACAATTCCTTTACACCCTCTGCGGCTATCAGACAGAACTCTAAGGCACCTACATCTCCATTCAATTTTACAGAAATCTTTGGAAATAGTTGAACATATTGACTCTGGTTTGCAATAGTTTCACCCAGGATACCTTGCTCATCGATCAGATTTTGGTAGTTTACCTACTTTACTAAGTGGTTTTCCTTTTTATATCTTGTGGGGGATTGCTTCCAGGTACCATACTTTAGGGACATTTTATCTTAAGTTGTCCATCTTAAACATTTTATCACCTGTGATGGGGCAATATCAATTAATGGGCACATTAAAAAGCTTTTTTTATCGGGGGGGGGGTATGTAATATATCACCCCCATCCCCATCCCCTGCCAAAAAACCCACACACTGCTCCATGTGTAAGTCCTAAAGGACTCAGTTTAAGGTGTGCCTTTTGCCTTCATTTTTTATAAGATCACTCTATACAATGCCCTCAGGTGTGACATGCTCCACCTGAGTCCAGAGGTGCTTCCTTCAAGTACTAGGTCCAACAAGATCAGACAAAGCCACCTGGCTACATGTCCTCTATTCCTGGATGATGTATTTGATCCAATCCATACTTTTTCCTGGATGGCTTCAAGCACTTTAATTTCAGTATCTGTTCAGATGTATAATCTGATCTCTTCAAATACTGGTGGGTTAGATCCAAGAAGGCTATTGTCATTCTTCACGACTCCATACCTGGATGTTTGATTTCACCTGTCAGTGAAGACCTTTTAGAGTTGGCAAAATGTATTTAGTACTTGGCAAATACCAACCACAGTAATACCAAGCTCTAAAAAGGCAGATACAAAGTACCAGGCAGCATTTGTCAGTTTTATTCAGCACCTGTCTTGTTAGTGAATCTCACAGCTGATTAAAGGAGTAGGTAGCAACAGACAAAGATGACTCCCAGAGGAAAAGAATCTTAGTAGCTCAATTTATTAGGATGTTAGTGTTACACCTCTGCCAATGCAGTTCTGGATTGCTATTTATCAACCATTCCTGGCAGAATATGTCTTTCTTGCAAAACTCCCACAGAAAAGCAGAGAGGAGTTAAATATATAACTTGTGTGAGAGAAATCGGATCCCTTCAGGAAGCTCTACATGGTTCTGATATTGCCTCATTTCAGAGTGATGCCCATCATCCAGACTCCAAAGTTTGGGTGTTTCCCCAAGAGGTGCAGTGGTGCATTTTCTCTTCCAGGGCCTAGACTGGTTTAGTGCAAAAACTCTATTTCCACGTTATCCCGACCTGTTATTTCTAAAAGGTTTCTGACCCCTGCTTTAGCAAATAGGGGTTCTACTTCTAGTAGGATATAATAAATGGGTCTTTTCTGCCAATCTGACCTTTTCTGAAGTTCAAGGAAGTTGGGTACTCATGGTCACAGCCCACTGCCCTATAATATTAAATGCTTCCTTTCATAAGAGCAAGAAGTGCCATAGTGGGTCCAACCAGTGGCCCATCTAGCCCAGTATCCTGCCTCTGACAGAGGCAGAAGTGGATGCCATATAAAGAGAGCATCAAACCAGGTATCTCTAGGGTGATATATCCCCTATGCAATATCCTCTCTGGCATCTAACATTTATGGGCTAGAGATGCCAGAGGTAACATCTCCAACCATTCTGTACAATAGCCATTAATTGAACTATCATCCATGAATTCATCCAGTCCCTTTTTGAACCTGACTATGCTATCTGCGCCTCCACCACCTCCTACCGCAACTACACGTTATATAAAAAATTACTTTTTCTTCATGTTTATATACTGATTTGTATGAGAAAGTAAGAAAGACCAGAAGCTTTTACTCTAAGCTAGTGATTCTCAGAGTGCAAGGGCTGAGAAGTGAAGTGATGTAGGAGATAAGAAAATAAAGGCAGGCTCAGGCTCTCCCTGACTGGCCATTCCTCCACCACCAGGCCCTATGTGCAAGGAGGTATGCACTGTAATAAACAAATGAGTTATTTAAAATGGGGTATGGCTCAATTTAGAAATGTAATGGAGGGTCCCATGAGTCTACAAAGGTAAGAACCACTGCTCTAGGCAAGGATAATCACTAGGAAACTACAACCACCTTAGAGCCTCCTGGAAACAAAAGTGAAAAAAAAAAAAGGAAACAGTCATCGTTTGCTACATCCTCATCCCATATTGCAACTATAAAAAATAATTATTTGGATTGTTTAGACTACACTTTATACCCATTTATTCCACCAATTAGGGAACTGCCATCTCCACTGGACATTAATGTGGTACTTACAGACTTAATGAGCTTCCTATTTGAATGCCTGACATCCTGTTTCTTGTTCATTTATCTATGAAGACATCCTTTTGAGCTGCAATGACATCAGTCAAAATAAGGGGGGAAATGCAGGCTCTCACAGCTGGCTTTTCTTATGCAACACTGCAGAAGGATAAGGTCTGAGTAGGTACTCACATGCCTACAGTAATCACAGATTTTCCTTTGAGCCACATGATTCTTTAATTCATATTTCCCCCTAAACCTATATTGAGCAGGGGGTAGCTAGGCCACATACTTTAAATAGTTTTGGGGAAACTCTGAAAAAAAATGGTTCTTTACAGATGAAAGGATAAGGTTTTGAGACTATTAATAACATTTGCTGACTGAATGAAAGGTTAAGTAATACCAGCCCACAGTATACCCAAATACGTACTAGAATCCATTAGGCCCTGTGATGAGCTACCTACTTTAGATCTACCTGCTCAGCTCAAGGTTTGCTTCACCAGGGCTGAGGCAGCTTCAGTAGCTCCCATCCAAAGCATACTCATTTGAGACATCTGCAGGGCAGCTGCTCAGGCTTCATACAATACTTGAAATAAGCCTCAAGATACAAGTGCCTTTACTGCAATATCTGCTTAAGTAGTTTCTCTACATACCGTCTTGTATTAGATTCCTGCTTGTGACATCCCAAAAGTGGAATATATAGGGACACCAGCTCAAAGGAATAACAAAATTAACTTATCCCATTGTAAATGGAATCCTTTGAGATGTGTTTTTGTGTATTCTATAGCCTGCCCTCCTCATTCCTTGCTACTGTTGGTACTGCAATGGTGAAGAAACTGAGTGTTGTTTGGGCCTGCACTACTCTTTATTTGCAATTGGTGGGATCAGAAGGAAACTCAGGAAATGTACACGTCCTCAAGGAAGGCTGCAGGCCAAAGGATTGTGCTCTTGAACTCCTGGGGCACCAAAAGTAAACTGCATAGACAGCACATCTCAAGGAAATCCAGGTACTTAACCTTTCATTCCCCATTCGTTCCTGTTTGCTTCCTTAGAATAGATGTTAGAAGCAATTTTTTATGTAAGTACACTAAGTAATTCTGATTTATCATGACCTAGCATCCACCCTTTTCTGTTCCGTTCCTGGATCACAATCCATGGATCGGCTAAAGTGTTGAAGGTAGGGAAGCACGGCTCTAAAGTGGCACTATAGCCACCTTTATCTATAGCTATTGGCCACTGCAGTATGACAACTGGCTCATTTTTTTTAACCCTAACTCAGAACTGAGCAATAAAAATCAGTTGCATACCAGTAAAAAAAATCTGCATTGCATCTTTTTCTCCGTAAAGAGAAAAAGGAAGCATATAACAAGTACTTTATCTCATAGCAAGGGCATAAGTTTTTTAATGTCCGCTCTGATAGAGTTGGCCATTTGAAGATGTGTGTGTTAACAAGAATAATGCAAAGGCTGCAACTTTCTTATTCCCAAACCTTGTTTTCAGGCATACTTCATACTTTCCCACCAACTCCATATTCTAGCAATGAAGAACGTGGTCTCAGCCTGGGCCAAATGTTTTTTCAAAAGCCAAACATGCCATTTATAGCCCTCTAAATTTGCTTACATGGTTCTCTAGGGGGAAGATGTAGTTGGTTTGTTTTCAGATTTGATATCCCTTTTTTTCAGCATATTGACTGTCTTGGTGTTTCCTGTTTTGATGTTGCTATGGTATGATGTTACTGCTAATGGATCCATGGGCAATTGCTGGGGTGAGTTCATCTCCGTGTGTTGGGACTGTCTCAGGCCCAGGCCAAGTAACTTTCGATTGGGGGTTTGGGATCCTTCCAGGCAGGACAGAAACAACCAGGAGTTGCTAGAATGGGAGGTTCTGCTGATTTTTCTCTCATGGCCTGATATTTTTCTGTCAGGGGAGTGGTGTCTGGTCCTGGGCCTTGCATTTAGCATTTTTATTGTATGGCACACTGTGTGGGACGAAGCATGTTAGCATTGGCGGCCTTGGTGACCCAGGCAAGGAACCAACAGGCCCAACAGTTCTCAACCATTTCCGCACAAGACACCCTCTCTAGGCTCAGGGCGTCCCTCGGCAACGCAACGCGGGCTTGCAGCTTTCATTCCTTTCCTGATTGCAGAAACACAGGAGAGTGATACTTCTGTGGCAAAGAACTGAGAGAGGCCACAACCGAGCAGCCTCGCCCTGTGGTGCCTGGCTAGGCTGTCCCAGGTGCCACAGGGCGAGGTGTGCACACACAGGCTTTGGAAGGATTTCACGCAGGGGAACCCCAGCACTGAGAGAGGCCATGAGGGAGCTGCCTGCACTTAACACTTTGTTTTTTAAGGAAAAATGTTCATGTTCCAAGCCAAATCGATTCCAAATCCGCGAGTCATTCCAGAATCAAACGTGGCACTGCTCCACCCCTGCCTGGGGCTTCAGATGCTTCTCAATCCTTTGATGGGCATCCTCTGTGCAGGCCTGGCAGCTTGGGGTTCAGGTGCCCCCGAGTTCCCCTTGCCCTCGGGGGCATGGCTGCAGGAGCACGTGCAGGAGGAGTCGGCATGTAGCCAAGATCTGCCCGCTGGATTATCTCCATCAGGATACTACCCCCTGCCAAGAAAGTGGTTTTCCCCTACAACTAGGAAAACCACCTTCATGGTTATGGTATTCCCCTGCCAGGTAAGTACCGGGGGGCTTCCCCGTGTGAAAGCCTCGCCCTGTGGCACCCCGTGGCACATGGGACAGGCACCCCAGGGTGAGGCTGCTGCGCTGGCCACCACGGCTGCTCCACAGGCGCAGGGGGCACCACGTGAGTAGCCCAGGGGCACTGGGCGAGTCCACAACAGGAGCCGCGCAACTTCCCTCCCGTGTGTGCGCAATGCAGCGCTCCATCTACTTCTGCCCCCTCCCCTTTCGCACTTGGAACAGCCCGTCCTATGCAGAAGCCTCGTTCTCGCTTCCCCTCCTCCGCGGGCGCCAGGCGCTGCCCCCCCCCCCTCCTCCAACGGCTCTATTTTGTCCCCGGGCGCGCTCCGTAGCGCGTGCGGCGGCCCCTCCCTCTGCGGCTGCCCGGCGCGGCGGTAGCAGGAGGACAGGCGCACACGCACGCACGTACACGGGCGGGGACACGCACGCACGCACGGCGGCTCGGAGGCGCCATGGCGGCTGCTCGCAGCGACATGGCGGAGCTGGAGGGGCCGCTGCCCGGCCAGGCGGCTGAGGAGGAGGCTGGAGCGGAGGCCGGCGGCGGGGCTGGAGTCGGGGCGGGCCCGCGGGCGGTGCTGCTGCTGCTGGGCGGCGAGGCGGAGAGCATGTCGGAGCGCAGCCCGGGCAGCGCGAGCCAGGCGGGCGACGAGGAGGAAGAGGACGAGGAGGAGGAGGGCGGCGAGGAGGAGGAGAGGAGTAGCCTGGCGGGTAGCAGCAGCGGCTGCTGCAGCGACGAGACGCGCTCGCTCAGCCCCGGCGGCAGCAGCGAGGCGGACGCCAAGGATGAGCCCAAGGGCCCGCGGGGTGGGCAGGCAGCAGGGCCGGGCCGCGGCGGCGCGGGGGGCTGCGGGGCCGGCGGCAGCAGCAGCAGTAGTAGTAGCAGTAGTAGCAGCAGCGTGTCGAGCGGCGCGGACGAGGGCTACGGCACGGGTGGCGGCGGCAGCAGCAGCTGCAGTGCCACGTCGGGTGGCCGCCGCGGCAGCCTGGAGATGTCGTCGGACGGGGAGCCGCTCAGCCGCATGGACTCGGAGGACAGGTGGGTTCAACGGAGGGACCGCCCTGCCCGTCAGCCACAGGTTCCACCTTCCCCCCCCCCCCCCCCCCCCCCCCCCCGATCGGCCACCGAGAGAAGGGGCCGGGCAGCTCTGCTGTTGCAAACACCTCGGTTCGTGGCGTTTGTAAGGCTGCCGAGTTCCACTACACCCCTCTGGTGGGGTTCGTGTCTGCTCACCTAAGGGCCGGGTGTATGCTGTGCGGCACCCTAGAAAGGGTCCGCAGGCACCCTGGGGTACTTCATGTTGTCCCATTGTGTTCTCCCCCATACACAGGGTTGAGAATTGCCAGGAGAAGTGTAAAAGTCATTTGTCCCTTCAGCTTCTGGGGGACGAAGAGCCTCCTGCATATGATTTTGTCACTGGCTGGGTTTCGTGACCCTGAACAGGACAGTTACTGATTTATACAGGTGTAAAAATCTACTTGGTCCTAAAGGTTGTGCTTCTCCCCCCCCCCCCCAAAAGGGTTGGACAGATTGGGTTGGGTTTGGGGCTTCTCAGCCTCTTGTAGGCTAGGATCAAGTGTAGTGAATCTTGAAATGCAGCCCCCTGGATTTATTTACTTATTTATGTTTTGGAAGCCCTTCAGTCTGGTACCTACAGGAGGCTTTTGTAAGCATAGCTTAATAGAAGGTGGATACTTGCATTGTAAAGTTTCATAGTTTTTCCGGGGTGCTGTTGTTTTGTTTTGTTTATTTGTTTTAAGTTAACCTGTCTCTGAAGTTGTACTTCCCATTGCAGTACAGCTAGTGTGTTGTAATAGTCTAAGGTGAAATGTTAAACGTTAAACTGAGTTTATTTTGATGCGTTCTGTCAGTTTCAGTATAAATGTCTAGGTCCTACAGAGAGGAAGTAGCAACCTGGCTGTAACACTTCTCTTAGAGAATTTTAATGTACTTGCTCTAACACATGCTGCCTTCCATTACATGGGAAAACCTTTCCACATATTTTTTTCTCACTAAAAAGTATGTAGGCAGTTTTGTTCCTTCTTATTATTTCCCCCCCTTAACTCTAGTGTGGGTTAAGAATACATGTAGCTGTTACCTTTAGAAAACCATTCCTCAATTTTATATCTGGCTATATAATATGTATACAATTGGATCTATTCAGAAAAATAATTGAGTTCCATACACTATAAAAGTTCTTATCCATTTATATGAAGTTTTCTAAATGAGCAATTAATTTCATGTGTAATGTAGAGTTTACTTTAACCACTGTCTGTGTAATCTAAACTGGTAAAGTACACAACCTATATAGGGATTTTTTCATAGTTGGGTTCTAAGATTTATTTGAAAATATAGTAAAGCTGTGTTTTTCACTACTCTGAATTTGTTAGGGTTTTCTGGGATGTTAAAATTGCAGATGTGTAGGAGGCTTCAATGCGCAACCCCAAGTGTTCATGAGCTGTGTAACAAGTGCCCCCAAACAGATTTTTAAATCAAGTGACTTGATCTAAAAATCATTACACTTTTATAGAGAGAGAGAAGAGATATTTTATTATTATTATTATTATTATTTCTTTCTTTGGGTTCAACTTTTATGTTGGTCAGATTATCAACCTTTTCTCTGCAACCCTAAGGCTTAGAAACATTTTTTTTTTAAGTGAAAGATGAGACTTTATGAAATCCTGTGTCTTTAAGAGAGAGTCTCTCTGCTAGATGTGCCATAAACTTGTGAAGATTGGCAGTTGCAAGTACGCATTTTTTCTTCTCATCTAAATCAGATCATATATTCGGGTGGCTTAGTCCTTGAAATATTAGACTAGAAGAGGGGAGCTCGCTAACCTGTGGGGCTCAACCCAAAAAAGTAGTTGGGTTAGGATAGGAGAGCAATAGAAAAAAATGGCAGAGTTTCTCTTAAACAATTTACCTATTATCTGGTGGGACTTGTGGGAACCCCAACTTTCTCGCTATTTCTTTTTGTGTGTGTCTGTTTTCATGTTCTGAGATGGCCGTGCATCTAAATCTGTGCATGCAGTTTTCTGCACCCACTCATAGCACCCTTGTTGCTTTTTTTCAGATTCAGTCACAGGAGTAGGGGCCCCAGAGACAAGGTGTGGCAGGGGCTGTTCTGTTCTGTGATGCCTGTGAAGTGCTCTACAGAAAGTACACTTTCCCCAACACAGCATAACTTCTGTTTTGGTTTTGGTTTCCTCTGGATTTTTGGGTTGGTAGTAGTAGTTTTTGTAATTAGAGTGCTCTTTTACCATTTATTCTTGGTAAAAGTTGCAAAATGTGTTTTTTGTATCCGTGCCTTACCACAGCATGTGCTCACTTCCAGATTATATTATTATTAAAGTGAAATCTACATGGGGTTTCACCTTTTCTTTTCAATAATTGCAACTCCAGCAGATGTAGCATTTTGCTTATTAAATGGTGTTTCACAAAGAGAAGCATGTTATGCTTTGCTCAGGGATTGAGTTAGTACTAAAGGTTAAGGCTTTCACCCATGAATCGCTAAATGGGTTGAATTCTGGTTGTTTTGGAGATAACATCTTACATAGTATGATTTAGAGAGAGAGGGACTGAACTGGGGTGCCCAAATTAACAGCCCTTAAGTTAAGGAGAAGTGGCTAAATGGAAGGGCATTCTTGATGAGGCATAGTCTGTCATGCTTTCTGTAAGTAGGTTTGGTAATGCTCAGATCATGCTCTGAGTGGCGTTCCCTCCCCTGCCCCCTGCTTTCCTTTTGGAGAACTAATGAAAAGAAGGATGTGGTGGGACAGAGTAGGCTGGTGTTGGAGTTCTTAGTCCTGACATTCATTAGTATTGATCACAATTACAAAAAGTACCAAAATAGTGAATTTATTTACTATAGATAGAGGATGAAAAATCTAAAATTTTGAATATTTGGCGCTCTTGTATTTAACTGAATCTTTCTTGCAGAAGCAGTATGTGCCTAAATTATTAAATAGGTGACTCACCTGTTTCTTCCAACACTAACATTTTTATGGATCTTGACAAAATCACAGATTAGAAAAGAACAGCAGATCCTGGGTGTATTAAGTGTTGTGAAAATTACTCTGTAGAATGCAGGCACTTTGAAACAGGCTAACTATGGCTCAAAATGTGTTTTGTTATTTTTTTAATTTTTTTTTAATATTTATTTCTAGGAATAGAGAGTTCCCTGAATGTACTTTTGAGGTCCTACTGCATTTCTTCCTCCCCCCTCCACCCCCCCCCAAAAAAGAAGGCATTAATAACTTATTACCTAAAAGAATTGGTCTCACTTCAAGATTATTTTTTTGATGGTTGACTCTCTGTTTTTCATTGCCACTAATTTTGAGAGGGTACATACTTGCTGATCTCAATTGTCAAATAGCTAAACTGATACCCTTCTCAAAGAATGTATAGACAGCTAGAAAGTAATTGCTTAGGACATGTCTTCACTTTTCATTCCTGGGAAGTTGTTTCAGTACTCCCTTCTACTCAAAGACCCCTGACCTGAGCTTGATGTTGTCAGTTTAGGCTAGCTGTTGCATTTAGGGCTGTAAGACAGAGCTCAGGTAGCTCTTTCAATTGGGGCTGCTAATGCTTCAATTTTGTAACAAAGACAAAGGCTTAACCATGCAAGTGTTGACAGTCTTTTGGTGCTTCCATACAATTTCTGTAGAATTTCTGGAAGGACAAAGAAGTTCTCCCACAATTAACTGGAAAAAAATACAGCAGTTTATCTTGTTGTAGGGCTAAGAATCACTGAACGTTCCTCCAGAAATACAGCACTGTAACAGGTGAGTACAGGGCTTTACTAGATTCAGTAACTTGGCTTTGGCTATAACTTGGTAGTGCAGCTAGTTCACACCCATGCTGGCTAACCCAGTGTATAGGCGTGTGTAACCATTATGTTGATGTCAAAGGCTACTGATATAAGCCATTAGCATGTAATTGTTAATGCTTGCTTCTGTAATGAGACAAGTGTAGCAAGCATGTTACAAGTCTGTAACTAATGGTTGCAGTGAATTGGCTAACTTGCCTGTTCTGTAGCAATATGTATTGTAGCAGCTGATGCATGCTTCCAAGTGGCAGCTCTCTTCCCCTCTTCAAAGCCCTTAAGAGAGATGTTTGTCTATAGCCCCAGGTATCTGGACCAATTGCTTAAGGCATGGGTAGCCAACCTGTGGCATGGGCAGCCTCTGTACATGGCATGCATCAGGTTGGAGAGGGAACAGACAGCAACTGGTGGCAGTTAGAGCAGGAAAGCAAAGCAAAGCAGCAAATGTAGTGGGTGCAGGGAAGCAGGGCAGCAAATCAGACAGGGAGCAGAAAGTGGGGCAGAAGATCAGGCAGGGGAAGGGGATTGGCGTGGCGCTTAGGGAGGGTGTGCGGCTAACAGCATGTCTATCAAAAAGCTTGGCCCTCACTGACCTACAGTAATTCTGCTGTAGAGAGGTATCCTTACAAATAGTAAAAACCATTCTTGAAGGCCAATTGTAAACACTGCATTTCAGGAATTATGTAAAATGTCTAAAGTTTGCTATTTTCTTGTAAATATTAGATTACATTTGTCAGAAGTAAATTTTTACTTTGAGAATGTATTTGGATTGAATAATCTGTGGAGGGACTAGGTAAAAAAAATGCATATTGAATCTGCAATTTGAACGAGCACAAAATGTTTCAATTGAAAAATAGTTAAAAAATTTAGCATTCTTAACTTCATTACACTTAATATGGTTTTAGGGGAAGAAATTGTATTCTATTTGTATGATATTTTAAAGCAATTCTTTACTTTTATCTAATGGTTTTCAATATGATCCTTAAGGTCTTTTCCCACATAAAGCCTCACTGCATCTTTTTGGAGTTAGTAAGAATTCTTTTTACAGGTGGAGGACCTGGGAGATGCTGGATCTACCTGGTCCCATAGTGGTAGAGCTGGAAATAAAAATTAGGAATCCTACTTTAATTTTTTTTAATCTGATTTTAAAGAGCCACCCTAATCACTGATGTCTGTTGATTTTTACTTTTTTCAGTTTATCATTGGATCTCTAAAGGTTTAGTGACACTGATTACCCCTTTTTCCTGCTTTTTAAACTATCAGTTGTAAAACTGAATCATCTTGTAAATTCACTTTGTGGAGATATGTGAATTACAGTAATGTTTACAAAGCAGAAATGCAATCTGAAATACAAAAAAGAAGGCAGAAAATACTAATACTCTGTATTTTTGTGATGCATTAATGTGACCTGATTGCAGAATGTGAGAGAACTCTGGTATCTTTGTGGAAATTACACATCCTACTCAGGAAGTAAAGGTCATCTGTTTTGTACCCACAGCAGGGTGGTTAAGATAATGGGCCTATATATATATATATATATATATATATATATATATATAGGCCTATAAATAAATAAAACCAGAAAATAATAATAGGCATTTGGCTAAACAGGCTTTTGTTTATAATTCAGGAATGTTGATGGAAATTACATTGGCGTTGATTCTTTGGAAGCTATTTGTGAAAGCATCTTGCATTTTCCTTTCAGATTAGGAACTAAGACATTGTACCATTTTTTTTAAAGGGAAATCTGTTTTTGTTTGTTTGTTTGTTTGTTTTCAGAATGTCTTTCAGCCTACTTGGCACTGGAAAAATGTTTGTTTAAAAACCAAATAACTAATGTTAGCAAGGCCAGTTACATCTCTTTAATATGTGTTGTTTGTTATAATTATTCATGGGTCATCTTTGTGGATTCATTGAAAGAAATTGACTGCATATACTGTGTGCCATTATCTGAAGCTGTTATATTAATATCTAAATTTTATCTAGAATCTGGTATTAACACTTTAGTCACCTACTAAAGAGAGAAGTGAGATGCAGTTCATATAAAAACAATACTGATCCATGTCATTATACTTGACATTGAATGAATGAGTTTGTGAGGCTTTATACTTGCCTTCATAAGTAATGTGATAGCTCTGGACCCATGATATTTGTCTGGTCAGTTCTATGATTTTGGGGGACATTCTTGGCTTCTGATGGAACTGTGATTTTTTTTTTTTTTTTTTTTTTGGAGGAAACTTGACAATCCTAAAAGGAGAAATTACGTAGTTATAATTCTGTGTTTCTGCACATGTGCAGTTACTAATAAATCAGACTGCTGTATAAACCAGTTAACATATTTCATCATACCCATGCTCCCATTTAATCTCTGTTCATTTTCCCAGTAATTTAATGTGTTGTGGTGGTGGATAAGTTATTCCCTTCCCAACAGGATGGAAAGAAATAACTTATTCTGGGGTATGAGCAGGCTCACAGAGCCATAGAGAGAGGGAGAAATGAGGGTTTATATGGAGCCCCTGGTATGGGTTAGGGGATTCTTTTAAAGGTTTGAAAGGGGGAGAAAAGAGGGGTACATAGATTCAGAGATGCTAGGGTCGGAAGGGACCTCAAAGGATCATCAAGTCTGACCCTCTCAGTGGCAGGAAAAAGTGCTGAGATCATGTGATCCCAGCCACGTGCTTACCCAGTCTCCTCTTGAAGACCCCCAAGGCAGAGGGAGAGCACCACCTCCCTTGAAAGCCTGTTCCAGATTCTGGCAACCCTCACCATAAAGAAGTTGTTTCTGATGTCCAACCTACAGTATGAAGGGAGGCAGCGTGGGGGACTGGGGAATAGGGGTACACTGCACCTTGTATGGGAGAAAGAGAAAATGAAGGGGGGCCCAACACCTGGAAGAAGGGGAAAGTAGGGCATAGTTGAGGGGAGGGGCAGGGGGAAAATGCATCATTAGAGTGGCCTTGGTGTGATGTCTCGTAGCCTAGAGGGTAAATTCAGCCCCTGGTATGAAGCATGAGGTAGAGAGACTTGCTGGGAATTATTGAAATAGAGGATAGAAGGGAGGGAGCATATAAGAATGCAAGTAACCCTGGTGTGTGGGCAGCAATCTGGAATTACAAAGTGTATAGACCCTCCCATAGTAGAGATGGTGGTATTTATTTACAGATGTCAATAACCTACTTACAGACTACATTTATTAGTTGTCTAGAGGTGTCCTGGGTTTCTAAATATTTTTAATTTAGCTATCAGACTGCTTTCTTTCCTGCCATTTTCATTGTGTTAAATTCACAACATCAAGTGCTTCTGGTGTTTACTTGGCATATCAGCCATATGTTTAAAAATTGGCTTAGAATTGTTATGTTTTTCCACGTGACCTTTATCACTAGTATGTAGTACACACAAAGGTGAAGCATTCTAAATGTGAAGTAGCAGTTACAACATTACAAAAGTAGAGAATGTCCCATGAAAAATTGTTATAAAGTTTACTTCATATCAAGGCTTTGCTGGTCAGTTCTTGGGTGGGGGTTTTGTGGTTGTTTTGTCCTGATAGGATGTGGAAAGCTGTTGCTTGGCATTTTGCTTTTTCCAAATTTTTAACTTCCCTTTTTTTTAGAACTCTGTATTAGAGTTCAAGATTACAACTATCTTTCTAAACTTCTAAGTGTTTAGTATGAGTGGACATCATTTTCAACCATGGATTATAGAAGAAACAGGAAAAGGTACTTTTATATGTTTGAAAGGCAATGTAATCCAGTGCCGAATGACTTACTTTGAGATGGCCACATTTTGTGCTTAAATGTGTCATGCTGCTGTTTGATGTTGTCAGATATGTTGCTCTCTGAAGCTAGGTACAGACGTTCAAAAAAGCCTGAGGTGAAGTTGATCCAAATTACTTGGTTTTCTATAAGCAGTGCAGTTTAGATCAGTAGCTAACAGAGCACACATTTGCCCTTTGGGTGGGGAGTATGGGTTATGCAGGTTGCCAATCTTAGACCAGGTTCCACTATCTTTAAGCTAGTCTCTGTGTGCCAAACTTCTGTTATGGGTATAGACTGGTTTCCACTCACTTTTATTGGTATAAATGTAATTTTTGTACTGGGCCTGAGTAGCATGAGGGGTGCTAACATGAACAAAGACAGGTAAGAAAGGTGGTTAGGCAGTACCCAAGTAGAGATGGTTAATGTGAATTTTCTATGTAATATGGATACTCTGAGATATTTAAGCATATAGCATGATGAAATCTCCACTACTTAGTCTCAAGGCTGTTCATTGTGAAAGACAAGCTGACTGACTGCTGACCACAAATTCTTTAATCTGCTCCTCTGGTGCATTTCTACGAACAGAACAGGTCTTCAGCAGGTATAACATGTTATAGAAGCATTGAAGTGGGTTTTCTGTCAACTGTAGGACTGGCAGAGTGTGCCTGCACTAGAGGAACATCCCTGAACTAGAGGACATAATGTGTTTTGTTTGGAGAGAAAGAGGGAGCATACCAAGAGGAAAGGGAGTGGTGCCAGAGCTCACTGCATTCTAATTCCTGCTTTTGGCACTTTTAAAAGCAGATAAGTTTGGGAGAAATAGTAATTTCAGGTCAAGAAATCCTCTACAGAAAGTACATGCTATAAAAATTGAGGTGGAGTAATAAAAATTGGAAGTTCTAATATTTTAATTAATTTAAGGTTTAAAAATTACTTGGTTTCCCTGTTCTGGAAACTGATCAAATAAATCATAAACTTACAAAAATAAATTTGAAATTTTAATGGATAAATGCTGATTTTTTTTTTTAATAATGAATAAAATTATATACTGTGTGATAATCACTATTTAAGAAGTTGGTGAATGGTATCAAAGAATTTGTATGTTCAGAAAATGTAATAGCTATCTCAGTGCATGGGCTGAAAAACTTTAAACTAAGATTTAAAAAAGGTTGCTAAATATCCCTCCTCCCCCCGCCCCCTTCTCCACCAATAAAACAAAATCCTGTCCTTATGTTAAATGTTATTAGATTTTCTTAGGCTGACTTCCTTGTCAAGTTACAAGCTGAAAATTGTGTCAGAATTTACACGCTATATAGATTCTAGTCAAATTGGTGCCTGACCTGATTTGTGACATCTATATTACAAACATCTAATAATCTATCGACTACCATGTGGTGTTGCACTTCTGTCAATTTCTTTTTAATGATTGGTACTTTAGAAATGATAATTGCACACCTACTTTAAGAGGAAACATGCTCTGTTGCAGAGACGCTGTAATTTTGTCTAGGTTTTCTCAGTTTGTTTTTTAAATTGTAACTAAAGGTGACCATAACTGGAAGAACATCATCCCCCCCCCATTGCCAAGGTAGATAGTGGGTGGGTGTGTGCTTTCAGTTTTGTGGGCTTTTTTCATATAGCAATAGGAGTGGAAGACATTTTGAAAGGATAAGAAAATGGGCTGGTGAAACTAGAGCTGCACTCATGCAGGTGTTCCTGAAACTATTATTTGATGAGAATTCCTTAAGCAGAAGGCAAAAACATCAGTTGTTTACAGTCTAGGCAAAATCTTTAAATGTAAAGTGATGTGGTGTGTCCTTCTCACTTACTTATTCATACTCTGCCTTTTTCATTTTATCTTGTATATAAATGAATCTCACTTTAAATCTGTGACTCTGCCTTACCCCTGAACTTCTAGGAAGATAATCTGAAGATAATACGGTTTCCAGAGTGAATATCCCATTAATGGTTTATTTATGCAAAAACTATCAACAGACTGGTTTTCTTCATCCATGCAATGCTTAAAGCTGTGTGTGTGGACTGCATTTTTTTGTATTGTAGCTTTCAAGATTTTTTCCTTCTGTTGATTTATTTGTAATTCAGAATCACCTAGATGTGCCAGTCAAGATCAGGACCCCATGGTGATACCTATGGTACAAATGTGTAAAAGTTGAAAGTTCAGTGAGCCTACAATCTCAGTAGATAAGATGTATAAGAGTATAAAAGGCAAATCAGAAGCGCAGAGAGTGAGTACAGGCAGTCCTCGACTTGCAATGTTTTGAATTGCAATATTTTGCATTTACAAGGTTTATAAGTTGACACTGTTTCAACTTTCTGAGTCCATTTTGACTTTATAACACTTGATCTGATGTGATGCCACGTCAGTGAACAAGTTCTCTGCATTGCCCATCTCCCTGGACAACGTCTATCCAAATTTCCTTGGACACTTTCTTAAGGAAGCAGCTGAGACTCCTGAGAAGACTCCAGCAAAGAACTCTTCCAAAAGTCCAACCAAGAGCCCTTCAACAAGTCCAGCAAAGTTACCTCAAATAAATCCTTCCAAATTAATATGATTGCTATTTACAGTATAAATACATTAATGTAGCTATATTACTCATCTATAATTGATCAAGTACAAAATTCTGGGTTATTTTTGGTGAAAATAGGGTATTGGGCCTTGGTTCAGGAACCAAGTCCCCATTTATAACGTTTACTATGGGAAAATTGGTTCCGAGTTGCAACGTTCTGACTTAAGACGTGGTTTTCAGGAACCAGTTGTGTTGTAAATCGGAAGACTGCCTGTCATTCAGAATTTCACTACATCATATCTGAATTTTGTTTTCTAATCTTGTTAGGTCCCTTGGTATAGTTTCTCTTCTTTGAAAAACTTGTTTGCCTTTAAGCTTCAGTACTGGCAAACTTTTTTATTAATGTGATATGTTCTTGTTTTTTTACAAGAACTGAAATGGTAGCCCACTTGCAAGCAGCTTTACTATGAAATTTTAACTTTCCCTAGAAAGTACTTTTAAAAAGAATTTTAAGCGTTGACAAATTCACTCGTCATACTGTATAGGGTGTTACTCATGGGCTGAATTGTTTCTGTCCATTTTAGCTATGTTAGTTTCTTATAAGGCATTGTGATTACTTCATGGATTTTCATTAATAGTTTTGTGATCTTGGGGTTGGTTTATTGTTGTTTTTTTAGAACTTGTAAAATTTGTGAATGTTCATTTCACACCAACCCCAAGATTGCATATTTTCAACAAGCAAGGGTTCCATCCATCAAATTGCTTAAAATGGAAGCAGTACACTCAGGGAAAGGAGTAAGAGAAAGATGCAGTGAAAGTCTTTATATTGATTGAAAGGACTTAAGAAAACAAAATAACATCTACCCAGTAGCAACTTTACCCTTGTCTCAGATTCTTGTTGTTTTTGTCACCCTCCTTTTCTGCTCTGGATAATGGAAGTTGCATCTTCTGATATGAGTGGATTTTGTTTTGTGGACAGTTCAGCTCCTGCTGTTCATAGAGGAGTTTCTGTCGTAGGATGTAGTGATAATGGTCATGCTTTTGCTTCATGTGACTCTTGGGTCCCTGCTTGAATCTGGGCATTTTGTTGTACTTGGCTACGTGGCCATTTCCTTCTTCCTTAACAGGATTATTTGCTTTGTGATCTACTGTTTCGGGTTGGTGGTGCATCACTGTACCCTAAATTTTCCTGTCAGTGCAGTTTGCGGAATTGGGCATAAGATTATGTTCTGCACCCACTGATGCCTTCTATTCTATTCAACACAAATTGTTTCCAGGAATCTCATAGGAACAACTTCTTAGAGTTACAGGCAATTAACAAGGTTCTCCTTCTACTCTTCAGATTCTGTCTGGGTTAATTGCCATTCACACAAAGAACAACCACCTCCCTGTCATGTGCCATTCCATGGTAGAAGAAGGGAAGTATACAATAAAAATCCCAGATGAAGCAAATAGAAATTTCCTTGTTCCTGGAGCAGGATTTTTTATTGTTATTCTAGGAATTTCACTGACGACCAAGGAAAAATCTAAACTAGAATTATACTGCTGCTACGAAATGCAGAATGGCAGGTTTGGAGAAGTAAAAAATATTGGTAGGTGAATAAACGTACTTTCCCCACTCTTCTGGCAGGTGCCTACCTCATGGGGAAATCATATGCACCAAATCACATTGTATGATAGTTTACCTCATCTGTCCATTGACCTGGTTTTGTTCTCCTTACCTTTGAATTGATTTAACTGATATTTGAAGAACATTGGGAAAGATCCAGTAAAACTCCTATTTGGATAGGTGGCTATAATATCTATAAGCATTGTGTTTTATTGTGCATTAGTATGTTTGTGTTTTACTACTAACATAAGAGGCTAGCATTAAAATCTACTTTCTAATAGGAATAATAATATTTGTAGTAACATTTATCTGATTTTTTTTTTTTTTTTAATTTCTGTCTTCCTCTGCTTCCATATACTTAATTTAGAACAAAGCTGTGATGCAAATCTTCCATCTTTGACACTTCTAAGGGTCAAGTAGGAATAGGAACAGCGTTGCTCCCCTTTCCATTCTAGGCAGGGTTCATCTACGATTCCTGTTCCTGAATGAGACAGCAAGTGGGACTCGGATGGAATTATTTGGAGTGGTTGAATCAGTAGCTATGAAGACTGAGTCACACCACATAAGATTATAACTTTGATTCAGGTCCGATCTGTCCCAATAGAAATGCTTGCGATCAAAAGAAGGAACTGAGAATTAATCACTTTCAGATTTTGAAAGGATCTTTTTTCATGGACAGGCTTGTATGGAGTCTTTGAAGTCCACAGGACTTGGTGCATATAAACTCTTTGAACTGGTGGCCTAGTGAAGATTTGAAAAGGGTAGGCCTGCTGATAATGTATGTTGAGCTAGTTCACTGGCAATCTAGAATTTCTCCATCGTTTTCCCCTTGAAAAGTCATGTAATATTAGGAAAAGCCTGTAGGCCGCATCCAGATGTGCAGAGGCCTGCACATCTGGATGCGGCCTACAGGCTTTTCCTAATATTATATGACTTTTCAAGGGGAAACGATGGAAAAATTCTCTTTGTGGCACCACAAACTGCACACCTGGAACCTTAAAAGGTGCCCTGTGTTGTGGATTTTACTACTAGGAAATACTGGTTGCAAAAAAACCATGAAAAAGTGGTGTGGTGCATGTGAGAGGAGTTTGCACCAGCAGACATGGTGGCTTGGTCCTCCTGGGAGATGCTCTGGCTGCTGACCAGAACAGGTCTTCCCTCCTTTCGTTGTCTCCCCATGCTCTTTCAGCATGCCAGGAGGAGCAGTGAAAGAGCTGTTTCCCTGAATCGGGGCAATTTGCCCCATCAAAGCACATGTGCAGGGGCATGCACATGCTGACAAGTAGTGGCACAAATTTGTGCCACTACTGTTTCTCTCGCTGCAAGTACATGCCCCTGTATGTGGGAATGCAATTGTAGGGTTTAAAATTCATTGCTCCTTGCTTTTTTTTTAGTTGAATTAATAAACTGGTTTGGTAGTTACCAGGAAATTCAACTGGCACAAGTCTTTGTCTTTCTCTTTTTAATTGCCATACTGAGCTGCATGGTTGGGACTGTTCTTCAGTTCTTTTTGTTTTTCTGGTGATGATTTTAGACCAGTGGTCAGCAGCCAATAGCTCATGGTCTGTATCCAACTTGCAAAGCCATCCAGCTAGGGGAGGGAAAGGGAGGGGAAACTTTCATGGCTCATGCCTCCCTGCAGCTGGGCAGGAGGGAGGTGGCAATGGCTGGGTCCTACAGCATTCTACCTTGGATCTGAACTGTACCATGCCAGCCTGGTACTGAAAAAAAAAGCTGTTTTAGACAGTTGCTCATCTCCTTCAGAGTTCTCTCTCTCAGATTGTTGTCTGTAACCTTTTCTTAAAGGGTATACGAGGCTACCAGGGAAGTAGTGAAACAAATGCGAAAGACATGCTGTTCCAAGCCTGTCTGTCCTTAAGTGATTGTGAGGATGCTGTCTGCTGGGAGGAAATAAATGATAGCAATGTAGCTGAAGCTCAGTCCAGACTAGACAAAGTGTGCAAACCTATGCAAGTTTTTAGAGAGCGTGGCACAGTCTTTTTGGTCATTGTTCTGTACTGTACCCACCCAGTAAGATTCACTGTCCCCAATTTCCTGCATATTGATGAAGAGTAGTAGTGCTAACTTGCCTCTAACCATGAAGTTGGTTGCTCTCATCAGTCATGTCCAGTCACCTTCAGACTGGATTACCTCTGTGTACTCTGATGAAGCTGCTCTTGAAGATTCCTCAGAAGTGCATCTAACATAGAATGAAGCAGTTTGCTTAGCTAGCACTGTTTGCTGCAGTTCATCGCGTATCTCCAGTCTGTACTACTTCAAATTTGGTGTTATTCAAGGTGGCGTTTTCTTTTATAGGTCTGCCAAACTTCTTTCTTTGTGCTAGTCTAAATCAGCGGGGGCTGTTCTGCTCTAGTCTAAATCAGTGGGGGCTGTTCTGCTTACTAGTGCTATATGGGAGCATCTGGGGATTGAAGGCTGGGCATTCTCAGTGGAGGGTCTGTGGCTCTGAAATGTGCTCCTGTTGATCCGAATGAAATAGTTTGTGACCTTCAAGGGCACTGTGTAAGGCCCATCTGTTAGGGCTGAGTTTTGCCTGAGGGAAGGTTGCTCCAGTTAAGGTCTAGGGGAAGTATATTTAGCAGACATATAAACCGTAATGGTAAATTGGATAGATTTTTGTATGCGTGTTTTTTGTACAGAGTCCGGCTCCATTGCATTACTTAAGTTGACTGTGGGTAGGTAATAATGATGTGTTTATTGAAAGTTAAAATGGAATTATACTGATCTCTAATGGTTTTTTAATATTCATTCAAAGCTCTTTCTTTTGTCTGCAGTTGTTATTAAAGACTGGCAAAAATGAATTTTGAGGTAATGGTGCCATTCATTAAATTGGCCAGAAGGGATTACTGCAATCATGATGAAATCAGTCCCCTTGGAGGGTTGAACTGTATCAGGAATAGTGTGCTTACATCATTATTATTATTTTTTTAATGAAATAAAACACAAGTTATTATATTTTCATTCGTGTCTAATTTTATTTTATAATCCATTTTTCAAACTTGCACAGCAGTTATTGCCAGTGTGTGCATGTGGTAGCTTTAAGATTGAAAAGAAAGCATTTTAAGTTATCCAGTTAAAGAAGGTTGAACAAGCTTTTTGAGAGCGTTTTTTACATCATCATAACTCCAAATGGCTTAATGATTTTTGTGCAAATTCTCATAAACAGAAGATTTAAAAAACTGTCACATGAGAACTTGAAAAACTTGTGTTCAGAAAGAAACCTTTGGATTTTTATAAGTATAAGTTAGTGATTTAAAAGGGGTTTTCAGCCTTTTCATTGTTGGATTTTTTTTTTGAAGACAGGTGTTAAATTCAGCCTGTGTGCTGGATCAAACCTGCTCGATGGATTTGTGAGACTTCCACAGCATATTTAGTACTGATGTTAAGCTTTTGTATGGACAAAATATGTTCCTTGTCCTCACGGTTATGAAGATGCAACGTTTAAACACTGAACTGAATGTAAATATTGTAAGCCTGAAAAAGGTACAACTGGGTGTCCATTGTTTTTTTTTGCTTAATGAAGATGCTTGAAGTGTCAGCACTGCCTGTTTCATTGCTGATTATTTTAGCAGATGGGGGTGAGGGAGGGAAGGCCAGTTGAGCCTGTTTCACCTTTCACAGACTATTCTAACTTCTCAATCCCATCATGCTGAGTTGGGTGGGTATATGGATGTTGTGTAAGTGTGTTGCGAGGTTGTAAGGACTGGGTAACGAGTAGTGCTGTTTGAACATTTCAAAACTTGGTCAGTAGTGGTCCAGGCGTTTCTAAAGCTATGACTTAATTCCAGTTGTGGTACTGGTAACCAGTTTTGATGAATATTTAGAAATGGTGCAGAGCTGGGAACAGTGCATCTGGTTTGGTGGGTCTGTGTGTGTATGTGTGTGAAGACATATATACACCTAATTGCTACCAGTGATTAGTCTCTGTCCTTTGAATGTTGGTTCTTAAAAATAGCTATTGTGTATGCTGGCTCTCTCCAGCTGTCGCTGTTTCTGGTGCACTGTTGTTCAGAGTGACCCTTGAGTTCAACCTCCTGAGACCAAAAGTAATATCTAATGTTCTTTAACACACTATGGTCTATAGATCCGTTACAGTAGAACGGCAGACTGTTTATAGGTTGGCATTGAAACTAGACCTGCCAGCCATTGGCTGCAGAGGAATGTCCACTCCCCCAAGGTATTTTCCACTCTCCACACTGTTCCAGAGTAGGACCCTTGTGTCTGTGGAGTGGCAATCAAGTCTCCAGCAGCTCTTCCTGCTGCAAAGATTCTTTTGATTAGGTTGATTAATAGTGTAGCTTAATTTGTCTGCCTAACTACTGCTTATGTCTCAGGACACCATTAGGTTTTGGGGAAATTGTTTCCCTTCTGTTTTACTTCCTGTACTTGATGCTTGAAAGCAGCTTTTTCAGGGAGAAGACTAGGCTAAAAAAGTGAAAGGTGAAAGGAAGATCTCTCTTGCTTAATTATTCATACTTCCCACTATAAAATACCTTGTTGAAAGAACATGACCTCTCCTGGCAGCATGCTTTCTCCTCTGCTGGTAATGGAGCTAAACTGGACTGGAAAGCCCAGTTTTGGTGGAAAGGAAGTACAGGCGCCATCTTTGCAACCCAGCCTTGATAGTGTTGTCCAAATCCTATTTCCCATGGGCAGGAAGAGAGGGAGCATTTGGAAAAAACTGGCAAAATGCACAAAAGCACCTGAGCACACTGCAAACTGTGTGGGTTTCCTCAGGAATATTTCAGAGTTGCTGCCACATCTTTTCCAAAATCTAGCATGTCAAGAGGTGGGTGAACTAGCAGTCTGTTTAGCAAGGATAGGATTGTGCTCAAGTCTCCATAGCAGAGTGCTTCTCAACTCTTTTAGACTTAAGGCACCCTTCAGAAAATGCCAATTCTTAGGTTTTACTGGTTTCTTGACTATGGGAAAGTAACAGAACAGTCCTTTTGGTGCAAAGAACTCAAAAAGACCACAGCAGGTCAAAATGTTTTAGACACTAGGAATATCTACATACCTACATATCTACATACGATTCACAATATTATATTGTGAATCATATGTAGGTGCTTAGATATTGAACAATGTCGTAAAATGATCTCACATCACCCATGGCTATTGTTACCCTGGTTGAGAGTCCCCGCTGTACCGAGCAGCCATGCTTCTAGAATTGGCGGCTACTTGCCCTTTGATTCACCTTGGGATGTGGTTCAAGGATGCACACACCAGCTATTCTATTACTGTTGGAACTAGTGGAACTAATCTAGCTTTTGAGCCCAGCACCACTTCTGCCATTTTTATAGGACCTCACAGGGGCTTCTGTTAACTTTTCAGACTATGGAAACTTAAAAAAAAATGCATATCCACATTTAGTGGACAGGGATATAGCCGGCCATGGAGGTCCCTAGCTCCTGGAGGTTCATTCTTGAGATACTTTTTGCTCTTGCTGGGTAAGAGGAGAGAATAAGCCCAGCCTTTTTAAGGGCAATACATGCTCTGATTACTTGAAGTCTTCTTTCCTGAGCCTGTAAAATAAAACCTACAAATGTATTTTGTAGTATAACTAGAGATAATCACAATTGAACTCTCAGTAAAACTGGGTGGTGGTGGGGGGGGGATGAGGTGACATGAACCTATATATATATATATATTTTTAGGGAACAGAAGTATTCAGAAAATAATGGACTCCTTTTGGGTAGATTCTGCTGAGCATCAGTTGTGCTAATTATTATGCCAGTTAACCATTCCCAGAACAGAAATTTTTGGAGCTACATGGGAAATATTCATCTTCAGATTTTAATATCTCACATAAAGATGTACTCGATAGGAAAATGGAAAAAAGTGTTGAGCTGGCATCAGTTCAACTGGGAGTGACAGTTTATATATTCTTCATCTCAAGGGTATATATTGAATGGATTGCAGAAATGCAGGCAGATGAAGCACTTCATCCAAAATCCCCAGGGAATTGCAAAACTTATTTTAAGTGCCACTTTACTACTTATGCTTTAAGCAGTATCACCTAGGATTCTGTCAAATGCATAAGAATAGCCACTGGCTCATTATCCTGCTGTAAGAATCCTCCAGCTTCTGTGATGGATTGGGGTCTTCACAGATAAAATAGAGTTTATGCAATGCCTATTCAGTTGCATAGTGGTTTGGCCTTGCATTATTACAAACTTGGATCAGATTGGGGGCTTACATGATCCAGACATAACCTACCTTTCACGGTAGTTACATTTTCATTTCAGTTTCTCTGGTATTAAACTTCATTGTAAACACTCAGTGAAAACCCAGATTCCCCAATGGGTCCTTATCACACATTTCTTCCAGCTATGAGAACCAACCCAATTTTCTGAGTGGTGCTACTCTTCATTTGTTAAATAGGCCACACTGTCCAAAAAAAAAAAAAGAGGAGGCATACCACCTTCTCACAAACCTAAGGTTATTAATTTTAGCCTTCACACATTTTTCCCCAAAAGAGAGAAAATTCTGAAAGCAGCCCAACATCTACAAAGTTCAAACCATTTGCAAGGTCTGGAAAAAATACACAGTAGTTTTTTGGGTTGGTATTTCAAGGATGTTGGGGGTACTGCTGCATTTTTATGTCTTTCACGTTGTAAAAGGTTAAATATGAATCTCTCTCGCCATTGTTTAGGGAAATTGAAAAGCCATATGCTTGAAAGATACACATTTAGAAACCCCACTAGATATAAATCATCATCAGTTCCTGAAACTTAGGAACACTTGTGTCAAGAACCACTCCCAATTTGGTTCAACAGAAGGAGCAGACGTTAAGATATACAAGTCACCCGAGGGAAGTAACTGTGTCTGGCCCATCCTCTCTAACCCGCAGTTACCTCATCTCTTTCTCTCTCTGTTTTCTCTCACGTCTGCCTCTGATCTACTATGGCCTGGCTGTGACATCTCTTCACAGCTACCCCTTTCATTTATGAGGTTTTGTGAGTGGTTTGCAAATTACTCTGTGTGGATTTGGCAGAGAAAATTTTTGGTCTGGGCTAACCTGCTTATACTTTGTTAAAAGCTCTCCATTGCACTTTCTTAAAATTATGGTAATTTTTGACAGTTGCTAACGGCAGGAGAGTTGCAGCATGTCTACTCTTGGAAGATATTTTGGGTTTTGCTTTTTTGCCTTGTGCAGCAAGCATCCCAGATAGTACAAGTAACAGGTATATGCTGCCTAATTAAACAGTGAGGCTGTTTCCCTTGGGAATTACTGCATCCATACTGTACTGTTTTGAAATGTGTGCTTCACATTGTGGGCAGACATGATGTGCATTTAGAGATGCCTACTGGATGGTACTGGAAGTCTGACTCCTGGAATAGACTAAATAAATTTTGTTATTCCTTTCCTTTCATCCCATCAGTTCATCTTTTTTATTAGCCAATGTCAGACTGTTGAGTACTGTGACTCTTACGGTGGTTGATATAACTATGCTACTGCACATCAATTTCAAATTGAACAATGACTTCAGGTCAGTACAGGCTTCTGAACAGGAGGAAGTTGAAACAGAATAGTTACTACTGTATTAATTTTTTCTGGAGCAACTTTACTTGATGGATGCAGCTTTTGTGCTTTATCAACTACAATTAATAAAATTTTGTCCCAGACATAGAATTACCTAAAAATCTGTCACAATTACTAATATCTCAAGAAGCCACTTTATTCTAAAAATCTGTGCAGGGGTTATGCCAGAGCTGTATATGTGGAGTATATACAGGAAAGGTCATGTCATATTAGATTGGAGAAATACATGGCTTCTATGTTTGGAAACTTGTCACTCTTGTTATCTGTCAGCATTAGTTGATTAACTGCCCTGCTTTCATGGATGTGTTTGTAGCTATTGAGGAGTGGCTGTTCCTCAAATTCTTTGGGCTTGAAAATGTACTGTGGGAGTCTGGTCTAAGAGTCCCTACTCAACCTTTATTTCATAGGCCTTTGCAAGAATAGGATTGTGTGCATTGCTTATAACACTTGCAGTCCCATCTAGAAAAAGTTTTAATCAAACCTGGTGCTTTGGGGCTGTACTGATTGCTTGTAGATTCTTTGGGATCAATATGGAGAAATCCATAATAACCTTGTTTTTATAAGCTGTGGCCAGATTTATTCAATGGGTAATAGTTTCAGCAGGAAAGGCCACTCTGCCTATTGATAGATGACAGTTTCTCCACTTGCTCTGGGGGCCTCAGCTGACCCTCCTTCTCTGGCTTGTAAGCTCTTTGGCTGGACATTTAAACTAAGGAAAAAGGATAGCTATGTCCTGAGCAGTTGCACAGTGGCAATGAACTGTATATTTTGAAGACTTAAAGTTAAATGCAGGTTAGAATATTGGTTCTGGCAGCTGATGGGTAATGTGTAATAGCTGCTTACTGTGTTTCACATAACTTATTCAAGAGAATTATGCTTAGATAAACCATCCATCTACTTTCCTCTTTTTGTTCTTCTCTACTTAGATGCACTTGAAGTCAGTAAGCATCATCCTTTTGTCATCTTACACTTGGTGCATAGGTTGACCAGGCATCCTCTTCTTGCCTGTGTTTGTGGTTGCCAAAATGTCAGGTGTCAAGAGAAGGAATCAAAAAGCACAATTAGTTACTGTCTAAATCCCAGTCTCTGTGTCAAAAAAACAAATTTATTTTCTTTCTTTTTTATTTTTTTGTTCCATTTTAGAATTTCCTTTCTTCTAGGCTTTCTTTAAACTGGGTGACTTCGGAAATATTGTAGTAAGATTTCCTCTCCCCGCCCCCCGGACTTCTTTCCCATATGCATTGGATCCCTGGTGGTGATGGTTTTGGAGTGGTGATTGGGACAACCAGGATTGGGATTGGTGGCCTGGTTAATAATTGCACATACACTTCTGCAGGCAACTGTAGGTTTGTGGAAATGTAGTCAGAACTATTTCCAGCATTCTGTTCCCATTATTCCCTACAAGACTCTTTCTTTGAGAAAGCTATGTTTTTATTTTCATGACATGAACATTGGATGAGTGGGATAAAAAGATATGAAGAGTTGAAAAGTGACTGATGTCTGATAGCAGTTGAAGCTGAGGAGTTTAAATCCCTCCCCCCTTGGGGAGCAAATACTACCACATTTATTTGCATACCACACCCAGCTTTCTTGTGCAAAATAGACTTCTAACATTTGTGTGCATGTCTTAAATGGAGGAGCTGTTTTTTGAGGGTTTTTTTTAAAGCCAGAATAGAAGCATGGAGCTGCTGTGAAGTGGCAGCTGCTGCTGCTTTTCTTGCTTTTTACTCAAGCAGCTGCATGGAGGGAGGGGCAGAGTCCAGCAGCAGTGGGAGAGGTGGATACACAGTGGTGTAAGGGGTCACACTTTGCTTTCATTCCTTTTCCACCCAAAGTGTAAAACCCGGCACTGGCTCTTCTGTTCAGCCAGTGCTGAGGGAATCAATTGACTTGATGGCTAATTATATTCTACCAGATTCCTGCTAATCATTCTTTACTCTGTAGTTGTTAATAACCCCCCCTCTCCTTTTTAGTGGTCTTGGTGTTCTGCTAATCAAATTATCCTATGTTTGGCAATGTTGCCGTCTACTAGCTGCTCCTAGTCTTTCTTCTTATATTTTACATTCCTGCAGACTGTTTTTAGCTCTTTTCAAAATCCTAGGTTTTCCCATGCAATCAGTACAGTTTCAGCTTCCATCTAAGCAGCCAAGAGCTGCTGAAAATTCAGTTGTAACAGGGTTAAAACTGTAGCTTTTGCCTGAGCAGGAAAAGGAGGGTGAGCAAGCTGAAGATTAGGCTCTATGCAGCCATAACTCTGGAAAAAAAATCTTTTTTTCTTTTCTCTTTCCATTTTCCCATCCCTTCCTCCCTCCCTCCCTCAGTCTGCCTTTCCAAAAATAAAGTGCATTTCTTACCTATGGTGTATAGTGCACAAGAAAATATGTTGTAGTGTGTACCATTTGGTGGGCAAGCTCGCTTCCATAGGCTGAGTCTTGGCCCATGATTGAGGTTGTTAGAATGTGCATTATCTCAGAATTCAGCAGCAGCTCAGCCTTGATTTCAGAATCAGTCTCTTGGCTCAGCATCTTTCTCAGCATCCGTGAGGATGCTCTTCGTGAAGTGTCTGGATTTTTGTGGTTCAACAGCCTGCTGAAAAAAAGGCAGTTTAGTTCATCCTAATAGCTGCAGCAGACCCTGTAAGCTCTCCTATAGGTAGGGACCTACCCAGTGGTGAAAATCGGGCAAAAAAACTTCCTAAAAATAAAATACTGTCTCTCCAGTGGAAGGGGAGGCTGCTGGTATGAAGGGTGGCAGCCAACATGTCTGCTGCCACCCATCACTCCTGATTGGCTGAGAGGGCTGTTTATGTGGCCCCGCCCCTCCAATTAGTGGTGAGGGAGAGGGCCTCCTGACAGACTGCCCTTGTGGTCAGTAAGTGGCGAGGGGCAGGGCCACAGGGGTCCCTCGGCCAATCATGATCTGCCTGTGAAATTGGCTGCCTGCCTCCTTGATTTGGGTAGGTCTGTACCCATAGGTGTTGCTGTCCCTGGCATTTCTGTAATACAGTTGGAGAGCTCCTTTTCTTAGTTGCAGTACTGTTTCCAGTCCCAAATGTTGCTCCCTTTATTCTTCTTCGTTCTGGTTCATTCTCAACAAGGGTGATGCAAGATCCTTTTAAGGATACTGCAGGGTACCATGCCATGCTAGGTGTTCATACACCTACCAGTACATGACTGACAAGAAGAAAACAGAGATTTCAATAGGAATCCAGAGTTTTAGAAACTTTCTGACCTGTTCTGGGTTTTTTTTATTTCTTTGCAACAGGAAAATTGATCTTTTTTTTTTTTCCTGGGGTAAGAAAAAGTGAAATCTAACAGTTGGCATTTTCTGTAGAGAGCCTTGAGTCTAAAAATGTTGAGAACCACTGGTTATTCATATGGCCAGTTTTCTCCTGTCCCCTTACAAATGTGGCCTTGAATGGTATGAGCACTGTGTTGGATCCTGCCAGAGGAACAGAAATGAGTGATTAATAGGGGTCACATTCTCATAGGATACTTTGAAAGCAAAACATAATTTTAGGACGTTAGTGTAAAAACAGTGGTTAATCAACACATTTTTCTCACCCTTCTGTCTTCCTTAAGATTATAAGAAGTTCTTCATTAGGGAGCCATCTTGTATGGGACCAAAATCTTATCCTGACAAAGCTAGTGGGTCTGCTCTTATAAACGTTTTACTTATGTTCAGGTATGCATTGAGCAAGATTGCTTTCTGGTGACCGAATCTGATGAGAAAAGGACAGAGCTTAGTACTGTGATAGAAATATAAAACCATCCAGGCACAAAGCTATGTTCAGACTGTGCAACAGCTTTCTGTTTGCAGAATACGGTATAAAGGCTGAAATAGCTATTTCCATCTCTGGGCATTTCCTTTCTGTGCCCTTTTACACAAATACTAAGTTTTCTAATGGAGAGATGTGGTAGGGAGAGCCCATTACCAAACAAACACTTATGCTGGGTTACTACATGTGTACAAAGTTGATCACTACATTTTAGTTAGGAAGTCACACTGCCTGGTTTGAAGTTCCACCCAAAGTGAGCCCACAGATCATTGGTGACCTGCTTTTAAATGTCTTCCCTCTTCTCCAGATGAATGAAGCAGCAATTTGTGCATACTTTCTAAAAAGTGTGTGGTGAATACGGCTTTGAAGTATAGCTTGATGAAGTGCTACACCCCATATATAACTCTTCTGCCCTAGCTAATCTTTTACAGGTGTACATAGGCCCTTGAAGAAGTTTACATATCAAAACCCTGTCCCCTAGCTCTCCCTCGCAGATTGCTGGGAGATGAAGAGAAGAGCTCTGTAACCTTTGAAGAACAGGTGGATGTTGAAAATGACAATACTCTGCAGGAGGGGAATGAAGCAGAGCTTCACAACTGGCCCTAGTTATAAAAGATGGCTAAAGGAGCTGTGATAAGATTATGGAAGCAATACAGAAAAGGTAGTTTTGGCTGTTGGTGTGATATGTGCAGTGATGCTTGCTGTTCCCAACTTGCTTAGTAAAATGAAGAGTATTTGGTATTTCTTATGCTTGTGAGCTCTGGTTGCCACATGCGGACAAGAAGGAATATTCTCCCCTCCCCCCCCCCCATAGGTGTATGGGGGAGCAGGGTTTTGCCTTCCTCAGAAGCATTGGGTGTTAGCTGTAGCCAAGGCTGGGGATTTTTTGACTAGGGCAGTGGTCTCCAATCTTTTTAAGTAGGAGATCACTTGGTATTTAAAAGCAACTCAAGATCTTACTCCTCCCCTCCCCTCCCCCCGCAGGTTAGTCTGTGGGGAGGGAAAGGGGGGCAGATAAAGGCAGAGGGAGAAAAAATTATTTGGGGGTGCCTCCCAGTGGGTCTCGGGGGAGGGAGGGGAAAGGGTTGGGGGGGAGGGCAGCCATAGTCACACTTTCTCCCTCATTGCTGGGGCTTTGATCTGCTTCCCCCCCCCCCCCCCCCCAAGTAACGGTAAGGGAAGGAGCAGGGTGGGACACAGCAGTGAGTGGCTCATCCCGGGGGCACAGGGAAGAGGGCCATGAACCCCAGGAGGGCACAGGGCGGGGGGCGTGTGCCCCGGGACATGCATGTGGGGTGGGGCTGTAGCTGCTGGCTGCTGTCAGGCTCTTCCCAGCAGCAGAGCTGGCCTGCTGGGAAGAGCCTGGCCTGTGGCAGTGGCACGGGGAGTGGGGCTACAGGTGGGGCTGCAGCCACCCAAAAATTCGCTGGAGCCGTCTCCCTAACGCCTCCCAGTGCTGCTGCCGCCTATCCTGAGCACAGCGCAGCCTCCCAGCCCACAGTGGCAGCCACCCCACCCCATGCAGATCCTGGGCACATGGCCCTCATGTCCTGGTGGGGGAAGAGGCTGCACCAGGGTGTTCTCGGCAGAGTCTGGGCTGGGGTGTGCTGCGATGGGAGCGGGCGGTGACACTGGGAGTAGGCTACAGTGAATTTCTGAATGGCTGCTCTGAATTTGAGCTTCTCCCCTGCTCAGATTGCTACAGACTGTGGAGGTTTTATTTTTGCCTTTCTCTAGCAGGGGGCATTGCCTTTTTCCTGGAATCTTCTGAGCGCGTTTTAACAACTCTTGTAGCACTAAGCACCGTTGTTCTCTGCTTTACCTGTAGCAGATTAGGGTCCCGTGTTTTGTGGTTGTGAGACAAGGTTGATTTTACAGTGTTAGTAGTAAGTTAGACAAGGATTTGTATGGGATGGTTTGGATAGGAATGGTTTTGCCTCAGGCACGGAGTTAAACTAGATGCTCTGGAGGTCCCTACCAGCCCTACTTTTCTGTGATTCTGTGAACTCTTATGCTGTCCCCCAATCTTCCTCTTTGTCTTTGACTTCTATATAATATCAGGAATCTAGACTTTGGATAATAAAAAGTGGTTTAGAGTACACGTCCTTATAGGGGCAAAGAAAATCCATTTGTGCATATCAGGACTCATAGTAGAGATGATTTCTTTTATTACACCAACCAGATTTTTTCAAAAAAAATTATTTAATTGCAAGCTTTTGGGCACAAACACTCTTCATTAGGCATTGGAGAAAAGATAGTAAAAGTTGTCCTGGGTAGAAATGAAAGTTTATATTTCATAGGTTTTCTCAGAGGAGTCAATAGATGGAAAACTTCTCTGGGCAGTCAGTTTCAAGCTGGTATGGAGCCTCTTAACTTCCTGTGAGGATCTGTGATGATGCAAATTACCTTGAAACAAAGGGAGGAGCAGGATCCTGCATTTCAGGTGGTCACAGTTGCTTTCTGCTTGGGAAAATATGAAGATTTCATTTTAAAAAGTTGGCTAAAATTCGATATTTCCATGTGTCAGGTATCCGGGTTGTAGCCGTATTGGTCTAGAGAAAAGGCAATCAGGACTCGTAGTACAGATGATCTTTTATTAGACCAACAAGATTTTGGCAAAAAAATAAATTTTTTTTTTTTTTTTGAAGGGTGTTTGTGCCCAAAAGTTTGCAATTAAAGATTTATTTTTTTTGCCAAAATCTTGTTTATCTAAGACTCGGGTCATAGTAAGTGTTAAAACTTAGTCCTGTTTTACTTGCATACATTGTGTTTGTCAACCTACATTATAGGCTGTTCCTGGTGGAAACCATATTTTCCTATTCCTGTATAAAATAAACAAAAACAGAAACAACAAAACTTGCCATGCACTGGAACTGTATAAGCAGTATAATGTTATTTTATCAAGCTTAAGTATTAATAATGTTTGGAAATGACACAGGCAGTTATTTTACTCTGCTTGGCACTTGTCTGGTTTTATTACTGTTTAATTTGGAAAGCCTACTCTTTATACAGTAAACAGATGGAGAGTGCAGTTACAAGGGGAAGAATTGAGAGAGATTAAAAAAATTAGGAATGGTTGAGATCTCTGTGTCCAGACTGCAGATAGGAAGACTAAGGGAGTATACTACTGTGTGAATATTTAAGGTGATATTACAACTGAGACTAATTAGTGTGTATCATTTAAAACAGAATAATAATGTTTCAGGGCATAACAGTGTGAATCTTAATTGATCATGGGAAGAAATTGTTAAAACATCTTTAGGATATGAAAAAAACTGCCAGCTGAATGAGTTGAATTAATATGACCAGATATATTCATTGTAAGAATAAACTGTTGCCAAGGTTCAGAAACTGCTATATTCTTCTGTAAAGGAGGAGAGAGAGACAGTTAGCAGGAGTGTGGCACAAATACCATTGCTTCCTTTTCTGGAAGCAAAGATGGGGAACATTTAAGGAAGAGGTTTTACTTCTCAGGGGTGTGAGGAGCTCGTGACTAAATGCAGCAGATGGCACTCACTCTTCGTGAATCATGACTGAGAGGAGTCTTTGGAGAGGTGGTAGAGGCAGGGACAGAAATACATTAATTGGGGGGTGAAAAATGTATTAACATGAATGATTTCTGGCTATGTAAGGTCAGCACATGGATCTTTTTTCACCCTTGCTAATAATTTAATTATCTGGTAGTCAAGGAAGGAGAGAGCTTCTAAGCTGTCTCTCTTGTGAACTATTTCCTAAATAAATTCTGCCATGACTCATAGTAGGATTGACTGGATGCCCAGATATAAACCTCTTATCTCCCTGATCATAAACCATTACAGATAAGTGTTAATTGAGTAAAAAGTAATTTAAAAAAAAATCTGCCCAGTGTTTTGAATAGGTGGAGTGAACCTCTCTGAAACAGCAAGGCTACCTAAAAACCCATAAGCTCATTATGCAGTGTTTGCCTTTGTGTATCACAGAATAACATTCTTATTCTTCTTTTACTTTGTAGCATAAGCAGCACTATAATGGACGTAGACAGCACAATTTCCAGTGGGCGTTCAACTCCTGTTATGATGAATGGACAAGGAGTTACAGCTTCATCTGCAAAAAGTATTGCTTATAACTGTTGTTGGGACCAGTGTCATACTTGCTTCAACTCCAGCCCGGATTTGGCAGATCACATTCGCTCCATACATGTGGATGGTCAGCGAGGAGGGGTTGGTTTTAATTTTTTTTGTTTGTTTTCCTCTGCTCACTTCCCTCTCTGCTTATTTACTCCTTTGTCATTCTTTCATGAAGTTTAGCAATATATTTGCATTTTCAGGTAACAGTTTAGTACCTGTACTTGTAGATTGATGCCTTATATACCAGGTATTACTATTGTATTTGGAACTGTCTTGTCACCCTGCCACATGTCAAAAGTCTCTTTTTGGAATTGATAAAATATCTGGTGTTAGGAAATGAAATGGCTAAAGGGAATGCGCTATGGGATAAGTCATGCTAGCTAGTCTGCTCCAGACTTAAAGAATGGATGCCTAAAGTTACTTGTAGGTGATTTTGACCTTACCCAGAAGTTCTGAGTAGTTTTCCAAATATATATGCAATTTTCAAAATAAAGCTACTGATATTTTCCTTTTAGTTTTATTTTTTTGGCTATAGGACCCCCTGTCACACCTATACATGTAAAACATGAAGTTTGTGGCTGAATTAAGTTACTGTGGCAATTATAACATTTACCTTCCTTTTCTTCATACTTAAAAAAAACAAAAACAAAAAACTTTTAAAAAGCTTTTTCTTACTCCTATCTGGTATCTTCTCTTCTAGGTGTTTCATGTGAACTGGCATTACATAATTTTTCCATTGAATGCTGTTTTACTTCTAATTTTAAGATACCCTTGCATTTAAGACTCACACTTTCTGATACTCAATTTAAGGAAAAAAAATAAAACATCAAATAAAGGCACGTCTTTGATGCATGGAAGCGAGTTTTAAGGGCTCTAAACTCAAAATTAAGATGCAGGGCATTTTTAAAGGAAACATTTTGTCTAATTCTTGAAGGAATTTGGTCATTCTTTTTTGGAGCTATATGCTTCCTTCAGAAGGGTAGCATGGGTTTTTCCATTTTGATAATTTTTTCCTGAATTGTTGGAAGCAGTCAAAGTGTATGCCCATATGGGGCCAGTCTGCTGGGTTGCTGAACTTATTAGGGTATCTTTTTAATTGTATGTAGTTATAGTCACTTCTGTCAAACATTGGAGTATGCATTGTATACGACTCCAGGGCAAAGCTCTTTGGACTGTTAAAAGCAGAATCTTTCAGACCTAGCTGGTATTGACTAGTTGATCTGCTCAGGTCCCTTCCGACCCCAACAAGTCCCAACCCCCTGCCATGGGCAGGAATGAACGCTGGGATCAAACGACCCCGGCTAGGTGATTATCTAGCCTCCTTTTGAAGGCACCCAGGGTAGGAGCGAGCACCACTTCCCTTGGAAGTTGGTTCCAGATGCTGGGTGCCCTGACTGTGAAGACAGGGGCTTCACTTGTGGAGGCTGAACAGGTTCAGGTCGCATAGCCTCTCCTCCCTGCTGCCCCCTGACCATGCGAGTGGCCCTCCTCTGGACCCTCTTGATGCTGGCCACATCCCTCCCGAGGTGCGGCACCCAGAACTAGATGCAGTTCTCCAACTGCGGCCTGACCAATGTTGCATAGGTGGGGAGGATCACCTCCTTGGACCTGCTTGTGATGCATCTGTGGATGCATGACAAGGTGCTGACCACGTGCCTTACTGACCACGTCTTCACATTGGTGGCCCATGTTCATCTTGGAATCTATAGTGACTCCAAGATCCTTTTCTGCCTCTGTGCTGGCGAGGAGGGAGTTCCCCAGCCTGTAGGTATGCTTCTGGTTCTTTCTCTCTAGGTGCAATACCTTGCACTTGTCAGTATTGAATCCCATCTGTAGCAGGGCACTAAGGTGCCTGCTACTGAGAGAGTTGGGAAGACTCCTCAGGTGCCAGCTGCTGATGTAACTGGAGGGAACTAATGATCCTAAGCTAGCAGAGAGCAGATTTAGACTGGACATTAGGAAGAACTTCTTCACAGTTCAAGTGTCCAAGGTCTGGAACAGGCTTCCAAGGGAGGTGGTGCTCTCCCCTACCCTGGGGGTCTTCAAGAGGAGGTTAGATAGGCATCTAGCTGGGGTCATCTAAATCCAGCACTCTTTCCTGCCTATGCAGGGGGTCGGACTCGATGATCTATTGAGGTCCTTTCCAACCCTAACGTCTATGAATCCATAAGCAGACCAAGGGCAGCCTCCCTATAAAATATATAAGAGCAAAGTTGTGGCGGTCAAGAATTAGAGGGTGCCAGTTGGCAACTTGACATGGTAAAGGAGGCGGCAGGGGAGAGCACGATGACCCAGACCGCCCTCCACACCATCCTATTTTCATCTACCCACCCCTGTAACCTGTCCAGATCTAGTTGTAGCCTGTCCCTCCCTTCTAGTGTGCCCACCTCTCCCCACATCTTAGTGTTGTCTGCGAATTTGAGCAAGGTGCTTTTCACCCCCTCGTCCAAGTTGCTGATGAAGATTTTGAACAGTGCAGGTCCGGGGACCAAGCCCTGGGGGACTCCATTGCTCACATACCATACACTACAATTTAAAAAAAAAAAAGATGGATTGATGCAATTTCTGTAGCTTGCCCAGTTTTCTTTTCAAAAGATTGAATTGAGAAGTTTAAAGCAAGAGTAACAGTCAGTTTGGGAAGGCTGTTTGTCAGGGTAGTTTTAACATGCACTTATACTTGGAGAAAGTGATGCAGGCACCTACTCTGGACTCATTCAAGAAGTGTTTGGATGCTTATCTTGCTGGGATTCTTTGACCCCAGCTGACTTCCTGTCCCTGGGGCACGGGGCTGGACTTGATGATATTCGAGGTCCCTTCCAGCTCTAATGTCTATGAAATCTATGAAATCCCTCCAGGTCAAAAATGACCCACTCCCCACCACTCTCTGGGTGCAGCCTTCCAGCCAATTTGCCACCCATCTGACTGTGTAGGCATCAGTGTCATGGTCGCTTTGTTTTTTAATGAGAATGGGGTGAGAGACAGTGTCAAAGACCTTCCTAAAGTCCAGAAGGACTACCACTGTGACACCCATGTCCAAAGATTTTGTGACCTGATCATAAAAGGCAACCAGGTTGGTCTGACAGGACCTGCCTCTGATGAACCTGTGTTGGTTGCCCCTGAGCATAATCTCCTCTGCTGGTCCCTCACAGATGTGCTCCTGGATAATTTTCTCAAAAAGTTTCCTCAGGACCAAGGTCAGACTAACGGGCCTATAGTTACCTGGGTCCTCCTTCCTCCTTTTTGAAAATGGGGACCACATTGGCCTTTTTCCAATCCTCTGGCACCTGGCCAGAGCACCACAAGTGCTCGTAAAGCTGTGCCAGGGGCCCTGCAATGGCCCCTGCCAATTCCCTCAGCACCCTGGGGCAAAGAGCATCTGGACCTGCTGATTTAAACACGTCCAGCCCCACCAGAAGTTTCCTAACTAGGTCCTCCTTGACCCTAGGCCTGACGATGCCTCTCCTGAGTCTGTCTGGAATCCCGGTGGGGGGGATGTCCCAGTCCCTGCTCAGAAAAATGGAGGCAAAGAATTTGTTAAAGAGGTCACCTTTTTCATTTGGTGCAACCACCAGATTGCCAAGCGTGTCCTGCAGGGGCCCCACATTACCTGGTGCCTTCTTTTTACTCCCTATATATTTAAAAAAGGACTTGTTATTCATAGATTCATAGGTGCTAGGGTCGGAAAGGACCTCAATAGATCATCGAGTCCGACCCCCTGCATAGGCAGGAAAGAGTGCTAGGTTCAGATGACCCCAGCTAGATGCCTATCTAACCTCTTCTTGAAGACCCCCAGGGTAGGGGAGAGCACCACCTCCCTTGGGAGCCAGTTCCAGACCTTGGCCACTCGAACTGTGAAGAAGTTCTTCCTAATGTTTAGTCTAAATCTGCTCTCTGCTAGCTTATGGCCATTATTTCTTGTAACTCCCGGGGGCGCCTTGGTGAATAAAACCTCACCAATTCCCTTCTGTGCCCCCGTGATGAACTTATAGGCAACCACAAGGTCGCCTCTCAGCCTTCTCTTGCAGAGGCTGAAGAGGTCCAGGTGCCCCAGTCTCTCCTCATAGGGCTTGGCCTGCAAGCCCTTAACCATATGAGTGGCCCTTCTCTGGACCCTCTCCAGGTTATCCACATCCCTCTTGAAGTGTGGCACCCAAAACTGCCCGCAGTATTCCAACTGCGGTCTGACCAGCGCCCGATAGAGGGGAAGTATCACCTCCTTGGATCTGTTCGTCATGCATCTGCTGATGCACGATAAAGTGCCATTAGCTTTTCTGATGGCTTCGTCACACTGCCGACTCATGTTCATCTTGGAGTCCACTAGGACTCCAAGATTCCTTTCCGTTTCCGTGCCACCAAGCAGGTCATTTCCTAGGCAGTAGGTATGCTGGACATTTTTCCTCCCTAGGTGCAGCACTTCGCATTTCTCCTTGTTGAATTGCATTCTGTTGTTTTCTGCCCACTTGTCCAACCTGTCCAGGTCTGCTTGCAGCTGTTCCCTGCCCTCTGGCATGTCCACTTCACCCCACAGCTTTGTGTCATCCGCAAACCTGGACAGAGTACACTTCACTCCCTTGTCCAAGTCGCTGATGAAGATATTGAAGAGTATCGGTCCAAGGACCGAACCCTGCGGGACCCCACTGCTCACACGCTTCCAGGTCGATACCGACCCATCCACTAGGACTCTCTGGGTACAGCCCTCAAGCCAATTCGCCACCCACCGGACTGTGTAGTTATCCAAGTCACAGCCTCTTAACTTGTTTACCAGTATGGTGTGGGATACTGAATCGAAGGCCTTCCTGAAGTCTAAGTATACAACATGAACCCCCTCCTCCTGCTTCCAGGTGTTTTGTAACCTCGTCATAAAAAGAGACTAGATTAGTCAGGCATGATCTACCTGCTACGAACCTGTGCTGGTTTCCCCTCAGCATAATTTGTCCTGCCGGGCTCTCGCTAATGTGAGCCTGGATAATTTTTTCGAAGACTTTGCCTAGGGTGGAGGTGAGACTGACTGGCCTGTAGTTGCCTGGGTCCTCCTTCCTCCCCTTCTTGAAAATGGGGACCACATTGGCCCTTTTCCAGTCCTCTGGGACCTGGCCCATGCGCCACGAGCGTTCAAATATTCCTGCCAGTGGCTGTGCAATGACGTCAGCCAGTGCCTTCAGATGGAGCTCATTTGGTTCTGTCGACTTAAAGGCATCCGGTTCCTCCAAGTGACTCTGCACCATCTCAGAGTCTATGCATGGTAGTCTGGCGCCTTGCTGCTGCCTCTCTACAATCCCAGTGAGAGCCTTGTCCTGCCCCTCGCTTAGGAACATTGAGGCAAAGACCTCGTTGAGAAGTTCAGCCTTGTCCCCCCTGTCCGTCACCAATTGCTTCTGCCCATTTAGTAGGGGTCCTATTCCACCCTGGGCCTTCCTTTTACTCCCTATATATCTAAAAAACAATTTTTTGTTATCCTTTACTTGGGATGCCATCCTCAGCTCCATGGTAGCTGTGGCCCGTTTAACTGCCTCCCTACAAGTACGAGCGGAGGAGGTATACTTCTCTTTGGTAATCTCTCCCCGTTTCCACTTTTTATATGCTCCTCTTTTAGTCTGCAGGCTGCCTTGGATTTCTCTGGTCAGCCAAGGAAGCTTCCTGGCCCCTTTCCCTCCTCTTCCTCGCATCGGGATCGTCTCCCTCTGTGCCCGAAGGATGATTTCCTTAAGGCACAGCCACCCATCCTGGGCTCCCATCTCTTCAAAACTACTCTGCAGTACGTCTTTGACTTATCGCCTGAGTTCATTGAAATCAGCTTTCTTGAAGTCTAGCACTTTCACCATACTAGTTACCTTACCCACTCGATGTCTTATGGTGAATTCTATTATTTGGTGATCACTGTCCCCCAGGTGACTACCAGTCTGTAGGTCCCCTACCGTATCATCCCCCGTTGCCAATACCAGGTCCAGTAAGGCATTCCCCCTAGTGGGACCGTGTACCTCTTGCGTCAGGTGGAGGTCCTGTACACAGGATAGAAACGTGTGTGAACGGTGGGACTTTGCTGTCTGTCTCCCAGCAGATGTCTGGGTAGTTTAGGTCCCCCATGACTACCGCCTCCTTAGTTTTTATGGTCTCTGAGAGCTGCCTCAGGAGCCCCGAATCTAGTTCTTCCCCTTGGTGTGGGGGGTCTGTAGCAGACCCCTACCACCAAATCCCTTTCTCCTTGCCCCCCATGTAACTTTACCCACAATCCTTCTACTTTCTTGTCCTTCGATTCTGGCTTGATAAGAGTCGACGTGTATTGCTCATTGACATGGAGCGCAACCCCTCCCCCTTTCTTCCCCATCCTGTCCTTTCTGTACAGCCTATAACCCTCGATATGTACTGCCCAGTCGTGGGAAGAATCCCACCAGGTTTCAGATAGCCCTACTAAGTCGTAGGTGTTTTCTGCAAGCAGGAGTGCTAGTTCATCCTGCTTGTTCCCCATGCTCCTAGCATTAGTATATAGGCACTTGAGCCCTGTGACTGGTGCCTTTTTTGCCCCCCAACTCCGATTCCCAAAGGGCCCCTCATTGCTTACCTGCTTATTGCTTACCTGTGCTGTAGTGCTGGCCATCCCATGGATTGCAGGTTCCCGATGTTCTCCTTCAGGCTGGGCTGTCCTTGTGAGTGCCATGTGGTTTGGTGGTCCACGGCTTCCCCCGCCCTCACCTTCCCTTCCCCTCCCCCCCCCCCCCCCCCCCCCCCCGACGAGCATAGTTTAAAGCCTGCCCGAGGAGAACCGCCAACCTAGAAGAGAACACGCGCTTACCTTTGGGGGACAGGTGAATCCCATCCCAACTGAGCATGTCCCTCATCGTGATGTGCGGGTCGTTGTCCAGGAAGCCGAAGTCTGCCTCGAGACACCATTGCCGAAGCTGCCAGTTGGTCTCTCTAATGCAGTTCTCATGCCGTCTTCCACATCCACTCACTGGTAGGACAGAAGAGAATACTACCTGTGCACCGATCTCCCTCAGCACGCCGCCCAGAGCATGGTAGTCCATCATTAGGTGATCGGGGCTTCTCCTGGCCACATCATTAGTACCCACAAGGACTAGGACCATGGGGTAGTAATCAGTGGGCTTAATCCTGGCCTGGATAATGCCCGTCACATCCTGAATCTTTGATCCTGGTCACTAGTCTTAGTTCCGTCTCACCTTAGCCTTCCTAACAGCCATCCTGCAGTCTCGAGCAACGAAGGTATAATCCTCCTTGGTGACTAGCATTTGAGCATGTGGGATTTTAGTATTGAAATACCTTTTTGTAGTTTCTGTGACAGGCCTCTAAAAGATGTGCCCTGAGAGTACTCTTCTATCTTCATATTTTGCATTGTAAGTCTTAGATCTGTGCAAGCTTGGAAAACTTTATGGGGAAAAATACCATTCTAGACAATTCTAAGTTGTATTTCTTTAAATAACCATTTTAGTTTAAACATACAACTTTAGTTCAGTATTTTAAAGCCTGCTGTGTTAGAGAGCACTAATTTAGTCCCTAATCAACTGATGAAGCTTCATCTGACAGAAATCTAATGGCTTGATTTGCTTACCAGTGATGTAATCTCTCCCTCTCCCTCCTGTTTTGCAACCTCCTGAACAAGTTTCATATTAAGTTTTATCTGAAGTGGACATAAAGCTTAAACGTATTCAAGCTCTAGATTTCAATTACTCTATTCAGTCTCTTGCTAAAGGAGACGTAATTAAAAGGCTATCTGGCTAATGTTCTTTATAAAGAATGTTTTTTTTTTTCTACTGGATGTTAAGTAATTTTTAGTCGGATTGCTGCAGTGAAGTGTGCCAGCATTAGATTTTTTTTTTAATTCTATTTATTATTTTACTTCATGCAGAATATGTGGAGTTCTCTCTTTGTTTATAAAATGAGTACATGGGATTTGGATGACTGGTTAAACTGATAGACTAAATCAGTATCCTTTCAAGAGAGGAGTTGCTTTTTTGCCAAATTCCTGTTTACTCCAAAATATATACAGCACGGGCTGGAACCAGTGACTCCTCTCTCCCAGGAGAATGCCCTCCATCTACACTAGGTTAGAGTCAGGTTCCTTCTTGCATGCTTTTTTTTCCCCAGCCCTAATGACTCTTATTTCTTTCTACCTAATGGATCAGCTTCATCATGATCAGGGATCCTGGTTTTCTCTGATTAAAAATTGCAAATTCTCTGATTAAAAACCCAAAATCTGTGATAAAAATTAAAGGCCCCCCACAGCTTCTTCCAGTGCTGCTGGTGCCCTGCACTCCTCTCTCCCCCCCACCATCTCAATGCCCTCCTGATGCCCCTTGCAACAGGCCCCCAGCCCCACAGACATGCAGACACTGACACCCACCCCAGCAGGTAAGTGTGTGGGGGGGGGAAGGAGCGGGTCAGGGCAGGGGAAAGGGAAGGTGCTGGGGGGTAGATCAAGAAGTGGGGGAGTGTGCCCTGGTGCCCACTCCTGGGAGCAGGGCCGGGGGGTGAGGGCAGGGGTGCCACTGTGCGGGCCACACAGATGCTGGCCAGCCCAACAGAGATGTTCGCACACGGGAGCTACCACCGCAACTCTGCCACTGTGCCCTCCGCTACCATCCCACGGCCACCTGAATGGCTTTGTGGGCAAGTGGCGCAGGGCGTGGCAGCAGCAGTGTGGTGGCAACCACCATGTGCAGGCCACATATGTGCTGCCCGGCTAGGGGGGTGAAACGGGGCTTGCATTCAGTGGCATGCCCCGCAACCAGCTGCACAGCTCTACGGTGGTGTCTGCATGCAGGTTGTGGGAGGTTTTGCGGGCAAGCACTGCCACCGTGGAGCCATGCCCTTTGCCCCTAGATCCTAGAGGTAAGTGGGGCTCGGGTGCTGTGGGGCAGGGCTGGGGAAGATGGTTGGGGGCTGAGGGAGTGGGGGGGTGCTGCTGGCCCCAGGCGGCACATTGCAGCTTGGAGCAGAGCCAGGGGGTGAGCGGCAGAGGTGCTCCTCTGCGGGGGGGCTTTGCAGGCATGTGATGTGGAGCACAGCGTGGTGGTGCCGCCATGTGCAGGCCACACATGTCACCTGACTGGTTGCCCAGGGAAGGAGGAGATGGAGGCTGGCATGCAGCCGGAGCACAGCTCTGGCTGGCTCTGCAGCTGTGGTGAGGGTGCGGGTGGGGGGGGCTTGGGCTTGCATGCGGTGCTGCTGCTTATCTTGAGGCCCGTGATGGCGGTGATGGCTGCTGCCTCCAAAACCTCCCGCTGCCACCACAGAGCTCTGCCTGGAGCTGTGCGGCCAGGCGGCAGTGGTAGTGTGGTGGCGGGTGGGTGGCATGCAGCCATCCATACCACCACCGTGCACTGCATCGCTGCCGCCAGCCGCAGAGCTCCAAGCATGGCTCCGTGGTGGCAGCAGGAGGTTTTAGAGGCAGAGGCAGTCACCGCTGGCATGGGTGGCCCCTGCCGCTTGCCTATGGGGCTGCCTGTGACAGCGGTGACAGCCACTGCAGACAAAACCTGCTGCCACAGAGCTGTGCCGAGAGCTGTGGGGTTGGCAGCAGTGGTGCAGTGGTGGCTGGGCGGCACACAGCTATTCCCAGCCCCACCGCTACGTGCTGCGCCGCTGCCACTGGCTGCGCAGCTCTGAGCACAGCTCTGTGGCAGCAGGAGGTTTTGTATGCAGCGGCCATCACTGCTGGCACGGGCAGCCCCACAGGCAAGCAGCAGCCACTATCTGTGCCAGCAGTGACTGGCTTTGCCTCCAAAACCTGCTGCTGCAGAGCCGTGCTCGGAGCTGTGCGGCTGGCGACAGCGGTGCAGCGTGGGGTGGTGGTGGCGCGTGCTGCCCGGCCACCACCACGCTGCCGCCCGGTGGCCGGCCACACAGCTCCAGGCATGGCTCCATGGTGGTAGTGGGAGGTTTTGGAGGCAGCGGCCGTCACTGCCATCATGAGTCTCCAGGTAAGGGGCAGCGCCACATGCAAACCCAAGTCCCGCGCCCCGCCCCCCCAATCCCTCGCTGTGGCTGCAGCATCGGCCACAGAGCTGTGCTCCAGCCGCATGACAGCCTCCATCTTCCCCTCCCCTGGGCAGCCGGCTGGGCGGCATGTATGCGGCTTGCACGTGGTGGGCATCACCACACTGCGCCCTGCTTCGCTTGCCCACAAGGCCCCCCCCCCAGAGGGGCACCCCTGCCTTCACCCTTGGCCCTGCTCCCAGATGCGATGTGCTGCCTGGGGCCGGCAGCGCCCCTGCTCCCTTAGCCCCCAACCATCCCCACAGCCCCACTTGCCTCCATGCTCCAGGGGTGAAGGGCGAGCCTGAGCCGGGCCTTGGCTGCCTTAGAGGCTCAGGCTAGCTGCTGCGCCCCCCCTGCCGCATGCACACGCTCTGGGCAGGGCTGGGGCTTTCCCACCCTTTTCGGAATTGGCTCCTGCAGGCTGGAGCCGTGCCAGCCTGCAAGAGCTCTTTGCAAAAGCGGAGAATCCACGGATTTCTCTGCTAAAAAGAGATATCCATGTTTTCTCCAATTAAAAACAGGGCATCCGTGGTTTTCTCCGGTTTTCCATGGGAAATGGAAAACCCGGATATTTGATCACGATTGCTGGAGGGATACCCCCAGACCCACCTAGTCCATTATTGACTTGTAGTTTGGACGCTTTTCTGGGTAGTAGGAGCTGTGGGTGTAAATGCTTCTCTAGCTAAGGAGGGCCTAGAACAGATGCCAAAACCAAATAGATTACTAGGAAAAGGTAGGACTCTCCACTCCTTTGCTGTAATCCTGTACATCCAATAGCTTTTTTGGCATAGTTTTTTCATCCCTGTTTTATGGGACCTAAGGGGTGTTTTCAAAACACAATCGAATTGTAACAGAGTAGGGGTAGTGGTAGATGTCTAGATGGTTGTTCTGGATTGCATTGAAGCTAGGAATGTAAAGTTAAACGATTACTTGTTGTAACTGGTTAGCTTACCAGCTATCCTTTAGCTCTGGGTGTGTGCAGTCTGGCAGGGAAGGTAGGAGAAGGGAAGCCCCCTGGTGCCCCAACGGGAATCAGAAGTCAGGAATCAAAAGGCAGTAGGGTAACTGGGAGAGGGGCAAGGGTGGGGACTAGTACTCATAGCCTAAGAGGAAAATATTGAGTAGCCTAATGATTAATCATTTAAACAATTACCTGGTCCTTTACAGGTACTCCCTCCCTCCTAACCTCAGGTTTTTTTGGGCTGTGTTGCCTGGCTGGGCTTGCCCTCCTCCCCTCTCCCCACACAGTCAAAAGGCCAGGGGAGCTGGGAGTGGCTCTCAGTGTGGAAGCTGCTGTTATCTGTTTTTTGTTTAACCAATATAATTAGAGGAGGTTAAACAAATATTTTAAAAGGTTATTTACATCCCTAATTGGAGCCTGTACAAGTGTAGTTCCTTAGGGATCTTTCCAGGCCAGGACAGACATAAAAGGGTCAGGGTGTCATGTGGTCAGATAAGATTGCATACTTAGATGACTCACAGACTTAGATGTCTAAAAGCTACAGAAGTGCAGCTGAGATGTCCTGGAGGCAGGACAAGATCTGGGTCTTTGCTTTAATAATACTGTATTCCTGGAACCTTTTAGTCTGCAAAATATGCTCTAATAGACTTCTTTTTAAAGAAATGAGAGGCTTTCTGAATCTGAGAGTATTTGAATACACTGTTTGCAGTGAGTCTGCACTTGGTTACATATATGTCTTGCCAAGTTGTGAATTTTTTTATTGTATCTTTAAAAATTAAAGTTCTGAATTTCAGAGGAAAAGCTGAATTCCTGGCTATTTTGTTTCAAAAGAGTAGGGATTTGTGCACCACCTGCTGGTGAGGCATTGGTATAGCTCATGGCTACACTGTAGGGAATATTTAAAATCAAGTTATTTGCACAATGACTGGTACTACTGAGAGAGAGAGAAATTACGTGCAAGTAATTCTTTGGACATAAAATCAGTGATACATGCATGCACCTTTTAATATTATTAAATGAAGAGGCTACAGCTCTGGAACTAGCACCAGTGGGAGTGACCACCCACAAACTGCCAAGCAGCAGCATTTTAACTGGCTCCAAGGGCTCCTTTGTGGAATCCATACATTTATCAGGAAAAGAGAATTTAATTTAAAATTGTTGTTGGTTGAACCTAAAATGTTTTGTCAAAGTTAAATCTTTGATTTAGACTTTTTTCCAAAACAAAGGCAGGATCCTTGGTGGACTCCTAGAGACTCTGGCGCTTCTACTATCCACCTGGTTTGGGGCTGCCAACCTTGCTGGGTCTGTAACTGAAGCTCAGCTCTCTGCTACACAGTTAAGATTCAGAACCTGGCAATCCTGTGACAGGCTACCAGGGTTTCCTATTCCATGATGTCACAATTGGTAGTGTTGCCATAAATGGGAGAAGGTCTCCAGTACTGGGGCATCTGCATCATACAGCAGCCTCTGAACTGTAGTGGTTCCTGTCTCTGTAGTCACTGTGCAGTGTGCAGCCACAGACCCTGAGAATACTGGAATCCCTGGACTTGCCTTGTGGCTGTGAGAGCATAATGCTTCCAGGCTCTTTAACTTTGGGACAGGCAGGTGTGCCAAAGTTAGAGAGAGACTGGGAATATGAAAATCCTTGAAGTCCCGACTTTATCTTGTCAGGGCTTTCCAAGCTCCCTGCCATGGAACTTGTAGTTGAAGCCTGCCATTACTAGAACTGATATTCAGGTTTTTTAGGAAAGAGAGAGGCCCACCATGTAAAGTGCCCCAGACTGGGGACCCCACTGCTAAGAAGTTCCACTGAGCAGCTGTGAGGTCCCAGTATCATACTTCCAAAACACCGTATTACAGTATTTTGAAAACAGTGGGTATTTTAACCATTTCATGATTTTGCAAATTTTAGTTCGGATTCTATTCAGCACCAGAGCAACTTTAAAAAAGGTGGGCACAGGGACCCAGAATCCTGAGTTTTGGTTAGTTCTGCCCAGTTTTATATGTTACGACTGTGTCCCCTTCAGCTCCTCAGACCTATAAAGAGAACTCTTGAGTCCCAGATCCTTGTCCATATTCTGTGCAACAGATAGAAAACAGATTAATTGAAAGACAAGCTGCATGGTATGAGAGTCCTTCCCTACCGTGTGCTGCTCTATGTACAACTGATGTGTCGGTAGTCCATTGAATTACAGAGAACCTAGTCGAATGCTTTCTAATCCACCAGCCAGACTTGATGAAAAATAGAGAATGACCTAGAATTCAGCAGCTATGTCTGTAGGAAAGAATATAGCATTTTTTTTATAAACGTACTTTAATTGTTTAAACAGTTACTTGATAGAAGTGAATTATGGCAGGAGTTTATCTTTGGCTTGATGGATTGAAAAAAAGCCTATTTAATAACAGATATTTTTGCCGTTGGCACTTTGAACCCATAAAAGAATGTAGAAAGGCCTCGGGCAAATAGAAATTGGAGTTTGTTGGGGGGGGAACCAGAACTAAACTACTCAGTACTTCAAAAACAGTTAGTTATGCACTTAAAAATAATTATTTTGGCATCACCTGGAAGTAACTGGTTCGCATAGTGGTAGATGCCTGTAGCATTGCCACTCTTCCCCCCCATAGGTGGAGTCCAGACGATCGCAGCTTTTTTCATCCTACAATTAAAAAAATCTTGTGGGTGTTTTTATGATGGGCATGTGGGTATTTGATCTACTTGGAACGTCTGGAAAAGAAAAAAAAGTAGGTATTTAGGCCTTGTAATACTGTAAAATGGTTTTAACTTGATCTCGTGTTCAGAAATAAACTGTTGTTTGTGAATGAGAATGCTCTTTCCCCTTTTATTTAATCAGCCTAGAATTTTTTTAATTTCTTAGTAATCGATTTCAGGGTGTTGTATACATATCTACCAGTTTCATAGTGCAGCTCCTCTTACCTAGAGGAGCATTTGCACAACACTTTGGCCAGTAAGCCGCCTTTGAATACCTATGCTTATTATTTCATTGCCAGATGAGTGGGCAACCTATTATAAGAAAGCAAACTTTCTTTTCATGACAAGCAAAAGAAAAATGGTCTATGTAGGGTCTAAATATTGTTTTATAAATTAACTAGCCACTTTTTTCCTTTATTAGGTATTTGTTTGCTTATGGAAAGGTTGCAAAGTATATAACACGCCTTCTACAAGTCAGAGTTGGTTACAGAGGCATATGCTGACTCACAGTGGGGACAAGCCTTTCAAGGTAAGTTTTATTATAAAACATGATAGTTTATATTTGGCGATTGGTGAACAACTGTGACTATCCCATGATTAATGTATTTTAATATGTGAAGATTTTCTAAGTACTTCAAGGAAGCTGAATATTGGTCATTTGTCTTCATTAATTGTTTATATTGTAGTAGTGCTTTGAAGACACTGTCCTCTTTGTGAACACACATGGAAAACCAGCCCCTGTCCTGTCAAGCTTGTTCCTCATTCCTTTTTCTTTGTAAGTGGGCTGAGAGTCAAAAAAAACAACAACTGGGCTTAGTCTTCTGAAGTTCAATTTCTTGTGGACTTCTCAGTTTAACTGACCTGTTTAAACTGAAATCAAATGGTGGTGTGCCTTTTTTTTTCCCCCTTGGTATAAACTTCCTTGCTTGGAAGTAAAACATACATCATCCAAGTGTGCGGTTGAAGCCTTTGTATAGGTGGGAGACATTTTAAAAATAAAATTTAGTTGCAATCTAGTGAGTGACGTTGATTGATTTTGTGTCTCAATGCAGTTAAGGAAACGTTAGTCAAGACTGTACAACCATATAGCTGACTAGCATTCCTGCATATTCTTTTCTAACTTTCTTTCTCTTTCTTCCTCCCCTTCCCCCATCAATCTGTACTTGTGATTCTAGGTATAGTAGTGTTTATCATTCCCATATCCACCAATCCGTTATTAATGGGTTGCTACATCCTCTTATGGATACAGTGGGACAGTTCATAGCTGTCAGTCCTGGATCACTTGATGGTAAGTCCCACCCACGCTACTTCCAGACTGAAGTTCTCCTTCCATGCAAGATTTGAACATCAATTTGGGGTTTTCCTTGGATAAATTTAATTAGCACATCTTATCTCCCTGAAATCCAATGCATCCCCCCTCCTCCAGTCCATTCTGTCTTTCTTAAGGCACTTGTATTTCTCAAAAAAAAAATCAGTTTTTTAGTGACCTCTACCATGAGCTATTTTTCTACAGGCCTCATAATTGCAGTCGTGATAGCAATTACGTTTATACATGGCACCAGAAGAAGTGTAGTACAGTTCTCTAACCTGTCTCAGAGATAACACTAGCTTTTCATTCTGAACTATTTAACATAATCTGAGAGAATGTGTAACAAGAGAAAACTGATATTACCTGTCAAGCTAGTAGCAGTTGTTCAGAAGAATAAAATAGTTATGGAAGTGATGACACCTGCTTTTAAAGCTTAGCACGTGGCTCATAGATTCCTGACATTATTACAGTAACTGGTTGAGTTCTGAATGCTAAATTTGGAATAGGTTTTAACAGTGAATAATTGGATGGAACCTCTTCCTTGTTTACCTTTATTTTGAGAGATTGGAAACTGAATTATAGAATGAGGCAGGTGGTGATTATTTTTCTAAAAGATCTTCTGTTATACCTTTTTGCAGACATACGCAATTTTGTATTAACCCTGGCATGGTAGGCCTGCCCTAATGGTTTACATGCAGTATGTAGAGATGCCTGATAATAGCTCTTCGGTCTGTTCAGACTATATTGTTTTGTTTAAAGTTTTATTATGGCAAAAATCGGCAGGCAAAATCAATAGGCATTAAGCAAATGTATTACTATAAAACAAGAACAGTTAGCTTGTGAAATATTAACATTTCAAACAATATTAATGTTTCAGAGAGACATTTTAAATACAGTTTTCCTTTGCTTTATGCTGTACATGTGTTCCTGGAAAACGGTGCATAACTCATTCACATAAAAGAAACCCACTTTACAATGTAACAAATAGGGATATATTCCAAGACCTTGACTGTACTGACCCCCAGACCCATTTCTACCACTTTTACAAGACGATTTTGGTACTTGCCAACAGCAGACAGTACACACAAGCACAAGACACTGTCATCATGGGGATGGTAATTACAGAAACACGTCACAGACAATGAGTGAGGAGCACAGATCCACACAGGAGACTATATTTTGGTATGCGTCACTTCCACAGTGCAGTGCACAAAGCAGCTGTCTTTGTGGTTTCCACCGCACTGATCACATAAGGGTGAATTTACCCAGCATATAACTAATTTTTGGAATAAAAAAGATCATCGCATAAGAGCGAATTTGCACATTGAGAACCCTCATAAAGCAAGGGAAACCTGTATATAGACTTTGCAGGGGAAGAAACTATTGTGAAACATCTTAAAAAGCAGTGGTATGGTTACCTAGTTAGATATAGAACTATGTAAAATATGGTCTTCAGTGGAATTTGGTTTGTACACTTACAAGCAGGTGTCAGAACTCCTATTTCTGTAGATTTACAAACTATTTGTTGCAGTAGAGGAAGGCATCCCACATTATATGTGCAAATAGCACTAGTTTGTTTACAGTACTTTCCAGTTGTGGTCAGTGGAAAAACTTTAAAAAAACCCAAAAAACCTGACCAGTGGTAGTCATCTTGTCTCTTTATGAATTTTTAAGCATTTCTCCTGCTAATCACCACTTTTCCCTATGTTATGCATGCTTCTTAAATTTTACTAGTTTTAAATGTGTTGCATGTTGCTTTTGACTTGAGAAGAATTTGGGTCTCTTGTTCCCATCAGAGAGACTAGAGGTTTCAGGACACTGTCAGCACCAAATGCAGACTTCAGAACTCACTGATGAAGTAATCACATATCAAAATGTCATATTATCAAGATACTGGGAAGCAGACCTCCCCCTTGAAAACATACATACATACATACATATGTATGTTGTCATATGTATATGTGTTGTGATAACATTTTCATCTCTTCAAGTATAGACTTGCTATTTTTATAGACCGACAGACTATAGTGTGTGTGTGTGTGTGTATATATGTATGTATAAATAATAGCAACAGTCTACCTGAATAGATGAAAATTTTATAGCAAGAGCCACAGTTGGCTGAATGCTGTAGGTGTCTTTCTCTGAATTCATGCACTTGGATGATCCTTATTCAAGTTTTACTGGCTGCAGTGCCAGTACCTTATATTGGAATTTGTCAAATGAAGGACAGTTACTTTAAACTGTGGGGGAGAGTTTGCTTTTTTCATGCTCAAGAGCTTTAGGAGGCTGATTTAATAAGGTCACCAGTCATCAGATGAAATTATCCTTTGCAGATCATGTGGTAGCAAGGACAGCTAGCACTCTGATATAAACACAGTTATTCATTTATAGCTCAAGGACCTGCCATATGATTAGCAGATACCTTTAAGGTCTAGGCCAAGGAGTTTTGATGTTGTCCAGTCATCTTTTACTTAGTTGGGGGAAGTGTTTGAGAACACTATCATATTTTTAGGTCTAGATTCCATAGTTCTCCAAATCTTATTTCTCAGCCTTGTAGTGTGAATTATTCTGGGAATCTCTTATTTCCACTGTTGCCCATCAGATTAGATAAAATGATCCTCCCCAGTTTCCAGCATGGCTGCAAAACCTACTTCAGAGAAATTCCTCCAAATTGTCATTCCTGAGACAACACTTGAGTTGAGCTCTATCAAAATGAAATGTACATTTGAAATGTAATTCTGACAGATGAATATGTGAGCCTAAACACAGCATGGTAAAGTAATATGCCTGTACTCTGTATTTCTTTAATGTCCATAAAATTAGGATTAAAATAACTTGTAGATACAAAACATTTGGACACCTTAAGAACCTGATCCTCAGAGATGTCTCATTCTTGTTTGTACCTTTGAGGATCTAGGATTAATTCTCATATTTAGAGAACTAATCTTTTTATGAGACAATTGTTGCATTTTTTATTAGAAGTTGTCCAAGAGAAAACCAGGAGCCAGAAAAATGGTGAATGAAGTTAAGTCAAAGACTGAGGAACAACAGAGGAGCCAATCAAAAGTCAAAACAAAGCCATGCATCTTGTTTAAAAATGTCTAGGAACACATTAGAATGGTATTACATGGTTTTGGATTCTTAATTAACTATGCACTAGGAGGAAAAACTGGGAATCATTGTGGACAGCTCAATGAAAATATCTACTTACTATGCAGCAGTGATCAAAAAAGTGTTAAGATTTACAAAGTTAGAAAATATGACATATAAATAACAGCATATAAATCAATGGTATGCTTTCATTTGGAAAACCACTTAGTTTTAATTTTAACCAGTATGCTTAAAGAGAGTACAGGAAAATAGTAGCAAGCAAAGTGGCAATTAGAAGCATGGGAAGAGTTCTTATGTAGAGAGCAAGAAAGTACTTGGGACCTGGTTTAGTTTAGAGTAGAAACAAAGTAAAAAAACTAGCATAAAGAAGGTAAATTAAGTACTCCTGTGCACCTTTTCTCTCAAAAAACAAAGAAATGCTCATGAATTGAAGAGACGACTAACTTGAGTGTATGTGGGAAGAGCCCCAAGCTCTTTTACGTGACTAGTCTGTGGAATTTGGTTGGGCCTGAAAAGTAAATTTAGATGTTTAGTATAGAGAATGAGAAATGAATGTAATATTAAATAGAATGAAATAAATTGTAAATCCTCATATTTAACTAAATGTAGAAATTAGGAAAAAGCTTCCGTTAAGGCAAGCTATCATAATTCTCCACAAAGAAGTTTATTTGTAGTGTGGGCAAACTTTTTTGGCCACAAATTAGCACTGTACCCTGCAATCTCTATCCTCTACCTGATTGGCTGCTCTGCTTTCTGATCCCTAACCAAGCTGCTACTCTGCTTTCTGACTAAGGTATTACTCAGCTTTCTGCTTCTTGCCCTGTACCTTCTACCTGATCTGACACTCTTCTTTGTACTCCTTGCCCTTTCTGCCATTGTGCTGCCTGTCCCTTCCACAGTCAGCCATGTGCCACACAGCAGCCAGCCATGCCATGGGTTGGCCACTTTTGCTGTAAAGCATCTAATGGTGTCACTTGTCAGAAACAGTAAGTACACTTGGCTAAATGAGCTTTTGATCTGATCTTTCATGGCTCCCGGGGGGGGGGAAGCCCAGGTAGATCTTCAAGATCAATAGCATTCTTTTCCTCCTCATTCTCCCCTTCCCTGCTCCAAAAAAAAATATTTGAGCACTTATCTCACTTGTCACTTTAGTTAAAGCCCACCCCTCACTTGCTTTGTCAGCTCTTTGCTTTTCATAAAAGTAAGGCAGATTTTTTGTGGCCCCTTGTTTGTGGAAGTTAATTACTCATCCCCAGTTTTCGTTTTCAAGCCTTCTTTCTCAGGGAACAAAAAGTTATATTTACTGATGAATGCAGAAAAATTGCTTTTTAAGCTGGATCAGTTTCCTAATGGCCTGGTTTAAACCACTAGAGTAACTAAACTTCATCCTTTAAGATTTGACTCATCTTCTAAACTATTTAAGGGTATGGTGGTATATTAAACATTACCACCTTTGAACAATATTGGGACACAGAGTTCGTGTTCAATCCATCATTCTTTTTAGTGTTTTTCCTAATTTCCTATTTGGGATACAGTCCTTTCACATAAGCTTTGAGTAAAAAGGACCTCTGACTTTTCATCTTGAAGTAACATGTCTTTAGAGAATTAAGCAATTGCAATTTGGTTTTAAAATGAATTGGAATTTATTTGTATGACATCCAGAAAGCCTGGAAATACAGTAGAAGGGGGTTAGGTAAGGCCATGAGGCATGTCCAATTTCAATTTGAAAATAGTTCACAACTCATTTTTCATTTTTCCTCCATCTTTCAGGCATGCAAAGCAGAGCAATATGGTGATCTTACCAGTCCTTCAACGATAAGAATTGTGTATGCACCACGAATTCTTATATTTTATATATAACCCCCTAACATCTATGAATCTGTATTTCAAAAGAACCAATTCAGACATCTCACAAAATGATTTTGCAAGTTTGGCACTCCTGGACCAGGAACAGTTCTTTAAAAAAAAAAATTAAAAAAAGTGTATACCTATGTATTGTTTGTATTTTTTTTTTAAATTTTCCTGGTCCAGGAGTGCCAAACGTGCAAAATTGTTCTGTGAGATATCTGAATTGGTTCTTTTGAAATATAGATTCATAGATGTTAGGGGCTGGAAGAGACCTTACAGGATCATCGGGTCTGGCCTCCCTGCACTTGGGCAGGAAAGACTGCTGGGCTCAGATGACCACAGCAAGGTGGGCATCAAGCTGCTTTTTGGAGATGGCCAGGGTGGGTGACTACCACGTCTGAGGGGATATAATGTTCCTTTGCATTTGAATATAGAAGGTTTGCTTTTAGCCATTTTACCTGGCTTTTGAATTTCTCTCTGTATGTAATGATCTTTTTTTTTCTTTAAATCCAACCTGAACCTCTTTGGTTTCTAAAGGAATTGCATTAGTTTGGATATCCACGTTAGAGAAGACGCAATTACTTAAATAACATTTATTTCTTAAAACATACGCTAGTTAGATACCACTTTCCCTGCAGAGTTGAGGGATATAACATTTATTTCTTTTTGTTTTAGTTGATTATATTTTTGGAATACCTTTATGAGAGTATTTCTCCATCCTTTTAGGAAAGAGCTGGTAGAATATTGTGGGATATCATTTCCTCATGAATGGTTTGAGCTGGTTCTGTCCTGGGTACGGTGTCTGAAAATTATTGGGCTGGGGGTGTTCACAGGCACAGGGAAGAACCAGCAGTGGTAATCTCATGGGTTCCATTTAGACGACTACAATTTTGGGGGTCTGATCTTATTCAGCAGACAAAATATGTCCCACCACTCAAGTCCTTTGATTGTTCTATGACAGGACTGTCCAAGATACATCTAAGCGGCTAAATGTCACCCATCTTCTCCCCCTCATACGTGGAAGGACGAAAGCAGTGACAGCCTAATGGAAGCCTAGGGGCTGTAGGGTAACTCTTCATGAGCCTCACTGTCTGTGGGCTGCCCATTGGACAGCCCCATCCTATGACTTGCCTATCACAGCGCTTTTAATTTTTAATTTTCTCAGTCACCTTGAACATTCACTAATGTGGATTATGGTGCTGGAGAAGGAGACTTCTGCATCCCTCATATATTCTATTAGGAGAAGCAGACAGAGGAAGTTAGCTGAAGAAGCTGTCATTTGTACTAAAGAAGCTTTTTAAAAACTATTTCATAAAAAAAAAAGTACAAAGAGCTTGATGCACATTGAAAGGTGTGATGGAGGTTTGACCCAGAAAGCTCAGTGCGATTTAACCTTTTGGGAATATATATATATATATATATATATATATATATATATATATATATATATGGGAATATATGTGTGTGTGTGTGTGTGTGTGTGTGTGTATATGTATATAAAAAAAATCTTAATATGCAAGGCTGTTTGAGGCCATTGTAGCAGTTTCTTTCCACATAAAACTATTCTAACCTATTTTTAATATTTTAGTTCATTCATACTGGGTTTGCTGCTTCAGTCTTCACTTGCCACTGAGGTCAGTGTATACACATTGGAGGCTTTCGTTAGCAGTAAAAATACAAAGCAGTAAATTGTAGCACCATAACCTTCCAGAACTCATGAGCACATTTGGAATGCATGACAATGGAATGACAGTTGCAAAGTGCAGTGTTCAGTGAGCCTAGCAGGGTCAGTGGTCATCTGGAAGTCTTGGTTGTCATTCTGCTGTCAAAATGTCCTCTATCCATCCAGCAACTGGACATAAAGTAGATACAAAATATAAAGATTCACTGCTTAAGCAGGCAAGAAATTGAACAAAAAAAGTTATCAACTTTGAAAAGTTTATTTAGGTGATTGATATGTTAAACATGAAAATGGATTCATTTGCAAAACTCTACATTGATAGCTCTCAAAGAAGCATAGTTTTTTAAATTTAGTAGTATTATCAGATTTTTTTTTAGACTCTACTTTTTTTTTGTTTTGCCCCCTTAAGATTACCATCAATTTTTAAATATTAAATCAATAAATCTTTTACCTGCAAAAAACTTAATGTAGAGTTCTACAGTTTGATTAGCCAGAACTGAATGCATCATTACTCAAGGATGGGATGTTCAAAAGTGCTCATCACTGGTCTAGTTTTGGTGACACTGAAGTCAGAAGTTAGGCTACTTTTGAGCATTTCTAAGATTTCTATGCAAAGCAGTATAAGCAGTGCATCTCTTGCTTGTTTTAGGGCTTGCTTGGCCATATCAGCAGCACTTTAGATAAGAATGTAAAGTCAGAACTGTAATTAGTTTGGATTTTCAAGTTTGAGGAAGAAAAGAGTTTTACCTGTACGGCCTGACCTCAGTGAAAACTGAGGTCTTGCAAAACTAGATAAAAATATAAGCTCTTGCGTGCAAATCAGAAAACTGTTCCCGGGAGAGAGGTTTCGTACTCCTCATTCATGGCACTTTGACCCAGAGGGAATATTAAAATATATGCTGCTTAAATTTAAATTTAATTGGAATACTTAACTAAATACATTTCATATTCCTATCTACATATTGGATATTAAAAGTATTTGGGCACTTACTAGGTAGTAGCACTATACACTTGGAAATTCCAAAACGGGAACCAAAAAACAACTGAACGCTAAAAGATAGCAAAGTCAATTCTAATCTTATTTTGAGCAATTAAGATGGCATTTTTATAAAGGAGGAATGATGTATGCACTTAAGACTATTTATTAATAACCATAAATTTTAGTTTCGTCAGAAGCATGGGAAGGGAAATCACTGATAGAGTAACATAATTGTAGGATTTATGAATATTGTTGATTCCCTTCCAATATTTTTTCTTTGATTAATCAAGCTCAGATTTCTGACTGAATAGCTTTAAAGCTATCATTTTGAAGCAGGTAAACAATAATGTTTACCTGTACTTAAAGCAGCCTACAGGTAAAACCATTGTTTAAAGTATTAATGTCAATTTAACGTGAGCAATGGCATCTTGGACAGAACTCTGAATATATTCTTTTAAAATAGATCTGTTTATAATGCAATTTATAATTGCATTCTTTCTTGGGGAGGAGAAGCTAACATCCCAAAATAACAGTTCTTATCTCAAAAAGGATGATTGCAGGTCTCTATAGTCATACCTATTTCTTACTTTTCCCTGCCTATTCAAAATACTCATTGTTCATTACTGCCCGTAAACAATGGTGGGTATGGGTACACTAGAGAAATTAAACTTCTTACGTGTTACTTATTTTCTCTTGAAGTAACATATCCACCAATCCGGACCCACCCTGTGGTATTAAAAAAACATCAAAAAACTAAAAATAATATCTAGATCTGAGTTCCTTGGGAAAAGATTGGTTTAAAGCTATATTTAATGGGCGAGTTGGATTTATTAGTGATCTTGTAAAGCTGTATAAATGTCCGTTGGGAAGTAGATTTGGTGGGACTTATCGTCAGAGATCCTGAAGTGACAGCCTGAACTGCTCCTATAACTTTGGAGAGGAAGAGACATGACCCATTAGGAACGGATTGCTGGATATATTATTTTAGAGAAAAAAGAAAAGAACAGGTAAGACATTTTCCACTTCTTCTATTTCCTCATCACTACAAAGTATTTTGTAGCATCTGTGATGCACCGTAGACTTTTAACCAGCTAACCAATCTCAAACAGCATGTTACATGAACACAAAGCAGGATGACTGGTTTTACAAATAAATACTTTTGCATCTTGGTTAAAGGCTCAAAATATGGGCTTAACAAATAATGATGTCTGGGTGATTTTTGCATTTAAACTACACCTTCTTAAGAAAGCAAGTATTCTGTGTCATCAATTATTTTGAAAAGAATTGAATTTTGGGAAGAATAAAAGAACTGAAATACTGACTTCTGGGTTAGGAGTATTTCGGTGTTGTCTTCCATGCCCATGTATGGCTGCAAAACAGGGCGTCTCTTCATGATCATGAGTCAAAGTATGTTAACAACTGTGAAATGTGAAATATCTATCCACCTACCTGTCTTGCACCTATTGACTCCCATGGCCTCTGATCCTCATGCATTTGCATTTTCACAGACCGGCATTTTGCGTATTGGCTTCTGTTCAATCCTATGCCTAAAGAAGGGTGTTTGTACACAAAAGCTTGCAAAGAACAATTCTCCAGCTATTTGGTCTAATAAAAAAGAACCTTGTCTGCAGATATCCATCTGATTCACATCACTGAGTGCTATTGAACCCAGCCTTCCAGGAACATGCCTCATGTGCATTTACCTGGCATTTTAAATAATATTTTCACTTTGGGCACTAAGTTTATGATGTTGTAATGCTTGTGCTGTACAATAATGCTTTTTATGTGATTTTTTTTTTTTCTGAATTTTGGCAGAAACTACCAAGTCAGGGTTGTTTTTTTGGTTTTTGCTTTGCTCCAATGGGATCAATGCTAATAGGACTAGAAATATTAGTTTCATGGAAGTGCTCTCTACCTAAAGTTGAATAATAGAGAAGTTGGGACGTTAGTTCAGTTACTTTTATGAAAATTCCCTTCCTTCATGTAGAAAGGAACTGCTTCCAATGTCTTCAGAAACTACTCAATAGAAAACCTGGACAGGATTCATACATTCAGTTAGTTTCTTTCATTCTAACTTCTATTGTTTGCTTGTTGCTTTTTTTTCTTTATGACTAAATGAGATTCTAATCTTCAGTATAAATTAAGAGTACTTGAAATCAGTGTAACTTTATACTCCATCAGTGAGATTGGGATCGTTGTTTAGTCTGTCCAGAGAGGTAGTTTGTGGTTTCTTATTCAGGAAACGGTTGCATCCTCCTCATAGTATTTAGACTTGAGAAAATAAACAGGACATTTAGGGGAAAGAAAAGAAAAAGGGAGCGGGGGAAAGGATGCAGTGGTAGAGAGAGAATCTCATTAAATATCTATTAGGTAAGGACCTATTGAAAACCCAGGTAAGTAATTACGAATGCAGAAGTAAAAACTCAGCTAGCTTGACGAAATTTGTAATTGGCTCTGGTTTTGCCAGATGATCCAACATGCTACAGGACAGTATATAAAGACAGTTTGTCTTCACCTTCTTTTTGTCACTGTGAGGTACAACATCTCAAGTTAAGGGGATCTACACTTCTTTTATGACTTCAGGGATCAGAGTCCTTTTTAAAGGGCTCTACCCTTCACACTAACGTGAGAATGAGATTTCTACTTCAGGGATCAAGGAAAGCCAGGACAGGGATCCAACTCCTCTCTTCCAGTTCTGCTGCAACCACAGTTCAGAACAGATCACCTTGATGAGATAAGGGAACAGAACATATTGAACTTTAATACCATCTTTACCCCCTTAATTCAACTTGGTTTGCAGGTGGCCTGTCTGTGGGTCTTAGCATCACATACAGAGCTGTTATATTCCTTACATTACCAAACAAACCTTGTTGCAGCTGTTCTGTTGCTTCCCTATCAGTGGGGTGCCTAGAATAGAGAAGGGCAATAAAGGATGCAGATAAACTTTTTCCTTTTTAGAGCAGTGACTTCGTTCCTTTTAGCTATCACCATATTCACTTGAATCTAAGATGAGATTTTTCCCTCCCCAATCAGCATGGGGAGGAAAAAGGCCCTTGTCTTAGCTTTGCATACAAAGTGGGGGTGGGAAGGCAGGTGTCTGCTGTTGCTCTGACTGCCCTGAGCTCGGGTCAGGCCCAGAGTTGGATCCATAGCAGCCACCTGTTTGTGGCCCCCCCCCCCGATTAGTGTCAGTCACAACTCAGCTCTGGCTCAAGCTGGATTTTGTCCTGGCCACGGAGTACATGGAAGCCCTGTCCTCTGACCAGCCAGTCAGTAGTGTCTGCTCTTCTACGTGCTGTGCTCTGGGGATGGAAGACAGCATCATCTGACAGTAAGAGGTGGGGGAGGTAAAGATGAGAAGGGAAGTGGTGGGGAAAGAAGTAGAGATGGGGAATGCAGGTGGGTAGAAGAGGCAGGGTGTGGTGGGGAAAGAGGCAGATGCTGGAGTAGGGCAGAGGCTGTTGGGAACTAGTGGTTGGGGATGTAGGTTGCAGGGGGCACAGGAAGGCTGCAGGGGGAAGTGGGGAAGGGCAAGAAGGCCATCTGACCACATCCCCAGCCACCTGACCCTTGGAGCCACTGCTTTCCTTGCTGCAGTAATGGGAGGGGGATGAATTCAAGACCAGCCCTCCAATACGTAGATTCTGTACCTAGAAAACGATAACAAATTTAATTTTTTCCCATATATAGAATCTAATTATTGGGGGGTCATCTTAAATTCATGGTCATCTTAGATTCAAGTAAATAGGGTAGGTTGGTTGATCACGGTTGGTTGGTTGGATTGGGAACTGAAAAAGTTTGTCTCTCGCTTCCAAGCAGCTGTGCTCACTCAAGAGTTTCCATCAGAATCATATTTTCATACCCTTGTTTGCAAGTGTATAGTAGAGTGAAAATATTTCTCACTTGGAAAAAAGTTAAACCTTCGTGTTTATCAGCAAAATAGCACATAAGTTTAGGTATAATGCTGATTTTTCTGTTGTTTGAAACATAATAAAATTTACTAAAATAATTTAATAAAAGCTTAAAAACATGTTTAACCAGTTACCCTTGAATAAATAAAATTGACTGTAGCTTCAAAGTTCTGTGTATATGATTTGGAGATCACTGTCTTGTTTTGCTTTTTCATTTTTCAGAAAGAATCATTTTTATCTTTTTAAGAGTTTTATCAAATATTTTCTAAAGTAACCATTTGATTTTTAACTAACTTTGTAGGTTAAATTTGTCTAAAATTTGCACTGGAATAGTGTTTAATAGAGTGTTAATTTTTAAAAAGACCAACCCCATTGGAGAAAGAGTTGACTCGCGCTGGTGTCTCATGGATATGGTTGCAAGGATAATGCAGAAATAATTTCTAACTATGAAGTATTATGGGGGGGAGGGGGGGAACCATGAAGAGGAGCATTGTAGTTAAAATTGCCAAGATTTTATGGAGTAGTCTTATGATGGAGGGTTTGGGAAACAAGGTGGGGTAAATTTCACCTGGGGGAGTAAGTGTTACTGAAGGTGATTGAGGAAGGAAGTGATTCTGCTTTGCATTGCAAAAATTGACAGTGTGATGTCTAAGATTGTTTCTTAGTTAAAGTCCTTTTAATAATGGAATCGCTGTGTCTATGATGTCCCTTACTTGTTTATCATTAAGTAAATACTGTAGTTTTATTGGTAAAAGTTAAGACAGGAAATGGCATAAAGTAATTTGTTGTCCTGTTCCTTTAGCAGAGCTCTCTGCTCTTAAGTATTTTACTTCATTGCTTTTGTTTTTCTAGCTTTCAGGCCAGAACGGGCAAACTAGGTTGGGGAGGGACCCTCAAATAAATCAGCCTTGTTTATGCTGTGCCACCATGAAGGAAGACCCACAGCACCACTTATGTCCTGTTGTCATTTTGTTCCAATTCAGTGTGTGGTTGGTGGGTGCAATGCCAGCTTTGCATCTCAGGGAGGACTAGCTCGTCATGTGCCCACACACTTCAGCCAGCAGAATTCTTCAAAAGTTGCCAACCAGCCAAAGGCCAAAGAGGAATCTCCTTCTAAAGCTGGAATGAACAAAAGAAGGAAATTAAAGAATAAAAGACGACGTTCATTACGTAAGTATTTCCATAGTTGGAAGTTTTTTAAGTAGCTGTACAGTTTGACCTCTCAGACCATATTATGTTCCTTTTTTTTTTTTTTTTCTTCCGTCCCGGTACTTCTGCTTGCTCCCACCTGTAGTGTTGAGATTGAAACTGAAAAATTATGGATGTTTAAGATTTTACAATTACCTGGTAGTGAGGCATTATAAGTGTAGTTGGGAAGAAGGGGAAAATTTGGGGGAAAATGTTCTAAAGAGAAAATAAATATGAAGCCTATTCCAATCATGCAGTTGGCCCACTAAAGTATATCACCCGCAAAAATCCTTGCCTCTTACAATGTGAAGCGCATGAATTTGTTCCAAGGGGGGCATAAGTTTTATGAAGGTGAACTATAAAACCATGACCAAATTTAAATTCACTTATGTGTAAATCATTAGCTGCGATTTCAATATGGGAATAAGGGTGAAAAGTTTATATAGAATGCTTTTGTCTTCCAATTCACACTCTTCCAGGTTTGTAATTCAGTTCACAACTAAAAAAGAACCTTTCTGTTTTAGAATTTGGTGTGGAAGTATGGATATTTAATTTGATCAATACACCATTTTGTTGAAAGTTTACATAAACGTTGCCTAGGTCATATAGTGTACCATGTTTCTTGGTGATGCTTGAGAGTAGTTTTATAGTAGTTGCTATATTTACTCAACTATAAGACCCCTCCCCAATAATTAGATTCTATGTATTGAAAAATTATCAATCTTTAGAATTTTTATAGTCTAATTATTGGAAATAGGCCCTGACATTACCCCCCTCCCACTGCTATAGCAGGGAAAATAAATAAGGGGGGGAGTGGGTCAGGTGAACCCCTTGCCCCCGTAAACCTCTTCCTCTTAGAGGTGCCCTTCCCCTTCCCTCCTAGTGTCAGACCCTGGTCTTCCTGAACACATGAAGTGAGGAGCAAATTTGCAAACACTGACCTTGAAATCAACATGGTCATAGAAATTTGCATATACTACCCATAGACTTAGTTCATCCAGAGTTGATGCATATTATCTTTTCTAAATTGCTGGTGCTCCACAAATACATTTTTAAGCAGCACTCTTATAAGTAGGTATATGTAGTATAAACTATGCATAATATTAGTCCAAAGACAAAAGGCTCCTGATCTACCATATAATTTATTGGGCTGGGCCCCAGCAGAACTAACAGCATTTCAAGCCATGGTGACCCCACAGCTTAGCACTGCTCAATATGTGCGTTTACTACAGATGCCACCTGCCATAAAGGATCCATGTGCTAATTAGCCCCCCACTCATGACTGGAACTGGGTGTTCTTGTTAGGAGTCCTGGGATGCCCAAAAAAATTATGCTGATGTGTTGCAAGGCAACCTGGTCTGGCTGCACTTGATGGAGGGTGAGGCCGCATTAATCATATGTGACAGTCTGAGAGAGGCGGTGACAGATTCTGGGCAAGCTGTTTGGGTCCCCATCTGTTGATGTCTGCCAGACATTTTAGGTTAATGAGGAAACAGGAATCATTAGAAATGGAAAAGAAAGGTGCAGCTCAGCTGTGGGAGCAAAGAGGAAGTGGAAATGAATTCAGTGTAGTAGCTCACCATGACCTGAAAAAGAGTTGGTGCTGAGGGGGACTGCAGTCATTCGGCACTATCATATATCCTTTTCTGATAGGCTGCACTAACCTGTTCTTGTGATAGGTTCCCATTAGTATCTCAGCCTTTTGGCTAAGATTAAATGTAGCACTTTTTGGCATCAAGGGAATGGTGTCTGGGCTGGCTTTGGCCTTCCTGGCCTTGGCCAGGTATTGCACTACTTCCAGGTTCGGTGCCAGTTCCCTGTGGAGGGAACATCTATCCGTGTTTTTTGTTTGTTTGTTTTTGTTTTTTTAAGGGCCATAATATATTTAAAAAAAAAAAGGAGGGGAGGGGGGAAGGTGATTGCCATTAGCATGGTTGCCCTATAAGGGCCATATAGTCATATTCGGTGTTGGCTGCATTTAAATCGGATTCAGAGTTAGCTTCCGTGACTGAGTAACATGCTGCTTTTGCCAGAAGTTTTAATGATAGTGCATTTATTGAAGTTTTCTTGTATGCAAATGTAAGATGAAGGGCTTTTTTCTCCTCCCTCTCTGGGTTGGGAGAAGGTGGGGGAGATGGAGGGTGGATGGATGGAGAGTTCATCTTGTATTTGAGTAAATACGGTAAATTATTTTAGGTGTTATCTTCAGTATGACAAAATCCAGTAGACTCTAGTTTCTGGCTCAGTCTTTGGATGTGTGATTTCATGAGCAACTCTTCTGCTGTGCCCCCTTCCCCCCTTCTTTCACAGTAAATATTATGGAAATTTTAAATAGTTCTGTCTCTCACCTCTACTTCAGCATTTTTTAGGCTTTATCTGGTTTACATTTTTGTAGAAAGAAAGCACAGTTGCATGATCATTTGCAGTTTTATACCTCATGAGACAAATGGAGAATGAACCACATGGCTTTGCTGTAAGGCAAAAATTCTGTCTAATTGAGCTGGCTCCTTTGATGTACTTTTCCAGAGGCCCCATGTCCCTAAATATATCCAAAGTTGATGCCATTTTCAGAAAATGTTATGTCTTTAAAACTTTCTTCATAAGTAGGAAATTTCATTGAACTCTTTGGAATCAGGTAGACTTTTCAAAGGTTTTTCTTTTCATGCATCTTGCTGTTTCTCCATTTTATTTACAGTAACGCAAAGAACCTATAGTAAAGTGTGTAAAAAAAATTATTTTTTTTAGTGAAATACACACACACAAAAATTAGGCCATAACCACACCCCGAAAAACAAACAAACAAAAAAAAGCAAAGAGAATTATCAGAACATTGTCTAAATGTAAATTCATGATGCAACTCTAAATCTGTGTTTCAGCACTTTAATAAGTGGCCAGAGTTTCAGAGGTGTTGAGCTTCTATTGATCTCTGTGCAAAGCAAGTTATAATAAATTATCTGTCAAAAAGGAAAAGAAATACCCTAACATGCAGTTTTCTGAGGTCACAGATCAATTTCTTTTTGCCAAAAAAAGACGTTTACTAAAGTACTTCATTTACTCCTACTTAATCTCATGATTCTGTCTTCACCTGGTTTTTGGTTATCTAAAGTAGAAGTGGCTAACTGAATGTTGATTTGTTCCTGATTCCTTACACGCGTGGTCATTCAAATGTCCTCATGTATAGATCTGTGAAACTCAAAGTTATCGGAATAGCAAGGCTATGTTGCTTGCTCAGCCCCAGGAAAATATCCTTTTGATGATCAGTATTCATGTGAGAGAGTTTAAGAATGGCATGTTGCCAACATAGAAAATAAGCCAACAGTATAAACTGTTTTAGTCCAGTAAGTTAAAATATAATAGTTTTCTCAACCAAACATTCAAGTAAAATTTTGCTTTTGTGTCTTCCTGTTCATGAATGTTATGTGCATTTTTGCAGTTGAACCCAGTGTTTTGGTAAACTGATTTTTCTTTCTTTTGTCTTAGACACCTTGGTAGCTAAAAATGCCTGCTGTCCTGTGGAAATTGTTTGACCTTGTTGCTATAATCCTTAAGAAAATTATTTTGAATCCTCATTTTCCCAGCTATAATTTCTGCTACTATAGACACTTTGTAATTCTGTCTTCCTAACATGTTTGGAGGCTTCCAGCCAAATATTTTAAAAGTGGATTTCAGCTTTGCACCATCAACTTAAGAAGAGCTTACAATGCTGTGTTTTTTGGGAGGGATTGCTTCATGTTTTCTGAAGAATCTAGGCTTTCATTCTCAAAAATGTTTCTTGCCTTTGCAGTTACACAAGATAACATTACACCTAGTAACAGCCATAATAAAGTTTACTAAATGTAATATCATAAAGGACTGTAACCTTCATAAGACTCCAAATGAGAATCTTAATTGCATGAACTACAATATTTTGTCTAGTAGATTCTAGCCAAAAGATGCGATATGCTTGCCTTTGGTGGCTCAAGTGTACACAAAACTTGTGACATGAAGGATAGAAGTACTTGGGATTTAGCTGTGCTTCTGGTGTTAAGGGGTAAATATTTGATGCACAGGAATAAGTTTAGTGTTAACACATGAAGACAGAAAAATGTGATTGGCAAGGTTGTTTGGGTACATGTGATATTTTTTTTTATTAGACCGACTGAGTAGTTGGGGAAAAAGTTCTTTGCAAGCTTTCAGGTACAGTTACCCTTCTGCAGGCATAGGGAGTATCCTCCTTCTGCAGACACTCTGAAGAAGGATGCTTATGCCCGAAAGCTTGCAAAGAACTTCTTTCCAACTACTCAGTTGCTCTAATAACAGATACCACATCTTCCCAAAGAACCTTGCCTGTCTGTTCCTTAGACCAACATGGATGGCTACAACCAAAAACCCACAAAAAGGTGATTCACACTTCTTGATCTCTCTCTTGCATCTTGTGGGATGTTATGCTGTAGTAAAATCTGTGCTTACCTTCTGTATAAAAGGTGAAGCAAATTTTTAGGAGTGCCCTCTCTCCTCTTTCCCCTGTCACCTGCCAAAAGTGGGAGTGACTTGGTTCTATGTACAGGGTGGGAGGCAGACATGGCACAGCTCAAACCCTCCAGGGGCTGTCCAGGAGGGTTTTAACTTCCCCCTTCCTGCCTTGATCTCTTGACCAGGTGATTGGCAGGACTGGCTAGGGCAGGGGCTCCTTTTACAAGCTGCAGGCTGGAACAACCTGGCTTGGGTCTAACGTGGGTCAGAGGATTTTCCCTGTTCCATAGCTGGGAAATGCGGGTCTGGAAGAAGCATCATGATCATGGACACAGGCTGCCTGGGCCCAATTTGGCTTCTGAAAAGTCTCCAGCCACCTGTGTACTGCCAAAACCACCCAGCTTCTGTTGGACCAAAGCTGGGAGGGTGGAAAGAAGCAGCAGCAGTGTGGTTGTGCCTGGAAGCTGCCTTTTTCCTGACACAGCTCCTTACTGCCTGGCCCCAGCCTAGGCACAGGCAAAGCCCTCTAGCTTTGTGGTTTGGATCCAGTGGCTCTATAGGCTGTATGTTGTTGACCCTTGTTGTTGGGTTTGCTGTGTCCCAGTCTCATTTCCCTGGTTCTGTTCAAGGATAAAGGTAATGACGCAGACAGTAGGCTCCCGCAAGGGCTTCTTGACATCTTGTTGCTGAGTGAGCCATCAGAGAGCTAGCACTCTTCCATTCTGCTTGGAAGTGTGGGGTGGGGAGTGGAGGACTGTGGCATAATGGGGCTCCTTAAGGCCCTGATAATAAGCATAAGACAGTCATTAGAGGTGGCAGTAGAAACTTCTCTCTCTGAAGAAGTTCCTGTTTGTTAGTGCTGTCACTTAGTCACAGAAGACCTGGTTTTCTTTCATAAGAAGACTTTAATGCTTGTCGCTACCTTTTGTGCCAGGAGAAGGGCATTTCTCCCAGCACAAATGCAGTGCCTGTTCATAGCCTGAGCCTCTTTGTGTTGGAGCAGAGTTCCTCAAAGCCAGGTTGCGTTGCCTAGTAGGGGTTGGGAACACATGGTTTTGACCTACCATTAGGAGTTCTCCTGTCCGTATTTATGATCCCTACTTTGAGGCAGCCACAAGGTGGCTCTGTTGCTATAAATATACTTAATGAGAGAAAGGACACCTTGAAATTTCTAAAAAGGTTGTTGGTCAGTGTTGTTCATTGAAAACAAGAGTTAGATATTAAGTGAAGCTCACAACAATGTTTTTGTGACAGTGGATTTAGCATATATCGAGGAGTGGCACTTGATCTGTGTTAATCGATCAGTAAACTTTAAAAACAAATTCTGCAGAACTGCATTTTGTGCTTCAGAGTAAAGGACTCCAAGTTACTGGATCAGAGAAGGAAGAAGTGGGTGGTTGTGAGGTTCTGAGGTAGAAGAAACGTAAAGAATTCCTGGAGGAAATGATTTACTTGGGTATCTGCATTAATGTTATAGATTTTTTTTTAAGCCCAAGTTTGCCTTGATGTGGTATTTTACACTAGTTTTATCCTTTCAAAAGTTGTGTGTTACGTTACAGAAAGTAGCTGCTAAAGTTAGTTCAGGTACAAAGCTAAACCTTTGTGCTAAAACAAAGGTATGTACTACAACACAACAGAATTGAACTCTATATAATGATTAGCTTCAGTAGCCCTACAAATAATACAGTATAATTTCAGATGATCTGTTTGCAGCAGGAAAGCATTTACAAGCAATATTGCCTGACTTGCAGTATTGAATTCTGAGAAAACAAGTACAGAACATCCTGTACAGACTAATGCATTAATTGGTTCCCAAAGTATAGCAAAGCTTTGTATGAAGTCTTTAAAGACTTCATACAAGTTTTAAAACACTTCGCCTTGTAGAACTATTTAAAAATATTTGATAGCTAATCTTTTTTGGAGAGGAAGAAGAGTAGAAGCTGTTAAAAAAAAAAACAACAACTTTTTTTCAGTTTGCATGGTAATAACTCAGGTCTTTGGACTAGCCTTTACATATTTCAGGAGTGACAGAAAATTAACTACAGGCAGCATTGAACAATTACATTAATCTAGAACACAGAGTAAAAGGATGAATTTTCTTGAAACTGACACTATTAACAGCGTATCTTAACTGTACATAATGTAGACTTAATTATACAATAAGTGTTCATTAAAATTTTAGCTTGGCTATATTTCTGCCAGGGTATGATCAGGGTATATTTTGTATTTAACTCTACTTACCTTTCAACTAAATGCAAATTTCCAAAGCTCTTAAAAACAGTGTAGATACAATATTATTAGCAAGCCTCAGGATACATTATACACAGCTTTTTACTTTTATTTCTGGAAACATTTACAGTTAAGGTCCATCTCAACCTATAAAAGGTTTTCATTGCCTTAGACAAGCCACTTCCATTGGCTCATCATGTTACTGCTTACAAACTGATTTTACAGTACAAGAAGGATTTTAATTCCACTTCAGCTAAAAGTAAGTTAAAACTCAAGATCTGACAGAACAACTGGCAGATGTTCATCTTAATTTCAGCAGTTATCACGCAATATAAAAGGTATTTATTGTTGATAGCCAATACCCCAATGTTAATTTTGCCTTTTATTCTTTGTGTTTTAAAAAGCATGCGATAAATACCTGGATTTTAAAAAGCATGCTATTATGTACAGTAATCCACAGATTAACCCTTTGATTGGAAGTTAGAATTCCTTGACATTTACTCCTGCCTTTTACTTGGTAGTACAGTGATATGTTAAAAATAACTAATTGAAATAGTGCTCAAAGTAGAACAGAAACAATTTGAGTAACAGTGGTTAAACTGGTTTTAATTTTAATTTAAGGGGACCTCTAGTGGGATTCCCTTCCTGATTTCATTTGGCTTTATCCAGTTTTGCTTCAAAACCATTCTTTACAGCACGCCAGTAGATACCTATAGAAATATTAATGATTTTTCTATTGGTAATAATAAAATGACAGGTGACTTCAAATACCATACCAGCCACATGTTAAATCTGAATGGTGCTATTTTGGTATGTTAAAAATACAAGGAGCTATATTTTAAAACTACTCTGAACTAATTTATAACATCTCTAGTAGATCAGCCCACAGATTGGCCCTGTGCAGCATATCCAGTGCACAGGGCCAGGCTGGAATGGGCACCATATGTATGTAGTGCTGCAGTCGGCATGCAAGACTAGTCCACTAGCACATAGGGCTAGTCTGGGGTACAGCTGGTATGGCACAGGCACTACATGCAGCATGAATTTTGGACTGCCCCTGTATTTTGCATGCACAGCAACTGTAGCCCTGTGCCCCAGACTGGCTCTGTGCACCACAGGCAGAGACGCATAGGCAGTACTTCAGGCCAAATCATAGGGTTCCATGGGTCATATCTGACACCCCTGGTCTAGAAGAGTAAGGTAGTACGTATTCACAGTGGTGTTGTGGGCAGTTTCTGGGACAGCATTTGTAGTACTGTTGAAATACTTGTTTGTTAAAAAGGAATTGATCAGTTTCTGAGGAGCAGGGCTCTGTTCATAAAAGAAATTGCAACACTTGCAGTACTTATCAGTGAGAATTGCTGAATCTTTCAAGGTTTTTATATTGAAAGTTAACCAGTAAGATAATGCTCAACAACAATTTAAATAGAGGAGGAGTTGCATTAGATTTAATGTGTACCTGGTGCTCAAAGTAGGGCTTGTGGGCCACATCTGCCCCACTGTCAAATTTCTGCACCCATGGAGAGCCTCACCAGCCAGTTGACATGACCCCAGTTGCTGGATTGAGCCTGAGCACCAGACCAGTCCACAGCTGGACCAAGTGTGTAGGGGTTGATCCTGGAGAGCACCATGAGACACCATAGGCCCCATCCAGTGTTAGGGGTTAGTCTGGTGTGCTAGTCCCGCATGCCAAATTTGGTTTGTGGGCCTGCTGTGCTCCATCATCTGGCCTGTGTATCTGAAAGGTTGGGCATCACTGGTTTAACGCATATGTTGTCCTTATGTCAAACATTTTAAAAAAACAAAACCAAAAAAGAACAACCCCTCTATTCTGAATGAACTTAAAGGGGTAATAGGACAACAGCCAGTTCTGAGGCTATGCCTCATACTCAGAATTTAGAATGAGATGACAGGGCACCATGCATTCTGCATGGATGAACTTAACTGATTTGTCTAAAGACATTTAACAGACTTCTGATAAAAATATAAGGTTGAAGGTGTTTGGATGATTGCACCACCTCGGGAGTTTAATGCTAAAATTTTTTTTTCTAGCAAGACCACATGACTTCTTTGATGCACAAACACTGGATGCTATTCGACATCGAGCCATCTGCTTCAACCTCTCAGCTCACATAGAAAGTTTAGGAAAAGGTCACAGTGTTGTATTTCATAGTACTGTAAGTATTATATTGTCCTTATATTTATATATCTGCATCTGAACATGTAATTGCTTTATTGATATTCTAATTCTTACCTAAGTGATCACTGTGCTGCTGACATTAAAAAAAATGATGATCATGCTTTTTACCTAATTGCTAACCATGCAAGTCAAGAAATTAACTATTAAGCCATATTGGTAATAGTTATTGTAATCATATTTTTGCATTGTAGATCTGAACATTTTTATAACTTTTCCTGCTAGGGGAACATACAGCTGTAGATTTGTAATGATGAAAAATGTACCTTCATTGTCTTCCAAGTTAAATAAATAAATAAATTGCTGGCTTCTTACTATGAATCCATGTTGGTGATGTCATGTGGGATTTTTAAGGATTAATATTAGAAAACAGAAAAGGATAACAGTGAGCATTAGAGAATATTACGGTTCTTCATATAAGGAGTTTAAAAAGCTTAATATTTAGTTTGAGGAAGGGAAGAATAAAAGGTATGTGCAGTTATCAAACACTATGGACTTTTAGTATATGTTGTACTAGGTATGGCTGATGGAAACACTACATATCAAGGCCTCTTTCCTTATACCAGATAAGGCCAAAATTAATTTAAATTTAATGTTGGCCATTTCCCATTAGCATACCAACAAAACACTGGTAAAACAGGGATTAAGTAGTAGACTGGATGTATTCCTCTCTATACTTTTTAAGAGTTGTGTTAGATAACTTGCAAAAATATGTAGACAGGCTGGACTCATTAGAATACGGTGAGAAGAACAAGAAAATTTGCTACAAAAAACTGGGTGACAACATCCCAGTAATAAAGATTTATGCCTCTTTCTTGGGTGAGGTGATACTGATATGCCGAAGAGTCAAAGGCATAGATAAAGAGATGAGTTTTCAGTGGTGGGCTGCACGTTCTTTAACAATTTGTATGTGGAGTATGAGGGATTGTTCTTTTTTAATGTAATAACATTAATTGGATTAGTAGAAAGATAACTGCCCTACTTAAATTTAGGGCGCGTTACCCTTGACTTAAGCTTCCAAACATAATGAATCCAGTCACATTCCATTCATGAGGGTGAGGGTGGATTTGATTTAAATTGTGATTTAACTCACTGGTCAGGAAGCTCTGATCGTTGTTTTCTACAAAAAGTGCATTCTTGTTATTTGATATCCTTTATTCATTTAACTTCTTGCAACTTTGCATTTTTAGAGAAAGGTAAGGGCTTGACTGTGTATACACAGTCTTGCAGAGAGACAAAGAGGACTGATGGGTAGGTAATCAGGTGTGTTCTCTCTCATCTCCATATACTGCTGTTAACAAGGATGTTGTCTCTGGAGATACAAATCCGCAGTCCAGATCCACAGTTTGAGAACTGAAGCTAAGCATCACAGAGATGCTTAATGGGATCTTCTAGTCTGAGCACTGAGTCCCATTGGGTTGAGTGGTTTTCTTTAATCCTTACTAATCAATAGAGGAGCCTCTGGAACCCCATAAGATTGGGCCCCTAATACAGTCCACGACATGTTGTGACCTATTTATAAAACCTTTTTAAAAAGGTTACATGAATAATATTGTTTCATAGTATATAATTAGAAGTTATAATCCTTATTCCATGATGATATCTTTGAGGTTTAACATATCTTAAATTAAAACTACCTTTATATAGCTTTAAAAAAAATCTTTAAAAAAATGATTTAAATAAAAAAAAGTGTTGGGTTTTTTTTAATCGTTGATTTTTATCCACCCTGATGAGGGCACATACAAAAGGTATCTTAATATGCCTGAAATGTAAGATGTCTTTCCTTCTTAGAAGCCAGGTTATCTAGGCCTACTAGCTGTTGTGGCCTGTGTTAGAGTTGGTGACCTGTCTTCCTACCCAGTCTCAGCTTCAAGGAAACACCAGAGTTTCATTATATTTGCTTCAAGGAAACACCAGAGTTTCTCTGTTTATTGTGATTATTCTTATTTTAATTATCTCTAATTCTCAAGTTTTGAATTAACCAAGCCTTTCAGGCTGTTCAGAGAAAAATAGAAAATCGTCATAATTGATCGGTTCTTCTGGAGGGAAAAATGCTTTGCTTATACCTACCCCTACCACCTCTCCCAAACTTTTGCCCAGATCCATAGCAGATGTGGAAGCCCAACTCTGACAACTAGAAAATCTTGTAAGGGGGGAGTAAAAGCAGGATGAGGTTTGGGCCCTAAAATTGTATCCTCGCTATGGATCTGGGAACAGTGGCCCAAATGTGTTTTCTCAGTTCTTAAAGAATCTTCTACACACTTTTAAATCCATCCTTTTTTAACCAGGAAAATTTGTAAAGTTCTTGTGCTGTTCATGTATTTGCATGGTGCACAATACATTTTGTTTTTCTTTAAATACCACTTTAAAAATCCGTACAGAGTATTTGATTCTTTATGGTATATGATTCTTTATGGTAAAATGCTATCAGAATTGACTTCTATTATAAAAGCACTCAAGCTACTATATTGACTGGCATATTTGGCTGAAATTGCTGCTACTTGTTTTGTAAATGCTATGGGAACTGATGATTTTTTTCCTCTTGATCTTTTCTTGCCTAAACTCTGACTTGCTTTATTTATTGTCATTTTTCTGTCTTGACATTTGGCTTCCCCTTTCTATTAAGCCAAGAGGAAAGTATCAAGCACATCCCATTTATGTTTCAGTGGCAGATGCTGATCTGTTTAAACTACAGTTTATAGTTTGTCGGTCTCAAATGATGTTTTTTACTATTTATGATTAGCTTTGAAATTTGATAGACTTGCCACCTTCTTAGAATATTGGAAAGTGATCTCTCAAAAGAAAGATTTGTGTGTTTTCATGGATTTCAGTTTCAGCTTACAGCAGCAGCAACTTTGGATACTATCATTGTTATATAAACTAGTTCTCTGGATTTCTGATTTTGAATATTGATATCAATTTTCCTGCCTTTGCAGGTGTTCTTAATTTTTATCTGTTAGAGGCAAAATACAAGTACAACATGCACAATTATCCTTCCTGGGTTTATTTCAGTGCTCTGTATCTTTGTTTTGCTAACCCTGCTAGTTCCACTTCCTATAACTATTATAAACTATTACAATTTTTTTAAAATGTTAAACAAATCTGTGAAACACAAGAAGTAAATTTGTTGCCAGACTTAAAAAAAATTTTTTTTTAAAGGATGAGGTTTTTCTCTTCTCCAGAAGAGGTCAGTAGAATTCCATTTACCAATAATAACCTATCCTAATTCTGAACTTGGAAACCTTACAGATGCACAGTACGGCATAGATAGATCTACATAAATTTACTTTCTCTTTGTCTCTAAATTCCTTTGTAAATGTGTGCATCTTACAGGTAGGAATAGGGTGTTTAAAAGAAGTAGCATATGTACCATATATATTGAAGTTGCTCATGTAAGTAAAAAGCTTCACATGATCACATGAATAAAATTAATTCAGTTTTAGAAATAATGCATCTTTTGTTCTTAAGATCTTCACAGCAGGACTATTACAGCAATGCAGCTTCTCCTTTTTTAGCTGTATGTAGTTTTGCAAGCATGGGTCACATTAATTCTGTTTGCTAGTATCACAGTAGCTGTTCTACATGTTCTCCCATGCCCGTCCAAGAAGTTATCATCCACAAAAATGTTTGCCCCTTATAATTCCTGTACCATCACAGCATTGCTCCAACGCTACCAAAACATGGAATTTGCTTGATAGATGTATTTTATAGAAGGGTCCCAATATGACCCATGTCTATTGCATGTAAAGGGAAAAGGAGCTCATGGAGCTCATATGCCTTAAAGCAAATGAGACTAGTAATCCCCAAATCTAGAATGCTGGGAAACCTGGGAACATGCCCCAAGAAAACAAACAAGTGATACATTCTCACTACTTGGTGAGTTGGGGAAGTAATCTGAAACCTCTGAATCTAGGAGAGGAGCTGTAGATACAGGGTAGATGGAAACTTACCTTGACTTGTGGATAATACCAGGGGATATGAACACATGTACATCTAGTGTTTCAAAAGGGCAACAGCTGTTAGGTTCAGATTGTTACCAGATTGTTGTGTGCCAGCAAACAAATGTAGCAAAACAGTCCAGTAGCAGGCAGAAAGCACACCCTCGTAAGAAGCAAAATACCATTCCCTTGCTTTTTACCACCAATTGTCTTAAGAGCTACTGCAGATACATGTGGAGGATGTAAAATGAATACTTAACATGCTGCTGCCTATTCTTTGCTAGATGCCAGTGGTCCATGTTGCCAGTGATTTTTAACTGGTTGGCCCTCTCTGCCCCACAACCCTATGCACTTATTTCCCTTCATATACTTTCATCTGAAATGAGGAATGTTTATTCTTTCTTGCTATCAAGGAATGTAGTACAAGTAAGTATTAGAAATTATCTCTGCTGGACATGCAATCTAGTTTCCCACAATACCCAACCCTAGTTCACCTTCCTTGTCCATTTTCTGGACATCTCATGAGACGTTTCTTACACAGGATTTTGTGTCTTTTCTCCAGTTGGGACAGTAAAACCTGTACTTCCCCAACACGGGGAAATGTTTTACGATATAAATTATTTGTGCTCAAGGAAAGAAATGTAACTTAGGTGTCCAGTATAAGTTCTTCAAGATGCATCCCTTTTCTCTGCTTCACTGTCTAGCATCACTCCACACTTCTTTGAATTCCTCTGCACTACATATTACAAAAGCCCACACCCTGAGGCTCTAATACAATTCATCTTGGAAGTGGTCTCTCTCCAGTCTTCACACAGCGGTTTGAAATCTGTTGTGTATCTCAAGTTGACAGTGTTAACTATGTTTATCTGAGGACAGGGGAGTTGGGAATAGGCCTTTCTCTATAGTGTCTTTGACTCTGGTGTTTGCTTCTTTCCTTTCGTCCTTAGGTCTGAGTTTGACTTCTCAGACATACCGTGTTATGTTTCTATTTTCCCAATGTAGATTGAGTTAACTTGTCTTATATGACTGTTTTAAATTATTCCATCTGGTAAGTGTTTTGTTGATGGAATTCTCTGTTCAAAAATACATTCTACTGGGGTTCCTCTCTAAATTGCTATGAAACATAATAGCAAAATACAAAAAGTGAATATACTATTTAAATGTACATAATAATGCAAACTGACTTCAATGTCACAGATTTAAAAAATATGGTAGGACACTTAATTTAAAAAAAAAACCCAATTCCAAGTATTGAGGTTCAAGGCTACAGTTGCTGCTTAAGTTTACAGCATATTAAAGCTTGGATTCTAATTCATTCAAGAACTGAGTCACAAGGGGGTATCACATTCATTCTGTTTTGATAGTGATTTCTAGCCAGTAGTCTTAATAAAAATATTTAAAGTAATACTAAATTCCTGAAACTGTCATATTTTATTGCAGAATATTAATATTAAACAGTCTTTCTGCACAGGTCACATTCACTGGACAGTGCAAGTTTTTGTTTCTCGGTTCTTTGGGATTCTGTAAAACGTTGCATAACATTTAAACAGTGGTCATGTTCTTCAGTCATTCCTTCCAGCACAGATAGTACAAGGGAGCCAGAAACTGAATTAAATGGTTATTAGATACATTCCCTTACAACAAAATGGAGCTTACCTTTGACATATGTTCAGTGATAGTGGTGCTTGTTAGGTGTATACTTATGAGGAAAGCAGAGGTAATAATGAACTTTACTACAGTAACCTTCCACTGGCATAAAGACCTAAATTTATTTACGTCTTATTTAAGAGACCTGTAACTAACATCGCTGCTGAGTCAGTTAGCCCTGGTGATCTGCCAATTTTCAGCAGAGTTCAGATGTGGTGAACTTAAATCCCATATTTTACAACTGTGAGAAGAAACTATTGCCTCTCAAACCACTATGCAATTACCCAGCACTGTATTAGATCACCAGTTTTCAAACTTTTTAGACTCAAGGCACCTCTTGTTAAACTCGAGGCACACTTTGACAATGCCAGCTTATAACTTTCACTGGTTTCTTGAGGACAGGAAAATATAATAATTTTTCTGTTGCAAAGAACTCGGACCACGAAAGGTCAGACCGTTTTTGACACTATGGATTCCTATTTGAAATCTCTGAGTTTCGTGTGAATCATATGTAGGTGTTTTCACAAGGTTCCACAGCACCCTGGTTGAGAATCACTGTATTAGACAGTTTTCCTTGCAGTGGGTACATCTACACATTCAGTTTAGGTGATGTGATAAACTCTAGCTCAGTTCACACTGTAGTCAGCTGCTCCCAGGCACAGTGTTTATACATGTGCCCAAGACTGCAGCACATTGAGCCCAGGGCAGAGGAGCTCTGGACTGGCAAGGGAGTCTTGGGGGTCAGCCCTAGGTTCTGGGTGGCAGCTTTGGGTGCCAGAGGGGCTGGCTGGGGCATGAGGGTGCTACAGTGCAGGGCTAGTTGGCAGCCAGCAGCATTTGAGCACACACAATTACTCGAGGACAGTACTATCCTACAGTGGACTTAATTAATTTACTGCACCCTAATACTGGCACACATATAGACTGTGACACTTGACTGCGGACCTAATTAGTCAGCTCCAAAATAAAGTGCGCATGTAGATTCTTGCAGTGTCTTTTTTTTCCTGCCCCCCCTCCTCTGTTGCCCTAAGTCTCTTAGTATTAACATTTGAAGTGTGCTGTCTTCCCAGTGAGTGTTTTACCAACTTCCTCCTATATTTCTCAGGTTTATGGCATTATGTTGGGAACTTCACAAAGGGGATGATGTATCCGTCTATAAACTCACTGGGGGGGACCACCAGGGTTTGGGAGAGACCCTGTTCCCCCTAGCGCGCCGCCTCCCCCCTCCCCTCCCCCCCCCCCCCCCCCCCCCGTTAACAAGGAATAACCGCCACAAATTGTTAGAGAGTAGGTTTAGACTAGACATCCGAAGGCACTACTTCACAGTCAGGGTGGCTAGGATCTGGAACCAACTTCCAAGGGAAGTGGTGTGCGCTCCTACTCTGGGGGTCTTTAAGAGGAGGCTTGCTGTCTACCTGGCTGGGGTCATTTGAGCCCAGTTTTCTCTCTTGCCCAGGGCAGGGGTTTGGACTTGATGATTTACAAGGTCCCTTCTGACCCTACTTCTATGAATCGATTTGGCATTTGATATTAATTAATGATCACTGCCATCCTTAATAGTTACTGGTATAAAAAGATTACATCAGTCTCTTTCTAACCTGGTGATTTCTGTTGGTAGCTGCTAGTGCTTCTGCATGGGTGTTAAGCCAGCTGTGTGAATAAGTAATTCACCTTTCACAATCCTTGGACAGAGACTCTCCTATCTCCGTAATTAAGATTAGTAAAACTGAAGCCAGCACTGGACTCTCAGGTGCTGAACACCTAAAGTCAGAAGCAGCCCCTTCCTGAGGATGGCCAGTGCCCAGTTTGGGGGAAGAGGCAGGGAACAGCAATTTCCTTCCCCTCTCTGGACTGGTCTGGGAGAGCAGAGGAGGGGAACAGCAAGGTCCTGTGTTATGACTCCTTTCCCAGAGTTTTCTAATTATTCACCAGTAACGGTCTAACATAAAATGTATAAACAGTTTCAGATGAGCCGTATCAAATCCTTTGCCCTCCAGTATTTAGTAAAGTATCATGTGCATGTTTGTGAATGAAATCAGTGTTTTTTACTTACGAATTAAAAAAAAAATTTAAGAGTTTATTTCTAGATTTATTATTAAAGTTATGGGTTTTTAAGTGTTTAATTTTAGAAAGTTTGAAAGTTATTTGGGATGTATCTGAATATATTATTATTCAGTGGTTATTTAATATGTCAATGATAAAATCTTAAAGGAAGACTTAACCTATTAGTACCACTTCATTAAAGAACTGTACTGTTGTAAGCTCATACACTACTTCAGTACCTGTTTGTGGATCTCGTACATACTTCAGGTAGTAAAGCAGTTACACTTGCCCAATGAATTATTTGGGAATGAAGCCTAGTAAGACACATAAATATGACCATAAATTCTACAGGTTACATTTTTAATAATATTTACTGTTTTAACTATTAATATCAGGTAATAGCTAAGAGGAAAGAAGATTCTGGAAAAATAAAACTTTTGCTTCATTGGACACCAGAGGACATGTGAGTATATTGGTTGCCAATGATCTGATGCCACATTTGAGGGCTGAGCTGAAGGAAGAGATTGCAGAAAATATGTTGTTTGTCATGAATGTGTGCACAGCATTCCTTCTGAACACTTTTACAATAAATGTCTTGTGTAACTATCTTGACCTTTATGCAACTCAGAAGCATGCATTTTTGTTGCTTTCTGACACAGTAAAGGATAAAAGGTAGAGCTTGTAAACATAAAAGGTTTTGCTTCACATATTTCTTGAAATGATGGATTTTCAAAACCGCTTTTGTTCTTTCACTGTGGGTCATCTAATTCAGCATATTTCCAGTGCTGTGAATGTTAAAGAAGACCATCTAAAGTGGACACCCAAAAGTGTAATAATCAGTGCTTGTATACCAAGACTGGAAGAAACACAAAATAGGTGCTACGGTCTGTCAGTAGAATGACTGTGGAAAGATGCCTTTTTGGTACTTTCAATTGAAAACCCACAAGACTGCTTTTTCGCATTCCTTTCTGCAAAAAAAAATCCCCCAAAATCCCATGCTGCTCTTAAGCTTTGATTTTTCTGCCCCCCCCCCCCCCGCATATTTGATTGAATTTTCTTTATATTTGGAATATTCTGTCAAATTTCAAATTACTACAGTTGTAGCTGAGTTGTGCAAAATGAGTTGTCATCTGCTTGAGTTAGGACAGAAGATACTGAAAGTTGTAAATATAAGTAAGCTTGTATATCCTTCAGTTTTCCAAACTGCTCTATTGAATGTAGATTAGAATTTATTACACTTATTTTCAAAAAAGAAAAGTTTCTGTGTACAAATATTATAATCCTAATTACAGTAAAAGTTCCATTATCCGGCACCGTACAAGCTGGCATGCTCTGTTTAACCGGCATGCCGGCTTGTAAGGCAAAGTGAAACAGGAAGTGCTCACCGTGGCACTTCCAGTTTCTCCGAGCCCCCACAGCCCAGAGCAAAGCAGCCTGTGCTGCCGAGCCCGCCGTGGCCTGGGGGCATAACAGGCTGCGTGGGGCCCACTTCCCTGGCCCACAGGCCCCGCAGGAGGGTCAGCGATGCTGCGGGAGGGTCAGCGACATAACAGGAGAAGCGGTGGCCTGAACAGGCAAGGACACCTGTTTGGAACACTCAATTAACTGGCATATTTTGTTATCTGGTATCCCTCATTCCCAGGGGATGCTGGGTAACAGAGCTTTTACTGTATATGGAAAGGTGGAATAATCCTTTGCCTTATGGAAAAGTAGACTATTCCTTGTTTTAACATTATTAGGAGAGCCATTAGGAGTGTAGTTTAGCCAACGTTGTGCAATCCACGGGGGTTTCCCACAAGCTTTCGAAGCAAATAAGCTCCTTTTTAAAAGCAACCCTAATTTGATAGAAATTAGTACATAAATTTGAAATTAGGCATGGATATTCAAGTTCAAATGTTATATTAATGAATTTTGCTATTTAAGAAAACAAGAATCATAATTAAATGTGCACTCAGTGACCTTTTCTGGAAGAGGGAAACTTTTTTAGGTACAGTGATCCTTTGTAATCAAGCAGATTTGAATTAGAGGCTGATTTTGGCACTGGCAATGAGGACAGTATACAAACCTAAGTGTTTTAAAGCTTCATTAGCAGGTAGGGATGCACCATGTTCTGATGGACTAATTTAACTATTGAAATAGTTAGAATTCAAAAATAGTCATGTGCAAATCATGAACACAGTTGTGTGGATCTACTATAATTGCTACCTTCAGAAGATGAGGATGGCCGGTAAGTTGTTTTTCCTGGTGTCCTTGACATTGGGGCTCAATTCCGCATCTGTGTAAATTTTAATCAGGAGGGGAAAGAGTGGAGAATAATATTGTAGATGCCAGTGAAAGGTATGATTTTTGTCACTCTTAGAAAATATACTATCACTTGATAATATCCTATAATAATAATGTGAATTTATGGTACTGTAACAGGTTTATTCTACAGTGTTACCACTTTATGTAGTTATTCCTATTGCAGGCAAATGGTTATTTGGTTAACTGGTTTATAGCTGAAGGTTTTTAGTGTATTAGCATTAAAAGAAATTAGACTTAAATTGTAGTGTAACTGTGTTTCTTTTAGAAAATCAAATTGAATTTCAGTATTTTTTATGATAATCACCAAGATTTTCAAATTTATCTTTTAGCGATAAAGTATCTCAGATTAAGTTGGGCAACCCTTGATTTGATATCAGTACAAAGAACTTGAGAGCTGTTCAGCTTAGAGGGATATATATTACATTAACCTGCTATTTTAGTAGATACACCTTTATTTTTAAGGCAGAGAAGCAGTATCTTCAAGTACATTAATTCAGTTTAATTTGCTACTTGGGGTTAGTTTTATTACTTTAAAATTCTGACTACATAACCTAATTTCTGAGTTGATGACTCAGGATGTACTCTGTGTACAACTAATTACAGGAATGGATTTGGGGTTCAGAGGTGAAGATGTCTGTCATCCAGGGACACTAAAATGTAATACATTGAAATTTGAGAGAAGATAAACATGTTTGTGGTAAACTTATGTAATTCTGGACAGTTTATTATCCTTCTGATAGGAGCTACTAGTTATTTCACTTTTGACATGATTTGTTAGGAGGTTATCCAAACCAATGCCAAATTAATTGTATGTTATACTAGAAATCTTTCATGTCAATGATTTATATCTCAAATCCAATAAAATGTTTTGTGCTACTAAAAGGTTTTGGCTTTTAGTTTTACCAGTAACTTTAATTTTTCTTTTCTCCCCTTCCTACACAGCAAGCACTAAAAACTCTTGGGACAATCCAGGTCAGCAGTTGCTGTGGGAAAGGAGAGTTGCTAAAATAGCAGTTTTTTATAAAGGCTATTATTATCCTGCTGTAGTCCATTACTTTTTTACCTACCTACCAGTCCTCCCACCACATAGCTGTACCAGAACTTTGAGAATCTAATTTATGGCTGGGGTGACCATATGACCTGGGCAAAATGGGACAGTCCTGGCTTCCATAGTCTTGTCCCAGCCAATTGGTCAGAAGTCCCAGAGTGGAGTCCGGTGGGGACACAGAGCAGCATGGTGTGCCAGGCAAGTGAGAGGGCAGGCGCCACTGCTGCTGGGCAGGAGCAAGGCAGGCAGACTGGAGCAGGTGCCACCCTGGGACATACAGTCCACCTTACTTATGACCAAATGCGGCAGAAATATTGAGAGCCAGTTTTCAGTGGACTAGTACTGCAGAGTTTTAAGAACTGGACCAGTGTATTTTGTCAGTTGTTACCAGCTCTCCTCTCAGCCCCACCAGGCTTACATTGCTGAGTGTATAATAACCAGGTTTTACTGTGTTTCAATATAAGAATTGTCAGAAACTGAAAATTTTACTTGTAGGATATCTGTTCTTTTTTTCCAAAAAAAGAAATGTTTGTAACTTCAGGATTTCTGGTTCAGAAGTCACAAATTTGTACAAATGCGTCAAGCTTTAGTTTCATGATAATTAAACAGACAATTAATAAATTCATTAGCTCAGCATGATGCTCAGGGCATTTACCTGAAATTTACCTTATTCTTACCTAATCCTTGCAAACATCAAACATTCTATTTTTATTATTTATTTTGCCACTGCAAGTCCAATAAAATATATTTTCTTTGGTGTCACTGTCCTTTCTCACTGTCCACCTTTTTCTTGTTTAACAGTACCAAAGTTGGTAGTACTCCAGGTCCATTATATCTAAGGAACTTATACACCAACTTTTCCTAGCAACAATTTTGCACTGAAAAATTTAAGAGGCTTTGAATTTTAACATAACAATTTGTCCTTTTTTCCGATGAGGATGCTTTTTGAAAAGTAAAATATGAAGATTGCATTAAAATGCTTCATGTATATTCATTTACCTCATAATTTTATGGTGAGAAAAAGGGTTTATCTTTTTTGAATATTTTTATTTTATTTATTTATTCATAGTCTGCCTGATGTGTGGGTAAATGAAAGTGAACGACATCAATTAAAAACTAAAGTAGTTCATTTATCAAAACTACCAAAAGATACTGCCTTGCTTCTGGACCCAAACATATACAGGTAAATTTTGAATCACTTTATTTAAAACAATCTTAAACCTCACTTAACTTTTTGACGTCAAAAGTCAGGATTGCTTATTGCTGATGCATCAGTACAGGGCTCTTCGACTCTGTCAGCGTCCAGAGGTTAAGTTCTGAGGTTTTAAATAATTTCAGAATTACTTCTTGAACTGATCTCTAGTTACTGAGAAACGGGGAATGTGTGTATTTACCAAGTGTATTTTACTTTTTTGTGCTTGGTGTACAGAAATTCTAGTAAAGGAGGTACATACAGTGGAATCCTGAAAGATCACTTCTGTTAAGATCACATACTGGTTTGTATACCAATTTTTTTAAAGTCCAAATTTATCTTTACATATATTATATTCAGCTGTAATACATGCAGTATTACTTTGACATCTGTACTTGCGTACAAGTACTATTCTTTTTTTAATGGAAGATTCATTAGAGAAGAAGGGGACAGTACATGCCACATGTCTTTAAGCCACATTCATAATTGTGTATTTAGGTCTTCAGAATGGCCTCTAATCCATCACATCTCTAATTTTTCCTGATTTTTTTTTTTTTTCCCCCCTCTGTATTAGTGTATTCCACTTAATCCTGTCAATACCCACAATTGTATCAATGTAATCTTTTTAAAGGTAATCTGAAATGCTTTTAATTTCCTCTTCAGATTGTTGAGGATTCCAAATTATTAGATGACTGTGTATGTATATAGACTGAATTACAGAAATACTTCAACAAATAGTAAACCCAATCTTTCTCCATTTGCCTGCCATGACCATAGTTCAGTGTTCTTGTGTTTCCTCTCTAATAGTTGATCATATCACTAATGTCTAAAGCAGTACATGGAACACTTAACTGAGGTCTGGATATGTAATAAGCCTTTCAGTTTACCTTTAATAGTCAATGTACTTCACTAATCAAATTAATGAAAACTTGGTTTAAATACAAAGAGAGTTCTCCTTGCCTATATGTGCTGTCTCTCTAAATGTAAGTATTTAAAATACTTACTTGAATATGAATTACTGGTGAAATCAGTAATTCATAAAGATACGAGCAAAATTGGATTGTATATTGTTCTAAAAAACAGACTTTTAACACAGAGTGTTATTACCTACTTTAGGTATTAGTTACCTGTACTTCCATTGCCCTCACTGAATTTAACTCGTATTGTTTAGATTATTAGATCAGACATAGATTAATTTATTCTCTGCCAATTTCTTATGAAACCTTATGAAAATGAATGTTAACCTTTTCAAGAAAAAAATGTATAGTCCTTGGATTAAAAGAAAAACTATTACAAATATTCCCAAGTATGTAATGTGTAGTCTAGAGTTTTATCAGTGTATGATTCCAAGAACTTTGGGGGTGAGGCACAATATTATGAGATCAAAGAAATAATGGGGAAAGAATTATTCAAGGACACTAGTCACAGCCATTAATATTTTAATAAAATCCTGAACACAATAGAAAAGTGAAATAATGGCTCCTTGTCTGAAATATGCACTAATTTGGGATTATCTAAAATGGCATTTCAGTTTTAATCAGATTTAATGATTATCATGAGTTCAGTGTTCTCCATATAAAAATACGTTGTTAGCTAATAAGAAGATCTTGAAACACAAAATGTTTTTTCTTTTGCAGAACAATGCCACAGAAGAGGTTGAAGAGGTAAAAATCAAGCAAGCGGGGACACCTGCAGTCTTAGTCACTGACAATGGATTTAGAAATAAAGTTGCACATTAGTCACCCCCATCCTTTTTCTTTTAAATTCTTAGATAATATTTATGCTTAGTGTAAACATTCTGTGAATGCAGTTGATGCTTCTGTGGAATATATTAATATATTACTGTATATCCACATTTTCATGGAATGGTACAGTGGGAGACTGAGCAAACACTCTTCTGGCAACTTAGTGGAACAGCTAAAAAGGCTTTGCATGCTTGCTGCTTTAAGGTGCTTTTTTTTCTTTAGTGAATACAGTAGTTTATCTGAAAAGAGAAAGCGATCATCATAACGTACCCTCTCACTTTCCAGGAGAACTATTAATGAGCTGATAGAAATCTTGTCAACAGTAACTGAAACTAACATACCCTGGGCGGTGTACAAACTACCAAGGGATTATTGTATTACTTCTAAATATGGTGGAAAGTAATCAGTTATCATTGTAACCTCATGTTTCTTCACAAATCCATAACAAGAGGTGTTAAATTATAAACTATGAACCCATGTTAGTGGTATGCCTGTTTTTCCCAATCAAGTATAAATACATATACTAAGGCTGAAAGGTGTTGATAGAGTGTTGCAGTATGTCTGACCCTTTTATCAGAACTAGCATAGTATGTTAATGAGATCTACTTTTATGAATGGTTTTTGAAAAACCTTTAGTTAAGCAGGTAATGATATTGGTGTCTTATTTTAATTTTTTTGACCTTTGAGACTCCTATTCACATGTAAAGTGTATTTTTTTTTTTTATTTGGTCTAACTTTCTGGATGTAAAGAAAATAGTATTTTTTAAAAACATCTAGAAATTTAATTCTTTATGCACCAAAGTTGGCTATGAAAAGGAAAATTAAATCACTTTCTTGCTTAATAAGCAAGAAGTCATGGATTTTTTAACTGACAAATAGAAATGTGTCTAATCTGTTAGTCTTATATGGAGACAAAAATGTTGCATATAGATAATAGGATGTTGCTTGTAAATAATTCAGCAGATTTGTAATATATTTTTATATTATGAAATGTACTGTAGATGTTTTCTAGGGGCATGAAAGTTAAAATGTATATATTATGGTAGAAATAATATTGAAGGATATTGTAATTCACTAGGGCTGCCAGAAGAATTGTTTAAAAAAGCACCTTCCTTAACAATAAAAAAGTCTTTTGCATACCTAAGGGAATATATATACTACTGTTAATATCTGTTATAAGGACAAAAGTACATTGAACATCCTTCCCAGAAATCTTTGAGGGATGAACAATACCCATAATGAATTTTTGGCACTCCTTCCTGATATTGAACGTAAAATCGGTCATTTCCTTGCTGTTGGAAGGAACAAATATGAAATGTGTGGATATATGCAGTCAAACTGCAGAATTAGCCCTCCTTGTTGGGGAGGAGTTTTCACATTACTACAATGAATCTAAAAACCAGCAGTTTTTACACTAAATTTTTATTAAATAGAATAAAGCTTAGAAATAACCTTTTGGCTGCAGGAGTGAGCATATTCTAATATAATATAAATGCATTCTGCATTGGTACTGACATGAGAGACTCACTTAGCTCCAATGGGTTAAAAATGTTACTTATACTACATGAAAAAAATCTTATCAAACAAAATGAAGTGCAGATTGAAAGCACTGCTAATATAAGATGTTCTGGAATGGTTGTTTAATAAATAAGGGTATTATTATTCATACAATCTGTAGCAATGTGACTTTATTTTTGAAAAAAATGCAGTTTTTTGTTTTGGGGTTTTTTTGTGTTTTTTTTTGTTTTGTTTTGTTTTTTGCTTGAGCACTTCATCTACTGCTTTTTCTGTACCTATAAATAATTTACAGTCTCTTTGGTTCCTTTTTGAATTTATTATAAAATTGCCAAATAGAAGTGTTTCAGATATAGTTTGTATTTGTATTTTTTTAATTTTATTGCTTCATGAGTTTCTTGTAAGTCATTTATAATTGACAGATGATTGTAGACCTCACCTGAGTATTTTTTCTAATAAAACAAAGCAAACAACCACATACTAGCTTCAGAATTGTAACCATTCAATAACGCTCTTCAATACAGAGCTGAAGATAAAAGTTTTAAATCCATTTAGTTTCTCTGTAAATTATTGAATGCACAACGTTTTGCACCTCAGGAATTATTGGATAGTTGCATCTGAATTTGTGCTGGTAGCCAAAAGGTAAGCGCTTCTTTTTTTTTTCTTTGCCTTAGCTAGAAGGAAGTTTTTCAACTTGTATAATAATAAATATAAACACATGTAAACATAAACACTTTATATATTTAATTCTTTTATGGTATTTTATATTCACCTGTTGGGATCCTGTCATCCTATGTATGCTAGCCAAACAAAAGTGACCCTTTAAAGCTTCTATTTGGGTAAGTTTAGTTGGTTGTGTTTGGGAAGACTGGTTGCTTTTTCAAGGTAGGCCATGAGGATAAATGTAATGCTAATGATATTTTGCTTTTCATTCCAGCTTATTTTCATCTAGCTTTTAAATGAATGAAAGCTAAAGAAAATCTGTTATTAAATGCATACTCCTAATTTCTCTCTCAACTAATAAAGCTGCTGTGTAGAGTTCTTTTGTAGACAAACTCCAGAAAATGGCTAATGATGAATCTGAAATAATCCTGTTAGTTTAATTATTTTAAATGCATTTCTGTTAAAACGGTTATTCTTTTAGTACTTAATATTATGGCCTGTAAAAATCTGAAGTTCTGTTGTGTCCAGCGCTAACCAAACATGGAAATTAACGTGTTCTGCCATGAAGACTTTTAAATTTTATCTTTTATATGCCTGAGGAATGTTCTGATTTGTGAAATACAAAGGCAGAAGGGAGGAAAAGAGCCCTAGTCTCTTCAAAGGGAAAATGATTCTGCAGTCTCCATCATGGATTTGAAGTTTGCAAACCAGCTCTAATATTCCCAACCTGTAGCAATGCCCAGCCCTTCCTCCTTCCTGCAGTCTCATGCCTGTTGTTCTTTGTTCCTGTTTGAATTGAATTATAGAGAACATGAGCTAGAGAGAAATGTCTACATTATGCACTAAGAGTTGCCAGGGTAGGACAGAGATGTGCTAGTGTAATCCAAGTATCAGTGCAAGATCATAATTGCCTAATTGAACAGAAATTAGGATTCAGTAAATATGCATGATTTGTATCAGTCTCTATATCTGTGGAGAAACCTTCCTTCTATTGTGGTTGAAAATTGTTGCCCATCTTCTAGACATTTGGGTGGACCTAGTTGTAGATGTAACCTGATGTTTGGTGGGAGAAATTTGAGGAAGACCTTTTCGCTCATTTGCATCAGAAAAAATAAGAGCATAACATTCTCTAAAGGTTATATTTTAGCATTAATCTGGGGGCAAATAAATTGCAGTGAGTCAAAAGGAGACATGTTTTCATTGTATATCAGCTGTTTTGCTGTAACTGTCCATGTATCTGCTGTTACCCTATATACTTATTTACTTGGATTTAAGAATTTTTCTTTTCCCCCAGTCAACTTGGGAAAGGGAGCGGGGGGAGGAAGGGGGTGAAAGCCTTGCCTTGGATTTGAGTACTGGCTAGGGCAGATGGTTGCTACATTCCAAGCTATGGATCAAAGCAGGACCTGAGCTACTGAGAAGGGGGTGCATAGCAGAGGAGTGAAGGGGACACCTTTTGGGGGAGGGGGGTGCATGCAGAGGAGACTGTGGTGGAGGCAGGGGCAGTGGGGGAAATCTGTCATGTGCAGCTTGGGGAGAGGAAAGAGGTGACCACATGTCCTGGTCCACCACACTCCCCATCCCTGCTTATCTTTTGCTCCAGAGCTGTTTCCGCTTGCCCAGAGCTGCTGTTTGCTTCCTGACTGGGCCAGGTTGTTGCCACTGACTGCCCTGGAGCCTGAGCCACTACAGGCGGCCAGTGGATGATGGGGTAATGGGCAGGTGTCTGCCCCCCCCCCCCCCCCAAATGCTGCATTCCCTGCCTCAGCAGTAAGGGGGTGGAATTTAAGAGAACTCCCCCATTAATTAGATTCTATGTATGGTGAATGATAACAAATTCATACATTTTCTTTTTATAGAATATTTTTGGGGGATTGTCTTAAATTCAGAGTAGCCTTGGATGTGGGTAAATAGGGTACAATTTCTTTATTTTAATAGGATTTCTTCCCACTGCAGTTAATTTGATGTACAGCAGAGAATGACCCAGATTCATTTATTAGATATGTTGATCTATCAATATCTAATGAGAGCAAAGCTTTTTATAAGAATCACTGATTGTTAGATATCTTAAATTTTAAGATGCCTATCTTGAGGCACTCTATAAAGGTGCCAAAATTTAGGAAGTGGTGAACTTCTGTTCGCTCTGAAATTTGCTACCTTTTCCTGTGTTGTATTGGATACCAAACTCTTGAAGAACCCCAGATCTCCAGTCATTTTGGAATACCTCTGCCTACATTTTGTGTGGATGGTAGGGCATTTGTAGAAGCAAAGGTAGATTTTTTTTTTTCTGCAAATAGAGAGTATATGGCATCTGGAAGGCTGGGTTAGCTGGAAATAACTTGCTGGGAATTGTATGATCATGTAGTACTGGATCATGCTTTAATTCTGTCTACTACAGTGCATTAAAAACAGAAACTAGTACTTTTTAATGTTTTTACTTTTATTATGCAAGTACTTTGTGTGAAATGAGTTTGGTGTAATTGAGACAAGAACAGCACCAGGCATACTGATATGACTTGATTTCTGCAAAAGAATAGACTCAGGTGATGTTCTGATTTCAGTTACAGTGATATAAATCTGGAATTAGCTCCATTTGAAAGCAGGATTCAGTACTAGTGTACTTGAGATCAGAAATAATTTATTAACTTTATTCCTTTTTGTGTTTCAGTGCAAGATTATTCTATTTAAGTAAAACTGGTCTTATCCAGTATTTCAAGTTTTATTTAACATTTCATCCTCTGCTGCTGTTTTTATTTACAATTTGAATTTTCTGTACATGAGTGCAGGCAGAAATGTTTCTCAATTTGTTCTAAGTTGGGGGGGTGGAGATGGGGGCACGGCAAGAATCCTATTGGAAGAGTTTATTTTTAAGAGTGCAAATAGTTGAACCTACAGTCCGTTTCAGTCATTTACTATAAGTTGTTTGAGTAAATGTTCACAGATCTATTCTGCAAATGGCTCCCACTTGCACATGGATTTGCAAGTAAAATAAACACTTGGATCCCTGAAAACAGTATTTTAAACAGAACATTCCAGAAGGGAAAGATGGCCTACGCATAATTTAGATTTTTTTTTTATAACCATATAAAAATGCCCCTATATTTATTAATGATCAGGTGTTTTTGTTAGGTTACCAACAGGTTCTTTAAAATAACGTTACATAAATTTTAAAAAGCAAATGGGAATGTGCTGGCTTGGTAAAACTGAGCTGTCAAAAAAGGATTAAACTGCCCCTTGTTGAGGGTAAATTGAAAGCTCTTCCTCTGGATGAGAGTGTCCCTCTCCTGAGAAGGCCCTTTGGAGCCAGGCCCAGCGTGAATTCACAAGAGGCAAGCATCTGGCTTTGAGACCCTTCCCCTTCTGAATCTCTTGCTTCCCTGGTGATCTATAGCCCTCCCACCTCTGGGAGCTACTTCCTTTTAATGAGCTCCCTCAAAGTAAGAGAGTGTTTTCTCCTTTTAAGTGGGGGAGGAGGAGTTCAGAGACTGCTTCAAAACAGTCGATCTTTATTGTGCCATTCCAATTCCCCCTGTGCCCTGAGACCTTCTTTCCCTCAAGCTCTCTGAGCTTCACTCTTTCTCTTTAGGCTCAGCCAGCCACACTTGTATCAAAGCAGTTACAAAGCTATAGTCTTGCAGGGTCTTCTCCAGGAGAAACTGAATATATGAAACCCAAGAATGCTCCTCTATCCTATGCTTAATCTGCTTTGTACAACATTTTTGTTGGGGAAAATTCTCTGCCGGCAGGCTTTTCAACTATTTCATGCTGCCACTGTAGCCAATAGTAGTCCAGTCATGTATATAAAGATTTCATAGACGTTAGGGCTGGAAGGGACCTCGGAATATCTTTGAGTCCAGCCCCCTGTCCCAGGGGCAGGAAGACAGCTAGGGGCAAAGGATTCCAGCAAGATAGGCATCCATATGTTACTTAAGAGTCCAGAGTAGGTGCTTGCACCACCTCTGGAGGAAGTCTATTCCAGGCCTTGGGGGCTCGGACAGTAAAGACGTTTTTCCTTATGTCCAGCCTAAAAACGGTCTTAGAAGAGTTCATAACTGTTTGACCTCGTCATCCCTTGGGGCGCTCTGGTCAATAGGTGTTCTCCCAGATCCTGATGTTACACCCCTTACATACTTATAGGCTGCCACCAGGTCACACCTGAGCCTGTGCTTTTCCAGGCTGAAGAGTCCCATGGCTCTCAGCCTTTCCTCATAAGGCCTATTCTCCTGCCCTCTGATCATGTGCATGGCTCTCCTCTGGACTCTCTCAAGCTTTTCCACATCCTTTTAAATTTGTGGAGCCCAGAATTGGATGCAGTACTCCAGCTGTGGCCTCACCAACACCAAGTACAGCAGGAGGATGACATTTGCTTGAAAAGCATCTATGAATGCAAGCAGAGTGTTGCTCGCTTTACCAGCTGCAATATCACATCAGTGACTCACATTCATCTTGTGGTCAGTTCTGACCCCCAAGTCTCTTTTGGCTGTGGTGCAAGCCTATAAGCGTGATGTGCGGTCCCCCCCAGGTGCAGTACCTTGCATTTTTCGATATTGAATGTCATCAGGTTTTTATCAGCCTATTTTCTGAGCCCATCAAGGTCGGCCTAGATCTATAGGCCGACCTTTCTGAGCCTAGATAGGTCGGCCTATCCTCAGGTGTGGACACTTTAGCCCAAAGTTTGGTGTCATCAGCGAACTTGGCCAGTCATCTTCTGACACCAATGTCCACCTGGTTAATAAAGATGTTAAAGAGTATAGGTCCAAGGACAGAGCCTTGGGGGACACCACTGGTCATCCACTTGGTGGTCATCACCACCATGATGATTCACTTCCATTGATTACCAACTTCTGGGTCTGACCTCGGAGCCAATTCCCCAGCCATCGGACTGTGATGTAGCCACAGCTGCAGTTGGCCAATTGTTCCATGAGATCATGGGACACCAGATCAAAGGATTTTTTAAAGTCCAGATAAGACGCCAATCTCTTCCAGGTGATAGGTCACCTGGTCATACAAAGATATGAGATTGGCCAGGCAAGACCTACCTGCAACAAACCTGTGCTGACTGTCCCTCAGGACATTGCCATCAGCCAGTTTGTCAAGAGTGGTCTCTTCGATAATTTTTTCCAAGATCTTCCCTAGGATATAGAGGTCAGGTTGATAGGCCTGTAGTTCCCTGGATCTGCTTTTCCTCTGTTTCTTGAAGATGGGCACCACATTGACCTTCCAGTCTTTGGGCACTTCACTGGAGCACCACGAGTTCTTGAAGATATTTGCTAGTTGCTGAGCTATGATGCCTGCCAGCTCCTTAAGTACTCTGGGGTGCAAACTATCCGAAACAGCTGACTTGAAGGTGTCCAGCCTCTCAAAGTGTTCCTTTATATTGTCTGTAGTGATGTAGAGTATAAATTCACCTTCACCTTGGCTGTCTCGCACCATGTTAAGCAGGGCAGTCCCTTTGGGCTGGTGAAAAACCGGCACAAAATACCCATTAAGCAGGTTGGCTTTTGTCTGGGTGTTGGTTGTCAGTTGTCCCATTTAGTTTAGCAGGTGTCCAATGTTACCCTTGCTTTTCTTCAGATTCCTCACATATCTAAAAAAGGACTTTTTATTGTCCTTGATACAGGTAGCCAGTTGGAGTTCAGTTGCAGTCTTGGCTTTCCTGGTTTGCTCCCTGCAGATCCAGATCACTGCAGAATATTCTTCCTTAGTGGTGATTCCAGTCTTCCATCCTTTACAAGTCTCTCTTTTTAGACGAGGAGGTTCATGAGTTCCCTGCAGAAGGGTGTTGTGCCCTTTTGCTACCTTTCTTCCGAGATGGGATGCATATCACTTGTGCTTTCAGGATTGCTCCCTTGAGAAGCAACCACTCATCCTGAACTCCCCTCCCTGTCAAGTCATGGTCCCTTAGGACCTCACCAACAAGCCTCCTGAGCTTGTCAAAGTCAGCTTTCCTAAAGTCAGGGACTTCTGCATTGCTGACTGACTTACCAGCTTTGTGGTGGATAGTGAAAGTGATCAGCTTGTGGTCACTGTCTCCCAGCTTCCCTTCAATTATTAGGTCACTGACTAGATCATCCCCCTTTGCCAGTACCAGGTCAAGCAGCGCTTTACCTCTTGGTGCACAGACTTCTTGAGTCAGTTAGAGCTCATGCATGCATGTGAGGAAGCTTTGTGACCATTTGGATGTGGCTGAGTGCTCTTCCTATGAGATGTCCAGGTAGTTGAAGTCTCCCATGACAACCATGCACCAAGAGCATGCAGACTCAGCCAGTTCCTTGGCAAATTCCTGGTCAAGCTCTTGTTCCTGATTAGGAGGTCTGTAGTAGACTCCTACCATTGTGTCCTTTGTGTCACGTTCTCCACGTATTTTAACCCAGAGGGTCTCCAGTCATCCTTCCTTGGTGCCAACGGCAGATTGCAGGGACGTGTAGCTTTCCTTCACATAGTGCTACATCCCCGCCCCTTCTTTCTCCATGATCTCTCCTGTGCAGGTGTATACTGCTATGGAAAGAGTCTGGGCAGATTACAGCAGGATATGTTTGGTCAAGTTAGTTGAGCTGACCAGTTTTACTTCTGCTGCTGGCTTTGGCCAAAGACCCACTGTTCAGGGCCCTTGCCTCTGCTGCAGCCAGGCTAGTGGTTAATACCCAGAGGCCACCACAGGCGTGTTAGCTATGCAAAACAAATGAAGTTAAATAAGTTAGCACTTAGCTGTCTTCCAGTGGTTCTATCAGGCTTCACTCCCTGGCTGCCTCTTTAGCTTTCAGAGGCTTTGCAGAGCCTGCTAGCTTGTACAACAAAGCCAATGATCAAGCAAGCAAATGAACAGAGAGGAGCCCTGCTCTAGGCTCTCCTGGTGACTGCTTAACCGCTGGCAAATCCAGGCTCCATGCAGCCTGCTTCCTAGGCCAGGTGCAGCCTTTTGAGGCTGCTTTCAGTGTCTTTTATCCTTCTCACTCTGGGCTTACATGGCTAATCCTCTCTTGCTCCCCACATGTGTGTCAGCTCCCTTGCTGCAGGACTCGCTACATCTCAGGACCTGGTTCCCCAGCCTCTGGTGAGTTCTCCCAGGTCTGGGGTGGGTGTGCAAAAGTGCTTCTGGGGCATGGGGCTGTTCAGATTCCCCCAACCCCCTAGTAACAGGACAGTAGGGTATAGCTATCTCTATCTGTGGCCCAGTCATAGGTGGAGTCCCACCAGGTCTCTGTTATCCCTATGAGATGGTAGTCATTCTTGTTTAGCAGGAGGACCAGTTTCTCCTGTTCTGTTCCCCAAGCTCCTGGCATTGGTGTACAGGCACATAAGTGTCCCATTGGAAGCCCTGTTCTTCCCTGCACTCCCAGGAGAACATTGTTCCAGGGCTAGGTTACAGGTGGATTCCCTTGAGTGCCTTAGCCTGCTGGTTTTGCAGAAGTTGCCCAGTGGGCTTGCTTTGGTGGTAGTCCCCCCATCCCCTGGCGAGCTTAGTTTAAAACCCAGATGAGCAGGTCAGCCATTCTGGCTGAGAAGAGCTTCCTTCCCTGTTAAGTGAGGTGGAGGCCATCTCTTCCCAGCAGACCACTGCCTCTCTCACCAGAGAGCGGACTGTGATCATGGATGCCAGAGCCTTCACGATGACACTGGTGCCTCAGTCTTTGCTTGACTACCTCAATCCTCCTCTCCCTCCTCAGCCCGTGACCTGAAACTAGGAGGATCAAGGAACCCCCCCCCACCCCGGCTAAATATCATCCTAAGCAACTCAAAAATTATTTCCAGTTTTTTTTGTGTGTGTGTCTGTGTGTGTGTGTGTATGTGTTTGTGTATAAAACTGCATCCAAGTTTTAGTATGCTTGAGGAGGCTGCCTTATTTTAAATGTTAGAACTGGGGCTATATGTTTGTCTCCCTAGCTGAACTGTTTCATTTATTAAATGTTTTCAAGTCTATTTCACTTGGAAATGTTTCAGTTATGTCTGTCCACAACTCCACTCATGACAGCTGTACTTCTAACTGTTTGAGGCAGCCTTGGAAGTATAAGGGAACAGAAAGAGGAAGATGGCTGCTGCAATTGCTTGTGCAAACCCACCCTCAAATTTATAGAAGTGCCTCGTTTTTGGGAGCTGGTGAAAAACCAGGCCAATATTCTGAGGGAGGAAGCATTCTTCAAAAGGCACTCTGAAAGGATAGATTTCAGAAGCTAGAGGGGGAACAACTTTTACTTTCCAGGGAACTGAGTTGTCTGGACTGTATAAAGGGGGGTGCCTTGATATGATGTCTGTTTTGCTAATTTAAGGCCCAAGGGTGGTTGTGAGGAGACTTATTTATTCTTCAAGGTTGAAGAGCATTGTTCTTGCAGAGAATGGCATGCCCCATTGGAATGGATAGTTGTTTTACCCCAGAGGGAGACTTTGCAAAGCTAGATTACTCAGATTTGTCATCCTTGCTGGCACTCATTGTAATTAATGATCTATCCAAATCAGTGCTGAGGCATATGGAATAGGGCAAGGGTCTTCAACCATTTTAAATAAGTACCCTCGGTGGCCCCCTTTTTAGTAAGTATACCCCCAGGGGGGGTGGCAAGCAGCCAGACCCCGAGCAGGGGCGTTGGGGGTGGCAAGCTGCTGGATGCCAAGTGGGGGAGGAGAGGTGGTGGCCTGACACAGAGCAGGGGAGTGGCAAGCAGCAGAGCAGGGGGGTGTGCAGCTTCACCCAGCGGGGTGTGAGGCCCTGCTCTCACCCTGCCTCAGCCCTGCTCCTATGAGACAGCAGCCTGGGGTGGCGATGCTCCATCCCCACCTATCCCTGTGTACCACCTGGGACCTTTCAAAGTACCCCCAGGGGTACATTTACTCCTGGTTGACAACCCCTGGAATAGGGTATTTCTGGTGCATTAGTTTTTGAGGTAAATATGTCAGCATGGTACCTTTCACTCGCATGAAATTCACAAAAACCCTCCACTTCCTTAAACCCTCTCCCCAAAATAATAACAAAAATACCCACTAACTGAAAACAAATCTAAGCAGCAGCCCAGTCTTGAATATATTTTTTGTGTGATGCTGCCAAGAAATTCTAGTCTTCAAAATACATATTTTGGTTTTTCCCAGTTGGATTTCGGATTTAAATCTAAAAGTTATTCAGTGTTACACATTTTTCTGTCACTGTGAGCACCTTGGGGGCGGAGAGGGTGGGGGGGGGGGTATGATTTGAGGCAAAATGTAACCTGTAATCTTTCTGCAAAGATTAGTGTTCCAGATTTAGGTGGATTCAATTCTGTTGATTCTAGAAATGCCTTTTTTCATTATAGTGTATATCCTCTTTGGTAATGCAATACAATAACAACCAATAAGTAATGTGATTATAAATCCCATTACTTAGTCCCAGATGAGAAGTAATCACTAGTTGATCAGCCTCCCCTTGAGCTGCTTTGCTTACAGAAGCTTTGAGTACTGTCTCTTGGATGCTGTTCAAAAGTTCTGTTAGTTTTTTTTCCACTAAGGGTTTTTTCCCCTTATTTTTGTGATCTCAGTGGAGGTCAGAGTCAAAAGATCCCCTCATAGATTTATGGAATAGCTATCTCTCGGATCTTAGTCAAAGATATAAGTTAGCACTTTTGATTGCAGCAAACTGAAGCAAGGAAGTGTGTAGTCAGAGATTTCCTTTCAACTCATACTTGGGTCTGGCAAGCTGAGCTAAAATGAAAAAAGTATGTTTATACTTGAATAAGAAGAATGTTTACTACATTAGTAAGGGTGGCCTGGGACTTTTAATGGAAAGTTCCCTCCTTCTCCAAAGCTTGCTTGTGAAAACAGTGGCACCCAGAGGTACCTCATGAGTCATGATGATGATACATGTTAACCCTATGTCTAGAGTGGGTGCTCCATAATCCAGTGTGAAAAATTCCCATCAGGCAGTACAGTTACACAGGGATAACTACCCACCAGCACTGTTCTGTGCACGAGTTTTGCTCACAGCCTGGGGCTACTCTGCTATGCCTCTGCGTTTAAACTTTTGCAAATGCTGTAGTGTGGATGCACTCCGCTGTAGTCATATTCATCCAAGCAAACGTAGCCAGGTGCAGCTTTTGTACTTAGACAAGGTCTAAGCGAGCTGCATTTGGTGATAGCAATATCTTTTAACTATTACTACCAAAGAAAATATTTACCAAGTGAGATGCTGGGATACTGGTAGCACACAGTAATTATGTTGGGTATAGCTAACTTCAGTGATAGCTCCTAGGCATTTTGGCTGTTTGCAGACATTTAAAAAGAAAAAAAAGGAACACCAACCCCCCACCTCCATGCTTTACTAGAAGAAGCAGCACATTGCTTTCATCTGGCTCCACAGTATCTGTATAGATTGGGAGCTTCAGCGGGGCTTTCTGGCATTTTTAGCTAAAATTTGTTCAATCCAATAAAAGTGCCAAAAAACGATCTCTACAGAAGCTGGGTGAGCTGAGTCCAACTAGCGCAGTGCCTCTTCTGGACATGTGCTGGGCTTGGTGGGGGAGCATGCCGAGCTTAAAGTGCCTCTTTTTAATGTCTGCAAGCAGCCTTAAAGTCAAATATCATCCCTATAGAGAGAAGGGGGTATTGGCCAGGATACAGATGTTATGTGCTCAGCTTCATTGATAATCATTTTGCTCTTTGTGGAATCTTATTTTTCATCTGCACATTATCTATTTTTATGCCCAGATCATGCAGTCTGACTTATGGGCCAACCCCTGAACCTGTGAAGTGCCTCTTGAACTTCAGAATAGGGTCTGTGTAGGCTCAGTTCCTGCTGCATGAATTCATTAATGCAATTAATTATAGAACCTTAGGTGTGGGCCAAAATGTTCAACATGGGCTACTTGTTGCCAAATTTTATATTTTTTAGTTTGGATTTCAGGACATGTTGGGGTCTGTCTAATTAATAAAAGTAGTGTGTGTGTGTGACAGGGTTGGGGAGGGGAGAGAAGAAAAGCAAAATGGAAAATTTTTTTCCTTGGATAGTGAAGGAGTCTTATTTTAATCTTAAATGCTTCTTTGCTGTTTTATTTCTTAGTTAATGAAGGACAAGGGCTGGGATGCTACTGTTTTGTTCTCATTCATTTCAAACTTTCTATCCTTCAGCATGGAAAATATGCCAATAGCACTTCAAATCTTTGTCACAGCAGATGCGTGCATGCACGCTGCAGTTGAAATCTGAAGCATTTAATTCTCATTTACTTGCAACTGGAATCTTTCTTTTTCAAACAAGAGGGGTGGTGGAGATTATATGAAAAGACATCAAGAGATGTAAGACTGACAGTTGAGTAAGTTCTTGTGCTATTACAAATGATTCTGTCTTGGTTCATAGGCAAGCATCTCAGTTACTGCTTTCTATTTCATATGTGTTAGGTGTGGTTTGGTGAAATCACTGACCAGATATACAAGTACTATATGACACAAATAATTATTCACTGTATAAAAAGGGAAGGAAAATTAATTCAGCAATACAATAGGCTATAAGAACTATTAGGAGGTGTAATCTTTATCTCTCTGCTTCAGTGGAGCTACACACTTGAAGGCGGCTGAAGATTTGAATCCTTTTTTATTTGTTTCTTCCTGGGAAGATCATGAAGCAGAAGTTTGTGTGTTTCAAGTTGATTCAGAAAAGCTGAGTTCAGATGCAGATTGTGGCTTACAGTGAGGTCACAAACAGATGCAAGGAATTCTTAGCCAAGCTAAGTTATACACAAAATACCCACAACTAACAACACAAATCTTATTTGCTGTTACCATGGTCACTTTGCTTATATGTTGGCTCTCTATCTCTTAACCTGACCAGGCCCAGGTGTTGGAGAGAAGTGTGGGACAAAAGTGCACAATGAGGTGCGCACAGAAAATTGAGTCTGGAGGTTTCATCCCTTCAGTGTAAATAGCTTTATTATAAGCTTGAGCCTAGTCTATATGCAGCATTTGTTCCTGTATCAATTGTGGTGGTTTTTCTTTCTTTTTAACCAGTATATTAGTATTCCCTTTCACATATAACAGGGAAGTCTAACTGGCAGGCCTCATGCGAAGGAGGTGGCTGCAGGGCGGTGCGGCAGGTGGCCACCCAGAAGTTGGCAGTCTTGCTATACAGGAATAATCTGTGCCCTCATAAACATTTTTACACAAATATAGCAGCTTAAAAGGTGATGCTACTTTTTGTTTGGTTAACATATGTAGAGTGGTAAACCTGTTGTGTGTTGACAAGTCCTTGATTTCATCGTTCTTTATTTTCAACAATTTTCAGAAGTAAAAATGAGAGGGCATCAAATTTATGTAGAACTACAAAAAATGATCTCCTTCCAGAGAAAACAACGTAAGTGTGTAATTTCTGAAACTTTCATGCATTTAAAATGAATCCAGCAATAGTATAAAACAATAATAAAAATGTAACAGCAGTCCTCATTCTGAAAGGTTGGTAAGATTGCAACATCCTTGTTTATGAATGAAAAGGGGGTTATATAAACTCTGGTTTGTTTAATAGGAGCAAATCAGCAACATTTAATTTAAAAAGCACTGCTGCTACACTTGTGTGATAAAGCTAATCATAAACAGTCTCCCTCTACCTAAGCTTTAGTGTCTTATTGAGTACCCTCTCTCTAGCTGTGTCTACTGTAGCATTCTGTTGTCCTGGCTGCAATGTATTTGGCACCTTTTCTGAAGTTTCTGTGTTCCTAGAGCTTTTACTGAAGTCTGTGTGGGTGTTAGAGGGCTAGAGTATTTCATAGGAACTCATCCACAGTATTTTGTGAAAGCTATATCAATAGTAGGCAATATGACCTGGTAGGTATCACGGAAACCTGGTGTGACTACTTGCAAGATTGGAGTGTAGCCATAGAGGGCTACATCCTATACAGAAGGGACAGAGTAGGGAGAAAAGGTGGAGGGTTAGCTCTCTATGTGAGGAAGCAGTACACCTCTCTGGAGGCTGGCATTGGCTCCAAAGATAATCAGCTTGAAACTCTCTGGGTCAAGATATGGGGGAGGGGGTGAGGTGAGAGAAACCTAACTGTAGGCATTTACTACAGGCCACAGAACCAAAGCAAGGAGCTGGATCTGGAGTTCTCTTGAGAACTGACAGAGGCCGTGTGTGAAAGGGATTTGGTTGTCATGGGTGACTTAAATTACTCAGACATAGATTGGGAGGAACACTTGGCTAGGTCAGATTGTTCATGCAGTTTCCTGACTGTGATCAAGGAGCTCTTCCTGACCCAGGAAGAGCAAGGGCCAACCAGAGGTAATGCTCTCCTGGGCCTGGTCTTGGCCAAGGGAGATGATCCGGTGTGTGGCTTGAACATTGAGGGTCACCTGGGCGACAGCAACCATGAAATTATCAGGTTCACCATCTGTCTCAAGGTCAACAAATCAAGCAGCAGGATGGAAGTCCTGGACTTCAAAAATGCTGACTTCGACCGGCTCAGAGCATTAGTAGGGCAGGCGATGTGGGAACAAGAAGGGAAGGCAAATGGGATGCATGAAGAGTGGTTGTTGCTCAAGGATAATATCCTCGAAGCACAAAAGAAAACCGTTCCTGCAAAAAGGAAAGGTAGCAGAAGGGCTGGCAAGCCCTCCTGGCTTAATAGGGACATTGCAGTCCTCTTAAGAAAGAAAAAAGAGGTGTATGCACAGTGGAAGCTAGGGAGGGTCCTCAAGGAGGACTATATATTAGTGGCCAGCACTTGTAGGGAAATGATCAGGCAACCCAAGGCGGCAACTGAGTTTAGGTTAGCCACAGGAGTCAAGGACAACAAGTCCTTTAGGTATGTAGGCAGTAGAAGGAAAACAAATGGATGTGTGGGACAGCTCAACACCTTGGGACAGCTGGTAACCGACATTCAGGAAAAAACTGAACTCCTGAATGCCCACTTTGCTTCGGTATTTCACCAGACCAAGGGGAAAGTCAAGCGAGTAAGGCTTGTATGAGTAAGGCTCATAGGGGACATGCCGGGAATGACTGTGGATGCTTAGCGGTGCAATACCAACTAGAAAAGCTAGACATTTATAAGTCAGCGGGACCGGATGGACTCCATCTGAGAGTGCTGAAGGCGCTGGCTGAGGTAATTATGGAACCCCTGGCAGAGCTCTTTCAGAACTTGTGATTCACAGGGTAAATCGCTGAGGATTGGAAGAGGCCCAACATTGTGCCCATCTTCAAGAAGGGAAAGAGGAAGGACCCAGGCACCTATAGGCCAGTCAGCCTAACCTCCATCCCAGGGAAAATCCTGGGAAATTTCATTAAAGAATCTATGTGCAATATACACTCACAGAAGGTAAGATTCTGAATGACAGCCAGCATAGCTTTATCACGGGTAGGTCTTGTCTTACCAATCTCATCTCCTTCTACAACCAGGCCTCTTGCCATCTGGACATGGGCGATGAGGTAGACATTATATGCCTAGACTTCCAAAGGCTTTTGACCATGATATCCTTGTGGGAAAACGAGATTGTGGGCTCAACTGCTCCATGGTTCAGTGGGTGGGAAACTGGCTATACGGTAAGAGCCAGAGAGTTTTCATGAACGGATCTGTGTCGTCCTGGTTCAAAGTGGCCAGTGGTATCCCTCAAGGGTCCATCCTTGGACTGGTGCTTTTCAACATCTTTATCAATTATTTGGATGGGGGAGTGAAAAGCTCACTGGCCAGGTTCATGGATGACACCAAGTTATGGGGCAGTGTGGTCACATCAGAAGATAGGTTGCAAATACAGGTGGAGCTGGATAGGCTAGGGAGTTAGGGAGACTGGAACCTGATAAAGTTTAACACTTCCAAGTGTAAGGTGCTCCATCTGGGGGCAAGCAACCCTCAACCTACATACAGGCTCAGTGGTGACAACTTGACTTGCACCACGGGTGAAAGGGACCTGGGGGTAATTGACCATCGAATGAATGTGAGCCAGCAGTGCGAGGCGGTGGTCAGCAGGGCAAATAATATGCTGGCATATATCAACCGATACATCTTGTGTAGAACTAAGGAAGTGATACTCCTGCTTCAGGCTTAATACGAGGAAAAACTCCTTCACAGTCAGTGTGTCCAGACTGTGAATAAACTCCCTCCAGAGGTGTTGCAGTCACCTACCCTGGAGGTTTTCAAAAGGAGACTGTACGGTCACCTCGCTGGGGTCACTTAACCCCAGTTGTCTTCCTGCCTATGGGAGGGGACCTGATGATCTGCAAGGTCCCTTCCAGCCCCTAACAATCTATGAGTATATTATATTGCGTGTCTAAGGAAGCAGCTTTTACCACAGAAGATTATAGTAAAGCCCCCGCCCCCAATGTGCAAGTCAGTGGTTTTTTTAATGAAGTAGAAGACATTGTTTTGAATATAGCCAACATTATATCTTCCATTTAATTAAAAAAAAATTAGCTTGCGCATGGAGGTGGGAGGGAGTTTTACCACAATCATCTTTTTGCAAGAAATGTCAAAAGAAATATATGGCTTACAAGACACCAGAATGTTGCCCAAAAACCTTATGAAGCTGGGTTCAGGGTTATTTCAGTCTTTCCTTGTAAAAAGGGTCCAAGTTGCTGGTCTTGCCTCCACTGCAGGGTGCTTCTAACTATACAAAGGATGTACATGATAACAGTGGCCATTGAGCTGTGCACTAGCATAACTGAAGGCAGAGACTACTGGGGCTGCATTGCTAGGTGCTGACCTGGAAGCCTGGTGGGGGGCAGGGGCAGGGATAAGTGAGTGGTGCAAAAATAGCTGCAGAGGCCAGCTGGACGCGCCACCACGAGCCTGGCTTTCAACACTGCTCAGGGCACAGAGCTGTCCTGTTAAGCCTCTCAAGCTGTCATTAAGTGCACATCACTTAGATCAAACAGTCGAAATGGCTCCCTTTAATGCTCAATACATGGCTTTTCGTTTGTCTTAGGGTTGTGTAAAAGCAATCCTCTTGCCCTGATAAGGACTTGATCCTGCAAAGTATTTAATCCTGCATGTAACTTAAGTGTGGACATAGCCTCATTGAAGGCTAACAGGCTACTCATGCTTAATGGTAAGCACCTGCTTAAGTGTTTTGCAGAATTTAGGAAGTTGGGATTGTTCAGCACCTTGCAGAATTGACCTGAATATTTCCTTTAGTATTTCATTGTGAAACCTTCCAGCTTGCAGAGGTTGAAGAAAATATAAATACCCATTCATACCCACATTTGGACAATTAGTGCATACCACAGCTATAATGCTCGGGTCCAGCAATGTTGCTTTCGGTATACTGGGGGTCTGAGGAATTAGTTTTTTTTATGGCTGCTTCCAGGATGAGGGAAACTGGGCTTGGGTGCAGAGCTGTTTTCAACAGTGTTTAGGCTGAAAAGTCTCAAGGCTGCCTTCAGATGTAGGGGAATGTATTGGCACTACTTGCTGTTAGGCCAGCAGGGGGTTGCAGGTGCATAGCTTCACATACCTGTTGCCAAGAAAACCAAGTGGGCTAGTATAGATTTAACATGATTGGGAAATATTTATGGACAGGTGAAGTCCTCGAGTCTGGAAAATACCATCCCTCTTGGTAAAGCAGGAGCCAGTTTTACTGATTCTTTGGAGACGTTGCATCTGATTAGGCTTTGGACTGAGGAGGCAAAATTTAGGTGTATATAGGTCAATTCTCTGTTGAAAGCTGCAGACTTGTCTGAGAGTAATACAGCAATTAGTTTTTTGCTTTGTTTTCTTTTTAATGGACCTAGATATGTTGACAGGCATTGCCTGGTGGCATGTTTCCAACCAAATAACAATCCAAATACTGTCCTCCTGTCGGCATGCACAGTGCAAAAACTAGAATTTGTCTTTGGGCAAATAAATGTATTCCTGTTCCAATTAGGCTTCTTTTCCCTGTTGCACTTCTCTTATTCTAGGAACACTTTTTCTACCAGCAGGGCTAGATTCTGGTCCAAGCACATGCCAAAAGACTGGGGTTGTGTCTAGCCCATGAAGTATTAAAGAAAGGGAATAGCCCATGCCTTTGTGTTTAGCCAGCTGCATTTTTAGTACGCTAAGGATCTTCTAGGGCCCAGCAGGTGGCACATTTACAATGATGTGAGTTTAATCTGGATCCAGAGTGTGCAATCAACTTGTCCAAAATAGCTGCTTTGTGGTAGGTGTTACTACAGTTCCCTGCCACTCAGGGTATGAACAAACTGCCCTTTTAACTGCTTTAAAAGAGGAGAATGAGCTGCTACTTAACATATATCAGCTGTTATGACTTAAGCCTTTAGGGCTTAACAGTTAGGTTTACTAAATGGCTCTGTAAAACTGTTTAAGTTTTGCTACAGAATCATGCAGATGCAACAGTTGCATCTATCTGTCACCTAAGTAGTAAGGGAGCAATTAAGTGCCTGTTTGCCTATAGTAGATGGTTACCCTAGGTTGGCTCTGGACATGTGACCCTTCCACTCAGGTAGGTTTACCCTTGATTTTTTCCTAAGTGAATTCCACACAAGATTCAGGTGCATGAGTTACATGGTTGTAAGGGTTTGATGTGTATATGTTCCTGGTTGCAGCAGTGTAAAGGTGTTGTGTCCAGGCCCCAGGAAGCACTCAGAATGTAGGAATTGCTTTTCTGCAGTGTATGTTTCACTAGTTAACAGAGCGGGGGTTTGAAAGGAAAAGGTGCTATGTAAAAGTTAAATATACACTGTTGTTGAATATTCTGTCAGACTGGCTGGGGTGAGAGCTTTCCCTGAAATGCAGTGGTGAATTTAATTTTTATTTAAATGTAAACTACTATGGAGAAGAATAAAAAAAACAAAACAAAACAGAGTAGTCTACTGCAAACTATCCATGGTAGGTTCTGGTGTTCATGCATGTATCTTTTCCTACCAGTCTATTGCAGCTTTTCACTCTTGTATTCCTTATTTCAGTTCTTAAAAGGTTGTGCTTCTTTGTTGCATAGTATTGTCATATTGTATTCAAGTGGTAAGAGTATTTCACTGTTAGGTGAAGTGATCCTTACCTTTACGAAATATCAAAAACATGCTTCAGGCCAGAAACATGAAGGTAAGAGGGAATAGCCTTTGTGTAGTGTGTGTAACTTGTAAAGGAAAATGTTGATATCTGATGTTCGTATGAACAGCTGGAAGTAGGCATCCTTTATAAAGCATTCACACCCAGAAAAACTATTAAACATAACTTGTATTATGTCATTTTCTCTAAAAAAAAAAAAAATTGTAATTCTTTTACAACATTCTCTAACCTAAAGGTGGCAGTAATCAACCATGTTCTACCAGCGTACAAATATAGTATGTCACTTGCAGGTGATAGTACAATCCTGATTACTTGCTTTTCTAAATGAGTTTCCTTATCTTGTATCAACAAAGCCAACTAATTTTCATATGGTATGGCATTGTATATTACTGTTTTAACAGCTCTGCTACCTTTGCCTTATTGGTTGGTTTATACCTTTTTAGATATGCTAGCTATGTAATAATAGAAGTTTATTTCTCAGTTTCTGTACTAAATACTGACATGTATAAATTAAAGTATTTTTGGAATATGATTACATAAAAGAACATTAATTTGCCAAGTGCAGCACTCATTTAGGAAATGTTAAGATCTAATGTTTCCAGCACAGTCTTAATTCAACCCCCTTGTGCATTATGATACTATCTCTAGTTGTATGATCACATGCAATCAGTAGGAAAGAAGTAAGAATAAGATCACTTTTCTACTAAGACTTTGTCACGGTGTACTCTTACTCGGCCAGTGTAAGACAAATATTGTGAGATTCCATAGTTATTCAGATAATTCCATAGTTATCAGAGATTCCGTAGTTATTCCAATATTGAGCAACCTCGAAAATGGTATTTCAGTTGTTTTCCTCCCCCTTTTTTAGTAATACAAAGTTGATATAATCATTTGTTGTTTCTTGCTACAAAGCTGGGGGTGTCTGACTAGAAAGTGAGCATTCATTGGTCATAAAGAATCACTTGTCTGAGACTAGCAGTTCAGTATTTAAATGCATCCTTTTTGGAGCCCTCTTATTCTTTGCTTTACCATAATGTAGGTCTGTGACATTTTTCCAAGCAACTATTGTTTGCTGCATTCCAAACTGTGAAATTGTTTAGGAGAACTGGTTACTCATGAAAGCTTTGTCTTTTTAAAGTTTAATTATCACTTCTGTAAATAAAAGATAATCTAGGCTCTTCTTTCTTCAGTGCTGTGTTGTATTAATGAAACCTGCACCAAACCACACAGCAAAAGTTGGCAAGACGTTTGATTCTCTACAAAATGCTACTTCTAAGCAATGACCCCATTTTTATTCCAAATGGATGCAATGACTTGGTTTATGTCCACTATAATCATTTTTCATGAAGTGGGCAGTGAGGCAGATGAGTAACCATCTGCACTTCATTGCAGTTAGTTGTATGCTGGGAGGAGGGGGGTGTAAAAATAACTACTCAAACCCAATCAATCAAAAAGTGAAAGCCAGTCATTCACCAGTGTAAAATACTTAACTGGTATCAGCCAGAAGTAGGCCCTTTTTTGATAATGCAAAGGAGAGGAGGCTATTTTCTGTTCCCAAGGAAAGGAGGGACCATGGGAAAAGAGGCTGTTCCTCTAAAGATAAAAAGGGAATGGCTGCCTGAGAGCTGGCCAGAGGCTGCTAATCAACCTTCTTACTTATTCCCCAGCTGATTTTCCTCTGCTATTGTGTCTGATCATTGGATTTTGAAACTGTGTACCTGTAAGTGAAAAATAACAAGGAAAGTTTTTAGTGACAAATTGCAATGTAACTTGTAGCATCCTGCGATAGTTATTCCTTCTCCAAACACACAGCTTTGCCAAGTGTCTAAAGCTCTTCTAGGTGTCCTACCTCAGACAGTGCATTTAATTCCTATACCACAGAACCTCCAGCTAGTCCAGAACCCTACCTCATCCGCTGTAGCTTATCAGTGCTCCTCAGGAGAGTCATGTAGTGGTTAGAGCAGAGGACTGGGAGTTGGCAGATGTGAGCTTCATTTCTGCTTTTATTATTGATATGCTGTACAGTGCTGAGACTGCCTCTCACCCTTGAGGATTCCCGTATATAATGGGTTTATCATTTACCTACAGTTCTTCCTAGTGACAGTGTGAACAGGAATGTTTGCAAAGTCTTCTAGGGTGCGAAGTCTTCTAGGGTACAGAAGGTGCTATTAGAATGATGAGCATTGTAACTAAATAGCTATTGTACGCACATTCTCTAGGTCAGTGTTTCCCAAACTACTTGACTTTCCAGTATGACCCCATTTTAACACTTGAAATTTCACACAGCCCAGAAGCCAACCAAAACCAAACAGCAATCAAGCAACATAATAACGAACAATAATTATATCTTTATTAAAGTTTGAGTATTGTAGAACAACATTTAGAACAACATATAAATCAATGCTGATGAGATGGGGCTGTTTTGAAAGTGGATGCCATCTAGGATGTACAGCTCCAAGGAAGAGAAGGTTGCAAGTGGGTTCAAGGCAGCAAGGGACAGGCTGACTGTCCTACTTCGTGGCAATGCTGCAGGAGATTTTAAGTGTAAGCCACTGATAGTCTACAACTCTTTAAAACCACATGTATGAAAAGGACTAAGTAGGAACATGTTGCATATACACTGGGCTGCAAACAAGAAGGCGTGGGTGACAGGCCAAGTTTTTGAGGACTGGTTTACTCAACATTTTATCATGGAGGCAGAGCACTATTGCAGGGAGACTAACTTTGCATTTAAAATGTTGCTCATCCTTGACAATGCTCCTGAACACCCTAACCACCTGGAAACGATCAACCCTAATGTGAGAATTGTGTTCCTCCTCCCTAACACAACTTTACTAATCCAGCCTCTTGATCAGGGTGTAATATCAACATTCAAGGCCTATTACCTAAGAAGGAGCATGTCCTAGCTTCTGGAGGATACTGATGGACCCAACAAGCCAACACTCCATGAGTGGTGGAAGGCATACAGTGTGGGGGATGCCATCAACAACATTAAGACTTCATGGGATGAAGTGAAGTCCACCACCATAAATAGTGCTTGGAAGCCTCTCTGGAAGGAATGTGTTATGGACTCCAAGGGCTCCCCCCAAACTGCACAACTGTTCAAGAGGTTATTGATTTTGGACAGAAGGTGGGAGGAGATGGACCTTAAGGAGGCAGACATCATGTAGCTCATTGATTCCCACAATGAGAAATTAAGTGTTGATGAACTGAGAGATTGCAGCTGATGATGAGGAAGAGAAGGAATAGGAGCAAGAGCTAGTCCTCGAGGTCAGAGACATGACTATGAAGAAGCTGGCAGAGTTTTTTGCACAGGCTGAGAGACTTGTTCAGTTTGCCCTGAGCTAGGGTCCAGGCATGGTTTGAACGCTCTCCTTGGTCTCTACAGGGTGTATACCTAGACCCAACAATGTTCCAGTTCTTGAAGCCTCACTCAGCTATACCCAGCCCCAACACGCTGGTGTTGGAGGGTGATAAGAGCCCCATGCCTATTCATTCTCCTGTGGATTATTAGCCTGCCTGTACCTCCTACCAGTGATGTGGAGTCTGACACTGAACACTCTTCACCACCCTCTCTTCACACCAACTAGACATTCACCACCACCCTGTGCTTCTGTTTGCTGTTGGTGAGTACCAAAATTGTCTTGTAAAAGTGGTAGAAATTGGTCTGGGGGTCAGCACAATCATGGTCTTGGAACGTATCCCTATTGGTTACATTGTAAAGTGGGTTCCCTTTATGCAAGTTGACGGAACCAAATCAACATGGCATTTGGTGACTAGTGGTGTCCCCCAAGGCTTCGTTCTTGGACCTGTACTCTTTAATGTCTTCATAAATGATCTGGACACTGGTGTCAAAATCAGACCGGCCAAGATTGCTGACAACACCAAACCTTGGGGAAGAGTATCCATACTGGAGGACAGGCTGGTGATCCAGGCTGACCTCGATAGGCTTGCAAAGTGGGCGGATGAAAACCTGATGGCATTCAATATGGAGAAATGCAGGGTGCTACACCTCAGGAATAAAAACCCGCATCACACTTAAAGGCTTGGCAATGCTGCACTTACTAGCAACATAACCACAAGAGACTTGGGGGTCATGATTGACAACAAGATGAACATGAGCCACCAATGCAATGCCACAGCTGGCAAAGCAAACAAAACTCTGGCTTGCATCTACCAGTGCATCTCAAGCAAGACCCAGGATGTCATCCTCTCACTGTACTCGGCCTTGGTGAGGCCACAGCTGGAGTACTGCATCCAATTCTGTGCTCCACAAATTAAAAAGGATGTGGAAAAGCTTGAGAGAGTCCAGAGGAGAGCCATGCACATGGTCAGAGGGCAGGAGAACAGGCCTTATGAGGAAAGGCTGAGAGCCATGGGAATCTTCAGCCTGGAAAAGCACAGGCTCAGGGGCGACTTAGTGGCAGCCTAGGAGTACATAGGGGCTGTGCATCAGGATCTGAGGGAACACCTGTTCACCAGAGCATGCCAGGGGATGACACAGTCCAACAGTCACAAACTTCTGCAAGACCATTTTAGGCTGGACACAAGGGAAAACTTCTTTACTGTCCAAGCCCCCAAGGCTTGGAACAAACTCCCCACAGAGGTGATGCAAGCACCTCTTCTGGACACTTTTTCAAAAAACATTTGGATATTTATCTTGCTGGGATCCTTTGCCCCTAGCTGTCTTCCTGCCCCTTGGGCAGGGGGCTGGACCAGATGATCTTATGAGGTCCCTTCCAGCCCTAATGTCTATGAAATCAATGAATTCAAGTTATGTGCTGTTTTCCAAGAAAGCATGTACCACATAAACTGAGGGAAAACCAATACTTGCATTCTGTTCACTGAATTTCCCAAATATGTCTGTGACATAGGCAAGGAGACGCATCTTCTCTTGATCACAGAGAAAATCAACAAATTCCATTTTTTTCCAGTCCACTGCAAATGTGAGCAGCTGATCCTTCTGTTCAAAACATCTTTGTAGCACCCTTCCTCTTGACAGCCAGTGAATCTCGGTGTGTGAAACAACTACACATCATAATCGGGCCCCATGTCTTCACATAGTTTTGCAACAGACATGCATAAAGTGGGTGAAATGTAGCTTACAATTGATATGACCCACTGCAGTACTTCACCAATCTCTGCTCTCACTTCTTCAGCTGCCAGTTGTTTCCTATGAATCATGCAGGGGGTCCAAACAGCAGACAGAGCAACTATCTTCACCGAGACACACAGGCCTGCTCTGTGGCCTGCCATGGATGGCACACCATCTGTACAAAAACCAGCCACGTGATCCCACAGAATGTTTTTATCTTCTATGTAGTCATGCAACACAGTGAATATTCCCTGTGCCATTTCATGTTCAGGAAGTGGAAGACCAAACAATGTCTTCAAGAATACAACATGTGGGAACATGTAGTGCACAAAAGCTAACATACGTGCATCATACCACTCAGTGCTCACATAAATTTGAAGGGCAAAAGCAGGGGTAGTTTTCAGGCATTCTACTAGCATTGTTTCCTGGTCACCTGCTATTGCCTCAATCCTGCACCTCTTGGTATTGTTTGAGAGGGGTATAGATTTGAGTTTGTTAGCCTCTGCTTCCCTACACATTATTTTAACCACATCAATTGCATCAGGTAAAATCAAAGTCCCTGCAACTGTGAGGCTTCTTTGCCTGTGCAGTCTGGTAGCTCACCTCGAAAGATGCTCTTTGAACTTATTTGGAGACAGTCAAGGCCCTCTTAAATGCACTTGTTTCAAATTCTGTGCCTCAATGTGCTGCCTAGCGAAAGCACGAAGCCAAATAACAACACATGGAAACTATTCACAAGGAATACATTGGGAAATCACAGGGATTTTTTTCAGTGTCAAAAAGAGTTTTCACAGCAACAAGTGCATTTAAGGTTTGTGGGCCTCTCAAAACTCCATACAGTATACAAGCAAGTATCTTTGAGGGTTCTCTCTTTACCTCCTTATTACTAAATAATTAAACATTGTATACCCAGTTGATAAAGCTTATCATACAGCTAGTGATTTTGCAATAAGGGTTGCCAAAGGCAACTGTCTACCTTAGTCTAACAGAAGATAGTAAGGTCATCATCTTATGCACTTTGACTATATTCATACAGTTTGCCAGAAAAAGAAGCAGGTGGGTAACGCTTTCTTTATCTTGTGGGCCGAACTCTGAAGATATCATTCCAATCCTTAAGCAAAAAACCCTGTTGAAGTTTAATGGGTGTTTGTTTGAATGAGACTTTGGCTCAGTCATGAGGAATTGGCTCGAACTGTAAGAGAAGAGAGGGGAAAAAACTCCAGATAATTCATGAGCATGTCCCTTCTTTGACCCTTGTCTTGATTGTTGATTGAAACATTAATTCTTTTACTTAAGTGGTGGATACAAAAATAAAATTGTCCTCAGGCATCCAAAATGCCTTTTTTCCTTGTTCCATTCCAATATGCTTCCCTGTGCTGTAAAAGAAAATCAGAAAGGGTCATTGCTTCTTTTTAACTAGCACAACTAAAAGCCACTGCTTATGAGCACTGAGTAACAATAGATGCATTGTTATAATGAAACTTAATTTTTTTCCTCTGTACAGATTTTGGTCCCATTAGTGCTTGATAAAACACCACTGACTTCAAAGAAGTTGCATCAGAAATGCATTTGGACCTGTTAATTATATAATGTCCACTTGCCATTGGGCTCTTACTTTTCACAATGTAAATGTTTATTTTGTTAACTGTGGCACGCATGTTTTCAAGGCTAACTTTCTGTGCTCTAAAAAAAATCTTACCAAAAATAAGGCAAAGAAAGTAGGGTGGTGAGGTAGCACCTTACAGATTAACAGGCTATGGACCTCTCACCAAATACCAGTAGTTCTGCATAAATCTGCATCTAAGAAACATTGGGATAGTTATTTGTAATACTGCTCATCAAATAATTTTTTAGGGAGTTTCTAGAGAAAACTTGTATCATTCTTAGACAAATCAGGAAACTGATGTGTTACCATGGGTGTTCATAAAAGGTTCATGTAGCAAGCAAGTGCGTGAGTGTTGAATTGCTAGAGTATCTAATTGTTCGGAGGGGTTGGGAGTATCTTGTGAAGTGGAAAATGGGTTGATCCTGCAAACTCATGGCTTCCTTGTGCATAGTCCTATTAAACTCCACTTGTAGGAAGAAGAGCAAGGATAGAAAGGCATGACAGGGAGTGGATCACTCTAGATGTACTAAGTTCATATGCTCTCTCTCTGATATCCTCCCCAACAGTGACAGAAGTGGATTCTTTAGTCTAGATGGACCGTTGTTCTGTCCCTCTGTAGCACTTATTATTTTTAAGTTCTAAATGGCTGCATGCCTGACTTCCCACATCTCCAATATTCATATGTAATCAATACTGCATCCAAATGCTGTTAGTGTTGGACAAAAAGGTTCTCATTTCAAATTGAAAGGCTACACTCTTATGCAGAAATGGTTTGAGAAAATAAGTCCTTAGATATTATAGGCCTAGTTGCCAAGAAGTGGTGTGAACGTTTACCAGCAGTTGCATGCTTAATGTGCATATATAGTCATCGCAACTGTATAAAGGCCATTTATTCCACTGAGCTATAGTTGGCCCAGCTCTCAGGCAGTATATGCATGACATCTGTTAGACTTGTATATCTTTAATGCAAAACCTTTTATACAGCTGTTCAGACGCTTACTGAGGGCCCCTCTACATTTGCAGGTAAAGGCACGATGGGATCTAATGCATGATCCCCACAATCACACCTCTGCTATGCCATACATGCATAACTCAATTTTGGGGCCCAAGAATCAAGCTTCTGTGGCTGGAGTGGAAGGCCCCTCAGCTGACGGGGCTCCCAGCCATGGGGATGTTCCACACAGCTCAAAAGACCACAGCTCATTTTGTGATAACATTATTTTTGGAATTTCTGCTGGTTGTTATACTCCTAAATTATTTGTGTTTTGGTGTATAGCAATGTATCATGCATGTCATGAACTGCATTGATTCTTAGGAAAATTGCTATAAAATTTAATTGAAAAACTTAATTTGAGTACATTATTGAAAGGGGCACACTTATTGCAAAGGCAAAGTTGATAGCAAATCCTATATATTTTGTTGCTTTTCAAGTACTCTGCTTTTTTTTTTTCTCCCACATTCTCCCATTTCTCATGTCTTTATTAACTACTTACACACCTGGTTTAGGCATTAGATTTTGATGTTCATGTTTATTCTTCTGATCATGTGCTGCTGTCACCTACCTTTTCACAGGTATGATGCAACTAATTTGAAAGTGAAGTAGATGGGGCTTCCAGTAACACATCAAACTCCTACTTACTGACTCCTAAAGGAATGGAGTTATAGTTGCAGAAGCCACTGAAGATCCTATATTTGCTTTTTGGGATTTTTTTCCCCACTTCATCTGTTTGATCAGTCAGGTAAGCTCTTACATTTGTAAGGTTCAGTTATTTCCAAAATTCCCATTACTCATCGTAATGTTTTAGAAATTACTCATCTCATCTGTTATACATTTTCATTGATTTTTTTGCCATATGGAGCACAGTACTGGAGAATCATCACACTCGGGGATAAGCTGGATGCCAGATGAATGGTACATTGGGAAATGTTCAACAGAAGGTGGTGGGGGTGCATGGATAAAGATTTTCTTGGCTGATACTGAAAGCTGATTATTAACCAGCCATATCTGCCAATACCAATCTGATAACTGATTTATAGGAATGTAGCTGGGCAGCATGGAGAACAGTTCCCTGCAGGTAAGTCTGGACAGGAAGGGGCATGGGTGGCAGGGACAGATCAATGCCTTTGCGGTGAGGGAGTGGGGTAGGGACTGGGGCTGGGGGTGTTGATTAGCCAGGGTGGTGCATGGGACCTAGGGTGCAGGGAGTGGGATGCAGACATGAGCAGCTTGTCCAGGGGAAAAGCATCCCAGCACTTAAAAATGGTTATGGAGGCATTTGAATTAAAGCTCACTGTACGGGCTTTAGTTCAAGTGCTGCCACCACTGTTAAGTGTGGGGATGCTTTTAAGTAGGGCAGAACCGAGCAGGGGGAGGGGGATGCGAGCTGCCTGCTGCGGGCTTGGGGCTCTCTGCTCTGCTGCCCTGGGAGTCCTGTGCCGGCCACAGGTTCCCTGCTCTCCGGCAGCAGGAGGCACAACTCGCAGCCCCCACTGCTGCTGGGCAGGCAGGGGACACAAGGCTGGTACAGGGTTCCTAGGGCAAAAGTGACAGAGTGGAGATCCCCAAGCCCACAGCAAGCAGCCTGCATCCATCCTGTGCATAAATCTGGGAGAGCACATGCCCCCCATGCCTTCTCCAGGGGTGCACAGTGGTGGGGAGCTGCCACCCCCCCCCCCACACCCACTAGATGAGCTCCCCACAGCTCTGTCCTGTCCCTGGATCCTATACGCTGCCCTGGCTGGGCAGTGCCCCTGACCCTGCCTCACTCCCACTGTGGGGGCCTCAATCTGCTCCCCCTTACGTGCTCTCCCCCCCCCAGACTTACTTGCAAGGAGCTGCTCTTTATGCTGCCTGGCTACATTTCTGGCCATGTGCATGTGTGGTCACACACATGCATGCAGTGACCTCTGTCTCACTCTGGCAGCCCCAAGCAGGCCCCTTTGAAGGCTAGAATGCTGCCCAGCTGCAAAGGGAAACCTGTCATTTCCTGAGGGAACTCAGATGTCCAGGGGCCCCAGCCAGAAGGCAGAATTAATTGTATTTATTAGTGAACATTATCGGCAACACCAGCCAAAAAAGAAGCTGATAGCTGATAACATAAATTTCCCTTTTATCGGTGATGATCTGATATGCAACTAATATATCTGTGTGCCTCTAGAAGGTGGTTTGGTTGGTCAAATTTCAAAAACATGCCTGGTGTTTTATGAGGCACAAATACAGACGGGCTATATATACCCTAAAAAGTTTGCAATTGAAGGTACTGATCTTGCTATGAGACTTGTTTCCATTAAAATACAATGACAGCTAAATTCTGTGAAGCATCCTGCATAATGTTTTTTATGGATGGGTTTTATACAAGCTAACTTACATATTTGCAAATAATATTGCTGTTACTTTTCTTTAAGCTGAAATATACAGTATGGGAAAAGTACTGGTAAATAGTATTTGACAGACAGCCTCTTGTCTACTTGGTAGAAGTACTGTTGTAGCTATGATGATCCAGGTAATGCGATGTGTTTCATGGGACCAGCTGTATAATTCAGAGATGTTTGACGAGCTTTCTGGCACAAAACATTCTTCTATGCATCTGGGAAAGGAGGCGCAAGCCGAGCTAAATAATAAGGGGGAAATAGAACAGTGGTTTGAGTTCAAGTCTGTGTAAATGAAAGCAGTCACTTAAGGAATAGTGAGTGGCTGGGAAGTGGGAGCAAAGAGGTGATCAGAAGTAGTTTAGAAAACAAGGGAAATGCAGTAGAATGGATAACCTAGCTATTAGGGCTGTGCAAAACAGCTATTTCATTTCAATTTCGGATTCAGCTTTTTGGAGGACAGTGATTCGTTTTGATGTTTCAGATCATTGTTCTATTTTGCTTTGGCCGAATCTGTTTCAGACTTTTAATGCTGTTTTGGTGATTCGGCCATAGTCTATAATGGGGAATCACTCAAATGCCTATAATTTTGACATTTCTTGCCTGATTAGGATGAAAATTGCAGGGATGATAGACTCTTTTGAGAGCATGAAGCCTGCCAGGTTTCAAAGAGATAGGTGCAGGGGTTTCTGGGAAACCACCTCAAACTATTTAAAGCAAAGTGTGTGTGTGTGTGTGTGTGTGTGTGTGTGTGTGTGTGTGTGTGTGTTAAGGTGCAGTAGGATGAAAACAGCAGGCATGGTAGCCTGTAACAGGGGGCCTTCCCAGTGCAGATTAGAACTCTGCCTGCCCTCCTGTTTATGGGCCAATCGTCTGCCCCTCTTTTGTCTGCCATGCCTTAATGGAACACTGATTCAGATGTTTCCCAAGCAGGAGGCTGACTATTTAGGTGTCTTGGAATGACATCCATTCCACAGCTCCATACCTTCCCTACACTGCGGCCCATGCCTTGCACATTTCATCTTTCACCCCTCCAGCTGTGGTCCCCTCTCTGGGACCTTTGGCTCCCCATTAGGCCCTGGCCCCACCTTCAGGCCAGTTGTAATCCTGAGCCTCTTGCTCTGCGTATTCATCGTGGTGGGCCCCTGGCCCTCTGACCCCTTTTTTGGGTCCTGGCCCCAGCATGGACCGGTTGAGGGTACCTCTGATACCTTTTATTAAACCAACTGAATAGTTGGAGAAATATATCTTAGCAAGCTTTCAGGTTTAAAAACCCTTCGTCAGGCTGAAGAAGCATCTAGTTGGTGTGGGTGTGTGTGTGTACTCTTCCTGGATGGAATGAATAGTGAACAAGCCAGAGGCTGGCATTGGCTAGCATGCAATGCAGGCAAGAAAGCCAGTCAGTGAAAATAGAAATTAAGGTGTCAGGGGGTGAGGGACAGGCTGGGAGGAAGGGGAATGTAGCAAGTGAAAGTGGAGAGAGAACCTGCCTGACATCTTACTCCCCAGGTATAGTGCATCATAAATCCAATGTCTATATTGAGTTCATGAGTTTCTGTATCTAGGAGGTTGATGAAGTGCAGTTCATAGGCCTGTCTGTGAAAAGTGGTTTGTAAATTCAAACAAGCACTGAACCTCACTAACCTCATCACCAGAAGCAAACTTCCTACAGCCCAAAACACAATGAATGGGTCCAGACCATGCCAAGACAAGAAATGCGTGGGTGACTGGTGCCTCCATGAGTGGCGGGGGGGGGCGTGGCCAATTGTGCTGACCTGAAAGTGCCAGGGGTGCACCTGGGAGTGCCAGTGGCGCTTCTCCTGGTGCCCCCACTCCGCAGCTGGCACTCTGGGGGTGGGGGTACCTGCACTCCCACTTGCCCCCTTGCCTGTTGTCTAAGTGGGGAGTGCTGGCTGTCAGGTGTGCACCAGCGCTCTCAGGGGGTGTGCGTGCACCCCCATGCACCCCTTATGCATCACCACTGAAGAAATGCAAAACCTGCCAACAGACTAATCCAATCTATTAGACTACAATACCCAACTACATGTGGGAGCACATTTCTCACAAGAAAGCCACTTTGTCTCCAATCTCTCAGGCCCGATCCTCAAAGGGAATTTACAAACCACTTTTCATAGACAAGCCTATGAACTTCTTTTCACAGGGGCGATGCATAGGGGGTGCATGCAGGTGCATGTGCACCCCCTGAGCATGGCAGTGCACCCCCTACAAAAAGGCACTGGGGAGGTCGCTGCTTGCCACACTGCTGGCGGTGTCTGCAGGTGGTCACTGACCCTTGGTCAGCACTTGCCACCACCCCCCACTCACTGCTGCTGCACGCCTGCCACTCCCACTGCCACCATGCCCCCTCAGCTGCCAGGGTCACCAGTCATTCATGTCTCTTCATCAACCTCCTAGATACAGAAACTCACAGACTCAGTATAGACATTGGATTTATGATGCACTATAATCTGCCCGACATCTGACTCCCCAGGTACCTCTACATTTTCACCTGCTACATCCCCTTTTCTTCCTCTCCCCTGCTGCAGCCTGTTCCTCACCCCCGACACCTCAATTTACATTTTCACTAACTGGCTTTCTTGCCTGCATTGCATTGCATGCCAGCCTCTGGCTTCTTCATTACTCATTCCATCCAGGAAGAGCAGGGACCTTCCCAGCGCAGGCAAGATCTCGGCCTGACCTTCTGTTTCTGGGCCAGCCTCCTGCCCTTTTTTTGTCTGCCATGCCTTCATGGAAAACCGATTCAGATGTTTCCCAGGTGGGAGGCTGCCCATTTAGGCCCCTGATGTCTAGTGGTGACATCCGTTCCACAGCTCCATACCTCTCCTAACACTGAGGTCCATGTCTCACAAATGGCATCCCAGGCAGCTAAGCTCACCTGGAGCCTAACAACTCCACTACAACCAGCAAGCCTCAGGCCTCTCAAAGATCTTGCAGGTCTGGGCTTTCCATGGAGGTTTGCAGTCCTGGCATTTCTGGGGGCTGCAGTCCCACCAGGCTGCCTGACCCTGGCAGAGTGCAGTTTTAGGTCATGCCTAGGAACTGGGGCTTCCTTCTTCCCCATAGCCCCAGCCCATACCACCAAGTTTGTCCTGGCACAGGAGCTCAGCAGGGACATGTTCTTTCTCTGCTGGCTGGTGACGCAGTGGGTTCCGTGTCCAGCTCTGAGATCAGACATTAAACGATTAAAAAAATTTTTTTTAAAGGAAGTAGGTGTGGATGGAGTGAGGAGGGTGGCACTCACTCCGTCTGCAGGTGGAGCTTGGAGAACCCCAGCAGCAGGACGTTCACCTTGAGGAACACCACCTGTTCCACCAAAGGATCCAAGGAGGTACAGTGGGGTGTCACAACATTCCCAGCAATGCTGAACACCCTCTCGCTCAAAATGCTGGTCAGTGGACAGGACAAGTGTTCCTGGGGAACCGTGACCATATCCTGTGGCATCTGGCTGTGGCTTACCCAGTAGGCCAAGGGGTTTCAGACGAGCAGCTCAACATCCTTGGCCTCAGCGCTACTTGCCCAATGCCGGGGTCTGGTGCCTCTGGACCCCTACATGGAAGCCATGCCCTTGGCCCACATTGGCAGCATCTGTGGTGGAGGACCCTGGCTGGTGGATGGAGCACTGGCACGGCACAGTGGATCCCCCTGTTCCACGTCCCCCCACCTCTGCCCTTCTGCCTCCCTGATCCTGTTCACAGGCACTTCTGTCCAGTGATCCAGGGTTTTGCTGGTGCAGACACTCCCCTTCACCCTCAGGTCACACGTGGCCACCAGCACGTGGATCGCAATGGATCCAGCCATTCCTTGATGCCCTCCTTCAGCCACTTCACCAGTGTCTGCACCTCTGGTGACAGTGGCTTGCACCAGCCAGGAATATTGATCTCCTGGAACTTCTCCATTTGGTTCTGAAGCTTCCTCACTATGGGGATCACCTGGATATCACCTGAGGTTCTCGGTGGCCTCGAGGAATGGCTTGAGGATGACCAAGATCTGGGAGATGGTATCCCATCCTGTTTTGTTAAAGGGGCTGCTGATCCCAATCTCCCCAAGCAAGGCCATCTCGTGGATGGCCTTCTGTTGCTCACCCAGCCTTTTGAGCATCAGGTATGTGGAGTTCCATTGAGTCTTCCACATTCTGCATGATTTTGTGCTGTGGGATGGTCAGCTCTGCTTGTTTGTCCCGCAGTGTCTTGCCCCCTCAATGCTCTGGTGGAAGTAGCCTACCACCTTCCTGCATTTTGAAATGAGAGGGCTGGTTGGGACGGCGTTCTCACCAGCAGCCCTGTCCTCCTCCAAGGCATCCCTGACTAAGGTCAAACTTGTGTGCCACACAGTGGATGCCAACAAAGTTGACATCACGGACTGCCTTGACCATATTGACCCTGTTGTTGATGACCATGAACCCATGGGCGAGCTCACTCTGCCCAGTGAACCACCCCTGCACCATTCAGTTCATGGCCCCCATGATCTTCCTTTTCTTCTGGGACTCATCCATCACCTCCACTTGAAGGGGAGAGCCCACCAATGGCCTGACTGATCACACCAGTGCCCTGTGAGGGAGAGGTAGGCATGACCTCCGCCCTGGCTGCTCCAGATGTCTGAGGTGAAGTGTAAGGCCACCTGTGGACCTGTCTTGTGCAGCTACTCCCTCAAGTACTCCCTGCATGCCTCACACGGGGACGGCACCACCGTTCTGCTGAAGATGGTATGTATAGGCACATGGTATGATGGGGCCATTTCTGGGTTCACCACTGAGCATGCGGGTGGCCCCCCCACTCTCCTGTGGGACACTCCATTTGCCCCAGCACCACAGCATGCACGAGCTGTGCCTGGTACCTCGAGGTATGTAGAAAAAACATTTAAAGCAGTGTCTATGTCCGAATCGCTGATTCTCCGAATCAGCATCAAAACTTCAGATTTGGATTTGGCTGAATTGAATCAGGGACAGTGATCCAAATCATTAAATCAAATCACTGTCCCCGATTTGGGCTGAATCCAAATCAAATAGGGCCCATTTCGCACACCCTTAGTGCGTATGGTTGCCGTGAAGATGTGTTGACAGCTTTTCCATCTATTACTGTGGCAAGTTTGTGACCCACTTGGTATCTGTTGATCAGCCTGAAGTTTGCCTGTGATGATGAGTTAGGTTGTGGTTAGGTTGAGGAATTATTCTCTCAAGGTCTGATCCTCTTTTAGTTTAGGCTATAATTGTTTAGTGATCCTCCAGTATGAGACAATATTTGGACAACTGGGGGTGAGCAACCAGTGGGAGTTTTCTTTTTGTATTTTAGTAGGCTACTGCAATGTATTTGTGTAGTTTGTATTTTTCTGCTATAGTGAGTGTCATGGTTGGGTATATAGGCAGGTTTCAGGTTGGTGTGGTAGATATCATGAGGTGGAGTAGCCTGGCTATAGAAGCAATGGCCTAGCTATAGATTATGACTTTCTTGGTGTGTCCAGGATGATTTCTGATTTTGTGAGCAGAAGTATGGTGGTTAGTGTGTTTTTTGTAGGGTGCAATCCCAGATGTAGACTGTGGTATCTACAAAATTGATGTTAACTTAAGAGTATTCCAGAGAATTTGATAGAAGTGGTAGTTACTGAACCTGTGGTAGAAGTCAGTAAGTGATGAAATATTTATCAAATGCAAATATAGTGCAGGTTTGACACAGTTTTCTAAAAACTCCTCCAGGTGGCTTGTAAAGAGGGCTTGTATTGGAGTGGCATCTTTGTTCCCATAACTGTCCCCAGGGCTTGAAGGAAGTATTGACTTGAAAGTAAAGTCACTGGTGGTGAAGATGAAGTGAATATGTTCAGTATGTTGTGATTGTAAATCCCACTTCACAGCCATCCCTTATTCCTCAAGTTACTGTTTTCATTTACATGGAGCTAAACTCAAATCATTATCTCTCTCTTTTTTTTTTTAAGCTTGGCCCATGTCTGCTTCTTTCCAGGACCTGAAGGATGGTTTGTGCCTGAAGGGTTGTTTAATATTTCTCCTGTCTATAAAAGTCCAACAAAAGACATCACAAAAAAATCCTTGGCTCTTGTCTACAGGGCAGCAATACAGGAGCTTCTGCCATTCTGCCTGAGTTGTCCTGGAGTGGGAACTTAGTTTAGGGCAGGAGCATCAAACTTATTTGGCTCCACTGATACTTCTGTTGGGTCCAGAACCCAGGGAGTTAACACCACCACTGCACTTGCCCCCTCTTTTCTCTGGCTGCTGACTTTAATCACACAGGGTGATTAAAAACACCAGTTTTGGTGGGTGCATAATAGGTGATTCTGTGATGCGGGAGTGGAAAATAATATTCACCAAACAGCCATTGAGTAGAAACAAATTGTTGTTGAACTGGGTTGTATTCAAGCCAGTGACTTGAAGGCAGATGTATCTCTAGCTCTTTGCACTTGAAGTATCTAATCCCCCAGTGAATGCTCACCTAAAACAGGACCTTATTGTGCAAGTTTACTACATTAAAGAAACATTTAAGGTTGCAAGGTGAAGTTCTGAAATTAGGTAATGCTACATTGCAAGTTATGCGCTAACTTCATTTTTTCATGCATAAAGTACTACCATACAGTGTGTAAATTCATGATGGTATTGTGGCAGAAATGCCAACGTTGGTGCCCCTCTCCAGAGATCTGTCTCAGCCAGCCTGGGAGGCTGGTGTTGAATCCTTCAGAGCGGGAATCTCCCACCTTGTCTGCATGACAAAAGCCTGGTGCCTGGGAGGCAGATGCTCTAGTCACCTGGGCAGGGGGGGGGAAAGACCCGGCCCTGCGCGGGCCCAGGTAGCCAGGGATGCTTGGCAGATTGGTCGGTTTGTAGCCAGTATTGGCAGCTTCGATTGGACCGGGCTGCTGAGGTCAGAGAGGTTATTTAAGGGCCCGGTCCAAGAAGAAGGCAGCCATTAGCCATGCGGTCATCCAGGTGAATCTGAACCTGGCTCTCTCCTCATCACCGCATGCTCCAAGAGTGCCCTGCCTTCAGAGGAAACAACAACTCCCTCTGGATGATGCGAGTGAGTAAGCTACTCGAGATCCGATTAGATATTTAGCTTCAGTAACTCAGATGCGTGTTTAAACGGCTACCTCAGCCACCCTGGTTTGCTCTATGGGATTCCTTTGATATTCCTGTAAGATTTCTATGATACTGCTCTACCTTTTACCCTGTTTCCACCCTACCCCCGTAATCAATAAAATTCTCCTTTGTGACCAGTGTGGGAGACTTATTGAGGGGTGGGTCTAAATTATGCCAAGGAGGCCCCTTAGATCTGTGGACTAAGGGAGGCTTCCTAATAAGCCCCTGACTTGGGGAAGTGCCCCAAGTGTCTGTATTGGGTCTAGGACCCATTGGACGATCAGGCCTGTGTTCTCCAAGGTGCGCAGAGCCAGAAGTGAGTCCAGAGCCTTGGATGGTGGCAGCAGGAACCCCAGGCTAGTGTGTGTGCTCCAGGGAAGGGGTCAGCCAGACGGGAGGCACCCCAGAGAGGCACTCGGAGCCTGGAAGGTGGTCGGGCACAGGGAGGTGGGCGGCTCAACGCAGGAGCGCCCCCTACTGGCCCACCACAGGCATACTGTTTTTTCTCCACTTCTATCATTTGCAGCCTGTGAATCTTAAATATATAGTGTTGTAACTGTATTTCTCTTGACCCAAAGGAGTAATTAGTAGCAGATGCACGTTGCTATCATCATTGTGGACCACAGCCTAGGCTAGAGAATGACATAACACATGCCTATGAATGGGTTACACCAGAGGTGTCAAACTTACCTGGGCCCCCAGGGTGGACCTGTACTACAGAGATCCTGGGTGGTCAGATCCAATCTGGGGCCTGAAGGCTGTTACAATGGCCTTGGTGGTGGCAAGGGGCCTGGCAGCACTGGCAGTGAACCAAGCACATCATTACCAATGGCCATGTCCAGCAGGGCTAAAGCACCCCAGATTCTTAACAGGCCACACACCACCAACTTCAGAAGCTTCCTGCTATCCTGATGGGCTGAATAGAAAGGCTCCATGGGCTTATGTTTAACACTCCTGGGTTACACAATTGTTTGAGGGAGCAATGGAATATTGGATATTAGGACTCCCGGGTTCCCTTCCTACCTCTGGAAGTGAAGTGTGGACTAGTGCTTAAGACTGGGGATTGCAGGCAGCATAGCTAGGTGCATAAATCTGACACACTTGTTTTGGAAAAGGAAGTGTGGCCTGGGGAAAAAAAGTGGGGAGGAGATCGATCTCTCTCATGCATGATTTTACTTGCTTTGTGGGCAGGCATGAGAGGATGCTGGCTGTGTGACATCCTGGCAAGACTGGAAATAAGAGACTCCATATGGGCACAAGAGACTGCCAACTGCCAAGTTCACTACAGGAGTTGAACTAAAGAGAGAGAACACACACACACACACTTTTTGCTCTTTGACGTCTTTTTCAAAGCCTTGTGCCCCCCCCCCCCCCCCTTTTTAATATTCAGGGTTTTTCCCCCTATCATTTGAGAATGATATACACTTTTAACAAACTTGACTTTAATATTTTCCTATGTCATAAAAGGAAGGCTGGTTGTATGAGGTGGACCACCCACGCTTGGACTCTTAAGTTGAATATAATGGTGTGGGAGGTCTTTATTTTTTAGCTCGGAGGTAAGCACAGCTCTCAGGAGTATACTAGAACTCTTTGGCACAGGGAGTGCATTTTAGTTCACTCTCAGCTAATGGATATGAGCTGCAATATCTTCAATTGCTTTTGATCCAAATGCAGCTCTAATTGTTTTTCTTTCAGTCTAGGATTTTTTTAAAGCCCCTATATGACAATGATACCTCTGTTACATTCTAACATGACTTGCCAATAATTCTGTTCCTCAGATGCAAAAAAAGGTCATCTTGGGGAAAGTAGTTCTTCCAGTTTGTCAGCGTGGATCCTACTGTGGAGGTGTTATAAGCCTCATGTGTTGTAGTTCTTTTAAACAGAAATGTCCACAGGGGCTAGGCTTCCTCCTGTTTCCATGTGGGGACATAAAGGACAGAATGGCTGTGAGCTTTCCTCAGTTTACTCTGTTGTTGCTCATGAGATGTAATCTAGATAGTGCCTGATCTCCTGCTGTTTCTTGAGCTTTTTGTTCAGTCTTTTTAATGGAAGAATTCTTCTCTAGTCCCTCTTTTTTCCTTTATTATTTAATATTGGATGTTTAGCACCCCCCTCCCCCCACCCCAAAAAAAATTAAACAGGGGACTGCCCTCTTGCACTCACTCATCCAATGGGGTGAAAGTGGCTGGTGAGGTGAAGATCTTACTCCCTTAATCAGCAGGCACAACATATAACTTTATCACCTCAGGAAAAGACATCCTCAACAATGGCTCAACCTTGCCTCACACCTGAACAGATACAAGGCTCAAAACGCATCTTTGGCAGCAGCCCATGAATTGCAGGGGAGCTATTTATGGCAAGTATTCTAATAATCACACATTCTGCCAGCAGGTGAAGATGTTGGAAAGGGCACCAGGGACATTTCAGCACCACTGGCACTGATGGCCTTAGTGCTGAGCACATTGGCATTGGCTCAGAGGCGAAGGGACCTGCTATTTATACCATCCATCTCAGATGCTGAGCAGCTTACTTATAGTAAATAGAATTACAGCTTGGAGTGTGATCAATATGTAATGATGAGCTGAAGTGCCCTTCCGGCGGCAAGCTTTCAAAGTCCTTCATGATATTGTAGGATGTGAGGTAGCCAAGGCAACCCCTAGGAGCCACCTGGATCCTGTCCTACTTGCCCCCTCTGTCCTCTCAGAGTCCCACCCTGTTGTTTCACCTGCCTTTATAGTGTTATAATTGGATAGGGAGGCTGCCCCTAAGGGGCAGAGGGGCAGGGGGTTGCTTCGGCTGGGGTCCTCCACCTGAGGTGTGCTGTCCCAGGACTCTAGGCTCCCAGGCCCCTCAGACCCAGTCTCACCCTTTGCCATCTTTGGGCTTGTTGGCCCAGTCTTGCCCTTTGTGAGCGTTGGGCTTGTTCCCTCAGTCTTTTTTACCACATGCTACAGTCCTTCAGCTGAGAGCAGTGCTCCTCCCAGGTGCTGCTGGCAGCCTCCAAGCATCTCAGGGCTTGCACCTGGGCCTTGGCCTGCTTGGCCTTAGCTCACCTATGCTGCTTCCCCACTTCGAAGGGTTTAGGACCCAGGTTGCCCCTGGCATCTTTCTCAGTGGCTTCTTCTTTCCCTACAGCAACAACCTTGTCTTACAGTTCAAACTTCAATACAATGAAAAATACGAGCATCCATTCCCAAACAAAAGGTTCCCCCAACCCTGGGTCAATGTCACATCGTGGTAACAAGCTATAACACAAGGCTGAAATACTTAGTGCTGCTACCCCGTGTTGTCGGAGGTTTCTTGCAGCTCCCTGCAGTCTGCTATCCTTCCTCCTTGGCTAGTCAGGCCCTTCTCTCCCCTGAGGCCTCAGCCCTGCTCCTGATTTTATAAGGCCTCTAACCCCCAATCTGGGTCACCTGATGCATTGCTTATGCTCCATGCCTGTCGATCACTGGTTGCACTGAGCTAGTTGCACCTGGGGCAGGTGACCATTTTTATTTAAAGGCTCTTTGCCACTATCAGTTCCTTTAGGGGGCTGGCACCAGTGTGGGGTAGAGGCCCCATTATACAGCCACCAAAAGGTTCAGTAGCCTGTGGTGCTGGCCCCACTGCAGGCTTCAGGACAGAGGAGGTCTCAACCACTGCTGATAATAGGCATGCCCTGCACACCAGAACTGGAGGAATCCTCTCTCAGGAAATAATCCAGGTGTCCATTTCACCCCAGGAATCCTCCTCTTACCTAGACCAGTTTGGTCACCTCCTGCATTGATGACCTCAGGCATTCCAAGACCTCCTATCAGGGATCTTAGTCACAAAAGTGGTCCGAATGGACAAACATATAATATCATTACTTAAGGTAGGAATTTCCCAGTGAGGATATGTTGCACTCAGGGAAGATACTGTGTCATGCTCCACCTTCATTTCCTTTGTCTCATAGTTAATAGAAAAGCTCTGTCACATTTGAATATTTTTTATGTGCATGTGACATCAGGATTGTCTGTGGTATATGCAGACTAGAAAAAAGTCCACCAGTTCACTCCAAACGTGGGTATATCTTGCCGTGCTGCCTTCTGGCTAGCATACCTCTTCCACAAGTTGTGGCACTTAGGCCTGCTTCAACAGAAACCTCTTTGGCTTATTCTGAAATGTAATAATATCTGAAATCTGTAGTCAACCGTTTACCAAGCATTATTAATGGCAAGAGCAGATGTCAGACTTAGAAGAGCAGTACTATGATCTCTGTTTGACTGATGTAGTTAATACTACTCATTTTTCCTATCCCAATGGAAAGTGCTTATATCAGTGAGCTCTGTGGGATCCACAGTGATGCATGTTCAAAGAAGACAAAACATTATCAGATAGTTTTGTTGTCAACATAGATCCTCTTACCTGCCCTCCATCCCACTTTTGGAGTCCTGTACTAGCAGGAACTGATAGCATATCCACTGATACCTTCATCTTGAAGAACTTCAGGTACTGTAGGGCAAGGAACCATCCTTTACAAACGCTTTTTGTATGACAGCAGGCCTTTTAAGAATTTCATGCTAAAACCTAGTAGTAGTGTTGGGGTGTAGTTGTACATGATCGTCCAGGAAATATGTAATAAGTGAATAGTTGGGAGAAATGTTAAACAAGCTTTTGGGCACAGAGTGCCCTTCTTCAGGTCTGGGAAAGAAGCAGAGACAGTCTAAGCTAAACACTAGATAAAACAATGACTTTTAACTCCCATTATGTAAATGAAAATAGTCATTGAAATAATTGGAAAAGGGCTACAAAATATGTCCAATAAAAGATATCACTGAAACCCCCCCGTCTCTCATTGAAAAAGTAATATGAGTGGTACTATTATTGGTGGTACTATTATTGAGCAACAAAGTTCCTTTCACTTCTAATGAAGGTGCTGTTATGTTTTCAGCTTATTTCTTGCCATATTGTCATTAAGGGGAGGCATCTGCTGAGCTAGAAATTCCTACTTGAGTATACAAAAAGTAGGGAAGTGATAAAATGGCATTAGGTGTTCAGGGCTTCGTTCCTACATGTCAGCGATGTCTGCCAGTTCCATTTAGTGGATGGAGAATTTTTACAGCATTAGGGCCCAAGTTGTACCTAAGCATGTGTAAAGCTGTTGAGAGACTGCAGGTTAGTTGTTTCCAGCATCATGCAATATGCTTGCATCTAGCCACTAAGTGTCAGTTAGAAGGAAAAAGCTATCAGCAGCATTTAAAGAGAGGCACCTAGTTCTACAAAATGAGATGTAACACACATTCTCTTTTTCCAAGCAAAACACATCAACCATTTAAATTTTTTTCATTACTTTTTCACTACTCTCATACAATGCTTTTACAAGCAGTTCTCAGTTAGCTCCATTATCCCAGTAGTTAGCTGGAGGCACCACGTCTGCATTGCTCAGGAGTAGACATACAATAATGCTTTCATGAGAGTCTAGAGGTATGAGGGGAACGAGTATGTTTGCATGGGCATCTTTACTATGGAAAAGCCATAGTTGGTGTATGAGAGAAGGTAAGGCTAGGGCAATATCTCCATGGCTAGGTAGAGAAGGTCAAAAACCCAAGGCTGAATTGATTCAGTCTTTGCAGGTTAGTCTAAACTCCACAGATTAAATTGAAACAGAAGTGAACAGACATTTACCTTTGATACAGGAAATGCAGCTACATGCTTGCAGTGACCCAGGTCAGAAGCGGGTGCGGAGCATTAAGCTCTCTGGCTGTGTGTTCACTGCTTCTCCCTGCTGCCCGAGTTCTCTGGGATTTGAAGTTCAGAATTACAGTAGCAGGACTCTGCAGGGTTGCTCATTACTTCTTCCTGTTTCCAGGTGCCTCTGGGATTTGTAGTCCTTACAGCCAGCAGTAAGTTTGAGCAGGGCCCCAGACCCCAACCAGGGTTTGTCTGTGGGGCGGGGGGGGGGGTAGTCCTGTCCCCCCCCCCCGGCAGACTGAGCTGCATCCCCAGCTGGGCTTGCCCCCCTGCTATCCCCTTGTTAGCCAGCCCTCACTGCTCCGGCTAGGGAGCACAGTGGTGGGGCCAGCCCTGCTCTCTGCCCAGGGCTGGAAAGCATGCTGGGATGCTGGGGAATGGTGATTTAACTTGAACCAGGAAGGGGCCTAGGAGAGAAGTTTCATAAACTGGTTTGACCCAAATCAGTTATGTCTGATTCTACATTCAACCAGGTTTATCTAAAACTAGTTTCAGCCATTTTGAAACTGGTTTATGTGCACTAAGCTGCTGTTCTGTTACAGGTTTAAACCAGTTTGTGATCACTTAAACCAGTTTATGTGTAACTTCTGTCCCTAGCCTATCTGCTCAGACTATCTTGCTTTGGAATTGTTGGTGATGCCAGCTGTACAAATGATCTCCCTTGTGACCAGGAAGTGCTGGCTCTAGAATTGGGGCACTACCAGTGCAGGATAGTTAGCAGAGACTGTGAATAGAAGGTACCTGATGGAGTGGCCAGTTTTAGCCATAAAATTCCAAGTACACTTGAGAGAGACTTGGGGGGGGGGGTTGGCTCCTATTCTGCACAAGCACATAATCATAGATTCTGTAAAGTGTTGATAAAGCCAGTAAAACACAAGGTTATTTTTTAGTCCTACAGAAGTAGAGGACTCGGTGGGGACAGTTCGAGTGCACTTAAATGCTTTTTGGGCTAGAGTGAATTTTGTGCAAAACTGTTTTTGTGGAGTCAGAAACAGCTGTATTAATGTGTTTTTCTTCTCTAGATTGGTAGTTCAGTATTGTGTAGGTTATTTGGAGTGGCATAAATTGCCCTACTTTGCTGTATCCTCACACCATCTTTTTTTGAGAATTTTTTTCCCTATAATCCATTATTTAAAGTGATTATTTTATTAGCATTCAGATAATGCATTTTGTTGTGTGATGCTGGTTACCATTCTCTTCAGGCTTTTTTCCATGCATTTGTTATCTTTTTAAAAATCATTTTTGGCAGCATGTCAAATCAGAAGTCTTATAACATGGAAATGGCTTGTCTAGGAAGCATGAAGTAGGGATTGTTTTCTTGCTATTTTTTGGCTTAATGGTGATAAGAACCTTTGATTCTTACTGGTGTATGGCTCTTTCATGCTCAAGTACCCACATGGGTGCAGTGGTTCCCAACCTTTTTAGACTCAAGATAACCCTGAATAAAGTCGAGGCACCCCTTGCAAAATGCCAGCTCTTAATTTTCACTTATTTTGGGGGGCTACAGAAAAATAACAGAACCATTTTTCTGTTGAAAAGAACTCAGGAAGACCACAATTATGGATTTCTATTTGAAATCTCTAGGTTTATCTTGTGAATTATGTTTGCAAATCTCCATTGCTAACAAAGTGTGGCACCCTGTGGCACTTTGAACAGACCTCGAGGCATCCCAGGGTGCTGTGGCACCTTGCTTGAGAATTACTTTGCTACTGATAAGTTTTTGAATGAGTGACTGAGTAATTGTCATTTGGAACCTTTTTAAACCCCAGTAACTTCAATATATCCTATGAAGGTGATGGCTTGAGTAGGATTCAAGTATTTTGCAAGGAGGTGCTAAGACTTGGCATGATCACCCACAGCATGGAACTGCATAAAAGTCATTGCTCAAATAGGCTTAACACTCATGATAACATTCCTCTTAAACTAGCTATTATGTTGGCTGTTCACCTGGCTTAGTTACAACCAGGTGCTTCTGATGAATGCTATTGTAAAGCTTTTAATAAAAGGTAATGGAAAGGGGCTCAGCTCAGGCCAGAGAACACATACATACCCATTTAGGAAGGCTTCATTATAACCTCTACACTTGTTGTTTTTCAAGTTTGAATGACTTGAAATCAGGGTGTTTAAATTGCAAAGCTCCACTGACTGACAGTATATACAGGTCTAGTATTTATTAACTGTTTTACCTGTGTATTTTGAAAACAGAAATATAAGTGCACAGAGCTGTAACATCTTGCTTACTTGTGTTTGTATAGGAAAATCATTGCTTCCCAATGAGTCAGATCCAAAACTGATTCAGTTCAATGAAAGCAGATCTTTCCATTGACTTGAAAGAGACCCATATCAAGCTCTATATGAGATGTAATTGGTACATAGGCCTCAGACTGACTGTCTGCACAGAAGTGATTTTGCCTTTGGCTAATAGAAACCAGTTGATGTTTGCATTCACTGGCAATAAAATCTGCAGTTAATCAGCTTTCTTCTTGCCCTGCAGTTACAGGGAGTGTAAAGTTAACTACAAGCAAATGTTTGTATTTCCTGTCCCCAAACTTTCAGGTTGCAGCCTGAACTGGTGAAGTCAGAGAAGCTGCAGGTGCTCAAGCCCTTCATGGATAGCTTTAGTTTTTTGGGTCTTTTTTCTTAAGGTCTTTGTCGTGTGTATGACTTCAGAAACTTATGCATGCTTTTTTTGAACTTTTTATTTACCTTTGATCTTACCATACAAACAAAGCAAAACCATTAATCCAAAAGTCTGTTACATTACAATAAATATAATTATGGGCTTCATATGCTGAATTCCCAAAGGACAGGTATATGAGTATGAAAATAGGGAAGTGAAACTAAAAATTGCAACAGCTAATGAAGAATAAGTGCAATAAAATCATCAAAGCTGTATCTACTTCCTTCTGTTCAGATTTTTCTTTCCCCCATCACTGTAGTACCTGAATACTTCCCAGAAAGGTGGTACAACCATATTTGTCTCCAGGAGTCCAAGTATTTCCCTTCACCACCTTCTGTATTGTTTTAGGTTTGAAAGCAGAAATGACCCTGTTCCACAAAGTAAAGGTGTCCTTTTTATAGGCCATATAGAGGCCCACTGGGGAAGTGGAGGTAGGGATCCACTATTTCTTTAACTTTTGCACTAGAAGGAGGTGATGTGGCCAGCACCATGCTCAGGCCAACTTTTACTCCCAGGTAGTTTTGGGAAGGTGGCTGGGTGAGCCTGAAGCCTGTGCTAGAAGTAGAAATAGTGAGTGGAAACCCACTACCCTCACCTGAGATCAACCAGGTCCTTGCAGCCAGCTGCCCTATCAACTGAGCTATGCAGCCCCTGTTCCACAAGGTACTATGTTAAAATGTGTGACCTTAATATTTAATAAAGAAATTCAAATTCCAGAATCCTAAATTAGTTTTTACTCCATCCCAGTGATTTCAGGATTTGTCACAACGTTAGTGCCCTTATGTATATGTAGTCATTCTTTATATTAAGGTTCCATTTATATTTGTAAAGGGTTTCTAAAGGACTGATAAATAATTAATGGATGTTCCAAGCACATTACAGATGCAAATAGCTTTTATTATAGATGATTTATAAGGACATACGTAAGTGGATTTTGTTGTAGATAGTTTAAACTATTTATTGAAACATTTATTAGCTGTTTTAATATAACACTTTACAATAATTATTTTGTGTATTGAATACATGAAGCATTACCTGCTTAGGCCTTTATCCTGCAGTCAGGCTAGACCTCTATACCATGCATCTCTTTCCCTGTTTACATCAATTACTTCTGCACGAAGGCTGCTGGATGCTGTCCAGGATTCAGTTGAAAGGTCACGATCACATATAATGTATTCCCTTCTAGTTCAGTCTTCAACATGCACTAGGAATTGCTTTATGCCTGAGTGAGACTCTCTGGAACTCAAACTGAAAGAAAAATACTCTTCAGAATTGCACCACAATTAGGAAGGCCTGATCTATTTGTGCTCAAGTCTCTGCCCCCCAGAGACTTCCTTTCTGACCTTGGACAGATTAGTTTCTCTGTGCCTCAGTTCAGCTGTAAAATGGGACCAGTATTGCTGCCCTACTTCATGGTTGTTTTGTGGATAAATATGTTAAAGAAAATGTGGAACTTAGTGATAGCTTTATCCAAGGGACTTAAGCACCTAAGTCTACCATGTCAGTACAACTTGCATTTTCAAAGCCAGGGGCCAGGTGCCACCTCCCTAATGTACATACCTTGAGGTGCCTATCTTTTTATTGGTTTACATATTCAAAGCAACCAAAGCTGCCACCTAATGCCAGACCTAATGAGCTGATCAGACCCCTAGCTCAACAGAATCCCAGAGATCGTAAAGTAACATCTTTAAATTAACTGTGGTAATTGGACAAACCATATAGTTGGGAGAACTTTTGGACACGCTTTTGGGCATCAGGTGCCCTTCCTTGGGTCCAACCACTGTCCCAACTATACAGTTGGTCCAATAAAAAACCCCACAAAAATCCTTTTGTGTTTTTCCTAGACCATCACAGCTACATCACTACAACATAGGGGAACGCCAATCTCACTGGTGTAGCCAAATCCTGTAGAAACAATTAATCCTTCATGTGTGTAGGGGGCTGAACTTGGGGTCCCTTCTAATCCCTTTCAGAAATGCACCATCTGAGAAGCTGACCTACTTAAATGCTTAACTCCAGGAGAGGATTGGAGTTGAGGATCCTAAGCAGAAGGTGTTGCCTATCTCTGGCCATCAGCCACTTAAGTGCCTGAACCTGTCCACTCAGCATTTCACTCCTGGCTGGAATAGACAGCTCCCTGCTCCACAGACAGGCTTCTGAAAAATCACTTTTTTTACTTGCTTTGATATTCCCATGTTCCCTACAGGGTACCCTATAACTTGGGGCTACAATTCCACTAGGTGGGGGGCTGTGGGCAGAGCAATGACTAAATCCCTGTAAAAATGTTGCCTTTGGATATCACAGTAATGGGAGCCATATCGGTACATTCATTAAATAGATTATTTAACAATTTACTGGAATTTGTTTTTTCTTTTTCTTCTTTTAATCTTTTATTAGTCCAGAAATGGAAAATGTATATAGTCTCAATGGAGTACTCAGCAGATATAGTCAAGATTTGGTAGGTAAAAGCTATTCTGTTGCTATTGCCCCAGGCTTGTGATGTTAAGATGATGACTGAGAATAGATCTATGACTCTATTCTTGCATCCTGGAAAAGTGGGAATTAGTTGTTTAAAGTCAATTGAGAGTGTTTTAACCCAAACAATAAGGCAAAATAATAATTAATAAAACAAAGCATTGTTTGCTCTGGCCAGATTAATCTAATTCTTGTCTGTCATGCAACTCTCTTGCATTTCTTACACTCAGGCTACATCAAACAGCAGGATTTCTAATAAAACTTAACAGCTTTTCATGTCCAGACTAGATACTATGGTTTACTTTAAGTAGAATTGTGCTTCAGCTCTGGAAATGTTTTGCATCCTCTTGAGAGTGTCTTTAGAAAGAAAAGCTTTACAGAAAAGCTGGAAAAAAACATCTATTAGCATTACAGTGCTCCAAAGAAATACTGTCATAAGGGTTCATGGGAGTTTAATACTTTTATGTTCATTTTAGCAGGAAAAAATTATGTGAAGCTGAGATTTAAATATTTTTGGATTAGACATTCTGTTTTCTAATGTCTGGGGCAAACTTTCTGTTGGTATGAATCTGCAGAGCAAGTGACTTAAGTGCAGTTTTTTACCAATACTAGCCAAAAACTTGGCCCACTCCATGTGCATCAGTCAGGTGAGATTATAGGTGTGAGCAATGCATGTGCTTGGGTGGGCTTCTTCTGCTGAGTGGGTAACTTGCCAGCTAGGTTAATCTTTTTTTGAACAGTGGGAGTTAATGGTGAAACAACTCTGTACTTGCCTTTGTTCCCTGAAGTTGTGGAAACGGAGAGCCTGGAAATTTGTGCCCATTTAGTGTTCTCTCTTGTCTTCTACTCTTTCCAGCCCAAGCAAAATCAGGTATCAATCCTATTTTCATTCATGTCAGTGGCTATATGCTCACTAACTTTACTAGGAGTGGGGCTGGGCCTTTAAGCCCTGAAAATCATAAAGTCAGTATTGATATCGGCTGACTTAAGAGGCGAGGGAAGAAGTTTAGCACCAATTTCTCTCCTTGCTTAATGAGCTTGATTGCTGTCCAAAGGTAACCTCCCAATGGTACAGAAAACAACAGGAGCACAAGCAGAACTTTTTTTCCAGGCAATTTCATTTTCCCTTTATTTTTATTTGGTGTTCTTGGGAAAGGATATGATTGTTGTAATTATGACATGCAAGACCTTCAAAACTATTTCAAAGTTTATTGTGTTTTTATAGCATCCAATCAATAGTGAGGAAATAGTAACAATCTAACCTCATAAAGAGAGGAGAGGACTGGCATTTGAGGAGCTAGGAAGTACCAAAACTTTTTGGGGGCTTTGTCTATGCTTGAAATATTGGTTTTGCCACATCAGTACAAATCTCTAAACAAGCAAAAGTAACTCTGATTTCAATTTGGTGTGAACTCCACAGTACAAACAGAGGCTTGGCCTGTGTAAGTGTGGGGGTTTAAAACCAGCGTAATTACACAAGTTGTTTCCTGAAATCTATGACAATTTTACAGCGGGGAAGCATTCTGATGCTACAAATTCCACAAGTGAAATTCAGCCCTGTCAGAGTTTCACTAGCACAGAGTATATGCTTTTTACAGTATAAATAAAACCTAAGAGGACAATAAGGCTGGGGAATCTTCTCTACACTTTAAGTGCAGTTTGTGTGAGATGCTTCCATTACATATCCATATCCAGTATTTACAGTAGCTATCCTTTCACCATGTTCGTCCTGTAGAGCAGCAGTTCTCAACCTTTTGCACCTTATGTCCCACCAAACGTTTTGTCAAAAAACCTTGTTCCCACCATGATAAAAACAAAACCCCACTTTTGCACTGTTCGAGATATCTGTTGATTGAGCTATATGAAGTGCAAACAACTTTGATTTTTTCAATCGGGCAATGAGGTGAAGTCCCACCTACCTGCCCTTTGCGTCTCACTTGTGGAACGTATTCCACTGGTTGAGAAACACTGCTTTAGAGGCTTAAATGCAGGTTGGTTCAGAGCTGCTCATCTGCTGTTCCTGAGCTATCTTTTTAACTGTCCCAGATTTGTTCCTCATAGGCATTTGCTCATGGAAGCCTCCCCAAGAGAAATTGAATTGCAATGAATCTGTAAGATGCGAACATCAAATTTCTGCCAAGTGCTGGTCATGAAGAAAATTACTATCTGTAGGCCAGATTATGATTCCATTGGCTTAACTGAGGCTACTTGTGACAGTAAATGAGAACTGATGGGAATATAGTGTGTATATAGTTTGGCCCTATGAATACCATTGTATTTCAGCCTCTCTTAGCAAGTTCCGATTTGTTTATTCTACAGGAGCAGAATTTTTCAGATGGAAAATGGAGGACTTTAGCCAACTTTACTTAAGAAACATTGCACAGTGTAACTTTTCTTCAGTTACCCAAATACAGTTTATTTCTATAGCATTCCTTTTGAAAAGTCTTTTAGGTGTACATGCATTTTTACTGTTGCATTAGTAGTGAGTATAATACTTAAATTACTTTGACAGAAAGCAGTGTTTTACTATAAATTACATTATATGGGATTTGTATGTGTTTGGCTTAATAGCAAAGAGAAAAACAAGGCCACCTGGTGAGCAGGCTTTTAAAAATGAATTTAACTGAAGTAGCTCAGGCTGTGTGGTCATAGCTGATAATAAGAAACAAATAATTTAAATGCTACAGAGAGCCTTTTTTAATGGTGATAAGAAATTATATGTGCACAAGTCAGGCAACTGCATGGGTTCAACAGTAGCATTAACTCAGCCATAATGCTCAGCTTGTATGTTAATATGGTGCACATTTAAGCAGTTATATGTTAGTGACAAAAAAACCCATTGAGAGTTGAAAACGAACCCTACAAGCAGTCACGGAGACTTAAACATTTCATTTCACCAGCCACTGATTCAGAGAAAGAGAGTGAGAGAGAGAGAGTGTGTGCGTGTGAGTGTGTGTTATTTTAAACTCTAGAGGGTGGATTCTCTATAGCACCTGTAAAACATGGGAAAAGCTCCTTGCCTGGAGGACAGGTTCGATTCCAAGGACAGTATTTGCAAAGTGGCTGAGTTAAGATTACTTCAGCAAGTTAAATACTTGAATACATCATATTTGATGCTTTTATTTGTGCCTTATTTCTATTTTTGGGAGTTGCCGGGCACCCTTGCATCTTCTTGACTTAGCTCTGGAAATCAGATAAGTTATGCCAAACTCTCTAAAATGGGCTCCAGATTCAGCTGTGCTTTGTTTCTAATTTCAGCTGTAGAGGTGATGACAGTTTTGATGACAGCCAGGCATTATGGAAAAGGATTGGCATAAACTATGTTTTTCTTGTGAAGGAGAGACCTGGAAGGGGCAAGACCTCTTTACTGCTTCTCTACAGTGAATTTGGAACTAAATGAAGCAAACAGGAGGGCAAGATTGAAAGGAACTCCAAGAGCTCTATTGGCCTACACTTGCTTTATTTTTCAGTGATTGAAGCCTTGGAAGAGCAGAAGGCAGAAGCAGCCTTAACATGCACATGGTAGAGAACCCCCCCCCCCAATTTTGAAATGCAGGAATGCTGATACACGAGACGCTGCAGGCCCTTTAGTTAGAGTGGCTGTCACAGCCGCTCTAATTAAAGTGCTGCCCCCCCCCCCCCCGCCCCTCCCTCCCGGCCAATGGGTTGGACTTTTAGTACTGGAGAAGTGCTGGTTTGGATCAAGGGTTCCAGTTTAAAGAGGCTTTAAGAAAGGTTCAGATTGTGGAAAATTTTCTAAAATAGGGTTTCTCACCTTTCCAATTCTTCAGGCTGGAAGAGTGGCAGGTGCAAGTCTGATGCATGGGATCTGTCTTTGGGTGGAGTTTGGCATGCCGGATCTGGCTGCAGAGAAGCCCTCACACACTGGCATGATCCAGCACATGGAGCCATGTCATCTGACCTACAGGGCTCCCTATGTACAGTATATGGAAATTTGGGGATGGGAGACTGGTGGCATTGATAATTGCCATGGCTTTGGAAGTTGAAATAATCAGTGCTGCCACTGCTCTCCCACTGCCACACTTCTAGACCCATGGGGAGCCCCAGATTTCTAGACACAGTCCCAAAAGTGATGGGAGCCCAAGAAGGGTGGCTGTGCCTTAAGGAAATGATCCTTCGGGCACAAAGCGAGACGATCCCGATGCAAGGAAAAAGAGGGAAAGGGGCCAGGAGGCTTCCTTGGCTGACCAGAGAAATCCAGGGCAGCCTAAGGGCCAAAAGGGGAGCACATAAAAAGTGGAAACAGGGAGAGATCACCAAAGACGAATATACCTCCTCTGCTCGCACTTGTAGGGAGGCAGTTAGATGGGCCAAAGCTACCATGGAGCTGAGGATGGCATCCCAAGTAAAGGACAACAAGAAATTGTTTTTTTAGATATATAGGGAGTAAAAGGAAGGCCCAGGGAGGAATAGGACCCCTGCTAAATGGGCAGAAACAATTGGTGACGGACAGAGGGGACAAGGCTGAACTCCTCAACGAGTTCTTTGCCTCAGTGTTCCTAAGTGAGGGGCAAGACAAGTTTCTCACTGGGGTTGTAGAGAGGCAGCAGCAAGGTGCCAGACTACCATGCGTAGACCCTGAGATGGTGCAGAGTCACTTGGAAGAACTGGATGCCTTTGTCGGCAGGCCCGGATGAGCTCCATCCGAGGGTGATGAAGGCACTGGCCGACATCATTGCAGAGCCACTGGCTGGAATATTTGAACGCTCATGGGGCACGGGCCAAGTCCCGGAGGACTGGAAAAGGGCCAATGTGGTCCCCATTTTCAAGAAGGGGAGGAAGGAGGACCCAGGCAACTATAGACCAGTCAGTCTCACCTCCATCCTTGGCAAAGTCTTTGAAAAAATTATCAAGGCTCACATTTGCAAGAGCCCGGCAGGACAAATTATGCTGAGGGGAAACCAGCACGGTTTCGTAGCAGGCAGATCGTGCCTGACTCATCTGGTCTCTTTTTATGATCAGGTTACGAAACTCCTGGACACAGGAGGAGGGGTGGTTGTCCTATGTTAAGAGGTTAAGAGGTTGTGACTTGGATGACTACACAGTCCGGTGGGTGGCAAATTGGCTAGAGGGTCTCACCCAGAGAGTCGTGGTGGATGGGTCGGTTTCGACCTGGAAGGGTGTGGGCAGTGGGGTCCCGCAGGGCTCGGTCCTTGGACCGATACTCTTTAATGTCTTCATCAGCGACTTGGACGAGGGAGTGAAATGTACTCTGTCCAAGTTTGCAGATGACACAAAGCTATGGGGAGAAGTGGACATGCCGGAGGGCAGGGAACAGCTGCAAGCAGACCTGGACAGGTTAGACAAGTGGGCAGAAAACAACAGGATGCAGTTCAACAAGGAGAAATGCAAAGTGCTGCACCTAGGGAGGAAAAATGTCCAGCACACCTACTGCCTAGGGAATTACCTGCTTGGTGGCATGGAAGTGGAAAGGGATCTTGGAGTCCTAGTGGGCTCCAAGATGAACATGAGTCGGCAGCGTGATGAAGCCATCAGAAAAGCCAATGGCACTTTATTGCGCAGCAGCAGATGCATGACGAATAGGTCCAGGGAGGTGATACTTCCCCTCTATCGGGAGCTGGTCAGACCGCATTTGGAGTACTGAGTGCAATTCTGGGCGCCGCACTTCTAGAGGGATGCGGATAACCTGGAGAGGGTCCAGAGAAGGGCCACTCGTATGGTCAAGGGCCTGCAGACCAAGCCCTACGAGGAGAGACTAGAGAACCTGGACCTTTTCAGCCTCCGCAAGAGAAGTTTGAGAGGCGACCTTGTGGCTGCCTATAAGTTCATCACAGGGGCACAGAAGGGAATTGGTGAGGTTTTATTCACCAAGGCGCCCCCGGGGGGTTACAAGAAATAATGGCCACAAGCTAGCAGAGAGCAGATTTAGACTGGACATTAGGAAGAACTTCTTCACAGTTCGAGTGGCCAAGGTCTGGAACGGGCTCCCAAGGGAGGTGGTGCTCTCCCATACCCTTGGGGTCTTCTAGAGGAGGTTAGATAAGCATCTAGCTGGGGTCATCTAGACCCAGCACTCTTTCCTGCCTATGCAGGGGGTCGGACTCGATGATCTATTGAGGTCCCTTCTGACCCTAACATCTATGAATCTATGAAAAGCCAGATTCTGCAAGCTGGAAGTTAAGAACCACTGTTTTAAAAGAAATTCAAAAGAGGGAATTCAATGCTTTTTTTTTTGTGGTACAACAAACCAGGACCAAGATTGTTGTGTTGTACAACAACAGAATGAAAAGACTGTCCCTGTCTCTGAAAGTTTTACATTTCTAAGACACTACATGAAGTATTAAATTCTTATGGAAACTTCCCTTCATTTTTTTTTCCGGACTTGGTCTGTGTCCCTTTTTGTTTTACTCGAATGCATTGCACCCTGCTCTGTGGGCCAATATTCAAATCCATAAATGGGAAAGCAGAACAGAGAGAGAGAGAGAGAGAGAGAGACCATGTGCAACTGCATGCAAGCAAAAGAATGAATGGATTAAATTGTTAAACTAAAAAAAAGAAAAAAAAAAAGTGAAAGTAATTTTAGCCCCAGGACAAGCGAGAGCCATGGAATATCAATTTATGCTCATTTTGCACATTTGGTTAGTTTGCTCTTCAGAGAAAATTGCACGGTTACTCTAGCAAATGCCTCATCTGATGAATTAGCTCTGAGTTGTAGGACATCTCCTTCAATGAAACACAAATGCACTCATAAGTCACTTGCTTTGATTTTTTTAAACAGATTAAGGGTGTACTGCTGAATTAGCCATATAAAATATAGTGCATTAGAAAGCTAGGTCTTTTTCCAATGTAATTTCCATTCCCCAGTCGTCTTTTAGTATAAACAGGTGGGCATATAAATTGAGGTTTACCCACCCATTACCGCCATTGTCACAGAACCTAGATTTAGGTTCAGGCAAATCCAAGTAAGGAGTATATTCTGTCTATTTGTATGGCTCCCATCAATGTAGCATTTGATTTTTTTTTTTTCTTTCGTCTTCCTCTGAGAGTGGGCATGGTCCTTTTTCCTTGGATCTCTCAAGTATATTTAATAGCCTTACTATAGTGGGATGTTGACAGTGTCCTTGTCCCCTTATTTTGCCTGTGGTAGGCTAGGGTGTTTTTGGTGCCTTTGGGCTATGTGCCTTGTAGTCTTGTGACAGCATTGTTTGTGTTGCTTTAGGGATAGGCTAGATAAGCATGTGTATAGGATGGTTTGGATAGGAATGTTTCTGCCTTAAACAGGAGGTTGGACTAGATGATCTCTCCGAGGTCCCTTCTAGCCCTACTTTTCTATGATTCAAAATATTTACTCTGACATCCTTATCAAGAAAGGAAGTGCTGCTATTCCCTATTTTACACAGAGGGAGAAGTAGAACATAGAATAATCAGGGTAACATTTGCAGATAATTAAGTTGTACAGGGCATGTCTACAGTATATTGCTAGTTGTAGGTGATTGTGATTGGGTGTGAAGACTCAGGCTCACCTAGCCTGAGTGTGAGCATTTTCACTGCAACCCCCCATCTGTGTTATTGTCTTTACTGTTTCTGCACTCGCCCATGTTTATCTGGGGCATTTGTCTCTTTGTTGCTTCTTCATGGAGACATTCTAGGATTCCTTCACAGTTGGATATGGGTGAAATTACTTGCCATTTGGAAGACTTGTGGAGAGGGCACTGGAAGAATCTCCTTGCTATTATGATTTAACCTGCATCCTCTCTTTCACTGTTTAAGCAAGGTTCAAAATGGACAGGGTTGTGTGCTTGAATATTTGATGATAGAAGAATTTGGGCAAAAAGCATTTAGGAATACAGGTGGACTACTGTTAGAATATACCCTTAAGTGCTTCTGAACTTTTTATTCTAAGTGTCCTACAGTGAGTGGGTCACAGGAACAGTAAGTCACAGAGTGCAGACGCATGCTATGTTTACTCTAGAGTAATTTGACTTAGGGGTAATTTGACTTTAAGGGGTAAAAGTAGAACAAACACATACCATAAAACCATGCAGTTTGGGGATGAATTACTCTTTAGAAAGTAAGGAATAATTATTCATTCCTTTACCAGTTGTGGACCCACCTACCGAGTCACCTAGATGCTCCCACCACCTGGTGTCTTGGCACTGTAACAGCATCCACTGTAAGCAGCTAGTACTATGGTGTGAACAAGTGTTCAAACAACCAGATTCAGGGTAGGCATCTTACTTTGAGCCACCTAAACCTGAGTTGGATTCTGTTGCATGCAGGCATTTGCTCTTGTGCCCAGAGGTGGCAGGGGGAGGAGAGACCAACAGGATTAGGGAAGGGAGCTGGTAGGTCTGGCAGGTGAAGTGGTGTGGGTTAAAACAGCACATCCCTGGGACTGGCAAGCAGTGGGGCTTTCCCAGCCCTAGGGCTGTGGAGTGAACAGTGCAGGCATTTGTTAGGCTGGGTTCATAGATTCATAGATTCATAGATGTTAGGGTCGGAAGGGACCTCAATAGATCATCAAGTCCGACCCCCTGCATAAGCAGGAAAGAGTGTTGGGTCTAAATGGACCCCAGCTAGATACTCGTCTAACCTCCTCTTGAAGACCCCCAGGGTAGGGGAGAGCACCACCTCCCTTGGGAGCCCGTTCCAGACCTTGGCCACTCGAACTGTAAAGAAGTTCTTCCTAATGTCCAGTCTAAATCTGCTCTCTGCTAGCTTGTGGCCATTGTTTCTTGTAACCCCCGGGGGCGCCTTGGTGAATAAATCCTCACCAATTCCCTTCTGTGCCCCCGTGATGAACTTATAGGCAGCCACTAGGTCGCCTCTCAACCTTCTCTTGCGGAGGCTGAAAAGGTCCAGTTTCACTAGTCTCTCCTCGTAGGGCTTGGTCTGCAGGCCCTTGACCATACGAGTTGCCCTTCGCTGTACCCTCTCCAGGTTATCCGCATCCTTCTTGAAGTGCGGCGCCCAGAATTGCACGCAGTACTCCAACTGCGGTCTGACCAGCGCCCGATAGAGGGGAAGTATCACCTCCCTGGACCTATTTGTCATGCATCTGCTGATGCACGATAAAGTGCCATTGGCTTTTCTGATGGCTTCGTCACACTGCCGGCTCATGTTCAACTTGGAGTCCACTAGGACTCCAAGATCCCTTTCCACCTCCGTGCCACCCAGCAGGTCATTCCCTAGGCTGTAGGTGTGCTGGACATTTTTCCTCCCTAGGTGCAGCACTTTGCATTTCTCCTTGTTGAACTGCATCCTGTTGTTTTCTGCCCACTTGTCCAACCTATCCAGGTCTGCCTGCAGCTGTTCCCTGCCCTCCGGCGTGTCCACTTCTCCCCATAGCTTTGTGTCATCTGCAAACTTGGACAGGGTACATTTCACTCCCACGTCCAAGTCGCTGATGAAGACATTAAAGAGTATCGGTCCAAGGACCGAACCCTGCGGGACCCCGCTACCCACACCCTTCCAGGTCGAGACCGACCCATCTACCACGACTCTTTGGGTGCGACCCTCTAGCCAATTCGCCACCCACCGAACTGTGCAGTCATCCACATCACAGCCTCTTAATTTGTTCACCAGAATGGGGTGGGATACCGTATCGAAGGCCTTCCTGAAGTCCAGGTATACGACATCCACTCCTCCTCCTGTGTCCAGGCGTTTCGTAACCTGGTCATAGAAAGAGACTAGGTTGGTCAGGCACGATCTGCCCGCCACAAACCCATGCTGGTTTCCCCTCAGCATAATTTGCCCTGCCGGGCTCTCACAAATGTGAGCCTTGATAATTTTTTCAAATACTTTACCAAGGATGGAGGTGAGACTGACTGGCCTATAGTTGCCCGGGTCCTCCTTCCTCCCCTTTTTGAAAATGGGGACCACGTTAGCCCTTTTCCAGTCCTCCGGGACTTGGCCCGTGCGCCACGAGCATTCGAATATTCCCGCCAGTGGCTCTGCAATGACGTCGGCCAGTGCCTTCAGCACCCTCGGATGGAGCCCATCCGGGCCTGCCGACTTAAAGGCATCCAGTTCTTCCAAATGACTCTGCACCACCTCAGGGTCTACGCATGGAAGTCTGGCGCCTTGCTGCTGCCTCTCTACAACCCCAGTGAGAGACTTGTCGTGCCCCTCGCTTAGGAACACTGAGGCAAAGAACTCGTTGAGGAGTTCAGCCTTGTCCCCTCTATCTGTCACCAATTGCTGCTGCCCATTTAGCAGGGGTCCTATTCCTCCCTGGGCCTTCTTTTTACTCCCAATATATCTAAAAAACAATTTCTTGTTGTCCTTAACTTGGGTTGCCATCCTCAGCTCCATGGTAGCTTTGGCTACCATGGGTTAAGCCACTATAGATTACATTAGCCTGGGTTAACCCAAAGTTAATTCACTTCAGTGGTGAATCAGGTGCACTAAATCAGGTGCACCATTTTTAGAGTGATTTTACACCCTGTGAATGCTTGTATGAGTGGGCATTTAGATTGGCCTAACCAAGGTTAGGGTAATCTAAATGTAACGCTTATACATACCCCTAGAGAGCTGGTAGTGCACTACATTTACGACAGTAAAATCTGGGGTAAATTTATTCTGTAGTAATTGCCATGCATCTGCACCATGAAGAAAGTAGGGATTTGAATTTGTCTTCTGAGTCACAGGCCAGTACCTTAACTACTTGGATATCATTCTTTTTCACTGCCTTTCCTAAAAAAAAATGGTTGTGTTTGGAAGAATTCTGGGTAATGGTGGAAGGCAAGGGAGTTGAAGTTGCTCATTTGTACCAACATGGCCTCTTAACATCCTTTCTAATGCATTGTATGCTTTTACCAGATGCTGCTGTTTTTAAGCCTGTAAGCTGCAGGTAGAACCTTCAATATTCTCTTTAGCAATGGTGCCTGTCAGCAAAAATAAGGCTATTTCCCTTAGTGCTTCTTCGTTTCAACTTTGCAATTAGAAACAAAATGCTAATAAAGATGTCAGCGTGTGCTTTATATTCCGTATTCTTGACTGTAAACTTCTGGTTGTCCCCAGCTGGGTTTCATCCTATAAAACTATCACTGATTTTTTTTTTTCCTCTCTCTCCTCAGAACACAAACTAATAGCTCTCTGACGCACACAGCCTGGAGCTGCCCAACTCGCTTCAAACATGGACAATCCTGAATCAATACAAAGACATCTTACATCAGCAATAGTTGTTAAGTGTGCTGCTAAGGGGATACTTAAACCTGCTGACTTGTATGCCAAGTTATTTTTGGCACAGGCTTCTGAACAGTGTAGTTTCCAATTAAACAAACGCAAACAGATCCTTTCTATCTTTGTGTGAGGGGAGCAGCACAGAGACACAATGCATAGCAAATCCAAACAGTGGTAGAGGGACTGTAAAGCATGAAGGCAAGAAAACAGCATTGGGTAAAACAAAAACATAAAATCATCACTGCATCATGAGCCTCTGCACATCTAAGGTGCTGTAGAATAAGTCGGTCTTACCCTGCATGTGTAGAAGTTGTCAGTGGAAATTTCTTTATCTGTACCCAACTCTTAAGGCTTCTTTAATTGATGGGGGAAGTGTTTATACCATATAACAGTGAAAATAGTATGTAAAAGAATATGAAGGAGGTTCCTCTACAGTACCATTTTGGACTTAAGGTTTTTATACCAGCAGTGTCAAACTCCTTTTGTCCCTAGGCCAGATCTAGACCATGGGATTCCTTACTTCAGATCCACCCTGGGGCACAAGGAAGCAGAAGCAGTAATGGCAGCAAAATATACAGTGGCAGATAATGTAGCAGCAGGTTCAGCCCCTGCCCCATTTCCCAGTGCTGGACCCAGAGCTGGAGCTTCTGCTACTGTGGGGCATGCAGTGGAGGCAGTGCCAGCTCTGGCACTGGGCACACAGTGGGGCTCAAGCTACCACTGCATGATCATCTGCTTCTCATACTGCCAACTTCACATGTCCTGTTGATAATCTAGTGGACCAAATCCAGTCTGCAGGCCATATGTTTCACACCCCTGTCTTGTGTCACATGAAACAAAGATAATGGTACTTGCTCATCTCAAGCAATCTAGAAGTATTGTGACCTGGTCCTGTTCCCAATTCTGGATTTGATAGCAATCAGTGGTGAGAATTCATGTGTACAGGCCATAACATTCCTAGCTCTGACTTGATCAGGTGCTGACCCCCTGTCTAAAACCTTGGCAGTGCTCCCTACTGTAAGTAGTGTCACTAGTAAGCCCTGAAGGGCCACAAAAATAGCTGCCACTGCAGCACCTGCTGACTGCATCACCATTATTGGTGCTGTGGCAGCCAGTGCTGCCCCAGTTATGCCTCTGAGTACCACAGACCTATTCAGGCCTTGCTTGCTCAGACACATTTTCCCAGAAATCCCCTGGCTGTGGAAGCTTTGGCCGGTAGATGAACCTATGTCTGGAAAGCAAAGAACGTAGACTTAGCCAAATAATTTCTTAACCATCATTACATTACTTTTTGACAGCACCAGAGGGATACAGATTATTTAAAAAAAAAAAAAAAAAAAAGCTAACACGCAGACCTGAATGTTGTGCCCATAAATCTGATTTCATCTCTACCAAGAATCCATTGCTCAACCACCTTATTGTGGTTGAGTCACCTTATCATGATAAGCTGGTAGCTTATGATAAGCTGGTAGTTTATCATGTTGCTTTGGGCCTAGTGTTCTTGATTGTGCTGGTGGTCTGGGCATTAAGGAAGCAGTCACCCTTTAAAAGCAGACTGTGGCCCATTTCTGCCCATGTACTTTAGCCAGGGAAATTTCAGACTGCAGCTCTGGCAAGTTTCTGTATTAAAATTAATTTAAAGGTTATAACAGTGGAGTCATTCAGCACTGTCTTCACTGAGGTATCTCATGTTCTCACAAGTATCTAGAGTAGATTGATATTATTGTCAGGATTAGATTGATTTCAGTTGAAACTGAATATCTTCATCCAACATGGAGGTTGTAGTTCAGATTAATGGTTACAATTGATATGGTATTCACAACTTTAAGTAAAGCTCCCAGTTGGACAGACATTCACCTAATCTGTCACAAGAGGTTTAATGGATCAAAATTTAGACCATCAGTTATTTATTTTTCTAAATGCCTCTGGTTTTCAGTGGGATGTAGGCTTCTTTATACTTGAGCCATTTCTGAAAAATGCAACTTTGGCTGCTAAATTACTTAGGCAGTTTTGAAAATTTACTCTTTATCTGAGCCTTTGGTGACTTTCTCACTTCTGCTAAATCATTCTAGACAATAATGTAGTTGCACAGAAGTTCTGCAGTTCTAAACCAGATGCAGACATTTGTGTGCAAAGCCAGAACCAATTGATCTGGCATTTGAGATTAGGTGCTAAGTGGTTAAATAACTAAATCAACTAAAAGATATTTTTTATAGCTTACAAGGAATCATTTGCTAATTAAACATGAATAGAGTAACTTTAAGTATTAGAGCAAAGGCAAGTGAAGCACCTACAATTAGAAGTACTATGTTGTCTTTGTCATGTAAGGGAAATACATGATAAATAAGAGAAGCTATGTTTAGGGAATTCCAGGAGAAAGTAAAAAAAACACAAAACCTTACCTAAAAAATTGGTCTTGGTAATGGAACAGCATTTGCCTATGTGATTCTGCATAGGTTCTTTTCTAGGTGCAATACAAATATACTCCTTTAAAAGGATAGATACCAGATTGGGAATGCTTGCATCTGAATGCTCTTCTTGCTGTGAGTGTCCACACACATTTCACTGTTGGCATGCAGCATGTGATCAAATTCTTTTGGTCAGTAGTGCCTGTTCAGGGGAGCTTCCACTCAACCATCTGAGGACATATAAAGCAGACCAGGTCCTGGTGCTCCCCCATTTTTAATTATTACCTGTGGCTACAAAACAAAGTACTTGACAGTATCTGCTTGTTGCACACTGTGCAATTCAATTTAGTTTGTTAGGATTTGGTGTAGCTATGATTTGCAGAATGAGAAAAGTTGAAGGGAAGGACATTGTCAAAGAGTCCGAACCAACTGCTGAAGAAGTTAATGGGATCTTATTGAGAGGATAGTATTTATTAATGGACTAATTTGCACCAATGGAGCATCTGTCAAGGATAAACAAAATAATCAATAATGACAGAAAAAATAAGAATTAGAACGATGAATGAAGTGCTTTCAAGATCTGCTGAACAGAGCAACATGACAAGATTTTGTCAAAGAAATTAAACACTCAGAATTAGACATGTGATCTCTCACATTACAAAAAACAGGAAAAGTTTGAATAAAATGTTAACATTTAGAAAATCTCCAAGAAGAGACCAAACGCTGGAAGGTTGTGATGAGAATTGCTATGTTGTTCTATAAACTAATAGGAGACCAGGGAAAGCCTTCAGAAAAATGGCACTATGGTTTAAACACCAAAAGAAGGTGACCAAACTGAATGCAGCAATTAGCAAGATATCACAATCCTTTCAGTGATAGGTGAAGTCGTCTTCCATACCGTCTTAAGTGGAATTTGTCTGCAGTCATCCTCGGCACTCTCTTGGAGTCAAGGATGATGTCTGTCAGGCTTGATGGGTCCTCAGGTGACTGAGAAGCCCAATTCTGGATACATACATTCTTCAGCAATGGGGGTATGTTATTGCGTGTGGGAGTTCACAGCCCTGGGTTGGTCTCCTTCTCAATCCTCTGCTGCTGCCGTTCTGCTTCAGTATCAAGTTGTTGGGCCTCGAAGTGGTGTGTGCCTTGGTGGACCAGGTGGTGCCACACCAAATGGTCAGCAGCTTGCTCCTCCCAGCTGTTGCGAGGGATGTTCAGCTGGCCTGGGGAGAGTTGGTAGAGAACCTTCATCTTGGAGACATTCAAGGATAGGCCAAGTCTCTTGTACAAAGCGTTAAAGAGATATAAGGTCACTTGTATGTCCTGTGAGCCATCATGCAGCAATTGTCTGCAAACTGGAGGTCATGGATGTCCTTGGTGGTGAGTTTCATTTTTTCATAGAAGTGCCCAAGATTGAAAAGCTTCCCATCCAGTCAATACTGGATACTGATGCCAGATGGTAGATCATCTTGGATGAGGTATCTGATGATGATCAGATAGATGGTGGCAATCACACACCCTTGTTTTGACCCTGGTCTGGATGCAGAAGGTGTTGATTTCAGATCTTCCACTCAGGACAGTGGTGGTCATATCATGCAGGAGCCTCAGCATGCTGGCAAATTTCAGTGGGCAGCCAAGGTGTTGGAGGATGGTCCACATAGTTTCACAATTAAAGGAATTGAATGCCTTAGTCAGGTTAATGAAGGCAAGGAACAGTTCTTGATTTTTGCTCCTGACATTTTTCTTGGATCTGCCTGGCAACAAAAACCATGTCTGCAATGCCCCGGGATGGTTGGAAGCCGCACTGGGTTTTGGGAAGGATCTCCTCGGTGATGGGACAAAGGTGGTTCAGGAGTATTCAGGCCAGGATCTTACCCACAGTGGATAGGATGGAAATTCTCATAGTCAGATTTGTCCCTCTTGTAGATGGTCACAATGGTCACATTCTTGAGATCCCTGGGGATGTCCTCTTTGTCCCAAAGGCAGAGGATAAGCAAGGGGAAGAAATAGATGCTGGGCTCCTGAGGCAACTCTCGGAGACCATAAAAGCTAAAGAGGCGGTAGTCATGGGGGACCTAAACTACCCGGACATCTGCTGGGAGACGCAGACAGCAAGGTCCCATCGCTCACGCAGGTTTCTAACTTGTGTACAGGACCTCCATCTGACACAGGAGGTGTATGGTCCCACTAGGGGGAATGCCATACTGGATCTGGTATTGGCAACGGGAGATGACATGATAGGGGACCTCCAGATCGGTAGCTATCTGGGAGACAGTGATCACCTTATAATAGAATTCAACATAAGACGGCGAGTGGGTAAGGTAACTAGTAGGGTAAAAGTGCTAGACTTTAGGAAAGCTGATCTCATTGCACTCAGGCGATTAGTCAAGGAAGCACTGCAGAGTAGGAGTTTTGATGGGATGGGTGCCCAAGAAGGGTGGCTGTGCCTAAAGGAAACGATCCTTCGGGCACAAAGCAAGACGATCCCCGAGCGAGGCAAAAGAGGGAAAGGGGCCAGGAGGCTTCCATGGCTGACCAGAGAAATCCAGGGCAGCCTAAGGGCCAAAAGGGGAGCACATAAAAAGTGGAAACAGGGTGAGATCACTAAAGATGAATATACCTCCTCTGCTCATGCTTGTAGGGAGGCAGTTAGGCGGGCCAAAGCTACCATGGAGCTGAGGATGGCAACCCAAGTAAAGGACAACAAGAAATTGTTTTTTAGATATATAGGGAGTAAAAGGAAGGCCCAGGGAGGAATAGGACCCCTGCTAAATGGGCAGAAACAATTGGTGACAGATAGGGGGGACAAGGCTGAACTCCTCAACAAGTTCTTTGCCTCAGTGTTCCTAAGCGAGGGGCACGACAAGTCTCTCACTGGGGTTGTAGAGAGGCAGCAGCAAGGCGCCAGACTTCCATGCGTAGATCCTGAGGTGGTGCAGAGTCACTTGGAAGAACTGGATGCCTTTAAGTCGGCAGGCCCGGATGGGCTCCATCCGAGGGTGCTGAAGGCACTGGCCGACGTCATTGCAGAGCCACTGGCTGGAATATTCGAATGCTCGTGGCGCACGGGCCAAGTCCCGGAGGACTGGAAAAGGGCTAACGTGGTCCCCATTTTCAAAAAGGGGAGGAAGGAGGACCCGGGCAACTATAGGCCGGTCAGTCTCACCTCCATCCTTGGTAAAGTATTTGAAAAAATTATCAAGGCTCACATTTGTGAGAGCCCGGCAGGACAAGTTATGCTGAGGGGAAACCAGCATGGGTTTGTGGCGGGCAGATCGTGCCTGACCAACCTAGTCTCTTTCTATGACCAGGTTACGAAACGCCTGGACACAGGAGGAGGGGTGGATGTCGTATACTTGGACTTCAGGAAGGCCTTCGATACGGTATCCCACCCCATACTGGTGAACAAATTAAGAGACTGTGATGTGGATGACTGCACAGTCCGGTGGGTGGCGAATTGGCTAGAGGGTCGCACCCAAAGAGTCGTGGTAGATGGGTCGGTCTCGACCTGGAAGGGTGTGGGCAGTGGGGTCCCGCAGGGTTCGGTCCTTGGACCGATACTCTTTAATGTCTTCATCAGCGACTTGGACGTGGGAGTGAAATGTACTCTGTCCAAGTTTGCAGATGACACAAAGCTATGGGGAGAAGTGGACACGCCGGAGGGCAGGGAACAGCTGCAGGCAGACCTGGATAGGCTGGACAAGTGGGCAGAAAACAACAGGATGCAGTTCAACAAGGAGAAATGCAAAGTGCTGCACCTAGGGAGGAAAAATGTCCAGCACACCTACAGCCTAGGGAATGACCTGCTGGGTGGCACGGAGGTGGAAAGGGATCTTGGAGTCCTAGTGGACTCCAAGTTGAACATGAGCCGGCAGTGTGACGAAGCCATCAGAAAAGCCAATGGCACTTTATCGTGCATCAGCAGATGCATGACAAATAGGTCCAGGGAGGTGATACTTCCCCTCTATCGGGAGCTGGTCAGACCGCAGTTGGAGTACTGCGTGCAATTCTGGGCGCCACACTTCAAGAAGGATGCGGATAACCTGGAGAGGGTACAGCGAAGGGCAACTCGTATGGTCAAGGGCCTGCAGACCAAGCCCTACGAGGAGAGACTAGAGAAACTGGACCTTTTCAGCCTCCGCAAGAGAAGGTTGAGAGGTGACCTTGTGGCTGCCTATAAGTTCATCACGGGGGCACAGAAGGGAATTGGTGAGATTTTATTCACCAAGGCACCCCCGGGGGTTACAAGAAACAATGGCCACAAGCTAGCAGAGAGCAGATTTAGACTGGACATTAGGAAGAACTTCTTCACAGTTCGAGTGGCCAAGGTCTGGAACGGGCTCCCAAGGGAGGTGGTGCTCTCCCCTACCCTGGGGGTCTTCAAGAGGAGGTTAGACGAGTATCTAGCTGGGGTCATCTAGACCCAGCACTCTTTCCTGCTTATGCAGGGGGTCGGACTTGATGATCTATTGAGGTCCCTTCCGACCCTAACATCTATGAATCTATGGTGGAGTTGTGATGTGAGCTGGAAGTCACCAGTATGGTAGACCTCTGTGGGTATACCATCTGGCCCATAGGATTTGTTGGTTTTCATCTGTTGGATGGCCCACTTCAGCTCTCTGATGGTTGGTAGGTTGCCAAGGGAATCCACCATGGGACGAGGGATGTCTTGGAGGGTCTCCTCTGATATGGTGGACTCCTGGTTAAGGAGGAGTTTGAAATGCTCCTTCCAATGCAGACGGATAGTTTCATCATCCTTGAGAAACTGGGAGCCCTCTTGTGATCGGAGGAGGTATTGTTCAATGGAGTAGGGTCCGTAGATTGTCTTGGTAGCCTGGAAAAAATTACACACGTCACGCTGGTCGGCATAGATCTGGATCACACGCACCTTCTCCACCCACGAGTTGTTCTTCATGTCACGGATGTGTCACTGGACCTCAGCCTTCATTTGGTGGTACACTGCCATCTTTCACTGAGTTTGTGGATGGCTTTGCCAGACGATGAAGGCTGCATGCTTCCACTCAAGGAGATTGCGGGTCTGAGCATCGTTGGCATTGAACCAGCCCTGGTTCCATCATGATGAGAACCCAGTAGTCTGGGTGCAGGCATCTTGGACAGCAGACTTGAGTTACTGTTAGTGTGCCTGGATGGAGATGTCATCAGCAGCAGGGACTTGTTCCAGTACACTATACAACTGGGCCTGGAACTCCTCCTGCTGTCCAAGGGTCTTTCAGAGCTGTGACATTCAGCTGTCTCCAGGTGGCCTTCTGGTCTTCTGGTGTCTTGGCACCAGGTCAGGGGTGGACAAAATGTGGCCCATGAGCCTATTCTATCTGGCCCATGGGGCCCCTAAAAAATTTAGAAAATTATTATTTCTCTGCCCTTGGTTCTTGTAAAAAATGACAGGAACCAAGGGCAGTAGGACCCAAGGGAGGCCCAGCAGGCTCCCACAGCAGCAGGGCCCACCCAACCCTGCCCCCCCTGCCCCTTTAGCTGAAAGTCTCAGCTGGCCTGGGAGTATGTGACTGCCCTGCGCCAGAACTGCAAGTAAGGGGGAAGTGGAGCAGGCACAGGAAGCTCCAGGTGGGCAGGCAACGGACTGCTTCCCCCCGCTGTGCTCAGCACCACCTTGTAACCTGGCCCCACTGTCAGCCTGTTCCCCATGTGGTTCTGGGCTTGCCTGTGCGTGGCAACAGCAGCTGCGGCCCCCCTGCTTGCCGCTCTGAGCAGCATTTACCACCGCCGCCTCTGGGCTGCCCAGCGCGCAAGCGAGCTCCGGGCGGGCAGCAGCAGCAGCAAACGCTCCCCAGCATGGCACATGGTGGGGGCCAAAGCTGCTGCCGCCACTGCGCATAGCCCCGACAGGCAAGCCTGGAGCTGGCATGAAGCACAGGCTGGCAGCAGGGGCATGTTACAAGCTAGTGCTGAGTGCAGGGAAAAGTGGCCCCTTGCTGACCCCGTGGCCAGCACCCCATGCTGTAGCCACTCACAGCCCATGTGGGGCTGCCTGTGCCTGCTCAGGGCAGACCCATGTGGGCTGCAAGTGCCTGCAGCAGGCAGTGCCAGCCATGGGGTGGGCGAGGGGTGGCTTTTCCCCATGCTCAGCACCAACTTCACTGCCGGAGAGCAGCGAGTCGGGGCTGTGCGCTGCCCCCTGCCTGTTCCATGGGGCTGTGGGGCACTGGGAGTGAGTGGGTGGGGAGCCAGTGGAAGCATGGGGCCTGCACTGGTGTCCCAGGGCCAGTGCTGGCGGGGCTTAGAGCAGGGTGACAGGAGCGCAGGGTCCCAGCTGGTAGGGGCTCTATGGAGCCGGGCCAGCTCCTCCCCCTCTCCCTGCTAGTGCAGGCCAGCTTGGCTCCACAAACCCCTGCCAGCCTGTGCCCCTCTTTGGGCCCCACTGGTGCTGGCCCTGGGACATGGGACCAATGTCTTGGGACCAAAGGCATTGGGACATTGGTCCCAAAATGGTGACCAGGGGGTGGGGTACCTGTCAAGGGGCAGGGCTACCCATGTGGATCTCGACAGCCTGCCAAAACTGGGTAAGCATTCCTCCACCTGAAATAATTGCCTGCCCCTGCACCAGGTGGATGTTCATCACTGAGTACACAAGATGGTGGTCTGTCCAGCAGTCTTCAGATCCATTCATAGCCCTTGTGACAAGCACATCCCTTAGGTCTCTCCCTCAGATGATGATGTAGTCCAAGAGGTGCCAGTGCTCTGACTTCGGATGCCTCCACGTGATCTTGAGCCAGTCTTTCTGGTGGAAGATGGTGTTTGTCACGATCGGGCTGTGTAGGGCACATGTGGTTAGGAGCAGGATACCATTGGCATTGGCCTTCCCTACACCATTCTTGCCAATAGTTCTGCTCCAGATTTTGTGATCATGTCAGCTTGGACGTTGAAGTCATAGAATCATAGAAGTAGGGTCGGAAGGGACCTTGTAGATCTTCAAGTCTGACCCACTGCCTGGGCAGGAAGAAAACTGGGCTCAAATGACCCCGGCCAGGTAGGCATCAAGCTGCTTCTTAAAGACCCCCATGGTAGGAGCCAGCACCACTTCCCTTGGAAGTTGGTTCCAGATCCTAGCTGCCCTAACTGTGAAGTAGTTCTTACAGATGTCTAATCTAAACCTACTCTCCAACAACTTGTGGCCGTTATTCCTTGTTATCCCGGGGGGCGCTAGGGGAAACAAGGTCTCCCCCAAACCCTTCTGGTCCCCCCCTAGTGAGTTTATAGACGGTCACCAGGTCCCCCCTCAGCCTTCTCTTGTGAAGGCTGAACAGGTTCAGGTCCTGTAGCTTCTCATTTTAGGGTCTGCCCTGCTGTCTCCGGATCATGCGGGTGGCCCTCCTCTGGACCCTCTCAATGTTGTCCACATCCCTCTTGAAGTGGGGTGCCCGGAACTGGACACAGTACTCCAGCTGCGGTCTGACCAGTGTCGCTTAGAGGGGGAGGATCACCTCCTTGGACCTACTTGAGATGCACCTGTGGATGCACGATAGGGTCCGGTTAGCCCTGCCGACTGTGACCTTGCATTGTCAGCCCATGTTCATCTTGGAGTCAATGATGACTCCAAGATCCCTTTCTGCCTCTGTGCTCTCAAGAAGGGAGTTTCCCATCTTATAAGTGGGCTGCTGGTTACTACTGCCCAAGTACAGCACCCTGCACTTGTCCATATTGAAACGCATCCTGTTTTTGTTAGCCCACCCCTGCAACCTAACCAGGTCTTTCTGCAGTCTTTCTCTCCCTGCTAACGTGCCCACCTCACCCCAAATTTTGGTATCATCAGCAAATTTGATCAGGTTGCTTTTCACCCCGTCATCCAAATTGCTGATAAAGAACTTGAACAGTGTGGGCCCAAGCTCCTCCATATGGCAAAATCCCCTTTTGCAGTAGTCGCCCCCTTTTGGGGATGCTTTCTTTTTTCTACCTTTTCTTCCTTCCGCTCTCTCTCTCTCTTTTATTATATTATTATTATTTTTATGTAAGGTGTACTTGTGGTGAAAATAGAGCTTGTAGATGCTTTTACAAATGTACTTTAAGTTTAAAAGTAAGTTGTTGCATGTAACAATGTTAGTGAGGGCAGGAATCTCTGTTATGGAATGGGTCCCTGAATAAATCATGGTTGATCATGTAACAGTAGCTAGTCTGGATAAACAAGTTAATGAGTGGCAATTAACACCTACATAATGCAGACTAAGGGGAGGAAAGAATCCATACAGAGCCAGGAACTCCCTGAAACTTCACTGTTAAAGGTATGGAAGCCCTGGTTTGAACTAATCAATGCTGGAGACAGACCCTTGGGGCTGAAATACCCCCGATCAACCACTTCCAGAGTTCTATTCATCACGGCAGTGAATCGATCAAAATTCATCAACAGACTTACAAGATTGCACGTACCTGTGGAGATGATCCCTGGGGCTGACAGCTGCTATCCAGCAGCTACCAAGAGGGATGTCCCTCGAGGTCAACAACCCCTGGATTGGGTAAGCCTGAGAATTGGGGAAACACCAAAGTCTGCCAGAGAGGGATAAAAAGCAGCAAAGAGTGACCCCCAATGCTGCCCTCTTTGACCTGACCAGCATCCTGCCTGTCCAGCCAGAAAGACCAGCTGGTGACCCCCTTCTGAAGCAACATTGCACTGAAAGAAGCCTTGACTGGCCATTGACGGTGGACTCCAGCGCTTGGGGATAGGTATATCTTGACACCGGTGCATAGTGTTCAGAGCTAGCTACTGTGTGTGTGTGCGCGTGTTTGAGAGGATCAGCACCAAGGTTTATGGTCTGACTTTTGCATCCATCCAATAAACTAGAGTTTTATGATGATCCTGCGAGTCGGTCCTTTGTAGCCAACAGTTGAGATCAGAGTAGAACCTTTCCTTGACTTCCTCATCAGAATCCAGAGTTGGAGCATATGCGCTGATGATAATGGTACATTGGTTTTGGCTGAGGTGCAGGTGAAGGGTCATCAGCCTTTCATTGGCACCTAAAGGGAGTTAGGGGAGCATGTCAGTGATCTTGTTTCTGATGGCGAAACTGATTCTGTGGATACACGCGTTGTGGTCTGGTTTCCCTTTCCAGAAGATGGTACCCTCTGCTGACCTCCTTCAGCTGTCCCTCCCCAGCAAGCCAGGTTTTGTTTAGAGCAGCAATGTCAATGTTGTGCCTCGTTAGCTTCTGAGCCACAATGACAATTTCTTTTGCCAGGCGATCACTCTTTGGGTTGTCGATGTGTGTTCTCACATTCCAGGTTCCAAAGTTTAGTTTTTTCTTATTTCAACCACAGGAATGGTGATCCTGCTGGGTGCAGTTTCTCAGCCAGGAGAGATGGGACAGCCTATTTTTGGGGCATCTTTTCTAGCCCACTCCCCATCAGGGTGAGCAGAAAGTATTGGTCATAGGTGCAGCTGCTGAAGGACACCCCTGTCTTGACACAGGTGCCTGATGACCATTGTGCATCTGCCGCTTGTGTACAGATTCTTGGCTTGGGGGCCTTCAGGTATCACAGCCCTGCCCCCATCGCCAATCCTCCATCGCCACAGGGGTTTTGGATCTGATGGAAGCCTGCATGTGGCATGTTTAGTGTGGGGACTCGGGTGCTCAGTTGGGTCCACATGGTCTTGGTGGTTGGGTTCAGTGGCATGGCAAACCATGACAACTGGGACCACTTCTGCATTGCAGCCTTCTTCTTCCTTCACAGCCTTCCTCTGCCTGCTCCTCTGTTGTTGAGGACTTCTTGGATCATTCTTTGTCTGGAACCCCTCTTCAACCTTGCCACCATGGGTGGCCCTCCCAGGAGTGTGAGATCCAGACGGCATCACTTTTGGGAACATTGGAACATTAATTCTCCAAGGATCATCACCTTGTTATGGTGGAGAGGCTTGCGTTAAATATAATTAAGGAAGTGGTGGACATGTTGTTAAGAACAAGCTGCGTTTCACCTGGGAAGATGAAGATGTTGACCAGATATTCACACTAAGAATAATAATTAAAAAGAGCATTGCATGGGGAAAGGCAAAACACGCACGCACACCGCACACACACACACACCACGCGCGCACACCGCACACGCATACACCACACACACGCGCGCACACCGCACACACACACACACGCGCGCACCGCACACGCACACGCACACACACCACACGCACACCGCACACGCATATCCCCATGCCCTCATCACATATATTTATGGATTTCAACAAAGCATTTGACCACTTCCACTGCAGTTAACTCTGGACCTCCTTGAAATATTTTATAGTATACTCCCTCCACACTGCCAAGAAAAAAGAAAAGTATGAAGTATTTAGCTCAATCTGCAGTCTGCTCAGTTATAGTAACCCTAACCTTGAGCAAACAGTCCACCAGGGTATCAAACAAGAAAGCATTCTCTCATTTTGTTATAGCTGGCATTTTCATTAACCTGAGGGATGAAAAAAGAGATGGCTATAACATAGATATTGTGCAATTTAGCAGCAGTGCACTAGAAGATTTAGATTCTGTTGATGACATGGCTCTTCTGTGTGTCAGGTCAACTAAAAAAGGAAGCCTAAAAACCTGTTTCAGCATTCCAAAAAAGAAGATACTAGATTCTTAATCCAAAAAACAGAAAGCAAAACAGAAGATACTAGATTCTTGAAATATTATTTGAATATTTAGGGTCTGGTCTTGTGCTTGGTTTTCTTGTTGTGACAGTACTATGGGGTACAACAAAGCAACAAGAAGCTTTCAGATCCACTCTGAAGGAAAAAGGTTGTCCAAAATGGTACTTTCTTAGCTAGGAAATATACTCAGATGCAAGCTTTCAAGATGTACAATGGACTATATATTGCTATTTCCAGATTATGAGTCTTGGACAAATTATTTTAATTCATTTGTTTAAATTGCACAAGGAGAACCAGGAAAACTTAAAACCCTAATGGCTGAAAGTCAGTGGACTATCGTAAATCTCTGCTGGAACATAACTAACACTGAAGCACCCGACGCTGGTTACTTCTTTATCTGAGACCCTCTTCGCATCTGAAATATTTAGAGAGATCCAGATGACCTTTCATGTTAGATGAATCAACTGCTTAGCAGTGAGACAGAGGAAGTTCTCCACTTTTGTTAATGTTTTAGCTTAGCTGCATGCTTCTTAGGTCTCTGTGTCCCAGCTTCTGAGAGGAAGTAGCCATCACAGAACTGCCAGATTTTGGACTTTTTGGAACAGTTTTATGGGCAGCTACTGAGATCTTCAGCGCCAGCAGAGACTTAGGAACCATAAGTCTGGAAGGAGCCTCCAAGGCCCCATCCAGTTGTCAGACTTCACCAGAAAAGGCTGTGTGCTACCTCCTTGGCTCCTGGAATTTACAGGAAGGCAATTGGTTTGGTTTAACTCAGATCAGCCTGGTTATGCTGCCTGTCAGTACATCTTAATCATGAAGGCTAGGGTCTAGGGCTGTGCTAAATTTCACCGGCTGTTTTGTTTCAATGCTGTTTCAAGCTCAAAACAGTGAAATTGAAATGAAACAGGGGTTTGAAACAGCCTCAAAACAAAATGAGGCCAGTTGAAATGTTTTGAGAGTTTCAAAACATTTCAAGTTTCGAAGCAGCAGCCCAGCCAGGTGGTGGGAGGCAGGGGAGAACAAGGGCTGTGCTCCCAACAGCTCTGCACACCTCCCTGTGGCTCAGCCTGGCAGGGAGTGCAGCCCTGGGACTCCCTGCCTTCCACCACTAGGATGCGCTCCCTAGGGCTGGCGGAGCCAATCAGAGCACAGTACCAGCCTGCTTCCCGACACTGGGCTGCGCTCCAGTCGGCTCCACCAGCCCCTTGGAGCTCAGCCCGGTGGCAGGAGGCAGGCATAGCCAGGGCTGTGCTCTGCCTCCTGCCACTGAGCTGAGTTTCATGGGTTTGCAAGTTGCTGGGAACCCAGCCCAGTGGAGGCAGGTGCAGTGCAGCCCCCAGGCTGCATGTGCCACGCCCGCCTGCACCAGGCTGGGTTCCCAGCCTCTTGAAGCCCAGCAGGTGGGGCACAGCCCAGGAGCTGCACTGTGCCCTCCTACACTGGGCTGAGTTCACAGCTGCTTGAAGCCCGATTGCGGTGCTGGGGAGGGGAACTGAGCCGGGTAGAGTTCTCTTCCCCAGCCTGATCGAAACGTTGAAACAGTGAAACCATTTTGGCAAAATGGAATGGAACAGTGTTTTCGAAATGAAACAAAACTTGAAACGAAACACTGTTCCATCAAAACAGATGTTGAAGTGGAACACTGCTGTTTCATACAGCCCTACTAGGGACAGAAATCGCACATAAAGAGGTATAAGTGATGGAAAACTGGTTTTAATCTCTAACACAACAGACGTTCAGTGCACATAAACCACTTTCAAAATGGCCAAAACTAGTTTAAGATAAACTGACTTGGGTTAAATCAGTTTATTGAACTTCTGCCCCAGATCCCCTCCAGATTCAAGTTAACTCACAGTCCCCCAGCATCACAGATTCTTTTGCACCTCCCCTGCAAGCCCCCTCCTCACAGGGTGGGCAGGCTAGCCTTGGCCCAAGCTGTCTGCTCCAGCCAAGCAGGGAGGTATGCCCTAGCACCCCATTCTGGCCTGAGCCACTGCAGGCATGTGGCTGCATTTCCAGAATCAAAAGCGACTGTCTGTTCACTTGCTTATCAATTCAATCTATTCAATTCAGCCTTGGGCTTTTTGACTGTACTTAGCCAAAGAAATGCTGGGGAATCTTTAAACACCATCAAACAGTATACCTTTTCAAGCCTGTCTTAGCCAGGAAACATGATAGAAACATGCTTTTTAAAATGAAAGCTGCAATTGGAGATGAAGTTTCTCAGCCCCCCCCCCCCCCCCCTTCAGGATTAGAGGCTCCGGCGAGCCCAAAGGCCAACTCTGTCAGGCACGCACAGATTAGACCCCACCATAACACTCTGAATCTTAATCCTGTTCTAACATGTTCTTGCTGTGCAGAACAAAATTAGATCTTTTTTCACACCAATTGTTTCCCCAGAGGAGCTCAATGACCTTCCTATGACCTGTCCATTCACATAACTTGTCTCTGCACAAACATCTGCTCATGATTACAGTAGTAGAGTTATTCATGCTGTCTTTCTTGACAGTAACAAATATCAGCTCTTTCAACTCTGACTGCATTTTTGGTGAATAGCTTCCTGGTTTTATTGTGAAATGACATTTAAATCTCATTTTGTCCCTCACTTCTTCCTTATAGAAAGTTGCCTTGTATACCATATTCTAGATTTTGTCCAGTATAGTTTTCATCCATCCCCTTTAGGGAAAAGACATAGCAACTGTTGCTTTTGGCCTGATTATTATAAATACAGTCTCACTACAAAATGAATTACTAAATGAGTAGCTTAGCTATACAATTTGGAACTGGTTGATGCTGTCTGAGTTTCAGGTTGCTCTTTTTCTATTTGACATGACTGAAGATTCCTGTTTGACCAAGCTAAGGGAGAGTAAGGCAGTGATTTTTTTCAACAGCATCTAACTCGTTTAAATTTCAAGTCCTAGTTAAATTAATCTAAATTCCAATGCAGTTCACCCAAACAATTTAAATTCACTGTGTGTTGTGATGCCTAATTGGTATAGATTCCTTTGACAATCTTGTCTCATTGAACAAAGTTCCCGTAATATCCCTCGTTTCCCTTTACTCATTGCCTCTCTTCATAAAACCTGTCTCCGATGAGCTATTTTTTGAATAAACTAAGGGTCTTCTGTGGCTATGCTGAGTATTACCCCTTTTGTTCAGCTTCTGAGGAAGTAGTCTGCCAAGGTTTGGAATGAGGATTTTAAATACCAGACAAGGATCATTTGTGGTAGTAGACTCAGGCAAGGAAAAAAACCTCATTTGAAACCTTTTGTATGAGGGAATTGAAGAAGTTCATCCTGACTGTGATCCTGCAATGCTCTCAGTTCCTTCTAGGGGGTGCTGAGCACCTTCCAGGGTTGTAGGCTTCCCTTTTTTCTGCTTAAAGTTTTTTTTCAAAGATATGGAGTCTGATAACTTAATGTTTTTGGGTTTTGACCTCAATCTTCAGTCCATGGCTTTTGAGACTTTTGATCATTCCCTCTTCTGTGATCTTCTGTCTTCCTTTGATTTTGCATGAACCCATTTTCTCTTTATTCTCCTCTTACCTTCTAAGTCAGTCTTTCAGTGAGATCTTTGATTTCTCCTCCTCCCTCCCTTGTGCCCTGCAGGGCTTTCATATTGATTCTCTTCTCTTCTTCCATACCTGCTTTAAATTTTACTATCACTTCTTCGTTGATGGCTCACAAATATACCTCTTCTTTCCTACCCTAGCTTTATATCACAAGCATAAACTCTATACAACCAAATCACTGATACTTATTTCCCTTCCAAATCCTTCCTTCTACTTCTTTTCCCTTCATTACTGTGGATATTATTACCCTGTTCTAACTGACTTGATTTTTGCAACTGTTTGATTTTTTTGTTTTTGTTTTTTTGTTTTTGCCTTTCCTCCTGTTAGCGAAGTCAGGTTGTTACCAAGCTGTATTGCTTCCATAGCTCTCTATATATAACCCTCTCCTCCCCCCCCCCCCCAAGAAAAACTCTCTCCCAATCTTTCTGAATAAGTTATTAAAAAACTAGTAATATTTCCTCCATGGCCTTCATAATTCCTTTTTGAGCTTTCTGTTTTGTTGAAAAAAAGAGTGGCTTAAAATTTTCTTACCCAGAAATCAGACTGCATGACTGTAATCCTCAAATCCTATCAGTTGCATTCTCTTTGTCTATAACAGTAGATTTAAACATCTCTTCCTCAGCTGGTATACTGCCCAATTCTGCCTTGGCTCTTAATTTTTTTTTTCTTAGTCACTGATACCACCCCATTCTAATATTTCTCTGTCCTTTCATTCACAGAATACTTCTTCAGATCCAGTGTGTCAAGTTTGTACCTTCTCTTTCTTTGTTGCTCTCAAAAGATTCTTTACCAAAGCCTATGAACATCATAAGCACTGGTGTCAAATACCTTCTCTACTTCAGAATTGTGCGCAACTGGGAAGGACGCTATTTACTTGAATGCAAGGTGAGTGTGTTTCCCCCAATCAGCATTGGGGTGGGAGGGGATGGGGAGGAGGGAAGTCCTTTGTCTTAAATTTATATACAAGGAAACCTCATTAAATAAACTCTGCCAAAAGCAGTATGTGCTCAGTCATGGAAATCAAATATGAATTTGATTTAAGTATAGCCAATATTGAGCATGACTATAAAACACATGATCCATAATGAGGCAAACATACTAATGGGAAATGTTTTTTTCTTTTTTTCTTTTTTGTAGCCCTCTTTTTTTGTAGAAAATGGACAGTTGCTTCCTCAGTGAACACCGGCCCTAGAGGTACTGCTATACCATGCTGACACTTGGAGAGGCTGGAAACAGTTCTGACACCTTCCCCTGGTGCCAAAAATGCTGATGGGAACCTCCTCAGGAAGATATTCAAATGGGCTACACTTGCCTAAGATACACATTGCACACAGTCCCCTCATTGTTGACTCTCTTAAAGTCATGGTGAGCCACTATATTAAATAAGTTTTGACTTCCTCTGCACTTCCACAGCTGAGCTGTGCCTTTCTTTCCCATTTCCAATGATTCCTGTTGTTTTACCATCTTTAAATGTCTGCCATACATCATCAAATGTGGCCCTAAACAGTTCATCCAGTATCCTTCTGTCCACTGACGCCTGAGATCAGCTGTGCACCCCCTGGAAGCGCCAGCCATGAGACCTTCCCTCCCAGGTTGGTAATCGGCTGCTGGGGGACTCACCCCTTCCACTCCCCAGTCAGTGATCTGATGCCCCCTCAGACTCAGGAGGCACCAGTCACCCATGCTTCTGTCTCTCCCTTTCTCAGATTGTTAAATATGATTAGTGTGGTCCTGCCCTCCATGAGGTGGAACTTACCCAGATTGGCCTGTTCCTCACCTGCATATAAATTTTTGGAGCATCTCAGCACTCCTGACAAGAACACTGAGTTCCAGTCACAAGTGTGTGTGTGTGTGTGTGTGTGTGTGTGTGTGGAGGGGGGGTGGTGGTGGCACTAATTAGCACATGGATCCTTTGTGGGGTGGGGTTATCTGGAGGATGAACACATACTGGACAGTGCTTCACTATGGGCTTCTCATGGTTTAAAATGCTGTTGGCTCAATGAACTATATGGTAAATCATGAGCCTTTTGGCTTTTGACTAGTATCATGCACAGTTTGTACTGCATATGTAAGTACAAAAGTGGTCCTTAAAAGCTTGTTTATGGAGTACTCGTATCTCTTACTAGCCATCTTTTTTCCTCTATGCCTGTCACATAAGATGTGCTGGGGCTCCCCTCAGAAAGACGTGATGTGCCAAAGTCTCACCACTTTCTTATGGTGGAGAAACTGTTCTGTAACCTTTGGGGGAAAACTGCTAAAACCCACAACTTTGTCAATAAAGAAACAGAGTCCAAATTTCCCTCCAGCAAGTCTCTGAGTCACAGATTAGATAGCCATCTCCCTTTTGGGCAATGGATTATTCCTGAATGCAGTGTGAGCTAACAGGTACCCTCCAACCACACTGTTCCTGAGCCTGTATCCCAGCCATGTGCTCCAATTCTAGGTTTGCTGTGTTACCCAGCAACAGTAATATGTACCCAAGCACTCTTCTCAAACGGCATCTTGAAATAGCAGAGCAAGTTGGCAAGTAGGGCAGGAATTTCCTGCCAGTGTTTTAACCAGGCTAAGTCTTTTTGCCTGACTGTGCTCTAGCCAATCGGGTCTCCAGGCTTCTATGTCAGACTTCATTGCATGGTGGTGGTTCGGTGGAGCAGGGCTCTTCTCGGGTGTGCCAGTGGTGCGTGTATTTCCTAATCTGTAAAGCATATTCTCCTTAATTAACAATTTATAAATATCACTAATAATGGTTAGGTGCCTGAACCATGTTGTGATAATGCGGTTTTGTGATGGCATCTTTGCTTTTAATATATCAAAAGTTTTTTCCTTAGTACTGTTTCTTACTGTTTAGAATTTAGTTGTTTGATATCAAACTTAAAATTCACTAGACTATTTAAATACATAATGTGATTTATGAAAACAGAAGATTTTACATGTATAGGGAGAAGAGCCAAAATGGGTATAATTAGAACTAGCCCAGGCTACAGAGATAGTTCTGAACTTTTCTAATGGTATTTGAATCAGAGATTTTGGTTTGAGTCCATTTTTGATACAAGGGAAAGACCTGAGGTTAGTTCAGGTATAGTTTGAACCAAGATGCTGAGATTTGGCTTTCTATGTATACAAACCAATGGGTCTAATTTTAGCACCTATTATTTTAATGACCCATAATATACCCAGAGCAGCATCTTGATTAGGGACCTTCTTCTAACTTTCTTGGCTGGTGTAATAGGCCTCAAGGTGGGATTTAAAGGTGGCAGATGGATTAAGCTGTTTCCAAGAAACTCCAGAAGGGCCCTGTGTAACAACAAATGACATACCTTCTTGCTGCCAATGTTTTAAAATCTAAATCAAAATATTTTCCATGTAACTCATGCTGAGGAGAAATTGTGACCCTGCAAGGCAGCAGTTTGAGAAGGTATTGGGAGAAGGTCAACAAGCTTTGGCCAAGCTCCAGTAGCTCTAATATGCATGTGTCTGAGGAGTCAAAATGCCTCTATACATAAGCCAGAGTCATAACCCCTGGCCATTCTTTCTAGTTCAGCCTTAAACATTTTCTGTCACTTTAAGAGAGCCAATTTAAACCACTTCAGCACTTAAAAGTTAGGCACCTAAATCCATATTTAAATAAATAAAATTGATGTGATTTTTCTGAGGTTCTGTGAGTAGGCTTCTGTTGATTTCAATGGTGCCCAAATAAGGACTGATGTACCTAACTTCAGGCACCTTTGTTCAAACCCGCATTAATTTCCCCTTTGTAAAATTGGTATGATGATGCTTTCTTTTTCCTATTTTTATACTGCAAGATATTTGGGGCAGAATGCCTCTTACTATATACATGCACAGCATATAGCCCATTTAGGGTCTTGCTCACTTTTGGGATCTCTGCAAGCTACTATAGTACAAATAATGGTAAGAGAAGGTATTCCTCCCACTCATAGTACTCCTTGGTTCCCTGAAAATATTGCAGAATGTTAAAGGTCTTAGTGCATCTCAAGCAATCCAGGGTACAATACATGTGATGTGACACAATTCTGTGTAACTACTAATACAAAAGAATGAACTTAGAGTGACTGAACTTGGATGCATTTTATTTTGCACTGGATACGTCCTCAGTTTTGTCTGACTGTCAAAAAATTACTTTAAACTTTTGAGGAACCAGAAGCTGCTACTCTTCCTATGCATGAGGAGTATGGTATCCAGAGTGGGTAGCAATGGGAAAGTAAGAGTGATTAATGCTTCTGAAAAATAAATGGAATAAAACCTATTTAGGGGATGCAGGGAGAGATAAAAGAGAAGATAAAGGGACAAAAGGAGCTGAAACACTTGCTTTTCTTCTTGGGACATGGATCTCAGCAGGAACAAATCTAGAAATAGTGGTGGGTAAATTCTCTCCTATGATAAAGTGCTGTTACTTTATGCCAGAAGATACTTCAGTGCAGGTGGGGTTGTGGGAGGTGCTATGCTATTTTTAAAGTGTGTGTACAGTGTTTTCTTTGACACTGAGATTTAGCTAAGCAAAGTCATATTTTAGGGTCTTTATTCATATACAAAAGATTCTACTGAGAAAAGGGATCTCTATGAAATCTATGAGACTTCATTTAAATAAGGGTTGCAAGTGTTAAGAGCCCTAAGTGGCAATTATACACAGCCTGAATGGCTGGCTGGGGTGGGTCTAGTTAGCCATGCCTGTATGTCTCCCAATTGGCTTAGAGGGGCAATAGAGCCCCTATTTAAGACCAACTGGAACAATGGTTTACAGGCTGTTCAACAGACTTACTTCCAAGTGCTAGTTGCCTTGGCAGGATCTTTTGACCTGGCTCCTGATGCTGGCTTGTCCCCCGGCTTTATGTCTGTGGTTCCAAACTTCAGCTCTTATCATTGGGTCTCACTTTTTGTGTCCTAATAACAAAACATCAAACCTGTCTTTGCCTCCTTGCATACTCACCTATTGTGATTCTCACTGAAGAATAGATTTCTGTACACCTATTGTGTATGCATCTGCAGAAAATGGCATACACAAATGCATAATGGATAAGATGCCCAAGCTAATTATCTATGATGTGGAGAGATGTTTATAGCATTATAATTTGGAATTAATAAATTGAGGTAATTTTTTTTTTAACTTTCACAAGTACAATACAAAAATTAACCTGTCATGGGAATGTATTGATGCTGATTCTTACTGGTGTGCTAATTAATAGTTGAGGTTTGTTTAGTTGGAAAGATTGAGGTACTGAATGGAGGGGCCAAGGTTTAAAATGAAGGGGTGCCTTATGTTAGAAACTAGAAGTATGTATATTAGAAACTAAAGTATGTATGAGGACCAATCTTTCAAAAATGTTGGCCACCAAGTAGCTCCAACTGTTAACTAAGGGAAACCTGGAGGAGTGTGAAATCATCTTCTTCGGAGCTGTTGTGTTAGGAAATTTCTGAATATGCTCAATAGCACAAGCATAGTTTTAGTTTGTGGTTCGTGCCTTGTATAAATTTACACTCTGAGACGCAGAATAAATATAAAACAAGAACCGAGTATCATAAACAGTGAAAGAAGAAAAGCTAGATTATCAGGGTGAATATATGATCAGATTTTTGTCAATTTAATTAACAGCTTTTAAATCCTCCTTACTTCATACAGGGCACATAGGAAAAATGAGTCTTGGTAAGAAAAGTGAATCTTGGCAGCAAAGTTTGGATAGTGTTCCAGGCATAAGGGGGAGCATGGAAGAAGTATGAAAATGCACAAAAAATAAGGTAAAGTAGTGTTAAGGCTGGGCTGAGCAGAAAGAAGACTTGAACAGAGATGTAGGGGGGATCTGCTTGCCGAAGGTTCTAAAAGTTAAAGGTGTCTCATAAAGAAAGATTGGTGTGATTTCAATACAGGCTTGAGGTCTGATATTCCTTTATTTTGCAGATCTTGTGCATATGTTTATGGACAATTAATGGAATACAAAGCACATGTAGGGGAAGTTTTTTTTCCCCATACTAAAGACAACATGGATTTTAGATATGGATTCACATAGTAACATAATCTAGTAGCATTGATGGTTTGTTTTTTTTCCCCCCTTGACATTCTAGTCATCAGTATTGTGGCCCGAGGAATATTGTATATGTAAGATGCTTAGACTTAACTTACATTCTTGGATATGAAGGATTGGTCCAGTCTGTTCAAATACAGTCATTGCAGTTAAAATGTTAACAACTGCCAACAGCTGTCACACATCATTATGATGTACCACAGGCTCTTCCTGAGCTTAGAGAATGAGATTGCTGTGTGGTATCTTAAGCAAATGCTCACATGTTAATGATAACTGATCCAGACATCCTAAAGCAACATTTTACATGCATCTGGACCAGCTGTAAATTTCACATTTGTTCACTTTTGCATGGGTGTTCTAAGAAATGTCACCATGCATTGTGTTGTATATATCTGTTTAAGTCAGTGATTTTCAACTAGGGTGCTTCAGATCCTTTGAAAGGTGCCTCAGGAAATGTGAGGAGATAAGGCAGGTATGAGGAGATAAGCAGATAATAGCAGGCTCAGGCTTCAGGTGTGAGGAGACAATCAGGTAAAAACAGGTTTAGGCCACTTCCCTGCCCCCACTGCCTCTGCACAGAGGTAAGCACTTTAATAAATAAATTTGCTTTTGAAATGGGGTGCTTTTGAATTCACAAAAGTTGTGGAAGGATGCCTCTAAAGGGGTGCTTTGAGTCTAAAAAGGTTGAGAACCACTGGTCTAGATATTCACCAGTAAGTACTTTCATATCCAAATACTGCAAATTAGTAGATTTTAGCCTGGCAGCCTATTTGGGTAAGGGAAGAAGTATTATACCCATTTTATAGGTAAGGACCTGATGAACAAGAAATATTGAGTCACTTTATATCACACAGGCAGTTAGTGGCAGAGCTAAGATCTTGTCAGTTGGCCTATTCATTCAATAGACCAGCCTTCCTTTTTTTTTTTTTTTTAAGGATCTTAAGAAGCTTTGCAAACAGAAATGGACTTAGAATTCCCCTGTGTGAAGAACACTTAGCTTCAGATTCACCATTTTCTATAAGTTAAAACCATGGAAGCAAAATACGAATGAATTAGAAAGGGTTGCTACAATTAATGACAGAATTAGAGCAAATGACTTCCTCATTTCCTGTCCTGTACTCTAGCCAGTAATCTAGTGATAATTAGCACTTCTATGGTGCATTCCATCCAAAGATAGCTAATGCTATCTAAATGCTTTACAGGCGTGTTTTATAACTAGAGCTGTTCAATAGGGATGAAAAACTGTTAAAGAAAATGGAGCTCTTGATGTCAGCATCTATTTTCTTGAGGTATGCCTTCAGTGTTTCCTTGTAGTGTTTCCACTGGTCACTATGGATATGTCCAGATGCTGCAAGCCCTTTTAAGATGCTGCAAGAGGTATGTGTGGGAACAAAAAAAGTTCCCTGTACTGCAAATTTGCAGTGTGGGGGCAAAATTAGACCCCTAGATATCCAGGGGTCAAAAAATACCCCAGGAGAAAAGTGGGGCAGGGCATGGTGCCTGACCGTGCCCTGAGGCAACAGAGGCTCGGGTCCTTCACAAAGCCATTCTGGCAGCCAGCCAGACAGAACATCTCTATGGCTGGCCCTTGCCCCAGTGCTGAAGCACGCTGCCTGCCCATGCAGGGCAGGTAGCGTGCCAGCCACAGGGAGCTGTACCTGGGCTCTGTGCCAGTAAGTAGGGGATGGGTTGCGGGGGGGGGGGGGGAGGAGCTGTAGGAGAGATGAGAAGACCATGGATGGACCCCTGCCAGCCCCATTCCCCACCCACTTCCCCAGCAACCTAGATACTGCCCCACCTGGCCCCATCCCTTGTTTGCCCCCCAAACTCCCCTGATAGTTGCCCCACCTGGCCCCAGCCTCCAGGCACTAAAAAAAGAAGCCCTGCACTTTTCATGTCTTGCTCTTTAATAGGCCTCTGGTTATCACTCTCATTAATATATCTTGCGATTGTCTGATCATTTGTTCCTCTTCACAGAGGCCTCAACCTGCACTGTCTTGGTCACCACCCATTATAACCTGTAACAGCGGCATCTCCACTCCTGAATGCATTTAGGCGTTTTTGATTTTTTGGGGGGGAAGTTCATATCCCCCATTGGTGACCTATCTTTAAGTTCCCTGCGGACAAGTCTAACATTATAACCTTGTAAAACTAAGCACTTTCACCTAAGCTTTCATAGCACATAACACATCTTAATGTTTTATCACGCATTTCCACCCCCCCCACATGGCAAAGCCACCATGGTGGGGGTGGGGGCAGCGGGGATCGGCCCTGGCTACCTGGCAGCTGTGCTGCTACTGTCAGATCACATGGGTGCAGTGCGGCTTGGCAGGGTGCCGCGTGGCACCCCATGCTGTCTGATCGCTCAGCGGGGCCACTTGGGCTGCACAGGGGGGGCTCTGGCATGAGGCCCCAGAGGCCCCAATGGCTGCTGCTACAGCTAGTGAGTGCAGGGTTTTTTTTCCCCTTAAGTGCAGAAAGCCTGGGCCCAGGTGGGGTAGCCATCAGGGGGGCTAGGGGAGCGGATGGGAGATGGGGCCAGGAGAGGTGGCGATCTAAGGGAGCGGGTGGGAGATGGGGCCAGACAGGGGACATGTGGGCCCTGCGAGGTGGGGTGGTAGCCCCTGTGGGGGCATCTGGCCCCTGCTGGGGTGTTGTAGCCCTGTGCAGGGACAGTCTGTGAGCTGTGCAGGGGGGCTGCACTGGGTAGGGGACCCACCCCTCCTCCCCCATGATTCATACACTCCACAGCCCCCCACATCCCTCCACAGCCATCCACATCCCCCTTCCCACCCCCCTCCTGCACACACCCCACATTCCCCCAGCACACACCCTGTGTGCCTAGCTGCCAGACAGGAGGAAACCTGTTGGCAGGAGCTGTGGCTGCAGGGGCAGCTGTCCTCATGTCCTGGTTAGTGAAGGGGTCAGGAGGAACCCTAACTGCTCTATGATAAGAAAAGCAAAGCCAAACAGCAAAACATATAAATATTTAGAATTCATTTTATTATGAGAATAGAGATACTAGTAGGCTTTCAAATTGCTTTAACACTGTAGATATATCAACTAAACATTGCCCAAATGATTGCTGTCTCACTGTCTTGCTCTTGCTCTCTATATAGTAATCTTTTGTTTTAATAGTGGAGGAACATAGATTTCGGGGTATTTTGCAGAGTGACTTTGGGATTTTTTTTATCATGGACTTTTCAGTTTTCAAATAGGGAGCTCCAGAATTCCTGTTAGGGAGGCAAGTGGCAGGACCCAGGCCGAGGAGCCTGCTCAGAGCTGGCACCTTGGACCCAGCTGGAGGTGGCTGACCTCCTGGCCAGTTGGGGTCAGGAGGACATGCTTTGACAGTTCAAAGCAGGCTACCACACTAAGAACATCTTCTGGGCAATAGCTGACCAGATGGTCGGGCAGGGGCACACATGGCAGTAGTGCCACACAAAGGCCAACTCTGCAGCCACAGCCCACTGGCAGTTGGCCCAGAGGGGTAGATGCCTCTACTGGCTGTGCTGTCCCCTTCCAGATCTGGCAGGCATGCAACCTTGGGGCCACATGCTGTCATAGGTGGCAGCAGGTCACAGGCAGGCAGCAGCCCCCACTGCCAGACTGCTGCAGTGGGTAGAGGGTGCAGGGAACTCTCAGGGCTGCTTCAGCAGTTTTGCTCACACAAGGGGTATTGTCCCCAGGTACCAATTGGCTGGGCACCAGAAGCTTCTGAGAGCAAGTAGCCCTGAGCTACTTGCCAGGGCAGCTTTTTGTACTGATGGGGGCAGGACAGGGCAGCTTTTTATATTGCTGAGGACAGCACAGGTGCTGGCCCCAGGCTCTAGCCATCCCTGGCTGCAGATTTGGGAGGAGCCAGGCAGGGTTATTTTCCCCAAGTGGCACAACTTGCACCACACCAAAGTACATGTCTGGGCATGTGCGCTGAGGCAAAAAGTCCTGCCTCAAATTTGCTTCTATTTGAGCTGCTGCAAGTGCACATGCCTGCATGTACGGGTGTGCCCTGCAAGATTTCAGGCTACTGCTGTGCTTGGAGTAGAGCACTTGTTTTGGGAGTCAAGCATCTGCACACAATGTCTGGTCCAGTGAAGTTGGTGCTTGAGGATCACCAACTCAATGCCGGTAACATTGTCTTCAGCAAGGATGCTGGTGTTTGTACAGCAGTCTTCTCATCTGATGTGGAGGATTATCCGGAGGCATCCTTGGTGATACCTCTCTAGGCTCTTGAGATGATGATGGTAGGTCCACCCACATTTTGCCTCTGTGAGGAAGGATGAGGATGATGACTGCATTGTAGACCTGTAGACTGCGATGAATAAGGACACACTGAAGCAATTTCACAAAGGAGGTTCTTGTGCACCAGATCCTGTGCTGGATTGCCTCTTCAATCTCTGTTGAGCATATGCTTAAAGATGTAGATTGGCTGAGAAGCCTGGTTCAGAGAGAGAATGGGAGCATAAGAATTATCAACCGCAACTCCCCTGAGGTACTGTGGTAGCATAGTCAAATGAAATGTGTCAGGTTTGGGAAGAAATATTTTGGTTTTCTAAGATTTACCTTTTCCAAAAAATAAACTGTCGGCAGCCCAGATTTCAAACACTAGAAGTTTTTAAGATGCTTCTTAAGATGAAATTTTCCAGGAAGCTTCCAGAAAGCTTCCTGGAAGCTATACTTCTCTGGAAAAAAATGTGGATGGAAAAAACCCCAAATCTATTGAAAGACATTTGAAAATAAAAATGTTGTCTGGCCCTTGTTCCAGGCCCTAGATCCAGACGAGTATTATTCTAAAAACCATTGTATCTGGATAAAATGTGACATAGTGAAGTTGTGTCCTTATCCAATAATTAGACCATGCACCTTGCTAATTGTGATTTCCATTGATACTGTGCTGTGTGGTGGCACTGCCACCAGGGGACAGCTGGTAAGTCCCACTAACATAATTGTGCGAGGACGAGTGAAATCAGACTTTGTTTTCTGTAGTGAATTCTCATGTTCAAGTATCTTGAGAACTTCTAGTGTTTGAAATCTGCTGCTGACAGATGCGTGGAAAATAACTGCTTTACCAGAAGAGGCCACATGCTAGTTTGACCCAGCTCCACAGCATCTGTATAGATCATGCCATGAACGATGTGTGCGCCTGGTGGCTGGGGGGGCACAGTTGTGCTGGTGGCAGTGGGAGCATGGCGGTGGTGGCGGGAGCACAGTGGCAGTAAGTACAGAACTTCTGCAGATGCTGCCAGCACTGGCAACGGTAGGGGGGGAGGGGGTGGCAAGCACTGACCAGGGGTTGGCGACCTCCCACAGGCACTGCTGGCAGTGGCCAGTGGGGATTGCGGACCACCTGCAGACACCACCAGCAGTGTTGGCAGCAGGGTGGAAAGTGTCGACTGCCTGCAGGTGCTGCCAACCATGTTGGAAGTACCTTTTTGTGGGAGGTGCACTGCTACACTCAGGGGGTGCACCTGCAGTTGCGTGCAGCCCCTATGCATTGGCCCTGGATCATGCACTTCAGCTGGGCATGCTAAAGCTTATTCAATTAGCTATTAGATAAAATCACCAAAAAAGCCCCACTGAAGTGCTCAGTCTATAAAGATGTTCATAGATTCATAGATGTTAGGGTCGGAAGGGACCTCAATAGATCATCAAGTCCGACCCCCTGCATAAGCAGGAAAGAGTGCTGGGTCTAGATGACCCCAGCTAGATACTCGTCTAACCTCCTCTTGAAGACCCCCAGGGTAGGGGAGAGCACCACCTCCCTTGGGAGCCCGTTCCAGACCTTGGCCACTCGAACTGTGAAGAAGTTCTTCCTAATGTCCAGTCTAAATCTGCTCTCTGCTAGCTTGTGGCCATTGTTTCTTGTAACCCCCGGGGGCGCCTTGGTGAATAAATCCTCACCAATTCCCTTCTGTGCCCCCGTGATGAACTTATAGGCAGCCACAAGGTCGCCTCTCAACCTTCTCTTGCGGAGGCTGAAAAGGTCCAGTTTCTCTAGTCTCTCCTCGTAGGGCTTGGTCTGCAGGCCCTTGACCATACGAGTTGCCCTTCTCTGGACCCTCTCCAGGTTATCCGCATCCTTCTTGAAGTGTGGCGCCCAGAATTGCACGCAGTACTCCAACTGTGGTCTGACCAACGCCCTATAGAGGGGAAGTATCACCTCCCTGGACCTATTTGTCATGCATCTGCTGATGCACGATAGAGTGCCATTGGCTTTTCTGATGGCTTCGTCACACTGCCGGCTCATGTTCAACTTGGAGTCCACTAGGACTCCAAGATCCCTTTCCGCCTCTGTGCCACCCAGCAGGTCATTCCCTAGGCTGTAGGTGTGCTGGACATTTTTCCTCCCTAGGTGCAGCACTTTGCATTTCTCCTTGTTGAACTGCATCCTGTTGTTTTCTGCCCACTTGTCCAGCCTATCCAGGTCTGCCTGCAGCTGTTCCCTGCCCTCCGGCGTGTCCACTTCTCCCCATAGCTTTGTGTCATCTGCAAACTTGGACAGAGTACATTTCACTCCCACGTCCAAGTCGCTGATGAAGACATTAAAGAGTATCGGTCCAAGGACCGAACCCTGCGGGACCCCACTGCCCACACCCTTCCAGGTCGAGACCGACCCATCTATCACGACTCTTTGGGTGTGACCCTCTAGCCAATTCGCCACCCACCGGACTGTGCAGTCATCCACATCACAGCCTCTTAATTTGTTCACCAGTATGGGGTGGGATACCGTATCGAAGGCCTTCCTGAAGTCCAAGTATACGACATCCACCCCTCCTCCTGTGTCCAGGCGTTTCGTAACCTGGTCATAGAAAGAGACTAGGTTGGTCAGGCATGATCTGCCCGCCACAAACCCGTGCTGGTTTCCCCTCAGCATAATTTGTCCTGCCGGGTTCTCACAAATGTGAGCCTTGATAATTTTTTCAAATACTTTACCAAGGATGGAGGTGAGACTGACTGGCCTATAGTTGCCCGGGTCCTCCTTCCTCCCCTTTTTGAAAATGGGGACCACGTTAGCCCTTTTCCAGTCCTCCGGGACTTGGCCTGTGCGCCACGAGCATTCGAATATTCCCGCCAGTGGCTCTGCAATGACGTCGGCCAGTGCCTTCAGCACCCTCGGATGGAGCCCATCCGGGCCTGCCGACTTAAAGGCATCCAGTTCTTCCAAGTGACTCTGCACCACCTCAGGATCTACGCATGGAAGTCTGGCGCCTTGCTGCTGCCTCTCTACAACCCCAGTGAGAGACTTGTCGTGCCCCTCGCTTAGGAACACTGAGGCAAAGAACTCGTTGAGGAGTTCAGCCTTGTCCCCCCTATCTGTCACCAATTGCTTCTGCCCATTTAGCAGGGGTCCTATTCCTCCCTGGGCCTTACTTTTATTATGTTGGGTGAGCCAAGTCATACTAATGCAATGCTTCTTCTGGGCATGTGCTGAGCTTGGCTTGGGGGCTCACTGCGTTTAAAATATAATGCTGGGTTTTTTTAAACATCATTTCCCCCTTTTTTATCTCTCTTGTTTTTCAGTTAAATAAGTATTCAATTTCAATTAAGTTTGAATTTAGCTCAATTAAGTTCATTACAATTTTATTTTCAAGGTCCAGTAAATTACATTAATGTACTACCATTATTATTTGGCAACACTAGGCTTTTCTATTAAATTTGTTTTCATGTAAGAATTGGGACTTTGTGCTTTGAATGACAACTACCTTTTACTTTATTCCATGCCATACGTTTTTAGCTCTCATGGCTGTGAAATAGCCATGGGCATAACGGGAAGTAGAATGATAACCACTTCTACCCACTCATGTCAATGCTACCCACTTGTCTCACTGATTGGCAAACTTGTTTGTGGTGGGCAGCCACATTCATGTGAGGGACATTCATGTAAGGGAATGCAAGGATATACTCCTTCTGTGTTGATTAAAGAGCAGGAGATGCAAGACTACTTTATTTAAAATTGTTCCCCTCTCCCAATTAGGGGAGTGGCTGTGGTCAGTAAGAAAATAATTAAAATATTTCCATACTAACTCCATGTCCTGAGCAATTAAATGGGGGTTATGGTGGAACATAAACTAATTATGAGCCAATAGTCTGCTCTTGTTGCAAAAAAAAGTTAACAGTATCCTGGGTTGTATCAATAAAATAGGCACTTAAAAATTTAAAGAGTAATTTTTCTGCTCTATTCATTACTGGTGAGGCCTCACCTCTAGTTTTGGGCTCCACTCTTCAGGAAAGTTGTGGGCAGTTTGGAAAGAGTCCAGCGCAGGACAACCCAAATGATTGGGGACCTCAGAGGCAAGACTTTTGAGGAAGGGCTGAAAGAACTATGGTTATTTAGTCTGGAGAAGAGAAGACCGGGGGGGGGGGGAGTGGATTTGATAAGTCTTCAAATACCTGAAGGGTGATTTAATAGAGAGGATGGAGATGGGTTTTTCTTTGTGGCCATAGGGGACTGAACTAGGAACAAGGGCTTCAAGCTGCAGCAAAGGAAATTTAGACTGGAGTTTAGGAAGAAGGTTACATTCTGAATATGAGAGTGGTCAGACATTGGAAGAGGCTACCTAGAGAAGTTCTGGATTCACCATGCTTGGAAACTTCCAAAAGTAGGTTAGACAGATATTTGGATGGGATGATTTAGACAGGGATGATCCTGCCTAGAGCAGGGGACTAGATGACCGTATGAGGTCCCTTCCACTAAGGCTACTTTCCTATGGTTCTTATGAAATTAATGAGATTGAAAGACTAATACAGGACATGAAACTGCATATTATGGGCTAATACATGTTAGAATAGCAGTCATGACTGAAATAGAGGTATTGAAGGTTATATCCTACCCAGGAAAGAAAGAAGTCAAGAGGATGGTTTAGTTATACAGTAGACTGGAAACCAAAAGGGAAAGGGTGGATTAAGCTGAACTAGTTGGGATCAAAATTGGATGAAGGTGTGTATGGTACAAAAACTTGAATTGTGGTAATACTGGGAGTCTGCTATTTAACTCTGGTAGTATCATTTATAGGTATGATTACAAGGTTGTTAGAGAGAGAAACTAACTGGGAATCAGTAGCATAATGAAAGGAAGGGGTCACCTGGGCAGCAGCCCTGGATGGCACTTCTGTGGGTGGGTGCAAAAATACACAGTTCTGCAGTGGTGGCTGATTGCACCTTTGCAATTAACACCATGGCAGCTGGTGTTGCCCTGGGCATTACTGGGCTGCTTAGGAGCAAAGGTGCCTTACTATGTCTGTGTTGGGCATTGTAATATTACAGGAGATGATAACCTCCCAGATACATATTGGAGAACAAATGCTATGAGAGGTATAATAATGCAGCTGGGTGCTTGGGGCATCTGAGACACAAAGGGGTAAGTTCCAGTGTGGCTGCAGTGACAGCCATTTTTTTCCACCTGTCCCTCCCCATTGCACCTGAAGCTAGGGTCTGGGATGGCTGCCCCGGTTGTCTCACCCTAGTTACACCACTAAATGCTGCTAATAATACTATAGCCCATATATTTCTTGATGTGACAGCTGGCACATATTTTCACCAAACAGACCCTAAAGCAACAAAACTTGTGTGGCAGAGCATAGTCCTTTTGAGGATCTAGAAAGGGCAATAAGGTGAAGGTGTGTGGATACCTTTAAGAGTGTTGTGTCTAAGTTGCTACATTTGCTTGATAATTGTAGCAGGGAACAGCAGAACTGCAGGCAGGGTACTGCTTGCTCTCTGAATAAACAAGTTTTATTGTTCCATAAGCTTAATTCCTTAATCTTCTGATAACTGGCACCAGGAGTGGGGTGAGAAGAAAAAGAATGGAGAATCTTGGAATTCCAGAGGAGTTAAAGCTGTCCAGCAATGCAGCAGAAAACTGGAAGAAATTTTAAGCAGAGCTTCACTGTATATATGATAGCCAGTGGAGCTGCAGAGAAAGAAGATTCACTCAAGGTAGCTTTTTAAAAAAAGATATCAGGCCCACAAGCTCTGTCTTTTTATAATAACCTACAACTCTCAGAAGCAGAACAGAAAAGCTATGGCACAATAATAAAAAAATAAATAAAAATTGAGGAATATTGTATATCGAAACCAAATGAAATCTTTGAATGGTATAATTTCCATGTGAAACAGCAAAAAGAATGAGAGACAATAGAGGATTTTGTCAAAGATCTCAGTCTGTTGAGCCAGACATGCAACTTTGGAGACCTAAAAGAGTCCATGAGCAGAGATCAAATAGTATTGGGTGTAAGCTGCTTGTAGGAAAAGACTGCTAGAAGATCCTGAGCTTAATTCAGAAAAAGCAGTTAGAATATGCCAAGTGGCTGAAATAACAAATGCCAGGCTGCAGAAGCTGGAGGTAAAAGAAGAATAAGATGAATTAGACAGGATTATAAGACTGCAAAGACCTAACGCAACCCACAAACAACAGAAAGGATCATGTCACTATGAAGCAGGCAAGCTGAGGCTGAAGGCAATTGCTTGAAGAAACAATGGTCAGTTGCAGATGCTGTGGGGATCACCACAAACCCATGCAATGCCCTGCACTTTGTAAGTGCTACAACAAATGCAAAAGATTCAATCACTTTGCAAGAGTTTGCAGAAAGGAGCAGGATGCAACATGCAAGAAACTGCAGATACATACTCTATGCAATGAGGAAAAGGAAGAATTCCTCACTGGCACAATGCAAGAAATTCATTCTTCTGAGGACTGGAAAATCACCCTGGGCACCAATAGACTAATGGTAACTTTTAAATTAGATACAGGGGCACAGGTCAATGTAATGCCAGAATGCATCATTCAAAAAATCAAAACTAAACTTGCGTACTATGAAAATTGGAAAGCTAGACTTAAAAGCATATAATGAGAACATGATTGCAACCAAGGGTGTTTTTTCCCTTGCATGTTAGGTACATGAGTAATATAGTAAAAACTCAGTTTGTAAGTCCCAGGAAAGCTAGTGCCAATTATTGGGTTGTGAATGTATAAAACTCTAGGCTTGATTAAGAGAATGGATACCACTGAGGGACTAGAATGCAAGAACACAGAAGAGTTTTATGATATGTTTCAAGGTGTAGGGAAACTGGCAAATCAGTACAAGATAGAATTAAGAAAACCAAATACTCTCACTATACATGCTCCAAAAAATGTTCCCCTTGTACTAAGTGAGAAACTGAAAAAGGAATTAGGTTAGTTAACATGGACATAATAGGAAAAGTAGAGCAACCAACTGCTTGGGTTCATTCACTGGTCATAATAGGAAAAGAAAGATGAATCCTTGAGATTGCCAAAAACCTCTTCCTTGGTGGGAATGGGAAAATAATCCCTTTTGATGTACCTGTTCATTTGCTTAGGATCCAGACAATGTGGCAGAAGCTATATATTTCTCCACTTTGGATGCCTCTTCTGCGTTTTGGCAAGTTCCCCTAGAAAAAAATAGCACTAAATTATGTACCTTCAATATGCCTTTCAGAAGGTACTGCTTTTGTAGGCTTCCTTTTAGACTGTGTTCTCCATCTCATAGGCAACTGGTAGGGGGTGCATGGGGGTGCACGTGCCCCTGTGATGGGGCCGGTGCCCACCCAATGGCCAACACTGATACTGTCGGTAGGGCTGGTGCCCCCCCGACAGGGTCGGCAGCTTCTGCGGGTGCCCCCCCAGGTTCATTAGGAACCAATCACTCATGCTCCATCTCAGATATTTTACAGAAAAGTGGAACACATTTTTGAAGGTCTTGATGGAACTATGGTTTATATTGATGATGTATTAGTTTGGGGAAATACTATGGAAGAACAAGACTTGAGGCTAAGAAAGACACTAGAAAGAGCTCATAGAGCAGTTTTCAAACTGAACAAACAAAATGCAAATTCGGGGTCAAAGAAATAACATATCTGGGAGAAAAGCTCTCTGATAAAGGGGTGCAAATTGATCCTGCAAGGGTTAAAGCCATTACAAACATGCCACCCCCTACAGATGAGGAAGGAGCGCAAAGATTACTGGGAATGATCAATTTTGTAGGGAAATATATACCTAACTTAGCAGAGCAGACCAAATGCCTTGGATCACTCCTACAAAAGATTTCTCAGTGGACATGGGAACATAAACATGAAGCTGAATTTAAAAACTTGAAGGAACAAATAATGAAATTATCGGTACTAAAATACTATGACACTAAAAGACCTATTGAATTGTCAACAGATGCTTCTAAAGAAAGCATTGGAGCAGCTATGCTTCAGAAACATGGGGATAGCTGAAGACCAGTAGCATATGCATCTAGGGCATTCTCTAAGTCAGAGTGTCTATATGCACAAATTGAGAGAGAAAGTTTAGCTCTGGTATATGGCTATAAGAGACTTCATATATTCATCTATGGGAAGCCTGTGATAGCTGCAACTGATCATAAAACTTTGATAACTATAGGGTTATTAGAGATGCCACCCAGATCACAGAGATTTTTCTTTCAACTGCAAATGTATGATCTAGACCTACAGTACACACCAGGAAAACATCTACTTATTGCAGATACATTGTCCAGAGCATGTGACACAATGGAAAATGACAGAATTCCAGACTCAGACGCAGTACATGTGAATCTAACTAAGAATGATTCCTGTCACAGATACAATGTGGACATTAATTGCAGAAGCTACATTGCAAAAAAGTGATAACAGCTATTTGTGGTGGTTGGCCTGGAAAACATACACCTAGTCCCTATTCTTAGTTCAAGGAAGAGCTGTCAGTACTGGATAGCACTTTGGTCAAAGACTCACAATCTGTTGTTCCAGCTAAAGAAAGACATGTTAAACAGAACACTTGAGGGGCATCTAGGCATTGAAAAGGAGAGCTAGGGGTGCTCTATATTGGCCCAACATAAATAATGACATAGAAGGTGCTATAAAAGTTTGTACAGTGTGCCCTAAAGCATGGATCAATGCAAAGGAAAGAGCCCATGATATTCATGGAGGAGCCCATAGCTCCTCAAGTAGTATCAAGTAGGCATTGACTTATTCATGCATGCAGGAAAAAATTATGTATTAGTGCTGGATTATTTTTCTCACTATCCTGAAATTGTAATGCTGGAAAGCACAACAGCAAACCATGTCATAACTTGCGTCAAATTGATTTTTGCTAGACATGGGATATTCTACAAATTATGAAAACAGTCAGTGGACCTCATTTTAATGGTCTTGAGTTTAAAGAGTTTGCAAACAAATGTGGATTCCGTCACAACACTTCAAGCCCTAAATACCCACAATCCAATGGTCTGGTGGAGAATGGAGTACGAGTAGTGAAGAAATTGCTGAAAAAAGCTACAGGTTCACACACTAATGTTTAATTGTGACTTAAATTACAGGGCAACACCCATGAAACATGAATTGTCCCCAGGAGAAATGCTGTTTAGCAGGCTGCCAAATCTTGTGAAGGATGCTCATCAGAATGAAAAGCAAGACATGAAAACATACAAAAAAAAAAATCAATGAACTCAAACAAAAATGGTAGTATGACAGAGGTTCCAGGGAGTTACCACAACTGCACAACAAAGATGCGGTGCTTATTTCAGATGGATGAGCATGGAAACAAAAATTACTAGTTTCCTATCAAGTAGCTTCCAGATCCTGGGATGTTAAGAAGGAACAGATGACACTAGCAGCTCGTAAAGGGGAGAAAAGAAGCAGCAAACAAGAGTCACCAAAGGAAACAGAGCTACCATTAAAGCAACAAGAAATGACAGAGGAGATTGAAAATGACACAGAAGTAGAAACATCTGAACAAGGAAACCAAATGAGAACTGAGCCAATAAGGTTTGAGAATGCTGAGAAACTGAGAAAATCACTGAGACCTAAAAAGCCAACACAAAGACTAATAGAGACCTGTTAAAATGTGCTTTAGCTATGGGCTGAACTAAACTGCCAATATTAGTATTATATGGGGATATGTTACATGTAAAGGGGGAAGGTGTGCAGATATCTTTGAATATTATGTATAAGTTGTTACATATCCTCAGGGATTGCATCAGGGAACAGAACTGCAGGCTGGGTGCTACTCTCTGAATAAACAGGTTTTATTGTTCCATAAGCTTACCTCCTTAATCTTCTGAAAACTACATGTGTGGGGAATCAGTCCCCTGGGGATGTTTTAAAAGGGTCCTAGCTGAGAAAGGAGAGCTGAAATAGGTTGCTGCTATTGAGAGAAGGTAAAGAACTCCTGAGGCCTTAACTGAAAGGGCGAGGTTATTTTCTCTTGATTTCCTTTGTGGAATGTAGTGGGCAGTGATCATTTTGGCAGGGGGAGGTGGGGATGAATACTCCACATAAAAGACCTGCTGTTTGAAAACCAAAAACCTGTCTTTTATGAATCCATTTGGCAGAAGGCATGACCAGTTTGCAAGGAGATGCTATTTTAGACTTAGTTTTGATAGATAATAGAGGACGTTCTAGAAGAACGGGTCATAGACAATAGCCCTGGCTTGAGCATTTACAATACAATTCAGCTTCTGTTAAATGAAAGGATTAGTAGGTCTCTAGCTAGGGTTCTAAATTTAAAAAAGGACAAACTGATGAAATAATGGAACTAGTTTAGGGCCTTGTTGCATGTTGCACTTTGATAGGTCAAACATTGATAGGTGTTAGTGCTAGCTTGAGTTTCAAGCAGTCACACCTTAAGGCAGAAAACCATCTGCACAGCTGTGGCATGCCACTGGTGAGGGCTGGTGAGCAGAAGCCTGACTAGGAGCTACAGCTGTGAGTTGCCAAGACAGGGCTGGTGAACCAGGACAGACTTCTATCCCTGCTCTAAAGTGGGAGTGTGAGAGATAGGGTGGGTGGGGATGGGGACATGAAGCTGGGAGGTGGAGGCAGATGGAATGGTATGGGAGTGTATGATGACATGGGAGGTGAAAAGGAAACAGTCTGGAAACGGGGGAAAAAGGAAACTTCCCCCTCCCTCCTCTTCCCCCACTTTCTGCTGGATGCCAGGGCATTTTTAAGCCTTTTGCAGAGGCATTGGGTGTTGGCTACAGCCAGGGCTGGGGATTTTGGCTGGGGTGTGCCAGTGCTCCTGCTGAGATGTAAAGCCAGAATTTCCTGGCTAGAGGGTCTTGCCCCTCCACTCATGGTCAGGCGAATCATTATATTAGGGGTCAGGAAGGAATTTTATTCCATGACAAGATTAGTTTGGACTTTGGGGGCGGGGGGGTGTCTTCCCCTATAGCAGGGTGGGGGAGGGGGGTGCCATGGCCCTGTACATAGGATCTGTTGAGTGTATATTAACAGTTTGTTTATAGAAGCAGGACAATGGCTGCTATGGTTCCCCTGCATTATCAGTTACAGGTTAGGGTGCTATGTCTTGCTGATGGTAGTTCTATGAAGAGTTTAGATTATGGATTTGTATAGGATGTTTTGGGTAGGGATGATCCTGCCTCAGTCAAGGGAAGTGGCAACACGTAGGGGGTGCACGTGCACCCCCTGAGAACACTGGTGCACCCCCTGACAGCAGTGGTCTCTGCTTAAGTGACAGGCAGTCAGGGCAGGTGAGAGTGCTGGTGCCCCCCCTGAGAGTGCCAGCCAGGTAGTGGGGGTACTAGGAGAAGTTATTCCCGTGGGTGCCCCCTCCCCCGGCTAATTTCACTGACCAGGGTCAGAGGTTTCCCCCACAGCCGATCGTGCTGGCCCGGAAGATCCTCCCCCCCCCCCCCCCCGGCACTGATTGGCCATTGCAGGGGCAAGTGCCCACCTGAATCAGGAGGTGCCAGTCATCCATGGTCAGGGAGTTGGACTAGACTATCTCTGGAGGTCTCTTCCAGTTCTACTTCTCTATAATTCTATGATTTTTACCATGTTTAGTCTGTTTCATGAAACACGGTATCAGATGCTTTACAAAAAAACTTATGACCTTTTGCTCATGGATCTGTTGCTCTAGAACAAGGGTATCAAAATCATCTTGCCCCTTGGGCCAGATTGGGGCGACAGATCCCTCTCCCCTTCCCCTCCTCCTGCCCCAGCATACCTGATCTAGCTGGTCTGGAACCCGTGCTACATGTGGCATGGATACTGGAATGGCTGGAACATGTACCATGTGTGGTGCAGTCTGGCTGGATCAGTTTTATTGGGGAGGGGAAGGAATCCATGGGCCCAGTCTGGCCTGTGGACAGGCCCCATGCTGTGCACTGTGTGGGTCTGATCAGACCCAGGGGCAGCACTGTGGGCCAGATGGCCAGATTTGACCCACGGGGGCTATATGCTTGACATCCCTGTTCTAGAAACAAGTTTGTCCCTTATGGCATACTGGATAAGTTAGACCCAAGAAAAAGGAGACACTTTAAAATAACTCTTTTTCACCATTAAGAATGCTTTCAGTTTCTCTGGTGGGTCCTATAACAGCCACCCTAATGAAGCTGCAGAACCAATACTGTGTTTATTACCCCTTTGCTGTCCTGGCCACTGCTTCTCTTAAGTGAATACCACCACCTCTTTGTGATACCTTTCCTTCAATGGCAAGGAAGATGAAGGTACCTTGTACTGTGCAGCCTTTCTTCCCCACCTGGGAATTTTCCTGCACCCAAGGCTCCTTACAGAGGTCTCTGTCGATGGTAAGTGACTTGGACCTGAGTGAATCAAGACTTACATGATTTTCTTTTCCTGGTTCTACTGTTTATTTTGTGTGGGTTTTTTTAAACTAAGATTTACAGACCAGTGTGTTCTCAAGATACTTTTCTTCCTTTTTTAAATAGATATACTTCCTCTCGCAAGTTGTCTGTCTATCCGGAGCTTATAGTGCAGCAGGAATGATTTGTGCTTTATGAAGGAAACCCCATGAAACCTGGTGGAGTTACATGCTCTTGACCCTGCAAACCAGGCAGTATTTCACTTTGATTTTAACAGATCTAACTAGTGGTAGAAAGGTATTTTTTTCTATTAATTTTTAAGTACTCCTTCTTGATGTGATGCTTGATTGTGAATAAGTTGCAGGTTTTTATTGTATAATGACAACTTTACTCCTACCCCTTGTTTTTATATTAAAAAGGATATGACACTTGTGTGAAATGGACTCTAAACATTTTCTTCAGTGTTCCTGTTAAAACAGGCTTTGTCAAGGAGCCATGTGTTTTATGCAAAAACTAAAGCTAATCTTGGAAAACTGACATGTGTAAGCTTTAATTTAAAAAGTCTGTGGAAATAGTAGAAAACATGGAAAATTGCCATGGAAACTGCTCACACTTAAAGATGGGGAAAGAAAAACTTTTGAGTAAGGGACTGCAGACTTCAGATTTTTCAAAAGAATCTGATGGTTTCAGAAATTTAATTATCCCCCAACTCTTTTTGGGGAGTTCAGGGAGCTGAACTGAACAGTTATTAAATCCAAATATAAATACATGCGTTCAGGCATCCTGTTAACACTGTATTTTCTTTGGAATGATTAACGCATGTTCTTGCTTCTGAGGAGTTTCCTCTTCCAAAGTTATGTGCTAAGGACAGTTTTAATTGGCTGCTTGTATGCTTTTTTGGCTTCTAAAATGATTGAATTTCATTGATTACTTAAATTTTGTCATGCTAACCATAAAGAACTAGCACGAGAACTATTAATAATCCAAATGTTTATTGCACATGAGACAGATGTGTATACAATAAGCTACATGCAATGTCTGACAAGCTTGAAAGATGGAAAATAAGAGCTGAAATAAAATACAATAGATAACACAAGAAGAAAGAGAAAAGGGGAAAGGCCCAACTTTTTACGTGGTATATGAGAGCCTGGATTTTTAAAAATGAGAGGCTCTCAGGCTCCCTAATCCATTTTTAGACAGACAAGGTTCTTTGGGTGAATCTGATATCTTTTATTAGACCAACTTAAGTAGTTGGAAAAAAAAGTTTAAGCAAGCTGTTGGGTTCAAAGACCCTTCGTCAGCCTGAGGAAGTGGAGAGGTACCTGGGGATGTCAGGCAGGTTATAATGTGTCATAAATCTAATGTCTATATTTAGTCCATGATTTTTAGTATCCAGGAGGTTGATGAAGTAGAGTTCATAGGCTCATCTCTGTGTTTTTGTAAGTTTCCTTTGAGGATTAGAACTGAGAGATTGGACAGAGAGTGGTTTTCTTGTGAGAAATGTGCCCCCACAGGTAATTGGGCATTCTCATCTTTGATAGATTTCCGGTGTACGTTCATTCTGGTGTGCGCTTGTTGTTTGGACTAAATATAGACATTGGATTTATGACACATTATAACCTGCCTGCCATCTGACTCCCCAGGTACCTCTCCACTATTCATCCCCCTTCTCTCCCTCCAACCCAGCCTGTCTCTCACCCACTGATTCCTCAGTCGACATCTTCACTGACTGCCTGTCTTGTATGCATACCAGCCCACCCTCTGGCTTCTTTACTTTTCATTCCATCCAGGAAGAGCACACACCAACTGCTGAATCTTCCTCAGCCTGACGAAGGGGTTTTGAACTCGAAAGCTTGCTTAAATTTTTTTTTTTCCAACTACTTAAGTTCGTCTAATAAAAGATATCAGATTTACCCAAAGAACCTTGTCTGCCTACGTCCTTAGACCAACACGGCTACAACCTACACCCCTGTAATCCATATTTAGGCTTTTGCCTGATTTTCCAAAGTTCTGAGCATGCAACTTGTCATAAAGACAAGTAATCAGATACCTTGTGTAGAGTGTTAATTTTTACTTTTAAATCTAAGGTAGGAGAATTATTACAATGTGCCCCTGAATCTTAAGTAACTTAGAATTAATAAAAAATCTATCTTTGTAGATTACCATAATATCAACACTCCCTCTCTCCCCCACATTATGTAATCTTACTAAAGTATAGGATTGAAATACTGTGATCATACCTGCCTCAGAGAACTTATAGGATATCGTGGAAAACCAGACACGGTTCCTTTAAGAGATCTAGAGGAAAGAATCATTTAAAATAAACTGACATTTTTTTATGTCTATGAGATTTGCAGTGGAAGTGAATCTTCAGGAGGGATTTGAACCAAGAGCAGGTGCAGGGTTGATAGTGACTGGGTTGAACATGTGAGGCGCAGATAGCTACATAGAAGAAAGCAGAGAAGGAAATGATCAGTTGAAGATAATGACATTACTGGAGGGGAGATGGTGTGTAGGAAGTATTAGAGACAATATTTGAGATGCAGGCAAAGAAGGTTGTATAAGGTCTTGGAGTCGGGAGCGAGAAGTTGCATTTGGTTTCATAAATAAAGGACACTCAGTGAACTGATTTGAATGGTGTCAGACTGGAAAAGGAGGATAGTTTTGGCGGTTGTGATGTTAATGGTTTCTTGCCTATTCAGACTACAGTCAGAATATGCATCTGAATAAGGGCTGGTACCCCAATGCTAATATCCTCACTCCAAAGGGTGAAATCCCGACTTCATAGATGTCAGTGGGCCTCTTTGGGGGATTTTATCCTAAGAACAATTTTTCCATCACTGACATATGACTGGTTGTCATTCTCTGTTTGAAATAAACAGCTGATGAGTAGCAGCATTTTTAAACTATTCTTCACTTATCCTTTTATTTTTTTAAGCTGCCTTACAACTGACAGCTTTGTTTTTCTTGATACTTTTGCTCCATTCTGGAGGAAAAAAGAAAAGTAAAGAATAAAGGTTTAATAAGGATTAAAAGCAAGTAGTCTACACTGTTCATTTTACATGAATGATTATTTACTATGTGTGCTTAGCTATTCATTACCTTGCCCTTTGATATATTCTAATTCCTTTCCATTTTTATTAAAGCTAGTGTAATTGGTGCTTCAATGGCGAGCAACAGATTAAATCAACAATGGAAGGGAATTAGTACTGGAGCCAGAGGGGTTTTAGGAGATCAACATAAAATTGTTTTGGTGGCTGAAAAGGATTGTTTAATAAAATATAAGTAGGATTGTAGATGACCTTAAAATACTTAGTAGCAAAGAGCAAAATGGAAGTTGTGCGCTACATAATACACTGGCACCACCCGATAATGGAAGCCCCTCAATTGTCAACTTTGCCAGTGTATAACTGAACACTCAAAATGTGCAGCAAATATCCAAAGTGTGAAACACTTGTGTGTCTTAAAATGGACAGATTATAAAGGTTAATCCAGAAAACCTCTAAAGATTTTTCCTCTGTGTTATTTAAATTGGTTTTGCAAAATGAAAACTGTAAGAGAGCAGCATTATAGGTCATGAACTAATTTTGAATGCTGGGTCTTCAGCTCCTCAGCACAGACCTCTTCCACTTAGCTGTGCATTGCTATTTTTCTTAGTTTTTTCTCAAGAAGCTTGCAAGGAAGATGTGGCATGCACACTGGTACCAGGTTGCATCAGCTCACTAGACAGGAATAGAACACCAAGAACAGGATTTTGGGATGGGTTTTTTTGCCTCTGGGAGGAAGGATGAGCTTTACTGGCTAGATGGATATAGAAAATGGATTTGGCAGGTTTGTTCTGAGAGGCAGTATACTTAAGTTGATGAGCTGCTGCATTAGAGACCTGTACCTTCTGTAGTTGGTATAGGGTAGAGACAGATGTAACATTTGTATGAAGCATTGAAATGGAGTATTCCAGCTGTAGACCAATATATGACCCCATCAAAGGGGGATGGGGACCAGAGCAGACTTAATCTCCCTTCCTGGTTGGAGAGAAGGAATCATGATTGCAGCAGAAGGGCATGGGGTACCTGATACTGGGGTCTCCTGATTCCAGCAGAGGAAGGGCTCTCCAGGAGAGCAGAGAAACAGTAGCCTGGGAAACAGGAACACACTGATACAGTGCCCTGCTCTCTCCCTGCTTCCCATGTTCTTACCTTTTCCCTGGTGCTTCTTGGGACTATTGGACAATTTTGCAATCTTTAATTAATTTCATGTGATGTAAAAATAGTTTAATGTCAATTCTCTGTTTATTAGCTCTTCCTGCAATGCTTAATATGACTGGGAGACTTTGATATTCAGGGTCTTGTTCTCAAAGATTTATCTTTTCAACTGTGCGGGGTTTTTTTTCTTTTTCAGTACCTACGTATGGCAAGAATTTCTCCCATTCTCTTTATGGAAATGTGAGCATGTGTTATCAGCTCCTGAACTTGGCTTATTGGAGTTCCATCTTTATTTAACAGCTTCATTAAATCATAAGAAATTGAACTGCACTTTATATGCAAATAGTGATCTGATTTGCTTAAATCCAATATAATGGATGTAGGGAATTTACAGAAATTATATACATCTCTGAATGATTATTTGTTACTGACCTTATTGAATTCAGTTGTTAGTATTCATAGACCTTTCAAATCCCTTATTTTTAAAAAAATATATCTATCATTTTAAAATAATTTAAACACATTTTGCATATTGTTTGCTTTCGATTTTTGTTTTCATTATTGCAGCATAACTTTCAAAGGCATTTATGGATCCACTCTATATAGGCTTTTGCTTGTTTGTTATTAAGCCATGTTTTCATATGGCTTCACGCTTCTGAAAGGTGCTAACTATCCTGGACTTGTATATACAAGTACTAGCCTGCTCCAGAGTTTTAGTTTTGTGCCTCCTAATAGGGGCACATGTGTAGATGCAAAGACATTTACTATGGAGCTAACTGGGTAGCTCTGCAGTAAATGTCTTATGTAGACACACCCAGTGTGTAGCATTTTAAATACACTTGTAAAAATCAAACCTATAAACAATTGTTTATTAGGGCTGTGCAAAGCTTCAGTCCTTAATTTGATTCAGCAGAGATTTGTCCCGATTCAGTGGCCAAATCTCCAAATCGAATCAGGAGACCCTTTAATCTCTCCGAATTGAATCAGAACCCCCTGAATTGATTTGGAGAGGTTCAGAAAGATTCGATAATTTGGACATAGACACAGCTTTAAATGTTTTTTCTACATACCTCAAGGTAGCAGGCGGCTCATAAATGCTGAAATGCTGGGGCAGATGGAGTGTCCCACAGGAGCATGGGGGGGCTCCCCAGTGCACTCGGTAGCAGGCCCGGAAGTGGACCAGAAGCACTTCCGGGTCTGCCAGGGGAGTGCATAGGACCCCCCCCCCCCAATGCTCCTCCCTAGCTCAGTGACTGGTTTCCTCCTGGGTCTGAGGGGGCACCCAGGGGTTCCCCCATGGCTGATCTTCTGGTCCACTTTTGGGTTCCCTACCGAGCACATGGGGGGGTCCCCTGCACTTCTGTGGGACGTTCCACCCACCCCACCATCACAGCATTCACGAGCTGTTCTGGTACCTCATGGTATGTAGAAAAAACATTTAAAGCTGTGTCTATGGCCAAATCGCTGATTCGCCAAATCAGCATCAAATTTTCAGGTTCAGATTCAGCCAAATCGAATCGGGGACACTGATATGAATCAATGGATCAAATCAGTGTCTGCAATTTGGGCCGAATCCCAATCGAATACAGCCTGTTTTGCACACCCATATTGTTTATTTCTGATATGCTGAACAGATAAAATTGCTGCTAAAAAAGTGAAAATTCTTTTGCTAGTTATACATACCAGTATAACTTGGGATCCTGCTCTGGTTAATAAAGTTCATAGCAAAACACTTTATTTTCCATTCAGAGAAAAACAATCTCTTCCAGGACAAGGAACCTGATTCTTTAGTCTTCTTCACTTGGATAATTATTTATACTAGTTACAATTATTTAATACTTCTGCATTGCAGAAGAGGTCTGAATCTCTTGATTTCACCTTAAACTACTGAAAAGGTTTCCTCAGTGAGGTAACTCATGTGAAAAAGCTGCAAGATCAGATCCTAAGTCTGTTTAAAAAAAAGGTATCATTATTACCAAAATCTGGGTCATGGCAGGATATGCTTCATATGTTTAATTGAATCTTTTTATGAATGGCACACTTTCATGCATTTTTCATTGAGGGGAAAATAGTAGTTTCATTTATTAGGAATTAGAAGCGAGGCTTGTATTAAAGTGATTATAAGGTATGATTTATTTATCACAGTCTGCAAGTACTTCCGACCTGAGAGATGATATGTTATGAAGGTGCATCTTAAGGACAGGAGAGTCTGGGTCCTGGTGTATGTCCTTGGAGGTTTATCCTCATCAAAGACACAATTTCTTCCTTCATGGAGTTATGCTATTCAGATTTGACTCCTGGTGGTTGGAATGCCAAATGAGCCCCTAATCCCTGGGAGTACATTTTCTTTCCTTTTTGTCTCTAAGAATGACAGTATTTAAAGCCTTAATGGTTAGATTTTGCCTGGTCCTTTCACAGCTACAGAATGAGTTTGCTGCAGTAGGATTTCTTCTCTGCTTGGGTAGCCTGTGTAGTGAGTAGTCAGGAAAAAATGCACATGGGAGAATTCTTGCTGATGTAGGGAAATGTAGGGACTGGGATGGAGGCAAAGACAGGCCTTCCCTCTTTCCTACTGCAAAGCTCTACAGCAGGCTAAGACACTCGATGAACAAGATAGAAAATTCATATGATTCCTCTATGTAACTGTGTTCAAGGAGGCAATCCTCTCTCCCTTCCTTCTAGCCCCCATCCCCTCACCCAAGGTTGAATGCTTCTCAGTGTCCCCTCAAGGGATGCACTTCTGCATTCCCCTTTGGGTTCTTTGACCATGGTTCAGTTTAACCCTAAAAGATCAAACATAAAAAAAAAATAAGCTTGTATTTCTCCTTTTTATCATAATGAATCTGTGAGCGCCCAAATATCTAAACTGGAATTGCCCAGTTGTTAAGTTGGCCAAAGTCAACTAAAAGCTGAGAAGAAAATAAGAACTTTCTGGTCAGCACTTAGCACTCCTGCCATAAGAAGAAAAGCACAATTGCATATGCAGTTTGGAGTCCCTGAAGGAACTCCCTTGCCAGATAAAACTTACCCATTGTTTTTCATTCTGGTTCAGCTATACTGGTCTGACTTGTGTTGGGAACCTTTGTGTAGAGAGTTCTAGAGACTCTTCTGAGTCCCAAATCTGCGTTCAGCAATATGTCAATTAAGTATGTTCTGAGGAGAGATAGCAATGTTGCCAGTTTTTGTATGAATCTCATAATATTCTGTGTTTTTCTTTAAAGTCCAACTCTTGGGGTCAAGTAGTCAAGTGATTCCACAAGAACATCTGCTTTCATTCAAGAAGAAGAAGAAAACTCTCATGATTGTGAAAATAAGCTTGGAAGTCAAAGCAGGAGGCAAATAAAAAGATGCAAACTGCATTTTCTTGTAAAATCTTGTGATTTTCTAGACTGGGAAAAATTCCAGGCCTTGCCTATATTTGACATGGCACTGGCTTAACTTTAAATCAGTTTAGCAGTTAGTTAGTTAATTAGATGTAAAACAGGGGCAGGCAAAGTCTGGCCTGTGGGCCAAATCATGCCCTCAGCAGACTATTTCCCAGCAGCCCCTGCCCACATCACTGTGGCTGGTTTCCATGGAGACCCCAGGAGCAGCAGGGCTATGACAGCATCGAGCCAGGGTTTCCGTGGGGACTGGTTTGAGCAGCACTGGCAGAGTGCACAGCAGGGCAGGAAGCTGCTCCGGGACTGGGATCTTACAGCAGTGACAGCATGGTCTGGAGCCAGGGCAGATCTGCGATCTTCTGCCTGCATGCCTTGGGCAGGGGTGTGCAGGCAGTGAATTGCAGCTCTGCCCTGGCTCCAGACCACACTGTCATCACTGCAAGATCCCAGCCCCAGTCCTAGAGCAGCTCTCCACCCAGCTGCCTGCCCTGCCAGTGCTGCTGGAGCTGGTCTCCACGGAAAGTAAGGCCCTGCATTGTCATGGCTCCACTGCTGCTGGGGTCTCCATGGAAACTGGCTGCAGCAATGCTGGAAGGGGTCCTTGGGAAACGGAGTCTGGCCACTAGCCAGATCCACCATTTTGCTCACCCGATCTAAATTGTGCAGAAACACTTTTATTTGATTTAAATTGCCTTCTATCTGTTTTGGTAAGCTTGATAAGAAATTGAGTTCTGGATAGGGCCCAATCCTCTCAATATGTAGTCATACTATGCCTTCTGTCAGGTAGTTGGTATTAGCAAAAAAGACCAAATCTAGTATATCTGGAGTCCCTCTTAACCAAAAACTAAACGAATTCAATCTGTTGCTTAGAAACCTGGGGAACCTAAATACATCCTAGTTGGAATATTTTACAAGCAGAATTTCTCCCCTCACATGTATTATGTACAAAAAAGGAAACCTGTATGGTAGTTGTGTTGGGGGGGGAGAGAGAGAGCAGAATCAAACTTGAGGAATCACATTGACAAAATGTGGGCAAATAAAGAGCAAACTACATTCCCTGTTCCATTAAGTTTGGCAGTAGTTGTCCTACAAGTGGTATAGGTAGACAAGGTTCTTTGGGTAAATCTGGTATTTTTTGTTAGACCAACTCAAATAGTTGGAAAAAAATCTTCTTTGCAAGCTTTATTACTCGAAAGCTTGCAAAGAAGATTTTTTCCAACTATTAGGGGTGGTCTAATAAAAGATATCAGATTCACCCGAAGAACCTTGTCTGCCCATGTCTTTAGACCAACACAGCTACAACCTACGCCCCTGTAACTACAAGTTATAGTGTCTCACTCATCCATCAAAACTCAGTTGTGAATGAGCAGTCCAGGTGTCACTTGCTGTTCAGTTACCAGCCTCAGCAGAGTTCCTTGAGTGGTCTCACTTGAAGGTGCCATCACTTAGTCAGTGCATCTTCAGCTTGTAGAATCTGTCACCATGGAGTATTCTAGGCTTTTTCTTACAGTCACCTTCTCAGTCCTTCTTATTATTCACAGAAAAATCTCCATGGTAGAAGAGTTGGGAATACTTGGGGACCCTTGGTTGCCACATGGTAAGAGCTCTAGTTCCTTCTTTATTCCTCTTTGTGAATCTATAGCTTCCCTCCCAAAATCTAACCCCCCAAGAGTCGCTAGAAGAAGATCACTATGAGGAAGAAGTTCTCTGTCAGCACTTTTTCTCCCTCGCTGATAGGAGTAGGGAGCTTTTTTTCTATCTAGAGCTTCTGATTATTCAACTTACCTAATGATATTATCTAATACATGGGGAAAAGGTATCCTAACTATCCTTCTAAAACACAAATGAGCTATACTTTTTTCAATCTCTTTCCTTTTTGTTTTGATATGTAAGGTCTCATTTGCCAGAGTTGTTAAATCTGTTTTACTGCTGTTTCATATCCTATCTCAAAACATGACCTTACCTAGGATTCAGCCCATCAGTTGAAAATTAACTAGGCTTGTTTCCAGCCATAAATACTTAAGATCTATAAATTGATGTTTATTCTAATCTCTCTCAAATACAAATCATTTATGCAAACCCCTGAGACCTTGACATGAAATTCAGATCGCCTGCAATTACCTGCAAATGTTTAGATGAAAACAAATTAGACCCTTCTTATTTATGAACATTTCTGAAGATACATCAGTCTGTTGCTGCTTAAAGCAACTTACGTTATTAGCAGAGGATGATTTTTGTCTGACTTTCATATCACATCTTCCTAACAGTGTATTTGGTTTATTTGGTTGAGTATTTGGTTTGCAATCACTGATATGAAAAAATGCTCCATGTTCCACATACAAGTATCTGAGTTCTGTTAGTGCCACAGCTGCGCCGTGATATGCTGAGGGGAGAGGAAGTTCCACAGTCCTGGGCCCTTGGTGGAAAATAACGTTTTCTCTACCTTTAAATTATGCTCTGGAGTTGTTCACTGAAATTCTGCCATCACTAGCTATAACCATTAAGTGACAGGCACGAAGATGTTTCCTGTTGAAAGTTCAAGTGGTAATAGGTTTTCCTGTTCTGTGAAAAATTCAGAGACTTAGAATTTCAGGACTCTGCTGTCTCAGCAGTCTCCATGCCTGCTTTCCAGGTGAGTTGACAAGATGCTGGGGAACCTGGTAGCCCAAGGCCCTGCAAGGCCAACAGCTGTAGAATTTGTGAGCTGGGGGTGGTGCCTTGGAGCTTGGGATTGTGGAAGCCCTGGAAAGCCTTGGATCTGGGGACCCAACCGAAGGCCTGTAACCTGAGGTTGTTCTGGAGTCGGAGCCCTAGGAGCGCAGGATGTTTAGGAGCTGGGACTCTGGCTTTCAACCTTTAGCTCCCTGAGACAGTCTGGTGAAAAGCCCAGTGGGCAAGCTATAATTAGTAAGGAAACCTGCCTGGCTTCTGCCAATATTTAAATATTCCTACAGAACACTCCTGAAGTTCAGAATTATCCAATACAAAAGTGGTTTTAGTTTTTTGGGGAAAATTTCTGTCCTGTAGCACTACACCTAACTGGGCTCGATACATTTCTAGTTACTGTTTTGCATCAACTGATTCAAGCATTTGCATAGGATGCATAATTAGCATCTATTATCATACCTGAATTTCAGAAAACTAGTCCTTAAGGCAAGGGACAAAAATTAAACATAATAAACCAGTATAACTGATCAGAAACCAGTTCAAATCTGTAACACAATAGAAGTTCAGTGTACATAAACTACTTTCAAAATGGCCAAAACCAGTTTAAGATAAACCTGGATGGATGTAGTGTCAGATTTAACTGATTTAGGTTAAATTGGTTTATTGAACTTCTGCCCCAGATCCTCTCCACATTCAAGTTAACTCTCAGTCCCCCAACATCTTAGGATGCTTTACACCTCCAAAGACCTGTCCCCTTCTCCAGGTGGGCAGGCTAGCCTTGGCTGAAGCTGTCTGCTCCAGCTGAGCAGGGAGGTGTACTCTAGTGCCTCCCAGCTTCTGGCCTGGGCCACTGCAGGCATGTGGCTGCAACTTTGGAATCAGAAGTGTATGTCTGTTCACTTGCATGCCAGTTCAATCCACACAGCTTAGACTAACTTGTGAAGATTGAACTGATTCAGCCTTAGGTTTTTGACTGTCTCTACTTTTCCTAAAAATTAAATCTGCACCTGTTGAATGGTAGGGAGGCAATTTGAGTTGCGGATGCCTACAGTTTATTCCATATACCAGGAATTTTCTTAAGTTCATAGAAAACTAGAGATGTTCCAAGAGAAAATATACATCCTATACTCTGTTATCAGCTAATTTTAGCTCAGAAAGATAAGTTAGCCACCACTTAAATCTCCAAATGTTCTACAAGTTAAGCTGCCACATTTTTCTGTCATTCCTTAGGGAATAGATGCTCTGCTACTCCCATATGCAACTAAAAATGTAGTTATTTTCCCCCAATTCCACCCTGACGTTCCATCTGTGTAAGAGGAACTGTCAGAATCAGCAAGAAGCTCTATGTGGGTCATCCTTCGGCCCCTGGTGTGTTTGGCTAGGGCACACTTGTAATCTATTTATTGTTTTTTTTTTCCAAAATAGCTTTTGTGACAGCTGAACTGGATTTAAAGAGAGCCAGAAATGGCTGAGAATATGGCAAGGGATGAAACCGCTTCTTCTGTACCCTACACCCCCAAGCATCTGGTCCATTGTATACTGAAATTCAAGACTTTAGAGCATTGGGATTCCCATTTTAAAGGCAAGGCTTTGTAAAAACTGGTTCAGATAAGATGACCATACCCACATCCTGGAACATAAATATTTTGTACTCATGTCAGCTTGTCTCACTTGAAAGGCTGGGTGGCAGCATTTGGCAATAACTAAAGCTACCAAGTGCAATTCAAGGGTAGCTCAGTCCACTTTGGATACAATAACATTATAAATAAGCTAATAAAATGTTGTCATCTCCAGCCTATCCAAAGATGACAAGAAGTATTTGGGCCACTGGTATCAATTGAATATCCAGCAGTAGAGATGGACCCACTGATGAACCTGGATTTGATTTCCGCTTTTATGTAGCTCAGACAGCACTTTATTTACTAAGCCCTGATCCTTAATATGTCTGTTTTAAGCAGAAAATATTACAATTAGAGAAAACATGTGTGCTTATATATGGATACATGCCTGCAGGTGAAAAAGAGTAAAATATTCAGCAAGCCATTCACACGAGACAATAAAGATGCAGACTAAACAGAGAAATTTACCATCCAAACCAGGCCATTTGAAAGAGCTTGTGTATTAAAACCCGCATGCTTCTTCCCTTTTTGGAACAGCAGTGTTTAGAAGCAATGAAGGGTATAATAAGGTAACATAAATGATGGACACCTCCACTGAAGCCAGTGGGGTTGGCATAGGTTTATGCCACTGGAAGTGAGAGGAAAATCTGGACTGATGTACCTATAACATGTCATTGTGGCATTGGCAGATCCCATGAGATGAGACTGATGGGTTCCAAAGTTGCCCTTGAATTCCACATGGAAGCTTTAGTTAGTGCCAAATGCAGTCACTTAGCCTTTCAAGTAGGACAAGCTGACATGAGTACAAAAGATGGTGACAGACAAGAGGGTCCATTTCAGAATCCTGCTTCTTCCTGTTACACCCAAGATGATGGAAATAGTTTGACCAGTAAATTGTAATGCATCTGAACAGACCCATGGTGTCACTGGTGACTGGCTGTTTTAGGGGAGATGAACATAGCTCCTACATGTGCCAAATTAGTGTCTGCCAGCTAAAGTTGTGTGGCTTAGGTCAGGTGAATGCCTGAGTAATAATCTGGCCCTTATAAAGGCCACTAATAAAGTGGTGGACAGATGTTACATTTGTGGTGCTACAGAAGTAAAGGGGACAGATATCTGTGGTAGCACTATAAGAATGACACAAGTGCTACAGACATGTTCCTGTCTGAAATGGGAACTCATCTGTAGTGCTCCATGTTCTTAGTGCTACATTTAACATGTATCAATTTTCACATAGTGCTACAAGGGGTCTCTCTGTTCCTCAGCATCTTGCAGTATTCTGCTCTTCCTCCCTATCTGTGGTTGACTCTGACAGTCTGTTGAGAGCAGAGCTGCTGCCTGCCCTGCTGGAAACATGCATGTCCCTTAATGCTCAATTCTAATCATGATACAAGTGACCATCACACAGCCATGCTGAATGGAGTGGGAGAGCTGTTGCCACATTTACTAAGATAAGGGTGCTTTTCAGTCACCTTAACCAAAACCCCCACACAAGAGTACTGTATTCAGGCTGGAGTGAAAAAGTGATGTCCAGGAGAAAAAAACTGTGGAGAGAAAGAAAGGTAGAAAGGTGTTAGTGGGAATTGCTTGGTGAGGGCATTGACTGAGAGAGTTGAGAAAAAAGATTATTGGAACTCATACACTCTTTTGGTAATTTGCTTAAATTTCTGTTTAAACAATAGGTTACCTCTGACGGTAAAGCAGATTTTTGGTATGTAGCTGTTGGCAGTGGCAGCAAACCCTTAATTCAAGGGTAGCTACTATGGCTCATTGATGGGTCTTGAGATGACTTAAGATCCTACTGCTTTAGCTACAGATCCATCCATAAAAGTTGCAGGTATTTCCACATGGGTGAGTAAGCTACAGCATGGGAGTCCTCTCCTTTTCCTTCCTCCACTCTCTCTACTCTGCTTCGAGGGCAAAATGCTTTACCTCAAACAGGCTGTTGTTGCTTGGCTGGAGTTGGTTGGCATCCAGGTCCTCCCAACTGTTTATGTCAGCATCTGTTTTCTTAAGAAATGTGTTCACTGCATCCTTGTAGCATTTCCTCTGGCCATCATGAGATTTCAGGATGTTACTAAGCTGGGAATAGAGCACTTGTTTTAAGAGTCAAAAGTCAGGCTTTCTGACACAACGTTCGACCCAGTCAAACTGAAGCTTGAGGATCACTGACTCATGCTGGTAACATTGGCTTAAGTAAGGATGCTGGTGTTTGTGTGGTGATTTTCCCATTTGATGTGAAGTATTTTCCAGAGGCAGCATTGATGGCACCTCTCCAGGCTCTTGAGATAACAACGGCAGGTCACCCACATTTTGCCTCCGTAGAGGAGGTTGGAGATGATGGCTGCATTGTAGACCTGGATCTTGGTGTTTTTCCAGAGATTGTGATGGATAAGGACAAGTCAAAGCAATTTCCCAAAGGAGGCCCTAGTGTACTGGATCTTGTGCTGGATCTCCTCATCAATGTTCGCTCTCTAACCAAGATGGCTACCAGGGTAGGGGAAATACTTGACCATGTCCAGAACCAGAATGACTGTCAAAAAATGTGGAGAATGCAGTTGGGGCACTCAGACATCCTTAGTTGACCCCAGTTCAGATGACAAATGGATCTGTTTCTGATCTGCTACAAAGAACAGTCGCAGACATCTGGTTGTGGAAAAGCCTCAGGACCTTGACTTACTTCTCAGGACTTGCAAATCTGACCACTGCTTTCTGCAAGGCTTCGCAATCGATGGACTCAAAGGCCTTAGTAAGGCCAAATACAGATCCTGATGTTCCTGACACTTTTCTTGGGCCTGGCACACAACAAATATTGCCCCACAGGATGATCTGAAACCACACTGAGATTCCAGCAGGACTTCCTCAGCTACAGGCAAAGCAGGTGTATGATACTCATCCTTTTTAGGTTGGTGAGACAGCTCACTGTTACATTTACAGCAATAAATGGTGAGCTAGTTGAGCTACACTGACTTTCTGAAGCTGATAAACCATCCTAGTATGTTTTTTTTTTTTTTCTAGACATGGCTGAACTGAACAAGTGGATATGAGGAGAGTAATGAATTTAGGAAACATGTTTAGTGGTTCATTGTTAAAACATTGTATTTTGCACTGGATTATTTAAGCTTTTGTTTCTACATCCCTACTAACTTCAGAATGGAAAAAAACTTACTTTAGCTGTAGGCAGAGTTTTGGCGCTCTCAAAGATTTATAAAGCACAGGGAGATTTCTGAGAATTGCAAATGTTTAAAGTAGCTTGCTCTCCTTGTCTGAAAAACAAAGCCCTTGTTGTTTTCTGACCAGTAATTATACAGCTTGATAAATATAGCATTGTTCTGGGGACTGCATTGGACTTTGTACAAGTCATCTAACTTTTCTTGCATATGGAACTATTCAGTTTACCTCAGCTTTCCCTTCATGTCTTCTCATCCCAACTTTTGCAGATCCTTTTCCTCTGGCCCAAATCACAGCTCTCTAGCATGAGCAGAATGTTGCAGCTTGTCTTCTTACATATGTGCATTAGGAAGCCTGAGCATGTCAACCTCATTCTCAAACAATTCAGCTGGCTTCCCACCTGTTTTGAATCCAATTCAAAAGTACCCTGCTCCTGTTTAAAACCTTCTATTTGCCTAACTGTGCACTCTAGCAAAAGCAATATTTGGGTACATTTTCAGCAAGTGAGAGAAGTGTTTTGTTAAAGGACGCTAGTAAACAATAAAAATCAGAGCTCATTTTGGCCACAATTCTCTCCAAGCATCTGACAAAAAGAGTGCATGGCTTATGTGTTGAAGATTAGTGTCTACAGCCAAAACATCTTTCTCCACTGGAAGTAGTTGCTGCCTCTTGCCTCTGCTCTCCCATTGCCCCCTTTGATGTTAGTTGCATCACAGTGAGAGTAAGAGCCCTAGCAAATACTATTGACTGATGTTTGGTGATTGCTTGGCTATCTAGAAAGGGGAGGAAGAGATCCTGAATTTGAGTATGAGGAGGAATTTAGAATACTGTAAGGATATTAAATTCACCCTGGGCCCCAGCCTGGAACTGGACTACGAGAGCTGTTTCTAGGCCAGATTCACGGAGCCAGTAGTAGCTACGGTGCGCCCAGTTCTGGGGTCAGTTGTGTGAGTCCATGTTCATTCAGCAGCAAAGGTAGGGGATCAGGTAGTGATGTGGGTTCAGGAATCGGACAACAGCATAGGTCAGGGATCAGGCAGCAGTGTGGGTCCTGGAGTGGGTGGCAATGCAGGTAGGGCATCAGGGCAGGTCTGGGGGTGGGCAGCAAGTGAGGGGTGTATCTGCACAGACCTTGCTTGCTTCCCACTGCTGATGGCCTTGTCTATCTGGGTCCAGAGACCCTGAATTCTGGCCATGGCCCCTAACTTCTGGGGGCCTGCCAAACTACCAATGGGCCAGCTAGAATTGTTCTCTGGGCTGGATCTGACCAACAAGCCATATGTTTGACACCTCTGGAATACTGAAATGCTTCCTTTATGGTCTTGTTGCACTTCATATTTCTATGGGTGTGCAAGATGGTGAAGATAAACAGCATTTCCAGAGATTGTGCAAAGTTCCCCATGAACTACCTGGAACTTTGGAAGGGATGAGACCATATGGAGCCCTGCTGAACAAAATTATTGGGACACTACACCAGGCCCAATGTATGTGCAGCAAAGTTGAGCCTTTAGGAACTAGCTGAACACTGGGCAAGTCTGAGAAACATAATGTAAGAATTGCCACAGCGAGTCAGACCAATGGTTCATCGGGTCTAGTATCGTCTCTGACAGTGGCAGGAGTGGATGCTGTAGAGAAAGTATTGAACCAAATATATGTTAAGTGATCTATTTCCTGTTCATTACTCTCCCTGGCATCCACCATTATTGGTTTAGAGATGCCAGAAGAAACATTTCTGACCGTTCAGTTCAACAGCTATTAATAGATCTATCATTCATGAATTTGTCTAGTCTCTTCCTAAATCTGGCTATGCTATCTGCCTCCACCACCTCTTGAGACAATGAATTCCATAAGTTAACTAAGTGTTGCATGAAAAGATATTTTCTCTTGTAGTTTTAAACCTGTCACATACTATTATCAGTGAGTGCCCTTTACTTCTAGTATTCTGGGACTTGGTTCCCTATTTACTTTGTCTACATCCTTCATGATTTTATAGGCCTCTAGCATATCCCCTCCTCAGCCTTCTTCCTTCCAAACTGAAGAGTCTTAGCCTTTTCAGTCTCTCCTGATAGGGCAACAGCTCCATGCCCCTAATCCTTGGTTGCTCTTCTCTGTATCTTTTTCAGTTCTACTACAACTTCTTTGAGATAAGAAGACCGACCACAACTGAATAGGGTATCCAATATGTGGGTGCACTGTGGGTTTTTATGATGCCATGATGATGATCTTAGTTTTGTTTTCAGTTCCCTTCTTTCTATGATGTCCACATTTTTATTGGCTTTCTTGGTTGCATGTTGCACATTGAGCTGATGTTTTTAGAGAACTGTTTATAGTGACTCTGAAGTCCCTTTCCTGAGTCATAACAGATAGTTCAGAATACAGCATTGTGTACATGTAGTTGAGGTTATCTTTCCCTATGTGCATTACCTTGCACTTGTCAACATTGAAAGCTCCTCTGCCACTTTTTTCTTACTCAGCGAGCTTGGTGAGATCTTTCTTCAGCTTCTCTCAGTAAGCTTGGGATTTGACTACCCATAATTCGGTATCATCTGCAAGCTTGGAGACTTCTAGGCAACTCCCATTTCTAGATCATAGATGAAAATGTTGAACCAAATTGGACCAAGCATAGATTCCGGTAGGACTCCACTTTTGACCTCCCTCCATCCTGACACATGACCATTTACCCCAGAGATACTGAATGCACATGATGTTGAGGCTGCTGATTCCAAGATGAGTGTTTTCCCCCCATTTAATACTGGGAAGAAAGTTTTTTGTATGTCTTTTTATCTCAGACCAACACAGCTACCAAGTACACCCCTGAAACATGGAAGATGCCGAATTTTAGCCGATTGTGAATTTTAAACTTCATTGCAGAACAACAAGGAACTTTTTTTTGCCTCCCTGCCTGCCATCTGACACATCCAGGGAAAGAAATCTACCTGATCAATGCATCAAAGAGCTACTTAACACAGCTCACAAAGACACTCATGGACCCAGAGGGACAGCCTTCCATCTTCAGCTCCCTCTGTGCAAAAATGAAGTTTATTTCCTACCTATGGGAGCTTTTTACCATCTTGTACCATCTACACTTTTCCCAGAGCCTGACGAAGGGACTTCGATCCCGAAAACTTGCAGAAAAGGACGGTTTCCATTTTCCAATTGGTCTAATAAAAGGTATCATTTTGGAACCAAGAGTTCTAGTTTTTTGTATGTCTTTTTATCTCAGACCAACACAGCTACCAAGTACACCCCTAGAAAATTGTAACAAATCTGTACCTTCTTCATGAATTGAATCTAATTATTGGGAGGTCATCTTAAATTCAAGGTCGTCCTGGGTTTGGATAAATATGGTATTTGTCCACTTGACTGCTAATTTTTTTCTTTCTTATAGATTCTACCAACTTGCCAGGTATGGAAGTGAGACTCACTGGTCTGTAGTTCCAAGAATCGCCTCTGAAGCCTTTTTTGAAGATAGGTCTTATGTTGGCAACCAGCCAGTTCTCTGGTATAGAGGATATTTGTAATGAAAGATTTTATACAACTGCCAACAGTTCTGCAATTTCATCTTTTGGGTTCCTTCAGAACTCTTGAGTGAATGCCATTCAGTCCTGGTGACTTAGTATAATTTAGTGACTTTTTCTAAAACTTCTTGTTGCCACTTCAGTGTGGTCCAACTCTTCAGACCTATCTACTGTCTGGTATGGCTATTTTCCCTGTATCTTCTGCAGCAAAAAACAATGCAGAGATTTCATTCAGCTTCTCTGCTATAGTTTTATAATCTCTGAGTGCACTTTTTACATGTTGGTCATCTAGTGGTTCTACCCATTCTCTTGATGGTTTCCTGCTTCTGATGTGTTTTTTGAAAGTTTTTTATAATTAAGTGTAAAATCTTTTGCTAGACATTTCTAAAATTATTTTTGACCTACCTTATTTTTACAGTTGATATTCAAGATATGTATCTTAAATAGACTCTGCAAAAAATGTTGAAATTTGTTAGAATAATGAACTTAATTTGGAATAAGTTCCTGAAGTTTGTATGCAAGGTGGTTTTCAATGTTCTGGTTTGGCCCTATTATGGAAAAAGGCCCATGTTATGCCATAGTTTTAGAACAGAATTTGTATTTCCATAAAGTTTTGGGAGTATTGAGATTATGCAGTTTTGGTTCAAGGTAGATCCTCTGTCTGTGAGCACCTCTTTCTCTTCAGAAATTATAAGCTTAAAACTTTTTGTTGTTGCTGATGTCTTTCAGTTATTTTTATATGCAACATCTTCATATATGCACATTGCTTTTCTGAAGGAAAGTTTTCTCATTCCTTCATGGGTAGTATTTTTCTGGAATCAAACCATGATGCTGAAGCCTAGCATATATAGTAATAGTAATACTAATAGTAGTAGTAGTAGTAGTAATAATAAAGACAGCCTCAAAACAGTTGTTGGACCCAAACCTGGAAGGTCAACGGTGACCATTGTTGAAGAGCGAAATGGATATCCATGGCACATGCTCTTCATTTCCGTGGCTAATTATTGAATGGGTAGTTGTCAATTATACATTTCATTTCAATCAAATAACTTCTTAATTCCTGGAACTATATTGGATGGTTATTCCAAACATAAAATATGCAGAAACATAAATTATAATGCCCAGTTGGTGTTTCATGAGCATATAACAGGCCAGTTTTTTTCTAATTGAAGTTTTCCAACATGCAGTTGTTTTTGGATATGGAGTTCCATTTTAGATCATTAGAGGGCTAGAGGTCAGGAAATTCAATCCATTAAGATATTTATGTGGCTTTTATCATTAGTTTTTGAGAGATTTGACTTGAATTTTAGGGTGTCTTTACATGTACCCTGGGGTGGGGGAGTCCCTCAGGACTCTCAGGAGCACCTCCTAATAAAAGCACCCACAGCACTGTGTATTCAGCATCCCATGCTTCGAAATGGCAGTGGAGGTGCTTTAACTAAAGTGCCCCCACTGTCATTTTGAAGCACGGAGACACTGAATACACATGATGTCTAGGCTCCTGGTGTGTACTAATTAGCCTGCTCCAGCAGACTTGATTACTTAATGTGCATCAGAGCAGGCGTCTGGCATGTGTGTAGGTGCCCTTAATTGCCATAAAGCTCAGTGCTCTTATGATCAAAGTCCTTAAGGCAGGTCCATCTCCACTTCTACACTTTTCTCAATGTTTTTGAAGCTTGTTGCTAGCAGATGAAAATTTAATTAACTAGAGGACGTTGATAAGGAATTGTTACCTGACAAGGTCACCTTGAAACTCCTAGGTTTAATTCAGAAGGAACAGTCAAGGGCAGCAGGGTTGGTGTTATTGGGATGGGTTTAATATATGCTGTGGAAAGAAGTGCATTTTTTGTTTCATCTTATACAATGAACAAAAAACATTGGCCAAGGTTTTTAAAAGCAGCTAGTGATTTCTAGTCCCTCACTTCTGGGGAGCCTAGCCTTTGACACCTTCAAAGAGTCCTGATTTCCATTAGACAGTCATTTCAACTGTTGGCTGCTTAAAGTTGACTAAAGTTGGGCAAACAAGAATTTAGATATCCAAAATAAATTTTTGCTGCTTAAGCATCTATGAAAAAAGCCAAACCTGTTGTAGAGAATGTACCAGGATAGTTTAGAAAATCGATCTTCAAACCCTCAATTTTTATTCATTTGCAAAAAAAAAAAAAAAAAAAATTGTTTTGGCTAATGCTTTGGGATGAAATCTGGGAAAGTCTGTAAAAGCAAAAAACAAAAATTGTCACTTCTGAACAAACAGGTTTATCCAGCTTCATGTAATAACAAGTAGCTAAAAGACTGTTTATTGAACAATGATAAATTTATAAGGTCACTAGGAAATATGGCACTGAGAAAGGCATTACCAGTATCTGTCAAGCAATCTGCTTTAGTATCTATAACACTGAAGCTTTTATGAAGTAGTAGGTTTGCACTCTGGTTAATCGGTTACAATTTTCTGTAAACATAGCAACAAAGATGCAATCCACGAGGGCTGAGTTCTTTGATGGGCTCACAAGGTAGGATAAGATGTTCACTTTTATATTTTATTTTTATGAATGAGGTACTTACTTGGCCCCCACTTCCATAGGGTCTGAGGACTTCATATTGTTCAACATACTTGTCCTCAGGTTGTTTCTGTGAGGTAGGAGGCTGCTATTGTCTTCATTTGACAATGGGAAGCTGAGGCACAAAACCTGTTTGTAGATGCTCACCATTTTCTAAACTGTGTTAACTAATTCATATCATACAGTTTGAATCAAATATCAATTCAAATTAAGTGTTGATAGATTATCATCGATGTCAGCCCCTTAACAGACCCAATTTTCAGCCTCTGTGTGTTTGTACATATGTGCTTAGCACTTGCAGTTGGAAGTAATTACAAGGTAATAAGTTTAAGCACTGCTACATTGTTACAGACCTATTGGCTAGGGACAGATATTCAAAAAGCCTGAGCCTGGATTGATTTTAATCTTTGCAGATTAGTTTAACCTGACTAGGCTGAATCACTTTGTAAATTCACAGACATCCCAGAAATGTAGGCACATGCCTGCAGTGGCTCAGGCTAGAAGCTGGGGGGTGCTAGAGCAGCCTTCCTTTCCCTTGCAAAGAGTTGAGCTGGGGGGGGGGGTGGAAGGGGTATGGCCAGGCCCCAGGAGGACTCTCATTAGGGAGGTCTGCATGCATGGTCCCAGGCTTTTCCCTGCTGGCTGCTCAAGGGGCAGGAGTATTGCAAGCCCCCTGAAAGCACTCTGAGGCAAGGGGGAGTGGAGGGGGGGACGCAGTGCATCCATCTGCTCCTGATACCATAGCTTTTCAATTTCTCTCTCTGCTTCTTTATACTGTCTGCAGCAAACTGACAGTTGATCAAGCCACCCAGGCACTGATAACAGTGTTTATCACTGAGTTAGCAAAACAATAGCCTCTCTACATTAGTTCAAACTTCTTAAACAGCTTACCAGCTGACCTGTTGATTAGCTCCAAAAGCCCCAAGTGGTCATTGTTCTGTCTGCCTGTCCAGTGAAAATGGAGAGAGAGATGCACACAGACACCTCGGCATTAGCTAGCATACCACATGCCTAGGATCTGTGCTGTAGGAGATGGAAAGGAGGGAGGGTAGGATTTCCTGCTTGAGCAGCGAGTGGGGGGGCAGGGGGAAGCCAGGCAGACCCTGCTGTGCCTGCAAGTCGCTGCTGTAGCTCTAGCCAGGGAGCAGAAGGAAGGGGCCTGCCCAGCCCAGAGAGCATGCTGGGATTCTGGAGGTGTCTGGTTTATCTTAAATCAGCAAGGGGTCTGTGACAGACATTGCATAAACTGGTTTGACCCAAATCAGTTAAGTCTGATACTACATTCAGTAGTTTATGCCAGGTTTATTGCAAACCAGTTTCAGCCATTTTCAAACTGGTTTATGTGCACTGAACATCTGTTCTGTTACAGGTTTAAACCAGTTTCTGTTCACTTAAACTGGTTTATGTGTAATGTCTGTCCCTGGACCCTGGCCTCAACAGTTGTCTAAAGTGCTGTTCCAGAAGCCCTAATGGGTGCAATTGACCTGAGTGTTGGTGGCCATCTCAGCCAACGAGTTTCTGGGGAGGGGAGAAGAGGAGCAAAGGGGTTTGTCCCCTTCTTTACAGACCAGTAGCCCATGTGCTTGGGCAGGGCTGGGGGCTTGGTAAGAATACTGATAATTAGTCACAGTGAAGTGTTGTTGGCACATTTTACTTTATAAAGGTTTTACTTTGTGCCTGATAGCCTCTGTTGTGTTGCAAAAGCCCAACTGAGTTTTCCTTGCTGGGATTGATATTTGCAGTGTTTATCTATCGAGTTCCTAAGGACTATTTTTCCTAAAAGAAATGCCATATATACATGCTAATTAATATAGTTTAAATTGTCTAGTTTGGACTGTCCTAGTCTGCATTAATTCTTGCATTCAATGAGGTTTAGTTAATTCAGACTGGAGCCAATTTTGATTTGGACTAGACATCCACAAGTATATAGTGACAGCTATAGTCTATATTAAACCTAGAAAAATGTAACATCTCTAAACGGCCAGACAGAGTAGGGTCTGGATTTACATGAGGATTTATATATTTTGACCCAAATTAAAAAATGTATTTAGGCACTTATGGGCACGTCTACATGAGACGCTTATTGTGCAGTAACCTGATACTATTGCACTGTAGCGTCGTGTGGTAAAAAACCATGATGCGATGCTGCTGCCCAGTAGTGTTAGGCTACTGAGCAGTAGTGTCACAAAAAAGGCGTTTGCTAATGCTACTGTGCAGTAACTTGGATTACTGCACATTTGTTTGCGCAGTAGTGTCTCATGTGGACACAGCCTATGTGTCTAAATTCTCATTGATTTTTACTGGGACATAAATGGGATTTGAATGAAATTTAGAAGCCCGGGTGCAATTCTGTGTTCCTTAAACCCTCTACCTATTCCAATACATGGCTCTGTTTTATCAGGGAAGTCCTGTATGTGCCTACAGTTCTGCTTGTTTACATGCTGACATCTGCCTTCAGCTTGCTGCAAACAAGCAATGTGGTCTTGCTCAAAATCCTTAAACTAGGCATTCCTGTGTGGAGCCCAGTTCAGTAGATGGGCTCAGAACAGGGATAGAGGATTGGGCTCCTCACAGAACATGGTAACTCCTTTCATTCAGAAATCTGGCTGGAGGAGGAATGTATGCTAATTTTCCCCTTTTATAAAATATGGAATAATGAATTGCAGTGGCTTTCCCAAGCCATTGACCTAGCACCTCACCCACTGGACCATGTTAACCAGATAAAATGGCATTTAGTTAATTTTTTTTCTAGAGTAGCTAATTTTCTTTTTATATCTTCCATTGAATATGCAGATTTTAGAGCTGTTGAAAGTACCTGACATTCTCTTTGTCCCTGATTAAGAGTCAATTGAAGGAATTAAAAGAGTATTTGTTGAATCAGTCAGGATTAGAACAGACCCTTTATTAACATGAGAGTTTTTATAGCAGAACAAATTTCACTTCTGCTCACACATACATGGCCCCATCATTTGACTCTTGAATTGTGTGAAAAGTTAATGCTCCTGACTCCCTTATCTCTTGGCCTCTGTACTGAAACTCCCAGTAGTTTCCATTTGTGCTATGGGCACCTATTCAATGGGATCTGGATTGATGGCACCACCTCCTTTCATAGGGGTCACTAAATGAATGTCAGAGTAAAAAGCTTCAGTTAATAAAACTTTTGCTGGATTCAATCAGTGAGCTATTGGAAAGGGTTCCCATAAATCCAAACCAACTCCCATAATGACTCCTCTAACTGTACATCAGTCCCTTGATATTTTTTGTTTATACATAAGAACATGGATTCCTGATTGTTTTTCCTTTTCTTCTCTTTCCTACATGCGTGACAAAAATGAGGGGTGGATTGCTTGGAACATGGCATCCTATTAATAAAACTAAAAACTGTATATTTGTTCTCTCATCGCCAAACAAAATAATTCATCACTGTTCTGCTAGCCGACCTGTAAATATACTTTTCAGAATATCTTCTGAGTTTTATGTAACTGCCAAACCTAGCTAGTTATCTTTTGGAGAAAAGAAAATTACATACGAAACTCCTCTCCCTCTTCCACTTCCAATAATATAGTTACTTATTAGGGCTCTGCAAAACACCATCATTTTGCTTCAATGTTCATTTCACCATTTTGAAGGGACAGTGTTTTGTTTTGCTATTTTGTTTCATTTCAAAGCATTGTTCTGTTTTGTTTAGTCGAAACTGTTTTGCTACTTCAACATGTTTCGACGTTTCACTTATAGGCTATAATGGGGAATCATGAAAATGCCTAAAAGTTTGTCATTACTTACCCGATTTGGATGAAAATTGCAGGCATGAAGCCTGCCAAATTTCAAGGAGATAGGTGCAGAGGTTTCTGGGAAACTGTACCTCATACTATTCAAAGCAAAACTCGTGACGCTTGCCGGTAGTGGCAGCCTCCTGTCATCCAGCATGCAGATCTGGGGGCCCGCACCACTGGGAGGACTGCAGGGCTGTGCCGGACTTCTCTTGGGGGTACGGCCCCAGGATCTGTGCACTGGATGACAGGAGTCTGCTGCTGCTGCCTGGGACTGGCACTGGGTGCAGCCCGCACCCAGCTCTGGGGAAGATTGCTGCTGCTGCTGGCCCCAGGCAGCAGTGGCAGCCTCCTGTCATTGTACCCCTGGGAGGCGTCCAGCAGCACTAGGAGGGCAGGTTGAGCTCCGTGGGGCTGGTGCAGCTGGTTGGAGCACAGCCCTGGCTCTCCCCACCTCCTGCCGCTGGGCTGCGCTCCAAGCGGTTCCACTAGCCCCATGGAGCTCAGCCTGGTGGCAGGAGGTGGAGCATGGGCCTGGCTCTCCCCTAGCCTTGCTTACTAAATGCCTGCACAAATAGGAATGTCTTACAGCACTTCCAGAAGATGCCCATGTTGCGACAGTGGATCTCCAAGGAGGACGATGTTCCAGAGCTGAGGAGCAACTGATGAGAACAACCTCCCGTGCATTTTCATCAAGTGGCACAGTTTTAAGTTCAATAGAGGCATGATGAGGACTGTGGATAAAGTTTGCTGTATTAATCAGAAAACTTGCTCATGTAGTCCAGGTAGTAGCTAGTGGCCAATGTATTGGGACAGAAAAAAAAATTGTTTGCATGTTGCTAGTTGTGCAATGTTTTTGAGGGGAGTGAGAATTTTTTTTAATCTCTACAGAAGATTTTTATGATTTGACATGTGAATCTTGATGATCAAGTCTTAGAGACTCCCTTAGACATCCCAGAATATATGGGTATGACAGAGGCAAAAGGTGAGAGAGAAATGGGTCCTGGAATAATAACAGTATCTAGAAAAGATCTAGTCTGCCAGCCAGTAAGGGCAAGCTCTGGGAAGGCAGGCAGCATGTAGTTTTCCTTTTCCTCTCACAATGGGGAGGGGCCTTAATATGAGGGGGACTGCTTGCTAGGGAGCTGGAGACTGAATTCTTTTTGACTGCTTCCAGCTATGGGAAGCTGCTTACCACCAAGGTGCCCAAGGGAAAAAAAAGGGCATTTTATGAAAGCTTCTGTGCATTTTTTTTAATGTTGCTACGAGTCTGGATGGAGCTAGGGGAAAGTAATTTTAAGGACTATTCCCAAGAAGCTTTCTCAGGGTCATAACCTGTTATGAGATTTGATATCTTTATTAGTGTTTTTAGCTTGCATGACAAGTTATAGTGTTGAAGAATTAGGACTGTCTTTATGCAAGTGTTACCACTTTTATGCAAGTGATACCCTGAAGTTGCAGGAAAAGGGTGCTTGTAAAAATTGTCTTATCCCTTGTTAGAATTAATTTTGGATATTTGTGTCAGTGACCTCCTTTGGCATTGACTTGTATAGCCTGGTTAAACACATATGAAATATTTATTTTCATGACTTCTAAGCTTATTGACTTGAAAAATGGAGATCTGTTTGTTCTCATGCATTTTAAATTATGATGAATCCTTGCCTTAACCTTGGAGTCCACCTGAATCTACTGTTTTACAACTATAATGGAATATGAAAGAAAATAGATGGATTTTGATAGTCAGAATAATGAGTATTTAATAATACCCAAAGGATCTCATGTTTTAGTGCAGGGTTTTTAAAAGCACTAGCAATTTGAATGAACCCTATTTCCATTGACGTCAATGGTAAAACTCATTAACTTCAATAGGAGCAGAGCGAGGACAATGCATAGCCTTTCAAAACTCCACCCTAAGCATGGAGTTGATTTGCCCTTGAACCAAGGCAAAATTCAAATTCAGATCCAAACTTTGTGTCATGCCTGTGTCTACAATAAACCAAAATAAAACCCCAATCCACTGAACTCTGGGGAGGTTCATATCTCATCCTAGGTTGTCAATATATTTAATTACTTGGCCTTGTTGATGATTTCTGGGAGGAAAATAAAAACCAATCAGCTTTTGTAGCCAGCATTTCACAGGACTAATTCTACATGAAAAACAAAAGAGATGTTATTAAATACAGAAATTTAATTTTACTGCATAGGAGCTTGGATCAAATAAGTGGAATGGGCATAACAATTTCTTGTAGTAGGCAACTGTTGATCCTCTGGCTGGATCATGGTTTACATGTCAGAGGTCTAGTCAGATGCCTGATGAATTTATTTGTGGATGACAAGCCTAATTCAAGAGCAACATAGCTTGTTACAAGTTTCACAGATCCATATGTTGTCTGAGTTTGAGTCCAAGTTTCTTTCTTGCTTTGCTTCCATCCTTGGGATCAATTCTGCTTCATGTTGAGTTGCACCCAGTGCCAGAAGTTCCCCCCGATTGGATGGGATTTTGCATACTCCTCCTAGCTTTCTATGCTGATGTTGGATGACTTCCAGCCCTAAATTTCTGTGAATCTGTGACTTCATATAATTTTTGCACACATCATGGTACTGCCACAGAGGGCAACTCCACTTTCTACTTCTGTCTTGAATCTTACCATACAAAATATTCTTGGGAATATGGTCTCCTATCATTCTCCTGACATAGATGATCCTCTTCTTGATGGTGGATTCTAAGTGTGTCAGTCTTGCACACTCCAGTACCTCTGTCTGGTATTGTCTCCCCACTTTATTTTCAGGGTCTTAGACCTCTCATGTGCAAGCTGTTCAGTCTCCTGATGTGCCTAGGTAGTTCATGTTTCTGAATCATAAAGTGGGGATGACAGCATACAAGTCCTTTAGATATTAGCTAATAATTTGCTGTTATTCCATGCATGTTTGTAATAGCCTAAAATTCTTAGGCTGCTTTTCCAATTCTGCTAGTTAGTTCAGTCAAGATTCCTGCTGATTGTAGAACCCAAGCAGCAAAAACTGTCCATAACACCAGGAGATTTATCCTCCAAAGTGATGTTAGGTATTGGTTCTTCCACCTCTCGGTACATGATTACAGTCTTCTTGGACTAATTCTCATCCTGAAGCTCTGGCATGATTCAGAAAATCTGCACAAGAGATTTTGCAGGGAAGATTCACTGTGGGCAATCGAGGCCATGTTATCCGCAAACAAGAAGTCTCTCAGCACCAGTTCTTTCACCTTGGTTTTTGCTCTAAACCTTGCAATGTTGAACAAACCTCCATCTAGTCTGGTTTGAAAATGCATGCCATCATTGCTGTCTTAGAATGCATAAAGAAGCAGGAATGAAAAGTAGATGTTAAAAAGCGTGAGGGCTAAGACACAACCCTGTTCCACCCTGTTGTTTGTCACAAGCATTCGATTCTTTGTTTTCATATACTACAGTTACCTTCATACCTTATGTAATGAGTGAATTATGTTCAACAGTTTGTGGGAACAACTCAGTTTCTTTAAAACAGTAAAAGGGTCCTGCCTGTTAACTATATTGAAGGCCTTCGTGAGATCAATAAAGGCTATGTACAGTAGTATTAATTTTTCTTTACACTTCTCTTGTAGTTGCTTGACCAAAAGTATCATATCAATGGTGGAGTGTGCTTAGCAAAACATTGGCATGGGCTTTTGGGATAGATTCTTTTATCTAGAGATTGCAACCTGGGAGCACAATGCGACTGACAATTTTTTGACAAAGTTCAACAGAGAGATATCTGTATAGTTGTCACAATCGCTTCTATCCTCTTTGTTTTTGTATAATCATACAAACTGAGGATCTTTGAAACCTTATGGTACTGCTTTCTCTTTCCAGCAGAGCAGTATAACTTCATGATGCTTTTGAAGTAATTTGTCATTGGCACGTTTGTAGATTTCAGGAGTCAAACAGTTGTTGCCAGATGCCTTGTTCCTAGGAGTTGATTTTTAATGGCTTTCAGCAAATTTTCTAAAATAGGCATGTTGTCTAAATACATCATAACTTTGAACTGTGGTAATCTTTCAAGCTCTTTGTGTTTGATTTCAGTCTCACTGGAGTATAGACTTCCATAGTGTTCAATCCAATGCATGAGTTGTTTTTGTTCATTAGTAATGATATTTCTGTTTAAGTCTTGCAGTGCAGCTATTTTCTTCTTGACTGGACCAATTGCTTATTTGATGACTTTGTACATTCTGTAGCTATGACCTGAGTCAGCTGCTTTCTGAATATCATCACAGAATTTCAGCCAAAAATGTTGGGCACACCTCTTAGCCTCCTTTTGCATTTCTCTTTGAGCCTTTCTCAGGTTTTTCAGGGTTTTGGGAGGTTTCTTATAGATGGTTAGTGGTGTTCTTTTGTTCTCAACCAGTGGTAAAAGGATGTCAGAGTGCTCTTCAAACCAGTCTGCATTTTTTTTTTACATTTTTTGCCAAACACTGCTACAGCAGTGTTTGTACATGTTAGTTTTTAAGTTTTCCCGAGCCTTGGTGGATGAGTTGTTAGGTAAAGTTACTTTACAACTTCTTCATTGACTAGTCCAGGGTGTTGATTGTAGCCGTGTTGGTCTAAGAACATAGGCAGAAAAAGTTCTTTGGGTAAATGTGATGTCTTTTATTAGACCAACTATATAGTGGGAAATATTGTTGTTTGCAAGCTTTCAGGCACAAGCACCCTTCTTCAGGCATAGGGAGAGTCCAACTATTTAGTTGGTCTAATAAAAGACGCCACATTTACCCACAGAACTGTGTCTGTCATTGACTAGTCTGAATTTTTCTATGTCTTCAGCTTGGCTTATGTCTATCTGTGGATGACTAGTAGTTTTGCTATGATGGATCTTTTTGACATTGATTCTGACTTTCCAGCACACTAAGGCATTTCCAGTGTCACAGTCAGCACTGCGCTAAGATCTCATATTCATAATTTCTTTCAGGTGGTTATGCCTGGTCAGTACTAGATTTAATTGGTGCCAGTGCCCTGATCTTGGATGTTTCCATGATATCTGTCTTGTGATTTTCCCAGCAAAGTAGGTGTTGGTAACACCATTTTAATTCATATTACCAATTCTGTGTTTGTCCATTTGTCCAGATCACCAGGCCAATTCTTAAAACTACATCCAACTCTTGCATTGAAGTCCCCAAGTATTATATAAAGCATTATTTCGTGAGTGTTCTCAATCTCTTCAAGTTGTTGGTAGAAAACATTCTTGTCTTCATTGCTAGCTTGAAATGTAGGGGCATAGACACTAAACAACGTGATAAAGCTATTCTGTGTATGTGCTCTGGGCTTCATGAGTTGAATAGAAACAACAATGGAGCTTCCAGAGAAAGATATAGCAAGCTGTTTCTAATGGCAAAGCCTATTCCCTGCTCTAGCCCTTCTCCTGCCGGCTTTCCATGCCAGAATATGGTATAATGGATCTAGACCATGCTCGGACAAGAAATGCAAAACCTGCCAACACATCTCCACCACCCCAACAATAACAACTCCCCACAACAGAACCATCACCGTTCCTGGATCTTAAACCTGCACCTCCGGAAATGTTATATATCTTATCCAATGCACCAAATGCTCTGATGGAAAATTTGTAGAAGAAACAACTGTGTACCAGAATGAACGCACACCTAAAATCTATCAAAGACAAGAATACCTAACTACCTGTGGGGGCACACTTCTCACAGGGCAATCATTCCCTCTCTGATCTCTCAATTCTAATCCTCAGAAAGAACTTACAAAACACCTTTTGTAGATAAGCCTATGAACTTCACTTCATAAATCTACTGGATACAAAAAATCATGGACTCAAAATAGACCTTGGATTCATGACACATTACAACTAGGGGTGTGTGAAGTGGGCCCTATTCAATTTGGATTTGGCTTGAATCAGGACAATGATTTGATTCATTGATTCAGATCACAGTCCCTGATTCAATTTGGCTGAATCCAAATCTGAAGATTTGATGCTGATTCAGAGAATCAGTGATTTGGACATAGACACAGCTTTAAATGTTTTTTCTACATACCTTGAGGTAGCAGGTACAGCTTGTGATTGCTGCGATGTTGGGGTGCATGGAGCATCCCAGAGGAGTGCAGGGGGGCCCTCCATGTGCTCGGCAGCAAATCTGGAAGTGGACCGGAAGTACTTCTAGTCCTCTTCCGGGTCCACTGGGGAGTGCACAGGGAGGTCCCCCTGTACCTCCAGTCTTGGTGATTGGCCACAGGGGTACCCTGGGTGCCCCCCCAGACTCAGGAGGCACCAGTCACCGAGCTGGGGGGCATGGTGGCCCCCCTGCACACTCCCTGGCAGACCTGGAAGTGGACTGGAAGCGCTTCTGGTCCACTTCCGGGTCTGTTGCCAGATGCACTGGGGAGCCCCAATGTGCTTCTGTGGGACACTCCATGCACCCCAGTATTGAAGCATTCATGAGCCTCTGCTACCTAGAGGTATGTAGAAAAAACATTTAAATCTGTCTCTATGTCCGAATCTCTCCAAATCAGTTCAGAGGGTTCCAATTCAATTCGGCGAGATTAAAGGGTCTTTTGATTTGATTCAGATTCAGAGATTTGACCGCCAAATCTCCACCAAATTGAATCAGGGACTAGAGTTTTGCACAGCCCTAATTACAACCTGCCTGATATCTGATTCACCAGGTACCTGCCTGACCTGACCTCTTATATTCTTCTTTTCCCCCACCTTTTCTTCCCTCCCCTCCCCTACTTATATTTATATTTCTACTTATTTATATTTTCACTGACATCCTGTCACACTTTTAGCATTTCTCATGCCTTGGAGTCTTAGAGTAGCAGACTCCCTATGCCTGAAGAAGGGTGACTGCCCCTGAAAGCTTGCCAAGAACTTTTTTCAAACTACTCAGTTGGTCTAATAAAAGATATCGCATCTACTCAAAGAACCTTGCCTGGCTATGTCCTTAGACCAACACAGCTGCAGCCAAAACCCCAGAATATGGTATAATCGTTGTCTTGGATAGAACCTGTATCTGAGAACTGAGTTTCTGATAATGTAGCAATGTCAGTTCTGAGTCTAACCAATTCATAGTTTAGTAATGCCATTTTCCAAAAATGGGAGTCTGAATTGAACCCAGGGATCAGAGTCTGAACTCACCCAAAGTGAGGGGAAAAATTTTTTTGAGTTAATACAAGACAATTGTTTTTGGGTGGGGTTGGATTAAAAAAAAAAAATTATATATATAGTTTCCATTGACACAAAATATTTCCTTTTCAAGGCATTTAAGTTTGGGGTTTTTTTTTTTAAATGTTTTTTTAAATAATAGAAAATATGCAGGTCAATTTAAAAATGAAAACATTATTTTGAAATGAAAAACCAAAATGTTTTATTTAAAAGTGGCTGAAATACATTTAAACTTTTCTGAATTTTTATAAAAAAATAGTTGCTGAATTTGTGAACTGTTTATAATGTCAAAACTGGATTTTTGGGCAAATTTACTCTTTGCCAATTTTTTTCACTTGGCTATACCTGCAATTCATTAATATTGCTGGAAAAAGGAAGTGTGTAAATGTTAAAACAGGGAAAGTGGCAGTCAGGGCATCTGCATTCACTTATTTGACAGAAGTCGTATACTAACCTTGAACAAGGCCCTTCATAGCTCTCTGCTTGAGGCATCTACAAAATGGATGTTGCAATGGTTATGCTTCTTTAGAATTGTTTTTTTTGGGGAGAGATGCAAACCTTTCTGCTTGAGGCCATAACACAATCTCCAAGTAACAGAGTAGAAAGAAACCTTTTTTTGGTGGACAGTTGTTTACATAGCTGCTTACTGAATGATTTCTTGAACCTCCCAATGATGCATTTAGCATCAACGAGCATTAGTGTAAGATACTAGTCCAGGTGAAGCACATGTCCAATCTAATAATGGCAGTTCATAAATTCCAAAATGCTGTGGAATGAAAGCTACCAGATGAGTGCAAAATAATTATCAATTGATTATTGCAATACAGAAGCAATGGAAAATAATATCAGACTGTCTGGTATGATTTTGGATTGCCCAGTACTTTTGCAGGTGAAACTTTTTTTCATTTGAAATAAGAGGTTAATCATTAGAAAGCAACTGATTGATTGCTTTGAGCAGTGGCCTCTTTTTCCCATCTATGTTTATGATGCAAATAAAAAAACCCCACAACTAAATATAGCACAAAAGCCCTCAAAAACCAGTCAATAAAAAGTAATTAGTGCTCACAGCTGGAGGCACATTTTACCCTGAATTGTAAGCAACAAACTGTTTTTGACTGGATGGTAATAATTTCAATCAGGCTGTAAAGAAATTGAATGCAATTCAAGAGCAGATATTTTGTGGGGTATTTATTTTTTAATGCATGCTTCCTATCATAAGATGTTGTGACATCCAAATTGCTATCAACCTTCACTGAAAGTAGAGACTTCTGGTTTTGGAAATATTTCTATCTGTAATTCAAGCATAGTTCCTAGGCAAACCTTTTTTAGGCTCTCCCACTTCACCATTTACTAAGACTTGTATGACTGCTTTTTTACATGTAGCAGATCACGGACCATATCCGTTTTGATATTTTTGATGAAATACTGGATCCTGCCAAGTGGCCAGAGCTGACCTAGGAAAGCATTTAAACTCATCTTTAGTTTAAGGATATGGGTAGTCAACTGTGCTATGAAATGAAAGTACTCACTTTTCAGAATTGAGCAATATTTTTTTTAATGTCAGAAAAATCCTATTCTCTTTAGCTCTGCTTATCCTTATGTTCCATTGATGTTTGTTCTGCACAGTGAGATCTGTTTTCTGTCCTTAGATGCATGTGTGAATGTAGAGAATTGCAACTGTATGTGTATACTACAACAGATACTGTTGTATTAGCCTTTTCACTACAGTAATCTTTTCAGTTCTGTTTTTCTAATAAAAATGCTCACTTGTCTCTGGAAGTTTATTGTAAAGCAGCCTCTCAGAACTGGTCCATACTTGCCAGACAGGCCAAAGTCAGCAAAACTGCTCTTACCTGGTATAACAGGGCATTGATTTGAGTATAGGCTCTAAATGCTCATGTAATATAGTCATTAGTTAAAATAGTACTATTTTTGGATAACGTTTTGGAACGTGTGATACAAAGCCAGTTCAAGGGACAACTGGATATGTGCTGCTTGTAAGGCAGAGGGGTGTAGTACCTGAGTGGTGGAATTAAAAACAGGAATGGAAGATGTCAGAGTAAGAGAAGTTATGGCAGGAAGGAAGAATGAGGGGCCACTGTGTGATCCCTGATGTTGTGATATTGTTGGACTGGGTTTATAGCCCATGGGTGAGTCCAGACCTATTAAACTCTGAGGCAGCTTCAGAAACATGTTCCACAGGGGTACGGTTGTCCTAAAAGTCCCAGATTCGAGGGCTAGCTTTTGCTTGCCAAGGAGTCACTTACCAGCATGCAAAAAACTGAAATTTCCCATGGTGCTGTCTAGCATACCCTTTGGACTAATGTGAAATTTTGATACAATACTACCTTGTTGGTCATGGGAAGCCTGGATCTGTCTTAATCCAACCAAATGACATATTTTCTAGTGAGTTCCCAGCCAAGTGTCAGGTTCTTTTTGGTTGTTTTTTTTTTTCTTTTGTTGTTTTTTTTTTTTTTTTTTTTTTTGGTTTGCTTGGCACTCCTAGGAGATCCCAGTAAAGTCTTTGAAGAGGACTTCTTCCATCTAGAATAATCTTCTTTTATAAGTTGGCATCTACTTTGGTGTCTTAGCTTTTTTGGCTAGAATATTTTGAACAATAGCCTCTCTCTGTTGGATGACCTCTGCATTTCATAACAAGTATTTTAAGATGCCAAATCTAATTTTTAAATTCTGCTGTTAAATTTTATGATTTATTATTTTATATGATTTATATTATTAAACTGTTCATGATTAAAAAAAAAAAAGGTTAAACTGCCACAACAACGTAAGTTGGATAAAAATGCCTTTTCTGTTCTGAGTCAGGGGATGTCTTTCATTCTGTTAAAATTTTGATTAATTTATACTTTAGGTTACATGGGAAATGCAAGTGATATTTCAGGAGAATATAAAGACTGAAAATGATATTTTGTGGAATATTATGACAGACATCAGGGGTTTTTGTTCTTCTGAACCTTCTTAACAGCCTAGGGAGATCAGTCTTTCTTGATGTTAAGAATTCTGTCAAATATCTTTATTATTATAGCCTATCTTACAGTGCCTGGTTTTGAGGTAGTACCAGACTACCAGTCAGCAAAGACTTCAGCTGAGAAACGGAATGGAATGGAAATACTAATGTTTTGGTCTAAGCATAAAAACACATGCTTCTTGCTATATATGTTTTTTAAATTCCTGTGTTATTATCTAGCAGCATTTCTTTTGTCTGACCGTTTCCTGTCTGTACCAGGTTTCTCTTTCAAAAAGAGAAAACCAGAGGTTAGTAAGTCACTTCATGTAACAGGTATACTTACCTCTTTGTAATCAATGGTCATAGATGCAATGGCTGAAACTTCTTTGTTAAATGCAGTAAGGAAAAGAAAGTGTAGAGGTAAGATAAAGTTAAATTGTAAGTTGTCCTAAAGATGTACCAAGCTGGGATATAGGATAGGATTTCTTTATAGCCAGGAGAGAGTTTATTGAGATTAGTGAAACAACATATCTTGGTGTCATTCAGATGTTCTGTCAAATGGACATTCTTGGCAGCTACTTCATTTGGATGGCCTTCTTGTTTTTCCAACTGTATGTGGAATTTGGTAATTTGTTACCAATTATTTCACTGATTGGCTGCAGATGTATATGAAAACAAAGGACACATTGGCCTAAATTTTCAAGTTACTAATGATTAGAATCACTGGGGAATTTTCCATTATAATGTTTTGACAGAAACTGTGGTTCTGGTAAAATTGATTTTTTCTGTGGGAATATGTCAGTTTTGCCAAAATGTTTTGATTTTCTGTCAGGTCATCCTAAAACAAATGTTCTGCTTTAGGTCATTTTATTAATGCAACTCTGAATGAGTTGTTGTCGTGCCTCGTGGAATGTATCATGCCCGCATTACCTTTAGTTACGTGAGACTCAGATCCACCAGATCCACTCTTTTGCAGATAGGAAACAGCGTAGAGTGAGAATTCCTGGCTACGGGATTATGGGTGACAGAATATGGCCAAGGAGTATATTCTGCAGAGGACAACATGAGGCAATCTGATTACAACTCCCAGAGGTCTTTCCAAATCAAAACTTTTTTTTATCCAAAATATTTCAGTTTGTAGAGTTAAGATTAAAAAAAAAAAAATTGTGGAATTCCAGCATATATTGTGAGGTGTAGGTTGTAGCCATGGAAGAGCATACACACACCAACTGCAGATGCTTCCTCAGCTTGACAAACTGTTTTTAAACCCAAAAGCTTGCTAAGAATTTTTTTTTCTATTTAGTTGGTCTAATAAAAGATATCAGGTTTACTCGAACAACCTTGTCTGGCATGTATTGTGAAAATTTAATTTTGCTAGCAATCCAATTTTCTGTTGCAAAATGTATTCAACAGAAAATATTTGACCAGCTCTTTGAGAGTTTCAGAGTCTCTTATCTATCTGGCATTTCTCAATATTGTTTTAGTGTTTGCAGTATTACATTTTCCTGCCTCTCCCCATTCCCCTGGTTATTTTGTCTATATCTATTTTTAATTGCTCTCATCTAATGCTTCTTGCCCACATCTATTTTCTAATATGTATTATTTTTTATGCTATGATTGGTGAGCTGAGTGTGTTTTTCTCAGAGGTTTCTCTAGCCCCCCTTCAGCTCAGTGAATAAAATTTTGGTCAGGCTGGGTCACAGAAAAGTAGCTGAGAGAAGGTACATTTATAACCTTGGTGGTTTCTGAGCATTAGTGCAAAACTAAAGCCAGGCCTACCAAATTTGGGTGACTTCTATGTGTGGATGTTTTTGGAAGTGGTCTATATGAGTAAGGATTGCTGCTACCAGTAGCAGTGCTTTTTTTGCCCTTTGTAGATGGACCCAATAAATTAGTGTCACTTGCCTTCCAAAAACCAGGCTGCTTTGGGGTGTCTTAAGTTGGTTCCCTACAAAAATAGAGTACCCCACATCTTGTGATCAGAAATGTTGATTTCCTTCCTGTGGGAAATTCTGATACTTTGAGTTTTTAATCCTGATTCTGGATGAAAAGTCAAACTATCGCTTTTATGCGGACTAGTGATTTCTGAAAAATTTTTTTGAAAATGGAAGGGGAAGAGGAGGAAGAGGAGAAATCTTGTATGATAAAGATCTTTCAATTCTTAGCCATTCAAAAATCATGAGCTAAATCCCAGATAGCAATAAAGCTTTAAAAGCATGAGATTAAAAAAAAAAGTAATGTGCTTTTTATGGCTATCTTTTAAGCTGTTAAAATCCACTTAAGAAATATTTTCAAGCTGTTTTCAACAAATACAAAGGTTTGAAACCTAACTTTATTTAAAAAAAAAAAATAACAAAGGAGGAAGTGAGATCCTTAACTCTAACCATTTGCTTCGCCTGGAAGAAAAACACCAAATGTCATAAGACTTGCAATAAACAATCCTCAACAACGTGGTAAATTTTTTGTTATGTGTAATGAATGAGAACAAGGTTTTCCATTATTGCTTTTCTATTTTGACATTTCTTTCTTCTTCCCCTGTGCTTGTGCTTGATAAAGTTTTAAGCAGTGTCAGTCAGTCAAACAGTATCTTGAAGAAGAGAACAGAATGATTTACAGCATGTGAAAGAGAGAGCGCTATACCCTTATCAGGCATAAATGGTGTTACCTCCATTGATTCCAGCAGAGCAGTGATGATTTTCATCTGTTAAAGTTCCAATTCAGCCTTTGTAGTATTGTCAAACAGAGTAGTGATGGGCAGATAACATGGCAATGGTAAATAACTGAAAGGATGACAAGAATTGCCAACGATCTCAGATAGAAATCTCTCTGGCTACATTTTCTTTTATGCCTTCACTTCCAGAAGTTCAGAAAAGATTTGTGGCCACCTAATATGGAATTCGTATGCATTGCCTTTCAGCTTTTTTTTCTTTTTCTTTTTTTTTTTTTTTTTTTACCTTCAGTAACATTTAATTTCTGCTGATGAGTTGCAATTCAGAGCCACTTCTCAAGTTTGTTCTGACAGCCAAAATGCATTGAAATTTGGAATAGAAAACATTTTCCACCTGCTTTTCAATGAGTCCAATTTATTTTTAGCATTACTTCTAGTCAAGTCAGCACTGTTAATATTGTGGATGAATTAGGGCCACATAGTATAGGCTGAAGTCAGACTGCTTGTAAATGGGTACAGGCCCATTAAAGTAATTACTTTAATAGAAAAGGCTTAATTTCAAAAAGGCTTAGCTCTGACTTTGTTCCCATAATTATTTGTTTTGTAGAAATCCTTCTGGATAGATGTGCGCCCTTATATCTCTTTATTGTTCCCTTTACTTGCTAGGCTTTCAAGTCCTTTCTGCTTCTTATCTTTATATGTCCTGCAGCAAGAGATGGATCAGTTTAATTATGTAGAGTTTAACTAAACTCATTTTTTTTTCTTCCTTTATTTTTCTGTTACACTGGGAATTCTGATACCATTTGTGTAGAGTGCCTCTATCTTTGTAGCCAAAAATATCATATTTCATACTATAACTTTCTATCAGAACATCCTTCAACTGGACCTCCTAGGAAAGCTTATCATTTATTGCATAGACGGAACATTCCCTCCCCCTTAGGTCTTGCTAATTTTGCAACTGAGTTTTTCAGTGGACCCATAACATTTACTGTCTCAATTGGAAATTTTCATATCAATAACTGCTCACCAAAGAGATTAAGCTGCTCACAGTTATGCCTTTGTGACTTGAGCCTTTATGTAAATAAAATTAATAAACATCCTTCCAATCACTTAAACATCTGTTCTAATACTGAGCAACTGAACCATGGAGGAAACAGGAAATCTACACGAACTAAACTTAATTCTCAATGAACAAGGACATAAGGAGGTCTATCAAATCATTGAGACTGATAATAAACAACTGTGTCAAGGATTTAATGTTACCTGTATAGCTAAAACACATGCACAGGCAGGCAGCAATAGGTTCAGACAGTATATGCAATCTCCTTTGTTTGTGGAATGAATGGAAAAGTGTACTCTTCTGGATCCAGTGATGTGCCTCTAACTTATTAAAATTAATTTTACAATTAGAGAGTACACTAAATTTATGAATTAACACCATAATGATGAGAACAGATGTTGCTTACTGCTGAATGAGCAGCAGAAAATATCATCAGTGCACTGTGTAATGCTGCCTTGCGCTCCCTGAAGTCTGCCGCCTCCTTAAAAGCCTTATCCTAATGGTTGTCTAGCCAGGGGCAAACTGCAGTAGTGACAGAAGGTGCCCCTGCTGTGAATACTCCCTTGCAGCCTGCAAGAGACTCTGAGCACATGCTCTTCAGCCTAGCTATTAACTTCAGGGATTCACTGAATACAAAACTGGCATGCATTTGCCAGTGACCTCATTGAGCATAAAGTGCACATGGACCTAAGCTAAATAATGCTATTTTAAGCTATCAAATGCCATCTCGTTGTGTGCAGGTTTTACCAGCATCTCACAAAGCTGAAATTCCATTACATCCAATGATAGTTTAAGGAACCAGGCACTATAAGCCCATGCCTAGGGCCCTGCTTTTCAAAGGATACTTCTCTGAATCGCAGCTTTCATTAAAATAACAAAAAACCCCAAAACTTTTGTGGCTGCACAGAGAAGCTTAAAAATATGAATTGAGTGCAACTTATATTGTAACATCTGCTTCTGCAAATTGCACGAGAGGGAGAAACATGAATTGCAGTGAGGAAGTAGCCTGACCCAACCATGACGACCATAGCAGTCCCTTTCCACTGTTTTAGTGGACCATTCTATTACTGGTGTCAATTTGGGAATTGCTTTATTTATCTCATGAATGCACATGTTACGATAAAGATGGGGACAAATCTGAATTCCTAAGTGTAAGGTAGGTAAATATAAAAATGTCAAAGGGGTTAGGCAGGTATTATGCACAACCCAGCCATTCAGTAGCCTCAGGATCAGCCAATTGATGTCTAGAAAGTTTTCCAGTATATGTTCTCATCCTCCCTGCAGCTGGGCAGAGGGCTATTCCTGAGTGGCTGTTTGCAGTATAGCTCACCACCCCACAACTGAAGCAATTGTGAACCTGCGCTTGAGATGGTGGGGCACTACAAAACCAGGCAAACTCTCATCAGGTTGTAGAATGAAACATATTTTCTTAGGAAGCTCATTCTCATTCCTGTTGCCTTAATGTGATGGTATTTGTGATGGGGTGATGGGCAATATGGTTTATAGGGTCTTCTTTTGATGTGTTGATCATGAGATACCTCTCAAAAGTACTACTGTAGTTGGATTAACTCCTGCATTTTGTCAAGATGTTTTTTTGTTGTAGCAGGATCCTCAAAATAGGAGGCAGCATATTAGCGAAGACTGGTAGTCAGTATTTGCTGGTCTTGTAGTTTTTCTCCTTGTTTCATTCAGCTGTACATAGGGTGGCCATCATAGGACAGTCCAGTTGTCCTCTGTCCTCTATTGATACGAAACCAGATGCCTTTATGTCCTCTGTTTTTCTCTTGAAGAGAAAAACAGAGGACATAAAGGTGCCGGGTTTCATATCAATAGAGGACAGAGGAGCAGAAAACCGGAATGTCCTCTCTGATGGCCACCCTAGCTGTACACCAACTAACATTGTATGTGAAGAATTTAACCACACAGGAGCACAACATTTTCCACTTGAGTAGTGGAAAGCTAGTGTTGTTCTGCTTTATGTTGGCACATTCAGCAGTGTAAGGACATGGCCCAACACCCAGGAGAAAGTGGAAATGGTGACTTCCAGTTAGCAAACCTGAATATGAATATGCAGCCACTTCTTTTTGCAGTGCCATGCCACCCCTCCCCTCCCAAATTGTAGTCCATGGCAGTTCATCCTACACTCCATCCTGTCTGCTTCCCCTCCCCCCCATCAACACCACTCTGCACATTAGCTCCCCAAGATAAGCCTGCAAGTTCATTTAGAAGAACATTTTTTCTCTGAATCATCCAAACTGCTTTGGTGTGTAGTTCTTGCAGACAACTGTGTGATCTAGAATTACTCCTAGATGCAGTGCTTTGAGCCAGGTGCTAGTTGTTCTTCATTCAAGAAGATCATTTCTTTTGAAATGCAGTGAAATGAAATGATTGAGGTGGAAGCATGACAGTGCTGTCTTTGATAACACTGGATTCAGGTCTGCACCTGTTATGGTAGTTACTGATCTGCCTCCTGACTTCATTGTTTTCATTCTTTTTGAAATTGCTTGAAGCCATAACAAATGTCATTCGTATGCTTGAGCAGTCATAATGTGATTGTTGGAAACCAGATTATTTAGTGTACCTAGAAAATAACCGGGACAAAAACTGATCCCTGAGAGAGTCCATAATTTTGGATCTTTCAGACGCTTAGCTTGTTGTCTAGAATTGTTTGGAGTATTTATCCTGAAGCATCATTTTAATAGCTATAGCAACCCATCAAGGTGGATCTTTGACACCTGGAGAGCAAATCAGTGTGCCTGAGTTGCTGTTAAATAAAAAAAAAAATCCTCTGTGCTCTTTCTGTTGGAAGCTATTTTCTGCCTAGGTAGTAGGAGTAAGAATTTGGTTTTAAGGGTTGCTGTTTGGAATGAGCTCTGTCTGGTCAATGCTCAAAACATGCTTTGCTATGGACATGGTTCTTTGCAGAATTAGCTGCTCCAGATTATATTTGATTATATATAGCTATTGCCCTAGGTTTTCCATGTCTTCAGCATGCTTTCTTCTTTTTTTTGATGTGTAGTAGTATTTCTGGTGAATATTTGTCAAAGCCAAAGGCTTTTTCTGCCTTCTGGCAGTTCAGTATTTTCTCATTTTTCATCACTGAAGAGTGACTACAAATATCTTCCTCACTGCAAGGAAGAACAAGTAAATGTACCAATGCAATGCAAGTAGGAGCTCATCTGTGAGGTCCAGGCTGTCCTTTTTGCTTTGGTCTTTGTAAGCATTCACAGTATGCACAAATAGAATTTAGAGCATTGCTTCACTCCTTGAGGTTGCAATCCTGCCACTGTTGGCAGGATGGGGTCACCTCTTCTGCAGTGGGGATTGTGTGGGACTCTGACATGGTGTTTTAATACTGTGGATTACTGCAATCCAGCCCTAATTGTTACATATGCATAATGATGGTAGAAAGCATCTGGAGTCTGATCTTTTTCCAACCAATGTCAAAGGCATATTTGCATCTGACTTTGGATGCTGGAATGGGTGGTTAAAGTCACCATCCTTTGAATAACATCAGTGAACTCTAGCTGGCGTGGTCAGGAACATATTTTTAGGGCATATTTTGTAAGGAAAAGCAAATCCTTTGATGTGCTGCTAACAATTTACCATCTTTCAGACACAGACATATTCAACTTCCCTTTAGGATTCTGGGCATTGTAAACTTAACTTGAATTTCTTGTGCTAGGGAGTCCTGTACTTAGATTGATCACTAGAGGGCATCCAACATACACTGATTCCAATTCTCCTCTGCAACAGATGTTAAATGGGTGAAGTTATTGTGCACACATTACTACCTTGCATGCTCCTGAATTTTTACTTAAGAAACTTAACAATGTAATAGGTCAAAAAGACTGACATGCTTGAGTTTTTATTTTAGCTTTTGAGAAGTGAGGAATGAACCTCAAGTATTTAGTAGTTTATTTTGTGTAAAGAAAAACTCTTCAAAATTAGTTGGAAATTGTGTGACAAGTGGTGTTTGGAAACATTTCTAATATTCTGCAACCATGGATGTGTGGAAATAGAGCAAGAACAACTTTTTTTTGGCTAGAACATGGAAGTTGATAGGCATATAAAATTAAATTTACTGAAAATCAAAAGGCAAAGGAACTTTATTTTTTCAAATTTCAAAGTGTTTAAATGAACACCATTTAGATATCACTATCCATGGCTTGGGGGTGAAACAGCTGTTTAGCAGCTCGCAGGGTGCTCTAAGCTACATCTGGGGTGATTGGCAGAGAGAATCAAGCGGCCTTAACAAAAACTGATTGTCCTTGATAACCCCTATCACTGATGTGCCCAACAGCAATAACCTCCCCCTCAAAGTTTGTATTTATTTATTTATTAGATGTATAGCTTGCCTCATTCAGAAGGCTCTGAATGGCTTTATAGTGATATCGGTTAAAAAAAAATTCCAAAAAATCTAAGATGTTCCCTCATGTTTAATACGTTGTTGCTAAATTGTTTTGATTTTATTAATGTAAAGGACCGTGATGTAGGAGAAAAGTTGTCTCTAAACTAATAAATCCTAATACAGAAATGAGACGCCTCCTATCATTTGTCTGTTTTTGCTAAAATTGCTAGAACAAAATGTGATAGCAGTTTCAAAACTTGAAGGAGACTTTGTAGCATCTCTTGTAGGAAACTACTCTGAGACCGCAGGATTATTGTCATGTTTGAGGCAAAAAAAAAATTGCTTGGCTATCAGGTAAAATTGGTGATAAACCATTTACACTTCTAGACTCTAACATTTCTGGACTTCTAGACTCCAGGCAAGGAGATCCTATGACATTGATTTGGGCTTTCTGGTGCTCTCATAATAAAGCTTAATTACTAATAGTAGGATTCTGGGAAACTTTGTAAACCTGGTATCATCCTCCTTGAAATGAACCACAATGGCATGATGGCTGTCCTTCACACCATATTGTACTATAGCACCAGGAGACAAATACTATGTTGGCACTATGCGTAACAGCAACAGTGTTTCTAGATATTGTTGAAAACGTGGGCTTTGTGAACCTTTTTTATTGTATTACTGTATAAGTTTACTGAGACCAACCAGTCTGTTTTTTAAAATGGATTGGATGCATCTTATATTAAGGTTTCTGCTTCTAAAGGTTTACTAAATGATTGCCAGAGGCTTTAATAAACTGGTACTTGTTATATATCACTTATAATCAGATCTTATAACCAGATCCTTGTGCAGTTGTTATCATATAATCCATATCATTCATGTTTTACATACATAGAAACCACTTTTAAATTTTTATCCCTTAATAAATCATATATTTAAGGAACCTTAATATAAAAGGCAGTCCATGGAGCTGTGTGACAGACACGCAGACGGACATTAATTGAGGTAGGAATAAAAGATCCAGTGGATAGGGCCTTGACTGGAACTCAGGAACCTTTGCTCAATTTGTAGCATATCCTCAAATTTCCTGTGAGTTTGAATAAGTCACTTAATTTACTATTTGCTTTAATATCCCTACTTGTAAAATTGAGATAATGCCTTCCTATGTCACAGTTGTGCTGTGAAGATAAAATCCATTAATGATTTTGAGAAACATACTGAAGCAGCGAGGGCCATGTAAGCATTTAGATGTCAAGAAAGATTAAACAATAAACTGCAGACATCTCTGTGTTTCATACTGCTCTTTTCTATCTAGTTTGCTAGCATGCACTCAGAGATGACCTTAGTGTTGCTGGTGGCATCCTTTCAGATTCTGTTTAGAGCAGCTATTGAATGACTCACTGTTTTATGAATATGGAAAGTTTCCCAGACTACATTTGTGCTCCTCTCTCAGATTTTAGGAGATGAAACTGACCGGGGAGACAGTTAAGTATGATTAAATGTATTTATAAAGAGTAGTATATTCTCCCATCCACTGGAACAGCTGCTGATAATTTAAAAAAAATCTGTTTAGCTCCTGGTAGTTAACAAATACACGTTGCTTTTGTACCACTAGCGATGTATCTTCAGAAGATTACACAGCAGAGCGATGATACAGAAGTAATGTTTATCTAAAATAAATTTTACTGTTGCCCATGCTTCTGTGTTCTCTTTGCTGCTGTTAGGAATGATACTAAGGCATAAAAATCAAACCTGGTCTCAGAGATTTCTAAAACTTGGGTTTAGTTGGGGCTGTTTTTTGAAACTGGGGTATCTATTTCTCTCTGGCCAGCTTATTACGTGGTCTTTGCTCCTAGAGAGAGACTATAATCCTTTATTTGTACCACTGTATTCTATAACGCCACATAAATCTAATATTATAACTTAAGAGGTAAGAGATTGGCAAGGCACAAACAGGAGGGCCTTGAGAGTGCAGAGCTGAGCTCATAATTTGAGAGAGAATTTTTTTATCAGAGTTTTTCTAACTTTGTTAGTTGTTCAGATTAGGACCCAAAACAGACTAAAAATGTGAAATGCAGTTTGGCAGCTATCTTATAAGTATTAAAAATGGTCTTAATCTGGTATTTGGGTCCAGGGTCATTCATAAGATTTTTATGGGGATGGAAAAAATACATGCGAGGTAAATAGATTTACAACGAAGACGATATAAACCTCAACAGTGATAAAGGCTGGTAGAAGCTGATTTTAGCTTAGTTGTTTGCACCGAGTTGGTTACCCATTTTCCCCCCTGCTATTTCGTTATTCAGAACCTCCATTTTTTCTTGCTTTTTTTTTAAACTAAAGTTTGTAGCTGTTAAGATGGGGAGATAAACCTAAAATAACACAACCCAAGTGCAAACCCTGTAGGTAGCAATGTTTGCTTGCGAATGAAGAAATGCTAGCTCTGGGAAAAGATGAAATGTCCTGTTCATCTCAGTGGGTGTTATCTCTTTCAGTGTAAATGTTAATGCAGCTGATCAGCGTGTGGAAGATGTAGGCTCTGCCATTGGGTGACGTCTCATTTTGGTCCCATCAGTAGATGACACTGGGTAAAAAGAGTAGATTGTATTTCTTAGAGTCTTCCCCCCCCCAGCCCAAGGAATTCTAGCATCAAAGTCTACCAAGTGAGACTCAAGTGCAAGGAGCCTTTCTTTTGTTCCCCCAATTTCTGCTAAGAGTTGAAAATGGCTGAGGATATTAGTGAAATGCATGTGATCCTAATTTGAAAATTTACATAACTTACTGCAAATGACATTTTCATTTTAGCACCTAGAGCAGGGAGGAGTCTGGCTTGTGGCTGGAAAATGAGAAAGTACCTATTCTCTTTTTAATCCCTCCAACTTCAGATTTGAACCTTGGAGACTAGGTTCATGAATGAATATCTGAAGCTAAACCTGATTGAACTGGTAGGTTTTGAGGTAAAGGATAGGTGTCATGCTGATGACCAGCTACAGGAAGACATCTACCTCCTTCGCAGTATATATAATTAATGTATTATTTTTGCTATTTTGTATAATAACTGCAGTGGCAACTGTGAGGGACATGATACTAAACTAAATGAGGAGGAGATGGAAAAGAACCATAAAAATGCATCAAGATTCAGACAGCCTCTTTGATTGATTTATCAAAGAGGAAGTTAAGAGGTAATTTAATTGCAGACTAAGTACCTATCTCTGTGGGGAGGAAATTTCTGATAATTCAGGACTCTAACCCAGCAGACAGATATCAACCAATGGCTGGAAACTGAAGATGGACAACATTGAGCTGGAATTAATGTGCTCTTTAGGGCTGTGCGAAGCTTTGGTCCCTGATTCAATTTGGCAGAGATTTGGGACAATTTGCTGGCTGAATCTGTGAATCTGAATCAAATCAGAGGACTCCTTAGTCTCTCCAAATCAATTTGGAGCCCTCTGAATTGCTTCGGATAGATTTGGCAATTTGGATGTAGATACAGCTTTAAATGATTTTTCTACATACCTCTAGGTAGCAGGGGCTTTGAACTCTCGGGTCCCAGGCAGGTTAATGATAGGTGAAAACAGAACATGGGTCTCCTCGCTCCTGGTGGACCTTGTTGCTTTACCCTCTCTCTTGTGTTGTGTCCATATTGTAGCGACTTCCAGAGATGTGTTTCCAGGATACCCAAGGTATGTTTCTAGAACCAGGAAAGTAGGCAGTCCCCACATGGAGAGAATCTCTGGGGCATATTCTTGGAAGTGGGGGGCAGGGGAGCTTCCAGGGATGCATTGCCCTGATGCAGCATTCCACAGAAGCGCAGGGGTCTCCCCAGTGTGCTGGGTAGCAGACCAGTCCACTTCCTGGTACACCAGGGAGTGCGCAGGGCCCCCCCCATCCCCCGCACCCCCTGGCCTGGCAACTGGTGCCTCCTGGGTCTGGGGGGGCACCTAGGGTCCCCCTGTGGCTAATCACCGGGCTGGGGAGGACACGAGGAGGCCCCGCAACACACTCCCCGGCAGACCCAGAAGTGGACCAGAAGTATTTCCGGGTTTGCTGCCAAGCACGCTGGAAAGTCCCCCATGCTGCTGTGGGATGCTCCATCTGCCCCAGCACCACAGCAATCACAAGCCGCACTGCTTACCTCAAGGTATGTAGAAAAAACTTTTAACTTTGTACAGTGTCTGAATCGCTGAATCACTGAATCGGCATTGAATCGTCCGGTTCAGATTTGGCCGAATCAAATCGGGGACAGTGATCTGAATTAATGGATCGAATCACTGTCGTTGATTCAGGCTGAATAGGAATCAGAATTGAATAGGGCCCGTTTTGCACAGCCCTCATGCTCATTTTTACAAGTGATGATAAATGATCACTATACAAGCTACGCTGGGATTCTCTATAATTGACATTTTTACATCAAGATACAGTGTATTTTAAAACATATTTTTCATCTCAATCAGAAATTCTGGGCTCAGTGGAGGATTCACTGGCCTGCATTAGGCCTGAAGCCAGATGACAATAATCTTTTCCAGTTTTTAATCATTGAATCTGTAACTCAATTGTTATATTTTTGCTACGGAAATTCCTACTATTTTTATTGCAGAAGAGCCATTGCTGTGATTAGACAGATGAATAGATGCTAGTTTCACCTGTAAAAACCATGATGCTGTCTTGCCAAAACCATTAAAAGCTGATAGATGAAGGACAGGAAGAGGGAAAATGGATTAGTCGTGACAAATCTCTCTTCAAATAAATTGGAGATACATAAGAAAATAAGGGAAGTAATAGTTTTTGATTGTCCTCATTATGGTTTACTGTTATGATGCTTCCCTTCCTAATGATTTCAATTGCATCTAGGTCAGTAGCTTCTTAATTGTAGTTTCACTGTTATTTTTATTATGGTTGTAACACTTTGCAATATAGTGCTTTAAAAATTAATGTACTGTGGCTAAAAAAGTAACAAAACTATCTTGGTTTGAATGCTGTCTGGAAGAGCAATTCTGGCTAATGAGCTATTCTTATCTGATTTTTTTTCCCCCTAGATATGTTTTGTTTTATTTAACTAGCACATGGTTGTATCCCTTGTTTGAGGCACTGGTGATAGATATTACAGTTTCAGCTTGTAAGATCTTACCTGAACTTTTATAGCTGCGTACTTTCCCCTTCTTGTTTTATTAAGAAGTGGTTTGTTTTGTTGTTTTTTTTCCTGTTTTTCTGTTGGTTAGAGGCATGGAGGTTATAGATTGTAAAAATATTTTTAAATACACATTTTATATTTATAACTATATACATGCACATATACGTATATAATGTGCGTGTTAAAAATGTCACTTCATTGCAACAGTGTGCCTACTGTGCTGCAGTGTTCTAAGAATAAATGGTACCCTGCAAACAACATCAAAGGCTCACAGTAAAGAATTTTCTTGGATGAACCTTTTTCTCTGTGTTGCTCATTGATCTTTTGTTGTGAGATGTTATGGCAACTTGTGAAGCAAGGAACAGATGAGCTTCCTGTGGTTGTAGGAGGTGTCATGGAGACATTGGACCACAGGCATTTTTACTAATTACAGTTGAATACATTGGTGCCTTGGAATCAGTGTTTGGTTTTTTTTAAGGAAATAGATGTGCCAAGACTTTCTGCATATTCATTAGATTGATATTAAGGAAGAATTATTTATGAGAACATGCCATCTCACTGAAGCTGTCAGCTTTTTTTAACATTGTATATCTAAAACTCTGCCAGAAAGAGATGTTCTGGTACACAGATAATGAGGCATGACATCAGGTGCTAAATCAAAGATTTTTCTAAAGTGCAAGTAGTTACAATACAGATTGCCATACGTGGCAAATCAGCATGTCTTGTATATCTGCTTTGTGAAATAGTGCAACAACAGCAGCAAACTAAAAAAATAGGAAAAGGGACTATGAAATTAGTTATTTCAGTCTGACTGGATCCAGATGTCCACATCACCAAAGCTATTGGCCTGAATTTCCCCGGGCCTGATTCTGCCAACCTTACTCGTGAATGAGCCACCCTACCCATGAATTGCCAGTGGGAATTAAAACCAATATGACAACTTGCAGAGTAAGGTAAAACTCGGCATGAGCCAGTGAAGACAGAACTAGATTCTTTATTGGCTTTTCAGCAGAGAGCTCTAAGAATGATGTGGTAATGACTTTTTTTTAAATTGTTTTTCCAACTGGAAAAAGTTGGAACATAGTAAAAGTAGAATCTTCATTCCCCAAATTTTCCTTTCCTACCCTTTGCCCTGAAGAAAAGGACACAGTTAAAAGTATTGCAAAGAATAAAAGTGGAGAGGGGTTAATATTAAAACATGCAGAAGCAAAAATTTTCCATTTCCAAAGAGTTAAATGGACCAAAATATAAATTGGAGTGAGACAAATATTTTTACCAGATCAAACAATACCTTGTTTAATGAAGTATAATAATGAATGAATGAAAAATTAAATGAATGTATAAAAATAATGCTTTTTGACTCTTACTATACTGTATGCACTTAAACAAATACTATAGCATTTTCTGCAAGCTGCAGTACGTGCTAAATTTTGAATGAGACGTGAATACCAAGGATCCTATTACTCTCTTCATAATTAGGTGTGGTAATTATCTCTGGGTCATGAAACATGCCAGCCTGATTGCTGCCTTCAGTTTAATAAGTGTTTTGGTGAGTGTGTGGGGGGGGGGGGGAGGGAGGGGGAATGGGTTACCTCCCAAATTTCCTAAAAAGATGAACTTCTGTTATGTGTCCCCACTGAAATGGTTGTATTTTGCTGGTAGAATAAATGATCCTCAAAGAGAGAAATCTCAATTTTAGAAATGTCTTGAAAGTTCACACTCCATTTACGTTCCTTGATAAATCTGGGATTTGAACTCGCTTTCATTTGAATTCTGCAGAGCGGGAGGATAAAGATGCTTCTGTTTAGGCAATTGGGGTTTATACCAGCGTCACAGTTTGTATATTTGTTTAAGAGTGTAAAGTGCCTAGAGATCCATCTGACACTTGATAAGTGGTCCAATTTATAGGTAGAATGACTGAACGCAGAGAATGAGAGATCTTCCTCTTCTACTTCTTTCCCTTTCCCACATCCCACCCCTTTCTCTTGGTGCTTCCTACTCTGCTTCACCTCACCTTGTCTCTCCTTTTATGGGCCTATGACACACAAGATTGTATTCAGTTTATCATTATGAATATAGCTTTAAAACTCGAACAGCAGCACCCTTTAATAGGAGGGTTCCTACTGGAGAATGCTGTTCCAGTTAGGCATAATTGTCACTAGGAGGATGAGACAGTTCTTGAACACTTATCTTACCAGTGAGGCGTCTATAAAACCAGTTCCTACAGATTTCATAAGAAGCAAGGAGTTCTCTTAGGTGGACACTGCAGCAAGGCTTATCTATAGTTTAGTATGCCATACTATAAAAGATTTGCTGGTGTAGCTGTACTGGCTCATCCCCCACTCCACTATAGATTTAGTTTATTCTGGCAAAAAAGAGATTTTTTTGCTTATATTGATTTACTAAACAAAATAAAGTTACTCAGGCAAAGTAGCATATATTGTTAAATTAGATTTTTCTTCTGAATATCCTACCCCAACCTGACTTCAGTAGATCAATGGAAGTTTCTAGTGTAGAAATAGCTGGAGAAAAAGGGGGGTGGGGAGTAGAGAAAGGGAGGGGGCAAGGAGGAGGTAGAGAGTAGGCAGAAGAGGCGGGGAGATGGAGTGGGGAGGGGGAAGAGAGATTTGAAGTCCTCAGCCAGGTGAAAGAGTTGGATCTTGGTTGGTCTTTAAATAAATTTGTGGTGAGAGCAGTAAAAGAGATGGATATTTAGGAATCTGACATGTTCTTGAAATACAATTCAGATATTATTCTAAGTTCATTTTTATAGACCTGAGGGGCAGGGATGGTGTGGGCACCAAGGCGCATGGTTGACGGCCCAGAGGTCACAAGTTCAGAGCCATAGCAGAAGTTCTCATGGCATGACTGTGTCATACTTCAAGGAACCTGTGAATTCTGCTAGATACTTTGTCACAAGGACATGAAAAAGGAAGGATTGTAGCAATAAAATGTAACTGGTAATGGATACTTCTGATACTTATTGACACATTGACACCAGCCATTTTTGCTAGTAAAAATACTATAGTATTTTTCATCTATATTCACAATTTTTTTACAAAGGAGGTCAGTATCAAAATTTACTCTAGTTCTAATTGAGTTTGCAACTGAGTACAGCAAAAAAATAAAAGGGAGCATCAAATCACATTTTTAACTGGGAACTGAATCAACTGACAGGAATGACAGCTAAAAGAGAAGAGAATGTGTAGAAAATAAATTTTGAAGTCATAATCATGAGTATTTGCACTGGAAATCTAACTTAAATTCTGTTAATCTAATTATAGAACTAAATATATTGTGTGAACTATATGTCCATGAAGCCAACACACTTATTTCTGAAAAAAACAAATGCTGCAGAAAGCTATTAATGGCCAATTTATAAAATGAGACTGGATACTTCAAAGTATCTGGCAAATTATATTGAGTAGGAGTTTCTCAGATGTATTTATTGAAGTGTTGGCAGAAACTCCCTTTGTGTAGATCTGGTTGAAAAATTAGGGAAAAGTATCATGTAATGGATTTTGCCTCCCATTTTTTCATCAAAGGTTAACATTTCAACTGGTTGTATTCATGAACAAAAAAAGAAGCATCATCTGGAAAATGCAGTTGGTATGAATTAAGTACCCAGCTCTATCTTAGGTCAGTTTTTCATGAAAACATTAACACTTGATCCTGCAAACAGGAATTTTGCCATTGACTTCAAGGAACACATATTGAGACCCCCGAATGCTCTTTCTCCATAAAGTTGAGTATATATAATATTTGTAAGACCATTAAGTGATAATTACTTAGTAGGTCATAAAATATATAGGAGTAGGACTTTTTTTTTTTTGTAAACATGATATTTTCAGTTTGAACGTGGTTTAGCACAGTGCTTTCGGAAACAAACCTATAGTAATAAATGGCACTAGCACATAGTATGCAGGGTTTCAGCCTGACTTACACTGTGCGCTGTTCAAATACATGTGAAAAATGGCCTCTAATGAATGACTTATAGTTTAAGGCCTCAGTCCTGGAATACTTTACAGGTAATCCTATTGGGGCTATTCCTGTGCATAAAGCCAACCATGTCTATATATACCTTCACAAGAGCAGGCTTCAGGAATGTAGCAAGGAGAGGGCAAGCTACCACATTTATGCCAAGTTCTAAAAAGCACAATATGTGGTATTTTATTGATTGATGTATATCACTGCCCTTTTTATTCTCATATTATTTAAATAGTGGCTAGTCCCTTTGGCACCTTGGCCTCAGTTCAATTTAAACTTGTACTAACCCCTTATACATGTAAGGACTGCAAGACTGGGTTCTTCTTAGAGTGGCATTCACCTTAGTTACAGAAGCTTTGCACAAAAGTGAATTTCCTCAGTATCTCCCTTCTGGATAACAGGAAAATACTTAGGTCTGACCTCCCTAAAACTGTTACCCCCTTCAAACTCCTAATCCTTCCAAAATAATGTTCAAGTTCTATGTCAAGCATATCTATTTCTATTCCTTTTTGAGTTTTTCCACTGGCTCTTCATTCAGAGCTGAAGTTGGACTTATACTATATTTTTCTACAAACAGCACACCCCAGAGAAGGGGTGGGCAAAATACAGCCTGTGGTCTGGATCTGGCCATCCAGGTAATTTGATCTGGCCCTCGGGCACCCACCAACTAATTATACCCTACCCAGACCACATGCCTCACTCCCATCCTGGTGGATGGAAAGGCCTGGCTCAGCCAGGATGCAGCTTCTGGGCAGAGCTGCTGCTGCCACTGCTGCAGCCACTGAAGGACCTGCTCAGCTTCCCTGGCATCCTGCTCACTCCAGGCATCAGGTAGGGAAGTGGTGGGGGTGAGGGAGCTGCAGCTAGTTAGGAGCATGGGGCTGGTGCTGGCAGCAGAGTGGAGCCCGCACCCAGGGGGTGGCAGGAGTGCAGAGCTTGACTGAGCAGGGTGTGGGTATGAGGGAGGTTGAGGGGTGTGGGGACCCCCCAGCACCTCCTACCATGATGCATAGCACCTGCTGCCAGTGGCAGCAGCAGCTACATAAACCTACTATCAGCTGATTTATCCTTCCTTCCCTGCTTAACTAAAGTTGAAACCTTTCTGCTCCTGAAGACTCATCTCCATGGTTTTGAAAAGAGCTAAAGAATCTTCAAAGCTGTGAAGTAGGAGGAGGGAGATTAGGACCAGCTGTCAGACAGCAAAATTGCAACAAGAAAGGTCAATTTAGTGGAACATTAAGACCCTTAAAAAGGAGAAGTGATTATTAATACTGCTGGAGTTAAGAACAATGAACTTGGTGCATAAAGGGCTGGGTGTGCAGATGGGAATGTAAGCTGGGGGACAGCCAAGCAGGAAAGACGTAGAGAGGCTGGAAGGTGTTGAGAGGCTGGAATGGTTTTGGGGGGGCCAGGGAACTGGGGATTACCAACGGGGGACTTAAGTGTCTATATACAAATGCTAGGAGTATGGGGAATAAGAAGGAGGAACTGGCACTCCTGCTAGCAAATAGGGAATATGATCTTGTCAGAATAACAGAGACCTGGTGGGACACCATGCATAACTGGGCTGTATGCATAAAGAGCTATAGGCTGCACAGAAAGGATCAGGTAGGGAAGAAGGGAAGAGGTGTAGCTCTCTATGTAAAGGAGTGGCATGCCTTCTCTCGAGACTCAAATTGGTTTGATAGAGCCAAGACCCTGTGGGGGTGGGGGCAAGGAGAAGGGGACTTGATGCTAGGCATCTGCTACAGACTGCCACACCAGGAGGAGGAGCTGGAGCTGGAATTTTCCAGAGAACTGATTGGAAGCTGAATGTTTAAGGGACATGGTTGTCATGGGTGACCTCAAATACCCTGACATTTCCTGGGAGGAGCATTCAGCCAGATCTGTCCAGTCACATAGGTTTTTGACTTGTGTGGAAGAACTTTATTTAGTACAGAGGTAAACAGGCCAATCAGGGGGAATGTTTTGTTGGATTTGGTGCAAGCCAAAAGGGGTGACCTGATAGGAGATATGAGGATTGAGGGTAATCTAGGAGATAGTGATCATGATATGATAGAGTTCACTATCCGTCATGGGGCAGGGAAGTCAGCCAGCAGGGCAGAGGTGCTTGACTTCAGGAAAGCTGACTTCACTGAGCTTAGGAGAATAGTGGGAGAGACCCTATAGGAAGGGGGACTGGAGGGGAAGGGAGTTCCGGAAGGGTGATTGTTCCTCAAAGGAACAAAGCTCAGAATGCAAAAAATGGTAAATCCCTGTATGCAGGAAAGATGGTAAAGTGGCTGGAAAGTTCTCTCAGCTTACCAGAGGAGTCAAGGAGTGCTTAAAAAGAAGAGGCTTACAGACAGTGGAAACAAGGGGTAATCACCAAGAAGGAATACACAAATATAGCCTGTATCTGTAGGGAGAGGTTAAGGATAAGGAAGATAAGGGCAATGACTGAGTTCAGGTTAGACAATAAAAAGCCCTTTAGGTATATAGGGAGCAGGAGGAAGACCAAGGGAAATATGGCACCCTTGTATAGTGGGATGGGATAGCTGATAACAGACAGTCAGGAGCAAACTGAACTCTTTTTAATGAATACTTTGAGTTGGTATTCCTGCATGCACATGGTGGTCACCTGCCTGGTTGGATACTGGACAGATGCGGGGAAAAGTGATTGCCAACCAATGGTCGGTATTGAACTGGCAAGGGAGCACTTACAGCAGCAGGATGGAATGGACTACATCTGAGAGTGCTGAGGGAATTGGCTGGAGTCATTGAGGGACCATTGGTTGAAGGTGTTTGGAGACCTGTGGTGCTCAGGAGAGGTCCCAGAACACTGGAAAATGGTCAGTCTTTAAGAAGGGGAGGAGAGAGGATCTGGGAAACTATAGGCAGGTCAGTTTGACCTTGATATTGGGTAAAATTTTGGAAAAAATTATCAGTAAGTCCGTTTGTGAGAGACTGGCAGAAGGCATGATGCTGAAGGATAGCCAACATGGTTTCATTGAGGCAGGTTGTGTCTGACCAACCTAGTCTCCTATGATCAAGTAACAAATTGCTTGGATGTGGGATATGGTGTTGATGTCATATACTTGGATTTTAGAAAGGCCTTTGATATGGTCTCCCATGATGCTCTTACTAAAAAACCTGGAGGACTGAGTGCGGGCAGAGTCTACAGTCAGGTGGGTTGGGAACTGGTAAAGGGGTTGAACCCAGAGAGTGTTAGTGGACAGGTCTATATAGTCTTGGCGAGAGGTGGCCAGTGGTGTACTGCAGGGTTCAGTTCTTGCCACTGTGCTGTTCAACGTCTTCATCAATGATTTAGATGAGGATGTGGAAAGCACTCTAGCCAAGTTTGCAGACAATTACTAAGATATGGGGAAAAGCAGTCATGTTAGGGGATAGGATGTGGATCCAAGCAGACCTGGATAAGATGGAAAAGTGGGCAAAGTGAAACTAGATGCAGTTCAATAAAGATAAATGCAGCGTGCTTCATTTGGGGAGGAGTAACCAGCAACATGAATGTAGGTTAGGAGGAGACATCCTGGCCAGCACAATGGCTGAAAGAGATATTGGGGTTATGGTTGATCACAGGATGAACATGAGCTGCCAGTGCAATGCTGTAGTCAACAGAGCTAATAGAATACTGGGATGGATGCATTAGCCTATGTGTAAGGCTAAGGAAGTGATACTTCATCTCTCTACTTGGCAGCTGGAGTACTATGTCCAGTTCTGGGTGCTGCACTTCAAAAAAAGACATGGAGAATCTTGAATGGGCCCAGAGAAGGGCCACAAGAATGATTAAGGGCCTGAAGGACAAACCTTATGAGGAAAGACTAGGGAATCTGAGACTTCAGCCTGGGGAAGAGAAGATTTAGAGGGAACTTGGTGGCTGCCTATAAGTATGTAAGGGGTGTATATTTGGAGCTGGGAGAAACTGTTCACTAGGGCACCACAGGGGAGGACAAGGAGCAACGGCCATAAAGTGTTAGAGGATGGTTTCAGGTTGGATGCAAGGAAGAACTTCTTTATGGTAAAAGTGACCACAATCTGGAATAGGCTTCTCAAGGAGGTGGTGCAGTCCCCAACCTTGGAAGTCTTCAAGGGGAGACTGGACATACACTTTGCTTGGGATCATTTGATCTCAGCAGTATTCCTGCCCAGAGCAAGGAGGGTTGCCGGGGGGGGGGGGGGGGGTTGGACTCAATGATCTTCTGAGGTCCTTTCTGGCCCTTATTTTCTATGATTCTATAATATCAGTTGACCCCCTTACCTGCCTGAATAGTAATGCTACACTATGGAGCAGAAATTAAAGCAGGGTACTTTTATCCCAGTCAGAAAATCTTCTCCAATGCTTAATACACAGACCCACATTTTAGGGGCCTGATTTAGGGGGGGAGGGGGAAGGTGCATGTTGTATGCCTGAAAAATATGGTAATAGGCCTTATACTATGTCTTCACATAAACTCTTGGAAATACGCAATCCTGGAAAATGAAATACAGCTTGAATTAATGTCTACAAACTGCACTGCTAGTTCCTGATATTCCTGAGAATGCCATGTAGCAATTGGATTTTTTTAGATTTATATGCAAATTACTTTAAAGTACTTTATGGGAAATTAAACACTTATTTTTGCAAGACTTGTATTTTGAAAGTTATTTGAACATTTGGAATTATAGCTCTATTGAGAGAGATTTAGCTTGCCTGTTTAATTATGAAACAGTGGTGTTTATTCAGTCTGGGTGAGCAGTTCAGGGATGCTTTGTGTAAGATGTTTATAGAGACTTATTTCTTCAGAAACTGTGTACCAGCATAATAAAGGGTTTATGCTGGCCACCTCATATGCTCATACATATACTGTCAGAGATGAGAGACTTTGGCAGGACCTTGAGACTGTACTGGAGCTGACAGTTCTTCTAGAGCTTTTAAGCTTTGATACGTGGAGTTCAGGCATCCACACATCACCACCACCATAGAGATAAGCAAATATTCTAACTATTACTAATAATCCATTTCTAATAAATACTGTATTATATTGCAGGCTTATTACATGCTAAAAGTTAGGCAGAAATATATGCATATTTCCATATTAAGGGTACTACAGCAAAGAAAGGCCTGCAGATTTATCACAGAATTACTGTAGAGCCATTTGCCCAGACCTGAGGAGCTTCAACTTTGTGATGCTAGTGAAAGCACCTTATCCTATGGGACCAGTTTAAAGTGAGCACAGTTATTTGTCCCAGCTGTATTACTTACCATGAAAATGTATCCATCAATCTGTCTACATGTTATGTATGCATATTACACAGACCTAATTTTCTTTTTTGTATAGCATATTTTGTTCAGTGAATATGCTGTCTTAAAACACTGCACAGGGAAAAATTCCACCCAATCTTTCACAGCCACAAATATTATCACAAAGCTGTTCTTCCTAATGTTGGACAATATTGGTCAGAACAGCAAGATACAATGCTGCACTAAAAGGGTCAATTTATATGCCCTTCTAGTATTTGTGCAGTTTATGGATCTGACCACACCCCCAGCCCAGGAAGCTCTTCCTCAGGGATGTGGAACACCAGTGGGCATGTTTGTCAGCTTCTACCACCAAGACAACTAATCATGTGTCCTACTTGGCTACTCTTCAGTAGCCCTGGGTAGAGGGCAAAGGTTTCTTGTACTTTCTTCAGCATACACATGCAGTAGAGAGAAGATGATAGCTTACTTCCACTGTTAGTAAAATTCACATACTGAAATTGAGGAGTAGAAGGGGGTTATAGAGGAAACTGATGAACTGAAAAGTGTCAAATCACCAGGATAGGATGGTGTTCACTCAAGAGTCCTGAAAGAGCTGAAACTCAAAATGTTGCATCTACTGGCCAAAGTCTAACCAATAGCTAAAAATAACTTCTGGAGCACCAGAAGGTAGACAATGTAACTCCAATCTTTATAAAGAGCTGTAGAGGAATCTAGGGAACTATAGACTAAGGAATTAAAGTTTGTTTCTGGCAAATTGCTAGAAGCCATAATTAGAAACCAGATTGTCCATTGTGTGGATGAGTAGTACTTGTTTGGGGAAGAGTTAACATGGCTTTTGCAAAGGTCATGCTTCACCAGTCTAGTAGAGTTCTTTGAGAGTGCCAAAAAAACACTTGAATCAGGGTGATTGGATTGATATAATACATCTAGATTTACAAAAAGTTTTTAACCAAATCAGACACCAAAAATTTCTAATGAAATTCAGTTGTTATGATGTAGAAGCAAGGTCCACTTGTGACTCAGTAACTGACTAAAGGACAGAAACTAAAGAGTAGGTATAAATGGTCAGTTCTCACAGTGGTGAGGGTAAGTAGTGGGTGCCCCCAAAGGGAAATAGTAAGGTGGCCCAGCTTGCCTAAATTATTCAGCGTGGTAAAAACTAAAGCTGTCTATGAAGAACTTAAGAAAGATCTCATAATATTGAGCAAATGGGCAACAAAATAGCAGCTGAAATTCTGTGCTGATTGTGTGAAGTGAAGCACGTATACAATGTTAGTTCTACATTAACTGTTACTACTTAGGAAAGAGATCTTGGAATGATTGTGAATAGTTCTCCAAAAGCCTCAGCAATCAAAAAGGCAAACAAAGAATTATTGAGGAGATTGTAGGGTGCTATTACACGCAACCAGGGTTTAGTTCAGTTTAGTAAAACCCCACCATTTCAATTTAGGGAGAACTAAACCAAACTAACCCCCTGTTGCATGTACACAAGGGTTGGGGGGCCCAATCGTTAGAGCTTACCTGCCTAAGGTGTTCTAGTTTTCTACCTAACGAAGTAATTTAAAGTGTTATATGTTGCTGAGCATGCAAATGGCAACGCCATTAAGTGGCGCAAAAGAGCACTGAAGCAGCTTTAAAGGCCAATTTTGTTGAATGTACAAAGGCCCTTGGAGACTGTTTCAGAGAGGCATGAGATTTTTATAGGTGACAGCCTACTTCATCCTGCTTTGTCCTACCCTGCCTCCTGCCTGACTTCACCCTAATGTGATTAACAGGGATTTTGGTTTTTCTCTGTTTAAAAATGGCAAATTCTCTGATTTAAAAAATCACAAATTCTCTCATTAAAAACCTTAAAATCCATGTTTTTTCATGATTAAAAGGAAATGCTACTATATATACACATATAGGTATCAGTTGAACATAATATATTATTGAGATATTTACAATTTTAAAGCAATTTGGAAGCCTACCAGTGCCTCAATCACTATAGTAAAATAAATTCTAAATACCTATACATTTCGGCATTTGATTTTGGGTTTTTTGTCATGGAAAATCGGAGCTCCCCCTGCCCTCTGCTTACCAGTTGAGGCTGTCCCCCTCTCCCCTGCCCTCCCCCACTTTGTGGCGCTAAGCAGCCCTGATGCCCTGCCCATGCCATTGCCCCTCATTCCCAAGCCACAGCCCCTCTGGCCCTGCCAGTGTCCCTCACACCTCACCCCCAGTCCTGCTGGAGCCCCTCATTTCCCCAGCTGCCAGGGGTACAGGGCCAGGGACCCAGGTCAGCAGTTCCCTGTGCCCCCCAGCAGTGCTGAAGCCCTAGCTGCTACGCATGGGAGGTGGAAGCTGCTGCAGTGGAGCAGAGCACCGAGCCTGGCTCCCTGTCCCCCATGGGAGCAGAGCCCATGGGGAGTGGGTGCAGGCTTCCTGCTGCAGGTTTGGGTTCCCCACCCTGCTGCCTGCTGCCTAGGGCCTCTGTGGTCCAGTAGATGGGACCTGGTCCCTGGCAGCAGCAAGGGACACAACCCTAAGCTGCCACCACAACTGCTGCCGGGTGGGTAGGGGGTGCTTTGCCATGGCAGTGCATGGCTTGCAGTGGCAGCACCAAGCTTCCCTGCCCTGATCTGCCCTGCCATGCTGGGGTCCCACCCACTGGGCTGTGGAGGCCCCAGAGGGAGAGCAGCAGGTCAAGGAGTCGTGAGCCTGCAGCAGGCAGTCTGCATCCACCTCCCACCTGCACACACATCTGGCTGGCACATGCCCCCCTGCCCCTTCCTGGGAGTGCCCACAGCAGCAGGGAGCCAGCCCACTCCTGCCTCCTGGATGAGCTGCCCGTGGCTGCATCCTATTCCCAGCAGAAGTGGGCAATAAGGATGATCAGAGGCATGCAGAAGCTCCCGTATGAAGAGAGATTAAAAATGCTAGGATTTTCTAGTTTAGGGGAAGAAAGACTGAAGGCAGATATGACAGAGGTAAAAAATATAATGGTATGAAGAAAGTAAATAGAGATTTACTATCTCTCACAATACCAGACCTAACTAACAGAAGGAGGCTCTTTTTCACACCGTATGCAATTAACTTGTACAACAAATTGCAACAAGGATGTTGCATAGGTCCAGAATTTAACCAGGTTCAAAGGAGGATTAGACAGATCCATGCTGGATAGGTTTGTCAGTGGCTATTAAACGTTATTGTTTTGGATGCAAGCTCTATTTTTGGATTGGCTAGACCTCTAAAGGTTGAATGGACCTTTGCCTTCATTCAGTAGGGCACATCTTGTGTAAGAGATTCAGACTCTGGTGAAAGAAGCATAGGGAGTGTCCAGATGTGCGTGGACATTTGGTTCCCTGGGGACAAGTAGCAGCGGTGCACTTTGTCCCCAGAGGATGCCCATGCCACACACGCTTTGGCATATGGTTGTGTAGGGTGGCCTCGGATGGTGTAGGGGAGGCTGGGGCCAGCACTGTGCTGGCCCCAGAAGCCATACCTGGGGTCCTAGGGTCCATGGGTAAAAAAACCCCCAAAAACTGGGTGAAAAAAAATGGAGTAGCACACACTCGGGCAGTGTGCCCTTGCAGCATGGAGAACGTGCCCTTGCACGTGTTTGCAGCGCAACATACCGCACGACTGAGCTCATCTGAACACACCCACAGTGAGCTTTCACTTCTTTCCACATCTATTGGCCTGGTCAGCTCATATTTGGCAGGGTTTTTTTCATTAGCTGTGACACAGATACTGCTGATATCATTACTGGGCATTCCATTCCCATTCAGAGAGTCCATTAGAATTGCCCCAGAAGATCAACAATCTGCTCTGAGGAAATAGTGAGTTTTTTTTCCCTACATCCTGGCCCTTTAAAAAAGTCTTTCTGGGGCACTATCCATTTGAAAACTTGTCTAACTTTATCCTGGCTACATACATACTTAGGTAGTAAAAGATATCACCCAAAGAAATCCTTGCTGCTCACTAAATTGATTGGATGAGCTAGAGGTGGGGAGGTAATAGTGAACAAAGCATATTTCTGTTTTTAATAAATTGGAAATCTCTGTATGGTTAATAGTAACATTCCTGGGTATAATTTGGCTACTACTGTAATCAATACAAAATTCTGTAACAGAGATTAAGTGTCAGGTTGGTATAACTTGGAGTGAAGTTAGAAAGACATTAACATGGTAGGTAGTATTACCGGAGGTTACCGCGTCACATGTATCATTTTGTGGCCCCATCTTCTACAATTGAAACAAATAGGCATATTTTCATGGATTTCAATGGGAGGAATGCTATTCCTTTGAAATACATATGATTAATCCCAAGTGTGTTTGGGGGCTTGGCATACTATTAAGAAAATGAGTCAGAGAGCAAATAAACTGAACACTGAACAGTCTTGAATAAATTAGATAAGTATCACACAGTAATGGAAATCTTAAAAGGGTCCCAATGGTCAAGAATGAACTTGAGAAGTTTTATAGTACATCACTAATGAAGAACTGGCTTATACACTAAGAAAGATTAAGATTATAAAAATTGGAATTTTTGGCTAGATCAAATGGTATAAAAAAGCTATTCCTTTCATTGCATTCCCTATAGACCTAGTTTTGCAACATGATCAACTGGCATAGATACCTTTTCAGCTTTATAATCTCTCTCTTGAAGTCGGTGCAACTCCATGTGGATGGTAAGGTATGCACTAATGGATCCAGTCATGGAGCTGGGATGTAAAACTGATGTTACAGGAATCTGTATGATACGATGTATACCTTCAATTCCAGAAATAAATGTTTAAAAATGCCTGTCTAGACACAGAGCAAAATAACAGAGCTTGAGCAAACAGATTTTTTTTTTTTTTTTTGCTGCTGTTATGATGCATCAAACCTGAGAATAAAGTAGTATGGCAAGCATCCTGTTTTTTCAGAGGAACCTTTCCTAAATGCATTACTTTGTCCTGTTTCAAAATCAATTAATTATTTCTAGTATCTGCTCCTACATGTTGTGTGTATGTTATATGTTACCTTGCAGCTTGATTTTTGGTATATTTATGATGGCTATAATATCATTTTCTAAATATTTCCACTGCAAACCAAACTTTTTTTTACATGAAAAGAGAGAGATTTTGATGTTTCTTTAAATTTGTTTATACTGTGGGTGTCTTCAAAAGTAGTGTAAGCAGTTTTTAAATTCCCTGTATTAACAACAAGTGGAATGGAGCTGCCCTGGAGCTTACCATATATGTATGCAGGAAAAACACCATTGTGAAGGTTACAATAAATATTTTTAGAAATGAATACATTGGTTACAAGTGGCACAGCAGATGTGATCAGATGTCAATGAAGGGCAGTAAGCTGGTTGAAGATGGAAGGATGTACTGAATATGAGGAAGTATTTAAAACTGCAATTTTGAAGTTTTGCATTTAATCCATACTTGTTTGATTTTAGCCACAGTGAACTTTTGGTCCTTGGCAGCAGTCCTTTCCAGACTCACCATCCCACATGCAGTCTTTTCTGAACATGAAAGACGTGTTCACTGACTGTCTAATTATGCAATGTGGCTGATACAGATAAGCCAAAAGAGGGGGAGGTACAGGTAGATCTAGAGTAATACCACTGATAGCTTGCCCAAATACTAATACCGTATTTGTTTTGCTTTGTCTTCGCTAGCTAAAGTGTTTGAGTATTAGAAAAGACTAAGCATATTTGAGCAAGCTAAGAGCAAATAAATCTCTTACTGTAATCCACAGCACTAAGAGGTACAGTGTTTGTAAATGAGACAATGTAGAAAATCAGTTCCCATTATGTATCCTATTGGGGTATACAAAGTGTAGAGTTTTAGGTTCCTCTTTTTTTTGGTACCTTATACATGTCTGCATCTCTACTGGTTTTAAAATGAGTGCAGATTCTTATGCTATAATTTTGCTAAGCAAAGCATTCCAGATGTAAACCTCCGAGTATGATTATAACTCCACATGGTGGATTTTCCTAACACCTATATCTGATTTATATTGTCATATTAAAACATTCATAACCCAGGAACAAACCCCCCAAAATCATAAGATTTGAAGGAATATCTTTAAGGGTTTGTTTTGTATGCCTTCAGGATTTTGAGCTTTTAGAATGCATTTTGGTAATGTGATTAACTTTCCCACCACCACCACAACCAATGTAATGCAAGAGAGGTACTTTTTTTTTTTTTTTTTTTTTTTTGACCAAAAGCTGAGAGTCTTACAGCAGGTGAAACTATACAAATACCATAAGCCTTATAGTAACATTGCAGGTTTTGGCAATAATATTCTTTCTCAGGGCCTGAGAAGTAATCAGCTGTGAGACCCATTTACTGGCATCAGTTCATCCTGACCCATGTTAGTTGACTGGAACCAGGCAATAAACATCACTATCTTCAGTTCCTGTATATCCTGTATATATGCTCAGTGCTAGAATCTGACCAGAACAGAAGCGATGGCTATAGCCAAACTGAACAATTATCCAACCTTAAAAGCAGGGATGGATAGACTATCTGCACTTGAAAGCGTGTCAGCTGATCTATTGTAATTGTTTTGTGTTTAGCTTCACTACCCTCCAGTAAGTGAAGCTAAACTAGGGCAGTTTACACTGGAATGAAACAGATGCCTAATTACTGTGATTTCACTTCCACTTACTGTGAGATTCACTACACGTGAAACAATTACCATATTCCAAACTGAACCATAGTTCATTTTCTCCTCTATACACTATTCATCTCATATACTTGTTTCATTTATCCACAGGCAAAGTCCTTGAGCCCTTAAAGCTGGCAGAGGGTTGGGGAAATCAGATGTAGGGCTTCTGAGTTTTCCTGGAAGAATAAAAACCTTAGGGGATTATTGTCAGATGTGATAGACTAAAAAAAACCCCAATGATTTGTGGCACATTCTAGTAGGAGCGTGAACAGAACTACATGCACCTAGGTAAAATCTTTAAAAAATTTGAAAAGATCCCTGATGTTTGCCATTTGTTAGCCATGCAAATGGCTTGTAGTACCTTCAAGCAGAATTTTGAGATTTTTTTCTGGCTACGTACCTTGTGAAAGTTTCTCACAGCCCTATGGCTCTCAAATGTCTTTTTCTCAAGCTATAAACAAGATATCTCATTTGAGGTGATTCTTGATTCGTCCTGGGGTTTGAACCAAATAGGAACAGGGGTGTCACAGCTATTTACTGATGTAGCTCTTCCAAGATGAATTGCTGCTCCTCTGCCACTAGCTGGCCAGGGAGAGCAGACAGCCTGACAGGCTTGTCCCTGGAATGACCCACACAGTCCAGCTGACAAAGGGAGGGTCAGAATATAACATATTTTATCTTGCATATTTCACAGGTACTTAACATGGGACAATGGACTTGTATATGTGTAAGGTCCTGGGACAGAAGGCTTTTTGCTTGAAGAAATGTGACATCTGTTACAGAACTCAGAGGTGGTCTCTGAATGTCAGAAGCATCTGGAAACATACGCTATAGACTTCCAATCATTGCATTGTATTCTCTAAAATGCCACCCTTATCTGAATTTGCAAAATTTCACTCATTTGGAAGACTTCTGAAGCACTTGGTATATTGAACAGGGAATGAAAACAGCCATGATTTCCAAATGCCAGTATAATGGCTATCAGAAGTATTACTCAGTTGATTAAATTTTAGGCAGTTTCCTTATTGATTCATACCAGCCACGTACCTTGCTGATTTGGGAATGTTACAAGGAATTAGTGCTTATTGTTGTTAGATCAAAACTTTCCATTTACTTATAGATTTATTTCCTAGATTTACATCCCTCTGTATCCAAACTGGCTCAGTAGTGATGATCCAAACTGCAATATTCAGATACAAGTCAGGATTTAAGCTTCCCAAGGTACGGTAGTTATGTGAGTGTTTTTTGAGATCTCAGGTTACACTTGAGCCCATTAGGAAGAGATGCCAAATAAAAGTTTTGAATGCAGAAGATGGAGCTCACTAACCCTTAATGTGTAGTGTTGGTTGGAATGTCAACTTCAACGTCAGCGCTGAGTGAACAGAGCTGTAATAGGGAGCAATTGTAAACTGTGTTAGAACTTTATGAAAATAGGAAGACATGAGTTGGTGAATGTAAATGAATTGTAAGAGGTGAGTACCAGCTGTTATGCTAATCAAAGAAAGACATAACACATTTGACCTGGCAACTGTTTTGGGACTTTACTGTAGCAGAACAAAAGGAGACCCTGAAGGCACATGAAAACCCTTGCAAAAAGGAAAACAGAAGCACAAACATGTTTGAGTTTTGTTTACAAACTGGCCTGAACTAAAAAACTAAAATGAAAATTGCTTTATGCACACATGATGTGCAAGAAAAACTAAAAATAAATTTGGCACAAAGTTTTCATATTGGACATGATTTACACATGCAAATTGTTCTTTTCTCGGTCAACTGAACTGCTCATACCATGGTTGAGCCCCTGCCTTCTCTCAGAAATGTATGTCATGGGAGCAGCTTTAAATTCCATCAAAGAATTTTGTCAAATGAATTGCATCCGTGGTTTCCCTCCAATTGCTCTGGTCACACCGTTTACTTTGTTGGCGTTACTTTGTTTTGGGGTAAAACTAGATACCCATGAGCCCCTGGCAGAGAGGAGCTGAGGAAGCTTTTTAGGAAGACATCTGGGGATGTGACTTCTATCACACAGATCTCTATATCTTGGGCTGTGGTGCCAGGAAATTACCAAAGTTGGGAGTATTAGAATTAGGGCTTAGATTCTCCCGTTTACAAAATTTGAATCAATATTCTTTCTAAAAGTTGGACCCTTCCCAAACTGAGTCTGGGATGCTAGTTTAAGAAGACATCGAAAAACTGATTTAAATAAAATAAAAACAATTTAAATGTTCTTTGTTGAAATGGCCTAAAATGAGATACACTTTTGCTGCAAGTCACCTTTTTTTCCTCCAGATCGGATTCTGAAAATTAACTACTTTCAGAATTTCAGCCTAATTGTTATAAGGGGGGACTGGAAAGTCTCAAGGGAGACAGAGCACACAATTGGTGTGTTTAATTGGTAGTTGGTTTGTTAATCAATATTCTAATTGATAAATCGATTTACTAATTTGGAAATTGGTGCTATAATTGGAATTACTATAAATATAAACATACCTTTAAGCAATATGAAAGTATCAAAGTAAAAATATAATTTTTTTAATTGAAGAGTCATTTTGAAATGAAAAATGGAAGCACTCTGTTTTGAAATGCATTTTCCCTAACTCAAATTTCAACTAATCAATATTTTTAACAGAAAAAAAACCATTCCTTTGTAATATTTCTTACCAGCTCCAGCTATGCTCACTTAGATAAGTGGTTTTAAATCTTCTTAGATTCAAGAAACCCTTCAGAAAAATGTCAGCTGTTAGCATTACTGTTCTCTTAATTTCACTGGCTCTCTGGTCTTTGCTCTGGATTGTCTGAGTGACAGTAATATCTCTACTGTGCCAAAAACAGCAAAGAACATGTGGATTGACTTTTTAAACAGATGTAAAATATTTGGAAGGAGGGTGAGTTGTAATTTTTTAAATGGCAGCTCCATTATAACCAGTTATTCTACCTCACATAACTCCTTGTCAGCCAGTAAGAATCTGCCTTATGATAATTCCTTGTTTCCTGTCACATGGCCAGTTTTTAGTTGATTGAGATGCAATTTCCTCCTCTTCCCCATTTCTTCAAGACATTTGAAACATTAATCCTGTGTGTAGAAGTTTGTAAAATTATTTCCAAAAATCTCAGGAAATGCTGTCCACATTATCCTGTTTGTGTACCCTGGCAGAGAATTGCTTAGAGAATTCCAGCAACTTAGTAAGATATGAATTCCTTTTCCTGAGATCAGGTTGGCTTTCAGTAATCAAGCTGTTCAAATAGCTTGCTTTTTAAAAAATGAAGTCAAGCTAACATGTCTGTAATTTTATGGTATGTCCCTAAGCTCTTTGGGGAGCAATACCATGATTTGGGGCACTTTCTAGTTGTTCATGCTATCTGTGGAACCTAAGAATTTAAAAAGGGACTGTCTAAGGGAGACTGTGCATTTAAAATTCTTCTAAAGTAGTAGCAACTTTTCACTATCAAATCTTTGATTCGCTATCAAATCAACCAGAAATCTATTTACTTCAGTTGGATTTGAGTCAATTTGTGCCTGCGGTCTATGTGCACATACATGTACATATACATACACGTGCGAGTGTGTAGGAACATTAGAACTAGTGACTAGGTCAAGTGCTTTGGGATAAATTCTGCTCTCATTGACTCTGGGACACTGGACATACTCTGGTCCTACATTATCGTTTTTTTTTCTGGCAGAATGTCTTTTATTTTCAGACCAGTCTTACTAGAGCTGAGCAATTTTTTTTTTAATTAACCATTTATTCAATGATAAAAGTGTTTGTTGTGTTCCTGAAACTATTTGTGAATTTCTTGAATAGCAAGCGGAAGGGTGAAATGGCAGTAGTCCCTTTTTTATCCAATACCCTATTGGATAGGATGAGGAAAACACAGGTCAGTTATTTCCTTTGCCCAAGAGGATTTGAACTCATGTATTTCATTTTCAATAGGGTATGCTAACTGCCAGGCTCTAAGTTATTCTGAGTGTGTTTCCCTCAATCTCTCCTGTTGATTTGTTCTACTTTTCATGGAATACATAAATACTATATTTTCTCATTTATAATATGCTCCAGAATAAAATATGTATTTTGTTTTTTCAAAAGGATAAAGAAGAAAAAGGATCTTTCCTTGTAGTAAGTAATAGGGGTATGTGAAGTGGGCCCTATTCAATTCGGATTCAGATTCAGATTTGGCCCAAATCAGGGATAGTGATTCAATCCATTGATTCGGATCACTGTCCCTGATTCGATTAGGCTGAGTCTGAATCTGAAGATTTGATGATGATTCGGACATAGACAGCTTTAAATGTTTTTTCTGCATACCTCAAGGTACCAGTGTGGCCTGTGAATGCTGCGATGCTGGGGTGGATGGAGCGTCCCACAGGAGTGTGTGGGGGGGGGAGGGGCCTCCACGTGCTTGGCGGCAAACTCAGAAGTACTTCCGGTCCTCTTCCAGGTCCACTGGGGAGTGCGTGGACCCCAGGTGCCTCCTGCCAGACACAGGAGGCACCAGCCAGGATGGAGGGGGTGGGGCCTGGCACGCTCTCCGGCGAACCCAGAAGTGCTCTGGAAGTGCTTCTGGTCCACTTCTGGATCTGCTGCTGAGCATGCTAGGGAGTCCCCCGCACTTCCATGGGATACTCCGTGGCATCGCAGCACTCACGAGCTGCCTGCTACCTAGAGGTATGTAGAAAAAACATTTAATGCTGTGTCTGTTTGAATCTCCAAATCAATTTGGAGGGTTCTGATTCGATTTGGAGAGATTAAAGGGTCCTCTGATTCGATTCAGGTTAAAAGATTTGGCTACTGAATCAGGCCAAATCTCTGCCAAATCGAATCAGGGACCAAAGCTTTGCACAGCCCTAGTAAGCAACTGAATTGCGGCAACTAGAGGGCTGAGCCTGCTTGTCATTTTGCTCCCTGTGGATCACCACACACTTTAGTTCTGGTTTCACCTTGTAAGTAGCAGAAACTGCTTTTACCATATTTCTCATATATAATGCTCACTTGAATTTTCAACAACTGGTTTTTGCAGAAAAGCTGCATGTTGTATGTGAGAAAATATGGTATTTATTAGACAAGAGGATGATTTCCTTGTGCAAGAGGATGGCTGTTGTGCTTCCAGTCCATGTCTGTAATTTATACAGAGCAAGACAACATTGACAGAAGAGATTAATAATCCCCTCCTCCAAACTGTCAAGAGGAAATGTGAAAGGTTGGAGATATAGGATTAAATTCCATCAGGCAAAGGATACAATTGAACCTGGATGATCTGCACCTTGAGTGAGACCCTCACCACTGGGTTATTGCATTAAAGGGGTGCTATCATAAGAACAATGAGTCTAAACCTTTGCTTTCTTCACAAAAAGAGGAAGTTGTTTTTTCTAGATTGAATGAAATAATCCACTTGATATATAACAGATTTTTTTCTTTTTTGTTTTGGCTAAATGGAAAACCTCCCCTGCTAGATGCTATTCAGTTTTTCTTTTTAAATGTTTTTCTTTCCTTTTGTTTAGCTTCCACATCAAACAAAATATCACTTATTCATGTGTTAATATTTTATACTGCATCAAGACACCAGCCTTGACAAACTTGTAATTATTTTTGTAATGCGTTCATGGTTCAGCAATGCTTTCCTGTCTGCTCTTCAGTAGATAGCATAATACCTCAGTTCTGACCTATTTTAAGTGGCTCATTGTTAATGTTGCTTCCTTACTGAGTGTCTAGTGTTATTGCTAAAACTCTAGTATGTAGTGTGATGAAGTAGTTATAGTATTTTGAAGTGTAGTTCTGTGAATGAATGAGCTGAATTCATCCCTAAAACAAATTTCTGATGTTGTACAGCAGTTGAATTTGAGCTGTTTTTATATTGCTAAATATGTTCCCAGCTTAGTTTGTGTGCAAGAGATGAGAGTTTTTGTTTGCGAAATGTATGCTTAATTTTTCCCTGGGTTTGCTGTCTTTTGAGCTTTTCTTAAGATACAGATAGCCCCTAATTCAAAGTTAATTGCCTGTAAAACCAGTATCTGCTCTTGGCTGGTCTAAGACTACATAAGAATCTAGGTTAATTAAGGTCCCACCGTTGGTTTGTTGAAAGGTCTGAAATTTTCTGAAGTGACTCATGACTTGGGGGGCCTTTATCTTTGTGTACCTATGAGACACGATGAAAGTGTCTCAGTTTGAGTGCTTGAATTTTGTGGGGATCCAGGTGATTCTCCCTAAGGAGACAGATTTTTAAGAAACTACTCAGTCTAGTTTGTAATGCAAGTTGGCTATAGACCTGCTGTGGCCTTGGGGTAGTCAGGTCTCCTTCGCTGAAGCTTCATTTCTGTGAAATAATAGAGAACGCAGAAAGAAATAACACAAAGCAGTTTCATGAGGATAAAGCATTGCAAATCATGAGAAGCTGAGGTATTGCAGTAATGAGACCATGTAATTACAATAAATAGCTAGTGTGGCCCTTTTTCAAAAGCCTTCAGGATTGGGCTTACTATGATTCAGTATTTTACATAAACAGTGATGTAACATGTAATATTCATGGAGAAGCACTGAGCTTTCCTTCTGCACCATATATATCCTGTACACTAGGCAACACTACAGAGCCTAATATGCAGTTTTAAAGGAGAAAAATGTTCAGTGTGATTTCCTGAAAACATTCTTTCCAGGACCAACTGTGAGCTTTATGTGAAATTTCTGGCTTTTAGAGAGGTTTTTACCAAAATGTAAGGCTAGTCGCATGTAAGCTTCTTAAAATTGAATTTCCTTTTAACCTTTAAGTCCCTCCAAAAATCATTCTTTTAGGTTATAAATCATGTATTAGTCTTTTGCAGCCATTCCAATCTCTTAGCAGCTGTTTTTTAAAAAGTGGATTTTATCAACACTTGGGATCTCTCAAATTAATAAGCATTTTCTGGATATATAATTGAGTAACTGACAAACCTTTAATGGTAACATCCTTAAGGACACTCCTGTACTAAAACCCAAAAATATCTTAGTACTTTCAAAGACAGAGGATGTATTATTGTTTGACACTATTATAGATTGGGACCTGTTAAGATTATATAGGCTCACAAAAAGGGGGAACAGAATGTGGTGATTTGTCTGAAAGCAGGGGCAGATCCAGGGCTGGTACAGTTGCACCCTCCTTTGATTCCTGCTCCACCCAAACTTTAAAACCAACTGCCTGAGGGGGATGACAGCATTTCTATTCAGGCACTGCTGAGAGAATCAGTTAAGGTCAGGCTCATTATCATCTCCCTAGTTCCTGCTAATATCTCTAGTCCACAGGTATTAATGATCCGCTATCCCTTTTAATTGCCTTGATGTTCCACTGTTCAAACTTTTCTTTCTTCCGCAGTTTTGCTGTCTGTTAGCCATTTTCCTTAATGTCTCCCTTCTATTTCATAGCCCTGCAGACTGTTGTTAGTTCTAGCTAAAAACCTTAACTTGGAGGTGGTAATATTAACTCCGGTATAGAAATGACTGACAGTGAAATACTGGAGGTACTGTCAAAAGAACCACAGGAAAAATAGATTTTGTTTTATGAATAAGAGAGACATTTTTAACTATATCTACAAGCCTAATGACACTATCTTTTGACTATTTTATCTATTTTTTGCCTACCTTGTATTTTTAAAACATATATAATTTAGCAAGTTAGGGCACATTCCAATAGTTATTTGTTTCTGCCTTGATCTTGAATGGAATAATATAATGCTAGCCCCCTAGCATCTTAGTAAAACAATTAGATTTTTTTAAATGGAAAGAAATGTGTTGTGTTCTGTGTTGACATACCATATCATCTGCATCCCCTCTTCTCAAAATCCTAGATCCACCCGTATCTGAAAGCGTTATTTCAGTAGAATCTACCTGGTGAAACAACAGAGCCTCATGCTCTTTACTATTTAAATTATATGCTTAATTACAAGAACGCATTTGTGTGGGAGACCAGTAGGTACAGTACATTCAAGAAGGGTATTTATCAGACAGTACTATTTAAAAAAAACACAAAAAAAACTCCTGGAAATTGAACTCCTAGGAAGAGAAGGAACCGATGAGGAAAGTCGAGGAAGAAGTTAGAGAAGTGTTATAATAAATCTTTTGTTGCATGTGTAGTTACAGGAGTATTCTGGATTTTTGTATTCTGTTAATTGGAGAACCTTTTGTTTTCGAGTCTTGTACTGGGGATCTTTGCCACTTTTATTTTCACTCAAGTGAAACCTATTTCAGAGAACGAACGGACACCCCCACCCCTCCACCTTTCTCATAGACAGTTTCCTTTTGTTCTTTCTTTGTTTTCCTTCAACAAAAATGAGTTGTGTAGGCTGATAGTATATTGGTTGCTCTGTGTGTATGAAGAACATACTGCTATTAATGTTTGAGGCTTTGTTTATTAAACACTAATAAATAATATTTAAGTAAACCTAATTTGTCATGGTACTCTTCCAGCTGGTCATTTAAAAGCACAAAAGAAAAAATCTGAGACCAAGTATGCTGTACTTGTTGCCTAAAGCCATACAGTTGAAACCTTTATTAATAAAGCTCGCAATTGCCTTTTCATTTTTTTTAACCACCCATTATGGCCGGATGCTCTGCTGCACATCAAAGGAATTTTGGTTTTAAAAGGAATGGCGAGTGCTGTGCACTGTATTTGCCCCTCTTTGATCCCCATCCGCAGAACAAATAGGTCTCATTAATCAATATCTTCCCTAGTCCTTTTTGCTGGTGCCAGAGGTCTGTTTCCATTTTGTTATGTTTTCTTTTAAATTAGAAGAAGGTTTCTGTGGTCATATTAGTCTAAAAGGTAAATTTCTTATGGCTGTAAGAATTATGTCATATTTTTTGTGAAGCTAGGGTTTAATTTAAAGCCCTGAAGCCTAAATATTGAGTCGTAAATACTGGAGTAAGAGTAACAAGCACCAGTTTGAGCAATCCTTTGGCCAGAATTTGTTCACATAAAATATTAGCGAGTCGTTGCTGACAGAGAGCAAATTACTGGAAGTCACAGTCTGTTTAGAGATGTTTCTTCAGCAGAAAGTAGTGGTGAATTTGGTGAATGAATTGGAATTTGCTTAGCCATATCTAGGCCTGGACAGATTTCAGTTGGGGTGAATACTGTGTTGTGTCCCCCTTAAATCTTATATAGGTAACATTCTTTATTATTTTCTCCTGAACTATTGTGTAGTTTTGTTGCTCAGTTCCCCATTTTCATTGCAATGATGGCTGCAAGTGAGTGACTAGAGATTTCTGTGTAATTTGTAAATCAGTTTATATAGGCCACTAGGATCTTTCTATGAATGACACTGAAAAATCTCAGTTTTTAGCAATCCCTATTACTGTATTTCCTTGTCCCTATGCTTTATGCAAATCCAGGGGTAGATCCAGAGTGTGTGCAGCAACAGTCATACCTTCCCCGCCACCTCTCCTGCTTTTACATAGCCCTAGAGCCCAGGGGTGAGCAATGTTGTTGTCACTTGTCCTTTGCTTTCTCCCTCTTCCCTCCCGGGCTACTTAATTGTGAGGGAGGGTAAGGCAAACAGCAGCAGCGTTCACCCCCTGAGCTCCAAAGTCAATCAGCTGGTGAGTTCAAAGTTCACTGTTCACAGATTGCTCTGGTGGGAGCCCAGAAGGACCAGGCAGTGAGCTGAGATCTCACTGAGCATAAACAGCAGTCAAATTGGAGGGACCTCATTCCTTGCCCTATTCCTGGATCCACTACTGTGTAAAGCTACAAACATTATTTCAGAGAATGGCTATTATACATTTCAATATGTTCTCCACCCCTGAGAAATAGGGGTAGCAGAGGGCATATGAAAAAGTATTTTAAAGGGAAGTTACATTTGTGCTTTCCAACCTCAACTTTTCACCTTTAATGACCTTTTCTGTTGCTCCTGTCAGACACTACATTTAAGACATGCTTAAACAATCAATTGTGTCTTAAACTGTAAACTAGTCACACATTCAGTCAATTAATGGTATGACAAAAAAGCAAAACCATCCACAAATTACACAAAACATGTGTAATAATTTTGTGTCTGGTTTTTACCCCACCTTAAAATGAACATGCAACTACACCAGGGCCCTGATGAAGTCCCTACAGGCTGCTGATCAATTGATCTGCAGCATCATTGGGATCACACCCCAGCTCAAATGGACCCAAGTACAGTCCCTGATTGGTGATAGAATGGGGACCATAATGGGATTGGAATGGGCATTTTCCCCAGGTACTGTGGTACATTAATACCATCAAATAATGATTTTGCCAGCTCCTTGGTGGGGACGAATTGATTAATTATTTTTCTATGGGTAGGGACAGACATTGCTGATAAACGGATATAAGTGATTGGAAACTGGTAAACCTGGAAGAGAACATAAATTTAGTGCACACAGATTGGTTTAAAAATGGTGGAACCTGGTCTAAGATAGACCAGGATTGATGTAGTATCAGATTTAATCAATTTAGGTTAGATGGGTCTATCAAACTTCTGCACCAGATCCCCTCCTGGCTCAACTTAGATCACAATCCTCCAGCATCCCAGGAGCCTTTGTGGCTCCCCAGATAGCCTCCCTCTTACAGGGCAGGTGAGCAGACTCGCCTTGGCCTGCACTCTTCTGTTCTGGCTGGGCCAGGCCAGCCATGCCTCTGGGGTGTCATGGAGCTGAGACAGCAAAGCCTCTGCTCCCCAGCCCTGTGTCCTGCTTGCACCTGTCAGCTGGGCTGGACAACATGCAGGGGGAGGGGAGAAAGCAGAGATCCCCTGTCTTGTTCTGGCTTCTCCAGAGTTGGATTCTGCACAGTTGGGGGTGCCTGTGTGGTGGAGGCTTTCCCCCCTGCTGCCTGGTATGGCTGACAAGCAGGGCCAGTCACCTCAGCCCTGCCCTCCCACCAATCACTGCCTGTTAGCAGTGGAGGGTGAGTGGCAGGGGGAAGCTCCCCAGGGCAGGGATCTTCAAAGCTGTGAGGGGCCCATGTAACATGGGCTTTTCCCCCCTCTGCCTGATGCCTGGCTCAGCTGGCAAGTGGGGCAGCTCACCCCAGCCCTGCCCCCCAGCTGCCACCTTTCAGCAGCAGGGAAGGGAAACAGGGGCAGCCAACATGGAGGTTTCACTCACTGTTCACTCACAGTTCTAGGACTGGTCCCACAATGCCAGGACTGTACAGGCCCTCTGCCCAGTCATGGCTCCCAGTTCAGCCAGCGGGCAATGTGGAACAGGCAGTGGAGGGCACCCACACCTCATGCCCCTGCACTCCATCATGAAGTATACCCCAATGTACAGAAACACCAGACACCAAGCCCAGGAGAACCCCTGTACACTGGCATAGCTCCATGGCTCTGGCTTTGCACACCACACCTTAAAGGCCAGAGCCAGGCACACTGCCACTGGGACCCTAGCATGCCCTCTTCCCCCAGCCCCATCATGCAGATAGGAAAGTACAGGCAGCAAAAGCCAGCAATCACCTTCTTCAGGTGGACAAGGTGGATGAAGCAGTTGGCCAGGATGTCCTGGATGACCAGGCCCACTTCCTGGATGGTCTCTTTGGCCATGGTCTTGTCCATGCCAAACTGGTTGGCAACATAGCAGTAACTGCTGGGGGTGGCCAGCTTCGTGATGGCCATGGCCATCTACTTCTCTGGAGTAGGGGATGGCTGAATGGGGGTTGGACTCAATGATCTATTGAGGTCCCTTCTGACCCTAACATCTATGAATCTATAAATGCTGGTGTCCTGGCCTACAGTATGGGGGGCCACCTGGGCAATGATGTCCAAGAAGGTGGCCCAGAATATTCAAAAGGTCTGGATCCTCCCACCTTCATTTTCTCAGGTGCCCAAGATGATCCGCTCCCATCAGTCATTGCTGGTGTTGCAGACCGAGAACCGGCACTTGACAGTCTGGAGTGTAGTGCCAGTGTCCAAGCTGTCCTGGGTAGTCTCATCTTCACTGGCCAGATGGAATTCAGTGGCCCAGTTGAAGATGCTTGGTGGTTGCAGGGTGCAGTAGATGGCCCCATGTGGGACAGCCAGCTGCTGGGTTGGGGGCATGTGCTATGGTGAGCAGCTGCCACATCATGTTCAGGTGGGCATGTGTGATGTCCTGCAGCTTTTGCCAAGAGTCATGCAGGGTGACAAGCAGGACATGCTGTAGCTATTGAGTCCCCATGCTTGGGTGGAGGTAGTGGGATGCTATGGCAGGATGTGGGCAGATCAGGACATGGAGCCACATGAAGCTCTCAATGGAGGGTGCTTATTCTGGGTCTCTCTGACAAGCCTTGGGCTGTGCACAGGGAGGGTCTGCAGGGATGGGGCAGGGAGTTGGGGGCATGCTTGCTGGCAGCTAGTCGGTGGTCTGGGCACTGAGCCTGCCCTTGGCTGCTCCAGCCACATGCCCAATGGGCATGGCCCCCATCTCTTCCAGAGCCAATTCATAATGAATCCGTTATCTTTATTTTCCACTGAAGTACTGAACATCATGTACTATAGATGAAAACTTAGACTTTAACACAGTTAAACTAACAATAGGGAATATTTTACAGATATTTTGTGTATGATGCTTGTTTCATAATTTCAGGGAGCCATGAGGTTCCCTGAGTTGGTTTATGGGAGACAGGGCTGGGTCCATGGGGCTGTGCCAGAGTGCGTGGGTTTTCTTAGGCTTAGTGTCTGGCATATCTGTAAATTTGGGGGGGGGGGGGGGGTTCTTTGTGGCAGGGTACAGGGGCATGCCTGGGGGACATGGGTGCCTGCCCCCTACCATCCAAGCCTGCTCTGGCCTACCTGCTGGCTGATCCTGGAGCCACAGCTGGGCAGAGGAGCTGTGCAGTTCTGTCACTGACAAAGTAGTGGTGGACACTAAGGGAAGCCTCCCTATTCACTCCTGCCTGTTCTGGGCTGTCTGCCGGATGAGCCAGGAGCCACAGTTGGGAAGAGGGGCTGTGGTTTGACAGAGCTGAAGGCTCTGTCCCCCGCCCAGTTGCTCTGAGGAGTGTGATCCTTCTATCTGTGGAGTTCCCCACTCTGCATGCCACCACTGTCTGGGCTGCCAGGTGTGCCATGGTGACCTGCTCTTCAAGCCTAGGGCGCGGGGCATGATGGACAGTCTTTGGTGGCATCAGGGGTTTGGGGGTACATGCATGACAGCCAATCAGGGATGGTCCTGCTTGGCTGTGCTCAGCTGCCCTCAGCAAATTCCAGTGTACTAGGAGGCATGCAGGGCAGGAGAGCCTTCTGACCTTGGCCAATGCAAGCATCTGCTTGCCTCCCTATCCCACAATGAAGGGTGAGCCATTCACTCCTGTTCCAATTTATGCCACCTAGAGAGCCTGAGTAGATTGGATTGATACTGCCTTGGGCTTCTTGAATGTCTGTACTTAGCCTATTTAAACAAGGCTGCCTTTGTTTGCCATTTTTAACACTTAAGTATTACAGTAATTACCTTGGTGCATCAAAATTGTCTCTCATAGTTACAGAGAGAGTGCTAGTCCTTACTAGATTTCCAAATCACTGTTAATTTAGACTTGTTTGTAGCAAGCCATATTGTGTTCCCATGAACTCTGCTATTTTAAAGTAGTTTGTTTTTATATTCACTGACATAAAGTTACTGTAAATTTCAAATTATTTCATATTAGTAATCATGCATCAATAATTTATTACCAGTTTGCATAGTAAGAGTCTAGTAAGTTTCTAGCAGCCCTACCATACTGAGCTGTGAAAGTCTTGGATCTCATGATTCAGAGCAAGGTCTGATCTCATCAGAACTGACGGGAGACTCGTAAGTGGTCCAATAGCCACTCTTTCTCCTCTGAAATGGTATTAATCTAGTGCTCAGCATAACTTCAGGTTAAAGCTGTTTTTATGAACAGGTTAATTCAGATGCATAAGAATTTATAGTAGGGAAACAATGGCTTGTAGAGAAGAATTGGTGAGTGGAGAGATCTGAAAACTCCCATATAAAATGCAGAAAAATTATGAAAAATCAACATATAGCAGCAGTCAGTTCCATATTCTCTTTGTATCCTCCAGATTAGACTAGCCAATTATCAGGCCTAGAGATATTTTTTTCCTCCTACTGCCAGTGCTGAAAACCCAATAGAGAACCAGGAAACTCCCCCTACCTTCTGGGACCAGCCAGGGGCATAAATGTAGAACAGCATTTCATAACGTTTCCTGTGACTCCCCAGGGGCTGTTCTGGCAACCAAAAATATTTGATGTACAGCAGCTCTCTGGCCATGATCAAAGACATGTGGGACTGTGAAAAGAGATTAATGTGGAACTATTAAAAAGATACTATACTGCTCACCTGCACTAAAAGAGGTACTTTCCCTTGTGGCCAGATCTTCTGGCTTGACAGTTCACTTACATCAATGAAAATCTAGTTCAGAATGTATATAGCATGCTTCACAGCCAATTTTGAAATTGTTTTGTGATATTTAGTGTTGCAGTATTGAAGGACTGAAAAAAAAGTTTGTTTCTCTAACAAGAAGTATAAGATAAATTCTAGTGTTCACCTTTCCCCCCCCAGTATTACTATCAAGGCTAATTTGGATTCTAGGCTGGCTGCATTAGGTTGTAATCCATGATTTGATTTCTATGGGAATTCCATTTTTCCTAAAATGGAACTTGAAAATGGCCACTTGACCCTGTCAAAAGCCTTTTGAACATAAATAATCAGGCTATCCTTTTTTAAACAATCAGTCAAGAAAACACTGACGTAATGAGATTAATTGTGATTAATTTCTAAAAGTAAGACATAGATGTAGCTAATTCTGGTCATTTACATTTTGTCTTCCATAATCAAATTTGGATTCAGATGCTGTCAAGTCAATATACAGTATAAATTGAAGGATATATATGTGGTTTGTGCTGGAGGAATAAATGGACAAAAATATTTTTGTAAATTCAGTGTGATAAGACAATTTATCTGCTTTCACTTAACTGATTAAGATAATCTTGAAGGCCCAAGGAAATAATAGAGATGAAGAATATAAAATGTTCTCAGACTGCTGCAGATCCTGTATACAAATGGTGATGTACCAATATACACATGAACATTTGAGACCAGAATGTCATATTTGGTTGTTTATATACTTTTGCTGACTTTCAGCTTTCCTTTGAACAAATGGCAATGCCTTTCAATTCCTATTTAACACAGTTCTCTTTTTTCATGCTGTCTCTACTCAGTGCTGTCTCCCATTTTAACTAGATGGGGCATACAGGGTGGCTGTGACCCTGGGAACTTGCTCATGATCTCTTTGAGGTCCTAATCCTCATGACAACCTGGGTATATTGAATGTGTGTTGTTAGGTTCTTTTATATTACTGTAGCAACCATTCTTGGCTTCATTTGAAAATTGATTATACATTCATTCTAGCTATGCTGAAGTGCCTCAATGGTACTCTTTCATTTTGTTTGTAGTCTAACAAAGTATCTAACTTCATTTTAACCTTTTCAACTATTTTGTTTGTGCTAAAGTGCTTCTCATCTGTTTCCTGAAGTCATATTTCATGCCTGCACCTACTGCTCCTGTCTCATTGGCTGAGACCTGCAATGGGTGTAGGTTAGTGGAGATTCAGATTTATCACAGATACATTACTAATTGTTTAGAGGAGAAAATAAGAATGTTTTTATTTTTGAAAATTCATCTACCTTGCTGTTCATTTACATGCATGAAATAATAAACATGAATTAGTTAAAAACCTATAGGTTATTTAAATAGATCAACGATAATTAATGCTCTGTAACCACAAAACATGCAAACTGGCCCTTTTTAGGAAATCCTAGTGGGTAGGCTTTTAAACATGTCTGAAAACAGAAGACGTATTCATAGAGATGTAAAACTACTTCATGGAAGGAAAGTGAGGAACCTGGAAGAATAATCTCAGATTTGTGATGGGAGGGAGGGGAGGGAGAATGCTGAAAATGGCCCCAACTGAAAGGTGCTTTCAAAAATCAAATCAGACAACAAAATCCTTATCTTTTTCTTACTTATATCCCTACTTAAAGACACCATGGTAGAATTTCTACAAATAAAACATTTTATTACAGATCTGTGGTTCAGTGGTTTTCAAACTTTCCGAGGTTGTGGAACCTTTCCTGCATTTTTTTTAATGCCATGGACTCTCCCCTACCCTATCACCACCCTAAAGCCGGTGAGATAAATATACATGCACTGTACTTACTTTTACAAATGCAATGAGTATCCTGGCTTTTCTTTAGACTGATTTAGAAAATTTGGGATGATGCTTGATAACTGTAGATGCACATCTGGTGCTGCATCTAGTCTGTTCTGATACTTGTTCTCTGTAGCAAAGTATGTTGAGAAGCCAGTCTCACACAAATAGGTCATAGCAAAGGACACAAGGTGTTTTGTAGCTTGATTTGCAATGTCAAGATATTGATCCAAAAGTGGAATACAGAAATTTAGCGGCATTTGTGAAAAATTGATTTCAGACTAGAATCTGTTGAGATGTCAACCAGTTGTTCCTGTTATTTTACTTCCACTTTATGGGCAGTGATAGCCATTAATTCACTGAATGGATTGAGCAGCCAAATGGGAGAAACATTCACTCTTGGAAAATATTCCCTAAGAGATTTTCTTAAATTCATGAGGTGCTGATTTACACAGTGCTTGGCATTTTCATCCATCCAGCATTAAATAGAAGGGTTTTTTTTAAATGTGTCCACTATTATTTGAATTTTTTCCATGGAAACCCTAGTACGTGGTTAGCGATGAATGTGTTTCTTTCAAAGGATAGTGTTTACTATTACACAGTGCTCTTCTTTACTCAATGTGATTATCTTCTATGCTTCTGAGATAGTCCCTAAACTGGGATTTTATAAAGGCAAAATCATGCAAAAACGTTCCAGGAACTAATCTATGTTGTTGGGGTTTATTTTGTCCATGCAAAAGCAGTTATAACTGATTGGTTTGACTTTCACAGGCAAAATATTTGTGTGCAGCTCTGATCAAAGAAGACCTTAACAGTCTCTGTTTAGCTGATACACTCATCCTGGTTTCTAGAAACTGTAGAGATTCAGTAGGATGCTAATGCACATCCTAGCTGGAAATTTACCTGCCACGGACACATGTTCACTTTGGAGCAGTTTCAAAAAGGGAGGGGGAACTGCTGCTTTAGACTGGACAGCAGCTGCTATAGGAACCCATAGCAATAGAGATGGAGGAAAACGTCTTCAACTTTAACCCTGCTTTGTCCAGCATTAAAGTAGGGATGATTAAGCACACTTGCAATGCTAAGACTCACACACATAGAAGTTAGAGTATAACAGCTGTTGGGTAGTTTGGAGCAACGGCTGCCCCTTCTTTGAAGGTGTTCCAAATGAATATTTGTCTGTTCTCCCCAGGCTGTAAAAGAATCGTAGGTGTATGAGTGGGGGACACAGCGCTGAATGTTGTGTCCTTAGTAGATGGGTACATCACCAGGAAAAGCAATTAAACTGTAAACTGTGGTTTACAACTTGTGGGCTGCTATACATGTGTGAGGAGCCTACTCAGATGTGCTGGAAATTTAGTGCATCAGAGTAGACTCGATTAATTGAGTCTGCTAGAGCACGGAAATTGATATGCTCTGGCAGCCTTTCATGTCATATGTAGCAGTGTCCCTGTGCATCTCCACACTGAAAAAATGCCAGAAGAGCAATTTGAAATAAAACATGTTTGATGAGCTTTAGTTCAGAGTGCTCTGCTGCCATTTTTTCAGCATGGGGACACTGATACACATGACATATGAGTGCTTGTAATTAGTGTAGGGGTTTAGGTTGTAGCTGTGTTGGTCTAAGGATATAGGCAGACAAGGTTCCTTGGGTGAATTTGATATCTTTTATTAGACCAACCCAAATGGTTGGAGAATAGTTATTAAGCAAGCTTTCGGGTTCAAAAACCCTTCGTCAGGCTAAGGAAGCTTCAGCAGTTGCTGTGTGCTCTTCAAATGTCCGGTGCTGCATCCTGGATCATGTGTAAAAATGCCCTTTGTTGTCATTAGCACCTGTGCAAAATAGCTGTCCATTACTACCAAATCTGAAGAACAGTATTTTAAATGCACCTTACCCAAAAGTCAATGACTGTACAAGATTTTTGGTGCCCAGGGGAATCGGGTCCAGTTTGTGGACCCTTGCTACTTTATTTGTTCTATTGATGTGGCAGAACTAGGTATTTAATATACCTCACTGACTTTTTAGAGCCCTTTTTCTCAGACAAATGGCAAAACATGCTGCAATATATATGCTGGGGGAATTTTCTAAAGTGCTTAAGGGACTTTTGAACATGAGTCTCACTGGCTTTTAGTGAGATTTGCCCATCAGAGCCTTATAAAGGTCCTGTGGAAAATGTTCCCTATTAGAGACAGTCCAGAAGCTTCAAAACTGTAAAAACACTCTTTGTGTTTTTACATTAATATTTTTCAGCTTCGGAAATTATCTTTGTATGAAATTGAAATCTGTTGCTTTCTGCATCTCTTTTTTCTCTTGCCAGCTCTCACACCATTTTTCTTGTGGCTAGAATCTTTTATTACAGTGAGTGAGCAGGGGCAGCAAACAGGGTAGTTTGCCAGTAGCTGGTTGGGAGCAAGAGAAGGGAGGGGAAGAGATTCCAGGCACCAGATCCTGCTCTGGGAAGGTGAGTGAGCCACGGCTGCTTTGTGTTTGGCTTGTAGAGAGTGTCTGTTTGGTGGGCTGTTTGGGCAAGTGCTGTGAGCAGCTGGGAGTGCTGCTATCTGGGTAATTGCTGGGTGATTGTGATCTGTGTCTGACAAAAGCCCTAACAAGGGGGTGGAGCCAGACTAGGCCCAGGAGGGTGTAAAAGGACTCACTCTAAGTGGCCAGGGAATTAGTGAACAGGGGCAGCAGACAAGGCAGTTTGCAAGCAGTTCAAAAGTAAGTTAGCAAGTCAATTTCCTGTTCCTCTCTTTGAAAGGGAGCCTTTAAAGCAAGTTCTTTAATTAAGAGTAACAAACCTATATATATTTAGTGTTAGTAACTTTCAGCAGTTAGACCAGTACTTAAGACCCTTGTTTAATTAGGCTAAATTTAGACAGTCAAAAAGGCTGAGGCTGAATTGATTCAATCTTTGCAGGTTAGTCTAAGATGCATAGATTGAACCAATAAGCAAGTGAACAGACATTCACTTTTATTCCAGAAAAGCAGCCACTTGCCTGCAGTGGCCCAGGCCAGAAGCCAAGGGACGGGTGGGGTGGGGTGGTAGAGCATGCCTCCTTGCTCAGCTGGAGCAGACAGCTTGGGCCAAGCCTAGCCTGCTCACCCTGCAAGGTGGGACTTGCAGAGGAGGTACAAAGCAACCTGGGAGACTGGGGGACTGTGTGTAAACTTGAATCTGAAGGGGATCTGGGACAGAAGTTCAGTAAACTAATTTAACCTAAATCAGCTAAGCTTGATACTACATCCACCCAGGTTTATCTCAAACCAGTTTGGGCAAGCAGTTTATAAGCACTGAACTTCAGTTGTGTTATGGATTTGAACTGGTTTCTGATCACTTATACCGGTTTATGTGTAATTTCTGTCCTTAATCTTAGAGACCAGAGTGAGGGGGAGTTCACTAGGGAGTTGCTGGAAATGCTCTCATCTTCCTTGGTGAGAGGAAACTCTCCTCACAGCTTGGTGAGAGGAAGCAGGTCAGCTAGGAAAAGGGAATCTTTGGGGACCAGCTTACAGGGGAGTTTTCTAGGGAAGGTCTCCTTGGAGAGAGAGGCAGAAAGAGAGGTGGCAGATTTAAGAGACCTAGAGAGATGGCTGGAGAATGTTGCAGTCCCAGAGCCACTGCCACTGTCAGCTTTTCCTCTGTTTGTACCTGTGAGGTATCTGTCCAGGTAGGACTGCTCACTGTCAAGGCTTCCTCCCTGGTCCTGGTTCGGTGCTGTAGAGACTGCGGCTTTCAGATTCCTTCCAGTGTCTGCCAGGTGGGGGAGTGCCTGCAATGTGAGTGGTGCCTCCTGGTAGTGCCCTTCAGGGAGCAGGCAAGAGAGCTACAGAAAGAAATGGCAAAGACCTGAAACATCTTTTGCCATGAGGACTTCATCAGTCTGATGCTGGAGGAGACTTGTAGGACTGCGGAGGAAAGACTGCCAGAGGCAGTGCTGGAGAAGGAAGAGAACATTGACTCCTAGGAAAGTGCAAGATGGAAGCTTGTGACCTTTGGCAGCAAGCAGGCATCTTCATTCCATCAAGCAGCAGTTTCCCTGGAGAACAGATATAGAGCCTGGGCAACAGAGGAACAGGAGCACATTCTGTCAGGGAAAGAGGCCAGGCCAGACATCCCCAAAGTTGAGAGGATTGAGAACACTGCCACAAAGAGGAGGTGATGTGGGGTGGTGGTTGGAGACCCCTTCTGCAGGAGATGGAGGCATCCATATCTGGGTTAGGGTCAGAGGGGAGAGTAACAATGGTGATGTCATGATTCAGAGAGACCTCAACAAATTGAAGGATTGGACCAAAAGAAATCTCATGAGTCTCAATGAGGAGAAGTGCAAAGTCCTGCACTTCTCCTAGTTGAAGGCTGTTATTAAATCCTCTCCCAGTCTTCTCTTCTCCCAACTAAATAAGCCCAGTTCCCTTAGCCCCTCCTCATAAGTCATGTCCCCCAGCCCCACAGCCCCTTAACCATTTTTGTTGCCCTCCGCTGGACTGTCTCCAATTTGTCCACATCCTTTCTGTAGTGGGAAGCCCAAAACTGGGCACAGTACTGCAGATGTGGCCTCACTAGTGCAGAATAGAGGGGAGTAAAAACTTTCCTCAATCTGCTGACAACACTTCTACTAATGCAGCCCAATATGTCATTAGCCTTCTTCACAACAAAAGCACACTGTTAGCTTATATTCATTGGCTATATTCATATTGTCCACTGTGACCCCCAGGTCCTTTTCTGCAGAGCTGCTGCCTAGCCAGTCAGCCCCCAGCCTGTACCAGTGCAAGGGATTCCAAAGAGGATGGCGCTAGACTATTCTCAGTAGTGGCAGATGATGAAACAAGGAGCAATGGTCTCAAGTTGCAGCAAGGGAAGTTTAGGTTAGATATAAGGAAAACATTCTCATGAAGAGGGCAATAAAGCATTGGAACAGGTTACTGAGAGAGGTTTTGGAATCTCCACCCTTGGAGGTTTTTAAGACCTGGACAGACAAAGCCTTGACTGGGATGATATAGTTAGGGACAGTCCTGCTATTTTCAGTTGGAGTTGGACTAGATGATCTCCTGACATCCCTTCCAACCTTAATTTTCTGTGTTTCTATTGTCTTGTTATAACTGGAGTAAAACATGTTGACTTCAATGCTGAGGGTTAGGAAAATCTTTTTTTGTTGTTTGTGGAGACAACTTCATGAGTACTCTTAATATTCAACTTCTGGTTCAGCTTATTTTCTAACTGGAATGATTGACAAAGTACCTCTTGGCTTTCCTTTTGTGTACCATTTTTGCTGTTTTTATTTTATTTTACTATTAAATCTAGTTGGGTTAAGAAAAAGCTACAGTGTGCCATAAAGTAGAGTTAAGATCTACTAACTAACTAGTGATATTTTGTCTTTGTTTTGTATTGCCATAGCTCTGAAGAGCCCTGGTCACATACTGGAACACCATTGCACAAGGTGCTGATCGCACACAGAATAAAAAGACACTTTCTGAATATTGTGTTCCAGCCATGGATTTCAGAGTTCTTTATAATCACGTACCCACAAAACCTGGTACTATCACTTGAGGCGGTGTGACTAACACATTTTACCTTCTGTATGTCACAACCAAATTAAGTAGTGCCCATATCACAAACAAGTAAAACCATTCAAAACAGTTTTTTTCTGCACTAGGTTAACTAAGGGTTAACAATAATGATAGTAACCGCTTTTTTTTTGCTGCGCATGTCAAAAAGAAATTTATAACTGCGACACTAACATGAAATAGAACTTAGCCTTCTGTGCTGTACATAAATCATTATAACTGGTCAGAGAAAACAGGGAGTAACCCTGTGAGATAACACCCTAGCGAAGACCGCTAGATAATTGGCGAGTCTAATTAAATTTATGACGTGGCGAAAAGCAATTGGCTATTACACAAATAAAACCTGTCTTCACTTCCATGAAGAACGGGAGACCTCCGCGCGCACACACCTGAAAAAACCTCTGAATGTATGCGTGAGAATAACTGACAAATTGATCGCTTGTCAGTCTCCCCCGTCTCGACCTTATCAGACGTAAATCAACGACCTGCCGGCCCGATTTTTTTTTCTCCGTTTATCTGCCCGACCAAAGAACTCTTATGCAGACCGACCTATGACCTACAAACCTTAAGCTGTAACTAACCAAGTATCTCTGACCTCCGCTATTCACCACCTTGACGGCGTGAGTAAATAATCTTGCTTTGCAACCGATAAGCGTCCGCCTAATTAATTCCACTCCAAGCATCACAAGTACCCGCCTGACGGCCTTCTAAGGCCCCGGACCCTTATCTGCTCGGGTGGGAGTCAGGGAGAGCTGCTGGCCTGTTGCCCTGGGTCCCAACACTGTAAACTTAATTGTAAAGATGTTAAATTACTTCTTTGAAGAAGGCAGTGATTTAGTACTGCACTAGAATGCAGAAATCTTGATTTCCAATTGCATATTTTAAACATAAGCTTATATTGTCTCTCTCATCTACTGAATTTGAGCCAGTGCTTTATCTGGACAGCTAGGGCACTTTTACATGTGCTCCGGGGGTTGGCAGCGCTTTAATTAGATTTGCTCCGAGAGCTGCTCTAATTAAAGTGCTGCAGCATCTTGTATATCAGTGTCTCCATGTTTAAAAATGGTGGTGGGGGTACTTGAACTAAAGCTTATTTGATGAGATTTCGTTCAAGTGAAGTGTCCCGCCACCATTTTAAGTATGGGGATGCTAATATGCAAGACATGAGAGACTGCTGCAGTGCGGTAATTGCCACGGTCCAGCAAATTCGATTAATCGAGTCTGATCCAACACACTGTAATTACAGTGTGTCGGAGCAGCCTCCATGCTTGTGTACAGGCACCCCTAGTCCTACATTTGAGTGATTGATTTGTTTGCTTAAGCTGCTAAAATGTTTATTTCTTTACCTAAGATGTGAGTTGAATGCCAAAATGTGGAACAGGGAGTAAGTACCTACATCTTTTTCACTCATACAGCTTCCAAAACCTGGACCCATTCAGATAAGCAGTTTGTTTGTCATATAGAAATATGAATAATATCATAATTTTTACTCTTAATTAATTTCCCGTGATAAAATGGCTCCAAGCCCATAGAAACAAATCTCTATCCTCAGCATTAACTCCACTGGACACAGTGGAAAGGGAGTTAAATCAGGGAGATGAATCTGGTTTCTGTTTTACAGTTTTGGGAGCTGGATGGAAAGTAGTGTTAATTTGCAAGAGAGACTGTAAGGAATTTTCAGTAGTTTTCCCTGTAGCTTCCACATTTGGCCATGATCAATGAGCTATCCACAATGTATATACTGCCAAACTTAAACTTTATGGAATAGAAATGATTTTTTCATATACGGAGTAGATCCCAACATGCTTTTTATGCAGTTTAGTTGAAGTGGTTAAAAAGTGCATGCATAAGAAATATAAGTGTTGTAGATATGAGCTGTTCTTTTTTAATTCATTTAAGCATATCAAACAGTGTGCTATGGCCAACATTTCACACACTGTGCTCTTTCTAGAAGCCTACTTGCCAAATAAAATACTGTTTGGATGGTGGGAAAAATAATCAGTGGTGTCACGTTTTAACCAAAACATCTACCTCTGTGTATATGCCTACTATTGATAAACCTGTGAATAAATCAACAGAAATGACTAATTTTCCTGATTGATGACCTCAGAGAGCAGAAGCAGCAACTCTTGAGTCATTTGCACTGTACCTTTGTGCTAGGCATATTGGGAGCTTTTGGCTAATAATGCTAAACCACCTTTCTAAACCTGCCTTCATGGATAATTGCTAATCAAAGAATATGTAGCTGTTGGCATACTTGCAGCCTTACACCTTGGCATCTAGCAGTGGTATTCTTTTGTCTTAGTTTTATACAGCAGTTATCACACTGACCCAGTGCAGAGCAAGGGCAGGAGCAAAAGCGTTTTTAAAAAATGCAGAGGAAGGAGCAGAATTAAGATAAACATTTACATAACTGGGAAAAATTACCCAGGAAGGACTGGAAATCTGATGACATTCTGTTTATCTAGTAGCGCGTTAAAACAGTTTGCAAAAGATACTAAACAGAACACTTTGTATAAATGGGTGTAAGTGTGAGGATCTGGGAGGCCGGACAGCAAACACCAGAATTATCAAGCTGGCTTACTGCACTAGCACTGGCTTGTTACACAGCACAATGCAGCCTTTTGCACAGGAATTAAAACTGCGAAAATCAAGATGGTGGTCACTGTGGTATAAAAAATAGTGGTTTTTTTCATTAAATAGCATCTAGAAACCCCAGAACATACCTGGGATCCCTTATGCTTGATGCCCCACATAAAGAAAGGCCTTTTTTTTTACTAGGAGGCATAGGCACTGACTTTTATTTTTGCTGCAGTTGGGGACCTAAGATGATGGACATGCGGAAAGTGTTATGCATTTCAGGTGACAGCCCTCTTTCCAAGGGGGGCCAAGGCCCTTGGGCCCCCACATACTCTGTACTCATGCTAAGAGGTGTGTTCTTGCCTTGTTTAGCCAACTCAGTCACTATTGTGAGATAGAATCCTCATGTGGACAAGATAGTTGAGACAAGACAACACCTTTTTTCTTAGTTAAGATACACACCCTTCTGGAATGTCTACATGACACCACGCAGCACTATGCAGAGATACTTAAGCAGTCCTAGAGTTCTCTTACTTCAGTCCCAGAAGCAGCTCATGCAGAGTGAACTAGGGTGTCTTTATAACACCATTGCATTATATACTGTGTAGGCATATCATAAAAGACCGTGCTTATTCTGAAAAGTCACAAGATAAAAATCATGGAAGAAAGGATTTGTTACACCCATTTATTTACCAAGAATTGAGGCCACTTATTAAATATGCTCCACCTACTTGTGACCATCCAGGCTTGTAAAGAAAGTAAAGTAGATGTCTAGCAATGAGACCGTTGGTATAGGTACGCATCCCGGCACCATGATCAGGTGCTCTGATTCCAGAAAGTCCAGGTGCAGTTCTGGGATACATAGCAGTGTTGCATTTGAGTCCTCCATATTTCCTAATTTATGCGTTTGGTGGATGTGGATGTGAATGGGTAGGATTTATTTTTAGCAGCACTCCTGGTTGTGCTTGGAGAGCAGCAGTATAGTCGTACCATACGTTACAAAAAACAGTGAGGAGCAAGAAAACCCTCTGGAAGAATGTTTTTTTAAGAAGTTGAGGCTTCAGTTTAGAAAAGTACTTACAATTTGACTGCTACTTTGAGGCTTTTCTGAATTGTGTGTACCTTCTAATTCATTTAAAACCTGTTCTGTTTCAAGACTTCGGGAAAATCCTGGTTATGATCAAGTCAGAGATATCATAAGAACCAAAACATTTTTATATAAAAAAAAATACATATTAAAATAAACTAATGTAAGTTTTTTTTCAAGGCAAATTGGCTAAAGTTCAATTTTGGGAAAGGTACACACAGAGATTTGCTTCTTGGATTGAAAGAATTTGTCTGTTTTCTATAAACTTAGATTATAATCTGTTCATGTCAGGTAATACTTCTCTGTGGGTCTGACTCAATGCTCTGTAAAACCAATAGAAAGACTTTTATTGACTCCTTCAATTAAGGCCTATGTGCTGTGAGGGGTCTGGTATGGTTTGGTGATGAAGGCTTCAGAGTTCCAGGAAAGTGAGAGAGTACCTCATTGCTTATAAAAGATGCTAAATGTGTTTGAGTAGCATATTTTATTTTGTTCCCTGTACAAATGAGCATCTGATTCCAAAGCAAGAATCCTTATTTGTGGTCATAAAGCTAGGCCTCTTCCAGCAGTCTTATGGTAAGTCATTGTTGTGTCATAAGATTATAAAATCTTTCATGTTTAATAAATAAATAAATACACAGAAAAGTTGTACATGCCCCCAGGACACTCACTCAGCTGTAAAAGCACAAGTACAGAAAGGAGAATGTGTGGCATATCTGAAACAACAGTAGTTGATTTCAGAAATGCTGTTGATTTATTGGAAGTGGCAGTTTTACATTTCTGAGGCATGCTGCCCTCCTTCAGGATTTTAATCCACCCCTCCTCATTTTTTCTAAATGGATTAAAAAATTAATGGTGCTAAACTACCAGTTATCTAACCAAAATGCTTTTTTCATAACTGGCTGCTGCTGCTGCTTACTAGTGCAAACTAACAATAAATGAACATGCTAATATACATTTGATGGTTGGTTATAGTCATGTTAAGGGAGTTTGATTTTTTTTTTTTCAAATGCATGCTTGGCACTTCCTCTTAAACTCAGAATCATTTTTGAAGATGCAGGCCCACACGAGAGAGAGAGAGAGCTTCTTGCAATTGGAAGTCTCTTCATGGACTTTCTTGAGATCTTGTTTTTTTTAAAATCCAATTCTGACAATAGAGGTGCTAGAAGTAGGCATTGTCTTTGATTTTGAGTTTTGCTCCATTGATGCCAGTTACAGGTGTTCAGTCGCTGTTTTGGTGACATTAGTTGCAGACTCAGAAATTCAGAGATTCAAGAAATTCAAGAACTTAAGAGACCGCTTAATAAGGTGGGCTGCAGGAAGGCTGTCACCATCTACCCCAGGCATTGACTAAAACCCTGCAAATGAACGCTGCTGGGATATTCAAAAACCAAACACAGAATCTGTAAGTTTATTTTGTAAAAAACTCTTCTCTTAACAATGGATTAATCGAAAACCCTAGACATGAAGAGAAATTTGGCCAATGAGCATGATGACCCCACTGTGTTATCTCTTTGCTGATATTAGGATCAGCCATAAAGCACTGTAAGCCCAGTGTTGGCAATTTTGGTGCAGGCTATGAAGTATGATGTAGACAGGGAAGAGCAGTCTATATGGCTCAGCTTCCACCCTCCTGGGCATTTATGCCCTCTTCCTTTTCTAGCACTGCCTCTGGCAGTCCTTCCTCCACAAGCCTAGAGGTCTCCTCCAGTATGGAACCGATGAAGACCTCATGGCAGAGGGTGCTTCAGTGCCTTGCTACCTCCGTCTGTAGCTCTCTTGCCTGCTCCCTAAGGGATGCTACCAGGAGGCACCACTCACATTGCAAGCACTCCCCTACCTGACTGACACTGGAAAGAATCTGCAAGCTGCATTTTCCACAGTGCCAAACCAGGACCAGGGTGGAAGCCTCGACAGTGTGCAGGTCTGTTGGACAGACACCTCACAGGTACAAGCAGAGGAAGAGCTGGAAGTGGCAGTGGCTCTGGGACTGCAATGTCCTTCAGCCATGTGTCTGGGTCTTCTAATCTGCTGTCTCTCAGTCTGCCTCTCTTTCCATAGATTCATAGATGTTAGGGTCGGAAGGGACCTCAATAGATCATCGAGTCCGACCCCCTGCATAGGCAGGAAAGAGTGCTGGGTCTAGATGACCCCAGCTAGATACTCATCTAACCTCCTCTTGAAGACCCCCAGGGTAGGGGAGAGCACCACCTCCCTTGGGAGCCCGTTCCAGACCTTGGCCACTTGAACTGTGAAGAAGTTCTTCCTTATGTCCAGTCTAAATCTGCTCTCTGCTAGCTTGTGGCCATTGTTTCTTGTAACCCCCGGGGGCGCCTTGGTGAATAAATCCTCACCAATTCCCTTCTGTGCCCCCGTGATGAACTTATAGGCAGCTACAAGGTCGCCTCTCAACCTTCTCTTGCGGAGGCTGAACAGGTCCAGTTTCTCTAGTCTCTCCTCGTAGGGCTTGGTCTGCAGGCCCTTAACCATACGAGTTGCCCTTCGCTGTACCCTCTCCAGGTTATCCGCATCCTTCTTGAAGTGTGGCACCCAGAATTGCACGCAGTACTCCAACTGCGGTCTGACCAACGCCCTATAGAGGGGAAGTATCACCTCCCTGGACCTATTTGTTATGCATCTGCTGATGCACGATAAAGTGCCATTGGCTTTTCTGATGGCTTCGTCACACTGCCGGCTCATGTTCATCTTGGAGTCCACTAGGACTCCAAGATCCCTTTCCACCTCTGTGCCACCCAGCAGGTCATTCCCTAGGCTGTAGGTGTGCTGGACATTTTTCCTCCCTAGGTGCAGCACTTTGCATTTCTCCTTGTTGAACTGCATCCTGTTGTTTTCTGCCCACTTGTGCAACCTATCCAGGTCTGCCTGCAGCTGTTCCCTGCCCTCCGGCGTGTCCACTTCTCCCCATAGCTTTGTGTCATCTGCAAACTTGGACAGAGTACATTTGACTCCCTCGTCCAAGTCGCTGATGAAGACATTAAAGAGTATCGGTCCAAGGACCGAACCCTGCGGGACCCCACTGCCCACATCCTTCCAGGTCGAGACCAACCCATCTACCACGACTCTTTGGGTGCGACCCTCTAGCCAATTCGCCACCCACCGGACTGTGCAGTCATCCACATCACAGCCTCTTAACTTGTTCACCAGTATGGGGTGGGATACCGTATCGAAGGCCTTCCTGAAGTCTAAGTATACGACATCCACCCCTCCTTCTGTGTCCAGGTGTTTCGTAACCTGGTCATAGAAAGAGACTAGGTTGGTCAGGCATGATCTGCCCGCCACAAACCCGTGCTGGTTTCCCCTCAGCATAATTTGTCCTGCCGGGCTCTCACAAATGTGAGCCTTGATAATTTTTTCAAATACTTTACCAAGGATGGAGGTGAGACTGACCGGCCTATAGTTTCCCGGGTCCTCCTTCCTCCCCTTTTTGAAAATGGGGACCACGTTAGCCCTTTTCCAGTCCTCCGGGACTTGGCCCGTGCGCCACGAGCATTCGAATATTCCAGCCAGTGGCTCTGCAATGACGTCGGCCAGTGCCTTCAGCACCCTGGGATGGAGCCCATCCGGGCCTGCCGACTTAAAGGCATCCAGTTCTTCCAAATGACTCTGCACCACCTCAGGATCTACACATGGAAGTCTGGCGCCTTGCTGCTGCCTCTCTACAACCCCAGTGAGAGACTTGTCGTGCCCCTCGCTTAGGAACACTGAGGCAAAGAACTCGTTGAGGAGTTCAGCCTTGTCCCCCCTATCTGTCACCAATTGCTTCTGCCCATTTAGCAGTGGTCCTATTCCTCCCTGGGCCTTACTTTTACTCCCAATATATCTAAAAAACAATTTCTTGTTGTCCTTTACTTGGGTTGCCATCCTCAGCTCCATGGTAGCTTTGGCCCGCCTAACTGCCTCCCTACAAGCATGAGCAAAGGAGGTATATTCATCTTTAGTGATCTCACCCTGTTTCCACTTTTTATGTGTTCCCCTTTTGGCCCTTAGGCTGCCCTGGATTTCTGTGGTCAGCCATGGAAGCCTCCTGGCCCCTTTCCCTCTTTTGCCTCGCTCGGGGATCGTCTTGCTTTGTGCCCAAAGGATCGTTTCCTTTAGGCACAGCCACCCTTCTTGGGCTCCCATCCCATCAAAACTCCTACTCTGCAGTGCTTCCTTGACTAATCGCCTGAGTGCAATGAGATCAGCTTTCCTAAAGTCTAGCACTTTCACCCTACTAGTTACCGTACCCACTCGCCGTCTTATGTTGAATTCTATTATAAGGTGATCACTGTCTCCCAGATAGCTACCGATCTGGAGGTCCCCTATCATGTCATCTCCTGTTGCCAATACCAGATCCAGTATGGCATTCCCCCTAGTGGGACCATGCACCTCCTGTGTCAGGTGGAGGTCCTGTACACAAGTTAGAAACCTGCGTGAACGATGGGACCTTGCTGTCTGCGTCTCCCAGCAGATGTCCGGGTAGTTTAGGTCCCCCATGACTACCGCCTCTTTAGCTTTTATGGTCTCCGAGAGTTGCCTCAGGAGCCCCGCATCTATTTCTTCCCCTTGGTGTGGGGGTCTGTAACAGACCCCTACCACCAAATCCCTTTCTCCTTGCTCCCCATGTAGCCTAACCCACAATCCTTCTACTTCCTCAACCTCGGATTCTGTCTTGATGAGGGTTGATGTGTATTGCTCGCTGACATAAAGTGCAACCCCCCCCCCCTTTCTTCCCTGACCTGTCCTTTCTATACAATCTATAGCCCTCAATATGTACTGCCCAGTCATGGGATGAATCCCACCAGGTTTTTGTTAGCCCCACTAAGTCATAGGTGTTTAGTGCAAGCAGGAGCGCTAGTTCATCCTGCTTGTTCCCCATGCTCCTAGCATTAGTATATAGGCACTTGAGCCCTGCGACTGGTGCCTTTGCTGCCCCCCCGCTCCCAGTCCCATGGGGCCCATTGTTTCTTACCTTCTTGTTTCTTACCTGTTCTGTTGTGCTGGCCTCCCCATGGCTTTCAGGTTCCCAATGTTCTCCTTCTTCAGGCTGGGCTGTCCTTGTGGGTGCCACATGGTTTGGTGGTCCACAGCTTCCCCTGCCCTTGTACTCCCCTCCCCCCAGCGAGCCTAGTTTAAAGCCCGCTGGAGGAGATCCGCCAACCTAGAAGAAAACACACGCTTACCTTTGGGGGACAGGTGAAGCCCATCCCAGCTGAGTATGTCCCTTGTCGTGATGTGCGGGTCATTGTCCAGGAAGCCGAAGCCTGCCTCAAGACACCACTTCCGAAGCCACCAGTTGGTCTCTCTGATGCAGTTCTCCTGCCGTCTTCCTCGTCTGGTCACTGGTAGGATGGAAGAGAAAACCACCTGGGCACCGAACTCCCTCAGCACGCTGCCCAGAGCACAGTAGTCCGCCATCAAGTGATCGGGGGTTCTCCTGGCCGCATCATTAGTACCCACATGGACTAGGACCATGGGGTAATAATCGGTGGGCTTGATCCTGGCCTGGATTACCTCCGTCACATCCCGAATCTTTGCTCCAGGGAGGCAGCATACCTCTCGTGCCGAGGGGTCCTGGCGACAGATGGGTCCTTCCGTACCTCTCAGGATGGAGTCTCCTATGACGAGCACTCGTCGCCGCCTCCTCTGGGTCATCGTGGATCTCTTGATCTGTTTGGAGTGTGAAGAATGTGGTGTTTCTTCTTGCCCAAGGGTGTCCTCCTCCCCTTCCATCTCCTGCAGGGTTGCCAGGGCCTCGTACCTGTTCACCAGTCGGACTGGAGAAGCTGGTACCGGTTCGCTGCGTGCCGCTCCGGTCCTGGCTGTGACCGTCTGCCACTCTGCTGTGGAGGGTATTCCCCGGGGTGCTTCTTCCTTTGGTGCCTGGGCCTGCAGGGAAAGGAAATAACTATCAATTTCATCCTCCGCCTCCCTGATCCCCCTCAGCCTGCTAACCTCCTCCCGGAGCTCCCTCACCTGCGCCTCCAGAGCCCTAAGACGGGCACCTGCTGGACAGGTGTGGGGGCCCCCAATCTCTGCTCCCCCCGGCCCTGCTGGGGATAACCCACAGGCCAGGAGGTAGGGGGACACCGGCTCCCCCATGAGCTCGGTCTGGATGGAGGCCTCAGACCTGCCCCTGGTAGCCTTGTCCCCCTGGGCCGAGGCCCTAGCAGCACTCCTCGTAGACACCATTCTACAAGCTGCTGTTTGTAGACCTGCGCGGTGTCTACGCCCTACCCCTACAGGAGTCCCACTCCTGGCCCTCCTGGCCCGCCCTCCGGCGCGAACGCCCGCGCAAACGCCGGCGTGCTCTTACAGAGCGCGCCTGTTTGCGCGCTCTGTTCTCGCCGCGCGGCTCGGGAGCGCGGCTCCCTACCGGCTCAGCTATATGGGACCCGGGGGGTTTCCCCTCCGGATCCGGCTCAGCTGCGCCGGGTCCCTCCGCCCCACTTACCTTCGGGGGATCAGCTGCTGCTGCCCCCGCTGCCGATTCCTCTGTTGTTGCTGCTGCCGCCGCCGCCTCCGGTCAGTTGGTTGGTAAGAAGGGCACACGTGCATGCGGGACACACGTGTGCTGCCTCCTCTCCTTCCCGCTGCTGGTTCCCGAGTGCTGGGAACTACGTCACCCTGCGGCTTTAAAGCCCGCGGTTTGAATTACCCACCCCGCTCCAATGGCCAATCAGGCGCCCCGGTTTACCCGGAAGTGCCTGCCAGCAGTTCTGCCTCTACGCTCCCCCGCTGGGGGGATCCACTGCCACTGGAGCCTGCTCCCCCAGGGGTTAGCCCCGGGGGTGCCCCCTGGCCTGGGGGGACAGTCCCCTTCCTAGCCCTCCCTGTTTACGCGCTCTGTTCGCGCTGCGCGGCTCGGGAGCGCGGCTCCCTACCGGCTCAGCTATATGGGACCAGGGGGGCTTCCCCTCCGGATCTGGCTCAGCTGCGCCGGGTCCCTCCGCCCCACTTACCTTCGGGGGATCAGCTGCTGCTGCCCCCGCTGCCGATTCCTCTGTTGTTGCTGCTGCCGCCGCCGCCTCCGGTCAGTTGGTTGGTAAGAAGGGCACACGTGCGTGCGGGACACACGTGTGCTGCCTCCTCTCCTTCCCGCTGCTGGTTCCAAGCAGACCTTCCCTAGCAAACTCCTTTGTAGCTGGCCTGTTTGCTGTTCTGTGATCCTAAAATGTTCCCTTTCCCCCTGCAAACCTCTTAGCAAGCTTACAGCGAAGGAATGTATGAGAGAACTTTCAGACAAACTCCCTAACATGCCCTTCACTTCCAGTAATTGAGAACTGGCTTACCCCATGGATCCAGCAGCAGGAGCGGCACCCTCTTCTGGGCTTGGCTCCCTGCACCTCCCTCTATTCACCACCAATGGCAGAGACCCAGCTCACCCTGGCATGCCAGGGGAAACACTCCTGCGCTAGGCAGTGTTGGGCACATGATGGAGGGGGCTCAGGCTCTGGGTGTGGGTTAGTTCTTCCTCACTAGGTGGCGGGGACTGCGATCCCACTAAACATGGCCATGCAAGGGCTCAGAATGTGTTTTAACAGGGCACAGCAATGTTTGCTAGATCTAAGTAAAACATGTACTAAGTATCCTGTGTTTCAAAGTCATAAATCTCCTCAAAGGTGAGAAGTGCCTTAACAAAAATGTATTGACTCTTTCATGACACAGGCCACACTTCCTTTTTTTGTGGAACACTTTGACAAGTCTTGACTTTGCTCTAATACAGAATATGAGAATTTTGGAAATCGTCATTTTTATGGGACAGAAAATGGTTTCCTAAGCTTTTTGACTGTTTCCTATTACTATTTTTATCCAGTTTTCCCACTGCTATTTTTTTAAAATCAGCAGAATGCAGATACCATTGTTTCTGTTGTTTCTCTTATGAAATGCAATAACAGTTGAAGAAGATTTCTAATTAGTTTTTAAACAATAAACATTACTGGCATGGTAGTTAACCTGGAAGTTAATAGTATCTTGCTAGCATTATAAACCATTTTTGTGAATATATTCTAGTTGTTTGTAATTTTAACCAAGGAGATGTGCCTTGGAAGGAGATTTAAAAGGGAAAAAAAGGCTTATCTTCTGATTAGGGTTTTGTTTTCTTTCCCTGTATCTTTCTCAAGAGTATTTTAGTTAAATAGAGATGCAACTTTTCCCACTGGTGTTATGTTTGAAAATAAAGTTTAAACAAACTTGATCAGTAATAACAAGTATTTCATAAACACTGAGAAGGAAAAAGAAAGTAATATCCCCAAACCAACCAACCACAGTTCCTTTATTTTGGTGATTAAATCCTATGGGTGATTAATGTTATATCAAACCATGCATTGTTTTGCTACATAATATTAAGATACTATAAACTCACTTGATGGCTCTCTAGATGCTGATGAGAATCAGAATTTTTCTTGCTATGATTAATATCCCAGAGCTCTGCATCACAAGATGAGTGGTGTTCTTATGGTTGTCTGTTTCCTTTAGGCTTTGCTGAAGAAAATTGCTTTTCATGGCATATTTTGAATGAAATGTTATGCTAACAACTACACCACCTCTTTAGTTTCTTTCCTGCCCCCAACTTGAATTCAATCTGATTTGAAGAACAATTCAGATGATTGAGCTATCACTGAACAATTTAGTGTATTGTATTCCATCTGATCTCTCTTTCTTTGCTTATCTCTAATACTCATGAGTCAGCCTTCACTTAGTTTCACAACTAAACTCTTGATTTTCACAACTACACACTCTCCTTTGCCTGTTGGTTAAAGCACAGGGCTAACACCTTCAGTTCTGTTCCTGGTTCTGTCAGTGTTTTAGTGTGTGTGACATTGGGCAGGTCAGTTAACCTCTTTGTGCCTCAATTTTCCTTTCTGTCAAATAGAGATAATGATACGTATGTGGATTGTTCTTCTTTTAGCTAGATATGTAGAGTGAACCAGGGAGAAAGCATATCTAGTAAGGTGCTAGGAACATCAGGCACCAGAAAGAGAAAATGAGAATTTGGCAGAATGACCCATATAATAAAGGAAATGCAAGGAAACCTATATAAACTGCTGTGGGGTTCTTCTCTTTCCTCAGTTTGAAAGATTACAAAATTGTGTGCACACGCATCCTCATTCCTGTACCAGCATCCCACTCTTTTGTGCTACCAGCTTGTGGACCCTGTACATGGGCACTAGAATATCCCCTAAGTACTAGCGTATTCTTGTTCAGTAATGCTACCTATAGGATTAGGCTGCACTGGCAGAATCCTTTTCTATAGATTCTAGATGTTATAAACACCCAATAAAAGTTATTGAAATTATATCATCCTTTACATATAGGATTTTATATTGTAGTTGAAAAATAACTCTAGAAAATAAATACTCTAAAGCAGGCATGCTACAAATTAGTCCCATACATTCTTTGAGTGTCACTCTAATCCCCTTCTCTTGTTTGATCTACTTCTCTGCTTTCTGGGTTTTTTTTGTTCTGTGCAAGGTGAACAACATTTCTTGTTCACCTTGCACAGAAAACACAGTAGGATTTTCAAAATGTAAAGGCAGAGAGGTTTCAGTTTTCACAGCAGATTCAATTCAGCAACTGTCATGATATAAGGAATAACTGATGATTAATGTTAGGTGTAGATGTGTGCTGGAAGCATATATTCATCATCACTTATAACTGAATACATGCAATAGGGGGCTGAGTTCCAATCACTTTTGCAATCATGATTTTGATTGTTATGATCTGTTTATATACTCAACCTTATTACTGCATCAAGTAGCACTAACTGTGGTGAGAGCTCTTTTGTTGGCTCTGTGCCTGTAAGTGACATTCCATCACTTCCTGAGGGGAAAACCAATCTTGTAGGCTCATTGTCATTTGTCCTCACATATATTTGCAACCATTTATTTCCCTTGAGAAATATCCAAGATTGTTTTAAGCCTGCTTTTTCCAATGTCTTCACAAATCCCCCCCCCCCCCCCAGTATCTTGGAAGGATCAGCATATGCTGCTGAAGGAACATGGAAGATTAATTTCTTGTGTTATTTATTGCCTTTTTTCAGACTAACAACTGTCCATTTAATTTTTACTCATCAGACCATAGTCTCTTGTTTCTCTTTCTTGTGTCTCTTCCTCATCTGTTTTTTTAACCCCCTGGAAGCAGCAGCTCAGGATCTTGCTATCAGATTACTGTCAGAGAATGTGCTGACCTACACATCACATCCCTAAGGGGGCACGACTGGCCTGTAGAAGGGAAAATGATTAACATTGCATCTGGCTGGCATATACACTGCGGTTTGTAATATGCATTTGCCAGTGATGGTGATAAGGTAGAAGCTACAGTTTTGCTCTGCAGAGCAGTGAAATACAGTATGTCTCCTGTCTTGCAAGAGTTCTGTTGTACATGATATGCCTGATGCAATAAAAGGGTGATAAAATGCTATCAGGCAGGGCAACATGCGACTCTAATAGTGTCACTGTTACTCCTAACAATGAAATACTTATTCCTGTGTTATCTCTGCTAGAGCTTCTGAACTATTTTATCCTTGATGGGGGTGATTGTGCTACCATTCAAGTAGATGGAAAAAATCCAAACGATTTTAGTAAAGTTACTGAGTTACACACATAGTCCAGTATTAACTCCATTACAAGAGAATTTTGAATTTGTTTCATTCTCAGATTCATTGAACTTCCCCAGAAGTTTAACGGGTTTACCATCAGAAACGGGTTTAAACCTGTAACACAACAGAAGTACAATGTACATAAACCAGTTTCAAAATGTCCAAAACCAGTTTGAGATAAAGCTGGTTGAATGTACTATCAGACTTAACAGATTGAGGTCAAACTGATTTATGGAACCTGTGTCCCAGATCCCTTCCTGGTTTAAGTTAAATCAGAGTCCTCCAGCATCCCAGCATACTCTGCTGCATTGGGCTGGGCTGGATTGTTTGTTCCAGCCAAGCAGGGCTGGCCCTGCCCCTCTTCTCCCTAGCTGGAACACTATCACTTCTCCAGTTGGCTGAGAATGGGATAAGAGTGGGAAACCCTGCTCTGGAGTACTTCCGGTCTGCCTGGCATGGGGGCAGCAGTCCTTGCCAGGTGTCCCCAGCACCTTGCTGGTCCAGTGGCAGGAGTGGGGGTGGGGCCAGTCCATTGCCTGCCTCTGCCCACACACTTGGTTTGCAGCAGCCCACCCTGAGCACCCGGTACTGCCATGAGCAGGTGGCAGTTTACAGGTGCTTCACCTCCACCTGCTGTGATAGCTTACTCTGCTGCTGCTGCTGCAAGAGGAATGGGAGCAGGTAGCTGTGCTGCAGCCACAGTCTACTTGAGAACCACAGCCCCCACATAGGGCTGGAGGCAGGAGGTGGCAGGCGGTGATCCCCACCCCCTGGGGCCACCGCAGCCTGGGCTTCACTGCTGCAGGGGGAGGCAGCAGTGAGTTGGGCTCTATAACTATCCTCAGCTCCCCTCCCCCACTGCATCCAGGTCACATCCCTGCCCCCCTGCCCCCACCTTGTGGTCTGCTGGCTACTTTTCAGAGGGAATTGGCCCAGGGTGCCATGCCAGTGTCCCCATCATTGCTGCCTGCAATTAGGGTATTAAACCTCCCTCTTCCCCTCAGGCTACTAGTGTCTGGCTCCTGTGGCCCTGGGTGCATGAATGGAGCCTGTCAGTGCCGATGCTGCCCCCCTGCAGTGGGGGTAGTTAACTCCCCATCTCCTCAGACTACCAGGGCCTGGTCCCACCCTGACTCCTGCCACCAGCCAGTGAGTGAGTGGGGGTAGGCAGGCTGGCAACCCCCGACAGGGGCTGCTTCCCTCATCTCCCTCCAGGCAGGCCCTAGCTGGGGTCCCTGTAGGCCAGGGTGGGGGTTTAAACCCCTCCCCAATCATACTCAGGCCTGCCTGGGCCTGGCCATGCCTCTTCCCTCAGCTTAATTTCCCTCCAGCTGAGGGTTTGTTCTAGTGTCCCACAGCTTTTGGCCTGAGCCACTGCAGGCATGTGCCTGTAATTCTGGAATCAAAAGTGAATGTCTATTCACTTGCAAATTGGTTCAATCTTAGATTAACCTGCAAAGATTGAATTAATTCAGGCTCCATCTTTTTGAACGTCTGTCCCTAGCCTTAGAGGTTAGGGCTTTTTCATCTTCCCTATTCCCAAGGTAGAGACCTGCCATTTTATTTGTTTACAACATTTGAATATGGTACTGCATGAATAATATTAGAGGATAACCTCATAAATCCGGATATAAAAAATATGGAATATCTGGAACTTAAAAAAACCCCAAACATTACATCAGATCTGCCGCCCATCCCACCCACCAGGAAAAGCCTGGTGCCACTGCCAGCCCCAGCCTGCAGCAGCAGCCTGCTCTCTTCCCACATGCAGATCTAGGGGCACGCATCTCCTGGGAAGAGCCCAGTGCAGCCCCCCACTCGCAGTCCTCCCGGGGTGCACATAGCAGCAAGAGCCGTAGCCCTCATCCTGCACCCACTGACAGTTTCCCCTTGCTTTGCTCCCTGCTGCAGCCCCAGGAGCACCCAATGACACCTGCCTGCAGCCCTTGGGCTGCACTGCACCCCTCCCCACACCCCTTCCCTAGTCCCAGCCTTTCTCACTCCCTCCCTATCTACCTCACCGCTATGGGAACATATCCCTATTTGTTACCATATAAACTGGGTTCCTTTTATGTGAATTTGATTTATGCACAGTTTTCTGGGAACACACATATTGCATAAAGCAAGGGAAACCTGTATTACTAATATTAAGCAGGGTATTAAGTTAAAAATTGTAAATATATAATTTAGTCTTTGGCTATTCCTTGATACAAGGATGATATCTGGCCTGGGCAGGAGGGGGATTATTGATAAATTTTAAGATGGCTGACAAGTCCAATCCACGCTCTGCAAGTTTTTCCACAGATGAGACAGGTGGTGTCTTGGGAGGAAGTGGGGAAAGCTGTTGGCCAGGATGTTGTGCACTTTCCTTCTACCTCTGTCATTTCTGAACTTCCTGAGCAAGATGGTTCTCTTTGAAGTGGACTGTTGCTTGATGTATAGTGAAGTGTGAACTTCCCCATTATTTGAAAATACTAAAACTATGTTCTGCAGCATTTTTGAGCCAGTTCTTAATGGGAATGGACTGTTAAATTATTAGAGGTTAGAGTTATTTCATCTTGCCTATTCTCAAGGTAGAGAGAGGTATTTCATTTTGCCTACTCATCTCCCAAAGCAAGTCCTCTTCTCTCAACTCAGTCATGGTAAGAGGACCCACAGAGGACACCCTGAAAGCATACCTTAAGAAGGGTGGCATCAACCTTACAAACTGGGAAGGCCTGGCTGGTAACAGGTCTCAATGGCACTGCACCATACATCAAGCTAATTTAGTACTAGTACAAACTATAGTAGGACCAAAGGATGAGAGACAAAATAGTCTGAGGCTGTCTACAAGCTGTTAAATTCATGACTTGTTAAACTAGCTTTGAATAAAGCTTCTGGTATCCTGTATGCTCTGTTTAATACAGTATTTTGTGAGTATAAAACACTTATAATTGTTAACATTTTGCCATGGCATTTTGCCAACTTGACCAAAGCATTCCTAACTTGCAAAGATCTTGCTTTGTATCTGCTGGGAGTATGTTACTATGTGAAAATTATGTGTTAAGGCCATAATAGGCACAGTATATTACTCTATAGCTGTTGGAATGAAGAGTGATCTGAAAGTATTTTAGCTATTTCTTTTCCTACTGTTAAATTCTGGAGTTCAGATTTATCTTTAAATTTTATGGGAGTGAGGGTGGTGGGTAGGGGCTTCAACTTTTTTTTAGTGACTTTAGAGCCATTCAACCTCTTGGACTGTAAGCACAATGCAAGACTTCATTTCTTGCAAAGGATTGGTATTGTCTTCATCTTTTCCAACACAATCAACTTGGTACTTGTGACATAATGTTTCGACCCAGTGCAATGCAATGACTTGTGGGTGTATTGTTATTTTGTTACACTAGTAGAGTCATCGTGTTATGTTGTGTCAAAACATTGTGACTTCCCAATGTTGCAGTTTCATGTAGGCCACAAAAATGAATTTTTAGGATGGGATTTGTGAATGTCCACCACTGTCTGTGTAATTTAAAGTTCTGCAGTTTAAAGAAGTCAGAATCCTGGAGATAAGCACAGCTTCCACATTATAATTTCTCAATGTTAATTAAATTATATCAGTAATTCTGACATTTATCCCTCACTCAGTTTGAGTCACCTGTTGGGATGTGGCTGGCAAATAGTGGAAGCAGGCCTGATAAATAAATTCACCTGTGGTAAATGACTTGAGCTTGACTTCAGCATATAAATTTCCAGTATGCTTGTTGCCTTGCCCAGCCTGAGCTTGTGGGGAGAGGGTGATCAGAGCCCCCACCCTGCCTTGTGGGTCCCTAGCCCCCCTGGCTGAGGCACTAGGGGGGAGCCAGACCAGGCCTGCAAAGTGGGAAAGGCTCCAATATATGCCCCTCCCCCTTCACCTCAGGCTAGGCAATCTGTCAGCTCATAAAAGGAGCAGGTCACTGCTGCTGGCTTGCTGCTGGCTTGCCTCCCCCCTTCCTGCCTCCCTGATGACAGCCCTAGAGCTGGGGGCGGAGAGGGTGGGACTGCTTCGCTAGCTAGGCAGGCTCGATTTACCACCCTCATCCCTCCACCCAGCAGGCGAACATTTGATGGGTCGGGGGGAGCACTCTAACTTACGGTGTTTTATGTGAAGTGCCATGAGTTAAAGCGAGGGTCTGAACTTCTGTCAGCACCCATAGTTTACTTTCTTAGTGCCTGCTTTATATAACACCAGCTCAGAAGTTGATTAATACAGGGAAACTCTTATAACACTGCATAGGTGATGCATAGGGAGGCCATGGGGTGGCACATGCCCCCCCCCCCCCCCTCCGAGATTGGCCCTCGCCGGCCTGGGAGTTGGGGGCGACAGTCAGTGTTCCTTCCTGGGATTGTGGGGGTGCCGAGAGAAGCACCAGAACTTGTGGTTTTGCTGTCAGCACTTCCGTCAGTAGCAGCGATTGCCCACCCCCAGTTGGTGATTGGTCGATGGTGCCCCGCCAGTATCAAGAAGGCACCAGTTGCCCATGTAACTAACACTGGATCCATATGAAAAATAGAATTGGTTGCCTTCTGTACATGTTAGGTGGTATTGTTCAATGCTTTTGTCTATACTCCAATGTTAGTTAATTCTTTACTTTCTCCATATGTTCTTTCTCTCTGTATGAAATCAGTCTTTGACCTTTTAACTCAGCCCTAAGTCTGCAGCTGTGCATAGCTATTCTCCCTCCTGGAAATACCAGGAACTACCTGTCACAAAACAATTACTTATACTAGTAAAAGGGGGTGTAACAACATCATGAGATTAAAATAGTGAGATTTTATGCTCACTCTGCAGCAGTGGAAATGATTGTAGAAGATGGAGACCAAGTGACTCATTATTTTGTTCCAAAGGGTAAGGTTAGGTGGGCAGTAATATGCAGCCATAACAAAAAAGCAGTTTGTATTTCCACCCCCAACTCTTCCTTCATTGCACCCAGGCAACCCAGAAAACATGGCTCTAGCCACACCACATCCCTCTTTGTTCTCTCCCTGGTCAGTTGCATAACAGGATGCTTGTATGTTTTGGGTTTTTGTTTTTTTTTTACCTTTATGATCATCTTAAGGGTAGTCATAATGTTGACCTTAATCAGCTGGCCTGTTCTGGTTTAATGCACCCGAAGTTGTATATCAAAGGGCCTTGTTTACACATTAATTTTAGGTGGCTCCTGGAGCTCTTAACCCATGGTTTATCCACATATTAACACCTGAAACTAATTTTAAGCACACTTTAGGCAGCCTAAAGTTCATTCCAGGGCAGGTTTATCTCTGATCTGTGTTACCCAGCTTGTGTTCTATTAATGTGTGGCCACTCTGCACAGATGAGTCACCCAAGTTCCAGTCCCAGGATGCAGTATCTCTTCCCTCACCCGCCCTGGTCTGTGTGGATGACCTTCCACCCCCTGAACTCTACTGCCCAGGGGGCTGTTATAGCACCAAGCCAACTCTTCCTTCTACCCTGGGGATGTAACCCCATGCAAACAGCTTTCAGAGCACATGTCAGCTAGCCCAGATAGCAAGCAAAAAAACTTGCCTCAACCTCCAACTTGGCCATCTTCTCCAGCATGAGCCAAAGGATGCCTGCCCTGGACCATCACCCCCACCCCCCACACCACAAGCCAAACTTCCAATTTATTAAAACATGAGACCTTCTTTAATTTACTTCTTCATTCTTTCTTTCTCTTACTGATTTTTTATTTTTCATTTTGGTGGCTGGCTGACTTCATTTCAGCACCTTTCCCTTACCCCCATTTCCTTTTTTATCTCCCATGTCATTACCTGCCCCCACCCCAATAACTCTCTGCCATCCAGCTTCACGCTTCTGCAGCCCCCCCAGCCCATCTCTCCCCACACCCCCACCTAGATCAGGGATAGAAGTCTGTCCTGGCCTACCAACCCTCTAGTAGCAGCTCACAGCTATAGCTCCTAGTCTGGCCCCCTCTCACCAGCCCTTTAGTGGCAAGTCACAGCTGTGCAGGTGTGGGGCAGTCAGAAAAGGTTTTTAGCCTTAATGTGCAACTGCTCCAAACTTGAACTAGCGTTAACACTGATCAACATTTAAGGAGCTCAAAATATAATGTGTAGCAAGGCCCAAAGTGATTGTTCAAAGTAGTTTATCAGTTTTAAGATTTCTGCTTTGTTTTGGAATTTGCAAATAAATACATCTCGGAGAGAAATCTGTACTGTGAAAATCCAAATAGAACTTAAATGCAAACATTATTTTTAATTTTAAAATACTTATGAAAGCTATGCAGGATATTGGTTGTGGAGTACCAACATTGAAGTACCAGTTCTAATTTCTGTAGCAGTACTGTTTCTGCAGTATCTTTTATTGAAGTGCTAAGACCTATTTTGCTTAGCTTCTAACCATAGAGTTGTACTTTTACGAAGGGGTTCTTCAACTATTTCCATAGTCAAGACCACATTTTAAGGCAAGTATAAGCTGTGACTTGCATTCCCTTCTATATCTTAATATACTTGTGATAGTATAACAGAAGTCGGTGCTCAACCTTTTTCCCTCCTTGGGCCAGATGGACAGTGCTTAGACCTTCCAGAGGCTAGAGCCAGTGGGTCCAATTCAGCATGGGGGTGGTGGGATGGTGTGTGTTTTTGCTCCAATTTGGCGGTGTGGAGGGAAAGAGGCATAGCCTGACCCTAAGCTGCCACAGGCGGCAGGGAGGGGGAATGGGGTATCGCCCAACTGCAATTGGGCTGAGTGGGGCTTGGGAATTGGGCAGTACTGATTGCCACCACTCTACTGCCACCAAAGTTCCCAACCACTGGGGAGCTTCACAGTCTGAATACCATGGCTTTATGGGCCACATTTGACCTGCTGGTTGAACACACCTGACATAGGTAATATAAGTAATATAACAGTGGCTTACAAGGTAAACTTAGGAAACTAGGTAGATATTTAGGTTTTTTGAGGGTTTTTTTTTTTAACCATTTAGCAGCTGAAAACAAGATGGGAAGACCCAGCACAGTGTAACTAGCTGGTGCTCTGTGGACCCACCAGCACATTCTCCATAGATCACACTGGTATATGGATCGCAATTTGAGATCTGCTATAAACATTGTCAGTAGCATGGGTGATTAAAGCAATATAGCACTGTGGTGGGGGTGGGGGTGAGGAGGAAGGCAGCGGGCTAGAGGAGAAAATACATCCAACTTAAGAGAAATGGAACTAAAGGCCATAAGATGCCAGAACGTGTAAATATGTTGTTTGCCTAGCTCTGGGTACTGTATGCTGAAACATTTTGGGGAGTGACAGGGGGCGGAAAATAAATTAATCAATGAACCAAAAATGCTTTGTGGGACAAAATATTTCAGCCTTTCAGGCAGGCTAAGAACAGATGCAAAGGGGAAGTAAGTTAAATAACTTGTGGTACATTTGAATGAGAACATGCATCATTTTTTGTCAAAGCCCCACAAATATTCTTCAAATTGACAGATGTGTCTGAGTACATTTCCCCCCTCCTTCCCCCTTTCCCACCCTGAATGAACTTGTGAACTAGTTAGGCGCTGTCTGGGTTCCGGACATTTCAATAGCTCTGGCTCCATTCTAAAATTCAGCCTAGAGGAATTCCTGTTAATTTTGTTTATGCTCCTTAATACGTTTTTGTTATTTATGCTATCTCTCTGTGTTGAATGTATTAATGGGAAAAACAATTTCATGTGATGAAATTTCTGTTCAAACAATTTCTCAGACATTTGATTCATTCTGTGAGAGCATCCTGTTCAGAAATCCTACCTCAAAACAGCCCTGCATTTGGGTGTTTTGTGAGCATGGGTGATTGAATGGTTTGGAAGCCACACTTTGGTCTGGATCTTAATTTAGCAAATAGTATATACTGGGATGAACTTAGCCATAGCCATTCTAAATTTTAGAATTCCCCATTACTGAACTGTGCATGTCTGCATTTATTATGAATCATCTCACATTCTGAATCAATATGTTGAATATACCAATACATTTAGAAGTGATTTGAACTATCTGAATGCATGGCTGAAAGGATGCATGTTTGATCCTCCATACTTAAGGCAGCAACTGGTTTGAATACAGTCAATATCTGATAGTAGTAACATGTTGGTGCCTTGGTGGTAACACCAAAATTAATGAGTAATGACTTTCTTTTGCATCTCCAAAGTACAGGAGGCTGAGATTTTGAACACCTGATTCTGTTTTGGACCATTTCTACTTTATTTCCTTTTTTTTTTCTACATAGATGACATATGGCCTATCCTTGAATTACATGTAAGGTCTTCTTAAAAAAAAATGACAGATGCTTGTGTAACATGCTGAAGTGTATTTTTAACTCCTGTAGAGTCCTTCCACTTGCCAGTGTAGATAAAGAAAAAGGATGTGATTCTGCACAATAATTATGCTGACAGTATTAATGGTCAACTGAAGCTTCATAAACGGAGTCTACTTTGTCTAGTGGGCTGAGGTTGATGTTTATGAAGAAACATCATGAAGCAGGGTCTGGGTCGCAAGTTTGGGCCTTCATGAATAGTGCAGTTTTTAGAGTTGGATTTCAAAGGAGCTCAGCAGCATATTGAATGCAGAAACAAAATGAACCCAAGTCATGCTCCCAGACAGCTGATTAATGCTTACAGTAATAAACCTTTTCCTCCCTCTCCTCCACAACCCCTTTTAAAGTATCTAAGTAAAAGCTAGGTTAACCACGTACGGATACTAATACTTAGCACTCATATAGCAAGTTAGATTGCCTTACAAAACTTAAAGGGCTATATCCTTGGCTGATGCAAAATTATGTCAATTTATATTAGCTGAGGATCTAGCCTAATATGTTACATGAGAAGCTGCAATTTTAGTGATAACTCTATTTTAATGTTACCATATGTAACCATAACAGCAAAGGTCTCATGATATCTCCCAGGACTGGAAAATACCAGACGACCCTCAATATTTAAGATTTCATTAGCTGACTTTGTGAATAATTTACTGATTCCAGAAATGCCCTGGGTGCTTTATTAATGCCATGGATCAGTGGTTCTCAACCTTTTTTGTACCAGGACCCATTTGAAAACATTGATGGCCGACCCAGTAAATAGTTGGAGTAAAAAACAGCCTCCCACCCCTCCATCCCTGCTGGTGCCACTCACTCCCAACCTGCTGCCCCTGGGCCCATGCCCCCATGCCTATGCTCAGCTTTGTACATCCATAGCAGGCAGGAGCTGCTTATGCAGCCCAGCGGGCAGGACTTGGTGCGGGAGGGCAGAGCAAGGCAGCAAGACTCATAACTGCCACTGCCACAGGAACCCCCATGCCAACCATGCCACCAGCAGTGCAAGGAGTAACAGACGGGGAGTGCACTGTCCTCACCTTCCCCTGCCTCCAGCTGCTCGTGCACCAGGCCACAGCTCTACCTCGCTGTCATGGCCTGGATGCTGCCACTGCTCCCCTCGGGCCATAGCTCTATTCCAGAGAAGAGGTGGGGTGGTGGGCAGTGTTGCCTGTGCCCTCCCTGCCCCCTGACACAACTGTGTATGCACCCCGTCCCTTGCCCCATAGACTTACCTGCAAATAGTTGAGGGAGCTGCTCTCTATGCTGCCTGGCTGCCATGTGCATGTGTGTACACACACATGCACATGGTGCCCCCTGCATCCTGTTCCCCCAAGCAGCCCCTTGGAGGTTGGAACTCTTCCAGCCTGTAAGGAGAAACCTGCAGTTTCCTATGTTTTTCTCCTTTAATGGAGAATCCATTTTTAACATTTGTTCATCCATTTTTTAAGTTTGTTTGTAATCCTTTCATATATTCTTGCGACCCACAGGTTGAGAAATGCTGCCATGGATGGAACAAAAAGATGCTGCAGAGTCAAGTCTGGATTCAGAACCTTTACTTTACCTAAAATGAGGGGGCGGGGAATTAGCAACTTCCCAGCCATCAACCCCTCACCTTATATCTTATGAAACTGAGCTGCAAGCTCACCTGGGTATACTTGGGCACATTTAATGTTCTTTGACTTCATACATATTAAACTTTCTGCTTTAGCAGATTAATCTTAACTTTCCTGAATATCCTCATGCAGACAAGCCTTGAGCAAGGGAATGAGAAACACTGGTGTGGGCATCATTCCATATTTGTGCAATATCTAGGGAATATTTTTTCTCTTTAAAGGAAACCTCTCACCCCCCCTTCCCCCAATAATATTAATAGTAATTAAAAAAACAGCTACTCTATAGCAGACCATCTGGCTAATAAAAAAAAATCTTATAGCAATGCGTCAATTCTGTATCCACAACATCTGCTGTTATTGGTCCTCCAGGTGTTGTGTTTGACATGTGTCAGAGGCTTTATTTAGACTGCCCAGGGAGGAGCAGACATATTGTACAGAGGTTTCATGGCTTTTGTCAGGCTGTGTTCTCTCTCCTTCATCTTTCTAACATTGGAGTATTTTTATGTTCTTGTTCTCTCCCATACAATGTTTTGGAAACTCTTTTTAGGAAAGTCACATTGTGTAACGCAGGCCATTTGATGAAGAAGAATATTTACAGGATGAGAACTTTTGGATTGGCTCAATTTTAAAAACCAAAGTTTTTAAAATAGGCTTTGACTTTACTAGATCAACAAGAAAGTTATCCAAACAGCTGTCATTGGGACTGGTACTAGCTGAGCTTGTCATTAGAGTTTCACTGGGGAAAGATTTAGCACCAGGAAGTTTCCATTCTTATGTTGGTTGTATCAGAATGGTGCTTGCTTTCTTTACTATTTCTGGTTTTCCCTGGCTCACTATATAGCAGCCTGTAATGTCAGGATGACCTTTATTTAGACCATAATAAGGAGTAATTCAGCTATTTTTATTAAAACTTAAGGCAGGGTTACCACTTAGATTTGCTGATTATTCTTCTACTCTTGTTTCCTTCATTATGGCATGAAAATATACTGAAAGACTCTTTTAAAATCAATTACACTAAATCATGTCTATCATTAACTTGTCCTTCTTGTCCTACAAAGCATATTTGTAACCTGGTCTCCCATCAGGCTGGTATCCTGGGATGCCTGCTGTAGACCCTACATTGAGACTTCCTTTTTTGAACCCACTTGGTCGATGTGCCACAGGAATACTTTGGTGCTGTAGTCAAACACACACCTTTTCTCTTTATTAGTTCTCCTATTATAGAAATAGTAGTCATTGCAAGGATTATTATTATTATAATTTTTTGCTTGTAGAGGGTATCAAATTGGCAGTGCAGTGCTGTTTAGACGAAATCCTTGAATGCTGAGCTGGAAGGTCTATCTTGACTCTCCATAATCTATTTGCTCTTTGCCTTCTGCTGTAATTGACAGCCCTGGTTGCAAGTAATACTAATAGGAAATGATATTGCCCTGATTAAAATCAGGGCCAGGTCTCCAGTTCATTCAACTGTGGCATAAGTCAGCCCATTGTATTTTGTGGTTTTTGCCTTTAAGCGCTGGACTAAAATCACTCATTCACTTCATGCATGCCATATAGTAGATTAAATGAATAGCTTCCTGATGGTTGCTCTTACGTTTTTTCTAAAGTCTGTTAGGTTTTGTGTAGATGCTATTTGTTTTATGGTTGCTTCAATTTCTAAAAAAAAGCACCTGTATATTTAAACCTCACAAGTCCTAGCAAAGATAATAGTGCAATCCTTAAAGGAGATGTAAGAAATAGCTTTATTCACAGAACAACTCTTAAGATCTAGGACAGTCTTCCCAATACAACCTCAAAACTCCCTGCAGAGGTACTGTTCTGGACAATGCTATTCACTAGATTTTGCCTTATGGGTCTGATACAATTCCCATTGACGTCAGTGGGAGTCTTTCCAGTGACATTGATGGATCAAGCCCTACAGGCATATTCTAGTCTGTAACCATTGAATAAATTATTAGGATCAGATTGTGACCCTCCCTGTTCCTCTTGCTTGCTTGGCAGTGAGTTGTTCACATGAATAATCCCACAGAAGTTATTAGAACTACTCATGTGAGTAACTAAACACCGAAGTTAGAAAGCAAGTCACAATGTAACTTTAATGTCTTTGTGCATTTAAAACATAGTAGTATCCCAGGTAAATTTCCAGGCCAGAGCCAAATCTTCTTTTTATAAAATATTATGAAAAATGATTCAACACAGTAGCATTCAATGAAGAATTGCTTAAAATTTGGGAAGCAGTATTTCTGAAAGGAACTTCATGGTCCTGGTGGACAACTAATGGATCAGGGGCTTCAGTCTGATATGGTGGCTAAAAGTGTTTGTTTGTTGTTTGTTTACATAGGATGCCCCAGCAAATTTAGTGCTCCCAGATTTTGTGGGTGGAGGTTTGAGCCAGGGGTATAATTTATGAGGTACTCTGAAATTTGAACCCAGCCCTTTTTGCTGCTGACTGGTGCCCTGGCAGAAGGGTCAGTATGGCACAGTATCCATCCTTTCAGTATATTTACTCATCCTAGTAAGTGTCCTGCAGAGCCGACAGATACAGATCATATTGTAAACTGAGCAAATTTGATCTGGAAAATCTTGACAGAGGAAAAAGGTAGAGAACTATGTGAAATTATTTTTGCAGCATCATTACAGAGACAAGCTATATTTTAAAGCTAGAGTAAATGTATAGCATATAAAGGTCAGATTAAATAGTATCAAACAGTCACAAATCCCCCTGGTAAAATTTGATATAATCCCAGAAGAGATGGTCCCGAATGCCAAAAACTCACAAAATATTTATAAGATGTGATTTATTTATTAGGACTCATTTCCTATGAGAAATACCAACTTGTGCCAGCTGAATCTCTGAAGAGGGCCAAGGAGCTTAGAATATGTAGCTTAGGAGGTGGAGCATAATTCTGTGATTTATGGTTCTAAATTTAACTACTTTCAAGATAATGCCAGTGACAGCATGGTGATATTTACAGGAGATGAGGGAATTTGTTTCATTTAGATATTTCTTGGATAGCTTATTTAGCACAAAGTCACAAAATTAATGACTGAATGCAAAATACCCCTTATTTTGCTGTAGGTACAAAAGTTTCCCAGTTAAGAATCTCAGATACATAAATTAACCCCCTAATGGTATAAATATACTTTTTTATTAGATAACCCATTTTGCATTTAATGAATAGCATGATAATATAACCCCATGGGACACATACAGTGACTTGTAGCTTAGAAGCCTACAAGATCTGCATTCTGTTAACGACTCAGCATTAGGGATGAGACATGAGTACCCTTCAAGAAGCCTCTGGAACGTGTTGATTAGGTGTTAGCTTTCTGATACTCTTATTTTTTTTTAAAAACAAAGAAACCTTTTTTCCACTGAAAATATTTCCTTTTTAAATATGAATTTCAGTCAAAATGGGTATGAAAACAATTCAGGCCCTGATCCCAAATTTAGGATCCCCTAATTTAGGTCTTTGTCTTACCAGGAACTCCATATGGTCCCCTTAACTTCAGAATCAAAGATTCTGATTCTGCAAACTTTTATGATGCGTGCACTTAATTCCCTCTGCAAGATTTGGTTCTACTGACTTCAGTGGAAGCACTTGGCTGTGATGTTTAGATTGCACATGTATGTTTCCATGATTTGGTCATAAAGAGGAAGGTAAAAACGAGTCTATGTGTCACTTCTGACATTGGTTGCATAGTAAGAGCAATCAGTGACCCTAGCAGCCAATGCCAGTCCAAAGAGCATACAAGCATTCTCATTTGCTGCTTAAATGTCCTGCTGATCATCTGGTGAGTGAGGGCTCTGCCTCTTGAATCCCACAAGCTTTGGATTGGGCAAGTATTGACAGTCAAAACTAATGAATTTGAGGAGCTGGCAGTAAATGGTAAAAAATCTAGATAGAAATGTTAAAATGTCACTGGAAATAAATACTATTGCAAAACCCAGGATAAGTAAATACTATTTCCTCCAAATTATAGCAAAATTATTACTTGAGAGGCAAAAAGAAATTGAATACAGGTCACTTCTGCAAAGGCTAGGAAGTAGAAACCAACCAAGTACAAAAATGCCTTCAAAAGAAATCTTTAATATGTACATTTTTAAATTTCTAATTACCATTGATTGTGGTAGTTTCTGATAACATAGCAATGAGAACAGTACTATACATTTCTTAATGACATGTATAGTATGTGTTTAGTGAAAACAAGTGTGGCTCTCAGTAAATATTGCTTAAGCTGGTATGTTAGTATGTACATGTGTATTAATATCCTTGAATTCCTCAAATTAAAATGGCAGCTTTATTCTTCATTGGACTTTTCTGTGGGTAGGCTGAAAATTAGCATATTAGAATGTAAAAAAAAAAAGTCTTTGTTATGCAGATGATAGCAGGAATAAAAATAGCATACTCTGCTCAATTAGAACATTATGGGGCTGACTTTGAAGGATGGCATCTAATTTTATAGACACAAGTGATAGGTAGTTGAATCCCATCTAACCCTGGTCACAAATCAGGCAGGTTTGCATGGTTAAATCCTATAACGTGCCTGCCAATGTTGTAAAATTACCCTTTGCAATTAATTGCAGATATATGCAAAAAAGTAGTCATGTTGACACCCACCAAAAATGAAACCTAGTTATTGTTTGCTCCATTTTTTAATAGAGATGAAATAATTTATGTGATCATTTATGTGAAGAATTATTTTAATTTGCCAAAAATGCTATCTTTTCTTTGTAAAATTTTATATAGCACAATGAGGACACAGCCAATGTTTTCTTCCTGAGATGAGGGGAATCCCCAGCCTTCTTGTTGTAAGCAACTGCCATGGCAGTGAATTTTGCAGTTTTACAGAAGTTTCCACCACTGCCTAATAGTCCCATACATCTCAAGTGGCTTGCAACCTTATCACTTTGTGCTCTGATTCTGTCAGAGATGATGCAGGTTAAAATAGAATGGATCAAGTCAATACTGGTGGGTGCATCTACATGTACTATTAAGGTAATGCAGTAAACTCTGGAGAAGTTTGTGCTGGAGTTAACTGCTCCCAGGCACAGTGTCTATGCATGCACCCAGGGCTGCAGCAATTGGAGCTGGGGTGGAGCAGCCCTGGGCTAGCAGGGGGCGGGGGGGGGGGGGAAAATTGGCCCCAGGCTCCAGGTGGTGGTGTCAGGTGGCAGAGGGGCTGGCAGGAGCTGGGGTCTGGCCCCTGGCTGGCTGGGCTGGGCTGGGCTGGGCTGACCAGGCATTACATCTGGTGGTCACCCTCCCCGCGAGCTTTTGATCACGGTTAATTAGTCTGCTGTAAGGTAGTACTGTCCCCGACAAGTAACTAATTTTCTGTGCTCTAATACCGGTGCACATGTGGATGATGATGCTTTACTGAGGAGCAAATTAGTCAACTCCATAGTAAAGTGCACATGCAGATGTACCAGCTGAGACCTAAACTGACAAAAGAGACCTCAGAAGAAGACTCTTTATTCTTAATTCATTTTTTGTTTTGAAAAAAATTGAAACAGGTGTCTGCTGAAAGTTCTAGATGTACCTGCAGCATAAAGATGCTATGTAATTATATCTGAGTCAGTGTATCAGCTGTACGAACATAAACGGGGCTTCTTCCAAAGCAGAGAGTAGTAGCAATGGGAAAGAGGAGATCCTGTAAACAAAATTATTATAACTGTTCAAGTTGGGAATGAAGTTTAAGCTGGCTTCTTTGCTTTTGTTCAAACAGTTCTTCTAACAGTAGAATGTGATGTGACAAAGCAGTGTCACATTGTGGAATGATCTAAGTAGAGCTGGACAGTACTTTCTGACTGAAATACTTTTCCTGAGGAAGGGTTGAAGTGTTGCTGTACCCCTGGGGGTCCAGGAAATATACAGGAAGCAAGAATTTTCTGGTGATATTTTATTGGACCAACCATATATTTGGGAGAGATATCAGATGAGCTTTCAGGTACCAAGTTGGGTCCAAAACAAGATATTACCAAAAAAACCCCCTTGTTTCTTTGCTGAGAAATGGAGATTTGTGCTACCTGAAACATTTTATGAATCTATGTCAATATGAATAAATTGTTTTGTTAAAAAAAATTAAGAAAATTTTAAAAGTCTATATATTTCATTTTTACAATTTCAAAATGAAGCACTTTGCTTTTTTTAAAATTTATTTGGAATGAGATTTGTTCTGAAAAGTACTTCAGTACTTGAAATGATTTGTTTCAAGTCTAATAAATCATTGCAAAGGGAGCTTTGTTGTTGTGGTTTGCAGCATCAGAACTGCAAGCTAAGTGAAAAATTAGTTATTTGTGCAGCTTTAAATTTAATTCCCGGTATGTGCCTCTCCTCCCCCCCCCCCCCCCCCCCCCCCACAAGCATGTTATATGTCTTTACACCCTGCAGGCAGAGCAAGTTAGTCAGGACCATATATCTCCAAAATAAATGAGGAGAAAATGTGGCAGCGTGAGGACTAATAACAGTGAGGGAGAGAGGCAAGGTTATGTGGAATGGGTGGTAAACATGGCCTAGAGAAGAGAAAATGGGTGAGACCATGGGTAGGATCTGAATCACAAATGGGGAAGCTTCCAAACTCAGAAGCTTGAACCTGCTTCTAAAAATCTAGATATATAGAGCTTATTGCTCTTGCCAAGGGTGTTTGGATTAAAAATATACAGACATGTAATGTTGACTAGTACATAGGAAACCATTACAAAATGTCTAGTTATTCCTCTGATAGTCAAAAAGATTCCTCCAGTCTAGTTTTCCCTCTGCATAGACATCCTTCTCCCTATATTACCACCCCCCTGAGAAATATAAAAGTGGAAGATGTCATCTCTAGCTAATTCCATAAGTATTGCTATCAAAAATACATCTTTATCTACCATAAAAAGGTCCTTTGTGCAACTGGAGACTTGGAACAAGAATGGGTTATAGCTCAACCATTGTTATAGGTTAATGTTCCTATCATTACATTCCTTTTTCTAGTTCCCATAACCAGTCTGTAATGATAAATATATGAGCTATTTCTTTGTGTTGGCAGAATCACAATTCAAAAAGACATAGTTTCCTAAGTTATTTTTAAACTAATATGCTGGTTTATAGTTAGATGAACAAAACTGTCCCCACTTTTTTTTAGAGAAAAAGAAGGAAAGAGATTTTTCTTGTTATGCTGCCTTTGCAGAAAACATGGATTTTCTTATATCAAAATGGGGCAGCAGTTTCTGCAATGAGTTCATGCATTAAAAGGAAGACTAATTATAACAATGAAATAGGTTAACCTTTGTGTCACAGCAGGGTCCTCCAGGAGGGCGGTGATCTCCCTGAGGTCCCTCTTGCTGTGTCAAGTCCAGCCCAAGGGCACCCTCTTATTCTCGCCCGCCACGTCTTTGATGTTCAGTAAGTTCGGGAGGCTGCCTTACACCTCCTTGGGCATGGCTAATCGGGACCTCCATCCCCGTGGTCCCCGTGCTCTCCTGGACCCACCCGGGGGACTCCCTGTATGACGGGTGCTCCCCAGGCACCCTAGCCTTAGGGCCCCGCGTGGCTCCTACCAACCCCTAATACCACGCCCCAAGCGTCGCAGATGTCCTGGACATTGTCCTGTCGCAAATCAACTTGCCTGCTCCCTCGGGCCTACTCCGTACGCTCTATGGAAGTGCCCCCTCCTGGGCTCTCTCTCTCTGTGCCCACTCCGGGCTCTCTCTAGTATACTACCCCTCTCTTAGGGCTCTCGAGGCCGACTTTAGGCCTTCTCCACAGTGTCGTCCCTTTCAGGGAGCCTTATCCCCTCTGGGACTTTGTATCGAGCCCTACGGTCTCTTAGGCCCACCGCACTGCTAACTTCCCTCCTCCGGGTGCCCCGTGCTGCAATCCCCTTTGCCGGGGACCACCGCTGCACTTTGCCCTTCTCCTGGGCTCTATACTGCTAACCCCTTTTGTCGGGGTCCACCGCAGCACCCTGCCCCTGTCTGAGGTCTATTGCAGCACTAGCCTACTACCAGGGCTTGCTACACCCATCCTGGGCTTTGCAATAGTCCCCCTTCTCTGGGACTTGCTGTGCCCACGCTAAGGCTCCTCAACAATACTGCCCCCTCTCTGGGGCTTGCTACACCCACTCTTGGGCTCCTAATGATACGGCCCCCCTCTGGGGCTTGCTGCGCCCCCCTTGGGCACCGGGGTCCTCACGCTCCACCGTGAAGCCCCTTTAAGGATACTGCGCCCTCACTAGCACCTTGGATCCCATACCACTGGGGTCCCTTGGGGTTCAGTTGCTCCTCTCTGAGCTTAATTGACCCCACAACTCTGCCCTGCAACTCTCAGGGCCTAGTGCGCCCTCATTGGCACCAGGGGCCCCACTTTACCGTGAGCCCCCTATGAGGCCGCCTCCAACCCCTACAGCCTCACCCAAACCACCAGTGTAATAAACAACCACAACCAAACACAAGCCTCTTGGCCACAACTTAATTCAACGTCGCCTGGCTAAACCATGGTGCTCAAACCTCTTCGAGCTGCCCTTCTTCACTCGGCTAGAGCGGTTCCTACAGGGCTCGCCTCCTAGCTCCAGGAGCTCCTGCCTCTATGGCTGCTGGCAGGGAACTGCCAGTCTGGCTTCTGCCCTGGGTTTTATAAGAGCCAGGCCCTGCCCCCTTCTGGCCAGCTGACTCTCCTTAGTTGCTCCGGCAACCCACAGCTGTGCTCGTTAGTGTCCTGCCAGGGCGCGCTCTCCCTGGCAGTTCCTCCTCTCTAGGAGCAGAGCACCGGGGTGCCCTGCGACACTTTGCCAATATTAATTTCATATAGTACTTTCCTAAATTATTTTACTGCTGTAAAGCAATTAAAACAACTTTGTGATCGTTCTGCCTTGTTACGTTACAGTGGATACATTTCCACTCTATGGTCTGCTCTTCCCCTCTGTACTTCCAATCTGGAAGTCAGGCAGTAAGGACACTGAGAGCTCAGGAATGTCAGCAGAGGGCTCCCCTGAGCACCCTGGCCACCTCATTTTGGGTTTGGAGCACGTGGATTGGGAGAGAGCTTTGTTTTGGGTAATAGTCTCAAGAGTGCTATGGAGACAGTAAAGGCATATTTTATATGTGTTAAATGTTAATTCCAGATCAAGAATTTTACTCATTGCCAAGGGGCTGAACATCAAGAAATCTGTATTTCTGTTCCTAACCCTTTGCTATGTTTGGAATGGGTAGAGTAACACATGTAGTTCCTTAGTGGGCTATTGTACTGTTTAATGCATGTATAGAAACTTTTTGTATCAGAAGCAGCATCCTGGTAGAATAGTGTGACAGCCCAGAACCCAGTCTGGTTCAGATGTCATCTGATTGTAATCAGTCAGATGACATTCAACAAGGACAAGAGCACCTGCATGTGGGTTGGACTAATTGCATGCACAAGTACAGATTGAAGAATGACTGGCTAGGCAGCACTACTGCAGAGGAAGACCTGGGGGCTATAGTAGACCATAAGCTGAATTTGAGCAGACAATGTGCTCTTGTTGCAAACCCCCGCCCCCAAAAAAACAGAAAAACAAACAAAAAAACAACCCCCCCCCCCCAAAAAAAAACCCCAAGAGCATTATTGGGTTGTATTAACAGGAATGTCACTTGCAAAAATAGACAAACAATTCTTCTACTCTATTCATCACTGGCAAAGCATCACCTGGGCTAGGGACAGAAGTTGCACATAAACTGGTTTAAGTGATCAGAAACTGGTTTAAACCTGTAACAGAACAGAAGTTCAGTGCACATAAACCAGTTTCAAAATGGCTGAAACTGGTTTAAGATAAACCTGGTTGAATGTAGTATCAGACTTAACTGAGTTAGGTCAAACTGGTTTATGAAACTTCAGTCCTAGAACCTTTCCAGATTCAGGTTAACTAATAGTCCACCAGCATCCCAGGGGCTGGGCTGGGCTGGGCTGGGGCTGGGCCCCATTCAGCCCTTGGCTGGGCTGTGCTGTGCTGTCTGCTCTAGAGAGCAGAGTTGGTCCTGTCCCTGTGCTCCATAGCCAGGGAGCCAGGTCAGCCAGGGGATGGGGCAGCCCCTGCCAGATTTTTCCCCACTGGACCAGAGGGGGAGACCCCACGTAGAAATCAATGGGGTTGACCTGGTGTCTGAAATTTTTGCCACCCACAGTTTTCCTCCCACCTGACTTAAGTTTCCCTGGCTTCCACCACACATCCGTACCCTCCTGCCCTGCACACTCCCCTTGAGCAGGGAAGGAGCAGAAGCCTGGCTGGGGTCTCATGCAGGCCACTTTGTGGGGTTTAAAGTGCCCCCTCCCCCTGGCCTCAGCATGCTAGCCTGGGGCTGAGGCCTGGCCAGCTCCCTCTGTTTGAGCAAGGAGCAGAGAAAAGCTTTGGAGCTTCAGTCACTTTTCTTTTGCAGTGGTTGGCAGGCTGGAGGATGTGCCCTGGCTTCTGGCCTGAACCACTGCAAGCATGTGGCTGCATTTCCAGAATCAAAAGTGAATGTCTGTTCACTTGCTTTTCAGCTTAATCTCTGCACTTTAGACTAACCTGCAAAGACTGAATCAATTCAGCCTTGGGTTTTTTGACTGTCTGTACTTAGCCCTGGAGTACTATGTCCTATTTTGGGTTGTTTCATTCGGAGAAGAGAAGACTGAGGGGGGATTTGATAACAGTCTTCAAATACCTGAAGGGCAGTTACAGAGAGAATGGAGATGGGCTTTTCTCAATGGCTGTGGGAGACAGGACTAGGAGCAGAGGCCTCAAGCTGCAGCAGGAGAAATTTAGATGAGAGATCAAGAGGAAATTTCTGACTATGAGGGTGGTCAAACAACAGAAGAGGCTACCAAGAGAAACTTCCATCCTTGGAAGTTTTCAAGCACAGGTCAGGCAGACCATTGGCTGGAATGGTTTAATCAGGAATGATCCTGGCTTGAGCAGTGGGTTGGACTGAATGACCTTGTGAGCTCCCTTCCAGCCTTACTTTCCTATGATCCTAACATTTGTAGATCATTTTATGTGTAAACTCTTGACAATATCCTACAAAAAACAAAGAAAGAAAGAAAAAGAAGAGAGAGGGAGATAAATTATTCCATGCAAACACTGTTTGAATGAAAGACAGCATAGTCCTCCTAGAAAGGAATGACTTATTCCTTACAGAATGATGTGGAAAGAAATACAAAGTACAAAATAGGACAACAGGTATTCTTTGAAGAGGAAGGCAAATTTGTGTCTGAGAAAAACAGTTGCAAAGCACATACCAGCATAGGATGGAAAACTGAAATTCTTCACTGAGCCTGCTACTCTTCCAAAGTTTCTCATCTGAGTTGGATGTGTAATACTAAAAGAACAGCTTCTGGCTTCCACTAAGGTAGCAGATAGGAAAACTGGCACATTTTTACATACTGAAGAGTCTCTGAGCTCTGGGCCTAACACATCCCATAACTCTCTTTCTTACTTCCTTGATATATAAAATGTGCACTGAGCTTGACATTTTTCCTATTTGATATATTTTTAATACCAGATTTATTATTATTATTATTATTATTATTATTATTATTATGGGATCCCGTCTGATCTCGGAAGCTAAGCAGTCCCGGGCCCGGCTAGTACCTGGATGGGAGACCGCCTGGGAATCCCGGGTGCCGTAGGCCTTTTATTCACGAGCTGATCACCTTCACCATCACGAGCTGATCACCTTCACCATCACGAGCTGATCACCTTCACCATCCGCCGAAAAGCTGGCAAGTCAGTCAGCAACACGCAAGTCCTTGACTTCAGGAAAGCCGACTTTGACAAGCTCAGGAGGCTTGTCAGTGAGGCCCTAAGGGACTGTGACCACAGGGAGAGGGGAGTTCAAGAAGAGTGGTTGCTCCTCAAGGGAGCGATTCTCAATGCACAAACTAAGTCTATTCCATCTCGGAGGAAAGGCAGCAAGAGGGCACAGCAGCCCCCCTGGCTCTCCAGGGACCTAGCAGACCTCCTGAGGCTAAAAAGAAAGGCCTACAAAGGATGGAGGATGGGAGTCACCTCCAAGGAGGATTATTCTGCACTGGTCCGGTCCTGTAGGGAGCAGACCAGGAAAGCCAAGGCTGCAACTGAACTCCAACTAGCTTTGAGCATCAAGGACAATAAAAAGTCCTTTTTCAGATATGTGGGGAGCCGGAGGAAAAGCAGGGGCAACGTTGGACCCCTGCTGAACCAGATGGGGCAACTGACAACTGACGCCCAGGAAAAAGCCAACCTATTAAATAGGTACTTTGCGTCGGTCTTTCATCAGTCCCATGGGACGCCCGTGCCCGCTACAGGGCCGGGAAGTCCGGGTGAGGGTGATCCCCTGCCCTCCATTAATGCTGACTTTGTGAAGGAACATCTTGAGAAGCTGGATACCTTCAAGTCAGCCGGCCCTGACAATCTTCACCCCAGGGTACTCAAGGAGCTGGCGAGCATCATAGCCCAGCCTCTAGCGCGGATCTTTGAAAACTCTTGGCGCTCTGGTGTAGTGCCCGAAGACTGGAAGAAGGCCAACGTGGTGCCTATCTTCAAGAAAGGGAGGAAAGTGGATCCGGCTAACTATAGGCCCATCAGCCTGACTTCTATCCCGGGGAAGATCTTAGAAAAGTTTATTAAGGAGGCCATCCTTAATGGACTGGCCGACGCCAACATCTTAAGGGATAGCCAGCACGGGTTTGTTGCGGGTAGGTCTTGCTTGACCAATCTCATTTCCTTCTACGACCAGGTGACCTATCACCTGGACAAGGGAGAAGAGATTGATGTCATATATCTTGACTTCAAAAAAGCCTTCGATCTGGTGTCCCATGATCGTCTCTTGGAGAAACTGGCCAATTGTCGCCTTGGGTCCCCCACGATCCACTGGCTGGAAAATTGGCTCCGGGGTCAGACCCAGAGGGTAGTAATTGATGGAAGTCACTCATCGTGGTGTCCTGTGACCAGTGGGGTCCCCCAAGGCTCTGTCCTTGGACCCATACTGTTCAACATCTTCATTAATGATGTGGACACTGGAGTCAGAAGCGGACTGGCCAAGTTTGCCGATGACACCAAACTTTGGGGCAAAGCATCCACACCGGAAGACAGGCGAATGATCCAGGCTGACCTGGACAGGCTCAGCAAGTGGGCGGATGAGAATCTGATGGTGTTCAACGCCGATAAATGCAAGGTTCTCCACCTTGGGGAAAAAAAACCCGCAGCATCCTTATAGGCTCGGCAGTGCTATGTTGGTTAGCACTATGCAAGAAAGAGACTTGGGGGTCATCATTGACCACAAGATGAACATGAGCCTGCAATGCGATGCTGCGGCTAGTAAAGCGACCAAAATGCTGGCTTTCATCCATAGATGCTTCTCAAGCAAATCCCGGGACGTCATTCTCCCCCTGTACTCGGCCTTGGTGAGGCCGCAGCTGGAGTACTGCGTCCAGTTTTGGGCTCCACAATTCAAAAAGGATGTGGAGAAGCTTGAGAGAGTCCAGAGAAGAGCCACGCGCATGATCAGAGGTCAGGGAAGCAGACCCTACGATGACAGGCTGAGAGCCCTGGGGCTCTTTAGCCTGGAAAAGCGCAGGCTCAGGGGTGATCTAATGGCCACCTACAAGTTTATCAGGGGTGACCACCAGTATCTAGGGGAACGTTTGTTCACCAGAGCGCCCCAAGGGATGATGAGGACGAATAGTCACAAACTACTACAAGATCGTTTCAGGCTGGACATAAGGAAGAATTTCTTTACTGTCTGAGCCCCCAAGGTCTGGAACGGCCTGCCACCGGAGGTTGTTCAAGCGCCTTCATTGAACACCTTCAAGATGAAACTGGATGCTTATCTTGCTGGGATCCTATGACCCCAGCTGACGTCCTGCCCTTTGGGCGGGGGGCTGGACTCGATGATCTTCCGAGGTCCCTTCCAGCCCTAATGTCTATGAAATCTATGAAATCTATGAAATCTTGAAGAAAATAGAAAGGAAAAGAAAATATGCATAAAATATGGTCATACAGCTCTATGCCCTATAACAGCGGTCTCATAGATTCATAGGTGCTAGGGTTGGAAGGGACCTCAACAGATCATCGAGTCCGACCCCCCAGCTAAGCAGGAAAGAGTGCTGGGGTCAGATGACCCCAACCAGATGCCTATCCAGTCTTCTCTTAAAGACCCCCAAGTTAGGGGAGAGCATCACCTCCCTTGGGAGCCCATTCCAAATTTTGACCACCCTTACCGTGAAGAAGTTTTTCCTGATATCTAGCCTAAATCTGCTCTCTGTCAGTTTGTGACCATTGTTCCTTGTTACCCCAAGAGGTGCCCTGGTGAACAGAGCATCTCCAGTTCCTTGCTGTATCCCCCTAATGAATTTGTAGGTGGCCACAAGATCACCTCTCAGCCTTCTCTTGCGGAGGCTGAAGAGGTCCAGGTCCCTCATAGGGCTTGTTCTGTAAGCCCCTAACCATACGAGTGGCCCTCCTCTGGACCCTCCCAAGTTTATCAACATCCTTCTTGATGTATGACACCCAAAACTGGACGCAGTACTCCAACTGCGGTCTGACCAATGCTGCAATGAGGGGAAGTATCACCTCCTTGGTTCTGTTTGTCATGCATCTGCTGATGCATGATGAAGTGCAGTTAGCTTTGCTGATGATTTCGTCACACTGATGACTCTGCACAGCTGGGGTGGGGCATGGGACAGAGTCACGAGTGGCTTGTCTGGGTGGCACAGGGAAGCAGGGCACGCAGCCTGGGATGGCATGGGGTGGCATGTGCCCCTGGATCTGCATGAGGGGTGGTGTGGGCTGAAATTGCAGGCTGGGGCTGGGCTCTTCCTGGCAAGGGTGTTGGGCTGTGCTGTGCTTGGGCTGGGTGGTGGCAGCATTGGGAGCAGGGCTACAGGGGGGCTGCAGCCACCCAAAAATTCACTGTAGCCCTCCCGGCCCCCTCTCAGCACCACCACCATCTTTCCTGAGCAGGGGACAGGGGGTGTGCGTGCATGTGCGCACACACCCAGCTCCCCCAGCCCAGGATCAACCAAAAGAGGCTCCCTGATTGACCAGTTGATCAGGATCAACTGGTTGGGGACCACTGCTGCTCTATAAGTTCCATTTGTTTTCTATCCACAGACACTTTGTGCGTTTCTGATAGTTTTATTTTTGAAGTCTAAGTGCTTAGTATATTGGCCTCTTTTGGGCCTGTGGCGGCGAAGCGCCCCCACAGGCGAGTGAGGGGGAGAAGAGGAGACCCACAGACTCTAGACCCCGAGAGCAAGCCCCCAGAAGGGCATACGTACCGGCAGAGGGGCAGCGGGAGGAAGAGCCGCAGCCACGCGAGCTGCCATTACGCCGGCTCTGGCAACAGCTGTTCACCGCGCGGCGAACAGCTGAGCCAATCCCAGCGGCCGGAGCGGCCGCTGAGGGAGGATTCAAAAACGCCGACAGGACAGGGAAAGAGGGAGAGCCAGGGAGAGAGAGTACGGGTGCACGGGCCGTGCTGCAGGCTCTCGCACGGAGCGTCGAGGACCCCGCCTGCGGGTCTCAAGCAAGCAGTATAGGCAGGAGCGGGACGCCTTTCGCCAGCAGCCAGGCGAGAGGCGGTCAGAGAGTGCACGCCGAGGCACTCTCTGCTGCGTCCTGAAGCGGCAGCCGCACAGGAAGCAGGGGAGCGCCCTGCGGACGGAAGGAAAGGGGAGATAGCGGAGGCCCCAGGAGGGGGCTGGAACCAGGGGAAGCAACCACCAGCTCCCCCTGGTCCGGAGGAGTGTTATCTATAAGGGAGGAGAAAGGAGAAACCCCTCTCTGCAGGAGAGGGGAACGACCGAGAACCGGGGAACCGGTCAGAGGCCATCATACTGGGCCTGGCAACATCTGAAGGACATCGCCCAGCGGCTGGCGTGTGGACGGGGTGTAGGGGAGGCGGAGCCCCGTGGATCACCGCGTCTGATAACCGTGAGTACCACCGCCTATCGGGAGGCCCCACCCAGGATAAAGAGCTCCACTGGAGACCCCTCCAAAGGTAATTGAGCACATCCAAGTCATGGCAGGCGAGTTGAGGGGAGGGGCCACACCCCGATAGGTCAGACGGAGCGAGGCGCAGGCTCCACAGTGGTGCATTGGCCGGGAACTACATCATTCTCGTACGGTGGTGAAGGGACAGTGTCCCGACCCGGGACCCGACAGCGATGCAACAGCCCGCCCTCGTGCCCACGGAGCTGCTTACGCAGGCTATCCAGGCCATAGGGCAGGTGCTGGCAGTGCAGCAACAACAGAGCGCACACCAGCAGGAGTGGATACAGCGAAATGCTGCTTTATTTAAAATGCCCCGGATGACTAGGGAGGACGACCCAGAAGCTTATATCGAGGCATTCGAGAGGACAGCCGTCCAGACAGGGCTAGACCGTGGTCAGTGGGGCCACCACCTGGGGGCGCTGGTGATAGATCAGGCCTAAGCGGCCTACCGAGCACTATCGAGGGACGAAGCTTGTGATTACGAGACAGTGAAAGCGGCAATCCTCTACAGGCTTGAGATTTCACCAGAAAGTCATTGCCAGGCCTTTAGAGCCCGAAAGTCCAAGGAGGCCAGGCGACCCCGGGGGTTGTTGCAAGCTCTAAGGGACTCGCTTAACAAATGGTTGCCAGCCGGCAAGTTTGACCGGGCGGGCGTGATGGACCAGATCCTGTTAGAACAATTCCTATGGGATTTGGAAGAGGATGCCCAGAGGTGGGTACGCAGACACCAGCCGCAAACTAGCAAAGAGGCACTTCGCTTGGCGGAGGCTTTTGCGAATTCGGAAAGGGAACGGGGATACGGACAAGGGCCCTGAGGCATGAAAGAGGGACCCACAAGCGAAGGGGAAAGGCAAACGGTCCCCAAACGAGGGCCACCGAAAGGGGTGGTGTGTTACCGCTGTGGGCAAACTGGACACATCTCCCGTGAATATGGAGAAGGCCTGAGCGAGCTGAGCCGCACCCCTACAGGATATCCACCCTCCCGGGACAGAGGCAAAGAGACAGAGAGAGGGGAACCCATGGATTGCAGTTTCGGGTCGGCAACCCAGAACGAGGGATGGAACCGGCCCGTAGTAACCGCATGGGTTGGAGACAGGATGGTTAAGGCCACATTGGACATGGGGTGTTCCCACTCCCTACTTCGGGCAGACCTTGCTCCACAGAGGGAAAGAAAGAGTGACGGGCCCCTGACGATGACCTGCATACTAGGGGGGGAGATGCGGTTCCAGACTTGCTATGTCCCGCTTAGGGTAATGGTGTTTAGCGGAGAGCTCCGAGTGGGAATTGCCCCGACCCTGGCATGCGAGATGATACTAGGCCGAGAATGGGGCCCATTCTATACCGTCCTTGAGCGAGTGAGGGCTATGCAGGAGGCGAGGAACCAGATCAAGAGGGGCGACGGGTGGGCCGGCAAGGGCACAGCCTGTCGCAACAAGACTATGACAGGCGACATCGACCTGGAACAGTTCGTGAGCGCGGCCCAATTTCGTAGGGCACAACATGAGGACCCGGAACTGCAGCGGATGTGGGACGCTGACCCCGGGGAAGGACCCTCCCAGGGGCGTCCCAGCTTCGAGGTAACAGGGGGGCTACTATATCGGGTCCAATGGGGTGAGGAGGTACCATACGGGGGAGACAATTAGTGGTCCTGACCTCACTCCGCAAAGCGGTGTGGAGGACTGGCCCATGACTCACCCCTGGGTGGCCACCTGGGACGTAACAAGACCCGGGTGAGACTGGTCCAAGAATTCTTTTGGCCTCATCTCCAAGAGGATGTGGAAAGGTGGGGGGCCGTATGCCCAGAGTGTCAGAGGGCCCAGGAATGGAAGGCCCCAAGGGCACCCCTGAAGCCCATGCCCATAGGGGAGACACCGTTCTCGCGGGTCGCCCTGGATATAGTAGGACCCCTCCCCAGGTCTCATAACGGATACCAATATATCCTGGTGATGATAGATTATGCCACCCGTTTCCCAGACGCCGTGCCCCTAAGGTCCATAAATGCCACTCGGGTAGCGGAGGAACTTCTTAAGTGGATAGCACGGGTGGGCATACCTCGGGAGATCCTCACGGACCAGGGAACAAACTTTATGTCTGGGGTAATGAAGGCTTTATGCAAGACCCTTGGCATCACCCAACTAAAGACCTCGGTCTACCATCCCCAAACTAACGGTTTGGTAGAGAGGTTAAATGGGACCATCAAGTGGATGCTCAGGCGGTGTGCCCAGGAAGACCCGCGGAGGTGGGATACCATCTTGACACCCCTGCTGTTCGCCCTAAGGGATGCGCCGCAGGAGTCAACCCAATACTCCCCATTTCAGTTGGTGTATGGCCATAGCCCTCGGGGACTGCTACAAATCGTAAGGGAAGAGTGGGAGAAGCCAGTAGGCTTGGGGGTATCGGCGGAGAGGTATCGGGAGGAGCTACAAGATCGAATCTCCACGGTCCAACGGATCGCCAGGCAAAACCTGAGGGACGCCCAAGGCATACAGGAAAGGCGTTACAATCAGAAGACGAAAATGCGGACGTTCCAGCCGGGGGACAAAGTTCTGGTATCACTGCCAACCTCCTCCAGCAAACAGCTGGCTATGTGGCAGGGGCCATTTACCGTGGTGAGACAAGTAGGGCCCGTGGATTATGAATTGCTTAAACCAGGTCACCGCCGGGAGCGACAGATTTACCACGTAAATCTGCTCAAAGAGAGGAAAACTCCCCAGGGCTGGTTGGCCTTAGATGAGGATACAAAGGAGGACCTGGGACCGATGTGTCTCAGGTTAAGGAGACCCGGGAAGGAGGGAGCAGTACAGATGGGCAAGGAGTTGGGCCACCACCAACAGCAGGAATTACTAGCTTTGATAGAGGAATTTAGGGCAGTGTTCCGAGAGATCCCGGGACGAGTAACGGGAGTAGAACATGAAATCAGGACCCCTCAGGGCGCACTGGTGAGGGAGAGATGGAGGCCGATACCACAGCGGTGGCAACAGGAAATACGACAAGAGATTATGAGAATGCAAGAACAAAGGATTATACGACCGTCCTGCAGTCCATGGCGGAGCCCCATAGTCCCCGTCGTCAAACCGGATGGGTCATTGCGCATACGTATAGACTACAGGAAGCTCAATGCCCTGACTACATTTGATGCCTTTCCGATGCCACACGTCACGCACCTCGTGGAGAAAATCGGGGAAGCACAGTATATAACCACGCTTGATTTGGCAAAGGGATATTGGCAGATCCCGATGCGACCCGCGGATTGTGCCAAAATGGCCTTCGGGACCCCATGGGGCCTATTCAAATTTATGCGGATGCCCTTCGGCCTCAACAGAGCAGCTGCGACATTTCAGAGGTTAATGGACAACCTATTGGCACCCCACGCAACATACGCGGCGGCATACATTGATGACATCGTTATATTTTCGGCCAGCTGGCGACAACACCTCCAAGACCTCAGAGCAGTCCTGGGGGAACTCCGAGCAGCAGGGCTGACTGCCAACCCGAAGAAATGTAAACTGGCAGGGAAAGAAACAGCATACCTAGGGTTTCGAGTAGGCCGAGGGACAGTTCGGCCACTCACAGATAAGATTGAGGCTATAAGGCAGTTCCAGGAACTGAGAACCCGCAAACAACTGCATTCCTTCTTGGGACTTGTTAACTATTATCGACGATTTATACCCTGCTTCACGATGCTCGCCACGCCACTTACTGACGCGTTAGCTGGGAAATCTGTGACGCCACTGAAATGGACACCGGGGATGCGAAAAAGCTTCCAGAATTTGAAAGAAGCAATGCGCCATGACGTTGTCGTGCACACGCCTAACTTTAACGCCCCTTTCGTTTTACAGACGGATGCATCAGGACGGGCGCTGGAAGCAGTGTTACTGCAGAAACACGGGCAGGAGGAGCGCCCAATTGCCTTTGCCAGCAGGAAACTCAGTCAGGCAGAAACCAGGTATGGCACCATCAAAAGGGAGTGCCTGGCAATACGCTGGGCAATAGAATATTTTAAGTACTACCTGATGGGGAGGGAATTCGTGGTAGTAACAGACCACGCACCACTACAGTGGTTAACACAGAAACAGAGCATGAACACCAGGATCACCCGCTGGGCTTTGGCTTTACAGCCATTCAAATTCACGGTGATACACCGTCCAGGCCGAGATAACTTTGTGGCTGACTTCTTGTCCAGGTGGGGAGGCGCAGACGACGGTACGGGCCACATCCATAGGGAGGAGCTGCAGGTGACACATGCCGTCACGAGAGAAAATCAGCCGCCACAAGGCAACTTAAGGGGGGTGGTCTGTGGCGGCGAAGCGCCCCCACAGGCGATTGAGGGGGAGAAGAGGGGACCCACAGACCCTAGACCCCGAGAGCAAGCCCCCAGAAGGGCATATGTACCGGCAGAGGGGCAGCGGGAGGAAGAGCCGCAGTCACGCGAGCCGCCATTATGCCGGCTCTGGCAACAGCTGTTCACCGCGCGGCTAACAGCTGAGCCAATCCTAGCGGCCGGAGCGGCCGCTGCGGGAGGATTCAAAAACGCCGACAGGACAGGGAAAGAGAGAGAGCCAGGGGGAGAGAGTACGGGTGCGCGGCCCATGCTGCAGGCTCTCGCACGGAGCGTCGAGGACCCCGCCTGCGGGTCTCAAGCAAGCAGTATAGGCAGGAGCGGGACGCCTTTCGCCAGCAGCCAGGCGAGAGGCGGTCAGAGAGTGCACGCCGAGGCACTCTCTGCTGCGTCCTGAAGCGGCAGCCGCACAGGAAGCAGGGGAGCGCCCTGCGGACGGAAGGAAAGGGGAGATAGCGGAGGCCCCAGGAGGGGGCTGGAACCAGGGGAAGCAACCACCAGCTCCCCCTGGTCCGGAGGAGTGTTATCTATAAGGGAGGAGAAAGGAGAAACCCCTCTCTGCAGGAGAGGGGAACGACCGAGAACCGGGGAACCGGTCAGAGGCCATCATACTGGGCCTGGCAACATCTGAAGGACATCGCCCAGCGGCTGGCGTGTGGACGGGGTGTAGGGGAGGCGGAGCCCCGTGGATCACCGCATCCGATAACCGTGAGTACCACCGCCTATCGGGAGGCCCCACCCAGGATAAAGAGCTCCACTGGAGACCCCTCCAAAGGTAATTGAGTACATCCAAGTCGTGGCAGGCGAGTTGAGGGGAGGGGCCACACCCCGATAGGTCAGACGGAGCGAGGCGCAGGCTCCACAGGGCCTCTGAGTAGATGAGGAAACCATGTCAGTACATCATGTATGCAGGAACATATTGTGATAGAAAACTTTTCCTTGGGTTATTCACAAATAAATGAAATCTAGAATAATAAGGAAGTGAAAAAGGTGTATAGTTACTTAAGTCTGATTAGAGATACAGAATGTATATTGGTTGATCTGATATAAGGTTCAATATTAGACAGACTCAGAGAATAATAATGTCATATTAATTAGTTGACAGTTTTTCTCCTCAACTGAATCAGGAAGGTTCTAAGATAATTTAAAAATAAAAACCAAAGCCTTACCTTTGGAGTAAAAGACAGTTTTTTCTCTTACTAATGGGTCTCAAACCAGAAAAGATCTATCCTAGACACTGTTATGCAGATGTATGCATTAGCAGAGACTGCTGCTCCATTCTTGTTGGCTTTAGTGGATTCAGTTTAGCTATAGATCTGCAGCAGAAAATCTGTTTGCCAAGACCATAATGAGATACAAGTAGAAATTTAATTTGTACCTAATTAGGCATTCTTGGAAGGAGCAGAAGAGATATATCTTGTAATATAATCTAAAGAGGAACATCAAGCATTGTTACTTTACATATATTACCTGTGGAATATGCAAACTTATATGATAGGAAATGCAAGCTATTTTATTGCTGTGTGTTTTAAATCATCCTGCTACAGAATTATATCCCTGCCACAGTCAAACGTATAATGTTGGAGTGGGCCCAATGGATCTATTGCTCCCATGTCCCAACTCCTCTTTCCCATCCATCAAACCTGTAAAAACTGCTTATACCAGATAGATACTATGATAAGGAGGCAGCGTTAGGGGGCAGGCCGTAGGTCAAGTGGATGGGTGTCAGGTGAGTCTTCAAGGGAAGTAAATCATCCCTTTAGTTTCACATAAAATGCTTACAAAAGGTGTAATACAGTTTATGTGAGCTGCTACAGCTTCAGCTTGGGTTGGGTGAATAGAAGCCGGAAGAAGCATGCAGGTAAAGGGCCTTTACTGTCCTGCAGTACTGCAAGATTTTTGTCCCAGCTCTTCTATGCCTTAGGAGAGGGGGCAGTGTGCTAAAGAGAAGGGCCCTCAAGGAAATGATTGTTGGTAATCTATGCAAGTGAAACAGAGGAATTCCTGGAAAAAAGTTTCCTCCTTCAGCTTTTAATATAGGAGTTGAGTAATGTGATCCATAACAGAAAGTTTATTCTCTTATGCATGGTTATGTGTGTGTCCAACATCTGTCCTAAGGGCTTGCTCTAGCCTACGTAATGTAACTGTACAGTAGGGCTGTGTGCAGCTTTGGGTGCTGATTTGATTCGGAGATGTGGCCTGATGTGGCGTCCGAATTTCCGAATCTGAATCGAATCAGGGGACCAATCAAAAGGTCTGAATTGATTCGAAACTCTCTGAATCAATTTAGAAAAGATTCGGAGAGCTTTGGCAATTCGGGCAGTCCCCGCTCACTGCAGCAGGGAGCTGGACCCGGTCTCCATGTTGGTAAGTAAGGGGCAGGGGAGAGGAGGCTGGAGGAAGGGGGAGGGGACTGTGGGAGGAGCCCTGTCAGGCCCCATCCCCTGCCTGCTCCCCCAGCCCCCCTGAGCACCTCCAGCCCCCCCTTGCTCTCCCAGCCCCCCCATGGCTGCCCCACCCACCCCAGCTCCCAGTTGTTAAAAAACAAGCCCCCACTCACCAGCTGCTGCCAGGCGGGGGGGGCAATCCCCACTGCCCCATGCTGTGTGGGGGCTCTGCCATGAGTCCCCTTATCCTCCCCGCTATCCTAGCCTCCCCCATAGCTGCCCTGCCCGCCCCAGCTCTCAGCCCTTTAAGAAAAACAACCCCTCTCCCCCCTGAACTCACCGGCTGCTGCAGTGGCCTCGGGGCTTTTGCAGGCTCATGACAAAGTCCCCATGCAGCACAGGGCAGTGGAAGGCAGCAGGGTTCACCCCCCACCTGGCAGAAGATAGTGAGTGGGGGCTTTTTTTTTTTTTTTTTTAAAGGGCCAGGAGCTGGGGCGGGTGGGGCAGCCATGGGGAGGGATTGCCCCCATGCCTGGCAGTAGCTGGTGAGTGGGAGCTTTTTCTTCAAAGAGCCAGGAGCTGGGGCTGGGTGGGCTGGGAGAGCAGGCTGGGGATGGGGCCTATGTGATTTGGAGATTTGGCTGATTTGGCAGCAGCTGAATCTCTGAATCAGATTCAGCTGAATCGATCTGGCGCAGTGATTTCAATCACCGAATCGTATAACTGTCCCCCGAATTGGCCAAATTTGAAGCAAATACTAGCCACTTCACACAGGCCTACTGTACAACATATTTGGATTTCATTAAAAACAAGAAAAGGCAAAAAGCTTCTAACCTTGAAAAAAGTAAAGCCTACAGGAAGAATTTCTCAGGATACGCACCTTGACAGGGAATGAAAATAGCATGGAGAGCAGAGACAAAAAGTAGCTTACACATTATTAAGGTCTTCGTGTTAGTAGGTTTTGCATTATGAAATCATGTTAATTTTGTATTTTTCCACATAAATGTACTCAACCCATCTTGAATTCCAGAAAATATATACCTTTTTATTTTATTATTTTTACCCTAATTATAGTTTTTATAATTACATGCAATGAAGTCAGGCTTCAGACAGGCAAAACTCAAAATCAATGGGAGTTTTCCATGAGCAGGGGCTATGATGACGGATTTTGGCCCTCGAAAAAAGGTTATGATTGTAATAATACTAGTTTACAAAAATGTATATCAATAACATATGCATCTGTAAAGAATAGCTAAAAGAGGCCAAAAACATATTTTGAAACTGAGAGTCAAAGATGTGGTTACAATGTCCCTTTGGGGTGTGGAAAATTGTAAACAAGGATGCTTCTTGTTTAGATTGAAGTACTGTGCTTATTTACACAGAGACAAAACACATTTCCTTTGTCTGACAGGATATAGCATGGAAAAGCTTAGAAGTCATATGGCAAATTGGAGCATAATTCTTCCTCAGACATAAGGATGAGCACGTTGTGCCTGAAAGTTTGCCTAAGATCTCGCCCAGCTCTGCCATTGGTCCAATAAAAGGTATTGTATAAAAAAAAAATCCTTGCCTCTTACCTGTTTCCTGGACTGTTGTAGCCACATGGGTAGATGCAGGATTTTGTAAAGGGGGGTGTGGGAACAGTGGCTGGTACTGCAGGAGTGGCTGCACCCCTGCCTCTAGTTCCTCCCCTCTCCACTCCACTGCGGAGAGCAGAGCTTGTTGCTTTAGCAGTAGTTGGAGACATTTTTTAAGTCCCTGAATTAGACCATAAGGCCAGGGCTTTCTTTGTCTGCTATCTGGTAAACCAGTACAGCCTTTTCCATGGTCGGGTTGTTGGCAACTAAACTGGAGCCCCTTCCCTTCCACCCCAGGCTAATCTTGGTGAAGAGGATGTGTGGACACCCAGCAAGACTAAAAACAAGACCTGTCAAAGGGTGGATGAGCTCCCTGTGAGCCAATGGCCATCCATACCTGGAGAGGAGATGGGCACCACCTTCAGGTCATTTTGCCCCAAGCATCACCAATGATGTAAAGCAACTCAGCTAACCTCATGCGGAGTGGAGGAGGGTTATTGCAGCATCTAAGGTGCCTCAGTGGTTGCAGTGGCTTCGGGACTGACTTGACTTGACTTGAAGCTTATATGAACTCCACCCCCTGTCTTGACACCCCCACTCTTTCTCTTTGTGCTCAGCAGCACATTCTCTCCTCTCTCATTTCATTGCTTCCCTGCCTGAAATTGCCACTGTCCCTGGCTGTCTTGTAGCTGGGAGGAACTCCAGAGCTGCTCCTGTCCCATTCCAGCCAGGATATGTGGGGTGCCAGTTTCAACCAGGGACAGTGGCAGTGGTGGCAACAGTAGGCATATTTCTTCCCCCTGAGACTTCTCTTAAACTGGTGAGGAACAACTGAGGGGATCAGGTAGGGAAGAGGACCCTGACTACCACTATTGCTGTCTCAGGCTGAGCCTGGCCCCCAGCTCAGCCTGGTTGGAGTGGGTAAGGAGTATCTCTAGAGTTCTCCCCACCTCTGGCACAACTGGGGACAGCAGAAGTGGTGGCTGGGGAAGAGGGGAAATGGGAGAAAGAGGGAAAGAACGTACCACTGAGCATGGAGGGGAAGGGAGGAATTCTCACCTTCTATAGGGACTGCTCCCACAGCATAGTCTGAAAGTGGAGTGCAACCATGCCACTTTACCCACTCTGGATCTGCCCCTGCTTGGTTACAATATTGCTCCAACACTGCCACAAGTTTGGATATTATTATTTTTTTACTCTGGTAAATATTTTCTGTAATATTTCTCAACCTGTGTGACTTATCTGATGAAATAGCACCCAGATTTAAACAACAATTTTTCCCTTTGATCTCACAGAGCAAAAATTTGAATTATGACGTTTTGTAATGCTCAGACAATCCTGGGGTTTGCTCACTTCTTTAAATATCTATCACTGGTGTTAACTTTGCAAGCAAAGTTTCCATGAATTTTTACTAAATTAAAATCACCCTGTTTTGTCCATGTTTATATTGTATGTATTGACTTGCAGTTGGATTTGTTTTACTGTTGACATTTTTAATCTTTTTTTTATAAAAGGCAAATAAGAGCTTCATGTAAATGAGACTATTTTAAATGTAAATAGTCATGCAGTTTTACATGGTAAACAAGATGCAGAAAGTGAAAGTGACTTTAACCAAAACAGTTTAATTGTCTCAATCTAGTAAAACTTGGAATTTTGGAACAGATTAGTCTGAAATGCTCTGAAAGACATGGTTTTTGTTTAAAAAAAATTAAAAATTAAAAAGATTTTTTTTGGTAAAAGCATACTAATGCCAACTATGTCCCTTACATGTTTTTCAGCTTTTGGTTTGTAAGATTTTCAATACTCTATGGTAAAAAGAAATATTCAGCCTGAATAACTTTCATTTTGGAATAAGGGAAATAATGCCTTGACCTGGCAATGGTTGACACAGATGCTTAATTTTACATATGAATAGTTTCATTTACTTCAGTGGGACAATTCATATACTGGAAGTCAAAGGAAACAGTTGTGCACAAAATGAAGTATGTACCACATATTTCTTTGAAGGCTTGGTGGTATTAGAAAATAAGACAAAGAACAAATGTATGATGCTACTTGGTAGCAGAAGCCGCTTTGAGTTAAACACAGAATGACATGCATCTACCTCTAGCAGGCAGCAGATTCAAAGAAATAAAAAAGTTTACTACCTAGAAAGTCATAGCTCCTGACAACAAAACAACAATTTCTTTGGCAGCTATTTTAGTTTTTTATTTCTGTTTTATGTTCTTACTTTAAAAAAGTTTTACATGCTGCTCTGCAGAGCTGATTAGAAGACAAAATTTCCATTTCATGGGGAACAAAGACATTTCAAAATTTCAAAAGGCAGAGAAGCCTTTAATTTAGAATCACTGAATCATTTTATTGCAATAATATTATATATGTAAATATATGTAACATTAATGTTACACACAAGTTAAAATGAAATTAAATGAATTGAAGCAATCAAGCAAACAAAACACTTTATCTTACCAAAACAAAAATATCAATATTTGTTGAGCTGAAGCTAGAAAATTAAAATAGGTTGTTTCCATTTTTGTCAGCTAAAATTGACACATTTTTGTGAAATGTTTTGATTTTGACACAGCTGCAATTTCCAACAGAAAACGACTCTACCTCTCTCTAAACAATTCTTGACAGTTTATTCAGCATTACCACTGAGTTAGGCACAATTGCCATCTCAGTGGGTCAAACATTAACTATGTTTTTTTTTTGAAGTGTTATTGTTTGGGGGCTTCACTTGAATCACTTTAAAAAGGTCTGGAGAGGGCTTGTGACTTTCTGAACAGCCCACATCTTAAAAATATCTCAAGGAAGGCACTGAGAAATCAAGACACCTAAAATCAATAGTCGTGTGTGGCTACTGCACCCTCCCAAAGCACCTCTGCCTCAAACCCTTCCTTTGCTCCATACTGCAAATCTGCAGGTGGTGCTGAGTGCCACTGAGAGCCCTCTGTATATCCTTTCTCCCCAGTATTGTAGAGCTATGGGAGTATATTTAGATCCTTGTGCTTTAGCAGCGATGAGACAGAACAGGTTTTGTTCTCATTGGATAGCCAAACTGATTCATTGATACAGTTAAACATTTTCCATGGCTTTTATGCTATCTAATTTGGACTCTGAATTAAGTGTTATCTGACTGTGAAAAAATGTTGCGAAGAATGATTAGATAATGCACCAATAAAAACTCTCTGGTGAAAATGATACAAATAATCCTTAAACAAGTATAACAAGCTATAAAGAAAACTGCTGTGCTTAATTTCCCTTTTGTTCTCTTTTATTTTCCAATATATCCTTTAATCTCCCAGCTCAAAAGCTTATTTGGCAGGAAAAATGAGTTACGTCAATAGCAGAAGTAGCCAGCAAACTAGAGAGACTACCCTAAATGTATAAACACTTACATTTTAGCAGATGTTGGTAGTAAGGCAAGTGATGATGAAGAATTCTGAGCAGGACAAAAGAACCAACTTTCTGGCAAATAAAAGCATGGCATCTCAGAATGCCTTTGTCTTGTACGTTTTGTAATCCTTATTAGCATGATGAGCATTTTTTATTCACACAACTAGTACCATAAAATCAGCAGGATTACTTCAGGAGTATGTAAGTAAGGGTGATAAAATTTGCTCCTTTAAATGTTCAAATGATTTTTTGAGTGATCTGAAAATGCCTGTGTGTAAAACTGTGTTTCAGTGAGTAATCATCATGCAGCCTTCATTTGCCATTTAATCCTTCCCAAATTCAGGTTTCAATTAATCTCAAGTCTTTCTTGATTATGATGCTGAGTATTATGTAGTAGCCAGTATTGCAAATAAAATTAACGTGTACACGGGCATATATAACAGAGACTATTTTTACGCATGCAGTGCAATTTTAACTTTGTTAAAGAGACAGTTTTGAAGGAAGGAAAATAGCCAAAAAAATTCTTTTCTTTCAACCTATAATGGAGCCAGTATTGCAGTTTTCAAAATAAATGACTCTTTTTTTCCATTAAAAAAAAATCATGAGATGCAATCTTAAAAACAAGTACAAGGAGTTCCCAAAGGATGTTGAACATGAATAAAAACATGTCCAGCATTCTTATAATAATACTGTGTTTACATTGTCAATTAATGATTCATTACCCAAAACAGTTTGTATATTACCACTGTTTCACATTGTGTTTGTGGAACAGTGGTTTCTAGTAAGAAAAGATGTCTTTAATATTTTTGCAACTGTTTTTACTAGAGTACAGGAAAAGAGAAGTTTAGACAGGGAAATTGGTACTGTGCTTTCTGGTTATTCATTTTTTCATTACTATGTTGCCTAGGAGCATTTGTGGACTAGGTGCTGTACAAACACAGGTGCTGTACAAATGAATTATACTAGGTGCTTTATAAACACAGGGAAAAAAGTAAGTCCTTTCCTCCAAAAGGTCCTTACCACTTACACTGGGGCCCAGGACATTCAGGTTCCATTAGGCAAGCCAATTATATCCAGATCTACAAAAAGACATAAATGAAAAACCCTGGCTTGAGCTTTCAATCAAAAAAAGTCCCCAAAGTACCCAGAGTTATTTCTGTAGGTCCACAGAAGGCTGCTGCCTTGTCAGGGAGGAGGAGCACTCAGTGCCCTTCTCATACCTAATCTTGTTAAGAGTTCTTTAGGAGGAAGAACTTCTTTGGGGAACCCAGTCTAATAAGTGTACTCATACTACAGCTTACATACCAACAACAATGCATTCATTACAGGATGCAGAAGTCATGGCCACTTCCATTCAGAAATGGTTGTAGTTAGGCTGCCCATGTTTCCTATGGTATTTCTGTGGTTAGAACACTTATCCATGAAGTAGGGGACTTGAGTTCTGCCTGAGAGGAAGGTTCAAAACCACATAGCCCACCAACAAGAAGAGTGCCCAAGCAAACAGGCTATTAAGCTAACCCATCCTGTTGAAGCTATGACATTACAGCAAAGAATTCAAGATTCATTGACAAAGTATTTGAATGAGAGTACATTCTGTACTTTGTCCCTACTGAAAACAGGCCTTAATGCAGGGGCAGGCAATTATTTCAGGTGGAGGGCTGCTTACCAAGTTTTGGCAATCTGTCAAGGGCTGCATGGGTAGCCCCGCCCCTTGACAGGTACCCTGTGCCCTGGTCACCTGTGACCAGAAGTCCTGCCCCCTAACCTCTGACCTTTGCCACCAAAAGTTCTTCCCCTTATCCCTGGAAGTACTCCTTTCAGCAACGGATTTTACCATCTTGGAACCAGGAAGATACCAAATTATATTCTAAAAAGTAAACATCTAACACATTCTTTCATTTGATTTCAAAAAATATTTTTTTCCTGATTTACATGTGTTTGTGTAGTGTACACAGAGGTAATTGCCCAATAGCTTAAAATGAAGTCCTACTCTTGTATATTGTACGGGGGTATAGATTTGTGGGGGGCTCTGGGTGTGTGGATATGTGGGGTGTGGGGGAGGATAGGTGTGGGTGTTGGGTGAGGGAGCATGTGGGAGTGTGTGTGGATATGTGGGGTGCGGGTGGGTATGGGGTTTGCAGGGGGTCTGTGTGTGGGGACAGGGTGGCTGGGGCGTGTGAGGGGCTGTGAGGGTTTGTGTGTATGGCAGTGCAAGAGGGGGTGGAGGTGCATGTGTATGGTGGAGGTGTGTGTGTGGAACTCGCTGAACGAATGAAAACACACACACACACACACACACACACACACACACACACACACACACACACACACACACCCCTCTGCTCCTGGCCTCAGTACCTGGAGTGGCTGGCAGCCAGCAGGAAAGTGGGGAAATGACAGCTACAGGCAGGGGGAAGAAGGGAAGTGAGCAGATGCATGGGAGCACAGTGATATGTGGGCTGGAGTGTGGGGCCAGTGCCAGTGGGGCCCAGAACGGGGCAGCAGGAGTGTGGGACTCCTGCCCCCCTCCAGCATAGCTAGTGCTGTACCCTACACTCCTGCTGTAGCCTACACTCCTGCGCTTCAGCATGCCTACTCCCTTGTGCCTATAGCTGCCATTTCCCCACTTTCCTGCTGGCTGCTGGCTGTTCCAGCACCATGTGGCTCCTGGCTGCAACACTGAACTGCAGGACTCAGCAGGAGCCAGCCCAGCCTGGTCCTGAGGATTGGGGCAATCCCCATGGTGCACTATTTGTGCATTCATTAAAGATTATATTCTCTTCAACTGTATTGGTACAAAAAGAGATGGCACGCAAGCTCTCCTAACTTTGTGAGGTTATATACAAACATATCCTTTTGTTGTTCTGTGTTGTATAAAAGACTTAAAGGTGTATTAGCAGAGAGAGGGAGCAATGGAGAGAACTCTCCAGCAATCTGGTCATCCACCTGGGAGGGAAGAATGTATTCTAGCCCCTTTTCCAAGGACTGTTACTATATATTAAATAGTCCTGGGAACAGGCACCGGCACCTGTAATTCCTGACCTTCTTTCATTGGAGTGCCACAACCATGAGGTTAAAATCATGCTGTATACGGGAGGCTATTGGATAAAGGGGGATTAGGGCTCCTATGTGTATTTGGTGTGGACCTCAGCCTGTAGCCGTGTTCTGAATGCACCTACTGAATCAAGTTCCCCAGGTGAGAGGGGAATGGACACTTAGTTTGTGGATTCTGACAAGGTTTAGGCATGAACTTGGTGCTCAGTTGTTTGGCTCATTCAAGAGTTGTCATTTCTGGGCATGACCAGAAGGATGACTCTGGGTGCCTGGGGTACTTAAAAAAAAAAGAAAAAAGTATATATATGTAAAACCTGAGGGGTCTATACACTTTATGCTCTTCTTGGGTTGGGCAGCAGCCATACTGCTGGTCTGAGGATATAAATGTGTGGGTTAGGTGCCTAAATTCCTATTGCAAGCCACTTTTCTGAATCTTGCGTTCAATGCAGATTGTGGGAGTGAAATCAGGTAATGAAGGCTTATTGGCCATGGGGTAAGCAGTCTCTTCTCTATTTGCACCTTGCCTAGTGCAAGGGGATATTTGTTTCCACCCAGGGTCCTGTAGGCAATGTGAATGCATAAACATAATTAATAATAAATTCCCAAAGAGCAAATTAGAAAATCCCTCTAGCTGCAGTAAGCTGAATTGATTGAAGGAGAATATTGTAAGTTACAGTGGGTGCAGCTACTTGTGCATATTCAACACAATACACTTTGGCATTTATCATGCTGGAGCTTATTGCTCCTGAGTGACATTTTTACACGTGTGCCCAGGACCACAGCATGTTGAGCTGGGGTGGAATGGTCCCGTCTGGCAGGGGGCCATGTGGGTCATCCTGCCAGGCCAGGGCTGCTCCGACCTGGCTCAGTGTCCTGCAGAGGAGCTGGCTGGGGCATGAGGATGCTCCGGGGAGGGCTAGCTCACAGGCAGCCACCACACTGAAGCACCCTCAAGACCCACCCAGCCTTGGTCATTGTCTATATGTACACTGCTGCTCAGTAAAAAAAAATCTATAGCAGGATAGCATTTGTATTTACAAGTACTATCCTACTGTGGAATTTATTACTTTACTCCAGCCTAATTGCCCTCCATGTGTAGATGCCAAGATGTTTACTGCAGAGCTAATTAGTCTAATTGCAGTAGGTATGCCCAGTGATCACCACAACACTAAGCTTCCCTGAAAACATCATTTTTCCACAGCTGTGGCCATATACTATACAGTGGGACCCACCTCGCCAGGGGAGTTTCCAGTGCAAGCCAGAACTTTTGTTGGCTGCTTTTAAATCTGCTTCATCTTGCTCAGGTGGTGCAACACAGACTAAACTTGACCAGTGATCTGGCCCTGTGAAGTTTGCTGTTGAATTTAGAGGGAGTAGGAGGGCGTGTAAAAAGTAACCTGCCGAAATAGGGCCAGTAACTTACTAACTATAAAATGTGTCTGTTTGCCAAGTACTGCTTTTGCTGGGATAGCATTAGTACAGTTAGATTAATCTACAACGTCGTCTAGTATCTACAGACTGTCCTCTTATTTTTTCAGGGGTTTTTTTGTCAGTTTTTAAAGACCGCTTGTATATTGTGCAATACCAATAAACCAGGGTGATATTAATCTTAAAGCTGTGAGAACACTTGCAAACAATTAGGCAATAACTATATTAAAATAAAACCAATTGGGGCCAAAGTCTAGACATTTGCCTCTCAGTTATGACACTCTTATCATACTTGAGCTCTGTAAGGATGTTGTCAATAAGTCTCCCCGTAGAAGCAGTGATAAAATGTTAGCAGCAGGGTTCTGTTTAAATTGCTTTGTTACATTATTTGTATTAATATATTAATTTAAAAATGCATTATTTATTCTGATAAATCTCCCATTTACCTCAAGAGGGGTTTTGGCAGCGTAAAATAAAAACAAATTAGATCCAATATCTTATAGAAATGAAAGAGATTAATATAGTTTAAAAATGAGCAAAGGTTTCAACAGGCTCAGGAAACTGAACTGGGCTAGACATTGTCTTTGCAGGTCAGGGTCAAAGCATATTTGCAAGGCAAATGCTCTGTACCACTCTCCTCAAATGATTTCTGCCTTCAAGACAGTTAGCAATCAGCACTTTCCCCTACCAGTGCAGGAGGCCTTTGTTTGGGAAGAAGGGGAATCACCCCTGTAGTTTTTTACCCTCTTTTGTTGATTTAGATCAGAAATGTCAAAAATTCAATCCACAGACTATGTCATTTAGCCCATGGGGCTCTGAAAGGGGGATTGGTATTTGGGAAATCTGGGATAAATATTCCTGTTGGGGATGTGTTTTGACAGCAGCAGGACAAGTAACTGTTGCACTAACCCCAGTGATTCTCTGACCACTTGCCCTGCTACTGCCACTGTTCACCCTGCCATTGGAGCTGCTTCTGGATTCAGCCTTAGAGGAGCTCCATGGTCCAGATCTGTTCAAGTGGGTCAAGGAAGCTCTGATCTTAGGCAATGGGGCTTTACAGCCCAGGGCCAAGATTTGAACCCTCTCCTCACAGTGTTTTGCTGAGTAATATGGAGAAAGTTCTCTGAGCTGAATTTTGTATGCAGAAAAGACATGCAATTAAGGTGAGAAAAGGCAGAAAATACGCATTTAAGAAACAATTAAGAAAAGAGCTTGTACGGGAAATGGAAGCACAAATATGACACTAGAACTTGCTCATTTTATTCATGCAAATAGTCCCTCTGAAGTCACTGGGATGACATGTTTGGGTAAAGGTGAGGAGAATTTAGCCCAGAAATTAGATTATACAATTATGCTGGTATATCATGAAGTGCCTTGCATGTCAGTGATAACACTGCATGTAACTGAAGGGTAAACAATAAGGATGCCCAAATAAGAGAACAGTGGGGAAAAAATCAGAGATGGTATAAAAACAGAGCCTGATACTTCTGTGCCAAATGTGAGCTACAAACATGTTTGGCTTTTCTCTTGCTGTCTCATCTTTACTTGTCAAGAGTCTTTCTGGAGGCTTAATCTGTAGGAAAAACAAGCTTAGAAAACTACAAAATTTATCTGAGCTATTGAATCTTTCATGTTTTACCAATCATTTTTACAGTGAAGATGTTTCACACCTCTACTTTCAAATACTGTGGAAATAGTGGAAAATTCCTTTTCTCTGTTAGAGAGTTAGTTTTTGCCTTTGGGTAGTATGTGTAAGGGTGTTTTGGTGCTTAAGGAAGAAGAAAGGTATCTACTGGAATATTCAAATATGTCTAGTGAAAGTCATAATTAGGCATCTACTCTACTTACACATTTCTCTAAAACCCACAGTGGAAACATCTAGATGAGCACACACGTGTGGTTTGCAGTGCCACAGACCAGTCTGCGACACTGCAAACTGCTCTGTGCATCTGGATTGCTGCCACTGGCACCCCAGGAGCCTCCCAGGACCCCAGGTAAAGCTGCTTGGGCCAGCACAGGTACCTTCCTCTACCCCACCTGGGGTAACTTGCCATGCATCCAGAGCATGCATGCAGGGGTGTTCCCTGGGGACAACTAGCAGCAGTACAGATATGTGCTGCTGATATTTGTCTCCAAGTAAAGCACATTCCTGCTCTTGGGGACATGTCCTTTGTGTCTATTTGCATCTTTATAAAGCTAACTGCCTTTGTTAAATATATCCCTTTGCAATACAGTTGCAAACATGGTAATATTAAGAACATTTATGAACTAAAATGACACTCCAATAGGGCTGTGCAAAGCTTCGGGTGCTGATTCAATTTGGAAGAGATTTGGTTCAATTCGGTGGCTGAATCTCTGAATCTGAATTGAATTAGGAGACCAATTAAAAGGTCTGAATCAATTCAAAACTCTTCGAACTGATTCGGAAAAGATTCAGAGAGCTTTGGTGATTCAGTCAGTCTCTGCTTGCTGCAGCTGGGAGCTGGACCTGGACTCCAGGCTGGTAAGTATGGAGTGGAGGAGGGGTAGCTGGAGGAGGAGGGAGGGGACCATGTGGGGATCCCTGCCAGGCCCCATCCCCTGCCTGCTTTTCCAGCCCCCCTGAATGCCCCCTGACCCCTGCCCGCTCTCCCAGCCCCCCCTCCCCATGGCTGCCCTGCCCACCCCAGCTCCTGGCTATTTAAAAAAAAAAAAAAAATCCCCTACTCACCAGCTGCTGCTGAGCAGGGGGGGTAATCCCCATTTCCCCACGCTACATGGAGGGCTCTTTTGTGAGCCCCCCAACTCCTGCCCACTCTCCCAGCTCCCCATATGGATGCCCTGCATGCCCCAGCTCCTGGCCTTTACCAAAAAAAAAAAAGCCCCAACTCACTGGCTGCTGCAGCAGCCTTAGGACTTTGGAGGGCTCATGGCAGACCCCCCCCCCCAGTGTTGGGGAGTGGGGGGCAGTGGGGATTGCCCCTCCCTCCCACTGGGCAGGAGCTGGTGAGTGTGGGCTTTTTTTTTTCCCTAAAGGTCCAGGAGCTGGGGCAGGCAGGGCAGCCATGGGGGGGGGCTGGGAGAGTGAGCAAGAATCGGGGGGCTTGTAGCAGAGCCCCCCATGTGGCATGGGCCAGTGGGGGGCAGCAGGGATCGCCCCCCTGCCTGGCATCAGCTGGTGAGTGGGGGCTTTTTTTTTTAAAGAGCTGGGAGCTGGGAGAGTCGGTAGGGCAGCCATTGAGAGCAATACGGGGGATGGGGCCAATTCGGAGATTCGGCCAATTTGGCTGAGACCGAATCTCCAAATTAGATTCAGCTGAATCAATTTGGGATAGTGTTTTGAATCACCGAATTGAATCACTATCCCCTGAATCGTCCGAATCCGAATCCATAGCAAATACTAGCTGCTTTGTACAGGCCTACACTACAACTATTAAGTTTGATTAATTTTTTCATCGGATATATTTGAGAGAATATTTCAAATTTTTTTTGTTCTTAAATGATTCTCTCCTATGGAAAATGTTTAGAAATAGCTAATAATTCCTTTCATGCACTGTTGGTCACTATCTAATTTTTTCAGTTGAGTAGAATTTTTTGCACTTAAAATTTTGACCAGAAAAAGTTCCACCAACAAAATATAAAGGATAATACCTAATTTTCTAGTGGATAAGACACACTATGTAAAAGAAGATACAATTGTGGAAAATTTTTAAATTTGTGTTTTAGTTGGCTTTTATTACAATTAATACTGCAGTAATGTTTATTACATTCTTGTATACAGTGTAAGACACTGTAAGCCCTTAAAATTGTTTGCAGTAAGTTTTCTTCTTTGCAGTATCATAGTGATCAATTTTTTGGTCATTGAATCAGAAATCATCTTCACTTTCCCAACCACTGAAGCCACAAAACTCTTCCTCTTCAGACCTATAGCTTCCATTATCACTTACTCTGTACAGAATGTCACCCTCACTACCATCAAATGTGTGGCTGAGGTCATGTTTCTTAAGACTTGACTTAATAACATTCAGTATGATTTGGTCTCAAAGCAATTCTACCCACTCTCAAATTTGTGCAATGGTAGGCCTTTTTAGCTTTCCTGAAGATGTGCTTCAGAGTTTCACCATCCACTTGTTCCATTATTCCTTCATAAAAGGGTTTATTAGTAGATACATACAGGGGCAGAGGCTGCCAAGTATGATGGCCAGGTCAGTTTTTCTTCATGGAATTTGTTTTTCATTATCACAGTCCCATGTATGTAAAACTGATCACCAGGGATCCTAGTTTTCCATTTACCATGGAAAAATATGGAATCTGCATTTTTCATGACCTACTGAAAGCATGTTGTCCCATGGTGAGCAGTGGCATTTCTGCTCTCTTATTTTTGCTGTGGATTTTGCCTTTGGCCAATCAGCAATGGAAAAGCCTGTATTGGAGGAACTGGGACAAATACTACAACAACCAGTCACACAACGGGGGAACAGTAATAAGACCAGCTAGAAGCAGGTGATGTGGATAGAGGATGAAAATGGCCTATGTTCATGACCTGCTAAATGTAGTCAAGCAGCAGTTCTGAGCCTGTGAATACAGCACTAAGTAACAGGGTCATGTGAGATCACCAGCATTTAGAAAGAAAAAGGGTTTGTTTCCATTGGGTGCATCTACACATGCAATTAAGCTGCAGCAATAAACTCCAACATTTATCACACCAGATTTTATTGCTTCCTGGGCACTGTGTTTACATGTGTGCCTGGGATCACAGTATGTTGAGCTGGGTTGGAGCAGCCCCACCTGGCAGGGGGCCCTGCGGGATCAGTCTTCCAGCCCAGTGTTAGTCCTATCTAGCTCATTGTGCTGTGGAGGGGATGGCTGGGGATGAGGGTGCTCCAGTACAGGGCTAGTTGTCAGGCAGCCCCTGCACTGAAGCACCCTCGTGCCCCAGCCAGTCCTGGTCACTGTCTACACATGCATTGCTGAAGAGTAAAAATGCTGCAGCAGGATAGTATTTGTTTTTACAAGTGCTATCCTGCTGCCGAGTTAATTAGTTCACCCTTGCCTAATAGCACCGCATTTGTAGATGTGAGATGTTTACTGTGGACCTAATTAGTCAACTCTGCAGTTAATGTCTTATGCCCATTGTGCCCCAAAAATATTAAGGTGGTAAAGCAACCAATTTACCCAAATTTTCTGGGGCAAACCTTACTTTCAGAGCTGTGTCCTTAAGCTCCTTAAACAGGACTTTTTCTCTAAAGTTGAAAAATTAATTCCAGAGTTAGCTAGCTTCACCCACTCATATGTTCTTCTGGCACCTGCTGTGACTGATGATAATGCTTGTATGCCACTTCTAGTTCAGGGGTTAGCCATAAGATACCTCCCAAGTGGGAAGTAATATAGCTGCATTCATGCAGCACTGGTCCCAGATCATTATTACTAAGGCAGCTACATTAACCAGACTCATTAGTGGTAAACACTACTTCTGGCTTCAAGGAGATGCAGAATGTCCACAACTGATTGCCTTATTGAGTAGAAGCCAGGGTAGATTTACACCTCTTGGACCAACTAAATCGGAGATGCACAAGCTTTTGTAATCAGCAACTTGTTTATTCAGATTTAGTTAATCTATAAGGTGTGAAAAAATCCTGCCTTCTGCCTGACTTTAGACTAACACGGCTAACTACCTCTCTTTACTGAGTAGGCCTCCCCAAGCTAAGTTTAAATTAGTTAGCATGAATACAAGTTCAGCTCAGGTTAAGCTGGACTGGCCCAATGTGTTTTTTATTTTTCCAAATGTCATTTAGAGAGGTGATGTGATATCTTCATAAGAACAAGCCTAATCGCTGTACAGACATTTTTTTTTACGTGGAAGCACTACCAAAGATGTGTGTGAAACTAAAAAATAGTGGAATTGCTCAAAACACTTAACCAAAGCTTAAGGGGAATTTATGAAATTATTAATTGCTGTTTTTAAGGTGAAAGGAGCTATAAGAGTTTTTAGCAGTAATACTGTACTACCAGAAGGGATAGAAAAAACTAGGTCACTAAAAATGAGGAAAAGAAATGGGAAGTTATGAGTGTTGTGTACCTTGTACACTAGCAGTGGCAGTGGATTCTTATGGATTGCTAAAAAATGGCAAAAGATGTATTCATCCTTTCCAGGAATTTGGAGGAAATAAAAAGGTTTTAATTCATTAAAACAAGCCCATTGGGTGGTTTCTGTGATCAAGTTCAAGATTCCCAGCTCAATTTTCTGCCTTTTTATCACTTGATAAAAAGGCAGAACGGTGGGGGGCCATGGGGGGCCACGGTAGGCATGTTTCCCCCCAAGCTTGGCCACTGCTGATGCTGCTGCTGGCTTCTGTGGGCAGCTGCTGTTTGCCACTCCCCCCCGCCACCAGCTTCTGCAGGTGGTTGCTGCTTGCCACCCCGCTGCCATCGCTGCCCTCTCTGGCTTGTGTGGGTGGTCGCCACTTGCCACTCCCCTCCCCCACCACCAATGCCACCACCAGCTTCTGCAGGCAGTCGCCACTCACCACCCTGCTGCTGCCAGCTTCTGCTGGTGGCTGCCACTTGCTACCCCCCACCCCCACTCCACCGCCAATGCTGCCACCCACAAACTGTGCCCCACCAGTCTTAGGAGGCACCAGGTCACCCATGTTTGGGACTTTCATGTTAGGCATCTCTCCCATGGAGCTCCAGTAGTAGGCCAGTGTGCCTGTCTGGTACCCCCTCAAGACCTGGATAGAGATCTATCCACATGAAGCTGTTGGTAGAATTCAGTCCTAAAGTTATTTCCTGTTTCACATTGTCTAGACTTCTCTCTCTGATGAGAAGTTCCTCTTAAATTCTTCTCCAAGTTTTTTTTTATAGGTTGCTGAGAAAAGGGTGCATTTTTCATTCTCCCCCCCCCCCCCCCCCGGAAGCCTGTGGATTTTGAAAGAAAATTATTTTATTGGAATGTGAAGGAATTTGCCTACAGCCTGTGTTTTTGATCTGAAGGTTAAAACAGCATTTGTCTGGCAGTGCTAGGTTAGCCTGTGTCATCTACCTACATGCTTAAACATGGTTAATCCTGCATTAATAAGTGAACGAGCTGGTTAAGGAGTAAGATTCATACACCCTTTCATCCCTTATGAGAGCTACTCTGCTATAGGAAAGAAAAACTGCTCATTTCTACTAAGGGTTTAATCCTGCAAGTATTTTGTTTGCATGCTCATGTGGGTAGCACCAATTGACAGGGGTATGTGCAAAGACATGAGCCTGGTTAAGCAAGAGTCAAGTCACAGTCAAGGTTTCCTTTTGATCCTTTCTTTGGAGGAATAGTGATTTGGCCTGGTGTTTAGCCCCTCCCAAACCCAAGGTCCAAGTGAACATAAGTCCTCTGCATTTATTGTTTTGTGTTCTCCATGTTGTTATTGTTGTTATTTGTTTTCACAGTGAAATATAAAAAGACATAGAGTAGTCAGTTGCACTGTGTGGTTCTAAGACACTAGCACAATTTTGCAAGTAGAACTAGTCAAATTGATCATTTGTAAGAGTTTCAGGAATTTAATGAACCAAATCTGAAAGAATTTACGTACTCTAGCTACAGTGCTATTATGCACACTGGGACAATGTTAAGCACTAAACTGAAAATCATTTTTCATTTGTCAAAAAAGGCAGAACATTTCTCAAGATTAAATGTTTTGAATCTTTAACAGAAATGTATAAGGAAATGAGTTTCCTAAATGACACAATCATTTCCATTTTGTTGTGGCTACAATAGAATAGATCTTTCAAAAGATAGATGATTTATTATTGTTTCTTGCTTGCATTTCAGTGGGGTCTACAGTGCCTGCTCAGATGCATGGTCACACTGTTCCAGGCATTCAACAAATACATAGAGACAGTCCCTGCCCATTGAACTTGCATCCAACCAGCCAAAGGGTATGGGAAAGGGCATTTTTCATGCCCCTGTTTTTTTTGTAGAGGCAGATTAATATTACCATATTTACTCAAATTCAAGATAAGTTTTTTCTTCTGCCAATAAGCATGGGGGAAAAAAGTTTAATCTTGGATTTGAGTACTAGTTCAGAGCAAGCGCCAGCTCAGCTCTGGCTTTGGCCCCAGCCTGCCCTAGACTGGAATGGCTTGTTTGGTAGGGGAGGGGGCATGCAGCCATGGAGAACATGGGGGAAACTGCAGAGGCGGCAACCTGGAGCCTGCTCCCCATCTCCTGCTCCCTCCTTCCAGCTCTCCCTTCCCCACTTCACCTTCTGATCCTATTCCACTCCCTCCAGCCCTGACCCTGGCTGTCTGGGAGCTGCCATCCTGGCAGGGCTGGGCTGGGGCCATGCTGCTTCCCACTGCCCCACAGGAACAGAACTGCAGCAAAAAGTGAGGTCCGATGGGCAGAGAGTTTAGGGTAGACATAGGCAAACAGGGCAGGTATGAAGCAGGACAAGTGGCAGAGTTCTGGTCCCTCCTCACCATTGCTGCTTTTCCCACAATAGCAATTTCCTCCCAGCCTTCCAAATGTATAATTTTCCATTTATAGAAGCTAGAAGCTAATTACTTGGTGGGGGGTGTCATCTTAAATTCAAAGTAATCTTGGATTTAGATAAATACAGTATTTCCTCACTTAAAAAAAAATGATGCATGTTTACACTGAGAATGCTAATTTGAGTTAAAATCTTAGTGGAGACAAGGCACTGTAATTTTTACCTAGATGAGGCAAATCTGTAGGTGGGGGACATATAGGACTGAACTTCCTTGAGGTAAAATCTGTGCCTTGTCTCAACTGGAATTTTACATTTACATGACTTTCCACTGTTAAAACACTTCACCCCCTCAGTGAAGATACATGTAAGTGAATGGTTCACAGAAATAAGTCTGTAGAAGAAACAAAATGAGCACCTATATTGGGAGACTTAATCCAATGACATAACTAGACCATCTTTTTCTTGGTGTTACTTTTGATTAACTTAAATCCTCCTTAAATAGCTTCACTTGTGTTCATTTCATAATTCTACATTACTGTTGCAAATGATGAAAAAATATGATGGCACAAAAATAATAGCTTGGTTTAAGTTTTAATCATAATCAAAAGTTAGTTGGATTTTTCTGCTTCTTTCATATACAAGATATTTGGTGTAATTTTGGTCTCAAGTTATTACTGTAAGAATATCTCTATAAAAAATATTAAAACATTCAATTTACCCTCTAAATTTTCTAATTGTTTTTGACTGCTTCTTATGTATAATGCTACTATTGAATGGGTAACACCAAAGCTAAGGCTGGACCTGGACTCTGTGCTGGTAAGTAGGTGGTGGTGGGGGGCTGGTGGAGGGGGAAGGGAACCATGGGGGGGCCCCCGCCAGGCTCCATCCCCTGCCTGCTCCCCGAGCCCTCCTGAGTGCCTCCCGCCCCCTGTCCACTCCTCCAGCCTCCTCCCATGGCTGCCCCACCTGTTCTCTCAGCTCTTGGCTCTTAAAAAAACAAACAAAAAAGCCCCTACTCACTGGCTGCTGCCAGGTGTGGGGGGAGGGTGATCCCCGCTGCTCCCCACTGCCCCACGCTGTATGGGAGACTGCCATGAACCCCCAGCCCCCTCCCACTTTCCCAGCCCCACCCCCCATGGCTGGCCCGCCTGGCCCCAGCTCCTGAGTTCTTAAAAAAAAAAAAAAAAAAAGCCCCGTACTCACTGGCTGCTGCAGCAGCCATGAGGGCTCATGGCAGAGCCCCCCCCCAACACAGCGTGGGGCAGTGGGGATCACCCCCCTGCCTGGCCGGATCAAGTGAGCCTGGAGCTTTTTTTTTTTTTTTTTTTTTTTTTTTTTTTTTTAAAGAGCCAAGAGCTGGGGCCAGGTGGGGCAGCCATTGATGGGGCTGGGAGATTAGGCAGGGGATGGGGGCCTGTCTGATTTGGAGATTCGGCTGATTCGGCAGTGGTTAAATCTCTGAATCGATTCAGCCGAATCGATTTGGGACAGTGATTCGAATCACCAAATCGAATCACTGTCCCCCGAATCAGCCGAATCGGAATCCAAATCCAAAGCGAATTTTAGCCACTTTTCAGAGCCTTGTAGCCATGTCTAAAAGTCAGTTTCTTTAATGACAGAAATAAATGGTCAGTGTTTTGGTTCTTCTGTATGCCTTTATCTTTCTGTTATATTGTCCATAGTTTTTTATACTATAGAGAAGCTAAATTATAAGAAACTATAGGTGGTTGTCACTATTACAGTATTAAAAAGGGGTCAGATATATTATGCAATATAATATTTATCACATATTGTTTGTTCTTTCATCTTCTCCTGAGGGGTGCATATCTGTCCAACACCGTCTAGACTGTGTCTTCTTGGTGGGGAAACATGGACAATTGTTGTGAGGTTTTTTTGTTGTTGTTGTTGTTGTTTTTTGCATGTTGCTATGTATTTAGGTGAGAGAAGGTAAGTCCACTGGAATGAGCCCAGAACTTGGAGCAGGATTTGATAAAAGCCTGTGATCTAAAATTTTACTAGACCCACTTAGTAAATTGTCAGAAAAAAAATCTAGGTAGGATTTTAATCCTACACAAATTATGTGACACACACGTGTTAATTCAGTCACAACAGTTGTGGAAGCCTATTTGATTGTTGCACTTTTTGGATTGTACCTCCACATGTACGGCATTTGCATCCTATTAAGTACATTGCATCTTTTGTGCACTGGACTGCTGTGGGACTGCAGTGGAAATACCAGTGATGTCAATGGTCTTCCTTAATATAATCCATGTTTACTGATTCTTATTTTTTCTGTCCAAATTTTTTTTGTTTCATCAACATAGCTAGCACATGGAAGCTGGGAGCTATTAAAGTCTTAAGCAGAAATGATGTTGATTTTTATATTTGTTGTGCTTTATCAGACTGAAAAGTCTGAAACAACTGGAAAACTTGACAGTAACTTTCTGAGAAATGTCAGTTAATGAAATAATTATTGACCCGGATTACCTTTTTTTAAAAAAGGTTAATGAAGCTCATTCTAAAATTATTTGCAATTTTGTTGTCTATTTGCCTAATTATCTGAGAAGCATGTCTAACATGGAAAAAGAGTCTGATTAAGAATATATAAAAAATGGAAAGAAAACTGCACGGTTGCAATCCTGGACCTACTGCAGTCAGTGGCAAAACTGTTGACTTTACCCAGGCCAGGATTTCTTTGTAGGCATTTCCAGGACAGTTCTTCAGGGATATGAAAGACAAAGCATTAACTGGATAAAGGAATGTAGTTGTCCAGGGTCCACAGAACTTGGCATCATTAATGTTAATGGTATATTTTATTAATGTATATATTTTGAGGATGATCCTCATTTCATATTTGTTACCTTCATACTTCCCATGTTTCATAGATTCTCTTTTCATTTTTAACTTTTTGAATCAATTACAATTTATATCTGGACTTTTGTGTTTCACTGTGTTCCTAGAGTGCCCTACTGTTATTTTTACCTTGTGCTACTTTATTTTGTTTTTTCCCCCCTAAAAATCTGGATGTTTAAACTATCCAATTTGGGTTGACTAGACTTTAAAAGCCTGCCAAACTGGGTTATGTGGCTTTTTCGTGTGCGTGTGGTTTATTTAAGGGACCTTGTTTTCTCAGATCAGGTTAATGGTTATTGGAGCCTTCTACAAATAATATAGCAAAGAGGTAGTTGGGATTATGGTAAGGAGATGGTACAGAGATGAAAGAGAATGTGTGATAAACTTGTCTTTTCCTCTGAAAAAATCTATATTTTAAAAATAGTGTAGGTAAGGTCAAAATTCCTAAAGGTTGGTTGTAGATGTATCACTTAACTATTGTATGGCTCCATTTCCCCCTGCTTTTAAATGGGAATAAGAATGACCACTTTTTAAAGTCTTTTGAGATTTTCAGAAAGCAAAGCAGACTACAACTACCAAGTATTATAGTTCTATTATTTATTTGTATTCATTCTGTTTCTTGAAATCCCATGAATTTAAATGGCTCATAACACATAGGAGAATAAATATCAACGCATAGGGTGCCTATATATGAGTGCAGTGGCTGCTCCAATGCACTGGAATTCCAGTGCATTTAAGCAGACTCAGTCAATCGAGTCTGCTGGATCCTGGCAATGGCCATGCTCCAGTAGCCTCCTGCGTCTCATGTATCAATGTCCCCGTGCTTAAGAATGGTGGTGGAGGCACTTGAACTAAAGCTCATTCAAGATCACACCAGCAGGGGCAGGAGGATGAGTTGGCTTGATGCCAAAACTGCCCTGAAACTATTTTTAGCACAGTTTAGGCATCTTTAAGTTACACCACTCCAAGGCAGGTTTATTTCTGATACATGTTACCTAGCTTGTGTGCCATTAATATGTGGCCTCTCCACATAGATGAGCTGCCCAAGTAGCAGTTCTCCAATGCCCCAGGATGCAGTGTCTCTTCCCCTACCCTCCTGTTCAATGTGGACAAATTTTCTTCCCCCCAGACTCTACTGCCCAAGGGGCAATTTTGGCATCAAGCCAACTCACCCTCCTGCCCCTGCTGGTGTGACCTTTTCACCCCCAGGGGTGCAACCCATTGCAAAGAGGCTACAGAGCACATGCCAGCTAGCCAGATCCCAGAACACAGATGGGTCCAGGAGTGGGGTCTAGGGCACGTGGGAGGACAACAAGGTAGGGAGCTGGTTACAGTCCCCATGAGCTGGGGCTTCCTTCCTGGGTCATGTTCCCCCAAAAGCACCTTCCCTCACTGCTCCCACCTCCAAGCTACCTCACAAGTGCAACCAGCACCCCCCGCACCCTAATCCCAAATCCCAATTTCTTAAAACATGAGACCTTCTTTAATTTACTTCCTCTTTATTTCTTTTTAACTTCTTTTTTTATTTACTTTTTTACTTTAACCTTCAGTGGCTGACTTCCTTCATTTCACCACCCTTCCCAGGTCATTACTCATTCCCATCCTATTAACTCTCTTCCTCCCAGATTCACATTCCCACCTCTATCCACCACATTTCTCACACTCCCTAAAGCAGGGAGCCTTATTGTGGCAACTCATAGCTGTAGCTTCTAGTCTAGCCCCTGCTGGCCAGCTGGCTAATGGCAAGACAGCTGTGCAGGTGAGGGACAGTCAGAGGTTTTTTAGCCTTATGGTGTGACTGCTCCAAACTCAAGCTAGCACTAAGAGCATTGTTACATGATGCACTTTGAGCTGCTCAAATGTTAATCGATGTTAGTGCTAGCTCGAGTTTGGAACAGTCGCACCTTAAAACTAAAAACCTTCTCTAGACACAGCCTTAAACTGTCTCAGAATCAGTGATTTGTTTGTGATTTGTTTGATTTCACCTTCCATAGTCAACTACTTAGTGTCTGTTTCCTGCATGACTCAGTCCCTAATGTCAAAATTCAGATGTTTAGCTGTACATTTAAGAAATATACCTTATCACCTCTGACAAACTCAAGCCAGTTGTTTGAGATGTCCCTGTGTCTGAGTAATGATGGAACCACAGGCCTCCAAATGGAATTTGGTAACACCAAGAGACTTCAAAAACCTTGGGGAAGAAGTTTAAATTTTTGGGTTGTGGGAAGAAATGGGGGTCTGATCTGCTCCTATCATTCTTTATCTGGACAGTAAGAAGTGGAGAGCCTCTGAAGAAAGATGATCATTCCTCTGCACTTCCAAACTCCCCTTTCTGGAAGTGTCAGTCATATTCCAGGTGTGACCAAGTTTTCCATGCTATGAGACGGGCAGTTGGAAATATGAAAAGAAAATGGATTGGACCATAAAAATACTTCCTTTTGAAATATTTCATTTCAGTTATGACTTTCTAAATTTGCTTTTTTCACTTTTGCACTTACATTTTGAGACAGTCATTTCAGGCTGAAAAATGAATCTAAACACAAGGTTTCAGTTTTGAAACTTTTCCCCAAAAGTGTTTCAAAACAGGAAATTGGTCACAATGGGCTCTTTTCATGAAAAGTTTTAGCTTTGATAAATTAGGATTTCCTAATAAGAAACGTCTTATTGGAAAAAAAATCTGCTCTGCTCTTAAAATAAGTCTTTTCAGCAGTGAAGATCCCAGAGGCATTTAAAACTGCTTATGTAAGTAACATCAAGTTCCTTAGACATCGAGTTCCTGGTGTTGAAGGTCAGGGATAGTTGCAGTGCATGAGGTGTTGAAAACACCATTTCTTCATACTGAATATCAGTACAGCGATTATTTGTCATGTAGCTAATTACATCTAATGCTAAATCAGAATTTTCCAGTGCTGATTATAATTGGTTGTATTTTGTTGCATATAGAAATTTTAATAGTGTGTGATTTATATTTTAGTTCTGGGGCAATAGTTAAATAGTAATCTTCTGTAGCAAATTTGACACCTATAATTGGATAATAGATTAACTGAATCAGGCTAAACAACTAAGGATTTTTATTTATAGATAGAACAGATTTTTCACTCTTCCCACCACCTCCATTGTTTTTTTTTCACTCTGTTTTGGCTGAAGTTATACCCAAGCCCATATTACTACAGCCTTCATTAGAGAAAATAGAATTGTTTTGAGTAGAGATGGGCTTGGGCTATGGTGTGCAGATCTGGACTACATGCAGGATCAGATTTGGGTCTGGGGTCAAATCAGGGCTAGGGCCTAGGCTCAGATTCAACTGAACTGTTGACATTTTGTGAGATTTTCTCTCAAAGAGAACCACCCTTCTGAATTAAGTGGATCACCTGTTTTTTGTTTGAATTTCATCATCACATTAAATCTTATGAGACTGTTCCCTCAGGATTTTGGCAATGACTGAACCTCTTCCTTGTTTGTAGATGATCCAAAGCCAAAACCATGCATGTTGTTTGTGTTTCAGAGACTAGAGGCTGAATTGTTCCTTCCCTTGTAAGTCGGGGGAATTTATACTGGAAGTTTCAATTTTGATTTGTTTAAAAATGTTACTTGTTTACCTTCTTTATATTCTGATGAGCAGTATAATCAGCTAGGAACCAAAGCACAAATGGCCAAGCTTAGTTAAAGAAGTATAAATGGCTTCCACTTCTGTTCCCTCTCCTAATCCTTGGGCAATAGCTTGTTTCATGGTCCTTGTTTATTGGATTAAGCAGCACTAGGAGCAGAGGGGAAAAAGGAAATTATTGGTTGCTGATGTGGACAAGGCTAATAGATTGCCACGGTTTGGTAACCTGGGGTCCCCAGTGACAAATTGTTAAAATAAAATTATGGTTGTTGCAGAGTTAGCATCTGTCAGGATTTTAGTTTCTGTGCACTGAACTTTAGAATGCTAAGAGCCTTTAGTCTTCAATATGTTATTGCTGAACTGGAGGACACTTGCCCTGAGCTCTCTTTAATTTTTCTTTTTCTAAATTTTTTAAGGGGTCTCCACAGGTAGAGTCTTGTTGAAGTTACAGACTCTGTGACTTTACACAATGGGATTTCTTTTTTCTGGATAAGGTTACTCTTAAAAGTAACCTGCAAAGAAAAAAAAATCAAGTTGGCTGCTCTTGATCTGTAAGAAAAAGCTGAAGAGCTGTTGGGATTTTTAAAGCTTTTCTTTTGTGTGTGTTTCACAAAAGGAATTCATGTTCTTTCTAGAGTGATAATAGCTGTGATGACCCAGGGAGTTTTGAAAACAGTGACATGACATTGACATAATAATTTTGAATGGCAGCTGCAGGCAAGATGCTGGTAATAAGAGGAACTTAGTGCTGCAATGCCAGCTGGCAGAGCAATGAGGACATCTGGAGACAATGCTAAGAGGGTACAAGTAAGAATACGGAAAGGGTAGGGTATCTAGTCCAGTTGTTGAAAACTGCTCATTTTTATCAACACCAATTGAATTTCAGTGATGAATGAATGTTAATGATAAAGGGAGACCTTTATTAAAGGTAACTTTACTCCTTTAGGTACTGAGTTATAAGATCACAATAAACATTACTTACAAATAATCCTTCAGCAAAGAAAGGGAAGCCCAGAATTTACATTCCTGCAATTTGAAGATGAAGAAATGAACTAGCAAAAACCCTTTCAGGTCTTTTTAATGGGTAGAAGGGGATTGACGAGAGCCACTTCCACGTAATGATCCCTGGTAACGTCTCTGACAGCCAAGAGCTCCCGAACTGACAAAAATGCCAAAGTGCACAAAGGTAAATATATGGATGCTGTTTTTGTCATATGAAAGGAGAAGAAAGGGTAGATGACTAACTTTAAAACAAAGATTGTTGCAAAATACTTTTAATTCAGAAGCTATTTAGTCAGAAACTGTATAGTTGCTAATTCTGCATGGAACACTCCTGATGTTATTACATTAATACCTGGTAAATTTACTAAGAACAGCCCCGTGTTATTCTCTGCTCCAACAGCTTACAGTTGAAACTAGTTTGGAAAATTTTAACTGTTTCATCATCAGAGTTTGCCAACTTACCAGAATCAAAACATTTAATGGAGATTATTTGTTTTTAACATAGTTCCAGACAGATCTCCAGTTTCTTGTCCTCATGCCATCTAGGTCTTTTGACTTCCAGGCTCTGATGCTCTGACCCAGCTTCCAGAGTCCTGGAACAGCTCACTTTCCCTGCTGCTTGTCCCCTGGGAACTGGGCAGCCCAGAAAGCCATCTAGTCCTGGAGTCAGAGGCTCCCTGCTCACTTGTCAGCCTGGTAGGCAGAAAACTAAGAACTTAAATGTTTCAAAACTAATTGTTTTCCCCCTATTTTATGAGGAAGTTTAGAACTTTTTTTGTTTCAGTCTGATATGTAATGAAAACAAATTTCAAAATTTTGGGAATCCTTTGGGAAATGGAGTTACCTTTCTCTGCCCAGTTCTACTTGCTTTCTAAACAAACAGGATGGACAACCAGCAGAGGAAAGAGAAAAAAAATGAGGAAGTACAATGAAAGGAATGGTAGAAAAATATCATGTTAGTTTCAATGTTTTTTGTATAATCCTATGATTGGGGATTTATTAAGGAGTGAATTAGGTAACCAAAAAGACAAAAGGAAAAGGAAATGAAGGACACACACTGTTAGGCTGAGGCAAAGAGATTTTGTGTTTAGCCTTACACAACACAATGTAATATGAAGGAAGAATACAGTGTTGCAGTAATTGTGTTAGAAACATTTAACATGCAAAATCTTGCTATGTTGCTGCTCTGGCAAAGTTTTGTTGAGTTCTGAAAGGGACAGAACATAGAAGATATTGAAGGCCATCAGAGGGTTCACAATTTATTTGGAGACATACCGCCAGTTATTTATACACAGTCAAATCTGGATTTTTCATGGCAGAAAGCATCCAGTCAAAACTGTAGAAAATATTCTGGTAGCATGAGTATCAGCTCCAAAATCTGCTAAAGCTGCTTCTATGCTTGTTCCTGGTATCCTTAGGGCCTTGTTGCACAGTAATTTTGGGCAGCTCCTGGAATTTGTAACCGCTGGATTGTTCATATATTAACACCTGCAACTAGTTTTAAGCACCTGTTATGCTGCTCAAAGTTATGCCTCTCCAGGGCAGGATGATCTGTCTTACGCTAGGCTACTACTAGACTATTACTAAGTTACACCTTAGTGTAAACCAGGGGCAGGCAATTATTTTGGGCAGAGGGCTGCTTACTGAGTTTTGGCAAGCCATCGATGGCTGCATGACAGGCAGCGCAGGGCAGATAACTATTAATTTTCTAAATTTTTTAGGAGCTGTGCAGACTGGATAGAATGGCCTGGCTGGTTGCATCTGGCCCCTGGGCCACATTTTGCCCACCCCGGTGTAAACACTCCACCTATCCTGCCTCGTCCATTGACCCAGATTGGGCCAACTTCTCCCCCACCCTGCCCAGCACTCCAGATACCCACTCACTCTGTGTCCCCCCACACTCCCTCCTCCTCCTTCCTCTATTACTTGTGGCCTCCCGCACTATCTGTCTCCTGGGGGGAGCAAGCAGGGAAAGGTTAACCTGCCTGCCTGGCTGCTGCTGTCTCCACTGCTGATGTTCTCTGGACCAGAAGAGACAGCCTGGAAGCAGGCGGCTTAACCCTTCCCTGCCTTCTCCCCCAAGACAGAGTGCAGGAAGCCACAAGTAAGTAATGCCCTGGGGGTGGGGGGAGGCAGGAGGGAGGGCGGGGGTGGGGGAACACTGGGGGTGAGGAGGGGAACTGGGGGGAGCTCTGAGAGGCAGGAGGTTTTACTTTTCAGTCCTCCAGGCCCCTGCTGGCCTTAAGTGTGACCACTCAAACCTCTCAAGCTAGCACTAACACCCATCAACATTTATGCAGCTCAGTGTAAGGTATAATAAAGCCCTTAGTTTCTTGGGCCATAGGACAGGTTTCTCATTGGAATATCACTCTTCCTCAAGCCCAATTTGTTGGAGATCCTAGTGTTTCTGGAGAAAAAGCGGGAAGGTGTAATTTCAGCACATTCTTATCTAAAGCCAATTGATGGGGGAAATGGTTACGACTGGGCCTCATCCTGCCTCTACAATTACTTCTGGGGCTTTCTCCATTTCTTTGCTCCCAGAAAACATACTTGCTAATCTTTATTCCTTATGTCAACTACCCTTCTTCCAGTCTTTTGATAAAATTAGAAGGTTATTTTTGACATAGAGTATTAAAAAGAACCTGGAAATGATTTTATAAAATGTTAATGAAAAATAGTCTCTCTTTACTGACAAAAGATTAATAAACCCAGACAAAACTTACCAAACAATGCACAGCTGTATCCAAGCTGAATACCATAAACTCTTACAGCAACCATTGGCATAGAAATGAAATTGCTATAACAGTTTATTGATGTTCTCCATTATGGCACCATGCATGTGGTTCAATTTATTCAATAAAGTTTTATATTAAAAGTAAATTAACCTATAATTCTGCCACTAACTGCCAGTAATGTTAGCTTCTAAAAGAAAGTCGCCTTAGCCTCACTCCTGACAATTCATTCCCAGAAATCAGTAATTTATCTTTATTGCATCACTGCACATTAATCAAAAACAGAGTATGTAGCTACTTAAAATGATTTAATTATCTGCTTTTAAAAAAAGAATATTTCAGGTTAGTACTTTCTTATGTTGGGAGAAAAAGTACCATATCCAGCTTTTCAGGACACACGAGGTCTAGATAACAAGTCTTTTATCACATTTTTCTTTTGATGAAACTGCTTCACATAACATTTTAAGAATTGATCCATAGTCTGTCTGTTTGAGAAATGCCATATTTGCAATGCATTTTATGCAGTCCCCTCTTAATAAGAATATAAATCTTCAGAAAATATTTTAAGTGCCTCTATTGGATTTTAAAATATGGGGCCAAGTTATGCCATTGGTGATTCCAAGAATACACCAGTGTTGGTTTTGCTTGAGTAAGGACTAGAGGCCTTGGTCCATAAGTGAATTAAAAAGGCATAATACAGTCAGAAAATACACCAGTGTATTTTTGTTTAAATAATGTCCAATGTTAGAAGTAGTGAAATCAGATTTATAACTTGGTCTCTTTTGGTTATTTCAAATGCACGTGTTGTAATGGTTCTTAGTAAATGTATTTTTCTCTTTAAACTTTTTTTATATACTGTAATTTATATTTGCTGCAGCTGAAGTATTGCCAAGAATGGGAAATTTTCTCCACTATGTTTAATTTCCAGTAAACTGTTGGGTTCAAAAGAAAATGAAACTTAAAGTGAAATCAAATTATGAAGACTGAACACTTCTCCCCTCCCCCCACTCCAAATTCAGTAAAAACCCATGTGAACTATGAAACATGAATTTTTCACAATCCAGTCTATGTCTTTATGCCCATTTCTCAGGGGTACTGCAAGCCTACATAGTGCTTATAAACTGAGTCAGATGAAAGACATTGTAGAACTGCGATGACAAATTATGAACACAGGACATGCAAAGTCAAAAGACATGGCATAGGAGTAGTCATAACTATGGGCAGATCTAGAAGTTTGAAAAGGCAGGTGCAGATGGTGAGGTGCATCATATACAAAACAACACACATTTTTCTCCAGTTAAAAATAAACTAGAAGCTCTACTAATATACTAGTGGCTTGGGGCTGTATTATTTGGTTTCAGATTGAAGCAAAAACAAACACAGCTTTATTGAAATGAATTATAAACTGCTTCTGGGCTGTGAAATAGAAGCTTTGTTACCAGGAACAGGTAACACAGCAGAATTGCAGAAAAAAGGGTCACTTGATTGATGGAACATCAAGATCATTCAAAAGGAGAGAGGGTCATTAACCCTATGGAACGAAGAGTTTAGAAGGGATTAGGTAGATTATAGTGAACCATGAAGTCAATTGACTCCATCAGCATGGCTTGACTAGAAATGGTGCTGCCACTGCCAGGGAGTTGGTTTTAAACCTTTGGTGGAGCAGAAATCAAAGCAGGGCGCAAGTGTACTAGTACACACACTTCTGGATCCACTCCTGGTCACTCATAACTCTTCTAACCTGCTTCCAGAAATATCCCCCAGTGATACTATTGTGAACAGCAGTGCTTTCTGGACAAATCGAACATATCAAGCATACCATTCTGCTTTGGAATCATATGTTCAATCATACTACAAAATGATATGTAGTCTTCGCAATCTTGACCTCTGAACTGTTTTGCCCTATTTGAACTCTGTAACACATTAAAATAGCCTGGCCTGGTGCAGGTCACAGTTGGAAAATAATATGCTTATTTACATACGCTCATTTTTGTCCTTTGCATTTTGTATGCAAGAATTTTGAAATACCATGTTTTTAGCTCTTATAACTTTTTTCCCTCTGGTTGCCTTATGGTATTTTAAATTAGATTAATTTCACTAGGAAAATCAGACCAGCAGTGAATTATGGGGAAAAATGAAATGATAATAAAAAATTAAAGAAGCAGTAGAAATTAGCCTTAAAATATCACAGGAATTATGGAATTTGTCTGAATGTGTGGGCAGTGTTGGACTGCTAATGGCGCTGATGTTTAATTTTAGCTAACTAGATAGCTAGACTTTAACTTTTTTTTATTATTATTATTTTTTGTTTTGTCAACTGGGAAGGGAGGCAGAGATTTGACATTCAAGGCACCCCTCATTAGTCTCAAGACATTAGTTGGAAAATAGAATAATAGAAAATTAGGGTTGGAGGGGAACTCAGGAAGTCATCACAGCAGGACCATGCCCAGACAAGGCTTTGTCTACCAGGTCCTAGCTTTCACTTAGTTTTTGATTATGGAAAAATAAATAGAACAATTTTTCTGTTGCAAAGAACTCAGAAAGACAGTAACAGGTCAGAATGTTTTTTGACATTATAGATTCCTATTTGAAATCTCTGAGTTTGTCTTGTGAATCATATGTAGGCATTTCATACTTAACAGGGTACTGTGGCACCCTAGTTGAGAATTGCTGTTTTAGAAGAATTGATACCTCTCAACCTTCATGTCTAGGAAATTCTGAAAATGGGAACTGAAATTGCATATGTGTGTATCTTTCACTAGGGGCTTACTTATCAAAATATTTACGTCAATACATGGTTACAATTTGGTAGATGTAAAAATATCTCCCTAACTTCTCCTGACACATGCATTGAATAAGGCTTTATGTAAATTTAGTCAAATTCTATTGAACTTATCCAAGTCAGTGAATCCAAGCAGAAAATTTGCCATTTTAAATATATAGAACAATAAGATGAAACCAATTCCGTGGTCACTTCTGATAATTCATAATTCAGATTAGAGAGTTCTTTAGTTTGAACATGGATGTAAATGTTCTCAGTCTTGCATGTTTATAATAGTGGTTTTAATTTAAACCCTAAAATATTTGTTGAGGTCAACTACAAAGTTTAGCTCTATGCAGTTCTCTAACAATAGGAAGCATTTGGATTCAGGAAGTGGTTTTGAGTTCATTTCTAATCCTATGTTTATGGCATAAATGTTCAAAGAAACACACATTTAAATGTCTGGATTCTTCTGTCCATCTTAGGAAATGTAACTCTTAATTGGTTATAATAGATAAATCTGAAAAGATTAATTTTGGTTAAATTTCCCAAAGTTCAGAGGTTTATCTGAACCTTTTGGGTCTGCAAAATTGACTTGGAAATGTCAAAATAAGAAACTCCTCCAGTAGTTCAGTTCTTTTATTTCCAGTAGCACAACAGTGGACCTATGGGCTGCCAGGTTAGTTTTTAAATATGATGAATGCCTTTTAAGTCAATCATTGTAGCAGGAATCTAATAAGATTAATACATTAGGTTACAATAAATCAGTTAGAGTTTCCAGTGTCTTTTGTGTGCGTCTTCAGGTCAGCAAAACCATCAGTTACTTTTTATATTTATATCTTTGCAGTGTTGTTTCCAGTGCTCAGAATTCCTCATCTTTTCAGTTGCTTTCCAATTTTTTATTTATTTTTAACAAAGTCTGGCAGTCAGGATAGCAAAAACATCAAACATGCTGTGTGAACATCTGGGAAACGGCACAACAAAAATGTTGAGTTCAACAATTGACTCATTGGCTAAGTCCTTGACACTGGAATTGCTGGGTGATCTTTGTCCTTGGAGACCAATATGTTGTGAGGCTTTTTCTAGGAAAAGTGGGAGAAGTATTTCTATCAAACCATTTGTCAAGCATTTCTGTCACTTCACAGAGTTCACAGGATGGTCAGGAGGGATTCAGAAAGAACGCATAAACGTTAACAGAGAACTAACTTTGTGTTCAGTGCTCTGATAGTTGAGGCCCCAATCCTGCAAACATTTAAGCAAATGATGAGTAGACTCATTGACTTTTGAGGAATTTTCTCACATGAGTATAATTTCTCATTTGTGTGTAGCATCAAATCCTAAACTCTTGGAAATAATGCACATACAATACACAACAAGGCAAAAAAAATAACCTTCAGTTGTGTCTTCCAATTCATCTTAATATTTTGTTAATATACTTGTAACTTTTGTGATATGATCCAAGAGTAACATGTTCAAAAGGGCATATCAGTCAGATTTTCCAGGTAGGTAGGTTTGTAGCAAGATTTTTTGAAAGCACCTAGATGCCTAACTCCCAATGATTTCACGGCAATGAAGTGTCTGTGTTCATTTTTAGGTACTGGGTCATCTCCAAAATTGTGAACCTAAATCTAGTTTCCAAAGCATTTGAGGAACCGAAGTTTAATTGGGGCTCTTAAGGGTCAGTGTGTCTAAATCTTTGGACAGATCTCCTTCAACACTATATAAACTGTATTCAAGATCTTTATGTATAGTAGAGCTGGTTATAGAAACAATTTTAATGGAAAAATGGAGAGGGAAAACAAAATACACAATTTATTTTCATCCAGCTCTTGTTTGTAGGCCTACTCAGGCCCCAGAAGCAAATGTGACTTAATTTTTTTTTCTGTTGTAATTTTAGAAATATCTGTGCCTCTGTTTAGGGTACCTCTAGGGAAGGGATGGGCAAAATATGGCCCATGGGTGGGATCTGGCTTGCCAAGGGATTTTATTCAGCCTGTGGTATGTCCTTTGTCCCAGCCTGGCCCAGGTGTGGGGGGCATGTCCTGCCACCGCAGGGCATGCAGCTTGGCTAGGGTGGCATGATTGCTGAATTCTGCTTCCTGGTAGCCCCAGTGATCATACCCAGCCCTGCTGCCTGAGCGCCCTGGCCCATCCACCCCACACCCACTAGTGGGGGTGCTGGATGAACCACACAGGCAAGGTCCTCCATGCAGGGAGATCAGCCTGGGAATCCCATAGGCAGTAGTGATCCTGATGTATGGGGCTAGGGCATTCAGAACATCCCTTGACTGCCTTTGAGGACCAAAATACTAACAGGAGAGGAAAAATGAAAAAAAAAAAAATGCCCCAAAGGGAAAGAAGGCCATTCAGTAGTTATCTTTCACCAATACCACTGTCACAAAGATGGCCCAGCCCTAGCATTTAGATCAGCTTGTGGATGAACTAGAACTGTTTTACCTGAATATACAGAAATTAGAGAAAAGTAGGACTGGAAGGGACCTTTGAAGGTCATCTTGTCCAGCTCCCAGCCAGAGGCACGATCATTCCTATGCAAAACATCTTATACAAGTCCTTTGCAGGCATAACACCCTAACCTGCCACACTAAGAATGGGGAAAATGGCAGTCAGTGTCCTGCTGCTGCACGAGCTGTTAGAATACCCTTGAGAGATCCAAGGAAGAGGATCATGTCACCCAATCCAGAAGAAGACAAAAAGCCTGTCAGTCCACACCAATCTAACCATAGGGTAAAATTCCATCCTGACCCTAAATATGGTGATTAGTTTTACCTTAAGTGGAGGGTTAGGAACCTTTGGGTATTGGTCTCAGCAGGAGCATTGACACATCTCATCAAACACCCAGTGCTTCTGAGGAAAGTGGAAAAAAACCTCCTAGAAAACCCTGACAAATGAAGCAACAGGAAAGGGAAAAAATGCAATGCCTCCTCATGTGGCAACCAGCAAAGCCCCAAAGCATGGGAAATGCACATAGCATAGTATAGGCATAACTACTCCTAGTTCATCCCTGACCAATGCTTGTCCAACCTCTTCTTGAACACTGCCAATGATAGAAATTCCATAACTTCCCTAACCAGTTTATTCCAGTGCTTTACTGTTTTAACAGTGAAGATTTTCCTGTTTAAACCTACTTTATTGCAGCTTCAAGCCATTGGTCTCGATCCTACTCTCTGCAGCAAGAGAGAAAAGTTGTTTTTCCTCTTCATTATGGCAGCTCTTCAGATACTTGAAGACTACTATTATGTCCCCTCTTAAGTGCCTTTTTACAAGCTTATAATGGCTATTTCTTTCAACCTCTCTTTGTGTGGCTTGCTTTCCAAGACCTTTATCATTTTTGTTGCTTGCCATTGGACTTCCTCTAACTCCTCCAATGTCCTTTTTAAACTGGAGCCCAAAACTCCATGCAGTACTTTATCTCCATCCCTGCCAGTCAGGTTGTCATCTGTTACAATCCCAAATCCTGAAAGCCCCTCATTCAGTTTGCACTGGAGCACCTCTGGGGCAGGACTGATTTCTGTGGCCATTTGTACATAGAGGCATCTTCAAAAGGGTGTTGAAAATGTTGCCAGGTGGCTTGTAGGCGCATAGTGCTCAGTACTCCAGAACCCGTTTTTTACATCACTTTTGCCCTTGATGGTTCAGGCAGTATGTCCTTGAGAGTGAGCATTGAATAATGGCTTCTTTTCAATGCCCTGTTAAGAGGTTTTGGATCTATATAGATCCCCAGTTTGCCAGATGGCTTAGTCACCATGATTAGGCTGCTGATCTAGTCAGTGATAATTTCCACTGGTCTAATAATGCCCTTTCTTGCTAGGCGTGTTAATTCCTCTTTGAGTGGTGCTACAAGGCTAGTGGTCCTCTGCATTTTGGCAGTATTCGGGAGAAAGGATAATGCAGGTGGGCAGAGGAAAGCACTTTGAGAAATCCTCATCTATATTGCAGTCTTGTTTGGTAAAAAAGTAAATACCCTACAGAAGACCAGTTCAGCCAAATAAATTAGGACTGTTCATGTTTTCCTTGTTGATGCTAAGCTTTCGAAAAGCTGTGTCCCATGAGTAAGACTACCATCTCTTATTAGCTAGGAGACTGTATCCTGGGGGCAGGCTCTATTTCCCAGCTGCCCCTGTGCATGGCAGGGGCCAGTCTCCATGGAGACCCCAGCAGCAGCTGCGGGTGAAAGCACAGGGCTGGGGTTGCCATGGAGACTAGCCCCAGCTGTGCTGGCAGGGCACATGGCAGAGCCGGGCAGGGGGCTGCTCCGTAGCCACTGGGATCTTGTGGTGGGGACAGCTTGCTCCAAGGCCCAGGCAGAGCCATGGTCTGTAGCCTGCATGCTCAGGCAGCACACAGGCAAGGGATTGCGGCTCTGCCCCTGCTCCAGACCAGGCTGTCACTGCTGCAAGGAGCTGGCAGAGCTGCGATGTACAGCCTGCATGCTTTGGGCAGAGCTGCACAGGCAGTGGATCACAGTTCTGCCATCTGGACTGGAGCAATGCCATATATGCATACCGGAAGCCATCATCTCTAGGGAACTCCAAGTAGGAGAGAGCATTGAAGCAGGTCTCAGCAGTAAGAGACTGCTGCAAGCACAAATGGCCTCTGCCCTTTATCCCATCTCCAGTAGAGTATATATCTTACTCTACTGGAGTTGATCCAGTAGATCCCCCAAATCCTACTCTACTGGAAGCTGGGATAAAGGGCAGAGGATGTGTTTGATATGTGGGGGTCTTTTATTTTAATCATGGATTGGGGGGGGCGGTTATCAGAGAGTTTGCAATTTTTTACCAAGGAAAACCAGGATCCCTGGTGACGATACAGAGGAAGCTAAGTATGTAATGCCTTTTTTTTCTTTTTTTTTTACCTGTAGTCTTCCTGAACAAGGTCAGCTACAGGGGACAAAGAAAATTGACAGTAAGGCTAGGAAAAGACATAAGCAGTCTAGAGTAGTAGAAGAACAGATTAGGGTTTACTTACAGAAGCTGGATGTTTTCAAGTAAGCAAGACTATAGACAGGATGTATCTTAGAGTACTGAAGGAATTAGCACAGGTAATTCAGAGCTAGTGGGCACTCTACTTGAAAACTAGTGGAAGTTGGGTCAATTCCCAGATGACTGAAAAATGGCAAATATAGTGTATCCATCTTTAAGGGAAGAAGGAAGATCTGATGATTACACAGCAGTCAATTTGACCTCAATAATAGGAAAGGCTATTGAGCAGGTCACCAAGGACTCTATTTTAAATGAGCTGGAGGGGAGAACAAAGTGATCAGGAAGAACCAGCATAGATTCATCAGCAGCAAGTCATGCCTGATCAACCTGATTTTCTTCTAAGACATGTGCAGGCTCTGAGGATAGGGGCTGAGTAGTAGGTGTGATATAAATTGATTTTTAGCAACACGTTTGATGTTGTCTCCCATGACATTATCATTAGTAAGCTAAGGAATTGTAAAACTACTGTGAGGTGGGTACACAACTGGTTGGATCATCATGCTCAATGAGTAGTCATCAGTGGTTTAGTGTTAGTTGGGAGGAGCTATCATGTGGGGTTTCCCAGGGCCTGTCCTGGGCCTGGCATTGTTTAATATCTTCATTAACAATTTGGGGGATGGGATTGAGTGCACACTAGCAAATTTGCTGATGACACTAAGTTGGGTGGAGTTACAGATGCTCTGGGAACCTCCACACATTCAGGCACATGCACTTATAGCAGCTCAAATAGGAGCAGCACAAACTTGAGCCAGGGATTTTTGCCTCAATGCACATGTCCAGACATGCACTTTGGTGTGGGGCAAGTTGTGCCACCTTGGGCAAAATAACCCCACCCAGCTCCTCCTGCATCTGCAGTCAGGGGAGCTAGAGCCCAGGGCCAGCACCTGTTGGGCCCAGAAGTATAAAAAGCTTCCCTGGCAAGCAGCTCAGGGCTACTTGCTCTCAGGAGCTTCTGGGGGTGGGTGCGACCTGGAGGGCTTTGTTCAGTGTCTTCCTCTGGAGCCCTTATTTTCACTTTTTGACCACCATGTCACTCCTATCCTGTTTTTTTCCTTAGTTGTTTAAAAAAAAAAAATTAGTTGAATCTTTCATTCTTTGCCCCACACAGTGGGGACTATTAGCTAATGGGGTGGGCCTTAAGGCCCATGTCCAATGGAAGATACAAATAGGAACTTCTGGGGGGAAGTTGGCCACATTCCTTCCTGCCTCAGGCTGCTGCTGCTGTTGCCCCCTCCTCCCCAAAGGGAGGTGTGTCTTCTGCTGCATGCTGCTGCTCCCCCTGAGTGGGGTCCCCACCACATCCTCACTGCACTGTGCCACACTCCAGCACTGCACCCCAGCACTGCACCGCAGCTTCTGCCCTCCCATTGTGGCCTGCTGCCCAGCCTGCTGCCAAACCATGGCTGGGGGACAGCCTGGGGAGGGGGCCTGCACTGCCTGCGGGCCCCTCGCCCACCACTGCTGCCAGTGCCTAAGGGTGCCTTGCCTGCCCCAGTTGCCTCCACAGGCCACCCCCTGCCTTCACTTTCACCTTTACCTGAAGCATGCCTTGGGTGGCTGCTGTGGATGGGTGCTACCTCCACTGCTGCCTGTGCTGCTACTGCCCCCACTCAGGAGGGGGGTGGATTCCCCACCGCACTGCCCTGCACCACACCTGTACTGGATTACTTCCCTAATGGACTGTTTGCTCCTTCACTTCCTCACAGCTGCCTTACCACGTGCCTCTTTTACTGCCTGCTGCTAAATGCCTGGCCTGAGGGGCTCCTGCACTGAGCTTCAACAAATGGAGCCCTTCCACCACTCCACCCATCTTTTACACCTGCCTCGGCAGCCTCCCTTGTGTGTCCTGACCTTGCGTGGTAAGTCCTGCAGTCCACTCCCCCTGCCCTGGTGTTTGCTGTGTGGCTGATTAAACCAGGTCGAGTTTCCCTAGTCCTTGTGTGTGTATTCCCCTCTCCTCCACCTTCCTGAGGCATAGCCTGCCTGGTTTCCTGTGAGGCTGTAGCTCAGCGAGCTTCATCCCCCTTCCATCTCCCCTCCTCCCACAGCCCCAGCCTGCCCCTACTGGATTCACTGGTCCTTTTGGGGGGTGTTATTTTTTGTTTTCCCTCTCCCTTTTTGGGGGGGATTCCCTCTCCCTCTGGGGGCAGATGCCCCCACAGAACTTCCTGCAGCCCCCACTGTGGGGGCAGATTCTAGTCAGGCCCCCAAGGGGGCACATGCCCCTATAGCCCCCACCCCAGAGGCAGAATCCAACCAACCCTCTCCAGGGGTAGACAAGCCTGTGACCCCCTTTGTGGGGGCAAGTGGGACTCTAATGAGGAGCCAGCTGGGCCAGGGGGTCTCCCCCAGCCAGGCATTACCTGGAGGGGCTCACAAGACCCCCACCCCCACCATCAGGGACCCTGGACACGGGCAATGGAAAGGGTTCCTCTTCAGCCTTCTCCACAGCTGGGGGTGGAAAGGGCAAGGGCTCCACCCCCCAGCCCAGCCCACCAGCACCTGAGACCAGGTACGCTACACCGCACACCCACTCAGCCAGTCCCTGGCCCTAGCCAAGGTGGGCCCCCAGCGAGGGAGCTGCAGCTATCCCCAGGTGGCTTCAGGACAACCCACAGCCGTGGGGCCTGGGCCTTCCACTGCCAGCCCTTCCAGCTCAGGCAGCAAGGCCCCCTTTCCAGCACTCACCTTCAGGTATGGGGTGAAATGCCAACTACCCAAGGAGGAGAACCTGCACTTTACCTGAGTGCAGGCCCTGGCTTGGGTGGTGAGGGCCCCTAAGATTGTGGTGGCCTCCCACTTTCATGGCAAGGGTTTTTTCCCTTGCCTTAGAAGCCACCACACAAAAGGCAGTGGGAAAGGGGGCTTGTGTTGGAAGGTGAATATGTCTCCCTTAAGCCCCTAGAAGAGCTGGGGCCTCAGCCCCATCCCACACTATACCCCCAACTGGGCCATCCACCCCCGCCAGCTCCAAACCCTGGGGAGGGCTATCTCCCCTGTGGTGGCCCTCCTGCTGGGGTGCCGAGACCCTGGCCTCTGCCACATGCGCTCTTTCTGCCACTAGGTCATGATCCAGCTGGCAGCAGGAGTGTGGTTGGAGGCTGAGGGGGTGCTTCATAATTCCCTTTCATGGGGCCCTAGTGAGGGTATTTTATACGCTGGGGGACCTGCAGTGCTTCTGGTGCCACACCCCAGGGGCATTTGTGCCATGAGTGCCCATGGGCCAGGCGGGGAAAACATCTGTGGGTCCCACTGCTGAGAGGGGTTCCCCTGCCACCAGTGCCCCCCGCTTGGGTCCCACCTCCTCTGGGGTGGCCACCCTGTTCTCTCTGGGCCTGCAGCCAGAGGTTCACCAAGACATTGATATGATGCCAGGCTGCCTGCTGCATGTCTGGGTCTGAGTGTAGGGGCTGGTCCTGAATCTTCTGAATGTGTACACCCCTGTGGAGGACCTGGAGTTGGCAGACTTCTTCTGCCAGGTGACCACTTACATCAGCACACTCAATCCTTGCAAGTGCCTGATCCTTAGCCAGGACTTAAATGTCACCCTGGCTGTGCAGGACCAGTCAGGCAGGGAGCAGAACCAGGCCACCATAGGCATCCTTGGGGAGATCCTGATGGAGTACTCCTAGGTGGACATCTGACACACCTGTCACCCCCCACCTTCACCAACATGAGGGTGGGGGAGGAGTGGGTGTACCACTCCTGGTTGGACCAAATTTATATCTCATTGCCACACTTTGCCCAGGCCCACTCCTCCAGCATCTGGCTGACCCCCTTCAGTGACCATCTCCTTGTCTGGGTCCACCTACATTTTAATGCCAGGCTGCTGGAAGACTTGGGCTTCAGGGAGGCCTTCTGGGAGTTCTGGCTGGCCTGACAGGAGCAATGGGTAGCTTTCCTCTTGGCTTAGAGATGGTGGGACATGAGAAAGGTGCGCATCTGGCTCTTTTGCCACAGATACACTTGAGGGCACACCTGGCAGAGGGAGGCAGTCTGGGAGCAGCTTGAGTGGGAAGTGCTGGGGCTGGAGATTGTTGGGAGAGGCAGGAAGAGCTTCACACTCTGGATGATCACCTCACATGCAGTGCGTCTGTCCGCTCATGTCCAGCTCCTTCGGGAAATGGACCATGGTTCCTGCTTCTATGCCAGGGAGAGGAGGCGGGGGGCCAAGAAGTACATTGCCTGCCCCTTGGAAGGTGATGGCACCCTCCTCACATCCAGGTGTGATACGCCGGTGTGCACAAGCTTTCTACAAAGAGCTCTTCTCCCTGGATCTGACTGAGACTGAAGCCTGTTGGACTCTGTGGGAGGGGCTCTGCAGGTCAGCGCAGGTGACTAAAACTGGTTGGAGGCTCCTTTCACCCTTGCCAAGTTCTCAGCTGCTCTCTGCCTGTCAATTTGTATCCTTAAAGTACCGTGGTCCCTAAAGCCCACTCAGATAACTTATAGACCTTACTGTATGGGGCCAATGGGTGAAAGATGCAACAGAATTCTTGGGACAACAAAGGCAAAAAACAGAACAGGAGTGATGTGAGGGTCAAAGTGTCAAAACATGAAAATGCCTGCTCCTGAAGGGGACACTGAGCAGAGACCTCCCAGGCCACTCCCACCAATCCTCAAAGGCATCCAAGGAGCCGTGGATGCTGCTCAGTGGTGCTCCGCTCAAAGGCGGACCAGTGAGAGGAAAGTGGCCACACAGTCCCTGGGCACCTTCCTGGCCACAGCCTCCTTCCTGGTCATATACAAGGCCCACTGGGCCAGGGCCAGGAGGAGGTTGACCAGGAGGTCCTGAGACTTGGTGGGGCCACAGATGGGATGTCCAAAAATAAAAAGGTGGGGGGGGGGTAAAGTTCATCCAGAACCTCAGAAGGATGGTCTGGAGTTGGAGATGGATGTGGAGGGGCTGCAGCCTGGCGTACTCGAGTGTCACGTGAGCCAGGGCCTCCCTCTGCCTGCAGAAGGGGCAGGAGACCAGGGTGTCGGTAAAGCTCACCACATACACCCCCAATGGCAGTGGCTCCATGGAGGAGCCACCATCTGACGTTCCCAGTGGCTCATGGGATGAGAGTGGAGTACAGGCTCAGCCACTGGGGTGCTCCAGCTGTACCTTTGCTGAGCAGGTCCTGCCACTTGGTGGCTGGGCAGGATGCAAGGGCAGCATGGTGAGTTGTGTGGCACATGAGTGTGTAGAGGTGGCGGCAATGGATGGCGGAGAAGTGGATTGGTCTGATGTCCTTCAGCTGGCTCAGGTGCTGGAGCAGTGAGTGCTGTGAAGTCAGGCAAGGCGTTGGCCCTATGAAAAACTCTGGTGGGCTGGAGGACACAGGGCTGCCCTCTGCCTGGAAAAAAAGCGCCGGGCATCAATGGGCTGACTGTGGAGTTCTACCAGGCTTTCTTGGACATCCTCAGCCCAGACTTTGCTGTGGTCTGGGATGAATCCAAAGGAAGTGGGGAGCTCCCCTTGTTGTGCCAGAGAGCTGTGTTTACCCTCCTGCCAAAAAAGGGGGATCCCTGTGACCTGAGGAACTGGCATCCCGAGTCTGTCCTAGGACTACAAGGTGGCAGCAAAGGCTGTGCCTGCAGTCTGTACTGGTGGATGTGATCCATCCCGACAAGATGTACATAGTGCCTGGACATTTCATCTTCAACAACCTATACCTGGATTGGGACCTCCTGGAGCTGGCACACTGGGAGGGCCTATCTTTTGCCCTCCTGTCTCTGGACCAGGAGAAGACATTTGACTGGGTGGATCACTGGTACCTCACAGGCACACTGCGGGCCTTTGGCTTCAGGCCTGGCTTCGTGCAGGCTCTCCAGGTACTGTACACCTTTGCAGAGTGTTTGGTCAAGCTCAGCTTGGACCCTGACAGAGCCCATCCCATTCAGGTGAGGGGTCCATCAAGGCTGTCCCCTGTCAGGCCCTGGAGCCCTTCCTCATCCTCCTGCAGAGGTGGGTGGCGGGGTTGGTGCTCCGGGAGCCAGCGATGCAGCTGGTTCTGTTGGTGTATGTCAACGACATGCTCCTCATGGTCTAGGACCTAGGTGACCTGGCATGGGTGTAGGCCTGGCAGGTGTCATACTCGGTGGCCTCCTCTGCCCAGGTTAACTAGGTCAAGAGCTTTGGCCTGATGGTGGGGGGTGGGTGGGCTCACTTTCCCTGTACTCCGAGGCATCCACCAGAGTGTGGGGTTGCTGTTCTACCTGGGGGTCTTCGTGTCCCACACAGACCCCTTCCCACGAGAGGACTGGCACCAGCTGGAGGCAAGGGTGGTGGAGCAGCTTTGGGCATTGGCAGGACTCCATTGCTTCATTGGACTCCAATACCTCCATTGCTCGAGACTGTAGTGGGGCTGTTAGGAAGGCTAAGACAGAGACAAAACTAGGACTAGTGACCAGGATCAAAGATAACGAGAAGTCCTTTTTTAAATACATAGGGAGTAAAAAGAAGGCACTGGGTAATGTGGGGCCCCTGCAGGACACACTTGGCAATCTGGTGGTAGCACCAGATGAAAAAGCTGATCTCTTTAACAAATTCTTTGCCTCCATTTTTCTGAGCAGGGACCAGGACATCCTCCCCACTGGGATTCTGGATGGACTCAGGAGAGGCATCACCAGGCCTAGATCTGAGAGGACCTAGTTCTGGTGGGGCTGGACGTGTTTAAATCAGCAGGTCCAGATGATCTCCACCCCAGGGTGCTGAGAGAATTGGCAGAGGTCATTGCAGGATCCCTGGCATGGCTTTACGAGCACTCGTGGTGCTCTGGCCAGGTGCAAGAGGACTGGAAAAGGGCCAATGTGGTCCCCATTTTCAAAAAAGGGAGGAAGGAGGATCCAGGAAACTATAGGCCCATTAGTCTTACCTCGGTCCTGGGGAAGGTCTTTGAGAAAATTATTTAGGAGCACATCTGCGAGGGACCAGCAGTGGAAATTATGCTTAGGGGCAACCAACATGGGTTCATTAGGGGCAGGTTCTATCAGACCAACCTGGTTGCCTTCTACAACAACCAAGGTTGCCAAATCCTTGGACACAGGTGTCACGGTGGACGTAGTCTTTCTGGACTTTAGGAAGGCCTTCGACACTGTCTCTCACCCCATTCTCATTAATAAGTTAGGTGACTGTGGTGTTGATGCCTACACAGTCAGATGCATGGCAAATTGGCTGGAGGGACACACCCAGAGAGTGGTGGTGGATGGGTCATTTTTGACCTGGAGGGATGTGGGCAGTGGGGTTCCCCAGGGCTCGGTTCTCGAGCCAGCAATGTGCAATATCTTCATCAGTGACTTGGACGAGGGGGTGAAAAGCACCTTGCTCAAATTTGTGGATGATACTAAGATGTGGGGAGAGGTGGATGTGATAGAAGGGAGGGACAGGCTACAACTAGATCTGGACAGGTTACAAGGGTGGGTGGATGAGAATAGAATGGGATTCAATACTGACAGTTGCAAGGTGTTCCACCTAGGGAGAAAGAACCAGCAGCATACCTACAGGCTGGGGAACTCCCTTCTCATCAGCACAGATGTAGAAAAGGATCTTGAAGTGATTACTGATTCCAAGATGAACATGGACCGCCAGTGTGAGAATCAGGTCAGGAAGGCTAACCACACCATGTCATGCATCCACAGATGCATCATGAGCAGATCCAAGGAGGTGATCCTCCCCCTCTATGTGACATTGGTCAGGTTGCAGTTGGAGTACTGCATCCAGTTCTGGGCATCGCACTTCAGGAGGGATGTGGCCAGCATTGAGACGATCCAGAGGAGGGCCACTCACATGGTCAGGGGGCAGCAGGGTACGCCATATGAGGAGAGGCTATGGGACCTGAACCTGTTCTGCCTCCACAAGAGAAGACTGAGAGGGGATCTAGTGGCTATCTACAAACTTACCAGGGGGGACCAGTGGAGAACCAGAGGGTCCCTGTTCCCCCGAGAACTACCAGGAGTAACTAGGAATAACAGCCACAAGTTGATTGAGAGTAGGTTCAGGCTATACATCAGGAGGCACTACTTCACAGTCAGGGTGGCTAGGATCTGGAACCAACTTCCAAGGCAAGTGGTGCTCACTCCCACCCTGGGGGTCTTCCAAAGGAGGCTAGATAATCATCTAGCCAGGGTCATTTGAGCCCAGCATTCTTTCCTGTCTATGGCAGAGGGTCGGACTTGATGATCTGGTCAGGTCCCTTCCGACCCTACCAACTGTGAAACTATGACTCCTGAGGTGCCTCTCCCTGCGTGGGAGGATGCTGGTGTTGAACCAGCTGGTGTTGTCCATACTCTGGTATCACTTCCACACCTTGCTAGTTCCCCCTGAGGTCCTAGCTGGGCTCCAGAGATGGGCGCTGGTCACTGCGGAGGTCCTGAGCCTCTCCTCATGGGAAGGTAGCCAGGGCCTCATTTGCCTTTGTAGCCAGGTCCTAATTTTCTGCCTTCAGGCCCTGCAGTGACTGCTATATGGTGTTGGTAGACATGTGCATGGGGCTACCTGGGGCATGCCTTCCTCCACCACTTCCAGGGACCCTGATATGGCTGGCAGCTCCTCAGCCTGCAGGGCTTCTCCTGGCAGGACCTGCGAGGGCTGCCAGAGTTCTATCAGGACCTCCTCCAGGCATGGAGGCTGGTCTCCTCCTCCAGGTTCCCTGCAACATTTGCCCAGGGCACTGACTTGCTTGTCAAGCCCCTTTTCTGGAACTCCCAGCTGGAGATACTGACAGCAGAGTCGCCCTGGTTGCAACAGAGGCTGGCCCTGGGTGATGTCACCTGTATTGGAGAGGTGGGTGTGGGTGGGCCCTGAGTTGGGCTAGTGCATGGTTTACCCACAATGCATGCGACCTGCCACCTAGTCCAGGAAGTGAAATCTGCCTTATCTCCTGATGCCCTTGCCTTTGTTAACCAGGTCCTGTGTGATGGCAGTCCCTGCCCCCCTGTGTCCTCTATCCCACTGGAGTTTGTTGTTGGCCAGATGCCTCACCTGGCTTTGCAGCACTCCCCGCTTCATAACCTGAGCTGGCTGGAGGACTCCAAGCCAGTCCTCTTCTCCACTGTCCATTGCCACCACCTCTACATACTCGTGCACTGCATGATCCACCATGCTCCCTATTTAAAAACTACAAAATCTCTGATAAAAAAATCCCAAATTGACTCTTTAAAATATCCCCAAATCCATGTTCGTCCACAATTAAAACAAAAGACCACTGTGTATATGCCTGGCTACCAGTAATGTAATCATTACTGCACAGTCATTCAGAACTTGGATAAACAAATCCTGCACTGATGAATGTCTTTTTTGTGACACTACTGCACAGTAGCCTAATACTAATGCACAGTAGCATTGCTTCATAGTTGTTGCCATGTGACGCTACTACATCATAGTATCAGGTTACTGCATAGTCAGCATCTTGTGTAGACGTGGCCAGGGGGCAGGAAAATGAACAATGGTCTTAAATTGCAGCAGGGGAAATTTAAGTAGGATGTTAGGAAGAGGCTTTTCACTTTGAGGGTGGTTAAGCATGAGAGGTTGTGGAATCTCCACTCTTGAATGTTTTGAAGAACAGGTTAGACAGACACTTGCCTGGGATGGTTTAGTCAATGTTATATCTTGTGGCTCACAGTGGTGGGGGTATTAGACTAGCAGAGAAAGCACCATATAACTCACATGTCTGGTAACTTTATTGAACAGAACAGAAATCAAAACTAAAAGTAAGATGTGGTGTCTAAAGAGGTACACTGGCTAACCACATTTATAGAAACAGTACCTTATATAATTACTGCTGCACAATATATCACAGTCAGGTACAATCCTGCCTTGAGCAAGGGGTTGGATTAGATGACCTCTGAGGTACCTTCCAACTCTATTATTCAATGAAAAGTGGACAAAGATATTACAAGAACAACAGAAGTGAAAAATGCAGAATAAAGTTCTGAAATGTTTTTCTTAACGCCATGTGTTCAGTCAGTATAGTTTTCCAGATGCTACAACATAATTTATCTAAACCTTTCTATCACATTATTATTAGTTAACACTTGTAAAGTGTTTTGAAGGTGTAAATTGTATATACCAAATAACTGTGGAAGATTTAGATGGAAGTTTCTTCCTTAAATAGAATATTTCCTGTAACGATTGACATTCTATTTAGTTCATCTCTCCCTGGTAAGATGATCATATTCTAAAACACTACATCTTTTAGACTGTCCAGTAGGGCTATGTGAAGCTTCAGTCACCAATTTGATTTGGAGGAGATTTGGCCTGATTAGACAGCCAAATCTTTGAATCTGAATTGAATCGGGAAACCCATTAAAAGGCCTGAACTGAATTTGAAGCCTCTGAATTGATTTGGAAAAAAATTCAGAGAGATTCGGAGATTCGTATTGGTCGGGGAGGGGCAGGCACAGCTGGGTGACTGCAGGTTCTTCTGCGGCTCCTACCTCTGTGCCTGCCTCTCCCTGGGCAGAGGGAGCCACGGGAGAAGCCCCCATGGCTGCCCTGCCCAGCCCCATCCCAGCCCAGCCCCATCCTCCTGGCACTTAAAAAAAACAACCCCCCCCCCCACAAAAGAACCCACACACTCACCAGCAGTAGCAGGGGCTGTTGGGGCTTTGGGGCCACATGATGGAGTCCTCTCACATAGCCCCTGCTCCCTGATCTCCTCCCTGCCCCTGCCAAGCCCTGCCCCTGATGGCTGCCCTGCCCAGCCCCAGCATCCCAGCAATTATGAAGAAAAAAAAAAGCCCTGCACTCACTGGCTCTGTCAGTGGTGATTGGGTCCTCTGAGTGCTTGTGGCAGAGCCACCCCCGTGCAGTGGGGGTCAGCGGGGATTGCCCCCCCCACCTGGCACCCACGTGGCAGCTGCCCCATGGCACGGGTGCAACATGGCTTGGCAGGGTGCCACGCACTGTCTGGGACCTGGGGTGTCTCCACCTGTCAGCTGGAGCCTGACAGCACTCAGCCCCAGTGGCCACAGCTCCCAGACTGCTCACAGTGCCCTGCTAAGCTGCACTGCACCTGTGCCATGGGGTAGCTGCCATGTGGGTGCCAGGTTGGGGGGCCACCCTAGCTGCCTCCCACTGCCCCACACTGCATGGGGAGGCTCTGCCATGAGCACCCAGGGGCCCCAGTTACTGCTACTGTAATCCGGTGAGTGCAGGGCTTTTTTTTTTTAATTGCTGGGATGCTGAGGCTGGGCAGGGCAGCCATTGGGGGCAGGGCTGGGCAGAGGGGAGGGAGACTGGGAAGTGGGGGCTGTGCAGGGGGGTTCTTTCACATGGCCCCAGAGCTCCCACAGCTGCTGTGACTGCCAGCCAGTGTGATTTTTGGGTTTTTAAAAATTTTTTTATTCCTGGACTGCTGGGGCTGGGCAGGGTGAGCCATTAGGGGTGGGGCTAGGTGGGGGAGCAATTAGGGTGTGGGGTCTGCATGCTGGGGCTCTTCCAGGATGCCCCAGATCCCTCACAGCCCCTGCTATAGCTGGTGAGTGTGGGGCTTTTTTTTTCCTTTTTAAAGTGCTGGGAGGCTGGGGCTAGATTGGGGATGGGGCTGGGCAGGTCAGCAATGGGGGTTTCTTCTGAAGCACTCCCCACCCAGAGAGAGGCAGGCAGAGCTGGAAGAGCTGCAGGAGAATCTGCAGCTGCCCAGCTGTGCCCACCTCTCCCCGGCTGATCTGAATCTCCAAATCAGTGCCAAATCTCCGATTCTGATTTGACCAAATGGAATGGGGACAGTGATTCAAATCACCAAATCGAATCACTGTCCTCTGAATTGGCCAAATCAGAATCAAATACTTCCCTATTCACAAGGGCCTACTATCCAGGACCGTGTGTGTGTGTGTGTGTGTGTGTGTGTGTGTGTGTGTGTGTGTGTAAAAATAGCATCAGTAACCTCTTTTGTATTAGCCTATATAAAATGGTTCTAGTCTATATGTCCAAAATGGAGTATTAAACCCATGATCATACGTATTTAAAGAATCTGGCCACTTTTGCAAGATCCAAGGTATTGTTAACTATGCTAATGTAGAAAAACTCTAACGATATTTTCCTTTTCAAATTATTTTTGCAATGTCAAATGACTGTTCCTGTTGCTCCCTTTCCTAAACTCTGTTGCTAGTTTCTGTTAAACATCTGCACATTTCATTGAGTGCTGGTGCAGAGAATGCTGCTGTGTGTTTGCCATTTGTAAGTTCCTGGGATCCTTTACATTTTTAACTTCTTATATAGAAGATTAATTTATATGTGTAAAATTACCCTGTGATATAGTAAATGAGAAGATACATAAATCTAAATTGATACTTACATTTTGACCTAAAATACTCTTTTCAAAGCAGGCTTATGCAGTAAGTAGAAAGAGCATGCATAATTGATCATGTAAAACATGGCTTAAAAAGACATGATGGAGGGGAGGGGGAAGATGTAAGGCTCTTCCTGCTTAGGGAAGATGTAAAAAATACTAAGGGAGGTGTAAAGAATAGTAGAGGTATGGTAGTTAAAAAGTTAAATTTTAGTCGTGATGATTAAATTTTTATTTACTTGATAATTGAATGGCGTTAGTCCAGGCTGTATCTCTTGCCTAGGAAATGTTTACTGAGTACTGCAGTTATTGCTGTAAATTGAGTTACAGTGTTTATAAGGGAATGTGTATGGGGGGAAATGAGTGGTAAAGGAAAAATGAATGGTCACAATAGATAATTCAGTGCAACTCACCATTGCAGGATATTTTGGAGGTTAACAGAACAGCATAGATTTTTTTAAGCAGGTATTTTATACAAATGAGAATACTCTAATAACAATAGCAAGGATGACGTTGTAAGGATCATTCTTAGAATTTATAGAGTTTCATACAATTGATTACCAGATCAGACCAGCAACAAATGTTTGTCTTATTTCTGGGATACTGATAAATACAGTGGGCTGAGGTTTATGCCTTTGGAATGATCTGTCTTTATCTTTTATTATAGACAGTATATTTACAGTTATTAATTTTATTTATTTGGATTAATAATAAATAGGTAATAGAAATGCCCAACATAACCTCTTAGAACACTTAAACTTCCTAGTAATGAAAATGTCAAATTAAACCACTTAAACTCTCAGTAATTCTACCATTGTAAATTATGTTCTTTGGCGACTATAAATCTCTTTTACAAAAACCTGACAAAAAAAAGTATGCTGTTGTACAGCATGCCCAGGTGTATGAAATGAGGCAGAGTAAAAGGGGTAAATAATACATGTTCTGGAATTGCAAGAGATTAAAAACAAAGCTTGCTTCCACTTTCCTATCTCTTTTGTATCAATGAAATTGCCCCTTGAATGTGTCTGATGGTTGGTGTGTACCCTGACATAGCTTCACACCAAGTGTAGAACAGGCCTAATCCCTAGGCACCTCTGCCAGGATTCTGTCAATGTTCTGCAATAATCTTTGGGGGTTTTCTTTAATTGTCTTTATTGTTTTGAAAGGTTTCTTAGTTGTGAGACATAAACTGATTTAAACAGTATATGATTCTAGCATTTCTAACTTCACAGGTAAGTGCACAATCAAAATATGTTACTAACAGTTTTTCTCTCAAGTTTGTGTTTCCTTTGCTTCAGTTCTTTCTTAATAATTTTGATGGGTTTCTTGCTATTTTTAATATCACAGTAAAAAATTCATCACTGCGTTATGCCTCTTTCTCATGGAATTCACACTTCCCATCTGCTTGTACAGTGATGCAAATTTCAGAGCACAACTCTATGGAGGATAACCTAAGTGCTGCCTCTGGAACTAAATTTGCTGTCCTTGCTTGTTATTGTAACATTGATATACATATCTTCCATTCCTCATTTGTTATATACTAATGGCATTAGGACAAGCCTGCAGCAATTTTAAAAGCTGGCTGCACAACCTCTTTGACGTCATTACAGAAAGGTCCCGACTACAGACCTGGCATATACTGTCTGTGATATACTGTATAAAAATCCATGTCAGTGTTGGCTCTCAGGGAGTACTGGAAGTGATTCATCTGTCTGGAATGGGCAGATGGCTGTTATCAAAGTTTTATTATCACCATCATTATTATTACAGTGGTTTCTGTGACACATGGTGAACTTTCATACTGGTGTTAAAGCTTAAGTATTTGAGCAACATGTAATGAAACCCAAATCCTCCAGATCTTTTTCAACCTGACTCTAAAAAGAAGGACATCAGTTTGATGCTGCTAATTAGATGGATCATTTGGTTCCATTTCTAAGCTTCAGAATAATTATCTAAAACTTCTTGTTCTTGTGTAAACTCACAACAGTTAACTATTTTTTAATTGCCTTGATTTATTGCCCTGCTTAAATTTGACACATGCTGAACTGACAGCTGAGTAGAAAGAAAATCTAAGTTATTGTGAGGGTTGTGCTCTCACGGATTACATGCTACGGACTATATTTTGAAAAAAAATGAAAGTTATCCTAGGCCCCCTAATACAGTTTGGCTGAAGGCCAGCTCAGTAACTAAACATAAATATTTAGGAGCATAGGATTAATTGTTACATGTTTTTGTAATATTATATGACCTTTCTCTGGGATATTTTTGCGCAGTCCAAACTATTATTTCACATTTTGCTCTGTTCTTTCTTTTTTGTGTTCTAGTGACAAGGTATTTAGCAGAATTCATAGATTTATTGGACTCAGGCTAGAGACAGAAGTTACACATAAATTGGTATAAGTTATAAGAAACTGGTTCAAATCTGTAACATAACAGAAATTCAGTGCACAAAAACTGCTTTTAAAATGGCTGAAAACAGACTCTTTTAAAATATTCTTTCAATGTGCACTCTCTGTACCTTCTGCAAGATTTAAATTAGATTACTTAACGGATGACCAGAGTATATGAATGTTTAAGTGCCTGTATGCAGCAATTTTCACAGAAGCCAAGCTGTATTATTAATTATTTGTATTGTTGTAGCACTTAGAAATCCAGTTGTGAACCCAAATGCCATTCCTCTGGAAACAGAGGAAAAAAACCTCCTAGCATAACAGAGCAAGCAATCTAATGTCTCCTGTAACAGCGGGGCAAGACGTACAGGTTGTTTCCAGACCAGAGCGGGAGGGCCCCTGGTGTCACAACAGGCTGCCAGTGGAGGGTCACTGAATGCCTGGTAAGGGCAGGAGACAGCCAGCACTTACCTATAGGTGCAGAGCCGATGGGGATGCAGCAGCATGCTGCACTGCCATAGCAGTTTACTAGCACCTGCTCCCTGCGGGTTGGGCAGCATGCCAAGTGTGACACTACCCTATGCTCCTCATCCATGTGGAACCCTCCCAGCCGGGTCATGAGGCACTACAGGGAGCGGGGCTTAAGGGGTTGGGGGCACAGGTGCTGTTTTCCTCGATCCTTCTGGTTTCGGGCTATAGGCTGAAGAGGGAGAGGAGGATACAGGTAGTGAACCAAAGGCTGCGGCGCTGGTGTCATCGGGAAGGCTTCAGCTTCCATGACCACAGTCTGCTCTTTGGTGAGAGAGGCAGTGAGCTCCCGGGAAGGGACGGCCTCCACCTCTCTCTGCTGGAAAGGAGGCTCTTCTCACCCAGACTGGCTGACCTGCTCCACCAGGCTTTAAACTAAGCCTGCCAGGGGATAGGGGGACTACCACCACTGCTGGCCCACTGAGCATCCCTTGCAAAGCCAGCAGGCCAGGGCACATAAGGGAGCCCACCCCTGCCCCAACCCTAGAGCAAGCTGTGGGCAAGGCAAGGGACACTTACATGCCTGTACACCAATGCCAGGAGCTTAGGGAATAAACAGGAGTAACTTGTCCTCCTGCTTAACACAAATAATTATGATCTCATAGGGATAATGGAGACCTGGTGGGACTCCACCCATGACTGGACCATGGGTATAGATGGCTATACCCTGTACAGGAGGGATCGAGTGGACAAAAGGGGCGGAGGTGTAGCTCTCTGTGTCAAGGAGAACTGCGCATCCCTACAAGCTGACATTGGCACCCAGAGTGGATGACTAGAGACCCTCTGGGTTAAAATCCATGGGGAACATGGCACAGGAGATACAATGGTGGGAGTGTACTACAGATCTCCATCCCAGAATCAAGAAATTGACCAGGAGTTCACCAGGGAATTGTCTGAGGCTGCACGCTCCCAGTCCATGGTTGTCATGGGGGACTTCAACTACCCAGACATCTCATGGGAAGAGCGCTCAGCCAAATCCAAATGATTGCAAAGCTTCCTCACGTGCGTGGATGAGCTCTGTCTGACTCAAGAAGTCTATGGGCCAAGAAGAGGCAAAGCGCTGCTTGACTTGGTACTGGCAACTGGGGATGACCTAATCAGTGACCTAACAATCAAAGGGAAGCTGGGTGACAGCGACCATGAGCTGATCACCTTCACCATCCGCCAAAAAGCTGTCAAGTCAGTCAGCAGTACAAAGGTCCTCGACTTCAAGAGGGCTGACTTTGACAAGCTCAGGAGACTTGTCGGTGAGGCCCTAAGGGACCATGACCCCAAAGGGGAGGGGAGTCCAGGAAGAGTGGTCACTCCTCAAGGGAGTGGTCCTAGATGCACAAGCTAAGGCTATTCCATCTCAAAGGAAAGGCAGCAAGAGGGCACAGCAGCCCCCTTGGCTCTCCAGGGAATTGGCGGTCCTCTTGTGTCTAAAAAGACAGACCTACAAAGGATGGAGGACAGGATCCACCTCCAAGGAGGAATACTCTACTCTGGTCCAGACCTGCAGGGAGCAAACCAGGAACTGATGACCAATGTCCAGGAAAAAACCAACTTGCTAAATGGGTATTTTGCGTCAGTCTTTCACAAGTCCCATGGGATGCCCCTGCCCATTATGGGACAGGTACACCTAAGCAAGGGTGGTTCCTTGCCCTCCATCAATGCTGACTTTGTGAAGGAACAGCTTGAGAGGCTGGACACCTTCAAGTCAGCTGGCCCTGACAGTTTACACCCCAGAGTACTCAAGGAGCTAGCTAGCATCATAGCTCAGCCCCTGGCATGGATCTTTGAGAGCTTCTGGCGCTCTGGTGGAGTGCCTGATGATTGGAAGAAGGCCAATGTGGTACCTATCTTCAAGAAAGGGAGGAAAGTGAATCCAGCAAACTACAGGCCCATCAGCCTGACCTCTATCTTGGGGAAGGTCTTAGAAAAGATTAGCAAAGAGGCCATCCTTAACAGACTGGCCGATGGCAACACCCTGAGGGATAGCCAGCACGGGTTGTTTGCAGGTAGGTCTTGCTTGACCAATCTCATTTCCTTTTATGACCAGGTGACCTATCACCTGGACAAGGGGGAAGAGATCGATGTCATATATCTTGACTTTAAAAAAGCCTTCAATCTGGTATCCCATGATCACCTTTTGGCAAAACTGGCAAACTGTGGCCTCGGGTCCACCATGATCCGCTGGCTGGGGAATTGGCTCCGGGGTCGGACCCAGAGGGTGGTGGTTGATGGAAGTCAATCGTCCTGGTGCCCTGTAACCAGTGGGTCCCTCAAGGCTCTGTCCTTGGACCTATTTTGTTCAACCTCTTCATTAATGATGTGGACATTGGAGTCAGAAGTGGACTGGCCAAGTTTACAGATGATACCAAACTTTGGGGTAAAGCATCCACACCTGAGGACAGGAGGGTGATCCAGGCTGACCTTGACAGCCTCAGTAAATGGGCAGACAAGAACCTGATGGTGTTTAATACCCAAAAATGCAAGGTTTTCCACCTTGGGAGGAAAAACCTGCAGCATGTCTATAGGCTTGGCAGTGCTACGCTGACTAGCACTATAGACAAGGGTGACTTGGGGGTCAGGATTGAGCACAAGATGAACATGAGCTTTCAGTGTGATGCTGCAGCCAGTAAAGTGAACAAAACGCTGGCTTGCATCCATAGATGCTTCTCAAGCAAATCCCAGGACATTCTCCCCTTGTACTCGGCCTTGGTTTGGGCTCCACAATTCAAAAAGGATGTGGAGAAGCTTGAGAGAGTCTAGAGAAGAGCCACATGCATGATCAGAGGTCAGGAAAACAGACCTTATGACAAAAGGCTGAGAGCCATGGGACTTTTCAGCCTGGAAAAGCATAGGCTCAGGGGCAATCTGATGGCTACTTATAAGTTTATAAGGGGTGTTCACCAGGACCTGGGGGAACATTTGTTCACCAGAGCACCCCAAGGGATGACAAGGTCAAACAGTTATAAACTCCTGCAAGACCGTTTCAGGCTGGACATAAGGAAGAATTTCTTTACTGTCCGAGCCCACAAGGTCTGGAATGGCCTGCCGCCGGAGATGGTTCAAGCAGACCTACTTTGAAGGCCTTCAAGAGAAACCTGGATGTTTTTCTTGCTGGGATCCTACGACCCCAGCTGACTTCCTGCCCCTGGGGTAGAGGGCTCGACTAGATGATATTCCGAGGTCTCTTCCAGCCCTAAAGACTATGAAATCTATAAAATCTATGAAATATGAACACCCACTAAAATTACTTTCCCCAATGCTCATTACAAGGCCTTTTTTCTTTCTTTTTGGATAATGCAGACAGACTTCTACAAACTATCAATGCTGCATATTCTAGGTCCAGTTCTATGAGAATGAAATTTCATAAAATGTCCTATATATCAAACTATTACATTCAGTTGTACAAAAGAAATCTATCAAAGCCCTGCATAGTATTCTTGGACTAATAGCTAATTGTTCTCTGTACAGTACAGAAGTTTTACATTGCATAGTATGCATTGCAGTAAAAGTAGAGTAAGAAATGCAACTATTTTCCCCTGCAACGAAATCTTTATGCATGCTAGACATTAACTTTTACTGGAAAGATATTTTCAGAAAAAACAAATACTAAGAAATGCTTAAATTAGGCAAACAAGTACTATAAAAGAAACTCACTAATCCTCTTTGCTAATCCATATATTTTGGATTCCCAAATAAGAAAAGTATACTTTCCTTCCTACTTTCCAAGGAGGATTAAATACCAGAGGTAGTTTGGGATTCAGCAAGGTGTTTAACCATCAGTGTATCCTGAGGTATGTGAGTAGCCCTATTTTAGTCATGATCTCTGCTATATTGCTAGTTCATGGAGAAGTCACATCCCACAGAATGAATTAACAAACAATACATGCTTTGTACTTAAACTGGAATTGTAAAATAAATAGACACACCCCTTAAACTAACATGCCAAGTCAAGATAGTAATGTGCACAAAATTAGAAGTAGGATTTAGGGGGGAGAGGTTGCAGCAAACAGGACCTAAATTCTCAGGGAGGCTCCTTGGTTTCTGTAGCATACTCCAGAGCTGAATTATGAAGCAAAAACTAAAGCTGACTAGAAGACAGAAAAGAATTTTGAAACTCATTGCTCACTGAGAAAATTTGGGGATATTTTTCTATACAAGTAGCAGGTTAAGGTTGGACAGTGGGTAAAGAATGGGAGAAGGAGAGTATTTCTTTTTTCCTGCTTCTCTTAAACAGGATTAGAATTTGCCTGAAATGTTGTAGATGGCCTAGTTTAAGAGTCACCTAATTTCTGAATCCTGAATTTTTTCCCATGCTGACAGGTGTTGCCTCTGGTATGAGTAAGACCCTGCAATCCCTGTCTGTACCGAAGTATTATAATGGGAGGGCTAAGGTCCCACTATGGAAAGATAAAGAAAAAGAGGGTTGGCTCCTTTAAGATAGCCGGGTACACCAGCTGCACCCACTTTCCTGGACATATAACCCCCCTAGCTGGCTGAGCAGGACAGTTGCTTGCAGGGTGGTGGAGAAGAAGGAGTCGGAAAATAAGCAGGATCTGAAGCTAAAGGCTTGAACCAGGGGAGCAGGGAGCCTGGAGGCAGAAATGCTGTCAGGTACTAAAAACAACTAGAGCTATGCTGCACAAGAGAAATCCTGAGATGAGAGTGTTGAGAGCAGTGGCTCACAGGAGTCTGAACTACTTTATATGAAGATCATGGGTTAATTTAGCATCTGGGAAGTTTTCTTGTTTGGGATGGACCTTGGGATGTGTGGGAAGCAGAGCCCTGATGGGTGAGTCTGTTAAAAGCTGTGAGGCATAGGGCAGCTAAAGGGGCATCTGGGAGATGGTTGAGCAGGCGGAGTGAGTGCATTAGTCTCTTTAGTGTTTGGGTGTCATGGGCTAGCCAGCACAGAGAACTGGCTGTGGACTGCTGACTGGGGCTAGGGCGAGCTGGACTGTTTGTGTTGTGGGCCAGAAGGACCCATGAGTAAGGACAAATTGTGGTATATAGATTGGGACCTATTTAACTCGTGGCAAGACTAAGCCATTTTAATAGCTTTGTCCCAGCATGAAGAGCCTATTTTGTGGGTATTTCATGGAGGTCCCACACTTCAGTGCTGATTGGTGGAATGGCCCTGCCTTTCAGCACTGATTGGCAGAGACACCCTAGAGGCAGGAGGGACAAGGAGGCGGCCGCCATCTTGATTGCTGGCTGCCCTTCCAGCCCTGCCCCTCAGCATTGATTGGTGGAGAGACCCTGTGGGGGCTGGGGAGTGGAGACAGTAGATGGAGCAGCTGCCATCAAGTCTGATGGCCCACCAGCTTGCACCTTCCCCTCCTGGGTGGGCTGTGACACCTGCCTGGGAGTGGAAGACTTAATAAAAACTTATTTTTATTAGGTTTTTTTTGTTTGCAGATTTTGTGGGCAACCCTGGATATCACAGGCAACTCCAGATTTCACAGTTTCTGCAAAATCCCTGAAACTGCAATTTAGGTAGGTCCCTAGCTATAGAGGGCAAGAGCCACTAAGCAGATTGTGTATAAAGGGCAGGAGCCCAAAGAAAGGACTCTCCTCAGAGGGTGGACCTAATGATATAAGAATCTAAGACATCTGAAAATCTGCCTTCAAATCCGGACTGAGCGCCCATGTCAAATAAAATGAGAAAGGTGTGGGGTAGGCAAGATGCTTAGTATTCTGCGTGGTTGGACACACTGACAGGCAGACAAATGGTGGTTACTCCTGGAAGGCATCGAAGCCAAGGGATCCTACCAACTGAGTTGTCACAGTATGTCTACATTGCAGTCACTGCTAAACCTGACTTTGCTTAAGGAATTGCTGCTGGTTGAGCTGTGGCAATGCAGTACTTAGCTCTGGCTAACTGAGTATCCAGGTTCTTAGGCAGGTCTTGCAGCCTACACTGAATTCTGTGGTACCTCAACTATGCTGCTTGTAGTGCCAAAACTAGCTAGTTTAAAGCTAATGCTGCAATGCTTATGTAAGATATACTCTTAGCACTGCTGCGAAGAGAATGTTAACTTTATTGGTATCAACAACATGGAAAGTCTGAGTATAGACTTCCTACCAGTCTTACTCAAAAATGATGAGATTTGCATTGCTAGTATGAGTAAGGGCAAGAGCCTCATTTTTATACTCCTAAGAAATTAGGGTGGGAAAGGCATAATGCAAAGCTCTTCTTTCTGGTCTCTTTTATTTGAATGACTTAAAAGCTTCAAACTTTGGCTACAGATGTAGCAAAAGTCTCTTGTTCTCTCTCTCTCCTCCTCCTCCCCTCTCCCCGCCACTCTTTCCACTATCATTTCCCTCCTTCTCCCCAATACAGCTGCTAGATATTGCAGGCAGCTGGGGCACTTTTAAGACTTATGAAATGGATTCCAGGTCAGATGTTTTTTATGTAAACATCAAATGTTTAAAGCAGTCCAGCTGCCTCCATAGGCTTGTTCTGCACCACAGCCAGAAACGAGTGGAAATATGAGGTGTTTCGTTTTGAGGTTTGGCACCTTGAGAAGTCCTGGATTCTTTCTCTTACTCCCATTTCCTCTTACTGGCCTTCCCCATAACTGTCCTCTGTTCTTTTGTTCACTTCATCTGTCCTCAGTTTTGCTTGCCTATTCTTGAGAGTACACAAAGTTGGCCTCACCATCACCACTCAAGTAGCTTTGAAAATATAGGAATAGTCCCCCCATGTTAGAATAATATTTGCCCATCTCTGAGAGCTGCCTAAAGCATGTCTCAACAGAAGGTGCACAGAACCAGTCAACCAAGAACAAACTATAAAATGACTGTTGCATCTCAAAATGAGGGATAGGTGGGAGCCAGGGTAACTTCTAACTGCAGTTGATCCATGTACATGTCCTTCTATCATTTGAAGCCCTTGGATTCACAAATATCTTACAGGGTTCAAAGGTGATTATACATTTGGAAAGGAGTGAGCATTTTCTTTTTTTAAGATTCATTAGAAATTTTTTGTCTTTAGGTTTATTGGATGACCCTTTGGTCTATTATTATGAAAAAAAGAATATCTGATTGATGTTCCTTGTGTCATTCATTGAGTTTGCATCTCTTACAGGTCTGGAATTCAGCTATGTATTTTATCAGTTATATTTGCCTACCACTGACATGGAGATTGCACCTTGAAGTTTCTCACAGCATTCTGAACCACTGTGGGGGGCTACTTTCTATTCTAGGGGTGCATCTACATGAGCCATTAATATGCAACAATAAACAGCAGAGCTTATTGCTGTGCAGTTTATTGCTCCTGGGAAGCTCCTAGCAGCACAGTTTACATGTGTGCCTGGACCGTAGAACATTCAGTTGGGTCACAGCAACTCCAGGCAGAGGATCTGGGGAGTCAGCCTACTGGCCCAGAGCTACTCCAACCATAAGCAAACGAGGCATATGCCTAGTGCCTGACCTGTGGGGTGGCCTGGCCCTTCCCTTTGTGGCAGTAGTGTGAATGGCCCCATCTGCCTCCTTTCCCTTCCCTTCACCTGCCCTGGGCCCTGAGCTGCAGGGGGCCCCAGTCCTTCCCTCTACAGTGAATAGCTCCATCTACCTCCCTTCCCTTCCCTTCCCTTCTCCTCCCCTCTGCTGGCCTCACCACCACGGAGGCGGCCAGCTCCAAGCCCAAATCCTCATGGGTGGCAGCACCAGGGTGGGGAGGGGGTCTCAACTGGCTCAGGGCCCACAAGTGTGTTTGCCTAGGGCCCACTAAAGGCTTAATATGACCCTGGGTTCAATGTGCTGCAGATGGGTTCATAGATTCATAGATGTTAGGGCCGGAAGGGACCTCAATAGATCATCAAGTCCGACCCCCTGCATAAGCAGGAAAGAGTGCTGGGTCTAGATGACCCCAGCTAGATACTCGTCTAACCTCCTCTTGAAGACCCCCAGGGTAGGGGAGAGCACCACCTCCCTTGGGAGCCCGTTCCAGACCTTGGCCACTCGAACTGTGAAGAAGTTCTTCCTTATGTCCAGTCTAAATCTGCTCTCTGCTAGCTTGTGGCCATTGTTTCTTGTAACCCCCGGGGGCGCCTTGGTGAATAAATCCTCACCAATTCCCTTCTGTGCCCCCGTGATGAACTTATAGGCAGCCACAAGGTCGCCTCTCAACCTTCTCTTGCGGAGGCTGAAAAGGTCCAGGTTCTCTAGTCTCTCCTCGTAGGGCTTGGTCTGCAGGCCCTTGACCATACGAGTTGCCCTTCTCTGGACCCTCTCCAGGTTATCCGCATCCTTCTTGAAGTATGGCACCCAGAATTGCACGCAGTACTCCAACTGCGGTCTGACCAGCTCCCGATAGAGGGGAAGTATCACCTCCCTGGACCTATTCGTCATGCATCTGCTGATGCACGATAAAGTGCCATTGGCTTTTCTGATGGCTTCGTCACACTGCCGGCTCATGTTCAACTTGGAGTCCACTAGGACTCCAAGATCCCTTTCCACCTCTGTGCCACCCAGCAGGTCATTCCCTAGGCTGTAGGTGTGCTGGACATTTTTCCTCCCTAGGTGCAGCACTTTGCATTTCTCCTTGTTGAACTGCATCCTGTTGTTTTCTGCCCACTTTTCCAACCTATCCAGGTCTGCTTGCAGCTTTTCCCTGCCCTCCGGCGTGTCCACTTTTCCACATAGCTTTGTGTCATCTGCAAACTTGGACAGAGTACATTTGACTCCCTCGTCCAAGTCGCTGATGAAGACATTAAAGAGTATCGGTCCAAGGACTGAACCCTGCGGGACCCCACTGCCCACACCCTTCCAGGTTGAGACCGACCCATCTACCACGACTCTTTGGGTGCGACCCTCTAGCCAATTCACCACCCACCGGACTGTGCAGTCATCCACATCACAGCCTCTTAGCTTGTTCACCAGTATGGGGTGGGATACCGTATTGAAGGCCTTCCTGAAGTCTAAGTATACGACATCCACCCCTCCTCCTGTGTCCAGGCGTTTCGTAACCTGGTCATAGAAAGAGACTAGGTTGGTCAGGCACGATCTGCCCGCCACAAACCCATGCTGGTTTCCCCTCAGCATAATTTGCCCTGCCGGGCTCTCACAAATGTGAGCCTTGATAATTTTTTCAAATACTTTACCAAGGATGGAGGTGAGACTGACTGGCCTATAGTTTCCCGGGTCCTCCTTCCTCCCCTTTTTGAAAATGGGGACCACGTTAGCCCTTTTCCAGTCTTCTGGGACTTGGCCCGTGCGCCACGAGCATTCGAATATTCCCGCCAGTGGCTCTGCAATGATGTCGGCCAGTGCCTTCAGCACCCTCGGATGGAGCCCATCCGGGCCTGCCGATTTAAAGGCATCCAGTTCTTCCAAATGACTCTGCACCACCTCAGGATCTACATATGGAAGTCTGGCGCCTTGCTGCTGCCTCTCTACAACCCCAGTGAGAGACTTGTCGTGCCCCTCACTTAGGAACACTGAGGCAAAGAACTCGTTGAGGAGTTCAGCTTTGTCCCCCCTATCTGTCACCAATTGTTTCTGCCCATTTAGCAGCGGTCCTATTCCTCCCTGGGCCTTCCTTTTACTCCCAATATATCTAAAAAACAATTTTTTGTTGTTTTTTACTTGGGTTGCCATCCTCAGCTCCATGGTAGCTTTGGCCGACCTAACTGCCTCCCTACAAGCATGAGCAGAGGAGGTATATTAATCTTTAGTGATCTCACCCTGTTTCCACTTTTTATGTGCTCCCCTTTTGGCCCTTAGGCTGCCCTGGATTTCTCTGGTCAGCCATGGAAGCCTCCTGGCCCCTTTCCCTCTTTTGCCTCGCTCAGGGATCATCTTGCTTTGTGCCCGAAGGATCGTTTCCTTTAGGCACAGCCACCCTTCTTGGGCTCCCATCCCATCAAAACTCCTACTCTGCAGTGCTTCCTTGGCTAATCGCCTGAGTGCATTGAGATCAGCTTTCCTAAAGTCTAGCACTTTCACCCTACTAGTTCCCTTACCCACTCGCCGTCTTATGTTGAATTCTATTATAAGGTGATCACTGTCTCCCAAATGGCTACCGATTGGCTGGGGCACACGAGTGCTTCAATCCAGAGTGCACCAGCCACTTGACTCAGTGTCTATGCGTGTGCTGCTGTGCATGAAAAAACTCTGCAGCCGGGTAGGACTTGTAAATACAAGTCCTACCCGGCTGCAGAGTTTATTAGTTTTGCGCGCCCTAATAGGGACACTTGTGTACATGGTGAGATGTTTACTGCACAGTTAATTAGTCAACTATGCAGTAAATGTCTCATGGAGGCACACCTTAGGGCATTGTTTATGTGGAAGAATAATGGGATCTCTTCTTTGATGGGTTTACCACGAGTCTTGCAGTCTACTGGTAAATAACAAAGTATCTTTCATTCCTGACCAGTCCGGAGGCCTAGTGAAAGGAGCATGATTTTTGATGTATCCTGAAGCTCTTCCCTGTCCATTGCATTGCTATTGCAAGCATAATTTTTTTTTTTAAGGTGCCTTTCAAATAAGTGCTGTAGTTGTGCTTTTGCCTTGCCTTTAGCAGCATCTGGGATCCATCAAACTATTATACAACTGGTTGCAATTAAAATATGTTGAATAGACCACGCTTGCTTTTTCCATGTTTGTGAATTGTTGCTATTATATGCAGGTTTCCTTATAGCAAATCAAGGCTAAGCAAACTTTTAAATACTACTTCTATGGTTTGTAATAAATGGGCTTCTAACCAAATGTTCATTACAGAGAGCACTGGGTGACATTCTGGGGGCGGGAGGGGGTGTTGTGTGTGTGTGATAAGTTTAATTTTGCTGCCAGGTGTCAATATCAGGATGGTATATACTGTAGTGTAATAATTATTCATTTCAATGTGTTATACAAGTATAATTATATGAGCATAATCAAGTCTTTTTAATATGCTACTGAAACTAATTTTTCTTTATGCTAAACATAAATTTAATAACATTAGTATTTGTGATAGACTTTGGTTTTACTTCAATTTCCTTTTGTTTTAATGTTTGTAGAATAGTGGTTCTCAACTGGGTGTTCATGAAAGCCTTTGAGGAATGCCTTGGCTCAGGTATTGCTGCTGCTGCAACTGGGTGCAACTGCCCATGTCAGCCTGAAAACGTCTGTGGTGGGAGCACCTGCTGTTGTTGCAGCCCTTCTCAGTCTTACCTTGCACATTCCTCCCAGAAAGAGGCATGGACGGCAGGTAGAACTGTCCCGCGTGCCTTAGTTTCTAGGAGGAACATTCAAGGTTGGACCAGAAGGGCTGTGGCACAACTGGGTATTCCTGCCTGCTTTAGGCTTATCAGATAACCCTAATGTAGGCAGCAGTGCACACTCCTGTCATGGTCCTTCTTGGTTTGGTTTTGCATGAGGCAGTCCCACCTGGCTGCAGCAGTGGCGTGTAAAGTGAGGCATTTACAACAGTGGGTTTCAGTTGGGGTGCCACCAAATTCAGAACAGTTATGGAGGGGTGTCCTGAATCTAAAAAGTTTGAGAACTACTGTTATAGAAGAAGAGCTGGCGGGGAGCAGAAGTTAATCCCAGAAGTTCTGTAAACCAAAGTTGGGTTAAGGCCCTTAAGATTTTAACTCATTTTCTTTGCTTGCTCTAAAAATGCAGAGCTGCAGAACCCAGGCCTTTTCTCTGTTGCGGCCAACTTTCATGATCTTGCAAGACACTGGGAGATTGATGATGTTTTAGTTAGAATCTTAACTTCTTTTGATCTCATGATCTCTTGAACCCTGACTCATGATTTTTTAATGTTTCTGGTTGGCTGCACTGATTTTCATGATTAGGCATGGCAACTACAACCCTGTGATCTACATCAAGAACTAGCTGATTAGTTCTGTCTGAGGTAAGAGATTCTGTGGCTGTATGCGCCATTTTAACTGTAACACACCTCATGGTTTTCTGTGAGGTCTATATGTTTTGATCTTATGCTTGAAGAAGACTGCCTTTACCATCTGCAATATCCATATGGGTCTCTTAATGAAGGTGGAGTTGCTATCTGCCTCAATTTCTGAAATAATCCTGGTTTTTGGAGATCTGTCCTTTAACCTGTGAATCTTTTGCTTACAGAAACAGTTACAAAACACTGCCTAATCTCAGCATTATTTTACAAAAGCTGATGACAATAAAACATTGTTTTGCCCTTATGTAACCTTGTGATGCATTGGTCACAGAGAGGAATGCACAGACTTTGGGGGAGTCAAAGAGTAATGTGGCTGGCTGCATTTCAGAACCTAAAGGCTGCTCAATATGAGATCAGATGGCATGTTTTGCCATGATAGGCATGTTGACAAATTTGACACTGAGAGGGATTCAGGTAAAAAAGGAACCTGATATTCTTAAACAGTTTTGGATCTCTCTGTAGTTTAACCACATGCTCAAAAACTTTCTGAACTTGAAACAGGTTTCAGATGATTTACAGCCTTTTAAAGAAAGTAAATCTTCACATTATGCAAACAAGCCAAAAAAAAAAAGTCAGTATTTTGGAAGGATTCAGGTGGTACAAATTGCTGCAAAATATTATTTTCCTGTTTTCATCATGAATGTGAACCTACAATAGTTTAGTGCAGACTTTTGGCTCATGGGGTAACGTTGTACGTGTAGCACTAAATCGGGATGTACAGTTTCTTTCTCCTATAATTTGCCAGGTCAGCTTCAGTGTCAACCAGATACAGATGTTTTTCTTGGCATGAAATTCAATAACATTTAAATGGTATACTGCACAATTCAAATATCTCAAGTAAAAATAAGGAATTTATTCCACTGGAAACCAAGAAATAGCTAATCACTCTGTTAATCAATTGCATCATCTCTAAATGATTTCAGTGGGAATGTAGACTGGAGAATTCTATTGTTCAGGCTAATATGGGCAGAAATTTCCTCTGATCTGTGAATTGCATTTTTTTCCCCACACTGTGCGTGGGGGAGGATAGGGTATGTTGGGGATTGTGTATGTGTGGGGGGTTTGTGGCGTGTGAGGGAGGGTGGGGGCATGGGAACCCCCGCACTCCCCCCATGCCACAGCAGCAAGTGGGGGTGCTCACGGTGCAGATGCCCCACGGAGTGTGGCTCGGTTGAACGCTGCACATTGCAGTGAGAGGTACATCATAAAAAGTACTTTATCTTGTTAGTTTCAAACCTGTCTCCTGCTAATTTCTGTGGACACCCTCTAGTTTTAATACTCTTAGACTTGGTGGTGAATAAGAGTTCCCCATTTACTTGGTCCATACCCTTTATGACTTTATAGACCCTATTGTATCTTCCCTCAGCTTTCTCCTTTCAAAACCCTTTTTAGTTTCTCCTGGAATGGTCCATCCCCACCTCATCAGTTTGGTTGCTCTTCTCTTTAGTTTTTTCTATCCTTTTTGAGCTGTGGAGACCCAGAACTGCACACAGATATGGATGCCCCATGGATTTTAGTATAGTAGCATAATGACATTCTCCATTTTATTTTCAATTCCCTTCTTAATGATGCCCAACGCTTTATTCTCCTTTTTGGTCATGGTTACGCACTGAGCTGATGTTTTTAGTGAACTGTCTACAATGAGTCTAAGGTCTCTTTCCTGAGTTGAAACAGCTGGTTCAGAACCTGGCATTGTGTATGTAACCACAGCACATTGTGTTGTTGTGTTGTGCTTGTTTTATGTTACGTTACCGAGTTCTGTTTCCATCCATAGTGGGTGCAGGGTACAATGAGCCCAACACAAAGTTCCATGGCTCTTGTGTAAAATTTGCTCTCCATCTTCTACCTCTCCCAAATTCGTTTCTGTTGTTATCTGTGAACTTTAAGGTTTTATTGACGTCTTTGCCTGACCTCCTCCTGTGTGTTTCTATACTCTTTGTTATAGTTCAGAACAATGGTTTTTTGTTAGTTTAGAAGTTAGTGTACAATTAACTGTTCTTTTCAACAAGATAAATGACACTGATTAATCAGTTCCTTCTGTGCAAAAATTAATCACTGTAACCACTGCCTAATTCTCCCTATTGTGTTATTTATTAGGCTGAATACTAAGTTACAGTAATAGAGAATGCATTTATGTCCATTTTCCTATTTATTTCCACAAAGTAAGTCATTCAGATTCTAAATACCAAGGAAACCATTTTTTTAATGGAGTCATGGTGAATTACAGACTGGTTAAAAGTGAAATTTAGATAAGATTTCTAGATTATTATATGAGGTTCCACATATATCTATGAAAGTAATAGGTGTCCTAGAAGTAACATAGCTTGTTAAAATGATAGGTAAATGGCATGCTACTAACAAGTTATACATTGAAGTAACAGAATTCCAATGTATAGTACATTTTCCTACTGCAAATCAGTCCTGAGAGACCTACTGAAGGTGGCATTTGCTATCCAGACATCTCCATAGAAATTATTAACATCTGTCTTTTTTTTTTCTTTTTACTTTTCTGTGTGGATGATTCCTGTACATGTTAATTCTTTCTGAATTTTATTTATTTGTAACTGCAGCACTACACTAACATTTATTTGATATTTTTGATGCTTTGGGTCGTGAATATTGCATTACCTAATTCAGGGAAATAACATGTCATGAGAAACTATTATCCCCTAGTCAAACATTTCGTCTAGGAAAACCGCTATATCTTCATATCATTTTTTCCATCTCTGACAAAGTGGTGGTTCAGGTTTAGAGCCTGTGCCTTTGTGAGCCAGTGAACAGTGTGTTTGGTTTTACATGGCCTTGTGTAAATCAAATCACCATAAAACTAATAAAATCCCTGGACATTGGTCCCTTTTCGTTACTGTGGCTGTTATTTGCCTTGCTCTGACTTTTCACAGTATGCTGTGTGTCAAATGGAAATTACGCAACACACAGATGGTCTTGGTAATGCTCAAAGCAGAGCTTGTGAAACAAATTACACACAGACATCAGCTTTCCTGTATTTAAAAACCCGAATATCTTAAACCTTGAGATGTGCTGTGTCATTCCATATGGCTCTGTGTCACACTTAGTGGGAACTCACAATGACAAAAACTACTTCAACATATTTTTCATCTTGCAGTAATTTTGATAGCAAAACAGAAGTGTTTTTTTTTTATCGAACACCACTTCTGTGGGACTGCTGAAGAGTAAGAGATGCACTCAAGGGTTTTACCAAGGATAATACGCAGGGCATATTAGCACAAGTTTAAAATCACTGAAGTCACATGTAAGTCTTCAGAGTACAATTCATGTCTACACACAGATATTTTACCGACATTGATGCACAGCATAAATTTAATTATGTTCTCCATAAAGTGTCTTTGAACTTCAGTAATCAATAAAGGAAAATCTAAGCAGGAGAATCTCACATAGTTAGAAAGAGCTAAAAATGTTCAGAACATGGAGAGGTTTTTAGGGTTCCCCGTCCTCCTGCATTTCCGTGGAGGTGTTAATGCAGCCAATTAGGCTAGAAATCAGGACCTTTGAAATACTTTTATTCCTGCTCTGTCATTTTCTGCCTTTGTGACTTTAAGCAAGTGACTTCATTTCTTCTCAGTTATTTTATCCCAAATTTTATTTTCTTTCCTCAGTGATGCTGCAGATATTAATTAATTTGTTTGCTCAGCATTTGAAAAATCTGGAGCTATCCATACAGCTAAGTATTAAAATAGTTTGCAAGATTAGGGACTTTCAAGTGGACTTCATACGGAAGCCTGTGAAACTTAATCTAGGAGTCCAAAAAATTGTAGACTGTTTTTGGTGACTTGGTGACTTCTCCATGGCTGTTGCTTCAATATTTGATCCAGGAAGTCAGTTTGAATTTCAGATGTCATGACTCTTTGCAAGTTGTGGGATGGCCCCCAAATCCCTGACTGCAGCTATATAATTTGTTTGATAGATTTCTAGAGCGACTGCCTACTGAAGCCAAATTTTAAATTTGTTTTCCATTAGTATTTGTGTGTGAGCTTAAATTTATGCTTTCCTCTAAAAATTGGTGCTAATGAAATTCAGCTGCATGAATGTTTCTGGAAACCAAACACAAAAAGGTCCTGAAGATGCCTGGAAAAATCATATTTAAAATTCAAACAAACATTGATGGAAAATCAATTTACAACATTTGCCCAGCTCTAGTGTAGAATTTAGAAGCAGAGACCTTTTTGTGTTTAACTGCCCTCTCCCTTCATATGTTTTTAAGAAGGCAGATTTAAGGTCTGACTTATTTACATGAGTTCTGCTTGACTTCAGTGGAATTACTCCTAATTAAGATGCACTAGTATTAAGCCACTGTGATATCAGACTCAAACCCTTTATTTTCAGCTTCCTCTGCCTCTGAATACAAGATGCTGAAAATCCTTAAATCCTTTGCAAGTCTCCATGAGTTTGGATACTGAGTTTGGTAGGATCGAATTCTAGAAGTCTGAATCCCAGGAAACCTATGGGGATCCTCAGTAATCCTGAGGAATGAGTTCTGTAGATTTGGAGTATATTGTTTGCTGTTTTAGGATATTTAACACTTGATCTGATCTTAGGGGTCAATGTTCTGGTCTCTGTTTTAGTGTAAACAAAACTGTATCCTTCTTTGACCAGGACAGCACATCTTAAAAGTATCTGAGCGGACTGTGGTTTATATTATGCTTGTTTCAACAGTCCATTTCTGATAGTCTGTAAGAAGGGGAACATTGTTATTCCCTGACAGGATTTATGACTGTGCCTTCATCATTTCTGTAATTTTTTTATTGCTGCAATGTCCTGGGAAAGTTGTTATCTGACCAGGGTAGGTGATAACAACATTTTTCACATAAACGGGACCAATCATAATGTTAAAGTACAATTAGTAGGGCTTGTTGTAGTTTTCTCAGCAACATGCTTGAGCTGTATTTACCAAGAAATTTCAAAGTGAAAGGCATTCTTGAACGATCTTAAAATTTGCATACTTTACCTTCTAACATGGAAGAGAGATTCAAATAAACACAAGGAAGTGATAAGACACAAGAGGTAGAAAGTTACGGCAAAGTAAAATACAGTTTGGAGACCTTTTATCCTCTGCTGATTAAGATTGCCACCTGAACCTCCATTAGTTATCTAGCGGCATTCAGTAGTCCACTTGCTCCTCAGAAAATTGTACCAAATAATACTCTATATCTAATCACCCATTCATAGATTCATAGATGCTAGGGTTGGAAGGGACCTATATAGATCATTGAGTCCGACCCTCTGCATAGGCAGGAAAGAGTGCTGGGTCTAGATGACCCCAGCTAGATGCTTATCTAACCTCCTCTTGAAGACCCCCAGGGTAGGGGAGAGCACCACCTCCCTTGGGAGCCCGTTCCAGACCCTGGCCACTCTAACTGTGAAGAAGTTCTTCCTAATGTCCAATCTAAATCTGCTCTCTGCTAGCTTGTGGCCATTATTTCTTGTAACCCAGGGGCGCCTTGGTGAATAAATACTCACCAATTCCCTTTTGTGCTCCCGTGATGAACTTATAGGCAGCCACAAGGTCGCCTCTCAACCTTCTCTTGCGGAGGCTGAAAAGGTCCAGGTGCCCCAGTCTTTCCTCATAGGGCTTGGCCAGCAAGCCCTTAACCATATGAGTGGCCCTTCTCTGGACCCTCTCCAGGTTATCCACATCCCTCTTGAAGTGTGGCGCCCAAAACTGCACTCAGTACTCCAACTGCGGTCTGACCAGCGCCTGATAGAGGGGAAGTATCACCTCCTTGGATCTGTTCGTCATGCATCTGCTGATGCACGATAAAGTGCCATTAGCTTTTCTGATGGCTTTGTCAAACTGCCGACTCATGTTCATCTTGGAGTCCACTAGGACTTCAAGATCCCTTTCCGCTTCCGTTCCACCAAGCAGGTCATTTTCTAGGCAGTAGGTATGCTGGACATTTTTCCTCCCTAGGTGCAGCACTTTACATTTCTCCTTGTTGAATTGCATTCTGTTGTTTTCTGCCCACATGTCCAACCTGTCCAGGTCTGCTTGTAGTTGTTCCCTGCCCTCCGGCGTGTCTACTTCTCCCCACAGTTTTGTGTCATCCGCAAACTTGGACAGAGTACACTTCGCTCCCTCGTCCAAGTTGCTGATGAAGATATTGAAGAGTATTGGTCCAAGGACTGAGCCCTGCGGGACCCCACTGCCCACACCCTTCCAGGTCGATACTGACCCATCCACTACGACTGTCTGGGTGCGACCCTCTAGCCAATTCGCCATCCACCGGACCGTGTAGTCATCCAAGTCACAGCCTCTTAACTTGTTTACCAGTATGGTGTGGGATCCCCTATCGAAGGCCTTCCTGAAGTCTAAGTATACGACATCAACCCCTACTCCTGCATCCAGGTGTTTTGTAACCTCGTCATAAAAAGAGACTAGATTAGTCAGGCATGATCTGCCTGCTACGAACCCGTGCTGGTTTCCCCTCAGCATAATTTGTCCTGCCGGGCTCTTGCAAATGTGAGCCTTGATAATTTTTTCAAAGACTTTGCCTAGGATGGAGATGAGACTGACTGGCCTATAGTTGCCTGGGTCGTCCTTCCTCCCCTTCTTGAAAATGGGGACCACTTTGGCCCTTTTCCAGTCCTCTGGGACCTGGCCCGTGCGCCACAACTGCTCAAATATTATCGCCAGTGGTTGCACAATGACATCAGCCAGTTCCTTCAGTACCCTCAGACAGAGCTCATCCGGGCCTGCTGACTTAAAGGCATCCAGTTTCTCCAAGTGACCCTGCACCATCTCAGGGTCTGTGCTTGGTAGTCTGGCGTCCTGCTGCTGCCTCTCTACAATCCCAGTGAGAGCTTTGTCCTGCCCCTCACTTAGGAACACTGAAGCAAAGAACTCTTTGAGGAGTTCAGCCTTGTCCCCCCTGTCCATCACCAATTGCTTCTGCCCATTTAGTAGGGGTCCTATTTCACCCTGGGCCTTCCTTTTGCTCCCTATATATCTAAAAAACAATTTTTTGTTATCCTTTACTTGGGATGCCATCCTCAGCTCCATGGTAGCTTTGGCCCATCTAACTGCCTCCCTACACGTGCGAGCAGAGGAGGTATACTCCTCTTTGGTAATCTCTCCCCGTTTCCACTTTTTATATGCTCCCCTTTTAGTCCGCAGTCTGTCCTGGATTTCTCTGGTCAGCCAAGGAAGCATCCTGGCCCCTTTCCCTTTTTTTCCTCGCATCGGGATTGTCTCCCTCTGTGCCCGAAGGATCATTTCCTTAAGGTACAGCCACCCTTCCTGGGCTCCCATCTCTTCAAAACTCCTACTCTGCAGTGTGTCCTTGACTAATCTCCTGAGCTCATTGAAATCAGCTTTCCTAAAGTCTAGCACTTTCACCCTACTAGTTACCTTACCCACTCGGCGTCTTATGATGAATTCTATTATTTGGTGATCACTGTCCCCCAGGTGACTACCAATCTTCCTGAGCAAGATCACAGAAAAACTGTCTCCTGTAACATCTGCCTCCTGTCAACACATAGGTCTTTTCGGAGTTGGATTTCAAACCAAATTGCACAGTCAGTACAAACCAAATTTGTACTGACTGTGTGGTGGGGGATCATTTCTTTGGCTACAGGCAATGGATGAATGTCCTGAGATTCTGAAGCACAGAATGACAATAATATTGCTCAGTGGTCAAATTTGGAATTGTGTACCTCTTTGACAGTATTTGTTAATATGGGTCTTGGATGTTGGGGAGGTGAGTGGCAATGGAGCTTTTGGAGAAAGTTCTAACAGCTATCTGTTTAGACTATGTGATAGCTACGAGTTGGAGGTCAGGTGAGGTCCTGGATGATTGGAAGAGGGCAAATATAGTGCCCATCTTTAAGTAAGTGAAGAAGGATGATCCAGGGAACTACAGACTAGTCAGCCTGACCTTGATACCTGGAAATGTCATGGAGCAGTTTTTCAAGGAATCCATTGTGAAGCACCTAGAGGAGAACAAGGTGATCAGGAACAGTTGCTATGGATTCACTAAGAGCAAGTTGTGCCTGACCAATCTGATTTCCTTCTAGGATTAGGTGACAAGCTTTGTGGATGATGAGAGAGCAGTGGATGTGATATACATTCACTTAGCAAGGCTCTTGACACTGTCTCCCATGACATTCTCATTAACAAACTATGGAAATGCGAACTAGGTAAAACTACTGTAAGGTGTAGACATAACTGGTTGGATCATGATGCTCAACGAGTAGTCACAAATGATTCAATGTCTGGCTGGGAGGAGGTATTGAGTGGGGGGTCCCTGTCCTGGATCTGCTCTTGTTTAATGTCTTTGTTAACAATTTGGATAATGGGATTGAGTGCATATTTAGCAAATTTGTGGACAATACCAAGTTGGGTGGATGCACAGACACTAGGGCTAGGATCCAGAATGAACTGGATAGACTGAAGAAATGGTATATAATCAAACAGATGAAATTCAACAAGAATAAATACCAAGTGTTGTACTTGGGATGGAATAATTGGAGAATGGCTGGCTAGGCAGAAGAACTGCAGAGAAGGGGGTTCCAGTAGATCATAAGCTGAACATGAGCCAACAGTGTGCTCTTTTTACAAAAATCAAAACAAAACAAAAACTCCAATATGCTGTTGCATCAAAAGCATGCACTCTGTTCAGCGCTGGTGAGGCCTCAGCTGGAGTACTGTGTTTAGTTTTGGGCCCCCCAAGAAGGATATGAACAGACTGGAAGGAGTTCAGCAGAGAGCAACTAAGATGCTGACAGACATGACAGTTTGTTGTGCAAAAGTCACTGAAAGTGCTCTACAGCCATGCACTGACAGAACTGTAGAGCATGGCTGTAGACCACTTAAAAGTGGCCAATTGGGGGACAATCTGACCCTCATTATAAGGGTGCTCCAAAGTACAGCACCTTCCTTAACATCTGTCAGCACAGCCAGGAGCAGGGCTTGGTTGCCAGCATAGCTCTGCTCCCCATACTGTCTTCAGAATGGGAGGGAGGGAAGGGAAGGGAGTGAGTTTAGTCTGGGGATTCCCAAACAGTACTGGAGGATGGAGAGGGTGGATTGGAAAACCTCTCCCCACAAGGTGGGGACTCCAATCCACCCCCTGCCAACTCCAGCATGGCTGGGGAACCCCCAGAATAGACCTCCATCCCCTGCCTCCCCCCATCCTATTCTCAAGACAGCACCCGGAGCAGGGCTTAGCTGATGCAGTCCAGCTCTGCTCCATGCTATGTATTCAGAATAAGAGAAGGGGAAGGGAGGGAGTGAATTCAGTAAGTGGGTTCCCCATCCAGTGCTGGAGAGTGTGGCAGGTGGATTGGAACCCCCCACCCCAGAGGTGGATGGCTCCAATACACACGCACCCCTACTCAGGTGCAGCTGGAAAAACCCCAGACTGAACTTACTCTCCTCCCTTCCCCAACCTCCCATCCTAAGAGAGCATGGGAGCATGGAGAGCAGGGCAGAGCTAGGAGATAGATGCTGCAGACAGCAGCCTCTCTCCCGTGATCAGCTCCAAAGGGGAGCTGGATCATGCACCCTCCTGATCCAACAGTAAACATCTGTTGGATTGGGAGGGTATGTCTAACTCATGGTGCTTTCTGTGAAGCATCATGAGTTAAACCAGGGAGCTGCATGTCTGTCAGTGCCCAAAATGATTAAGGGCATGGGAGGCAAGACTTATGAGGAAAGGCTGAAAAAACTAGAGTTATTCAGTCTGGAGAAGAGGACTTGGGGGCAGACTTCAAATACCTGAAGAGCAATAACTGAGAGGATGGAGACGGGCTTTTCTCTGTAGCTCCAGGGGACAGGACTAGGGGCAATGGCCTCAAGCTTTAGGAAGGGGAATTTAGGCTGGAGATTAGAAGAAACTTTCTGGCTATGAATGTGGTCATGAACTGAAGCAGGCTACCGAGAGACATTGTAGAATTTCCATTCTTGGAAGTTTTCAACAGCAAGTTGGACAGAAACTTGACTGGCATGGTCTAGTCAGGGATGATCTGCCTTGAGCAGGGGGGCTGGACTAGATGATCTCATGAAGTCCCTTCTAACTCTTCTTATCTAAGATCTTAAAAGGTAAATGATTCCAGAATTCTATGAAATTTCCTGTGGTTCAGTCCTCCTGGATGCAACTTCTACACATACCTCTTTTTCTTCCAGCAAATAGAAGAAGAAGAATTAGAATAAAATAAACAGTTGTCTTTATTCTCCTTCCCAGATTTAAACCAGATTAAAGTTAAACTAGATAAGACCTAGATAAGACACAGTAGAAAAGATTTGCCATTGTAATTATGCCATCACACTCTTGTAGTATGGTGTAATGATTTTGCTGTTGTGGGTTATATCAGTCTCCTGAACTATGGCATACCAGGAAAAGCACTTTCATGCCAGTCTAATTGCATTTATATAGGGCTGGTACAGAGATATTACCAAAAAAAAATCATGTCCCTTACCAACCTTGCTATATCAGTAATAGTTTCTAGTGTTGCCCTGGTCTAGGGCATTATCCCATTAAATCATAGAAAATGAAACAGAAGTGTATAAGTTCCCAAAAGCAATATGTGTCTCCAACACTTTGCTGTGTTGACAAACAGAGAATAAGTGTGTGTCATTCTGTTTATAAAATGCTTGGTAGATTCATTATCTGAGGTCAGGAGGCTAATTTTCCTCCACTCCTAAACTAGTGTATATGAGCTTTCTGAAGATCTCATACAGTGTACTACATACCCAGTGAGTGTTGGCTAAAGCTGGTAAAAAAAAAACCTAGAAACAACCCCCCCCAAAGACTTCAGTTCTGTGGGAAATGCTGACATACTGAAATGTAGCATATTACAAAGTTCTGAAGAAAAGTATTTTGGATTTGTCCAATAAAATGGATTGGCTATCAAAACATATCAATTGTAATTTTTATACTATTCACATTATTATAAATCTATGAAATAAAATTATAGTCAAAATGAATGGGTTCAACTTAGTGAAACAATTCCAAATGATCAAAGAACCTCCCCCACTCCCCTCCCTTCCCCCCCCCCAAAAAAAAGGGAAAGAAAAAAAGAAAATCTTGACTTTTGAGGTTTTTCTTTCTGGAAAATATTATTGAAACTGACTTATCCAAGTGAAACATTTTTCTATTTCAACATACCTGCATTTTTCCAACAAAAACCTGATCTCTTCATCTTTTTTAAATTGTTTTTCATTTTGAGTTTTAGTTTAGCTATTTTGGTGATTTTTTTTTTTTTAAATCTGGTTGCTTTATTAATTGCCACATTCCTTTTACATAGAGAAAGCTTCATATGGTATCTCTAGTCCTGTGATTCTGAGTCTTTTCAGACTTGAGGCACTTCTGGGAACATGTCAGCTCTTAGTTTTCATTTGTTTTTTGACTACAGAGAAAACAGCAGAATAATTCTGTTGCAAAGAAGGCAAGGTGTCTGTAGATGTGCTTCGAGGCTGCTCGGACATGCTGTAATTACAGCATGTTGGAGCAGGCTTGATTAATTGAGTCTGCAGGAGCATGGTGATTACCATGCTCTAGCCAGCCCCTGTGTCTTGCGTATCAGTGTCCCCACACTTCAAAATGGTGGTGGGGGTGCTTGAGTGAAGCTCATCAAATCAGTTTTAGTTCAGGTACCCCCAGTGCTATTTTGAAGTGCGGGGATGCTGATACACAAGACCCCGCAGTACTTTAATTACAGCAGAGCTCTCAGAGCCATTCTAATTAAAGTGTTCACTCCCCCCTCACCTCTGGAGCACATGTAAAAGTGCCCTTAAAGACAACAACAGGTTGGAATGTTTTTAGAACTGTTTTGGATTCCTATTTTCATTCTCTAAGTTTATCATGCGAATCACATTTGCACGCCTAACAGTGCCTACTTTGTAAGGTACTCTGCAGCACCCTAGAAAGCATCTCCTCAAGACATCCCAGGGGGCCACAGCACTGTTTGAGGATTATTGTTCTTCTCTCTCTAGATGTTCATAGATTCATAGATGTTAGGGTCGGAAGGGACCTCAATAGATCATTGAGTCCGACCCCCTGCATAGGCAGGAAAGAGTGCTGGGTCTAGATGACCCCAGCTAGATGCTCATCTAACCTCCTCTTGAAGACCCCCAGGGTAGGGGAGAGCACCACCTCCCTTGGGAGCCCATTCCAGACCCTGGCCACTCTAACTGTGAAGAAGTTCTTCCTAATGTCCAATCTAAATCTGCTCTCTGCTAGCTTGTGGCCATTATTTCTTGTAACCCGGGGGCGCCTTGGTGAATAAAACCTCACCAATTCCCTTCTGTGCCCCCGTGATGAATTTATAGGCAGCCACAAGGTCGCCTCTCAACCTTCTCTTGCGGAGGCTGAAAAGGTCCAGTTTCTGTAGTCTCTCCTCGTAGGGCTTGGTCTGCAGGCCCTTAACCATACGAGTGGCCCTTCTCTGGATCCTCTCCAGGTTATCCACATCCCTCTTGAAGTGCGGTGCCCAGAATTGCACGCAGTACTCCAACTGCGGTCTGACCAGCGCCCGATAGAGGGGAAGTATCACCTCCTTGGATCTATTCGTCATGCATCTGCTGATGCACGATAAAGTGCCATTGGCTTTTCTGATGGCTTTGTCACACTGCCGACTCATGCTCATCTTGGAGTCCACTAGGACTCCAAGATTCCTTTCCACTTCCGTGCCACCCAGCAGGTCATTCCCTAGGCTGTAGGTGTGCTGGACATTTTTCCTCCCTAGGTGCAGCACTTTGCATTTCTCCTTGTTGAACTGCATTCTGTTGTTTTCTGCCCACTTTTCCAACCTATCCAGGTCTGCCTGCAGCTGTTCCCTGCCCTCTGGCGTGTCCACTTCTCCCCATAGCTTTGTGTCATCTGCAAACTTGGACAGAGTACGTTTCACTCCCTCGTCCAAGTCGCTGATGAAGACATTAAAAATTATCGGTCCAAGGACCGAGCCCTGCAGGACACCACTGCCCACACCCTTCCAGGTCAAAACCGACCCATCCACCATGACTCTCTGGGTGCGACCCTCCAGTCAATTCGCTACCCACCGGACTGTGTAGTCATCCAAGTCACAGCCTCTTAACTTGTTCACCAGTATGGGGTGGGATACCGTATTGAAGGCCTTCCTGAAGTCTAAGTATACAACATCCACCCCTCCTCCTGTGTCCAGGCGTTTCATAACCTGCTCATAAAAAGAGACTAGATTAGTCAGGCACGATCTGCCTGCTACGAACCCATGCTGGTTTCCCCTCAGCATAATTTGTCCTGCCAGCCTTTCGCAAATGTGAGCCTTGATAATTTTTTCAAACATTTTGCCAAGGATGGAGGTGAGACTGACTGGCCTATAGTTTCCCGGGTCCTCCTTCCTCCCCTTCTTGAAGATGGGGACCACATTGGTCCTTTTCCAGTCCTCCGGGACTTTGCCCGCGCGCCACGAACATTCAAATATTCCTGCCAGTGGCTCTGCAATGACATCAGACAGTGCCTTCATCACCCTCGGATGGAGCTCATCCGGGCCTGCCGACTAAAAGGCATCCAGTTCTTCCAAGTGAAGTTTGTCTCTAAAGTAGTTTAATCTCTTGCTTATGATCCTGTTACCAAAATTATATATTCATAATCTCTTGGTGCTGTATACACACCAAGAAATGGTTGCTGCCTGGATGGCAGGAAAGGAATATTGCCATCCCCATTTTATAAATGATGAAGTGAGGCACAAAAGGTAAGCTTACATGGCAGAATGCAGTGCTGTGTCAAAATGCTGACCTAGCTCTAGACAAGCTAACTTAGATGCCAAAAGCAGGATAGGCAGCTAGCACAGTAGTTTATCTGGGCTAACAAGCTAAGTTTGTCAGAACTTGGGTATCTCCAAAAGCACTTCATTGCTACAGAGAGACTGAGCTCCCACTGTGGCCCAGTCCAGTGCTTTACCTCCAATCTATTTCTTTTTCTAAAATAGTTTCTCAAAGGGAAGAAAAATCAGATTAAACAGCTTGCCATTAATTCTAGTAGTAATTAACTACTAGAAAAACCTGACCTTCGTACAGTTTTACATCTTGCACCTGTTGTACTACACTCAGAGCTGTTATATATACTTAAAAGTCTTTCTCTTTTTGTAAAAATACTGGTTTACCAGTTGGCATAATTTATTTAAGTTTTTAGGCCTCCATCTCTCATCAGACAATTGTGTATGGTATCAGTCTGCCAAAAGTAATTAATGAGATATTGGCCCCTATTTGAAATTGTAAGGTTTATTCCTCTGTTTCAGAAGGCCACCATTGTAATGAATCAGTGAGAACTTCCGCCTATTATGCATAAACTGCAGGAGGCTAAATAATCTATTGCCCTATAAACAGTACACACACAAACAAACATTCACATATGCTGCTCAGGAATTCATGCTTTGTCTTGAAGAAAATGAAATCCCAGAGGTAATTCTTGTACTGTGTGGGAAATGATGTCTCCTGGAAGAAATTTGTCACCATGATTGTTGAAAAGAAATGAGAAATATTGCATTAAAATATTTGTAACCAAAGCACTCTTGTTTTTATCCTTTTTCATCTGATTATTAGTATTGCCGGTTTATGAAAGTTCTACATTCTGGGCAGAGTTAGGTCAGTTCTTGTAAACTAGTTTCAACAACTGTATAAGCTTGTATGGTTGCATCATAAAATGACTTGATGAGAATGATGCATCTCATTTTGTAATAAGGTCCTTAATGTGTTACTTGGAAATAACTGGCAGGTAATAACCACTTTTTTTCTGGCAGTTGAGATCACCATTTTTCTGTTTAAAGAACACTATATGCTGTGAGTTACCAAGACTAATTTTACAGTATAGTTGGGAATCAAATATCAGGATCCCATTTTTCCTTTATGCCTAATAATTCTGAACAGGGGAGAGGAAATAGATTTAAAACTTGTGGAAATTTCTGGGCAGACAAGTTTCTTTGGGTAAATGATATCTTTTATTAGACCAACTAAATAGTTGGAAAAATTGTTCTTTGCTAACTTACAGGCACAACCACCTTTCTTCAGGCATAGGGAGAGTCTGCTGTTGGAAACTCATTCTTCCTTTGGGGGATATCATTGGTCTTGTCTCTAGAGAATAATTAAATTCCTTTAGCTTGAAACCTGCAGGGATCACCAAAATCTGTAGAAAACAAGAGGAATCCATTTTGATAGACTTTGTTTCTGTCCACCCTTATCCCCTTTGGTCTCTGGAAAGGGTGGGGGCATTCCCTGAAGGAGGCTATCCCCCAGGGACACTTTAAGTGGGTTGGAGAGTTTATGTTGTATGTCGTGTGGGAGAAGAATGTGGGGAAGCTGAACTGGCTCTCTTGATTTGCTACTTTTCATTATCACCCACTCAGCAATATCGGAACTGCTGTGGATGGCACTGAGTGGGTGTTTTGATCAGATTACTTCAGTTTTTTGTTCCTGTCTACTAAATGAAGATGTGCACTTATTTACTCTACAGCTGCTGTAATGCTGAATTGATGACTACAGGAGAAATGTAGTTCCTTGGAGACTGGGTGCTGGATAAGGACAGATGAATTCTTCATTATTCAGATTGACCAAATTTATGAGCTTTTAAAAAGATTTTTGCCTTCATGTTAGATTTTCATTTCAGTAGTAGAACTGTCAGGCTGTTGTATCTCATGTTCCTTGCATGGTTCTGGGAAACAGAGCTCATCATTGCAGAGTCCCCAGCCACCACCCTGTGCCAACTCTTGCTTCTGGGGGCTTGGAGTATGCTGGATGTTACTACCTTTATATTAGCTCTTAACCAATGGGGCAGATCTTTTTCGCAATTTACCAGTTCATAGAAAGCCCCAGAGACCCCATGAAAGGCTCCTTTATCCCATCAGAGTAGTGTACTGAGGCCTATTGTAATTGAGAATTTGGTCCTTTAAATACAATCACATTTCTAGTCAATTTTTGCAGTTTAACAGAGTACTGAGGAGAGCTGAAAGGCATAGGTAGGAGATAAAGCCACAACTATGTATTTTCCCTACAAAAGCATCTACAAACTATTTGGACTTACTTGTTTATTTAGTTAAACAAATACTTTAAAGATAGCAATCAAGCAGATTTCAGTAAACCCCTCACTGAAACAATTACTAGTTAATAGTTTCCAAAAGCTTCCACAGAAGTTAGCAGATTTATGATTTAGTAAAGAACAACTTATCAAGTCCAACAGCTTGCAAAAGTAAAATTCCTCACAAATTTGATGTGCCATGACCATGATGTAAAGCAGTTCAAAGGACTATTGCTGCCTAAAATCATTGGTCTAATCTGGTTCCATGTTACTCTTTGTACCTGTAAAATACTCATGTCAGGTCACTAACAGCTAACCATTATTGTGTAGTTAGGCCATACTTGCTTGTAGGAGTAAGTGCTATTCAATGTCAATCAGCTTCACAGAATCTGACCTTTAGTATGGAAGAAATAACATTCAGCCCTCAAACAGCTAGAATATTCTTAGTTAATCCATTCTTTTGTATAATTTACCAGGACTTCTGGGCTAGATTGTGTAATCACAATTCTTCCCACGCTCCCCTCTTGCTCTGGGAAAGGCAATTTACTGAAGCACTTTAAAGGGTGTGGATTACTGCTCCTAGAGTGTCCATACAGCTCTCTAGGCTATTATGTGCGGGAGAAACAGGAAGAACCACTCATTTCTCTCCCCCTCCTCCTGCCATTTTCCTCTGTTATGTTCCCCAGAGATAGGATGTGGAACGCTGTGCACAGGACCCAGACCCCAGATTCGTGTAGCCCCAGTTCAGTCATGAGGGAAACATGGTCATAATCTCTTAGGTTTAAAAGCCATAAAAGTCTTCTTTCTACAAAAAAAGTTCTCTCTTCATAGTCTCCCTTTAGAAGGTGTTTGCAACATAATTTTAACCAACTCCTTTTATTTATTTATTTTAAATGTGTCCATGTGCAACTGTGATTATCAATCTTAGGTAAGTTTTCATTTCAAAATGTGGCAGTGTCTCAGAGCACTGAGGTGCCCTGCTCTTGAAGAGGGGAAACTGCCAGGAAGGGAGCCCTAGCAGTGATTAGGGAGCCCAGCTGTGGGTTGCCGGGGCAACCAGGGAAGGTCAGCTGACCAGAAGGGGCAGGGCCTGGCTCCCTTATAAACCCTAGGGGCTGGGGTCAGAGGCAGTTCTCTGCCTGCGGCCCAAGAGGAAAGAACTTTCTCAGGGAAGAAGGGGAGGCCTGACTATAGGAGCAGCGTTTTGATACTGCTGAGGGAAGGTGTGTTCCCCGGTAGGCCGAACTGATGTTTTAGCCAGGCAGCTTCAATTTATGTTACAGCCCAGGGACTTGTGTTTTGTTGTTGTTACAAAACCGGTGGTTTGGGTGAGGCTATTAGGGGTTGGAGGAGGCCTCATAGGGGACTCACTGCCAAGTGGGGACCCCAGTGCCAGTGAAGGCACAGTGTTTGGGGGTGCATAGACCCCAGCCCAAAGTTGGGCACAGTGAGCCCCGGATAGGGGGCAGCATTATTAAGGAGCCCCAGTGTGGGCACAGTGAGTCCCAGAGAGGGGGCAGCCTTACTGAGAAGCCCAAATGTGGGTACAGGTAGCCCCAGAGAGGGGGAAGCCTTACTGAGAAGCCCAAGTGGGGGCACAGGGAGCCCCAGACAGGGGGCAGCCTTACGGAGAAGCCCCTGTGTGGGCACGGTGAGCCCAGATAGGGCGCAGCCTTACTGGGAAGCCCAAGTTGGGCATCGTGAGCCCCAGATAAGGGGCAGCATTATTAAGGAGCCCCAGTGTGGGCACAGAGAGCACCAGGAGAGGGCAGCACTCATTATTGAGAAGCCCCAGTGTGGGCAAGGAGAGCCCCAGGAGAGGGCAGCATTATTGGGAAGCCCCACTGTGGGTATGGTGAGCCCCAGGAGAGGGCATAGCATCACTGAGAGCCCCAGAGCGGGGGCAGCATTGTAGATAAGGCCCCGGAGAAGAGGGCGCAGAGTGAGATAGGGCCAGGGAGAGCCCTAGCACTGGAGGGAGTGTGCATCTAAGGAAGGAAGGCCCAGAGAGAACAGGAAGGGGCCAGATAGTGATAGACCTGAGTCAATGACTATTCCATCGGCGAGGTGTGGACTGCGGTGTAGGGGAGGAAACGGAGCCGCAGATAGCGCCCCCTGGCAGCGGGGCAGTACAAGGGCAGCCTCCTGCTAATTAACACCAGTTAATCAATTAAGAACAAGGCATGGCAGGAGAGTATGCAGGTGGTTGCCCCAGGAACAGGTGTGCGGGCCACATTTGGGTCGGCCCAGAGTGAATACCTGTCACAGGCAGCTAAACTTAGTCACCAAAGCCCACAGCACACGTTTATTTAGTGGAGTGCTTGGGATCCACTACCTGATGCCATGGGCATGTGAATGGCAGAATGTGTGATTTGGGGATCAGATTCCCAATCATGTCATTACTATCTAACAGTTCAAGAGGAGCCTGGGAGCATGACACTGGACTCCCTTTTCACCAGTAAGTTAAAAGCTGGTTGTCTGTAGCCTGGCATGAACTGATGTGGTCCTGGGCCTGGAGCCACATCAGATTGTCAGTTTCAGTGAAGGGAATACATTGGAGCTAGTCCTGAAGCCCGGTGAAATGGGATGTCCGAAAATCTCATGTGCAGCCTGTCACAACCCAAGGGTGTGATGATTTTGTGTGTGTGTGTGTGTGTTCTTCAGCACTGCTAAATTATTTCCCGCCACTCGTAGCTTTCTTTGCAGGGTGCATTTCTAGGTTGCAAAAGAGAAATGCACGCTGCAAGGAGTTCCCGCCATTCGTATTCAAATTTGTGCCCCACTATTGGCCAGTTCTAAATTATTTCCACGTGGCGGCTAGTGATTGGCTTGCTAGCCGTATAAGAGGCTTGAGTGGTTCCCGCCCAAGTTGGAGAACTCCACAACTATCAGGAGGAGGAGAACTTCACATCTCGTGAAGATCTCTAAGCGCTGCAGAGCCTATCGGACCTAGCGTGTATCTCAAGAAGGCTATAGGGGTCTGATCAGCCTCTCGCCTCTCCCCGTCGCCACCTGATCCCTCGACGTACCCTTCCCTGCGCGCACGTTCCACGGAGCCTAGCAAACTTCGTGTGAGTCTATTCAGAGCTCTTTGCTTTGAGTACTTCCTTCGGTTGGCGCGACGGGCTCGCAGTTTAGAGCCTCCAAACGGATTGGGCTAGAAGGTTCACGGGAAGGAACTCTAGTTCACCTCTCTTCTTTTCTATCTGTAACTGCAACTCAAGCAAGTTTTCCTGCCTGCACCGCGACCATCTTCGGTGTAAGTAAAATAATCTTAAATCAACCACTAAGCTTCCGTGCCTAATTCTAGCGTGCCGCCTGCCTTCCCCGACCCGGCGTGTCCGGGCTGCTGGCCACAGCCCGCCACGCGAAAAAAGGGCCTTGGACCGCTCCCGGCCCACACACAGCCCAGCACATGAGAGTATTTTTGATGTATTTTTTAAGGTCCCAGTATGCTGGGACCTCGGGATCTGGGAGAGGTTTAAAAAGCCTGGTGCATAGGGGCCCAGGGACTATTCTATGATCTCAAGATCTCCATGGATGGGGTATGTCAAGCACCTTTCTCTGAAGTTCCCTGAGAGCTGTGGGCCATAGCAGTAAATTGGCCATGACCCAGCCCAGCTGATGAGCTCCCCTTCACTCAGCAAAATGAAAACGGTGGGGTGCAGCCCTATACAGGGCTGCCACACATGGCTAACAGCCTGCTGACTCAGAGGAGCTGTGAAACAAGTCCCACCATGCAGCCAATATCAAGTTGTACAGTGAAGCTACCCTGCTACAAGTTTAATTTTAGGTATGATAGAAATCAGCCACAAAAATATTATATATTGTGGTTGGTTTCCCATTTTGCATGCTATTAATTTCTTGGACCTGTGGCTGAGTTACTATTTAAGATGCAATTAACAGATTAATTGCATCTTATGTGTAACCTATCCCAGAAGCCTTATGCTGACATTTATAAACCTTGATATGAAATACTATCATATTAAGGAAAATAAAGAGTGCATTACATCATAATTCAATAATACAATTCAGAGCCTGAAGGATTCTGCATTTTGGATGAGCCTGGAAGTTCAAATCCATAATGTTCCACAGGAAACAGAACTCAATTTTCTTGTACTTACATGCTGAGATATATTTTATTTCTTATATTTTAGAGCTGGATGGGAATTATTATTGGAAAATGCCAGTTCATCAAAGCCTCACATTTTTTTTTTTTTCTGGAATGTTCCAGTTTCAACAAAACTTTTTATTAAAAAAGGTTTTTTGGGGTCAACAAAGAATTTGGAGATGGAAGGGGGAAAAGAGACTAGTCTTTTAGATAACAAAAAGGCCAAGGATTGTGGCACTGGGTTTCCCACATTCCAGATGCGTGTCTCACCCATCAGGCTGCTGGCTACTCTGGGATGGATGTGTTGCTCTCATTTTTCAATTCCTATGGAAAACAACAAATGAATTAAGAAAAAATTGGTTATGAACATATTGAGATAGATTCTTTTTCTAATTTCCTAACCATCAGGAATGAGATTCCAGAAGTACCTGCCAATGGAAGTAGCTAGGTCAAGGATTTTGCTCTGTTTCTGAATGGGATTCTGATGTGGTTGACTTCAGTATCAAGGACTAGACTTGATGATCCAGCAGTTCCTATCTAGCCCATGATCCTAGAAGCAATAAAGGGTTTTGGTCTGGAAATTTTTGAAAACTGTTGTGAAAGCTAAAAGTGGGGTAGCAAAACTATTTCCTTCTTGGGCATGCATAGAATAAATTGACTGAATAGTAGCTAGTTATTGCTTTGGGCCATAACTTTTGAATTTTGTACTTTTTGTGCAGTGAAACTCTTGTTCGTAATAGTACCTATCAAGGTTCCTTCTAAGGAGTAGTGGTCTGTGAGTGCACCACTTTGGTCCCTGAGCATGCCACTTTGGTCCCACCTCCCCCTTTTGGTGCGGCGTGGGACACTTACTGAAGGTAAGTTCTTCACTTTTCACCCGGGGGCTGGGGGCAGGAGGCCTAGGGCTGGCGCGGGCTCTGCTGGCTCTGGGGAACCATTCTGCTCCCTTATATTGCCTCGGGGAGTTAGGAGGCATGTGGCATCAGGGCTGGGGAGTGGAGCACTTTCCTGGAGCTGGTGGAGCCCGTGGAGCAGTTCCCTGGAGCCAGCAGAGCCTCACTTGGTGCAGGCAGTGGCTTTTCCTCAAAGTGAGGCAAGGCAGGGATGGAGGCTGGGGCTGGGAGCCTGTGCAGGCTCTGCCGGCTCCAGGGTACTGCTCCTTGGGCTCTGGGGAAGTGCTCCACTCCCCAGCCCTCATGCCATGTGCCGCCTCACTCCCCGAGGCAATGCGGGGGAGAGGATCAATTCCCCAGAGCTGGCGGAGCCTGTGCCAGGCCCCCGCCCCTGCCTCTGCCTCAGGGAGGAGCTTGCCTTCAGTAAGTGTCCCATGCCACAGCCCAGCTCCTCTCCCAGTGTGCGGCCTTGAAAAGTTGGTGCGTGGCCAGACTTACTTGTGCACGGCTCAGCACGCGCACAACTTGGAGGAAACCTTGGTGCCTATCAAACTACCAAGGCTGAACTGTGGGACCCAATATGTGTCAGAAATCTATGATGAGGAATGCAAGATTGTCTATGCTGGAATCTTAAAGTACTTCAGGATTCTTTTTGGAAGGGTAAATGATTGTCCAACAATTATACAACCTCTGTTCCATGATACTTTGTTTCTGATGCAAGTAACTTAAAAGGCCAAAAGTGAGAAGATACTAACAAGCACAAGGTACTATACCTTGGGGAAAGATAATTGAAAACACAGATGCAAAATGGGTGATAATTGGCTGGGTGATAGCACTGCAAAAAGGGATCTAGAGGTCTTCGTGGATCACAGACTTTATATGAATCTACAGTGTAATGTAGCTGCACAAACGGTGAATGTATTTTTTGGGCTGCATTGATAGGAGTATCAGATGCAAGATGGGGGAGGTAAAAGTGCCTCTTCATTTGGCACTGGTTAGGCTCCATTTATATTATTGTTAACAGTTTTGGGCTCCACATTTGTGGTCAGGAAGGAATTTTATCCAATGAGCAGATTGGTACAGTCTCTGGAGGTTTTTGCCTTACTTTTGTAGTGAGGACATGGCCCTTTTCCTTGGATATCTCAAGTGTATTTTAACACCCCTTGCAGCAGCAGGACATTGACCACCATTGTCCCCTTGCTTTACCCATGACAGCTTACAGTGCTATGCTTTGTACTTGTCACAGGAGTACCTATGTAGTTGTACTAATAGGTTAGACAAGGATTTGTATGAAATGGTTTGGATAGGGATGATCCTACTTTGGGCTAGGTGGTTGCCTACATGACTTTCAGAAGTCCCTTCCAGCCCTACTTAACTAAGACATTATTTCTGGGGAAGAGGTAATTAGCTGAAAACAATAATCCTGAAAATAAAAAGCAATGGAAAAGTATGGTCATAAGGAATGTCATCTGCAATACATTTTCTTTTTTTTTCCCTGTGGAGGGTAAAAAGATACAAAAAAAAAACCTTAAAAAAAAAAGTGAATAATTTGCATGTTGTGCAGTTTAGTGTGCCACTAATATTTGGCAAAAACTTATGCTTGACAATAAGTTCTGGTATAACGTGCTCTAGTTAGTCTGCATGTTGTCAGCACTGGCTGAAAACTGACTCTTAGATTCAGTTGTCAGGGCTCTTAATCTGGCACCTTTTAGAGAACCTCGCTTCCCATTAATTTAAAAGGAATAACAAAGTACCACATGACTAGTTCTACATTATGAGAAAACAAAGTCCCCAGAGAACAGGGGGAGTGTGAGAACCTAATGGCTCACTCTCATTTTTCATTTTGATGTATATTGTACAATCGTCTTCCAATGAAAATGGAAAGACAGGGAGATTTATGAATTACTCTTAAGTAGTTATGGGTACAAATTATCAGATAAGCATTGTCTCTTTCACATTCTAAATTCCAGAATTGCTTTGCTGACCAATCCTAGTACCTAGCATGCTAACGAGACACCACTATTTGATAAGATGTGCCAACATAACCTCATACTAATGAACACTACACAGCTCTTAGCTTAAATATGTGAATCTACTACTCGGAATCTTCACACTTTTTTTTTTTTTTCTCCTACCCTTTGCACTTATGGTGATTTTATTCTTTGGGTCAATAGAGAATTTGGAGAGGATACAGAATAGATTATTTCTCCATACACATTTTAGGGACTTGAGTAATTTTGTTTTAGTAAATACATTTTAGTAATATTTCCTAGTTTTATTATTCTTAACTGACATAAGAATATGACTGTGTGAAGTCTTAAATTATTAGATACATCTATAAAGTCCTCTTTGCTGAGCAGTGTTTTTTTTTATTCAACTTTTCTTTTAACACCCACAAAAGGAATGAACAGTAGGCTGTGTCATCAAAATGGCATATTCTGTGCCAACCCCACAGCCAAATACTACCAGATCTAGGGGGGCTGAAAATCTGCAACCAGTTCCAGATCTGTAGCCCTGACAGACTAATTCCAGTTCCTAAGAGACAACAATACTCTATCCAGCTGAAAGCATAGGTAGAACTTTTTGAGGTGAAAAAAGATTAAACATCTCACCAGTTCTAGCCTGCAACTTGTAGGTAATGGTGGCTGTTCTAGCAAGAATCATATAATGCAGGGTTGGACAAAATACAGCCTGCGGGCTTGATTTGGCCCACTAGGCAATTTCATCTGGCCCGTGGGTGGGTGCTTACCAACTCGTATCCAGCCCAACCCTGGGCTGCCACTGCTGTGCTCACATGGGGCCGAGCCCCACTTACTGTTGTGGGGGCCACAGTCACTGTGTCTCTGGGATGAATACTTGTCCATACCCTAAAATAGCATACTCGATGTCCACTGAGTTCATTGGAATGGCGAGGCTGCAGCTTGCCAGGGTGTAAAGATGTGGAAACTGGTCACAAGACAAAGTCCCAGGGCACAAGCACAGGCACTCTGATGAAGTTTATGTAAGCAGCACGTTCATTGTTATGCTCTTTCCCCTTTCCTGGGATTGGTTTCGGTAGCTGAGGGCCAAAACTCAGCAAAAACACCTGGTTAGGGTCCAGAAAGTGAACCAGCACTAAGGAAGGGGACAACTGGTTGTCTGAACCAGTGTCAATGTTGAGTTGTACTTGTACTGGTTCAGCTTCACAGCTATTGCCTGGACCCTTCTGTGCTGATTTTAACAAGGACAGCTTGACAATTCTTGTAATGCTCAGTCTTCGACCCGACTTACCAAATCCATCAGCTTGTTGTGTGCATGGTGGATCACAGCCTGCCAGCCTTTAAATCACACCAGGAACTCCATGAATTGGGTGGCATTTTCTGCCACAAACATCACTTGATCTTGAATGTCACTTTGCCCCAAGAGATTGCAAAGCTTGAGCATGCACTGTGTGCTGGGTGTGATTTCCAGTTCCTCAGTCACAAACTGCTGGTAGTGCTACATATGCTTGGTTTGGTAATGGACCTTGTTAAACCAGGAATTCCACTGTGAGAGCACAGGCTCTAGTGGCAGAAGCACAGTGCCATGTGAGTACTCGCTTTGATTGGTGATAGACTCTTTGTACCAGACCTTATGACTTGAACAATGCTTGAAGGCTTTCTTGAAGGAAGACACCAGGCTATCCACATTGGGGAACTGTGTCTACCAGATGTCACTTACAGTACAAGGAAAAGAATGTGCACATTGCAGATGACGTGAACAGCGTTGGGCAGCATTCCTGCAAGCACATCAGAGAAAGCCTTGTACACGTATGTGGCACCGTTAGACAAGAATGCTGAGATCTTGTTAAAGTCTATGCCATAGCTGACAATTACCTTCACAATGGCTTGGGACACAGCAGAGAAACTGACAGACATGAGGTGGACCAGCTCAGTTTGAAACACAGGTAGGTAACAGTCTGTCCAGTTCCCCAGTACAAATAAAATGTGCAGCATGTAGTTATTTTGATGGTCGGTGGCTTCATCAGCCACAATGGAGAAGGAATGATACTCTGCCAAGGCACCCTTTGTGGACTGTACATGCAAAGCAATTGCTGCAGGGAGATAGTCTTGGTAAAGTTTGTTGGCACACAGAAAACTGCAATTTTGCATGTTTTGATTTAGATAGTCCCTTAACTTCAGGTGATCATGTTTCTCTAGTGGGATGTTCGCCACCGCAAAAGCCTCCACAAGGGAAAATGCCACCTTTCACCTTGCTAAGCTGCTTTCTGTGGTCTGTTTAAAGAGGGAGGACACAGTTGCTTCTTGCTCTGACCTTCAGCCTTTGCAGCAGCCTTCCTCTTCATGTGTGCCTCAGACTCCAAGTGCCAATCTATGCTGATTTTTCCTAGACACATCCAGACTTACACTGCAGGTGGTACAGGAGTCTGCATCCATCTGTATGCAAAGTCCCTGCAAGTTACTGTCTTCCACAGTCCAGTGCTAACACATATTTGGCCATCTTAGAGGATTTCTTTTCAGCAGGCATGCTGAAGAAGAATCCTTCTCAGGTGGCAGCATGCTGCAGCAGCATGCTTGTGGATGCTTAAAAAGCTGGTGCCAAAACCCTCCCACTTCTCTGGCTGGCCCCTGACTGGCTCCTGGACTAAGCTTGTCAGGGGCTCAGCCTCTGACTTTTCTCCCTCTTCTTCCCCCCCCCCCCCCCCCCCCCCCCCACCTCCCCTCCCTCCGTGCTTCAGGATGCAAGGGATTTCTATTTTTTTTTTCTTTGCTTGTAACTGTGTTTTGCTGCAGGGTATTTGCACTCAGCTATTTCATATGTTTTTGTGGGGACCACCTGAAATCATGGTTTCCAAGAAAACTGCAAAATCATGATTTTGGTAGGACAAACTGGTCCTGGCTTATTGGCAGCCCTCAACCTCAATGGTATGTCTCAAGTAACCAGCTACCTAACTCCTAGTCTCACTGAGGCATCAGGCCTTGAAATGGACCCAGATGCCTTCTGTGCACAGACATCAGTACAGACTACATCATCAGTGGACTGAATAACATGGATTATAACATCTGAGGTTCATTTACCTGCAACTCCACCAATGTTATATATGCCATCATCTGCTCACAGCACCCCTCTGTTGTCTGACATTGGACTGACTGAGCAATCCCTACTGACAGAGTGAATGAACACCACTCTGACATCAGCTGCATGCAGAAAGACAAGTAGGCCTGTGGCAGAATGCTTTAATCACTCTGGACTGGCTGAGGGTGGCTGTTCTCAGACAGCAAACTTTTGAAAACTGATTTGAACAGGAAATTGCAGAACAAGAAATCATCTACAGACTGGATTATGTTAAGTATGGTTTAAAAAGGAACTAGGGATTCTTATCTCATTACCTGGATTAACTTTTCTGACCTCTTTGTTCCTATGGGTTTACTGCACGTTTGCTTGTCTCTCCCAGCACTGTGCTCCTCCCCTTCTCTCTCCCTCGTCTTCTGTTTTCTAACATCTCTCTGCTTTCTGCATGTCATTTCACAGCATCTGATGAAATGAGCTTCCCCTCATAAAGGTTTGTGCTGTGTGTGTGTGTGTGTGTGTGTGTGTGTGTGTGTGTGTGGCAGATGTGAGTGTGTATTTTGCTTAGTCTATAAGGTGCAAATCTACCCTGTCTTCCACTTGACTTCTAAACTAAGTACAGAGTCAAAAAGCCCGAGGATGAATCGATTTAATCTTTGCAAGTTTCTGTAAACTGCCTAGATTGAACCAATAAGAAAGTGAACTGATGTTCACTTTTCAAACCTGAGAGGCAGGGAGACTCCTGCAGTGGCCCATACCAGGAGGTGGGGGGGCATTAGAGCATGCCTCCCAGTCTGCCAACCACTGCAAATGGCCAGGAGATGGGTGATTCCCTCAACCATGCTCCCTCTTCAGCCTCCAGCCAGTGGAGGAGGAAACGTGGGGGAAAACCCCCCACATCAAACCCATGGCTGAAGTCTCCATGATGCTGAGGAAGGGGAAGAGAGGAAGCCCACAGTGGGGCATTTCTCCCTTTCTCCCCTGTGCCTGAAGCTGGTCCCCCTTGCAATGCCCCTTCCTAAGTTTGTGCCAGCTGGGGAGACGGTGTGGGGGGGAAAGGCTGACCCTGTACGAGACCCCCAGCTGGGGTCTCCCCCATGCAAGGGAATGGGGGGAAGCCCCAAGTGGGGCATTTCCCCCTCTCTTCCATGACCCTGCCTCACCCAGAGCTGGAGCTGGGCCAATCCCTCAGCCATGCCCCCTCCTTGGCTAGGGGAACAGCTGAGGAAGGAGCGTGGAGGGAACACCCCCCTCTCTGGTTCTGGACCCTTCACCAGGCTGTGCTGGGTGCAGAGCAGGGAGAAGCCTGCAGTGGAGGCCATTTCCCCTCCTGCTCCTCAACTCCACCTCCTCAGCTGGCAGGCCAGCTGAGGAGGAAGTGGCTGGGTGATTGCCACAGCTCCTGGCTTGGACATGGGGAGTAAAGCCCCCCACTGTGGGCTTCCCTGTAGCCAAGAGCTGGGGCGATCACCCAGCCTTGCTCCTCCTCTACCAGCAGGCCAGGAACCTCTCTCCCCCCCACACCTGGCTCTGGACCCCCAGCCAGGCTGTGCCTGGCATTGGGGGAAGCCTGCAGTGGAGGCCATCTTCCCTCCCACTCCCTCCTCAGCTGGGTTGCTGGGGGCAGGGGGAGGGGAGGGAGAGTTGGAGCTCACAGTGGAGTCTTTCCTCCCGCACATGAGCTGGGAGCCAGGGTGCTCACCCAGCTATACCCCTTCCCCAGCTGGCCCACCCCCAGCCGGGCTGCATGTGAGGAAGCCTACAGTGGGAGATTTACTCCCCCTACCCCAGCTGGGAGCTGGGCCAATTCCCATGGTGGAGGAGGTGGCAGGGCTGGGGCAATCCATGGGGCTTCAGGCTGCTAGGGATCTGACAGCTGCCCTGCTGTGCTGGAGCAGAGAGCACAGGCTAGGGCTGCACAGCATCCTGGGATGCTGGAGGACTAGGAGGGGATCTGGGACAGAAGTTCCATAAACCAGTTTGATCTAAATCAGTTAAGTTTGATATCCATCTAGGTTTATTTTAAACCAGTTTCATCCATTTTGAAAGTGATTTAAGTGCACTGAACATCTGTTCAGTTACAGGTTTAAACCAGTTCCTGATCACTTAAACTGGTTTGTGTGTGATTTCTGTCCCTAGCCTAGATGAACACAGATAACTGTCTCCTTTTAGATTTGATAATATTTCCAGTTTCTTTCCGAAGAGATTTGGGAAATTAAGTTCTCCCAATCTCTACTCTACTGCTTCATAGTTTCTTTCTTTTCTCTCCATACCTGATGGAAGATCCCTGGTAGAGATCCTGGTTCCCAGTCCCTGTAGCTATACTAGGACAACAACTCACTTTTTAAGCCAAATAGGAGGAAAAGGTGGTTGTATTTTACTAATGGCTGCGTAATGTTACGGTGGCAAGGTTCTTCCCTTACAGCCAGAGCTACAGGGAAGGACCTTGCCACAATAACATTATTCTCCACTAATGGCTTTCTTCTACCCTACTCCCTTTTTCATTATCCCAGGTCATAATCACATAGTTTGAGATCAGAAGTATTCTTTCTTTTTATCTCAGTTTGCTCTTTGCATAATAATGCCAGTTACTGCACATTAATGTAGTATTTGATTATACAAGTACTAAACTTAATGTGCAGTAACTACAGTGCATTAATGAATGTGTAGATCTGTCCCCTGTTGAGTATGTAAAGTCTTACTTCCCCATGCCAGACACTTTCACTTTCCTTAGCAGAGACTTAAGCAGCAGGAATTGCTATTACTTTATTTCCTTGCATACAACACACACCCAATTTCCAGCGCTGATATTTTTTAGAGAAGTGTGCTTCTGTAAGAAAATATTGTAGCAATAGTTATGTTGTAGCCATGATGGTCCAGGGATTATGCAAGAGGCAAGGATGTTTTAGGGCAGTATCTTTATTGAACCAGCTGCATTGCTAGAATAGAGTTAGACATTCTTCTTGCAGTCGAAAGCTTTTCTAACTCTATATCAACTATGCAGTTGGCCCAGTAAAAGATATCACTCTACAGAATCCTTGCCTCACTGATAAAATATGGTAATTTATTACAAAGCAGAGATTAGCTGGCAGTGTTGCCTAATGAATTAACAGCACTGCTGTGGAAATCCTCAGACAGACCCTGAGGATTCAAAGCTTATCACTAGTTGAACAAGATCTTCCTGTTGCCTTTATAGGTTTAGCTACTAAACATACTTTTATTTTGTCGGCAGAACAAGCATTACTTGCATCCAGAGAGAATGGAAATGACATAATAAAAATAAATAACAACAACAAACATCTATATGTTACAGGTAACTTTACAGAAAGTATGGGTGGTTCCATCAGAGTTGGTTTTGACATAATGAGATAGAGGAAGATGAGCCACAAAATTGAGAGACTAATAATAATTTAAGAAAGGGCGTTTGGAACACTTTGTTATGCAGAAAGCATAAAAGAAAAGCCAGTGGAATTTATTCTCCTTGGTTGCATTGCAATTACTGTTCGCGTATAAAGAAGCACCAGGAGATAGAAAGGTTCAATATGTGTGTACATAAGAGCACCTGGTTGACAATACCATTTAAACAATTATCAGAATGTAGTACAGGGGAAAAAATATATATAAATAATTTTAAAAAGCAAAACCAGGGATAATGTGATGCAAGAAGGAATTCAGACCAGGAATTGATTAGAAACTGGTTATCTGATAAGTTGGTTTATTTGCATGACTACAGCACTGAGTGCAGTGTTCAACATTTTCAAAAGCCACTAGTTATTTTGGGTGCTTAAGTTATTGTAGTTTCAGACTGAGGAAATTAAACCAGTTTTAGATAGAGGGCTTAGAGCCCACATTCTTAAAATAGGGCCCTTTCACTGTGCCTCAAGTTTGGCACATTTTGGAAACTCTTGCCCATTCTCCCATTATAACATGAAGGCAGTCTGCAGGCTCCCCTCTCTTCCTCACCAGCTTTTATTTACCTACTCACAAAGGTTCCCAATGGCTCTGATGAGCACAGGTTTAAGTCCTACAAGCACTTTTCTGAAATGAAAAAAACCCCCAACATTTCCATGATATTACATGAACTATCTTTTGGGATATCTTGATTTGTTCAACGGAATGTTTCACATCTTTCTTCCCCTGAGAACCATATGTCTGAAAGCTTAGGACTACAACACAATTGTGCCTCTAGCATAAGATCTTGGTTTGAGTGATTGGAGGTTCCAATTTAATTGGAACAGTCCCATTTTGAACAGCTGTCCAAGGTATCCCATTAGTTTGTTCCAATGAATTAATTTGTTCCAAAAGCAATAAATGCCTTTGTCCCATTTTCACACTGAATGAAACTATGGCACACTCTTGCCCATGTAGGGTTGCCGGTCATCTATACCCTGCAGTACTTTGCTCTCCCTGCTCTCTAGTGAGCTCAGATGAGATTTGAGCCAGAAGGGAAAAGAGGGCAGAGAATAGAGTGCTGTGGGATGCTGTAGGCCTTGAAAAGGAAGTGTTTAGCTAACTACTCCCACCAACACTTTTCAGAATGTCCAATTTTGATACTTGGGAAATACAGTATAGTCACTCTACCTTTGTTTCTTCTTCAAGTGGGCAGTCACCCCTCCCTACTTCCCCTCTCCCCCCTGCCTCCGGTGAGCTGCCACAGCACCCTGAAGAGTGCTGGCTCCCTCTGGGGGCCCAGCATTTTATTTTTAGTAAGTTTTCTTTTTTTTCGTGGGTATTGCCAGATTTCATGAAATCCACAATATTGCGATTTTGATAAGTCTTATTGAGTTATTACTTCCTAACATATAAACAGTAGAGTTTATATACTGTTTATATGACAGAAGCAATTGGTGACGGACAGGGGGGACAAGGCTGAACTCCTCAACGAGTTCTTTGCCTCAGTGTTCCTAAGTGAGGGGCAGGACAAGGCTCTCACTGGGATTGTAGAGAGGCAGCAACAAGGCACCAGACTACCATGCGTAGACCCTGAGATGGTGCAGAGTCATTTGGAGGAACTGGATGCCTTTAAGTCGTCAGGCCCGGATGAGCTCCATCTGAGCGTACTGAAGGAACTGGTCGACGTCATTGCACAGCCACTGGCGGTAATATTTGAACGCTCGTGGTGCACGGGCCAGGTCCCCAAGGACTGGAAAAGGGCCAATGTGGTCCCCATTTTCAAGAAGGGGAGGAAGGAGGACCCAGGCAACTATAGGCCAGTCAGTCTCACCTCCATCCTAGGCAAAGTCTTTGAAAAAATTATCAAGACTCACATTTGCGAGAGCCCGGCAAGAAAAATTATGCTGAGGGGGGAACCAGCATGGGTTCGTAGCAGGTAGATCATGCCTGACTAATCTAGTCTCTTTTTATGACCAGGTTACAAAACACCTGGACGCAGGAGTAGGGGTTGATGTTGTATACTTAGACTTCAGGAAGGCCTTTGATACGGTATCCCACGCCATACTGGTAAACAAGTTAAGAGGCTGTGACTTGGATGACTACACTGTCTGGTGGGTGGCGAATTGGCTAGAGGGTCGCACCCAGAGAGTCGTAGTGGGTGGGCCGGTATCGACCTGGAAGGGTGTGGGCAGTGGGGTCCCGCAGGGCTCGGTCCTTGTACTGATACTCTTCGATATCTTCATCAGCGACTTGGACGAGGGAGTGAAATGTAGTCTGTCCAAGTTTGGAGATGACACAAAACTGTGGGGAGAAGTGGACATGCCGGAGGGCAGGGAACAGCTGCAAGCAGACCTGGACAGGTTGGACAAGTGGGCAGAAAACAACAGAATGCAGTTCAACAAGGAGAAATGCAAAGTGCTGCACCTAGGGAGGAAAAATGTCCAGCACACCTACAGCCTAGGAAATGACCTGCTTGGTGGAACGGAAACGGAAAGGGAAAGTGGACTCCAAGATGAACATGAGTTGGCAGTGTGACAAAGCCATCAGAAAAGCTAATGGCACTTTATCGTGCATCAGCAGATGCATGACGAACAGATCCAAGGAGGTGATCCTACCCCTCTATCGGGCGCTGGTCAGACCGCAGTTGGAATACTGCGTGCAGTTTTGGGCGCCACACTTCAAGAGGGATGTGGATAACCTGGAGAGGGTCCAGAGAAGGGCCACTCATATGGTTAAGGGCTTGCAGGCCAAGCCCTATGAGGAGAGACTAGGGCACCTGGACCTCTTCAGCCTTCGCAAGAGAAGGTTGAGAGGCGACCTTGTGGCTTCCTATAAGTTCATCATGGGGGCACAGAAGGGAATTGGTGAGGTTTTATTCACCAAGGTGCCCCTGGGGGTCACAAGAAATAATGGCCACAAGCTAGCAGAGAGCAGATTTAGACTGGACATTAGGAAGAACTGCTTCACAGTTCGAGTGGCCAAGGTCTGGAACGGGCTCCCAAGGGAGGTGGTGCTCTCCCCTACCCTGGGGGTCTTCAAGAGGAAGTTAGATAGGCATCTAGCTGGGGTCATCTAGACCCAGCACTCTTTCCTGCCTATGCAGGGGGTCGGACTCGATGATCTATTGAGGTCCCTTCCAACCCTAACATCTATGAATCTAATAATAACCTCTGAAATGCAAACAATAAAAAATAAAAACGCTTTTCAAATTTACTAATGCATTATTTACTTTCTGAGCTCACTCCTGATGCCTTCCCCTGGCCATGTTTACTTTGCATTTGAAGCTGTAACTGAATCCTTTGGGTGTGTCTACATGTTCGTTAATGTGCTGTAATTATGGTGCATTAAGTTTAGTACTTGTAATAATAGGTACCAACTTAATGTGCCATAATCAGCACTACTGTGCAGTAGTGCCGGAGTATGCTTTTTTTGTGATGCTAATGCGCAGTAGACTAATTCTACTGCACATTAGCACGTTAGCATGGTTTTTGCCTGCTGTGCTAATGCACAGTAGAATTAGTCTACTATGCATTTAGCGTTTCATGTAGATGTGCCAAGAGAGTCCTACTCAAGCCAGTTTTAATCTATTTTGAATACTAGTAGAACTATGGCACAAACTTTGTTGTTGGCTTGTCTGCCTGGAGTTTTGGGGTATGTACAAAGACAGCTAGGCTACTGCATCTTCACTACTTAAGCTGTGCTCATCCATGCTGCAAATTTACCTTCTGATTACTTTGTAGATGTAACCTCAGTGCATGGAATTTGATTAGTTTGGACTGAGTGAGGAACAGGATCTAGCCCAATAATAATATTTGATGTTCATCACCCATTGAGTTTCTGAAGTGAAAACAAAAAGCACCTACTGTTCTTGGAAAGCTCATCCCACAACCACAATTTCTTTCATAGTCTTCAGATTTTTTTACATTTATTATTTGGGGAGTTTATTTGTCTTATACTTTATGAATTTTTCAGGAATTTTTGCTAGTAGCCTGAGTTGTCTGTGTTTTTCCAACAGGAAATTATATCAAGGCTCACATACTATGCCAATTTTCAAAATTTTATTGCCATAAGAAAAGAATGTTTCTTGGAGGAATGTGAAATTTCAGCACCCTGCATTCTGAGCGTGACTAGGTAGACTTTCTCCTTCCTGCATCCCAGGTTCCCTGCCTATTAAATGGAAATAAAAATGCTAACCCATCTTTGCAAAACACTCTTTGTTCTGATGATGGAAAGCTCTGTACTATATAGTATTTTACTCTTATTTCTCAGTGGATGCATTTATACAAGACGCTACATCGCCGTAGCAATGAGCTATGGAGATGTAGCTTGTCGCTATGGTGATGTAGCATTGGTGGGCACAAATGCTGCTGCTACTGTGCAGTAGCTCGTTGCTACTGGACAGTAGGGTCAGAAACGACCTGTGTGGCGCTGGGACTGTGCAGTAGCAGTGGTTACTGAGCAATCATTTAGTACTAAATGACTGCACAGTAACAACTGCATAGTTGGGCAGATGTGTAGATGCACCCAGTTCCTCAGACTTTCAATAATATAAGCAGATGTTGTTCAGTGCTCAGTCTTGCAAACTCTCTCTCTCTTTCAAAAGATTCCAAAAAATATTAATGGGAGCCAAATCCAGAAGGTGCTTAGAGTTTTACTCTTCTTTTACAAAAAGAGTCTGTAATAGTTTAAATAAGATGAACTGAGTTTTTGGTGAGTGTATTTTAGTGAGTATTTACCCAGATACATTTAAACTAATTTCAATCGGAGTTTGCCTAAGAAAACGCAATGTAAAAATGAAGCATTGAGGCCATTTATAGTAGAAACCTGAAGAGCTGCCATTGTAATCAACATGTTTAGTTTTTTTTTTTACTTCCATAAATTGGATTTGGTTTATGTAGGGAGAGTCAAACTGAAGCTTAGGACTCAGAATACCTCTAATTTTGCAAAGACAAAAGTATCCAATTACCTGTGGGTGCCCACTTCTCATAAGACAATCACTCCATTTCCAATCTTTCAGTTCTAATGGTCAAAGGGAACTTACAAAACACTTTTTGTAGACGAGCCATCGAACTTCACTTCATAAATCTACTGGGTACAAAAAATCATGAATTTATACAGAAATTGGATTTATGACATGTTACAACCTGCCTGACATCTGATTTACCAGGTACCTGCCTGGTAAAAATGTGGCCGGTTGCTTGATTTTTTTTTTTTTTTTGTTCTAGTTTGGACTGGAAGACTGTATGTTGCTGCAAGGGGCAGAAAGGACGCCATAGGGATGCCTGAGGAGCACGCTAGGTTGACCCTGGCCGGAGGCAGGGGTGAAAGGCACAGTCAGGCCAGAGCCTGAGCCTGCAGGGTGCAACAGAGATGGCTTGAGGCTGAGAGGGCCAGAATCTGAGCCCAGAAGGGGTGACCAGGGGCTGACAAAAGTCTGAGACTGGAAAGGCCAGACTAGAGCCAGTGGACCTATGCTGTCAACAGCCAGAGTAACCAGTAGGCTAAAACCTATGCAGGAAGGCAAATGGCAACCAAGTGGCATCTGCAAAGCATGGGGGTAGTAATGGGGGCAACAGGAGGACACGATTAAGAGCCCTAAGGCATGAATAAGGGCCAGACATCTAGGTCTGCTGGTGTAGAGAGGGATATCCACAAAGAATGGGCTAGTGGGGAGTTAGTGAGCCAAAGACCTAGAGGGGTTGGTTGGATTGGTGGTTAGAGAACAGTGAGAACACTCCAGGAGACGAGCAGCCAATAAAACTCCAGGTGTGGCAGGAAAAGAAAGGGGGGTTTATATAGAGGACTGAGTGTGCAGGCAATATTAGTGTGACCCCAGGGGGCTCACGCTTGCCCCAGGGTCTGTCTTGCTATAATATGATTTACCAATTTTTCTAGCCTTAGTGGAAGATCAAGATCTTGGAACAACTTCTGAAGTTTGCTTAAAGGGACTTTTATAAGTTGTCTAAGAAGGCAAAAGTGATCTTCTTGTTCAATAACTTAACAATTGGAAGTTTTGAGAAGGAAGGGAAACTGGCAAGGGCCCCACAATGATTTGATGGGTTTATTATCCTACTTCTTTGACAGCACCAGCCTACTTACCTTCTTAAGGAAATGCAGTTATAGAAATCTACTAGGAATTCATTGAAGCCATTTTTATATTTTAAAGCAAAAAGAAAAATCAGATATCAGAATGTTTCAGAAGGGGGGCATCATCCTCCCCATTTAGGGAAATTCAGACTCCAAGGTTGGACCAGTATTTATAAGTTGAATCCAGAATGTCAGAATCAACACTGAATCCTGCTGGAATCTGAAATCTTTTGAATTTCTGTGGAAGTTGGATCCACACTTAGGATATGCAGCTCAGGTCCATCTCCAGTTTGACATAAGATACTGAAGCATTTGGGCAGGTGATATAGAATCTAAGATATAGTTTATGGCAACACCTCAGGCACTGAAGTTGGTGCTTGTAATGCATGTCTTTTAATTTGTTTTACTGAAATAATTAGTTGAGTGCTTGACATCAAGCCATGTAAGTAATGCTGAAGTTTAGAATTGGTCACCCAATTGAACACATGTTCATGGTATACTAGGCAGAGATTAGGAAGGTCAGGACAGAATAAAATATCATATAAGCTTTCCCTTTGAGCTGATCTCTTTCCTTATTGATATGACTGGTAACAAAAAAGGGTCAAAGTTGATGTTTTCCCAGAATATTTTGGGGTGATCCTAACAACTTTCTGGTCCTTACTGGATTGACATGAAAAGTACCTTTATTTTGATTGCTTCCCATGTCTACAAAGTTTCCTTCTGTAAAACATGTATGTATTTACATTCCTAATTTTATTATATTCCTGCTGCTGTTCATACTCAGCCTATAATTTTACAGGTCAGGAAGAAGGAGCTTGTTTTTAGTATTCTTAGGTTTACATCTGGTGTCAAACTATTATGGAACACTACATCTGGGTGGGAAGGAGCCCTATATGGCAGGCCTGATATAATATGCTAGTGTTACATATATAGGGAAGAAACAGGGACAGTTCTTGGAACTTTACACAGCACAATCCAATTTTATACTAGATGGCAGTGTAAGAAATGTTTGATTTTACTCTCTAAAAGTGAGTTCTTCTTATGGCAAGTTTTAGAAAAGTGTTATGCACTCAGTAATACATTTTTCTTCCATCCTGGGTCCCCAACACCTTATAAAACATGTGTGTACCATAGAAAATGCAGCTCTGTTTTGGATGCTAGGTGCTGGCCCAGCAGATGAAGGCAGATCCAGACTTTTGTAAAGGAGAGTGCAGGAGCAGCGACTTCGTGCTGCAGGATAGCTGCACCGCCCCATCCTCAGCCTCCTCTTCCCTGCCAGGCAGACCATACCATGGGAGCAGAAGCTGTAGTCTTTAAGTTCCTCAATCAGGTAACAATCTTCTCCCCCCTTCCTTTCCTTTCTCTGCTCAGTGGCATCTCCCCTCTCCCTCCCTCTCTTGCTATCCCCCCCCACCACTGTCCCCACCTGACATAGTTGGGGAGGCTCCTGGTTCCTGTCCTACTCTAGCCAGGCGGCATGTGAAGCCTGGCTCATCCAGATACAGTAGTGGTGGCAGCAGCAGTAGCAGGTGGGTTCCCTTTCCTTGTGCCTGCTCCCAAGCTGACCCAGAACACCTAGAGGCACCGGGCAAGGAGAAGGAACCTTCTTGCCACTGCTCTGTCCTCATCTGAGCCCAGTTCCTTTCAGAGCCTGGCTAGAGTGGTCAGCTCTGGGGCTGCCTGAGACAGCTGCAGTGGGTCAGGGAGAGGTGGAAAGGGGAGGGGACAGGAAGTGCCACTGAGCATAGAGGAAAAGGGAGAGAGGGAATTTCTTATCTGATGTGGGGTTTTAAAGTCCTCAACTGTTGTTTCTATGGCATTGCCAGTTAAAAGGGGGGATGCACATGTGTCACTGCACCCACTCAGTATGCATACCTACCAGCAGATAACCAGTGCATAACAGAGAAATGGAGATTTTTTTGATCAGGGAAATTTAAAATGCCCCTTCTATACTCGTTCAAAGAGCTTTATCTAAGCCGTATCTAAGCTTCATAGGTTCAACCAGACTTGCTATGGTCTTTTGCAGATGCTAGAGGAGAATTTAAGTTAGATAACACCCCCTGCTTAACTTCAGTTTTACACTGGTCAACCCCTTTGGGAACCAATGGAGTTAAACTGGAATAACACAGAGATGAACTAAGCCATTCTTTGTTATTCCCTTTGGGTTTTTTCCCCCAGGAGTTTCACCACTGTAAATCTTGAGGCACACACTGGTGAAGTAGTTCTATAGACCTATGGGCATTTTAATGTCCACTGTTTTGTCATTAAATAAAATCCGTGTGTGCATTTTTACATGCATTTTATTTACACCATGAAGTTCTTGAAAAAAGGCCATTGGGCACCTCATCATGTGGAAACCGTTCCACTTTACATGAAGAAAATGCTATGAACTTAATGGCATCAGTGCTAAAGCAGGTGACCATGAGGAGGCTCTAAGGCCAAAATGCTCAGCTAATTTTCTAGCTTGGGTTTTGGATGCATTCACTTAAAAGTCCATGTCTTGTGAAAAAGCAAAAACAGTTTGTCTGTTTCTGTTTCTTCTCCTTTGTAGTTCAAAGGCATTGTCATTCTGGCAAGAGTGCTCTTGAAATTCAACACCATTCTGAAGGAAAGTGGCCAAAGTAATGGTCTCCTTAATCTGAATCATATCTTCCTTTTTTAAGAACCCATTGAAAAACACTCATTTGTTTTGGCCTTTGGGACATGCACTGGACAGGGCAGATTTGACCAGCTTCAGTTACCCTGCTGCTGAACCTGGCCAATACATTGCACCATAGTCCAAGCAGATGTTTCTTTTTTAAATGAATGGAACCCTTGTAGATTGTTTTCCTTCCCAAAGTTGGAAGCTGGAAGGACTTCTGCTTAACAACAGAAGCAAAGCACCACCAGCATCAGGAAGTTAATAAAAAAATTCCACAGATTGAGCAGCAGTTGTGTTTCTTCTAAGCTTGTTTTCAAAATCCCTTCCCTTACCTGCAATCAATTGTAATAATTCCCCTTCCAGTTAAGTGGCAGGCAAGAAATGTTTCTCTGTAGCTGTGCCAGTATTCACCAAGAAATGAGAAATATGACAAGAGGGAGTAGAACGTGCATTCCAAACAGTAGTCATTATTAAAAGTTGGATGTGCCAGATTAAATGCATCTGCTCTTGAAATCCAAGTAGACATGGGCCTGTATAGTATTTGGATGGGAGATCATCTAAATCACGAAATACCAGGTGCCATAGATATAAGCTGAGGAGCTGTGGTCAAATACTTGGTGAATACTAGATCATAAAAACTGACTTTGTTTGGCCCCATCACTGAGCTGATGGATGGGGAAAGGAAGGAAAAAAAAATTCAGCTTTTATTCAGTTATAGAAAGGATAGCAATTGACAGAGTGGGGCTATACCTTTTTCTAAAGTGGGGAAAACTTTATAATCATATAGCATAACTAGCCTAGTCAAATAACATAATTCTGATCTCACATCAGCAGTAACTTTAATGAAGTCAATGGAGTTACACTGGTTTTATACCAGCATACGCATAAAATAAATAGGGCCAGTTATTTCTACTACAAGCGTATTCCTGGGGAACGAGCTCCATATTTATCAGGAACCTATTTATCAAGGCAAATGGGGGAAACTGAAACTCCCAAGCAAAACTTAGGCATAGCACAAGACCTATCCATCCTTCTCAGCTGCTGGTGTTTGCAGTGCCCTGATCACCATCTCCCACTATCTTTAGAGACAGGTATTTATCCATGGTAGTCTGAAGCCTGGCAGAAGGCAGGCAGGATAGCACCTTAGGGCACATCCAGACAAGCATGCATATGCCTTTCCAGTGTCTCAAACCAGAGACATGTCTTAAAGCAAGAGGCACACTAAGAATGAAAAAATGTTCCCCATGCTACATATTTGCAGTATGGGCTCACAATTTGATGTGTCAAATAAAAACATCACAGAAAAAAGCAGCACAGGGCACAGTTCCCCACTGTGCCTGAGGCAAGCCAGGGCTCAGACCTCCAGAGACAATCTGGCATCCGGCCCGGATATCTCTATGGTGCCCCCTGTGACCCTAGCATGCTGCATGTGCATACTAGGGCAAGCAGCAGTGGTGTAAGACTGTGACCCAAGCGTTGTCCCTGGTAAGTAAGGGGTTGGGGGGAGGTGGAGAGGCTGGTTGCGGGGCTTGGGTCCCCCACAGGCCCACCCCCTGCAGGGCCCCAGCCTCCCCTGCAGCAGCAGCATCCATGGTGTGCTCAGGGCCTGCTGCAGCCAGAGCCCCCGGTGGTGCAGGGTGGCCCCGATCGCTTCAGAGCCGGTGCTGCTTGTGCTGCCTGTCACAGGAACGGCCCGGCTCTGCATAGCTTCAGGTAGCACTGGGGCTGCTCGGGCTGTCACCCAGGGGCTGGTGCCACTTGCAGGAACTGCATGTCATGCTGGGCTGGGTCCTGCCTCCACAGGCCCCGTGCGCTGTCGAGCCAGGCTGGTTCCATGGAGGCAGTACCCAGCCTAGCCTGACACGTGGTCCCTGAGAGTGTGCCAGCCCCTGGGTGACAGTCCAAGTGGCCTCAGTGCTGCCTGAAACCGCACAGCCCCACGCACACCACACTGAGCCAGGCCAGTTCCACGACAGGTGGCACAAGTGGCACTGGCTCTGAGGCAATCAGGGCCGTGCTGTGCTGCTGGGAGCTCTGGCTGCAGTGGGCCCTGAGTGCCCCACAGACACTGCTGCTGCAGGGGTGAGCTGTGGGCCCTGGGGGGGCTGGGGCCCTGAGGGGGTGCATGAGGGCCCTGTGGGGGCACGTGTGTGCCATGCAGGTTGGGGATGTGCCCTGTTGGAGAGGCTGTGGGCCCTGGGGATGTGCTGTGCAGGGGGCTGTACTCTGGGGGGGGCAGCGGACCCATCCCTCCTGAACAGTCCTCCCCACACAGTCCCCACTGTGTGCCCCACACCATCCACCAACACCCGGATCCCCAAGCCACATCCACAAACCCCTCACCTACATACTCAGTCACAAACCCCAAACCCACACACAAGCCCCAGAGCTCCTACAAACCTGACCCCCATAGCACTTCCCCCCCAAATTGCTTTACACTTGTAAATATATCCATAAAACATTGCCCAAATATATCAATTCTTTTTAATAGCGGAAGAACACTAGTCTGGGTATTTTAATGAGAGAATCTGGGTTTCTTATCAGAGTATTTGCAGTTCGTAAACAGGGAACACCAGGATCTCTGCTGGTGAGACAAGTGGCAAGCCCTGTGCACAGGAGCCTGTCCAGGGTCAGCACTGGGGGCCCAGCTGGAGGGCAGATGAGGTGGCTGACCTCTTTGCCATTTGGGGTCAAAAGGACATGCTTTGACAGTTCAAAGTGGGCCACCAGAAGGAGCACATCTTCCGGGCAATAGCTGCCCAGATGGCAGAGTGGGGGTAACCCATCCAGGTCTGACAGGGGCACAGCCTTGGGGCCGCCGGTCATAGTATCATAGTAGCTAGGGTCAGGAGAGACCTGAACAGATCATCTAGCCTGACCCCCTGCCATAGGCAGGAATGAATGCTGGGTTCACAAGACCCCAGACAGGTGATCATCCAACCTCCTCTTGAATTTGCCCAAGGTAGGGGCGAGAACCACTTCCCTGGGAAGTTGGTTTCAGATTTTGGCCACCCTAACTGTAAAATATTGCTTTCTAATCTCTAACCTAAACCTATTCTCCATCAGCTTATTACCATTGTTCCTTGTCACCCCAGGTGGTGCTGGGGAGAAAAGGGCTCTACCTATTTGCTGTTGATCTCCCCTGATGAGTTTGTAGGCAGCTACCAGGTCCCCCCTCAACCTCCTCTTGCTGAGGCTGAACAGGTTCAGGTCCCTCAGTCTCTTCTCGTAGGGGTCAAAGGGGGCAGATGCTGTTGCAGGTGGCAGCAAGCAGCCCCCACTGCCAGACTTCTGCAGGGGGCTGAGGATGCAGGGGCACTCCAGGTTAGGGCTGCTTCAGCAGTCCAGATGGCACAAGGGGTAGTGTCCCCAGATACCAACTGGCTGGGCCTCAAACTTCTGAGGGCAAGTAGCCCTGAGCTGCTCACCAGGGCAGGTTTTTATGCTGCTGGGGCCAGCTGGCCTCAGGCTCTACCTCCCCCTGGCTGCAGATCCAAGAGGAGCTGAGCAGGGTTTTTTTGTCCCAAGTGGTGCAACTTGCCCCACACCAAAGTGCAAGAAGTCTGGGCACATGTGCTGAGGCAAAAATCCCCAGCTCAAATTTGTGCCACTCGTATTTGAGCTGCTGCAAGCGCATGTGCTTGCATGTGTGCATGTGCCTTTAGAGACTAACTGCTTCAGAGAGGCATTAGCTTTTGTGAAAGCCTGCTTTATTAAATGCTATTAAAACGTATGAACCAGTTAGTCTCCAAGGTGCTACCCTGCCCTGACTTGTGTATATCTTGGGTAGCAGTCTCTGGGTTTTTCAAGTTTTGCAAATTATTTGAAGTGTCGTGTTGCAGCTGTTACCACTATTCTCAGGCTTCTTTGTTTCTCTAAAAGAAATCTGGATGATACCTCTGTTTGTGCTGAGGGAGGATTGGGGTACGGGAAATCAAAAGTAGTTTCCATTATAATGCAATTGAAAGGAAAAAGCAGAACAATTCTGTCTCACGTTTCATTGCCTGGGCAAAAACATTTGGCTTCTAATAACATCTTCATAAGATTATTTACATAATCTATTTGGCATTATCCGTATCAGTTCATGACCTTTGTGCATTTTAGATAACATTGTTGTGTTTCCTTTAACTTAGCATTTAGTGTGCTGTGAACTTGCCAGTAGACCTGTGCTGGGCCTTCTCTGTCTGATCTCCTACAAAAGTTATTTATGAAGTAGTTATTCATTATTACATATTGTAAATTCATCTGTCACAATGACAGCTGCAGAAGGCATGCTCTGTAGATTCTCTACTTCTGCCTCTAGCTCAGCAAGTTCATTTCTAGTGTTTACACCTGGTATACCAAGAGAGCTTTTCCAAATAATAAAGAAGAAGGAACATAAAGTTCAATGTTCCTGATGAGTGCTGAGAAATTCTGTTATGTCCACATCTGAATGTTTCTGAAGTTTACGGGTGTCCTATTTAGAGATTTAGGTTTGGCCCTTTTTAGAAATTTGGCCAACCCTGGGATTCATATGGAGAACTACACTTCCATGTTTGGCTCTAACCAATATCCATGTAAGACCCTGTGAAGGCCATGGGAATGTATAATTCACAGCTGCACCTTTGGTGTATGTTATACTGGGAAAAAGCAAGGATTGTACCTGATGTGCACATTGGCTCAAAAAAAGATCAAGACATGATTTATTCACTAACTTCCAGACCAGGCACAAACTGAACTGAGCATTTACTCTTTTTTTTTTTGTTTTAGTAACTTGAGACTAAAATGAGTTTTCATACTAGGGGAAATTGGGAAAGATACTTTCAGGCTCTGAACAGTTAAACACTTGTTCTGGCTGAGGTGGGAGATCCTTGATGGTTTGAGATTACATAAACTGCTATAAAAGCATCAAAGTTAGATCCTACCTAGAGTAATTAAGAACAAGTACTCTCAGAGTATAAGCATGCATAAACCCCCAGGAGTGTTGTTTTCCTTCATCTCTTTAACTCCTTAATCATTCATACGGTCCTTCAAGACTTAAAAGGATTAGGAAATATACTGTTATACTTTTTCCCCCTTTCCTCTTAAACCTTGCCTAGTCTAGCAGACCAGTCCAGGCCTAAGGCAGCAGGGCCTTCACATAAACTGGGATCTTGGCACATACAACCTATTTATTTCAATGTAAAGAATTTTTAAAAACAGATGTCTATGCAAGAAACAGATGTCTACCGCAAAACCCCAGAATGCCCTGCCAGCTGCTGTTTCATTTTTATCCATTTTCAGTGCTTCTACTGACCACAACTGTAGCAGTATGATCCAGGGAAGTATGCTGGTATGCTTGGGATTTATAGATCATAACCAATACTGAGCAGCCACATAAACTGGCACATTAGTCTTCATAGACGACTACATTTCCTAATTATATAGAATCCCCTTTTACAGACAATTATCAGTAAAATACTTATCATCATTATTTTTTCTTGTTCTTAAGGAACAAAAGTTGTTTACACTCCCTTTTTTCAATTCCTGTTAAATCACTTGACAAAGGGTAGGTACCTCTCGCCTTAACATCTCTGTCATACTGAAAACCCTCCCACACCTCACACCCTTACTCATATATCCTTTCAGCCTATCTGAAAAGTTTAATAGCCCTGTAGTCTGAAGAAGGAAAGGAACTCTCTATTGTCATCTGCATGGGAGCCAGAGAAGGAAGTATGAGCCATGCCTTCTTTGCATTGCTAACAGCCATCAGGCCAGTGTGAACGTTTTGGTTGTTTTGATTATAATGCATTTAAATTTTGGCTATTAGAAGCAACAGAATGTTGCTATCCTTAATGCAAGACAAAAGAGCAGGAACAGTACACTTAACATATCCTGAGTGAGAAGGTTCACCGTAACTTGTTTTGCTGCATGTGGAGCTTGGGCACTGATTAGTCAGCAAGACAAAAAGTCTACTTGAGGTTCTGTGGAGTAAAAGAGCCGAGTACTCAAGCAGAGGTCCCATTTTGCCCAGTACTAAAGTCATAACAGAAGCAAGAGACAGCAACACTCCTAGAAATGGCTCTTCATTAATGCTGAAGAGAATAGGAGCAGAGGTGAGTTAAGCATGGCTAAGCATTATTTGGCACTTTCAAAATGAAAACATTATAGCTGTGTGAGATGGTAATGGTACCTCAAGATGAATAGGCACAGAGATGGTACTATGGGGGAAAATGGTGGAGCAGCAGTGAGTGCTAGTATAAAGCTTTATAACCAGCTTCAGCAGCACTGCCTGTAGAGGTTAGAAATGGACCTGCTCAAGAGGACTGAAGATGCTGGGACTTCACTAACCTCATTTGCTAAGTACAGGCAGTCAAAAAGCCCAAGGCTGCATTGATTCAGTCTTTGCAGGTTAGTCTAAACTGCACAGATTAAAGTGAAACAGATGTGAATAAACTTCTGATTTTTGATTCAGGAAATGCAGCCACATACCGTACCCGCTGTGGCTCAGGCCAGAAGCTGAGGGGTGCTAGAGCAGGGCTCTCTGGCTGTGTCACTTCCTTTTCCTGCTGTCTCCAAGGTCTCTGGGATTTGCAGTCTAGAATTACAGCAGCAGGACTCTGCTGGGTTGCTCATCACTTCCTCTTCCTGCTTCCAGGTGCCGCTGGGATTTGTAGTCTACAGTTGTATCCAGCAGTAAATTTGAGCTGGAGGAGGGGTGCTTAGCCCTGCCTTCCCTGGCCCCACACCCCAGCTGGGGTTTCCCTGGGGTTGGGGGGCAGTCCCCCCATAGACTGAGCTGCATCTCCAGCTGGGCTTGGCAACTCTGACCTTCCCTGGTTAAGCATCCTGAGATTTCCTGGGGCATGCTGGGAAGTGGGAAATGCTGGGCAGGTCATCCCAGGGCTTGAGGGGCCATATCCTCCCTGAAAATCCCTGGGGTGCCCTGGATTGGGCTCCTCAAGCTTGTGGAGCACCTGCCCTGAGGTGGCTTTGGGCTGCATGCATTCTCCCACCTCAGAGCAAATAAACTTCTGCTGCAATAAAGCAGCAATGTTTAACACTACCTTTTGTCACACTCACAGATGTGGCAACACAAAGAGTAGGGGTATTTGTTTGCTTGCTATTTTTGCCACCATAAAAATTTTTATGGTTGCACAAATGTGACATTAGTCAATATCTGTTTTTACCCTTAGAGACTAACTGGTTTATAGAGGCACAAGCTTTTGCAGGCAACAGCAAATGCCAGCATCTGATGAACTGTCCTTTATGATACGAAAGCTAATGCCTCTCTGAACTGTTAGTCTCTGAGATCTGGTCTAATTAAAGCACCCACAGCATCATGGGTATTCAGTGTCCCATGCTTCAAAATAGCGGCCAGGGTGCTTTAACTAAAGCTTGTTTGACAAGCTTCCGTTAAAGCGCCCCGGCTACCATTTTGAAGTATGGAGACACTGAATAGATGTGACACGGAGGCTACTGAAGCTCACTAATTAGCATGCATCAGACATCCGGCACACGTATAGGTGTCCTAAGATGCCATCCTGCTTTGCATTCTTTCTCTGACACCACTGCCCCAGCACCCACAATTGAAATGTCTCTGCTACTTTCTTCTGTTTCTTTGGGCTGAACTTGAGTTCTTCTTTCTTTATGTACTTAGTATTAAGACCCTTCACAGCTCTTCCTATGCCTGCATTATTCTGCCATTTTATCCTACTTCTCTATCTCTGACTCCCCTATATTCTTTTTCCCGGGTGCCCTTTACCTTCTTTTTCCCACTCTGCTTTGTGTATGTTTTCATACTGTTTCCCAGATCAGCCTCCCTGTTCCTGTGCAACAAGTGCTTCTGCTTTTCTGCACTTCCCCTTTTTTGAAGCCTTTTTGCCTTGAGCACTTAGAGGGTGATTTCCTGTGTATAAAATGTTGTCTGTTTTGGACAAGAAGCTCTTCATCAGAGTGTTGTTGTTGTTGTTGTTGCTGTATTGTAACGTGCCAAATATACTCTCAACTCTATTAGTAGCACATAATATGTAGTAAGAAGTACTGAGACAGGCAGTGTGCTGCATTTGCCTCTTACAACTGTTTCTTACAAGGATTCTATGGAAGAACAAAAAGAGTTAAAAAGAGATATGCATTTTGTGACAGTGACAAGCTGAGGATACTCATTTATCAATTTCAGGATGTTGTTCATGTTTTTCACATATTCACCACTCCCATTTCCTCCATATTTTCAGAAGATAAAGTTGGTCGCTATCTAAATCAAGAGCTACTGGACTTAAGGTATTTCCTATCATAGTTCTGGAGCAAAAACAATTTGGTCAGTTTAAGTTGGAGTCATTCCAAGTTCTTAGAAGTAGAGCAATGTTTTTCTTAAACAGTCACTAGTTAGCAATGAGCTAGGACTGAAAATCCTGATGCAAAAGCCAGTACTGAATGGATTAAGCTCCATTTATCAATAGAACAACTGTGAAAAAGGCCTAACCCTTTCAGAGGATAAACCACAAATGCAGTTGGTTTACATGGCAACCCAAGATGAACCTCCACCCATTCCTCAGCCAGGTTTTGTGTCATGTTAATGATCATCATAATGTTGTAGCTCTATAGTACGTGTTCTGATTCTAAGGTTAGAATATAAAAGATGAAGTTAGAATCCACACCTAAGTTGATTCTTTATGAAATTAGCCATTTTGCCTTTTACTTGGCATGTCTACATGTTCATTAATGTGCTTTTGTTACTGCACATTAAGTTCAGTACTTCTGAGCATTTATATACATACATTTTCATGCTGCAATGCACCAGGGATCTGGCACGAGCTGGTGCACACTGTGCTGTTGCGTGCAGTTGTATAAGTGGTGAAATGCACGTCAGCATGTAGAAGATGGCAGTGGTCTGTTTTTGAACTAAAACACCTTCAATGTGTTTTAGATCAAAAGCATGCCGCCTCCATTTTCTCAGTGCTGATGTGCATTTCATCATTTATACACCTGCACGTGCCATAGTGCTGGGCACTTTAAAATCACCCGGGGCTGTGATGCAAGTATGTATACAAATGCCCTCTAGTATGAAGTACTACATAAAGGTGCAGTAGCAAAAGCAAATATCTTTTTAGTGATGCTTAATGTGCAGTAGACTAATTCTACTGTGTATTAGCATATTAGTACTTTTTTGCCATGATGGTTTAATGCACAATGAAATAGGCTATTGTGAATTAAAGTGTATGTGTAGACATACCCACTGAATAATGATTATTCTGCATTAAATACTTCTTCCCCTCTTACCAAATAATCTCCCAGAAAAATTCAGATTTGGGATGAGGTTCTGTTGGGGTATTTACCTTTCTGATACTGGGTGCAATTTTTGCTTCATTTCCCCATCTTCTGTGCTCTGGTGTCCCTCTGCTATTTGGGCTTGTTTGTAATAATCATGCAAATTTAAATGTTCTCATGAGGAACTCCATATAAGGTCAGACCACAAGGCTAGTCCTGTCTCTTACAATGGGAGACAGTGCCACCTCTTTGCTGTTGCACAAAAGCCCAATAAAAAGCAACATAAGAACTGGCTGACACACTTCAGCTCAAGGGCCTCTAAGTATTTTCTCTCGGCCACTGACTTTTCTCCATGTTCTATGTGAACTTCAACCTTCTCCCATGTGGTGGGGGGGAGGGGTCACCCTTTCTCTACAAAACAGACACAGCCCCTTTGACTATTCATCTGGTCTTGGTTGCAAAGGCTTTATTCCACCTTTTCAAACTGTCCTGACTGGGACATAGCTGCCCTTCTACCATGAGTTCCAGATCTCAAGTCCTTAGCAATTAAGTACTTGTCCACTCAAACTCCAGATGGTTACCACACTCTTCTCTTAGGCATGCTTTATATGCTTGCTTGTCTCTCAGGCTTATAGCTCTGCTTTTCCACAGGCTTCTTTAGAACAGACCCTTTTGGGATCTTTCCCAGGCTCCTTCTCAGCTTGAATTCCTACATTATCCTCTTTTGTCCGGAGTTCTGCCAGCTTTGTCTTGGTTCCACCTACTGGACTAACAGATTATAATAATCTCTCATTTTTAAATGTAGTGTTTTTTGTTTGTAGTGTCTTTTTTTTTTTTTTCAAAAGCAAACTGAACATCCCATCACCCCTGAGAAATGCCATCATGTGACATTATTCAGCTACTCGTATTGGTTATCAATATGATATGAACTTTAAGATGCAGTTGCACCCTACTCCCTCCTGCCATTGCCACTGCTGTTCCTGGCTAATCTGAGTACAGAATGCACTCCAATGCAGCTCCTGCCCTGCTCCACCTGCAGGCTGTAGGGAATAGCTGTGCATGGTGCTGGGCTCTTCCAGGAACAGCAATGACATCAGGCAGGTTTCTTCTTCCTGCACCTGCTTCTGCCAGCCAGGAACACCAGGTGAGCAAGGAACAGGCATTGGAAAGAGGAGCTCGCATGTTGCTGCTGCTCTCCCCAGCAGAGGTTGGCACCATGCTGCTCCCCAAAGCCCTGGGCTGAAGTGGGAGATGAATGGCTCTGAGGCTTCCTCCATGCCTAGGTCAGCTGGGGACAGTGGTGGTGATGTATGGGTCCTTTCTTTTGTGTGCCTTCTTCCCAATGTCCCCTGAGGTATGCCTCAGCCCCATATACATGCATGGCCTGAAAGTGATGTGGCACATTGTCCTTTAGGAAATGCTAGATCTGCCCATGCCAATAGACCAGGGGTGGGCAAATATATGGCCTGCAGGCCAGATCTGGCCCACCAGGCTATTCTATCCGGCCCGCAGGACCCCTAAACATTTTAGAAAATATTTATCTTCTCCTGGCTGCCTGTCAAAGATGATTGGAGCCAGGGGCAGTAGGACCCAGGGGAAGCCAGCAGCAGGAAGCACCCATATATCCACACACACACCCAAATGCTCCCTCACCCCACACCTATCTACCCCCACAGACACGCCCACACCCTTCCTCACACCCCACACACCCACAGCCCCTCACAAGCCCATACCTCCCCACAATATACAAGAGTAAGACTTCATTTTAAGCTATTATGTACAGTCACCTCTACGTACAATACAGAAGCACATGTAAACCAAGACAAAAATATTTTTTGAAATCAAATTCATTAACATTTTAGATGTTCACTTTTTAGACTATAATTTGGAATTTTTCTGGTTCTGGGATGGCAAAACCCCTTGCTGAAAGAAGTATTTTGGGGGGGTAAGGGGAGAGACTTCTGGTAGCAAAGGTCAGAGGTTAGGAGGTGGGACTTACTGTACCAAGATGGTGACCAGGGTGTGGGGCACCTGTCAAGGGGTGGAGCTACCCATACAGCCCTCAACAGCTTGCCAAAACTCAGTAAGTGGTCCTCCACCTGAAATAATTGCCCGCCCCTGCCAGAGACCACTGCCAACTAAGAGCTGGCTGAGTAACAGTAAGAAGTAGGGATCTGCCATCCTTTGTGTGGCTCAGCATTGAAGAAAGTTTGTATACTTTGGACACCATTTAAAGTGGTGCCTATGTCTGAATTATCGAATCTCTCTGAATCGATTCAGAGGGTTCCGATTTGATTTGGAGAGATTAAAGGATCTCCTGATTCAATTCGGATTTGGAGATTCAGCCACCAAATCGGGTCATATCTCTGCCAAATCAAATCAGCAAGATAAGCTTCACGCAGCCCTAGTTATTAAGGTCACCAGTGCACCATAAAGTCCCCTAGTACTTGGTGCAATGTCAGCATAAACCAAAAAGCCCTGAATCAATTCAGTTCTCCAGGCTGTCCAGCTAGTTCCATTCACAGTCCTACATTGCAAGATGGGGCTTCACTTCTCATTAAACTAATAAGGGCACCACACTCTCTATATGCTGTTTGAGGCTTGCAGGAGAATTCTTTCTCTGCCCCTCAAACAATTCATGATTCATCATCTTCTTTCTCTCCACAGGACGAGGGCTTCTCACTGCTCATCTGGGTCTGGAATGGGTCTGGGTCTCTCTTCTATTGTCCCTCAGGTAAGTTGCAAGACTCTTTTGAGTCTTTATATATAGGAACTGTGGCCAGTTCCTTCCATGTTCCCCTGTCAGGGCATGCTGTACTGGAAGCTGGCTTTTTCTCTGCTGCACATCCTCTGTTGGGTCTGGGCATGTCTGTATGACATGCCCTGGCATGCGCCCAGCCAACCAGAGCTGGCATGCAATGATAAAGCATGCCAGGGCTTCCCATGGCTGTGCCACTGACATGCCTGCTAGTAAGGCTCGGGATTGCGGGTCTCCCAGTACTTCCGGGTTGGTCATTGCTTTGGCGGCTGGCATCTTGCCACTACACAGATCCCATCACATGTCAGTGTAGGCTGCATTCTGCTGGCATCCCAGGTGGCATTGTGCTGTGCTATAGCCTCTGCCCATGCACTGAGCTGGTCCTGCCCCCTGGGCTGTCAGCCTCTGATTTCAGCCCTGTGTCCTCCCTCCAACCAGCTGTGAGCTGCAACCTGGCCAGGCGGAGAGGGGGGTCTCTGTCTCTATAGTAGCCCTGGCACCTGGGCTTGGTGCAGCCTGGCCAGGGGAGCTGAGGGGGGAAGGGGTCTCTGTTGCTGCAGCAGCCCTGGCACCAGGGTCTGGGTGGGAAGGGTTCTCTGTCAAGTGAGTGGTGGCTAAGTGTGCCCAGGTTTTGGCAGGGCCATGGCATGGCACCATTGTTGCTGCTGGCTTTCTGCAAGGATCAAAGCTGGGCAGGGGAGAGGATGTCCCCAGCTTGGCCCTGAGTGGGACCATGGTGCAGGGGTGAGGGGCAGGGGTGGAGCTAATGCCACCAGTCACGGGCTCTCTGAGGGGAGTGGGGCTTGAGGGGGTGGGTGGGTGTGTGTGTGTGTGTGTGAGACAGGGACAGAGAGATCTCCGTGTGTCCAGCCTGTTCCCATGCAATCCTGCCCTGCACCCCTCCCCTTCCATCCCCAATCCATGACAGATCCACACCTCCTGCCCCTAGGCTCTCTGGCCTGGATCCAGGACCCTGGGTGTCTCTCCTGCAGGCTCCCTTGCCTGGATCCGCAGCCTGCCCCCCAAGGGCTCCCTTTCCCTCACCTGGATCCCAGCCCCCAGATGTCACTCTGCAGGCTCCCCCACTTGGATCCCCCTCACAGGCTCCCCTACCTGGATCCTGGCCCCCAGGCATCCACTGCCTGACAGTCCCTTCCAGCTCTATTTCTCTGATTCCTGTTGCTGACAGAACAGCAGCTGGGGGGGAGGCGGGGAGGAATTGCTCCCCCACACCAGGCATCCAATCAGGGGTGGCTTGCCTGTTTGGCTGCACTTGGGATTTTCCAGCAGCCTGGGGAGCTTGCAGGGCACACTGGTAAGCCTGCAGGAGTGCCCCTGAGGTCCTGGCCTCAGCCACTAGAGGCAGGCTCCAAGTCACCCCTGCTTCTCCACCACCCAGAAACGGAGAACAGTGCACATGTTAAGCAACTGAAAACAGGGTCTTATAATGGGAAATGTTAAGCAACCTTTATAACAGGTGGAACTCCCTGCCTGAAGTAGAATGAAGATTTTAGTGTGCACTGAGAGTGGCCAACCTTTGATTTTTCTGAGCTACGATAGGCTGAAATCTTATGAGCAAGAAAGATGGCTTAGAAATTATCCTGAAGGCATAGTGCCTGTAAAGGTCTTTCAAGTTAGAAAAGCTATTAGTGTGGTGGATGATATGTAGTCAATTCTCTAGCTATTACTTTAAATCATAAAACTAGGGGAAGGGTTTTTGTTTTATGATTTATAATAATAGTAGGCTAAAGCATTGACCTCAGACCTAGAAAATTGAGATTTTATTCTTAATTCTGCCACAGACTTCCTTGTGAATTTGGGCAGATAATTCAGCCTCATGGTTTTCATTTTCTTTAGTTTATAAATATCCTTTTTATATAGAAACCTTTTCTTCCTTGCCTAACTCTTTTTCCCAAAGTTAAAGATTGGCTATTTACTGGCTAATTGAAGAAACACTGTTCATCTAATAATTTGGAAACTTCACGGTTTTTAAAAAAACGCTCTTTTAAATGCATTAGTGGTAGCTTGCCTATACATCTGGTCCTACTCTTCTTGTCTTGAATCTATCTGCAAAATAGATAATGATATAATAGTGGTGATCATGAACTTTTGCTAAATCAATTACAGTTCTGCAGTGGCCTATCTGGTATGGATTTCTTTTGGTTTAAAGCCTTTGTTACTAAATACAGATCATTGTTCTGAGGCCTCAGCAGTGATGCCAGATTGATTCTGGGGCCCCTGAGCCATCTAGATTGAGTTGTAATATGTTTTCTATTTACATGTGCTATGTGGGAAATATTATTTCTTGCTGTGAAATATATGATGATAATATCCAGATATTTTGTCAATTCCTTACAGACCCTGTGATACTTCTAATTAACTTGACATAATAGGGTTTGTTAAAAATTATGGCTCTAGCATATGTTCCTGGAATACTTAACTGATACCTGTTCCAATAAACACATGTGTTATTCATGGTGAAATATTCCATCCTACTTGCAAGCGTGCTGAGGCAGAAGGATGTTCTGTTCAGGTGTTACCACAACATAATGGGAAAGGTGTTATTGAATCAATGCCTTTTTGAATCAATATTGAATTTGAATCAATCATATCTAATGACAAAGCAATCAAATTAAATCACTTCCTTAAGCATTTGCCTGTGCTGCTTTATATAGCACAATACTGCCTACTTCTGTTTTGTGCATCTGAAACATCTGTCACTGGCCACTGCCATAGGACTGCATACAATTTTAGATTGACATAATCTGGTTCTGATCTGGTATGGCTTATGCTGTGTTCAGTGGTTGTGTCTACACGTAATTAATAAGACTGAATATACTTGGTCTCAATTTGATACAGAGTAAACTAATCCTAATGTCACTGTCTACACTTGCACAGTAATTTACTGTGGCATACAATACTACCTGTGTCTGACGGGACTGTCCTACAACAGAGTAAATTTATCTACTGTGCACTAATTTCAGCACGTCTAGACGGTAATGCTTTTTGAGCATTACATTAATGTATTTTGCAGTAAACTGCACACAAGGTGCTTTACTGCACAGTAAGTATGTGCATATACATGTGCAGACACTTACTGTTCGATAAACTGCTCTACTTGCAAGTAAATCTGCTACCTGCAAATGCGAGTAGAAAATTTAGTCACAAGTAGTTACTTCGCAGTAACTCACGTGCAGACTCTGATCAGGATCAAATTTGCTCCTGGTCAGACCTGCCACTAGGGAGCCAGCCTCACTTGTACCCCAAGGTCGTAGGGCTGAGAGCATCTCCTGCCCCAGGACTGGATCAGATCTACACCAGTCCCAGCTGGTGTAGGGTATTTTACCAGCCCTATAAAAACCTGCGGGCATGCTGGGGCCCAAGGGCACATGCACACAGCCTGCAGCCACAGCTGGCCAATGCATTCCTCAGCACAGGTTGCAGGGCAGCTGAAGCAGCCTGCCTGCACCATGGCACTGCTCCCTGCCACTGCAGACTCTGTGGCTACCAGGGCCATGCCGGCCAGCTCTGCAGGGTGTTGCAAGTACCTGCCAGGCCTGGAAGCACCAGCAGCTGGCTTGTGGCCACTGGGACCAGCTCCAGCTGGCCACAGATGATTTGCAACAGCTTGCTTGGGCCCTGCAGCTGCTGCCTGGCACCGCCTCACCACGTGGCTGCCAGTCCTGTGCCATGTTCCTGCTCTGGGCAATACAGGCAGCTGCCCAGGCCTGGCAGCACTGGGACAGCTATGCAGAGGCCTAGTGAGCCATCACAGGAGCCATGTTGGCATCCTCCCCAATGATAAATGCTACCCCTCCCCACCTGGGGCCCCAACTTGTCCCAGGAGAAGACTGCAGACCTGATCACACTGTGGGGTGAGCCTGAGGTGCTCAGCCAGTTCGCGTGGGGTGGGTGCTCCAACACCCACATTTATGAGGGGCTGTCAGGCCATTTGCAGCATGGGCACAACCAGCTGGCCTCCAGTGTCACATAAAGGTCAAGGCCTTGCTAATATAGTGGGTCACTGTCACTGACCACAACCATCAGTCAGGGACTGCCCACAAGTCTGTGCCCTTTATGAGGCACCTGGACTACGTTCTTGTGTACTGGGACCCTGGCCACAGCCATGCCATGTGTTCAAGCACAGGCAGCCTCCCTGAGCCTCTGCAACAACCTGGCACTCATAGTGACACATTACTGGGAGAGGGCCCTTTGGCCCACCAGCAGCCCGCTCCACTGAGCTTCCTACCCCGAGCATCCTCCAGCAGCTCTGGGAGCCTGGCCAGCACCTGCCCCACCAGCTCCATAGCCTCAGCCCCATTTATGAGACCAGGCCAGTCATGGCATCGCCAGCCACCAGCAGCTCCAGCTTCTCCCTGGAGGAGGCCCCTTCCTGGGCAGCTGGATTCTGTGCCCTTCTGACTCAGGATACTTCTGGGAACTACATGCCCTCAGCACAAGCAGGGACTGACCTGAGTTGCTGAGCATGCCAGCCCCACCCACCTGGTAAACCCCACAGCACACAGGGAGGTGGGAGACAGTGCAAAATTGTAATGAGCAGCCTGTGCCCCTGCAGCTAGGTGGGCATGGGCCTCTCACACATGGAGGAATGCGTTGACATCCTTAGCCTTGCTCGAGATGCCTCAGTATATGCATGCCAGTGTTTGATTAGCTCTGCCACCAGTTACAGTATCACATTGTGAATATCAACACAAAACAGAGACCAGCCCCTAAACAGAATCTCAATCTAGGTTTGCTTTTTAAACGCCTGTCTAAAAGCAGCACTTCTGAAAGGTGTCCAGGCTTGGCTTCTGGCAGGCTTCAAGAGGGAGGGAGTTCCAGAGATGAGGAGCGACTGCTGAGAATAACCTCCCATGTGTTACAGCCAAATGGGAGTGGGCTGGTAAAGGTGTCAGAGGGCCAGCTTACCATATGAGGAATCCACCATGTCAAATGACTGGTAGCTGCATGTCATCCAGACCACTGGGGATGACTAGGAGCAGCTGGACCCGGGCCATCTTCCTGAACCTCCTAGAGCTGCTTTGCCCACACCTAAAGTGACAGGACATCACCATGTGTCCACCCCTCCCGGTGGACACCTGGCTGGCCATTGCCCTGTTCAAGCTGGCCATGCCTGTCAGCCTCTGCTACGCTGGCCATCTCTTCAGTGTGGACAAGGCCACTGTCAAGTGCAGTGCCCTCCAAGATGTGCTATGGCTCAGGGAGTGGAGCAGTTACCTGGAGCTGGTGGAACCCACACCAGGCCCCAGCCCCAGCCCCCAGCCCTGCCTTGCCTCACCTCGGGGAGTGAATTTGGATACAGTGCTTTCACCAAAACTTTAAAAAGAACCAAACCATTGAACTGATAACACTTTGTTGATAAAAATGTGGAACCAGAGTTGTATGAAGTTCTCAAGCAACTTTTGGCAATATTAACCTCTTGCAGGTGCAGAGAGAGATTTTCTGTACTTTACTTGATTCAGATAGTTCTGATCAATTATTACTTCATTTAAAGTTTAAACAGAATGGGATTAGAGAACTTGTTTTTTCCTGTTCCAATCTAGAAATAAAAACTAGATACATGAGGATGAGATACATCAGTTCTAAAATCTTGAAGAGTACAGCAATAACAAACAATTAATTTATTAATTATGGATAATACTTTTTAATACAGCATTTAGTTGTGAATGCAAAACATAACTCTCTTTTTCCTTTGGTATCCAGAATTTATAAGAAATGTCATGAAAAAAATTAAATATTTTTGCGCATTTAAATAGCTTCAAATTTTCATTCAAAATCACCTTGGCAAAACTATAGTGAGATATTCAGCATCTAGTAAATCAGAAATAGGTTTCTCAGTTACAATCATGATAGATTCATATATTTTAAGTTTTTAGGTGTTAAGCTACATAATAGCTTAAATAAATGTGTATAGGCTGGATGTAAAGTATCCTCTGTGTTAGCAAAAAATGCCATCAAATATTGTGACAAGGCTATATCTAGTTGCAAACCTTCTATGCATCATTTTGCGTATGCATTATAGTCTTTAATTATATTTTTGGAGCCAGTGCCTGCCCTGCATGAGGAGCGAGGAGCTTACCTTCGGAAAGTGTCCCACGCCGGCCCTGGTGCCTCCCTTTCAGTTCGATCGATTGATTGTGTCTGGTCCATGGCTGCCCCACAGCACTTCACTGAGCTACTCTGGGCAGCAGGTAGCATGGAGAAGGGTGATGGCTGAACCCTGCCTGCTCCCACCTGGACACTTACTTTGGGACACTTACCGGTGTTGAGTAATGAGAAATGAGTTTCTCATTACGCCAAAAGGGGGAGGGCGGGACTGAAGCAGTGCACTTAAGGACTGGAGCGGTGTGCTCACAGACTGCTACACCTTAGAGGGAACATTGTCTATAAGTATATAAGAGGCGTACATCAGGGCCTGGAGGAGCATCTGTTCACCAAGGCCCCCAGGGGAGGACAAGAAATAATGGGCACAAGCTGATTGAAGATCATGTCAGGCTAGATATGAGGAAAAACTTCTTTTCAAGTCAAGTGTTGAGGTTTGGGAACAGGCTCCCCCCAGAGCTGGTACAGTCATCCACCCTGGAAATCTTCCAAAACTGTCTTGATGCTCATCTTGCTGGGGTCATCTGATCCCAGTGGTCTTTCCTGCCCAAGTGCAGGGGGGCTGGACCCAATGATCTGTAAGGTCCCTTCCAGCCCCTAACAAGTATGAACCTATGAACCTATAAAGCTGTTTTGCTCTCATGTCTATCTCACTTCCCTTCTATATTATAAGTTATTTTATTCTGTTCTGTAAGTCACCTTGAGCCTTTTTTGGGAAGGATGTTATATAAATCGAATGAATGAATGAATGAATAAATAAAATCTACCTTACCTTGCATACATTTAGAGAGAAGCCATTAGAGGCAAAATATCTCACTTCATTTTGTTCATCTCCGACCCAATAAACCTTACGAGTGGGATCCCCTCTTCACCTGTGTGTATACGCTTTCCTTTCTCGGACAGCAATGACTTCTACTAAGCAAGAGAACCTCATTTCTCATTAAAACAGGTTGAATGAGCTGCAGGAATGTGCTTTGTTTTAGCAGCCAAGTGAATTTCTTAAAGGCTGTGAGAGTCCTATTTTACAAATGCACCTTTCTCCCAAAAGATACATTTGAACTACAGGAAAAGATAATCTGATTAGTTAAATGTTTCATATAAGGTATGCTAAGCATTTTAATATTTCTTAGAATTGAGGAAAATGTTTCTGTTCCTTTTCCATGGAAAGTCTGGAAGTACCGTAGGAAGTATTCTTTTTTTTTTGTTGCATTTTGTTTGTAAGTCTAGAAATCAGAGGCCCCACAACAAGCCAGAGAGAGCAAGGCAGCATAGTTGATAGGATTTTGGACTGGGAGACAGGAGCCTGTGGTTCCCTTGCCATCTTTGTCTTGCTCAGTCATCTTCAACAAATCAATTCAACTCTCTCTGCTTTGCTTCCCTGCTCACTCTTTGAGTCTGTTATCCATTCAGTCTATAAACACTTCCAGACTGAGACTTTCTTATGCAATGTTTTTATAGAGAGTAGCCCATAAAAGCTGTGAATGAGGATGTTTAACTTTCAGTTGGGATGTTTAGGTGCTTCTGCTGTTCATTCTAGTCATATTTATTTTGTGTAGCTTTGTTCTCACAAGTCTGCCCCTCTTTAAAACAATGGACAATGAAAGAAAATATAGAAATACATGTATTAGTGCACCAAGGTTTCCAATGACTCAGTTTAGAAAGGTTGAATTATATCTGTTTTTGCCAACACTAAATACTCTGTGATATTTAACTCAAATTTTATCCCACCTGGAACAACATGTCTTGTGTTTGTGGGTGAAATAAAGTTCTTGATAATTGCATAACAACCAATGGATCAGCGTATTTCAGATACTATCAAGACACAAATAAACAGTACTAAGATGAGGGGGAAACATAAGGCTTGGACAAAAGGAGTCCTTGGAAAGAGTATGTGTTGCTTCAGTTTTTACCTAGCCAAATAGCTGCAAAGATGATCAGCCCTCTCCTGTAGGAATCTCTTCAGAAATATCCTAGTACTTTGTACATTAAAACATGAACATATATCTTTTTCAGTGTTAGCCTGATGTCAAAAAGGATACAGCCTCAATGTTTGGTAGACAAAAGGTTAATTCTGTAACTATGGGATTTCTTCCTTGCCTTCCCTGGAGGAGGATGAATTAAAACACACTTAATTGAATATACCTTGAAGTTACAGGGGTTTTATAGATTTAACAGTTCAGAATGTAATGTGATAATTGGTCACCAGGTGTTCTGAGCCACATGAAAGAGCTTGGGAACAGAGCCACAGGCAACTTCTGAAGTTTGGACTAGACTTTTAAAGTTTAGGGCTATTGTGAGTGAACTGTTGGTGCTGTACAAGTCAATAACAAACTCAGATTGACTTTCACGGCTTATGGATTTCACCTGGTATATTTTTACTTTTCCTAGAAATTACAGTAGGAGTAAGGAGGAACAATAATGACTTGTTCTCAAAACAAAAACAAAAAAAAAAGAAAGAAAAAGAAGGTATACGCAAATTAAAACCTCCATTAAAGCCTCTCATGTTGTCTATTTTATTCCATTCATCTGGTTTTACCTACGTTAGGTTGCTGAAAGGATGCTTTTTTGCTAGATGACAAGTAATCCACACATAGCTGGCTATGCCAGTCTAGCACAGATCTTTCTGCTTCCTGGAGTTTTTTAAAGATAATTTTATATGGAATTTCCACAGATGTTCCAGTCCTGCTATACTGCTAACCCTGCAGAACATAGATTAAGCTAGTTTGTCTTCTTGGGTGCAGACAGAACTGACAATTTTTGCTCCATCTGGCCACAGAAAGCGGTCTATAGCCATGAAGAGACACACATGCACGACTGCAGACAGCTTCAAAAAATGGCTGATCAGGTGAAAATCTGACCCCTCGTGAAGGTGTTTCAGAACACAGCATCTTATGTAACTTCAGTCTGTGCTGCCTCTCAGCTTGTCACTGTTTTCAGAATGGGAGTGGGGAAAGGGAGCAGAGGGAGTTTGGTTTGGAGTATTTTCAGACCCTGCTGGAGGGTGGAGTGGGTATATTGGAGCCCCCTCTACCTTGGAGGAGGGGATCCAAAACACCCACCCCACCCACCCTCCAGCTGTAGGTGGGGAACCCCTAGAATGAGCTTTCTCTTCTCTCTTTACCCCCTCCCATTCTGAAACAGGGAGAGGCTGGGAGAGAGGAGAGGCTGTTGCCAGGGGAAACCAGCTGCAGGTTCATAGCGAGCAGCTAGACTCCCCATCCCCCTAGTACCAACCATAAACTTCTGTTTGGTCCAGGGATTGTTGTCAACTCAGAATGCTTCCTGCAATGCATTCTCAGTTACAGCGGGGAGCTTCTATCTATACCCCTTATTTTTCTTTCTTTCTTTGCACCATTTGCTGTGTGTTCCAGATACCATTTGATAATCCAGTACTATTACTACAGAGCAACCAGGAGGCTGCAGGTACATGGTACTGGGTCATTTGTAGAGGTAGGTTCCATCAGATGCTTGTCTCTGAATGTGGATCCACTTTATCATACATTCACATTGCTGGCACAAGTTTTGGGCTATACATGTAAAGAGTCTTCAGGCAAAGTAGCTTTCTTGTATTCTCCTAAGAGCTACTGTATTTATTCAAATACAAGGTGAGGTTTTTTTCCCCCCAATCAGCATTGGGGGAAAAAGCCCCTTGCCTTACATTCCACACAAGGTAACCACATTAAATTCATTGTCTATTTTTGAACTGCTGCTAAAAGTAGCAGGCACTCAGCAATGGAAACTGATCTATGAAATTGATTAAATGCAGCCAATACTGAGCATGCCAATAAAAACAATGCTCATATTGGACAAACATGCTGATGGTAACCTACCACAAGGATAAATTAGTGAAATTCATCTGAATAAAATGTATACTATTGCCCATTGAGTATAGTCCCCCTCAGCACCAACTCTTTTTCAAGTCATAGTGAGCTACTACACTGAATAGATTTCAACTTTCTCTTCACTCCCACAGCTGAGCTGCACCTATCTTTCCTGTTTCCAGTGATTCATGTTTCTTTACCAGCCTTAACTGTCTGGCAAACATCACCAAATGGGGCACCAGAATCTCTCTGTCACCCCCTTTCTCAGCCTGTAACATATAATTAATAGTGCTTTGCCCTCTATGAGGTGAAGCTGGAGCAGTTTGCACTGTGCTTCATCTGTATATAAAATTTTGGAGGATCCTAGGACTCATGACAAGAACACCAAGTTCCAGTCATGAGTTGGGGGTTAATTAGCACATGGATCTTTTGTGAGGGGTATCTGGAGTAGACATGCCTACTGAGCAGTGCTGAACTGTGGGGGTCATCATGGCTGGAAATGCTGTTGATCCTGGTGGAGTCCAGCCCAATGAACTCAGGGCCTGCCCACATTTTTTTGTGGCCCCCTACAAGATAGAGTTTTTTTGAGCCCCCTGATCCATCAACAGAGATGACCATAGCAGGGTGTGGGACCCAGGGAAAATCAGCCTGTTCAGGGCCCCTTTTCCCATCCCATGGCACACGTATGCCAGTAAATGAACGTCCCAGCACAGCGGGCACGGGGAGAGGGGTGGCAACTGGAATTTCTGGCTGGAAAAGTTAAACAAACATCTAACCTACTGGGTGGATGTGTGGGCTACACCACAAATGTGGCAGCCACTGACAAATGGGGGAGGGGCCACAGCGTGTCTGCTTGGCTCTGCAGGGCCCCTTGGCTGCAGGTTCCACAGGATAGGACGGGCCAGTCCTGAATTAACTGTATGGTAAGTCAGGAGCCTTTTGGCTTTGGACTAATACCATGCATAGTTTGTACTATATATAAGTAGGTGCCAAAGTGCTACTTTAAAGTGTGTTTATGGAGTACCTGTGCTAAAACTTGCAAGAGTTTCAAAAAAAGGTAAAATGCATCAGTTCTGGATGAACTAAGTCTATGGGTACTATATACAAATTACTACAGCTATTTTTATTTCAAGACCAATTGTTTCAAATTTTCTTCTCAGTCCCGTGGCTCATGGAGAGCAGGACCTGATGGTAAGGATGATGTGGAAAGGGGCTATACGGAGAAGAAATTGTGGGGGACAAAAGGGCTACCTGGCCTCCCAGATTTATTTTTTTCTGCTGTAGCCCTGGGCGGGGGCAAATTCAAGATAAACCTCCAATAAATAGATGCAATAACTATTATCACACATTTATATATTTTCCATATATAGAATCTAATTATTGGGGGTTGTCTGATAGTCAGGATCATCTTATATTCCAGTAAATACTGTAGTTAATTTTGTTATCTGTTACTTTGGGCTTCATTCCTTGTTCTGGTGTGAGTTTGCTTTGCCAACTTAGGTAAATAATGTACATTTTTAGTGACCCGGTTGTGACATGGGAGAATGAAGGAACATTCTGATCTCTCACCAATTTTATTCTGGTTTAATTTTAATTCAGTTAAGACTTTTGTACTGAAGCAGCAAGTAGGGGGTGGGACACATTGTGTAAACATAGAAGGTCAATTCATGCCTACAAGAGACTGCAAGCTAGGTTAAGGACAAGGAAAAAGGCAAATAGACAGGAAAGCAGGACACGAGGGAAGAGTGTCAGGTTTGAATGGTGAAGTTAGAAGAAGCTGCAGCAGGCTAACTGTCCCAGCAATTTGTAGACTGTGGGTACCTATACACGTGCAGTGAAGCTGCTCCAATGCACTGTAATTGCAGCGTGCTGGAGCAGACTCGATTAAATGAGTCCGCTGGACTGCGGTATTTACTGCTCTCCAGCAGACTCTGTATCAGTATCCCCACACTGAAAAATGGCAGTGGGAGCACTTTAACTAAAGCTCATCAAACAAGCTTTAGTTAAAATGCCCCCACTGCCATTTTTCAGCTTGGACACACTGAGATATGAGACGCTGTAGGTGCTTTAGATTAGAGCAGCTCTTGGAGCCGTTCTAATTACAGCCTTCCTTCCCATCCTCCCACCCCTCCAGCTCCCAGGGTATGTGATTTAATAAAGAGGATAACACATGGCCATAGACCAACATGGACAAAAGCACAGTGGTGCTAGTGTGAAAATTTAACAAATGTATAATCAAAGCAGTGTTACTGCAAGACAGAATAAGGAATTGTTAGTGTGGATAATGTGGAGTTCAGCCAAGAAATATTACGAAGTGAAGACTGTTAGATTATGTTTGATACCATGGAAAAGGGGAGAAGCTCATGGAGAGATGGAGCAAGAGAAAGGTATAGTGATCAAAACAAGAAGCTAAGAAGGTTCTGTGTCAGTTTTGAAAATTTTTGTGAGACAAATAGGATGTGTCAAGACTCAACAGCAGGATAGTGAAGTGGTCCAGGTAAAAGTTATGTAGAGTTGCTTGTGGATTTTTCTGAGAAAACACTTTTTCACTGGAAAAGGTTAACTGATTGAAATGGAAAGTATTTGTAGGAAAGGGTTGGTTTTCATAAATCTCCCAGTTAAAACTTACTGAAATGAGCCATTTGGAATTGTAAAAAAGCAATTTGGTTTTCCACTTTGGAATGATTTTTCTTTTTAGAATCTCAGTTAACATATACTGAGATGGTTAAAAAGCTAGAAACAAACAAAAAAAACAAATAAACCTCCCAGGTGTCTACTGTTCAATTTTCTTCTTCTTCAGATTATCATTTTGTAAAATTATTTCTGGTTAAAATCAAAATCATGATTTTAATGGGCAAAAAGATTTCCAAAAATCTTGCGGGAGAGGGAAATCATTTCCTGCCAGCTATAGTAATCAGGGCCTCAACAAAATTGTTCCTTCTCTCAGGCCCATTGAGGTGGACGTTAAAGTGTACTGGTTTGGTTTTGCTTTCTTCCATGCTTATTACAAGTAACAATAAACCCTGATGTTTCATAGTTTCATATTTTCTAGGGTTGGAAGGGACCTGAACAGACCATCAAGTCCAACCCCCTGTCCTGGGCAGAAATGAGTGCTGGGATCATAATACCCCAGCCAGATATCTATCCAACCTCCTGTTGAAGACCCCCAAGGTAGGGGAGAACACCACCTCCCTTGGGAGCCCATTCCAGAGCCTGGCAGCCCTAACCATAAAGTAATGCCCCTCCCCCCCCCCCCCGATATCAAGCCTGAAACTACCCTCAATAAATTTATGGCCATTATTCCTTCTTATCCCAGGTGGTGCCCAGGGGAACAGAGCCTTCCCTATTTTCTGCTGGTCCCCCCTGGTGAGTTCATAGATGGCCACCAGATACCCTCTCAGTCTTCTCTTGTGGAGGCTGAATAGATTCATGCCCTTTAATCTATCTTTGTACGGCCTGGCCTGATGCCCCCTAATAATGTGAATGGCCCTCCTCTGGACCTTCTGAAGGTTAGCCACATCCCTCTTGGAGTGAGGAGCCAAGAACTGGACACAGTACTCCAACTGTGGCCTGACCAGTGCTGCATAGTGGGGAAAGATCACCTCCCTGGACCTGCTTGTGATGCATCTATAGATGCACGACAAGATGCGGTTAGCCTTACTGACCGCTTCCTCGCATTGGTGGCTTATATCCATCCTGGAGTCAAGAATGACTCCAAGATCCCTTTTGGCCACTGTGTTGTTGAAAAGGCTGTTCCCCAGCCTATAGGTATGTTGCAGGTTCCTTCTCGCTAGATGTAGCACCTTGCACTTTTCTGTGTTGAATTCCACCCTATTCTCATCCGCCCACCTCTGTAACCTGTCTAGATCTAGTTGGATTCTGTTCCTCTCCTCCAGTGTGTCCACTTCTCCCCACATGTTTCTGTCATCAGTGAATTTGGACAGCATGCTTTCCACGCCCACCTCCAAGTCGCTGATAAAGATGTTGAATAGCACAGGCCCGAGGACAGAGCCCTGGGGAACTCCACTGCCCACATCCCTCCAGGTTGAAAACAACCCATCCACCACCACTCTCTGGGTGCAACCATCGAGTCAATTTGCCACCCATCTGACTGTGTAGGCATCTATGCCACAGTCACCTAGTTTTATTATGAGAATAGGGTGAGAAACAGTGTCAAAAGGCTTCTTGAAGTTCAGGTAGATGACATCCACCTCAACAACCTTATCCAAGGACTTGGTGACCTGTTCATAAAAGGAAATGAGGTTAGCCAGGCAGGATCTGCCTGCAGTGAACCCATGCTGGTTGCCCCTGAGTATTACATTACATGCTGGGCCTCTGCAGATGTGCTTCTTGATAATTTTCTCAAAGGTCTTCCCAAGGACTGAGGTGAGACTAACTGGCCTATAGTTACCCGGGTCCTCCTTTCTCCCCTTCTTGTAAATGGGGACCACATTAGCCCTTTTCCAGTCCTCTGGGACCTGGCCAGAGCACCATGAGTGCCAGGGACCCTGCTGTGACCTTCGCCAATTCCCTTGGTACCCTCAGATGAAGAGCATCCAGACCTGCTAATTTAAACACATCCAGCCCCTCCAAAAGTTCCCTAACTAGATCGTCCCTGTCCCCTGAACCTGTCCATAATCCTAGTGGGGGAGCTGTCCCCAGTCCCTGCTCAGAAATATGGAGGCAAAGAACTTGTTCGAGAGATCATCTTTTTCCTTTGCTGCAATCACCAGATTGCCAAGCCTGTCCTGTAGGGGCCCCACATTACCTGGTGCTTTCTTCTTACTGCTTATGTATTTGGAAAAGGACTTTTTGTTATCCTTAATTCTGGTTACTAGCCCTAGTTCCATCTCTGCCTTGGCCTTCCTAACTGTCTCCCTGCAATCACAAGCAACGGAGGTGTAATCCTCCTTGGTGATAGCCTCTTGCTTCCACTGATTGTATGCCACCTTTTTTCCCCTCAAGCATTCCTGGATGCCTTTACTGAGTCAAGGGGGCTTTTTAGCACTCTTGCCCCCTTTGGTTCACATTGGGATTGACTCCCTCTGAGCTTGGAGGATCGTGTCCTTAAGAAACAACCACCCATCCTGGACTCCCATCTCATTGAGGCTCTGAGTCCCCAGTGTTTCTCTTACTCATCTCCTTAGTTCATTGAAGTTGGGCCTCCTGAACTCAAGGACTTTTGCCTTACTGCTTGCTTTTACCACCCTGTGCCGGACAGTAAATTGCAGCAGACAGTGGTCACTAACGCCTAGGTAGTAAAGCACCCACAGATCCCTCACCAGGTCATAGCCTGTGGCAAGGGCCAAGTTCAGCAAGGCATTTCCTCTGGTGGGATTGTGTACCTCCTGGGTTAGATGGAGGTTCTGCATGCAGGCTAAAAACCTATGTGAGCATTCAGACCTGGCTGACTGCTCTTCCCAGAAGATGTCTGGGTAATTTAGGTCACCTATGACAACCATATCCCTTGTCCTTACAGCCTCTGTGAGCTGACCTGAAAATTTGCGGTCCAGCTCATCCCCCTGGTGAGGCGGTCTGTAGTAGATGCCCACTATCAAGTCCCTTTCCTCATGACCCCCTTACATTCTAATCCAGAGTGCTCCAGTTTGCCCCTCTTCTGAACCCATCTTGATCATTGAGGATGTGTAATGTTCTTTAGCATAGAACGCTACACCCCTCCACATTTTTTCCCTACCCTATCCCATCTATATAACCCTGATGTCTCCTGCCCAGTCATGGGTAGAATACCATCAGGTTTCTGTAAGCCCAGCCAGGTCTGGGTTTTTGCTAGCTAGCAGGAGGGTGAGTTCCTCCTGCTTATTCCCCATACTTCTAGCTTTTGTGTAGAGGCAATTGAGACCTCCTATGGGTGTTCGTGCTGCCCTCTTGTTCTCAAGCTTGCTGGGGCTTGTCACTTACCTGGGTTGTTCCTGCTCGCAGTACTTGGATTGACATCAAAGTATCCTTCTGCACTTCTGCATCCCCATCCCCCAGTGGACCTAGTTTAAAACTCACCGTATGAGATCAGCCAACCTGGAAGAGAAAACATGCTTACCTTTCAGGGAGAGATGTAGCCCGTCCCACCCTAGCAAGTTTTCTGTGCGGAAGTGTGGGTCGTGGTCAAAGAGTCCGCCTGCCCAGTAACACCAGCTCCGAAGCCGCTGGTTGACCTCTCCGATGCAGGCCTCGTGGCACTGTCTGTGTCTGCTCATCAGAAGAACAGATGACAAAACCATCTGTACTCTTGTCTCCCTAAGCTTGGCTCCCAGAGCCTTGTAGTCTCTCATGACATGGTCTGGACTACTCCCAGCTGCATCATTAGCACTCACATGGATGAGGACCAAGAGGTAGTGATCAGAGGGTTGGATGAGGTCCAGGATCATCGCTGTGATGTCCTGAATTCAAGCTCCGGACAGGCAGCAAACCTCACGTGCCATGGGATCTGGATGACAGATGAGTCCCTCTGTTCCTCTCAGAGGGAATGTTCCAGAATTTCTCTGTGCATCTAGGAGCATACATTTGTGTTATTGCATATATTCACTCTGAACCTCACCAAGAATTCCCTCCAAAAGCATAAGTTGAAAGCAAACTTTATTTAATTCTAAATCAGCATCCTTAAACAGTTGAGGATGATAGACAGCTAGAAGAAAGAAGCAGAATTCAGATGGACAAAAAGCATATAGAACTAGAAAATAAAATAGAGAACATGATTTATTTTTCTTCAAAATGGGCTTACCAATCCTTAGACCATAGTTTTGTTTCTTTCAAATCTTCCAACTAGAGCTGTCCACAAACTGAATCTAGATAAAAACCTTGAATTTGGGGCACATTCAAAATCCAATTTTGGATTCCCATTTTTAGCCCACTCAGTGAAAGGATTAGGGATTAGACTCTGAGTCCTACAAACTCTCTTTGTTTGTGAACAAAGCTGGATGTTAATTCTGGCCACAGATCTCAACACACAAAGAAAACCAAAAAATGGGGCAAGACTGAGGACCGAGGGAAAAAGGTAGTATCCACTGGGAGCTTAAAACTGAAAGGAGAGAGCTGAGAAAGGAAAACCTATGAGGGAACAGTTGCAAGAAGAAAGGAAGCAGGCTGAGAGAGAAACAGCTTGTTGCACAGAGGGGCCAGCCTGTTGCAACTGGGAAGAGCCCCAAGGGTTCCACTCCTAGTGCCCAGTACAGGGCAGGAGTGCTTGGCATGCTGCCCTGAGGAACAAAACTTGGGAAAATTACCTAATTCTGTCATTGTTATTAACTCATCAGATTCTCTCCATCAATTTACATGAGCAGATGGTGTCTAGTTTACTTTCTCAGGTCTATTCATTGGAAGAAGTACAGAGGGTTGCTGTATGGACACTTTTGTTGGGACAGTCCAGTTTTAAACACCTGTCCTGGGTGCCTTGTCAGTTTGGTTATATGAACATTTTTTGTGTTGTTTTCAGAGGAAATACAGCAACAACTGCTCTCAAAGCAGCGGGTGTAACAGGAGTCTTTGGCAACCCACCACGCTCCCCAGTCACCTGTGTTTCACACCCCTATCTCTTTGGTCTTTGGCAAGCTCAGCTGACAGCAGATCTTGAAAACAGTTGAGTGTTCCCGAGTGTGGCAGGGAACAGGAGTGTCCCATTTTGAGACATGGGGAAATATGGTCATCCTATCCGTTCATGAACATTTTAAGTGGCATCTAGAATTTAACTCCCAGCAAGCATTTGGCTGAACTGTAAACCACTTTCTTCCAGTGATAACTTACCCATGAGAAGAAGGTTTATTACTGTGGAATTCTTATCAGTGAGTGGCATTATGTCTGTTCTGTGTAATTCAAATAATTATTTAAATTTCAACCACATGAAAGTGTATTTTGAGAGTCATTAGTTGGGTGTTCTTTTATCTAACAACCTTTTGATGTGCAATGTATAAGATGATCTTTCCGTTGCTTAAACAAAGTGAGCTTACCAAAATACTCAGTTAGCAGTAGCGGGGCTACGCAGTAAACAGGTCAGCTATTCTAAATCATGTTACGCCAACAGAAACATGAGTTATATTGTATTTTAATTTTATGCAATTTGTATCAACACTGCCCTAAATATAAGAGGGTTTCTTAAAAGAGATTTTTCTTTCTGGGAAATAATATTTATAGATCATTACATAAGCATCTAACTTTTTTCATTTATTGTCTATATCAAAAAAGCAAAAAATATGCACCCAAAGTTTTATGAACATAAATTCTCCTAATGGTGTTCACTTCACATATACATTCAACATACTACTGTGTAGAGGTTAGTCTAGTCATTAGAATAAGGGATAGGGAGTTTAATCCTCCCATTCTTGGATTTAAGAAAGCTATTATAATAAAACGAGGTAGTTAGCTAAGTTACTCTGAAGTCAGGCAGAAGGCAGAGCAGATTTGTACTTCATAGAGTAGCTAAATCAGAGAAGCATAGCACAAACTTTCATAAGCAGTAATTTACTTCAACAGATGCTGTGAAGGGACAGCCCATTACAGTCCTTCATTTACTTTTCTGCAACTGGACATAATAAAGCATCCATATGGTACAGGAATCTGAGACTTGTGTAGGAACCTGGTCCTCTTGGACCATCAAGTCCGGTTGCCTTGTGTGTGTTTATAAAATAGGCTGCAATTAATAAATGAATGTAAGTGTTATTATATCTATTAGACCAAAATAAATATTGTAACTAATGGCAAACTAATTTCCTGTCCCATTTTCTGTGCTCTTCTGGAAGAGATGTTTTTCAGTTGAAATCTGATTTTCCTAATGGAAAAAAAAAATCCGTTTTCTAAATTCCTAGCTTTTCTAAAATTGATCAATCGTATAATAGTTGGAAAAAAAATTTGCACGTTTGCAAACTGAGCATTTTTAATTGCCATACTGTAACTATGGTATATAACTTCATTTTTTGTGAAACCAAAGGTGAATGAATAAGTGGTTTTACATTGTTAGTAATACCATGGGGTCTTTTTTTTATTTCAGCTCTCCAGTTTCAATAGATATTGTAATATAGACATCCTACAGGGGTCATTTTCAACAGCACAAGGTAACACCTATTCCTATATAAATGAATTTTGTATGCAGTGAGTGCAAAACTACACAGCAGCAGGAAACACTGACAGTAGTAGTATTGTCAAACACAGCTATCATTTACAACCATGTAGAGAAGTGATGTGGGCCAGTCAAATGATCATATCACAAAAAGGTTTTATTTCAAAATTGCCATTACTATCTGAAACACTCATGTGGATTTGTGTCTTTTTTGACAGAAAAATGTTTTGTAGAAAAATGGCCTGTTAAAACAAAGATTTCCAGTGAATCATATTGATCTTGTCAACATTTTTTTGCAACCATGTATCTGCCTTTTTTTAAACTTGTTGCTGAAATGGTTCTTAAAATGATTATCAAGAATTCATTTTCTGAAAATTGCCCTTGAGAAATGAAAAAAAAAACAACTTTTAGTAGCATTGTTGACAGTATTTCAGTGAAAATGGAAATTAGGAAGAATCATGAAAAATAAATTCAGAAAAATGAAGAATTTCACACTTAAAAAAATCAAATATTTTATGTAAAATAGGTTTTTGTTTTTTAGTCCACTCTATTTAGTTATTGCTGCATTATTCAGGTATCTCATGAGATACAGTATTTATACAATGGCACAGTTCATTTGATATAAATAATTTGAAAGAAATAAAACATTAGCTGAAGAGAAATTAATTAATTTTGGTGGATGAAAATTAGTTTGAATCTTGGGCAGTCTTAGATATGTAAGATGGTAGCAGCCTCCCTTCTTGGAAAATGTTGACACTCACTTCCCAAAAGAATTAGGTGCTGTATTTTTAACTAAGCATGAGTGAAACTGTTTTAGATTTAAAAAAAAATAAAATATTTGGTTCCATTTAATTTTGCAATTATTTGCAAAGTAAGGAACAATAACGACGCTGAAATCAAGACTTGCGTTGTTGAAAGTCAGATATGATGCATTTCCCTCCTTTCTTATATATATTAAATATAGTAACATGGTACACTGATGCACACTGTAAAACGATTTGCTTGAAAATCTGCTTTTATGAGAGAGAGATTTACTATGTCTTCCTCATGCTTTAAGACAATTAAGAGTACTTCTGGCAGGAATTCTGACTGAAGTACAAATCAAACTAATGGGTTTATAAGCCTCTAGCAAATTCTGGTTACATCTGTTATAAACAGGGATGTGATTGTATTTTGTTCCTGAAGATCAAGTTAACTACCTGTTCCTATAAAGGACGACCTTTTCCTTCAAAGCCTGAACACATTTGGATCAGGATCAGATTCTCCTTTTACTGTGGTGATGTTTCAGTTCAGGATCCAGTTTGGGCTGATTTTATGAACCGGAGCAATGGAATATAGACTCTAGTATAGATCGAAATCCATATATTGCCAAATTTGGGTGGGTTTGGTTCTGGGATTTTGTGTTAGACCAATTTCAAATTTATTTTAGTGTCAAAAAATTATTTTTTAATTATTTACTTAATTACTTAATTATTTACTTAATTACTTAATTATATTTTTAAATTATTTACTTAAATATAAGGTGAGGCTCCCCGCCCTCTCCCAATCAGTATGGGGAAAAAATGCCTCATTTTATGTTCTTATATAAAGTTGAGAGAGGAGCAGGCAGATGCTGCAGCTTTGACTCTGGCTCTGAGCCCAGTTTAGGGCCAGATTCAGGCCCACAGCAGCCTCCTTCCCCCCTCAAGTTCCCCTTTGCAGCTTCTGCCTCCCACCCACCCATTGCCTTCCCTCCTCTTTTCTCTCAGACACAGCTCAGGTCCAGCTCAGGCAGAGCACATGGGAATTCCTTCCCCTGCCCAGCTAATCAACAGCCCTGACACTGCTACATTGCCTACCTGGACAATCAACAGTGTTGACACTACTGCATGGCCAGGCAAGGGCTGAGCTTCCACATGCTGTGCTCCAGGATGGAGTACCCCAGGCAGTATCTGATAGCAAGGAGGACTGGTGGGGGGGCAGGGGAGCCAGAGACTGGAGTTGGCAGGGGAAGGGGCAGGGAGAGGAGGGAGGGGCACAGGCTGTGGGGAGCTGGGTGCGGGGCACAGGGGATGGGAAGACTGCAGGGGGAAGAAGTGGGCAGGGTATAGGGTAGGTGAGCTGCCTGATTCTCTCCCCAGCCACTGCTTTCCCTGCTGTAACAGTGGGAAAGTAAGGGGTTTAAGACAACACTCCAATACTTAGATTCTGTACCTGGAAAATTATAACAAACTTATAAATTTCCAATATATAGAATCTAATTATTGGAGGGGTCATCTTATATTTGAGTAAATATGGTAATGGGAGCAAGGGACCATGGATCCAAGTTTCAGTACTCACTGTAGCCATCTGACTCATTTTAAAGTGTCCGTATTATATTCATGCTGAGAAATATTTTATTACAGGAATATTTTCATCCTAGTCAATCAAAATGTTTGTAGAATAAAATACTATCCAACCTAGGGTTACCATATGTTCGGGTTTTCCCGGATATGTTCTCTTTTTGGGCTCTCCAATCTCCATCCAGACAGTTTTTAAAAATAGGAACAAATATCCAGGATTTTGGTCTGCTCAGCGTCAAAGTTTTTCCTGACACTTCCTGGCTTTCCCTAGCAAGGAGTTGCTTGAGGCTGGAGGGAGCAGGGGAGGGCAGTTGGAGGCGGGGGTGCCATGTGCGTGTGTATGCGCACATATGCATGTGGTAGGAGCAGCTCCAGCAGTTGAATGTATGGGGAGTGAGGGCTGGAGGGCCAGGGCTTGGGGACTGCCTGGGGGCTTTGTGGGGTGTGTGTGTGTGTGTGTGTGTGTGTGTGTGTGTGTGTGTGTGTGTGTGTGGCAGGGGTGTGTGGAGGGGATGGGTGTGTGAGGGTGGGTCGGTATTTGCTGGCACTGGGGGAAGCTGCCCAGGTGCTGGGACTACAGTGGGAGCAGGGGGGAGGTGCCTCCAGTGGGGGAAGGAGGTATAGGGCCCTTTGGGGGCAGTGGAGAGTTCCATGGGCAGGCTGGTGGCATTGGGGACAGTGCCCTTGCTCACAGGGGTGGGGTGGCCAAGAGCAGCTGCAGGGCTGGGGGAAGCAAGGGGCTGTGGGTCAGGAGTGAGGGGCACCAGCAGGTCTGGTGGGGCAGGGAGGAGGGGGGCAGTGGCTTGGGAGTGAAGGGCACTAGGGGGTGGGGGATTGTGGGTTGGGAGTAGCACCAGGGGGCTGCAGGTCAGGAGTGAGGGGCACTGGCAGGGCCAGGGGTCTGTGGGTTGGGAGTGAGGGGCAGCAGCAGAGTGTGGGGGGCAATGACATGGGCAGGTGCAGGACACTGGCATATCACCGCCCCCCTGCAATCATATACCTCCCCGCTGACAAGTGTCCTCTTTTTTGAAACTGCAGGTATGGTAACTCTAGTCCAACCTAAATGACGGGATTAGAATCTGGCCCACACTAAATGGCAGTAATATTTCCACTGAGGTACAATAACATAATCATAAGTGGTCATACCAGTGTTCAGAAAGTTCTCAAAACTTTTTTTTTTGACAGCAAACTCTTTTCTCCTACGTATCTTGAATATAGTATCATTTTTAAACTGAGCTTTGGGTATGTTTTTGAGTGGGTGATCTTTAGATGAAGGATCTGATAGATTTTCCATCAGCTTTTGATTTACTATTCAAACTTTCCTTTTCAAATTTTTCTTCAGGGCATTATATTCATGATCAAACTGGGAGCTGCTTGCTCTTGATCATAATGCTTTTCAAAATGTTCTCTTGAACAGATTGATCAGCAACTTCTTAAAATATTAAAACATTGAGTCAATATGGAAGAATTCTCAAAATTATCTGTATCCATCCTTTTTCTTCATCACAGTGTCTGAAATTAAGTCAGTGAATTTGAAAACTTTAATTTTTCCATACTCTTCTAAGATGTTTAGTCCCTCCAGGTATCTTCCACAATTCCGGGACTCCAGTCACACCTTGGACTCATACATTCATAGATGTAGAGTTGGAAGGGACCTTGTAGATCTTCTAGTCCGACCCTCTGCCATGGGCAGGAGAGAAAACCGGGCTCAAATGACCCCAGCCAGGTAAATGTTGAGCCTCCTCTTAAAGACCCCCAGGGTAGGAGCCATCACCACTTCCCTTGGAAGTTGGTTCCAGATCCTAGCCGCCCTGACTGTGAAGTAGTGCCTTCTAATGTCTAGCCTAAACCTACTCTCTAGCAACTTATGGCCATTGTTCCTTGTTACTCAGGGAGGTGCTCGGGGGAACAAGATCTCTCCCAAACCCCGCTGGTCCCCCCTAATAAGTTTATAGACAGCCACCAGGTCCCCTCTCAGCCTTCTCTTGTGAAGGCTGAACAGGTTAAGGTCCCGTAGCCTCTCCTCGTAGGGTCTGCCCTGCTACCCCCTGATCATGCGAGTGGCCCTCCTCTGGACCCTCTCAATGCTGTCCACATCCCTCCTGAAGTGCGGCACCCAGAACTGGATGCAGTACTCCAGCTGCGGCCTGACCAGCGTCACATAGAGGGGGAGGATCACCTCCTTGGCCCTGCTTGTGATGCATCTGTGGACTACAGTGGGGCTGTGGGGAAATGAAGAGACAGGCACATGACCTACACCAGGGGTGGCACCCCCGTGTGGATCTGCCCCTGTCTTGTAGCAATGGATGTCAGATTGAGATTTTGCATTTAAATGGAACAGAAAAGAAAGTAACACTCACAATGTGACTTTTGAACCTATGAAGGGTGTGGTTGCAGATTCCATTTTCGAAAGCAAGCTCTAAATTACAGGAATAGACGAGAGAACTATACGTTCCTGCTTACAGCTGGCTGTGGTTACTGCTTTTCACCGTGCTTTAATAAAAACATAATGTAACTTCTAAATACAAGCTCTCTGTGCTTTATGGAAAAAAACAGTGCATGGACCTAGATGAATAAAAAGCAACAACAACAACAAAAGTTTTTTTTTGCATGAAACTGTAATGTTAAAGGGAAGAGTTCCACATAGCTGCACTTGGAATTCTTTAGGCCCCAGTGCCACTACAAAAATGCATGCATTATTCAAGGAATTGATATCTGTGCAATAACTAGACCTGTTAGCTCACTAATAGCAAGCATCCTGCTCACCAAGTAGTGCCTTGCAAAATTTCCAGGCGGTAGGGGTTCTTTTTGATTGTTTAAAATATCTGCTTTTAAAAATGTTCAGTACAATGATATTTACCCATTGTTCCACATGATTTTAGGTTTTGGGAGGTTAACGTGACATGACCCAGGATAAAGTAATATAACTCTCACGTTGCCAGAAAGTAAAGAAACGCTTGGTAAATACAAATAATAGTAGCTGTCACAGAAAGCAGTAAGGTAAATAAAAAATATACTGCCCGGACTACTGCACATATGGGTCAATGCTACTAAATATTGTTCGCCGTACACAGTAATTAAAGCAAAACTGGGCAAATTTTGGATTCTTCACCTGTTAGGGCCTGCTGCTATAGTCCTACTGTTTAATCCTGTATTACAAGGTCTCACACTTGTCTTCAGCTAAATCCATGAAGCGTTCTTGTTCCTCTCATGTCTCTACACCACGTTTGACCATTTTGTTACAAATGCTTGTGCTTATTTATTGTTCTTTGCAAGGTCTTTCATTGTACATGTGCCTTCAAGCAGCAGGCATTGCATAGTCTGAGGCTCTTCGCTGCAGTCACAGGTGGCTGAACCAACGGTATAGTCCCACTTCTTCATTAGTTTCTTGGAGCGTCCAACTCCGGTACATAGATGGTTGAGACATCACCACCTTTGCCGTGGTTCGTTAGCCCCTGCTGGTAAGGACTCAGCTGCTGGAATGTCCACTTTTCCAGTCAGGTGTTTTCTTCAACCTCTTGTTCCACATCTGTAGCTGTGTCTCCTTAGGGGTAGCATCAAGAGATTGGATATTGGTGAGAGAGTTCCTGAGTAACTTCAGACTTTTGTATGCTGTGGGATGGTCAAACAGCAGGTGTCTTGCATTTTCAGTTGTCTCAATCACTCCATCCTGCCGCTTACTGCAGCAGGAACTGTACTATTTAGGAAATATGTGGCTTGAGTATTTGTTTTTGTATTACTGTCCCTCTCAAGGGTTTGTTAATGCATTCATGGTGTTCAAAGCTGGCATTGGGTAAGGAGGAAGCTGGATGCTATAGGTTTTAAAATGGTCTAGATTTTAAGTAAAGTCCCTTTTATAGGAAACTGCAACACTGCATGTAGGTCACATAATAGAGCCTGTGAACTGCAATCAGGTTCCTTCAGAGAGCATGCATGTGGCAGTTTTAAATGAAAAGTTTGTAAGATGGTGTATTTTTGAGGAGGACAGCTAACAGTTGTAGACCAATAATACTTCTTCGCAGAAATTCTATGTCTTTACTGAAACAAATGTGAAAAAAGTCTGTAAATGAAATGGAAATGGATCTAGACTGTTCCTCGTGCCTACAGTCCTTCCCCATTTTTCCCTGTTCCTCTCCCACTTGCAGCATCCAGTACTTAATGTCCGGGAAGACCTGATTCAGACCCTGTGCCCCTAACTTCCATGTACAGTACTTACTTGTGCACCCTTCCTCCAAGAATTTTTCCAGTCTCTGTTTGCATCTGGTTAAACTGTCAGCTTCCACAACATCTTGTGACAATGAGTTCCATATATTAATTGCATGCTATGTGCAAAATCTAGAACTTGTCTTCCATGGGAAAAGTCGGAGCATCTCTGCCTTATACCATAAAGTAACTGGTCCAAAATTGTAACTAGAACTGAAGGCTGTTTTGATTTGTTTGGTTTTTTGTTGTTTTTTTTTCTCCCTAAATGCCAGTTGATATCCCCTGGGACTACTTCCTTTCTCTCAGCAGCTTCCTTTGCCATCTTCTGCAGAATACCCAAAATGGGATAGAATTCTCCCTCTACAAATTGCCCCTCTGACCTTAAAGGGCTAATATATCCTATTATATTTCTCTCATGAGCCTAGTACTGTTCTGCACAGGCTAGCCCCTGTGCCTGTATGTTGTCTTTTAACTTCACAGCATTGCTGTGTGAATGCAGGGATTGTTCTGTGCCAAATGGCTCTCAAGATTGGGGTCTCTTTTTAGATTATATCCCTTACTTATTGCTCATTTCCCTCCCTCTCATTTACATCCGTTTCACTTTTAAAACTTCCATTAAATTCTACCTTTCTTAGACTGCTCACATGCTGTAGCCCTGTGTGTTGCCTTTACATCTAAAGTTTTGCTGAATTAGATTGCAAGTGAAGGGAAGGTTGTGACTGCATCAGAAACTGTACCAGTCTCTAGAGCTTCAGAATACTGCCTTAATCACAAGATGATGCTTGCTTCCAAACTGCCTTCATATTCCACTCTTTTCTGCCTGGGTGGGGATCCATCTTTCCAAAACTATAAAGACTTGTTCATTTTTTCTTTGAAAGAACCAACTACTTTCTGCAACACTGTACATTCTCATACCACTGTCCTGCTTAGTTGGCTCCTGCTATTTTAAATCAGACCTTTAGACTTCATGGCTTATCTTACTCACAGTAAGCCAACAGATGAGGTTCTTCCTTGACCTTGCAGCTGATCGTGAAACTGTCAAGACAAATTTATATACTTATGTAAATATAAATCACCTTGTAAATCATAATTTAGGCTTACAGAAGTTAGACAGAAATCAGTTAAAGGCAGAAAACCCATCCAGGAACCATTGCAGCTGCCTTTTGCACAAATCCATCATTTTGAACAAGATAAGCATCCAATGAAAAACAAATGCCTTTTGCTTGAATGCACACAGTTTCCATGCTGAGGAACTGCGCTGAGATCCTAGCTCTAAATAATTTAACTTATTTATTCAAAACATGAATTAAAGATGAAGATGGGATTCTTTAATATCATATTTCTGAAGTTCTTTCTTGCCCACTCAAACAGAGCTTGCCTGAGGTGGGAATTAGAGAGAGTTTTTAGATCTCTTAATCTATTAGAAGTGAATATAAACCACTCAGAAGGATTAAAATCTAAACCTAGGTCTTATTTTGCAGCTGCTTTCCATCTCTGATATTCTAGGTGCAAAGCCCACCAAATGTAGAGCCTTATGGTAGCCAGATCAGAATTTTGTGGGATATGTCTACTTCTCTGAAGTTTTCTGCTGTGGTTGCTTGGGTGTGGACATATGAACTATGTTCTATGGAATAAATTGGGATGACATGTTATCCCATGTGAGCTGCTCCACAGTAATTGTCTATGTCCATGCTCTGACCACATGATAAGTGAAAGCAAACCCATCATATTTTAGCTCAGAGAAAGGGGTAATTTATGTGGTTTAGTTTTCACTTAGGGCAGGGAAAAGAATTCCTCCATCTGTAGTTAATATGCAGCAGCTGATTTGTGATGAAGCCCCACCCTTTTTTTACACCATGGTAAATTTTTCATATGCCCATAATCTCGTGCATTTGAAGGAGTGGGAAAAGTGTAGTGCTGTCCCAACCCTGTGACAGCACTGAAAGTAGAGTTAAGCAGATTTTTTTCCTGTAGTGGAAATGCTAAAGAAGGTGTTTAATCTCAGTTCCTTATGTCTCATGTGCGTGCCTTAAGTTCTGGGATATTGACTTTTCCTGGGATATCATGTTTTGTCAATGGGAATAAAATCTTTGACCTTAGAAACCTTTACTGCTGAAAGTTTCATTGAAGCCAGTTCAAGTCTCTGAAAAGTTTCAGCTGACAAGAAGCCATATCATTGGAAAGCTTCTGGCCAGCTCTAATTGGCTTGATGAATTCTGCAGCTCTATAATGCATGGAGGGAAAATGCATTGCTTATGGTTTCCCAAACTTAATTAAGCATACCTAACCATTTGGTAAATACACAGAAGTCAGGAGAAGAAATGTGAAGAGACAGTGCTCCTGTTATGGTATAGTCACTTTTCATGTTAATATTCTTTTTAATGCTTGTTCTTTCTGTCTAGCTCTCATAATGGCCTGGGAATAAAATACTCTGTACAGACATTTTTGGACGTACTCAATGCAAAATTACTGGGTTATTGGGCTATGTTATTTTTTTCAGATTGTGTGATCACAGTGGTTCCTTCTGGTTTTAGACTCTAGGGCCAGGTACAGAAGTTATGCTTATTGTGTAATAGGCACGCAGAAAGCGCTCTACAGCCATAACTGAACAGATGGTTGGGGCACATAGAAAAGGCAGATCCTACTCTAAGATAAACATAGATCCTGTTTTTCTCTGCTAAAAAAATACCCAATTTTAAGTTTAAAAAAGTAATCCCAAATCCACATTTTTGCCTGATTAAAATGAAACACCATTAATATCCATCCAGGGTTATCCCTGAAGATAACCCTGGATGGACGTGGTATCAGACTTCAGCACTGTAGGTTAGAACACCATAACAAACACCTGTACCACATCCCACCAGAACTCACAGTAGGTTGCATTCCTCCAACATCCCTTGGAGCATTGCAGCACCACACTTATCCTTCCCCCCCCTTGTGGGGTGGCGGTCTTGCCTAGGTCAGAGCTCATCTCCTCTGCCCAAGTGCCAGGCAGCCCCGACCTCAGGCTATCAGTGACCCAAAGAGGAGAAGCCTCTGTTTCCATGCCTCCCTCCCCCTTGTTCCCTCCAGCCAGCTATTAGCTGCTGTCTGGTATTATTACTCAGTGCATGTACTCCATCTGCCCTGTCTGGGAATTTCTAAAGATTGCAGCTTTTGATTAAGTGCTGGCTGTTTGCTGGACACCACATTCACACAGGGTGCTGTCCAATATGTTCATGTTGTACAGTGTTGTTTTGAAGTGTCCATATCCAGATTTCAGTCTGTTCAGCTTGACCCATACTTCTCTGTCAAGGTCGTGTCCCATGGGGGACTTGTTTGGTGCCAGTATGAAATGCTGTAGGAATGGATTTCAGACCAGATTACTCTGAACAATCCTTTCATTTCCATTCACTGCACCTCTTATCTAAATTTAACCACAACACACACTGTCATGGTACCAGGCGTGCTGGGCTCTCCATAGGCCCAGAAACCTGGCATGTCATTGGATCTGATGTCCTTGAGTCCAGGGAATACATCTGTTTGCTTGCAAGTTGTGCAGTGTGTTATGAGACTACACACAGTTAAGTATCAAGCTTTTTAGTGTGACAACTTCTGGACCATATAGGAGCACAGTAATAAACCGGGGCATGTACCATTGCAAGTGTGGTGGTTCTGAGCATTTTGAAATCGGTACACCATATAATGCTGGCTAAATTTCTTAAGGCAGCTACTGGTGCAGAGACTTTACTGCTGACCTTCTGAATGTGATGTTTATAGGTAAGGGAATGGTCTAATGTGACTCCTTGGTAAGTTGGGGTATGCTCATGGGGAAGGCTATAGTTGCCTAAGCTGATATCCAGCATGCTTTTGGATCAGCGATATTCCAGGTAGAAGACTGATGATACTGCTTTATTGATGCTCCACACAGACCTTGTGTATCTCAAACATGCTTCCCTTCCCCTCCTCCCCGCGCTTCTGCACCACTGGCCTGGAATGAAGCAGAGGCACCAGGGCACCCTGTTGTTGGGAGCTTATCAGTCTGTGTTTCTTTTAAGTGGGGCCATAAAACTGGGTAATTGTCAATTGGCTTGCCCCATTCCTCAAGGTTTTGTTGCTTTCCTGAGAGAGGCCAGCATGTTGAAATGGAACCACTTTATGCAAAACAGCATCCAAGCAGACTCCAAAAGATACCGAGAGCTTTTTTACACTCGCAGCTAAAATGTAACCAACAGTCACAACTGTGGGTTTTTGCTGGCATGTCTTTGAGCACAGTTTGGCAGAGCACCTACTTACAAGCACCGCTGCAGTTAAGGCACAGTGGGAAATGGGAATTCTCCCAGTAAACTGCCCCTCACCCACCCTCTCCCTCCCTCTCCTCTTGAAGAACCAAAGAAGACTTATTCCTCTGAGCCTGGATGCTTCAGTTTCCAGCTCTCCCAATTTCCACAACAGAGAGATGGAACCCAGGCATCTGGGTTTTCCTAAATGGGAGGTGGGACACAGGCATTCTATGGCATGGTCAGTGCCACGTTGTGAACAGCTGCACAGCTTCTGGCCTTGGACAGGGGAAAGGGTCCAGAAGGGGACTCACCATAAGTCCCCCATTGTCTTCCTTGTCTGCATACTCTGTAATTGGGCACAGGAGCCTGAGATGGAGCCTGAGATGCTGTATCCAAGATGATCAGTTGAGGACATGTGGGTAAATGATACCAGTGATATAAGGACCAAAGGGGACCCTTGATATTGGCAGTTGGAATAGATAGTTTGGCAAATGCTTTCACTCTCAGTGCCGCAGCACTTGAATGAACCATCCAGGTTCAGGAACACATTGCAAAGGTCCAAGAATGGGGGTCTCCAGGTGGTCACCTGCTGTCTGAGGGAGGCCACCTTCACTGCTATGGAGCTGAGAGAGTCACAGTGCCAGGATAAGGAGTTTATGTGCAGGGTCAAAGATCACTTGGGATCCAGCCACAATGCCCTTGAGTGGTGTCAGCACCATATCCCAAGGGGAGACCACTGTCCTCCTGGGCAGGATTGGTGGGGCAGACTGCCACCCACCCACACCCAGCCTGGAGAGCCCCAATCTAGGGACTTCTCCCTAAGGCAATGTGCCGAAGAGTTCTATGAAGAAGGGTGTTTGTGCCCAAAAACTTGCAAAGAACAATTTTTCCAACTATTTAGTTAGTCTAATAAAAGATACCACATTTACTCAAAGAACCTTGTCTGCCTTTGTCCTTAGAACAACACAGCTATAACCAACACCCCTGAAACATTTTTTCAAAAAGTGATTATCACCAAAGGCCTAGCTGTGATTAGGGGTGAGGTATAACATGGCTAAGGCTCTAACCATTTTAAAGGTGCTCCCTCCCCCAACACATGAACACAAACAGGAACTCCTGTTCTAGTTGTGCCTTAGGCATGAATAATTCAACAGACACCACAACATATCTTACAGGCCCCTCTTCACACTTGATTAAAAGCCCACCAAACAAACTGCAGAGCAAGAGGTGCACAAATAAATGTAAGATAAGAGAGGGAGAGAGAGACAATTTATTTGACTTTTAAAAACTTTTAAAATAAAAATATTAACAAGAAGTGAAAATGCAAAAGTGTGTAGCCCTCCCAGGAGCCCAGCCCAAATACACTTGTCAGCGATGAAAACACATGTAACACCAAAGATTGAAATGCCCTCATCACAACGATCTTCAGGGAGTTCCACATTTAGGCCTAGTGGTCCGTTTTCTACCTTGCAAAGTTCCCCCTCAATGGCCCAACATGAGAAAAACCAGTCCACTTTTTGTTACAAGGTGTAGTGTCCAAATTCAATTCTGATGCATACCCAGATCAAGAAGCAGAAAGAGCATAGTTGGAGCCAGCACCAGGGAACCAGTTTCTGCAGCTTTTCAGGGTCCTTACCTTGGCTTGGCCCAGAAAGAAATTAGCCAGGCATATTACACTCCCTTCAGCTGCTCCATATGGGATAGAGAAAAAGTACACAGTCTTGGAGAAGTCCAAGTCCAGTATGCCAAAGAGGGTCCTGAAGGCAACAAGGAATGGCTACAGCTGGGGGTAGTTTAGGAAGGCATGGAAGGAAGTCTCCTCCTCCTCCTTGCAGAATGGGCAGGCTGCCAGTCCCACTGGATCTAAATAGCAGACAAAAGTGCCTGTGGCCAAGGCCTCATGAAGTAGCCACCACTGAAGGTTGCAAGTTTTCTTGGTGATGGGTAGCTTGTACAACATGCACCAGACTGGGCGTGCTTTCTCTGGAGTTGCTGCCACTAGGCATTGCCTCCAGGCTGCAAAAACATAGGCATGACACATTTTGATTATCCATGTGTACAGTGTCATCCTAGGTTGGATCTTGAAGCAGAATCTACCAGTGTTCTCACTGGGCATGGGGAAGACTGCTGCTCTTTATTGTTGTCTACAACCAGAAAAATAGACTGAGATGGGGACAGTCTATCTAGTGAAATGCCATCAGGGAGGGCTCATCATGGGCATAGTTCTCCAGAACAACAAGTGCATCTGTGGGAAGGGGTGCTTTCATTTCAGCTAGGAGGTGCAAAAGGGGAAAGAGAAAGATTGTCTTTTTGTGTATGTCCAGCTGTGCTTAGCATTACTTGTAGAACAAGAACCTTTCAATGAAAGGTCTGCATTTTGGCACTTTTACTCAATAACTGAGAGAGAGAATAAGCAAATTTAACTTTTTTTCTTTTTGAACTTGTGTTATCTTGACTGATGTTACTGATGACTTTGAGTTTACTAGCCCATATTCTGTTAGATGTTGGGACAGAACACTAAATAGTACTGTGGTATTTTTCAGTTATATGTATCCATTGGTATATGTACTTGTAGCAGAGAGCTTCACATATGTAATACTCTTCCTTGACTGACAGAAAAAATAAGACCTAATGTCCTGAGGGCAGAGCTAGGAGTGCTCAGGACCTCTGAAAACTGGGCTTCAAAAACAAAATCTCTTAGCCTGCCTATGTTCCCTTTTCAAAAGTGATCTGAGTGTCTACACAGTATCCCTAGCAAGGTGATAAAGGCTTCTCTAGCTTAGCCCAGCCCTCCAATCCTGCTTGTACACAAGATCTGGAAATGCAGCTCTGAGGACACCTTCTCCTCCCCATAGTATTATGGTTGCTCTCACACTTGCACTGTTTTCACTACTGCATTTCTGGGTTTGGTGTTTAAGGACAAGGCATGCTTGAGAATGGGTCACTTCATGCACATGGTAGATAAGGGGTAGCTATACCCAATAGGCACCTGGAAACCTAAAGTCTCACTAAAAGCCAATTTTGAACTTCCGTCTGCTTATATTATCTACTACGCACAAGATCCTCAATACCTCCCCTTGAGGATGAACGAATTTGCACATGGACTCAACATTTTACAAGAGCCTTTAGAACCAAAGGGTGCCTGTAGATGTGTGGAGAGGCTGCTCCAATGTATTATAATTACAGCATGTTGGACCTGACTTGATTAATCAAGTCTGCTGGAGTGTGCTAATTAGCACACTCCAGCAGCCTCTGTCTCATGTATCAGTGTCCCCCGGGCACTTTAATTAAAGCGGCTCTCAGAGCTGCTCTAATTAAAGCGTGCCCCCCACCCCTTCAAAGCACATTAAAAATGCCCAAAGTTGCCACAGTGTTGGAAGTAGGATTTGAAAGGACACTGAGTTGCTGGGGTTGATGGACTATGGAAACAGGTTACTTTGACTGAGTTAAGAGAAGTGATAAAAGCCTCCAGTATGCGCCACAACTCACTGGAGACTGCAGGTACAACTGACTATGGGTACTTCTGGAAGACTGAACTCCTTCCAGCAGTACCTGTAGTCAGTATTAATGGCTAAAGGACAATGGTACACAGGTCTGCCTCCACTGGACCAAATACCTTTTGTGGTATCCAATTTAATTCAAGTTACTTTGGCATAAGGCTTTGTTCTGTTTTAACATTTACTTAAAATGCCAATGCCATACCAAGGTCATGTTTTTCCATTATTTATACTGTCAGTGTAAAAATGGTACATATCAAATTTTATTGCATTTGCCTGTGTATATACCTGGTTGGTTGCATGACTCATGAATAATATGTTTAGAGGTTTTGTACACAGTGGAAGTAGGGCCAACATATCTCAAACAAAAATGACAAAATAACTTGATATATTTCCTGTAATAAAATCACATGATCCTTTAAAAAAAACATTGTTTTTTAGGGATGTTGTTTTAGGTCATAAAAAATTATGTTTGTTTTTCTGTCCACTGATAATGGCAGAATGTTTTGTCTATGCATATCCAGTCTTCGTTAGCTGCTGAAGGATGTGAAACTGATTTGAAGTTCTTGGAACTTCAGCTCAAGAACAGACATCATTTATAATATTTTGGATGGGAAGTTTCTGAGAAAAGAACTTGGCATTTTCTAATTTTTTTCCATCTTTAAAATCAATTTTACACTAATTGTTGTGCTCTTAATGATTATGGGGTTTTTTTGCCTGAAAATACCACTCAGTTTTAACAGTAGTAATATTAGTTATTATTTTTGTTTGTTACATTTATTGTACTACTATATAGATGGCACTTGAGAACAGATTCCCATTGTGTCAGAATAATAGACAATCCTTGATCCAAAGAATTTACAAGGCTGTCAAGGAGTAGAGAAATGGAATATAACATATGAAGATAGGATAGATATGCACCTTATAGATAGGCTTGGCAGAATCTGATTTGATTTTTTAATAATTTCAATAGATAATATTGATGTTTATTTTTAAGCATTTATTTAGGTTTTAATTGATTTAAATTTACAGGATTGTGCAGTTTAACCACCCTCTGCAATAAACATAACTACTGTAGGACTGCCACCAGCTGAACGGCAGAGCTGCCATCAGTCCTGGCTCTGCTTGCATGTTGCTCCCTTGTCTGCTTTGTCGCTTCCTTTTCCTTTGTTCCCAGTCCCTTGGGGTTTCTGAGAGTTGCAATCTAAACTACAGTCAGCACAGTTCTGTAGGACCACTCCCACTGTCATTGCACACTCCATCAGCCATCATTTTTTTACTTCCTCTTTTTATTAATTTTGATTATTTACAATAGAATTATTTTTTCATCAGTGTGAGAAGTGAAATGAAGGTTGATTAATATTTACTGGATATTTACTTAAATAGAATCCTTGCAAGCCTACTTATAGACTAAGTAAATAAGATACATATAGAACATAAACTTTCATAAACTCAAGTTCCCTTCAGATGCTGTGAAAGGACAAGCATGGAGCAGTGTATAAGATGGAATAGCATATGCACAAAGTAAAGGTTGTGCTAAAATTGTGTGTGTATTTAAGTCCTTTGGGCAGGCCTAATGAAGGAAGAGTTGATCAGTTAAATGGAAAGACAAGAAATGGAAGAGAGGATAATGAAGAGAAACAGGTGAAGGAAAGAAGGACAGATGCAGTTAGGCGAAGAGGCTAGAGAAAGCAGCAAACCAACACAGAACATCTATATTGAAAACTGTAGGGCAAGGGACAGAAGCTACACATAAACTGGTTTGAATGACTGGAAATTGATTTAAACCTGTAACAGAACAGGAGTTCAGTGCATAGAAACAGCTTTCAAAAAGGCCCAAACCAATTTAAGTTAAGCTTAGTTGGATGTAGTATCAGGCTTAAATGATTTAGGTTATATTGGTTTATGGAACTTCTGACTAGATCTCCTCTCAATTCAAGTTAACTCAACCCCCCAGCATCCCAGGATGCTTTGCAGCCCTGGGCTGTGTTGGCTGCTGCAGCAGAGGGCTGGCCCTGCCCTGAGCTGCTGTGGAGTTGAGGCACTAAAGCCTCTGCTCCCCAGCCTGCTTTCTGTCTGTCAGTCTGGTGGGATGGGGAGCAGAGGACAGACCCCCCTAGGCCCTCTCTAGCCTTGGTAAGTACAGTGAGGGGAGAAAAAGCCCTGCTGGAGGAGGCTTTTTGCTTCCCAGCCTGCAGCCCAGTGAGCCAGGCTGGGATCAGCTTAGGTCTGCCCCCTCCCCAGCTGTCTGCCTTTGGTGGGGAGGAATGGCCACACAGCTGGGGTCTGCCCAGCATGGATGTAAGCACCCGCTGGGGGTGGGGCTTTTTACCCCGCCACAACTGAAGCCAGGCTCGGATTGCTCCAGCCCCACCCCTTTCTCAGCTGTCTACCTCCAAGAGGCAGGGGGAAAGGATGGTGGGAATGCACCCCCTCCCCCAACAGACCTCCAGCTGTGGTCTTCCTAGCACAATGGAGAAAAACACCCACCAGGTGGCTTTTCATCCCCCTGCCCCCTGCAGCTTGGAGCCAGGCTGGGATCACCCCAGTCCTACCCCTTCCCTAGCTGCCCACCTCCAAGAGGCAGAGGGTGAGGGAATGAACTCCCTGGTTCCCAGCCAGGGTCTGCCCAGCATGGGCAGGGGAAGGACCCACCTCTGAGCAGAGGCTGGGGAAGGGGCAGGGCTGAGGTAATCTCAGCCTGGCTCCAAGCTGTAGTGGGGGTGAAAAAGCTCCCAGCTGCAACCTGGGGGAATCTCAACCCAGTTCTCAGCTGTGGGGTGGTGATATAAGCCTTCAGTGGGGTGTTGGGTGAAAAGACTCCCAATGAAATTGTTCCCTGTGCCAGGCAGACCCTGCTGGGGGGGAGGGGGGGAGCTGGAGCTAGGCCAAGGGTGCGTTTTCCCCCTTCCCACCCTGGCAAGGCGGGGCTGGGGCAATTCCAGCCCACCTCTGGGCTGGGGGGAGGGGCAAAAAGCCCCACCAGTGGGGGCCTTCCTTGCACCATGCAGCCCCTGCCTGGGGGAGGCAGTGCTGGCCTGTGGGTGTGTTCTCCCCACCTCAAAGGTTGGGGCTCGGGAGAGATTGGCAGCTGGACATATGCCCCCACCTCCTATCAGTAATGGAGAGTAGAGCCAGCAGACAATTGGGCCTGGGTTATCACTGAGCTGGGTTCAGCAGCCTTAGGAGTGCCCGCAGGCTCCTGCCCTGGGCCAACATAGGCTTCTGCCTGTCTTGGCCAACCAAACACTGAATGTCAGTTCAGTTTGTTATCAGTTTAATCTAGTTTAGAAAAACCTTTTCAGCTTAGAAAGACCTGCGAAGATTGAATTGATTTTGCCTTGGGCTTTTCGAACCTCTGTACTTAGCCTAGAAAACTAGTTGATGACATCATCAATGTCTGACAATCCCTGCTTATGTTGCTTTTCCAGCCTATTAGTTGTTTTGTCAGTAAATGTTTCTTTCTTCTAAACAAAAGCCTGATTCAATTGATTAAGAAGGTTCCAATAATGTCTTGCTGTCTGTAGCTAGCGCAGGGGATGTAGCTGGGGATATGAGTGTGGCTGGGTCGTTCCCATCTCTCCCCAGTATGCCTGCAAGTCCCTTCACTGTTGATACAACCCCATAGGACTATGGGCACTGTCTTGGCCGGGCTGAGCCAACTCGAGGTGATTCAGAAATTACTCGTTCGTCAGGGCGGGCTGGTGAATGGAGAGGCAGACGAGGTTTAATGGTTGTAAAAAACTTTACTTACGTCGCGGGTGGCTGCGACGGAAACGGTTTGGTCGTCTGGACAACTATGTGAGTTGCTCCAGCTGGCGAGGCCAATGCCAGTAAATCCGTCCGTGACTCAAGCCGGTGGGAAAAGGGTACGTCTGGGACTGCGTTCGGTGACGGGAAGAGGGATCGATAGGTGATCAGTCTATCGACCAGCTAGCCGCAAGTCGGATCTCTAAGAGGCACTCTGCAGCGTGCTCAAAGCTCTTCGACTTGGGCGGAAGTCGCGCTAGTTTTTTAGCCAATTACCGGCCGCCACGTGTGAATAATTTAGCACTAGCCAATTGCGGGGCACGAATTTGCATCCGAATGGCGGGAACTCTTTGCACCGTGCATTTCTGTGCTGCAAAGAGAAATGCATCCTGCAAAGACAGCTGCAAATTGGCAGGAACTCTCTCCTGCACGCAGGTTCTTTATGCAGCAAAAACCCTCGCTGTGCAAGAGGCTCTCATGTGACAAGAAAACTCCATAGTGCCGAGGCACCAAAATCACTGGGTCGTGACATGCCCCCTTGCCGACGGCACAACTGGAATTTTCGACACATGAGCACATCATACGGCATCTTTGTTAGAGGATTCACTGACTTGGCAAAGCCTTCACAAACAATATATATATATATATATATATATATATATATATATAAATACATAAACAAATAACTCTGAACACATAACAACAACGGTTGATCATCGTCTGATTGGAGAACAGCCTTTTTCTCCTATAACAGACAATGTCAGTAAACACCCAACAAAATGAGAAAATAGCGTCACAACAAGTCCTGAGCAGATGGGTTCTTTGCCGTCTCAGTGCCTCCCTCGCAACTATCACTTTCTGGCTTCGAATGGACTACAGTCTGGTCTCATAATCAGGTAGTTGTGAATCACCGCTTTTGCTGGGGCCAAACCTGTGAAGAAAACAGAATAACAAGAGAAAAAAAAACAAGAAAGAATCATAACTGGCTTCACTGTAAGGATACTGGGTGAACGTCGGAACGGCGAGTCATCCAGTTGTGATGAACAATAATAGGAGGACAATCAGGCTTCTCTTCCAGTTGGACAGAATAGGTATTGGGATATTGTCCCGGCCGTTGAACTGTCCCTTTGTGAACTTGTGGGTGAGACTGATGAGGGTGAGGTATTGAAATCCACACTAACTCGTCAGGTTGGAACTTGGGCTCCCAAGGCGGGGGTTTTTGGACATTAGCTTCATCCCATAATGGCTTAGCAGTGTTTAGTGAAATAAGGACATCGTGATTAAATTTAGTCCAATTTTTAAACGTCCCTCCTCCTCTAAGGCAAAGCTGCTCCTTGTATAGACCTATGTGTCTCTCCACAACGCCGTTGGACTGCGGGTGGTACGGCAGATGAAGATGCCATACCACATTGTGAAGACGAGCAAATTTATCCAGAGCATTAGAGTTAAACAGAGGTCCTCCATCAGACTGAATTTCATGAAGGGGTTGTCAGGCAGCAAACACAGCAGTTAAGGCAGCAATAACAGCAGTGGCATTGCTTTTTCGTAAGGGAATAACCTGTAACTGTCTGGTCCCCAAATCAACCACAACTAGTCCTTTATTTGGCAGTTTAGACCCTGGGAGGGGTCCCAGTAAATCCACCTGCCAAACTTTTCCTGCCTAAAACTGTGAAGAATTGAAAGCTCCGATCTGATGCTTGGTTTTATGACACTTCTCTTTAGCACATGTCTCACAGGCCTGAGCTACCTTTTCCCAATCCCGCCGGGCTGCATATGAGGCTGGCTCTGTAATGGTTCGGCACCAACGTTGATGACAAGCCCGTGGTCCTGGGTGACCCCAATTTTCGTGAAGCCACGCGAGGAATGGATTTGCTTCAGGATCAGTGCTAGATGTGACAGGCAAAGCTATGTCGGTCCGGAGTGGATCCTCCAAGAGCTTATCAATTACCTCATGCACTGGATCAGTATCTGGACGATGGGACTTAGTGTGCCTAATCAACGGAAGGCGTACAAATCTAGTTAACGTCCTCCAGATGTCTCGCCAATCATCCAAGTTTTTGGTGGGAAAAGCTATGCCCGTAAGAATTTTATAGATATACTGTGAATTAATTGCAATGATCGGAACTGGGAGTGTATCGTTATGATACATCAAACAATGTTCTAGTACCTTCAGGAATCCTAATAATTCACATTTTTGGGACGAATTATCATCTAGGTCGGCTTGGAAAATTCCCTTATTATGACAAGCTTTACAGTAGTATCCATAGCCTCCTTCATGTCGGGAGGTTCCGTCCGAGGCCATCCACGCTGGGGCAGAAGTTCCATACAGCGTAGGAACCTTTTCCTCATCTTCTGGGCTTGGATCAGGTACCGTGTCTTCCAACCTCCAACAATGCCAATTATAATGGTGGGTTAGTACTAGCGTATTCCAGGTCTTAGACTCCCCTTGAAAATGTGGGTCGATTCTTCCCGCGTCTAGCAAGGGTAACAATGTGGCACCAGGAGCACGTAACGTCCCATGCCCCCTTGCTCACGGCTCCACCAGTTGTTCGGCTAGGAGAATCTTTCCTATAGCTCCATATCGATGTTGCACCGCTGGAAGCGTCTTATGGGCCGTATATACCAACTCATCGCAGGGGTTGTGCACGACAGCCCACACGTGGTTGGTGGTGAATCCAAGGGTTACGGTTAGTGACTCACCCAGATCGATGGCATGGAGTTGTGTACCTTTAACCGTGGTTAGCAGGCGAAGCAGATTCTGCTGATCCCCTTCCGTCCAGGGCGTGGACCTTCGGGACTTGTCATAAATCTGTCGCTGTAATTTAGTGAGGAGTGCCAAATCGCTGGGTTCAACATAATGTCGATACCAATTTAAATGACCCATCACCTGTTGAAAATGCCTCTTAGTGACAGGGTGGAATGTTTTTAGCGGATCGATGTTAGGACCCTCATGCGATACTCCGTGGCGGATGGAACTGGTGTATCGAGTGCCAAGGAATGTAATGTCATCTACAGGATGTAGGCTTGACTTTTCCTCATTGATGGTCCATCCCTCACTTTGAAGGTGAGCAACTAGTTGGTTTACTACACTGGCAACTACAGAGCTATCGCGACCCGTGATGGCAATATCATCCACATAACTCCAAATTTTTAATTCTTTTTCTGGGGGAAGAGAGTGCAAGGCTCGAAAATTCTTCAGGGTGTTGTTCACGGCACCAGTGGCTAATGATGGAGCATTGCGATATCCTTGCGGACAAACCGTCCACCTGTACATGATGCCATCAATACACATATTCAGTATTCCTTCCGGGTCAGTTATTGGGATAGAAAAGAACATATTTTTCAGATCTAATGTAACTCCGACCCACGGACTTTGCTGGAACTGTGCCATCTCAAACATACACTGTGGCAGAGTAGACGGATTAGGTTGTTGAAGTACCTGACACCTTTTGTTGACTTCTCTATAGTCCACGACCAACCGGGCTTCATTAGGCTTCCCAGGTTTCGCAACTCCCCATTCTGATGATAAGTAGGTGCTACCTGTTACAGTCTTAATACAGCCTCGTCGCTCGAGTCGCTGCAGAAGATTAGTAAGGGACTGTTTCAGAGAATCCTTAGTTGGGATTGGCCGATATCGCCAGGTCGAAGTGTCACGAAGCATTGGTTGATGCCAGTCCTGCTCTGGGATAATTACGGGTAATGCCTGTAGCACTTGTTCCTTAAGGTCAAGCACTTTTATCCCTGGGATTCCTAAAATGTTGATGCCCCCTAGAACAGCCTCTAGGGGATATCGGTGATCCTGAACCCAAAACTTGACCTTCGTTGTGACGGCGATAGCGTTAAGCCCTTGTACCTTGATCGTCTTGGTGGTCTTTTGATGAGGTATCATTGAGGTAATCACATTGGTCTGAGCTCCAGTATCGAGAAGAAAGAATACCTGTTGTTGGTCATCTGGATCGGGAGGGTTGTAAACAGTGAGTTCAGCGTATGGATGAGAATCAGTAGGATCAGGTCTGAGTTGGGGAAGGCCGCCGGTGGAACCGACGGCCATTACTCGTTTTTTGACGGATCCTCAAAATTAAATCCCAATGCTTCAGCCATACTGGCCTGGGCCTTGTCTCCCAAAAGTCTCAATTGAGCCTTTGTTAGTCCGGAGTGAGCGAGAAGAAATCCGATTATAGTTCTTTCCTTCAGAGTTCTTTCTTTTGGGGTCCTTGGAGGTGACCCCCATGGCTCTCGCCGAGGGGTATACCCTTGATGTCTAGGCCTCAATGTTGCAGCCAGGTACGCTGAAGGTCGATCCCTTGTGTCATTAGAAGCTTCCTCACCTTGCTTCATAAGTGCCTGCAACCGTGGGAGATGGCCTAAAAGATTTCCCACTGGTTGACCTGCCATCGGGTTCAAGAAGATTCATAGATTCATAGATGTTAGGATCAGAAGGGACCTCAATAGATCATCGAGTCCGACCCCCTGCATAAGCAGGAAAGAATGCTGGGTCTAGATGACCCCAGCTAGATGCTCATCTAACCTCCTCTTGAAGACCCCCAGGGTAGGGGAGAGCACCACCTCCCTTGGGAGTCCGTTCCAGACCTTGGCCACTAGAACTGTGAAGGAGTTCTTTCTAATGTCCAGTCTAAATCTGCTCTCTGCTAGCTTGTGGCCATTATTTCTTGTAACCCCCGGGGGTGCCTTGGTGAATAAATACTCACCAATTCCCTTCTGTGCCCCTGTGATGAACTTATAGGCGGCCACAAGGTCGCCTCTCAACCTTCTCTTGCGGAGGCTGAAAAGGTCTAGTTTCTCTAGTCTCTCCTCGTAGGGCTTGGACTGCAGGCCCTTAACCATACGAGTGGCCCTTCTCTGGACCCTCTCCAGGTTATCCACATCCCTCTTGAACTGCACGCAGTACTCCAACTGCGGTCTGACCAGCGCCCGATAGAGGGGAAGTATCACCTCCTTGGACCTATTTGTCATGCATCTGCTGATGCACGATAAAGTGCCATTGGCTTTTTTGATGGCTTCGTCACACTGCCGACTCATGTTCATCTTGGAGTCTACTGGGACTCCAAGATCCCTTTCCACTTTCGTGCCACCCAGCAGGTCATTCCCTAGGCTGTAGGTGTGCTGGACATTTTTCCTCCCTAGGTGCAGCACTTTGCATTTCTCCTTGTTGAACTGCATCCTGTTGTTTTCTGCCCACTTGTCCAACCTGTCCAGATCTGCTTGCAGCTGTTCCCTGCCCTCCAGCGTGTCCACATCTCCCCATAGCTTTGTGTCATCTGCAAACTTGGACAGAGTACATTTCACTCCCTCGTCCAAGTCACTGATGAAGACATTGAAGAGTATTGGTCCAAGGACCGAACCTTGCAGGACCCCACTGCCCACACCCTTCCAGGTCAAAACCGACCCATCCACCACTACTCTCTGGGTGTGACCCTCCAGCCAATTCACCACCCACCGGACTGTGTAGTCATCCAAGTCACAGCCTCTTAACTTGTTCACCAGTATGGGGTGGGATACCGTATCGAAGGCCTTCCTGAAGTCTAAGTCTAAGTCTAAGAGTCGGAGTGTAACAGCATTCGCTCCTCCGTATACCTCCACGCAGGCATCTATGGCTTCCAGGGGCGTTGGAATTGCCCCGGGATCCGATAGGTGACGATGAGCCCATCTCTCTTTATGCTGGACTGCTGTTAGTCCCATAGGATTTGTTCTTGGGCTCCATGAGAGATACGACACTCCAACTATAGCCAGGAGAAGTTGTTCTGCAGTAGCCTTCTTTGGGCAACCCTTGTGCCAGGTGTGAAATTTGTGGGTTACCTGTCCTACCACAAGCGCCGGGAGTGGGATGGGCCAGTGGGCACTGTCCGTGACCACATTCAAATCAGTAGCGCGCCCTCCGCTCCACGCTGCTTGTCGTGTCAGGGCTCTCGCTTCTTCTTTGTCCAGAGTGTCGGATCCAAATTCCACTATCAGTCTTCCTAATCACATGGCCAAGGTTTCTTCCGGCCTTTATTTTAGATTCTTTGTAAAACTCTTGAATCTCTGGTCTGGTGCGTGTGCGAGAGATAACAGTGGTACGCGTGGTACCTTCTTCATCCTCGACATGCTTTGTCACAGCTATCGGGTAAGCTCGGGCAGAGAGAGGGTTAAATTCTGTATCTGGGAGCATTGAGTATATCCCTCCTCCCATTGCCCCCTCCCCATGGTAAAGAGGCGTGGCTGCAGGGAATGACGTCACCTCCGGAGGTGGAGTCACCAGGGGAATCCCCGCCGGGTCTTCCAAAACTCCGCCTCTCCTTTCCGGGTTCCCCGGGTAGCTAGCGCTTCTTTCGGCGCCATTTTCTGCTAGCAGCATCATGCGGCTGGTACTGTTAACAAAAGCTGCTCCGGAGCCCTTTGCTGTCCGCTCCAGTGACTCCTTACCCGCAGTATGCATCTGAGCCTCCAAATTTGCGTATTCCCTTAGTAGGCCCGTTACTGCGCGGAACAGCACATTTATCATCTTTCCCTTTTTCCATTTAATTAGACCCCACTTTGGCTTGTGACGGCCCTTAGTTTCCAAATCCTCCCGTAGCTGAACGAGGAGCTCATGGCCCCGCGACTCAGGCACCAAATCCGGACAGTTGAACCAGTCCGTGGGGGTGGGTTCCCCCCCCCTCCTTCAAGTATCGGGTGCATTGGGCGAACTCCTGAGCGGGGGTCAGCTTTTCTGCCTTCCGCGCTTTCATCCCGGCTAGGGATATTGCTGATGTTTCCTCCGGGGGCTAATAGTAAACCCGGTCGCTCCCCATTATGCGTCCGAATTCCCCTAGGGATAGCTTTGTTCTCCATTCTTTCACCACGGCTTCTTCTCTTTTTACAGAGAAGTAACCATCAATACTTCTTTCCTCCCCTTCTACCGCCTGGTGGTAAGCGATATGCGCCCATAGATCATTAGCGTTCTCTACGTGGCAGTTCCTGGTGCGCCAGGGGCAGCACCCAATTAAGTTCTTCTCCATCACTGTGCCCTTTAATCCCATCCTCGTCGCCATGGCTCGGCCGGGCTGAGCCGACTCGAGGTGATTCAGAAATTACTTGTTTGTCAGGGCGGGCTGGTGAATGGAGAGGCAGACGAGGTTTAATGGCTGTAAAAAACTTTACTTACGTCGCGGGTGGCTGCGACGGAAACAGTTCGGTCATCTCGACAGCAGTGTGAGTTGCTCCAGCTGGCGAGGCCAATGCCAGTAAATCCGTCCGTGACTCAAGCCGGTGGGAAAAGGGTATGTCTGGGACTGCGTTCGGCGACGGGAAGAGGGATAGATAGGTGATCAGTCTATCGACCAGCTAGCCGCAAGTCGGATCTCTAAGAGGCACTCTGCAGCGTGCTTAAAGCTCTTCGACTTGGGCGGAAGTCGCGCTAGTTTTTAAACGGCCAGCAAGCCAATTACTGGCCGCCATGTGTGAATAATTTAGCACTAGCCAATTGCGGGGCACGAATTTGCATCTGAATGGCGGGAACTCTTTGCACCGTGCATTTCTGTGCTGCAAAGAGAAATGCATCCTGCAAAGACAGCTGCAAATTGGTGGGAACTCTCTCCTGCACGCGGGTTCTTTATGCAGCAAAAACCCTTGCTGTGCAAGAGGCTCTCATGTGACAAGAAAACTCCATAGTGCTGAGGCACCAAAATCACTGGGTCGTGACAGGCACCAGCACAAATTAGAGAAGTCTTTGGGCTGCTTTAACGTATGCTAGTGGATTGGCCAAGCATACTTCAAGCTCAGGATCAGGGGAGCACAAAAGTGGCATAAAGCCACTTCTGTTACCCTATATCCTGCTGCAAATCAGTACACACACTGAGAAATGGAGGCCCAGATTCTTTGCTAAGCTTCAGAAAAAGACTTAGAATGAAGCAGTGTTTATCTGAATATTTATGGGGATTGCCCTACCTTTCTGATCACCCAAATTTCCAAGTAAAGCAATATTGGTTTCTATTCCTGCCTCACAAAAACTACTGGCCAGTGAGAAATGAAAAGTTAGGTGCTTCAATATTGGTAACATTTAATTCAATAGTTTCATAGTTTCATAGTTTGTAGGGTTGGAAGGGACCTTGACAGATCATCAAGCCCGACCCCCTACCATGGCAGGAAAGAGCACTGGGGTCAAACAACCCCAGCAAGGTGTTCATCTAGCCTCCTCTTAAAGACCCCCAGGGTAGGAGCCAGCACCACTTCTCTTGGAAATTGGCAATTGAGCTTTTACAAAGTGCATGAATATCTGGGAGAACTTATTTTAACATTCTCATATTACTGATTTTTGGAGTGCTGCGAAGACTTAGTTGAGTGGAAGTTTTTATCTGGCATCTCACATTGCTGCTTGTTAATAAACTTGAGCTGGTGCCATTTTCTAGCCATGCTGAAAACTTGGAGAGCCACTACTTCTATGTTGCTATTCAATTAATGATTCATGGGTGACTTATGTTTCATACTAGATAAACACCTTGAGGCCATTTCATTTATTCCCATGTACACAGGAGCTGTCTTTGCCACAGCTGCTATTTGTCATTATAATTTGGTTTCGCACAAAATCTCTTGGGAAAAGCCATTTAATAAGTTGTTTTTTGTGCCATATTTCTGGTCTGTCAAAATAGTGTTTTCAGATTTTAAAATGAAGAAATACTGAGTAAACCAGAGCAAACCATAAAGGGCTTCATTAATTCATTACCAAGCAGATATTGACAGAATAAGATCATTCACAGGCCTTTGTATCCCTTGCTAGCTGAACATTTCTCTTCTGGAAGGAGGACAGTGTCCTGGGGATTGAATCTAACATTCAGATGAGTAAAGATCCTCCTCTGCTCAAAGGATTCAGGCAGGTTTGGAATGGGTCACCTTCAAAAGCTCATGCCTCTCCAGCACAGTCTCTAAGGCTTCATCCTATCCTGCCTTCTGCCTCATTTTGAGGAACAAATATTTTTTATTTGTTGAATGCTAACTGGAAACCATGTAATGGAAAGCACTACATTTAGTGCCCAAAGTTGAATAGTGCCTATCTTTTAAAATATGTTTTAAAATAAACAAAACAGTACATATATAAAGAACAATATGCCCCCTGCCTCATTTGCACAGATACCATTGAATTCTAGGGGTGTGCGAAGTGGACTGGATTTGATTCAGATTCAGCCCAAATTGAGGACAGTGATTCGATTAATTGATTTGGATCACTGTCCCCGATTCAATTCGGCTGAATCCAAATCTGAAGATTCGATGTCGATTCAGAGAATCAGCAATTCGGCCATAGACATGGCTTTAAATGTTTTTTCTACATACCTCAAGATAGCAGGTGGCTTGTGAATGTTGCAATGCTGGGGCGGATGGAGCATCCCACAGGACTGCGGGGCGGGTGTCTTCTGTCCACTACCCTGCAGACCTGGAAGTGAACCGGAAGTGCTTCTGGTCCACTTCCAGGTCTCCTGTTGAGCGCACTGGGAAGGTCCCACTTTTCATTCCATCCAGGAAGAGCACGCAGCAACTGCTGCAGCGTCCTTAGCCTGATGAAGGGTTTTTGAACCCGAAAGCTTGCTTAATAACTATTCTCCACCCATTTGGGTTGGTCTAATAAAAGATATCAAATTCACCCAAGAAACCTTGTCTGCCTATATCCTTAGACCAACACGGCTACAACCTAAACCCCTGGGAAGGTCCCCACATTCCTGTGGGATGTTCCATGCACCCCAGCATGATAGCATTCATGAGCTACCTGCTACCTTGACGTATATACAAAAAACATTTAAAGCTGTGTCTATGGCCAAATCCCCAAATCTTTCTGAATCAATTTGGAGGGTTCCGATTCAATTCAGAGAGATTAAAGGGTCTCCTGATTTGATTCAGATTTGGAGATTCAGCCACCAAATTGGGCTGAATCTCTGCCAAATTGAATCAGGGACTGAAGCTTTGCACAGCCCTACTAAATTAATCTTTGCTTAGAATTTTATTTCCACCTTATTGTCAAATGTTTTCTATTACAAGATGCCCTAAATCTTTTCTGGGAAGGGTAACCAACAACAATAACAGCCACAACCATAATAATAATAATAACCCTCTAACTTGTGCTTGAGTAAAAGATCAACTTAGCGTTTACTTACTTCCTATAAAAGGCATAGTTAGAACCAGGGGACTTAGGATCAGGTCTTCAGTTCTGTGTTCCAGCTTCTTTGACCAATTTGAAAAATGATCTTTTCTAAGTGGCTTTTCTTGTCTGTGCTTCAGTCTATTAATCTGTTAATTAGGCATACAATCCTAGGTCTATATTGTGGTAGTGCCTTGAAGCTTCTGGTCTGTTCTGCCATGCACTGTACAAACATATAAAAGGGAGGTGGTTTCTGATCCAAGTATCTGCTGTCTGCATTGACGCATAATATATCCCATGGTGTTGTGAAAATGAACATGTTTGTAAAAGTGTTTTGAGATGATCAGATGAAAGACCTTTTTCAAGAAAGGAAGGAAGGAGGACCCAAGTAACTATAGGCCTGTAAGCCTCACCTCAGTGCTCGGGAAGATCTTGGAGAGAATCATCAAGGAGCACATCTGTGGGGGGCCTGTAGGGGAGCTCATGCTCAAGGGCAATCAGCATGGGTTCATAAAAGGCAGGTCCTGCCTGACCAACCTGATTGCCTTTTATGACCAAGTAACTAAATCCTTGGATGATGGTGTCGCCATGGACGTAGTCTTTCTAGACTTTAAGAAGGCCTTTAACACTGTCTCTCACCCCATCCTCATCAATAAATTAAGTGACTGTGGCATTGATGCCTACACAGTTGGATGGGTAAAAAATTGGCTGATGGGGTGCACCCAGAGAGTAGTGGTGAATGGGTTGTATTCAACCTGGTGAGATGTGAGCAGTGGGGTACCCCAGGGCTCGGTCCTCAGGCCCGCACTGTTTAACATCTTCATCAGTGACTTGGACGAGGGGGTGGAAAGCACGCTGTCCAAGTTTGCTGATGACACTAAGATGTGGGGCAAGGTGGACTTGAAGGGAGAGAGAGGCTGCAACTAGATTTAGACAGACTACAAAAGTGGCCAGATGAGAATAGGATGGGGTTCAACATAGACAAGTTCAGGGTGCTGCACCTTGGGAGAAGAAATCCACAGCATACATACAGGCTGGGGAGTTCCCTTCCTGAAATTCATACATTTCATAGACATTAGGGCTGGAAGGGACCTCGGAAGATCATCGAGTCCAGCCCCCTGCCCAAAGGGCAGGAAGTCAGCTGGGGTCATAGGATCCCAGCAAGATAAGCATCCAGTTTGCTCTTGAAGGTGTTCAATGTAGGTGCTTGAACCACCTCCGGTGGCAGGCTGTTCCAGACCTTGGGGGCTCGGACAGTAAAGAAATTCTTCCTTATGTCCAGCCTGAAACGGTCTTGTAGTAGTTTATGACCATTCGCACTAGTCGTCATCCCTTGGGGCGCTCTGGTGAACAAATGTTCTCCCAGATACTGGTGGTCACCCCTGATAAACTTATAGGTGGCCATCAGATCACCCCTGAGCCTGCGCTTTTCCAGGCTAAAGAGCCCCAGGGCTCTAAGCCTGTCATTGTAGGGTCTGCTTCCCTGACCTCTGATCATGCGCGTGGCTCTTCTCTGGACTCTCTCAAGCTTCTCCACATCATTTTTGAATTGTGGAGCCCAAAACTGGATGCAGTACTCCAGCTGCGGCCTCACTAAGGCCGAGTACAAGGGGAGAATGATGTCCCGGGATTTGCTTGAGAAGCATCTATGGATGCAAGCCAGCGTTTTGGTCGCTTTACTAGCTGCAGCATCACACTGCAGGCTCATGTTCATCTTGTGGTCAATGATGACCCCCAAGTCTCTTTCTTGCATAGTGCTAGCCAACATAGCACTGCCGAGCCTATAAGGATGCTGCGGGTTTTTCTTCCCAAGGTGGAGATCCTTGCATTTATTGGCGTTGAACACCATCAGATTCTCATCCGCCCGCTTGCTGAGCCTGTCCAGGTCAGCCTGGATCACCTGCCTGTCTTCTGGTGTGGATGTCTTGCCCCAAAGTTTGGTGTCATCGGCGAACTTGGCCAGTCCGCTTCTGACTCGAGTGTCCACATCATTAATGAAGATGTTGAACAGTATGGGTCCAAGGACAGAGCCTTGGGGGACCCCACTGGTCACCGGACACCATGATGAATGACTTCCATCAATTACTACCCTCTGGGTCTGACCCCGGAGCCAATTTTCCAGCCAGTGGATCGTGGAGGACCCAAGGCGACAATTGGCCAGTTTCTCCAAGAGGTGATCATGGGAAACCAGATCGAAGGCTTTTTTGAAGTCAAGATATATGACATAAATCTTTTCTCCCTTGTCCAGGTGATAGGTCACCTGGTTGTAGAAGGAAATGAGATTGGTCAAGCAAGACCTACCCGCAACAAACCTGTGCTGGCTATCCCTTAAGATGTTGGTGTCGGCCAGTCCATTAAGGATGGCCTCTTTAATAAACTTTTCTAAGATCTTCCCCGGGATAGAAGTCAGGCTAATGGACCTATAGTTAGCCGGATCCACTTTCCTCCCTTTCTTGAAGATAGGCACCACATTGGCCTTCTTCCAGTCTTCGGGCACTACACCAGAGCGCCAAGAGTTTTCAAAGATCTGTGCTAGAGGCTGGGCTATGATGCTCGCCAGCTCCTTGAGTACCCTGGGGTGAAGATTGTCAGGGCCGGCTGACTTGAAGGTATCCAGCTTCTCAAGATGTTCCTTCACGAAGTCAGCATTAATGGAGGGCAGGGGATCACCCTCACCCAGACTTCCCTGTCCCATAGTGGGCATGGGCGTCCCATGGGACTGATGAAAGACCGACGCAAAGTACATATTTAATAGGTTGGCTTTTTCCTGGGCGTCAGTTATCAGTTGCCCCATCTGGTTCAGCAGGGGTCCAATGTTGCCCCTGCTTTTCCTTCGGCTCCCCACATATCTGAAAAAGGACTTTTTATTGTCCTTGCTGCTCAAAGCTAGTTGGAGTTCAGTTGCAGCCTTGGCTTTCCTGGTCTGCTCCCTGCAGGACCGGACCAGTGCAGAATAATCCTCCTTGGAGGTGACTCCCATCCTCCATCCTTTGTAGGCCTTTCTTTTTAGCCTCAGGAGGTCTGCTAGGTCCCTGGAGAGCCAGGGGGGCTGCTGTGCCCTCTTGCTGCCTTTCCTCCGAGATGGAATAGACTTAGTTTGTGCATTGAGGATCACTCCCTTGAGGAGCCACCACTCTTCTTGAACTCCCTTCTCCCTGTGGTCATGGTCCCTTACGGCCTCACTGACAAGCCTCCTGAGCTTGTCTAAGTTGGCTTTCCTGAAGTCAAGGACTTGCGTGTTGCTGACTGACTTGCCAGCTTTTCGGCGGATGGTGAAGGTGATCAGCTTGTGGTCGCTGTCACCCAGCTTCCCATCGATCACTAGGTTGCCAACTAGGTCATCCCCAGTAGCCAGTACCAGGTCGAGCAGCGCTTTGCCTCTCGTTGGCCCATAGACTTCTTGAGTCAGGTAGAGGTCATCCACGCACGAGAGGAAGCTTTGCGACCTCTCAGATTTTGCTGAGCGATCCTCCCATGAGATGTCTGGGTAATTGAAGTCACCCATGACAACCATGGTCCTGGAGCATGCTGCCTCAGCCAGTTCCCGGGCAAACTCCTGGTCAAGCTCAGGACTTTGGGTGGGAGGTCTGTAGTAGACTCCCACCATTGTGTCCCCTGTGCCGTGTTCCCCACGGATTTTAACCCAGAGGGTCTCCAGTCATCCACCCTGGTCACCAATATCGGCTTGCAGGGACGTGTAGCTCTCCTTGACATAGAGAGCTACATCCCCGCCCCTTTTCTCTACACAATGCCTCCTGTACAGGGTATAGCCATCTATACCCATGGTCCAGTCATGGGTGGAGTCCCACCAGGTCTCCGTTATCCCTATGACATCATAATTATTTGCATTGAGCAGGAGGATGAGCTCCTCCTGCTTATTCCCCAAGCTCCTGGCATTTGTGTACAGGCAGGCAAGTGCCCCCTGGGGGGCTCCTTCCTTGCCCACAGATTTTACCAGGGCTGGGGCAGGGGTGGGCTCCCTTAAGTGCCTTGACCTGCTGGCTTTGAAGGAAAGCACAGAGGCAGAAAGGGATCTCGGAATCATTATTGACTCCAAGATGAACATGAGCCGCCAATGCCAGACCGCAGCCAGCAAGGCCACCCATACCTTGTCATGCATGCAAAGACGCATCTCAAGCCGGTCCAGAGAAGTGATGCTCCCCCTCTATGTGACTTTGGTCAGGTCGCAGTTGGAGTACTGCATCCAGTACTGGGCGCCGCACTTCAAAAGGGATGTGGCCAGCCTGGAGAGGGTTCAGAGGAGGGCCACCCGCTTGGTGAGAGGGCAGAAGGACAGGCCCTATGAGGAGAGACTGAGGGACCTGAACCTGTTCAGCCTCAGCAAGAGGAGGCTGAGGGGGGACCTGGTGGCTGTCTACAAACTCATCAGGGGAGATCGACAGCAAATAGGCAGAGCCCTTTTCTCTCCAGCACCACCTGGGGTGACAAGGAACAATGGTAATAAGCTGATGGAGAACAGTTTATGTTAGAGATCAGAAGGCAGTATTTTATAGCTAGGGTGGCCAAAATCTGGAACCAATTTCCCAGGGAAGTGGTCCTCACCCCTACCTTGGGCAAATTCAAGAGGAGGTTGGACGATCACCTGTCTGGGGTCTTGTGAACCCAGCATTCATTCCTGCCTGTGGCAGGGGGTCAGGGTAGATGATCTGTTCAGGTCCCTCCTGACCCTAGGGCTAGCTACTATGAAACTTCGGATAAATTCATAGTTTAATTATTGGTCAATATTTCACATGGATTTATGATCAAGATACTGTCACTGTAAACAGTATTTAACTTGGTAGATGGTAAGAGCTGAGCTGCCCACTTCCACCATACACCACTGCTTTTTTCCTTCTGGGCTCTGGCTTAAAAAATTGAGAATTCTGTCTTCAATTTGTTGGAGCTTAGTCATAGTACTTGCAAATGAGGCCACATTGTTGATAGACCAATGCTAATTTAAGTATTTAAAAAAGAGACAGTAAAGAATCACTTAGTTTCAACAGCTGCTTTTATAAGTGTGTCTTGGCAAGAGGTAGTCACGTATTCAACTATCAGCAGAATATTAACGTATTTGTAACATTAAGAGTTCCCTCTTTAACCTTCTAGTCTAGAGGAAATGCTTATTTGAACATGAGACCTGTGGTGTTCTGAGGCATTGGGGCAGAACCCTCCTCTAGTGTAAAGTGGCATAGGTCCATTGAGTTCTGTGAAATTATTCTGGTTGACAACAGCTGAACATCTGACTGGGGGAACCAGACATTGTTTAACCAACTAACAAAATTTGGGCCCTATGGTGTCTCAGATGAAGCAGTCTCAGATCTGATGAGGACCACCTTGCAGAGTGGATTGTTTGTTTAATATCACAAAGAACCACAATACTATTCCCTTAGTTTTTTAAGGTGCACTGTATTGATATAGCTGTAGTTTGTGTCCTGTAGCACCTCTTTGACAGGTGAACTTTGAAGAAAAGGGTATCAGTAGGCAGTAGTGCCTATGCAATTATTCAGGCAGTTTATGTGATAGCACATCCAAATATGGAAGAATCCCATGGAAAAATGCTCTTTTTAGACAAAAATCACTTCATTGGTCTTCAGAATTACTTTGTTAAAATTTTCTTTTAAAGAATGTGACATGTTCCTTTAGGAGGTTTTGTCTAATATTCACATACCAACCTCTGATTGGTTTTGATTGGACAAAACTTTTGCATGATATAGTTTCTGTTCTCTGATCAGATATATGTAACTCTTAGAATGAAGTTGACGCAGCAGATATATGCATTGATTTAATTAAACATTCACATTTCATTAATATTCTCTCATATAGGTAGAAACCTTTTATTGTGTGATTATTCTTGCAAATGTACATGCTCACTAGGTAAGAAGAAGTGAAAAGACAATAGGCACAAACACAACAAAAGTCAATTTAGCATTGTTTCTGCTTCACTGCAAGGTGTTGAGTGCTGTGGTACCCAGATCTTCCCTAATATCTGACTGCATTTAAAGGAGACAGTTTTTTTGTATCCTCCTCCTGCTGTTGCTGCTGCAGGTCATTATCTGCAAGCTGCTCCCCTATCCAGCTCTCAGGCTACTGCTACCTAGCTTTCTCTCCTAACTATTGCTTCCTACTTTTCTCACCAGCTGGCTCTGTACTGACTGGATCTTGTTTCTGACCTTTGTTTCCTATGGATAGAGTCTATAATAGCTGAATGTTGAACCACGTGACACTGTGTTCTACCCTGACTAGATAATTCCCACAGAGTAGATGGAAAGACTGTATCTCTTAATATTTTACCAGGCTCATTACATTACTTGAGCACATATATATGGAAAATGCTATGGACTACCCCATCCTAGAAATACAAAAAACATGCTAAATCTCTATTATTGTAAGATTTTTCCTCTTCTTTTGATCATCTTTCCCCTTGAAATTACCCTTTCATTGATCTATGATTCCTTATCTGTCCTTTCATGAAAGAAATTCAGCCTGACTTTCTAACCTTGAATCAACCAGTTCTACATAAACATGATGCATCAACAGAAGGACAGTTGCTCCCAGGACGTAACAAGACTCCCGTTCCACATCTGTGTTACTTTTCTTTAGCTGTGTTTTCAGCACAGTGAAACTTTGAAGCTCCAAACTAGACTGTCCATACTGCCAATTGTGGCTGCCCTTCTATTGCTTTCACAGAAGATGCAAGAAATAGAACCCAAGAGTTTGAGAACAGTGTGAAGGGCAAGAGAGCAGGCTTGAGGTTTAGAAACTCTTCAGAAATAACGTGAACCCTAAATTTCTACTTTTGGGAGATAATAAATCCTTCCCGTATGTGACACAACCATACAGGGAGGTTTAAAGGTACCCAGGAATAAAGGATATTATATCATCTCAAGAGAATCTGCTAGGCTTTATTAAAAATTAACAGTATCACAATAGGGACCTCAAAGATTCCTGAATGAATCTTCCTTATTGCTTCAAATCTGTTAGATTTTCATTCACCATCTGTTGTTGCTACCAATGCCTTTCATTATCTTGCCATGTTTATTTAACAAGCCAACATATTGTTCGGGAGCAGGGTGGGGGAGGTGGGCCTTAAGGCCCAATAATGTCATAATTAATTATAAAGAAAAAGTATGTTCTTGTGAAGGTCATTGTAAGTGTGATCAGAGCAGGAAAATGTTCACTGATAAATGCCCACTGTAGTTATAAATAGAACCTTTTTCCTCATTACTGCCAGCTAGATTCAGGATCACAGCATCTATGGCCCACTTCAGTTCAAACAGATCTTGTGCCAAACATTAGGGGGAAAAAAGAAAGCTTCTTGATGAACTCATTAAAGTAACTCAGTCTGCTGCTGACGTGGTAAAGTGTCACTTATGCTGGCCTCAGATTTTTCTACTTTTTCTTCATAAATAGGAAGTTGCTTCTATCTTTCTTCCTTCTACTTTTCTTTTATTTTCTTTTGATTGATTGATTGATTGATTGATTGATTGTTTCAGATTCAGTGCATTTAACCATAGGTCAAAGACTTGGCCTTATAGTTTTTGATCAGACAGAACTCTGTTACTGTAAACCAGACCCCAACACATTTAGATTTATGAAATCAGATTGAAACTCTTACAAGCTTGTTGTGCAACATACTATTTCATTTTTCATAACTCTAACACTGAAATGGTCAACAGCATTATGGTCAACAGAGGGAGCATCCATACATATGCTTTACTGTGCACTAGACTAATTTATTGCACAGTAGAGTGTCACCACCTATACATGCAGCACAATTAGGGCACAGTAGTTTATTTTATGTTGGCGTTGGATAGTCCCATCAAACACAGGTACTTTCTGATGGTGGAGTGTGGCAGGGTGCTGCCTGAACCACTGGTCAGTTCCCCAGTTCAGGTCAGCGTTCCTCTGTCCTTCAGTTTCTTGCCTGCCACAACTTTGTTGGTAGTATTATGAACAGGAGGAAATGCAGGCCCACAATAGATGTTTTTGGGAACGGTCCTTTTCCAGGGCTCCTCCTTCCCCTATACTCTACTCCAACATGCACCTGAGAGGTCTTGCCAATTATTGACCTTGCAACTTCTGCTTTCAACTTCCTTGTCACCTTTGGCTTGGGAATTCTTCTTAATTTATATTAGTCACATATTGCTCAAACACAAGTAGAAACTCAAACAAAACTGAACTTAACAGTCTGTTCCCCTCTAGAGACCTCCTTGGTGACTACCATGTCACAACTGAGATTCAGTCTTTGCTGGACTTTCCTCACAGTCCGGGCCTCACTTGTGATGAGGCTTCAAAGTCACCCTCAAAGGCACTGTTCTTTTAAATCAGTTATTCCCCTTGGTACTCAACCAGGCTAAAGGGCTCACAGATTCCTTAAATGAAGTTCATGCCTTGTGCCAATAACAGTCTTTCAGGATCCTCAGTACATCTACTTGTGCTCCAAATGCTCAATTAATTCAGGCTTCTGCATCCTAAGTCAAACTTAAATCCTTCCCTTGAGTTTTTTCAGATGCAGTCTATACATTGCTTGAGGTACTTCCAAGCCATACCTGCTGTAGTCTGTATTTAACTCCAGCAATTTACCCTCTGGACTTCATTTGGTTTCAATTAGGAGCCTATTAGCATTAGGCGGTATACAGACTCTCACCTGTCTTCAGCATTGGGCTTATTTCTTTCCAATTTTTCCTCCTTCACTAGGATCACCTGCCTTCCTTGAGCAGGAGTCTCAGGCAGTTGTGCTACTTCTGCAGCCCAAGTCACATTCTTGCCATTATATGTCCCTCCAGCAGAGTTGCAAATGCAAGTGGCATCCTTCCACTCACACTGCAGCCAAGATTCACTGTAGGAAACAACAGCAGATGCTCTGTGCCTCCACACAAGCCCCAGGTAAGTTCCCAAGATTTCCCCTTTCCGAGGGTTAGTCTGTATTCACTAATAGAGGGTCAGCACTCCTCAACCTCCTTTTACCACAGGATTATTTTGCCTAGCCCTCTACAGAGTGCTCCTGTACCGAAACCTTGTCAGCATTCTTCTCCACACTGTCCCAGTAAGCAAAAGTCCTCACTCCACATTTCTGTGTGGACCAGGTGAATCTTTCCAGGGGGTTGCCCTAGCCCAAGGCTTCCAGTAGTCTCCCTTTCTGGGATGACCAGAACTCTGGGGGTCTTCTGGGTATTTGTTTTTTCCCAGCTAAGTTGGGAGGGAACCTCCTTAACCCTTTCCTATCCAGGTCAGGCTTGCTTGGGGAGACAAGCATAGTGGAGCCAGGGCTTGGCTCCTTGATACATAGAATAAATGCTGTGCTTAAATACAAATGTACACCGGATTATTTTACTCTGGCTCAAAGTGCACTAGAGTGTATTCAGTTGCATTAATTGCATGTGTAGTTGATACCAGTTAATAGTAATGGCCAAGTCTTTGCTTTGCTACCAGGCTTATAGCTGCAAACTCCAGGTCAGTATGCGTGTCCTTTAACCTACCAGTCTGGAGTTGTATTTGCAGTCCTCCATCTCTGTGTGCCTAAGAAGCAGATTATAAGTGTATTATAGTCATACCTTCTATGAGTTGGGATCCCAAGTGGTATATAACAAGATCATTATCTATGCCTCAGAGAACTTTAAATGTATATATAAAGAAAACAGACGGGTCGTAGATGCAATGAACAGATCGGGATCATGAAATAATCTGTTACCAAGAGTCACAGCATAACAAATTTCTGGCTCTTTGCAGGTAGCACAGTAGTTCTAAGGGTAAATTTGAAGGAAGTCAGCAGAGAAATTCTAGTCTGAGAGGTAACTGTAAAAGCACAACTGTGGAGATGTTTGTTTTGGTGTTTTTTATATCAGAAAGTACTTGGTATACCAATTTTAAAAAATCCTGTCAGGCCTACAGATTCATCCAGGGACCTGATAATGACAGTTCAGTTCTGCACTTCTGTTGGTCATTCCCAACTATGAAGATTCTGTGGGCCAGATTCTGCCCTCAGGGACACCTGTGCAGCCTCATTGCCTGACAAGTGTCAGCATAACTCTTTGGTCCTCAGTGAAGACTGCTGCCTGGAATTCAGCTCACTTTTACTTGGCTGGGTTGGCCTTTGTAATGCTGTAAAAAAAGAGTAGGGCTATTTTCTTTAAAAATTTCCCCACCTAACCCAGATTCCTGCTGGAGTAGATTGGTTAGTTAAGTAAATTGTGGACTTTTCAGGTTAGCTCCCCATATTGGGAATAATCAGGTGCAATTAAGCCTCAACAGCTTCATGCCTTACAGAGAGAAGAGGATTGTTTTCTAACAGTACCACTCTTGGAGTGCAGTAAGCTATCAGGTTTATGGTCAGCTTGTAGCTTTTATAAGTGATTCTGGGGTTTAATATTTTTGGTCTTTGAAATATTTCACGCACCAAATAGGAGTTTAACCAGAGATAAGTGTGTGTTGATATTCCCTGGATTTTATAAGACTCATAGGAAGTCTTATGGTTCATAAAGATCAATTAAGTCTGAAACTTAGAAAAGGTTAATTTGGGTCTCTTGTGAAGAGTCTTTCTAGCCATACAAATCTGGTTTCATAACATATTTTAATGCTGTAATCATTTGTGTTCATAATGGCAGTCAAGCCAAGAAGAGCCAACAATACCAATTTTTGACCTGATTAGGCGACATTATATGGTTCCTACAGGAGTAGCCAAGGAGAGCCAAGAAATGGCTCTCCTTCCTACCACTGCTACCTTTAGAAGGTTTGCCATTCTTTTACAGATTCTCTAACCATGTATTCAAATACTTTAACCTCTCCTCTCCCTGAAGCACTGTGCCCTCCCAGGTGGATGATATAGCCACCATACCAGGACCACCGATCTTGACAGTGATGAAATTGTACCTGCAGACATTACTGCCATAATTCTCCTACTTTCGCTGTTGCAAAAGTAGCAGGAATGACTTTGGTCTGATTTTCATAGTGAGAGGCTTGTTAATGGGAGGATGTCTTCATAGAAACAGAGGAAGTCCAACAAAAACTTGTTGCAGTCCCTAAGGAAAATTGCCCATTACAATCCAGAAATCCACTAAGAGGATGCTGCTGTGGATTTGCCAGGCTTTAGCTTATGCAAAGACTTTCCTGTGTTGGAAGACTGCAGTTTGCTAGAATTGGCATATAGACCAATCGCTTCAAGCAAAGGCTGCAGCTGTTCTGGGGTTTCCACCATTGCTCTAAAGAAGCTTCTCTGCAGCGATGCTGATTTGGAGGTGGTGTTTGTGTTCCTGTTTAGTGTCATTCGGTGACTGGTGAGTAATCTCTCTTTATACCAGGTTTAAAACTCTGTAAAATGTTTGAGGACCCTAAAATGGAAGATAGGGGTGTTAAGGGTTGGTTCAATGTGAAATTAACTGTGGAAATATACTTAGCTGAGAGCAAATGGAACATTCCAGTAAAAGAAACTTTGAACCATCCTTGGGTAAAGGAATTAGTATGCGAGGGTGGGGAGAATTCAAACTAGCCAACAGAGTTGTTTAGTGTGTCGTTAGTTTCTGATTGGTTAACAGATCTTCATTCCTTTATTTCGGGCCTAGTGTCAAGGGTATAGTGTGGAACCTAAAGTCCATAAATACGCAGACTGTGCTAAACTGCCTACCAGAATACTTGATAAAAAGTTCTGCTAAGAAAGTGTAAGTGGGTTTATGCTGCTTTCTCAGGCTTATATAGGTTGTGAGATATTTAAATAGTTCACTGATCAGCAGCTGCGTTAATCTTTTTAGTTTCAATTTTAGGCAGCTGAGATGGGTGGAAGCAAAGAACAGGCATGAGCATAGATGGGGATAGACTCTCTTTGCAGTTGTATGGGTGTAAATCCAGCAAATCTCGACTGACTGACATCCTGTAGTGTCAGGATGGTACACTTTACTGGGCCAATGTGTAGTTTATAATGACAGAAGTTTCCTTGGACAAACAATCCATACTATGAGTACTAAAAGTAAACCTTTTAGATTTGCATGTTTCTATTTCAGTGTTTGTCTAATAAAAGAGGTCATAGGCAAGCTATCTTAATGGTAATTATGGTAAGGGCTTTGCTGTACTGTGGAATAGTCTTAATTGGCACAGGTGTAGATGGAAAAATAAACATTCCAATTAAATTACTGTCCACATTATCAGAGACAGAAAACTAAATTGAGCTGATATAGCTGTTCTAATTTTCATAACTCTTTTAAAACTAATTATGGTCTAAAATATTACCTCTTCAGAAAAGAAGAACATATACAGTGAGGATACATGTTCAAGCATTCAAAACTAAAATTGAAACAGTTTGTATCTTAACATGAGTTTGATTCTCCAACCCATCCTGTTTACTGAAGACTGTAATATAATTTACAAGGATCATGCAATCCATTAAGGCATGAATGTAACAAATGGGAAAATACAATGCCACTTACAAGCCATCTGCTCCAACTCCTGTAGGAACCATATAATGTCGCCTAATCAGGTCAAATATTGGTATTGTCTAAAGATGGGTCTACAGCCAGATCTGGGATCCACAAAACCCAAATAATTCTCACTGTTGCATGGAGACCATCTGAAACATCAAAACCACTTCATTAACCTTTTGAATGTTTAAAATACTAATTCAAGTTTTGTACCTGAAGTCCATTTCTCCTATTCCTGTAGCAGTTTTTGGGCCACATATACCCAGATACATACCGAGGGGCTTCTGAATGCCAAGGGCATCATTCTGAAATGAGATTTTCAGAATCCCTTGGTACTTTAAAAGGTTCCAAGCGGACAGAAGGTTTGACTGTAAACATTTCCTTGCATCACCAGGGCCTGAACACCTCACTTATCCAAAATATCTGGCCACAGTTTATTTTATGAAGGGTCAAGGATATCAAGACATTCAAAGGGATAGAGTAACTGTTTATTTTGTTCTACCTTGTCAGGAATATCTGGTAGAGCAGGGACAGTGTGGAGACTAATGAAGTGCATATATACGTAAAAAGAAAATACTGTCAGTTAATTTTCTGAAGCATTGTACTGACTAGTGACGTTAAACAAATGACAAATACATTTTATTATGTGAGTGTTTGTGAACATATTGAAAATTCAGTGGTGCTATGCTGGATGCCTTTTGGAAGGGATATAAAATGAGAATGTGCCCCTGGTGTTATTTTTGTGCTTATAAATCATTTTGACGTCCTTGATGCAGAAGGGAGGATTATTGGATTAGGTAGCACCTCTCTGTGAATATGCATGCCTGTACTCTCCAACTTTGCAGGGCCTGTTACAGCTTTTTCTTATGACATGCTGTGCAGATTTGTAGTGTAAGCAGAACACCTTGCTAATATGGTGTTGAAATGGTTTGCATTCTGTTAGTGAAGCTCATGGATATGAACAAATATTTCATATATACTGTGCACACAATGCTCATTCAGGAACAAAGATAAACAAATATAATGATATGCATATTGGACCTGGGACAAAACTACAAAGTATTTGAGAATTTTTCTGTTAACATGGGCAGGGAAAGTGAGGATGAAATCTTGGTCCAGTTGAGGACAATTGACCTCGGTGTGCTGGGTTTCATTTGCAGCCTCTATGCAGGTTCTGTATTGATTTTCCCCTTTCCTCTTTGACTACATGTTAGAGCGCAGAGAGAGAGAAAGAGGGTCAATTGAAAGTGATAACTATGCCACATCCTGTAAAATGTAAAGAGATTGTTATGAATGCTCATCTATCTGGAAAAAAAAAAAGGTTTCAACACTTACTTCATGCTGCTATTAAAAAGGCTTCTTAGTCTGTCTGGACTTCTCTTGCTATTTACTTACTACTCATGAATTACTGTAAACATTTTTTATATATAATTTGTATTCCAGCAGTAACGAGAAGCTTCAATTTGGGGTTCTATGGTTGTAGAGGTTGCACAAATGCCAAATGGAAGACAGTCCCTACCTTTAAAGGTCTGTGATATAAAACTAGACACAGTAAATTGGGTCTATAATAAGTGGGACAAAGGACAGCTGTAATATCATGTACTTAACTAGACTGGTTAATATGGAACATGCTGGCTAATGACTGTCTTGAAAAGCTGGCCTTTTAATCTCCACCTATTTCTCTATTTTAAGAACCCAAATAATCACTCCCTCTTTCCTTTAAAGTCTGTCACATTTAATAAAAATCTTATAAGTATAATTTTTATTATTTGACCAGCACTCTCAATGGTCAAATACTGCTCAGTGGTCATTATATCCTAGAAGGCATATTATTTTTTAATACGTTTTTCTGTTTTTGACCTACTCTTGTCTATAGTCAGTAGATGGCCTAGGAAGTATCTCTCTCACTCCATTCTTAATTTGTGAAAGTGTCTCCCCGACTTTGTTTCTTCCATCCCACTCCATTAAATCCCTCTGTCTTTTCCACTAAGAAGATTAAAATCTCATCCCTGCCCAAAAGCACTTCTTGTGGGGTGCATTTCAGTAACAATCCTCTTCACCATACAGGGTACTTATACTGGAATTAGTTGTCAGCTATGTTGTAGATTTCTAAACAAGACTTTAAGCCTCTAGTTTGTGTTGTTAACTTTGCAGCCATAGTTGGTGTTTTTGTTAACGTGTGGACTTCTGGAGTCATGTGATTACATAAGAATGGCAGCTTTCATTTTGTTAAAAAGTAGATTTATGTACACTATGATTATGGAGACAAATTTGAAAATATGAACACCAGAAGTGAGGGGACAAATGAAAAGCAGGGAGAAGATGAGTGATTCATAGGGGAGAAAGAGGGTAAGCTAATATGGAAGGAGGAGACATAGTATTTTGTCTGTTTTCTCTTGGAAGAAATTTATAAGAACCTAAGCAGACAATGAAATGGAGGCAAGTATCACGGAAGTTTTGAGGTGAGTTGAAGATGGCAAATGTCTTCTCGGATTGTGGGTATGGGATTCAGTTAAGTTGGAGACACAAGGCCAAATACAGTTCCACTTAATAAGCACTAAAGTGTGGTCCTATCCCAACCCTCCTCAAGTCTCTGAAAAATTCTTAATGCAGAAGTTGCAGGTGTCCCCCTGCTTGCTGGGGTCTTTTTTTGTTGTTATTTTTTTTTTGTCTCGACTCTAAGACGATAACTTATTACAAAAGTAGCTATGTGGAATAGGGCCTGGCCCATAGAGGTTAACCAGGAAGACAAGAGAATTGAGTGAGGAAGGCAAGAACAAAATAGTAGTTTAGGAAGTCAGGTAGGTCATGGAGACTTTCTACCACATGAGAACAGGATAGAGAAAGTTGTGTGTTGTGGCTGAGCTATTGCTGGGGTCTGTCAGGGCAAATTTGGTGATAGGAAAGACATGCAAAGAGTAAACGGTGGTGGAGCACAAAAAGGATCAAGGCCTACACAATTGGAAGATTTGGAAGAGTCTCATGATTTTTTAATACTCTAGGGTTTTCAGGAGTGTTATTCCAATCATTTACATGTTGGTGTAAATCTAAAGTACCTCCTTTATAATCACTAAAGTTATCTTGGCATGAAATCTGAGTAAGAGGGGATAATGGCCTGTGTCTACATGATGATGGATGCACCTTGGATATTGTCTTTTGTAATTAAAAAGATACCAGCATCCTCGCTAAACATGTTAGATACTTTCTTTGCTGTAATATAGATTGACATTTTCTACATGATGTTTCTCATTGTAAATGATGAGTTACATGAGTGCAATTGTGTTGGTTTCACCCAGTTTCTTTAAATGCTGCAGTTTTTATACTATTTTTGATCATGCTAAAGTAATACAGGATTGAGATTTGTTGCATACACGATTCTTAATGGATTCTGCTCCACTTCAGCATAGCACAGGTATAGAAAGCCATATTTGCTTCTGATTGTTAGGCCTGTTATGCATAAGTATGTTGTCTTCAAACTCATAACTAGATCAAGGCAGGAAATGACTTTTTAGCCCACAACAAATATTTTTGGGAATTTAAAAAAATCTTACTTTTTTCATTGGGATTAAAGATACCTTTTGAAGGAAGGAGGGAGAGAGAGTTATGCAACATTAGAGAATTTCAGTGGTTAGGGTGCTCAGCTGGGATGTGGGAGATTGAGTTTCAAGTTCCTGCTCTAGTGATAATGTACTTAATTCTCCATAGTGGAACATCTCCAAGAAAAGAGAAGAAGTCTCCATTCCAAAATAGCCCAAAGCTACTTGGTTATTTTGGAGTCTCTCTTGTTTTGATCAGACACTTCTATGCTGAATTTGAGGGAGCTTTTTCAATCAAAGTTTCTTTGAATCTGGTGCATTCCCATGAAAAGTCATGGTGCCTAGAGTAAAAAGCATCCTTAGCACACAGATTACTATAATGAAACATTAACATGTCTATCTAAAATAAATTAAACAGCTTGTGACATGGAAGGTGGCACTGGAGACTTAAGGGAAAGTGGTTAGCTGATTAAAAATATTGTGAACTTGGAATGGGTACAATTACCAACAGCTGCTCAAGTTAGCAAGATGGTGAACCAAGGATGCTGGATAAGCCTCTCCAAGGCAAAAGGAAAAATGGTTAATGTAGAGGGGCCCTTTGCAGTATGTTAATTTTAACAGCAGCAGTTACACAGGTTAACAGCCTTAGAAAAATTGAAGGAGCTCTAGTCCAGGATAGGACTGGCTGGCAAAAAAATAGAGTTCTGCCTTATGTATTTGACAACGTGAGGAGTGGATTGAATTTCAATTTAATTGTGAAACACCTTGATACAGAGCCACTGAAATACATTCAGAACTGTCTGTTCATCTGTCATTGATCTGGCCTGTTTCAGGTATTTTTCAAAGGGTATATCACAATATTTTATGTCCTAGTCTTGAAATCTACAGTGCAAGCTTGGCCACTTTCGAATGTTTTCCCCACTGAGTTTGTTTGCTGTAAACTGTAGAATGGGAACCTTGATGCCAGCCCCAAAGGTTACATAGCACTGGGCATGGTAAACTTTGGCAGGGAACACCTAGAGATGCCCTATTCCTGTGAAAGGTGCCATGGAATCTAAGCAAACTGGATCAGAGTCTCCTACTACAATGGCTAAAAAATAGTACAATTACACTGGCTTTACAAGAGTAACTCCTGGTTTACATTAGTGTAGATCTGCATGATTTTTATCCACATCCCTCCTACAGTAAGCTGTATGATACTCTGCTGAAGTTGATGGCAATTGCTTGTCTATCCTATGCAATCAATTATCACTTTAAAATGTTTCTAACTTCTCTTATTAGAAATAGTTTTCAGACAAATGATGTGGATTGCTAATGCATTTTAAACACATTTGTTAAAGGAAACAGCCCCTTGACCAAAAGCTTTGGTGAAGGTTTGCCTAGAACAATACAACTGCTGTGTCCATCAGCATCCCTGGCAGGCAGTAATAATAAGTACAAAATAAACAAACCTTAGTGGCAATTTCCGAGCTTGGCTTTCAAACATAAAAAGTACTAGTGTCTAGAAAAAGTATTTGTTGGAAATTAAATTAAATGGGAACATTGACACAATGACCTGAGAGAGCTCCTTAGAGCAGATTTTAACTCTACTGCCTTCAGTGGACGTAAGTATTTAGCTGTGATGCTGGGGCAGATGAAACATCCCACAAGAGTGCTGGGTATACTTCTGGTCCACTTCCAGGTCCACCGGGGAGCACACAGGGCCCGCCCCATGCCCCCCTAGCTTGGTGATCAGCCATGGGAGGACCCCGGGTGCCCCCCTCAGACCCAGGAGGCACCAGTCGCCGAGCCAGAGGGGCACGGCCTCCACCCCTGCGCACTCCCCGGCGGACCTGCAAGTGGGCCAGAAGTGCTTCTGGTTCACTTCTGGGTTTGCTGCCAAGCACGGTGAGGAGCCCCCTGCGCTGCTGTGGGGTGCTCCATGTGCCCCAGTATTGCGGCATTCATGAGCTGCTTGCTACCTAGAGGTATATAGAAAATCCATTTAAAGCTGTGTCTATGGCCGAATCTCTGAATCTTTCCAAATTGATTTGGAGGGTTCTGATTCGATTCGGAGTGATTAAAGGGTCCTCTGATTTGATTTGGAGATCTGGCCACCAAATCAGGCTGAATCTCTGCTGAATCAAATCAGGGACCAAAGCTTTGTACAGCCTTATTTAGCACCACTGGCATAGCACAAACAAGAAAATCAAATCATGAGACTCAGAAGAGGTAAAAGAATAGTAACTGAAAGAAAAAAAATAACAACATGGTGGTAGAGGAAGGTTGTTGAGTTGACCTTTGCTATTCCCTGCATATATAACACGCATGCACAAATGAGGTGAGGATTTAGCTTTTGTCCTACAACTCTTATGTTACAGCAGTCCATTTCATTACACATCTATCATTTCTTAACATTTTAATAAATAGATTTGCCCTTTGAGAGAATATTACCATTTTGTAAAGAACCAGCAGTATGGTAACTTCCTTTAGTATGTGTTATTCTAAAGGAGATAGCTTGGTGGACAGAGGAGTGTTATTGGTTTATTTTAGCTTTCTAGCAACAGGCTAGTAATCTCAGCAAAAGATTCACAAAAGATATGGATCTTGACAAGAAAAGTGCTGGTTGGAGAGTCTGTAATTGTATCTCCTCTAATTTTTGGCCTTTTCCATTCAGATTATGTAAATATTTTGAGTGTCTTTATTGAGCCAAACTTTTAAAAAATATTTTCTGTCTCCACATGATATTAAATGCTCCCAACCAGATTTCAAATGCTTCAGCACATATCACATTTTCATTTCAGCTTTTAGATACTTGGTTTTGATTATACAAAATTAGATGGGACCCTTTTTTTTTAGTCTTATAATAGTTTATATAAACCTAGTGGTAATATGCCAGCTGTTGGTAATATTTTGCTTAATTGATGGGAGAAATGTCTTTTGTGTGGCTCTGCTGTATTTTAAGCGGGGGAATTGAATACTCCTGCCCCCCCCCCCCCAAATGTTATTGCTTATGAGGTAACAGATATAGTGAATCCCTCAACACATAATAATGTGGTGTATATTAAAAACAGATGAGAGGATCTGGCAGTTCATTATAATAGCAAAGCTGCTATTAAACCCCTGCACCACTATGCCTGAAACCTGGCAGGCTTTCCTCATGCTTGCGTGTATGGCAGGACAGGTGCTAATGAGGGTGGCCATTTAATGCCCTGCTCTCAGAGCTGGAGGTGGCAGTTTAGTTTCTCACCAGCCAGCAGGGGAAGAACATCTCTCTGCTGAGCTTCCATGCCAGGAAGAACTTGGAGGTATGGGCTGGGGTTATATGGGGAGGAGGAGGCCCCACATCATCCTGGGCATGGCCTAAAACTGCACCCTGCCAGGGTAGGGAGGCCTGGGTAGGACTGCCAGTGTTGCAGCAGCTCCAGGAAACTGTGAACCTCCCTGGTGAAAGGCAGGTAGGAGCAGGAGGCACCTGATAACCTCCAGCCACTGTGCAGTTCTGGCTGAGGAAAGCCCAGACCTGTAATATCTTTGAGAGGTCTGAAGCTTACTGGTTGCAGTGGAGTTGAGGGTGAGAACGGGCTACCAATCCATCCCTGAAGTTTTCACCCTGCTGTGCCTTAACACACACACAGTCGCACATCACAACGTTTGCTTGTCAGCAGTTTGAGGTGCAGTTTCCCAGAAACTGCTGAACCTATCTCCTTGAAATCTGGCAGGCTTCATGGTGTCAGAAGGGGCTACCATGCCTGCTGTTTTCACCCCGCTCTGCCTTCACACTCACATGACATGAGTTTTGCTTTGAACAGTTTGAGGTTCAGTTTCCTAGAAACCCCTGCACCGATCTCCTTGAACCTTGACAGGCTTCATTGCCTTAGAAGGGGCCAGCATCCCTGCAAGTTTCATCTGAACCAGGCAAGAATGACAAAGTGATAGGCAGTTTTGTGATTCCCCATTATAACCTATGGCTGAAACAATGAAACACTGTCGGAATTCTGAAACAGTTTCAGATGAAACAAAATGAAACACTGAAACGAATCATTGTCCCTCCAAAATGCCAAATCTGAAACAAAACACAGGCATTTTGCACTGCCCTAATATAGATGTATCAGTTGAACACAATGTTTTATTGATATATTTACCATTTTAAAGCAATTTGGAAGCCTACCAGTGTCTTAACTTCAATAAAAATAAATTGTAAATACCTATAAATTTTGGTGTTTGAGTTTTGGTTATTTATCATGAAAAATCAGAGATCCGCCTGCCCTTTTCACTTAGCAGGATGCTGGTGGTTCTGAGCAGTCCTGCTTTGTGGTGCTGAGCAGCCCTGATATACTGGTGCTCTGCCCATGTCATTGACCCTCATACCTGACCCCCAGCCCTGCCAGAGGGGGCCCCCAATTGCCAAGGCTATGGGACCAGGAACCTAGGATCACAGCCTCCTGCTCCCTGTAGTAGCACCCAAGCACTGGCTGCCACCTGTGGGAGGTGGTAGCTGCTGCAGGGGAGCAGAGTATGGAGCCTGGCTCCCCCTCCCCCCTGGGCAGCATGACTCATCGGGTGGGGGGGACAGGGAGTGCTGTCCGCTGCCAGCTTAGGGCTCCCCACCCTGCTACCCTCCCCCCGGTGCCTATATGGCCCAGTGGGCAGGACCTAGTGTGGCAGGGCAGAGCAGAGCAGGGCTGGGTAGGGAAGCTCATTGCCTCCAGTGAGAGCTTCATGCCACCATGGCAAGATACCCCCTGCCTGCCCAGCAGCAGAGAGGAGCACAAGTCTGTGCTGTCACCTCTGCTGCTGCCAGGTGAGTGGGGGCACCTCACTATAGCAGTGTGGGGCTCACAGCAATGGCATTGAGCTTCCCCACCTGGCTCTGCTCTACTCTACTGCACCAGGTCCCTCCTGCTGGGCTGTGGAGGCCCCAGGGGAAGAGCAGCAGGGTGGGGAGCCCGGAGCCCACAGCAAGCAGCCTTCCCCCACCCTGTGCACAAATCTGGGGGACATATACCCCTGGCAGGAATGCCCTCAGCAGCAGAGAGCCAGCCCCACTGCTGCTCCCTGGATGAGCTGCCCATAGGCCCATTCCATAGGTGATGAGTAAGGGGAGCACAGGGGGGGGCACATGTCCCCCCTGAGATCACTGGTGCTCCCCCTAACAGTGAGCGCTCCGGCTGGTAGGGGGGCATGGAGAGCGCTAGTGCGCCCCCCTCCCCCCAAAATAGAATTCTGCCGCTGTGTTGCCAGCATGCTCGGTGACCGGCCTCTGGGGGACCCCCACAGATTTAGGAGGCACCAGTCACCTATGCCTCTTCCTGCTCCCCCCTGGGGTCTGTGGTCACTTGTTACAGTCCCAACCCCCGTGCACTGCCCATACTGGGCAGCAACCCCAGCCCTAGCTCTGCCTAATTCACTCCTCAGTTCCCCTTCCCACCAGACTTACCTGCAGGGAACTGCTCTCCAGGTTGCCTGTCAGCCATGTGCATGTGTGTGAGCGCACATATGCACATGGTGCCCCCTGCCTGACCACCCTCCTCCCGCTCCCCACAGCCCCTTGCAGGCTGGAACTCTGCCAGCCTGCAAGGGGAAACCCACTGTTTCCCACAATTTTTCTTCTTTAAAAGAGGAAATCCAGGGTTTTCTCTTCAAAATGAAAAAAATCCAGGTTTTTCCCTCTAAAATGAGAAAATCTGGGTTTTACCACACTTTTCCATGGCAAACGGAAAATGTGGATCCCTGATTATTACAATCTACCTGCAATCTACTAATCTCCCTGCACTCTACCAGTAATAGTGACCCTTCCTTTTTGAATGATCTTGCGCTTCCACTAATTAGATTTCACTAATTAGGTACTATTGCACTTCTTTTGTCTTGTAGCCACTTCTGATAATATCTTTTTGTTCCTCTTTTACAGCCCTCCTCCATTGTTTAAGCAGTATGTTTTATTTACACATTACATGTTTTTATTGGGTCTACTCTTTGGCTCAAGCTGTTTCTCCTCACATCTGAAGACAGGTGCCTTGTACCGGAAATCTTGTCAAACTTTTCTCCCAACTATATAGTTGGTTCAGAAACAGATGCACAAAAAATCCTTGCCTCTTAGGCATCATGTTATTTGCGCTCTGGTGGGTGAAATATGCTGCTTCACTGAGTTTCCAAAACTTATATATCATGTTTATCAAAACTGCTGTTAATACTATGGAGGTTATGGACAAATGTAATGCTTAGGGCATTCTAAATACACTATAAACCCCAAGAGTCTAGACCCACATGCCACTTGAGACACAGTTTAAACTTCCTGGAATGTTTCAAAAGCACACTGGGAACGTCAAGTACTATTTTGAGCCATTCCTCCATGAGCCAGTTCCATGTTATGTGAGGACACGTAGCGTTCCATGCCTTGTATCTGTTCAGTCCTCCAGGCATCCCAAACTGCAGTGCTCCTCTCCACCCTGTTCTCCCCCCGCCCCAACCTCCTCACCAACACATACAGGGTAATGGGCTGCTCTGGAATGCAACCAGGATTCTGCTATGCAAACAACATACCAGTCTACATTGGGGAAGCAAAGTTTCCATGTCAATTTGTCTTCTGTTAGAGACCCTCTCTGGGGTTCACAAGCTCATTTAGGATAGTTTTGAGAGTGAAGGAGCTGAGAACTACAAGCAGCTGGTCTCACGTCCCCGTCCCCTAGCTCCTGGCTGATGGTCTGGATACTCTTCCATCTCCTGGTGGTGTTTCGGGAGCAGTGCTATCTCTGAAAGGTGACAGTTCTACTTAGAATACTTAGCAGTATACGTGCAGACCCTTATGTCTGGAGATAAATGTGAAATGGTTCCGAATTAGTGACATTCTCAGAATGGGTTAAATATTATGTCTGTCCAGACACTAAGTGCCAGAGAGCCTGCCTCTCTGACTTCTTTATGCCATTTTTTATTCTACAGTTGGAGACGGGAGGAAAAAAAACATTTTTCTATTGCATTCCCAAATACTTCCTTTCCTTGTCATGCTACTGAGATATTTGGGAAACTGGTGTTGCTCTTTTATACTTCTTGGCATTTTGTTGTCTGGGGGATGTGTAATTATTACACAATGAACTGAGGCAGATTTTTAGGTGAATGCACTTGCATTCCAGGTGTAAGTCCTCACAGAGCTGTATTTCAATGAATGTGGTTAGAGGCAAGCATTCAGTTCCTTCCTGGAGTTCCTTTTGTTTCTGTTTTCTGTATCTTTCCCCTGCTATTACTGTTTCCCACAGATGATCATGTAATAGCTGTTGAAGCTGCGGTGTCTCCTTCTCAAGACCGTGCAACCTTTGTTTTGCTCACTTCAGGGCTCTACATGTTCATTAAGTTTTTCTGGGTTGTTCCCTGCTGATAAGGTGATCGTGAAGGCCTTAGAAGGATTTGAAAATCAAAGCTTTGAATTACCATCTCTTTTTTCACTTATTGAAGCTTAAGCTAGTGTGCTAGATCACTGACTAGTATATCCAATACATTCCCAACAGCAACAGGATTTCTGTCTCTTTAGGCTTGAGTTCTATTTATCCAAATTGGAACAGTTCAACATAAATTTATAGGTCCTTGCCTTTGATTCAATTTGGGTTGTCATCCAGGAAACTCCCCACAGGTTGGCACCCCCAGAGCTCCTCTGTGTTGAAAAACTCAGGTAACATTTTCCTTTAAGTCTCTCTCCTTAATCTTCTTTAGTGAATACAAGCTTGCTATTAGGCCTAATTCTTATTCATGTGTTCCCATTGGCTAAGTACAGACAGTCAAAAAGCCTAAGACTGAATCGGTTCAATCTTTGCAGGTTAGTCTAAGCTGCATAGATTGAACTGATAAGCAAGTGAACAGACATTCACTTTTAGTTCTGGAAATGCAGCTACATGTCTGCAGTGGTCCAGGCAAGAAGCCAGAGGGCACTAGAGTACATCTCCTGGCTCAGCTGGAGTAGACAGCTTGGGCCAAAGTCAGCCTGTCCATCCTGGGGGGGCGTGTTGCAAGGGACATGGAAAGCATCCTGGGATGCTGGGGGACTATGAGTTAACTTGAATCTGGGGAGGATCTGGGAGAGAAGTTCAATAAACCGATTTAACCTAAAACAGTTAAGTCTGATACTATATCCATCCAGGTTTATCTTAAACTAGATTCAGTCATTTTGAAAGTGGTTTCTATGCACTGAACTTCTGTTGTGGTACAGAGTTGAACTGGTTTCTGATCACTTGTATTGGTTTATGTGTAATTTCTGTTCCTAGCCATTATGTGAATTTCGGGCATAGTATGTTTGCCAGGAGAAGTGGACTGTACTTGGCACAAGTGGGCTGTGCCTAAAGCCTTTTATAGAGCCAGCTCAGCTCATCCTTTGAAAAGATCACTTAAACTGCTGACTTCCATTAATTCCAGTACTTATCTATGCATTTTTTCTCATGTTGAGGGTTAGATTTAGAGATATTCATTGCATGAATATTAGGCTATGAACAGATGTTACATTTGTCCCTGATTAATTTGTGCCTGTGTTTGTCCTAGAACAAAAATATCCTGGGATTGGCATGTATACACACAACCCTTCTAATCCAGGTTTAGTGAGCAACTGAACACCGTGTCACTTTTTTGCTACTGATTTAGTGATGCAATCCCTGTACAGAAGTACTTTCCAATATCCCAAGATAAACTGTTGTTACCTCTTATCCAGGAAACTTTTCTGGGATTTAATCAAGAGCAACATACATAGATATGCGTGCACTTGTACTTTGTTCCAGGATAAAATGATTTATCCTGGGAATGATTCAATGTCTGTTTGCAGCTTTGCTTTTTCTTCCGTTGGTTTCATCTCACTTGATGAAGTAAACCTTAAAAATGGGGCTCTGAGATGTGAGCTGGATTTGGGGTCATCTTGTTTTAATGTAGTTAAGTGTGTGTGGGTAATGGTGGTGAGGCCTGACCTAAGACAGAAAGATTTGTGAAGACTCATACAATCTCACTCCCTCCTTGCTACTGATAGAGATGTGAGAGATTGGGAGAAAGGAGGAATGAAAATTGTATGTACCTAATGAAAAGGCAGCTTATGGTTCTTAGCACTTGTCTCACTTTTTTACTTCATTTAACAATAGAATTTAATAAGATAGAATCTATAACTAGGGTTCTATTGTTTTAATGATATTTTTAATTTCCCCATAGAATTCAATAGCAAGGATTCAATCTGGCATTCAGTTTTGTAGTGAGTTAAAAAAAAAAGCAAACCCAAAATTACAGGAAAGTTTATTTCTATTCATTTTTGTGGACTTTTCTAGTGGGAGGAAAAGAAAAAACAGGAAGGGAAGGTAAATCTATTTAGACATTGGTGTTGAGTCTTATAATTCTCCCCCTCTGTTTCCTTCCTGTCTGTTGTAAATAAATAATAATAATAATAATAAAATCAAAATCCAAGGTCTAGGGGTTTTTTTTAATCTCTTGTAAACTGATAGCACCAAAATATAAAATCTATCACTTTCTTTGATCTGTTTTCATTTAATACTATAGTACTATGAAACCAGGAGAATAATAAGTGAGCACACAACTTCAATATGAATTGTAACCTGTTTTTATGAATAAATACTTAAGGTCCATATGCAGCAAATTACTTTTAAGCAGTTGTTTAACTTACACTATAAAATTAGTATTGTTGAAGTGAATAGAACAACTTGTGCGTATAATGTTAAGCACATACTTAAATGCTTTCAGTTAAACATAAATCTTTGGTGCTGCTGGAAAAAATGGTTTAAAACAGTGGTTCTCAGCCTTTTGTAGACTCAAGAAATTCTTCTACAACTTTTCTGATTTTAACTGCACCCCCTCTCAAAAATTATTTTATTTCAGTGCTTAGCTTGTTACATCCTGTGACACCCTTAAAAGGACCTCCTAAAGTACTAGGGTGGTAGTATGGCAGTGGGTGGTGCACAGTGCTCAGTACTGCCAGGGGCTACTTCACAGGGCAGTTTGGAGAGGTTGGGGATGAGACAATAGACCCTTGAAGGAGGCACCTCTCCCTGCAGGAGTGAAAAGGGCAAAGGTGACAGTGTCATCTGGAGGTGCACAGGCTGGTGCCACATGATGGCAGCTAAAATGGGACCCTGCCGTGTCCTGTTCTTTCTCTTTTCTGTCCCCTCCCTGCCCCTAGTCTGTACCTGAAGGGGTGAGTACAACCCCTGGGTCTGGGGCTACTCCTCTGCAGACTTGTCTGCTAGTGACTGGAACTACCTGCTCCCGTCAGCTCCAGGAGCATGTGAGCACTGGAGGAGAAGAACTGGGGCACAAGACCACCTACCTGCCTGTCCATGGCAGAGCGCGCCACTCAGAGCAGGGAGGCAGTCCATGCAGAGACTGCCGGGGCACGGGGGGCAAGAGTGGAAGCTCCTGGAGGAGCAGCTGGGGGTCTCAGTTAGCTGTGGGATGTTGGGGTGGATAAGTGAGTGAATGCTTACTTGGTAGCACAGAGGCCATTGCTCCCTTTAAAGGATCTTGCAAACCCTCATTGAAAATTATCAACCTAATGTACTGTTTAAATTTCACTTGCTAACAATTCCCAATAAAAGAATAGTATTAGCCTGCCCTTATTTATCAACAACATGTTAAATTACCATGTCATCGTTCGCAGTTGTTTAATTTGTTAGGTATTGTAAAAGATACTTGCTGTTTAGTGATTTATGTTGGGAGAGGGGTTTGTTTTGGGGACTAGCAAACAGTTTGTACAAGATTAAAAAACAAAACCAAACTCTTATAACAAATCTGTACAAAAGCATTCTGCGATGATGAAAATGTTTATTATTTGCTAACTTGTATGCCTCTGTTCTTCAGGCTTCTAGCTGGGACTATAAATAGAAATATACAAAACTGTGAGAGGCTGTTTCTGTTTTTGTTCACAGCCAGACTGGAAGCAAGAAGTGCCAGAAATTAGGGCCAGCCAGAGAACACCATTCCTTTGTAAAAAACATTTGAGGTTTCTAAACTTGTTTGCATTTTGATATGGAATGAAACCAAGCCCTTCTCATTCTCCTCTCTGCCCTCCACCTCAAGAAAGGCAGGCTTGCCCAAATAGTTGAAAATCTACTGGTCAAGCATTCAAACAGGATGCAGGAGACCCAGATACAGAACAAGGGCTTTGAACCTGCATGCTGGTGAGTGCCCTGTTAGTGTCTCTGTCTATCACCTAATTACTTTAATTATTCATATTAGAATAGCTACAAAAAGAGAAATTAAGAGGGAGAGTGACTCAGTATGTTTTTTCACATACCTAGCCTACTCTAATCATCAGAGGCTATTGAGGTGGGACATGCCTGCTTTCTTTCTTGTTTTGACCAAAATGTCTATCCAGAAACTTCCTGACAAAACTTTAATCTGAACTAATATATTTTTGTAAATGTATCTGTTTGGACAAAAACAGCATTTTTCATTTAAAGTTGTTTGACTGTTTCTACCAGAAATGCTCTGCCAAGTTGTTATCCAGAACATTTCTTCTGTACATCTCAAAGCACTTTACAAAGGAAGTTACTATCATTATTCACATTTTACTGATGGGGAAACCATTCATGTGTTCAGTTATGAGAGGAAGCAATACTGAACATTCAGAGATGTTATTTTTGGGTCCAGTATAAAATAACTGTGACCATAACCATTGCCTCAGTATGCCTCATCTTCACCTCTAAAATATACATAACAGTGCATACCTATCCCACAAGCATGCTGTGAGGCTTAGTACTTTAAAAAAAGGACTTTAAGATCATTATGTGCCGGTGTTTGACAAATGTGAAATACAGTGTTAGATTAACTAATCCCCATAATCTGCAGTTCTCAACTGGGGTGATGCAGTACCCTGGAGTGGTGTGAGTTCCTTTTAAGGGTGAGCCCTGCTGCTTCTAGATGCAAGTGCCCTGCCATGCCTCTGTTTTCAGGAGATGCCATGTGGGGCCAGACTGGGAAGTGGCTGTAGAAGAAGGGGGCACTCCACCACAGCCCAGCCTGACAGAAGGTCCACTCAGAGGCTTGTCCCATGCTCTCCACTCAAGTGGAGAGGGGTGGGGGAAAGCCTCCAAGGGCCTTCCCCTGCTCCCCATTAGGTACACCCTTGCTAGGATCAGTGCAGGCCAAGGTGGGGGGGTTTAAACCCTCCCCCATACTCAGCCGGCAAGGTCAAGACCTTGCCACATGCCCCCTTTCCACTCAAGCAGGGGGATGGGAGGACAGCCTCCCATGGCTTCCCCCATCCCACTCTTCCCCACCCCTGCCAGGCAGACCCTGCCTGGGGATAGGGTGGGCCAGCATGGGAGTTTAAACCCCTCTCCCCATCATACTCAGCTGGCTAGGCTGGGTTGGGGCCTGGCCATTCTTCCCCTCCACTTGAGCAGGGAGGCAGGGAAAAGGCTCCAAAGACTTTCCTCACAGCTTCCCTCCCTTCCCTTCGGCAGTGGCCAGCAGGCTGGGAGGCATGCTCTCTTGCCTCCCACAGCTACTTGTATGAGCCACTGTAGGGGTCTGAATGCCTTTCCAGTTTCAAAAGTGAATATCTGTTCATTTGCTAATCGGTTCAATCTATTCAGCTTGGACTAACCAGCAAAGATTGAATTGATTCAGCCTCATGCTTTTTGACTGTCTGTACTTAGCCTATATGCATACATTTAAAAATAAACTTTCCTTCTCTTTGCTGCATATACCCTTCCAGTCCAAGGTGATGTTTTTGGTTACTTCAGTTCATGAGCTCTGTACAAGTGACATGGTCCTAGCAAATGCAACTGTTTCCAACATGAATTTTAGCAGGAGCTAAAACTGAAGGGATTAGCTGATCATCAATGACAGAGAGAGAGACTGTTTTCAGTACTTGGCAGTTCCTCTTTCTTTGGCTAGCTTCTACTGTGGGGGATTCTTTTTTTCCTTTTTCTTTTTAATAAGAGCCTCTCAACAGAATCCTTTCTGGTTCTTATTGATTGCACCATGTCATTGTAAATGCTCTTTTTTTGTCATCATCCATTTTACCACCAGATGATGCTAAGGAAGGTAATTCCTTAGATGTGTTACCTCCATTAATCTACTCATAACTGTCATGTCTTTTGGCACAATGATAATCCCATTTTGGTTTCGCCAGGGATTAGCGATGTTGCAGCCCAGCTGAATTCTGCAAAATGGCTCCCATGTTGACAGAGACATTTCCCTCCTTACTATGCATGTATTTTGGGGACCTTCAGTGGATCACAATTAGTTGGCAAAATGAGACCTCTACAATTGATAAATTAGTGACTTTTTTTCTACCACTAAAATAAAACGCTATAACTCAATATACAAAAGGGATAGCAGTTAGAACTGCTATCAATTTTCAGAAGAAAACCTCCATTTAAGAACTAATACATTTAGGATACTGATTTTATGACTAACTGCAATAATATAATACGGCGCCTAGGAATAGGGCACTGTAACAGGGCCCTGGTACTAGGGAGGGAAAAGTCAGAGAAAGGCACAGGCCCTTTAGGAGGACCATGGAGTGTATATTAACAAGAGGCTGTTGCCAAGCTCTAGCGCCCCATGAAGAACAGCTGCTAGGCTCTAGGGCTGATCAAGAGCCAGAGACAGGCACCAGGATGCTATAGTTGTTTCGAAGTTGTCTCTGGTTCTAGACTGTGGTTAAACTATGGACCCAGGAAGCTGCAGGACTCCAGGCAGTTATCAGCATGCACTTAATTGGAGAATGACCATAGCTAATTTGAGGACTGTGCTAATGAGAAACACGAGAGCGCTCTGGCAGCCTGCCGGGAGAGAGGCAGTTCAGGTATCTAGAGGAGTAGGGGCCAAGTGCCTTTCTAAGCCCAGCCTTGCTGAGGCAGGAAGTTCTGCTCTGGAGTGAAGCACTTTGTGTTGCATGTTTGTTTATGTTAATGTTTAAATCTGCACATCTTGGGGGAATGGCTAGTGGGGTGGAAAAGGCCACTGAGGTGCTGTAGATTGGTTTGTTTTACTATTGAGGACTTCAAACTGAGAAAGAGGAGACTGAACTCTGCAGGGCTGTAGCCAGGCCCCAGGACTGTAGACAAACTCTGTGATGCTGAGAAGGTTGTGAGGAGGGGCCTGAGAGCACAGAAGGCTGAGAGGAGGAAATTGGCTAGACCTGTGGATTCCTTTAGGGGTTGCCACAAGGCCCAAAATGAGAAAGAGAGAGGGAAGCAGAGGAACTTCCACAGCAGAGAAGAGATTTCAGACCAGCAACCTGGTTAACCAAAGACAGTCTCCTTCACTTATCATTTATAATATTGAAGTGTGACAAGTGAGCTTGGAGAGTACAAGTCTGGGCAGGTGGCCAGGGGGCAACAGATTGCCTATACGCCTTTAAAGGAAATAGCCCTCTTAATATTTGGACTTTTTCATAAAAATTAAGACACACTACAGAAGCTGCATTCTAATCCTGCTAAACACTTGTAGCAACTTAAGACCATGGAACGTTACATGTAATGAGGAAGTAACTGGTGCTATTGAAAATTTTACATGGAACTTTAAAATACAGACCCTTTTCTTTGTTGGGTGGTTATCAGTCTATTTAGGTGTGTGTGTATATATAGCAAAGATAGATTGCTAGATATTCTCCAATAGAAGGGAGTGTGGGCTGGGTGGGGAAGTAATAAATTAAATGAGATACCAATCATATCTCCATCAGCAAGTACATGACTTGTGATTCATAAAAGTCTGCCATATACTAGAATACATTCTTTGGAGTTTTGTTTAACAATTAAACAGAACATCCAACTCTTGGTAGCTGCAACTTCCTGATTTTGAAGGGACATTTTATAAATAAAACAGATTTTCAAGCAAATCCTTTTAGGATGGGCTACTGCTTTAGTAGAATATTATTTTTGAAAGCAGACAAGGTTCCTTGGGTGAATCTGATATCTTTTATTAGACCAACCCAAATAGTTGGAGAATAGTTATTAAGCAAGCTTTCGGGTTCAAAAACCCTTTGTCAGGCTAAGGAAGTTTCAGCAGACGTGTGCTCTTCCTGGATGGAATGAAAGCAAGCACTTAACGTTTGGTAGATGGACAAGGCTTCTGCAAGTAAAGAAAAATAAAGAAGCCAGGTCTGAATTTGCAAGTCAGAATGAGGCACCCTGTGGAAACAAATGTATAGAAGTAAGGATCTGTGCCAAATCAAAAGCATGTTTTAAAAAGTCTGTGTTTTAGATGGTAAAATATATATAGCATAGTAGGCATTGGAGTAAACCACCATATTTTAGCTTTCGGCAAATTGGAGGAATTTGAATTTGAACTTCACTTGGAGCACTTTCAGAGCCCTACAGATAGTATGAGGTAAATATTAAACAAGAAAAAGTACCGTGCACACCACAGTATGACCTAATGGATGCTTAGGGAAAAAGGAAAAACAAAGGACAGTCCCCCTATCCTTTCCCCATCACATAGAATATTTTCACATAATTGCACTCAATATTCAAGTTGTTTTAGAGCACCTTATGGTAAGTAAACTTACAGTTCTGTTTTATAAGTGATATTCCTCCGTATATATAACATATGTATTTACCAATGTCAGAAAACCCGAAATTGTGAAATCTTCTGCTCAAAGGGGTTACTAAAGAGACTATGGTAATGATGGGCTGCTGAAGCTTGGGATTTTAGAGGAACTGTCAGGCACACCATATTCATCCTTAGGCCTGAGGAAGAAGTGGACACATCTTGAGCTAAGTAACAGATAGAATAGCCCCTGTAAAACTCCATATGTAAATAAAAATAGTCTGATTAAGGAAATAGAGCGCAAAGAGATGTTATCGGTATTAACTAAAAGAGGAGGGAGATGCAGTAGGAAGGATAATCTGATAACTGAAAGAACAAGCCCATTCAAGAGGGAAAATGGTTTTTAGAATGCAGATATTGGGCAGTAGGTTACAATAACCCATAAAGTCAATGTTTCTGTTTAGTTTGTGGTGTTTGGTGTCCAGTGAAGTTATGGATTTTTGTTCCCAGGCCCATCTTCTGAGGGTGTATTGTAAATTTCCCTTGAACCATGAGGGTTATGAAGTTGGAAAATGAATGGCTGTTCTGTGAAAAGTGTTCTCCTGATGTGTTTGTGTGTTTCAGTCCATTTCATTGTCTCTGCCTGTACGCTAATGCCAGGAGCATGGGGAACAAGCAGGAGGAGCTAGCTCTCCTACTCTCCAGTGGGCATTACAATCTAGTAGGGATTACAGAGACCTGGTGGGACTCCTCACATGATTGGAATGTAGCTATAGAGGGCTACACCCTGCACAGAAGGGACCGAGTAGGGAAGAAAGGTGGAAGTTTGTCTCTCTATGTGAGGGAGCAGTACACCTTCTTGAAGGCCAACGTTGGCTACAAAGAAGAGCAGCTCGAAACACTTTGAGTCAAACTACGGGGGGACAGAGGGGTCGCTGCAGTGAGAGAGATCTAACTGTAGGTTTTGTGTATACTACAGACCACAAAACCAAGGGGAGAAGCTCAATCTGGAGTTCTCTTGAGAACTGGCAGAGGCCGCACACACACGGGACATGGTCATCATGGGTGACTTCAATTACACAGACATCTCTTGGGAGGAACACTTGGCTAAGTCGCATCAGTTGTGTTGCTTCCTGACCTGTATTGAAGAACTCTACCTGACTCAGGAAGTGCATGGGCCAACCAGAGGTAATACTCTCCGAGACTTGGTCTTGGCCAAAGGAGACAATCTGGTGAGTGACTTGAATATAGAGGGTAGCCTGGGCAACAGTGACCGTGAAACCATCATGGTCACAAGGCAGGCAAATCAGTTAGCAGGGTTAAAGTTATGGACTTCAAAGAAGTCAATTTCAACAGGCTCAGGGCAATAGTAGGGGAAGTGCTGGGGGACCAGGGACTGTAGGTGAAAGGAATGCATGAAGAATGGTTGTTCTTCGAGGACACAATCCTTGAAGCACAAAAGAAGTCCATTCCCATGAAGAGGAAAGGTAGCAGAAGGGCTAGTAAGCCCTCTTGGCTTAATGGGACTATCATGGTCCTCTTAAAAAAGAAGAAAAAGGCATACAAATAATGGAAGCTTGGGACATTCCCCAAGGACAACTATACAACAATGGCCCACACTTGTAGGGAGCAGATTAGAAAGGCTAAGGTGGCAACTGAATTTAAACTAGCAACAGAAATCAAGGACAAAAACAAGTCCTTCTTTAGGTATATAGGGAACAGGAGGAAAACAAATAGAAGCATGGGGCCATTGCTTAACAACTCAGGACAGCTGGTAACCGACACTCAGGAATGACTACTTTTGCTGAATGACTTCTTAGTCTGGTGAAATACCAAAGCAAAGGGGAAAATCATACTAGATAAGATTCAGAATGGGCATGGTGGGGATGACCACATTCATACTGTTGACGTTGAGCTGGTATGTGATCAGTTAGAAAAGTTAGACATTTATAAGTCAGCAGGGCTGGATGAACATCATCCGAGAGTGCTGAAGGAGCTGGTCAAAGTTATCACGGGGCCTCTGGTGAAACTCTTCCAAAACTCGTGGCACTCAGGGGAGGTCCCTGAAGACGGGGCCAATGTTGTGCCCATCTTCAAGAAGGGGAGGAGAGAGGATCTGGGCAACTATAGGCCAATTAGCCTAACTTCTATTCCAGGGAAAATCCTGGAAAAATTCATAAGGAATCTATGTGCAATAGGTTTGCAGAAGGTAGGATTCTGAACAACAGCCAGCATGGCTTCATTGTGGGCAGGCCTTATCTTACCAATCTCATCTCCTTCTATGACCAGATAACTCACCACCTGGCTAAGAGAGAGGAGGTCAACATTGGATATCTAGACTTCCAAAAGGCCTTTGATCTGGTATCCCATGATGCTTTCATGGGAAAATTGGAGGATTAACTGCTCGACAGTTAGGTGGGTAGGAAGCTGGCTGCCAGGTTGGACTCGGAGAGTTCTAACGAACGGATCTGTGTTGTCCTGGTGAGAAGTGGCCAGTGGTGTCCCTCAGGGGTCGGTGCTTGGTCCAGTGCTTTTCAACATCTTTATCAATGATTTGGATGTGGGGGTAAAGAGCGCACTGGCCAAGTTTGTGGATGTAACCAAGTTATGGGGGAGCGTGGTCATGCTTGAAAATAGGCTGCAGATACAGACGGACTTAGACAGGCTGGCAAGTTGGGTGGTATGGAACCAGATGAAGTTCAGCATTGAGAAGTATAAAGTGCTTCATATGGGTACAAACAATCCCCAACATACTTACAAACTCAGTGGCACCAAGCTGATTAGCACCACGAGTGGAAGGGACCTAGGGGTAATAATAGACAATACTGTAAACATGAGCTGTCAGTGCAATGCTGTAGCCAGCAGGGCAAACAGTACTCTGGCATGCATCAACTGATGCATGTCAAACAAAACCAAGGAAGTGATTCTTCCACTTTACTCAACATTCGTGAGGCCACAGCTGGAGTATCACGTCCAGTTCTGGGTGCTGCACTTCAACAAGGACATGGAAAAGCTTGAGAGAATCCAGAGAAGAGCCACCCATATAATTGGAGACTTGCATGGCAAGCCATATGAGGAAAGGCTGAGGGACTTGGACCTCTTCAGCCTAAAAAAGAGAAGGCTGAGAGGGGAATTGGCAGCAGCTTACTGCTATATCAGGAATACATCAAGGGCTTGGCAAACAACTGTTTACCAGGGTACCCTTGGGGAAAACCAGGAGCAATGGCCACAAACTCCTGGAAGACTGTTTCAGGCTTAACACTAGGAAAAACTTCTTCACAGTCAGGGTGTCCAGACTGTGGAATAAACTCCCTCCAGAGGTGGTTCAATCACTTACCCTAGGAGAATGGACAGTCACATTGTGGGGTCACCTGACCCCAGGTGTCTTTCCTGCCTAGTGCAGGGGGGCTGGACTCGATGATTTTGTGAGGTCCCTTGCAGCCCTTTACAATCTATGAATCTATGAATCTATTCTTCCTGTGTTACTTTATTCTGGAGAAGAGTTGCTGTTCATTTTCACATAGCTCCTATGGGCATGTACAACCTAAACAAGGCTAGGGCAATCTAAGTGCACCCTCCCCCCTCCCCCCCCTGCACCCCACAACTGACTTACCTCCAGGTGCCTGTACCTCCCCTGGTAAGTGACAGATGTTTGCATGCATGTGATCCTGACTCAGGTTTAGGAGTCCTATGCATGCCTGTTTGCACCTGACAAGGAGATTTGGGGAACAGGGTAAGGTTGTATGGCTGACACATGTTGAATCTATGAATTCTAATGATTTAGATATGGGGGTAGCATTGAAGTGGCATCAACAGACTTTACATTTCTTGTGAAGACAGGGTTGTGTCTCATTAGGTTGCGTCTGATGAGTTAGTCAAAGGTAAGTGTTTGAAATCCAGAAGTAGTGGAGCTTAGAATATTTCTCTCAAAGTCTGATCCATTTTTTTTTTTTTTTTGCAGGCTGCAACTTTTTGATCATCCTTCTTATTAGTTACCGTGTGGGATGGTATATGACAACACAGCATGTGTGGTTAGTTGGGGTTTTATTTTTGTATTGTAGTAGGTTATCACAGGATATTTAGATGACACATTCAAAGATATAGTCTATTTCTTTGCTGGAATGTCATTGCTAGATAAAGGGGTTTGGGTTGTAGCTGTGTTGGTCTAAGGACATAGGCAGACAAGGTTCCTTGGGTGAATTTGATATCTTTTATTAGACCAACCCAAATGGTTGGAGAATAGGAAGAGCGCACACCAACTGCTGAAGCTTCCTTAGCCTAATGAAGGGTTTTTGAACCCGAAAGCTTGCTTAATAACTATTCTCCAACCATTTGGGTTGGTCTAATAAAAGATATCAAATTCACCCAAGGAACCTTGTCTGCCTATTGCTGGATAAAGGCAGTTTTCAAGTTGGTAAGCTAGATCTCAAGAGTATTCTCTTCCAAGTAGATGCAGTGGTATCTGAGGGCTGAATTACAGATTATAGGTTTCTTGGTATGTTCAGGATGATTGCTGGTTTTTAGGCAGCCATAAGCAGTAGTCTGTGGGTTTTCTGTACATAGGGCTTTTTAGGGTTGCATCCCAGATATGCATTGCAGTATCTAGAAACCTGGAGCAGCCACAGATTTGGAATTAGAGACTGAGACCATCCTCTAAAAATATTCCCATTAATACGTAGTGCAAGCACAGGACATATGAAAGCTCCATACTGTCCTGCCAAATAGTCTGTGATAGCATGTGTACTCTTTTGAACTTGTGCAAAATTCACATGGTTTAATTTCCTACTTGGCTCACTTTCAAGGGAATGCTCTAACCAAATCCATTCTTTATAATACACAGGAGACTTACAAGCATATTGCAGCTAGAGGCATAGACTGCACGTACATAAGCCATTGGCAGGATTTAGCAATGAAACCCTCCTTTAGGGTTGGTATAATTGTCATCACAAAGGAGAAACACCAGCAGAATTGAATAATTTCCCCCTCTTATTATGGCAGATAATAGGAGGCAGGGACACACATGCAGTAAGTAAATCTTCACAAATACTAGCTTGCCTCATCTCTAGTGACCGATCCAAAATCTGATCTCAGGTACTTCAGACCAGTGATTCTCAACCGGGGTGTCTTGAGATTCTTTTAAGGATACCATGGGATGTTGCACAGTGTTTGCAGTGGTAGGTGCACAAATATGATTCACAAGGCAAACCCAAAGCTTTCAAATGGGAATCCATACTGTTAAGCACCTGTTGCTCTATTATTTTTCTGTAGTCAAAAAATGAGTGAAAACTAAGAAGTGGCGTTGTCCAAGGAGTGCCTTGAATCTAATGAGGGATGCCTTGAATATAAAACAGTTGATAACCACTAATCTAGAGAAACTCTACCGAGAACCAGAGAATTGCTCCAGTATTATACTAGGACTGGTAAATTAGAAACAGGGAGTGAAAAGTTTCAAAATGCCTAAGTATATTGAGTCCAGATCCCACTGCCTTCTTATGAGACCTAAGAGGTGGACACACAACATCATTACTGTAGAACAGCTTTTACTGCATAGTAAATTTACACCATGGAACCCACAACCAGCCAGTTACACACAGTAGACAGTATTATGGTATATCACCTCTAGGTGGAGGGGGAGGCCAGTTGCACCCAACAAACAGCAATCTTGCTTCAAATTGACTGAGAGGAACAGCATGTGACACTACTAAAAGCACCTCAGGGCAGGATCATGGGCAGATCCAGGTTTTCCTAAGGGTGGTGAAGCACACTGCCCCTCTGATTGTGAGGGGATGAGGGAGAGGCATGGCTGGAGTCCCTGGCTAGAAGTAGACACATGAAGGGAGGATGGCCCATCCCATCTACAGACACTACCACTTCTGTTTCTGGTTGACCTGGGGATGCTTGGGAGCCCCAGAATTGCTTCTGTTCTGCTTCAGTCAGAGACTGTGTTGAGCTGGGGTTGGCTGGGAATAGCAGCAGCGGTGCAGTTTTTCCTTTCAAGCCTCTGCTCCCTGACTTTCCTTCCTGCCCCTCCTGGTTGGGAGCAGGCAATTGAAGAAGGAACTTGCACACCACTGCAGCTGTCCCTGGCCAAGACAGGCTGCCTGCACAGCCACTTCCTGCATCGTTGGACACGGGCCGCTTTGAGGCTTCCTCTGTGTCTGCTTCAGATGGGAACAGCAGTAATATGGGGGTGAGGTTCCCTTTACAGAGCCTGCTTCTGGCCAGTGGGGGGCAACCGCAGGGGAGGGGTGGGCAGGGAGCAGGCACTAGGAACAGGAAAGTGCGCATTGCTGCCGCTGTTCCTTCCTGAGCCTGGCACTCAACGCAACTGCAGCCTGCAGCTTTAACATGGCAGGAACAGCTCAGGGGCTCCAGCTATACTCAGATCAGCCCTGGACAGTGGCAGCAGAAGTGGGACCATACCTCCCTGGATCTACCTTGGCAGTGATTCTAAACCCCTGGGATGCCGTTAAATCCTTTTAAGGGTGCTGTGTAATATTAGCACTGGTAGATGTGCAAATACCTACACATAATTCACAAGATAAATGCAGAGATTTCAAATAGGCAGACAAGATTCCTTGGGTGAATTTGATATCTTTTATTAGACCAACCCAAATGGCTGGAGAATAGTTATTAAGCAAGCTTTCGGGTTCAAAAACCCTTCATCAGGCTAAGGAAGCTTCAGCAGTTGGTGTGTGCTCTTCCTGGATGGAATGAAAAGTAAAGAAGCCAGGGGCTGGGCTGGGCTGGGCTGGGGAGTCAGTTGCCAGGCAGATTATAATGTATCAAAAATCCAATGTCTGTGTTTAGTCCCTGATCTCTAGTATCCAGCAGGTTGATGAAATGGAGCTCATAGAGTCGTCTCTGGGAAGTGTTGTGTAAGTTTCCCTTGAGGGACCACTCTCTCTCCAATCTCTCAGTCCTGATCCTCAAGGGAAACTTACACAACACTTCCCAGAGACAAGCCTATGAGCTCCATTTCATCAACCTGCTGGTTACTAGAGATCAGGGACTAAACAGAGACATTGGATTTTTGATACATTACAATCTGCCTGGCAACTGACTCCCCAGCCCAGCCCCTGGCTTCTTTACTTTTCATTCCATCCAGGAAGAGCACACACCAACTGCTGAAGCTTCCTTAGCCTGATGAAGGGTTTTTGAACCCGAAAGCTTGCTTAATAACTATTCTCCAACCATTTGTGTTGGTCTATTAAAAGATATCAAATTCACCCAAGGAACCTTGTCTGCCTATATCCTTAGACCAAAACGGCTACAACCTAAACCCCTGCAACATGGGAGATTTCAAATAGGAACCCATAATGTTAAAAACATTCTGACCTGTTGTAATTTTTCTGAATTATTTGCAACAGAAGAATTGATTTGTTATTATTCTGTGATTAAGAAATGAGTGAAAGCTAAGAGCTGGCATTTGCTGAGGGGGTGCCCTTAGTCTAATGATGGGTACCTTCAGTTTATAATGTTGAACTACTCTATCACTGTTTTTTCATGAAGTGGTGTTACCACAGAAAAGAGGCTTACTGCATCATAAGGCTGTGCATTTAGAGTCAAGGCAGAGAAAGGAGACTTGCTGGCCTGCAGGAGAAAGATTCCACTTAAGGACTGCAACAAACATAATCCCATATGCCCCAGGTTGCTTTGGTAGACATTTACATTGCTTCCCAGAACTTTGATTTGGGCAGTGCAGTTCTGCACATCTCTTTGTCAGCTTACAGTATCAGCTGATACTAAACCTTTTAACCACTTGGAAAAGATTCTGGTTAATTTCTTGTGCCAGACAATTCACTGGCTTTTCACTTCTGTTTTCCTTATTTACATATATTAGCTATATGCCAGAAGCATTTCTGACTGCCATTTTGCAATCTATTTTATCTGCCAAAGCATGAGATAACTCATCATATATATTATTCCCAGCGTTTTTTCTTCCAAGTTTATTACTGTATGTATCTAACTGCAAAAATGGGCTGCAGTAAGAGAATTTATTCATGGCAACAAGTGGCAGTTCTTAAACCCTGGGATATCAGCTGTTACTCTTTTCTAAGTAAGTATATGTATAATAAGTGCTTTTGATTGTAAAATTTTGAGTACAGTGTTTTCTGTGTAAACATTTCATGTGGAATCTTAAGACAAACCCTCAGCTGGGATAACTCTGGACCACTGGTAGATCTGCCCCATGTATTGGCACTGATTATCATGTTAAAAATATAAACCACAGAAATAATTTATCTCCTGCAAATTGCAAACTCTCAGCTCACACCCACTCATTAAAATTTATCAAACCTGAAACTTTTGTATCTCAGTGATATATAAAATGAAGACAGATTTATATTCATGAGTTTATGTATGAAGAACCTATTTTCAATTAAATGTGGTGTTTTAAATAGCCTAATACTGTACATGGCTTTGATTGAGACCTGGGCCAGGTGAGGCCATTTTACACCGTTCTTTTTTCCCTAATACACACTGGCAGTAATTCTTAAAACAACTCTTTCACTTTGGCTCTCTACATAATTGTTCTGTTTTGGCTGGCTAGTAATGTTAGCCGAAATACCACTTCTTATCTTCAATCTTGCTTCTGGCTGTTGTCCACTTCAGCTACTTTTCTCTATTTTTTCTGACTTCTTAGACTGTTCAAGGAAAGGATTTGTTGTGCTTTACAAAGGAGTATCTGCTCCTTGCTTTTGCTGTTCTTTTGGTAGGGTCTTCCATAACTTCATCATTAAGATGTTTTAAAAATATAAAATGGATGGCAGGTGGCATCATCTGCATGACATTTTGAAGGAATTAGTACATTTGTATAGATTAAAAGATATGTCTGCTTTTTCTGATATCTCATGAATGTTTGTCTGCTCACTGTTCTAGCATGATTCCATATAATTTTCAGTAGTGTCATCCAAAGAGATGGCACTAAGAACAGGAAATATATTTTGGAGTTGAGTAGCAGCATAGAGAAGTGTCTTCTCTCTTTCAAAAAAAGTGTCTTCACTTTCAAAAAAAAAAAGTGTTTTTTTATGGATTGCTGTAATGTATCTCTCCACTTGAAAAAAGAAAAAGAAAAAAAAAGCTGTTTTCAATAAGAACCTGGAATTACTTGTGCGTAGTACTTTAAAACTTTTATGATCTTCAAAACAGGGAATACTTTTTGATCCAGCTGAAGTTGCATACCAGAGGGATGAGCATAAGAAACCTCAAAGACAGACAGACAGAAGTCCTATAAGAAAAAGCTTCTTTGTGTAATAATGTCATGATATAGCATTAGCTCCAAAATTCATTGGGCTTTTATGCATGGGAACCACTCTTGGGAGCCGCTCTTGGGAGCTGCTCTAGTTAAAATGCCTGCAGAGTCACCCCGGCAGAGTCTCATGTATTCAATGTCCTGTGTTTTAAAATGGCAGTGGGGGTGCTTTAATGAGCTTTAGCTTGGACAGGGATGCTTTAACAAGTGTTAGCTTGTTCAACAAGCTTTAACTAAAGTGCCCCCACTGCCATTTTGAAACACAGGGGCGCTGAGTACATGAGACATTGCAGCACACTGGAGTATTCTGATTAGAACTCCAACATTCATTGGAGCACATGTAGAAGTGCCCAAATTTTTAGGGCTAAATCAAAGTCTTTGTGATCCAACTTTTCAATTGTTTTTTCGACCATTTTTTTTTTTTTTTTGGTTTTAAATATATTTTTAAACTGTGCAAAATAATTTCTGTGGAGAGAGCTAAGCAAATCCTTATCATACTGTAAAAAATGATGAAAGTTATTTGGTTATTCACCAATTTTTCTTCTTATGCTTTCAGCCTCTGTCTGATTGCAAAGCTATCATTCTGGCATTCTCAGACATGCTAACTAATTGCTCTGCAGTTGACAAATAAAGAGCACATTTTACAAGTAATATGTGGGATGTACAAACAGATATACCAATGTCAATTCACATGTTGCCTAGATACATTTTTGTTTGTGTTTAGGATCACTTAATTAACTTCTTTGTCAAGCACAGACACACTAAGACTGTAGCCTAAAGTTAAGTCAATGTAAAAACATAGTAGACTGTCATGGGTCCCCAGTGCAGTGATTTATGTTGTGGTAACAAAGCAAAATATTTTTGTAAAATATAAACACTGTAGATGCATTTCAGTAAAAGACAAATAAAAAATGCTGAGAGAAGGGGAAGTGAAGTACTGGTGACATCAACTTCCTGCCCTCTAGGCTTGCAAATGTGTGTGTGAAAATAATGCCTAATGTGCAAAAGTATCTATTAATGGAACACAATATTAAACAGTAAGTGAGCACGCTGCATTCTGTGCACTGCACGGGGCCCAGAACTGTTATGGAAAGAATAGCATAATCCCATTTATTTCTCTTGTGCAGGCTACTGGTTTGTGGGGCGCGGGAGGGAGTGGGCAAGCAGAAGGGTCACTTTCTTCTGAGGCAGTGTGATATTGGCCATAGCCAAAGTTGAGGTTTTTGACTAGATTGTGCTGATTCTCCTTCTGGTACTTAGCCAGGAACCTCTGGGAGAATCTTAGAGAATCTTACTCTTCTACTCTGGGTCATGCTGATGACAAAATTTGGGATCAGGAAGGAATGTTTCCTCTAGGTCACACACAGTACACAGACTGTTGGACTTTTTGCTTCTGTAGTAGTGTGGAGCATGGTTTTTTCCCTAGGAGCTTATGAGCATATGTTACCCAACTTCTTCCCTGTCATTTGCAGTGGCAGCAGTGCCCTCCCTTCCTCTGCTTTTACCTAGGATGTAGGATACTTATTTTTAAAGTATTGTGCCTTGTTGATATGTTGTGCCTTTTTCAAGTATGTGCCTTTTTTAAGTATGTGATAGTGTTGATTTTGGGGATTTCTTGGGTAAAGGGTTGCTTGCAAATGGACTGGACTTGATGGCCTAAGAAGTCTCTTCCAATTCTATGTTGCCATGTAATTAATGGCTATATAACAACGCATGCCCAAAAGTGCATATTTGAGGTTGCAATCTTAATTCAGGTATTATCTTTCCTTGCAGGGTTAAATTTTACAGCCTTAATATTTTTTAAATTGGTGGTTTTGTTTGTTGATGTGTTTGCATTATTGCAGAGATGGTCCTAGGCTGAAACTGCAGCACCAAATCTGAACCAAGATTTCCCTAAATTTGGCAAAGTACAGGTATGAATCTGAACCTGACAATTTGTACACCCCTTTCTCTCTTTCCTTTTCATGAGCTGAACCAGAACACCAAATCCTAATAAGCCAGGTATGTTCTGATTCACAGCCAGTTCTGGCTCTAAACTTCACTGAGCTCATTTCTAAAGAATATGAGTCAGTGTTTTAGTTATTGGGAAGCCACTTTATCTTCAGCTTATATCTAAGTCCAACACACTTTCAAGCCACAAGGTAATGGAACCTTCCTTAAATATTCTGCAAGCATTATGAGCAAGGTAGGGTCTTCACTGAAGAGCACTTACTACACTATGTGGAAGATCAGAAATCACAACCAAAGGACAACTGATATTGCAAAAAAGAAACCTATGTGTGTTAATGTTACCTAAGTTATCATTAACTGGTACTGGTTTGGCTTTGTGTTTCTTCCCCATCAAATCAAGTGAAGTATAATTGGTCCAATGTCTTGCCCTTTTTGTGCCCACAAGTCTATAATGTGTGGGTAGTAGGGGACAGAAGATTTAACAGAGTTGGCCATTCTCCCTCCATGCAACATGTTGCAATGCATCCCCATCCAGTATCCAGATAAGGAGTCTTTTCTGTCCATGCAGAGGAACAGGAATATTTGTTTTTTCACCCTGTTCTACTTTTAGAGCCTTTGCTGAATGCATTTCTACTTTGAGCAGTCTCATTTACCTGTCCATGTTCTCTTCAGGGTCTCTTCCATGAACCAGTGCCCAGATTCAAAAGGGATTAATGTGTGCCAGGTGGCATTTTGGTGTGCCTCTTCTCTAATGTTCAGTTCAGTAATGTTGCCCTTGAATGCTTTGCTTATGGTAAGCCCTTGGCATTTTAAGAGTTAACCTTAATGTTAGAAGACAGCTATTGTAAATATTCAGTAAGTCTACCATTTTTAATTAGATGCCTAGAATACAAGGCTCCCTCCTTCCTAGGGGAGTGTCCTTTCTATTTTGCTAGTCAGACTCCTTCTTGATTGATTTCCTTCAGACTCCATGAACCTTGCACTCCTGGTTGCCCAGTGGCTCAGCTGTAACATGGCAGGTGACGGATAGCTAGGGCACATGATTTATGAAGATAGGCTGAGGGAACTGGGTTTATTTAGTTTGGAGAAGAGAAGACTGAGAGGGGATTTGATAGCATCATTTAACTCCCTGAAGGGTAGTTACAAAGAGGATGGAGATGGACTGTTCTCAGTGGTAACAGATAATAGACCAAGGAGCAATGATTTCAAGTTCTGGTAAGGGAAGTTTAGGTTGGATATTAGGAAAAAACTTTCTTACTAGGAGGGTAGTGAAGCACTGGAACAAGTTACCTAGAGAGGTGGTGGAATCTCTATCCTTGGAGGTTTTTAAGACCTGTCTTGACAAAGCATTGGCTGCGATGATCTAGTTGCAGTCCAAAAGGTGACTCTCCACGAGCGCACAGGGTACGTCGAGGGATTAGGCGTACGTCGAGGTACGTCGAGGGATTAGGCGGCGACGGGGAGAGGCTAGAGGTTGATCAGGCCCCTATATCCTCCTCTAAGGCACGCTGGGTTCGTTAAACTCCACAGCACACTTAGAGTTCTCCACGAGATAGATGTGGAGTCCTCCTCTATGAGGTCCTCCCCGGAGATCTCCAACTTGGGCGGAAACTGCTCTAGCCTCTTATACGGCTAGCAAGCCAATCGCTAGCTGCCACGTGGGAATAATTTAGAAACAGCCAATAGTGGGACACAAATTTACATACGGGTGGCGGGAACTCCTTTGCACTGGGGTTTTCTCTATGCAACTGAGAATTGCACCGTGCAAAGAAAGCTCCTCGTGGCGAGAAATAATTCTGCAGTGCCGAAGCGCACACACAATCATACCCTTTGGGTAATGACATCCCCCCTTGCTGAAGGCACAGCTGAATTATACCACATGCTCGTCACTCGGGTCGCCAGTAGCTCTTATAACGGGTCATTGAACTAAACAGGTAAACACAAAATCAGCTAACATAAGAAGTTCGTCCTCCAGGGATCGAATTAAATAATAGCTGGCACAAATACATACACACATAACCAGATTCATAACAAAAAACTGCACGATCAGGGCTTCAGTGGGCGTCATGGCGAAGTCGCGCGTCAAGCCCTCACTTCTGCCGATGATGTTATCCTTCTTGGGGCTTCTCTCCGCCACGCACTCTGAATTCCACATCTGTGAAAAGAATTCTCTTAAAACAGTTATTTCACTAATATTTACAAAATTTACATGGAACCACACTATCTTTTCTAAAACATATAATACAGGTGTTTGCTACTCCGGACAGCCGTCTCTTGCATACTCAACTGGATGAAATCATCGAGGAGCCATCGTCTAGCTCTTCCAGATAATGAAAACCTAACTCATAGTCCAGTTGCCATTGGCCTGCGTCCCCTAAAATCCGAAGTTTCTGCTTATTGAGTCCAGAATGCTGTAGGAGAAATCCAAACATGTATCGCTCCTCTGGTGTTCTCTGTGGCAATGATGGAAGATTGGATTTGCGATGTCTTGAGCCTTGAGCCTCAGTCGGGTGTCGACGTTCCCGATCACTAGATATTCTTGGCTCCATCAGGATACGCAGTCGTGACAACTGACGCAGAAGATTACTCACGGGTTGGTTCACCATTGGGTTAAGCAGAATCCAGAGGATAGCGATGTTCTTTCGCCCATAAACCTCAAGACAACTATCTATGCTGTGAATGGTCACTGGAACGGATTTTGTAGATGACGGTGAGGCCATGGTCTTATTCGCTGGATTGATGTCAGTCCTAGTGCACATGCTCTGGGGTTCCAGGCACAGTACGATACTCCGATAATTGCTAGCATGAGTTGCTCTGCGCTGGTATGTTCTGGCCGTCCGTCATGCCATGCATGGGCTTTTTGACCGATCAGTCCTGCAACAAGCGCTGGCAGTGGAATAGGCCAGTGAACGTTGAACGCCACCATGTCAATGTCAGTGACATGTCCTCTACTCCACGAAGCTTGTCTGACCAAGAAGCTTGCTTCTTCCTGGTTCAGCAGGTCGGATCCAAGTTCCACAACCAAACGTCCCAACCATACAGCTAGCGTTTCTTCAGGTTGGATTTTTGATTCTCTGCACAAATCCTGCAGTTCAGTTCTGGTGCGAGCGTAATAGGTAGTAGCAACTTGGCTGGTTGTTGCTACAGGCTGATCTGTTACTTCGGGAGTCGATGCTGCTGTCATTGCTTCAGGCAGGAGGGGCGGATGCACTCCTCCGCTCGATTCTCCCTTCCGTCGGCATGAAGGCGTGGTCACCGGAAGTGACGTTGCGTCGGTGGGTGGGGTCGCTGGCCGAACTCTCGCGGGTTCCTCCGAAGCTCCACCCTTCTCTTCTGGTTCTTCCACGCAGTCTCCCTCTTGCTCGGCGCCATCTTGGCGTCGCGTTTCAAGATTTTCTTTCGCAGTCGCTTCTTTGACCACTTGAACGGCCATACACAGCTGGGCTTTCAAACTTAAATTCTTTTGCATTAAATCGGTTACAGTATGAAAAGTTGCAGTTAGCACTCCCCCCTTGTCGTATTGTGGGGCCACCCTCTCATCTGCGGCACGTTCCTCCATCTCCAGATCTTTGCAGAGCTCGGATGGAAGCTCGCAACCCCTCAATCTAGACGCTACCATAAAGGGGGCAAACTGGTCAATCGGCACCGGTTCTTCACTCTCCCATGCACATCTTAGGCAACGGGCACACTCCTGGGTGAGGGTCGGGTTTACTGTGCCTGCTGGGTTGACTCTGGCACAGAGTCTAGGGGCCTAAACAGGACCCGTTCGTTATTCATTATACACCCGAATGCCGCTGGGTGAAGACACACTTCCCTCTCTCTTGGGGCTCCGTCTTCGGAAGCTCCCTCTTTTCCCTTCAGCGAAAGGCGTCCGCTGATAAACCTCTCACCCGTTCCGCCCATCTGGTGGTAAGCGATATGCACCTCCAGTTCCATGAAGTTCTCTACTTGGCGTTTTCCACTGCGCCAAGGGCAGTTCTTAACTAATTCTAGCTCCATCGTGCTTTCCCCGGATCCCATCCTCGTCGCCATGTGCGGGCCGGGAGCGGTCCGAGGCTTTCGGGGGCGCACGGCGGGCTGTGGCCAGCAGCCATGGCACGTGGGTCAGGGAATTCGGCACAGCGGACTAGAATTAGGCACGGACGCGTAGTGGTTGATTAAAGATTATTTTACTTACACCGTAGATGGTCGCGGTGCAGGCAGGAAAAACTTCGCTTAAGTTGCAGTTACAAACGAGGAGAAAACTTGCACGAACAAGACCCGTAGAAAACTCGAGCCTCTTAAACCCGGACAGAGCTCTGGATACCACGATGAGAGTCCAAAAGGTGACTCTCCACAAGCGCGCAGGGAAGGGTACATCGAGGGATTAGGCGGCGATGGGGAGAGGCTAGAGGTTGATCAGGCCCCTATATCCTCCTCTAAGGCACGCTGGGTTTGTTAAGCTCCACAGCACGCTTAGAGTTCTCCACGAGATGGATGTAGAGTCCTCCTCTATGAGGTCCTCCCCGGAGATCTCCAACTTGGGCGGAAACTGCTCTAGCCTCTTATATGGCTAGCAAGCCAATCGCTAGCCGCCATGTGGGAATAATTTAGAAACAGCCGATAGTGGGACACAAATTTACATACGAGTGGCGGGAACTCCTTTGCACTGGGGTTTTCTCTATGCAACTGAGAATTGCACCGTGCAAAGAAAGCTCCTCGTGGCAGGAAATAATTCTGCAGTGCCGAAGTGCACACACAATCATACCCTTTGGGTCTTTCAAGCCTCTGGAAATGATCGTGGATATTAACTGTGGATCTTCTTTTGTATACTTATTTTAAATGTATACATTAACAGATGCCAGGTGTTAACTGTGGAACATTGTGCAACTATGAAATGTCGGAAGAAATTTGTAAACTACTTTCCTTGGCAACGTGGAATACTCTAGTATCTAAAGGGAGATAAATTGGATTAATAAAGTACATGAATGTACACCTTTGAGGTTTAGAAATGAACTAACTCTTGCTTCACAGTTTCCTTGCTTCCAGTTTCTCTAGTTTCCTAGAGACAGATGAAATAGAAATAATACCTTATGTCTGTGGTGGGAGAAGGAGATATCCAAAGCTGAGGAAAGAACACTTATAGGTCGCATCTCCACAAGATGCTATGTTGCTGTAGCAATGAGCTATGGTGATGTAGCATTGATGGGCATGAACCATGATGCTGACACTAGCGCACAGTAGCAATATGCTACTCATTGCTACTGCATAGTAGGGTCAGAAACAACCTGTGTGCCACTGGGACTGCCCAGTAATGGCAGTTATGGTGCAGTTATTTAGTACTTAGGTGCTCGTATAGAGTATAACCCACAGTGTATATAGCCCATAGTGTATAATACGTGTGCTTCTTTGGCATCAGTATGAGACTGATGATATAATTCATGCCTTTGTATTCCAAACTTCTGAAACCTGCAGAATGTGAGTGAAGGGATTGAAGATAGTTCAAAAGGACCAAAAGGTTTATGGGATTCAGAATGGAATTCAGAGGCTTTGTCATCTGTCTAGCACTGCCTGGTGGGGTGAAGCTCTGATTCACTTTTGTTGTGTGGCCTAGGTAAAATAAGCTGCTGCTGTCTGCCCAGCTTTTAACTGAGGAGGGTGCCATTTCACAATCCATCATTGGAATTGATTTTTTATTCTCAAGTTTGACAGAGAGGCCAAAAACTGAATAGGTTGTAGGAAATAATTATACTCTCATCTACAGAAGGGAATCCTCTAAGATAAGGTTAAGGCATAGTATGAAAGGAAGATAGTATTTAGTTGCCTTTGGTATACCTGTTCTGTGGTTTAATTAAGGGGCCTTGGTCCCAAAAATAGTGTCAGCATGGTATTTTCTGGGGCTGTGTGAAACAGCACCATTTCATTTCAAGTTCCATTTCAATAGGATAGTGTTTTGTTTTGAGTTTTGTTTTGAAAACACTGTTCCACTTCATTTCATTGAAACTATTTTGCTGTTTCGACATTCCGCCCATAGGCTATAATGGGGAAGCATGAAACTACATATAACTTTGTCATTTCTTACCTGATTCAGATGAAACTTGCAGGGATGTTAGCCCCTTCTAAGACCATGAAGCCTGCCAAGTTTCAAGGCGATAAGTGGTGCAGAGGTTTCTGGGAAACTGCACCTCAAAGTCTTGAAAGCAAAACTTATGTCAGGTGTGTGTGTGTTAAGGCACAGTGGGGTGAAAACTGTGGGCATGGTAGCCCCTGCTGAGGCCACAAAAGCTGCCAAGTTTCAAGGAGATAGGTGCAGGGGATTCTGAGAAACTGCACCTCAAGCTGCTAACAAGCAAAATTTGTGACGTGTGACTGTGTGTGTTTTAAGGCACAGCTGTTTTTCTTTCCCTCCCCCAGAACACTGGGATTGGAAGGGACCTCAGGGAAGGATCAGTCACTGGCCAGCTACACATGTCAATATCAGAGCAGTCCTTCTCCCTTCTTCCCTCTCCCTTTCATTAGTTTCTGTTTCCCTGCAAGCAAGCCTACTTTCGAAACTCAAAATGTTTTGAAACTTTTGAAACATTTCAAGTGCCCTTGTTTCGTTTCAAGGCTGTCTCAAAGTCTTTCATTTTATTTCTATTTCACTGTTTCAAGCTTGACACAAGTTGAAACAATGCCAAAATGAAACACCTGGAGAAATTTTGCACAGCCCTAGTATTTTCCCTAATAGCTGGGAAAACTCAAAATACCGAATCTCAAAGACACAATGGTGAAATGAATGGCCAGTTTAAATGAGGAAAGTAGTATTTCAAGAGATGACATTCAAAATGATTTGACATAAACAAAATTGACAGTTGGCAAAATAAAAGGGAAAGCTGTTGTCTACTCTGTACAACCAGTATTTTGTACTTTCCCTAAAGTGCTAAACCACTCTGTATGTTGTACACTTGGCTTTCAGTGAGATTTTTGCCATATTCTGTATTGGGTGATAAAGCCCATTTATGGACATTCTGTCTTTTTGCTGCACATAGTGCTATCTGCCTAAATTCCACTCTGGAAACTGCAGCAACTCCATTTCCTCACACTTATTAGAAAACATTGTTGTTTAAACAGAGACAAGTATGTTCATACAGTGTGCCTCTTTATTTCTTCATGGCACCACCAACTTAGATTTTTTTAAAATCCAAGGCTGGTTCTGAGATCAAAAGTAACCATGGTATGAGTTGAATTCATGAGAGTCATTGCAGAACCTATGAGCCTGCATTAATAATGGAAACCTCTTTGTGAGGCTACTTAACAAGCATGGATAAATGAACAATCTTCTCTGAAAGTGTAGGAACACCTAAAAAGACCTAAAATTACCACAGGTGTTTCTATCAGCTATGAATGGAGATGGATGGTTTGCAGATGATACATACTATTCAAGGACATAGTTAAACAAAAGCTGTGGACTGAAAGCATTCTGCTTCATTAAAAAGAAAAGAGTTGGATTATCCATGCTGAATGGAATTTTCTGCTACCACACTCTTTAAACAAGAAAAAAAAATTGCAAATCCAAAAAAAAAATCTACATTTATTTTCAACACTCCAAAAATTCTTATTTGAAAAACACATTTGTGCAAATCCAAACCTCATTCGTGAAGTCATTTATTACTGTTGGAAAAGAGAAGTGAAGTTTTATGCATTGTGATGGGTTGGTGGATCTGGTCCAAGGAGTCCAGGCAGTTGTCAGCAACATTACCCATTAGTGGACCAGAATGACCTAGCTTGGGTCTGAGGAAAGCTAGTGTTAGGTTACTACAGCCACCTGACTGTGGTGCAGAATGGGAAAGCTCCTACCTGTCCAGCTACCCAGCTGAGGCAAAGCCCTTACCCTTAAATGCTGGTGAAGCCCCTGCTCCATTGGCCAAATCCAGTTGTTCCACAAGCCATAGGTTGGTGATCTAGGGCCTTTAATATACCACAGGTTCAATGTCAAAATAATCTTGTGAAGCATTTTGAGGGTGTTAACAAGCATGTGGACAAGGGAGATCTAGCTGATATGACATATTTGGATTTTCAGAAAGAATCTTGTTAAAAGCTCACTTTGACAAGGCTTTAAAAAAAAACGTTGCCACAGAATTGGAGGGAGGGTTCTTTCATGGATTGAGAGCTGGTTAAAAGGTATAAAGCAGAAGATAGGGCTAAATGGTCACTTTTCAGGAAGGTCAGAAGTGGGGTGAAATTTGTGCTGGGTCCAATTTTATTCAACATTTTCATCAGTGATTTGGACATGGGTGCACAGTGAAATCTTCAGGTTTGCGGATGATACCAAATTATTCCAGGTAGTCATATCCCAAGCTAACAGAAAGAAGCTGCAGAAAAATCTTACCCAGATAACTGAATGGGCAAAAAAATGACACATGAACTTCAGTGCCAACAACTGCAGGGTAATGCGCATGAGGAAAAATAACCTCAACTATATGTATACAATGCAGGGTTCTGAACTAGTTTTTACTACTCAGGAAAGAGTCCTTGGAGTCAGTGTAGATAGTTCTCTAAAAACATCAGCTCGATATGTGGTGATGACCAAAAATCCAATAAAATTTGGGCATCATTAAGAATGGAATTGAATACAAAAGAGAGAACATCATCATGCCGTTATATAAATCTATGGTGCTCCCACATCTTGAATGTGGGCAGTTCTGGTCTCTATATCTCCAAAATTATGTAGTAGAATTGGAAAAGGTACAAAGAAGGGCAACCAAAATGATCAGGGGTATGGAGTCCAGTGCCCCTTGAATGGGTCCAAGAAGCCTATGGATCACCAATGAGTGAAACTCTGCTGAGAGATTTGAGCAAAGGAGTGACAGGAAAGCAGTCCCACAATTTTCCCACTCCCCACAGCCAGATCTTCCTTCCTGGTTTCATAGATGAACAGCTAGCCCAGAGCAGGGAGGAGCTTGACTAGGAGGTCCCAGGACTTTGGGGGCATGGATGGGGAGTGCATAAAAGAAAAGCCAGAATCTCAGGAGGAGGTTCATGATGAGGCAGAAGAGGGGCTGCAGGCTAGTGCACTTGAGGTAGGGGTATCCCTCTGTTGGCAGAAGGTGCAGGTGTCTGTGAAGTGTGCCAGATACATGCCCATGGAGATGGCTCCATGTAGGAGCAGCCAACTCAAGTCTCCAGTGGTTTGTGGGATTAGAGTGGAATACAGGCTGGCCCACTAGAGACTCTTGCTCTCGCCCTTGCTGAGGGTGTCCCTCCACTTAATGTCTGGGTAGACTGTGAGGACAGGATAGTGGAGGGTGCAGAACATGAGTGTGTAGAATTGGTAGTGATGAGCTGTTTGGGAGCAGACCAGCTTGCTACCCCTCAGTCTGCTAAGGTGATGTGGCGGGGCATGCTATGAGGCCTGCCAAAGTAGAAGTCCCATGACAAGCTTCAGAAGGCTGGAAGAAGCCAGGGGTGGGAATTACCCTTGTGCAGGACTTTTAGGGCTCTTGGATGTAGATGAGAGCAGTGTCTGGCAGGGTATCCTTGACTTTCTGGTCTAAGTTGCAGGGTGCATGCACGATGGGTGGCTCTATGCATTGGGTCAGGGCAGAGAAATCTGGCCACACCCCTGCCTGTAACAGTCCAAGAGGTTGCCAGCACCACCAGCCATGGGTTTGCAGCAGGGGGTCTGTACCTTTCGCAACTGTATCAGGATCTGGAGGTAGAGACCAGCCTCCAGGTCCTGAAGAGGTTCTCTTTGGGATGGCCTTTAGGCTAAATGGACTGTTGGTTTGACCCAGCATGGCACGTCTTATGTTCTTCCCGTATTTACTCAAATCCAAGATGAGGTTATTTTTCAACATGGAGGGAGAGCCCCTCATCTTAGATTAGGGGTTGGCAGCTGGGGCTATGTGTACCTCTGGGGGTACTTTGAGAGGTCCCAGGGGGTATGCAGAGCACTGCCACCCTGCACCACTGCCTCACCTAAGCAGGACCAGGGTGAGGTGAGAGCAAGGGTCATACGGATGTGGTGCTGCTGCCATTCTGCCACTTGCCACACCCCCGCTTCATGTCCAGCTGCTTACCACCTCCCTCCCTGCACTCCATGTCCAGGTGTCTGCCACCCCTCTTCCCGCCCTGCATCTGGCTGCTCCTCCTCCCCCGCATCCAGCCGCTTGCTACACTCCTCCCCCCCCCCAACACTCCCCGCTCCGTGTTTGGCCACTCACCACCCACCCTTGGGGGTAGACTTATTAATAAAGGTTGAAAACACCTGTCTTAAATTAAAGGACAAGTGGAGGAGAGGTGGGGACAACAGCTGCAACTCCAAGCCTGGAATTGGGGTTGGAGTCAAAGCCATAGCTGGCATCTACCCCACCATCTACCTCCTGCAGCCTGGGCTTCTCCACCACCTGTGTCCCACCCCTCCCACTGCTACTGCCACTTACCTTCCCTTTGCAGCTCTGGCTCTGGATTGGATCCCACTCTGGCCCAGGACATAAAGCATGGAGCACATACTACCTCCAGCCCCCACCTACCTGCACAGCAGCAGGGGTAGCAACAACAGCTCTGGCCCTGGATGAGGGCTAGGGTCAAGGCTGGGGCTGGGGCCGGGGCCAAACCCAGAGCTGCCACTGTTGCATAGCCAAACAGGGGCCAGAGACAGCATGTGCTCTGTGCCCCAGGCCAAAGTACAGCCCCAGCCAGAGCCAGACTGTTATGCGAAGGTCAGCAGTGGTGGTGGGGGCAGGCAGCAGGGGGGGTGGTAAGCAGGGGGAGGTTAGGAACTGGGGTGGCAAGGTGTGGGGGGTCACAGGCACTGTGGGGGTAGAGGCACTCCAGGGGGAAGGGATTGGGTATGCAGGCATTGGGGAGGGTAGGCAGCAGGGGAGGAAAATGGTGATGGGTGAAGACTGCAAGGGGCAGAGGTCAGGCCACTTGACTCATCTACCTCCTGCCCCCATGCCATTGCTTTATAAATTTTCCATGCCTAGAATCTAATAATCAAGGGTGCGTCCAGACAAGTGCGCACGTGCCTCCTGCTCATTCTCTGTTACTGCCGTTGAGTGTGTGTGTGTGTGTGGGGGGGGGGCTGGGAGAGCAAGTGGGGAGCTGGGGGAATGAACAGAGGGTAGGGGGAACAAACAGGGGATGGGGGAATGAATGGGGAGCAGGGGGAACCAATGGGTGTAGGGGGAATGAGCCTCCTGTTCATTCTCCTATTCTCTCCAGGCTCTTGCTTGTTCTCCTGCTCATCTCCAGCCTCCAGAGGCTAGAGAAGAGCAGGGGAATGAGTAGGGGGCTGGAGAATAGCGGGGTGGGGGTGGGAGGAGCTGTTGCCCCTAGGGGGGCCTGGGACCCTGCAGGCACGGTAGTCTATGTGTTGTGGGGTGTGGGGGGGCTCTGCCGTGTGGGGGACAGGGGACCATTGGTGATGCATAGGGGGTGCACATGCATTCCCTGAGCATGGTGGTGCACCCCCTTAAAAAAGATGATGTCAGTGGTGCCTGTAGGTGGTTGCCACTTGCCTCCCCTCCCTCCCCCCCCACTGCCAGTGGTGTCTGCATGCAGTCAGTGATGCTGCTGGTGGTGTCTGTGGGTGCTCGCTTCTCACCACCCCTCCCCCCACTGCCAACAGTACTGGCGGTGTCTATGGGAACTCCCTGCTTACCACTGCCACCACGCTCCCACCAGCGCCAGCACTGTCGTGCCCTTCCAGTTGCCAGGGGCATGCGGCATTCATACAGGGGACCCACCCCTCCTCAGCAGCCCCCACACCCACAGTCCCCCCACACCTACCCACACAGTGATTCACATCCCCCCACCCCCCTTCGCACCCCCTCCTGCAAACCCCACATCCCCCCATCACACACCCACCATGTGATAAGGAAACCCAAAGCAAACATTAAAACATAGATATTTAGGATTTATTTTATTACGATGCTAGAGACACTGATAGACTTCCAAATTTCTTTTACATTGTAAATATAATAAGAAAACATTGCCCATCTGATCAATCCCCCCTTCTCTCTCTCTTTTGTTCTAATTGTGGAAGAATGTGGATTTTTGGGTATTTTAAAAAGTGAATTTGAGATAGTGCTTCAGCAGTCTAGCTGACACAAGGGGCTAGTGTCCCCAGATACCAATTACCTATGCCCCAGAATCTCCTGAGGTCAAGTAACCCTGAGCTGCTGGCCAGGGCAGGTTTTTGTACTGCTGGGGCCAGGACAGGGCAGCTTTTATACTGCTGGGGACAGCACAGGTGCTGGCCCCTGGCTCTAGCTCCCCCTGGCTGCAGATCCAGGAGGAGCCAGGCAGGGTTATTTTGCCCCAAGTGGCACAATTTGCTCCACAACAAAGTGCATGTCTGAGTATGTGTGCTGAGGCAAAAAGCCCCAGCTCAAATTTGCACCACTTCTATTTGAGCTGCTGCAAGTGCACATGCTTGCATGTGTGGACACACCCTGGGGGTTCACCTTAAATTCAGTCATCTTGGATTCAGGTAAATATGGTATGTTCTTTTATTTGTGTGGCTGTATTTTTGAGTGTCATTCACCCAGGTATTATTTGGGTCAGTGTGCCAGTTCCTTTTTTCTATCAGATGAAGTACAGATAAGGAAATAAAAACTCATCTTTCAGATAGCTGCCTTCTTATTTAGCACTGTATTAACCAGCTTTTATGAAAGCTGGTTAATAGACCTTGCTGACCTTGCTGGTTAATAAACCTTGTCAGTGAGTGCAGATCCAGCTTAATGATTGATCCAGGTTTTATCCCGATTTTCTCCTCCTATTTCTCAGTTGATTCCTAGAGATCCAGCAACTAAGAATTTTCTCCTCCAAAATTCTGTGCTTGCCACGATTTACCAGAGCCTCTATACATGAGCTCTGTAAACTATTGAGAATCTGGAAAGACAAGGTAATTCTTACGTGTGCACATACCAGAGCTATACAAGTTGTGCAAAATGTGAAGATGAATCATGAAATGTGTACAGGCAAAGTTGTTTGTTTTTACATTATTTAGGCTATTTATGTATTATAATGTCATAGTTACTTTACAAATGTTCCAGTTAAAGAGGAGTTGCTTTTGACCTGCCCTACTGTTCCCTAGTTCTTTATAAGGAATTAGAGGAATGGGTTTTGGCTAGGTTGTAGGAAAAGATCAGTTTAGGAGAAGAGGGAAAGTGGAGATGGAGTGCAACGTGGAAAAATACACAGAGGAACTTGTAGAAACAATGAATTTAAAAATATGCACATGTCAGAATGGAAGGTTAGTTAATATTTATTAGAGTCTTATTGTTTTCTTTACTAAGGTATTTGCAAGAACATAAGACACATCTAGTAAGAGAAAAGATGGATCTTGGTGGAAAAGATGGAAACAAATTCCTAGAACCAAGCATTCTATAAATTCAGTGATCTGGAGCCTTGGTATCTATCATGAGGCATAGTCCCACCTCTAGCTAGTAGATGACATTCTGGCTAGGTACAGATAGTCAGAAAACCCAAGGCTGAATTGATTCAATCTTTGCAGGTTAGTCTAAACTGCACAGATTAAAATGAGAAACAATTGGATACACATTTACCTTTGATTCAGGAAATGCAGCCACATGCCTGCAGTGGCTCAGGCCAGAAGCTGGGGGGGGGGGAACACTAGAGCATGGCTCTTTGGCTGTGTGTTCACTTCTTCTTCCTGCTGCCCCTAAGGTCTCTGGGATTTGCATTCCAGAATTACAGCAGTAGAACTCTGCAGGGTTGCTCATCACTTCCTCTTCCTGCTTTCAGGTGTCTCTGGGATTTGTAGTCCACGTTTGCAGCCAGCAGTAAATTTGAGTGGGAGAATGGGAGTTAAACTCCCCTCCCTGGTCCCAGACCACAGCTAGGGTTTGCTGGGGCAGGGGGCAGTTCCCCCCTGTAGACTGGGCTGCATCCCCAGCTAGGCTTGCCCCGCTCTCACCCCTCCCATCAGTCCTCACTGCTCCAGCTAGAGAGCAGAGGAGTGGAATCAGCCATGCTCTCTGGAGCAGACAGCACAGCACAGCCCAGGTCTGGAAAGCATTTTGGGATGCTAGGGGATTGTGATTTAACTTGAATCAGGAAGGGGTCTGGGACAGAAGTTTCATAAACTAGTTTGACCCAAATCAGTTAAGACTGATATTGCTCTCAACCAGGTTTATCTTACACCAGTTTCAGCCATTTTGAACTGGTTTATGTGCACTGAGCTTCTGTTCTGTTACAGGTTTAAACCAGTTTCTGATCACTTAAACTGGTTTAAACTTCTCTCCCTAGCCTCTAAGATCTCAAAGAATATTGCCCTCAAGACTACGTTCAGATTCTTATCCTTCATAACTCTATCTCGTAATGGTTGAACTTGATATCCTCCATATTTGTCTCTGTTTCTGAAAGCATATACATTTAATTCTCTGATACCTTTGTAAAAACGATTCCAGAGAACCCATTCACTGCTCCTTTACTTTGCCGTTCTTTTCAGATCATGAGCTTCTTGGAATTCATTCTTAGTGTGTAACCATTTTATCTTTACATACTTAAGCTCTCCTACTACAAAATGAGGCTGTTAATAGATTCATAGATTGTTAGGAGCTGGAAGAGACTTTGCAGATCATCGGGTCCAGCCCCTCCGTCTGGACAGGAAGACAAATGGAGTTAAGTGACCCCAGTGAGGTGACTGTCCAGTCTCCTCTTGAAAACCTCCAGGGTAGGTGACTGCACCACCTCTGGAGGGAGTTCATTCCACAGTCTGGACACCCTGACTGTGCAGGAGTTTTTCCTGGTATTAAGCCTGAAGCAGCCTTCCAGGAGTTTGTATCCATTGGTCCTGGTCTTCCCTGGGGGTGCCTTAGTGAAAAGTTGTTCACCAAGCTCCTGATGCACTCCTTTGATATAGCGGTAAGCTGCTATCAAGTCCCCTCTCAACCTTCTCTTCATTAAGCTAAGGAGGCCCACCCCCAGCCTTTCCTCATATGGCTTGCCTTGAAAGTCCCGGATCATACAGGGGGCTCTTTTCTGGACCCTCTCAAGTTTCTCCACATCCATATTGAAGTGCAGTGCCCAGAACTGGATGCAGTATTCCAACTGCGGTCTCACCAGTGCTGAGTACAGCAGGAATATCACTTCCTTAGTTTTACATGAGATGCATCAGTTGATGCGTGCCAGCGTGTTATTTGGCCTGCTTACCACAACCTCGCACTGACAGCTCATATTCATTCGATGGTTAATCATTACCCCTAGGTCACTTCTGGCTGTCCTGCAAGTCAAGCTGTCACCACTGAGCCTGTATGTATATTGAGGGTTGTTTGCCCCCAGATGGAGCACCTTATACTTGGAAGTGTTAAATTTTGTCTGGTGCTGGTCTGCCCGACTCTCAAGCCTGTCCAGGTCTGCCTGTATCTGCAACCTATCTTCTGACATGACCACACTGCCCCATAATTTGGTGTCATCCATGAACTTGGCCAGTGAGCTTTTCACTCCCCCATCCAAATCATTGACAAAGATGTTGAAAAGCACTGGTCCAAGTACGGACCCCTGAGGGACACCAATGGCCACTTCGCTCCAGGACGACACGGATCCATTCATGAGAACTCTCTGGGTCCTACCCTGTAGCCAGTTTCCCACCCACCGAACCATCAAGCAGCTGAGCCCACAATCTTCCAGTTTTCCCACAAGGATATCGTGGGATACTAGATCAAAAGCCTTTTAGAAGTCTAGGTATATAATGTCTACCTTGTCTCCCATGTCCAGGTAGTGAGAGACCTGGCCATAGAAGGAGATGAGATGGGCAAGACAAGACCTACCCACAAAAAAGTCATGCTGGCTTTTCCCTGGGATAGAGTTAGGCTGATTGGCCTATAGTTGCCCGGGTCCTCCCTCTTCCCCTTCTTGAAGGAAATACTTGCATTTCCTTACTCTTTGCGTGTCCTTTTAGACTGCAAAGTTTGGGACAAAGACTGGTGTCTCTTACAGTATTTCTGTAGGGAAAATTGGGTCTTTGATTTTTTAATTTTGTTTTTGAAGTAGAACCTCTATACACTACTGTAGAACCCTAAAAAGAATAAATCTTCAAGAATATTTCCTGTTGAAAAAGAGATGGATCTAAAACACAGCTTAATTTTCCCCTCCCCCCCCCCCATCCTTCTTCCCAAATAACTTCTAGACAAATCAGAAAGGAAATACCTCAATCTGCTCATTCCAGGCTGCAAACTAGACAACCTCTTGTGCTTTTATTTTGGTTAGCAGCTTGGACGGCATTACTCCACAAATAACCTGAACAAATATTATGCCTTAGATCATTTCAAAAGAACAGTTTCCAAAACAAGCAAAGAAACAATAGAAAACAAATATTTCTCAGGGAAAAAAAATCTAATTAATTATCCTTCGAAAGAATGATAGATGATTGTTTTTGTGCATTTTGCAACAAACAAGAAATCTAACATCTACAGATTTTTAAAACAGGGAGGGGAAAGTAAACACACACAGTAGTTTTGAACCAGCTTCAGTCCTTCTGGGCTGTGCACACAGTGTCATAATATCCTTAGCAAAACAAGAAATAGTTGACACAGCCCCATGCTGCATAAGAACCCTGTAAATACTGGAATTTTACATAATATAAAATCTCACTCTTTATAGAAAATATCTCATACTTGTACGACTAGAAATGGAGTTTTGTGGTTAGTGAAAATATTCAGTTCTAAGCCTGATTCGGGTACTGAGTGATGTTTGGTTTTTAGGACGGTCGTTTGTTGAAGTTTAGGCCCTAAGGTGCATGCAGCTAATCCAACATATAACCTCATATCCCAGTTTGCTGCAGCCCTTTCGCATATAACGTGAGGATAGCTGACCAATATCTAAGCATTAGACCCAGCAAAGATGCTGCCTTTAAAAAAAAAAAAAATAAATAGGGTGTCTACTTCCTCAGCACGGGGGAATTATTACCAGAAAGAATTTTTTACTGCTTCTGTCTAACACATTCACTTAGAAATTGAAAGATGAGTATTTAAATATCTAACTATTGAAAGTAGGTAGGCAAAAACCTTTCCTAGATGTGTAGGCAAGAGAGAAGTGTACTGTCCATGCATGTTAGGCCTTTTAAAGCAGTCATCACACCCATGTCTGGGAGAATGAGGCATCTGTGTAGTAGCGATTCCTATAAATAAAATGTTTGAAGTTTTGTGGTCATCATAAAAAGGAATCTCGAAAAATATCCTGAAAAAAAAAATCCACTAAAAATGTAAGGATGCTGACCAAACCCAGACCTTGCTGGAGGGGTAAGTTTGTACTTCAGGGTTTTCTTGTTTTTTCAGATATCTGATCCTCTTTACTGCTTTGAAGATTAAAATATCTATGGTTAAATATCTCCTTGACTTAAATGTATGCTGTTTGCTTTACTGCCATGTGTCCCTGAAGGGTTCAGCTAGAAACGCTGGGGAAATGTATCTAAGCAGCTGGGGCTCAGGAGGGATGGGTTACTTATTTCCAAGGTCAGGGATGCATGGACTGGTTAGTCCTATTAGCCAGGAAGGGTGTCAGGCATGAGAGTGAATCTGAGAGACCCAAAGCTAGGAACAAGCCCAAGACCTAAAATATAACAGCTGAGACCACTCACAACAGGTAGGGTTGAGAAGGTGGTAGAGGCAGGGCTAGATTATGACACTAAGCAGTTCTGAAAAGCTCACCTCTTATTCAAGATCTTAAGTCTGAATCTAGGAGCTTAAGTGAGGCTTTCATTTTTTAAAAAACCTTGGCCCCTCTGTCTCATCTTGGTATCTTCACTACTTCCCCTGAATGGACTTTTCTACTGTATAGTATGTCTTGCTGTTCTGATGTTTCCCCTGATATTTAGCCTAAAATAATCTCAGTGCTGCCATATGAAAAGAGAACATTACCTCCCAAACCTGTAACACTGTTTCTGAGTGTGAAGGCCAAAATAAGCTATGGCTTTTTAATTTGGCACTGCACTGCATTGCACTGTAATCTCATATATAACTTACTATTTAATATCAGTATTATGTCTTTTTTGGCTTTGCCCTTTTCCTGGCATCTGTCTGCCATGAATTTCTGTTATTTAGATTACTTTCTACCCTCATACTCTATGTGAGCATCCAAAATGCACTATACCATTTCAGAATAATGTGAAGCACAGACTTCTTTGTAATATTTATTAAAAACATTCAAAAATCAGTTTTCTTTTGAGTGGCATGCCCATCCTTCCTGTAGGCATTTAGCATTCTACTTTGGACATTTTTGCCTTATCAGTACCTGTAGGATGTACCCTAGCACCTACAGAATGCTGTGATTCTTCTTCTCTTCACTGAGGGGATAAAGGGACATGCTCATTTCCCGCTTCTCATTTCTTCTCACCCACCATTGGCTTGAGAGAGTTCTGTTGGCTCACGATTTGTGTACCAGGGCCCCTACTCAGTTATGAAGGGGAGAAAGCCCTGAGGGGGACACAACACCTCCAAAAGGGCCCCGCAGGGGATATAACTCAAACTTCAGACTCTGGAGAGGCCACTGCTGGGCCCAGCGCTCTGGGAGAAGTGATGGTCAGACTCCAGAAGATGATGAGAGACATTGCTCAAGGTTTGCTTAAGGGTGGCATCAGGCAGCAGAGCTGAGGGTGTTGCAGTCGCCAAAGGGCAAGCTGCAGGAGCCCAGCTCTGAGCAGTTGACTGAGAGAGGACCGTAGCAAAGAATAGTAGCAGGCCTGTTAACTAGATTAATAGGAAGCCACTCATCCCAGTTTAGAGCTTCAGGCCACATGACCAGGAAGGGGAGTGGAGGAACATATAAACTAGACTCAGGAGTTGAAGCCTCAGTTTTTGGTCTGGTGGCAGGAGCAGGACAGAGTTTGTCCTGGGGAAAAAGGAATTGGGGAACACAAGCACAAGACCCAGGAGCCAAGGCAGTCCATAGGCCCCAGTGGGAAGTGGCCACCGTGAGGGTCTGCCTACAAGATAGGTGATAGAAGCTACATATTTTGGTTTATGTAGTGGACTGGCTTAAAGGCTGCAGGGTTGCCAACTCTGACTTAAGCTATTCCGGGAGATTTTTTTTTTTTCCAACATGAGGTAATGTTATTTTAATTGTGCTGTTCAACCCATTCACAATATCAATCTCCCAGATTGCTTTCAGTAGTCACTGGGAGATCAGTGCTGCTTCTGGTAGACTCCCAGCCAATCCAGGAGGGTTGGCAACCCTACAGGTGACTAGAGAAACTGGGGCTGTGTTACATTGAGGCTTCCATTCCAGGTCAAAGTACTTTAAAAGAGCTTCTAACACACTTTTTGGTCACTGCTTTTATTTTTCTATTAGTTCTAATCAAAGATGTTTTTTGTAGTATTGGAAAACCAGAACAAAAAATTCAGGTGGACTTTTTCCATTGTTCAGAGGTTTGCAGCTCTTACCTCCCCTAATTTTTATCTGTACCATGTAGCATGGCAACCTTGAAGTATTGTGCCCTGTTGGCTTTTTCTTTATTTTTGTTTTTATTTTCTCTCTAGAGAGGAAAGTGCACTCCTTTCCTCCCGTTCTCTCTCTGTTCTTTTTCTGGTCAAGAGTAGAAGCCTAAGGTCAGACATTTGGCTTCTCTTCAAATACTAGGTTTCAAAATGTACCCATCAAGCAAAAATCTCTAACCAACCATCTAGGTTCTTGCATTGCAGTAAGGAGTCCTGTGTTCCTGGGACATGCTCCATGTGTTAATTGTTAATGTCTCAGGTCAGAAAGACTGCAGCTCTGCCTCTTGGACAAATCTATTGGAAATTCAGGATGCAGTTTGCTGCTGTGGATTTTCTGGCAATGACCTGTCAGGGAAACCATCCTCAGCCTTGGTTCTGACTGAATCTTTTCACAGACTGAAATACTGAACATCAGGGAGGCACATTCTGCTTTCATCTCTGGATAGAAATCAAGGGGAATCCTTGGTCCAGAAGTCCAAGAGGAGACGTCTGCTTCATCTTCATCTCACTTGCAGCATTCTGAGATTTTGTCGTCTCAGAAGGATATCATTGAAACTTGCAGAAGTTGTATTGAACCCAAATGGATAGAAACCTAAGATGTTCTCATGCAAGCTCTCCATAAACGAGAACAGATTGTTGTGGCTCATGGAAGTATTATAATAATACTGTTCTGTACATTCACTTTAATCTTGTGATAAAACGGGGACCAAATTTGAGAGGCATTATTACTAATTGATCTATTAACATACAGCTTGAGCATGCTGCCTTTTATACTCAGCAATAAGAGTTGCTTTTCTCTGTTTGAGTTGGTTCCTCGGTTTTACAGCAGATCTACTGTCTTCTTGTGTTCTTTTCATATAACTTATATGAAACTTATAACTTTGAAAAAATGGCTGATCATTACTTAGTCAAGCCTGGAAAAAAGCATGATTTTGTGACTTTCTGGTAATGATTATTCTATGTTCTTGTTTATTGTAGTGCTGACTGTAGGCCAAGCTAGCTAAGGAGGGAAGGTCTGACCCCTGGAACTGGATTCAAGTATCAAATGAGTCATTTGAGAATTTTTTGAATGATGGAGAGAGGATGCTAATAATAGAAATCATCTTCTGTATAAGAAATGATGGCCTTGTTGCCACCTATCCCTTCACAAACAGTGATTGGGATGTAAAGGCTGCCACAATGCTGAAGAACACATACAACACCTTCATTTGGGATGGATTTTAATTTTTGCCTGTTGTTATGTAGTAGTTACCACCAAAGCCCCCAAGAACGATGTCTTTATTTATAGACTGACTGAGAGCCCATGTTTGTAGGATAGGGAAGGGAATTGTTGTGTTGTTGTTGAGATTAGGGTGATTAAGACTGAAACTGCCTTCTGGAGCTGAGCCAAACAAGCATTCAGTTTTGTCAGATGAAGTGGATTGATTTCTAGTCTAGCAGTTCCAGACTTTGGAGGTCAGGCACATTGCTTTTTATCTTCAGCTTTAAAATAAAAGTTACATAGAACTCATACCATAAAAAGCCTCTGGCCACGCTATAATAATGTTTAGCAAAAGACGAGATATACGGTTTCTAACATACAACATAATTAATATAGGCCTTAGTGCAATCGTTTTTTTTCCAAGTTTGTTTTTTCAAACAGAATACTGTTGCAATTTGCTCAGTCTCTGAGTTGTTTTCCTAATGTTGACTATGAAACAGAATGTTGCATATATGTCTCTGTAGGCAGCAGTACCATGAGGGAATGAAAAATATGTTTTAATCAAAGACCTGAACATAAATCAATTAGTACAGTTGTTTCAAATCAAATATAAAGTATGTCTTGAATATAACAGGGTCTTTGGCACAAAGGGTCCTTCACTAATGTTTCAGAAAGGAAAGGGTTTCTTCTTTAATTAAAATAAAAACCTTTCAAAGTGGTTTTTCAGCAGTCTTCTTTTTGACTGATTAAAATAGAGAATCCAAAAAGGTGAGAAGTTAATGGAGACATATAATAGGCCTGTGCAAATAGAGAAGTATTCGATTAGAATACAGATTTGGCTGATTTAGAAGGCAGTGCTTCATTTTGGAGATTTGGATCACAGTTTCAAATTGTTTCAGCTGAATCAGCATCGGAAGTTTCTGCGCTGATTCCGAGAGATTCAGTGATTCAACCATAGACTATAATGAGGAATCACTGAAATACCTATAACTTTGCTATTTTTTGGCAGACATGGATGAAAACAGCAGGGATGGTAGCCCCTTTTGAGGGCATGAGGCCTGCTAAGTTTCAAGGAGATAGGTGCAGGGGTTTCTAGGAAACTGTATCTCAAACTGTTCAAAGCAAAACTTGTGATGTGTGATTTTGTATGTGTGTTAAGGTGCAGTGGGATGAAAACAGCAGGCATGGTAGCCCCTTCTGAGGTTATGAAGTCTGCCAGGTTTCAAGGAGATAGGTGCAGGGATTCCTGGGAAACTGCACCTCAAGCTTCTGAAAGCAAAACTTATGGCATGTGACTTTGTGTGCATGTTAAGGCACAGCAGGACAAAATCAGCAGGGATGGCAGACTGTAACAGGGGGCCTTCCCGGTGCTGGTTAAATCTCCATCTGCCCACCTGTTTCTGCGCCAGCTGCCTACCCCTCTTTTTCCTGCCACACTTTGATGGAAAACTGATTCAGATGTTTCCCAGGTGGGAGGCCCATTTAGGTGTCTCGGGGTGACATCCATTCCACAGCTCTGTACGTTTCTTATACTGCAGCCCATTCCTCACAGATTGCATCCTTCACCCTCTCCAGCTGCGGTCCCCTCTCTGGGACCTTGGCTTCCCCTTGGGCCCTGGTTCCACCTTCAGGCCAGTCAGAATCCCGAGCCTCTTGCTCTGGGCATTCCTTGCGGTGGGCCCCTGGCCCTCTGACCCCACTTTGGGTCCTGGCCCCAGCACAGACCAGTCAAGGGTACCTCTGATATCTTTTATTAGACCAACTGAATAGTTGGAGAAATATATCTTAGCAAGCTTTCAGGTTTAAAAACCCTTTGCCAGGCTGAGGAAGCATCTTGTTGGTGTGTGTGTGCTCTTCCTGTATGGAAGGAATAGTGAAGAAGCCAGAGACTGGCATGCAATGCAGGCAAGAAATCCAGTCAGTGGAAATGTAAATTGAGGTGTCAGGGGGTTAGGGACAGGCTGTGGGGCAGAGGGGAAGAGGGAAGTATCAAGTAAAAGTGGAGAGGTACTTGGGAATCAGATGTCAGGCAGATTGTAGTGTGTCAGGAATCCAATTTCTATATTGAGTCCATGCGTTTTTGTATCTAGGAGGTTGATGAAGTGCAGTTCATAAGCTCATCTGTGAAAAATGGTTTGTAAATTCAAACAAGCACTGAACCTTGCTAACCTCATCACCAGAAGCCAACTTCCTACAGCCCAAAACACACTGAATGGATTCAGACCATGCCATGACAAGAAATGCAAAACCTGCCAACATACTAATCCAATCTATTACAGACAAGAATACCCAAGTACCTGTGAGGCCACATTTCTCACAAGAAAGCCACTGTGTCTCCAACTCTCAGGCATGGTCCTCAATGGGAATTTAATAACCACGTTTCACAGACCCTCAGGTCGCACATGGACCATACTGGACCGCAACAGATCCAGCTGTTTTTTTTTTATGTCCTCCTTCAGCCGCTTGACCAGTGCCTGCACCTCTGGTGAAAGTGGGTTGCCCCAGCCAGGAATATTGACCCCCTAGAACTTCTCCATTTGGTTCTCAAGCTCCTTGACTACAGGGATCATCTGGCTAAGGAGGGCATTGCCAGTGCTGAGGGTCTTGGGGACCTTGAGGACCACCAAGATCTGGGAGGTGGTATCCTGCTCTGCTTTGTTCAGGGGGCTGCTGATCCCAATACCCCCTGAGCAAGGCCATCTCTTGGATGGCCTTCTGTTGTTCCAGCAGCCTTTCCAGCATGAGGTATGTGGAGTTCCACTGAGTCTCCAGATCCTGCATGATTTTGTGCTGCAGGATGCTTAGCTCTGCCTGTTTGTCTTGCAGCATCTTGCCCCCCTTGATACTGCACTGGAATAAGCTTGCCACCTTCCTGCATTTTGAAATCAGCCGAGTGGTAGTGACAGTGCCACTACTGGCAGCCCTGTCCCCCTCCAAGGCATCCCTAACTGTGAGATGGAACTTGTGTGCCACACAGCAGATGCCAACAAAGTTGGCATTGCGGACAGCCTTGACCATATTTGCCCCATTGTTGGTGACCATGAGCCCACAGGTGACCTTGCCCTGCCCAACAAGTCACCCCTGCACCATGCAGTACATGGCCACCATGATCTCCCTTGCCATGTGGGACTCATACATCACCTCCGCTTGAAGGAGAGCCCATCAATGGCCTGACTGATCGCACCAGTGCCCTGTGAGTGAGAGGTAGGCATGATTTCCACCCTGGCTGCTCCAGTTGTCTGAGGTGAAATGCAGAGCTACTTGTGGACCTGCTTTGTGCAGCTCCTCCCTCAAGTACTCCCTGCATGCCTCATACAGGGAGGGCACCACTGTCCTGCTAAAGGCGGCGTGCGGGCACTAGATAGTATGGGGCCATGAGCATCATGGGCCACCTGAACACTGGCTGCTTAACTAAGGAGAAGGGCTGGCTATCCACAGCAAGCATCTCCCCAGTGCTCTGGGTGACCTCGCTCACCCTTGCAAGTGTCCCCTTTTGTCTGTGGCTTTCCCCCACCAGTCCAGGGTGGCCTGCCTCTGCTTCGTAGGGCTGGGGCTTTGAAGCAAAAGGGGTACTTCCCTTTGGGCAGGCTCCCACTGGTGCCAGGCTGAGAAGGAGCAAGGGCAAGGGGATGCTACCTCCTGAAATGCAGCAGCATCGCTGTGTTGGTGATGTGTTTCACCTCTTTGCCCTGGCTGATCTGCATTCCTCAGTGCTGGCATATAGCATACTTGAGATCATCTGCCACCTCAAAATGATCCCACACTACACTACCCCCTTACTTCTGGGTTGAGGGTGGGTATCCTGCTGTATCCCCCTCCTCAGCAGGCAGAGGCATAACAATAGAGGAAGCTGAGCCACCTGCCCCCTTAACCTCCTCTGAGGTGCCTTCCAGAGAAGGAGACCTGGCTCTAGGGGAACTTTGAGAGGTGTGGAGTACAAACTCAGATTCCCCCTTGTTTCCCAGAATTTCTTTTGCTAGGGTGCTCAGCTCCCCTGCTTCCAGATCCAGCTACTCCTCTGGCACTGGGAGGCTCACAATGGAGATGAAATTGGAGTGGAGGAGATTGTCATGTTGATACTGGTGGCTATTTCTGGTGTTAGGGAAGGTGGTGCAGGTGCAAGTACAGGTACTGCTCCCACCTCCTTGCTCCCGCTGCCAGAAAATAGGATGCGTCTATGTTTGGGGGTGGGGGAGGACTTGCAGCTCTCCCCCTACCACCTCTAGCCCCTCTCCTTCCCCTGACAGAAGACCTGGCCCCTGCCTTTCCTGCACGTTTCATATTAATCTTTGCTGTGCTGGAAAATGTGTGTATGTATGCGCGTGTGCGTGCAACTGTAATATCTCTTCTGTGTGTGTGTGTGCGTGTAACTAACTGATATTTCTTCTCTGATTTACTGTATGTGTGTGTAATTAACTAATATCTCTTCTTCTTCTCTGTTTACTATGTGTTGTGAGTGTGTGTAATGTATGTGCTTTCCTGCACAGTGATGGATCACACTGCCAGGGAAAACATAGCTTTCTTTTTAAAAAGTGTGGGGGAAAAATAATAACAAGAACAAATAAGAGGTTTTTTGGGGAAGAATAACTTGAAAGAAATGGATTGGATAGGGATAAGTAGAGGGATTCTAGGCAGGGGTAATTAGTAAGCTGTATCCAATCCTTTCCAAGAAGACAAACTAGCAGGAGACTGACTAGGAAGCCAAGCCATTCCGGTACCTTTCAGATGTTTTTGCACAGGCAGTAACAGCTCACGAAAGGGACAGAAAGGCTTCAGACAAAAGCGTATATGCTGTTTCTACGTCCCTCCCCCGAGCACTGTGATTGGAAGGAGACTCAGGGAAAGATCACAGTCACTAGCCAGCTACAGATGTCATTCTTTCCCCCCTTGCTCCCCCTCCTTCATCTCAGTTCCTGTTTCCCTGTGGGGCTGCCTTCTGAATCTCTGGATCTTTTCCATATCAATTTGGAGGTATTTTTTTTCCTCTTTATTTGATTCAGATTCAGTAATTCGGCCTCTGAATTGGGCCTCATCTTCTCCAAATCGAATCAGGAACCGAAGCTTCTCACACCCCTAATAAATAACAGGTAAGCCAGACAGTTGTGCATGTACTTTATGTATATATGTTATAGATGCACACACACACAGTGGCCACAGTTGAATTGTTTCTGTTGCTTGATAGGAGGAATCCTGTCTACATAAGGCAGAGCGCTGGAACACTAGAAATTATCAAATTGATAGATATTTGTAACTACAGCCATTAACGATATACATAATTCTTATCAACAATAAATTTATTATGGCACTTGTATCTGAAAGATTGTACTTGTTCTTTATCTTCTGTGTTTCACAGAGATGAAAAACTGTAGATAAAAGTTGACTTTTCAGAGCCAGATTACAGTGCATATTTGTATACACTCTTAGGGATTACATTGGGCCAAATCCTGCAGTCCAGACTCAGGATAGCTTCAAATCAGGCATTTTCTGACTCTTGAGTAACCTTAATATGCTCCAAGATTGGTTTTTCAATGTAGCAAAGTTGTATTAAAAGCAGAATGCTAGTTGAGTGTTCTCCAAATAGGTTTCTAGTCAATGAGGGAATAAGCATGCTCCTTGTGCGCTTTCTTTCCCTCCCACTGTGTTTACTCTACTTACCTGCATGACAAATAAAAGGTCTCTATCTCTGTGGCTTTACTGACTGTCAGAGTTAGCTATGAAAAAATAGCTTATGTAAGTGAAGTAAAAAATGAAGGGAATTTTGATGGCAACATAAAATATGAAGCATAGGCATAGTGACCTACCATGCTATCAGACATAGTTTTATCTGCAGTAACATATTTACTACTCCAGAAAGCACTTGGCTTTAGCTAAGTCTCCTCTTTTACATTCAACCTAAACTACAACTTTGTTAGTATGCTTGCAGGTTACCTCAGTGCATCTGATTGCTGGAGAAAACTGGGTTTTTTTGTTCTATGATGACTGAGGCAGACACACCCTATTTTTACTGCCCTCTCAGATTGGAACAATATAGTTTCAACTGTTCCACTTTATATTTCTGTCCTCCATTCTGAGTTCCAGTTTTTCACTTCTAGTTTGTCACTGGGCATGTCTATACATGCACTTTAATGTGCAGTAACCTATTCTATTGCGCATTAAAGCAGCATGTAAAAACTGTGCTAATATGCTAATGTTCAGTAATATAAGCTACTGTGCATTGTGTCACCTAATCAGAAATTCAATAATCATCACCTCTCCATCTGATTGTCTTGAATACTCCAGCATCAGCATCTCCTTTTTAGATAGGATGATCACTGTCCAGAATGGTAAAATACAGACCACGATATACAAGAAACCCACAGAGCAACATACGTATCTGCACAGAACCAGCAGTCACCCTAAACACACCAAAAAAGCTGTAATATATCCTCAAGGTGTAATATACCGCAAGCCCTCAGATACCACCAAATTTGCACTGAGGAGAACACCCATGATTGCCACCTCACAAATCTCAAAACAACTTTCATTCAACAAGGATACTCCTCCAGAGAGAGAGATCACACTTTTAAAAGAGCCACTCAGATACCACATGAAGAATTGCTGCAGTACAGAAAGAAAACCCCCATGAATTGCACACCGCTGGTTATGACATATCACCCCTCCCTGGAACCTATATGGAAAATCCTCAAATAGTTGCAACCCATACTAGAAGATGACCCAGTTCTTAAAGAGATTTTCCTAGAACCACCCATCCTAGTCTTCAAACAAGCACTGAACCTCACTAACCTCATCTCCAGAAGCAAACTTCCTATAGCTCAAAACACACTGAATGGATCCAGACAATGCCATGCCAAGAAATGCAAAACCTTCCAACATATCTCCACCACCAGCACAATTACTACACCCCACAACAGAACCATCTGCATTCCTGGATCTTACAGCTTCACCTGAGGGGAAACCAGTATGGGTTTGTGGCGGGCAGATCGTGCCTGACCAACCTAGTCTCTTTCTATGACCAGGTTATGAAATGCCTGGACACAGGAGGAGGGGTGGATGTCATATACTTGGACTTCAGGAAGGCCTTCGATACGGTATCCCACCCCATACTGGTGAACAAATTAAGAGGCTGTGATGTGGATGACTGCACAGTCCGGTGGGTGGCGAATTGGCTAGAGGGTCGCACCCAAAGAGTTGTGGTAGATGGGTCGGTCTCGACCTGGAAGGGTGTGGGCAGTGGGGTCCCGCAGGGTTCGGTCCTTGGACCGATACTCTTTAATTTCTTCATCAGCGACTTGGACGTGGGAGTGAAATGTACTCTGTCCAAGTTTGCAGATGACACAAAGCTATGGGGAGAAGTGGACACGCCGGAGGGCAGGGAACAGCTGCAGGCAGACCTGGATAGGCTGGACAAGTGGGCAGAAAACAACAGGATGCAGTTCAACAAGGAGAAATGCAAAGTGCTGCACCTAGGGAGGAAAAATGTCCAGCACACCTACAGCCTAGGGAATGACCTGCTGGGTGGCACAGAGGTGGAAAGGGATCTTGGAGTCCTAGTGGACTCCAAGATGAACATGAGCCGGCAGTGTGACGAAGCCATCAGAAAAGCCAATGGCACTTTATCGTGCATCAGCAGATGCATGACGAATAGGTCCAGGGAGGTGATACTTCCCCTCTATAGGGCATTGGTCAGACCGCAGTTGGAGTACTGCGTGCAATTCTGGGTGCCACACTTCAAGAAGGATGCGGATAACCTGGAGAGGGTACAGCGAAGGGCAACTCGTATGGTCAAGGGCCTGCAGACCAAGCCCTACGAGGAGAGACTAGAGAAACTGGACCTTTTCAGCCTCCGCAAGAGAAGGTTGAGAGGCGACCTTGTGGCTGCCTATAAGTTCATCATGGGGGCACAGAAGGGAATTGGTGAGGATTTATTCACCAAGGCGCCCCTGGGGGTTACAAGAAACAATGGCCACAAGCTAGCAGAGAGCAGATTTAGACTGGACATTAGGAAGAACTTCTTCACAATTCGAGTGGCCAAGGTCTGGAACGGGCTCCCAAGGGAGGTGGTGCTCTCCCCTACCCTGGGGGTCTTCAAGAGGAGGTTAGACGAGTATCTAGCTGGGGTCATCTAGACCCAGCACTCTTTCCTGCTTATGCAGGGGGTCGGACTTGATGATCTATTGAGGTCCCTTCCGACCTTAACATCTATGAATCTATGAATCTATGAACCTCCAGAAATGTAATATATCTCATCCAATGCACCAAATGCCCTGATGGAAAATATGTAGGAGAAACCAAACAACTGTGCACCAGAATGAATGCACACCAGAAATCTATCAAAGAAAAGAATGCATAATTATCTGTGGGGGCACGTTTCTCACAAGACAACCACTCTCTCTCCAGTCTCTCAGTTCTAATCCTCCAAGGGAATTTACAAGACACCTTTCACATATGCCTAACATCTGACTCTGGGTACCTCTCCACTGTGCGGGCGGGGTCAGACCCCGGGCCCTCTTCGTCGCTCTGCACGCGGGCTGTGGCCAGCAGCCCAGGCAGGCCGGGTCGGAGAGGGAGGTCGCCGAGCTAGAATTAGGCACAGACACGTAACGGTTGATTTTAAGATTGTTTACTTACACCGAGATGGTCGCGGTGCAGGCTGAGAACTTGCTCGAGTTGCGGTTACAACAGAAAACACAAACACACGTGGAGTTTGCTAGGCTCCACGCAGACAGAACACGAACAATCACGTGGAGCTTGCTAGGCTCCACGCAGACAAAACTCTGGATGTCCAGGACAAGTGCGCATAAAACTTGTCGGTACGTCTTATAGTAGGCTCCATTTGAAGACAGGAAGAGGTGGGCGGTGGATCAGGCCGCCAAACTCCTCTGGGCAACACACAGGGTTTCTATTACCCTGCCGCGCACACCCAGAGTCCCCACGAGATGGATGCGGAGTCCTCTTCGGCTTGGGCGGAAACTGCTCAAGCCTCTTATACGGCTAGCAGGCCAATCGCTAGCCGCCACGTGTGAATAATTTAGCACTAGCCAATTGCGGGGCACGAATTTGCATACGATGAGCGGGAACTCTTTGCACCGTGCATTTCTGTGTTGCAAAGGGAAATGCACCCTGCAAAGACAACTGCAAAGTGGCGGGAACACTCCTTTGCACGCGGGTTCTCTGTGCAGCAGAACTCCTCCGTGCAATGAAGCTGTAAACCCACAGGGATAATTCTTAGTGCCGAAGCACACACAAAAAATCAGACCTTTGGGTCGTGACATCCACTACTTACCAGTTACATTTATTCTCCTTCCCTACACCCCCCCACCCATCTCTCACCCACTGTCTCCTCAATTTACATCTTCACTGACTGACTTTCTTGCATACATGCCAGCCTCTGGCTTCTTTACTATTAATTCCATCCAGGAAGAGCACGTACCAACTGCAGATGTGTTAGATGGTTGGACAGTTATCCTGGATTTTGTTAGATTTGGGATGTGTTAATTGTATGTTGTACTCTTTGGGTGGATGAAGGGGTGTTAATTGGGCAGGAGGTTTCTGTTGACTTGGTTGCAGATCGGTATGACTCACTGGATTGAAAGTCTATTGGAAAACCCTTAAGCTGGACTCTCCAGTCAGTTAACATTTTAGATTTCAGTGGCAAAATTTGAAATCCTTCCAGCTAATGATCACTATTTACACAGATAGCTGGAAATCATCCTTAGGTGCTATTGTCATTGTTTATATAGATGTTACAGTCAGTTGGAGTGATTTTTTTTAGTTAGTTTTAAATGCAAGTTTTAGACTTTCAGACCAACAAAACCTATGCAGGAATGCATATATATTGTAGATTAGAATACAGTATATAAAAGTCTAGTCTACAATATATTGTAGAGCTCCATTTGTGAAATTTGTAAGAACCTGTTTTGAATTGCTCATAATTTTGCTAAGCTTTAACCAGTGGACTGAATTTTTCCAGATGAGGTGTTTGACATTGTTTTTAGTGATTTTTCAGCCTAAGAATGAATGTATTCAGCAAAAATACATTGTTTTACCCATGATAGAATATTCTGGTGACCTTTTCTTTTGAAGGTCTAATGTTTCCTTATTTTGTAGTAGACTTGAAACTTGGTAGGGAAGCAGCCTGTGTATCAGTTATGTGCTTTTTTATCTTCCTCTGGCTGCTTTTTAAAGTCTTAGAGCTGAATACATGTACATTGCAAATTCTGCGATAATCAATTTTAGTAGATGAGCTTGGCAAAAATTTGTCCACTTTGAGTGCACTCCACCTAAGTAGAATTTTCCCTGCACCTCTAGCTCTGAGCTATTGCAGCCCCGGTGTTCTTAGATTATATCCTTTTGCAATGTTTGTATTCTTGAATTTGCCACTGATCCTCATAAGGGGTATCTACAGCACCGGCAGTATTCCCAAGCATGCTTCAAACTTGGAATTGCCTGAGCAAGGTCTTGCTGGTCCCAAGCAGCTGTTCCCAAGGATACTGGAGATTTCGTTCTAATGAATGCTAACAAAGGGATGTGCAGATTGAGAGTGAGTGGGGATGCATGCTTGAGAACATGGTGCTGGAGCAAAGTAGAAAAATGGATGGCTATATTTTGAGTTGCTTTAAAGTGATTTGAGAGGGTGTGTGTGTGTGTGTGTGTGTGTAGGTGCTTTGTAAGTGTATAGTGTCAGTCATGCACAGATGCTTTGCTTTTGATTTTGTCTTTTTAATTCTGTATCTGGCTATTGGAAGTAGTATAAGCTTCTCTGAAGAAGTACTGTGGCAGAAGTGTTCAAACGTGTATAAATTCCACTTTTAAAATCCCAGATTTCAATGAGCGAAAGTCAATGGGCCTTGAGCTCTGAAAGTGCCAAAATCACTTTTAAAAATGGGACTTAGGCTCCTAAGGCACATAGAAGCTTTTTGAAAACTTGAGTGTATAGCATTTAACCCAAGGACTTTATAGTCATACATTGTAAATATAATATGAATCCTATTACTTCATCTGGAGAACTCTATGGGCATTAGTTCCAGATTATATTTAGTGACCCTAGTTAGGTTTGTTTAAAATTTATAAGAATTTCTCTTCAGCTTCCATTTAGAAGTATATTCCTGTACAGTTGCCAGAAATTCCAGGAGCTGAAAGCAAACAGCTATGCACTAACAGTTATAGCCAATGCACTGTATTCCCATAATGTTTTTGCAGTTGAGAGAACTCTTGCTGCTTTAACTGCTTATAGTAAAATTTTTAAAGTAACCACCTCTCAATAAATCATTGCCAAAAATTACTGTAATAACTACCTTCTTAATGGTCAAAGATTGAAGCCAAAAACAACAAAACAGTTCACTGTGGTAAAATTTGAAGGCATTGATATAAACCATAAAAACATATTATCAATTTTTTTTTGGTATGTTGCAGCTGAAAAGTGGCCTATTACAGTTATAAATGAGAACTAGTATCCCCAACTGCAACTGAGTTAAAACCACAGAACTTGTCATGACTGCATTGAGTTAATCCTTTAGCATAGCCCACCCAGGAAACAAGATAGAAGCCCCGAAGTTCAGCTCTTCATGGCATTTTCTAGGAATGTACCAATCAAAGGGGAAGAACTTGTGGGGTTGTGAAGGAGGTAATGACCGACATCGTTTGAATCCTGTGCTGCCCACATCTTCGTATGGAAAGGATGCTAGCACACTGGTATGAGTCAGCCACTCTTCAGGGATAGTTATCCATCTTGGTAACATAACTCCTGTTAGCTCCAGTCTGCTTTCCTCATACAGCTGCCTTCTGATGGGGGTTTAGGTTTTGAATGGGAATCGCTCATTGTCTGGTCTAGATGATGTAGCAGGATCAAAGGACCTGCTACAGAATATTGTTGCTGCTCTGTTTTTCCCTTTTCCTACTTCATCAGATCCCTTGGCAGATTTGTGGTCCTCAGCTCCACAGCCGTAGCACAGAAGAGCAGCTGAAGAAATGTGAGGTGAAAAAAGGAGGTAATGACACACAATCTATAAGCCTCTGTACCTTCACTCCCAAAATGTTCTCCTGGCTCTCTGTTCCATTCATGCTTGCCTGAAAATCATTGCACTGTTACCGGGTAAGTATTAAGTAAATACTGCAGAATTTGGCCCCGTTAGAAGCACAACCAGTACTTACATGCTATAGTAACTCGAATATTTAGACTGTGAGTCCTTCAGGGCAGGATCTCTCTTATTGTGTATGCCTTACGAACTATCTAATTCAGAGATGCATTAGCTTCTGTAAGCAACAAAAGTGATCTGCTGGTTATTAAAGCTTATGCATCTCTGAATTGATCTGTAAGGTGCAATTATGCCCTGCTTTTTACATTAATGGGGCTAAGTACCTCTCTTTTACTCTGTAATGGAGCATAATGATCATGGAGCATAATGATTTCTTTTGGGATACTGCAGTACAGTATAACCTCATAAATCAGGCATGCTTGGGACTGAGCACCTGCTGGAAATTTGAAAATTCCAGATTTTTGAAACTGGAGCGGTGGCCAATCGTGGAGTGGGGGGGCAGGGGTAGTGGCAGCCAGTCCCGGAGCAGCGGCTGCACATGGAGTGGCAGCATCGGGTGCTGGATGGCGGTGGCAGCCGCTGCATGCAAGCTTCCCCCTCCTCTACTCCAGGATTAGCCACTGCTACTCCCTGATGTAATGTATTTTTTTAAAAGTGCCAGATTTGCAAGGATTCCAGTTTTTTGTTATCCAGATTTTTGAGGTTATACTGCACTTCCATAATACTAGCATTCTGATAAAATATTAACACAAATAATATCACATTTACACTTACTTTGAGTGACTACAGAAGAGACAGAACAATGGCTAAACAGGGTTCCTCTACAGGTAACATCACCTGGGGCCAGATGGGACAACTGACAACCGGCGTCCAGGAAAAAGCCAACTGGCTATACAGGTACTTTGTGTTCGTCTTTCACCAGTCCCATGGGACACCCCTGCCCATTATGGGACAGGGAGACCCGGGTGAGGGACATTCCTTATTCTTCATCAATGCTGACCTCATGAAGGAACAGCTTGAGAGGCTGGATACCTTCAAGTCAGCCGGCCCTGACAGTTTACACCCCAGGGTACTCAAGGAGCTGGCAAGCATCATAGCTCATAGCCAGCATGGGTTTGTTGTGGGTAGGTCTTGCTTGACCAATCTTATTTTCTTTTATGACCAAGTGACCTATCACCTGGACAAGGGGGAAGAGATTGATGTCATATATCTTGACTTCAAAAAAAGCCTTCAATCTAGTATCCCATGATCACGTCTTGGCAAAACTGGCTAACTGAGGCCTCGGCCTCACCACAATCTGCTGGGCTGGGGAATTGGCTCTGTGGTTGGACCCAGAGGGTGTTGGTTGATGGAAGTCAATTGTTGTGGTACACTGTGACCAGTGGGGTCCCTCAAGGCTCTGTCCTTGGGCCTATACTATTCAACATCTTCATTAATGATGTGGACATTGGTATCAGAAGCAGACTGGCCAAGTTTGCCGATGACACCGAACTCTGGGGTAAAGCATCCACACCTGAGGATAGGAGGGTGATCCAGGCTGACCTTGACAGGCTCAGGAAATGGGTGGATGAGAACCTGATGATGTTTAACACCAAAAAATACAAAGTTCTCCACCTTGGGAAGAAAAACCTGCAGCATCCTTATAGGCTTGGCAGTGCTACACTGACTAGCAATACAGACGAAAGGGACTTGGGGGTCATGATTGACCACAAGATGAACATGAGCCTTAATGTGATGCTGCAGCTAGTAAAGCGAGCAAAATCCTGGTGTGCATCCACAGATGCTTCTCAAGCAAATCCCGGGATGTCATTCTCCCATTGTACTTGGCCTTGGTGAGGCCACAGCTGGAGTACTGCATCCAGTTCTGGGCTCCATAATTCAAAAAGGATGTGGAGAAGCTTGAGGGAGTGCAGAGGAATGCCACGCGCATGATCAGAGGTCAGGAAAACGACATTATGAAGAGAGGCTGAGAGCCATGGGACTCTCCAGCCTGGAAAAGCGCAGACTCAGGGGTGATCTGGTGGCCACCTATAAATTTATCAGGGGTGCTCACCAGGATCTGGGGAATGTCTGTTCACCAGAGCCCCCATGGGATGACAAGGTCGAACAGTCACAAACTCCTCCAGGACCGTTTCAGGCTGGACATAAGGAAGAACTTCTTTACTGTCTGAGGCCACAAGATTTAGAATAGGCTGTCGCCGGAGGTGGTTCAAGCACCTACTTTGAACGCCTTCAAGAGACATTTGGATGTTTATCTTGCTGGCATTCTATGATCCCTGATGACTTCCTGCCCCTGGGGCAGGGGGATGAACTCGATGATCTTCCGAGGTCTATGAATCTATAAATCTGCTGAAATCAGGGACAGTTTAATCTGTTTGGGGATCACAGGAATGGATATATCAGTAAATGTTATTCACCTCAGGATGCCAAAGTTCGTAACAGTGCCCAGATCAACATTAAAATGTCTGAATGCATTACTTGGTCAGTCTGATGGAAAAGTACTAAACCTAGTGGAATGTATTGCTATACATTAAGAAGAACCTGAATTATGGATGCATGTACCTATAACAGGGCACTTGTGCCCCTGTTACTAGAAAAAGGAGCTGGCGTGGGAGGGTGCGGGGGTTGTGGAAGGCTGCAGGGAGCCTGAGGGCAAAGTAGCAATAGGTCTGAGCTGCCTGGGTGAACTGAGCCAGGGGTTAGAAAGGAACAGGCTGCTAATGGCAGAATTAACAGCTCCTGGGCCCTGGGAGCAGGAGAATGGGTTGAATAACCAGAAGGAGGCTGGGCATGGGGTTTAATTAAGCCCAGCCTCTGGCCATGGAGAGGGGAGTCTGGCCCTGACTCCCACAGGACACCAGGGCATGGGGCTCCCTGTAGAGCTGGCTCCAGTGAGGGGCCAAGCCAGCCCAGGAGAGATACCTGGTGGGCTGGAGGGACAGAAGCAAGCTGACTTAAATAGGAGGGCTCAAGGACTGAGAGCAGGTTTTGCATTTGAGTTACGACTGGTTAGGTTACTGTTTTGTGTTTGAATTTTACTGGAAGACCAGATTGTATATACCATATTGTACTGCTGCACAATATGGTATATGAATTTATTGCAGGACCGTAGCTAGAGGGGAGCAGGAGGTGTGACAGGGCAGAAATTATGCCTTGTCCTGAAGGATGAGCAAGAGTGCTGCAAATGGGGAGCACCCCATTGGAAGCGGTGGCTGAGAATCTTAATTAAGCAGGAGAAGCCAGAGCAGGCCTTTAATGAATGCAGCTTTGGAAAGAGGAGGGGGCAGAAGAAAAGCTGTTGCGTAGGCTCTATGCACTGACGTGGAAGATAAAGCATGGCCACCAGGTGAGAGTCTCCCCCTGAGAGGGGAGAGTTGCACGCAAGAGCTTGTGCAGCTGGGTGAAGGTGCAGTGATGATCACGTTACCCAGCTGGGGAATCAGCGGCTGGCAGAAGAGTTTCTGTAGTATTGGAACTTACCTGAGATAGGGCCAGCATGAGACTGCTATATCTGAAGGTTTGCAAGGAGGACATCCAGTGAGTGAAATGAGCTGGGTTTGGGGCCTGGAGGGAGGAAGAAGAGAGAGGCCAGTTAAAGGATCCATCCCTGTGAGGAGGCGGGGTTCACCCCAGCGACAGGGACAGAGCCCAGAGCCAGCCAGGAGACTGAGTAAGCTGGCAGCAGGGTCTGAATGTGGGATTCCTAAATCAGAATGGAGCTGAATTGAAGCTCCAGGACTACTCTGAACTCTAGGCAAGGAAAGAGAGGCAATTTCTACCATGTATGCAGAATCTTTTCTGTGAGTTTGAAGACAAGCAAGGCCCACCCTGGCCTGATAAGGAGCTTGCGAGAGTCTCAGCCCCAACATTGGGGAATGGGTCTTAAACTTTGAAAGGGAGGCACTTGGGAGGCATTCCCAGGATTATGCAAGTCCTCTAAGAATGGGCATTGACTAAGGAATTGCGCTTTTAAGCAGCTACTGTGGTAATGGAGGGGGATGGGGATGGGGATGGTGGAGCCCTGTGAAGAGGCCAGGTGGCTGACAAAATTGCACTAGGGAACAACACTTTGTTTCCTGATACTTAGTTTTTCCTTTTGGGTTATTTCCTTTAAGATGAAAGGTATGGTGGGCAAGAACCACCAGGGGTAAACAGGATCAGAGGGAGTGGAATTGTGTTCATTTCTACGAGTCCAAGCTTTCATGAGGAGCCCTCAACTTCAACAGGAGGCCATGGGTGGGGTGCCTGAGAGGTACTCTCCCCTATCAGGGACTGGAGCTAGACCATCACTGAGGAGGCTGAGACTGACATAGTGACACTGGAGCCTCAGGAAGGGGTACAGGCAAGTCAGGGCTGAGGCCCAGGAGTTGAGGTTCTCAGACAATGGACCAGGGCTAAAGGCTCAGCCAGAGAAAAGGGGGCCAAGGACTGGGATGGCAGAAGCCCCAACAGATGCTTGGAGACCTGAGGGGGTGGAGCCTTAAGCAGGAAGCACAGACCCCCCAGGCATGAGGTGGACATAGCATCAAGAACAGAGACATCAGGTGGAGGCACCAGAGAAACTACTCTCAGCCCCAAGGACCAATTCCTCAGTAAGCAAACAATTACATGAAAGGCGTGACAGGTGCGGAGGGGCCAGAGAAAGCCAGCAGTTGGGTCAGACCCCAGCGGCACTACGTACCAGGAGTGTCAGACCCACAAGGCTTGTTACAGTGCTTTACAAATTGAAGTAATTGGATTTTCATCAGTCAGTAGTCAATATTATGTTCTGTTTGTTCCACATTTACTGAGTTAAAAAAAATAGATTGAATAAGAACATTTAAAATATTTTGTAATGGGTGTCTGTTTGCTTGGTTTTTTCAGAGTCCAAATGGAATGGTTTACAAACTGCTACTTAAGAATATACCACAACAACTGGGAAAATTTTTGAGAGTACAGAAGCGGACTTGTTTATTTGTATCCCCTCTCCCCACTGCAAATCATTGTAGAAAAGGTTACTATTAAATGTAAGGTGTTGGGGATGCAGAACAAAAATCTATTCCCTTGGAGGACAGCCATATACCATGGGATGGACCCTACACTGAGTTGTCCCTTAGAATACCGTTGACTTACGCCTGTTGCTTTGTTGCAGCTGCCAGGGTACATAACAGTGCAGAATTTGTTCATGTATTAGTTTACCTTGCTTCCTTAGAATTCCTTTAAAAATGAATCCTCGCATTTTTACTTTCCAGAGAACAGCAACAGGCTTGTTTCACAACAGCTTTACTACACACTTTTACTTAAGTTTCTTTTTTCCTCAATTGCTTCAAGGAGGAAAACACATGAATCGACCTTTTGTTCAGGTTGATAGTGTATGCTGTTTTAACCCTCAGTACTCCAGGGCTGTGTTTCTTGGCATTCTTTCAGACAAGCTTTCTGATATGTATAGAACAAACTGTCTTCATTTTAATTATGAAAAAATGTGTAATCCCAGATTTTTATTTACTCATTTAGTGGTAAATACTGTTTATCACTGACTTTTTTACCTCCATCTTTAATGAAGGCATAGGATGAAGTTACTGAATTTAATTTACTGAAAATATGAACGTGTCAGAACTTCAGGGTTTGGACACAGGCCTGAACTGCACCAACCTTTAAGTTAGTAGAGCTGGAGTCTTATTAGAGCTGTGATGGTGTAGGAAATATACATGAGACAAGATTTTTATTTATTTATTTCTTGGACAAACTTTCAGGCAAAAAATACCTTTCTTCACATCTCGGAAAGAAGTAGACATTGATTAAGCTAAATAATAGTTTTATCTCCATGTAAATAAAAGCAGTCACTTCAGTCATCCTTCATTCCTTAAGTAGTAGCAACAAGAAATGAGCAGAAGTAATTCCAAAACAAGGGAAATACCATAGAATTTATAGTATAAATTTTATGTAGTATAATGGAGTTAAACACTATAAAAGATACCACAAAACCCTTGCCTCTAGCAAGCTTTAAAACAGTCAGATCTGTCTGGACTCCTCACTATTGAGGATGCTCTATTTTAGGAATGCATATATAAGATGAATGAGTTTCTAAGATCAGAATTAGCTTGGGTACTGTCTTGAAATGTTGTTGGTGGTTAAAAACTGAAGGACACATGCAGTTTTACTACAGAAGCAGAAACTGGTAAATCCCAGTGTTTCCTAGTTGGTGATTTGTAATCAAATAGATGTTTTTTAATTCATTTCTGTAATGCTGTATAATATGGTATGTTAATTTTTAAAAATACCAATAATATGATTTAATTTGGAAAATAGATATTATTAATAATCAACTTTCATGCCATAGCCAAACATATGAGATCAGAACATAATTAATGTCACATTCATTCTTATAGTTTGTTGGAAATTTTCCATGGAATGTTTTTCCATTGGATTGCCTAATGTAAAAAGTTTTATGGAAATGTTTTGTCAAAATAGATATCTCACTGAAAAAATAGAACAGAGCATTCCAATAACAAACTTTTGGGAATGGAATGTTTTGACTTCATGCTTTGAAATTACTTGTTTCAATTATTTTTATAATGTAATAGTTTTCCTTTAAAAATGGTTAATTTTGAATGAAAAGTTTTAATTATCTCAAAACTGAGTCTTTTGATGGAAAATTGACCCCAAATGATTTGGGGGAAAATTCAATTCATAGTACATTTCAAGGTTTGTTTGTTTTTTCCTTCTCTGAAATAGAACAAAAAAAATTAACTGCAAAATGGTAAATCTGCTTCCTACACCACTCCTTATACCAAATGTTTTGTGATATGATCTTTATACCTTTCTTTGCAGTATTTAATATTGACTGCAGTAGGAATCTTAAGCCCTATCTTTTGGTTTCATGTTTATGATTTTCTTCCTGAATTGATCTTTTTTATTTCTACAAGTACTGGTCATGTTGGTACCTAGGTACCTTGTAATAGACACTGTTTTGTCTGTCCTTCCTCAGCAACTTTACAAAAACAGATTGGTTTTCTTTTCCATTTAACTTTAGGAATGTGTAGGGTATGTGCCTGGGATTATTAGAATCATAAAGCTTCACAATATGCTGCATTCGCATCTATAAAAACTAGATTGTAATAGACTCTGGTAGCATTTTTGTACAACACTTCACTGGTCGCATCCATACAAGATGCTGACTGTGCAGTCATATAAAGAAGTACTAAATGACTGTGCAATAGTGCCAATGAACGCTTTTTTGTGACATTGCTGTGCAGTAGCCTAATACTATTGAGCAGTAGCATCAAATCACAGTTTTTGCCACGTGGTGTACTGAGCTGTAGTATCAAGCTACTGCACAGTAAGCATCTTGTGTAGATGTGGCAAGCAAAGTAGAAAAATGGTTAAATGGCCATTGCCTGTGAATGGTTAAACAGCCAATGCCCTAGTCACTTGGGCAGATTACTTGTAACTCCAGCTGTTTGTAATGGGGTGATTTTGTCAGGTAGAGGAGCGTTAGAGTGTAGGTTGAGCAGTCTTGAAGGAGGAATTCAAGGAACAACCAAGCCTCATTTGAGCTAATATTAGTTGTTCTGTCAATATAAACAAACTCTAGGGAGTTGCTGACTTCAGACTTTAAATAAAATTGGGGCTGTGGGCTCAATCCAAATCCCACTGATTCCATGGAAATGATTTCAGCTGGGTTTAGATTGGAGTAGGCTTATGTTTCTGGAGCATGTTAGAAAAAAAATCAGGGATTTTAAAATATATACATGAGGTGGTGAGGGGGAGGGACCTAGAAAATCTTTTGTAAAAGAAGGCCCACTCAAATTTAAGAGAGACTCTGATAGATTTGAGGCTATAGGTTGCTAGCCAGATACTGAAAGAATGGTTTAAAAATAAATATTAATAGAGTATTTGTAGCACTAACAGTAGTGGGTAAGAAACTGTGAGAATACATAGTGTTGTTTTGCAAATGGGATCATTTCAAAAGTATTCAGCTCTTTCTCATGCTAAAACATCATCTTATTTCAAATCTTTAGACTGCAGAACATTGAATTATTTATTCTAAAGCCTGGGGACGTTTGGTGTAACTGAATGTCTAGCCATGGCACATGGTCTTCCAGGGCATACTGTGTTCTAATCTTTTTAAACTAAAAGTGAAATGAATTTTGATGGATTTTTTTCTAATTAAGAGTTGAACATGAAACCTAAATGAATTGGACAAAGCTGATCAGATCTCCTAAAGTACAAATTTCTTGAATAGTCTGATTGTGCTGTATGGCAGTGCTGCCAGTGAAGGTGATGCTGCACTGAATAGACATCATCAAAGGGCAGGTGGACAGTTTGCTTTTGGTTTGTTTTTTCAAGGTTGTTGAAGAGTGAGGCTGCTGACTGTGTGTATTCATGTGGATACACCTACTAGACTCTGAATTTGAAAGGAAGCTTTTTTGCATGCGAGACAACTCTTTTACTTTCCCTTTATGAGGGAGCTCTTTGGCTTCTTGCTTGGTTTTGTAAAAGGGCGTGTCACGGCGGGGTCCTCGCGGAGGGCCGTGATCTCCTTGAGGCCCTCTCACCGCGCTACTTTGGCCCGAGGGCACCCTCCATTCTCGCCCGCCAAGTCTTTGATGTTTATATGATAGGGAGGCTGCCTTGTGTTTCCTCGGGCCTGTCAGCTCCTGGACCCCTCGTGGTTCTCCCCGTACAATGGGCGCTGCCAAAGCGCCCTAGCCTTATGGGCTATGCGTGGCTCCTACCTCCCCTGATACCACGCCCCAAGCCTCACAGATGTAATGGACGTTGTTCAGTCTATACGCCCGCTTCCCGGGCCTCCTCTCTTATGCCCAGCCTCTTGCTGGGACTCTTGTCTAGCCCCCTCTGGGCCTCCCCTGCCGGTGTGGTTCCGCTCCGGGACTCTCTAGCGGGCCTCTGGTCCTATGGGCCAACCGCACGGATACCCTCCCTGACTCTGGCTCCCCGCGCTGCTACTCCCTGTCTTCTCAGGGGCAACCACAGCGCCCTGCCTTGGTCTGAGGGGTATTGCCACACTAGCCTGCGGCTGGGCTCGCTATGCCCGTGCGCCCACACTGGGCTACTCAACAAAGCACAATGGCGTTCCCCCTCTCTGGGGCTCGCTGCGCCCACACTGGGCTACTCAGTAATACACAGTGGCGTTCCCCCCTCTCTGGGGCTCGCTGCGCCCACACTGGGCTACTCAGTAATACACAGTGGCGTTCCCCCCTCTCTGGGGCTCGACATGCCCACACTGGGCTACTCAGTAATACCGCCCCTTTCCTGGGGCCGGGGGCTATGTTCCCCCACACGCAATCCGGGGTCTCGGTCCCCGTCCGCAACCTACGGGTTGCGCCCGTGACCCACTGGCCGCGCTCCTCGCCGCCAGCTGCTCACGCACTGGTGTGCGAGCTGCGCCTTCCCTGGCGCTATGACAATAATTTGCCCTCGTGGCGCTAGGGCACCCCACACTCTCTGGGGTCCCTATAGTTGAGGCCTCCTCCAACCCCTACAGCCTCACCCAAGCCTCCGGGTGTAATATACAGAGCCAAACGTAAACTAGAGCCTCCTGGCTATAACACAAACCTAAAGCCCCCTGGCTAAACCATAGTGCCCATCCTCTCAGGGCTATCACGAGCTGTACTTGCGAGTCATGCTCCTTTCCATATCTCAGCTGAAGAAGCTCCTGCCTCTCTGGCTGCTGGCAGAGAACTACCAGCCTGGCCTCAGCCCTGAGCTTTATAAGGGCCAGGCCCTGCCTCCTACAGGCAGCTGGCTCCTCTTGGTTGCTCCGGCAACCCGCAGCTGCACTCATTACCTGAGCAAGCCTCAGCTGGGCTCGTTATGTCAGGCCAGGGCGAGCTCACTCGCTCCCTGGCGGTTCCTCCTTTCTAGGAGCAGGGGTACCGAGGTGCCCTGCGACAGGACGTTTTGTAATTGATATTGCCTCAGCTTTCTTAATCTCTTTTAATGGAACACACTGCAGTGAGACGCATCAATAGCATAATCCTGTTGCTCCTGCCTTTGGGAGGAAAAAACGTAACTGGAGGCTTTAAAGCACCATGAAACTTGTGCCCCAGGCAGAGCACTTATTTTTATCTCTGCTAAAACTTCTGAGGGAAAGACTGGAGAAGACTCTTGTTTATATACTCCATTGTATGACGATACAACAAGATACCATCAATATTAATTTTAGGTGAGGTAGTACCCAGAAAGAGCTAGAGTTATCTGTATGGTGCCTTATGATTCTTGGCAAAGGTTACAGAAGGCAGGGTAAATTTATATCTTATATATATATATATATATATATAGCACAAACCTTCAAGCTCACTCTAGCTTCCGCTCACAAATGCTTGTGCTATACAGAGCTCTAAGTTCGTTAGTCTATAAGGTGCAAATCCACCCTGCCTTCTGCTTGACTTCACCTCCCTACTCAGAGGATTACAGTCTATCTAGTCTCAGTTTTAAAGGAAATTTATTTCCCTTCCTGTTTAAGACTTAGCCACTTGTTCATTTACTTCATTCTTTCCTTTAGCAAATAGGTTTATGCCCATAAATCTGCCCAAGACACATGGTAATGGTCTTTTGGCCAACATGAAATTTTTCATTTGTCTGTGTACGTTGCATACTTATCCATGTGTTTATATTTGTACATATGAGTAGATATAGAGTTGTTGAGAGAAAAGGGTAAAAACCACAAGGAAAATACAGAAAGAGTCCATCATGCCAGACTGTTATTTTTAGTGACCAGGAAATAGAGAAAGATAGAGGGAGTTGGAGAGTGCATTAGGGAGAGGTGAAGAGATTTAAAGCCCAGTGTTAGAAATAGAAGCTAAAAGTCAAAGAGAACAATATTATTGAAAAACAAAAGATATCACTAATATAGTGAAAGACTGCATGAATGATAAATATACCAGTGATTAGGACCTAGAAATGCAGCAACTATATCTCTAGAAAATAACATTTTAAGAATATTGCTAGTGGGCAATACTATCTAACAAAGTAGCTGGAAGAAATGTATTTAAGTGCAGCCACCATTCAGAATTATCAAGTAATCATCATCTGTCGAAGTTACCAGTTTGGAGGGAGACTATAAGCAACTAAATTAAATTGCAAGTGAACCCACAGGCATGTTCTGAAATACCCTGCAAAGTAGTTCTGGTAATATCTAGCATCACTTTGTGAGCTGGCGCACACAATAAAACCCAAATTGAACAGAAATATTTGGATCCTGAAACTACGGAGAATTTAGGAATGCTTTTGAGTTTGTTCTAGACAGTACAGGTTTCAGGGCACCAGCAATCTGTTACCAACTGATTTTTGACCAGCACAAGCAATGTTTTTTAATATCTTATGGTCTAGATCAGTGGTTCTCAACCTTGTACCTACCGGGGCCCATTTGTAAAGATTCATGGCCTGTCCCGACCCACACCCCCTTGGACCTGCTGGTGCCCAACCCCTGGTCCCCTGCCCCCCTGGGCCATACTTGTCCCTCACTCCCAACCCACAGCCCTCTGCCCCCTCCCAGTCCTGCCAGAGGGTACCCCAGCTGCCCCTATCGCAATCGGGCTAGAGTGTGGTGGCTGCTGCTGTTACAGCTGAGGGCAGCAGTGGAGCAAGTCCAGCCCCAGAACCTCCTGGAAAGAGGAAGAGGAGAGGCTTGTGGCACCCCACCACCCCTGGCCCTGGGCAGGGCCTGGCCTGGTCATGGTGCCCCCTTCCCCTTCTGCAAGGGGCAGGCACCTTCCTCACAACCCTTTGAAATATTCTTGTGACCCACTTTTTGGTCATGACCCGTGGGTTGAGAAACCCTGGTTTAGATCACAGTGGGTGCATCTACACGTGCAAATGCTCCAGGGTGGGTTTAGTCTAGAGTAATTCAATACCCTCCCTGGGCAGATGTCTACACGTTCAGCAAAGCGGGACAGATTTGTTGCTCATGGCAGCAGTCTGCTCCCTCCCCTGCTGACTCTACACCAGCCCCTTGCAGCAGCCAGGGGGAGCTCTAGGCTGAATGTTTTGTCCCATAGACCACGACTGAGATGCTTCCTGTAGCACAGGTAATGATCACAGCAGTATCTTGAAACTGCATTCAAGCTATCCAAGCTTAAGACTCAACCAGGAAAGAGTTCATTTTCTGTACAGCATTCCCAATATGGTGGTCACAAAAAGTGTGAGTTTAACTCTGCAAGTTTCATTGGTACAAGATGGAGGGCCCCAAGAGGCTTCATTGCTTTTAAAGGTGAACACTAAGCCTGTCACTTTTGATAGTGTTCCTTGTTTTAAGCACACTGTCGTGCAGCTTGTTTTAAGAACACCATGTTGCAATTCGCAAGTGCACCACCGCCTGCCTGTACTTCACAAACTGTCTTGTAAGCACATAAATATATCTTACTCTTCTTTTTGTTTTCTAATTGAGAAAGACAACTTTAATTGCAGACAGACCTTGATGTTATGGAGAAGCAAATAATGGCATTGAACTTTGTGCTGTTAATTAAAATAATACAAACTCATATGGGCTCAAACAGAAACCCTGGAAAATAACACCCTTGACCTTTTTATATTGAGATGTGTGCCTGATCCAAAGTTTCCAGCTGGCCTGAATCTATATAATGAGCTGGAAGGAAACTTTTAATATAACACCCTCCCCCGCCTATTTTTGTGAATGCCTTTTCTTTATCCATATCTGAGCTTTGGGCTTAGGAACATACCTAAATATAAATAAAGGCCACAATCCTGCAATTGACTACACACAAACAGATGTGTGTAAAAGTCAGTTAAAGCTCTTGATTGTTAGTGCAACTCTGATTGCTGGATGGGAGCCAAAGTTTTGTTTTATTTATTTTAAAGTCTTGCTGAAATGCATTTTCAGTTAACCTCACTGTTAGCATTCTGGAACTGAGTTGGATCCCTTTTCACTGTGCATCTGGGATGAGTGTAGTTCAAGAGGATCTTTAATCTGTTTTTTGACTGAAACCATATACTCAGGTTGATGGGATTCTTCTGTTTGTCTGTGTGTGTGTGTGTGTGTGTGTGTGAAACACAATAACTTTTGATGACAGCCAATCAGTTCTAAAATTTCAAGGAGTGTTACGTAGTCATTACAGATTTGGTGGAAAAACCAATAAACTGAAAGGAGGAACACGTGGGAGACTTGGAACCCCTGGAACCTATTTAGCACAGCCCCAACTTCAGTCACCTGCAATTGTTTGATCTAAGAACAGGTGGCTGATGGCATCAAATTGTGCCTACCAGAGTAACAGTATCAAAGCATAGCATCTCTTTTCTCACCATCCTCCCAGCAGTTGAAAATATTGATGCTCTGAATGACATCTTCCCACATAAATAATGTTGTAGAGGCTTTGGGGGTATACTAAGCCATTAGTATTGAATATACAGAACTCTGCGACCCTGGAATGGGGAGAGGGCTGTTGTGACTTATTGTGTTTTCCTTGTACTGTCCCTTTAAGGCTCAAGCCCTCAGGGTCAGTACTGCAGGGTTTAGTTTGCTTTGCTGCAGTTTTGCAGCACTGGGGACTCCATGCTCTCTGCCATGAGGAGCCAGAGGCGTTCTTGGTTCCTCTCCTTCCACAGGACTGGACTGGGTCTGGTCAGAGGCAGAGCAAGTATAAGTTCTGCATGTGCGGGCCGGGAGCGGTCTGAGGCCCTTGGGGGCGCGCAGCGGGCTGTGGCCAGCAGCCCTGGCACGCGGGTCGGGGAATGCAGGCCGGCGGACTAGAATTAGGCATGGACACGTAGCAGTTGATTAAAGATTATTTGACTTACACCATAGATGGTTGCGGTGCAGGCAGGAAAACTTGCTTGAGTTGCAGTTACAGACAGACACGTGGAGTTTGCTAGGCTCCACAACACGAACTCGAACAAGACCCGCAGAAAACTCGAGCCTCTTGAAATAACTCAGACAGAGCTCTGGATATACACACACACACACACACACACACACACACGCACACACACACACACGAAGCTTGCTAGGCTCCGTGGAACAAGTGCTCAGGGAAGGGGTTCGTCGAGGGATCGCGCTCGGCGACGGGGAGAGGCCAGAGGTTGATCAGACCCCTATAGCCTTCTTAAGGCACACGCTGGGTCCGTTAGGCTCCGCAGCGCTTAGAGTTCTTCACGAGACTTGAAGTCCTCCTCCTCCTCCAGATGGTTGTGGAGTCCTCCAACTTGGGCGGAAACCTCTCAAGCCTCTTATACGGCTAGCAAGCCAATCGCTAACTGCCACGTGGGAATAATTTAGAACTGGCCAATAGTGGGACACAAATTTGCATGCGGGTGGCGGGAACTCCTTTGCACCAGGTTTTTCTCTTTGCAACTGAGAAATGTACCCTGCAAAGAAAGCTCCTCGTGGCAGGAAATAATTTAGCAATGCCGAAGCACACACACACAAAATCACACCCTTGGGTTGTGACATCCCCCCTTGCTGAAGGCACAGCTGAATTATGCCATACACTCGTTACTCGGGTTATTGAGAGCTCTTACCACGGGTCGTCGAACTAAATGGATAAACACAAAATTAGCTAACATAAGAAGTTCGTCCTCTAGGGATTGAATCAAATAATAACCAGCACAAATACATATACACATAATCAGATTCACAACAAAGAACTGCACGATGAGGGCTTCAGTGGGCGTCATGGCGAAGTCGCACGTCAAGCCCTCACTTCTTTTGATGATGTTATCCTTCTTGGGGCTTCTCTCCGCGACACACTCTGAATTCCAGATCTGTAAACAAAACTCTCAGAAAATAAGTTAACGTATATCAAAATATTTACAAAATTTCCATGGAACCACACTATCTTTTCTAAAACATATAATACAAGTGTTTGCTACTCCAGACAACCGTCTTTTGCACACTCAACTAGATGAAATTGTCGAGGAGTCATCATCCAGTTCTTCTAGATAATGGAAACCAAACTCAGGCCAGTTGCCATTGGCCTGCGTCCCCTAAAATCCAAAGTTGCCGCTTATTGAGTCCAGAATGCTGTAGGAGAAATTCAAACATGTATCGCTCCTCTGGTGTTCTCTGTGGCAATGATGGAAAATTGGATTCACGATGTCTTGCGCTTTGAGCCTCGGTTGGGTGTCGACGTTCCCGATCACTGGATAATCTTGGCTCCATCAGGATACGCAGTCGTGACAACTGACGCAGAAGATTACTCATGGGTTGGTTTACCTATGGGTTAAGCAGAATTCGGAGGACAACGATGTTCTTTGGCCTGTAAACCTCAAGACAACTATCTATGCTGTGAATGGTTACTGGAACGGTTCCAGGATCTCATAGATGACGGTGAGGCCATGGTCTTATTTGCTGGAGTGATGTCAGTCCCAGCGCACATGCTCTGGGGTTCCAGGCACAGTACGAGACTCCGATGATCGCTAGCATAAGTTGTTCTGTGCCGGTATGTTCTGGCCGTCCGCCATGCCATGCTTGGGCTTTCTGACCGATCAGTCCTGCAACAAGCACTGGCAGTGGAATAGGCCAATGAATGTTAAACGCCACCATGTTGATGTCAGTGACATGTCCTCTACTCCACGAAGCTTGTCTGACCAAGAAGCTTGCTTCTTCCTGGTTTAGCAGGTCGGATCCAAGTTCCACGACCAAACGTCCCAACCATACAGCTAGAGTTTCTTCAGGTTGGATTCTTGATTCTCTGCACAAATTCTGTAGTTCAGTTCTGGTGCGAGCATAGTAGGCAGTAGCAACTCGGTTAGTTGTTGTTACAGGCTGAACGGCTGCTGCGGGAGTCACTGCTGCTGTTTATTGCTTCAGGCAGGAGGGGCAGATGCACTCCTCCGCTCGATTCTTCCTTCCGTCGGCATGAAGGCATGGTCGCCGGAAGCGATGCTGCGTCGGTGGGTGGGGTTGCCGGCCGAACTCTCGCGGGTTTCTCCAAAGCTCCACCCTTCTTTTCTGGTTCTTCCACGTGGTTTCCCTCTTGCTCGGTGTCATCTTGGCGTGGCGTCTCAGGATTTTCTTTCACAGCCTCTTCTTTGACCGCTTGAACGGCCATACACAGCTGGGCTTTCAAACTTAAATTCTTCTGCATTAAATTGGTTACAGTGTGAAAAGTTGCAGTTAGCACTCCCCCCTTGTCGTATTGTGGGGCCACCCTCTCATCTGCGGCACGTCCCTCCGTCTCCAGATCTTCACGGAGCTCGGATGGAAGCTCGCGACCCCTCAATCTAGACGTCAGCATAAAGGGGGCGAACCGGTCGATCGGCACCGGTTCTTCAGTCTCCCGAGCACATCTTAGGCAACGGGCACACTCCCGGGTGAGGGTCGGGTTTACTGCGCCAGCCGGGTTGACTCTGGTGAGGGACACAGTGTCGAGGGGCCTGTACAGGACCCGCTCATCACTCATTATACACCCGAATGCCGCGGGGTGAAAATACACTTCCCTCTCTTTCGGGGCTCCGTCTTCGGAAGCTCCTTCTTCTCCCTTTAGCGAAAGGTGTCCGCTGATAAACCTCTCACCCGTTCTGCCCGCTTGGTGGTAAGTGATATGCGCCTCCAGTTCCATAAAGTTTTCCACTTGGCGTTTTCCACTGCGCCAAGGGCAGTTCTTAACTAATTCTAGCTCCATCGTGCTTTCCCCATATCCCATCCTCATCGCCATGTGCGGGCTGGGAGCAGTCTGAGGCACTCAGGGGTGTGCAGCGGGCTGTGGCCAGCAACCCTGGCATGCGGGTCGGGGAATGCAGGCCGGCGGACTAGAATTAGGCACGGACGTGTAACGGTTGATTAATTATTTTACTTACACTGTAGATGGTCGCGGTGCAGGCAGGAAAAACTTGCTTGCGTTGCAGTTACAGACACGTGGAGTTTGCTAGGCTCCACAACACGAACTCGAACAAGACCTGCAGAAAACTCGAGACTCTTGAAATAACTCGGACAGAGCTCTGGATACACACACACACACACACACACGAAGCTTGCTAGGCTCCGTGGAACAAGCGCGCAGGGAAGGGGTTCGTCGAGGGATCGCGCTCGGCGACGGGGAGAGGCCAGAGGTTGATCAGACCCCTATAGCCTTCTTAAGGCACACGCTGGGTCCGTTAGGCTCCGCAGCGCTTAGAGTTCTTCACGAGACGTGAAGTCCTCCTCCTCCACGAGATGGTTGTGGAGTCCTCCAACTTGGGCGGAAACCTCTCAAGTCTCTTATATGGCTAGCAAGCCAATCGCTAACCGCCATGTGGGAATAATTTAGAACTGGCCAATAGTGGGACACAAATTTGCATGCGGGTGGCGGGAACTCCTTTGCACCAGGTTTTTCTCTTTGCAACTGAGAAATGCACCCTGCAAAGAAAGCTCCTCATGGCGGGAAATAATTTTGCAGTGCCGAAGCGCGCGCACACAAAATCACACCCTTGGGTTGTGATACTGCATACAGCTACTGAGGGCAATAGCTAAGATCCACCCTGGATGTGATTCCAGAGTTATAATCATAAATAACTGTAGTTCAACATAGGAGTGTCCACAGTGTTGTTGCTGAACTCACAACATATCAAGGGCAACCTATAGTTCTTGGCACTGGGGAAATATGGAAATGCGGTGGGAGGGGAGATGTACAGGGCCTCTTATGTGTCAGTGAATGGAGATCTTGGTATCAGAGGGATGCATGGAAATTTCTCTGAAGTTCTGTTGAAAGGAGAATACTTGGAGACCATCAGATGGGGAGAAGTGGGATGTGGGGGAAAGGGAGAAAAGGTCCACTGTGGGTCCAGCAAGCAACTGGAGCTGTTCTGTTGTGGAGGGAAAAGAAACTGGGAGGTATGTAGCCACAATGGACAGAACTGAGGTACCCTCATTTAAGGGAAAGGGAACAGCAGATTTCTGGATGGAAATTCTTCTCTGGTTTCCTTCATTCCCCTGACTAGTATGGGGAGAAAGAATACAGGCCCATGATATAAGGGAATGGGAGAATCCACAAACAGACCCTGGCATAGAGGTCCTTGTGACAACAAGGACATGGAGAACATATACAACCCTTGGCATGGATAGGGTATGGGACTGTAACAGGGAACCCTAGCTCTGTTACTAGAAGACAGGTCGGCAGTTATTGCCCCTGGACAGGACTGTTCATATTTTTTTTGTTATTGAATAACATCAGTGGTTTGGGCAAGGGTATTGGGGAAGGAGGAGGCCTCATTGGGACCCCACTACAGCATGGGGGCCTGGCACCAGTGTGGGTGCAGGATTTGGGGTGCACTGACCCCAGCACCAGAGAAGGCACAGTATTCAAGGAACATAAGGCCTGGCGCCAGTGTGGACGCAGGATTTTAGGGTGTACAGACCCCGGCACCAGAGGACATGATACTAAAAGGCCAGGATGGTCTGGTGTACCTGAGGTTTGATTTTTTTGTTTGTTTGGATGGGACAGCATGGGTTTGGGGCTGTTCTCTGGCCTTGAACTTGTGACCCCCTGACTGTGGGGCCGGTGGCTGGGCCTCTAGGCCAGGCTCCAGGTTGTAGTAGAAAGGAGGGCCACGAGCCTCAAGACAAGGGAAAAAGGCTAGTGTCTTGGGGTCCAACCCTGTTTGGTGGGTTTAGACAGGGAGACCTAGCTATAGAAAGGCAGGGGTCACGGTCCATGGGGGCGGAAGGCCTCAACATACGAAATACAATAGGCAGTCTCCCGCTTACAAGAACATCAGTATAATAATTTCCATCAAGATGTGGCAGATGAGTAGAAAGTGAGACACAAGAACCTTAAAGGGGACTTCAAGGGCACCCTGCGTAAGGCGCGTATAACAGGGAAGATGGCACTGGGGAGGGCGACCTGTTACAGGGACTTACAGTAAAGGGAGCTAGTCATGGGCAAAGGGAGACTGGCTCATGGTGAATACAAAGGAATGGAAGCAACCACAAACATGTGCAATGAATTCAGCTTACAAAAGCTGCAAAGTATGGGATTCCCTGGTTAACTTCATGTCATGATGTTCTAACACCTCCGTGTTTTGTTCAGCTTCCCACTAATGACACCACATCTGCAATCTTAGTTAAAAACACCTGCCAGGTATATTTGTATTCAGCTCTGTTTGTTAAACTTCTCTTGTCCTAAATAATAAATACTACTGGGCTCAAACATACAACATGCTGTTTTTAAAGCTGTTGGTCTTTATTAAATGAGTTCCTTAAAAGTACAGGCAATGTTCTTTGTGTAGATGTGATATCTTTTATTAGACCAACTAAATAGTTGGAAAAATATTCTTTGCAAGCTTTCAGGCACAGATGCCCTTGTTTAGTGTGTATCTTTTAACATAGAAAAGGGAAATGTATATGCTTGGCTCTCTATTTTTATGAACCATTGCACATTCAGGTGGACACACTAAGGAATACAAATCATGCTCTTAATATTATACTTGCTGAGTCTACTTCGTATCTTGCACCAAACTCTAACCTGGGATTGAGCTCATATTTCATGAATGTTAGTTATTAGAGGCCTACACTGTCTTTTCATTGGCTGCCTCATGTAAATAAAGGTTGGTGCAGTAGGAAGGTTGAGAGTTTAAATGAAGAGGTGGACATGAGGCAGGATTGTGGATGTGTGTGAGAATGTACATTAAAACCCTTCCAGTTCTTCAGTTATCTGCAGCTATCTACTTCAGGTATCATAACTTTAGGTTGCTTAGAAGCCTCAGCCAAGAAGGGAAGCTTTGGGGGCTGATTTTTTCTTACCAGGACAGGTGACAAGTAGTGGGTGCTGAGAAGCAGAGCAGACTGAGGTCAGTAGAGAAAAGTCATTTTGAAAACATGATAGGTAGACTCAGGAGTAATTCAATGTCATGGATCTTTCTACTATGTGTGTAGTCCCAAGATATCTGAACTAGTGGTATCTCTGTACATGACAGTAGGATTACTCTTCATTTAACAGGAATACCTTCTTAATACTTTCAATATAAATAAATAATGGGCAATATTTTTTTCTCACGAATTTCAGGAGACTTAGTCCAGATTTTTACTGGTGTAACTGAGAGCAAACTTTAGTTTTAAAATGGAAAGCTCCTGGGTCTGGCTTTAGGCTGATGGAAGAAGTACAAGTATGCACAGCCCTGTGTTTTGAAAGGGACTGAATTTCCATCATGTACCCAAAAGCAGAGAATTCTTTCCCATCTCCTGCAGCTCCTTCACTTCCCACAAGCTCATTAATTATGTCTAGAGACAAAAAACATCTTTTGTTGTGGATTCCAGGCTTATGTCACATGGATGTGTGTGTCACAGTCAGAGTTGGGGAAATCAGTCTAGGGGAGAAGCTGAATGGAGCTCTGCAAATTACTTTGCAAACCTAGGGGCTGAGACGATTATTTACTGCATTTAAAAACATGCAGTCACTAGGCCTGCTTTTTGTGCTGTTTTTGGATGGTCATGGCTTCCTTTTTAACAACATAGTTCTCTTATCCCTGTAGGAATCAGGGTAAAACCAATTTTAGGAGTGAGAGAAAAAATTGGACCCTGCCAGTGGCATTATCAGTTTCCCAAAGTCTCACTTTGGGCAAGTCCAAAAAAGGATTTTCCAAAAGATAAACTGTCCTTCCAGGAGCACCAGCTCTTCCAAACAGACACATATGCCTAGGCAAAAATCAGGTGATTTGTTTAATCCTCTGTGTGCACTCTTTGATACTGTTAAGAGTTTCTCTTGTGTGTAATACTTTCTCTTCAAAACCAGTTCCACAAGGCAGAAATAAATGGACTTCTCATTTCTAAATGAATTAATGAGAGTTTTTTAACCAGCAGGAAAACACCTGTAAAATGTAAGAGTTCTGGGCTTTTAAAGAAGAGAAAATGTATAGGGCTATATGGGTCTAGAGACTGATGGAAGGTTTTGGGGGAAAAAGCAGAAGGCAAGATTCTTTGCTTTGCCTCCTGTGCCAAGGGAAGGTCAAATGTTGCTTTATACCTTGGCATCCTCTGGATTCTATTGTGCTCTGACGTGTAGTGTGGAATACTACAAGCTAATACAATCCCGGTACAAGCCCTAAGGCTATTCTCAAATGACCTGGGGTTCCTTTCTGACACTGATGTGGAATTAAAGACTACCAGACTGGAAGAAAAAAAAGTGAATGAAAAGCTGTCCACTTGTCCTCAATTCTGTTAACAATCCATTATAGGAGGCAGGATGTAGTATGATCATTGGCAACATCCCTGCTATATCCTACACATCTCTCCTATGCATATACTGGTGGAATGCACAGTTCAAAACAGGAAATAAATAAATTAAATCAAACAAGCTGATCTTCACTTAGGTTTAATGTCTTCTCCATAATCAATACTGTTCTCCGTGCTTATTTTCTATGGTTTACTGCCAATTTCAATGTCTGTCGGACTCCATTTCATAGAGACTTCACTACACCCAATGTAGAACCCCACATAGCTGTAAATAAAACTGTATGTACAGGCAACTCTGGATACATGCTTCTTAATTACATTTTTTTCATTGCAGAATGAAAAATTCTATTGTTCTGTTATTTTGAGCAGGGCATTGCTACAATGTAAAATATCAGATTAACTCTGAGGCACACATTCGGCTGTAGACGTGAGAATAAGTACACTCCTGACTTACTGAGTAAGGAATGTCTGAAATCTAAGGGCGGATTTATTTTTTTTTTTGCTGGTATAAGTAAGTACATCTCTACTGAAATCAATGGATGGAATTGGGTACCTTTTCCACCAACACTGAACTTTACTCCATCTTACCATTTTTGTTGTCCATTCCCTAGTTTATTAAATTTCTCTATGTGACTTTTCCAGTATAATTGGGTAGCAGATATGGCATGTTTTTCAAGGACATAATGTATCGCCTTCTACAAATGGATCTTTGGTGCTTGTACCCAAATACCATTGTAGTCACTGGAGATGTTTAAATAGTGGAAAGAAGCAATTGCAAAAGCATATTAAAATTCAACTGCACATTCACCTTGATAGTAGTCACAATTCCCAATATTCTTTCAAATTTCACCAGCATGTATTATGATCATTAATAGGGAAAGTGTAAAGCTATATATTTTAACTTAACTTTAATCAAGCATAAACTATTTGAAAATCAGATGAAGTTCCAGCATTCCAGATCTATATTTTCACTTTGTGGCACTTGAACAGACTCATATAACCACCTCAAACTAACATACCTGTATTACCAATGGTTTCAATATGAATTGAGGGAATTAAGTTGCATCATTCACATCTTTGTAAGAGTGGATATGCTGTTTTATTCAAAACTATAGCAGGAAACTTGAGAGAACCATGTGGTCACTACCAAGGGTTTAAAAATCATGAATCAGGGCCCCCCAGATGATGATTGTCCTAAAAAGGCTGTTTAATATATTTTGAGACCTTTTTCTTGCTGGTTCTGATCTCTTAAGAGTCATGTGCTTTATGTTTTAACTTTTTTTCTGTAGTCATGGGCAGTAGGCAGTTTTGTTTGTTTGTTTTTAAGTGTTTTACTGAAATCACTTGATTCCAGCATCTGGGACTTAAACCAGAAAAACCCCAAACCCACACTAAATATAAAGAGATGTGCGATATCATGAGAGAAGGCAACACTGGAGGAGTTTCCAAGTAGAAGTTCTACAGTAATGTGTCTGTAGGGCTAATATATCTCCTTACCCATACCCCAACAGTTCTTTATTCAGTACTGGAAAGAAGAAAACTTTTTTTTCAGTAGGTATCATGTGACAATGACAAAAATACAGGCTTAATCACAATGAGTGACATGTTGGTCCCCAAAGTGTTGTTGAAGCCCCAAACATCTGTGGCTTTTCCTAGTTCCAGTATTGCTCTTATGTTCTCCTTTCACTTCTTTTAGACACCAGATGTGGCAACTGAGCAGAGCAGTAGTGCTAGTAGATGGTCTCCAGGATCCTCTCTAATGGCCTGAAGAGTCACCACACACTGCATTACATCTGGGAAAACCATGGAATGCAGAGGTATTGAAGAAGCAATCTGGGCTTATGGAAGAGGTGATAGCTTTTATTAGACCAACAAGATTTTGGCAAAAAAATTTCTTCAATTGTAAGCTTTCAGGCACAAACACCCTTCATCAGGCATTGGAGAAAAGATAGTAAAAGTTCTCCTGGGAAAAAATGAAAGTTCATATTTCATAGGATTTCACAGAGGAAAATGGAAAATTTCTCTGGGCAGGCAGGTCTTAGCTGTTGAAGTCTCTCTCACCTGTCTTCTGAGAGATTGAATAGTAACACTTAAAATACTTTGTGAGCCTTTAGAATAGTGTTGCATGTTACACTTAGCATATGCTAACAGCATTTACCATGCCAGTGTCCTCTCTTTAAAGCAGTAAAGCACATACAAAGTACCATCCTGGAGTAGTAAAGTTACTCCTCACTGGAAAGAGTGTATCTCCAAATGGTATAACCTAATATGTATTAAGCTAACACTGGGCTGCTCCGTGGAGGTAATATGACCAAGAGACTCCAGTATGGTGCGGTGGGGGAAGGACAAATCACACAGGAGCTCATTCAAGACTGTGGCTGGGACCAACTCCCACTCTGCACAGAGCCTTGACTCAATCTCCATGTGGGGTGAGAGTGAGACCAGCTTCCATGCAGTACCAGGGTCACTTCCAATCCCCACAGCAAACCCGGGTCTTAAACTGACTCTGGTGCAGTGGCGGGTGGGAGAGACTGATAAAGAGATGTCCTTCTATCCTTAGTAAGCATTAATGTGCAACAGCCCAGAAAACTTCTTAACTCATGTTAATGCTTACTCCTACAACCTAAATATAACACGTACTATGTGCAGCATATAACAATAAGCTTATAAGCAATCTCTGAGCTTAAAAAAGAGAGAGAAGCAGGGTGTATATGTTGCTCAGCCTCTTGTGGGCTAAGATCAAGTGTAGTTCTGCACTGGTCTGACACCCAAGTCAAAATGCATTAAAAATGACACTGTGTAGTGGAGGGTGAACCCCTGTCCAAATGTGGACAGGACTCCCTATGACAGCGTCTTAGTTGGCTTCCTACTGGCCAGCTTCCAGTGGGAGGATCTTGGCTACAAGCCGCCTTTATGGAAATAGGGGACTCCTCCCTAATTTGCTCCTATGGCCATATGGCTGAGGGCAAGCGAAACTCAGGGGCATCCGAACCCCAAGCCTCCAGGCTTGGGCCTGCATGTAGGATTCCTGCCAAAGGATTTGGAAGTATCTGAAGCCCTAGGCTGAACAGTCTGGGGTGGAGGATACTTGCTGGTAGCAGGGCCACATATGGTTCTTGAACAATTCAAATGGATTGGGAACTGATCTGGCTAATTTGACCTGGAACACAAAATATTTATATATATAGTGTGTGTGTGTATAAATTAAATAAAATATATTTGTGTGTGTGTATGTATATGTATATATATGTGTATATGTGTGTATGTATATGTATGTGTGTGTGTATGTATATATATAAATAATTAAAATATATTTTATTTTATTTATCCAAAGAATAAATGCAATAAAATAAGTAATATAAATAAAGAAATAATACACACACACACACATACATATATTAGTAATTTCCTAGGTAATATACTGTGATGTCATAAACACAGATTGTGACTTCATCATTCTGAAGGGAATTCTGGTTTGTGAGGAGGAAGTTATATGACAAAAGGGAATTACATTCTGCAGTAATAACAAATGAAAGCAAAAAGTTGCTGGCAGCATAAAGCTTTTTGTAATCCTGTTTCTTGTAGTCTGATTCAGTGTGAAACTCCCTTTTAAGGATTGAAATATATGTAATAGTATTCAAATACACAAGCAACATAACCCAGGTAAAAGATATGCTTCAAGTTTACTATTTAGTATCCTGTAAAACCTACATAATTGTACAAAATGTACTCTAAGACTGAGTATTCCCATGAAACGGCTGTTAAGGAAAACATTTTTTAGTATTACAAAATGACTGGTCCTCAAGGGAACACAAATACGAGAACTGTTTGTTTAACTTAGTTCTTATCTGCTTATAAGGATACATAAAACATTGAAGTGTGGTACCTTTATTGACTAGTTCATTAACATTATTTCTTATTACTAATTAACCAAAAAAGTAATATTGAAGACTATTGCAAAAGTAATTTAGGGGTTCCAGTTATCCTACGTGGCATTTAAAATATATGATGGGTAAATGTTTGGTTGTTTATTCTTAGGTCTTTTATCATCATCATTATAATGTTGCTCACCATTTATATTACCAGTAACATAGATAAAAAATGTAAATAAACCTTGGAAGACGCAGAGTCTGTGGGGTTAAGGTTGTGTTTCACCATTAATTTGTCAGTCAGCAACTTTTCTTTAATCCTTATTCTTTTTCACTGTATTACCCCCCAAATCATCCCTTCTTGATGGCTTGCAATAAAAGAAACCACCAAGGTCATGCTCTAATTCTAATGGACAGATGGCCAATCACAAAAAGTACTGCCACAATCAGCACCCTTCTTGATCCTCATTTTCGACTCCCCACCTGGAGGGATGTGGGCAGTGGGGTTCCCCAAGGCTCAGTCTTCGGGCCTGTGCTATTCAACATCTTTATCAGTGATAAAGAGGTGGGCGTGGAAAGTATGCTGTCCAAATTCGCTGATAACACAAAGATTTGGGGAGAAGTGGGCACACTGGAGGGGTCAGACAGAATCCAACTAGATCTAGACAGGTTACAGAGGTGGGCAGATGAGAATAGGGTGGAATTCAACGCAGGCAAGTGCAAGGTGCTGCATCTAGAGAGAAGGAACCTGCAATATACCTATAAGCTAGGGAACAGCCTTTTCAATAGCACAGTGGCTGAAAGGGATCTTGAAGTCATTGTTGACTCCAGGATGGACATAAGCTGCCAATGCAAAGAAGCGGACAGTAAAGCTAGCCTCATCTTGTCGTGCATCTACAGATGCATCACAAGCAGGTCCAGGGAGTTCTGGGCACCACACTACAAGAAGGGTGTGGCTAACTTTGAGAGGGTCCAGAGGAGGGCCATTCGCATGGTTAGGGGGCAGCAGGTCAGGCCCTATGAAGACAGACTAAAAAGCCTGAATCTATTCAGCCTCCACAAGAGAAGACTGAGAGGGGATCTGGTGACCATCTATGAACTCACCAGGGGGGACCAGCAGAAAATAGGGGATGCTCTGTTCCCCCGGGCACCACCTGGGATAAGAAGGAATAATGGCCATACATTTATTGAGCGCAATTTCAGGCTTGATATCGGGGGGGGGGGCATTACTTTATGGTTAGGGCTGCCAGGCTCTGGAATGGGCTCCCAAGGGAGGTGGTGCTTTCCCCTACCTTGAGGGTCTTCAAGAGGAAGTTGGATAGATATCTGGCTGGGGTATTATGATCCCAGCACTTGTTCCAGCCTAGGGCAGGGGGTCAGACTTGAAGATCTGTTCAGGTCCTTTCTGACCCTAGAAACTATGAAACTATAGCCCTGGTAGAGAAGGGAAGAACATGAATAGGTATGCAGAATAAAGGTAATCCTTCCAGGGTCAAGAATGAAGTACGGTAGTATTCAGAAGTATATATTACCACTTCTTTTGAAGCACTTGTTCAGTATTTAAGGGGATCAATAAAGCAACATAAATACTAAAAATGCTGCTTTACCAAAGTCTTACTGATGTATATGTAGCACCTTAAACATTCCAAGGCTTCTTTCAGCCAAATAATATGAAAATGGAATGACTCAGAACTTGCTCAGTGAGAAGAACGGATGTGGAATGTGTAGGGACTAGATGGATGCTGTTAAGCACCAGGGCATGGGTGGTCTAGCCTAAGGGTTAATGACCTGAATCATGGGGGTTGTCCAGATAATCTCCCCAGGGAGCCAGGGACTGATGGAGTTGTGTCAGAACTGGATTCAGAAGCCATAGCCAAAGTCAGGACAAGCTGGGGTCAGAAGTTAAAGGCAGAGACAAGGTAAGCCATGAGCAGGCAATTATTTTGGGCAGAGGGCCGCTTACTGAGTTCTGGTAAGGCATCGAGGGCCGCATGACAGGCAGTCGGGGGCAGCTAAATATTAACTTTGTAAATTTTTTAGGGGCCCCACGGGACAGATAGAATGGCCTGGTGGGCTGCATCCAGCCCGCGGGCCGCAGTTTGCCCACCCCTGAGGTAAACCTTGGGTTGAACAGGACCAGAAGCCAAAACCCAAAGCTGAAGATTAAACAAGAATCATAGAAGCATAGAGAAGTAGAGCTGGAAAAGATCTCCATAGGTCATCTACTACAGAGGTTCCCAAACTTTTTCTTATTGTGTACCCCCTGCCAGATTTACCAGCTGCCCACATACCCCACCAGCATACATTTTATATTTAACCCCTTAAATACCAATTATTATTATAGTGAAAATTAAATCCACCATTACATAATTTCTCCTGCGTAACCCCCCCCCCCTTCCCCACTCCCCACAGATGTCTTATGTATTCCCAAGCATATGCATACCACTGTTTGGGAACCCCTGATCTAGTCCAACTCCCTACCTGAGGTAGGATTATCCCTCTCCAAACCATCCTATACAAATCCATTATCTAACCTTTTAGCAGAACTACTCGGTCAACTCTGGCACAACACAAGACCTAGCACCCTAACCTGCCATAGGTAAAGTAGGGAAACACAGTAGCCAATGTCCTGCTTCTATAAGCGGTTATTAATACACACTCAAGAGTTCCCAGGTAAAGAGTCCCACCCCGCTTCCTGCCACACCAGCTCAACAACAGGAGACATAAAAAACCCCCACAGTCCATACCAATCAGATCATGAGTGTGGCGGCGAGGTGCCTTACAGGCTCTCGAGGGAGAGAGGAGAGAGCCCGCGGACCCCAGACCCCAAGAACAAGCCCCCAGAGGGGCGTATGTACCTGCCAAAGAGCAGCGGGAGCAGGAGCCGTGTTCGCGGCTGTAGCCGCGTGAACCGGCATTACGCCAGCTGTGGCATCAGCTGTTCCCGGCACGGGGAATAGCTGAGCCAATCCCAGCGGCCGTATCGGCCGCTGCGGGAAGGTTTAAAAACATCGGTGGAGTGGGGAGAGGGGAGGAGCCGGAGAGAGAGAGTACTGGCTGGCAGCTCGTGCGGCGAACTCTGGCATGGAGAGGAGAGGACTCAGCCTGCGGGTCTCAAGCAGGCAGCTTGGGGAAGGGCTTTAAGCCTTCTGTGGTAGGCAGAGCAGGAGGCAGAAAGAGAGTGTAAGCTGAGGCACTCTCTCAGTCTCCTGAAGCGGCTTGCACTCAGGAGGCAAGGGAGGCTTTTGGCAGGGGAGAGGAGACAGCTGAGGATCCAGGAGGGAGCTGGAATCAGGGGGATCACCTTGCAGCTCCTCCTAACTCGGAGGAGTATTTTCTGTAAAAAAGAGAAAAAAAAGAGAAATCTCTCCAAGAAGGAGGGAGAGCAACCGGGGACTGAAGAACTGGTCTGAGGCCATCATACGAGGCCTGGAAACATCTAGAATGCATCACCCAACGGCTGGCGGGTGGACGGGGTGTAGGGGAGGTGGAGCCCCGTGGAACACCGCGTCGGATGACCGTGAGTACCACCGTCTATCGGGAGGCCCATCCAAGATAAAGATCTCCACTGTAGACCCCTCTTAATGTGCATTTCAACATCCAAGTCGTGGCAGGTGAGTTGAGGGGAGGGGCAACACCCCGATAGACTGGACGGAGAGAGGACGCAAGCTCCACAATAAGGTACAATTCCTTCCTGACCCCAAATACAGCGATCAGTCTGACTCTGAGCAGAGGAGCTAGACCATCTATCTAGAAACCTCCAGATTGTTCTCAGGGCTAGAGTCGATTGTGGGGTGGTGGGTGGTACAAAGGCAACCACCAGAGTTGTGGGGGCATGGGCTGCTCAATAAAGTTTTGCACTGTCTCCCACCTCGTTTCATGTTTTGGCAGCGGAGGAAACCCAGGACCAAGGGAGTGTGGGCAGGCTGGGTGGGGAGGGGGGGCCAGGGCAGGGGCCAAGAAAGCCCTCCCCACAGTGTGGGGCTTACCACAAGACTGGGGCTGGTGTGGCTGGCAGCTCCACTTAGTCCTGGCTGGAGGTGACAGCGTGCAGTTATGGGCAGTGTCCTCAGGTGGTGAGGCACAGTGTGCAGGCACTGGACTGGGGCTTACTAAGATTTACTAAAATAACAATCAGTTTAGTTGCCTAACTATGGCTTAAATGGAAATTAGGTGTCTAACCTGCTTGTGCACTCTTTGTAAATCCTTCCAGATGCCTTATCTCCATCTTTATAGTTCTTCATAAATCTGTCCCCTTATAATATCTTGTCCTAGAGAAATATTTTAATGTCAGTAATTTAACAGGAATTACCTGTATGAATTTTCTCTTAGGACTACGTTGTTTTGAATTTAGCCAGTCATGAAGAACAGGAAAGTACAGAAAATAATGAACAGTGAAAGGATGGTCCTATATACCCTTTCATTTATTTCTTGGACCAGATCCAATATTAGAGCCTATAGAAGTTTAAAGGTGACAAATTTAAAAAAATGTTAAAGGGAAATAATTTTTCTCCAGGCCACATTAAACAACCCATGAAACTCCCTTCTATGAGTTTCAACCAAGACCAAGAAATTAGGAAGCTCAGAGTAGAAATCAGGTATGATCTTCTCAGGTGAAGGTCAATCTTCACATATTTGGGATTATACCATATTTGTCCAGTCTGAGATTTCTAGCACTTTCTCCTCAACTGGAATAGCCCTTAGTTTAATCTGGTATGGTAATTCCTCTATTTCTAAATTCGTTACTGACAACTATAGTAATCTAGATGGTACTTCCGTGGGCTGGAATGTGTCAAAAGGTTGTTGACTGCTTGGCGTTTATCAAACTCTTTCAGGTTTGTTCTGCTTTGCAGGGCTGACTGTCTCCTAGTGAAGCAAATGTACAATTTCCCCTTCAGTAATCTTTTTCTTTTTTTTTAATTACAAGCCTAAATAAAGGAACTTTATAAATATGTTATTAAGCTCACAGAAGATTGAAAGTGTTTGAAAGCCAGCAATTTTAATAGGGGTATAGGTTGTAGCCGTGTTGGTCTAAGGACATAGGCAGACAACGTTCTTTGGGGAAATTTGATATTTTTTTTAGACCAACTCAAATAGCTGGAAAAAATTTTTGTTGCAAGCTTTCAGGTATAAATACCCTTTGTTAGGCTGAGGAAGCACCTGCAGTTGGTGTGTGCTCTTTCTGGATGGAATGAATAGTAAAGAAGCCAGAGGCTGGTATGTATGCAAGAAAGGCAGTCAGTGAAGACATAAATTGAGGAGTCTGGATGAGAGAGAGGCTGGAGAGGGGAGGAGGGAAAGGGTTGGAGAGGAATGAATGTGGCTGGTAAATAGTGGGGAGTCAGATGTTAGGCAGGTTGTAATGTGTCATAAATCCAATGTCTATATTTAGTTCATGATTTTGGTATCCAGTAGGTTGATGAAGTGGGTTATAGGCTCATCTGTGAAAGGTGTTTTATAAATTCCCTTGGAGGATTAGACCTGAGAGATTGGAGAGAGTGTTTTTGTGTGAGAAATGTGCCCCCACAGGTAAGTGGGTATTCTTGTCTTTGATAAATTTCCGGTGTGCATTCATTCTGGTGCACAGTTGTTGTTTGGTCTCTCTTACGTATTTTCCATCCAGGCATTTGGTGCACTGCATGAGATGTGTTATATTTCTGGAGGTGAAGCTGTAAGATCCAGGAATGCAGATGGCTCTGTTGTGGGGTGTAGTAATTGTGGGGATGGTGGAGATACGTTGGCAGGTTTTATATTTCTTGTCATAGCATGGTCTGGATCCATTTGGTGTGTTTTGAGCCGTAGGAAGTTTGCTTTTGGTGATGAGGTTAGTGAGGTTCAGTGCTTGTTTGAAGACTAGGATGGGTGGTTCTGGGAAAATCTCTTTAAGAACTGGATCATCTTCTAGTATGGGTTGCAAGTGTTTGAGGATTTTCCATATAGGTTCCAGGGAGGGGTGATATGTCATAACCTGGACCTGTCCTTAGACTGGACATTAGGAAGAACTTCTTCACAGTTCGAGTGGCCAAGGTCTGGAACGGGCTCCCAAGGGAGGTGGTGCTCTCCCCTACCCTGGGGGTCTTCAAAAGGAGGTTAGATAGGCATCTAGCTGGGGTCATCTAAACCCAGCACCCTTTCCTGCCTATGTAGGGGGTTGGACTCGATGATCTATTGAGGTCCCTTCCGACCCTAACATCTATGAATCTATGAAAAAAACAGTTGTGTGCGATTCATGAGGGTTTTCCTTCTGTACTGCAGCAATTCTTCACATGGTATCTGGGTGGCTCTTTCAAAAGTGTGATCTATCTCTCTCTGGTGGAGTATCCTTGTTGAATAAATTCCTTTTTGAGATTTGTGAGGTGACAATCATGGGTGTTCTCCTCAGTGCAAGTTCAGCAGTATCTGAGGGCTTGGCTGCATATTACAGCTAACAATTTTAATATTCTGCAAACAGCTTGCTTCTGCCCAAATTTTGGGGCCTGGAGAAAAACATATGGTCTATCAAGATATCCATTTCTAACTCTGCGGAAAGTGAATCCACCTGTATTTTATCATCATACTCCCAAAGAGAGCACCATCTCAGAGTTACACTTCTGTCTTTGCATTATATCATGCTAACTGACAATCTTGCATTCCATCCTTTGGTATGGCAAACTAAGCCAAACTCCTTAACTGTGCCCTGATTCAGGAAAGAACCTTAGCATGCACTCACGTATTTTGTTCATCAGTGTCTTATTGGGGACAGTTGTGGCATAGTGTTACACCTCAGCTCTGTATTCTTGGGCAACCCTGGCGCAGGATGCAGTCTGTCTGACTCACAAAGGACTCCTCCCCCCCCCTCCCTCCCCTCCTCTACATAAACGAAACTGATTAAGATGCAGTGAGAGACGCACCTAAAACTCTCCAGATAAGGGTGATAAGAGTGAAACAACTGCCCTAGGTCTCATTTACATCCGAGATGGAACCAGATGACCATTCATTTACATGAGAGATGGAAAACAGAAAGCCTGAAGCAGAGACTGCAGTGAATTCTGGGACCAGAGAAGCAGGAGAGCGCTGCATGATGGGGAATCTGTGCTTCCAATGTTAATTAACCCATGTTCACACACACCCAGCTCAGCATTTATCAGACCAGTTCTAATTTGGATTTGCTAAGGACTTTTCTCCCCCCAGACACACACACACACAGCTCTAAGTTTAATAGGCATCTCGGGCTGTACATTCCCCAGTCCCACTATGGGAGGCCTATTTAAACTTGATTGACTAAAACTCGGTTGCCGGGTTAGGGAATGCTGAGGCAAGAGACCGAGTCCGAGGGGGTACGGGCAACATTTGAACAATGGTTAAGGGTTCATCACAGCATCCAGCCCGCTGGAGCCCTAATCCCAGGTGTTGTCGTATCTTTCCCGAGACGACTGGTGGGAGTCCTCTCCACAAAAGGTTATGAGCACCCCAATAATTGCTTTAAGTCTGTTAAAAGACTATAGTAAAATCTGGAAAAGTCATGCTAAGCTGAGGCTTGTGCACAACAAGTAAAAATCCAAAATCCTGATACTGCAAGCTATCTATTGTTCCTGACGAAACCATGAGATATCCCATCAGGATATCTGCCATCCATAGGAATCTCAAGCTGGCTCCCAAGTATTTGGGTTACTCCCTAATCTTAAGTGTTTCCTGATTATCAGTCAGTTTCCTGAGATGGTCCAAACCAGATAACCCCTTGTCAATAGAAAAGACAATGATTTACACTACTGAGGGTGCTTCAAAGCAGCTGAACTGAGGGTATAAAAATCTGTAAGTGTGTGTGCTTAAAAAAGAAGAAAGAGAAAGAAAGAAGAAGAAGAACACTCCTGTGCTGACACCATCCCCTGTCGTTCTTGGGACGCTGGAAGAACAGATCGTCTCTCTCTTCAAGGACTGTGCTACGGACTGTGCCTGTCAGCTTTGCAGCCTGGGTACCGTGGACTCGGTGAGATTCCCAGCGTTCTCTCTTCTTTCTAGGCATAAACTTCTGAACCTGAACTGTATCAGTTAAACTTGAGCTAAGTTTCCCCAAATACTTAGTGAAACCAGGGTAGTATTGTCATTGTTTGTGCTTGTTTTTCTTTTGCATGTCTGTTACTACTAGTACTATTATATATTTCATATGCTTAGCAATAAATAACTTTTATAGGCAAACTGGTAGTAATTGGGTATATTTTTCCTTCTCTGCTTCTTTTTCCTCCTGTGCTCTGCAGCAACGCTTCTTTTACCTATGCTAAAGATCCCTGTGAAGCCCAAATTATTGTGGGGTCTGCTCATCAAGAGGCCAAAGATTGGGACGTGCTGAGTTTGAAACACATAAGGGGATCAGCTTGTACAGGCTGATTGCCCCAGTTTGACTCAGACGTGCCCTTATGAACTGAATGCTGGCCCATGAGGGTGTCAGCTGGACACCCAGCCAGATTCAGAGGGATTCTGTTTACCTGTGTGCTTGTGTCTGACTGCATTTTATTGTTGCTCTTATGAACTGATTCTTGGCATATGAGGGTGTCAGCCTGTCCATGCTGATCAGCCCGGCCAGATCAGGCGTGTCACGTTAACTTGTGTGTGTGTTTGTGTGTATGACTGATTTGGTGACTGGAGGAACCCAGTCCCATTGAGATTGAGTCCTGCAAGATAGCTCCACTGGGGGTGAGGGCTTGCAGAAGGGAGAAATACAGCTCCGTATAGTAACACAAGCAGCACATTGACAGAATCACTAAGACCCTAGAAACTATCCCTAATAAATGAGCACACCCCAAAGTAATGGGCAAATTTGGTAACAATAGTCTGTCATAAAAAAGGCCAATAGTCTAATGTTTAAAATACAGCCAACTGAATTTTATTCTAGTACCACAGGATTGCATGAATATTTTTACAGTGAAGAGTGTGTATATATTAATGAGTATATTGTTAACACAGATGTAAAAAAATGAGCTTTCAACTATATTGTTTGAACAGTAACATAATGAATGAGGGGGAACCAGGGTCACCAGCCCCAGATGCTGACTCTAGTGGGAGGAGAAAGGGGAGCACAAAAAGAGCCGCAGCTGTACTGCTAGCATTGCTGCTGCGGCACTGGTGGCAGGGAAGCCACTGACACTGCCTCATGTGCAGCTGCCACTCAAAGCAGTCAAGCACCCTGTTACACCTCTGTGTTTTAGTATGGATGGAAAATAAAATGTTAACACAAATTAATAAATCTTCATAAGAGGAAATGCTAGCACATGACGTAATTCACCTGAGTAATATGTTAGGCATGTTCATGGATCCTTTTTTGGTGAAGTGTTTTATATTAAATAAAAGTTAAATTTAACTTGTGATCCATTTGAAAACTAATCGCAAACAGAAAGTTGTCATATTATTCTTTGCAAATGCTTAACTCTTTTCTACTGATCAACCCCAAAAGCAGAACAGATGTTTTTCTTCCTTCCTTTTTGGTTAAGAAAATATGTTGAAAGTTTAAACTTTATGTACAGTACCAATTCCTTGTGTACATGCTGAGGGAGTGGAGGGAGGGAAAAGTATTATACATAGTTCAACAAACATTTCCTCAGTTTATTGTTCTGAAGTTCTTGAAAATTCCTATTACACCAATAATAGCATTATCAAATTAGTGATTGCACAACAGCAAAACACTTTTGAGAAACAAGTTGGAACCATTTATTGTAAACTCAGTGGCTGCAAGTCTGGATCTCCCTATAGTAATAAGCTAAGTTCATGCCATTTCAAAACTGAACTATGTATGAGTTTTATCATTGTTTGGGTTATACATGTGGTTTGAAGCTTGAAATATTTATTTATCTTTATTTCATCTTTAATAATGTGATTGCTTCAAGATTGAAATAAGTCAACATAAAAGGATATTATAAGGTCACTTATAAGGTTTTCACTGTGAAAAGAAAGTGTATGTTATCAGTATTTTTGCTTTCAAAATTTGAAAAGTCTTAACTCTCCCTGTTTCTATTTGACAGAGCTGAAGGATGAAAAATGATTAGCTGAAACATATTCGAGAACCTGGTTAAAAATCTGGCTTTCACTTGGAGCAGAGAACGTGCTGTTTTAGTCACTTTCTTGGACTAGGACTATCAAACATGTCAAAGCAAAAATACAAGTAATCACCTTCCTGTTTTATATAATGGAAGCTATCCTGGCATCCCTACTAAAACAGTTCCCCAGAAACCTGCATGCTTGAGTTGCTGTACTCTGAATGAGAGGAAAATTGAGGTCCTGAGGACTTGTGGTCATTACACATCCCCCTGGCATTTTTTATCTTTAAATGGATTCTGACCCTGGTGTGCTGGCAAAATCCCTACTTATGTCATTGCTTTCTGCCTACTGGATTTGAACTGCACTTTCAGTTAAATCCAGTAATCTTTTTTCACTTTCTGCTCTGTGCTCTTGTGTAGCACAGAAATATGAGCTATTAAAGAGCTGTGATGCCCAAGCTCAAAGATTAGTCCAAAATGCATTTCAGAAGAATGTTAGGTGATTCTATAGTGTGTTTTAGCAGAAGATTCCCAAGTATTTGATACACATTTGATAGGCAGAAGGCAGGGTAGATTTGCACCTCTATAGACTGACTAAATCAATGATGTGAAGCATAACGTTTTGTAAGCACAGGGCTTGCTTCATCAGATGCTGTGGGGACATTTAGTAAGTCACAACATGTCTTTGGTGGTAAGGTCTTTTATCTTTATTGTGGAGAACCTAATTTCAAAGGGATGGTGCGGGTACATTTAATGTTAATATAACATTAACATTAATGTTATTTAAAGTTAAGGTAATTAACTTTATGATCTTCTGATAAAGACAGAGAATGTGAGTCAGAGGTGAAATACCGGTATCTTTATGTAGTTGTTGTGTGATACGGCAGTTTTAGGAACTGACTAGAAATTGTAAGGAATCTCATCCTAGAATTAGGCATTTTCAACTAATCTCCAATAGGTATAATTAGGTTATATGCAAATGGAAATATGTGTGCCTATAAATCTGTGCTTATTATTACAGCCTGACCTAGCTTTAACCACATGGACTAAGTACAGACATTCAAAAAGCCCGACCCTGAATTGATTCAATCTTTGCAGGTTAGTCTAACCTGCATAGATTGAACCAGCAAGCAAGTGAATAGACATTCACTTTTTATTCTGGAAATGCAGGCACATACCTGCAGTGGCTCAGGCTAGAGTTGTGGGGCACTTGAGTGAGCCCTCCCTCCCCTTCAGGCTGGAGGGAAGCTGAACAAAGGCAGGGGGTGGGGGTGCTTGGCCAGGCCCTGGCAGTCCTGAGTATGACTGGGGAGGGGTTTAAACCCCAACCCTGGCCTGCAGGGACCTCGACTATGGTCTGCCTGGCTTCTCCCCCCTGCTTGTGGCTCAGCGCAGCCTGGGACCCCCAAAGCTGCCCTTCCAGCCAGGGTGTGATGCCATTGCACCTTCCCAGCCCCAAGCCCACATGGGGACACACACAACAGGATCATGGTGGCAGCAGCTTCATCCTGGCTGTGAACCCCACTGAGCAGAGGGACCCAGGTTGTGGGGAGTGGAGAAGGGGCTTGAGTGTGTCAGTGATAACATGAGGGAGAGCTGAGCTGAACTGAGCATGCAGCAGGGGGAGCAGTTTCTGCTTGCTGACCCTTCTACATGCTGGAGAGCAGTACCTGGATTGGCTCCACCCACAGTGGTGCGCATGGTGCAGGCTTGCCCCCTTAGACCCGAGCACTAATAGCTGCATCCCCCAGGCCACTGGGTGCCAAACTCGGCATGCACTGCTGACTCTTCCGCTACCCAGTGGTGGCAGTAGTGGTGCAGCACAGCCCTGTGTACCAGGCAGCAGACATGGGGTTCTACCACTGAGGCTTCACTGCCATTGCTGCTGCCACCACCATCAAGGGGTCCCGCCCTGATCATACCGGTGGGCTTCACCTGTGCACCGAACTGTGGTTGGGCGCTGGGCATGTAGACAGTGATGGCAGCAGCAGGGAAGCCAGAGGGGTAGTGCTCTGCACCTGGTACACAGGGCTATGCTGCATCTACAGTTTTCCCAATGCTGCTGCCACTGTCTGCCTGCCCAGTGGCTGACCACAGTTTGACGACATGGGCAGTGCCTACCAAAATGGCCAGGACATGCCCCCTGACAGCAGTGGGGAGGCCATAGGGGTAGAACCCTTTGCCTGGCTCCTGATACATGGGGCCATGCTGCACCACTGCTGCTGCTGGGTAGGGGAAGAATCAGCAGTGCATGCCCAACTCAGCACCTGGCAGCTGTAGGTAATAGTGCTCAGGGCTGAGGGAGTGAGCCTATGCCGTGCACACCACTGCAGGGGACAAGGCTGATCCAGGGACTGCTCTCCACGTAGAAGGGGCTGCTGGGCAGGAGCTGTTCCCCCAGCTTCATGCTTGGCTCAGCTCGGATATGTTCCAAGCTAGCACTAACACACTCAAGCCCCTTCTCCAACCATCCCCCACCAGCCTGTGTCCATCTGCTTGGCAGGACTCATATCCAGGATCGAGCCACTGCCACAATCCATCTGTGTATATCCCCACCTGGGCTTGAACCCATTTTGCTCCCCTCCCTCCCCCGATCTGGCCTTTGCTCCTGGGCTGTCCCAGGCAAAACCCCAGCCCCGGTGGCTGGGAAGTCACCGTGGGATCACCCCTTGGCTAGGGAGGGGGCTCTGGGGGTTCTTGGCCATGCTGAGCCACGATCAGGGCAGAAAAGCTGAGCACACCCTGGCTGGGGTCTGTCCCCGTGGGATGGCGAGGCAGGGGGGAATTAAACCCCGCTCCACTCCCTATTTGCTTGAGGCCACTGCTGAGGCTGGCCCTTGCCATTCCAGCAGCAACAGGTGGGGGCTGGCAGAATGCCTGACAGAGACTGCTCTGCCCCAGCTAGGCAGACCCTGGCTGGGGTCTTCTGGGGGAAGAGGGGAGAATAAACCACCTCCCTGCCCACTTCACCTCAGTGGGCTGTACTGGGCTGGCATCTAACCATGCCTCTGCTCCTCCTTCAGCTAGAAAGCAGAGGGGGGAGGGGGGCAGCCCAGGGCTGAAAAGCATGCTGGGATGCTGGGGGACTGTGATTTAACTTAAACCAGGAAGCGACCTGGGACAAAAGTTCCATAAACTGGTTTGACCTCAGTCAGTTAAGTCTGATACTACATTCAACCACGGTTACCTTAAAGGAGTTTCAACCATTTTGAAACTGGTTTACATGCACTGTATTTCTATTCTGTTACAGGTTTAAACCAGTTTCTGATTACTTAAACCGGTTTATGTGCAACTTACGTCTATTGTCATATAATTTATTAAAAGAAGAGTTAGAGCTCTAACTTCTTTCACTTGATCTATGTTCACCACCATCAAATTACATAAACATACACAATGTTAAAGGAATGTTCTTAAGGTTCAAAGTTTACAAGTTATAAAATACTAGAATAAGGTTGCCTGTGCAATCTTAATTGGTCCTGTTTGTGTATGTACATTATGTTACAGTTTTTAATTACATGATCCTGTATCATTGATCCTGAACACTGAAATGATGGTGCTCATTTAATGAGGTGCCATTCAATCATTAGCTTTATCTTCACTGTTCAATATGCAGCCTCTGCTTTATTTATGGCATACTGTTCAGGTCTTGCCCCCAAAACAGTTTTACAGTATGTCTGTAATATTCACTGCTGAGTTATCTGAGTGCTTCACAGATTTTAATCTTTGTGACACCCCACTGACCCTAACAGGTTGTATTATTCCTATTTTGCAGACAGGAAACAGATCTAAAGAAACAAAGTACCCACTAATTCTGGATGCCCAATTTGAAGGAGCTGTGATCTGATTTTCAGCAATGAGTGGTCAGCATTTTGCAAATCAGTCCCCAGGGTCTCCCAAACACCCCAAAATTAATGGAATAGAGTTAACAGCCACCTAAGAGAAATTTAGTGCAAGTGAGCTGTCCATCATCACAATGTAATTCAGTGACAGACACAGGAATAAAATCCAGTTCTGCAAGACAACATTTGACTATCTTAACAATGAGACCCCCTTTTCTCTTCTTGTTTTCTTCCTTGGTCATTATTGGAGCTGGCCAGGAAATGGAAATAAAAAATCTAAATTGAGTTTTCAGGAAATGTTTATTCCCATCAAGATGAAATTCTGACAGAAGTGAAGGTCAGCAGGGTTTTGCTTTGGAAACACCAAAACATTTCTCCAGTGAAAATATTTCTGAAGCAAAATATGTTCTCACTGGACACATCTACACATGCGCCAGATTGCGCAGTTGTTTCTGTGCAGTTATTTAGCTCTTGCTTAAGCAGTACCATACAACAGCATGGGAAAAGACCCATGCAGCATCTGGACTGTGCAGTAACATTGCCAATGTTACTGCGCAGACTGGATGCCACACGGTTCTTTTCCCATGCTACTGCACGGTAGTGTTGGCATCATGGTTCATGCCCACCAACACTGTGTCACCATAGCAATGAGCTATGGTGATGCAGCTCATTCCTATAGTGACGTAGTGTCTCCTGTAGGCACACCCTGTGCTCCCTAGATTTCTGCCTGCCAATCTGTAGTAGAGTTTGAGATCCTTGAAAATCTGGGTCTCTTGGGAGTTCCACAGTGATCTACTTTGAAGACTAACCCTAGAGTTTGGGAGCTGAGAACATGGGATATCCCATTGGTCTGTTGAGGGGTACAGAACCAGAGATTTGGCAAGCATATTCCAACAGCAAAAAAGCTGACTTAAAATATTTTGGGAAATGAATTTTCTGTTGGAAAATCATTGCATTGGAGACTTCCCAGTGAGTTCTGTTCACCTAATTATCTGCCATCTTCTGCAACAAATAAAACAGGGGACCTACAGATAACATGCTCTTTAGTTACAACAGCCCTGACTGATTCCCAGTTCAGGTCCCTCCCTCTCCCCTGTACAAGTCAGGGCTCATATGAATAATAGTTATGTGATCACATATTTAAAGATTCACAGAATCTTAGTTCTTGCATTTCTTGTCTTTTGATTGATTAATTTTGCAACCTGAATAGAATATTTTTAGTATGTTTCTCATGGTTTTGAAAAGAAAAAAGCATACTGAAAATACAGGAATCTCATTATGTGACATTATATACCACCAACAAGATCCACCAGTGGGTGGGATATTTAGACTATGGAGACCTTTTCCACTTGAACTATACATTCTGTATGTATCAGTGGACAGAAACAGACGTTAACTTTTGTCACTTTAGTGCCACCATAAAGTGGAAGCACAACACAAATGCAAATAGACATCCATACCTTTTGTTATACCACAAATATCCAAATTTTGGTGTCTGCAGCAAAAGCTAGTAATGATTTTATGCTGCTTTATTGCAGTGGATGTTTATTTATGAAGGAGAGCACAAGTAGCCTGCAGCCACTCGCACTCTCCAGTCACTCCACACTGGTGCTCCCAGTGCTGGAGGGGCTAGGTCCTGCACACGCTGAGGATTCCTGTTCAGGATCAGGCCCCTAAAGCCCTGGGAGCACCTATCCAAATTTCCCCACTTCCAGAAACTATCCCCTGGCAATCTATGAGGCACATCTATGAGACACATCTCTAGAAGCAGGGAAAGTCAGGGTTCCCAGCTCCCTGGATATTGTCAGTGTTGTATTTCTGGAAATGGGGAATGTTGCTCATTGTCCTGCAAGATCAATAGGTGAGACAATGGGCAATGAGTTTTTCTCCCAATGAAGCAGCTCAACTGTGCCTGGGACACATCTTGGCATAGCTGACCCACCTCATTTGGTGACATTTATTTCTTGCTAGTGATAGAGGGATGAGAGACAGTTTGCCAGATACACGCTGGCTCCATTCCCAGCTCTTAGAAGATAGCTGGAATGGGCATGGACTCTTTTGCCCAAGTTTATTAGTTCTGCCTATCCCATCCAACTTGTGCCAGTCCTAGTCCCATTTCTTTTCCACTCCAGGCTCCTTATCACAGTCCAGTCCTCTTGCTTGTTCAGTCTGTCTCCCTCCAGGTTTACTATTCATGTCCCAATCGCACCCCACTCCCAGTCTCTGGCACTTCTCCATACCCATTTTTAGCAACTTTGTCTAACTCGTCCCACTTCTCTGCCATTAACTTAGCTCCTTGGTGTCATGACCCAAAGGTCTGATTTTTTTGTGTGTGCTTCGGCACTAAGAATTATCCCCGTGGGTATACAGCTTCGTTGCACGGAGGAGTTCTGCTGCACAGAGAACCCGCGTGCAGGGAAGTGTTCCCGCCACTTTGCAGCGATCTTTGCAGGGTGCATTTCCTTTGCAACACAGAAATGCACGGTGCAAAGGTTTCCCGCTCGTCGTATGCAAATTCGTGCCCCGCAATTGGCTAGTGCTAAATTATTCACACGTGGCGGCTAGCGATTGGCCTGCTAGCTGTATAAGAGGCTTGAGCAGTTTCCGCCCAAGCCGAAGAGGACTCCGCATCCATCTCGTGGGGACTCTGGGTGTGCGCGGCAGGGTAATAAAAACCCTGTGTGTCGCTCAGAGGAGTTTGGTGGCCTGATCCACCGCCCACCTCTTCCTGTCTTTGAACGGAGCCTACTATAAGACGTACCGACGAGTTTTATGCGCGCTTGTCCTGGACATCCGGAGTTTGTCTGCATGGAGCCTAGCAAGCTCCACGTGATTGTTCGTGTTCTGTCTGCGTGGAGCCTAGCAAACTCCACGTGTGTTCGTGTTTTCTGTTGTAACCGCAACTCAAGCAAGTTCTCAGCCTACACCACGACCATCTCGGTGTAAGTAAAATAATCTTAAAATCAACCGTTACGTGTCTGTGCCTAATTCTAGCTCGGCGCCCGCCCTCTCCGATACAGCCTGCCCGGGCTGCTGGCCACAGCCCGCGTGCAGAGCAACGAAAGTGACCTGGGGTCAGACCCGGTGCGCACACTTGGCAGAACTGTCTCCCCTACCAGCTTCTAGTCCACCTCAGCCTCTGTCTCATCTCAAAGATCTTTTAATGTTAATGTTACACCTCAGCCATCTTGTTCGCAATATCCCATCTCTATTTCCCTTGGATCCATTTTCCTCCCACCAGTAATGATTCTAAATCCCAAATGTGCACTCCCCTTTTTTCTGCGATTCCAGTCTCTTTTCCCAATCTGTTTCCAGTTCCATCACCAAATTTCTGTCCAATTTTTTGTCTCCTTTCAGTCTTGGTCTCACCAGATCCCTTGTTTCAGTTATTTACATTTCCCTATCCCATAGTCTGTGTCCTGTCCCTTTTCCATTTAAGTAAGATGGGTTCCTCCATGCGTGGGGCCAGCAAGGAATCACTGACAGCACAGGATGCTTTGTGGTCTTGTTTCCAGTGCCTATCCCAATCCTGGCCAGAGGAGTTGCTGGAAACAACCATTTCGGTCCAGCTTTTCCTGTGTAGTTCTACACTAGAACATACTTGGTTGTGTGGTGGACATGGTACACATACTGTGAGCTCATATGTAGCAGCAGTGAATAAACAGAATGTGGTCAGCAGCTGTTTGGAATGGAATCTTGGTCATATGTAGGTATGAAGGGCTTGGGCAAGACTTTTTAGGAAATTTTATGTGTTACGTTAAAGAATGTATGTGTACACCATGATTTTTCAAAGGCTTAACACTTGGTCCCTGGCTGATCTTTTTTTTTTCAAATACTTGTTTCAAAGCACGAGGATACTAGAGCTGTCCACAGAAAAGATCTCCAGAAGATTTTGGGTTTTTTTTAACACGGGTAATACAATGTATTCTCCCCTGCCATGGTCTTGGAAATGGCTAAATAATTTTGGCTGAAATTTGCCAAATAAATACAGCCTGAGGCAGACAGCCAAGGTAGGAAATGTCAGCCTGGTAAAGTTCCAAGGAATTGAAAACAGTACTACAAATTTGAAGTTTTGGGTAACTTTAGAAATAGGAAGTGCTACCAGCCTGTCTGTGTGTATCACAATTATTATAACTGAATTTGTCACTTATTTTATGTGTACCTTGTTTCTCATCCTTCCAGAACTTTTCATGGAAGTTTTTCATTTAAGTTTCTCTCCTAGCAATTTTGCATGGTAGCCTTCCCTTATTTTTTTCTGTCCTGTATGGATTGCACGTGAAGAAGGCAGAAAGTTTTGAGTTTTGAACATTTCACCTTGTAACAAAATGTAGACCAGTTGGCATTGCACTGAACTGTTGAGGAGGCACTCTGCAAGGTGAAAGACAGACAGGTAGTCCTAAATGTGTAACCCCTGAAGGGCATTGGAGGAAGAGGGTTTCACTCTCTAGTGGTATGAGTATTTTTATTATTGCTAAATGTTTCATGATCAGCCCCTGGAAAGGCCACATACTTTTGCACTTTCACTTTTTTATTTTTAATATTTTCATAATAAAGGTCTTGCAAATTTTAAAAAAGTCTCTTCTCTCCTCTCCATCCCTCTGTCTCTCATGGTGTTCTCTGAGGATGCAGGTGAGACTACTTTGTGGTGGCACTGTGGTGGCATAAAACAATAAATCTGGCCTGTCTGGCTAAATATTTATATTGTGTAGCCATTGTAACTTTTAGAGGGTCTACATCTAAAATTCTTCTCCAGAATTACATTTAACAAATTAAATGAAAAATAAAGTAGTCACCCAGTGAGGATATAGATAAGAGGTAACAATTAAACATTATCAAAGGGTACTGATATGAGCTGTTATGATACAACTGTTATATCTGTATCATTCTATGGTGATTCAAGTGTAGCAGACCATTTCTAACTTTAACCTTTCTTCTTTTAGGGTCAAAGTTGGGGTATTTAGCTAACTTGCATTGCTACAGGATCAGGGAGATGGAAGACATCATAGCAGCTGCTATAAATAAACATTTACCCTCTCATTTTAAAGCAGCTAAAATGTACATTTGTTCATACTCTAACACTTAAATTTGCTTCAGAAGAAAAGTTTATAATTTATCTAAAACTTTTGTTAAGATCAGATATAGAAAGCTGTGGGCCAGTGAAAATGCATAGCTGAGTGAATAGCAGAAGACAACAGCTTGACTTGTTTTCATCCTACTATTAAAGCATCCTAAGAAAATAATCTGTGGTACTCTAGAAGGAATGCCAGTGTGATGAAGTTGTATTTATATTAGCCTTGGAAATAAGATGTGACCCTTCCTACCCCTGGAAGAAGCTGGGTGCACTTGTGAGACACACTTGCAGGGTGCGCTTACAGCTTTAGAGATGCCCTTCAGCTCCAAACCCCTCTCTGCCATCTCTGCTTGACCCCCAAGAACAGACTGAGGTGCTCCAAAGTGACATGTTATATTTAGATCATACTCAGGGCATTTAAAATGTGAGAATTTGCACATTAAAGCTCATTATCTTGTGCTAAAAGCCCTCTGAGCATTTCAAAGTTAGGCCACATTAGGCGAAAACTGACTCTAGGCTACACTACCTAGTATATGTTAGAGGAACTTCAGTCTGTTTCACAGTGATGAAATAAGCAATTTGCTGTCCTCCAGCATCCCAGGATGCACAGTCCCCCCGCCCCCTGCCAGGTGAGGGATAGAGCCCAGGTGTCTTGGCTCCTAGCCATGCTCATCCTCACCAGCCCTCTAGTGACAAGTCAGAGCTGTGCAGGCAAGAAACAGTATTAAACCTACACGTGCAACTGGTCACAGCACATTCTAATTTTAACACTGTTTAGCATTCCACAGATTTAGTGTGGTCTAAGTATAATGTATAACTAACTTCATCCTCTTTTCCCCTGAGTTAAATCTTTCTTCAGCATAAACCTACTGATTGAGTTACTGAGTTGCAAAGTAAAGTGTTCCCAGCATGTATGCAATAAGCAGAATTGGGCCTAGAATTACTAGTAACATAGACCACAGCTGCATGCTGTGGCAAAATTCTCACAAGACTATTGTGTGTTTGAAGACTGAATGCAAGTGATTGCACTGACTCACCATCTCCTACTAAGCAGCCAGAAAAAATACATTTAAATCCCCAAGCATGTTAAAATGTTCCTTTGGCTCAGTTGTTGATTTTGTTTCCTTGTTTGTTAAGATTCCTGTGAGCTGTCACTGTTTAATTATTTTCTGCTTAGCACAGAAATTGTGGTGCCTTTCTCTGAGATGTCTCTGTTCTGCCATAACCAGCTCCACACAACTTCATTCTCACACTCATATACAGCTCTTCCCTTTTAAGGCAGAAAATAACACGGTATATGACTGAGACGTCAAAGGGAAATTTAAGCAAACAGAGGGACCAACTATTTAAAAGAAGGGGGAAACCAAGTTGTTTAAAAAAAAAAAATCTAAAAAAAATAAATTCCTATTCAGGAACTTGTTCAGTTTTTCCTAAAATGCTGAGATCAATAGAGCTGGTGTTGGATACTCAGCACCTTTGAAAATGGGTAAATATGTATTTGGAAACAATACATTAGGGCCTGGATACATGACATACAGATAAGTTATACTAATTTTGCACAGACGTGTAATTTATACCAGGATTCAGAGTGAATAGACAACATTATTCCTGAGGAGCTGCTGCAGTAGATGTCCTTACAGAGCTTCACCACTAGATGAAGGAGAAAGCATGTAATACTTCTTATGCTTCAACAGCCTGGGATAAATTTAGACACATAAGAGCTACACGGGTATATATTTTCTGCTGTTTTAGCCTAGGTTACTGTGGCAGGGCATCCTTGGTGCCTGCCACTTTAAGGGCCTGAGCAGGCTGCAGATCAGCCTGCAGGTGGGAGCAGACCCAATCAGGAGGGTCACATGGCCTGGACACAGGAGAAGGGGTGGATGTTGTATACTTAGACTTCAGGAAGGCCTTTGATACGGTATCCCACCCCATACTGGTGAACAAGCTAAGAGGCTTTGATGTGGATGACTACACAGTCCGGTGGATGGCGAATTGGCTAGAGGGTCGCACCCAAAGAGTCGTGGTGGATGGGTCGGTCTCAACCTGGAAGGGTGTGGGCAGTGGGGTCCCGCAGGGCTCGGTCCTTGGACCAATTCTCTTTAATGTCTTCATCAGTGACTTGGACGAGGGAGTCAAATGTACTCTGTCCAAGTTTGCAGATGACACAAAGCTATGGGGAGAAGTGGACACGCTGGAGGGCAGGGAACAGCTGCAGGCAGACCTGGATAGGTTGGACAAGTGGGCAGAAAACAACAGGATGCAGTTCAACAAGGAGAAATGCAAAGTGCTGCACCTAGGGAGGAAAAATGTCCAGCACACCTACAGCCTAGGGAATGACCTGCTGAGTGACACAGAGGTGGAAAGGGATCTTGGAGTCCTAGTGGACTCCAAGATGAACATGAGCCGGCAGTGTGACGAAGCCATCAGAAAAGCCAATGGCACTTTATCGTGCATCAGCAGATGCATGACGAATAGGTCCAGGGAGGTGATACTTCCCCTCTATCAGGCGCTGGTCAGACCGCAGTTGGAGTACTGCGTGCAATTCTGGGTGCCACACTTCAAGAAGGATGCAGATAACCTGGAGAGGGTCCAGAGAAGGGCCACTCGTATGGTTAAGGGCTTGCAGACCAAGCCCTACAAGGAGGGGCTAGAGAACCTGGACCCTTTCAGCCTCCTCAAGAGAAGGTTGAGAGGCGACCTTGTGGCTGCCTATAAGTTCATCACAGGGGCACAGAAGGGAATTGGTGAGGATTTATTCACCAAGGCGCCCCTGGGGGTTACAAGAAATAATGGCCACAAGCTAGCAGAGAGCAGATTTAGACTGGACATTAGGAAGAACTTCTTCACAGTTCGAGTGGCCAAGGTCTGTGTCGCAGGGCACCTCAGTGCCTGCTCCTAGGGAGTAGAAACTGCCAGGGAGAGAGAGAGCCCTGGCAGAACATAACGAGCACAGCTGCGGGTTGCCAGGTCAACTAAGGAGAGCCAGCTGCCTGTAGGGGGCAGGGCCTGGCCCTTATAAAGCCCAGGGCTGAGGCCAGGCTGGCAGTTCCCTGCCAGCAGCCGGAGGGGCAGGAGCTCCTGGAGTTAGGGGGTGAGCAATGCGGGAACTGCTCTAGCTGAGAGAAGGATGGTCCCTGATTTGATTCGGCGGAGATTCAGCCCGATTCTGTGGCCAAATCTCCAAATCCGAATTGAATCAGAGGACCCTTTAATATCTCTGAATTGAATTGGAACCCTCCAAATTGATTCAGAAAGATTTGGTCATTTGGATGTAGACATAGCTTAAATTTTTTTTTTCAACATACCTCTAAGTAGCAGGTGGCTGCTCAGGGACTGGTGCCTCCTGGGTTGAGGGGGGATACCTAGGGTCTTCCCGTGGCTGATCACCAAGCCAGGAGAGCACAGGGGGTCCCAGCATGCTCCCCAGTGGACCCAGAAGTGGACTGGAAGTACTTCCTATCCACTTCTGGGTTCACAGCTGAGCACCATCTGCCCCCGCATCACAGCATTTACGAGCCATGCCTGGTACCTCGAGGTATGTAGAAAAAACATTTAAAGCTGTGTCTATGTTCAAATCACTGATTCTATGAATCAGCATCGAATCTTCAGATTTGGATTTGGTTGAATTGAATCAGGGACAATGGCCCGAATCAACGAATCAAATCGCTGTCCCCAATTTGGGCCGAATCCAAATCAAATGTGGCCCATTTCGCACATCCCTATTGCCTACCCATTTTGTAAAGACATTTTGCAAATCCAGATAAATCTAGATAAAAATGCATTTAATTAAGTATAGGAATTTTTAATACATAAACTGGGTGAATATTGTAGAGAGTGCTTAACATTCATAAAATACCTTTAAGACCTTTGTACAAGGTGCTACATGAAGTTAATGCAAAGAGTCACTATTGCTACAGCAAACAGTATCTTTCACTTGATTCAGTGAACATTTTCATAGTGAGAGTTTTGCTGATGTTCAACATGTGTTGGAAAATAGTTGGGAACTTTATATTTTTTTAGTGTTACTTCCTGGATTCTTTTGTTTATGAACCAAAATTAAAAATGAAGCAAATGTCACTAAAAGAGTGCATTTATCTCATGAGTTGGTGAAACTTTAGGTAAATGTAGAATAGCGTTTTGAAAAATTACTTCCTTGTAGGTGATGACAGATTCCAGGGCTTAAAAATAAATACATGTTGTACAACTCATTTTCCAGTGTTGCAATATGTTCTAAAATAGTAGATGAATTATTCTTTTCTTTTTTTGTGGTAATGTTTTTGGCCAAATACTGGAGGGTGCTGAACACCAGCAACTTCCAAAGTAGTCAGTCAAAATTGCAAGGACTCGCGCTCTCTCTGAGAATTAAGCTTCCATGTGGAGCCCAAGTTACTGTGCTACAGTTGCAGTTCTCTTGTAAGCTCCACTGAGACACAGGAAAAGCAAGGTAGAAAGTGCCATGCAAAATGCAAGCTGCAGTAGTGAGCATGTAGCATTGCCTTACATGCATATTTGTTAAATAAGATAGCTTGAGCCATTTTTAAACCTTCTAATGTCATATGCACCTGCTTCACTTTGATATGTGGAGTTGCATCTGCAAGTTGCTGGCCAAACAGTAGAGTAGTGTAATGATGAATATACTCATTCTGCATGTATCTATACTGTCAAATGACTGTATTTAGGAACACAGAAGTAAACACATGCCACATAACTGTAGAATGATAGGATTAGAAGGGACCTTGAGTCATCTGGTCCACCCCTTAGACAAGTGCAGGAATGCTACTCCTAAATCATCTCTGTCCAATGCTTATTCAGCCTCTTTTTGAAAATGTGCCTGTTCTGTTTTGTGCACATTGCAGTGCTGGGCATATACCCGTAAGATCATTGTTTTAAGACTGCTTCTTGGCACCCACCCAGCACTGTTTTGGGACACCTTTACTATGCTGTAGTTCACTGTGGCACTCCCTGTCATAGTCTAGAGTCAGTGAAGATGTGCCCACAAGGTCAAAATTAGTACTGCAACTCCATTATGCCAAGTCTAAATTTAGACCCACTGTGTTAAACCTGGGAACTATAAAATAGTGGAAATATTGTCTCTGACTTCAATGAGATCTTGTGGAGAATAATTATAGTGTGTGAGGTGCCCACATACTATGGTAACTGCTGTCAGATAAGTCCATGAGAGAAAATTTTCCCCAAATTGAAGATTTTTAGATCCAGAGGCTACATTTATTCCATTATGGAAACCATCTTTGATTTCTTATAAATTGCAAAGCTTAGCTCCAGATCTGAACTTCACCAATGATCAGGAGTATTGGACTGGAACGTGGTTTAAAGTCATCATTACTTTCGATAAATCTGTTTTAAAGGTTTGAATTTTTAGCAAAACTTGAAATTAGGTAGGTTCTTCATGGATTAAATCTGACTATAAGCTTTACCAAAAGTTGTGCGTGCTTTATTGCTGTTGGAGATTTGTTTCCATCAAGGTTTTGGAAACTGCAAGATGAACAAATTGTCCTCACAACTTCTCAGTTTCTTTCTAGATGACAATCATGCAAATGACAATATAAAAGTTGTAGTTTTATATATATATATAACTTGTAATGTTTATATATATATATATATAATTACTGGAAAATATGTGCTTTTTTAGGACTTATAAATGGAATTTGGGTTTTAAAAAGTTAATATGAATACAAAATCAACGGGAGGGGAATTTAGGATTATATTTTTCCTTAAAAACATTATATATTTTACTGGAGAAGGGGAATAGAGCTCTGTATATAAAGAGAAACATGTTTTAAGTTAGTTTTTTTTAAGATGTCTAAACAATGCCTGACACCTTGAATGCACCATCTTACTTCAGTTTAACTTCACTCTTTTGTAGAGGGCGAACACTTAAATCTTTTAACTAGGGATTGTAAGGAATATAAACATGCAATGACCTGGTGCTGAACTACTTTCCCACTACATTTTTTTAAACAATACAGAGCTCAGTATAAGTAAGGGTTGGGTTTGGGCGAGAAAACTTTGATAATCCTGATCTCAAGCATATCTGTCATTTGGAGCTAATTGTGAACATTGGTGTCTTTGAACCTTTCTTGTGTCCCTGGGTCTTCCTGAAATTCACATCCTAACTTAATTCTAATTTCGATCCTGATCGAAATAGCGCCTCTGTGTTATGTTTGCAGTTTCTGGGAGGCCATTGTAGCATTTCTGCATAATGCCAAGGCCTTATTTTTTTTGTATGAATCCACTCATCTCTGTGGAAAGCTGTGTAGAAATGCTTTGAAGATTTAAGATAAGGCTGAAGGAGACTTTCCGCTGTGTCTGTTGTCACAATTCAAGTGCAAACTCTTTTCCAACCAGAAAGGAGTTGCACTTTGTTTTGAGGTGGGAAATAGTCTTTGCCTTGAGGCTGTTTGAGGAGTTCTAAGCACACACATTTCCTTAATGAGTAAGTTCCAACACTGATAACAGTAAGCTATCAATTACATTACAGTAATACATAACTATGTAGCAAATCTTCTAGCTGAGCCTGAAGGAGCTATATTCAGCTCCTTTTGTCAAGAGACAACTATTTTCACATCTTGTATGTTCTTAAAATGCAAATACAATTTCCTGCTTTGTGCCATTTGAAGCCTTTTAGTCTTATAACAACTTCATACACAGTGGCCACATCTACATGGGACACTGACTGACTGTGCAGTAACTGGACTTAGTGATGTTGACTGTACGGTAGCTCATTACTGCTGCGTAGTAGCATTACATCACTCTTCGTGCCATGCAACACTTCTGCGCAGTAGTAATGAGCTACTGCTCAGTCAGTGTCTTGTGTAGACAGGGCCAGTAAATAGAATGGAAGTATAGTTCTAAGTGCTTCTGGAGTTGAACAGGTTCATCTTAACTAGCACAGTCTACAATTTCATTTTTGTCATATGATGGAACTCATTTGATGACTTTAGTGTTCAAAAAATAAACAATAGGACACTTGCTTAGTGTGGTCTGTTATATTGGAGTTGCAGTGCTTGGCTGTTCCCAGTAATCTGAGTTTGACTAGCTGAATTACAACGTAGCATTGCAGATCTACAAATTGCATGATGCTGTTAGATTTCTTTTAATTTTCATTTCTTTAATTCCTTATCATTTCTTGCTTGCAGCATCATGTAGTAATAATAATAATTCTTACTGGGAAAATACAGGAAGGCAGGAGCCCTAATTCTGTGTTCTACTACCTGTTATATGATTGGTTGCCTAGGTTAAAAATTGCTGCAGTAGACTCAGTAATATTAGCCATTAGTTATCTAGTTCTTGTTGGTACATATTTGCAAAATAATATTAATCTCTTAGTGTCCAATAACATTTTGTGCGTAATGGTAACTATTGAATCTTTCCCTCTTCCTGTGACTTTGCCCACTTACTAGTTCCAACATGAGCCCTTAAGTGTAACATGGAGCTTCATGCAGTGTATTTCCTCCACCTGTTCAGATAGTGACTTGGCAGTCACTGCCCTGCCTTGTCCCTCCAGCCGCCTAGTGCTCTCGTGTACTTTTCATAGAAATTAGGAGATGGCACTAAGGAAATGTGAACTGCCCTTTGCTGGATGGCAGTTAGTTTTATTTATCTTTTAGAATAAATCCACCTTTATCTGTATGTGCCAAATGCTATAAAATCAATATTAAATTTATGATACATTATGATTATGATGTTGCAATATTATTTCAAGTTAAAAGAAATCCTTTGACTAGGGACCCTATTAGTTAAGCCTAGGCAATTTGTCTAAAGTTGAAGAAATTGCTTGTAGGAACTGAGGAATGACTTGATATTGTATTCTTAAATAAGAATGTTGTGCAGTTGACATCTTTCAAAAAGGTCCAATTATAATTACAAGGGCAAATAAAAGAGAGGTCTTGAATATTAATGAAATTGTGAGCCTTGGGTACTCACAAAATGCATAATGTAAAAATCTGGGGAGAGGTTATAGTCTTTTTGCCTATTATACTGTGCCATCTACATTTATGCTCAACATGCTGGGCACTAGGGCTGTGTGAAGCTTTACGTGCTGATTCAATTCGGAGGAGATTTGGCCCGATTTGGTGGCCGAATCTCTGAATCCGAATTGAATCAGGAGACCAGTTAAAAAGGTCCAAATTGATTTTGAAGCTTTCCAAATGGATTCAGAGAGCTCCAGTGATTCAAGCAGTCCCCGCTTACTGCAGCAGAGAGCTGGACCTGCACTCCATTCTGGTAATGGTAGGGAGTGGGGGAGGTGGGGTGGAGGAGGAAGGAGGGGAACCATGGGGGAACCCCTGCCAGGCTCCACCCCCTGGCTGCTCCCCCAGCCCCCCTGAGTGCACCCCAACCCCCACCCACTGTCCCAGCCCTCCCATGGCTGCTCTGCCCGCCCCAGCTCTTTAAAAAAAAGCCCCCACTCACCGGCTGCTGCCAGGCAGGGGCAAACCCTACTGCCCCATGCTGCGTGGGAGTCTCTTTCACAAGCCCCCCGAACCCTGCCCACTCTCCTTGCTCACCCCTCATGGCTGCCCTGCCCACCCCAGCTCCAAAAAAACCCAAACCCGACTCATTGGCTGCTGCAGCAGCCTCTGAGCTTTTGGGGGCTTGTAGCAGACCCCCCCCACAATATTATGGGGCAGTGGGGGGCAGCAGGAATCACCCCCCATGCCTGGCAGCAGCCAGTGAATTGGGGTGTTTTGTTTTGTTTTTCAAGGGGCGGGAGCTGGGCCAGGCGCAGCAGCATTGAGGGGGAGATTTGGAAGAGCAGGCAGGGATCAGGAGCCTCGTGGCAGAGCCCCCAACGTGGCACAGGTCAGTGGGGGGTAGTGGGGATTCCCCCCCCCCTACACCTGGCAGCAATTTCATGCTTTGTTTTGTTTTTTTGAAGAGCTGGGAGCTGGGAGAGCAAGCAGGGCAGCCATTGAGAGCAGGTGGAGGATGGAGCCAATTCAGACATTTAGCCGAATCGATTTGGGACAGTGATTCAAATCACTGTATCAGGCCGAATCCGAATCCAAAGATAGTACTAGCCACTTTGCACAGGCCTATTGGACGCTATATATTGTACTGCAGGAGCCTGAAGACTAATCTAAGATACCTGTTGTGTCTCATGTCCTTTATCCACCAAACAGACGATGAAGGAACCACATGAACAGGGAATGGACCAAATGGTAATATTGGCTAGCTATGCAAAATATGTGAGTTCTAATTACATATGTTACACTGCTCTGTAAGGGTTTTGGTAGCCTCTGAAACATGCAGCTGGCAACTGTGAGGGTCACCAGGGAGGTTACAGCTATTTAAAGAAAGGCTACCCAATTCCTATGCACTACGTATATCCCAAGGCCTAGAAAAACACGTGTATTTGGACCATGGCTCCTTTTTGATAACTGCATTCTGCTCCCCTGCTCTTCAGACAGAAATGAGGGAGTGAAATATATAAGACCCTGTTCTGGCTGCAGGTCACATCAAAGTCACAGACTAGGTAGAGATGTTACACCTATCGTGCTTTAAGCTCTAAAGCCATAACAGAACAGACATCCATAGCTTTTAGAGTGCTTTAAAAATGGTGGATTGCATTCTAAGTTATACTTTGATGGATGTGGTAAAGTGCTTTCTGTTAAAGTGCTTTTTTACACATCTGTGCCACATCCATTGTGAGATAAGCTTGGTGGCATTCCACCATCTTCCCAAGTGGCATAGCATAGGGCTGCACTCTATGTTTGCTCTGCCTAAATGCTGGGTCAGCCCCACCCTTTGGCTGTCAATGGCCCAAGTCAGTGACAACCTCTGATCCCAGCCCTGCCTTGTCCCTCCAGCCAGCTATGAGCCACAGCCTGGGGGAGGGGGAAGGTAGTGGGGTCTCTCTCCCTGCAGCTGCCCCAGCCCTGTGGTGCACTGCAGCCCAGCCAGAAAGGGCATGGGGAAAGGGGTCCAGGGTCCCTCTCCCTGCAGCTGTCCCAGCCCTGTGGCACACTGCTGCCTGGCCAGGGGGGGTTGCAGGGGAAGGGGTACAGTGTCTCTCTCTTCCCTCCCCCACTCTGCCACTGCTAACTCTAAACAGCTGGTGGGGGATGGGGCAGGCTGGGGAGAGGGGCCACTCAGGCAGCCTCCTGGGAAACATGTGGGAGTGCCCCAGTGGCCTGTGCAGGCAGACTGCGAGCCCTCCCTCCCTGAACAGCAAACATCTGTTCAGTTTGCTCACACTCTGACTTATAGCACTTTAAGTAAAGCATGATAGAACGCTTCCACTGAGTGCTTTTTGAACATCTGTACTCAGCCACAGGCTATAGATGAACTTGCCTTAACAATTTAGTAAGGACTTGTGTGTCAAATATACTAGCAGTGTGGTACTTAATGGACCCAAAACAGCAAGGCTCAATCCCCTTGTGTTAGGAATTAAGGCCACAATTTAAGGCATGATTGAAGACTTAATTGAACTCAGTGGGAGCATCTACACATGTGCATTTACTGTACAGTAACCAAAATTACTGCACAGTATGGGTGCGCATCTACATGTATGCTCCTGGACTGCACAGTAAACATGACAACTTACGCCGACTTGAGCATAAATTTACACTCAATTAGTTACTGCGCAATAACACATGTGTAGATGCCTTACTGCACAGTATGCTGTGTGCATGGACTCATTTGGGACTAACTTTAGTTCCAAGTCAGTCTACACACAGTGTTAATGTGCCCTAATGCCTGCACGTGTAGACACCAGCCTATTCCCACTTACTGTTCTGTAACTTATTATGCAGTAAATTTAAGCCAGCATAAATGCATGTGTAGACATGCCCAGTGAAAGATTTTCTCTGGGATTTTATCAGGATCTTAGCAATGATACAGCTCATTTATCAGTAATCCAGCATTGCTTCTTTAAAAGTAAATATGATGCTATGACTGTGGAGAAGTTTTCTCATGGCTGTATAGAGAGAAGGATAAGTGTGATATGTCATTATATCCCTATTATGCCAATTATTTATGGGCCAGATCCTGCCACCTTTGCTTATGAGAGTAGGCCCATTTCTTAAATCTTTTATACTCTGTAATGTATTATATTTTAATATCATTGAGCACTGATGGTCATTGATTCATGTAATTTCATGTTGAAAACTAATCACTATCTATAGCAAATTGTAGGTGTGATTAAATCATAAATGAGACTTCATTAAGTACTGGAAGTATGCATCACATATTTCCTGATTAGTTGCCTTGTCAAAGAATATGCAGCTTTGAAACAAGTAAGTCTCCTGGGTTTTGTCAAACTCTATGAGATGTACCAGAAACAAATCCTTGTAATAGCATACATGATGCTTGAGTTTACCAACGTTTCTATATGCTGCTTCAAAATGATCATGTTTTAAAGAGCAACAAATCAATTATTGGTAAAAGATTTACCTGGAAAAACTGTTAGAACACGGTCCATTTCAGTAAATATTATATGCTTGATAAAATTTCATTACTTTAAATTTATTCAAATGCCTTTACAGTCACACTCGTACTACTCATCATTATATTTCAGTAGAAGGATTCACAAACTACTGAAATATTAGATTGCACAGTAGTATGCTTCTAGCTTCCAAATGACCTGCCCTAAACTCCCTTGCCTCCTACAGTCTCAGTACAGTACCACAATTGTACTGTGGTAGCAGGCATAATATAGCACAAAAAGGTTGACACTGGGCATGTCTGCATGAGACACTGCACATTAGCCTAATAACACTGCAGTACTGTGTCATGACAAAAAACTAGCTAATAGCCTACTGTACAGTATTATTAGGATAATGAGCAGTAAGCTTTACTAAATAACTGTGCACCTACGTTACTGAGCAGTAACTCTAGTTACTGCACATTCAGCTAGTACTTCATTAAGGAAGTACTAAATTAAATGTGGAGTAATTAGGGCACATTAATGAATGAGTAGACATGCCCACTGAGTATGAAGATGTCAGTGTTAGGGGAAAGGTTGTTAAATCTGAGTTTATTTGCTTTTGAATAAAAGAAGCTTCAAGGTGATCTATTATAAAAGGAAGGAGGGAGGTAAGAAGGGGGAAGAGAGAGAGAGAAAAGTAGGTGTCAGTGTGGAAATCTTCAATGTTTTGAGCATCAAGTTATACTTTATAGAAACTACAAGCAGTAGAAACACTAATAGTAGAACCCAAGAAATCCTTTGAACAGAAAATAGCCTTCAGATCTAACTTGCCTTTTCTTCTTTCTCCAACTGTAAATATACCTTCCTGCTTTATTACTTGGCCCTTGAATTCTCTCCCCTTCTATAGATAGATGTGGTGGACTTGCCAACAGAGCCCAGCATGTTAGGCTTAAGAAATCTCCAATGTGATTGGTGGAGCATTTCCACCAATTGGGAAGGGACGGAGAGGGGCCTGCCTGAGAGACCAGAACTGATTGTGAACTGTGCTTTTCAGGTCTGTCGCAGGGCACCTTAGTGCCTGCTCCTAGAGAGGAGAAACTGCCAGGGAGAGATCCCTGGCAGAGCTAATTGAGCACAGCTGTGGGTTGCCGGAGCAACTAAGGGGAGCCAGCTGCCTGTAGGGGGCAGGGCCTGGCCCTTATAAAGCCCAGGGCCGAAGCCAGGCTGGCAGTTCTCTGCCAGCAGCCAGAGAGGCAGGAGCTCCCTCAGCTGAGATATGGGAAGGAGCCTGAGTTGCAAGTACAGCTCATGATAGCCCTGGAGGCTTGAGCTATGATACTGAGGTATGGCCATGCGGCTTGTGGTTATGTTACAGCCTAGGGGCTTGTGGTTTTGTGTTGTGTTTGTGTTATTACACCCAGAGGCTTGGGTGAGGCTGTAGGGGTTGGAGGAGGCCACAATTATAGGGACCCCAGAGAGTGTGGGGTGCCCTAGCGCCAAGAGGGTGCATTATTATCATAGCGCCAGGGAAGGCGCAGCTCGCACGCCAGTGCATGAGCGACTGGTGGCGAGGAGCACGGCCAGTGGGTCATGGGCACAACCCGTAGGTTGCGGACGGGGACCTAGACCCCGGATTGCGTGTGGGGGAACATAGACCCCGGCCCCAGGAAAGGGGCGGTATTATTGAGTAGCCCAGAGTGGGCACGGCGAGCCCCAAAGAGGGGGAGTGCCATACTGAGGAGCCCTAGAGAGAGGGGCAATTACTGAGAAGCCCGAGACGGGCATAGCGAGCCCGGCCGCAGGCTAGTGTGGTAACACCCCTCAGACTGAGGCAGGGCGCTGCGGTTGCCCCGAGAAGACAGGGAGTAGCAGCACGGTGAGCCAGGGTCAGAGAGGGTGCCCGTGCGGTTGGCCCATAGGACCGGAGGCCCGCTAGAGAGTCCCTGAGTGGAACCGTACCGGCAGGGGAGGCCCAGAGTGGGCCAGACGAGAGTCCCAGCAAGAGGCTGGGCACGAGAGAGGGAGCCCAGAGTGGGCCACAGTAAAGAGGAGGCCCGAGAAGTGGGCGTACAGACCGGACAACGTCCATTACATCTGCGAGGCTTGGGGCATGGTATTAGGGGTTGGTAGGAGCCACGCATAGCCCACAAGGCTAGGGTGTCTGGGGAACAACCACCATATCGGGAGACCCCCAGGGGGTCCGGAAGAACCGCGGGGACAGAGGTCCCGAGTAGCCGTGCCCAGGGAAAACACAAGGCAGCCTCCCATCGTTATATTTACCATCAAAGACGTGGCAGGCGAGAATTAGAGGGTGCCTTGGGCCGGCCTGTACACGGAGCGAGGGACCTTAAGGAGATCACGGCCCTCCGTGAGGACCCCGCCGTGACAAGGTCCAACAGACTTTGGGGGCAGAGCCTCCGGAGAGAATAAAAGGAGCAGCATGCCTGCTACGCGGGAGATGCATTGAGAGACAGGTGAGAGCAGGGCTAAGAAGAGCTGGGGAAGAGCTGTACAGCAGGTGGATGCTGCTGCCCTGAAGAGCCCTGGTGGATGCTTCTCACTGGACAGGAGCGGCAGACAGCTTCAGCCCCAGTTGGTGTGCAGTGTGGCGCACGGGGCCAGACCCTGGGAGCAAGAGGCTTGTGTCTGCAACCTCTGGTGTGCAGCCAGGGCTCCCAGTGCACAGGACGGTGGATGGAGCCAGACCCTGGGAGTAAGAGGTTCAGGTCTGCAACCCCTGGTGAGCAGTCAGGGCTCCTGGTGCACAGAGCCAGCAAGACTCTGAGAGCCATCCATGGTGGCTCAAGATTCCATCTCCCGGCACGTGGCAGGGAACCTAGTGCAGGAGATGCTGTACAGAGGGTCCAGGAGTGGACCGAGACCCAGAGCTGCACAAGGCAGTCTGGGCTTCCAACCCTGAGCAAAAGCCAAAGCGCCCCCCCAGAGCATGCAACGGTGCTCGAGGCTCTGAACGCGGAGTGGCCCAGGGGGAGCCAGAGGTTCTGGAGGTTTCTCCAAACAAGGAGCCACTCGCCTAAGGGGACGAGTACCACCCACCTGGGCACTGGATTAGTGAGTTGCTGAGGAATAAGTTTTCCACAGGGGAGGTGAAGCCCTTCTTGGCTAAAAAGGGGCTCCTCGAGAGAGGGACTGGGGAGGGTCCCATCTGAGTTTGAGAGTTTCCTAGGGGGTTTGGTGTGAGGCCCAAATAAAGTCTTCCCTCACGGGTCACTAGGGTATAATCCAGGCCCCAGGAACATGGCGGGGCCTTGAGGACCCTTTTAATAGTTTAAGGTTACTTCTATGCTTATGTGCCTTATAATTTGTGATATTGCACCTCATATTTTGTGATAGTTTGTTTTATATTTTGTGATATTATGTCCTGTGAATTGTGTGCTCCTGTATCAGTAAGAAAACTAACATTAGAATGTAAGGTCCATATTGAGGTCCTGCTAGGACTCCTCCCCATTACTTAGCTGTGTTTACTTGCAACTAACCTAAACCCCGGTTGTGGTCATCCATTGTAGAGAAACAAGTTTATTAGTTCAATATTATATGTAAATATCTGTATCAGTTTTCTATTAACAGTTATCTTTTAAGGTTTCCTATAAATATTAATAAATTTGTATATAGTTTAATATAGTCCTGGCCTGGCTCTATAGGGACCAGGGAGACTGTGCTCAGCTTGCAATTCTTTCCCACAGCACCCCTGCCTGCTGCCAATCCCTTTCAATCAGAAAAGAGAGTACATACCCTGGGTACACCCAGGCTATATGTGTATATGTATAATATACACACACGTATGCGTGTTTATATTATATTGCAGGGGTTTGGGTTGTAGCCATGTTGGTCTAAGGACATAGGCAGACAAGGTTCCTTGGGTGAATTTGATATCTTTTATTAGACCAACCCAAATGGTTGGAGAATAGTTATTGAGCAAGCTTTCGGGTTCAAAAACCCTTCGTCAAGCTAAGGAAGCGTCAGCAGTTGGTGTGTGCTCTTCCTGGATGGAATGAAAAGTAAAGAAGCCAGGGGCTGGGCTGGGCTGGGGAGTCAGTTGCCAGGCAGATTATAATGTATCAAAAATCCAATGTCTATGTTTAGTCCCTGCTCTCTAGTATCCAGCAGGTTGATGAAATGGAGCTCATAGGCTCATCTCTGGGAAGTGTTGTGTAAGTTTCCCTTGAGGATCAGGACTGAGAGATTGGAGAGAGAGTGGCCCTCCTGTGAAAAATGTGCCCCCACCGGTAATTGAGTGTTTCTGTCTTTGATGGACTTCCGGTGCGCGTTCATTCTGGTGCTCAGTTGTTGTCTGGTCTCTCCTACATATCTTCCATCAGGGCATTTGGTGCATTGGATGAGGTATATTACATTTCTGGAGGTGCAGCTGTAAGATCCTGAGATGCTGATGGCTCTGTTGTGGGGTGTAGTAATAGTGGGGGTGGTGGAGATGTGTTGGCAGGTTTTGCATTTCTTGTCATGGCACGGTCTGGATCCTTTTGGTGTGTTCTGGGATTGAGGAAGTTTGCTTCTGATGAGGTTGGTGAGGTTCGGTGCTTGTTTGAAGGCTAGGATGGGTGGCTCTGGGAAGATCTTTTTAAGAATAAGGTCTCTTTCTAATATGGGTTGCAATTTTTTGAGGATTTTCTGTACAGGTTCAAGGGAGGGGTGATATGTCATAATCAGCAGTGTGCAATTTGTGGGTGTTTTTCTTCTGTACTGCAGCAGTTCTTCACGTGGTATCCAGGTGGTGCTTTCAAACGTGCGATCTACCTCTCTGGAGGAGTGTCCTTGCTGGGTGAAAGCCTTCTTAAGTTTGGTGAGGTGGCAATCCCTGGTGTTCTCTTCAGTACAAATGTGGTGGTATCTGAGGGTTATATATTATATTAGTATTCATTGAACACAATTATTTTATTGACATATATAGAATTTTTAAGCAATTTGGAAGCCTATCAGTACCTCAATCACTATAATTAAAATAAATTCTAAGTACCTATAAATGTTGGTATCATAGAATCATAGAAGTAGGGTCAGAAGGGACCTTGTAGATCTTCAGGTCCAACCCCCTTCCTGGGCATGAAGAAAAGTGGGCTCAAATGACCCCAGCCAGGTAGGCATCAAGCTGCTTCTTGCAGATCATGCGGGTGGCCCTCCTCTGGACCCTCTCAATGTTGTCCACATCCCTCTTGAAGTGGGGTGTCCAGAACTGGACACAGTACTCCAGCTGTGGCCTGACCAGTGTCATGTAGAGGGGGAGGATCACCTCCTTGGACCTACTTGAGATGCACCTGTGGATACACGATAAGATCCGGCTAGCCCTGCTGACCATGACCTCGCATTGTCGGCCCATGTTCATCTTGGAATCAATGATGACTCCAAGATCCCTTTCTGCCTCCATGCTCTTAAGAAGGGAGTTTCCCATCTTATAAGTGTGCTGCCGGTTACTACTGCCCAAGTGCAGCACCCTGCACTTGTCAGTATTGAAACGCATCCTGTTTTTGTTAGCCCACCCCTGCAACCTATCCAGCTCTTTCTGCAGTCTTTCCCTCCCTGCTAACGTGCCCACCTCTCCCCAGATTTTGGTATCATCAGCAAATTTGAACAGGTTGTTTTTCACCCCTTTGTCCAAATTGCTGATAAAGAAATTGAACAGTGCGGGCCCAAGGACCGAGCCCTGGGGCACTCCGCTGCCCACTTCCCCCCAGGTCGAATATGACCCATCCACCACCACCACCCTTTGAGTACGACCTTTCAGCCAATTCATAATCCATCTGACCGTGTAGGCATCGATGCCACAGTCTCCTACTTATTTAATGAGGATACGGTGGTCGACAGTGTCAAAGGCCTTGCTGAAGTCCAGAAAGACTACGTCCATGGCAGCACCAGTGGTATTTGATTTTGGATTATTTATCATGGAAAATCAGAGTTCCCCCTGCCCCCTTCACTCACCAGGATGCAGGTCCAGGCCCTTTACTTCCAAGCCACAGCCCCCCAGCCCTGCTGATGCCCCTCACTTGCCCCCCTAGCTACCAGGGCTACAGATGCAGGGACCCAGGTCTGCAGCCCCCTGCTTTTTTCCGACAGTGCCCGGGCCCCATCTGCAGGAGGTGGTGGCTGCTGCAGCAGAGTGGAATGTGGAGCCTATGGGGCAAGTGAGTGCAGGCTTCCTGCTGCCCTCCCCTTGGGCCTCTGCAGCCCAGCAGGTGGGACCCAGAGTGTCAGGGCAGAGCAGGGCTGGGCAGAGAAACTCCTTTCTGCTGCAAGCCCCATGTCACCCAGGCAAAGCACCCCCTGCCCTCCCGTCAGCAGCAGGGGCTGTGGCACAGAGTTGTGCCTCTCAATGCTGCTGGACAGGCAGGGGGTGCCTCATTATGGCAGTGCAGGGCTTGCAGTGGCAAAGAGGCTCCCTGCCCAGCCCAGCTCTGCCCTGCCACACCAGATCCCACCTGCTGGGCTGTGAAGGCCCTGGGGGAGGGCAGGAAGGCAAGGAGCTCACAGATCTGGGGGTCACATGTCCCCTGCCCCTCCCACCCAGAGTGCGCACAGAGGTGGGGAGCCAGCACCCCCCACCCCCTGGGTGAGCTGCCCATGGCTCTGTCTCACTCCCCGCCCAGGCCCTGCAGCCGCACATTCCAGCCCTGGGCCCCATGCACTGCCTGGGCTCGGCAGCAGCCCCAGCCCTGCCCCAGCCCTACTCAAATCCCTCCCTCCCTTCCTCCATCCCTATGGGGGCCTCAATCCTCCCTTTCTCAGCCCCCAGGCTTACCTGTGAGAGCTGCTCTCCAGGCTGCCTGGTAGCCATGTGCATGTACGTGCACGCCTGCATGTGGCACCCCCTGCCCTTCTCCCACTCCCCACAGCCCCTTGCAGGCTGGAGCTCTGCCAACCTGCAAAGAGCTCTTTGCAAAAGTGAAAAATCTGCTTGTTTCTCTGTTAAAATGAAAAATCCATGTTTTTCTTCATCAAAGGGAAAAATCTGTGTTTTTTTTCTGTTTTTCCATGGAAAACAGAAAACCCAAATCCCTGGTAATAAACATAGGGCGTACACAACTAGGAAAGCTGGCAGACGCAAAGAAAGTCAAAAGTATAAATAAGTTTGAAATTTTCCCAGATTCCTTTCTGGAGAAAGGATTGTTCCCAGTTATAACGCCTTGTTTTCAGTTGCTTTTAGGGGATTGGGACTGTTTTAGAAGTATTGGTCAGAGGTGTAGCAAGGTATTTCAGCATCTGGGCAAAGGTTGGAGGGGTAGGGAAGGACTATGCTGACCAGTGGAGAGAAGAAATGGGGCAGGGGAAGGGGGAGCCTTCCTGGCTTCCTAGAGCCAGGCTGCACGAGGCAACCCTTGCTGTGGTAAAGCCTCCTGAAGGAGGCGGCCATATCAACACCACCTCTAAGTTGGTACCTGGATCTGGTACTCCGCCCTGTCCTGCCCTGCCTTAGTTATGCTACTGGTTTGAGTAGTGGTGATTAGGTAGGCGAGATGAAGATTTGAGTGGATTATCATGGTTAGCAGTTAGGGCTGTAACAAGAAGAGATTGAAATTGAAGGGACAGAAGAGGTTGAACCTGGGGACAATGGGGGAGAAAAGTCTGGACCCACTACAGCACACTTCCATTTGATGCATGGGCTGGAACCAGAGATTCTCACCATTCATTTGCCATCATTACATATCTGTGAAGCCTACTGGGAATCTGGCCCATCCATCTCCTTTTAGTGTTGATCAGCATAAATGAAAACTGAATAAGATCAGTAACTGATTGCATTAAAGTAAATGTTAGAAGTCTGTGGATTAAAAGTTCCAAACCTGCTAATGCTGTGTGTTGTTGTCTCTATAACTTCAATTTACTTAAAATGCAGCCTTTTCAGGATTTTTTTTTTAAAGACCATTTTAAGGTTGCAAAATCAAGTATTAAAAATATTAGTAATGCCAGAATCAAGACTGCCTGCAATTAATTTAATTCTTGCCTGTTTTCAAAGCAGAGTTAACTGGTCTCCTCTGGGTCAGCAGGTGTAAATGTTTCCTCATTAATTTACTTCCTGCAGAATGGAAGTTTCAGTTGACTGTGAGGACAAACTTGTGGTTTCAGGAGGCAGACTTGATGTTCTCTAAAATCAAAGGTCAGTGCACTAATCCATTCCCTCTTGCGAAAATAAAGACAATGATATAACTTTCCCACTGCTTTTAGAATATAATTGCTATTATGAAATTTTAAATGAATAAATGTACTGTTAAGAGCTTCTATGCACATGCCTTTACTATTGGCTTATATGTTCCTATTGTTTCAATGTTGGGCATAGAAACATTCAAAGGAAACATTTATTTAGCACGGCAGCAAAGAATTACAGGCATTTATAAGTTAGGAACACTTTGTTTTCTTCCTCTTGACTACGGGAGTAGTTATTTTACAAGAACATAGTGCTAATACCTGGTCTGGTTGTATCCTGGGTGCTGCTGAAAAACACTGTATCCAATGACAGGGGCAAATGTTACAGGAAAATGCCTGGGTATAAATCCCTCAGCAACCCTTTTGTCTGTCAAATGGAAAACAAAGCGACTAAACCAAATGGAACAACCCAGTGGATGTCTTTCTCTTGGATTCAAGTTTTATACCAAAGTTTGTCCTTTCCTTTTACTTTCTACCCTTTATATCCTGATGCCCCAAAAGATGAAGTCACTATTACCTGAGCTTGAATCACAGTCATGCAAGACTTGGTATCCTCAATTGGAGGTGGCTATTATCATTCTCACACAGTGCAATTACTTTGTGATTTGGGCTACGAGAGACTACTGGTGCCAAACCATTTTAAAAGTTCACACTGTCTATTGTTAGATAAGTGCACATGTGCCATGTGGTTGGGCTTTACATAACTTTAATTTAGTAAACCCCACAAAGAAGCAGTCATTCTCTCCTTGAGGAACTCATTGTAGCTACATATCTGGATATTATTGCATTTTGAATATATCAAATGTAATTTTATCCACCTCAAGATGCTTATATAAAGATACAAAACAAAATATAACAACTCAATCTAGGATGACACAATCAAATTGAAATATCTCAAAAAAACCATAAAAGAAAGTACATCTTCCCTCAAATAACTCCTTTAGGCATAAGTTGTAATGTCTGGTCCTAAAGTTCTTGGTCAATTTTGGTTCAGTTTTTATTCAGGCAAATTGTTAATGAAGTCAATGAGGAGCTCCAGTTTTGCCTGCTTCATCTCTTCTTGAAGCTAGAGACTTTCATCTAGCCGATCTCTTAGGGCTATTTTTACATGCTTATTGTGAGTAGTGTTTTAGTATACAAGTAGCTGTATTAATGTATGCTAGCTTAGTCTGGTCTTTAATGAATAGGTAAGAATTCTAATATGTCAGCAAACTTTAGCTGTGCAACTGAAGTGAATTCCAAGGACATTGAAGACTGTCCAGAGCTCCTACACATACAAGCCTGGAGACATGCAGTAAGATTTCAAATGGCTAAGAGGGAACAGGAGTGGGGAAGGTCTCTGATGTCTAAGGCCTATAGCAGATAGGCTGTTGTCCATCAAAGACAAAGCCTGGACTATTGTCATGATATAGCAGCTTATTGTATTCAAGCAAGTAGCCAAAAAATACAAACGCTTTCCTTGGTCTTGATTTATTGGCAAGTAGGATGACAAAAAATGGGCTGGACCAAACCCTTTATACCTAACTCAGGCAAAATTCCCATCAACTTTATTCAGTTTTTAGAAGTGAGTTTGGGCTGCCGAAGACCTACACAGTTCAGCCATTCATATGCAGCACAGACTCTTAGTGTAAATTTACCTCTTAGAACACTTCATTGCTATTTTTCAGCGATTGTTTTAAAATTCAATGAGGTTTACGCAAAATAATGGAAAGCATGAGTACCTGCTTTAGTATGCAAAAAAAGGTCTATATTGGTCCACAAATAAATGTCAACAACTTAAGACAGGGTAGTTAATGTGACCTCTTTTATTGTACCAGGAATAATTCACATAATCTTTACAAAGTGCTCCATCCAAAAGAATGGACCTTTTGGCCCCAAAGTTTGAGTATTCTAAATTATTCTTGTTCCAATAAAAAGTATCAAATTATCTACCTTGTCTAGTTAAACATATGTTTAAAGTGATGGATTAGTGGTTATTTTCAGTTCATTTTTATTGTGGTGTTAACTTGTGTCTGATTTTACTTGCGCAACCATTTTCTGAGTTATAAACATATGCTTTATTTGCCAAATGGAATCATAATCCTGTTTCTCTGCAAGTTCCAGCCATGTTTGCAAAAAGGTGAAAGTTTACACAGTTGCAAGCACTATACAAGTGTATTTTTGTGTAAGATTTTCAGCCATGTACTATAACTGAATAAGGTTAAATAGTATTCACAATACCTTTTTCATAATACTAAGCAAAAAACCTACATATCTTTTTATAATGGTCATTATTAAAAACAAAACATATGCTGAGATATATATTAGTCATTTTCTGCTTTGGTATCAGGATATCCATGATAGCTGATGTGCTACTCCATGATAATTTTTGCAAATGCTTACCTTTTAATTGCCCTTTTTATCCTTGCTACACTTTGTATTCCCAAAAGCCTTATCGAGTTTGGGTTTCCATTGTTCCAGATGTTTTGTAGACATGTAATAAAAGACTGTCTCTGACCCAAGGAGCTTTCTATGTAGCATGCAATCTATCAGCTTTACTTGCTATGAATTGTATTGTTATGCCTCTGGTAAATTCAAAGGACTATTCAGGTAAAAAGAAACCAAACGTGAAAAAGGCTGACAGAATTGGGTGCTTAATAAGCAACATTCTGATATGCTCATTCATGATGCATAAATCCTTGGCAACATATCCTCATATGTGTGTGGAGACCTAACTCCTAATCAGTTACTTTGGGCCACAGTCTGACTGAAATCAGAGTATAGTGTTATTTGGTAGGTGTATGCACATCAGAATTTATTCTGTAGGATCTAGATGACAAAGGCTTGCATGCAGCTAAATGGTTAGTCTTATCATTTTGACCAAATGAATGGAGCAAGGACTTTTTCATCCTACTTAAATTCACAGATGATGAGCACAAAGGATCCAAACTACAATCTACTCAGCTAACAGAGGCAGCTCTAGCAACAGAAAAAAATAAAGGCAATATTTTCACAGAATCTATTCTTGTGGTTTCAGCTGGGGGAGTAATTTTAAACTGTAGCCAGAACTCCCTTGGCATGCAACTAGATAGGGGCTGTCCAAGAGATGAGCTGCATCAGAACACCTCTACTGCCAACCCTGACCAAGTTGTGGGCTGTGGCATCTGGCTCCAGGCCCTCTGGAAGGGTGAAGCTTACAAACAGTTTTCATCCCTTCATCCTTACCAACGACATGATCCCATGCTGAGTGTGTATGATGTCAAGCTGCAGTTTGTAAGATGCTCTGGCACTTTTATAAATATACTTCATTTTTCATCTGAGGATCTCCAAGTACTTTATAAATCTTATACTTCCTCTGCCTAATGTTAAAACTTTGAAAGTTAATTTCCTGTTGGAGGAGAAAACAACAGTGCAAATATTACTTTCCTTAGTATAACTAAAACACAGTTTATTTTGTCCTTGAACAGATGGGGTTATAAATAACATGCAGGAAACCCCACTTATTAGAACTGAGCCCAACCAGCAATGTCCAGTTCCAGGGAAATAACTGCTCCACAAGTTGACAACAATGCAGAATTTCCTCTGACTTAGCAGTGCTTGAGTTTGTTAAGCAAAACAATCTTGTAACACTATTGAGTGATGAGTTCTACCATAACAAATAGTTAATTGTTGTGAGACATTGTGAGGTGCTATAAATAGTGATAGTATAGTTGCCTTTGGAGTTTAGGTGACTATGATGTGTCTGCATGAGATCCAACATCAGGGAGGAAATAAAAGTGAAGATTTGACTAATTAGCTGATAACCGCAAACGGAATTCAACCAGGCAAAATTTGAATTTCCATTTGGTCAGACACCAGGAGCCATCCTAACATAACCACAAATATCATGGTTGTATTCTTGACCACAAGCAGGCAAGATCTTGCAAAAGTAGCAATAACAACTGAAAAACCAATGAGTCTGAGGTCTGTTGTTACATGACCAAATGTGATGTCAGATACGGAGCAGTCTGGTTCCTATTCAGCAGTCAAAATGGTTTTGGACATGTGTTACAGTGAAACAGTAGCTTCACTGCTGAGCAAAAAGGCAAATCTGGGAGGTGTGAGGGAAACAGCTGTATCAAATCTGACAGCATAGGGACAGCCATCTAGACCCCTTGCTTCTAGAATCTACCTGGGGAACTTTTGTAGCATTCCCTGCCTCAGTACGGAGGGACAAGCATTGGAGTATATACTTCATGTATTTCCACTTAGTGATCTAAGTTTACATCTTACGTAAGACCTAGAGTGCGTGGCTGAAAGAGCAGCTGCTTCAGGTTACATGCATTCGGACTCCTCTCAGCTGTCCATGCCTAGATACATTCTTCTATGCAAGATGCCAAATTTGCAAGGTGCCAGTCAGCTCATATGAATTGCCTGAGTGAGTCATCTTATTTCTGAGATTACTGGTAAAATGGAAAATAAACTCTGGTGAGGTTGAAAGTATTTGGCAAATTTATGATATCACTTTCTTGCATATGCCTGCCGGTTCCAGTACTACTAATAACCCTCTAGCTCTCGTACCACAGGCAGTGAATCAAAACAGCTTGCTCTTACAGTGCCTTATTTCCATAGAGCAACCATTTAACAGTAACCAGTGAGACAAATGCCCTGATAACTGCCAGAATGTAAAGTGATACTTGGACCCTTCCACCCTCCTTCATTATCTTCAGGCTGAGTAAGAAAATTCTGCAATAGGGGTTCTTCCTTAGTGTTATTCTGCTGTGTAGGAAAAAGGATAAACAATTTGGGGAGCTCGTCATAAGGGGTCTGAAGCTTGAGAGGCACCCTGAACTGCAGGCAACACACTTGGATTTGGGAGGAAGGGCTGAGAGAGGCAAAACATCAAGAGGGTAAGGTTAATGGATCTACTAGATACAGCCTTGCAACTGAGGGTAGTGGGATAGTTAGGGTCTGTTACTGCAAACTCAGGGTAGCAGTAATGGCCATGGAGCAGCCAGCTCCCAGTTAACCCCTTGTGTGAAGCCTGGGTATACTTAGGCTTAATGGAGACAGGATTTAGCTGCTATTGCAGACCATTCATTTTTGGTGAGGTATGTACCCCTGGAACAGTGTTATATGTGAGCATGTAGGCTCCTGCTTCTCTTTTTTTCACTGTAGTGGTCCAAACTCCTTAAAAGTAACCAAAAAAAATCTAGCTGTTATTTAGATTACATTTGAATTGTGGATAAAAAATGATGAGGATAATGTTGATTTATATTGCAACAGCACCTAAAGGTAGAAGGTAGGGCAGAGTGGCACCTTAAACCAGAGGTGAGTAATTATTTCAGCTGGAGGGCTGCTTAACGAGTTTTAGTGAGCTATTGAGGGCTGCACAGAAAGCCCTGCCCCTTGACAGCTGCCCTGCCTCCTGGTCACCATATTGGGACTGTAATTCCTATCTCCTAACCTCTGACCTTTGTCACTGGAAATCCCTCCCTTAGCAGCCTGGAAATACTCCTTTTGAGTGGGGAAGGGGGGAGGGGTTACCATTTTGAAACCAGAAAAAAACAAAATTTTACACTAAAAGTCAAACACCTACTATATTTTAATTTTATTCCAAAAAGTATTTGTCATGATCTGTCTGTGCATTTTTTCTCTCTCTCTCTCTCTCTGTCTCTCTCTCTGTCTCTCTCTCTGTATATATATTGCATACTGTATATATAGGGGATTGCATAATAACTAAAAAATGCAGTCTTACTTTTGCATATTGTATGTGGGGGGTGTGGGGTAGGGTTGGGGTGGGGGTGTATGGTGGAGTATGGGGGTTTGTGAGGGGGTGTGGCTGTGTGTGGAGGGTATAGGGTATGTTGCATAGGTGTAAATGTGGGGGGGTTGTAGGGGGAGGGTGTGGATGAGAGAGAGTGGGGGGGTTGTGGAGACTCCCCATACTTCCCATTGTGCCCAGCTCCTGCTGCAGGCAGCAGCAGGCAGGGGTGCTCAGGGTGCTCGTGCCCCACGCAGGCACTGGCACCCAGCAGTGAGCAGCTCTGGCCAGTGCTGCATGTGGATGTGAGGAGCGCAGCCTGCTTCTATTGTGGGAGTTCCACACGGCACTCCTGCAGCTCCCACACTCGTGCTGCACTGGGGGAAGCTGTGCACTGTGGCCAACTGCCTTCCCCGCCCCTTGCTGTGCAGGTCCCAGGAGTCCACCAGGAGTGAAGGGAGCCCCACTCCTAGCTTTCCCATGGAGTCTGGGGACTTGCACAGCATTGAGTGGTGAAAGCAGTAGGCTCCAGTGTGGGGCTTCCCCCAGTGCCATGAGAGTGCCGGGAGCTGATCGCATGCCATGCAGAGCCTCTGGGATAGAGGCAGGCTGCGCTTCTCACCCTCATGCGCAACGCTGGATGGAGCCATGTGCTGCCTGGTACCAGTGCCTGCACCAAGCATGAGTGTCCCAAGCACCCCCCACCTGATGCTGCTGCTGGCAGTGGGGACTGAGTGCCATATGGGGGATCATGGTAGGGTCCCCACATCCCTGCACCCTCCCTCACACCTACAGCCTCTCCGCTCAAGCTCCACGCTCCCACTGCCCCCCTGGGTGCAAGCTCCATACTCCTACCAGCCGCTGCCCCAGCCCCAGTGTCTCTGCCCCCATCCAGCTGAAGCTCTGCCCCACCCCTGTTGCTTCCCTACCTGCTGCCCCAAGAGAGTGGAACACCGGGGAAGCCAAGCATGTCTCCCCAGGGTGGCTGCAGCAGCAGCAGCAGCCCCGCTTGGAAAATGCTGCTGGCTGGGCCAAGCCCTTCCACCCACAAGGGTGGGAGCGAGGTGCAATAGGGCAGTGTTTCTCAACCTTTTAAGTAACAAGTACCCGCTAACTTCTGAAAATTTTAATAAGTACCCCAACACTCAATTTTCCAGGGGATTTTATATTTACAGACTAATGTGTGCCATATGTTGGAAGAAGGGCTGTGTATATAAGCCATGATATGACAGATGTCTGATCTGGTGTGGGTAGGGTTGCCACCTTTTATACCAGGGGTGCACAACTTGAGTGTGTACTTGGGCTAGAGGTGATGTTGGCCAAAGCTAAGAGGGCTGAATGCCAAAGTATTACTGGGGAATTTAAAGCGCCACGCAGTGTGCAGTGTACCAAATTTTTTGCCATAGTTTTGAGAGGAGGACGGGGGTGAGAGAGAGTGAGTGTTGGGGTACCTGTGTACCCCCTGCCTATGTCTTGCATACCCCCAGGGGTACACATACCACAGGTTGAGAAATTGTGCAATAGGGTATGTGTGGAGCAGGGCATGTATGTGGGTACCTTGCTCCAAATCTCATGGAGAGAAGGGTTGGGTAGAATACAGTTTGTTGGTGGGTGCCCACGGACTTAATGAAAGTACCTGGCAGGCTGGATGTGGCCCACAGGCTGTATTTTGCCCGCCTCTGCCTTAAACAGACATTGCATTTTTCAAGGGAAAAAGCTTTTGAACCTAGGATCCTACAGATGTTCACACCCATTGTCCCACTTCAAGTGAAGTATTTTGTATGAAATGTGCTGGCAGTTTTTCCAGAGATGTTGCTTTGTACATCTGCAAGTTAGTTAAGTGTGATTTCTTTAACTTAACTGGTTCATTCCAGGGACATTCCTTTCAGGCTGTGTTCTCTGTAGCCACCTACTAGCAGAAGGTCAAATCCAAACTCCACAGGTTGCATACTCCTCAGGCTATGTTCTACACAGCCCCTCACCCTCACAGTCTTCTTCCACCCTGTACTGTGCCCATGCCTTGTACAGTGATCCTAGTTGTGCCATGTGGTCCCCACCTCACTGTGCAGGAGGCCCCCTGCTGCACCATTGGCATAGTGTCCCAAGATTCCCACAAGCCCCTTGACTGTGAACTTGCCCACTATACCACTCCACCCCACTCCACCCACACCTGAGCAGGAAGCAGAAGCTAGAGGATGGGAAAGAAGCCCAGAGACTCTTGAGCAGCCAGAGTGGTGGGGGGAGCAGTGCTGGGACAGAGAGCTGGAGGCTGCAGGTTAACGCCTTGGGGGCTAGATGCAGCCTGTGGGCCATCAGTTGGACAGCTCTGCCCAGGACAATTGGAACTGTCTCAAATGAGATGTCTGCTTATAGCCTTGGAGTGTCTATACACAAGCGTGGAGGCTGCTCTGACTCAGTTAATCCCCTCCACCCCTGAACCATGTGTAAAAGTGCCCTTAGAGAACAACTGGTTTAGAGAGAATGAGCTTTTATAAACTACAACCTATTTTGTCAGATGCTTTGAAAAGAGTGGCGGAAAGAAACATGTTTATGTAGATGGGAAAGGAAGGGGGATAGGGATTGCTTCTAAGAGAGGTAATATGTGGGTTGATTAGATTGATAGAGATGAACAAGGCAGTTAACATCTTCAGGGACTCTGGAGTTAACAGCTAGTCCAGGTAATGAGATAAGAAACCATGGTCCCTATTAAGACTGCCGTTAATGCAGTGCCATCTGTGGATGATTTCTTCTTTGGCAATTTCATGTTCAAGTTGGGTTTTAAAGGTTTTTTTTATTAAGAACAGCAACTCTTGAAGTTAGTGATACAAAGTCCAAGGGGATTAAAGTTTTCTGTCACTGGCTTTTGTGCATTTCTGAAATTGATGTTGAATCAGTGTTCATTCTTTTACACAGTGATTGTCCCAACTGGCCAATGTAGACAGCAGAGGGGCACTGTAACCAGGTGATGGTATATATGGCATTTGTGTTGCTCGGTGCAGAGATTATGTGGTCTGTGTTGATGAAGGGTCTGTAGTAAGGCCTTAGTGAGAACTAATCTGTTGCTGGGGAGAGGTTGTTTGAGGTTGGGGCATGCCTGTAAGCCAGAACAGGCTTGTCCCTTAAAACTACCTTAAGGTGGTCCTCGTTTTCCAGGAGGGATTGGAGGTCATTAATGATGCATCTTAGGTGTTCGAACTGGGAGCTGTAAATGATAACCAGAGGGATTCTTTTGTCCTTGTCATGGGGTTTGTATTGTAGCAAGTCAGAGCAGGATGTAAATCTGGCTCTATGAATTTGAGTAGCTGCAGTTTTGGAATTGTAAGTGTGGGAAATGCTGTTGTAGATCCCTGAAATGTGCATGCCAGTTGGTGGGCTCAGAAAATGTGGCTGAAGCATAGTTTGGCACTAGACAGTGGATCTAGTTGTGTGCTCAGGATCAAAGCTAGTGGTGTGGAGGTAGCTGTAGTGGTCAGATGGTTTCTGATTCAGTGTGGTGCTGGCATAGCTATTGCAACGTTTCATGGTGGTGCTCAAGAAATAAATTTCCTGGATAGCATATTCAAGGGTCAGTTTGATGGAGGGGTGGAAGTTCTGGCAATATTTCTGTTAGTTGAGAGAAACTAAATGAAGAATGGAGGAAAAAAGAGGTACAACAATAAAGCAAACAACTAGGACAACACTGCGCCGCCTTTTGTTATTTATGTGTATATATTTGAAATTGTGTCTATAGCTGTAACATTTTATTGAGGGTATTTGAAGGAGGAAATAAAGTATCTATTGGTGTGAGGGAGGAATGAGTATAAAGGGAGAGGAAAACTGATGAGAAGATGGAAGTGGCAGAGAGAAGGAGGGAGGAGCACAATGTACAAGAACAACGGGCAACCAAAGTTGCTATAGTTAGAGGGAGATCAACAACTAATGGAAATACAGGAATTGTTGTGGAAAAATTCAGAGCCCTAGTTTCCATGTTGAGTGGATAATTTGGTCTGGAGTCTGAGAAGCCTTATTCCCACATGTTGCTAGTGTTTTCCACATGACTGAGAGCGTGGAGGAGGAAGAAACTCTGATCATGTTCCTGCTAGGTTTCTATAAGGGCACTGGGAAGTGAGGAGGGCTTTGTCATGTGTGTTTAACAATGTCTTGCACTGGTTGCTTTGAGGAAGGATCCCATTAAGGTGTAGGAGGTAAAAGGGTTTACTTTGAAATCTTTCATCACTGCAACTAAGGTCACCTTGGCCTGAGATGCTAACTGTGGTCACTCTTTTCTTGAGTTGCATTTAGTAGAGGGCACCAGCAACATCTTAGATATCGAACTTCAAAGTTTATGTGTACAAGGTGATACAGGAATAACATGCAGAAAATTGAAAGCTTCCCACCTAATTAGTTGGGGTAGAATAATATTTTTTTGAGTCGGCAGTGTGACGAAGCCATCAGAAAAGCCAATGGCACTTTATTGTGCATCAGCAGATGTATGACGAATAGATCCAAGGAGGTGATACTTCCCCTCTATTGGGCGCTGGTCAGACTGCAGTTGGAGTACTGCATGCAATTCTGGGCGCCGCACTTCAAGAGGGATGCGGATAACCTGGAGAGGGTCCAGAGAAGGGCCACTCGTATGGTTAAGGGCTTGCAGACCAAGCCCTACAAGGAGGGGTTAGAGAACCTGGACCCTTTCAGCCTCCTCAAGAGAAGGTTGAGAGGCGACCTTGTGGCTGCCTATAAGTTCATCACAGGGGCACAGAAGGGAATTGGTGAGGATTTATTCACCAAGGCGCTCCCGGGGGTTACAAGAAATAATGGCCACAAGCTAGCAGAGAGCAGATTTAGACTGGACATTAGGAAGAACTTCTTCACAGTTCGAGTGGCCAAGGTCTGTGTCGCAGGGCACCTCAGTGCCTGCTCCTAGGGAGTAGAAACTGCCAGGGAGAGAGAGAGCCCTGGCAGAACATAACGAGCACAGCTGCGGGTTGCCGGGTCAACTAAGGAGAGCCAGCTGCCTGTAGGGGGCAGGGCCTGGCCCTTATAAAGCCCAGGGCTGAGGCCAGGCTGGCAGTTTCCTGCCAGCAGCCGGAGGGGCAGGAGCTCCTGGAGTTAGGGGGTGAGCAATGCGGGAACTGCTCTAGCTGAGAGAAGGATGGTAGCTCTGAGAAGTTTGAGCACCATGGTTTAGCCAGGAGGCTTTATGTTTGAGTTATAGCCAGGAGGCTCGAGTTTATGTTCGGCTTTGATATTACACCGGTGGTTTGGGTGAGGCTATAGGGGTTGGAGGAGGCCTCATAGGGACCCCAGAGGGGTGGGGCCCCAGCGCCTGAGTGAGGGCACAGTACTTTAAGGGGGAACCCCAGTGGTATGGGAACCCCGTTGCCAGTGAAGGCGCAGCGCCAGTGAAGGCACAGCTTGCAGTGTGGAGCGCAACCAGTGGGTTGCGGGCGGGGAACATAGACCCCGGGTTGTGTGTGGGGTACGTAGACCCCAGCCCCAGAGAGGAGCAGTTTTGAGGTGCCCCAGTGCGGGCACGACGAGCCCCAGAGAGGGGGCTATATTATTAGGAAGCCCAGTAGGGGCACGACGAGCCCCAGAGAGGGGGTAATATTATTAGGAAGCCTAGTGCGGGCACGGTGAGCCTCTGAACAAGGGCTAGTGCTGTGACAAACCCCGAAGCAGGGTAGAGTGCTGCGGTTGCCCCCGGCGAGAGGGGGTAGTGGCATGGTGGGCCCTGGGAGAAGGGGGCAGCAGCACGGTGGGCCTGAGAGTCAGGGGGCGTTACCGAGAAGTCCCCAGAGTGGGCACAGTGAACCCCAAAGAGGGGGCGATACTATTGAGAAGCCCAGCATGGGCATGTAAGGTCCCAGAGAAGGGGAACTATTGAGAAGCCCGAGACGGGCGTAGCGAGCCTGGTTGTAGGCTAGTGCGGCAACAGCCCTCAGATAGGCAAGGTGCTGCGGTGGTCCCCGGCAAAAGGGGATAGCAGTGCGGTGAGCCGGGATCAGAGGGGGTAGCTGTGTGGTTGGCCTAAAGGACTGGAGACCCGCTAGAGGGTCCCTGAGCGGGACAACACTTTTAGAGAAGGCCCAGAGTGGGCTCGGCGAGAGTCCCAGTGAGGGGCTGTGTATTAGAGAGAGCCCAGAGTGGGTAGACCATAGAGGAGGCCCGAGGGATGGGCCGTGTACATAGAGAGAGAGACATACCAGCGTCTATCCCATCAGCGAGGCTTGGGGCGTGGTATTAGGGGTTGGTAGGAGCCATGTGTAGCCCATAAGGCTAGGGTGCCTGGGGAGCACCCATCGTACCGGGAGACCCACAGGGGGTCCAGGAACACACGGGGACAGAGGTCCCAGCTAACCGTGCCCAGGGAGTCGTAAGCAGCCTCCCAACTATACATAAACATCAAAGACGTGGCGGGCGAGAATTTGAGGGTGCCCCTGGGCCAACTTGGCACGGTGAGGGGGCCATAAGGAGACCACGGGCCTCCTGCAGGACCCTGCCGTGACAGTCTGGAACGGGCTCCCAAGGGAGGTGGTGCTCTCCCCTACCCTGGGGGTCTTCAAGAGGAGGTTAGATGAGCATCTAGCTGGGGTCATCTAGACTCAGCACTCTTTCCTGCCTATGCAGGGGGTTGGACTCGATGATCTATTGAGGTCCCTTCTGACCCTAACATCTATGAATCTATGAATATTGGAGTGTATATACATATCAGTTTTTAACAGGGAGGCAAGTTGATTATTGTAAATGCAATCTCTTTATCAACCTCATTCTGAATTTGAGTAGTTTTTGTATAAAATCCTATTGAGGGAGAGGATTTACAATGAGTTTGTATGACCATTTCATTTTGGGGTAGCATAAGGACTGACATTTGCTTTGAAACATTAATTTAGAGAAGTGGTTTTCAACCGTCTTCATTTGCGGACCCCTACAAAAATTTAAATGGAGGTGTGGACCCGTTTGGATTGCAAGTGTGGGTATTCACATATTTTTGATAGTTTTACAGCCCCCTTAGACATAGTCTGCAGACCCCCAGGGGTCTGTGGACCATAGGTTGAAAACCATTGGTTTAGAGGTGTGAGGGAATAGATGTCTGCTTAAAACAAACACTGTGATGGGCTGAATTTTTTTCTGATATGGATGGTTCCAGAGAACCTGTGTTTCAAGGGAAAGGACAAAGGCCAGTTTATATATTTTTCTTTGTTTGGGTTTTTAAAATCAAATCTACAGGAATCCATCCAATTAATATTTTAAAACTAAATTAAGTTGTGATTAAAGGTCATAAGTGGAACAGGAAAGATGAACAGAAAACCAACTCTCTTCCCTCTACCCTTCCCAAGTGTCTCTCAAATTATTTTAGCTTTAGTCATTCCAGTTTTGAAGAAATGTCATGAAGGGAGTTTCTCAAATCTTCAGAACTTCAAATAAGGTGTTTTGCAAGCTTGCCAGGGAGTTGAATGGCTCAGGAGACTGGGATTATGATACCAAGCCATATAGACAGTGTTTATAATAATTCACTAGTTCAAATCCAGTCTAACTCGTTGGTCAAATGTTATTGCCTGCTCACTGTGTATCTATTGTCTTTGTGCGATAAATTGTTAGTGTATTTGCTTGAATATAATCTAGAACACAAACTATGCAATAATCAGCATTCTTGAAGAGAAGCAAATGACTGTGTAAACCAGTGGTGCTGAACCTCTCCGACCTCATGAGTGGTGTAGGGGCCAGAGTCTGCGTGCGGGGTCTCTTTACTGCCCTGATATAATGCCGACTGGTGCACAAAGTCAGTCCATGTGTGTGATCCAGCACATAAGGTCAGTTTGCAGAGCAACCTCATGCTTTAGTCTGACTCTATATGCTGGATTCAGCCACAGCACAATCTGGCACATGACGCCATGTCATCTGGCCCATGGGGCTCCCTACAGGTCCAGAAGTTTGGTGGCAGAGGAGTGATAGCAGCATTAATTGAAGTGGCTCTGGAAACAATTAACAGCTGGCTCATGGTTGAGCGTCAGTGGCCTAAAATATTTCAGGTACAAGTTCAGTATGAGAATCTATAGAGAAAGAACATTCAAAACAGACATTCCTGGAGACAGTTACCAATTCAGCTCCTAGAGGTGGTCCTTTTCAGGCAGGGTGAGGTTCATTGATAGCACAGTCTGGCAAGTTTCTTTTCCCTTAATTATAGTTGTTCAATAAACAGGCAATAAACGGAAGACTGTAAAAATAACAGCATTAATCTGGCACCTTTATCAAGCATTATAAGTCACTTAAAATTAACAAAGCTAAAGAACAACAACAGGAGGAAAAAAAAGGCTTGGAAAGTTTTATATAAAAATAAATAAACCAGCTGGGTTTTTCCAAGGTCTCATTCGTTTTTAAAAAAGCACTTTAATGAATTTGTTTTCCTTCATACATCCATAGTATACATTTTAAGCAATTAAATTAATTTTGACATAACAAAGTGGTTTTGGCAAGGTTTAGTGACAGAATTCAGCAGAGCATTATCCATTTTGTGTCTCCACATCATGCTATGATATGTTAGCATACAAACATGAACAAATTATTATGAGGGAAGGTAAGGTGAGAGTGTAGAACATATCAGCTTACTCCTCATTAGCTACCTATCTTCATGGTCTTACTTCACAATTAATCAGTAGTCTGCTCCACTTTCATTCAGGATAAACTACTTTACGTTTGCCATGTGCACAGAAGTTGCTGCAGAATAGTTGACATACTGTTAAACTATATAAACTAATTCACACATTAGTTTATTTCTTGGTAATTTGCTCATGTGCCCTTTCAGTTGATGAACTCTTTTCCCAATTGTATCAGGTTTTTGTTTGGTCATCTGAAGAGGTAACGGTTTGCTAAGCTCTGGCAGAAAATGCCATTTCTTAAATGTAGGGATGATTAAGCCCGTAGATAAGGTAGTCACAAATATAGTCTCTGAAATGGGGAGTATTGCACCTATAGGCAAGCATGTGGGTCCTTCCTTGCATTTCTTATTTAGGCTGCAGAAGAGAAGAGTGAAGGGGGATGTAATAGTAACTTTCAGCTACCTGAAGGGTGGTTCCAAAGAGGATGGAGCTAGACTGTTCTCAGTGGTGGCAGATGACAGAACAAGGAGCAACGGTCCCAAGGTGGAGCATGGGCAGTTTGAGTTGGATATTAAGAAAAACTTTCTCACAAGGAAGGTAGTAAAGCACTGGAACAGGTTACCCAGAAAGGTTGTGGAATCTCCATCCTTGGAGGTTTTTAAGACCCAGATAGACAAAGCCCTAACGGGGATGATCTAGTTGGGGACAATCCTGCTTTGAGCAAGGGCTTGGACTAGATTGTCACAACCCAAAGGTGTGATTTTTCGTTTGTGTGTGCGCTTCGGCACCGCTAAATTATTTCCTGCCAATTTGTCGCTTTCTTTGCACTGTAGTGTTCTCTGCTGCAAGAGAGAACTCTGGTGCAACGGGGGATTTCCCACCAGATTACAACTTCTTTGCAGTGTGCATCTCTTTTGCATCATAGTGATGCACGCTGTAAAGAAGTTCCCGCCATTTGTATTAGGATTCGCGCCACATTATTGGCCCATTCCTAATGTAGGCACACGTGGTGGCTAGCTATTGGCTTGCTAGCCGTACAAGAGGCTTGGGTAGTTTCCGCCCAAGTCGGAGGAGGGAGGACTAGAGAGATTCTGCGTGAAGATCTCCAAGCGCTGCGCACCCTCGCGGACCCAACGTGCCGACCCTAAGCGGGCAATAGAGGCAATAGAACCGAACCTACAGAGCTTTCGCTTCTTGCCTCTCCCCGTCGCTGAGCGCAATCCTAGACGTATCCCTTTCCTGTAACTTCGGACCCGCGGAACCTAAGTAACTCCGGGGAAACTTTTCGAGTCTAACCGAACTGGACCCGCGGAGCCTGAACAACTCCGTGGGAGCAATCGATTTGTCGTGTTCCTCTAGTGAGGATCCAAGCAGGAGCTGTGCCTGGAAACCTATCCAGCCTACACCAATACCATCTTTGGGTGTAAGTAAACAATCTTTTCAATCAACCATTACGCCTCCGTAACTAATTCTAACTCGCGTGCGCTAAACTGCCCAGCGGTTCTCTCCAGCCCCATGTGCCCGGGCTGCCGGCCACAGCCCGTGTGCAACGAAGACAGGCCCGGCTCGCACATGGCGACGGGAATGAGATCGGAATCGCCGCCGCACATGGCGACAAAGGTGGGATCGGGGAGCGGCCCGCACATAGATGACCTCCTAAGGTCCCTTCTAACCCTAATTTTCTATGATTCTATGTTTCTATGTTCTTAATTTCTTCCTGAGAGCCAAGGTGTCTTAAAAGCATATGGCTCAGGAAGGCATACCCTCTCAGAATACATAGTGGAGCACAAGAATGAGGGAAAATGTTTACCTAGTCAGATAAGTAATGCGAGGATAGATTTTTCCATATGACAAAACCCCCAAATAAGCAGGTTAACCTCCTAAATCATCCCTCAGTCTTATGTGAATCCATTGAAACAATGGGTCACATTCACATCTGAGTCAATTTCAATGAGAATGCCTCAGTATGTCAGGATAGATTTTAGCCTTATATTTTAACACCCAGGTGTGTGCTTTATGTGTAAGATTTTAGCATCAACAAAAGGGCAGAATTTTGGTGAGACATTAATACTATTATGAATTACTTTATACATATATAATTAATAATGATATAACCTTCCATTATAATTCATGCCTTAAGTTTGTTCACAGGAAACCAGTTCCATTTGAAAGTTTACAGTTGAACTTAGCTCAGTCTAGATATTTTCTGAAAAGTTAAGGGGCACATCCAACGTCATATTTTGGAAATAAGGAACTATAAAGGGAGGTTTAAAAATGGAGTTCTCTTTCTTAAAAAAAAAATTTTTTTTTAATATAATTTTGGCCTATCATGACTTTAAAAGGGCTTAGCCAAATTTATTTATTTTGTTGATTTTTTTTTTTTTCTGAAGAGTGGTGTCTTAGACTTGATGTAAAACACTTATTTAAGTACTAATATGCTTTGCATGTCTATAAAAAGTAATGTTGTATGACATGTATATTAAAAATTCATATCAGCTAAATGCATACATTGTACTATTGTTGAGACTTCACAAAACGTGAAGAGCCCAATGAGCAATTTGTAATGTGTACTGCTCAATACGGACTAAATTCTGAATCTCTAAGGTATGGATGGATCCAATAGGGGACTAGTAGACAGTAGGGCTGTATGAAACAGCACCATTTTGTTTCAACTTCCATTTTGCCATTTCAACGGGAAGGTGTTTTGTTTAATTTCAAAAGCACTGTTCTGTTTTGTTTCGTCGAAACTGTTTTGCTATTTTGCCCATAGGCTATAATGGGGAAGTACAAAACTGCCTATAAGTGTAACTTTTTGGTAGATTGACTGAAAAGAGCAGGCAAGGTAGCCCCTTCTGAAGGCAAGAAGCCTGCCAAGTTTCAAGGAGATAGGTGCAGCAGTTTCTGGGAAACTGTACCTCATGATGCTAACAAGCCAGTTTTCATAGAGAAGCCTATGAACTGCACTTCATCAACCTCCTAGGTAGCAGATACAGCAACTCATGGACTCAGTATAGACATTGGAATTCTGACACACTACAGCCTGCCAGACATCTGACTCTCCCGGTAACTCTCCACTTTTATATGCGCTGCTACATCCCCCTCCCCTCTCGCCTGCCCCCCAGCCTGTCCCTCACCCCCTGACGCCTCCATTTTCATTTTCACTGACTGACTTTCTTGCCTGCATTGCATGCCAGCCTCTGGCTTCTTTACTATTTCTTCCATCCAGGAACAGCGCGCACACAAACTGCAGGTGCTTCCTCAGCCTGACAAAGGGTTTTTAAACTCAAAAGCTGGCATCCCAGGCAGCTAAGCTTACCTACAGCCTCACAACTCCACTGCAACCAGCAAGCCTCAGGTCTGTCAAAGACATGACAGATCTGGGCTTTCCCCAGCAAGGACTGTGTGAGTGCGTGTGGTGGCTGGAGGTTATGGCACCTCCTACCCACCTTTCACCAGAGGGATCCTTGGTCCTGGCATTTCCTGGGGCTGCCACACCACTGGCAGTCCCACCAGGCCTCCTGACCCTAGCAGGGTGCAGTTTTAGTGGTCCTGCCCAGGACCTGGGTCCTCCTCCTTCCCTGTAGCCCCAGCCCTTACCTCCAAGTTCATCCTGGTATGGGAGCTCAGCAGGGACACATTCTTCCCTTGCTGGTGGGTGATGCAGTGAGTGTCACCTCCAGCTCTGACAGCGGGGCATTAAACGGTTTTTAAAAAATGAAAAAAGGAAATAGGTGCAGACAGTGAGGAGGGTGGCATTCACTCCATCTGCACCTGGAGCTTGGGGAACCCCATCAGTGGGAGGTTCACCTTCAGGAACATCAGCTGCTCTACCAAAACCAGGATCCAAGGAGGTGCGGTGGGGTGTCACTACATCCCCAGCAATGCTGAACACCCTGGTGCTTAGAACATTGGTTGGTGGACAGGACAGGTGTTCCCGAGCAACCATGGCCAAATCTGGCCACATCAGGCTGCAGCTTGCCCAGTAGGCTAAGGGGTCACACAGCAGTGGCTCCACATCCTCAGTGAAATAGGCAGCCACAAAGGCCTGAGTGCTACCTGCCTCATGGTGGGGTCTGGTGCCTCTGGACCCCGCCATGGAAGCCATGCCCTTGACCCACATTGGCAGTGCTTGTGGTGGTGGAGGGGGAGACTGGCTGCTGGATGCCGTGCTGGTATGGGACAGTGGATCCCCCTCTTCCACATGACTGTGCCTCTGCTGTTCTACCTCCCTGACTGTCTTCACTAGCACCTCCATCCACTGATTCAGGCTTGGCTGCTGCATACGCTGCCCTTCACCCTTGGGTCACACATGGCATTAAGCATGTGGACTGTACTGGACCACAAGGGATCAAGCTGTTTCCTGATGCCCTCCTTCAGCTGCCTCACTAGTACCCATGTCTGGTGACAGCGGGTTGCCCCAGCCAGGAACATTGATCCCCTGGAAGCTTTCCATTTGGCTCTGAAGTTCCCTCACTACAGGGATCACCTAGCTAAGGAGGACATTGTCAGCACTGAGGGTCTTGGTGGCCTTGAGGAAGGGCAAGATCTGAGAGATGGTATCCCACTCAGCTCTGTTAAGGGGCCTGCTGATCCCAATCTACCCAAGCAAGGCCATCTCATGGATGGCCTTCTGTTGCTCCACCAGCCTCTCGAGCATCAGGTATGTGGAGTTCCACCGAGTCTCCACATCCTGCATGATTTTGTGCTGCGGGATGTTCAGCTCTGCCTGTTTGCCTGCAGCATCTTGCCCCCCTTGATGCTCTGGTGGAAGTAGCTTACCACCTTCTGCATTTGGAAATGAGCTTGCTGGTGGTGCTGGCATCATCACCGGCAGCCCTGTTCCCCTATAAGGCATCCCTGATACTAAGGTGGAACTTGTGTACTACACATTGGATGCCCACAAAGTTGGCATCATGGATGGCCTTGACCATATTGGCCCCATTGTCAGTGATCACAAACCCATGGGTGAGCTCGCCCTGCCTAATGAGCCACCCCTGCCCATGAAGTGGTTCATGGCCACCACGGTCTCTGTTGCCATGTGGCCATGTGGTATCTATCACTTCAGCTTGAAGGAGAACCCACCGATGGCCTGACTGGTCACACCAGTGCTCTGTGAGGGAGTGGTAGGCATAATCTGCATCCTGGCTGCTCCTGGTATCTTAGGTGAAGTGTAAGGCCACCTGCGGACCTGCCTTGTGCAGCTTCTCCCTCAACTGCTCCCTGCATGCCTGATGCAGGGAGGGCACCACCGTTCTGCTGAAGGTGGTGTGTGCAGTCACTTGGTATGATGGGGCCATGAGCGCCATGTGCCACCTGAACCCTGGCCTCTCAACTAAGGAGAAGGGCTGGCCATCCACAGGAAGCATCTTCCCAGTACTCTGGGTGATCTCGCTCACCCTTGCAATGTGCTTCCCTTTCTGTCCACCTTTCCCTGACTGTTCCAGGGTGGCCTGTCTCTGCTTTGGGGGGACAGGGGGCTTTGGAGTGAGAAGGGGACTTCCCTTTGGGCATGCTCCCACTGGTGCCAGGCTGAAGAGGAGCAGGGGCAAGAGGGTGGTGCCTGAGGTGGTGCATTAGCATCCCCGTGGTGCTTGCGTATTTTGTTCCCTTGCCTTGGCTGGCTTGGGCTCAGCAGTGCAGGCAGATACATATGTGGGACCATCTGCCAGCTCAAAATGATCCCAGACCACACTACCTGCCTCCTTCTGGGGTGCGGGTGCATGTGTGGATGCTGCAATTTCCCCCTCCTCAGAAGGCAGAGACACAGCAACAGGAGGAGCGGACTCAGCAGAGCTGCTTGCCTCTACCTCAGCATCCTCTGAAATGCCTTCTGGGGAAGGAGACCTGGCTCTAGGGGAAACTTGAGGGGTGTGGAACACAAATTCAGAAGAATCCCCCTCCTTCCCCAGAATTTCCCTTGCTAAGGCACTCAGATCCAGCTCCAGCTCTTCCTCTGGCACTGGAAGGCTCAGGATGGGAAGTGAAATGGGGGTGGAGGAGACTGTCATGCTGGTTCTGCTGCTTGTGGTGGTGGTTATGGCTGGTGCTCTTGGAGTAGATGCAGACTCAAGCACAGGCAGTGGCACTGTCGCTGCTCCCCTCTCCTTGCTGTCTGTACAACTAGTGGAAGCCTCATGCCTTCTTTGTTATAGCAAAGAGGTTGTGTCTCAGTCAGAGTGTGGGGATGGGGAACTTACAGCTTTCCCTCTCCCCCCTCTTCTAACCCTCCCTGAAGGCTTGTCAGCTGCCTTTCCAACACGCTTCATGGTGTGTTTCATAGTGTCTTCTCTTTGCCTTGGTGTGCTGGAAAATCTGTCTCTTCTTCTGTAATGTTGTCTATCTGATTTATGCAATATATAGATTCATAGACTCATAGATGCTAGGGTTGGAAGGGACCACAACAGATCATCGAGCCCAACCCCCTGCCTTGTGTAGGAAAGAGTGCTGGGGTCAGATGACCTCAGCCAGATGCCTATCCAGCCTTCTCTTAAAGATTCCCAAGGTAGGGGAGAAGGGGAGAGCACCACTTCCCTTGGAAGGCCATTGCAAGATTTGGCCACCCTCACAGTGAAGAAGTTTTTTCTGATGTCTAGCCTAAATCTGCTTTCTGTCAGTTTGTGACCATTTTTCCTCATTACCCCAAGAGGTGCCCGGGTGAGCAGAGCATCTCCGGTTCCTTGCTGCACCCCACTAATGATTTGTAGGCAGTCACAAGATCACCTCTCAGCCTTCTCTTGTGGAGGCTGAAGACACCCAGGTCCCTTAGTCTCTCCTCATAGGACTTGACCTGTAAACCCTTAACCATACAAGTGGCCCTCCTCTGGACCCTCTCAAGGTTATCCACATCTTTCTTAAAGTACAGCACCCAAAACTGGACACAGTATTCCAACTGCTGTCTGACCAATGCTGCAATGAGGGGAAGTATCACCTCCTTGGATCTATTTGTCATGCATCTGCTGATGCACGATAAAGTGCAGTTAGCTTTGCCGATGATTTTTTCACACTGACAACTCATGTTCATCTTGGAGTCGACTATGATTCCAAGATCCCTTTCCACTTCTGTGCTTCTGAGAGGGTCATTCCCCAGCTAGTAGGTGTGTTGTATATTTTTATGCCCTAGGTGCAGCACTCTGCATTTGTTCTTGTACTGTGTCCTGTTGTGTTCTGCCCACTTATCCAAACTGTCCAGGTCTGCCTACATTTGTTCTCTACCTTCTGAAGTGTTCACTTCCCCCCACAATTTAGTATCATCTGCAAACTTGGACTGAGTACACTTGACACCCACATCCAAGTCACTGATGAAGATGTTGAAGAGTACAGATCCAAGGACCAAGCCCTGTGGAACCCCACTACCCACATCCTTCCAGGTTGATACTGACCCATCCACTACTATTCTCTGAATGTGACCCCCAAGCCAATTTTCCACCCACCAGACCGTGTAAGCATCCAAGTCACAGCCTCTTAATTTATTTATGAGACTAGGATGAGATACGGTATTGAAGGCCTTCCTAAAATCTAAGAAAATGACATCCACCTCTACTCCTGCATCTAAGCATTTTGTGACCTGGTCATAAGATGAAACCAGATTAGTCGGGCATGATCTGCCTGCTATGAATCCATGCTGGTTACCCTGCAGCATTGTTTTTCCCACTGGACTCACACAAATATGATCTTTAATAACCTTTTCAAAGACTTTTCCAAGGATGGAGGTGAGACTGCCTGGCCTATAATTACTCGGATCCTCCTTCCTCTCCGTCTTGAAAATAGGGAGCACATTGTCCCTTTTCCAGTCCTCTGGGACCTGTCCCAAGCTCGACGAGCACTTGAACAGCTGTGCCAGTGGTTCTGCTGTGACACTGGCCAGTTCCTTTAGTACCCTTGGATGAATCTTGTCTGGGTCTGCTGACTTAAAACACATCCAGTCCATCCAAGTGACTCTGCACCAAGTCAGCATCAGCAGTTGGTAGGCGGGTGTCCCTCTGATGCCCAACTAAGAACCTGTTAGGAGACTTATCTTGACTCTTGTTCAAGACCACTGAGGCAAAAAACTCATTGAAGAGTTCAGCCTTGTCCCCCCTATGCGTCATTGACTAAATTCCTGAGCACACTGAAGTTAGCAGTCCTAAAGTCAAGCACTTCTATCCTACTAGTTATCTTACCCATCCTATGCCTTATAGTGAATTCTATTAAATGCTGGTCACTGTCCCCAAGGTGACCATGGATCTGTACCTCCTCTACCAGGTCATCCCCCATAGCCAACATCAAGTCCAGTAGGACATTCCACCTACTGGAATATGTAGATATTAAGATAATTGTATGTATGTGTATTGATGTAATGTATGCATGTTTGTATGTATGTATTTATGTACTACATAAAAATATATAAATGTATGTATGTGTTTTCCTATATAAATCCTAAATTATAATATGTTATATAATTATGCTGTGCTTCCCTGTGCAGCGAATGGAATGCACCCTGTGAAAGAAAGCACAAATTTGAAAAGAATCAAAATAGACTAAACAAAAAGAGGATTTGTAGGGAGGAATAAATAGAAAGGAATCAATCAACGAATATAATAATAAAATAAAAAGGTATAGAAAGAAAGCAAAAGGTATTGTTGAATCTACTTGCTAGGCTAGGAAGTAGGAAATGAATGGTAGCCTTTGTTGTCTAACACTGCTGAGCTTCTGGAACACAGCTCAGTAACTGACTCCAAGGCAGAAAGCATCCCAGTTCAAACAATGCTGCCTTTTATGCTGTTTTTCCATCCCTCCCCCAGAGCACTGGGATTGGAAGGGACCTCCAGGAAGGATCACAGTCACTGGACAGCTACACAGTCAGTATCAGACCAGTCCTTTCCCCACTCTTCCCCCTCCCTCTCCTTACTTTGTTTCCCTGCAGGCAAGCCTAGCTTCAGCTTCGAAACTCAAAACATTTCAAAGCATTTTGACTGCCCTCATTTTGAGGCTGTTTTGAAGCCCTTCGTTTCATTTCGATTTAGCTGTTTCGAGCATGAAATGAGTCAAAATAGTATCGAAATGAAACAGCCGGCAAAATTTTGCACAGCCCTAGTAGACAGGGTACCAATGCATACAGTTTGGAAGAAATGAAAGAGGGAGAGCCCTTGTGACAACTATTCCTTGGTATAAGGAATGAGAAAGACAAAGCTATATGTGGCAGAATGCTGTCAGGTTTATCTCTGATCAACTAGCAAGTTAACTGTGGCGACTCTCACTAGCATTTCTTAAACATTTTTCAAAACTTAAGGAAATTCCCAGGCTGAACAGACATAAAAATCAACTTTGTGGGAAATGTTATAAAAGAAGGTTATGGTTTAAAATGAAGCAAAACTTTGGAAATATGAGGAATCCAAAGTTTAAAGGAAAATGGGAGAGAGGGGAAGGGAGAAAGAGGAAATGATTAAAATGTTTGATCCAAGTTAGAAAAAAACTCTTATCTCCATCAACATCTTACTGCCATAAAAACCATTTGTGATGGAGTCATTTATTTAATTAGTCCATAAAAATCATGTATTACTTGATCTTGACTAGAAAACCATTCTAGATGATAGGGCAGTTAATGTGGTATGGATTTGTAGAATTTTTTTCTTCTGGTGAACTCTCTCTCTTTGCTTTGATATGTTAATTACAAAATGTTTTCCTTTTAAAATATGTAAAATAATACGCAATGAAAGAACAGTAATGATAATTGGGCCATAATTCTGGGACTTTTCAACTGAAGTCTCAGGAGGCAGCAACACTAGTAGTTAGAACAAGAGAATCAGTGCAGGAATCTAGGGTTTTCTTCAAGGCTCTGTCACTGACTTGTTTCTTGATCTTTCTATGGTTCTGTTTTTCCATCTCTAAAATGTAGGTTATTACATGCATCTACCTAACTTTGGGTATTATTAAACTTAAATAATCTCATAAGTAGATTGGTAGATCACATGTGCGGAGTCAAGACCTTGATTTAAACATGTAAATGTAGCCAAAGAAAAACTATTCTGGCTTTTAATGCGTCTGATCTGAATATGAATAGCTATACAAAAATAGGTCTATAAGGGAGAAATATTGAGGAATGCAGTCAGGACATATGCACATTATCTGGGCGGTACAGTTTTTTGCCTTACTTCACCCAAGGGGAAAAATAGGATATAAAGTAAAAAAGTAGGACATTTGGCTGTTCCATCATAGGGGAGGAAGCGTGCAAACTACCTTGATGAAAAATAGAACAGTTCTGCCAAAAGTAGGACAACTTGCCATCTGAGTGTACCTGCAGTACCTTTGATTTATGCATATTATATGTTGCTTACTTTACATGTGCAATTGGTTCCTTTGATTTCAAGTGATATATCTTGAATGAGTCATTTGAGCATGATTTGTCACAGAAGGTAATGTGTTGTGAATTTAACCATCTGAAACTTAAACAATTCAAAATTCGTATCCCATTATGAGGGAAAAAGCCTAGGCGCTAACTAGGAATAGTTCAACCAAGTTGAATGCTGCAGTTAATGATCTTTTAAAATATGTAAACAAGAGTTTTATAAATATTAAATAAGTACAAAAATGGATCAGATTACATAGAATAAAAATGTAGGCCTATTTTTTTTTTTAGCTACATTTCAGCTCATAATAATTACACAGATAACTATTAGGGCTGTGCGAGTCTTTGGATCCCGCTTCAGATCCGGACCCGCTTTGGATGCTTCGGCATGCGAAGCGGCACATCCGGGTCAAAGCGGGATACCAGTAATGGTGTCTGGAGTGGGTCGGGGGCATCTGAAGCACTTTGGACCTGGTTTGGATGCTTTGGAGCTGCTTCGGCCATTTTGAGGCAATTAGAAGAGGTAGGAGGAGCGGGGCAGGGATGGAGAGTGAGAGGGGAGAGGGAGGGGGAGAGTGGAGGGGGGGAAGACTGATGTCTGTAGGTAGCCTGGGAGAAAGATTTCTTCCTGGCTACCTTTCCAATGGCAGTGTCTGTGGCGTGGAACTAAAAAAAGCATAAAAGCCCCTGTTTCCAGCCCTACTGTGCCTTTTGCAGCTCGTCCCCTGTCAGCAGCTGTGAGAGAGGAATGCTGTGACTGAGACCTGACTGTTGCTTTTTCGTGTTATAAAGGAGTGATTAGGATTTAGCTTAGCTTAGTTTAGCTTAGCTATTCAATTCAATTATTAGTAATATTACAATTCAATTTATTTCTTTGAATTATTTTTTGGGGAGCTTGTTTTGGAAATTTTACAAAAAGACAGTTGTGTTTTCCCAGCCAGTGTTATCTATTACTGTACAGGGAGGCACAGATTGCTTGCTTGCTTGTTTGCTTGCACATATGCACACACGCACGCATACATGCACCTACATACACAGAGACCTAGAACATAGAAAAAAAATCACAGTGGAAGAAGACAGACAGATATTTACAGAAGAGCAAGGCACACATAATATATTGAGACACAGGAAGACACACAAATAATTTCATTCACACCACAAGGTAGACAATATTCTGAGAGCCAGAAAGATGACACAATTTCATTCACAACAGCAGAGACAATATAGCAAGACCCACAAAGAAGACACACCATTTCATTCACAGCACAAAATAGACACAGATATTAACAAGAGAACAAGAGAGACAGATATACAAAAGGTTTCCCCCCCCCCCCCCCACACACACACAGAGTGACCTTTTACAGCACAGGAAGGAGAAAGATCAATATGAAGCATGCTGGAAAGGCAGGTGTTAGGTCTTCTGGCAAGGGAGGGAGAGGGTGTACGGGGAGAGCTACAGCTATGACATCAGTGCTGCCAGTGGAAGCCAGGCAGAGGGGACTGTGTTTGTACTTAACATCCCTGCACCACCTCCTCTCAGTCCAGAAGTGGGCACCAACAGTGGAATCACTGCCTCTTCCACCCCAATTTCAGCTCTCAGCGTGAGCCTCCCATTGCCAGAGGAGGAGCTGGAACCAGGGATGCTGAGCACTCTGGCTCAAGCAATTCTGGGGACTGAGGGGGAGTCAGAGTTTGTGCTCCACACGCCTCATGTTTCCCCTAGACCCAGGTCTCCTCCAGAAAGCAGCACCTCAGAGGAGGCTGAGGTTGTGAAGGCAAGTGGCTCAGCTGAGGCAGCTCCTCCTGCTGTTCAGCTTTAGCCTGCTGAGAAGGGGGAAAAGGCAGGATCCTCACCCTCAACCCAGAAGCAGGGGAGTAGTATAGTGTGGGAGCATTTTGAGGTGGCAGATGATCCCAGGTTTGCCATCTGCCAGCACTGCTGAAGGCACATGAGCCATGGCAAGGACGTGAGACATTTCTCCACCATGGCTATGCTGCTGCATCTGAGGAGGCACCACCCCCTTGACCTTCTTCCTGCTGCTCAGCCTGGCACCAGTGTGAGTGTGCCGAAAGGGAAGTCCCCCGCTCACTCCAAAGCCCCCTTACCCCCGAAGCAGAGACAGGCCCCCCTGGACCAGTGGGGGAAGGTGGACAGAAAGGGGGCTGTGTTCCAAAGGCACGTGAGATCACCCAGAGCACTGGGGAGATGCTTGGTCTGGATAGCCAGCCCTTCTACCTAGTTGAGCAGCCGGGGTTCACGTGGTTCGTAGCACTTCTGGCCCCGTTTTACAAAGTGTCCACACACACCACCTTTAGCAGGGCGGTGGTGCCCTCCCTGTATCAGGCATGCAGGGAGTACTTGAGGGAGGAGCTGCACAAGGCAGGGCCACAGGTAGCCTTGCACTTCACCTCCGACATCTGGAGCAGCCGGGGTGGCGATCATGCCTACCTCTCCCTCATAGGGCACTGGTGCAATCAGTCAGGCCATCGGTGGGCTCTACTGCAAGCTGAGGTGCTGGATGAGTCCCACACAGCAAGGGGGATCATGGGGGGCCATGAACTGCATGGTGCAGGGTTGGCTCATTGGGCAGGCCAAGCTCACCCGCAGATTCATGGTCACTGACAACGGGGCCAATATGGTGAAGGCTGTCTGTGATGCCAACTTTTTTGGCATCCGCTGTGTGGCACACAAGTTGCACCTAATAGTGAGGGATGCCTTGGAGGGGGATAGGGCTGCTGGTACCGGCGCTGCCACCAGTACTGCTACAAGCCAGCTGCTTTCAAAATGCAGGAAGGTGGTAGGCTACTTCCACCGCAGCATCAAGCAGGGCAAGATGCTGCGGGAGAAACAGGCAAAGCTCAGCATCCCACAGCACAGAATCACACAGTATGTGGAGACTCGGTGGAACTTCACATACCTGATGCTTGAGAGGCTAGTGGACCAACAGAAGGCCATCCATGAAATGGCCTTGCTTGGGGAGATAGGGATCAGCGCCTCCCTGAACAGAGCTGAATGGGGTACCATCTCCCAGATGTTGGTGGTCCTCAAGCCCTTCCTTGAGGCCACTGAGATCCTTAACACTGGTGATGCCCTCCTGAGCCAGGTGATCCCCCCCCTAGTGAGGGAACTGGAGAATCATATGGAGAACTTCCAGGGGATCAATGTTCCTGGCTGGGGCAGGCTGCTGTCACCAGATATGCAGGCACTGCTGAGGTGGCTGAAGGAAGGCATCAGGAGACGGCTGGATCTCTTGCAGTCCAGTACGGTCCACATGATTGTGGGCATGTGCAACCTGAAGATGAAAGGGAGCATGTGCACTGGCAGCCCCAAAACCCTTGATCACTGGACGCAGGTGCTGGTGAACAAAGTCAGCAGAGAGGCCAAAGTGCAGAGGTGAGGGAACGTGGAAGAGGGGGATCCGCTTTCCCGTGCCAGTACTCCCAGCACTGGTACCAGCACCAGCCAGTCTCCTCCACGCCAGCCACTGCCAGTGTGGGCCATGGGCTTGGCTTCAATGCTGGGGTCCAAATGCACCAGACCCCAGCTTCAGACAGGTAGCCACCAAAGCCTTGGTGCTACCTATCTCACTGAGGATGTGGAGCCACTGGACTGCGACCCCTTGCAAGTGGTTTGCATTGTAATTTGTTCCCTCTCAGGATCAGGCCTAAGAGACTGGAGGCAGAGTGTTTTTTTTTTAGTGAGGAATGAGCCCCCACAGGTAGTTGGGTTTTGTTATCTTTGATAGGTTCTGGTGTGCAGTTTGTGGGGGTACTGGGGATAGTTGGCAGGTTTTGTGTTTTGAGCTGTAGGAAGTTGGCTTCAGTTCTAGTGATGAGATTAGTTGCTTGTTTGAATGTACAAACCACTTTTCAGAGCTGGGCCTATGAACTGCACTTCATCAGCCTCCTAGGCAATAGGTACAGAAACTCATGGACTCAATATACAGAGTGGAGTTCTGGCACACTGCGACCTGCTGGACATCTGACACCCCAGGCACCTCTGTACTTCTACCTGCGTTACTACATCCCCCTTTCTCCCCTACCCCAGCCTGTTCCTCCCCCCATGATGTCTCTATTTCCATTTTCACTGACTGGCTTTCTTGCCTGCATTGCGGGCCAGGCCAGGTTCTGGCTTCTTTACTATTCCTTCCATCCAGGACCAACTGCAGGTACTTCCTCAGTCTGACAAAGGGGTTTTCAATCCTAAAGCTTCCAAAGATACATTTTTTAAGTACTCCTTTTTTTTTCATAATGCACATATTTACATAAAAACACAAGATAAGCCATCACACACCATGAATAACATCATATGTCCAACACAACGCAACATCTTTACTTCTTCCTGTCAATTATTTTATAAAACGACAGGCTCTGTGACGGTTCTGTTTGGGTACCTTTGCTGCTGCTGCTGATGCTACCGGTGTTGAGCCAGCTAAGTTATTGTACCTGTTGTCATGTAAAGTGGAGGACCAGATGTGAGGCTGCAGGGGAGGAGGAGGCCTCAGTGGGGCACACTGCTGTGTTGTGCAGAGGCCCCAGCACCAGGAAGGGCGCACCTTAACACACACACAGTGTCACCCACCCACCTCACAAGTTTTGCCTGTCAGCAGCTTGGGGTGCAGGGCCCCAAATGACAGACTCCTCCAGTGAGACTGTCACAGAGCACCGAGGTGCCCTGCTCCCATAGAGGGGAAAACTGCTAGGGAAGAAGCCCTAGCACGGAATAAGGAGCCCAACTGTGGGTTGCCAGGGCAACCAGAGAAGGTCAGCTGACCAGAGGGGGCAGGGCCTGGCTCTTATAAAGCCCAGGAGCTGAGGCCAGAGGCACTTCCCTGCCAGCAGTCAGAGAGGTAGGAGCTCCTGGAGTAATGATGTGAGAAGCAGTGAGAACCGCAGGTACAGCTTGACTTGAGTTGAGCAATGTTGTTGTAGCCAGGTGGCTTATGTTTGAGTTATAGCCAGGAGGCTCAAGTTTGTGTTGCTGTTTGTTAAACCAACCGGTTGTTTGGGTGAGGCTATAAGGGGATGGAGGAGGCCTCACAGGGGACTCACAGCAGAGTGTGAGGACCCCAGCACCAGCAGGCTCAGCACACAGGGTGCATAGACCCCAGCCCCACAGAGGGGCGTTTGAGAGGCCCGAGTCGGGCACAGCGAGCCCCAGAGAGGGGAGCACATTATTGAGAAGTCCAAATTGGGCACAGCGAGCCCCAGAAAAGGGGGGCAGCATTTTTAGGAGCCCAAGTGTGGGCATGGAGAGCCCCAAAAAGGGGGCTGCATTATTAAGAAGCCCAAGTTGGGCACAGTGAGCCCCAGAGAGGGGAGCGCATTATTGAGAAGCCCAAGTGTGGGCACAGCGAGCCCTAGAAAAGGGGGGCAGCATTTTTAGGAGCCCAAGTGTGGGCACGGAGAGCCCCAAAAAGGGGGCTGCATTATTAAGAAGCCCAAGCATAGGCATGGAGAGCCCAGATAGGGGGCAGCTTTACTGGGAAGCCCAAGGGTGGGCACGGAAAGCCCCAGGAGGGGGCAGCATTGTAGATAAGGCCCCAGAAAAGAGGGCACAGAGTGAGAAGGGGCCAGAGGGAGCCCTAGCACCAGAGGGAGCGTGCAGTAAAGGAAGGCAGGCCCAGGGAGAACAGTAAGGGGCCGAATAGCGAGAGAACTGAGACAACAGCGATTCCCATTGGCGAGGTGTGGACTGCGGTATAGGGGAGGAAACAGAGCCGCAGATACTGCCCCACTGCTAGGGGGCGCTATAAGGGCAGCCTCCTGCTAATTAATACTAATTAATTAATTAAGATCAAGGCATGGCAGACGAGTAGGCAGGTGGTTGCCCCAGAGACAGGTGTGTGGGCCACATTAAGGGTGGCCCAGAGTGGATACCTGTCACAGAGACACACAGCTGGCAGGCTTTATGGCCTTGGCAAGAGCTACCACCTCTGCAGTTTTCAGCCTGCTGTGCCTTTACACAACCCAGGGTCATTTGTGTCACGAGTTTTGCCTGTCAGCAGCTTGCGGTGCAGTTCCCCCAACCCCTGCACCCACCTTGAAACTTGGCAGGCTTTGTGGCCTCAATAAGAGCTACCACCCCTGCAGTTTTGACCCCCCTGTGTTGTAACACATAGACATGACAGGAGTTTTGTTTTCAAGGATTTGGGGTGCAGTTCCCCCCCCAATGCCTGCACTGATCCTCTTGACACTTGGCAGGTTTTGTGGCCTCATCAGGGGCCACCATCCCTGAAGTTTTTAGCCCCCTGTAACAGATGTAACAGGAGCTTTGCTTTCAAGGATTTGGGGTGCAGTTTCCCCCAAACCCCTGCGTTGATCTTCTTGAAACTTGGCAGACTTTGTGGCCTCAGTACGAGCTACCACCCCTGCAGTTTTCAGCCACCTGTGGTATAACTCACAGCTGTGACATGAGTTTGGCTTTCATAAATTTGGGGTAGAGTTTCCCCCAAACCCCTACACCGATTTTCTTGAAACTTGGCAGACCTCATACTTTTAGCAGAGGCTACCATTCCTACAAGTGTCATCTAAATCATTAAAAAAACAACAAAGTTATAGATTCCCCATTGATTCCCTATTATACCCTATGGCCGGATCTCCAAGGTGGCTCCAAAGTTTAAGAGCTGTTTCGGCCGGATTGAGGCAGAAACCCAGTCTAGAGCTCTGGATCAGATCATGGCCATCTGAAGTGGCCGGATCCAAAGCTGGATCAGATCGCTGCCAACTCGCACAGGCCTAATAACTGGATTTTTCTATATGTTAAATGCAAATATAAGGATCAGAGTGTCTCTGGCATGTGAGTTCTGACCCTTGCTTCAGAAACTGTTTCTGTTTTACACATTAAACAATAGTAAAATGAATGCATAAACAGTCACTGGAATAGGGACCATGGCTATAAGTGCTATGACCTAGAATGTTACCTTCTTTCTCTCTTTTTCTCTCTCTCTCTCTTTGGTACAATGAATCTTGAATTATTTTGTGTACAGTGGTATACCTTTTAACAGGAGAAGTTGGGAATGTCCCTACTCCAGAAAAGCCTACAATTTGATGATTAGAGCATTCTCCTGGGAGGTGAGATATGCTCTTCTAGTCACTAAGGCTGCTTGCAGAAGTTGAAAAAAACAACAACCCCCCTCTCTCCCAAAAGGCACTTTACTTTAAATTCCTTGCACTCCTGTGCCAAGCCCAGCATATGCCCGGAAGAGGCAACACATTTGTTGGACCCAGCATGCCTGATGTCTGTATAGATCAGGTGCTTTAGTGGGGCTTTTTTGCCACTTTTATCTAAAGCTGATTGACTTAGCTTTACATAAAAATGCCAAAAAGCCCCACTAAAGCACCTGATCTATACAGACGCTATAGAGCCAGGTCAAAGTAACACAATGCTTCTCTTATAGAGCGCAGGGTTTTCTTTGTTACTTTTTTTTTTTAACTTCTGTAAGCAGCCTAAAATATTAAATAAAAAAGGGGCACTACTACGTTTTCTAAATGAAGGGGTGGTTATGGCAGTGGCATTTTATAAGTAGCTCAGTCCTGTCAGTGTATTTTAGGTGTGCTCTCAGCACTCTTACCTGTTTGGTCCCTTAAAGCATTTACATGGAGGAATATCTAGTTTGAATATCCTGAACAGGCTTAGGCATGAGGTTAGGTACTGAGTTGCTCAGTCCTGCCAACATAGGACCCATTCTGAGTACGCCTAATGGAACAGCTCTAACCACCTAGGGGACTTTGCTTATGAAAACTGTCAAGCCCTTATGAATTGTCAGGCATCTAAGGGAGTAGGCAGGGGTTTTGAAAAGATCACTGGTGGACTCAAGTGTCTAATTTCTATCCAAGTTGTTTTTATGAGTCTGGGCCTTAGTCTTTCTGTGCCTCACTTCCCTATGTGTAAAAATATAGTATGTAGGGATGAATATATTAATTACTGTGAGATACTTAGATACTATGGTAATGTAGGGCATTTAAGCATGCCTGTACTGCACAGTGCCATGTGCAAGTTAGCTTGAGTAACAGAAGCAGTACAGCTATAGTAGTGAACATAACACCCAAGCTAAACAGTGTACTTTTAAGCAGAATATTCTGCTTCTATTACTTCAGTCTAGCTGATTCACCATTATTGCAGGTTTAATTAGCTTTGTCCTGTAGAATGTTATAATATGCATCACTTTAGCCTGTGGTGTTCTACATCCTGTGCAGAAAATGTCCACAAATTAGAGATATGGTCTCCAGGAGCTCCTTTACTTTACTCATGTCCCTTAAAGGCACTGTCCAAGACAAATTATATTAGACTGTGTTTTTTAAGGAAAAAGGACATTGAGATAAAGGTGCTGCTATTATCTATAGTTTCACAAAATAAATTGTAACAAGCTTCTTTTATAGCAAAATAACCTTCTGGATACAATGTACAATTTTACCTTAAACCTTAACCATATCAACTGAGGCATGTTTGTGCCAAGCTATCGTATCAGCCTTTTTTTCCCCTCTCTTCTCTTCTTAGCCCGCTAAAACTTGAAGCTCAGCTAGAAATTCAGCATGATATAGAGACTGTTTCCTGGCACCGTTTCTCGACCTTCTCTGCCCAATCCATTAAAATTAGCTGACACGGACAATCTGTGATTTTAGGAGCTGTGCTAAAATATGAACCAAATGTGCAGAAATATGTGGGAGAATTTAGGTGAGAACGCATTAGCATGCAAAAATGTAATGCATTCCTAGTAAACCTCTCCCCATCTCTCCAGAGCAAATGCATATATTCTCAAGTAGATGTCCATTATACTTCCTGTCTGATTCAGTGATATTCCTACTTTGCATGTGTTTGTGCTAAAATGATATCTTCCTAGGAGCTTGGAGAGCTTTGTCAAAAGACTACTTTTGAATATAACTTTCACACTGAAATTTCCTGTCCCACTCTTCCAATTTAAATGCTACTCTTTCTATCAGGGAAATTGTGCCTTTCCTTAATTTGAATAGTAGTCAAAGATTAATTAAGCTTCTTAATTTGTGCAGACAGACGGCGATTGGAAAGACAGTCTTCCTCAGTGTTAGAGTTGGGGAGTTGATAGATTCTGAAAGATCACTTATATTTGGGAAAGGGTGAGGTCCATAGAGAAGCCTGCCAAGCTGAAAAAGGGGCTTGATTACTTTTCCAAAAAGCTGAGACTGACCCAGAAGACACCTATTATGCATTTTTAGGAGAGTCAGACCTAAACTGACCATAGATTGAGAGAGGTTTGATATGGGAAATCAAATCAATATCAGTTGACTGGGACTATTGTTGACATTTGTTGAGATAATGTAATATCTTTACTTTTCATTTGAAAAGAAGGCTGAGAACACAGAGCAAAATCTAATAAATTTTGCACTAGGGGCACAAGCCCCCATTCTTTGGGAGACACTGCTGCAGTGGGGAGATGGCAACTGGGAGGAAAGTTAATACCTGCTATAGCTACATCTGTCACCCAGTGCTGCCAAATCCCATCATCACTAGGACCTGGCAAAACTGGATTTGGCAGCACTTACATATGCCTTCCCCCGAGTTCTGCCCCAACCTCTGCCTGCCATTCCAAGTGCCACTACAACTCAGTCCCATCCCCATGTGCCACTTCCCCATGTCTCTCCCTGTTGCTGTGATCCCCTCCAGTGGCCCCTTTAGTTCTGTGACCTGGGGTCATGCCCCAGGTGCCCAGTACTAGGTAGACTATAGTGAGAACAAGTTTTCTATTTCTATGGAAACCTGAACAAGATGGCTCCTAAACATAAATATTGCTATACAGACATCTTCAAAAGCATTGAAAGCATTCAAAAAATGAACTTCTTTGAAATAAAGAAAACAGTCTGTACTTCACAGGTGGGAAGTTGAGGCAGAGCAGCCAGGACTTGCTAACAACATACAGAGAATAAGAACCTGGATTAGTTTGTGGTATCTAATAGGCTTGTGTGAAGTGGCTAGCATTTGCTTCAGATTCAGATTTGGCCAATTCAGGGAACAGTGATTCAATTCAGTGATTCAAATCACTGTTCCAAATTGATTCAGCTGCCGCTGAATTGGCTGAATCTCCGAATCAAACAAGCTCCATCCCCCGTCCGCTCTCCCAGTCTCATCAATGGCTGCCTTGCCCAGCCCCAGCCTCCCAGCACTTAAAAAAAAAAAAAAAAAAAAAAAAAGCCCTGCACACACCTGCTGCTGCCAGGCAGGGGTAATCTGCACTGCCCCATGCTGTATGGGGTGCTCTGCCATGAGCCCCCAGAGGCCCTGATGGCTGCTGTAGGAGCTGGTGAGTGTGGGGCTTTTTCTTTTTTTTTTTTTTTTTTAAATAAAGCACCAGGATGCCTGGGCTGGGCGGGGTAGCTATTGATGGGGCTGGGAAAGCAGGAAGGGGTTGGGGGCACTCACGGGGGCTGGGGGAGCAGGTAGGGGCTGGGGCCTGGTAGGGGTACCCCCATGATCCCCTCCCCCCTCCTCCAGGCCCCCATCCTGCCCCTTACTTACTGGCATGGAGCCAGGTCCAGCTTCCTGTGGTGGTGAGTGGGAACCGCCCAGATCTCCAAATCGATTCACAGGCTTTGGATCGATTCAAACCTTTTTATTGGTGTCTCTATTCAATTCAGACTTGCAGGTTCGGCCACCAAATCAGGCATAATCTCCTCCGTATCGAATCAGAAACCAAAACTTCGCACAGTCCTAGTATCTAGTCCATTGTTCAGATCACTGCCTCATTTCTCTCTCTATAAGAAATATAATGACACTTAAGGTTAATGTCTTCCAGCTCTGCTACTATCTGCTAATAAATGGGAAGCCATATGTCCCCAAAGTCATAAAGATATATATATATATATATATATATATATATATATATATATATATATGAATGATATGAATAAGAGTAACTTTGCCATGGTGAAGTCAGTACTTTGAAAGAGTAAAGGATTAATTTAGTTCTCAGTATTTGGGCATGTTGTTCTAGATAATTTTTGGTCTAACATAACACATTTTGATGCCTACTATACTTTTTTCTAAACAAAAAAATAGAATTGGGTTTACCCTAGGCCTTCCTGGGATTAAATAATAAAATGTTGAGCTATAAAACTCTGTTCCATATATTATTTAGTAATAAATGCCTTTTAAATATTGCTATTTTAAAAGCAGTGTTAATAAATCATTTATTATAACAACAGAACTGTTTAGCTTCTTTGAAAAATCTTTAAATTCCCCTCATTCCTATGTCAGGCTACTTTTTGTATTGTCTGATCTACATAGGCAGAGTATCAAGACGCCTATGTAGGCATCTTTATTCAGTCCTTATCTATATTGTTCATTTGTATTTAAGATACATTTTTCCCTTAAATTTCCCACCAGGGATTCCCAGATATAATTGGAGACAGATGTTTAGCCTTAGATGTTTAATATTGATGTAAGAGGTAAGTTGTTAAGAGAGAATTTTATACTACATTATACTTTTTCTTCAAGGAATTCCTTTCTCACTGATCCTATATTGTCTAGCAGAGCTGTCCCTAGGTTATGGTGAATCAGGGCAACTGCCCTGGGCCCTGTGCTTGCAGAGCCTCATGGAGCCAGGTGGAGCGGCTGCAGCCTCTCCCGTGGGGCTTGCCTGCAGCTGAGAGCTCAGCCCCACACTGCAGAAGAAGCACAGAGACCCCCTCTCCCCTTTGTGAGGGTACCATGGCCCTGCACAGTGTTAAGGGGGTCCCACACAGGCTGATTTGCCCTGGATCCCACACACCCCTATGTCAGCTCTGTTGTCTGGTTATACTATAGTTATGGATCAACACAGCTAGGCCCCTGTATCCACACACATCCCCAATATCTTCAATACTGCAGGGGCCCTGTAACAGGGAACCCTGGCCCTGCTACCAAGAGACAGGGTGGTCCCTTTAAATCCAGAACCTTCCAGTCATGGCTGGCCATTCCAGTAGGGGTTAAGGCTTGAACCCTGCCAGCTGGTCAGGTGTCAGAAAGAGGAAGACCGGAGCCGTATAAATGGTGAGTGGAGAAGGCCAGAGAGGCAGAAGAGAGGGGGACTCCCAATGACCACAGTGCCGCAGCTGCAGCCTCTTTCAGAAGAATATGCCACGCTGTGAGCCAGAAGCATGATCATCTAAAGTAAGCAGGCATGTTGCCTCTCTTATTTCTTTATTAATATTTTTTCCATTATATGGCCATAGAAGCCCTATGGTTTGCGTTGGATGTTAATAACCAGAGGACCAGGCTGATGCTATTTGGGGAAGGAAGAGGTCTCATTGGGGGCCCACTGCAGTGTGGGGGCCTCAACGCTAGTGTGGGTGCAGTATCCAGGGATGAGCAGACCCCAGTGCCAGAGAGGGGGCAGTATTTGGGGCAGGGGAAAACAGACCCCAGAGCCAGAGAGGACACAGGAGCCTGAGCGACTTTTGAGAGCTAGAGCCTTGGAGTCAAGCCCTGATTAGTGGGGTTTTTTTGGCTGACAGGCCTAGCTAGAGAAAGAAGGAGTAAGCCCACAGCAGCTGAGACCCCAACATAAAGAGGAATTTATAAATACCATCTGCAAGACTTGGGCTGCAGTGTAGGGGAGGAACAGAGCCACAGATAGCGCCCTCTGGCATCGGGGCAAGAAAATGGACAGCCTCCCTCCTAATTAAGATAATTAATTAACAGGGCATGACAGGTGAGAAGGTGGGCAGTTGGCTCAAAAACAGGTGTGTGGGCCAGAGGCAAATTGGCCCCAAGAAGGCCCTCCTGTTACAGGTCCATTGGCACAGATATATTTGCAGGACTAGGATATTGGGGAGATTGTTTTTATTACAATAAGTTGTTGTGCATAGACCAGTTTTTAGTTAAAAGAAATAAATACTCAGAGCTTTTCTAGACGTTGATTGTTTGGGCTAAAATTTTCCATTCCTAGTATCTGTACAAAGGTGAATATTTTCAGAACGTTTGGCAGGAATGAAGAAGAGGGAGGATGCTTTCAGCCTTCTGGACTGGGGAGTTACCCTGGTTGCAAACCAGGTATCAGTTGCTGGTTGTCTGTGTTGCAGGCAAAAAGCCAGGAGAAGGAGTTTTGAGCAAGAATCGTGAGGGGGGGGGAAAAAAAGACAATGTCCTGAGTACGAAACTACCTGCTGTGACACACTTAAGTGTTTCTGAACTTGGAAATTACCCATTTTTTGTTCCCACTGGATTCAGGACTGCTGTGTGTCCATTTTTGGTAAATAAACAAGATTACTCCAAGATTATGCTTGACTTGTACTATTAACATCATCTTTTAATGGAAACAAGTCTGGAAAGCTCTGAATTTGGATTAAACTACTCCAAATGGAGAATCATATTTTTTTCTTTTTCTAATTACTTTTTGGTTTGAATATTTATACTAAAAGATTCAAGATCCCAAGCATAGCCTATGTAACATTATTGGAACAATTTTACCTTAGAATTTGTACTATTGAGTTCCTAATCTTGCAACCAGATATTGTGTTAGTGCTATTTTTGTTTGCACTTAATAATACAAATTTATGAATATGATTAAAATGAAGTAGTATCCTTGATCAAAATGGTGCTGTGAAAATAGGCACAACATTCTGTAATTGGGAAACTTCTTAAAGTATGAAGAGTTTAGGAGTAGTGACAAACTGCTTTCCGGAAGGGCACAAATACAGACATTAATGCAAACTTTTAAGGCAAGATGGGTGAGCTGGAGCCTCTCTAATTTAGAGGGAGATGTTTCTCAGTTACTAAGAGGAATAGTTTTAAACATTTTGGGGAATGTGACTGAGATCAACTTTGCATTATCCTTCCCTGTGTTCCTGTGGGGATAGCTGACTCGAGGGAAGTTATCAAACCTTCTATAGTGGAGAGCGATGAGGAATCCAAAACTGTAATGGTCTGTGGTAGATATCACAGTGTTTGCATAATTATAATAAAGCATTTTTCCCACTATAATGCCACAACTTCTGAGATACTCAAGCAACTTGATTTGCTACTGAGAACTCAAACCTGCACACAGCCAACAGTATACGTCTCTGATACAGCGTTGTGATGTCATTAGAAATACTTCCCTTGATTTAAAAAAAAATAGAAAAACAGTACTGGAGATTTTTTGTGCTTGCACATTCTTATTTAGGAATTCTTAAAAATGAAGTTTTGGTTCTGCAAATTCTCATTTATAGCAAAGAATTAAAATAGGAAAAAGCCTCATAGTATACATAAAAAATCCCCTCTGCAAAAGAAAAATTCAGTTCTTTGCCTGGTCCAGGTTTAAATGACCTACACTATGGACCTCTAGCCACTGAAGCTGTTCTTTCACTCTTAAATAACTTTTTGATGCGAAGCCTAGCCTGCCTAATATTTCCCCCCTCTAAATACAGTGCTACTCAGTGCTCCTTACTTCTTGATGTTTTCAGCTTTCAGAAATGAATGTATATATCATGTCCTGCTTAACTGTCATTTGATGCATCTATAGATTTTTAAAGGATGTAGTTGAGTCTGTTTTATGATTCTCCATGTCATTGCACGTGGGTGACAGCCCTGGAATCGCATGTGGTTCTTGTGCAAGATTAAGTAAACATTTCTAATTAAATTTTAATTTAAGCATTTTTTTTTTTTTACTTACACATGAAAAAATCACTAACCCAACTGTTGTGTTTCTATTTTTATAACACAGTATACATTATATGCCTTTCATATGAAAGTTTGCTCTGACAAAAGGCATTACTAATTGTTTCTCAACAATATGATTTTAGCCTACATATGTTGTCAATTCAATTAATGAATGTGTTAACCAATACAAGTGCTATAGGGATTAGGCATGTGGGATTTTAAAATGTTATTTTGGGGAGGAATTAGGGTCTCAAACTTGTAGAATTGTGTGACTGAACACCTACTGAATTGTTGAATTGCCAGTTCTCAAAATGCTGAAGTTCTGCTTTCTTAAACAGTGCTTATTGCTGTGAGCTGAAGGTAGGTGCCAGGTAAATTCAAATAAATTAATATTTAGGCCCAAATTCTTTCGGGACTTAATCTGACAAAACTCTCATTTTAGTTGTGGGGTTTTTTTTAATTTTTATTTTTTAGTTGTTCAATTAAAGAGCACAACAGTTAGCTTTTGGTTAATTATTTTCCCATTAATCATTAATCAGGTCATAAGTTTATCTGGTACTGAAGTTCTCAGAATCATCCATAGTATTTTATCATATTTTCTTGATTTCCACATGCTTCCCTCCCCAAAATAATACATGCACCTTGTTTTGAGAAGGCAGAATGTTTTGGGGTTGTTTTTTTTTCCAAAGTCATGGCTGACCCTTGCAAAGTCATTAGCAACACAGTTACTTCTGTACTGTAAATATTTTCTATATAAGTTTCCGTAAATAATCAAGTGCTGTCTCCACACCACAAGCTTCATCAATGTACTACAAACTGCATGCAGCAGCTCACTTGACCTTAGCTAGGTCCATTGTTGCTCCAGGCACAAACTGCAGTGCTCAGTAAATAGCTACTGTAAAATTCTTAGTGACTGTAAGAGGGTTAACACTGGACTCCACCCTTTCTGCTTTCTGGGGCCAGAGAGATGTGGCAGCCATTACAGCACAGTGTTTGCATGCTTCTAGTCCTCCCTGCTTCTGTTTTAGGAAAGAAAAATCAGCTTCCCAACTTAAGAAACACTGTAACTTCGGGGGGCTGAATTTTGGTTGAAAGGATGCTTGTGGTATGCAAGTAAATACAGTAATTATGATCACACTACTTCTGATATCTGATGGGGCAAATTTTATTTTTTAATTAACTGAGCAATGTAATCTGTTAGGTTAGAGATTTGGTCATATTAATGACTGCATCTGAAACGATCTTCAACCCACATAGACGTTGTCATTCAAGTTCTGAGAAGCCATCCAGTAATTTCTCTTACGACCTTTGAGCCATCCCTCAAAGGGTCCTTTCATCACAGCAGGGCTGCACACCAGAGTCTTCCTGCCAACACTACTCTTTGCATCTGTTGAAGGGATTTGTATCATGCAGCTTTCACTTAATGCCACCTCACTTGCCTTTCCCTCTGTTTTGTGCCACTTTACAAGTAGTTGTTAGCTAGAAGCACTGGTTTTTAAATTGTTTCTTGATGTCATTGTCTAGGAAAGGATCCATTGCCTTCTCACAGATCCATTGCCTTTCCTAATCCTCAGCCCCTAGTTTTTGTTTCTCATAAATGAGTAATTTTTTAGGTTGTGTGGAAAGGCTTTTCAGGTTGCTCTATGAAAACTGTTGCCACAAATGAGGCAAGTGCCTGGGAATCATGACTATCTCACTCTTCCTCAGAGGTGGAGAAGAGCCATGTACAGAAAGAGGAGGTCATGATTTTGATAATGTTGAGATCTGCTGACGTGGACTAAAAGTCACATGTCATTTATATCCCACAAAACTTCTGTCCTGCCATTTCTCTTTCTTTCCCAACCTCCTCACCTCCCCATGACCTCCTTTTTAAAAATTTTACTTGCAAAAAATGTTTGGCATTTATATCCAGGAACACACAAGCAAATATGTGAAGATGATTTTGCCTAAGTAAGTGAACACCCCTACTCAAAATTCTGTGGCTAGAAGAATGGATAAGTGACAACACTGATGAATGAATAGTGGTTGGGACTGCCAAAAACCTAACATTAGAAAGTATAAACAAAACAATACTGAAAACAGATGGATTCATTTAAAGCCTTATTCCTTTTCAGTCAAGAGATGCTAATGAGGCAACTTCACTTTGTACTGTAACCTTGTTGCATCGTGTGCTAACACCAATGAGTAGCAGTGAGCAACTCGAGGTCTGAATGTCAACATGCAGCTACTTTGGCTCCACAGGAGTAAGCGATAATTATACAAAGTGCAAAAGCATGACTTTTCTTGTTTAATTTTGATAGACTGAAGTGGCAGTCAGCATCAGAGCTGTGAAAAACTAACCAGTTTTTAATTTGTGAGTTAATATATAAATGGCTTAATGGGTCTGTAAAGAATTTATTTAATTTACCCTGGATTAGATTTTACAAACACAGAAACTGTCCTGATAGCTCAGTCCTGTAGTGCAGTGTCTGGAGTCTTTGTCAGTAAGCAAGATGAAATGATTCAGTTAGGTGCCAAGCTACCCAGCAAGAGGCAAGAATGGGACAGCTTGCCCCTAAGGTTATTGTATTTCTAACTCCCATTAGTGAGAATTTCGCTTTAAAGCTTTTGGAGTAAAAGGAGTTTTGCGTGCTGAAACCCCCAACCCCCAAAAAAAGATTCAAAGCAAGAATAAAAGTTTTGGTTTTAAATATATTATACGTGACATTTGATTTTGGAGTTGCCCATTACCAAACTGGTCAGCAGGAGAGCTTCAAATAGTTTGAGATGGGCTCAAACCAAGACCCAGCATATGAATATCTCTAACTTTGGAATGCTCTGATCCAAATCTGTATGTCTGTTGTGACTTGAATGAAAATCCAAGATGGAACACCCGTAAACACTTAGTAACTTAGATCCAGATGCCACTTGGACCCATTCTAGTAACAAAATGTGAAAAACAACAAACACCTCAAAACAGCCGTGTATTCTTAAGCTGTTATGACCATGGTTCCAAGGGGAGCTTTGTCTTCAGTGTGTCCAGTTCTGTAGAATTACTCATGTAAAAGCTATAATTTGGCATATCTCTTTACAGACTCAAACACATGATTCTTTCCTTTTATCCGCCAGATGCGAGAGTAATCATTCCTTATTTCAGCCTGGCTGGCAAACAAACTTCTTCTCTTCACTATACCTTATGAAACTAGATTCTGTTTTCAGTTTACATGTACAATTGGAATGGGAGATGAAATATAATTCACAGTATTTGGAACTTAAATATGTATACAAATTGCTGTTGATTTTAAAGTGGATCTTTTTGTAGCTTTATGCTCAAATTTAATCAAACATAAGATCTACACACAGTTTTTTTGCTGGATCCTATAAATAAAGAAGTGATCTACCCAGGCTATGCTATTAAAAAGAGTATAAATCTTTTAAATAAACCTGTATAAAATCTCTTTTAATTAACTCCTTTCTTACAACCACTGTAAAAATGACTTAACACCTGACCCTTTTCTGAAACTATTGCATGTAGCTATGTGGAGTGTGCAAAAGTACAATGTTCAGCACCATGGCTGATGTTAAGGCTATTTAAATCCATTTTTAATGACAAGTTGGTACATTTCTCTTGGCTATTGAAAATAAGAATCGGAGAACATAATCAGAAGGTGAGATTCTGTTTGAGAACACAAAACTTGCTCAGCCAATCAGGAAATCAAAAACCCAAAACCAGTTTACTGAGCTGTTTTTCTGTTCTTCAAAATGGAGTTGCTGTACTCTTTGAAGTGTCCCTGTGCTTTTTGACATGGTATAACACCTCCTTAACATGTCCATCTAGCTCACAAAATATTCCACTTTACTTTTTATTTTTTTTTAAATGTGTGTATGTTTCCTTAAAACAGTTAATCATTTAAGTGACCAATATTGTTCCTGCTAAACCAGTGGTTTTCAACCTCCTTTCATTTGTGGACCCCTAAAAATTTTTGAATGGAGGTGCAGACCCCTTTGGAAATGGAATGCCTCTTATGGGATCTGAAACTTTATACTCATAGCCATCTTTTGCAGACATCTTAGACCAGAAGTGGGCAAAATGTAGCCTGCAGGCCAGATCCAGTCCACCAGGCAATATCATCTAGGCTGCAGGTGCCCACCAGTTAATTGTACCCCTCCAAGCCCATGTGCTTCGCTCCCACCCTTGTGAGTGAAAGGTCCTGGCCCAGCCAGCATGCAGCTTCTAGACAGGGCTGCTGTTGCCGCTGCTGTTGCCACTGCTGTAATTTCCAGGGGACCTTCTCAGCTTCTCCAGTGTCCAGTGACTCCTCCCCATCTCCCTGCTGCAGTGCTCGCTCCAGCAGGTAGGGAAGCAGCGAGGCATGGTGGGGGAGCTGCAGCAGGGTAGGAGTAGGGACTGTGGAGCCCATGCCTAGGGGTGGGGGGTGTGGTGGCAGGCATGAGGAGCTCAGGTGGATGGGTATGTTGTGGGTGTGAGGGAGTGCAGGGGGGTGTAAGACCCTGCCCACACCTCCCCATGGTGCATAAATCCCACTGCTGGCAGCAGCAGGAAGAGGTGGGGTTCCCCTCCACTTTTGGCAGAGTCCCAGGACATGCAAAGCAGGGAGCGGGGAAGGCAGCCAGCTCCATCACGTGGAGTGCTGGGAGCTGCACATGTGCTGTGGGAAACCCCATGCGATAGAAGCAGGCCAGGCAGGCTGCACTTCTTGCCACCACATGCATCTCTGGCTGGAGCTGCACACTGCTGGGAAGCAGCACCTGTGTGGGCCACAAGCACCCCAGGGCCTGCTGCTGCTGCCACCACTGGCGGAGGCTGTGCGCCATGGGGGCAAACTATGTGGGGGGATCCCCATGCCTCCCCACCATCCCTCACACCCCACAAACCCCACACACCCACACCCTGGTCCCACAACCCCCCCCACATATACACCCCCCTTACAACCCACCCCTGCCAATACACTCCCCCACACACAATATACAAGAGTAAGACTTTATTTTTGAGCTATTATGCAATCACAGAGTCATAGAAAATTAGGGTTGGAAGGGACCTCTGGAGGTCATCTGGTCCAACCTCCTGCTCAGAGCAGGACCATCCCCAACTAGATCATCCCAGCCAAAGCTTTGTCTAGCCAGTTCTTAAAAACCTCCAAGGATGGAGATTCCATAGCGTCCCTAGGTATCCTGTTCCAGGGCTTTACTACTCTCCTAGTGAGAAAATTCTTCCTAATATCTAACCTAAACTTCCCTTGCTGCAATTTGAGACCATTGTTCCTTGTTCTGTTATCTGCCACCACTGAGAACAGTCTAGCTCCATCCTCTTTTGACCCCACTTCAGGTAGTTGAAAGCTGGTATTAAGTCCCCTCTCAGCTTCCTCTTCTCTAGACTAAATAAGCCTAATTCCCTCAGCCTGTCCTTATAACTCATGTACCCCAACTCCAGAACCATTTTTGTTGCCCTCCTTTGGACTCTCCAATTTGTCCACATCTTTCCTGTAGTGGGAGGCCCAAAACTGAACACACTACTCCAGATGTGGCCTCATCAGTGCTGAATAGAAGGGAATAATTACTTTCCTTGACCTACTGGCAGCACATCTACCAATGCAACCTAGTATGCCGTTAGCCTTCTTGGCAACAAGGGCACACTGTTGGCTCATATTCAGATTATTGTCCACTGTAACCCCCAGGTCCTTTTCTGCAGAGCTGCTGCCCAGCCAGTCAGCCCCCAGCCTGTACTGGTGCGTGGGATTGCTCTGATCTAAATGCAAGACTTTGCACTTGTCCTTGTTGAAGCTCATGAGATTTTTTTTTGGCCCAATCCTCCAATTTGTCTGAATCTTAGCCCTACCCTCCAGCATATCTACTCCTTTCCCTAGCTTGGTGTCATCTGCAAAATTGCTCAGGGCACACTTTAACCCATCTTCCAGGTCATTGATGAAGACATTGAACAAAACTGGCCCTAGGACCAACCCCTGGGGCACTTCACTTGATACTGGCTGCCACTTAGACATTGAGTCACTGATTACTACTCTCTGAGCCCAATGCTCCAGCCAGTTTTCTATCCACCTTATATTCCATTCATCTAGCCCATGCTTCCTTAGCTTGCCTGGGACAAAAAGCCTTGCTAAAAGCAAGGTACACTACATCCACTGGTCTCCCCACATCCATAGAGCCAGTCACCTCATCATATAAGGCAATCAGGTTGGTCAGGCATGATTTGTCCTTGGTGAATCCATGCTGACTGTTCCTAATCACCTCTTTCTCCTCCAAATGCTTAGAAATAGATTCCTTGAGGATCTTCTCCATGATTTTTCTGAGGACTAAAGTGAGGCTGACTGGTATGTAGTTCCCTGGATCCTCCTTTTTCCCTTTCTTAAATATGGGCACTATGTTTGTCCTTCTCTGATTATCCAGGACCTCTCATGATCACCATGAGTTTTTGAAGATGATGGCCGGTGGCTCTGCAATCTCATCAGCCAACTCCCTCAGCACCCTCGGATGTATCCCATCCAGCCCCATGGACTTGTATATATCCAGCTTCTCTAAATAGTCCCTAAACTGTTCTTTTGCCGCTGTTGGCTGCTCATCTCCTCCCCAAACTATGATGTTTGGTGCGGTAGTCTGGGAGCTGACCTTGCCTGTGAGGCGAAAAAGGCATTGAGAACTTCAGCCTTTTCTGCATCCTGTCACAAGATTGCTGCCCCATTCAGTAAGGGGGACACACTTTTTCTGATCCTCTTCTTGCTACTGACATGCTTGTAGAAACCCTTCTTGTTACCCTTCACATCCCTTGCTAGCTCCAACTCCAATTGCATTTTGGCCTTCCTGACTTCATCCCTGCATGCCCAAGCAATGTTCTTATATTCTTCCCTAGTTATTTGTCCAAGTTTCCACTTCTTATAAACTTCCTTTTTGTGATTCAGTTTATTGAACAGTTCCCTGCTAAGCCAAGCTGGTCTTCTGCCATATTTGCTAGTCTTCCTGCACATCGGAATGATTTGTTCCTGTGACCTCTATGAACTTTCTTTAAAGTACAGCCAGCTCTCCTGGACTCCTCTTCCCCTCAGACTGGCTTCCCTGTGGATCCTGCCCATGAGTTCTCTTAGTGAGTCGAAGTTGGCTTTTCTGAAGTCCAGGGCCCTTACTCTGCTGCTCTCCATCCTTCCTTTCCTCAGGATCCTGAATTCTATCGTCTTGTGGTCACTGCTGCCCAAGTTGCCATCCATTACTATATTCTACAACCAATTTTTTGCTGTTTGTGAGAAGCAGGTCTAGAAGATCATGGCCTTTAGTTGGCCTCTCCAGCACTTGCAAGAGGAAGTTGTTTCCAACACTCCAAAACCTTTCTGGATTGCCTGCACACTGCTGTATTGCCCTTCAAGCAGATGTCAGGGTGATTGAAGTCCCCCGTGAGAACCATGGCCTGTAATTGGGAAACTTCTGCTAGCTGTTTGAAGAAAGCCTCATCCACCACTGCCTATATCCAGTTTTCATACTGGAGCTCTGAACAGTCATATGGCTCTTTTACATAAAGTGCAACTCCTCCTTCTCTTCTCCCCTGCCTGTCCTTCCTGAACAGTTTATACCCATCCATGACAGTGCTCCAGTCATATAAGCTATCCCACCATCACTTCTATATACTTATAGAGCGAGATAGCTAAGCTATTCCACTCTATAAGCTATCCACCTCTATATACAGTATGCAAACACAAATCATGACAAAAATATTTTTTGTAATAAAAATAAAATATGTTATAGTAGTTATTTGACTTTAAGTATATGGTTTGGTTTTTTTCTGGTTCCAAGATGGCAACCCCTCCCTCCCAAAAGGAGTACTTCCAGGCTGGGGGAAGGGGGGTGCAAGGGGAAGGACTTTCGTGGCAAAGGTCAGGAGCCGGGGGCAGGACTTCCAGTCCCAAGATAGCGGCCAGGGCGTGTGGCACCTGTCAAGGGGCAGGGCTACCCTTGAAGCCCTCAACAGCTCACCAAAACTCATTGAGCAGCCCTCCAGCCAAAATAATTACCCACCCCTGCCTTGGACTCTGGGGGTCTGCAGGCCACAGGCTAAAAACTGCTGCAGTAAACAAAGGATTGACTTCAAGCCTGCATTGCAAAAAAGGCAATACGACTGATGTTTTGCTACACAGTTTTTCTTTCTATTCTTTGCTCATGTTGTTTTATTGTGATATATGCTTAGTAATTTAATACCAATGGTCTTTATTCTCACCTCAGGGAATGTCTGTTCCATAACTGCTGGATTCAAGGCCTGGATTTTTATTTAATCAGTATATTCTTTTAGAACTAAGCATGATACTCTTACCATATTGTTCTCCTTGTCCTACTGAAGAATGTGTCTCTTTAAATGAATGAAAATTGTAACAAGTAAAAACAATTTAGAATCCCTTTGCTTTTAATTCTGTTTCTGATTCTCTTATGTTCAAATGACCTTGACAGGGCCATGAGTGAAACTTGTCAAATACAACACATACCTTGCCTCCCAACAAAATCAGCCCCACAAAATTGGAGTCCATGTCTTAAGCAGGAAAGCTGTTTTCTTTGGTGGAAAAGAAGCAAGCCAGGAGATGCTGTGAATGCCACAAAGCTGCCAAGATGGCACAGTCCTGTGTTAACCTCTTCACAGCTACAGCTATTGGCTGAGCACCATAGCTTGTGCCTCTTTAGGAAGTAGATTGCTGATAGTATCTTGATGAGGCTTGTGATATGGAAACAACATTTTATTTACAGGAAATTATATAAAGAACCTCTTACAGTAAAGAACTGTCTTGCCACTGCCCTTGCAAGGGTCTGGGGTCTCAACCTGTATGATATACCACACTGGGAACTTGGTACTGCCAGCTATTACCCAGATGGACTTGTGAGATGTCACAGGGCATGTGTAGACAAAATGGAGGCCCTAAATTGAAGCGGTGGGTTTTAAAAAACACCACTTCAATTTAGGGCCGACTAAACCCCTGTGTCGTGCGCACACCCCACTGACTTACCTGTTTCTCCAGCAGGTAGGGAAAGGTGAGCTGCCAGCGGGTGGAGCAGTCCCTGGGCTGCAGTGGGGAGAGGGAGTGGGCTGGTACTTCCCTCCGTGGCAGCAGCACCCCACCCCAGGCAGCACTCACCCACAGGTACCCGGCTAGGGCAGTCCCGGGGGGCACTGCAGCTGTGGAGGGAAAAACCACGCTCCTGCATAGCTCAGGCAGGCAGGCAGGCTCCAGGGGGAAAGAAAAAAAAAAAGATCTGAGGCTCGCTGCTTTTCTTGGACAGAGCCTGCTTTCCTGGGCTGCTGCCAGGCTGCCTGCAGGGCTTCCTGAAGACCCGTGGAGCTGCACGGAGCCTGGTGCTTCACTCCATGGCTGTAGGGAGTGTAAACTCCTTGAAGGAGTTTTAGTTTGCTGCACCCCAAGTTGTTTAAGGCTCATTACACCACCAAATTTCTTACAGCGGCTGGAGTTAATGTGCAATACACCACCAAGGCATGCAAACACCGACACCATTAATGCAGTGCAAAAGCATTTAGCCTACTTTAAAGTGTCATGCACACACGCCTCTCATTTCGTCTACACATGGCCATACTTCCTGGACAACCTGTGTTCCCAGGAGGACTTACTCTGTTTCACACAGTTGGCCATGATTCTGGAAAAATCTTTTTTTTTTTTTTTTTAATTCTTCCTTCCAAAAACAAGATCAATGTTTTATCTGGGGGCATGTTGTATGGAAGAAAATAAATTATTTTTCAAATATTTTGGAGATATTTCTAGCTGCAGCCCTCACCAGCCTGTCCAAGAAACCCTACTGATTTCCACATTAGTTTGGTAGAATTAAGGTAGCCAGTTGGGTTTCTATCAGTAAAATGAATGTCAAAGTAACATAAAGTAACAGCCTTCTCCTTTACCTTTTGTTTTCCTATTTCTACCCTTTTATATTTTCACTGATATCCTGTCACAGTTTTAGTTTCTCCCATTCCTGCTTTCCTGATCTCTAACTATTCCCTTTTTCACAGACTGCCTCTTTTTCACCTTGTACTTTATCTCTGTTGTCTACCTCTGACTTTTTCTTCCCCCTACTCTCTTCCCCCTCCTTACCCTGCTTTTTCTTTTGTCTTGCCTATCTCTCTACCTACTTACATTTTCACTGACATCCCACCACGCTCTTAGCTTCTCTCATTCCTTGCAGTCTCAGACCTGCAGAGACTCCCTATGCCTGAAGAAGGGTGACTGCGCCCAAAAGCTTGCTAAGAACTTTTTTCCAACTACTCAGTTGGTCTAATAAAAGCTATCACATCTACTCAAAGAACCTTGCCTGCCTATGTCCTTAGACCAACACTGCTACAACCAAAAACCCAGTAAAAGTTGCAGTAGTATTTCAATATCTGCACTGTGAAGTTCAAGTTAAGCACGTGTCTGAGCACCATTTAGCAAAGTGGGTGCTAATACTAGATCTTTTAGTGGCCTCTGATACAGCTGAACATGAGGTGCTGATAAAAACGTTTACATGACCTGGTGGGAATTTGTGGGACTGCTTGAAATTGGTTTAAATCTTTCCTAGCAGGGAGGTTCCTGAGGGTGGTGATGGGTGAGTGCTTTTCATTCCCTTGGAAACTTTCCCTGTGGGGTCCCCCATGTTTCTGTCTTGTCACCTCTCCTGTTCACATGTATGTAAGGCTACTGGGTGAGATTGTGTGGAGATTTGGAGTGATGTGTCATCAGTATGCTGATGAGTCAGTGCTACCTCTCTTTCTCATATGGCTCAGGCCCCATAGTCTAAGTCCTTTCCCAGTGCCTGACTACATATGGGGACTGGATGCAGGCAAACCAATTGAAACCAAATCCAGACCAGACAGAGGTGATGATGACAGGCAGGCTACCTGACCTAGGGAGAATTGGGATGCCTATCATCCTTCCTCTGTAACTCAGGTTTTCAGCCTTGGGATCTTCCTGGATTGTCTGCTACACCTGGATCTTCTCATGGTGGCAGTGGCTAGAATTGCCTTTCACTAACTCCATCTGGTGAGAAGACCACAACCCTTTCTTTCAGATTCAGATATACCCACTATCATTCATGCTTTTATAACCTTGAAGCTAGACTACTGAGATGCACTCTGCATAGGGCTGCCTTTGGAGACTGTCTGGAAGCTGCAGCTGGTGCAGAACATGGCAGCCTGCCTTCTAACAGGGTTGGGTCTCCAGGAATACATAACTTTAATGTTTCAGTCTGTACTGGCTCCTGATAACTTTTTGGGTGCAATTCCAGGAGCTGGTTTTGTCTTATAAGGCCCTAAGTGGTCTGGGGCCTATATACGTAAGGGATAACCTTCTCCCTTATGCTTCATCACACTTGCTAAGTCAAACAAGAGAAACATCCTTTAAGCCCCATCAGTTCTTCAAGTCTGGTGAAAATATGTGGGAGGTCATTCTCAGCAGTCACTCTCTGGCTCTGAAACTCCCTACCTCTTGAGGCCTGCCTGAACCCAAGCCTGGATATTTTTTGAAAGCACTAAGATCTTCCTGTTTGAGCAGGCATTCAGACCACAAAGCTAGGACGAGATTTTTGTTTTGTTGGGGATCTCTGTTTTTATGTTAATAGTCTAGTTCCCGTTCAATTTGTTTTGTCCTCTTGTTGTTCTCCTGTTTTATAACTCTTTCTGTTCTCTTTTCTAAGCTGTCCTGAGCCTTGGTTGGGAAAGACAGCACAGAAATCAAATGAATCAAATACATATATCAGTATACACCTGCCTGGAAGACAGCAGCCTGACCCAAATCCTGAAACCAAGCAGTTTGGTTCTAAATCTGAACATCTCTGCAGGATCCTATCTCTACTCTGCACATTATAAATGTGCCTCTGATAATTATTTTAATCACTTTTTATCCTCTGATAGTTATTTTGCATCTTAACATTTTCATATCAGCTCTTGTCCAGTTCTCTGGGAATAACCAAAAATAAGCTGTGATTTTACCAGCTGTAGCTTCCAGGGAGCAACTCTTTCACAGTATTGTTACAATTAAGCAAGTCCTTCTGTTTGATATCAACAGTTAGATTTTTCATCACTGCTGGGAACTGATCTTGTTGCCATGCCCAGTCCTGCAAAAGGGGATGGGGGGTGGAATTGTAATTATAATTTGCTCTTTTTTCTCGAAAAAGATGAAGTTCAAACTTATCTTTGTGAATGCCCCACAGATCAATCAAGATGAATACAAACTGCAAATGCTTACACTTCCCTTTAACCATCAAAAGAATAACTGGGGCAATTAAAGCAGAACATGATAATTTCCCAGCAAAATGCTGTTTAATTCAGAAGAAAACTTCAGTGCCCTGTTTATTATACTTCTTGAAGATACTAATAATGAAACTCTTCATATCTTCAAAATGCTCAGGAATATTTAACGAAATGTTGCATACTAATCAATATATCAAACAAATACAGAAGACTTTAATATAGCAATTATATTGCCAAAGAATTATAAGATATTGTATAGGCAGAACTTTTGGCTGCACAGGAGTTGGAAATGATCTTATTGATCCTAAGTTGACTGGATTATTAAAGCTGAATAATTCATATCTTACACATTGCCCAATACAGTGGTAATAGTAGAATATATGGATAAACATATTACATTTAAACTGGCACTATAATCAATATCAATTTGATAAAATTAAGGACTATTTGGATGTACTATTTTACATTTGTTAGAATAAATAATATACCATTCAGGTGTAAAGTTATAGCAAATCAAGTTCACTCTGACTCGTCAGCTTTGTCTGAATCGAGAGGTCTTAGAACCTTACCCCTCACGTTTACCAACCTTCCTTCTATTCAGTAGTATTTCATTTTAATAAATGGACTTGGTGCTATACTCAACATGTTCAGTGTATGTTTTTAGATACACAATTGTTTTAATATAGTTTCAGCATGATATCTGCCAATGTGAATTAGCTTTATGGTTGTAACCCGTTTGCATCCCTTCCACCTAACCACGAAACCATCCCCTTTAGTTTCCATAATATTTGTTAAATTCAGGGTGAAGTCTATTGTTCTATTGGCCAAGTCCAATTTATTTATTTTTTCCTTCTGTGCAATTCCATCAGTTTGAATGTTTTCAGGGATTTATTGTACTTTTCTGGAGTTCTCTGTCTTTATGTTATAGAGTTCGTTTGTGCGTGGAGAGAACTTGAAAAGGCTTGCTTTGAAATTTGTCATAGTTTAGGCTACAAATTGTCTGAAGAAAAATCTATTATTTCCGTTCCAAATTTAAGGCGCTTAAGAAAAGGTTGGTGAAAAGTCCAAAAAGGTGTACCTTCACTTATATGCTCCATTGTGCGAGTGCTTATAAGAATGTTTAAGGAGAGACTGGTGGTTTCTGTTGCATCAAAGTGATGAAGTGCTGCTTAATCAGAGATGTATTAAGAAGTAGGAGCGTGTAGAACAGAAAAGAGAAAACCTTGAGAAGATCTGACTTATCCCAACTGCAGTTGGGGTCAATAGTTGTATTTCTCCTCATAAGAATATGGAATAAGTGAAAGGAAAGATGGCAAAACACTTCTTGATGCTGTTGCTCCTGCCACTCTTGTTGGGGTCAGCCATTGAGATATTACTAGATTGTTACAAAAAGACATACAAAAAACTAGAACTCATGGTTCCAAAATGATACCTTTTATTAAAGCAACTGGAAAATGGCAAGAAGATTGTTAGATTGTTACAAAGCACTTTGAGATATGGAGGAACCCTTTCAATCTTTTAGAATCAGCAAGAATGGACTCTGTATTTAATTTTCTCATCATGATAAAAAAAAATATTTCCTCTACTTTCTGAAACTCCAGTGTAATTTCCTGTGGAAGAATAAAATCTCCTTTACTAGGTTTGAAAAGGCATCTTAGAAAGGACTCTAAGTGAGGAGTGAAGTTCTCTGGATTTATTAAAGAATCTAAAAAACACTGTAAACCAAAGGGTTAAAATTTTCAGTATGCCTGCCTCTTTCTTTGAAAGGCAACAGGACTTAAGATCATGTCTGAAGGTACTTTTGAATTTGTATTCAATGTCTTTTGGTTTTAATCTTTTCCTAGAATACCTAACAGCAGCTTGGCTATCCCTACTCCTGTAGCTTCTTTTCATTTCAGCATATTTTAAGCCATAATTTTAAATGCTAAAAGAACAGCCTGTCATTCTTTCTGCATGGTCTTCTCAATTGGCACAGCATCAAATGTCCACAAAAATAACATGGACCAAATCTGCTTTAATCTGGCATCACATTCATCTTCAGAGGAATAAAATATTCATTGTATGGCCAACACTGAAGGACCCAAGGTTTTATTGAAACTGACTCCATGGTAATGCGTCATCAATAAGATTTGATCTTTCTGTTTCCCAGTTTTTATGATACGTACAGCTTCAAAGCTGCTTAGGGCACAGTATGTCACTCTTGGTTCATGACCCAACAGATACGTACAAAAGAACATGCTGTGTCCATGTTTTACAAAAACTCCACATCTGGCTCTAACAATATTTGCTCAGGCACTGAGAAGGTCTGGGAATTTGATCTTGGCATATAGTTTTGAACCAGAGAACAGTATATGGGCATATAAAAGATCTGGCACAAAATGCATCTGCTTTATCCCAAATGTCATTCTCAAGCATTCTCAGGGATGTTTAGACTCCATTTAGACTTAATCAGGCTCTTATATCTGCATCTCATGTGCTGGTCCTGTCAGAAGCAAATCCAGATTGGCATGTTAATGAATTAGTGTTATGAATATAAATTGCTTAAAGATTTTTTGGTCTTGGACATTGGATGTTACGCATGTTTTGCACTGTTTTTTTGTTATCTGAATATGGGCATCGATACATAATGCAGAAGTGAACTTAAAAGGCTATAATCTATAGCTTTTTAAAATCTAAATCTTAATAAAGCATGTTAAATAATTAGAAAAAATGGTTGTCTGAAGCCATGGACAGGGATTATAATGCTAAATATTCTCATGTGTAGTGCTAAATATTCCCTTTTAGTGCTGCAAAAAGTGAGTGTACAGCCATATGGCCACTCTGTAATGCAAAAAGCACAGTGAAACAACTAAAAATCTTGTCTCTGAAAAAGGAACTTCTTGGCAGTATGATGTTTTCAAGTGCTACGTATAATGCCTACAGTTCAAAATGGCACTACAGGGCATGGCTCAGTCCTCCAGGCTTTGGTCTTCACCTCCTCCCACCCACAACTCCAGAGAATCTATCTGTGACTGATGTTGAATCTGTCTGTGACTGATGTTGAAATCTACTGCCCCAGGAAGCCAGAGTTGAAGATATGTGTCACCATGTTGTCTTGCTCTTCAGTTCTGTCTTCGTGCATGAGATACAATCCTTTCCAGTCTGCATGGAAGAAAATTTCAAGCCATTCCCAGAGTACTGCCCAAAATGAGTTGACTCAGGTGACATTTTGCTGATTCTCTGAACTGAATCACAGTGGTAGCTTCAATTGAATACAGTCCTGCACCATCGTTTAGAAAACACGGCATCAATCCTCCTTGCAAGACCTCTTATTGTGCAGTATAAATATTTCTGTCCCATCAGCACCTCTGGCCTTAGCTGCAAGATCGGGAAGGTCACCAAGCAAGAATTTGTGAGTGGTTCATACTGTGTGCAGGTACTTACAGGTCTGAGCTGAACTGGGATTTCCCTTTCTTTCCTGACACCATAGGAGTCCTTTTTGGTCTTGTACAGCATTTAGTAGAGCTGAGGAGTTAAGAGGAGCTGGTCTCTGCCTTCAGCATTGTCATTTCCTTCCAAAGACATGGCACTTGCTCCCACAAGCTGCTTCTTCTGAACGTTCAAACCTTCCCAGCCAAGATGGGTTTGAACTCAGCTATTGGTAGTGAATAGGGTTGCCAACCCTCCAGGATTGCCCTGGAGTCTCCAGGAATTCGATATAAATGACAGGTCATTCATTAAAATAAATATTAAATGTTGAATCTGATTTATACAGTTGTCCAGTGGGTTTTTAAAATGTAATAGTACGGTTGCATTTGCCTTCTTGATGTAAAGTCATTAATTTTATTATGTCATGTGATGAAACCTCCTGAACTAGATTCAGGGAGAGTTGGTAACTCTAGTAGTGAGGCATAAACAGCTGACCAGGTAGAAGAGCTAGGAGCTAAGTAAAGGGACTCTTAAGTCTTCCTCTTGGGCAGTGGAAGGATTACTTTCATGCAGGCACTGTGAAAGTCAGCTGTAAGTCTGCTTTCTAAAGGCTTGCTCAAAATTCATGTTGTAGGTGATATGCCAAAGGTGAAGGTGTTAGGGCTCAGCACTGGAAATGTGTGGCCCATAAAGTATCTCCAGAAGACTGCTGCAGTTTGCCAGGTCCCTGCAACTTTTCTGGTGGGGCCTTGTCTCTTCGCCCAGAGCAAGGTAAGTAAATATGATTGAACTTGAACTCTAATTAGTAGATAACATCCTCCTCAAAGAAAAATGGAAAAAGAAGCTGAGAGAACGTTCTTGTAGATGCATACCTGAGTTTTTCCAATCCAAAGGGAAAAAACTGCAATATCTGTAAGATCACATTTTGAGCCAAACATTTTCTTCATGATCTAATTGCTATATCTCGCTGTCCACCACTGCATGAGCCATGAACTCTTAGTCATTTTGAAGATTTGTTATTGCAACCTTAAAATGTTTTTCTGTACAGTTCAGGTAAAGGTATTTCTGTTGTCAGTAATTTCTTTGCCCTAACATCCTCCTCCCTCAGACCTTTCTGAAATCATGAAATACAATCTGCTGAAATATTGTTAGTTTTGTATGCATTAAGGAAAAAGAGATCAGAAGTGGTCGACAAAGGCATATGTTTTACTGGTTTATTATTATGTATTGCTCTAAGAAGAATTACGGGAGTAGAGAGCTGGAAATTTTTTTTTAAATGCATCATTAAAATATAGCAAATATCTTGATTCCTTTTAGGAGTGTGGTTGCTGTCTTGAGGCAGCAACTACTTGCTTTAAATCATAAGTGCAGCTATTTGATTGGCATTGCTTTATATACAAAGAGGAAACCAAAAGTGATGTTTCTAGCATTGAAGAAAGATCCAAGCTTTAATCACCAAATAAACAGAGCACTACCTTTATTTAGTTTTGTTTGCTTAAAAGGAAAAAATGTTAATTAAAAAAAAATCTACTCAATGTTTTCCCCACATTTTTTCATGTAAATCAGTTTTGAATATTTTTTGCAATGCATGAGAAAAGTCAGATTGACCATACCCTAAAAGTATCACCCAATTTTTTCCCCCTAAAGCAGTAGACTGCAGAATCTAGGTGTTAAGTCAGTATGTTATACAACATTCCACCTGTATTGATCTGTACACATTCCTTTTTGATTTCCAGGTCTCCTTAATACTTTGGTTTGCCCCATACATTCTGTATTTGGTCACGTACTTGGTTGGCCTGTGGTAATAACCGCAGACAAACTGCACAACAGCTGCAGGCTTCCAACAACAGAGGTCTGGCACCTACAGGACAAGGATTGCATGGCACAGGCCAGCTCAAACATGGACATTTCCTCTTTCTGTTTTTGGCTTCTAGAAGCCAGCCAATCAAAGGGGAAATTTCTCCATCCTTGGCACATCTGTTCTAGAATCTCATTATTAATAATTATCTCTTCATTCCAGCCTCACTGCAGGGGCTGGAAAGTGAGCTGCAATCTCTCAAAGAATGAAGGGCTGTAGTGGGTTTGTTCATCTATTTATTCTGATGAATTCTAATGTATTAAGCTATTAAATGTCAGTAAGACTCAGTAACTCTTCTGGTCCATGTCACAGAAGTGTTATGAGGCCAATGGAAGAATTTTTAATTACGGCTAAAATTAAGGAATTAAATCCACGTTTAGGCAAACTTAATGAGGGTTGCAGATGTTCAATACTTCTAAAATCAAGCCACCAATTTAGTTGTCTTTAGTACTAAATCTATTTCTTTCATATTAAATGGATTAAAAATGGATCAGAAATATATAGAGATCTTAAGTGGTCATCATACACAAATCAACCATTTCATCCAAAAATATGCCTGCTCTTAAAAACTTGCAATGATGTAGATTTTACACCCTCTCTAAGTAATCTGTTCCAGTTTTTAACCACCCTCATTTTAAATACTATAAAGCACTACACCATTACCAAACTATGGCTTTTGTTGAATCCTTATTTCTCTAGCTCTGTTGCTGCATTAGGAATACATGACACAACATATACTTTGGATCAAAGCTGTGCTTGAAAACATATTTGTACTTTAAGCTGCTAACATAACAGGTTAGTTTTTTGAAAGGGGAAAGTGTCACTTCAACATTCACAATACCTGCTATTATAATACAGGTATCTTGAGGTTGAACCGAGTCAGGTATAGGTATATAGTCTATACATTTCAAAGAAACTGATTAAATGTATCTGAAAATGTAAGGCTTTTAGCCTGGAGCTGTATTTACCAATGCAGTTTTCATTGAAACTCCTACTTGTTAAAGGACCAGACTTCCCACCCCCACCTTAGGAAATAGTTATTTTGGTGCCTAAAGATGCAGATAGGCCCTAGCTTGAGGTTTCAAAAACACCTTGCAAAAGGATTTGGATATCAGTTCCGAGCATTGCCTAATTTCTTGGTGCCAGGGTCCAAACCTGTAAAGGCCCAGACTTCAGCACCTGGAAGCAGTAGTGGTATGCACAGCCCTGAATAGGCACCTGGACTCTGTATGGAATGCATAGAGAAATTTAGGCCTCAGAGTGGGACCTATGAAAGCTTGCACACTGGACAGGGACTCATTTGCATTATGAAATGCTGTGTACAGGGATGCAATGTGCATTAAATCTGGACATCTTTGAGAGTTTTGAGCCTTACTACTATACTGCTCCTTGCACTTCAGATTCTCAACCCTAAATCCTTTCTTTGTGGGTTTTTTAAAATTTTGGGTTTTATTTTTGTAAAACTGAACAGGTCTACTCACCTCTTACAAACAGAGGTGAGGAGGAGGTGTGCTGCCGCCTATTGTATAGCATCTCAATGGTCAGAGCCCTTCACTTTGAGGGGAAATCTAAATCCATACCTGTCACTTGTGACAAGAGGCTCCCAACTGTCAGGCCATGGGCTATTCTATAATGTGGTATACGCTGAGTCCTTCCTTCAGAACATGTTCTACTTTGTGGGGAATAATGAAAAAAATATTGGTCAGAGAAAGAGAGAGTGTGACTCATTTTGAAAGCATTAGACTTGGGCTGCATAGCTTTGAAAAATATGAATCCTTTAAGTCTAAGAGCATTTGTGTGAATTGCTAGGTGGCTCTTAAGCCCTATGCTTGTCCATAACTTTGTCATCCTAATCCTTGCTCCTTAACTAGGAATTCCTTTACAAAACAAGAAGAAATGTAAAACAAGCCCAGGAAAGAGCCTCATGGTTAGGGCATTCACTTGGAGGGTAGAGTTGGAGTTCAGTCATGCTCCCATCACTATTTCAGTATTTTATCCAATGCCAATTAATGTAAAATCTACAATTACTGAAGCAGGGACTGAGTCGGGTCCTTTCTTTGCCTTAATCAGCATCCCAGCCACAGAACTCTGAAGATGCACTCTCTCTTTCTGGCCCAGTTTATCATATAACAGCTTCAGTAAGATGGATGGGGAGACCAGGTCTTAGGTGAGTTCTGTAGCCACTGAGTTACTGGGAAAAGGGAGGCATCAGAACCACCATTCCACTTGCACATTTTGAAAGGAGTAGTAGCTACCATAGTTTGTGTAGAGTTTGATCTGTTAGGTCTGCATGGAGACTGCCTCCCAAAGATCGCAGCCTTGATGAGGTGAAAAGACTTGTGTGCTACCAATGATCTTCAGAGTAATGCCACCTGGAGTCTTGTACTCCTGGCGGGGTCATTCATAGCAGCAAGACTGAGAGCAAGGTTTCCAGGTTAATAGTGATTCAAAAATAAAAATGAAAGTCCTCAATAGAAGAGCAGGTGGATGAATAAGTTCACGAAGGTGGCAAAGGGGGATGAATGCTGCAGCAGAATAGAAACCTTTGGTCATCTAGGTTTTACTTGCCATTGAATTAAGGTTTCCTTCTTGCAAAGTATTGTGTGGTTGCTGATGCACAATGGCATCCCCACATTAAAAGAAGTTATATGTAGGTGGCTTTCTTTCAATATCAAGTCTGAACAGACTCACAATGATGAGAGATGCCAGTATCATAACTATATTCAAGAAAAGAGGTAGATCAAATTGCAGCAATTATCTTGGTAGTGAACTCTTCTCCATAGCTGGAAAGATCCTCCCCTCATTCCTCTCAATAGACTCACTTTCTTCACTGATGAGATTATATATGAGTCCCAATATGTTTTCTGGCCACTCAGAGGTATAATGGATATGATCTTTGTTGCATGAGAAGTGCTGTGAGCAGCACAGAGATTTTTACATAGTTTTTATTGACCTGACTAAGGCCTTTGATTCAATCAACTGAGAGGTCCTATGGAAGATCCTGATAAGACTTGGATGCCTGCTAAAATTTGTTACCATTATCAGCCTTCTTCATGATCTTCTTCTTTTATCCTGCCACCACATTCAAATGTGGGTCCAGAAAAGTACGCAGACTACTGCTTGGTTTGTAGCCTTAGCAAGGTCCTTATTGGTGCATAGTCCCCTATACATAGGCAGGCCAGCAGGTATTCTGTAGTCTGAAATTTTCCTCCACATTCATGCTTGATGTTTGCAGCATTGGCATATTTCCACAGTTGCATGTTAATTTAGTCTTACTGACCCCTGTTTGAGGCTGTTCAGGCTTCTTTGGCTAAGCACAGACAGTCAAAAAGCCCAAGGCTGAATCTGTTCAGTCATTGCAGGTTATCCTAAAATGCACATGTAATCTGGGTACACCCAAGGGTGTGCCCCGTCCTCAATTAGATGGGATAGGTGGGCAGGCAACAGTGCTGTGAGAAGGATGCTGTGACTTGGGTACAGATCCCTATTCTCTATAGAGCAGGGGTGGGCAAAATGCAGCCCTCCAGGTCATTCCATCCAGCCTGCAGGGCCCCTAAAAACATTAAAAAATTAATATTAATCTGCCTTAGGCTGCCTGTCATGCTGCCCTTGATGGCTTGCCAAAACTCAGTAAGCAGCCCTCTGCCCAAAATAATTGCCCACCCCTGCTATAGAGTCACACCACAAAAAGTATTCTTAACTATATACAGAATTTATTTCACATATAAAGAATTATATACAATTATAGTTGTATAATTATATACAACTATATACATACACACAGACACAAATGTGTTTGTGTGTGTGTGTGTGTGTGTGTGTGTATATATATCACAAAACAATAAATTTATATTAGAGAAAATTAACCACGATACACTTTTATACATACACATACTTATAACTATATTCAGTTCCACGGGGTATGTTTTGAAAGTGGCCCCCTTACCCAGGACCCTGAGATCCTTAAGGTAAGCTACTAGGCCCGCCACTAGGCGATCCCATCCAGGCCTCCAACAGGTAAATACCAGATTCTCAATATAATATTGAACAAATTAAACAACAAAAAAATAGACTCCAATAGAAAAATAACAACCTTAAAATTATTTACCAGCTAAAAAATAACATAACTCCCACGGTACAACCTGTTTACAAAATATTAGGCACAGCTCCACATTTTGTACAGCACACTCTCACCCAGTTCTCTGAAAAGGGTGAGATGGGGGGTCCCTTATCTCTGGCTCCTCCCCTATGAAGCCCCTATTCCCTGAATTCACAGTTCTCCCAAACAGGGATGTAATAGGCAGAGACACCCCAAGAAGGGTGTGGGGCCCAGAGCAAATCAGCCTGTGCAGAGCTCTGTCCCTGGACCCAAGGAAGCAGGTGGTGGATTTGGCAGCGGGGGGGGAGGGTGCCGAGCAGCTGCTGTGCACGGCTCCACAGAGGCCCCCAAAGCATGAGGCCCAGGGCGGTCACCCCGATTTGCCCCCTTCCGGGATGGTCCTGGCGATAGGCTTGTTTTCTCCCCGTGTAGACCTGGCTGCTGCTCTGGCATGCCACATGAGGTTCCTTCTTCGTAAACTGGGGTCCAGCCCTGGGCACCTCCAAGGCCCCACCTTCTGTCGAGAAGAGGGGTGAGGCTCAGCTCGCCTTTTCTGGGCCCAGGCCTAGTGTCTCTGTAGTAGGAAAGGGACTGGAAATGCTCCAAGAGCACCTTAGGGCAAGTGCCCCTTGATGAGACCTAAGCAGTCTCTCACCAGTCCCAGGGCCAAGGCTTTGTGCACCAGGGTGTGCACAATGTGGGGCCCAAGCAGGCTCTTTCTGCTCCTAGGATCAAGGCTCTGGAGGCAGCTCTTCCAGAGGTGTCTTCAGGAACCTAGGGCTATCACCCACTGGGGCAGCTCTCCCCAGCTTTTCTTGGCTCCACTCTTCTGAAATACTCCATCTAACAGTTGCAGTCTCCCTGACTCCTTCAAGTGGAGGTTACATATGGGTATAAAGTTTGAATCAAAGGAGGGTGAAACAGACCCCTTTGTCTGGGCCCACAACATATCTTGAATGTCTGAGTCACGTGCCTGAGCAGTGCGCCATTCCAGCGGGGTCATCTGGGGCAGCACTGAAGGGGTTAGTACGGTGTAGTGGCTCCAGGCTTGGGGAATCCCTTTTGGGAAACTCCCAGGATCTCTGCCATACAGAGACTGCTGGATCCTTCAGCTACAGGATCCCTCACAGGTAGGTCACAATGGGCGCGAACTACTTCTGCCTGTAACATGTCCTGAGCTGCGGTAGAGGTCAATTGAGACAGAGCGCCCCCATCAGCGTTCTTTTACCCTGCCCAATAGTGGAGACTAAATAAGTAATCTGCCAGGGCAGCAACCCATCAGTGCCCGGTGGCATCTAACTTGGCACTAGTCAGTGTATATGTCAAAAGGTTATTATCTGGCCATACTTGGAACATTGTGCCATATAAATAATCCCTGAACTTTTCAGTAACAGCCCACTTGAGGGCCAAAAATTCCAATTTGTGGGCTGGGTACCAGATCTCACTGGATACAAGGCTCCAGCTGACAAATGCCACAGGGCGCCTCTGCCCCTCATGTATCTGACAGAGCACAGCTCCTAGCCCCAATTGACTGGCATCCATGTGCAGTATGAAGGGGCATTGAGAGTCTGGGTACACCAGCACTGGATCATTGGTAAGGCACTGAATAATTTCGCAGGAGGCCCCTTCACACTGGGCATCCCACTGGGGTCCAAAAGGTGCAGTAGGACTCTCTCTTCCTCCCCTCTTGGGTACAGGTTCTGAACCCCCTGCCAGGATGCAGGACCTCCCCACTTGATAACCCCGAGTGAAGTGGTTAAGCAGCCTAGTGATGGTGGCGTAGTCTCAAACAAATTGTCTATAGAATCCTGCGAATCCCAGGAATCTCTTCAGTTCTTGATAGTTGGTGGGCCTGGGCCAAGTGGTTACAGTGCTGACTTTCTCTGAGTTGGTGCTGATCCCTTCAGGGAAAACAATATGCCCCACATACTTTACCAATGACTGACAAAATTTGTATTTGTCAATGGCTAGTTTTAGCCCAGCTGCCTCCAACCGGTCCAACACATGAAGCAGGCCCTCATTGCACTCTTCCAAGTTTTGGCCAAACACAATTATATCATCCAAGTACAGGAGCACCTGGGTTAGGTGCATGTCTCCTAGTACCTGTTCCATGAGTTGTTGAAAGGTGGCTGGAGCACTTGAAATGCCCTGAGGCATATGTTCAAACTGGTAAAACCCCAGCAGGCAGATGAAAGCTGTCTTCTCTTTATCCACCTCCTGAAGGGGTATTTGGTAGTATATGCTCCAGAGGTCCAAGATGGAGAACTACCGGCTACCCCACAAACAGTCCAGTGCCTCTTGCACTCGGGGCATGGTATATCGGTCCACTATAGTCTGGGCATTCAGTACTTGATAGTCTATGCGCATTCTTAGCTTTCCACTCTTCTTGTGCAAAATGATAATGGATGATGCATAGGGACTCTTGGACTCTGTAATGATTTGGTGATCCAGTAGCTCTTGACGATGGTGTCGGACTTCTTCCATCTCAGCCAGCAGGATCCAGTGGGACCTCTCCCTGAAAGGTGATGCTCTAGCCCAGGGCTGGGCGATTATTATGGGCAGAGGGCCATCTACTGACTTTCGACATGCCATCGAGGGCTGCATGACAGGCAGCCCAGGGCAGATTAATATTAATTTTCTAAATGTTTAGGGGCCCTGCGGGCCAGATAGAATGACTTGGTGGGCTGCATCTGGCTCCCAGGCCGCATTTTGCCCACCCCTGCTCTACTGCCTTAGCCTCGCCCACATCCCATTCATGCAGTGAGATGACATTGTTTCGATAGCGGAGCTTCTCCTGTAGCTGCGCTTTGTCTGCTTCTGGAGCTGGAGAATCACCAAAAAAAAAAAACCCATCAGGTGCAATAGGCGGAGAGTGGGATTGGATGGTACCAGTCACCACTTTTGCCTTCCTAACTGCCTCCAACTTCTGGCCCGGGCACACCACCACATGGTTCAGAGTGGGATTTACCACTAGGACACTGACCTGATTTTGATTCAAACCTCGCAAGTCAAATAGTCCATCCAGAACCCCCAGAGTCCTTCTTTCCCTGAGAAAGTACCCATCACCATGGGGCCATCAGAGGAGAGGTCCTGTTCTCAGCCACACTTGACAGGGGGCCCCCTGACTCTTAGCAGGGAGGGTCATGCCCCCCTCCAGTGAACTGTAAGGCTCCTAGAATAGGAGGATCCTTGTTCATACCTCTTTCTTCCCATTGACCGTAGGCCTTGGAGCATGAGGTATACATTTTCAGCTGCTCCCTATAACTCAGACTAGCCTACCGCCTACAGTACTGGGCCAATACTTGAAAGATGCCAAGTACAATACTGGGCCAATACTTGAAAGGGAATTAGTTCTAATAAGGGATGCCTCCTTCTTCCACCCAGGATCCGGGCACACCAGGGCAATCATGGCCACCTCCTTACTGGTCCCTGCCACGTATGCGGGGAATTTAATTCGTATCTGGATGTACCCACAGTACAGATATTGATCCTTGCTTAGCCCACACAGACCCAGCCCAGACAGCAGATACAAGAGTAAACATTTCAAACAATTTTTATAAAAAGACTAAAATAAAATAGTCCGCTATCCAAAATAGCTGCACATTGATGCCCATTCACCTTGACAGGGACCTCCCTCTGCCCTGGGGCCTGTCAACACATCTGGTATTATGCTCAGGACTGGGGCTCGGGTCTGGCAGAACCCGGGATGAAACCGACTCCCTTTCCCCCATCCCTCTCAAATTTTCTGACCCCCACAAGGCCTTTAGTTTTTGGAATACTTGCTCTGGGTTTTCTGTCCCAGAGCATCCCTTAGCCATATGACCAAGCTCCCCACACTTATCACAAAACCCAAAGGCTCCTGGGTAGGCCCTGGCCCTAGTTTGCCCTGAAGTCAACAGGGTAGCCCAGGTGGGTACTCTGGAAGGAGTACTGTTAACTGCCACTGCTAGGATGGGTGGAGGAGGCTCTTCCTCTGACTCGGGGAGGGTTTCCTCCTGAGGAATCACAGTCATCACCTGGCTCGTGGGCCCCTTCTTGGGTCCTCAGGGGTCCACGTAGACTCACGTAACTGAAGGATTTATTCCTCCTTCCTCACCTCCTGGACCAGTTGGCTAAATCTTGGAGGCGTATTCTTTTATCCAGGCAAATTTAGATCCCAGATAAGGGTCAGGCCATAATGGGCCCTGATCTTGATTTGGCAGAGCCAGGCATAATCAGCTTCTGTGGCGGTGAGGGCTCCCTGTTTAACCATCCGCTGTAGGACCTGTTCTAAATGCAATGGCATTTTTCATCACTGGGGACTTGCCAGGTTAAGAATGTCTTTTGTTTATGGCCTTGCCAGGCTTCAAAGTCCTCTTCTCTGGGAGGGATGGGAATGCTCCCTGAAAAGATCTGCAGTCTCTTATAGGGAGCCCTATCATTAGAAGAATTGGCCACCTCTCTAATGACCTACACAGAGACCCAGTCGCAGGAGGTGATACCCCTCCTAATCCCGAGGTCCTTGGGACACTTGCGGCCCCCCGAAGCCTGGGAATCACCAGGGTCTGACATATTCCCCTTTTTGGTTCTCTGTAGAGACACAGCACCTGCCACGATAACCTGGATGAGCCCCCAAAATGTAACCTGGGTACACCCAAGCATGGGCCCCATCCTCAACTGGATGTGATAGGTGGGCAGGCAACAGTGCTGTGAGAGGGACTGTGAGACTCAGGTACAGATCCCTCTATTCTCTATAGAGCCACACCACACAAAGTGTTCTTAACTATATACAGAATTTATTTAACATATAAAGAATTATGATATACAATGATATATATCCCAAAACAATAGATTAATATTAGAGAAAATGAACCACTATACATTCTTATACATGCACATTATGGGTGTGCGAAGCTTTGGTCCGCAATTCAATTCAGAGAAGATTCAGCCTGATTCAGAGGCCAAATCTCTGAATCTAAATCAAATCAGGAGAAGAAAAAAACCCCCTCTGAATTAGTTTGGAGGCTCTGAATTGATTTGGAAAAGATTCGGAGGTTCGGAAACTTGGAAGGCAGTCTTCCAGGGGAGCAGAAACTGAAAAGAGGGAGGGAGAGCAGAGGGGGAAAGACTGAAATCTCTAGCTGGCCAATGATTGTGATCTTTTCCCTTCCAATCACAGTTCTCTGCGGGAGGGATGTAGAAAGAGCATATAAGCCTCTGTCTTCTGGCTTTCTGTGCCTTTTGTGAGCTTTTTCTGCCTGAGCAACAGTATCTGAAAGGTACTGGACTGGCTTGGCTTCCTACCTAGTCAGCCTCCTGCTACCTTATGTTCTTGGAAAGGACTGGATATAACTTACTAACTAGAACCCCCTACTTAACACTATCCAACCCAGTTCTTTCAATTTATGTTTGTTCTTTTTTTTTTTTTCTTTCAATATTTTTTAAAAAGAAAGCTATGCTTTCCCTGGCAGTGTGATCCATCACTGTGCAGAGAAGCACATGCATTACACACACTCACACACATACATCATAGAAGAAGTCAGATAGTACAACACAGAAGAAGTCAGACATTCATAGAAGAAGAAGAAGAGATTATATGTAGTTATTAATATTATTAGTTATACCTAGTTACATACAGACTAAAGACAACCCAGAAGAAGAAGTCAGATAGAGATTCAGGCTAACACAACACAGAAGTCAGAGAGTCACAGGAGAAGAAGAAGAAGTAGAGAGATTATTTTAGTTGCACACAGAACAGTAAACACAACACAGAAGAAGTCAGACAGTCATACATTAGAGAAGAAGAAGACATATATTATTAGTTAGTTATACACGCATGCACACACCTACACCCAAACACACACACATTTTCCAGCACAGGAAAGATTAATATGAAGCATGCTGCAAAGGCAGGTGCCAGGTCTTCTGGCAGGGGAGGGAGAGGGGATAGAGGGAGAGCTAGAGCTGCAAGTTACCCACTCCTCCCCCAAACATAGACACATACTCTTTTCTGGCAACCATGAGTCTTCTGCTGCTAGTAGAAACAAGGAGGTAGGAGCAATACCTGTCCCTGCACCCGCACCACCTCCCCTAACTCCAGAAATAGGCACCAGCAGCAGAATGACCATCTCCTCCACCCCAATTTCATCACCCAGCATGAGCCTCCCACTGCCAGAGCAGGAGCTGGATCTGGAACCAGGGGACCTGAGCACCCTAGCTAAAGAAATTCTGGGGACTGAGGGGGAATATAAGTGGGGGATTAGTGTAGTGTGGGATCATTTTGAGGTGGAAGATGATCCCGAGAAATGTTCCCTCTAAGAAGTAGTGGTCCGTGAGTGTGCCACCTCAGTCCGTGAGTGCATCGCCTCAGTCCGGTGTGGGACACTTACTGAAGGGAGTGGGGCCAGATGCTGGGGGCCAGAGGCTGGGGCTAGGGACTGGATCTGGGAGCCTGGGACCAGAGGCTGGAGCTAGGGGCTGGTGGCTGGAGGCTGGGGCCGGGGTCCAGGGGCTGGAGGCTGGGCCTGGGGGCCAGGGGCTGGGGCCAGGGGCCAGGGGCTGGAGCCAGGGGCTGGGGGCCAAGGACTCGAGCTGGGGGCTGGGGCCAGGGGCTGAACCCGGGGGCTGGGGGCTGGAGCCGGAGCTGGAGCCTGGCACAGGCTCCCTGGCTCTGGACAAATGCTCCGCTCCCCCGCATCAGGCCTGGGGAGTGGAGCACTCCCCTGAAGCCCGCACCAGCCGTCCACACCAGTCTCCATCCCCGCCTTGCCTCACCTCAGGGAGGAGCCACTGCCTGCCCCAGTGAGGCTCTGCCAGCTCCAGGACACTGCTCTGCTCCCCGGCCCTGATGCCACATGCCTCCTCACTCCCCAAGGCAATGTGGGGGAGCAGAGCAGTGTCCCGGAGCCAGTGGAGCCTCAATGGGGCAGGCAGCAGCTCCTCCCCAAGGTGAGGCAAGGCAGGGATGGAGGCTGGTGCAGGCAGCTGGCATGGGCTCCCAGGGAAGTGCTCCACTCCCCAGCCCTGATGCGGTGGAGCAGAGCACTTCCCTGGAGCCAGCGGAGCCCGTGCCAGGCTCCCGCCCCAGCCTTTCCTGGTGCACGGCCTTGAAAAGGCTGTGCATGGCCAAACTTTTAGTTGTGCATGGCCGCACACGTGTGCACCTTAGAGGGAACCTTGATCCTGAGTATGCTATCTGCCAGCACTGCCAAAGGCAGATTAGCTGGGGCAAGGAGGTGAAACACTTCACCATGGCAATGCTGCTGCATCTGAGGAGGCAGCACACCCTTGCCCTTCTTCCTCCTCAGCCTGGCACCAGTGGGAACATGCCCAAAGGGAAGTCCCCCACTCACTCCAAAGCCCCCATCCACCCAAAGCAGAGGCAGACCACTCTGGAACAGTGAGGGAAAGCCGCAGACAAAGGGGGTGCATTTCAAGGGCAAGCGAGGTAACCCAGAGCATTGGAGAGATGCTTGCTGTGGATGGATGGCCCTTCTCCTTAGTTGAATGGGAAGGATTCAGGTGGCTCATGGTGCTTGTGGCCCCATCCTACCAAGGGCCCACACACACCACCTTTAGCAGGACAGTGGTGCCCTCTCTCACAGGGCACTGGTGTGATCAGTCAGGCCATCGGTGGGCTTTCCTTCAAGCTGAGATGATGGATGAGTCCCTCCCACATGACAAGGGAGATCTTGGTAGCTATGAACTGCATGGTGCAGGGGTGGCTCATGGGGCAGGGCAAGCTCACCTGTGGGTTCATGGTCACTGACAATGGGGCCAATATGGTCAAAGCTGTCCATGATGCCAACTTTGTTAGCATCTGTTGTGTGGCACACAAGCTGCACCTCGTAGTCAGGGATGCCTTGGAGGGGGATAGGGCTGTCAGTGTTTCATTCAGTTGCTATTTATGATGAGCCCTAAAGGGGACCTGTTTTAGGTTATTTGGGGGCTGAAGCCCCACATAACCCATCCAACCTGAGACAGAAGTCTAGTGACAACTGCCATAAATCCCTTTTCAGCCATTTGCTGACTGCATGGTTGGTTTTAATCATTAGTAAAGAGGAAACTTTTTTGTGATTTTAATCTACTGCAAGCCACAATGTAGCCATGTAGTTGGTCTACAAGCCTCTTGTCTTTCAAATCCAGGTACATTCTATTTTGTTTGCTACTGATCTTCTGATGTCTGGTGGTATGATTCTGGCAAGTAGATGGGGACTACTGGTATTTGTTCTGCGGTGGCTGAATCTCCCAATCAGATTCGGCCAAATTGATTCAGGACAGTGATTTGAATCACTGAATCAAATCACTATCCACTGAATCAGCCAATTCCAAATCCAAAATGAATACTAGCTGCTTTGCACAGGCCTAGTAGGCCATTCCTAAGTTTTTACCATCAGCTCTGTTTCTTGCATAATTCAATGCAGACTCATTGACTTTTTAGCAAGGATCATGTTATTCATAGCAGTTGGTAATCTTTCATCATATATATTTTTGTAAGGAGCCTCCAGTGGTTCAGTATCATAAGATGCTTTTAGATTTATGAATATCTCTTTTTTCATGATGGCATGACTGCAGCTATCTTAAGCAATGGCTCAGAAATGAACCCCTTCTCTATTAGAACTGGAGTCTAGCAAGGATGTACGATTGCACCAACATTTTTTTCCAACTATATTGCAACTATTCTGCATCTCTTTCCTGTCCATATGATATTGGATCTGCAATCTCTTTAACAGCAACCAGTTATGTTGTAAATTCAAGATAACCAACATCTCTATTACTGATCTTGAGTCCATTGATGATTGTCATGTGTGCCAACTAAATTAAAGAGCTCTAGGTCACTCTTGATTGCTTCTTTTGAAATGTATGCAATGCTTGGACTCACTGTCAACCTCACAAAAACCAAAATACCCTGCCAACCCACCCCAAACCAAGCAGCTGGTCCCCCCACATTGCAATTAGAGGGCAATTTTTGGAGAATGTTAAGCATTTCCTTTACATGGGTAACCATCTTTCCCAAAAAGTAAACAAAGATATTGAACAGCAGATTACATCTGCTAGTGTTGGCTTTGAAGACATGATTTTGGAGATGTCCAATGATTGTCATATCAGAACTCAAATCAGATTTCTCATCCACCAAGCTGTTGTATGGGTGTAAAATTTGGACAACATATCAGAAACACCTAAAAGCCTTAGAATGCTACCACTGGCGATGTCTTTGGAAAATCCTCTATATCAATTGGAAGGACAAAACAAAAACAACAGCTTTCTGGCTCAAGCAAACACCAAAGTCATCAAAATCATCAAAGTCATATTTACATAGTACCAACTCTGTTGGATAGGACTTATCATAAGGATGCTTGACAACTGGCTCCCAAAACAGGTCCTATATTACCAATTTACTGATGGTCTCAGCTCTAAAGGTAGGCAAAAGAGATTCAAGGACACCATGAAGGCCAATTGGGAGAAATGCAATATTAACATCAATACCTAGGAGACTCAAGCACTGAATCATCCCTGATGGCACTGTGATATATGACAAGGCATTAATCATTCTGAGAAAACTTGCCTCGCTGTGGAGACAGATAGATGAAAGAAACAAAGGGAGACATCACCATGACATACTCCATCCTCCCGCAAGTATCTGTCATGTCAATAGTGGAACATACAGATCTCGGACCAACCTCTTCAGTCATCTAGGTTGCCTATACATGTGCTGGTTCATGTTCTAATTTGAATGCATCAGGGCAGGCTCGATTAATTGGGTCTGCTGCATGTTCTAATTAGAAGACTCCAGCATGGCCTCACCATCATGTGTGTAAGCCCCCACATGTTTGAAAATGGCAGCTGGGGTGCTTTATTTAAACCTCATCAAATGAGGGTTAGATAAAGCATTCTACATCCATTTTTAAACCCACGGGGGCTTAATACATGTGACAGTGAAGAATTTAAAATAGAGTGGCTCTCTGGGAACTGCTCTAATTAAAACACTCTCCCTCATCTCCATCTAACGGTGCTTAGGCATGAACTACAGATTGAATTGTTTGGCACTGTCAAGACTGAGACTCTTCTAGGAATGCCCAGAGATAGAACTTTAGGTGCCTTGTAAATTTTAATGGTCAAAACTGAAATGTCTCCAAGGTTAAATTGCAGCTAAGTGAGGATTTTGAGGATTGTGGTTGAGGACTTAGGCACCTAAGTCCTTTGGTAGGAATAGACCTGAGGCACCTAATTTCCATTGGAATTAAACACATACAGTATAGAAGAAGTTTATATTAAATATATATAGTATACTATTATATAGTAAAAACATACAGTAAAAATCCTACTTTGTACATCTTTGGGCATCTAAATACTTTTGAAAATCTGGCACCCAATCAGTTTCAAAAATAGAACTTGGGCCTTTAATTAATTTGGGGGTCTGTGGAAGTTTTACCCTAACACTTCTTTTTCACTGTAAAAGCTGTATCCCAACGTGATTCACAGGGAGAATCTCAATGGTAAGTCATAAGTGAGCTTGTAATGTTGCTTTTGTGCATCACGGATTAAATGAAGAAGTATTTTCAGTTAGATAAATTAGTTCTTTGCAGCTACAGTAAACAAGGTGTTCACGTTTGATACATCTTTGTTCTGGGATATTAGGTCATTTATGTTGGCCACCTTAGTGCTGTAATCATGCTAGCTACAGCTGTTACTTTAAGCCTGCATTCATTCTTCTGTACTAATTAACATCAGTTCCCACCTCCCCCCCATAATTCTGTTTGCATTACTAGGAAAAGATCCCTTGAAATATACTTCTCATTTACTTCATTGTCAAGAGGCTGCAAATTCACAAATAACCCTAACAGCAAACAAGTTATAAAATCTAATGTGTATAGGCTAATAGTTAAAAATACTCACAATTGTTTGATTACATTTCTTTCAAATGTGATCTTCCTAATACATGAAAGTGGACCTGGCAATGAGCACTGTGCCACGTTAGTAAACATCATGTGGTTTTCAGGGTAGTCTCTCAGGAGTGTCAAAGGAAGCAGTTGGAGCTTTAGGTTTGAGTTTCCTTGTGTAGAGGGCTTGTGACCTTTCTATTGTTTACACGTAGTATTTTAAGTGTCATAAAAGAGTTTGCAAAGGGACTGAATTGGCAATATAATCAACTGACAAAAACAATGAAGGTAAAACAGTGTATTTGGTTTCATTGCATGTGAAGCTCATATGAATAAACCTCCATCCTACAAGCTATATGTATACATGCTTTTAACTTACTTGCTCGTAGCTCACCCCCGCCTCCGTCTCCCACACACACGTGTGTGAGTGTGTGTGGGTGTGGGTGTCTGACTGGGGCCTTATTTGTATTATTAATTTCAGGGTATTTGAATACCAAGTCTGTTAAGACTTGGTCTATACATCCAGCTGAGCCCCAGACTACTGTCCAGGAAATAAGCCTGGCCTAACTCATTCCTTCTTCATGTGAGGTCAGTTAGGAAGTTTATACAGTTTTGAGTAGCCCTGAGCCATGAAAGACGCATGCTGCCAGCGGCTAGTGGGGCATGGTGGCACTGGCAGCAGCAGAAGCACAGCAGCGCTGAAGGGAGCACTGCGGTGGTAAGTGGGAGCTCCCACAGACGCCACCAACGCTGTCGGTGGTGGGGAGTGTGGGGGGGTGGCAAGCGGCGACCACCTGCAGGTGCCACCAACAGTGTCGGCGGGGCCTTTTTGTAGGGGGTGCACCACCACGCTCAGGGGGTTCATGTGCACCCACATGCACCCCCTACACATCGCCCCTGTGCTGAGCTGCTCACTGTTGGCACAACACTAAGTTGCTAGGCTTGCATGTGCCTAGGAGCAAGTGGATGGGGCTTATCTCCTCAGCTGCGGTCTCAGGCAGAGAGGCAGCATACACATGGCCTAGATGTCTACAAAACCCCCACAACAGTTTAGGTGCATAGGGGATAATCTTATGTCTCATGCTAGTTTCTGTTTTATTCCACTTAATATTCTTCAAAGTTCTCAGTCCTCTAAGACTAAGAATTCTTTTACAAATCAAGGAGAAAGTTAAAGCAAATCCCCCTCAAGAGGAATATATTTCTTAGATGCCAAGGTTCTTATATACACACACCGAAGAGATGCCAAAAATCATTTTCCATGGAACTGGTAGCATGACATTGTGGTTGACCTTGGAGTGGAAAAAACATGAAGTGTGAACTCTGCATTGCATTAAAATGATATTGCTTATTGAAGAACTATCTGGGCATTAATAGACAGGATAAAATTATTTTCTATAAAAATGATTGAACAGACATTAAAAGTATATGGTACTTACGAATATTCAATGGATGCTCCATAGTTAAATTTACATAGAGATTTGTATTTAAAATAGGGATTAAACCTTTATGTTCTTTATGAATGACGTAACCGCAATCCTGCAAGTTTCTCTCTTGACTAGGCTTTCATTAACAAACCCAGGACTCTGTTTGGACACAGGACTTTCTATACATTTGCCTAGAAAGGGTCAGAGTCATAATACAACCACCCTATAACACGACCATCACTCCAGGGCAGCTGTGATGCCCCCTGGTGGCCACACAGCTCCTGCCCTGATCTTGCCTATTTTGCTTCAAGCTCTAGAGTTCCCTCCCTTTACTACCAACTGCCACCCCTAGCTTTCATGTCAAGTGGGACTGTACATGCCTCCTCCCCACCCCCTCCTGGACACCTGTTGCCTCATGGGCTATTCATGGCCTCTGACTTCCCCTGTAGCCATGACCATGCCTTACAGGTGCTACCAACTACTCAGTTTAGCGGGCTCTCAGCCCCAGTCCAATATCACATCTTTTCAGGTTTCTTTGTACTCATTAATCTCTAAGCTTCCTGGACTGCTGGGCCCTGGCCCTGTATCTGTCTGTTTCTCCTTATCTTTCTATCTCTCACTGGGCCCCTGACCCTGTATCTGTGTCTCCCCTTCTCTTTCTCTCTCTTTTTTTAGCTCACTGAGCCCTTAACTCTGGTTCTCCCCTCTCACGCTACCTTGCAGCTTATACTCTGCCTCCAGCAGGCTTAAGCCTCATGTGCCTCTCTGGCAGTCTTGGGACCTCCACTTCCCCTAATTAATCCCAACCAGTCCACCAGTCATTACTTACACAAAAAACATAAGCATTCCAGTTATAACAAAACTCCAAGTCCTCTGTCAGTCTAATGAAATCCCCCCCTTCTCCTAGGTTCCAGCTCTTTGCAAGCCTTCGGTTTCTTATGTGCAGTTCCCAATAGTATCTGGATCCCAGACATCTGTTCTGCCACAGCCATCTGGTTGCAGGGCATTTCCTCCTGTGGCTTGCAGGGCCAGAACCCTGCTCTGGCTTGAGCCCGGGGCTTATGTACCTCCTAAGCCAGGGGTCAGCAACGCTTTTGGCTGGAGTGCCAAAAACACCCCAACCTCGACCCATGCCTTGGCTTGACATGCCAGGGGCAGATGGTGGTAGAGCTGTGGGGGCCTGATCCTTATTGCTGGTGGCGGGCACATGGGGGGGCGGGGAAGGGGCTGGGATTGTGGTGGGCAGGCTGCAAACAGCTACACCTGTGTCTGGATCCCCACCAACCCCAACCACTCCCCCACTATCTGTCCAGAGGCATGCATGCATTCCACTTAATATTCTTTAAAGTTATAATCTAAGATACCTGTTGTGTCTCATGTCCTTTATCCAACAAACATATGAAACCATCACGGAGCCCAGCTGGGACTTCGGACCCTGGTACAGCTGTTTGCAGCCTCCCAGCTGGCTGCCACAGCCAGCATGTGCTCTGAGCAGCTGCAGCAGATGGCGGGCAGGTTGTAGACAGGTACGCTGGTGTCTGGAGCCCTGGAACTGGCTTTGTGGTGGTGGTGGCGGATGCATACGTGTCTCTTAGCAGGAGGGGAGGGGCTGTCCACTCAGCCACCACAGTGTAAGTGCAGCTTTAAAGGTGACTTCCTGTGGGCCCGCTCGCTTCTTTCCTTTCTAAAGTCTAATTATTGTGCAAACCAATAAGCTGCTTCCCTCACAGACCCCACTGAGTGAGCCAGCAGGGATGGGCAGCAGCAGCAGCACCCAGCAGAGGCAATGGGTGGATACATAGATTCATAGATGTTAGGGTCAGAAGGGACCTCAATAGATCATTAAGTCCGACCCCCTGCATAAGCAGGAAAGAGTGCTGGGTCTAAATGACTCCAGCTAGATACTCGTCTAACCTCCTCTTGAAGACCCCCAGGGTAGGGGAGAGCACCACCTCCCTTGGGAGCCCGTTCCAGACCTTGGCCACTCGAACTGTGAAGAAGTTCTTCCTAATGTCCAGTCTAAATCTGCTCTCTGCTAGCTTGTGGCCATTGTTTCTTGTAACCCCCGGGGGCGCCTTGGTGAATAAATCCTCACCAATTCCCTTCTGTGCCCCCGTGATGAACTTATAGGCAGCCACAAGGTCGCCTCTCAACCTTCTCTTGCGGAGGCTGAAAAGGTCCAGTTTCTCTAGTCTCTCCTCGTAGGGCTCGGTCTGCAGGCCCTTGACCATACGAGTTGCCCTTCGCTGTACCCTCTCCAGGTTATCCGCATCCTTCTTGAAGTGTGGCGCCCAGAATTGCACGCAGTACTCCAACTGCGGTCTGACCAACGCCCTATAGAGGGGAAGTATCACCTCCCTGGACCTATTTGTCATGCATCTGCTGATGCACGATAAAGTGCCATTGGCTTTTCTGATGGCTTCGTCACACTGCCGGCTCATGTTCAACTTGGAGTCCGCTAGGACTCCAAGATCCCTTTCCACTTCCATGCCACCCAGCAGGTCATTCCCTAGGCTGTAGGTGTGCTGGACATTTTTCCTCCCTAGGTGCAGCACTTTGCATTTCTCCTTGTTGAACTGCATCCTGTTGTTTTCTGCCCACTTGTCCAGCCTATCCAGGTCTGCCTGCAGCTGTTCCCTGCCCTCCGGCGTGTCCACTTCTCCCCATAGCTTTGTGTCATCTGCAAACTTGGACAGAGTACATTTCACTCCCACGTCCAAGTCGCTGATGAAGACATTAAAGACTATCGGTCCAAGGACCGAACCCTGCGGGACCCCACTGCCCACACCCTTCCAGGTCGAGACTGACCCATCTACCACGACTCTTTGGGTGCGACCCTCTAGCCAATTCGCCACCCACCGGACTGTGCAGTCATCCACATCACAGCCTCTTAATTTGTTCACCAGTATGGGGTGGGATACCGTATCGAAGGCCTTCCTGAAGTCCAGGTATACGACATCCACCCCTCCTCCTGTGTCCAGGCGTTTCGTAACCTGGTCATAGAAAGAGACTAGGTTGGTCAGGCACGATCTGCCCGCCACAAACCCATGCTGGTTTCCCCTCAGCATAATTTGTCCTGCCGGGCTCTCACAAATGTGAGCCTTGATAATTTTTTCAAATACTTTACCAAGGATGGAGGTGAGACTGACCGGCCTATAGTTGCCCGGGTCCTCCTTCCTCCCCTTTTTGAAAATGGGGACCACGTTAGCCCTTTTCCAGTCCTCCGGGACTTGGCCTGTGCACCACGAGCATTCAAATATTCCCGCCAGTGGCTCTGCAATGACGTCGGCCAGTGCCTTCAGCACCCTGGGATGGAGCCCATCCGGGCCTGCCGACTTAAAGGCATCCAGTTCTTCCAAGTGACTCTGCACCACCTCAGGATCTACGCATGGAAGTCTGGCGCCTTGCTGCTGCCTCTCTACAACCCCAGTGAGAGACTTGTCGTGCCCCTCGCTTAGGAACACTGAGGCAAAGAACTCGTTGAGGAGTTCAGCCTTGCCCCCTCTATCTGTCACCAATTGCTTCTGCCCATTTAGCAGGGGTCCTATTCCTCCCTGGGCCTTCCTTTTACTCCCTATGTATCTAAAAAACAATTTCTTGTTGTCCTTTACTTGGGTTGCCATCCTCAGCTCCATGGTAGCTTTGGCCCGCCTAACTGCCTCCCTACAAGCACGAGCAGAGGAGGTATATTCATCTTTAGTGATCTCACCCTGTTTCCACTTTTTATGTGCTCCCCTTTTGGCCCTTAGGCTGCCCTGGATTTCTCTGGTCAGCCATGGAAGCCTCCTGGCCCCTTTCCCTCTTTTGCCTCGCTCGGGGATCGTCTTGCTTTGTGCCCAAAGGATCGTTTCCTTTAGGCACAGTCACCCTTCTTGGGCTCCCATCCCATCAAAACTCCTACTTTGCAGTGCTTCCTTGACTAATCGCCTGAGTGCAATGAGATCAGCTTTCCTAAAGTCTAGCACTTTCACCCTACTAGTTACCTTACCCACTCGCCGTCTTATGTTGAATTCTATCATAAGGTGATCACTGTCTCCCAGATAGCTACCGATTTGGAGGTCCCCTATCATGTCATCTCCCGTTGCCAATACCAGATCCAGTATGGCATTCCCCCTAGTGGGACCATACACCTCCTGTGTCAGGTGGAGGTCCTGTACACAAGTTAGAAACCTGCGTGAGCGATGGGACCTTGCTGTCTGCGTCTCCCAGCAGATGTCCGGGTAGTTTAGGTCCCCCATGACTACCGCCTCTTTAGCTTTTATGGTCTCCGAGAGTTGCCTCAGGAGCCCCGCATCTATTTCTTCCCCTTGGTGTGGGGGTCTGTAACAGACCCCTACCACCAAATCCCTTTCTCCTTGCCCCCCATGTAGCCTAACCCACAATCCTTCTACTTCCTCAGCCTCGGATTGGAGTTGGAAGCTCGGCAGCTGCAGCCGTCCTGCCCTGCCCTGGGTTCAAGCCTGAGCTCTGCTGCCCCTGCCAACTCCCCACCCCACACCTCCTGAGCTGGGATGGAGAGCTGGCTCTAAAGAGAGAAGTGTGCAGCACAGCTTGCTCATGCAGCAGTCCCCACTGGAGCAGGCGGACATGACGGGGCATGGGAGCAGCAGCTGGGAGGCTGCAAACAGCTGCACTGGTATCTAGAACCAGCTCTGTGACTACATGCACACCTCCAGGCAGATGGGGGGGGAGGGGCCAAGGTTGCACTGCCCTAGGCCCGTCCTCCACCATCCACTTGGAGGCATGTGTGCAGCTAGTGCCGGGGCTTCAGACACCAGTGTGGCTGTTTTGCAGACTCCCAGCTGCCTGCCACAGCTGGCTCGGGCAGCTGATGCCTGCCACAGAGCCTGGGCTGCTGTGAGCAGGCCAGGCTCGGTGGCTAGCTGCAGCTACCCAGTGGCCAGGCCAGCTGTGGCGTACAGAGCAAAATGGCCCCATGTGCCTAAGCTAGGCTTTGTCCTACTGTCGGGTTGCAAGGCAGCTGACTGCAACAGACACACCTAGTCTTTGCCTTCTAGCTACCAGTTCTCTTGCAGGTAGCTGCGTAGTGCTTCCTAGACAGGCTGCAGGTGTTCTCTTCCCCTTCCAGCTTCTTGCTTAGGCAGCAGTGTTTCTTTGCTGCCTGTCTTCTTGCATCTAGCTTCTAGCCAGCTGCCTGAGCTCAATCTGCAACATTTCTTGTCTTAAAGTAACAGGAGCCCTACGCTCCCTGGTACACTCCCCAAGCTTCTGGAATTTATTTTTGATTACAGAATGACTTTTTACAATAATATAAAGATAAATGTTTCTCATTCATGACTGTTTTGATATAGTCTACTCGTTTCAAAATTTCCTCCAGCAAGCATATTTTGAACTTTTGGAAACTGGAACTTTAAACAGCTCTAGACTCTAGGGAAATCTGAGGCACTGTCTGCTTTCTGAAAAAAAATGAATGCTTTTTTTCTAATATCATAACTATAATCTTTTCTTCCTAGATCACACTGAAAGGCAATGAACATTTTCACTAAAGAATAAATTTTACGTGAAAATATTTGCCACTAAATGAATGCTTCACAGTTTAGGATTTCAATTGTTTCAAAATATGTGCCTAACCCTTATGCTATGAAAGAAAACCCTGAAAGTATAAAGCAAAGGAAACAGATGGAAATTGGTGTCCTGGGTTTACTCACAACTTGAAATAATAATTGCAATGTCATTAACTATTTCACTGCTTAAAATTTTAAAAGATCAAATTAACATGGCATCTGTAGATTCATAGATTCATAGATGCTAGGGTCGGAAGAGACCTCAATAGATCATCGAGTCCGACCCCCTGCATAGGCAGGAAAGAGTGCTGGGTCTAGATGACCCCTGCTAGATGCCTATCTAACCTCCTCTTGAAGACCCCCAGGGTAGGGGAGAGCACCACCTCCCTTGGGAGCCCGTTCCAGACCTTGGCCACTCTAACTGTGAAGAAGTTCTTCCTAATGTCTAGTCTAAATCTGATGTCTGCTAGCTTGTGGCCATTATTTCTTGTAACCCCCGGGGGCGCCTTGGTGAATAAATACTCACCAATTCCCTTCTGTGCCCCCATGATGAACTTATAGGCAGCCACAAGGTTGTCTCTCAACCTTCTCTTGCGGAGGCTGAAGAGGTCCAGGTGCCCCAGTCTCTCCTCATAGGGCTTGGCCTGCAAGCCCTTAACCATATGAGTGGCCCTTCTCTGGACTCTCTCCAGGTTATCCACATCTCTCTTGAAGTGTGGCGCCCAAAATTGCACGCAGTGTTCCAACTGCGGTCTGACCAGCGCCCGATAGAGGGGAAGTGTCACCTCCTTGGATCTGTTCGGCATGCATCTGCTGATGCACGATAAAGTGCCATTAGCTTTTCTGATGGCTTCATCACACTGCCGACTCATGTTCATCTTGGAGTCTGCTAGGACTCCAAGATCCCTTTCCGCTTCCATGCCACCAAGCAGGTCATTTCCTAGGCAGTAGGTGTGCTGGACATTTTTCCTCCCTAGGTGCAGCACTTTGCATCTCTCCTTGTTGAATTGCATTCTGTTGTTTTCCGCCCACATGTCCAACCTGTCCAGGTCTGCTTGTAGTTGTTCCCTGTCCTCCAGCGTGTCTACTTCTCCCCACATTTTTGTGTCATCTGCAAACTCGGACAGAGTACACTTCGCTCCCTCGTCTAAGTCGCTGATGAAGACATTGAAGAGTATCGGTCCTAGGACCGAGCCCTGTGGGACCCCACTGCCCACACCCTTCCAGGTCGATACCGACCCATCCGCTACGATTCTCTGGGTGCGACCCTCTAGCTAATTCACCACCCACCGGACTGTGCAGTCATCCAAGTCACAGCCTCTTAACTTGTTCACCAGTATAGTGTGGGATACCATATCGAAGGCCTTCCTGAAGTCTAAATATATGATGTCAACCCCTACTCCTGCGTCCAGGTGTTTTGTAACCTGGTCATAAAAAGAGACTAGGCATGATCTGCCTGCCACGAACCCGTGCTGGTTTCCCCTCAGCATAATTTTTCCTGCCGGGCTCTCGCAAATGTGAGCCTTGATAGTTTTTTCAAAGACTTTGCCAAGGATGGAGGTGAGACTGACTGGCCTATAGTTGCCTGGGTCCTCCTTCCTCCCCTTCTTGAAAATGGGGACCACATTGGCCCTTTTCCAGTCCTCTGGGACCTGGCCCGTGCGCCACGAGTGTTCAAATATTCCCGCCAGTGGCTGTGCAATGACGTCAGCCAGTGCCTTCAGTACCCTCGGATGGAGCTCATCCGGGCCTGCTGACTTAAACGCATCCAGTTCCTCCAAGTGACTCTGCACCATCTCAGGGTCTACGCACGGTAGTCTGGCACCCTGCTGCTGCCTCTCTACTATCCCAGTGAGAGACTCGTCTTGCCCCTGACTTCGGAACACTGAGCTGTATTTTGTATTTCAGCTGTATTTTGATGCCCTGTTCATTGTCAAATGTCACTGATGTCACTGAGACTACATACATACTCAAGTACTTCATTGGATCATGGCCTTAATGCCATAGGGGGTTTTATGACAGATTAGTCATCTAAATGTTAACATTTTAAATGGCATTGAAATGCTATTCTTTGTGAAATGTCATAAACAACCAAAGAACACTTGTGCCAGGGACCATGATAAATTTGTCACGCAACATATTGGTCATTTTCTGAACACTTGATGATTTAGATGACTAGAGTATGAGATATTGCTTAGGGAGTGGTCTGTTTTATTTTGATATCCTATTTGCTTTTTGAGTTGTTTTGTTCTCTTGTTTTCTGAGTGACTTTGTTCTCTTACTGTAAGCTGCCCTGAACCTTTGTTGTAAAGGGAAGCATATAAATCAATCAAACAAACAAGGGGAGCAGAAACACTGTGAGGCATCATTTACTACTGTTTATGGAGTGCTTTGAGATCATAACATGGAAGGTTGTGATAAAACCCAAAGCAGTGTCATCTGTAATATTCTGCAGACACTGACTTCTGTCACAAGGTAGATCCAGATGATTAATAAAAATCACAGTAGAGTTGTCCATGTAGTTTGATCAAAGCTTTAAAGTAAGCACATGTTAATTACAATTGGAGAGAAGAAAGCAAATAATGAAAATATATGAATGGCCATCTCAAACAGCTCAAGAGCATTGTCATTGTTCTTGGTGTAACTGGAATAATGAGAAGTAAAATAGAAACATTCTTTTTTTTCTTTTGTCTCATTCTGTTTCTCAAGACTACTTTGTATGGAATTTGTTTGGCTTGGCTTGCTGCTGACTCTGTAGTAGCCTCTCTCATCATAGATTAATCCTAACAATCAGCAAAGTGTTTTTCTACAATGTGGATGCTTAACTTTGTTAGACTAACATAAGGATGAATCCTGCTGTCATCTAACATTTTATGAGAGGTAGAAGTAATCTTTGGGGCAATGTGGGTAGTTGCTGACAGTCACCTGAGAGTTGGGATAATTAAGCATTAGAAGAGGAGAGAAGCTATTGTTTGTCTTGGTGCCAGGTGTAGATTTGAATGATCAAATCTTTTCTACTTGTGTTATTAACTAGCTGATAGAAACCATATTCTTCCACGTGGATGTAGTAACCTGTTCTGTCTTGGTGGTTTGTCTAAAGCTACTTTATGTAGGTCAGGGGTTGGCAACAGTCTACTGGAGTTTGCAACCTGGCTTCCTGCTGCAGGCTACAGATCTCCACCCCCTGGAGACCTCAAGCAATCTGTGCTTCCCTCGCTGCAGATACGCAGCTCCTCTGCAGTGAAAGTAAACACAAGTGGGAGAAAGCAGCAAGCTAGGCTGCTGAGGAGGGGATGGGTAGCTTGACGTAGCTGTGAGCTGCACAATCCTCTGTGCTGTCCCAAGCTGGTTTGGATCTTTCCAGGCTGAATTCAACCTCTTTGCAAGTCAGATCTAGCCTAGGAGCTGTAGACTGGGGACTTCTGATGTAGGTTATCCCAGCCACAATACTGCCTGGACTGTTTTATGTTTATCAGTAAAAGGTATACTATGTTTTCCACAAAGATGTTCATTGACTGCATACTTCTAGTTTTCTGTAGTTTTACTGCTGAATAAATGTTTGCCCAGTGGACAGTATTGCTTTTGTATTTATTGCTAGAGAGAAACCAGCTTTGATGAGGAAATGCCATTCTACAGCCTATTAACATAAAGCTTATGCCTAACTTTTTCAGCTGCAAATTTTAAAGCTTTGCCTTTCTGGACTTTCTTCTGAACCCTTCCCTGATATTGCCCATGTACCATCCTGTAGTAGTCTTTCAAAAAAAACTATGAACTCTCAAGTTTCTTGTTGAAAGATTACCCTCCAGCTCTTCCTATTTAAAATGGGATAATAGATTACTTTAACAATGGCATCAACCACCTTCTTTTAAGAGTTAATTAGTCAATGGAGGATGTTCCTTTGCACATTTATAACTTATGAATTTTCTAATTCACAGATCACTTTACTTGCTGAACTGGACCATTGATTTACTTCAGCCAAGTCTTCTAGTACTGGCGCTCTTAGCTGACAATCTGGAAGAAGAGAACAACTTTTCTTGAGGTTCTTTTTTCTGATACTGATCATTTCATACCATATTTTCCCATGGCAGGTGTCTTTCAAACTAAACTATATCCCAGAAGTATAGTACTGCCTTCTGTTTTCTGTTTAATACATTACAGGAGCATTTATGGGTTCATTTGACAAATAATATTTTTGAATTGGAACCGGAATCATAATAAGAAAAATAGAGTCCTTCAGAATTCAACTAATATAAGGCCTATCCATATTTTTGTGTGTGTGTGTATAATTCAGCTACATAAAATGGTTTCCTTGTCCTTCTGTCACCATGTTAGGCACTAGGCAGGGCAGAGCAACACCTTAGGGTAGTTGTTCTTAACCTTTTTAGACTCACAGCACCACGCCACAGCTTTTTTTTTTTTAATTTAGCAGCCCCCTGGATTAGGAACCATGGGTTCCTAGGTGTTTAACTGTCATACTGCCTCCATCTGCCTTAGTGGTTCTCAAGCATGGTACTGCTATGCCCTCCTGCCTATATTTGGGTTTTCTGATAAATCTAAAGCAGGCAGGTACAGGTGTGTAACTAATGTATTTTATGTTCTGAGCAAAACTCCCATGCCCTTGGGTTAGTGGAGGGGGGAAAGGAGAGTGGTGCCCTGGGTACACCTGGGCAGGCAGTGCAAATGAAGGCTTCAGCAGGACTCCAGTGGCAAAGCAGCAGAAAGGGCTGCAGCAGCACAGCTTGACACTTCCAGGTGGGCAGCTCAAAGAGCTGCGGCCACAGCATGTGCTCTTGCCACAGACCTTCCCAGTCCAAACAGAGGAGCACAGGACAGTCTTCCCTGCCTAGTATGCCTCTGTTTCCAGGAGAAGCATATGGGATCAGACTAGGAAAGGCTGCAGGAAGAGCACAGACTTCAGCTTCAGCTGTTTCCCAATCTATCTCTGCAGGAAGCATGTGGGGCACTTTAACCTGTTGTGGTAGCACCCCTCACCCTGGTTGATGACCACTGCCTTAGAAACTAACTGGTTCAGAGAAGTTTGGACTTCCTACCTGTGCCAGTAGATGACATGACATTCACAGCTTTATCTACCAGAGGAACCAGAAGAACATATTCCTTTAGAAATCCTGATCTGGCAGCCTCTTGTGTCAGTCAGTGATAAGAAGTGGGCTGACAAGAGAATTGTCAGTATGAGAGGTGCCTAAATGTGCACCATATAGCAAATGTGCTATATGTTCCTCCAAGATATTTAGTTACATGCAGCTCGTGTCTTCAGATGTACTAGGTATTCCTAAACTTCATTAGGATCTGCAGGTGCTTAAAATATCTGAAAAAAACCTAATACTAACTTTCATTGTAAAACCTTTTACGTGCTGAAATCATAAAGCGGTCCTGAAACTCATCCATTTGTGGGAAAGAGAGCAGTAGACACTGTTTCCTATAGATGAATGAAACCAAAAGATTTTTGGCCACTAACATTCTGAGCAAACAGGACCCTAGTTCTCCAAATTCTCATATAAGAGATGCCCACCCCCTGCAAAACAGTAAAAAGAACAGTAAAAAGAACCAAGAGTTCATCTTGGTACCTTGGAAGGATGAAGGGATGAGCCAACTACCTGTATTCAAAGCTGTGATTCTAGGAAATCTTGGTATTTTCATACTCACACTAGGGCTAAGTACAGACAGGCAAAAAGCCCAAGGCTGAATTGATTCAGTCTTTTGCAGGTTAGTCTAAGATGCAAAGTTTACAGGTTTCTCTTGTTTTATGTGGGTTCACAAATTCACTCTTATGCGATGACCTTTTTATCCCAAAAATCCATTATATGTGTGGTAAATTCACTCTTATGCGATTGGCGTGGTAGAAGTGATGCACACCAAAATATAATCTCATGTGTGGACTGTGCTCTTCATTTGTTGTCTGTGACACATATTCGTATAGGTGCCATCCCCATTATGTTAACATTCACCACTGCCCTGTGCTTATGTATACTGCCTGCTGTTGGTGAGTACCAAAACTGTCTTGTAAAAGTGGTAGAAATGGATCTGGGGGTCAGTACATTCGAGGTCATGGAACGTATCCCTATTTGTTACATTGCAAAGTGGGTTCCCTTTATATGAATTTGAGTTATGTGCTGTTTTCCAGGAACACATGTACAGCATAAAGCGAGGACAACCTGTATAAGCTAATGAACAAACGTTCACTTTTGATTCAGGAAATGCAGCCACATGTCTGCAGTGGCTCAAGCCAGAAGCCAGGGGCTGCTAGAGCACAGCTCTCTGGCACACAGCCAGCATGGACTGTGTGTTTGCTTCCTCTTATTGCTGTCCCCAGGGTCTCTGGCATTTACAGTCCAGAATTATAGCAGCAGGACTCTGCAAGGTTGCTCATTACTTCCTCTTCCTGCTTTCTGGTACATCTGGGATTTGTAGTCCACAGTTGCAGCCAGCACTAAGTAAGCAGGACAGGGCAACACAGCACAGCTCTTTACTCAAGGGAAAGGGAGTTTAACCCTCTTTCCTGGCCCCAGACTCCAACCAGGGTTTGTCTGGGGAGCGGAGGCAGGGGGCAGTGAGCCAGCCTTCACTGCTCCAGCGAGGGAGCAGAGGGGAAGAGCCAGCCCTGCTCTCTGGAACTGACAGCACAGCCTAGCCCAACCCAACCCCACTCAGGGCTGCAAAATGCTGGGGGACTGATTTAACTTGAACCAGGAAGTGGGGCTGGGACAGAAGTTTCATAAACCATTTTGGCCTAAATCAGTTAAGTCTGATACGACATTCAACCAGGTTTATCTTAAACCAGTTTCAGCCATTTTGAAACTGATTTATGTGCAGTAAACTTCTGTTCTGCTACAGGTTTAAGCCAGTTTCTGATCACTTAAACTGGCTTACGCGTAACTTTTGTCCCTAGTCTAGATGCTTAGTTGGGTCTTAATTGGCTCTCCCTATTATCATGCCATTAAGAAGACCTCAGAGTCGAGATGAAACTATGAAAACAAAATAATCTGAGTCTGCAGTGGACTTCTGTACAATCTTCAAAACAGAAGGTGACAGCTTTACATCTTGGAGAGTCCTAACTTGTTTTGTGTAATACTGGAAATCCAGCATCCTCTTCTAAGTAGCTTCCTACTAGGAGTTTGGGGCCTAATGTTGATGAAACTCCCTATGGATAGATTCCAATTAAGACAACTCAGTGGAAGATCATCTTTTACCTAGGCAGAGCTCAGAAATGCGTTTCACTGATCAAGGCCTTCATAAGTATAAGACTGTTTCAAAACAAACTCAACCAAAAGCCACGCTATTAGAAACAAAACCATTGCAATAACAGATTTTATAAAGAAGTACCAATTTATTTCATCATTAAATCAGAAAGGGGAAAACTAGAAAGCACTATCGCTATTAATCTAAAATGACTAATTTGCCCCTTTTAGAGTACAGAATTGTTAAGGATCTTCACCTGGTTTGGTACCTGTTCATGTGACAATCATTTAAATTTAGTCTGCAGCAAAAATTAGGAGTAGAGAAATTTTGAAATGTATTCCCTTCTTGTTTAATTTTTATAACACTAAAAGGTCAACATTTCTGCTGCCAGTAACTTAAAGCAGCAATCTATCGAGTACCAAAGTAAAGGTAAAGTTGGATTTTAAATGAATGATACTTAGTGGGAAGGATTGGGTCAAAGGTCTAATCTGTTTAAACCACAATAGTATTTGCTGTTGCCTAATATTGCAACACTAGTTATTTGCATTCTGGGCTGGTGCATCCTCACTGCATTTTTCAGAGGCACAATGCTTAAAGGAGTTCAGCTGGAAGGTGGATGGGACAGGTGTAACCCCTTGCTTTCTGGCTCCTCATCTTACAGTCAAAAAACACCTGAATGGCTGGTGTGGCAACCCAGTCTACTTCAGTGTAGGCCTGCCTGCTAACTGCTGTTCTAACCCCTCCTGGCAAGATTAAACATTTTTCAGCTGTCTTTAATTTAGACACTTAACCTTTGCTTAAAAGAAACGCAGACATTTTCCAAGCCTCCAAATCAAATCTTGTTTCCAATATTTGGGGGGTGGGGAAGGAGCTAACCAAATTTCATACATAAGTGTGACCAAAAGATCCAGATTTCATATCCTGTAGCTGGGAAAGCCATTACCTAAGCTCACCCTTAGCTCACATGACACATTTCTAGTCATAGAAAACACATTTCTCTAATGCTGCCATTTCAACCCATCAAGGTCAGATGATGTGGTGCTAGGCACGCTGTGGAAACCTGGATAAGATATGGCAACAGACATATATCAGATTGTGAGTCTTAAAAGCAGGGGCATGTGTGTGCTGTGGGAAGACAGATGTTAAGGTGGATAGTGGGGAAAAGTCTGTCCCTTCATGTATTTGTTTCCTGGCTCTAAATGTTCCATACTTTCCCAGCTAGCAGGGTGTTTTCCTGTGGCTTGTTACCCTGTGTCAAATGTCTGCAATGTGCTGGGAGAAACTGCCTGGGAGAAGGAAGGTGAATGAATTAAACCTGTGCCCATTGACTTGGGGTACACCCCTTAGCCCAGGCACCAGCAGGACCTAGGCCTAAGCCTGTCAAGGCTTTTACAACCGTATCAGAAACAGATAGGATGGGAAGTTAGGATTGCAGTGGTTTAAAGCAAAGCCACAGGCAGGATTTAGGACTCTGCGCTTCAACAATTGAGCATGAGGGGAAGAAAAGGCTGGGCTCCAGCTCTCAGGAGCCCCAGCCTGAGGAAAGGAAAGGAAACCCAGAGGGCTGCTGAAGGGCTTTTCCCAGAGCCGGGGCAAGAAGCAGCCCTCGAGAACAGCGAGGGGCGCCGTGCCTGCCAGGGGCGCGGGGAGTACTGCGGGCTGGCAGGATAGGATAGGATAGGATAGGATGCGCTGCGCTCCGCTTCCCCCGCCCGTCCGCAGCCGGCGCGGCTCGTGAGGTGGGAGCGGGCTCAGCTTCGCTCCCTCCCGCGGGCCGGATCCGGCCGCAACTTGGGGGCTGGGGGGAGATCCCGGCTCCTCCCTCGCGCCCGGCTCCTGCACCCTTCAGCCCTCCCTGCCATGCCCGGGACCCTCCCCCTCCGCAGCCGCGGGCGACCTGCAGCTCCCGGGCCCGGCGCGGCGTGACAGCGGCGGGAGGAGCGAGCCCTGCGCGGGGCAGCATGGCCTAGGCACCCCGGGCGGGCAGCCGCCGGCTTGGGCTGGGGGGCCGGGGTCTCCCCTTCAGTTTTTCTTCTCTTTGCACCCAGTGGCTGGGGCTTCCCCGCTCTTGGCAGCGCCTCCCTGCCCTGGCGAGCCGCGGGGAGGGGGGAGGGAGGGGGGGGAAGCATGGCTGTGAGCGGCGGCGGCGGGGGCAAAGGCAGCCGCAGCCCCGGCGGGGAGCGGAGCGGGCCCGACTGCAATGGGTATCGCCCTCCTGGCAGCGGGCAGCCGCCGGCGCGGGCCGCCGGGACGTGCTGGTGGGCGCGGGCGCTGGCGCTGCACAAGATCCGCAGCTCCCGGAAAGTTTCCTGGGCCGTGTGCGCCGGGTGCCTGTGCTTGGCGCTCGCCCTGCTGCTCCGCGCGGGGCTGGAGGAGGAGGAGGAGGACGGCGGCGGCGGCGGAGAAGGAGGAGGGGAGAGGGGCTCGCCCCTGCCCCGCGCGGGGCTGCAGCCGGCCGCGCTGCTCGGCAGCCTCGTGGGTGCCTTCTTCTGGATGGGCTGGTACTTGCTGCGCGCCGGGGTCCGGCCGCACACCGCCGCCTGGCTGCTGGCCGCCTGCTGCGGGGGGGAAGCGCTCGTGCAGCGCGGCTTGGCGGTGGGGGAGGATCACTTGCTCTCTTTCCCCGCCACGGGGGTGGTGCTGAGCTGCCTGGCCGCCGCGACATGGCTGGTGCTGAAGCTGCGGCAGGGCGTCCTCATGATCGCCGTGACTAGCGCCGTCCGGACCACGGCCCTCGTGTCCCTGGACAGGATCCAGCTGGCCTGGAGACCCTACCTGGCCTACGCGCTCGGGCTGCTGGGCATCCTCCTGGCCGGCTCCGCGCAGCGCCTCCTGCCTCGGCTCGGGCCCGGGCCCCGCCAGCTCGCCGGCGCCCCGCTGCCCCGGCCGGACGTCCCGGTGCTGAGGAGGCGGCGGCGCTCCAGCTCCATGATCTCCGCCGAGATGTCCGGCTGCAGCAAGTCGCATCGCAGGACCTCGCTGCCCTGCATACCTCGGGAGCAGGTACGCGCCGCGTCGCGGAGAGGGGCGAGAGAGAGCAAGGGGAGCCGCCGCCCGAACTTCGCGGCGGCCGCAAACTTTCTTGGCTCCTCCCGGCAGCGGAGCGGGACGCAGGCAGCGCCCGAGCCCCGGGGCCGTCCGGCTCGGCGCTGCGGGCGAGCGCCGCTGCCTGCGCTTCCCGGCTCGCGGGGGGGAGAGCGGGGCCCTCGCCCAGTCGCTGCGCGGTTCCGACGGGCAGAGCCGAGCACAAGGGGCCTCTGAGGAGCACGGCTGTGGGGACCCGCCTGGACTCCTCAGGACTGATGCAGAGACAGCTGTGGACGGAGAGGGAGAGAGATTAGGAATCTACAGACTAGACTCCTCGCACCAGAGAGATGGGGGGAGAGAGAGAGCGAGCTACAAGGATGGATATAGTCCTCCACTACCTCTCTAGATAGATATAGGTGGAAATAGACAGATGTCTGTTTGTCGATATAGATTATAGATCTGTCAACCTTTATAGATTATATCTAGAGACTATCTCTTTAGACTTTATGTATATAATATACACACACACCACTTATCTCTATCCTATCCATCTCTATATATCAAGATAATCTATCTCTATACAATATATGTATACAGATGAATCTGTTCATCTCTCTCTCTCTTTCTCGATTTATATAGCAATATCTGTAGATTATATGGATACAGATTAATCTATTCATCTCTCTCTCTCAATTATATAGAAATCTCTGTAGATTATGTGGATACAGATTTAGCTATCCATCTCTCTCTCTCTCTAGATTATATAGCAATTTTTGTAGATTATATGGATACAGATTCTATCATCTACTTCTGTAGATGTATATAGATAAATATCTAGAGAAATCACACACACGCACGTGCGTATGCACGCGCGTGCTCACGACAGAGAGAAAATAAAAATAATAGTCCTGAGGAGTCTTAAGTGTTGTGATAAAAACTATAATATAGACGAAGAGATTTGTATCTCTAAGGTATCAATCAGTTTTTGCCGCTGCTCTTCATTCCTTTGATGCTAGATGTGCATTAGTTGTGGATTTTTGACTCAACTATGTTGGGGGGTGGGGGAAGGGCGGAATAGGTGGTGGTTTCAACAGAAATGCATGTGTGCAGTATCCAAAAAACTTTAAAGCAAGCTGTGAAAGGAAAGGAAAAAAAAAAAGATGTCTAAAAATATGAAACGCGTGGAAATGAGTATCTTTGCAGCCTCACAGTTAGGAGGTTGAGGAAACTTAATTTCATGTTCAGATTATTTTCTGGGATTTAGTGTTACATGTGGGAAGAATCTTTCAATGGACTGAGTGTGATTGAATTATTTGGAGTAAGCATGTCATTTGCTTGGTGGTGAAAAGGGAAGCCCAAGTGGAAATAAATGGCAAATGGTATTAAATTTCCTTTTTCAATTAGTATTAAAAATGAATCCATGAAATGTGGTCTGCTAAGGCTTATTCCAGTACACCAACGGCTTTCTTTGGGTGCCTTGCTGGGGAAGCAGCTAAGTATTTTCTAAGTAATGGCATCTAACCATATGATGTGGGTGGCTGGTTTGTTTCTGGAAATGGTTTGATTACATCGCTTTGTGGTTGGTTATGACATTTTTCTAGAAAGGCGCCTGGCAACATTATATACTGGAGGCTTATTTTGCAACAAATTGTACTTATTTAACACTTTTGTTTAGCTACAATATTATTTACTGCAGTGCCTAAGCAAATACTGTGTGGGAAAAAATAGAAAGCTGACTCAGTTTTGATTTTCTTTTATTATGAACTTTATGAGTGTGTGTGTGTTGGGTGTAAGAATCATTTGTAAATATATGATATTCAAGGGAAGAAAATAAAGCTGCTTACAGTTATTGCATGCTGGCTAGTTACTTCCGGTGGTTTCTTACAATAATCATTTGCAACGTTTAAAATATTTTTCCACTTGCTGTGGCACTTCAAACAAATGCAGTTTTTCAGCAAGTGTTTAAATACAAACATGTTGATCCAGTCTGTTCCGCTCTACTCTAGTTACTGCCTTTTTTTGTAAATCCTCTTGATCACATATCATATTGATAAATTGATTGGAGCAGAGAGCAACTTTAGGCAATCAAAGAAACAAGTTTTAACTTGAGAGTAAGACTCAATTGTGTTCTGAGAAGTTTTAATATTCCTGCAGAAGAGAGAGGATGGAGCCACTTGACTACTAGTCAATTAATGAATTTCAGGATTTGGGCATTTTTTTAAAATTAAGTTGTTCTCCTTTAATATTTAATCAGTAGAAGGACTTTGGATTGCTCACATCACCATAAAATAAAAGTATGTATGATTCTTTCCTACTCTGCTTTTTAGGAAGCAAATTATCATATTGTGTGAACTTTCTTCCAAATTTCCTCTTTCTAAAGCTCCTCTTTTAAGTTAAGGATAGCAGAAAAGAGCCTGGGAGGCTTTCGGAAAAGGTTAGGAAGTGTGGGACACTCTCTCTGTTTTTGGCGGACAGCAAAACAGAGTTTGCGTTTATAGAAGAAATCAGTTCCCTGTAGATTTAAAGCAGCCAAATATAAATGTTTCTTTTTGGGACATTTTTTAAATATAACATGTTAAAAATAGAGATGAGCACTTCTAAAAACAAATCCAATACCCTGCCCTCCCTCCTTTCCACCTCTGCCTCCCCCCAACCCCAATTAAATAAGAAGAAACTTTTTTGCATGCTTTCAAGTGTAAGTAGTAGCTCATTTGAACAGATCTGCTATGTGGTCAATAGGGTAAAAATTAGGCTTGCATTTTAAGGAAGTTTAATATAGGATGCATAGGCCTTATGAAATGCTCATATATTGCTCATTAGTTCTTACAGTTGTTTATGCTTTTTCTTTATCGCCAGAAAAAACTCCCTGAGCTAAATGTGTGTAGTAATTTATGATTATCCTAAACCTTTGGAATAGTACGGTGTGTGGTTCTTTTCCTCCTCCCCACAAAGTAGCAATGGTGTTGGGGTGCAGTGTGTGGTTGGGGTCAAGCAACAAAGGTGTAAATGTATAAATGAGAACTTTCTGTAAAATGTGTTAAGAAATGTTAAGTAAATATGAACTATATAGGTGTTAACGCAGCTTTCTTTTTATATCTTTAAATAAAAGAGTTTTACTCCAAGTTCCTGATGTGAACAGTCAAAAATTTTTTCCCATATCCCTGAATTATCACTACTGTGGAAACTTGTCATCTTTGTTCTCGGCCTCAAAAAATTTTACAAATAACAAAGAAAATTTGTTTAGCCATTTACAAAAATATTAATGAGGTAGTAAAATATGTTTTTTTTACCCTCTGTGAAATAATTTTGATTTTATTTATTGTGGGGTTTTTTCCCTGAACTGAACAAGTAGTTTGGAATAAAAAGTTCACAGTCCTCAATGAGAAGCGAGTACTTTGTTGTGGCCTAAACTGTTGAGATGCTGTCTGCTGTCTATCCCCTGTTTTTAGCTGTAGTGGCTAAAGATGCTCTATTCCTTGAGGTATCAGGCACCCAGCTTTGAGAGGAACTGTTCAGAAAAGTGGTTAATGAATGTATGGTTTGTTTGTTTTTTTTTCCTATTGATTTAAATAGAGGGTATGTTTGGAAAGCTGCTTGTAGCTTATACAGCTCTTGATACCTAGACCTTCTTTACACCTTGGCATGCCATCCTTATCCTCTTCCCCTAAAACTGGCATAAGAAGGAATCCAGAAGGCCTGGTGTTTCCAGCTGCATGCCATATATTGGGGATATAGTGTATCTGAATCTTGTTTCAGGTTCTATGCAAGTAGAAATGGACAGGTGTGTTAGTGTGACTGTGGCTTTGTCCCTAAACTATATGGGGTAACTGTTTAAAAAAAAATGTTTGGGGGAGGGTGGCTATGCTATGTGTGCACTAGTTTACTTTTCACACTCCCCCCCCAGCCCCCGCAAACTACCTTCTCACTTAATGTAAAATTATTACAAGCTGGTTTTGCCTAATGAACAGCAGTTTCAACTGCTGGTGGCTCAACTTGGTGCGTGTGTATGTAAGATCACTTTGACGCATACACTATAGCTGTCATTCTCCTGAATTAGAAAACAACATAATGGGGGTTAAACTAATTGCTAACTTGAAAACCAAATGAGCTTGAAACTGAAACAGGGGACTCCTCAAGTCTAGGCTCAGCTTTGTCACTGACTATGCAGAGCCTGGGGAACATCACTCTAAAATCCTGGTTTCTCTAACACGGTGTGCTAGGAGGATTAGCAACAGTAGAGTGCTTGGACATGGATTGTGATGCGGATAGGAAGGGACTGTGGATGAACTCTAAGGGTGCTCCCCTGGTGCGGTGTCTTTGTCCAGTATCTGGCTGTTGGACAATAAGCCCCAGCATGTTGGTTCCATCTTCTGGGTCAGCTTCTGCCTGCCTAATAGGGTGTCTGACCATTAGTTTTCCTTTCACCAGCTTCTCCCCTTTGGTGTCAGAAAGGAGAATTTTTCTTTTGCCCTCTTGTTTGCACCTTTTCTGCCCAAAATTGTTTGGAGAGGAAGAAATGTTGGTTCACCCATCTCCTTGAAAGGAAGAATGCCTGTTTCTTCATGATTTTAATGATTGCAGCTGCTGTGAGAGGATATGTATGTCTGCTACAGTGGCTTTCTTAAACGTTCTCTTTTCACAACAGTGCCTTCAATTGCCTCTCTCTCTGATCGGTCTCAAATAGCAGCCAAGTGAAACTGCAATGATTCTTGTCAGTTTTAGCCCCGTTCTGAAATTGTGAATACTAGCCATGAAAATGAATTGAATTTTGCCAGTTACTCTGATGCTTGTGAAAGCAGTGAGCCAGGTCAGGTATTAAAGCTGCCTGTCTGCAGGCTTGGGAAAACCAGGCAACGTTAATTCACATTTGGGGAAGTTACCCTTGTAGTGATGAGATCTAGAAGTCTTGGTTTGGTTTTTTAAAACAAATAAACAAAACCCCTTGCTTCTACAAAAATATGTCTTCATTCTTTCCTTTCTCTATTTGCTAGGGAGTGCTTTTCATCTGTGAGGACTAAGTGGGGTTCTCTTGGTCCACGTCATAATTAACTTAAAGAGGAACAAATTTCCTTTAATTAACAGCTATGCATTTGGAATAAAACCTGAAATCTGCAATGTTGACATTATCTCTCTAGGAATGGTATGTAATTAAAGGCATTCTAGAATACCTATGTTTAATTGCAGGGGCTGGAAGAAAAAGCATGTACAGTGTAGATGCATCAGTTTGTTGTTTAGGAGGTTATAACATAGGCATTGAATTTTTGGTATACACCTGATTAAGCCAGTGCTGCAATAAAATCTGTCTAGTTACATTGTTAGCCAGTTCTCTAATTAAACTGCAGCTACTCTGAGAAGTTTCATTAGCAATACTGATTTCTTTTCATAAATGGTGATCATGATAATTTGTCATCTTGCTATTGGCTGAAATATCCTTGCTTAAAATATTAAGTCAGACTCCTGAATAATCATATAGCAAATTATGTGCAATTTTTTAGCATGATGTTGCTGGAGCAAACTGAATTTTCTTCATTTTTATTTTTTTATTTTACTGAAAAAATTTAAAAGCTGTTGGGGAAACTGTCATGATAGGTTTACAATCTATTTTTGTTTGTCTCTTAAATAAAGAATTTTTTTGGCCTATAGATGGAAAAGAATAAAATACAGTAGTGACTTTCTGTTCTCTCTGAACTGAGTGTAAAGTGTGAAAATGCAAAGCTGCAGAACTGAAAGAAATCCTGTGTATGCAGGCTTGTCATGTTAATTAAATAAACAACTAGAACAGTGACCCTGTGTATGAAATGTGTTTTGAGAAGCTCGAGACAAAGCAGTAACACATGATGTTTTGGACATTGTGACATTTGTGTGACTTTGGCCTGCTCTGCTATACTTGCTGTTCAAGTCTTTTTTTGACACACAAACTGGAGACTTGACACACAAACTGTGTTTTGAAAAGAGGAGGAATTCCCCCCCTCTCCCACCCCATCTTTTTCTTAAGTCTCTGAAACTAGGGAAAGCTGAGCTGTTATGGCCAAAACCCACAGGACTTGAAATGGACATGAGCTGATGACATCCTAAGCGGTTTAAGGGGAAAGAAAAAAAGGACCTGCTGAAATTTAAAAAATTCAGTCTGTTGCTAACAAATATGTTTTCATATCCACCAAATGTTATACAGCCTATATTATCCAATTAGATGTGCTAAGTAATGTTGGTTGTTCAGTGAGATTCAAAGAAGTAAGTGAGAACTTTTCTCTCTCATTTGAGTGGAATTCAGAGAAAGTTTCTCTTCACATAGTTTACAAAAGCATGCCCTCAGATTCTGTTCTATATTACCCAGCATATCATTCAGAAATAAGCAAACCTAGAATATACAGAGAGTTTTCATTTATTTTGGCTTGTCTAGTATTTGCTACTAGCAGAGTAAATTTGATAATTCTGGTGCATCAGGAGTCTTCTATAGCAAAGTAACCATATGTCTGAGAAATACAGCCATTGACGTTTACTTGTTGTTTTACATTTTTAACCTTTAGCTTTGAAGGGGCAATAGCAGATATCAAATGTTTTCTCAGTTAAGCTTTTCTTGGGAAATAAGTTTAATCTATGGAAGTGTGAGAGAGAATTGTGAGCATCACGTTTGAAGGGGTGTGTTTTGCTTCCCTGCATATCCTCTTCTGCTAACCATACCGAATAGCAGAACACCCATAGGCTTGCAAATGCTTATTCCCAAGGGTTGTCCCATTGGCCTTAGTAAGAATGTTCATGCAAGTAAAGTTAGTTTGTTACTGTTACAGGATTGGTCCCTAGAGGGCACAAGAGACCCTATTCTAAATTTGCACTATCACTTACAGACAAGTATAGCAAATAAGATCAAATCATCATGAAAAAATCCATCATCGGTACAGTGGAGTTAAATTGGGAATAAATGTATCCTTTTTTGTGTTTCCTTCAGTCAGTTAATGGGTCTTATAATAGAAACTTTTGCTTTGTCTCATTTTTAAATGCCTAGGTAAAGCACCAATAAAACTTAGCTGATGATTGTTTAAGCATCAGTTGTATCTCAGCAGACTTGGTGGGATAGGGACAAACCAACATAACTTCTGTAAAGAAAAATCACTCCTCTCTAGTCTGTTAGAATTAGTTGGACAGGTTAACAAATAATGCATACCAGCTGGAAGAATGTGCTTGGGCATCTAGTAAGATTTTGATCTGGGCCCCCACTAAAAGCTGCTAAGGCAAGTAAATAATTGTGAGGTATGAGGTAGTGGCCTAGTAATTGGTCAAGAGTCAGAAAACAGAAGAAAAGAGTGACTTTGCCATACAGAAAACATGATATGTTGCAGTGATCATGCTTCATGATTCTGTACTCTAATCACTGGATTTCTTATTAGTTATGTTGGAAAATGATGAACAGGAAAATGTGCTGGTGGGACACAGTTACTTAAATTAGCCAGTGCGAGTGAGTGACTTAAATGGGTCATAATGTATTCATAAATTCAAATTTTCACCAAAAAAAGGTTAAAATTACAGTAAGAAAGAAGATTCTTATTACTTTCACAATTTATTAGGTTCTAAATTAAGGGACATAACCAATCAGGAAAAAGACCTTGGTGTCCTTGTGGAAAGCTAAAATAAAAGCAATGTTTGTATGGAAATGGGATAGCATCTATTTTTACCATAGGTTTCTATTACGTGTACTAGCAGTAGATGTTTGTCTGGAACACTGATGGAGATTTGGGTACCTTTTTTCAATGCGTGGTGTGTTGAAAATAGAGGATCTCAGGATATGTGATGCAAAGTGTTTGGGGCGTGGGGAATCTTCTCAGTTAGGACTGAGTGTAGACAGTTGAAAAAGAGCCCAAACAAGCATAGCCATGCTTTTGGAAATCAGTTACCTTGATAGAAAGCTATAAAATGTTGAATAGTGTGTTTCTTATGATGAGTGGAGGAGAGAGCCAGTTCAATTAAAATAATTTAATTGTAAACTATTGAAAACAGTACTGTTACAAAGCATAATTAACTTACTATCACAAGATATTACTTAGGCCAAGAGCTAAGTAGAATTTAAAAAAATATATTAAAAATGTGTCATGAATAATGAGACCACCTATACTTCAATTCTGTTAAAAAAAATCCTTTTTAGCAAACTCTTATGCTTCAGAGCCTAAGGAAACCACCAACTGATAGTAGCTAAGAAGAAACTTCCCTTATAGACTAGTTATTCTACTGCTGCCAGATGCATGACTCTACTCTTTCCTCTAAAGCATCTGGGACTGGCTACTGACACAGACAGAACTTGGAACTCAGTGGACTGCTGCTGTGATCTGTTACGGCATTTCCTATATTCCTAAAGCAATCAAGTACTGAAAATTGTTGGGGAAAATATTTCCTATGAGAAACCGGGTAGAGCAGCTAAGTCTAATGTTTTATTTCATGGTCTATTCAAAGGCTGGGAAAATGTAAACTCCAGTGTGTGTCAGAAATAACTCTGGCTATAGATGTGCTCTCCCTATCTGGTGCCCCCCACCCTTCCACAACAGTGTTCCCAATTAAAGTGACTTATTTGCATACTCTAGCCTGAGCTGCCCATGTTTGGTATTGTTTTATAGATAGTGTTTTTAGCTTATGTTCGAGGGTTTGTTTGTTTTTTAAATAAAATTGTTTTACGCATCACTAAAATCTTCCACAGAATCTTACCTCTAGCTCTAAGAACTGTATTCATGAAACTTTATAAGACTTGCCTGACAATTATGGAATTGCTAAGAGAGAGAGCCGAGGAGAGCTAAAAAGTAGCAATTCAGCAGAGCCCTCTTTAAATTAGAATTCACTTGAACACTGCAAATATTCTGCAGAATAAATCATTTTTAGGTTTACTGCTTCTAGGAATATGATGTAGCCTACCATAGGTACTGCACTACTTGCTATTCTCAAGGGTTACCTCAGTGAAGATTTTTTTTATTTTTTAGGAGGAGTAACTTCTAAGAAAGTAAAAGATGGTGGATTTGGGGTTTTTGTTTGCCCATGGATCATAGTAGTTTGAATCCCATAGGTTCTTTTGCTGCTTGAAAAAAGCAGGTAGCTAAGGTCTGTGTCTTATTCTGTCATGCTTTTGACTTTATTTTATATTGGATATTTGCTTTTTAAAGCCCTGGGTATGTTACCTGGGAAGTAATTAGCTGATGCCCACACAGTGTGATCTACTAAAGAAATAAGGGAACAGAGCAGTTTTTGCTGACCTTCCCCATTTGAACACACTGAAAGAAAATTGATTGGCATGTCTGTTCATGAATAAAGTGCCCCCTTTACTCTGAAATATAGTGCCCAAAATTATCCTGAAATAGTTTTAGGAGAACAGTAATTCTGCTATGGCACTTCTTGTCAGTTTCTCCATATGTATAACCCTTTAATTCTTTATTTTCTGTTCCTTCCTTCATTGTGTGGTCACAGTGAAAGAGCTAGCCTAGAAGGTTGAAGTTTCAACTTTTTGTTCTCTGAAAATAAAGACAACACCATTTAGGAGATATTCGTAGGCATGCAAATTTTTTGATGCAAATAACATATTTAGGTATGGTTCCAATAGTGCTGCTATAGAATAGGATAGCTGAAATGAACATCTGTATAGTTGATACATCTTAGGTATAATAAATAATTTGGCTGTGTTCTTGTATTTTGATTCTTCTTGTCAGTGTAATTTGGGCTACCATTGCATAAGAGCCCAGTCCTTGGGTGATGCTGACTCTTTATTTAAAGACTGATGCACATGACTTAAATTTGATGATCAGAATTGTGTCATTTACACTGTATTGCAGATTATGGCAGGAAATTAAACCTCATTGGGGACACCAACAATATATTTTGTGCCTGGTGACTAAGTCTGTGGTGATAGGAGAAATGATTTTACCAATATATTCTGCAAAACATCATGATATACTTCTTGAATAATTTATTTGATGAATATAATAGTTCCCTTAGTTTTGTAAACTGAAAATGTAATAAGTAATTGATCTGAAAATTTTAAGTACTTTCAATATGCTATTCTGATATCTTACTAGCTGTATCCATGCCAACATGACAACATATGAGCATCTGAGTGTCTAAAGAGCAATGAGAGAAGGTACTTGGAGAGAATTAGAGAATCTGAACTTCTAGAGTTGGGGTGGATTAATGCATGAGCCTGCTGGGCCCAGGCCCAGGGGCCCCCTGGGGTGCCAGGGGGCAGGCAACATGTAGGGAGGGTATGGGGGGGGCATGTGACCCCCCCTAAAATTGACCCTTGCTGGCCAAGGAGTAGGTAGCACTGGCTGGTGCCTCCCCCCCACCGAGAAATACCAGCAGCATTTCTAGTTTTGCTGGCAACGCTTCAGTGGTTGGTGGTGATCGGCAACTGGTGCCCCCTTAGAGCCAGGAGGTACCAGTTTTCCTTGCCGGGGCACCATGGCCCTGCCAGGCATCCTGGCTACAGGCATCTGGGGTGGGCAGCGCGTGCCTCCTCCTCTGGTCAAGGCAGGCCCAGGGGCTAGGGGTAGGCATGGTGCTCCCTGCAGGCAGCAGCGGCTTCCCAGGGCCATCTGGTGCCAGGAGGCCCTATGGGTAGCCCTGCTCCCTGCTATCAGTGGTGTATTGACAGAGAGGAGTGGCGGGGGGGTGGCCATACTCAACCCCCTGGCAGCACTTCTGGTTTCACCACTAGCACTTCTGGTTTTACTGCCGGCGTTTCTGGGCTCAGCGATCAGCCACTACAGGACACTCTTCCCCACCTCCCTGCTCAGAGATTAGCCACAGATGGGGTGGGCACAAATGCAAGTATTGGCCTTTGCATGCTGGAGATCCATGGTATGCCATTGCCTGCCATCTATGGGCTAATGCTGGCACCAGCGCCTCTGGGACAGGATAGGACAGTCCTGCACCACCTGGGCCAGCAGAGGGGTGGGCGGGCAGTTGGGTCAGAGGTTCCTTAATACTAATACTCCTTAATATTACCCCTCGCCAAGCTGGCACTGGACCCAGCCCATCCTGCAGTGCTGGGGAGCCGTAGCTGTAGCTGCACGACACCCACTGGGCAGAGGGGCCAGGGCTGCCTTCACCTCAGTGGTGCCTGCACACACCCTGGACACACTGTGGAAGCCAGGTGGGCCAAGCTGCAGCGCCCTGGCAGGTGCAGAGGGAACCTGTTCTTGCCTGGTGGGGGGCCTCCAATTTTCTGTTTGCCCAGGAACCCAATAAATCTTAATCCACCACTGTCTGGGATTAGCTGTGCCTTAGCAATCTTTTTTTTTTTTTTTTCTTTTTTCTCTGTGTTAATTATAGGGACACCTAGATGCTCCAGTGCAAGCTTTCAGTTGCAGTTGCCTTAGGAATAAGTACTTCTGTGACCTCAGGTTACATGCACCTCCTTAATACTATGAGTAAAATAACAGTTTTAAAAAAGTTTTGTCTTCATTGTATAGGGGTTTGGGTTTGAAGATGTTGCAGAACTTTTTTCATGAAGTGTTTCATAGCTGAAATTTTGCAACCATTACAAAGATTCAAGTATGTCTCATCATAGTCTTTTCTTTATTTTGGTTACCATATCCTGTTGGATGTAATGAGCTAAGCAAATCCAATTTGATTTTTTTTTTTCTTTTCATTACCTAACCAGCTTTGTCAGCTTGTTTTGGCTTGGATGTCCTTTTAGGTCAGCGATGCTGAAACCCATTCCATGACCCTCTGCACTTGCAGAAAATTGCCCAAATAAGTAGCAACATGCCAGATTATACCAAAAATCACAAATACTAGTCTCTTCATTTTTATCAGTGATGTTGATGCCTGGTTATTTCTGAAATGATTCAGAGTGATACGTATGCATGCATGCACACTATATCCACCCAGGTTTATCTTAAACTGGTTTCAGCCATTTCGAAAGTGGTTTATGTGCACTGAACTTCTGCTGTGTTACAGATTTGAACCAGTTGCCAATCACTTATACTGGCTTATGTGTAATTTCTGTCCCTAGCCTTGGTGCCTACCGAAAACAGGCTGCATGCCTGCATCTGAGCAAAAAAGTTGTTCTGTACTGACTGTGACTTGAATATAAGATACTTAAGTTTTGCCTAAGTGTCAAGTCACAGTCGGTACAGAACAACTTTTTTGCTCAGATGCAGGCATGCAGCCTGTTTTCGGTAGGCACCAAGGCTAGGGACAGAAATTACACATAAGCCAGTATAAGTGATTGGCAACTGGTTCAAATCTGTAACACAGCAGAAGTTCAGTGCACATAAACCACTTTCGAAATGGCTGAAACCAGTTTAAGATAAACCTGGGTGGATGTAGTATCAGACATGACTGATTTATTTTAAATTGGTTTACTGAACTTCTGTCCCAGATCCCCTCCACATTCAAGTTAATTCACAGACCACTGGCATCCCAGGATGCTTTGCATCCTCCCTGCAAACCCCCGCTTGACCCAAGGTATCTGCTCCAGCTCAGGAGGGAGGCATGCTCTAACACCCCCCAGCTCTGTCCTGAGCTACTGCAGGCATGAGACTGCATTTCCAGAATCAAAAGTGAATGTTTGTTCACTTGCTTATTGGCTCAATCTACACACCTTAGACTAACCACCAAAAATTGAAGCAAGTAAGCCTCAGGGTTTTGGGGCCTTTGTACATGCCACAAAATTGGCTTTAAAGCAGCTTAAATACCCTTTTGCACTGCTTTAACGGCGTTGCTGTTTGCACACTCAGTGGCGTAGTCTGCTTTAAATGACTTCAGTACATAGTAAGATAAAATATCTCTGAGGTGTTTTAGTTTGCTACCTAACAAAGTGCAACAGTGCACGGGGCACTGGAAGCCGATGTGCTTGTGGCATGGTGGGCCACACGCAGCTCAGGGGCTGTGGGACATGGTGACAGCCCATGTAGGCAGGCTCCCCTGAAGAAAAAAAATAAGTAGTGAGACTGATTTCCCACCCCCACACACCTCCCTGGAGCCTGCCTGCCTGCCTGAGCCGTGCAAGGGCCCAGTGCTTCCCTCTGCAGCTACAGGGTGGTGCTTTCCTCTGGCTGTGGCATCCCCCGGAATTGCCCGGGCTGGGTGCCACCTGGGGGGCCCCCCCCCGCACAGCTCAGGGACTGCTAGGCTCCTCGGCAGCTCGCCCCGCCCCTGCCACCCAAGAGGCAAGTAAGGATTGGGCCCCCACCCTTATGTACACACCACAGGGGTTTAATTTGGTTTAATTCTCCCTAAATTGAAGCGCTGCTTTTAAAAACCCAGTTTCAATTTAGGGAGAACTAAACTGAATTAAAACCCTGTGGCATGTACAAGCAGCTTTTGACTGTCTGTACTTAGTGCAAATTATTTTAATTTATCACAGAAGTCATACAACAGCATTTTAAACATTTTGTTGCATAAGTAAAGGTCCTAAACAGAAGTGGTCTGCTTTATGCTACTTTCTGACCAATGCTGTTTCTATTGATTTTGAGAGCTAAACATGTTTGCCATCTCTTAAGTAATATGGCAACCTTCCTGTTCAGTAACTGTCCTCATTTAGAAGGGAGGGCATGTCTACTTAGATAAATCTGTAGTTAGCAATAACATCTAATGACCCAAAATGAGCAGCTGCTAAGAAACAGATTTTAGTTGTTTCTCTTGATGCCGGATATATCCTGACTTCTCTGTTAGTGTGTCAAAAGTGTAGATCCCATCATGTATCTGATGCTTTTCAGTGAATATGTTCATACTTATGAGCAGTATTTCTAATACATGAATGTCTCTCTTTAAATATGATAATTCAGATCTAGCATTGACTGAATTACTTATACAGTTATGAGACCTTGTGCCATCTCTCTTCTCAAACTGGAAACTAGCACCTTGGATATCATGTTTCATTAACTACCCCTGCCTCCACTCCTCCAAAACACAATTAGATTTGTCTGTTGAAGGGACATGGTTCTTAGTTTGGTCCTTAGAACAGTTTTTGAACTGACAACTATAGCTTTCTGAACTGCTAACACTTGCTTTCTGACATGCCTGTAAGTATGTCTCTGGCAGGCTTCTTGTAATTTTTTGCATCATCTTCTAATCATTGCTTAAATTTTGCCTTTTCTGTATTTTTCTCTCTGTACTTGGCATCTGACTGTTCTTTTAATACTTAAACAATTTTAAATCTAAAGTATTTTTAAAACTTTGCTTAGAATTTTCACTTTCCTTTTTTCAAATTTACTGACATAAAGGAATGAAAATGTATAGGCTGTGCAATTCTGAAAATGTGAGTTCTTTCAGCTTATTGTCACAGGGACTGGATTACCATTACTTGAGCTATGACACGGAACACAAACATTGTGCCATGACATGGGAAGTGTCTAGACACGATTGACAAGTTCCTGCTTCAGCTCAGGTCAATGCTGTTGTAATGGATATAAAATGAAAACCATGCTGAAGTGAGCCGGCGATGTATGGAGACTTCTGTAGCATGGAATTCTCCCTAGTAAGGTATGTGAGGATACTAGTTAAAGTAAACAGTTGTCTCAATGTTCTCATATGTTCTCATATGAGTGATCTGCTTTTTCTGTTAAAACTTACCACATAGTAACTAAAACAGGTTTACTTCTCCCTTGATGTACCCATACTCAAGGAAGTGGCAAAGCAGCCTTCATGTTGTTTGTTAAGGTACTTACGGAGTGAGGGGGAGAGAGTATTTTTAAAAGCATTAGCTGCACAATAATCTTTCACATAGTTTAAATGGCTTTTCTATTTTAAAATCTAAACTCTGTATTTGGTTTTAACTGTGAAATGCTGCTGTATCATTCATATTCAACTACTGATTTAAGCAATGCTTTTAGACCAATTAAAATCATATGCAATTACAATTTTTAATGCAATCCTTATTATCAACTGATTACATAAAACTGCAAATGAATAAACATTTCTCTATTAAGAGATTTAGTGTTACACTTCCCCTGTATTGGAAATGAGCTAAAATGGGAGGAATGGACTGGTATTTGCAAGAGAAACACTTCCTAAATTCACTCACTCTAGTAAAGACCTGTCAGAATTGTTAAGCATCTGCTACTGCCACTGACTTCATTGGGAACCACAGCAGCTCAACACCCATTAGAATTAGGCAGCCTGCGATCATGTGCACTCTGGCCAGTTTAAAATGTCATATGGCATTGGCAGCATCCACACACCTGACTAGTTGGCTTGTAATAAACCCACTTCTTGAAAAACAGCTAGGTTTGTGTCTTTCTGTTTTGTGTCTTGCCAAATTAGGATTTTTAGGAATACATATTTCTGTATGGTGGAAGCATACCTTGTTGACCTTTTGGTAATAACACCTGGTAACTGCATGGACAATTAGTATGTATTGAGTAATACTTCTTGGAAGTTAACCATCTTGTCTGAAGTGAGACCAAAGGTAGGGCACAGTGACACCTTGGAGACTAACTCATTCAGAGAGGCATGAGCTTTTATACGCAACAGCTTATTCAGTTAGATTCCTAGGCATATTAGGCACGTAAGAGAAGGAAGCATCATATACAATAAAAGCAGATTTTCATTAAAAAAAAATCTAGAATTTTAACTTCCTTTTCTCCATATCTGGAAATTGTCTCTTGTTGTTTAGATCCTCAGATGTCGTTATTCTTTTGGGAAATTCTACAGAACTGTGATCAAGAATGATAAAATGCGTGGCCATGAATTTGTAGAGTTCCTTAACAGATGAGAACTTGTGACTTGGAAAATATGTGCTTACATCATTTTCTGGTTTTAGCTGTGTATTATTTATTCTCAATTTAATATGCATTTAGTATCTTAAAGCAAAACACAGGGCATGTCTACATGTGCACACTTACTGCACAGTAATTAAAATTAAAAATTAAAATTACCGTGCAGTACAGGCATGCGTCTATATAAACCTGCCCATACTGTGTAGTAAATATGGTGATTTATGCCAGCTTGAACGTAAATTTGATACCTGCATCATGCAGGTATCAAATTTATGCCTGATTAGTTACAGCACAGTAACCCAGGGGGTCTGGTCTCCCTGCCTGGTTTGTTCAACCCCAGGGCTCCTGGATTCCACTTGGGGCTGGCTAAAGTTAGTCCCAAGGGCTGGCAGTCATGTGGCCGGAGGCTGGAGCTCTCCCCGGTGGCCACAGAGGCACATGGCAGGCTGCTCGGACCTGGGACTAAATGTAGTCCCAAATCACTTACATGTATAGATGCCAGCCTATTCCCGCTTACTGCAGAGTAATTTACTGTGCTGTAAATTTAAGCCAGTGTAAATGCATGTGTAAATATGCCCACAGAAATGAGGCTGATGCGACGAACCAAATTTATACAATACCTTTAAATGTTGAACCAGATTTTCAGCTGTGGTGGTTTCCTGAAAGTGAGTGTAACTGCAGCAGTTGACATAATCTGAAAAACCTCATCTTCAGGTTTTTATCTTCTTGAGAATTTTATAGCAGTGACATCAAGGAACAATGTTTATAACCAGTTGTAGTGATTTCTCACTAGCATTTTGAACAAGTAAAGAATTATCAGAAAGAAATTTGTGATGAACAGGGATTTTTTTTTTTTGCTTTCTTACCTTACTATGTTCAGTTAGTATAATGAAACAATTATCTTTTATATTTGCATAAACTGCTTTGATTCTGGCATGTTCTGTCTTTTATTTATATATTTATTTACTGAATGGTTGGTTTTGCAGTCCTAATAATGTTCCTTTACAGAATTTTTGTTGCGTGTAACTTCCTAGTCCAGCTCACTGACAGAGGCTCCCCTGAGAGTGAAGGGGGTAGCTAAGGAGCAGGCCCCTATTACTAGGGACCTACTCAAATCACTATTTTTGTGAATTTCAAAATCTGCAGGGAAAAAAAAACTTACAATAAAATGCTGGATCCCCAGTGGAAGCCAGCAGTCCTCCTGTCCACGCAGCCTGCCTGGGGGAAGAGAGGAGGGGGGCTGTCAGCTATGTTGTCTGCTTGCCTTCTTGCTGTCGTCTCTGTCTCCTTGCCGCAATTGGCTGGGACGGCTGCCTGTTGCATGGCCCTGCTCCTCTCCAGCAATTAGCAATGAGGGGTCAGGCCACATGACAGACAGTCCTCATCCAATCGGTGGTGAGGGGCAGGGCCATACAACAGACACCCCTCTCCACCAATCAATGGTGGGTGGTGGGGCCACTGGGGTGCCTTGGCCAATCACTCTGGCACAATAAGCCTGTGAAAATGGCAGCTGGCCTCATGATCTGCCTGTGAAATCACCTGACTGCCTCCTTGAGTTGGGTAGATTCCTACCTATTACCCCTTGAATTGCAAAGTGTGATTTTTGTGGAGACTCTTGCATTCCAGTCAGGGGGCTATGCACATATGCGTGCCCCAAACTTTGTAGCACTGCAAAAATAAAGCATCTAGGGCCTTTATCAGTAAGTTTTGATAGGGCCCTCCCTTCAAAACTTACTGATAGGGACTCGGATATGAATTTTATTTTTGGGGTGTACAAGGAAATGTGGTCTCTTAGCCACATGTTCTTCCAACCTGTCTCTGAACTCCCAGTGTCTCTCCCTGAGCTATGTATTGTTTTTTTTTGTTTTTTGCCATCTCCTGCCCTGTTCTTTGCCTCGGTTTTCTCTCTTTTTCTTTTGCCCACCCCCCCAAGTTAATTCTGGTTTTCCACCCTGGCTTCTCACCAGATCCTTCTTGTTGCTTCTGTTACATCCTTACATGGCCAGTCACTTTTTTCATCAGTTTGGATGATCAAATGGCCACTTCTGGTCTTCATATTTTTGCATTTGACTTCTAGTGAGGGTACTGTTGCACACTACACATACTTGAGTTAACAGCTCTTACAGCACTAGGTTCCTGTCACATATTTTACTGTCTTAATAAGTGCCATCCTACCATAATAAAGCTATGCCTTTTTTAGCCAGGAATATCTCCAGATTGTATTATCTAACTCGTGTTGATCTAACATCAGACTGCTTCAAGGTGGCAAGATGATCAGGAGACTTTGGCATGGTGGTGGGGTGGGAGCTGGACAAACAGTTGCTGGGCTTCCCTGCTCCACCAGTACCACACTGGATCCAACAGCCTCTACTGTGGTTAGGAGGTAGGGAGCTACAAACAGCTGTTTGCAGCTTCTAGTACCCTATACTGCACAGGACCTGGTTCAAGGGTTCTGTACAGTGTGAAGGTTGGGAGCAATGCCAGCACAGCACGGGAGGATCCCATGTGGTTCATAGATGCATAGATTTCTAGAGTTGGAAGGGACCTGGTAGATCATCAGGTCCTTTCCCTTGCTCCAGGCAGGAAAAATAGCACTGGGGTTAAGTGCTGGTGTATGGATTGGGAGCTAGTCTCAGCCCCACACCACACCACTGAAGCCTTGAACTGTTTGTACAGCCCCCAGCCTCCTTACCACTTGTATTGTATTGAGTCTTGTATTGGCAAGGCTCTGGTGCAGCAGGGGGTGTGGGAGTCCGACAAACTGCTTTTTATCTGGCCCCTAGCTTCCTGGGAGCATTGAACTGGATTGGATCTAGCATAATCCCAGGGCTGAAACCAAAAATCAGCCTTTTCTGGGGATTTTTTCTATCTCAGCCCTGGGATTGCACTGGAGCCAGTTCAAGACTTTGATGGGGTACTAGGATCTGTATTTAGGTCATAATAAGCTTTAATATGCAATTGCTCATAAAATGTTCTAAGTTGTATTAATGCTTACTATGGTTTCAACTTTACATATTACACTTAGCATGTTTTACAGTACCCTTAGTCTCCCTTCTCAGTGAGTCTGTTTTCCCTCCCCCCAATTTCTAGTCCCTGTTCTCCCTTCCCTCACCCTTTTACCAGTCTCCTCTGTTCCTGTCTAATCCCTCTACCACATGTCCATTCTCAGGACTGGCTTGTGGTGCCTCCTCCATGCCAGCAGCAGGGTCATTTTTTAGGACACACAAGGCAAGGTTCCCTGTTTTTAATTTACAGCGTACTCCACAGAATCCTACAGCTGCAATTGCAGGGGAAGGTCTTGCTCAAGCCCCAAGGTGAAACATGTCCACAAACTTCTACTGCAACTGGTGAACTCAGGATTTGCCAAGATTTATAAACTGAACAGTTCTATATAGATTATCACATGGATGGCCAAAGGGCAATCTCTGATACAAAAGGGGGGGGGGGGGATGTGAGAGGGTCTCGAAGAACAAAATTAACGGTATATTTTAGCAGGTGCAAAGCAATGCATACTTTTACTGGTTCTTGTCTTCAACACTAGAACCATTTCAGCTGTAATAAATATGCAAATAAGAAAAAATATGCCAAACCAGCTTGAGGCAGACACTTGGCCTGCAAAATTTTAGTCCAAACAGTTACAGTTTGGACAAGCTGTAGAAGCCATTGAGGACAAGGGCTTAAAGTAAAAAAGTTTCCAGCCTTCTTAATAAGTGGGGTTATACCTTGTGTCAAAATGAAGTCAGTGGACTGGTGACCTAGTGGAACTGTAAAAGAAAGGCAGGAACAACTTTATGCCAGTCTCAATGTTGAATAGTCCATGATAATGCCATGACATGAATTAAACCATCCATCATTTAGTTTGGATCAAAGCATTACAAGCCATTCCCCATCCTATTTCAAGCTTTGGAGAACTGGTGAGTAACAGAGTGGCTCTGTCTAAGAAAAGGTTGAAAGGAAGCTTATCTTCACAGTCTTATTTTAGCATCCTAAAGACAATTCTTCCATTTTTGCACAGGAATGGTAGCTTTCCCCTCCAGCTTCTATCTTTATTTGTCAATTGAACAAGTGGTCCCAGATTGTCTCAGTAGATTGTGGTAGTATTAGTGCTACTAGTTCTAAGGGAAAAATCCCTTCCCAGACAACTTTTCTGGTGAGGGGTTTGCAGTGATCCACAATGCAGTGGAAATCAACCATGGACCTGACTGAGGACAAAGATTAGAAAGTACAGGGTCTCATTTTAGAATAATGTTAATAGAGGATAAAGAGGATGATAACAGACTATGGTTTTGCAGAAACAAGAATTTATTTCTTTTATTGGAACCTTTTGGAATTGCTTGTATACATAACTGTATTTTAATGAACCAGAGTTTGAATGAGAGCTAGCCAGTAATTCATGTTACCTGGCTGCATCTTTCCTTTCACCTCTAGGCAGAAATTGAGATCCCATGACTTTTCTGTTCCTTCAACTGAAGAATGTAGAGAATCATATTTTCTGAAGGTATCCATGTACTCATAAGTGTAAAGTGTAATAGTCCCATTAGATTTTAATATGGGATAATGCAGTATGTCATTCAGGTGCTATATAAGGATGAGGAATGGTTACCAGAAAAGAGGCTAGAGGCTGTGTCTACATGAGATATTTACTGTGGAGTTGACTAATTAGCTCCACAGTAAATGTTCTGGTGTCTATATATGCAGGGTAATTAGGTTGGAGTAAACTAATAAACTCTGCAGCAGGATAGTACATGTATTTAAAAGTACTACACTGCTGTGGAATTTTGTTTTCCAAAGCACCGCACGTGTAGAAGCTGATGTAGCTGGCTGGGGCACAAAGGTGCTTCAGTCCAAGGGCTGCCTGCCAGCTAGCACTGCGCTGAAGCACCCTTATGCCCCAGCCAGTTCCTCTTCAACATGTTGAGTAGGGGGAGCAATTCTGGGTTGGTAGGCTGACCTCCCACACCCCCTGCCTGTTGGCGCTGCTCTGACTTGGCTCAATGTGTTGCAGTCTTGAGTGCACATGTAAATGTGGCACCTGGGAGCAATAAAATCTGGTGTGATAAGTGCCAGAGCTTATTGTTGCATGTTAGTATACAATTGTAGACATGACCAGAGTCAATGAGTTGGAAAACAATGACTTGTTTAAGTCTTCCATGGCTTACTGGGACTGTGATACTTGACATGTCTGATGCAGTTTTCATAAATAAATAACTAGGAAGAATGTGATCACTGACAGGAAATATTAAGATAAGCACAGATTTTTTTTTTTCCTTTTTTCATGAGACATTTACTTTTCTGTTGAAGGTATGGGCACGCAAACAAATTAAAATTATGTAAATAGGGATTTATAGTACATTAATTGCTCCATGGAAGGGATACTGCTCCACTAATCAGGAGTGATCCTGCCTAGTGCAGGGGGGTGGATTAGATTAGTGGTTTTCAAGTTATGTTCTGCAGAACCCTGGGGCTCCACAATGGGTCAGCAGGGGTTCTGCAAAGGGACTGGGGGTAACAGCAGGGTGGGTCAGGAGGCAATGCTGTGCCATTGCTAGGCCTGGTTGACTGGCTCCATGCCAGTCCTTTAGGATAGGGATAGGAGATTTGCACTAAAAGTAATTTCTGTGGCTTTAGGAAGTTTGAAAACCAGTGGAGTAGATGATTTCATGAGGTTCCTTTCAGGTCTACTTTCCTATGATAGTAGGAAACTTTGGTAACCACACATGTGCCCACATAGACCTTGGAATACATGAAAGCTAAGCTATGATACCTTTTTCCTTTATTTGTTTAGTTACCTTGTACTGTTAGGTAAGGGTAGGTTCACAGGGTGTTTCTATGGCATAGCTGCCACATTGTAAATTCCTGCCCTTGTTTACCTCTTTACTATTTACTTGCAAGTCTGTTTTCTAAGAACACGTTAGCTGGGCAAGATGATGATGAGGATGATTATTTCACTTTTATTTATTAGCTGGTTATTCCTCTTATTTTTTTTTATCCCTCTTGGTTGAGGCTTTTGATTTTTTTTTTCTTTCCTTTTATGGTTCAACTTTTTTTATCTTTAGCTTCCAAGTCATTGTAGTGACCTTTCATCCTTTTACTGATGTACTCAATAGTCCTTGGAAGCTGTGGATTTTATGACATCAGACTATCCTGTCTATTGAAGTAGGCCATGTAAGGTCTAAAAGTGGAGATGACTGCATTGAAACAGATTTATGTGAAAATCCTATTAACCTCTTCAATGAAAGGCGCATGGAATTTGGCTGTGGATAACAGTCTCCAAATACTCTGTTTTAGGCCTATTTGATAAAGATTCACTTTAGTGGGATCTTTTTCTTTATATAGGCTAATCTTGAGGGTATTTCTTTAAGATTACTGAGGACTTCCACTCTTCGTATACACTCTCAGAGTAAAACTAAACTAATTTTCACTTTGGTAAGTGAAAAGTCTGATTATTTGAAAATATAATAAAAATCCTGCCCTTTTTTTCTCAGTCTTTGCTAGCAGTGTTGTAGCAAGATTGTGCTTTTTCACTATTATTCTATTTTGTTATTGAGCTCTTCATGTATAGATATCAAAACGCTTTTACAAAGAAGAGCAAACATTATTATTTCATTTTGCAACTCAGATATATGGGGACAGTGTAAAAGTTAACATTTGGAAATGAGACAGTTAAGATCATAAGACTTTGGATACAAAAGTTTTCAGTCTTGGTAAAAGTTGAGGTTTGGGTTTAAACTTTATAACAAAGGCCCATATTTTCTTAATTTGTTGTTAACATTATTTGGTAGGAAGTAATTTTTCATAGATTCATAGATCTTGGGGTCGGAAGGGAACTCAGTAGGTCATCGAGTCTGACCCCCCACCCTGGGCAGGAAAGAGCACCGGGGTCAGCACTGTATTTTTGTTCAATACAGGCTCATGAGCAACAAGCCCGAGTGACTGACTGGGTAGTAGTGTTGTATTCAGTTTGTAATAGTCCCAGGAAAGCTAGTGAAAATGTGTAAAACTGTAGGTTCAATTAAGAGAATCGATGCCATTGAGGGACTAGAAAGGAAGAACATAGAAGAGTGTTACAATGTGTTTCAAGGCATAGGGAAACTGTCAGCTGAGTACAAGATAGAATTAAGAGAACCAAATATTTTCACCCTACATGCTCCAGGAAATGTTCCCCTTGTACTAAGGGAGAAACTGAAAAAGTAATTAGATTAGTTAACATGAACATAATGGAAAAAGTAGAGCAACCAACTGCTTGGGTTCATTCATTAGTCATAACAGAGAAAAAAGATGGATCCTTGAGATGAAAGCAAATGAACAGACACATCAAAAGGGAGCGCTTTTTCCATTCCCACCAGGGAAGAAGTTTTTGGCAATGTGGCAGAAGCTAAATATGTCTCTACCTTTGGATGTGTCTTCTGGGTTTGGGCAAGATCCCCTAGAAAAGAATAGCACTAGATTATGTACCTTCAATAAGCCCTTCAGAAGGTATTGCTTTTGTAGGCTTCCTTTTGGACTGTGTTCTGCATCTGAAGTATTTCACAGAAAGGTGCAACAAATTTTTGAAGGTCTTGATGGAACTATGGTTTATATTGCTGCTGTATTTATTTGGGGAAATACAATGGAAGACCATGACCTGAGCCTAAGAGAGGCCCTAGAGAGAGCTCACAGAGCAAGTTTGAAATGGAACAAACACAAATGCAAATTCAGGGTCAAAGAAATAACCTACCTGGGAGAAAAGCTCTCTGAGAAAGGGGTGCAAATTGATCCTGCAGGCTATTACAAATATGCCATCCCCTACAGATAAGGAAGGAGTGCAAAGTATACTGGGAATGATCAATTTTGAAGGAAATATCTACCTAACTTAGCAGAGCAGACCAAACACCTTAGTTTACTTCTACAAAAGAATGCTCAGTGGACATGGGAACGTGAAGATGAAGCTGGACTTAAAAACTGGAAGGAAAAAATAATGAAAGCTCTGATAAAATGCTATGACCCTAGAAGACATATTAAATTGTCAATAGATGCTTTTAAAGAAGGCATTGGAGCAGCTATGCTTAAAAAACATGGGGATAACTGGAGACGAGTAGCATATGCATCTAGGGCACTCTCTAAGTCAGAGTCTCTGTATGCACAAATTGAGAGAGAAAGTTTAGCTGTGGTATATGGCTGTAAGAAATTTCATATATTCATCTATGGGAAGCCTGTGATAGCTGAAACTGATTATAAAACTTTGGTAACTATAGTAAAGAAAGGGTTCTCAGACATGCCACCCAGATCACAAAGATTCACTTGAAAATGTATAAACTTGACATACTGTACATGCGAGGAAAACATCTACTTATTGCAGATACATTGTCCAGAGCATGCGGCACACCAGAAAATGACAGAATTTCAGATTCGGACATAGTACGTTTTAATCTAATTAAGAGTGATTCCTGTCACAGATAAAATGTGGACAGTAATTGCTGCTGCTCAGGACACCACATTGGAAAAAGTGATAACAGCTATTTGTGCTGGTTGGCCTGGAAAAAATGTACCTAGCCCCTACTCTCAGTTCAAAGAAGAGCTTTCAGTACTGGATGGCATTTTGTTCAAAGGCTCATAACCTGTTGTTCCAGCAGTGCTAAAGAAAGACATGTTGAACAAAAGAGTTTAACATGAGGGGCATCTAGACATTGAAAAATTGAAAGGAGAGCAAGGGGTGCTCTATTTTGGCCCAATATAAATAGTGACATAGAAGATGTTGTAAAGGCTTGTACAACATGCTTAAGGTACAGATCAATGCAAAGAAAAGAGTCCATGATGGTCACAGAGGAGCCTATAGCTCCTCAAGTGGTATCAAGTGGTCATTACTTATTTATACGTGCAGGAAAAAAAAATGTCTTGGTGCTATCCTGAAATTGCATTGCTCAAAAGCATAACAGTAACCCATGTCATAACTCGCATCAAATCAATTTTTGCTAGGCATGGGATTCCAGAAATTGTGAGGCTGGACCTCAGTTCAACTTTCTTGAGTTTAAAGAGTTTGCAAAGAAATTCGAGTCCTAAATACTAGTAGTGTGCAAAGCAGGCCCTATTCAATTCAGATTCGGCCTGAATCAGGGACACTGATTTGATTCGGATCACTGTCCTCAATTTGTTTTGGCCAAATCTGAAGATTCGATGCTGATTAGGAGAATCAGTGTTTTGGATATAGATGCAGATTGTTTTCTACATACCTTGAGGTAGCAGGCATGGCTCGTGATTGTGGTGATGCTGGGGGCGTATGGAGCTTCCCACAGGAGTGTGGGGGGGAAGGGGGCCTCCACATGTTTGGTGGCAAACCCAGAAGTGGACTGGAAGTACTTTCAGTTCACCTCTGGGTCTGCTGGGCCCCCCCCCTGCACCTCCCTGGCTTGGTGATCAGCCACAGGGGGGCCCTAGGTGCCCCCCCAGACCCAGGAGGTACCAGTCACTGAGCCAAAGTGGAGGTGGGGGGGCCCCCCTGAGTGCTTCCAGACAGACCCAGAAGTGGACCGGAAGTGCTTCTGGTCCACTTCCAGGTCTGCTGCCAAGTGTGCTGTGGAACCCCCTGTGCTTCTGTGAGATGCTCCATGCACCCCACCATCGCAGTGATTGAGTTGTGCCTCCTACCTCAAGGTATGTAGAAAAAACATTTAAAGCTGTGTTTCTGTCTGACTTTTTTAATCGATTCGGAGGGTTCAGATTTGATTCAGAGAGATTAAAGGTCCTCTGATTTTATTTGGATTAGGAGATTCAGCCACTGAATTGGGCCGAATCTCCGCCAAATTGAATCGGGGACCGAAGCTTCGCACAGCCCTACTAAATGCCCACAATCCAATGGTCTAGTGGAAAATGGAGTACAAATAGTGAAGAAATTGTTGAGAAAAGCTACAGATTCACAGAACAGTGTTTACTCGTCACTCTTAAATTACAGGGCAACACCCATGAAACATGAAGACCAACTGTGGATGCTTCCTCAGCCTGACAAAGGGTGTTTGTATCCAAAAGCTTACAAAGAAGAATGTTTCCAACTATTTCAGTTAGTCCTAATAAAAGATATCAGGTTTACCCAAAGAACTTTGTTTCTGTATAAGTTGCTGCATTCACCTGGGGATTGCAGGAGGGAATAGCAGATGGGTAGGCTAAGCAGGCTCTAAAGAAACAAGCTTTATCATTTGATAAGTTTAACCCCTTGGTCTTTTGAGAATAACACACCAGGCTCCACCACACTGTAGGAGCCTCTGGAAACTCAGAAGCTCTGGAGAACACTGCTGCCCCTATTCCAGGTACACTCAGACCACAGAGCCAAAAAGTTGCAGGACCCCAGGCAGTAATCAGTAGACCCATAATTGAAGAATGACAGCAACTGACCTGAAGACTCTGCTAATGAGACCCATGAGAAAAGCAGGTCAGATGTCTAGAAGAGTTGGGATGAAGGGTCACTGATAGGGCCTCTAATTGGTGCCCATGCCAGGCTCAGAAGTGATCTGCACAGTGGAGAAGGGATTTCAGACTTGTAACCTGGTTAACCAAGGACAGTTGTCCACATTTACAGTTTGTAAAATTCAGATGTAGCAGGAGAGCCAGGAGAGTGCACCACATGGCCAGAGAAGTAAGCAGGCTGGAGCAGGATGCCAGGGGCTTTACAGACTACTGAAGGCACTATAGGCTTGCTATAGACTACTCTAGAAACTAGGGTGTTTGGTTCTGGCTTGCCTCAGTATCCTATCATGTCTGTCAAATCTCTCCCTCTCAAGTCTTATCATGTGGGTTTCCAAGATGCTATCAACTTCCACTGAAGTATCTTACAGAATGTTATCCTGAGACAGTGAGACTTCCTCAATCAGTCTCAGATTTTTCTTAACCTCTTTATTCCACACAATAGGTCAAAACCTTCTTACTTCAATTAAGGCAGCAGGATTTAGTTCAGCTAAGTGAAGGATTACCTTCATGTTTCCCTCTATAATATCTAAACTTCTTTCCCTTATAGTAACTGCACATACTGCACTTGGCTTGAATATAACCAGTGGTAGAGTTGCTCTAAAACTAAGTATTTGGAGAAAAATTCAGTGTACTCTTCTCTTTATTTCATTCTCAACCTGTCATCACTCCCCATGCGGGGCTAACCACATCACATATGTAATGCTTCCAGTCAAAGCAGAATGAAGAATTAAAAGTTCAGTGTTTCAAACCCTGTTCTTTCATTTTGACAATTTCCTATTAGCCCTGGCTTTTAACCTGTCTCTTTGTATCCTTATAGTATTACTGGAGAAGACCAAGAAGGAACCTATGTCTTTCAGTATTTTAAAGAAGGAGTAGGAGAAGAAAGAACTGGTTTAATAAAATTTAGGCTAGATGTTAGTTAAATAGCCTTCCTGTGAGTTTATTGAAGCACAGACTATCTGAAATGTCTTCCACTGGAGGTTTAAGAACAGGTTGGTCAAAAATATCAGGTGATTTATGGGTACTTAATCCCACCTTGGTTCAGCTGGGAAATAGACCAAATAGTCTCTTGAGATCCCTTCCAAATCTGTGTTTCTGTGATGCTGTGCTTGGTATACCAAGAATCAATTTACTTTACATTGTCAAGCTGTTAATTAAAAAAAATAAAACAACTTTGATTACTTGGCATCTTCAAGATTTTTATAGTGTATTGTTGTCACAGATGGTTTTTTAATTGCTGTTCCCCTAAGCAAGTTTCAAGTCAATTTATCAAGCTCACTTGTTATCTTGATATTTTTTGAGCTGCCAAAAAGCACTGTGTGAGAAAAGTGAGATGAGAAGTGGCCACAAGTTGTTGGGATTTGTGTGTTGTGTGGTTTCTTAGCAGCCTGATAAGAGACAGCATTTTGAAAGGTGAAACATATTTTGCTTTTTGTCTTTACTCATATGAACTCATGGAAGTCAATAAGAGCAACTTGCAGAAAGTGGTCATAAAGTGCATCAGGTTCTGTGCTGAACTCCAGTTGTATGGTGGTATTTTTCATAATATACCAGACAAATTGTAAATCTTTTTTTGCCACTTTGGTCATGGCTAAGTGGCTGGTTTTCAGATGACTGTTAAAACTCGCTGTGCTAATTGTGAAATTGCAGAATCAAAACATCAACTCCAGATGATAATTCCTTCCTAAGGAACGTTTTAAGGCTTTGAATATCTTTAGGAATGGGTTGGGTTCTTCCATATAACTTGCTGGAGAGGAGCATTGTTGCTGGTATGAGAACACTACAGTTTTGTTGTTGGTTTGGTTTTAAAACGAACTAGTGTATGCTCCAGTTTTAAATTTGGTCCATCTGCCTTTCTAAGATGTGAGCAGCTGATTAGAATAGCCTAAAATATGAGCGCTTGTTTACTTCAAATTGAACCCTTCTTCCAAAACTCCAACTCTTTCTGTTTTGCTGCACTCCAGACCAGCATTTTTTTAAATGGGGTATTATCCTTCCCCTTATTGATGCACAAGTTGAGCAAATGTGAACATGTGCTCTTATTTCGACTGTCCTCTTCCAGAAAGACTGGGTCTTCAAAAAATTGTTGGTACTGGCCAGAGGTTGCGTGTCAGTTTCCTTGAAAGGCCTTGGCATAATATACATTGTTCTAAAGGTGTTTATAAAATGGGGCAGGAGTGGCTTGGGTTCCTCCAGATTTTACACTTCAAAATGTACACTATAAAATAAAAAAAAATGTAATAAAGCTGCAGCAAATCTATATAAATTTCCTGTAGAAATACTGCCATGGGTACTGCACTTCATGTGCCTCATTGTTCTATTCTTCTCAATAGGCAGGCTGATCTGATTTCCAAGGAAGCATTACAGACTCTTCTTTGGGACATGTAGCCCTGCCCACAGAGGAGAATGGGAACAAGAGGCAGATGGGCTCCAAATCTGACGATGCATGGGATGACCCACGATCCAAAATGAAATATTCTCCTTGGCCAAAATTATTTTGCTCCTTTAGTAGTTTGAAAAGAACCCCCTTCAGTTGTAATTTTTTTTTTGAATAGTCTGACTTAGCTGATAAAACTTGTTTATTTTAGATTTTTTTTTTTTAAAGTGGCCCGGTTGTTATGCTAGGTGAGGTGCTAACATCTTTTACCTACAATTACTGTGACTTACTTGAATGGCATATGGACCTAGGATCCATGCATGTTACTTTGATATCGGGCCCTGTTCATTCTGGCTCCCTTTCCTTTGAACTTGTACACAGTTTCCCTTTCCCTTCTTCATCTTCCTCTAGGTATTGTTGGTACAGCTTTGAGGATCAACAGTAACTGAAGCAGCCTTAGTTGTAGATTGCTTTTTGTCTTCATCGCTGTGCCATCTAATGCTTATGGCAGCATACGAAGAGCACTAGAGCTCTTATTGTTGATAGCAGCAATGTTGTGATGACACTGAAGAACTGGGGTTTTCAAGAAACTCTTCAGAGGACATAAGACTTCTCAAATAGTCAAATTATGTTTGACAGTATACAGCATGTTAGTAGGAAGATTCTAACTAATCTTACTTGGTAGGTATAGACAGGTTCATTTCGGTTTGCAGGCATCCAAAGGGGATTGTCCACAGCAAAATGGCTGGCCAACACAAACCTAACATGTGAGTGCCCGGGATAAAAGTGATGTAGAATTCACATTATTTAATCATCAGTGTGGTCTATATCAGTGGGATCAACTTTGTTGGCAGTTATGCCACAAAATAAGCCCTGCACCCTCTCCGAGTGCCACTCCAACCCCTTTTCACTGCCAAATCTGCTGCTCTGTTTTTTGATCCTTGTCCTATCTGCAGCTGTACTACCTGCCCTCTCCCAGATCTGCTGTTTGCATAAAAAGAAGCTGCAAGTGTCACTTGTGGCAGACGTGCCACAGGTTGGCCAACCCTGGTCTAGCTAGCTGTCTTGAGGAGGAAATTTATCAAAACAATTCATTACATTCAGTTAAACATAGATAGCATAGTACTGAGATAGTTGCATAGTATTTTGTCACCCAAGTGGTAAAACAAAGTAGTAATGGCTAGGTATAGACATTAAAAAAAGCCTGAGGCAGAATCGATAAAAGTTACAGTTTTGTATAAGCAGTGTAGTGTAGATCAGTAGCAAACAGAACGCATGCTTGCCCTTTGGTGAGGGGCAAATCTTAGATCAGGTTCCTCCATTTTTAAATAGGTCTATTTGTGTTGAATTTCTGTTCTTTTACGGTTATAGACTGGTTTCTGATCACTCTATACTGGTAAAAGTGTAATGTTTATACCTGGCCAGTATCTAGTAGAGTAGGACCACAATTTAGTTTGTCTTAAAAATGTGGATAAGGAACCCTTGAGCTTGTAGGGATATTTTCTTGCTTTTTCCTTACCTCAACTGTATGGTATATCATGGTTTTTTAAGTGCAGTATTAGAGGTTTAACCACTAGCCTCCTGTATTGGAAACCTAAATCCAGCAGTGTTGTGCAGGAGCAGCAAAAGCAGACGGTAATACTAATTTGGCTAGTTGCACCTCCTGAACTGAGTGGTAATTAAAAAGTCTACAGGAATTCCAATGAAGAAAAATGTGAATGGTTTCAGTGCCAGTAACCTGTGGTGGTGGTAGTAGTACAAGTTCAGGAGACGTTAGCTTTTCCTTTCTCTCTTCATTCAGTACACTGGATCAAATCCTCATAGCTAAGGGTGCTGAAAGCCTGAAAAGTAATGGCAACATCTCAGAGAGGTACACATTAGCCCAGGGGTCAGCAACTTTTGTAGGCAGAGTGCCAAAAACACCTGCAGCCTCAACTTGTAAGATGCATGCCAGGGGTGAGTGGCTGGGGAGCTGCAACGGGCCCCATCTTTGTTGTAGTAGCACAGACCTGCCAATTCTCTGCCGTCCACCCTGAGGTGCATGTGCCAAGCAAAATGCCTTTGTATGCCATACTGGCATGCATGCCAGTGGTTGCCTACCCATGGATTGGCTGAATGATGGCATGATATTTATCTATGACTTGGCACTGTCAGCTACAACCATGTGCAGAAACTATTGTAGCCCTTATATTGTAGTAGTGGTTCTAAATCACAGCAGAGTACCTCACTGTCCTCCTCCACTGAAAAAAAATCAGTAATTTTTTTCTTGTTGATAATGCAGGGGGTGTTTTTGTTTGTTCGTTTGGTTTTTTTAACTTTGGATCTTTGATTGCAGAACTGAATTATTTAAATAGTTATGGACTGAACTGCATCTCTCACACTGAACCTTAAGAATGTATGTTAATATACACCATGGGCATTCATATGAGTAGGCTGCAATCCTATAAGGTTTGTGAAAGTGTTGTCATACTGGCAAGGAATATTTAGTGAACTGAGCAGTTTATGCGCAGATTATACATTGCAGGTTCAGGGCCATTGTGCAGACTTAATATTATGTAACACTTACAAGAAAGTGTGTTTTATGTAACTTTTGGTATGTGTATGCATACATACCTATTTATAGAAGTGGGGAAAATAGGCAATCTAGTACGACAGCTGTGATTTATCAAGATTGACATGAAAACAAATATTATTCTAGTAAGCAGAGGAAATTCTTTGTAAAGCATGTACAAGGAAGGTATTTTAACCCACCTCAATGATTTCCTGCCCAGCTACAATCCAAATAAAATCAGACAGGCTTTTTTTTTTCCTTTTCTCCTGAATAGGGTCATTTTTAAATAACTGCTGGAATAGAAGTATCAGCATTTTTTTCCCCTCCCCCAATTTAGCTTAGGCAGCTTTTCTCATCAAAAACTTGTAACATGATTCTTCTCTTCCTTCTCCCCCAGATTTAATTTTAAACATAAGATTAAAACCAATGGGAAAAGAATTTGGTTCATTATTTAACTTTAAAATTTAATACTTAAAGGAAAGAGGTACATCCTTGCTGTGGGTTTCTGTGTGTCTGAATGGCAGGATGTATAATTGTTATTTCATGTGTCTTGCCAACCCTCTGCTGATATTGCCTGTTCTTACGACTGAAGATACTTTGTGTATCTGTCTGGTATGCTGTAATGGAAAGGGAAGAGTGTGACAGACTAAATTGCTCCAATGACTCTTTTTTTGAGTGGTAGGGAGTCTCCGATCATGGTATATTCATCATTTGACTCCTTAGTAGGGAAGACAATTAGGTTGAAATGTTAAGGGATAAACTGTATCTACTAAACTAAAGGAAGTTAATACTCTTAACTCAAAGGGCAGTGTGTGTGAGTTAGTAAATTCTGTGCCTTCATTTTTATATATAATAATCCTTTGAATTTATACTTACAGACCCCTACTAGCGGTGCACCAGTAAATCAGTCCAATATTGGATCAATACTGTTATAAAGAAAACTGGCTGAATTGGATATTTGGCGGATAATTTGTTCAATAAATGCCCGTGGTGCTTGCAGCTGCAGCGCAGCACTCGGGCAGCTAGTAGCAGAGCTGGCAGCCTGGAGAGCTGCCTCTAGAAGTCCAGTGTGATGGAAGGGGAGGGGGAGGGAAGGGGTGTGGTGGGGGCAAATCAACGCCCCTCTCGGTGAGGGAGGGGCAGGGAGAGGCACTGCTCAGGTGGAGGGGCAGAGGCATGGCTCATGGTGGGGAGGCTGCTCCCCCCACTGCTTGTACTCCAGGAGGGCATGGAGGGGCGTGTGCCCCCTGGATCTGCATGGGGTGGGGCAGGCTGCAGCCAGGGCTGTGTGGGGCTCTTCTCAGCAGGGGCTGGGTTTGGAGTGGGCACTGGGAATCCACCCCAAATTTTGCTGCCACTCCATTTCCACTGCCACTAGCAGCAGCCCCAGCTCAATGCCCCACCTTTACCCATGCACTGGGAAGAGCTGGAGCTGTGTTGGTGGTGCTGGGAGTGGAGTGGCAGCAAATTTGGGGTGGATGCAGCATTCTCCCAGCGCCGTTGGCACCCGCCCCGAGCCCAGCCTTTGCCAAGAAGAGCCCTGCACAACCCTGGCTGCAACCCCCCCCCTCCCCCACACAGATCTGGGGGCACACACCCCCCTCCATGCCCTTCTGGGGTGCAAGCAGTGGCAGGAGCCACCTCCCCACCACCCTGAGCTGTGGCTCCTACCCCCTGCCCAGGCAGCACCTGCCTCTGCCCCCTCCCTTACTGCAGGGGGCGTTGATCTGCTCCTGTCACACCCCTTCCCTCCCCCTTCCCCTTCTATCACACCAGACTTACCAGCTGGAGGCAGCTGTATCAGAAATCAGATCGGTATCAGCCAATATGCCTCGTTAAATATTGGCTATTGGTATCATCCCCCAAAATCTCTATCAGTGCACCCCTAGCCCCTACACTAAGGTATGGCTATAGTGGCACTCTAGCCCAGCTCTGTAAGTTCTATGGCCTTTCTGTTTGGCCCTGCCAAAGTTAGCCTTTTAGCTCACCCATCTCTTCAGTGAGCTTGGAATTTGCCTGGGCATGCCGGCCTCAAGCACAGGAATGACTGGCATCAACAGTTCTATGATTCCCTGTTCTTGACTTCTGACCAAGAAGCCAGCCTGTCTTTACCACATTGCCTCTTTCTACTGACCATAGATAAAGAAACCTGGCTGGGGATGGGAAGAGGGTGTTGTCCACAGACAGATTCCTAGAAAGAATTTGCAGGTACTCCTAAAATAACTCTCAGTGCTTTGTTCATAAAATAAGGACAACGTAGACAGTTTTGTGCAGTTGACAAAGTATGGTATCAAGGAGAAGGGCAGTTTGTGGCTCAGGCTAGCCAAAAACAACCTCGAAGTTGACCTACTTTTAATTTGGTTGACCTACCAATTATCTCACAGTTGATATTAGTGTAGACCTACCTTTAATTTGGGTCCTTTTCTCTAATTCTGATTAACAGGCAATCCATAGCATATTAAACCAGTTGCCCAAAAATTTCTAGACTAATATTATAATTTGAGTGTTCCATACAGATGACCTTACTTTTGAGCCAGCACTTTCTCTGTGGAATTTGCATGTCCATATTTATATGAAGAAAACATGTAAAGAAAGGATAAAATAAGATGCAAATGGATATATTTTAATGTAGTTCCTAGTTCTGTATCCCCATTCTGGATTGTTTCTTCTTTCTGGATATAGGTCTCCCCATTTATTAGTCCAAGATCTCTTCTGCTGACTACAGCCTTCATAGTTTGAATTTCTTCAGTTCCATTTGCTGTTCTGTCTTCACTTTCTTTCATTGTGCTACCCTGCTACTTCGGTTTCAGGTGCTTCTACACCAGAGATCCCTGACACCAAAGATACAGAGGGATGTCCTTGTTTGGCAACACAAACCTCTGGAATCCTTAAGGCTGATTGCAGACATTAAAAAACAAAACAAACAAACAAAAAATGGCACTTTAACTCAGCGTGTTCCTGTGCTGAGCCCATCACATACCCAGAAAAGGCAGTGCATTAGTTGGACCTGGCCCGCCCAACGTCTGTTGAACCAACTATTAGATAAAAGTGCCAAAAAGCCCTGCTGAAGCACCTGATCTATGCAGACGCTGTGGAGCCAGGTCAAACTAACACTCTGCTGCTTCTGGTAAAGTGCAGGTTGGTTTGTTTTTAACGTCTGCAAGCAACCTAAGTGGCCTAGTCTGAGTAGGACCGGGTCACAGGATCACTCTCCGACAACTGCCAGATGCCTCGTTGTTCTGACTGAAGCAGTATTCTGTTGCATACACCTGGTGTTTTTCTTTCTTCAAGGAACTGCATGGAGGGAATGATTACAGTCAGGAGAACTACAGGTCAGACCTCCTCTCAGACTTTAACTTTCTGATTTTTGTCAGATGGGCATTAATTGATGTACACATCAGATAACTAATAGCTTATGTGCACAGTAAGCTAAGATTGAGATACACTTCTGGATACAAACCGGTCCTAATATTTGCCCCAAATTCCAGGCATTAAATCTTGGTAAAACAACTGCAGAAAGACTATTGCCAGCGTGATCATGGCATATAACATCAGTGCTGAGGAAGGCCTTTCTATCTGTGCCTATATGGATGATTATATGGGTGTCAGAGCCAAAATGAAAACATAAGCTCTGATCATAGCTTTCAGACTGCACCAGTTCCCAGGGATCTGTGGGAGGGAGATGAACAGGGAAAAGTGCTTTCTGTAACTCATTCAGTCACTTGTCTGTGTAGGAGTGAGACTCGGCATGAAGGAAGAGGAAATTATTCTTGACATAGGAATTGGTCAGGAAATTGCAGTCATAAGTTGAATACCATTTGAGACTGAAAGCTGTGTCCCTGTGGGACTGTTTTCAGTATGGTTTATATATGCAAGATGGTTTTAGGGGTGCATCTCAGCAGATCTAGGATCAGTGCTTATTTCTTCCTGTGTGGCCCCAGGCAAGTCATTTAATCTCTCTGTCCTCCCTTTGTGAAATGGAGATAATACATATTTTTTCACCCTTTCTCTGTCTTGCATATTTAGATGGTAAAATTTTCAGGGTAGAGACTCCCAGTTAAGAGGTACTTGTGTAGCACAGTACGGCCCTAGTCTTGTTTGGAACTCGGAGGGCTACTTTAAGACAAGTCTCTAAATTGATAGCTGATTATCTGGAAATCGTACCCTATGCCAGTCTCAAATGAGAACACAACACAAATGAAGTTTTCAGCTCCATCAACAGGAACATTAGGTGTAAGACATGGGAGGTAATAGTACCATGGTTAGTGTTCAGCAATGGTTATGCAGTTTTGAGTACAAAGGGGAATTATATAAACTCTTGCTCTGTTAAAGACCTCCAAGTGGAGTGAGGCCGCCCATTTCAGCACTAGGTGGTGCTATGTGCTGGGTTTGGAGTGCAGACATACCATGACGCAGATATACCACGAAGCAGGTATACTTAACTTCTGCTCTTCTTTCATTTCATGTCTAACATTCCATGAAAGAAGGGTAGGAGTTGAGTACACATGCTTCATCTGTTCTCTAAAGACAGAATGGTTCCTGCAACAACTAACAATGATGTGGTGCTTTTTATCCCAATCTTGTTCTTGTCAGTACTGTGAGTGGGACTTAAAGATACAGTATGGCCTGTAAGACATAATGTTTAAGTAGGCATATTTAAAAAAAATGTTTAAATAGGCTAGAGGCTGAGCTGTGGCCCTGCAAGTGACCCCTTAATTCTGTTTTCTCTTTCCTTCTCCACTCCAGTTTCTTTCTATTTTTATCTCTGCTGACTTGTAGCTCTTAATTACATTGTTTGGACACGTCCATTCTCTCTTGCAGTCTTGAACATACAGCTGTGTGCTTCAGTGGAGATCTGGAGCAATTTTTGAGGGTCATAGAACAGCTGTGATTCTGGTGACTTTCTTGAGTCTGCAAGAATAGCCTGTCTTTATTTCCTGGCAACTGTTTTTGACCAGCAAGCATTGTTTATTTCACTGTTTTTGCACTCTCAACAGTCTCTCTGATGTTTTGTTGGTGCTTTATATGGAGGACCTTGGAAGAACAGCACAGTATCACTTCTCCCCTTGTTGGAGCAGACATAATGTGAAAATTTTTGTAGAAGCCCTAATTAGTCATTAAGGCTAAGTACAGACAGTCAAAAAGTCTAAGGCTGAATCATTTCAATCTTCACAATTTAGTCTAAGCTGCATAGATTGAACCGATAAGTAAGTGAACAGACATTCACTTCTGATCCTGGAAATGCAGCCACATGCCTGCAGTGGATCAGGCCAGAAGCTGAGAGGCACTAGAGCATGCCTCCCTGCTCAGCTGGAGCACACAGGTTGGGCTAAGGCCATGGGCGACTGGTGCCACCTTAGTCGGGGGGGAGGGGGGCATGTGCCCTCCCCAGCGGCCAGTCAGCGAATGTTGGGGGGGAAGGCCTTCCACAGCCAATCTCGTTGACGGGGTGGGGGGGGGCGGGGGGTGCCCCGCTGCGGCCGCTTCTGGGAGTGCTGATCCCTGGTCGGCACTCACGGGGGGGGTGCACCAGTGCTCCTACCTGCCCCCCCCGCCCATCTCCTAAGCAGTGAGCGTGACTGGCCATGCACCGGTGCTCTTGTGGGGTGCATGTGTACTTCTATACACCCCTTACATGTCGTCACTGGCCACGGCTAGCCCACACTTGGCAAAGGACGGTTTGCAGGCAAGGTGCAAAGTATCCTGGGATGCTGAAGTCTGGAAGTTGACTTGAATGTAGAGGGGATCTAGGACAGAAATTCAGTAAACAAATTTTAACCTAAATCAGTTAAGTCTGATACTACTTCCATCCAGGTTTATCTTAAACCAGTTTTGGCCATTTTGGAAGTGGTTTATGTGCACTGAACTTTTGTTGTGTTACAGTTTTGAACCAGTTTCTGATCACTTATACCAGTTTATGTGTAATTTCTGTTCCTAGCTTTTCAGTGTTGATGTCTTTGCATTGCTCTACCTGAAAGTATTGCTTGCTTTGTTCCTTTATTCTTAAGGATGCAATGCAGATGTGTTCTGGAACCATTACTCTATAATAACATTTTATTCTGCATGGCTGGTGATTCTCACAAACTATATGTTTCAAAACTCTCTTAAAGATTTTAAATAACGTGATTGTAAAACTGAAATGAAAGTGGAAGGAAGAGAAAAGTAAGTAGCACTGAAGGTGTGTGTCCTCTCCCTCATGGAAGAAAACAGCTTCTCAAGAACTGCTAGAAATTATGCAGAGTTAAAGGCCTTTTTAGTCTTTGTGGAAGTGAAAAGAGACTATGTGACTGTGTCCAGATGAGCACAGTCGTGAGATGGGTCTGTAGTGCCATACACCACACATGCAGATGTTTCTCATGCTGCTCCCTTGCAGCTCGGGGGAAATTTTTGACCCTGGGAGATTCCAGGGTCAAAAAAAACCCACATGAGGATGGTGGGGGGAAGAGTCGTGTATGTGGCTGCAGCTTGCACCCCTCAAAACCGGAGCCTGGCCCACCAGAGCCACACTTTGGTTGCCAGCCAGGCTCCCAGCTGCAGCAGCACTGTGGCTGCAGCTTCCCTAGCCCTGAGGACCCTAGGTAAGGCTGCTGGGGCCAGCCCAATTGCTGGCCCCAGCCTCCCCTACCCCACCCAGGGTAACCTGTTGCATTCCAGAGGATGTATGGCATGGGTGTTCTCCATGGACAAGTAGCAGAAGAATAAGGTGTGCCACTGCTGCTTGTCCCCAGGAAACCAAATGTCCGCGCTCATCTGGATGCAGCCTAGGAGGTAAAAAGAGAGGTTAAAAGAATGAAGCCCTTTAACATATATTACTTTATAAAACACGAACTAAATTATGCCCTTTTAAGGTTGGTTTAAACTGAGCTTTTATTGAATTGTTTTACACCATCATAGTAGCCCTATTGCATATCCAGTTGTGAAAACAAAGTACACACAAAGCCTATTCACCATAGTATTTTTTAGATTTTGTGGAATCTGTCCCTGGAAATTTTCAAGAACAGGTTAGACAGACACTTGACTGGAATAGGATCATTCCTGGCAAAAAATGTGTTGACCAGGGGACTGGTCTATATGACCTCATGACCATATGATCCTACATGGACTATATGATCCTACAATCATATCTGGGGGCCAGTCATATTGGTAGGTGGAGATTATGAGGTGGTACATAACTTGTATCTATGGGAAGGTAGCCAGACCAATTTTAGAGAACTGAGATTTGTGCAGATGGTAGAGAGGAGAATTTTGGTCATTCACCTAAAGCCAAATTTGGGCCTGTTGCTGGGCTAGAGAATATACTGTTTTCAGTTATGACTTTTTCTATGGAACATTATCACTACTACAGACACTAAGTATGTTTCTTCAAATTTGACTTCTTTTCCTTTGTAGAAAACAAATTTGGTATGCATATAGTTTTAACATACTTTCCCTCCTTATATTTAAAATAATTTTAATTTCAACCATCATGTTTCTGTTGCATATAAAGCTTGAGAGGATGATTTGTTTTCATTGGCAGAGCTGAACTCCCAAGAGAGGTGATGTTTTTTTTTTAGTTGTGAATTATAGGCAGCCCACTACTTTTTCCTCTGTACAGCATTAGCAAAATAAAATGGAAGAAGACTTAAGAAACTACTGTAATTACTTGAGCAATAGTACACAGTGAAGTCAGGCACACCTATGCTGCCTCTTATAATTTTTGCAGCCTTTTAACTCTTTCAACCTTGCTTTTGGCAACCTTTAAACATATGGTAGGTGCCATAATTCCTTTTTTTATTTAAAGCACTTATTGTCTTTAAATTGAGAATCAATACATTTCAGAACGCTTCAAAATTAATATTAAACTTGCAGTTTTTCCCCCAATTTGCTGCAGATTTAGTAGCAGTCTGGTGAATTGTGGATTTTTAGGCTTCCCAAGCAATTCCTTGCTATTCTTTCCAGCTCTGTGATCAAATGTGGCATCCAGCATGTGGGGGGGAAAGGAAGCTAGACAGTACTATAAATAGTGCATTTGGGAAATCAAGAATCAACTTAGGAGGGTTTTTGGCTTTGAATCATACAGAAGTGGGGCTGGAAGGACCTTCAAAGTGTTCAACCTGATAATGGCTGGTTGGACCGAGATTATGCAAGCAGGCCGGGGACAAAAGGGTTTCAGGGCCTTATTCCTCCCTCTTCTGTCTCTCCTTCCGTCGACAGAAAAACACCAAGGAGGCGGCGAGATAAATACCAAGGAGGCAGTTTTTTTCTGCACAGTTTAGGCAGAAAAAAACTTCTTAACAGCTGTTTCAAGGTTAAACTCGCTGATAACTCGAGAGCTCTTAAACACGTTCAGATGGTATACCCAGTCGTGATGGGAGCGTCTGGGGTGGAAGGGATTTCGTGGATGCAGGACCTCTGGTGAGGGTGATCAGGCCTCTCCGATATTGTGTGGGTCCCCCTTTCTTTTGGCGCGCTCGCCTTTTAAATGGGCTGCATCCTCCTGCCCCCTGCCAATCAGCCCGGGACCGCCGATCTCGCGGCTATCAGGCCGCACCCACTACTTCCCCCACGCCATGAGCACGACTTGCTCCTACATTTGTTGTTTGGTCATTTTTCTTTCTTTTCTTTATCACACATAGGTCATCTAGTCCAACGCCCTGCCTGAGTCAGGATCTTCTTTATCCAAAACATATTATACAAATCTGTTGTTAAACCTCTTAGCAAAACTACAGCGTCAGCTCTGACACAACCACAAGACACCCTAACCTGCCACAGGTAAAGCCAAGGGACCTGGTGCCCAGTATTCTGGTCCTGAGTAGTTTATTAAAATAAGTTTGAGGTATCCAAGGAAGGGGGCCTACCCCCTCCCAATACAGAGTCTGTACCAACATAACCATGCAGTAAAGTTCCTTCCTGGCCCTGAATATGGCAATCATTCTGGCCCTGAGTTGAGGGGCAAAACCTCTAGCTAGAAACCTTGGGGCTTAAATCCCAGCAGGAGTGTTGGCCCACCCCAGGCAAAATCCCCTACCTTGGATGCAGCCAACACCCAATACTTTTGAGGAAGTTTTTTTTAAAACCCTGATGCACAGCAGCAGGAGAAGAAAAAATTCCCTCGTGGGCTCATGTGACCAGAAGCACAGGAAATAACCACAGTGTAGCATAGGCATATTTACTCCTAAATCATCCCAAACCAGTAGCTGTCCAACCTCCTTGAACACCTCCAGTGATGGAGAGTCCGCAACTAATGCAGTCTATTCCAGAGTTTCACTGTTCTAACAATAAAGAAGTTTTTCCTAATATCCAATAAATTAGTGTAAAAGAGATTCTTATACAGGTTCATTGTTTTCATTTTCCTAAGGCTACCTCCTGATTTCAGGAGTGCAGAATGCTTTAAGGTTGTGAAACCCTGCAATAACAAACCAGCCTCTGCTACAAGAGCATGGGGTGCAAATATTTGCACAAAGAACAATACTACAGTTGTAAAATATGTACTAATGTTGCTGCTGTCAGTGTGACAAGACAGCAGTATCTGTATATCTCTTAGAGTAGGTGTGGGCAATTATTTCAGGTGGAGGGATGCTTACCCAGTTTTGGCAAGCTGTTGAGGGCTGCATGGGTAGCCCTGCCCCTTCACAGCTGCCCTGCCCCCTGGTCACCATCTTGGGACCAATGTCCCAATGTCTGGAGACCAATGTCCCAGGGCCAGCACCAGTGGGGCCCAAAGCGGGGCACAGGCTGACAGGGGTCTGTGGATCCGGGCTGGGCTGCACCAGCAGGGAGAGGGGGGAGCTGGCCCAGCTCCATAGAGCCCCTGCTGGCTGGGACCTTGAGCTCCTGCCACCCTGCTCTGGGCCTCACTGGCACTGGCCCCAGGACACTGGTGCAGTCCCCATGCTCCCGCTGGCTCCCAGTGCCCCCCAGCCCCTCGGTACAGGAGGGGGGCAGTTCACAGCCCCAAGCCCCTGCTCACCGGCAGGGAAGAAGCTGGTGCTGAGTGTGGGGAAAAGCGGTCCCTTTCCTGCCCCATGGCCGGTGCTCCCTGCTGAAGCTCCTCACAGCCCATGCGGGGCTGTCTGGAGCAGGCACAGGCATCCCCATGCAGGCTGCAAGCAGCTACAGTGCGGGGTGCTGGGCACAGGGTGGGTGAGGGGCCACTCCCCAACCCCCCAGCTCAGCACCAGCTTGTAACTCACCCCACTGCCAGCCCGGGCCCCACCAGCTCTGGGCTCACTTGTTGGGGCTGCACATGGCGGCAGCAGCTGCGGCCCCTCTGCTTGCCGCACTGGGCAGTGTTTGTTGCTGCTGCCTGCCCGGAGCTCACATGCTGGGCAGCCCACAGGCAGTAGTGGCAAACACTGACCAGCGTGGCAAGTGGGGGGGGGGGGGGACACAGCTGCTGCCGCTGTGCACAACCCCAACAGGCAAGCTTGGAGCTGGTGCAGGGCCCAGGCTGGCAGCGGGGGCAGGTTACAAGCTGCTGCATATTTTGCCCACCCCTGTCTTAGAGCAATGGGGTTTTCTAGTAATTCAAATGCATTGAATGTGTTTATCGTAAAATACTGAACAATTGGTACTAATGTGTCCTTTGAGCAAATGAAGCTTTGATAATATCTTTGCTTGATCAGCTTTTCTCTTCCGTCCAAATGTGATTCATTATATCCATGGAATATTTTAAACAAATTTTACTTACTATAGTATATGAATGAGCATTTCATAGTGATGAGCACCCAAAAAAATTCATTGGGAAAAAAAACAAACAAACCACACTTTGGTAACTCTATAGGAGTTCCTGGAATGCAGTTTGGAAAATGGGAATTTTCCTGTTTTTCCTTTGAGTGATAAAATTAATTGTTGTAATGTTTGAAACATTGTCTTCTTATAACATTTTTCTCTCTCTCCCTTTCCTTTTGGTAAATGTATGTGCATGGAGAAAAGACTCTAAAGAGCCAAGAATAAAAATATTAAACCAGTTTGCTGTGAGTGGGGTCTCTGGTCTTACTTGCTGCCATATTTAAGTAAACGGATACTTTACTACTGATCTCATCAAGAGTAAAATATGACATTGCATCTATAAGTTTTATATGGGTAGCTTTTTTGTCTGTTTGCATTTAGCTGTGTGATGATGGGTAGGCCTTTTGCTATTATTTACAACTTGCCATCAATTACATCTGACCACATGTTCTAGTTTTTTTTTATTTAATATTTGTGTGGTGATAGCACTTCCAACTTGAGTCACAGCCCCATCATGCTAGGCTTTGTACCATACCATAAGTTACTGTTTAAGGCAAATAAACCTTGGACTAGAGCTACAGTCATTATTGGATTATCTTTCTAATATATATATACTATACTCCCTTTATGTAGGACATTACCTTTGATGTACAGAGCAATGAGTATCTTACATGACCCGTTGTTTTAATAGGATAAGGCATCTTGTGTAATGGTGTTAGCGTAACATTGAACATGGGGATAGATCTAGTTCACCACTTCCGTAACAAAAATGGCATGTGCATCCCAAAGGACACTCGGTAAAGAGATTTCTAAATTAAATGAATATTTGAAGATTTTTCACATCCTCTGGTAAATTGTATTGTACTGATTGTGTGCGTCAGAGATGAATACAAGAGAAACTTTTTCCTTTCCTTTCTCCCCAATGACTCTTTAAGAAATTAAGACAGCACTACAGTTACTGCGAGCAAACTTGTGCTCTAGCATGAAAGTAATGCCAAAGCCTCAAGGTTCACTTTTTATTACAGGTAGTCCTCGGACTTGGAACAAAATTGGTTCCTGAAAACCGTGTCTTAAATCAAAACGTTGTAACTCGGAACCAATTGTCTCATAGGAAAGAATGTTATAAATGGGGGATTGGTTCCTGAACCAAGGCCCGATACCCTATTTTCACCAAAAATACCCCAGAATTTTGTACTTGATCAATTATAGATGAGTAATATAGCTACATTAGTGTATTTATACTGTAAATAGCAATCATATTGATTTGGAAGGACTTTTTTGAGGTGAGTTTGCTGGACTTTTTGAAATGTTCTTGGTTGGACTTTTTGAAGGGTTCTTGGCTGGAGTCTTCTCAGGAGTCTTGGCTGCAGGTTTTTCTGGAGGCTTGTCTGCTTTTTTAAAGAAAGTGTCCAAGGAAGTTTGGACAGATGCTCTCCAGGGAGGTGAGCAATGCAGCAAACTTGTTTGCTGGTGTGGTTTCGCATCAGATCAAGCATTGTAAAGTTGAAACTGACGTCATAAAGTTGAAACAGGGTGTCAATTTATAAACGTTATAAGTGCAAAACATAACTCAAAACGTTGTAAGTCAAGGACTGCCTGTATAGGGGCTTCATTGTGTGCAGATCTTTTGTTTGAGATTTTGAACTTCTGCCCTGAAGTATGTTTGGCTTAAACTAATTTTGGCCTTTTGCAACAATTTTTGAAACAACTTTTGAAATAATCAAAATGAATTTACTCATAATTCATCCAGAAATTGCATACACTTGCTTGGCTTTTCTGCTGGACTTTATGACTATATTTACTTAATTCCAAGACAAATCTGCCCCCCCCCATTTAACTTGGGGGAGGTGTTGGGGAGCCCCCCCCATTTTAGAAATTGAGTATGAGGCAGTGATTGGGGGCGGGGAGGGGGGGGGGAGTGGACAGGCAGTGCCTGGGATCAGAGTCCGATCCTGAGCCTGCTTTCCCCCCTCCAGACCAAGGTGCCCTTGCTGCTTCTCTCTAGTGCAGCCTGTTGCCTACCTTTGCTCCAGTGCTGCAGGCTCCAACCCTGCTCCAGACTGGGGCATGGAGCATGGCCCCACAGTAACAGCAGCAGTGGTATAGCAGCTCTTGGCCCCAGCTCAGTACCAGGGGGCAAGGGGTAGGGGTCAGACTCCCACTGCCTGACCTTCTGCTATTGCTTTCCCAGCTGCAGTGATAGGGAAGATGAATTCAAGACAGCCCTCCAATAATTGCATTCTAACCATGGAAAATGATAACAAATTTATACATTTTCCATGTATAGAATGTAATTATTGTAGCTGTCTTCAATTCAAGAAAATATGGTATGTAGCTATTTAAAGTATTGCCCAAAAATTTATGGGAAAAAAGAATTGTGAAACTGTTTGCCGGCTGCTCTGTCTTTCTTTGAACGTTGGAGATTATAGAGGCCGATTCTTTTTTCTTTTCACGGGCAGATTGCAGGGCTAGCCATCATTTTCACAGGTTTACCAGGGCACGCCCCCCCCCCAGTAATTTAGGGGCTCCAGTGGCCCCACCCTTGCACTGCTGTTAGGGGGAGAGGGTTGTCTGTTGTACGACCCCACCCCTCACTGCTTATTGGTGAAGAAGGGTAGGGCACACAATAGGCAGCCTTCTCAGCCAATCAGTGCCAAGTGCTGGGGGGAGGGGACAGCAGCAGCCATCTTGCCTGCTTCCCTTTGTGCTGGTAGCCCATTTCCCCCCTCCCCCCCCCCCAGCAGGCTGCAGAACTTGGAGGACTGCTGGCTACCACTGGAGAGCCAGCATTTCATTTTTAGTAAGTCTTTTTTCCCTGCCCCTCCAGATTTTACAGACATCACCCGATTTTGGCGAAATCCATTAAATAGCAATTTGAGTAGGTCCCTAATAGAGAGTAAAATATAAGGATTTACATAAAACTGTAGGCAAAATACAATGTGTGTGTTTAAGAGATATTTATGACCAGGAGTACAAATCTACACACACACTCTCTGTCTCTCTCTAACAAACCTATAGGTAAAAACAGGCATGTGCGTGTGTTATGGGCATGGGTTGATGCTTGATGGTCTCAGATGGCTTGATCACCACCCCGCTCACTGGCTTGTTCACCCCCACCCAGATGGACTCAGGTAGCCAACCAGCTGGGTCTCCAATCCAGTCAACTGTCCTTCAGGTGGGGGAGCTCTGGGGGCTTCTGCACCCCCCAGAGCCAGTGTCAGCAGACACCAGGAAGGACCCAGCCAGGGCTCCACACCCCAATTGCTGGCTTGATCACCCCTCACCTGCCCTCATGGATGCAGGCAGCCAGCCACATGGCTGGCTGGGTCTCATGGCCTGCACTTTGTGTTGCCTGGCACCCAACCCCTAGCTTGCTCACTGCTTCTTGACAGCATGCCCAGGCCCTCACAGCATGGGGGCTGGTATACGAATCCCAAGCCTACCTGCTGCTGCTACAATGTCTCTGGAGGGGTGGGGGTGCAATTGGGCAGTGATCAGGGGTTGGAGTAGGGTCCACCCAACCCCCAGCAGGAAAATATCACTGGTGTCCCATAGCACTGGTGGGGAGGGGTGGTATTCCCTGAGCCACCCTCCACTGCTCCCCCCCCCCCATGGGGAATGTCTGCCAACTCAGAGAGTAATCTGTTTCCCTGTGAGTGAGGGAGCATATGCGCGCTCTCCCTCCCTCCCTGGCTGCACAGAACAGACATTGTCTGCCTGTGGTGTGATTGGTAATCCTCACAGGAAACTGTATACAAATTCCCTAAGGTGCTCTAAAGCAGAGTGCTTTAATCTGTTACCTGATTAGACAAGGGTTACTTTTTTGCGCAATCAGCCATTTTAGAAGTGCTCTGCAGATGTGCATATTAGGTTAGGGGTGATGCGTAGGGCGTGCATGTGCACCCCCTAAGCATGGCAGTGCATTTCCTACAAAAAGGCACTGCTGACACTATCAGGGGTGCCTGCGGGCAGTCACCACTCGCCACACTGCTGGCAGCATCTGTGGGTGCTTCATGATCCCCACTGGCCACTGCCGATGCTGCCGGCGGCATCTGTGGGTGGTCACCAACCCCTGGTCAGCACTTGCCACCCTCCTCAACCACCAACAACACCAACAATGTCTGCGGGAGCTCCCCTACTCACTGTTGCCATGCTTCTGCCACCGCCATGCCCCCCCACCCTCCGCCTCCAGCCGCTGGGGGCACACGTCGTTCGTGTGTTAGGTTATAGCAGTAGAGCACTTTCAAGGCCAGATTGTGTGAAAAATGTCACTTCTGTGAGCACCCTAAGAGTTGGATATTCTGCGCAGTCTGTGGAATGATGAAAATGCGTTCATCTGGTGGGAAGTAAGCAAGAGTCGAGCAGGATTTATCTTAAACTGTTCTCCTGAGACTCCCCCAAATGTCTGAAACCTTTAAGTAGTGAACATTTTCTAGGTTTTTGAAGCTAGAAATAAGATTTGACTGACTGGCATTCAGGTTGTTCAACTTTAAGTTGTTGTTAGAACATTGGGACCATCATGCAAGAGTTAATTTAGGGACCTACAATGAGACAGATTTCAAAGTGGAATTCTTTGCTTTGAAAATGGTAGGGAATTGCACCTAAATGTCAGTATGATGCTGTAGGGGTGTAGGTTGTAGCATTGTTGGTCTAAGGACATGTCTGCCCCAGTATGATGCTGTAGCATTTTCATGAATTTTTGGAGTCTTAGAAAAGGAACCATTAAAAAGAGTTCATACGTATAGAAGATCGCACCCATTTGGGGGTTTTGTGTTGTTGTTTCTTGAACATTATATTCCTATGTGAATAGACTCAATTTAAGTGAAGAGTCAGGCCTATACTTGTTTTGTGTGGCAACTGCCATTACTTGTGTTTGTGATGCCACCAACATCAGGGCTTTGTTATGATCAACACTAGAAAGAGAAAATGAGAGAGAGAATGGTGGTCCCCACCCCAAGATGTACACAATTTAAATAAACAAGACAGACAACAATGGGAGGGGGAACTGGAGACATGAAGAGGTGAAATGGCTTGCCTATGGTAATGTATGAAGCCTGGATCTAAGATTTTTGGCTCCTGGTGCAGTATTTGATTTGCTACTCTTTTATGGCTCTCATCTCTCATACATTCTTCATTTGCTAATCTAAGAATGTTTATCTATCTAAGTGTATATAATTTATATGTGCCTACATGCAAGTAGAAGAAAGTTTTTATGCAAGTTAGTACTAGCACAAATTCTTCCTTCAGTGTTGTTATATGTCACTGTTCTTCCTTCAGTGTTGTTATATGTCACTCTCCATTTAGCTAGAAGATTTGCATTTGGCTGTCTTCCAGCAATCATTGCTGATAGTTCTGAGATGTGCATGTGTTCTGGTTGTCTTCCTGTTCCACCCTCTGAGTTGAGAACAGACTGGGTCCCCCTTCCACTCTCCCGCAGGAATAATGGATCGTGAAACTGATGTGAGATGCTCCTTAACTTGATGTGAGATGCTCCATTGCCATCTAATCTGGAGAGTGTAAATCTATTTAAAGACCCTTCCTTCCTTCCTTAGTATTTTAACTCTATCTGTGTGTGTGTGTGTCCATCCGTCCGTCCGTCCAGCCGTCCCAGTGCAGATGCACTCTCTCCCCCTCTCTCTCTTCATATAATGTTTGGAGGGTTGACTTGGATTTTGGGGTACCCTCAGGATTGGGCCAGATCTTTGGCTGGTTCGAACTGGAGTAGCTCCCAAATTATGCTGATTTACACCAGTTGATCATCTGGTCCATTGTATTTTGACCTGCTTTGGAGAAGAAGGTGTATTATCTGGATCTACTTATTTATCAGTACAATGGTTAATCTATTATAAGCATTTTCTGTTTGCTGAAGTGTTAGTTGTACCTGGTTGAAGGTCCATATCTCAATGTGGAATTCAGACTTCATTTTTGAGCAGTTTAACCTTGCTATATGTGTGCATGTGTGACATTTAAGTAATTGGCTTGTTTTGGCATAGGAAAGCAAACAATCTTCTTGAGAAATGGCAAGCATATTCAGATGTGCTTGGGCTCCTGGACTTTTCCTGGACACTTTAAAATGACCACTGTTTTGTGTGTGTGTGTGTTTTTTACCTTAGTTGTTCAACCTGAGATCATCAGAAAATACCCTATGAGGATGGGTATCTGCTGTTTCTGAAAATGCAGACCCTTTTAAGGCATGTCAAAGGCTAGGCAATCAGAATCACTTGAAAAAAAAATGTAAGCCCATGTTTTTCTCTTGTTGTATCCCCTGCCTAAACTTCTGGTATATATAGAGCCTCCCAGCTCGCTCTCACTCTCTATATCTATATCTATATAGTGCTGGAAGGCTGGGGCTGGGCAGGGGATGGGGCCAGGCAGAGCAGCCATGAGGGCTTTTCCTGCAGCTCCCCCCACTGGGGCAGAGGCAGGCACAGCTGGATGAGCTGTGGGAGAACCTGCAGCTGCCTGGCTGTGCCTGCCTTTCCCCAGCAGATCCAAATCTCTGAATCAGCGCCAAATCTCTGCTTCTGATTCAGCAGAATCGAATGGGGACAGCAATTTGAATTATCAAATTGTTGTCCTCTGATTCGAAGAATTGAATACTTCCCTATTCACATGGGCCTACTGGCTGCATCTATACAGGTGGCGGACTACGCAGTTGTTCCTGCACAGTCATTTAGTACTTATATTGTACTATGCAGTATTCTCACTGCATGGTTTTTTTCCCAACGCTACTGTGCAGTAGCAATGAGCTACTATGCCAGGGGTGGCCAATTATTTCGGGTGGAGGGCCACTTACTGAGTTTTGGCAAGCCATCGAGGGCCACGTGACCGGCAGCCAGGAGCAGATAAATATTAATTTTCTAAATTTTGGGGGGCATCATGGGCTGGATAAATGGCCCAGTGGGCCGCATCCGGCCCGTGGGCCACAATTTTGCCCACCCCTGTACTATGCCATAGCATCATGTCACAGTTAATGCCCAGCATCGCTACTGCACGCTAGCAACGAGCTATGGCACAGTAGCATCTTGTTTAGATGTGCCCACTGTGTCTTACAGTGTGAAGCGAAATTCAGTCCTGGAACAAAAGGGCAGTAATTGCATTCATCTCTGGCTTTGAAGCCACCTACCCTAGTATTGAATTTTGCTCACTGGCTAGTAGGCTTCCAGTACACAACCTCTTTTTGTTTATATTCATCTGCTAGTGCTGCTCTCTGCTTGTTCAGATAGCAATGATTGCTATCTACAGTTTAAACCTGCTTATTTTCTACCCTGTCAGACAAGAGGAAGCTGTTTGCTGCTCAGAGAGGTCTCTTTCCATTGGAACCTTTTTATAGTTGAAGAAAAGGTGTAGTATTGATGGTCTGAGCTGCTCACTTAAGTTTCTGCCAGTTGTGCTGGAAAAATTGTGCTCCTTCCGCAAGAGGCTTAAATTAACCCCACTTCATGAGGGATATATATAATCCAATACAGCAAATTTATTGGATCTATGTTTTTACTGCTTTTGCCACATTTTTTATTAGAATGGATTCCCACAGTGTGTGTGGATTACCTTTTGAAAAATACACAAATAGATAAAATTCAAAGTAGCAAACTTGTGTATCTGTTTCTTTCCTCCTTCCCACCCAACCTTTAGTGTTGACATACTGGCCTTGGGTTCTTGAAAGAGAAGGGAGGAACTGTGGGGGATTAAACGACTGATAATAGAAAGAAAAATTGTTTTCCAGGTAAATTCAAGTGAATATGTTTTATTTTTGTGTTTGGCTATGTTTTCATTTCAAATTAAAGTTTAAATGATGAATATGTGTAGTAAAAGATTTGGGAAAAGGATATTAATAGCAGCAATATTTTTCTTTACAGCAAGGGTGTCCTTTCTCCCTATTACTAAAATTATTAGAGCTAAATATTGGTTTTGAATATAGTGTGTGTGTGTGTGTGTGTGTGTGTGAGAGACTTTCTTTTTGACTCTTTAAACCTTTATTCAAAATAAATGGTGAAAGTGCAAAGGTCTATGTGGTTGCTTATTGGCTGAGCATAAAACACTAGTTACCAACAAAGCAACACTGTCACTCGAGACTTAAACCCTTTCCCCCGACACGTGTCATGGGGTTACACATGTAGGACTAGCTGTCCATCTTCCACCTTGCAGAGAGCCCCTTGGTGGCTCAGCATGACACAAACTGGTCCAAGCTTTGTTGCAAGGTGAAGTGTCCAAATTCAAGTATGACATGTGCCTAGACCAGGAAGTAGAAGAGTTGGAGGGCATTATCAGAGCTGGCTTCTGTGACTTTTCAGAGTTGCAATTTGGGCTGGCTCAGAAGGAAACTAGCCAGGCAGATCATGCTTCCCTTGCCTGCTTAGTATGGAATAGAGAAGATCTACACATTTTATGAGAAGTCCAAGTCCAGTATGCCAAAGAGAGTCCCAAGGGTAGCAAAGAGCAGCTGGGGCTGGTCCAGGAAGGCATGAAAGGGTCTCCTCCAACTTTTTGCAGAAAAGTCAGACTGCTGATGCCACCAGGTTTAAGTAGTGGACAAAAGTGGCTGTGGCTAGGGCCCAATGCAACAGCTATCACTGGAGGTCACCAGTTTTGCTTGGGAGGGGCAGCTGCCTCCATATGTGATACCAATTGTTATGCTAGCAAAATTATATATATTCTCCAAACCTGGGTCATACAGGGCGTTTCCTGTCTTCTGTTTTTAATAAAACACAAAATAAGAGTTTTGTTGTTTCTCTTCTGCTGAACACTCTTTTTATGTTCCAAACCAGAGACTGATTTAAATGTGTGATGTGCATGAATTGTAGATTTTCTTTGCAGATGCTTTTATGAGTGTATAGCATGGCAGGTTCTTGGATTATTTTATGGAGTAGCATGACGTGTGTATTTACAGCCAATTAAATGATTCTTCTATGTGCTTCTGAATGTTAGCATTACTTTCTCCATCTTTAATAAAGTAATAATTTTTAATAATGTACTTCCAGGCTTGGAGGAGGGGGGAATCCATGTGGCAGAGAGGCTCTGTTCGTGCCCTCCCCTGACCTGCCACAGTGCCCACCAAGGCAAAAAGTGGCACAGCCCCAAGCTAAAGCTCCTGCCTGGAGCTGGGGGAATAGAGCCTCTCTCCTGTGTGGGTCTGGCCCCCCGCCAAGACCTGAGCAAGCAAGCTGGGTGGGAGATGTGTGGCAGGTAGCTCTATTCCCCCAGCCCTCATCTGGCCATGCAAAGAGGAGATAGAGCCTTTTTTGTCTCCTCTTTGTCACAGCCTAGGGGCAGGGCTGCGCCAGTGCTCACCTGCAGCAGATAAGCACCAGCCGAGGCTAGCAAGCTGCCCAGCAAGGGGCCCCTGGGATGCCAGTGGAACATGACCTTGACTTGGGGTGGGATGAGATGTGGAACAGATGTTCAGTTTTAAGCTCTGTAACTCAAAGCATTTTAGTCTGATGCATCCATCTATGGTTAACTTAGAGCAGGATCCCCCATTTTTAAAGTGCTCTGTTCTGTGAACATCAGTTACAGCTTTAGAGCGCTTTCTGCACACTTAATGCACAATAAGATTAACTTCTGTAGAGGCTCTACGATATCATTTTAAGGCATCAAAATACTATGAAGTGAGCCTTTTTTGAAAAAATTATAGTAAATTTTACTATTCAGAAAAAGCAATATTGACAAAAATTAATTTACAGAATTGTATACTGTGAAAACTAGTAACCTTGTTTGAAAAATGTAGACAAAATATTTGCACTGGTCTCAATATTTCTTAAAGATCATAGAAAGATATAATCAAGAGGTCACCCAGTCCAACTGCCTGCAGGATCATCCCAGACAAAGGTTCATTTAACCTGAATTAAAAACTTTTAATGACAGATTCCACAAGCTCCTCATGTAATCTGTTCTGGTGTTTAATCACCTTCATAGGTAGACAGTTCTTCCTAATATCCAACCTTAATTTTCCTTTTTGCTATTTAGGCCTATTAATTTGTATCCTGTCTTCTGTGGACACAGAACAATCTACCCTCATACTCTTTATAAAAGCTGTTTTTATATTTGCAGACTTTTACCAAATCCCACCCCCATAGTCTTGTAATTAAATAAACCTCATTATTCCAGCTTGTCCTCCTATGTGTGTACTGAGTTTATAATAAAAGGAACAAATGAAATAGAACTTGTATGGTATTTTCTGTTCTAATTAATCAAATTCTGAATAAAACAAATGAAAATGTATAGGTACACGCAGGACTGATTTTAATAATGTTTTAATTCTGACAGATCAAGAGAGAGAAATTTTGCTTTACTTATGAGGCAGGAATTCAGATGACCAAAGTCACTCTTGGAATATATCATACTAAAAGATTTGGACCTTTCTAAATTTTAGGTCTTGACTAATATATACAATACTTACATACTCTGTTTGATCTAGGCATATATGAGAAGCCTAACATAAAGGAAAAAATAATTGGAAAATGTCTCTTAAACAACATTGCTGTTAAAATTCAGATAATATTATACAAGGCATTGTAAGGAGAACTGGTAGCTATATTTGTTATCTTTCTGATGCAGTTTCAATAATAGCCCATATAATTGTGGAATGTGAAGACAATACTTTCTGTCAGGTCTAGGAGCTGTATGCTGAATAAATATAGATAAGTGGGTCAGTTTGAAAACCTAGGTTAGGCTAGGAAGTGTGATAGAGAGCCCTTTTCATAAAGAGGTAATGAAGATATGACTTGAAGATGCTGGGCTTTTGGTGCATGTTCAATATTCCTAAAATCAGTTATCCACAATAATGTGGGAGCAAATATAATAAATACTATCTGATGGCAAACAATGAAATGCATTAAGTTTATGCCATTGTGCTTAAATGATCTCCACTACATAAATTCTAGTTTTAAAAATGATTTCTATTCCTGACTTGGAGGACACCATTGCTTCCCCTCCTCCCACTTTCAATGCTGCAGATCAGTGTCTTCTATGAAGCTACTTTTGTTATACTCTAAGAAACTGACCTTCTGTATTCTTTTTTTTTTTCTCCCCCCCCACCTATAAAGGGAATAATACCATTTAACATGCACCTTTTCCTCCCCTGATTCAAGCTCCAAAATCAGGGTGCGTATTAAGTGAGGAAGCTCCTTTCTTCGTTGGAAAAGGAGCAGTCCTGGAGACACTGCACAAAGCATACAACTGCCAGTATGACCACTGCTTGTGTCTCAGCATTGCCAGGTGTTAAATATGAAATTATCGTATTGGAAGCTCAAAATTATTGTATTTGCTGGGAAAAATATGGTATGCTGACAAAATATGCAAATAGGTATGCAAATAAGTAATCTTCTTTACTTTATATTGCTTGCTGTAACTCGCCAGTGACTGAGTGAGAACTGGGTTATCAGAGTTGAAGTATTTCTTTATTTCAAGTCAAGCAGCCATAAGAAAGTGCTGACAGCAAACCCAAAAGTCAGTTAAGACTTCCTATGAGAAATTTGGGTTTTGTATATGCTGTAACAATTCACTGCCTCAAGAATTATACATTTTGAACATTTTCACTATTATTGATTGTATACTGTACAAGGGTTGAAATTATTTTACAAATATGATAATTACCATATACCTGGCAACAGTGTTGTCTGCTTAGCAAACCTGGAGGGGTAGAGTTCTGTATTAACCCTCTCATAACTGTAGCTACTGGCTAAACACTGTAGCTTGTTCTTGAAGCAGCAAGTGAGCTGCTGGTAGTATGTAAAAATGCTTGTGAAATGAAAACAGCACTATAGTTACAGCAAGCAAATCTTGCTACTGCCTTTTGCAAGGATTGTGGCCTGACCTTCTGTGACATAAAGTAAGTCCTCCTGGAAAGAGTGGCTGCATCCATCTGAGCACGGATATGTGGCATGTGGCTCCGCAGACTCAACTGCATTCCCTGTGCTGCTGCCTTGCAGCATGGGGGCTGGGGGGAGGAGTTGACCCTGGGAGATTTAAGGTAAAAAAACAAAAAAACAAAAAAAAATGCCAAAAAAAGTAGCGGGGTGCATGGGGCAGCAGCGCATACCACCCAAACTGGAGCTTGGCTGGCTAAAGCCATGCTGTGGTTGCTGGCTACGCTCCCAAATGCAGGAGTGCTGCAGCTGCAGTTCCCCAAAGCCCCCCAAACCCTGGTTGAGACTGCTGGGGCCAACCAGGGTAACCTGTCGTGTGCCAGAGCACATGTGGCACAGGTGGTCCCCAGGGACAAGTAGCCACACAAGATGTGCTAATGTTACTTGTCCCCAGAGAAACAAACAACCACGCTTGTCTGGATGTGGCCAGTGTGTCCAGGAAGTGTGGAATCTCAGGAGTTTGCCACGCTAGGAAATTCCTGATGCCATGCATCCTGGACACTGTTTTCCAAGACTTACTCTGTTACACAGTTGACTACGTTTCTGAAAGGCAGAACATTGGGAAACAGTGTTCCCCAAAAACAAGATGTGTGTTTTTATTTCAGGGTGTGTAATATATGAGAAAAAAATGGTAGTACTAATCAAGATAATTCTGTTGTCAGGAGTATTGGATAATACTTGTCAGAATACTTTTGAAGTGCTGGGCATTCATATTTAAAATATGTAGTAGTTTGTTTAAATTATAAATGGCTGCCTCTTTGGTGTATGTAGAACTGCTTATACAACATGCACAGTGAATCTTACTTGGAGATGTATCTTGTGGTTTAAAGTCTCCTTTCTATTAATGTCTTTGATTTGTGGAAATTTATTTCCTTTTAAGAGCTGTTCTCGCTAAAATGTCAAGACCAGGAGCTTCAGTCCATGAGGTTGTTTGAATTAGTTTGACTGTGTAAAAGGAGCACGTCTGTTCTTTCAAGAAAGTAAATCAGGATTACTGTACTACTTGTTAGCTTTGTGCAGAGCTGTAGTGAAATAGGCTTCCAAATAAAAATTTTGCTGATTCTGGCTCTCTACAGGTTTAGGAGTAAAAGATATCGAGGAATATGGCTATGGAATGAAAAGGAAGTTCAAACACTTCCCACATTTCCCACACTTAATTTTTTTTTTTTTTTTTGTAGTTGGTTTTCTTGCCAGTGATCATCTCATGAGTCTTCAATATCACTGTACTGAGTCCTGCAGAGTTGTAATGATGCTGGATGTACTCCAGCTCATTCAAGGAAGTATTATTCTTTTATCCCTTCCTTGAGGGCAAAAGTTCATCCCTCGTCCATTTAATTACTTCAGGTAATTGTGATTTGAAATTTCCACTGAAGCAGTTGGTGCCAGGAATTGCAGTACAGTTTCTCCTTAAGGCCTGATCTTCAGTTTTGCTGGTATAGCTATCAAGCGTGGGACTTCACCACACCACCCAACTGATAGTCCTATGGTAGGGGCAGCCGCACTGGCAGAGAAATACTACTGAGGGTATAACTTATTCCATTCAGGGAATTCTCCTTCTGACATATTCTGTGTCCCTGTTAGGAGAGTCTGCCAGTATACCAATACTGTATGCTGTTGGCAAACCCTATCATACATAGGCAAGGCCTTAAACTAGGCACCCAGTGCTCTTATTCTGCTTGCTTTATAATTAACTCTTCCAAGCTTAGTTATGAAATTCTGCTTGAAAACATGATCAAACAAAGGGTGAGTTCTTTGCCCCTTCTCTGTCTGCTTTATACCACATAAAAGAGTGAGCCAAGGTAAAACAAAGGAACTTCAAAACAAAAGTAACCAGCTGGGGAGAACGGGAAGGGAGAAATTTTCCAGCACATCTGTAGTGGAAATAACTGTAAAACTGCCTCCTGAGGAATACCTTGCATGCTTTGTTATGAAAGATTAAGGTACTGGGAAGAGGCTGTTATAGATATGTTAGATCAGTTTCCCAGAGTTGTTGTCTGTACTGCAGTATGACAGTAATTGCAGTCAAATGTAGAGATACCTGAGCTAGTTTTAAGCTATTGAACTGGGAAATAGGTAGCTGTCAGGTTAAGGGGGTACAGAGTTCAGTATGGGCTAATTTTACTCTCCTTCCCAGTGAGGTCTATGCCGTAAACAGCTTGACTGCTACCAGAACCTGGACTAGCTAGTTTAAAGCTAGCTTGGGTATTTCTGCACTGCACTGTCACATAGACATTGCCAATCATCCTTCAGGGATGCTCCAGTTTCCAACACAAGCTGGGAGGATATTCCCTTGCTACAGAAAACCTACCCATGGTTCTAAACCAAACCGTGAAGCAAATACTGTACTCATACTTGGAACACCATGATCCCTGTTTCATTCAAGAAGAAGCGAACAGTGAAGTAAGTGTCCATGGTTTCTTTGCATTAAATTCTCTGTTTAAAAAAAAAATAAATAAAAAAATAAAAAAAATGAAGATTTTTTTCTTTCGTTCTCTCCTTCTATTTTTTTTTCCTTAAAATAATCTTGAATTTCACAGTCTAGCCCTGTATTATTGAGAGTAATAAAATCTTAAATCCAAGTATGCCAAACTATCAAATGTCATCAACAGGGAACATGGTTTTCCCCGATTAAAAAATTGCTGATAAAAACCCAAAATCTGTGAGGCACACCCCCCCCCCCCACAACCCCCCAGCCCTGCTGGTGCCTACTGCCCCATACCCACAGTTCCAGCTCCCCTAGCCCTACCAGAGTGATCTCCCAGCTGCTAGGACTATGGGACCAGGGACCCGGGTCTGCAGTCCCCTACCCCTGGCAGGAAGTGGCAGCTGCTGCAATGGAGTGGAGCCTGGCTTCTCCCCCCACCCCTGCTGGCTGCCCAATACGGGCTTGGGTGGAAGGGTGGGGGGCTGCTCCCTGCTGTGGTGTGCACTCCTGGGGAGCAGGGGGACCTGTGCCCCCCACATCTGTGTGGGGCAGGGGCTGCACACTGCCTGCTGTGGGCTCCCACCCTGCTGCCTCTGCAGCCCAGCGTGTGTGACCTAGCACGGCAAAGAACAGCGGGACCATGCAGGAAGCTGCCTGCCGCTGTGAGCTCTGCACTGCCCTGGTGAGGCATCCCTTGCCTGTGCAGCTGCATTAGGGGTGGCAGCATGGAGCTTGCAGTAGCAGGCAGTTTTCTGTGTGGCTCTGCCGTTCCCTGAAGCACCAGGTTGCACGTGCTGGTCTGTGGAGGCCCTGGGGGAGGGCAGCAGAGTGGGGAGCATGAGCCTGAAATGTGCAGCCCCTGCGCTGCGCATATACCTGGGGGCACATGGATCTCCCTACCCCCTGGGAGTGCGTGCAGCAGTGGGGAGCAGTCCTCGCCCCCCCCACCCCCCTGGTCCCACCTGAACCCACAGTGGGAAGCCTGCCTCAGCCCTGCCCAATGCACAGATCAGAGGGGCGTGGATCCCCCCCTGCCCCCCTGGGGACCCCAGCGGGGAGCTTCCCCTGCCCCTGGAGAAGCCACCTGTGGCTCCATCCCACTCCCTGCCAGGGCCCTGTGACTGTGTGTTGCAGACCTGGGCCCCAAGCCCCAGGTACTACCCGGCAGGGCAGCAGTCCCAGCCCAGCCCTGCCCAACTCCCTTCCTACCTGTGGGGACCTCAATCCTCCCACCCCCGTTTACCTGCAGGAGCTGTTCTCTAGGCTGCCTGGCAGCCATGTACATGCATATGGCGCCTCCTGCCTGACCACCCTGCTCCCATTCCCTCTCAGCCCTCTGCAGGCTGGAACTCTGCCAGTCTGCAGAGAGCTTGTCGCAAAACTGCAAAATCCATGGGTTTCTCCAGTAAAATGAGAAATCTGCATTTGTCTCTAGTAAGAGGTAAAACCTGCAGTTTACACCGTTTTTCCATGGGAAACAGAAAACTTGGATCCCTGCTCATCAACACCCTCATGTAGAATATCTGAGGAAGTAGAAATTAAGTTTTAACCCCCACTTGGGAATGCTTGCCTCTGCACCAGCAATTTGTATTCATAGAATCATAGAGAAATAGGGCTGAAAGTGTGTCATCTAGTCCAACCCACTACCTGAGGAAGGATCATCCCTATCCAAACCATCCTATAAAAATCTATTATCTAACCTATTAGCAAAACTACATAGTTTACCCTGGCACAACCACAAGACACTGCCACAGGTAAAGAAGGGAACCACAGCGGCCAATGTTCTGCTGCTAGAGAGGTTAATATATGCTCAAGAGATCCCATGAAGAGCTACCTGCCCTCTGCTACAGAGGAAGGCAACCCCCTTCCTACCACAGTCTATACCAATCTGACTATAAGGTAAGATCCTTAATGACCCCAAATATGGCAATTGGTCCAACCCTGAATGAAGGTGCAAGATGCTTTAGCCAGGAACCTTTGGGTTTAAGTCCCAACACGAGCACTGGCACACCCCAGTCAAAATCCCTAGCCTTGAGGATAAAACATAATGCACAATACATTAATAGAAGTGCTAGGTGCAAAAACACAGGATGTGACAGTGCCTCCCTACTTGGAAATGGTTAGGCCTCATCTAGAGTAATGTGTGCAGTTTTGGGCTCCACACTTTAAAAAAGATGTGGATAAGTTAGAGGATCCAGAGATGGGTAACAAAAATGATAGACGGCTTTGAAAGCAAGTCATATGAGGAGAGACTAAAAGAGCTCTAGTACTTCTATTGATGTATTGTGAATTATGCTTTATCTTCATTTTTAGTAAAGTTTAGTTTATTTCTGCAGGTCCATCCATGAACAAATACTTGGCTAATAAATTAATGAAATTATTATTCACTTCTAGATAACCTACTTCATTTGTTAATTAATGAAATATGAATTAGTGAAGAGCATCACAAGTTGCTGTCCTACTTTTAAAATTTCAAAAAGTGGAAGGATTTAATTCTAGCAGAATTCTAGAAAATGGTGCAAGGTTTTGCTTTTCTAGTTTGACTAGCCCATTTGTCAACTAATTCCTTCATTGGAATCCAAGGAAAGAAGATGGGTCATGGACAGTTTGTAGTTGGTAGCAACAACCAGCTGCAAAAAGTTACAGCAGTGTGTTCTTTAGACATGTGTGGACTTTTTGAGACCCTAATCTTTATCATGGCTTTCAGGAAAAAACAAAGCTGGCAATGCTAAGATTCGCTACTTTTTTACTGATCTAATTTATTCATGGTTTAAATGACAAATATGACAATACCTTGTTTTGCGGGGTGGAAGGGATTAATATAAGGAATTACACACACACACATTGGAATTCTAGGCCTTTTAGCACATCCAGTCCATCTTTCTGCTGACAGTTTTTCCCTGCTTTCTCAAGTGTGTGTTGTCCAACCAGATTTCTAAAATTTGGAATGAAGGTGGGCGGGGGGATGTGGATCAAACCCGAGGAGCCCTGATGGTATCCTGTTATTTATGTCTGTAGCTTTGCAAGCTTCTCTTTTTCCTTTGTGTTCCTTGTGTGTTCCAGACTTTATAATGCATTTCCAAGAAAAGTAAAAAACAAAAAAACAAAAAAAACTTTCCAAGTAAAAATCTGTACATTTTTATACTCCCCCCCCCTTCCATGTGCCAAGTGTACCTTGGCTGTACCCAGAAACCCGATTAAAAATGGTAAAACACACTTAGCAATGTTTGATGGTTAAATTTATAGCATCTGACTTGAATGTTTGTTTCATAGTCTGGGTCGTAACAGTCTGATTCTCAGACTGCCATTGACGTCAGTTTTAATGGGAAAATTCAGATGGAACCTGTATTAGATTTTCACTATTAAGTTAACAATACAAACTTTTTACAGATGTCTTGTGTGTACAAGGCTGTTAACAGAAATATTACATTAATGAAAATCAGGCCTGCAGACACACGGAGACTGGCTTTTTTATATAATTTGTTTTATTATGTTTTAGTTAGCAAAAATCTCACTTCTAATGATACTCTCTATGGTGTTTTAGATGTTAGATAAAGAGGAGGTTTTGGTTGCATGTAGCTATCTATCTTTTGGCCTTTTTAGGAAAGGCTCTGGTTGTTCTCCATGTTTTTATTTGGGTAATTTTTCCTAATTATTTTAAATATTCTCTACAGTTTCAGTTTTAAACTATTTCATTTTCATAGCTTTTTGTAAGCTGTTCAGTCAGTATCATTGTTGTGCATTGTTAAATAGGTAGGATCCTACTCAAAATGGCAGTTGAACCTAAATGATGGCCCTGTTGTGTTAGGCAGTTTAGTAACCTATGGTAATACTGGTTCCTATCCAGAAGAGTGTACGACCTCAGACTAATGATGGGAGAAAAGGAAGTTCTGGTCTCTTCTGTTCTCTGGCTGAGTTTATATTTAAATTACATGACTTACTCAGATTCCAAATATTGTAAGTCTCTGGCAAAATGAGTTTTTCAATGTAGATATCTTAGCCTAGTGCCTTATAAACAAAAGACTGTCCTTTTGCTTCCTAGATTGTTTCTGTATTATACATGTCTGGATTATGCTCGTTGCCTCATATCAATCTGTACTTCAGTGGTAGGCAAAGTTTTATTCTTCTGCTCATATAGGGTTTGAAGAATTCATTCATATCTCGAAATGTTTTTGCCTAAAAGATCCAGTGTATAGTTTTCAAAATCAATTACTTTATTTTCCCTTTATATCACTCTCTCCCCTCCCCCCTCCCCCCCACCTGCTTTTGGGAAGGCAGAATTAAATTTTTGAAAAATTCCAGAGTTTTATGGCCAGGTACACAGGGACAGAGCCTTCTCTTCAGCTCACTCTCACCTTCTCATTTTCTGCTCTGGCAAAAGCTACCATTTTGTCCTTTCATAGCTGAATTGTCAGCAGCCCTTGGCTGCTCAGCCAAAAGCTGAAACTGTAGCTGCTGCTGAAGACTGGACTCGATGGGCAGAATTTAGGATTTTGAGAATAGCTAACAGTGGTCTGCAGGACTATGAAATAAGAGGAGAAAGACCAGGAGTCAGAAAAATCATGCAAGAAAGGATAGCTTGATTAGTGGAATATTAGTGAAGAGCAATCAGCCAGAATCAGGTAGATTATAATGAGTCATGAAGTTATTTGACTTCCTCAGCACTGCCTGAACAAAAATGGCACTGATGCTGCTGAGCAATTGGTTTTAATCTTTGGATAAATCGGGAATCAAATCAGGGTGTAACTGCACTACTGCACTACCTCTGGGATCTACTCCTACTATACTCCCTTCATGCAGCTGCTGGAGGAAAGGAATGAAGCAGCAGCAGTCATTTTACAGCATTTCCGTGGTTCTTTTCTGGGCAGAAAAAACAATTTCCCTCCTTAAGATGCACATTCCAATTTTGGAAGGCTAATTTTTGGAAAAAAGGTGAGTGTGGTATGCAAGTCAGTATAATATTAAAGTTTGCAAAGCCTTGTGGAAACCATTTTGTGGAATAGTGCAATAGAAATGTAGGTCATAAATATTTTTTGGCATGGTGCTACTTGTTGGTTTGGCCTTCATGGTCTTATTCTTCATTGCTGTGTGTATAAGAAAGGTTTGTTCTACAGTTCTGTAAAAACTGGGCCAGCTGGTGTGTTGTATATTTTGTTGGTGAGGGAAACCCGTCTTCTCATTTACTTCTATGGTCTGTGCTAGTGGCAGATCGTATTCAAAGTTAGATTCTCACGAAAGGCCTGAAGGGTTTGGCTAAGGCTTGAGGAATTGAAACAACTCCAAAAACTATTCAAGTTATGGTTTATTAGCTTTGAAGCATACCATTTCTGTCTTCACAAAATTAATTATACCATCACAGTAAGTTATAACCTGTAGCTAGAAAGGGTCTAGTTAAAATTATATGGATTAATTTTGGTAGTTTATAGCCACTGCAAAGATGGCAAGTTTCTACATCCCTGCTAGTTAAATGCTGTTGGGCAGGTGGTACTTATTCTGGACACCTATTCTTGAAAAGTACTTAGGCAATAGCTCTCTTCCCTAAATTATCTTTGATATTGCGAGCAGGAGTGCTCATGGATAAACGAGACAGTCAAGTGGCCTAAAGAGGGCACATAAAAATGGAACTGGGTGCAAGCTATTTACTTTTTTAGCTTTAATGGAAAAATAAGATTGAGATGCACATCGAAAAAAGGAGGAAAAAAACAAATGGAGGGTGTGAGTACATAAATTACATTAGTGTCTGGAAAGGACAGATGACTCTAGGTAGCCCCATCAGTGTATGCTGTTGTATTGCTTCCCCGCTAGGTGGCAAGGGAGCCAGCAATAGCTTACTTGCACTGAGTGAGGGGCTACCCTGGGATAAAAGTGATTCAAACTGGAGAAACATAACATATACCCAGCTTCAATTTACACTAGTTATATAGTTACTCCTGACTTTCTGATGTTTGATTTTACAGTATAGTAGAGTGATTTAGGGCTGTAGGGCATGTGCCCATTCCATGTTTAAAATGGTATAAAAGCAGATTGTATCACTGTAAATGTATCATGACTTCACTCTGACAGAGTGGGAGCATACATAACCTGATGCTTGGTATTGACCAATAATGTTGTTTTAGCTATTTACCTCTTTGCTCTTTCAATAATAGTTAAAGCAATACAGCTGCCTCCTTTGGTGTATGTACGCAGTCAAAGCAATAGTGGTATAATGGCTTTTCATGACATAAAGACATGCATGTAAATGTTTCTATCTGTGTTATTTTTCAGACATATCCTTTTTCCCATAACCCGAAGTTTAGGTCTAATGTGCTTGTCTGGGTGTTTTAATGCTTTTGACTATGCTCATTTTTTTCCCTTTTCTTTCCCTTCTCTCTTTCATCTAGGATACGCCAGCTGAAACCACAGATTGAAATACAGCAGTTAACATTACTGTGGTTTGGTAAATCAAAATAAAATTTGGCTTCTTTTGTAAGGCATTTATGGTTGGTATTGGTATATGGTTTTAAATGCCTTGTTCTGAGTTTCCCCGTAGCCTTTGAGAATGGTATTGGTTTCAGCGCATTTGTATATAGTGAGTGACAAGGGAGAATAAAGGATGCCTTTTTTTCCTTTTGAAAAAGGGGGATTTTGTGGGGTGTGTTTTGGGTATGTGTAGACTTGGGTAAACACAGCTATTTTGCTTGTCTGCCAGTGAAGATGACAATATTCAGTTGAAATGTTTGACAGCTTCAAGTAACTGCTGACTGTTCCAAATGTGCAGTGTTTATCTCAGCAGTATGCTATGTGACTGCTTAGAAGTGACACTGGTATTCAGTGTGAATCTGTCTGTTTCTCTGATTAGCTATCATGGTAGCCTGCAGCTTTTAAAAACATTGTCATGTTTTAAAGTCTGAATAGAGGCTCTCTATTCTGAGTCACATTCAGTAACTTTGTTCCTTTTGTTGCCCTTGTTAATCCCAGGGGAAAACTGTGTCTAGAAATACATGGGAAAAGTCAGACAAGGGTTTTGTATATTAGTAAAAATTTTGGACGGTTTTCTTAATTTTTGTTGCTTTCATTTATTTTATGTTTTTGGGAAGTTTATTTGTAGGATACTGATGGATTATTCTAGTGATCTAAACTTAAGCTAACAGCACTGTTTATGTTCGGCTGTGAATAGATACTATGTTAGACTCTATATAGCTAAGCCCAGGGCACCCAGGTCCTGACTTAAAACACCTCTTCTTGCGCCTTCTTAGTTAGGGTCTCCAGTGGATTTCTCTGCTTGTGTCTGTATGAGCAGGAAATGCTGTAGCACTTCAAATTTGTTTTTAGCTTTTCTTAAACCTGTACTACTAACTTTTTTTTAGCTTTCTTTTTGTTCACATGCTTACATGTTTTTTTCTCACCAATATACAGGGCAGAGTTTAATGGTCTTTGAAATTTAGTTTTTGCCTAAATTCACTTCCTTTGTTTATATAATTAATAAGTTGAGAACAGTTTGCTGGAATCCTGTGCTGATTTATCCCAGACTCTTAAATGTAGTCCCCTCTCTCTAGACAGTGGCCTGCTTTTTTCCACAAAAGTATTTTTTCCTAAAATCAAGTTTATAAAACACTTGCTGATGTGTTGGATTTCATATTTTTTTCAATATAGACTTGTATAAAAGACAGCCACTAAGTCTTTTATTAGCAAGCCTGATGCCCAAGACTGAATCCACACACAGCTTTTACACTTGGCAAAATAAGAACTTTTTATATCTGAATTGGCTCAATCTTAGCCAGGAAGCTTTGAGAAATGTTACTGCTATTTAAACTGAAAGTTCATTTCGCTCCTATTTAGCAGCTGAGATTTATTTTTCAGTTTAACTGGCTGAATCTTTTGTTCGTGAGAATTGGCATCCTGTTGTACTACGATGTGGGTAAACCTGTATTGCAATGTCAAGCCACAGACGGCTGTATGATTTAGTATAGGATTGGGTAGCTATGAGACTGTTTTAAGTGGCGGCAGCCCATAAGGGCTCAAGGATATACAATGACCTGACTTTTCTGTACCTGCTTCAAAGTGAAATTCTGGGCACAGCCATACCTGTGCTGGCCTGTCATGATCCATTGCTGCTCTGGGGCACTCCAAATTGTGATCAGATGCAGTATGACTCACTCATGTAGTGAGTCCTTCAGGTTTCATGTGTAAAGTAAGGTGCCACATTAAAGACATTTAACCATTTGCGTTTAAATTTTACTGTGGTAATTTTCTAAGTACAGGGGATCCTCTGGTGTGGTAAGTAGATATCTATTTTTAAACTCTGTTGGTAGTGTGATATAAACAGGAGCTGACTTTTTGTTGGATTTTTTTATTTGACTCCAAATGCTTTCTTAAAAAGCAGTTGTTTGTTCAGGAATCCAAACAAAGGATAATTGGAAAGAGAACAGAAAAGTCTGTATGTTATGAGAAGGTGTTTTTCTTTTTCCTTTTTTGGTTTTTAGACTTCAGGATGGGGAATTCTAGCTCATAGCAGCATGACTGGGAGTAGATCCCATTGATTTTTATATGGATCAGGTCACTTAAGGTTTGGGTTTACACCTCCATTTTTTCTATCTGTAAAATGGGCTTGATAGTACCTATCCTCCCAGGTGTCTTCAAGTTTATTGAAGATTTGTAAAGCACTATTGTATTAAACATTATTCAAATTAAACATTTTTAATGTTCAGGGCAAGGCAGGCTGTGCATTTACAACTGCTGACTCATAATTCAGGGAAAAGTTTATTCTTAATTTTCAGAGGGTTGCTTTCTTCCTGTCATATTTGCTGGGGAGAAAGCAGTGGCTAGCAGGCTTAACAGTGGCTACCCCTGTACTATTTCTCTTTGTGGTAGTTTAAAATACCACATACTTTATTAGCTGCTATATACATAAAGCCTCAGTTTCATGATTCTCCCTGGAATCCATCCAGCTTTCTCCATGTAAGTACAATTCAGCAAAAAAGTCTATTTAGTATATTTATTTATTTTTTGCATCTAGAAGTTCTGCCTGTGTTCCCAGGAGAAGAATCTAAGCAGTGGTGCTGTGGCACTACTTTTAATACCCTGATGTCACTGTTTTTTCCAAAGGTTTTGTGGTAGGTAAATAGAAAGCAAAATCATCTCTGTCTTTTACTGTACTTAAATTCCAGGTTTGGATTTACCCTTGGGAGTGGGAAGGAAAGAAACAGTTACAATTTGGCTAGGGAGTGGAACTGGTTTAATTAAATTCCATTTGCAAACTCAGAATGTCTTTATTCAAGAGGAGAAAGGAACTCGAATGGTATTCCTGATTTTCCCTCTAGCTCCCTTGTCAATGGAGGTAGACTGTATCTTGCTTTCTTCTAGGGTGGAGAGGGAGATTTTTTGAGCTGAATGTGATTGGGTTTTTTTTGTGTGGTAATTTTGGCATGGCCACTTGTAACAGGAAGGCATTACAGTACATTTTGTGTGCTTATGGCTCAAGTGTAGTTAGTTGTCTCCTATGGTCCAGATGTTTGATAACTCTGCTCTAGATTTACTTTAGTGTAACATAAGTGAAAGTTTAGGACCTCAATCTAAAATGTCCCAAATTTTTGAGTAAATTTGACTTTCAGTTTAAACTGAGGTCAGTGCATTCCTGAACCAGAATAGTTTTTGGTATAAGTTTAGTACTTCTCAGACTGGGATATGCAGTGGACTTCCAAAGGTGGGTAGGAGGAAGGAATGGGAAAGGTGAAATGGAAAAGGGAAGAAACAGATTGCCCTTTACTTTTTTTTTTAGGTGGCTGGACCGGTTACAGTGTGGTTGCACTAACATAAAATGTTGCATTTTCTGTTCTCCATATCTATAATCATAGGGGAATGAAGCAAACATAATAAACTTAAAGAGGGTTATTTGACCCAAAATTTTGAAAACCATTAGTATAAGCTATCAGGGATGTATTTGGCAGCTGTGTTGGTCTGAGACTAAAGAAATGCAAAACTCTAGAACTCTTGGTTTAGAGATGATACCTTTTATTAGATGAACTAAAAGTAGCAAAAAAAAAAAAAAAAAAAAGTCTTTTGCTTCAAGCTTTTGGGCACATGCCCATCCTTGGGCTCAGGGAAAATAAAATATGGTAAAAAGTCCCCATAGGTAGACTTCCTCTTTTGCACAGAGGAAGCTGAAATTGGAAGTCTGTTTCTCTGGGTCCATGAGAAAGTGTCTTTGTGAGTTACTTTTTGATGTGCAGATAAGGCAGGATTCTTTTGGTATAAGCTATTGCCTTTTCTGAACGTTCCCACTAAAACTGCTGAGAGTTCACACTGTGCTTAAAAAAATTCCTGCCCTTATATGATTGTTATTTTGTCAGAACAGTGTGGTTTCATGAAGTTGACAGGTGATGATAATACTAGAGCTGATCAGAACATTTTTGATTTAATGAAATTTTGTTGAATTATGCTTAGCTGAAGCTTAACGTATTTTGCAAGATGTATTGGTTTTAATCAACTATTTTTTGGAAATATTTTTAGAAAGAGAAGACAGAGATGGACTTAAGGTTTTAGACAGAGAGTGCATTTATACCTTGTGGTAAAGGCACTGGCCTGGTGGAAGATCCAGGTTCAAGTTTCTGCTATACTTGATACTGAGTGATCCTGGATGAAAAATTGCTTTGAACCAGGCAGACTGTGGACTTGAAACTAGCTATGCCAACACCCCAGGCTAGTGTTCTAACTTTCAGTTCCACAAACCTTTCCCTAAATTGGAAAGTTCTCATTTATCCAGTGTAGAATAAAAACATATTTTGATACCTTAGAAGTTGTTTGAGATGCAATGATCATCCTGTGATAAGGAGGATGGATGTCATGCCTAGGATCTGATCTTGCAGTGTGTAGGTAAGTAGTCAGTCATGCAGGTTGTCACACTGAAGGGAATGAAAACAGAACCAGGGATTGCCATGCAAGTTAAAGTATGTCTTCATGGTATAATATGGTGCATTGCAGAGATACTTAAGCCAATTCTGAAGGATTCTGCTCATGTACTGGAAACCAGCATAGCTGAAATAGCACAATCTTTTGCATCAACTAAATGGACCTGTTCGGAAGCCTGACCTATTAGTCCTGGAAAAGTTGCGTGCTAATGTGGTTTTGCTGCTTCTAGTCTCCAAGTAAGCTTGTTTATCTCTGTGCTACATAGACTACCCCTTTATGTTACAGGATTATGGCATTAGTGGTGTGTGTGTGTATGTGCGCGTGTGCATGTGTGCACATGCACAAGAATTTTAGAATATCTTTTCCCCTCATTATTTGCTTGCATGTGCCAGGGAATTGCTTGGGTTAGAATGGGGCAAACCCAGCTATTTGCCAGCTTGCCAGTAACATAGCCTGCATCTTGGCTCATCGTTGCTGTGATCATTCCTTATTGCCTTGAGAACAAGGAGAGCTGTACTATATATAGATTGTTCAAAGTTCAATGGAAAATTACACCCTATAACCAAATGTGGTCTAAATTGAACAACCCTATGACTATGCTATAGCACTGCTCTATTGGTACACTGCATCCCATCCATTTGCTTTATATTACCTTAATTGCACATTTCTCACTCATGCATTCTTGCTCGCTTACTCTTTCTTGCTGTCTTTATATCAGTGTAATTATTGTTAAACTTGTCTTCGTATCTCTGTGCAGAAATGGGTAACTTAACAGATTTACACGTACATGAAGGCCTGGGACAGACGTTACATATAAACTAGTTTAAGTGATCAGAAACTGGTTTATACATGTAACAGAACAGATGTTCAGTGCATGTAAACCAGTTTGAAAATGGCTGAAACCGGTTTGAGATAAGTCTGATGTCTATGAAATCTATGATACTACATTCAACCAGGTCTAACTGATTTGGGTCAAACTGGTTTATTCAGTGTCTGTCCCAGACCCCTTCCTGGTTTAACTTAAACTAGACTCACCCAGAATCCCGGCATGGTCTCTGGCTTGGGCTCTCTGCTCCACAGCAGAGCTGGCCCCTTCCCTCTGCTCCCTGGCTGGAGTTTGGCAGAGACTGCAGGCATCTACCTGGCTTCCTTCTGCTCCTATCATCACTCAGCTGAAGCTGGGATTCCCCACTCCCCTCTGCCTTAGACAGACACCTCTCAGCATTAGCTAGCAGATGACATGCTGGCTATGGTCCATGTTGTGGGAGACTGGACAAATGCAGACAGGGCTGTGTCTGCTTAGGGTTTTGTGGAGCTAATCAATAGGTAGCTGGTAAGGTCCCTCCATTCCTTCCTTGGAAAAAATTGTTTAAGAAGAGCTTGAGCTAATGGGGAGGAACTTTTTGTTTTCTTTGTTTTCTTAGTGGGCTGCTAAAAACTGAGTTAGGGGTGATAAACACTGTGTTATCAACTGCCTGCTGGGCTGCTCAGGAGGGGAGGGAACACCGCCCTAATGAGAGCATCTTGCTGAGGCCTGGCCATGCCCCCCCTTAGCTCAGTTCTGTGGAAGGGAAGGGAGGGCTGCTCTTAGCACCCCCTGGCTTCTAGCCTGAGCCACTGCACACATGTGCCTGCATTCCTGGGATGTCTGTAGGTTACAAACCGGTTTAACCTAGCCAGGTTAGACTAACCTACAAAGATTGAATCAATTCGGGCTCAGGCATTTTGAAGGTCTGTTCCTAGCTGAAGCCATTATAAATGGATAAGGAATCTTGAGGAAAGTGCAACAGCCCATTCTCTCTCCATTACAACTCTGGGTTAGGGGGATTGATTTACCTAACCGCCTGCCATTTTAAAACAGTTGTCCTCTAGCCCCCATAACTGGTTCAGAGAGACTCAATCTGTCTTGCATGTTGAATAAGCATCTGACATAATGGAATAAAATGGGTCTTCTAATATATCCCCATAGGCTCAGAGTTTTATTGACCTTTGTGTTTCTTGTTTTCCTAAAGTTAAGTTGCTACATTTTGACTTTTGCTGAGCAAGGTTAGTTTGTCTCCCTGTTTTTTATGCTGTGATATTATACACATCTATTTCCTTGAAAAACGGCCCTGGTTGACTAAATAGGGTGATAAATCTCGTTGTTCTTCCCTTCCCCCATATGGCAAGGGAAGGAAAAAGTGCAGGGAATGTCTAAGCTTGGCTTGGTGTGGTAAGGACTTCAAACCTGCTTTTCATACTGTTCATTCTGGGTTCTTCCTACCAGGCAACAGAGACGGGCTTGATTTAGTCACAAGAAAGGGTGGTGGCATACTGATGGTTCTTTCAAGTCTTAATGGACAATTGCAGATTCTGCTTCCCTAGTCAGCACTACATTAAAGTGCTTGTTACTTTTTTTTTAACTTGGACCACCCACTGGGACAGATTAAAGGGGTTTCTTTTGAAATAAATCAAGCCACTTTGGCACTGCCTAAGTAGTTTGGTGATTTTTGACTATGGAGCATGCCATGTAAAAGAATTTCTTTCCAGAAGTATCTTACATTTTTCTTGGTCTGATTTTTTTTTTCATTGTTCTGAGCATCAGCATGAAGCTTCATCCTTTTCCAAGGCACCAAAAATATGAAGTCAATAAAAATAAACAATATCATTTTTGAAAATTAAACTATGGCATTACAAGAGTTTTTTATTTAGACATAAAGGTAAAAATAGGGAACTTGCAGCAATTTGAAAGTTCTAATTTGGCCTTTTTAATTCTAGAATTCTTAAAAATGTCTTGTATATTTTTTGATACATTTTGAGAAGAGCCGATTTGTAGTCCTATAACAGTATAGTAGTACAGTGCAGGGCTCAGCACTCTAAGGTCTTGGCTTCAGTTACATTTGGAGGCAGGGGAATCTGCCCATTCTGCACTGGGGCTTTGGTGGAGGGAGAGCTCTCCCTGACTCATGCTGCATTTAGACAATTAGGGCTTTGCGGAAAGAGGAGCTCTGCCTATGCTATACTGCAACACCACAGCTGGGCAGCCAGGAGAGGCAACAGAAGTGGCCAGGTCCTAGAGCTGACTGTATAGGACTAAGTTGGGTCACTCCAGCCCCCTGCAGGAAAACACTGGGGGCTCTGGGCCATTTATGTTATGTGTTATGTTTTTCTAGGTTTAATCTGGACTGCAGCCATCACTACATACACATAGTCTGTAGTCGGGGTTAAAATTGGCTTCAGTCCGAATAAACTAATCCTCGCTGAATGAGAATTAAAGTTAATGCAGACTATGGCTCTCCAAACTAGGCAATTTAAACTGAATTAATTAACATGTATATATGGCAGTTACCTAAGGCAGTGGTTCTCAATGTTTTTTGCACCGGTCCCATTTGTAAACATCAATGGCCAGTCCTGACCCAGTGCCCTTTGCTCCCAACCCTCTGTCTCCCAGCTATAGGCCTCCACTCCCACACACACACACATATGTGTAGGGCAGGGAGCCCCAAGCAGTGCCTCACAGGTTGAAACTCTGCCAACCTGCAAGGGAAAAGCCACGGTTTCCTGTGTTTTCTCTCTTTTAAAGGAGAATCCATTTTTAAAGTTGGTGTGTAACATTTTTATATATTCTTGCGATCCCTGGGTCAAGAAACACTGATCTAGGTCTTGCTGTTGCTTATGTCCACCACCAGGTGTGCAAGTGAGCTCAGTTTTGTGACCCTGGTTATGAATGATGGGCTGTGTCCAGCAGCCCCTGCCATCTCTACTGCAGAAGTGCAGAAATGCACGAAAAACTCCCTGATGGTCAATGATAGTCTATTAACCCTTAATTCAAAGAGAAATTTGATTCAAACGGTGTGATGAGAATCAGTTAACATGGTCTGGAAAACAGCGAGCACATCTACAAATGGCCTGGTATAGTAGCGCAATACTTTTACAGGCTATCCCATCTCCAGCTCTGTGACCATTAGCAAATGAAAGAGAGAAATCCCTTCGTCCCATTTAAAAATGGTTAAGTTACTGCTTTGTTCTGTGCACAAACTAGGTCAACTTGTAAGACCCTCTAGGATCCCAGCAATGGGAAGGACAGCTGTAGATAAATCTGTTCTTATTCTCTCTCCTAACACTTAATCTTTTTGTACTAATGCTGTGCTCTGTACCATTGATCCATGTGCCATTTCATGCCTCCAGTTTGCTTTGCACAGCAAGCATCATTGGAAGGTATTTTTAATTAACTGTAAACAATCTATGTTTGGGTAATTGGATTTTAAGTGAAAAATTAATTTTGCCACAAGCTGTGCTTATGCATGGTTTTGTTTTAGGATAATAACACACACACTTCTCATGCCAGCTACCCTTTGTCACTTTTTGGGCTTAGAGTCTGTAACACTATATGCTGAAAGCTGGATCCTGTTAAAAATATTGGTTTCTTTTTTCCTAATGAAAATATAAACATTTCAAAGCTGAACAAAGTAAATGTCGACTCTTGTTAGAGCACAGAAGAAAGGAGTCCTGATGAGACGCTCCACTTCCACAGTGAAGGGGTATATGAGTGACTATGCTGCTAATTCCCTGAAGGACTGTTGCAGAGCTAGTATTGTAAACTAGTCCTGTAGACTGAAACAAATGTACTGCATCATCAAGTTGCTACTGTGCTTCAAGTTGCGAGTGTGTTTTCAAACCAAGATGAGTTCAGTGATCTAGTTGACTAGAATTTTTAGCCAGCAGCAGCAGTCACCTGAAATCCTCATAACTTGCCAAAAAAAGGGAGAGAAAGAAAGAGAGAGACTCATATAAAAAATGTTCAGTTAGTACCATATACATGCTTTGTGATGAATTTGCACAATGGTACACAGAGTGAGGGCCTTAAAGTCTCTCTCTACTCATTGGTATATTACTGGTCATTGACTTGAATGGGATGTAGAACCTTATCTGATAGGTTTCAGTTCTGTGGCTGCACAGGTGTTTATAGACACTTTTTGTGACAAGCCTCTTGAAAGCAAAAACATACAGGCTAGGGACAGAAATTACATATAAACCAGTATAATTGATCAGAAACTGGTTCAAAACTGTAACGCAACAGAAGTTCAGTGCACATAAACCACTTTCAAAATGGCTAAAGCCAGTTTAAGATAAACCCGGGTGGATGTAATATCAGACTTATCTGATTTAAGCTAAATCAGTTTATTGAACTTCTGGTCCAGATCCCCTCCAGATTCAAGCAGTCTGCTCCAGCCAAGCTGGGAGGCATGCTGTAGCGCTCTCCGGCGTCTCGCATGGGCCACTGCAGGCACGTGGTTGCATTTCAGGAATCAAAAGTGAATGTCTGTTCACTTGCTTATTGGTTCAATCTACTCAGCTTAGACTAACCTGAGAAGATTGAATCAATTTAGCCTGGAGCATTTTGACTGTCTGTATTTAGCCACAGAAACTGCTGTTTCTCTCCCTGCCTCCCTGTTCTTGACCGACTAGTCTATGGTCTAAGCTAGTCTAAGGAATAGCATTATACCTCCTTATACTGTAGTTACATAAGAACCTTTATATTTAATCAATGCTTTTAAAGGTGCACTGATGTTTTAAAAGGACAGTGTCTGTTTGAACCAAAAATGCAGTTGTTTTTCTGAACATTTTGAGAAATCAAATATTTTTCCCCACAGTTTTTTTAAAGGGGAAGTCTCTCTCTCTCTTTCTATTTTAAATGTTTCAGAAATGGCAATGCATAAATATAGGGTAAAATCTTGGCCCCAATTAAGTCAGCATAAGCTTTGCTACTGATTTCAATTTATTTTATGCCTAAATTAGAATGCTGAAAGTGAAGAAACACATTGGCTGATTTTTCAGAAGCACTGAGCCACCCCGCATCAGCTCAGTGCTTCTGTTGGTGTCAATTTCCTACAAATTCCAACCTGCATCAGAACGATGAGGTAATCAAAGGGCATGCTGATTAACAAATCTTTTTAACCTTCTTTACTACTCTGGATTGGGGAAATAAAATATTTATGTTGGTAAATGACACTCAGCAATGCTTGAAGTCTTAGCCATCTAATTGTCAATCTAGTTTGCTTGATAGCGGATGGCTGAAGTTTGAAATTGGGGCCAATCAATGTGATGGAAGATGGCATGGCTCAGGTAGTTTATTAACACCTTCACTCTTTCAGACTCTTTCATGTCATGTGGTCCTTAATGAATATGTTGAAAATAGCTGAAACCCTTTAACTGACTCATCTAAGAGGTGGGTGAGAGGAAACAGCAAGGGTGCTAGGATTTTCAGAAAAAGAAATGTATTTAAATGTAATGTGTGTTTGACTTGGTATTAGCAGAGAAAGACAGCAGTCTGGCTGTAACTAATGTCTGGCTTGGCAGCCTCATGACACCTTTCCCAGTCTTCCTTCTGGGCAGTCCCAACAGTGTTGCTCTGTGTCTCTTACTGGCCCTTTTCCTTCCCTTGTTTTAAAGTCCTGCAAGAAATTATGTGTTGTAGGTGATGCCTGTTGTATACATTCTTCAGTCCCCTAGGTCTTAGAGAAATCTACTAATGGTGTGGCCAACTGCAAGCTTTATCCTGTAATGTTCTCAATTTCAAGGACATTTAATCTGAAAATGACAGTTTCATAGTTGGTAGGGTCGGACCTGAGCAGATCATCAAATCCGACCCCCTGTCATGGGCAGGAAAGAATGCTGGGGTCAAATGACCCCGGCTAGGTGATTATGCACCCTCCTTTTGAAGACCCATAGGATAGGAGTGTGCACCACTTCCCTTAGAAGTTGGTTCCAGATCCTAGCCACCCTGACAGTGAAGTAGTGCCTCCTGATGTGTAGCCTGAACCTACTCTTAGTCAACTTATGGCCATTATTCCTAGTTACTCCAGATAGTACTCAGGGAAACAGGGTCTCTCCCATTCCCCGCTGGCCCCTCTTGGTAAGTTTATAGACGGCCACCAGGTCCCCTCTCAGCCTTCTCTTGTGGAGGCTGAAACAGGTTCAGGTCCTGTAGCCTCTCCTCATAGGACCTGCCCTGCTGCCCCCTGATCATGCGAGTGGCTCTCCTTTGGACCCTCTTGATGCTGGCCACATCCCTCCTGAAGTGTAGCTCCCAGAACTGGATGCAGTACTCCAACTACGGCCTGACCAATGTTGCATAGAGGGGGAGGATCACCTCCTTTGACCTTCTCATGATGCATCTGTGGATGCATGACAAGGTGAGGTTGGCCCTACTGACCACGTCCTCATGTTGGCAGCCCATGTTCATCTTGGAATCAGTAATGACTCTAAGGTCCTTTTCTGCCTCTGTGCTGTCAACAACAAATGACAGTTTTTATTTTCCCCCAGTTTCTAATCATTTTAATAGCTCATCCCATGATCTGTTTCTGTTTCCGTTCTTCTACCTCCTTCTGTTCTGTTTGTTTGCTGACTGTTAGCTTCTCTCACACATTCTATGCTATGAAGTTCTTGGTCTCGTATTATACACTGGCCCCAGTGGCTTTGCATTTCCCTCATTACAGTGACCAGACGCATGAATACTGTAAAAGGCCTTGCATAATGTGGTAGACTGCGAATCTCCCTGGGTGCCTATACACATGCTCCTATGCATTCTAACTAAAACATGTCAGAGTGGACTTGATGAACTGTGCCTGCTCCACATTCTAATTAAAACACCCTCGAATCCCTGCAGTGTCATGTGTATAAGCCCCCCTGGGTTTAAAAATGGCTGCTGGGGTGCTTTAACTAAAGGTCATTGAATGAGTTTTTGTTAGTGTCCCATGCCATTTTTAAATGCATGGGGGCTTATACATGTGATGATACAGCATTTTAAGTAGAGTGGCTCTCTGGGAACTGTTCTAATTAAAATGCTCCCCCACCTCTGCCCCCGAGCATGTGTATAGGCAGCCCCTGAGCTGTAGAGAAAAATGAGAGAATGGAACATGTGCTTATGAGGTATAGCTGATCTTTCTTTATTCCAGTTTTGCGGCTCTATCCCGCACGCATAGGGAGGAATGCTTAGCTGTTTGCAGAATCTGATATTTGCTTTTCAGTTGTTTCCTGGTGCTCCTGATATGAGAAATCAGCTGAGAATGGTGTCTGTGGGACTGTAGTTCTTTGAAAAGAGATTTGTTTTGGAAGCTTCTCCACATTTTACCTTAATGTCAAAGGGTTCATTCTTATCTCTGCCTACTCACTTCTGCTGCCAGTGTGAGCTAGTTAACTCCAGTGGCTAAACTTGCAGCATGACTCCTGTTGTCATGGTCTCAGTGTGAACTGGGAATGGTAGACAAGGATCCTCATCTTTTAAGAGGATATGTGATACTGATGCTTTTTCTTACCTGAACAATGTCTTTTTCCCCCTCTTTTGATTAAAGAAGGGTTCCTCTTGCTGGGAAAACTTAAAAAAATATCCCCCTTTTTTTTTTTACAAATCCTCTTACATTTAGTTTGTTCTCAATCTTCTAGCCCTGCTAACTATTAGCGTAAATTAGTTGCCTTTGAAACAAAAGTTCCCTCCTTCATAGCTATATCTCCTGTGTAGGGCTGCCATGATATCAGAACATGACAGTTTCCATGAAGACCTTGCTAAGATGCAGTGCTGGGGATCAAGTTTCAAAGTTTAGGTGAGCAGTTTAGGTCATGTACTATATTTAAAGGCCATCAGTAATCTTCATGTCAGTCGGGGGTGATGCTGAAGACTTAAGTTAAAAACAGCTGAGCTGGTGTAAACACCTGAATTCTAGGACCATGCTGGATACATTCTCTTCATTTCTGGGTGAAATCTTACCCCTCTAAAAGGAAATGGAGATGTTGATTTATGGATAGGAACCAAGGTAATTTCTATCTTGAGTCAGTATTTTATATCTAATGTTTTGAGTAGTGTTGACATACAGAATGTATGTACAAAAATATATATCTAGTGTGTGTCCATAAATATGTAGTATTAGTTGTGCCAAAGACCTCTTTAAACCATCCTTAGCACAAATGTCTAGCCAGAAGCTGCAAAATTGGGATCAGCATACAGAGTAGTTCATATGGGATAGTGACAGTGCTTCAAGGAAGCAGGTGAATAAATTGGTTTGTACTGGATGTCATGCTGATTGGTCCTGCTCTGGTTTTGCCCACTGTCATTAGATCTCAGGGAAGCTTTTTGAAGTCCCATTCCAGGTCCTTGCAAAGAATGGATTCTGTGAATTATGGGGTTTGGTGGTGGTGGTGGGGGGGGGTTGATTTTTTTTTTTTTTAACTAGGGCACTCAAAGATCTTTTGCTATTAATCTTCATGTGCCACTGACCAAGTTGTTGATGTAGAGAATGCCTGCTGGGTGGCTGTATGGATTTCATATTGGGTTTTGGGTAGGACGCAAGCTCTGCTTTGTTCTATGCTCTTTAAACTTTACCATCAAAAAGGTAGGCAGGTGGTAAAAATGTTTTAGTGGTGAGATTTCAATGTGATTATGAGACTCTAAGGTAGAGCTTTCTTTTATTAAATCTGTTTTTAGTAACTGATTTACAGTTTTACTTTATTTCCACAATATATTTTGTACCAGCAGGTATGGCAGCCCTCTCATTCAACTATTTTTTCCCTTGCTGGAGGAGAACACAACATCAATAATCAAAAGCAATATGCTCATTGAGAGGGATGAGGTTACAGAACTGATGTTCTGAAAGAAATGAGAGCTTGCCAAAGGAAAGTAGTTATGTTTCTTCAGAAGTGCCAGAGGCATGGAAATAAAATCATTTAACGTTATTTTGAGAGCATGAGCAACAGAGTGGAGCACTGTCCATAAGTCATGGATTTGTTTGATTAGAATGGAAAATGCCACCACACTAACACATCCTCTTTGGGTGGGGTGGCAGGGAGTGAATTTTATCCTCCTGAATATACAAACCCTTTGCAGATTGTTCTTGTGATAATGTGCTATGATGAGACTGAGCTGTATACTTGAACAGGAAGAGCAGAGAACAAAGGCCACTGAAATAAGCAAACTAAACAAATGTCACCTGTGCTGTTGTCCAGCAGAAACTGGCTATTTGAAGCATATGAGAGATTTAGTACATACAGTACGTTGTGACCTTGCATGTGTGCTTTATGTGAATGTCTCAAATTCAATCAGCATTTTCTACTCAAAGTAGGACAGAAGCTAAGGCGGCTTGCTGTGCTTAAAACAGCCATGTTTTATAAAGTGTTCAGTGCCCTGTGAACACAGCGCTTTTGTAATGTGATTCTGTGTTATGTATTCTTTGAATGAATTAGTCCAAATGAGCCTTCAACAAGTGATACCTTAAACATGAAAAGTCAGTTTTAGGGTAGTAGGTCTGTGTAGATGGAAAAAGTCACAAATTGTACTCTTAGTGCCTTGTTATATAGCAATTCTGGGCAGCTCCTGGAGCTCTTAACCCCTGGATATTCTGCACATGAACACCTGAAACTAGTCTTAATCAGTCCTTTAAGCAATTTTTGATCTGTGTTACCCAGGTTGTGTTACTCTAATAGGCTACACCTTAGTGCAAACACCCCAGCTGTACCACCCCTCCACTGGCCCAGGTTAGGTCTACTGTCTCTTTATTTGTACACCTGAAAAGGGGTAGATGGGTGTGTATGTGTAGTGATGCCCAAATTTTTGCCACTGAAAGCTAGATGAGGAGTGCTGGGTCAGTCTGCAGGCTGGATCTGGTTTATGGGCCTGATCCCTCTGTGTGGGGCTGGCATGTCTGGGGCTCATCCTTTGGGAACAGCTGTTTGAATTGGAATCAGCTCCTTTGATGTTTGCTACAGGTCCGTTATTTCCAATAACAAAGCTAACAGCACTGCAACACTTTTTACTTATATGTTAGGACAAAATAACTTGTAAGGTTTTATGTAGCCTTGCCATAATCCCTACCATGGCATCATTACCTATCTAAACTACGAGATGGGGTAATCCTGCCTAATGAATTGGAGATTAAAGCCATTGGTGGCTAAATCAGAGATACCATTGCCCCCATGACCCTGCAAAGCTACAGTGTCCATGAAACTGGGGTAATCTGTTCTGATACAAATCATAGCTTTTATACCAGCTTTGTTTCTCTGAGCAGAGTAGGCAGTCAGACATCAGTGGTTGAAACCAGGGCAGATCTTCACTGTCAGCAAGGCATCAATCAGTGACTTTCTCATTTCTATAATATGCTTTTTTCCCATTTTTTTTTTCCTCCTGGGCTTTCAACTAATACTGAAAGGTGAATGCAAAGAGAAAAATAGATGCTTTTTTTGTTTTCTCCCAATCTGATGTTGCACCATGTATGTGGTAGATTTTTGTTTGTTTGGGTTGGGGAGGGGGGGGGGGTTAAGTGAGGTCATGGTAGCATGATTGTTTCACCCCCTCCATTGTGTGTGCTGTTCTGTATAGAACTTCATGCTGTACTGCAGTAATTTACTCTGCAGCAGAACATGTTTGCAAGCCTTGTTTGGGGTAAATGTTTAACTTTTTAATAAGAATGGTATTGTTCTAGTCTGGATGCAGTACAAACATATCACAGTTTGGAAGCTCTTCATCCTGCACACCTTGTTCCTCCCCAGTGCTTCTGTTAGATTTGAATGAATTTGAGGTACATTGGGTACTCTTTTGAAAGGAATGCTAGAAAAAGAATTCATTTTTAACTAGCCAAATTAATCTCTGATGCAAATCAATCCTTTTGTTGTCAAACCAGGAATTAATTCCTTTCTTATCAGTGGATCTAGCCTATTTTTCTGGGCATTTTTAGACCAGAACAGATCCTATTATCCATCATTCTTTGACAATTAAATTAGTCACAAATTTTGAAGGGCAACAAGGAGACAGGGGTAGGCTGGGTGACCCTGGGCACAGAGGAGAGAGTTTCCAGAGGGGTGGCATGGAAGTTGTGTGAAGAGAACTGAGCTGCCTCAGAAACAGGTGCTGGTGATCAAAATTGAGTTACCAGTTGGTGGGAAGGGGTGGAATGAAGATGGTTTCAGGAGAGCCATAGGGCTGCTAGGTAGGAGAGTAAGTGGGTGGGTCTGTCTAGCCAAACATAAAACTGGATTGAAATACTATCCCAGTTGTATCAACTGACAGGGCACCTACCTGTATCAAAGATTCCACAACACCGTGTCATGTCTTGCAGGATATTTTGTTACAGGTGCAAAAACTGGAGTTATCCCCTCAATGTCAGAATGTGGATTTTCCCCCAATGTACTGAATCAAAGCTAATCTGTGAGCATAAACACCAGAGTGTGCTCTACTGTGGGATGCATATATGCATGAATAGCCCAGACATACCTACTTTTTATTCCCTGCTAAAAGGGCAAATTGGGAGCAAAACATATTTATGGGCAGAGTCACAGTGAGCTCTTAACAAGAGGTAGTCATAGAAAGGCTAGATCTGTGCAATTTTATAGATTTAGTCCTAGAATTCAAGCCAGATAATGTTGTTCATACTATTTAGGATGAATATCTAATGAACTTTGAATATGGAACAAATTATTATGCAGTTTTTATTCTGATTGATAGTGTCAGGTTGGTGGTAAAAATTTCAGTTTATATTAAAGCTAAGACCATATTTAAACATAAGGCTAGATAGGAGTTGGATTTGCTGAAAAGGAGAATGAAAATGAGAACTTATAGCCCTATCACCTACAGCAGAACATAAAATGAAATGTGTCTCGTTTCTAATTTAGACAATTTTTGTGTTTGTGTTAAACCTCTAAATTCAACCCTGACATAAAGGAGTATTACTTTGCTTAAAGCTAATAAAGTACCATTGGCCTTCACACGGATAGAATTTGGTCCCCGTTTATCACAGTTGTAGAATTTCATACAATTCAGTTAGGACACCTTATGGACAATAGTCATAAGTACCTTGCCTTGGAAATCTAATTTTTGAAGTTTTGCCTTGAATTTGTCCCCTTCCCATTTCACAGCAGGGAAAATTAAATGGGAAGCGGGGGGAAGAGAGAGAGAGAGTCAGGTAGCCCCCTTGCATTCCTCCTCCCAGTTTCTTCCTTCTGTAACCCCTTTCTTCCTCCTTCCCCCCCTACCCTGTCCCCTTTATTGTCAGACCCTGCTCTCCCTCAGCATGTGGAAGTGAGGGGCAAATTTGAAAACATGTCGATAATAACTTACATATAGGCAAATTACCATTGGTACCCATAGGCTAGGTTTAACCAAAATTGATAAATTTTACCTTTTTTTTAAACTGCTGCAAGTTTTAGCACAGGTACTCTATAAATACTCTTTTAAACAGCATTTTTGTACCTACTTATATATAGTACAAACTATGCATGATATTGGTACAAAGCCAAAAGGCTCATGCTTTACCATATAATTAATTGGGCTGGGCCAAAGCAGAGTCACCAGCATGTCAAGCTGTGGTGACCCCATAGCTCAGCACTGCTCAGTATGTGTGTGTTCTCCAGATCCCCCTGGCCCTCTCCACCAAACAAAGGATTGATGTACTAATTACCCTCCAGTCATGACTGGAACTGAGTGTTCTTATCACCAGATCCTCCAAACTTTATATGCAGATGCAGTGCAGGGTAACCTGATTTGGCTCTACCTCATGGAGGGCAGGGTCAGAGTAATTATATTTAACAGGCTGAGATGGGGCAATGGAGGGATTCTGTGTGCACTATTTGGGGCCCTGTTTGGTGATGTTCCCATACATTTAAGGCTCGTAAAGAAACAGGAATCATTGAAATGGGAACGAAAGGCACAGCTCAGATGTGGGGGTGAAGAGCAAATTGAAATATAGTCACTGTTGTAGCTCACCCTCACATGAAAAGGAGTTGGCATTGAGGGGGACTGAGTGCAGTGGGCACTACTATATATTTTATTCAGGTGGGTTGCATTTACCTAACCTTGTTGTAGGTTCCCATTTATATATGTGTATGTAAATAAATATTTTGTGTGTGTGTGTGAGGGCAGCAGGGAATAGGAGATGCTCTATTTACCAGGGCACCCCTTGGAGTAACTAGGAACAATGGCCACAAATTGACGGAGAGTGGATTTAGGTTGGACATTAGAAAGAACTTCTTCACAGTAAGGGTCGCCAGAATCCTGGAATGGGCTTCCAAGGGAGGTGGTGCTCTTCCCTACCCTGGGAGTCTTCAAGAGGAGACTGGACAAGCACCTAGCTGGGGTCATATGACCCCAGTGCTCTTTCCTGCCCAGGGCAGGGTGTCAGACTCAATGATCTGTTGAGGTCCCTTCCAACCCTAACATCTACGAATCTATAGATAGAGGGATAAATTGATATATCTATATCTAAATAAATATTTTTGCAAAAAAAAAAAAAAAAAAGGTATGTTCGCCCCATATGGACCATGTGTTGTTTTTTGGGTTTTTTTTTTATAATCATGCTCAGTGTCACCTGTATAATCAGGTTCCTAGTTGGTTTCCTTTACTGAGCATGTGCTGCGTTTGCCAGGAGTTTAATGATAATGTATTTAATGAGACTTCCTTGTATGTGAAAGCAAGATGAGCCTTGTCTTATTTTTGAGTAAAATATGGTAATTGGAGAGGTAAGGGTATTTTGTGATGTCTTTTATTGGGCCAATTGTGTAAATTGGGAGTATTATTGGACAAGCCTTTTGGCACAGAATGCCTGTCCTCATATCTCTTGAATCCAAGAGATTAACAGAGGGTGAAGCAGAAGATCTTTTTTATATCCATGTAAATTCAAGCTTCCCTAACACCTCTCACAACTATACAGTTGATCTAATAAAAGATGCCAAAAAAAAAAAACCCCTTGCCTTCATACATTTCCTGGGCCATCATGGCTACAACAGCCCAACCTTACTATATACTTAGCTAACTTGTAATCCCTTCCTCCTTTCAGAGAAAATTTGTGCATGTACACTTTTGGGTATATGCCTTTTTTGTGAATAAATGTTTTTTTCTGGAAATGGCAGGGACTTAATGTAGTTACTCTATTTCTCCGTTCTGTAATCTAGTCTCCTAGAAAGAACATCAGAACTAGATCTTATAAGAAAATTACAGATTGCCTTTTTCAAGCAACTAGAATCCTGATGTGGTGCCTAAAGCTAAACTAATGAAGTTGACACAATACGTTATTCATATTGTTTATATTTTAAAACTGAAACACATTTCAGCTCTGACTCCAGAAAGGCTTCAAACGGAGCTTTAGTAAAATGCAAAGCTCAGCTGCATCGGAACAAGTTAAAACAAGATTGCAAAATTTGCTAGAAGAGAGTTGCCTACTACTGAATGTGTTAAAGATGGGCAAAGCAGTTTCTTACATTTTCACTGTGGACCTTGTGATCTTTTGTGGCATCAGGTTAATAATCTAATGCTGTTCCAAACATATCACTTGCAGACCACTGCAGATACAATTTGGAAAAGGGATTTCTTTTTAAAATGAAAGGGGGATATACTACTTGTCTTTTGAGAGATCAAGAAAACAAAGCTACAGTTTGCTATTTTCATTTTAACCAGCAGTAATAAATGTTGAATAAGTGGCTAAGATTAATTGATAGTGCAGTGAAAAATGAAATAAGTATTTCAAAGTTTAAGTGTGTGCCAGGTTCTTAGATCATTTATGATCTAAATATTGGATGCTGGTCTGGTAAAGGGTTCATTTAACTTTTGCACTCTGGCTTTTTCACCAAAACATGACTTACCTGTGATGTGGGCTTTACTTCAGTGTAATGATTCTCAACCATGGTGCCACAAGACCCTTTAAGAAGCAGACATTCAAAAAGCCTGAGCCTGAATTGATTCAGTCCTCAATCTAACCTGGCTAGGCTAAACTGGTTTGTAATGACACAGACATTCCCTCTGGACTGAAAAAATTCAGGCACGTGCCTGCAGTGTCTCAGGCTAGAAGCTAGGGGAGTGATAGAGGAGCTCTTCCTTCCCTTGGATGGTGCTGAGCTGAAGGGGGCATGGCCAGGCACTGGCAGGATGCTCTTATCCCCCACCCGTAAACAGCTCAACAGGGAATGTTTATCACCCCTAACTCAGTGTTTATCAACCTGTTAAGAAAACAAAGCCTCTCTACATTAACTAATGGAGCTCTTAAACCGTTCTTCCTAAACAGCTTTTCCAAGGAAGGACATTAAGCTATCTGTTGATAGCCAGAGTTGCAGCCAGGGCCAGCCCTGCTGTGGAGCAGAGGGCCCCATCCAGCCTAGAGAGCATGCTGGGATGCTGGGGGAGTCTGGTTTATCTTAAATCAGTAAGGGGTATGGGACACACATTGCATAACTGGTTTGATCCAAATCAGTTAAGTTTGATATTACATTCAACCAGGTTTATCTCAAACCAGTTTCAGCCATTTTCAACCTTTTTATTGTGCACTGAACTGAACATCTGTTACCGGTTTAAACCAGTTTCTGATCACTTAACCCAGTTTATGTGTAATGTATCTCTAGCCTTTAAGTGTGTCAGTCAATATTTGGGAGTGTTGGTTATAGTTTTGTTGGTCTAAGGACATAGACAGACTAGGTTTTTCAGGTAAATGTGATAGCTTTTATTAGACCAACTAAATAATTGGAAAAATCATTCTTTACAAGCTTTTGGGCACAAACACCCTTCTAGATTTAATCACATAGCTATGATTCACAAGAGAAACCCAGAGAGATTTGAAATAGGAATTCATACTGTCAAAAACATTCTGAGGTCTTTCTGAGTCCTTTGCTGCACATTTTTTCTGTACAAAGCAAATACAAGCTAGGATCTGGCATTTTCTGAGAGGTGGCTTGACTCCTACTGACTTCAGAAAGGTTGTACTACTGTTGTAGAGTCTCATGTCCAGTCTGAATCCACATTGTCACTGTATACATCCAGTGACAGCTGAAAGCTTGATTAATTGGAAATTTTCTTTCTACTGTACTAAGCCAGCAAGTTGTTTATGGTTCTAGCCAATGACTCCTGTTTCTCTCTTCCCTCCTCTTTTTATTTTTTGGCAACTTCCAATACACATTTTTCTTCTTGCGTAGTTTATGTGGGAATCTGTACTTTTTAAAATTCAGTACTGAAGTGCGCATTTGACCAGAAATGGGTTTCTAAGAAGGTTTATATTTGTTTTTGAAGTGCCTTTTTTCTTCTTTTTTGTCATTAAGCAAAGGCTAGAATTAAACTCTAAGTACCTGTAAGTGTGTGGCACCTCTTGAAAAACAATACATGCATTATGCCATAGCTATGCTCCTCCCCGTTAAATAGACTGCCTTATTTTAGTTTTTTGTCTGTTTTTTTTCTATTTCACTTACTGCTTTCCCTTGGGGAGAAAGTGAGGGAACAAATGCATGACAGATATTAGTCATACTGTCCTGCTGGAAAGTACAGGATAGTGTAGGGATAAGCAGGGATCCTGTTTTCTCCGATTTAAAAAAAATTCCCAATTTTCGGTTTAAAAAAAGTAACCCAAAATCTACATTTTTCCTTGATTTAAAATGAAACACCACTAACATATAGGTGTTTCATTTTAATCACAGAAAAATGTGGAAAATTGGGAATATTTTTTTAATTGGAGAAAACACGATCCCTGGTGATGAGCATAGAATAAGTAGCTATACATAATAGAATAAAGGTGGTTTTGAGATATTTAAAACCATTGTTTGCTTGTCCGTTATCCCCTTCGGCCCCCCCCTCCCCATATGCCCCTTTGAAAGTGCTTCAGTGTTTGAGTTTACTCTATGGTAAATGGTATTAGAGGAGAAGAACTGAGCCTGTAATTACTTGCCTAGATTGAAAGGCATTAAGGAAACAAACCTGTGTAGCTTTACATATGTGGGCTGCTTGGTCTCCACAATTAAGAGTTGCAGCTGCTCTACTTTTTGCCTTTTAGTGACGCAAATCAAAGAGCAACAATAGGATTGCCTGAGGGAAAAGGCAGAGCTACTTGCTTGTTCCCTGTTCTGATAACTAAGGAGAGTGGTGACAAGAAACTGGGGCAAAGCAAAGTTCACACATGGATTCAGATTATTTTAATAACAAAATATATGAATACCAAAAAGACCAGTAAAACCTACTGAATGTCCAAAGAAATAGTGCCTGTCAGAAAAATTGATGGTATAAAAGTTACAATTCTATTTTTGTGTGAGATCTCTATGTGCAGCGTATATGTATACTGTTTGCATGCACCCCCCATATCCATGTTAAGAAACATTCTCAAAGTTGCAGAGTCAAGCACTCAAATGCTAAGAAATCGCAAAATTAATGCCTCCTGTATAGCGTATAATCCCAGTGTGCATGCATATTACAGTACTGCCTTTAATTATACAATAATATTCTACCCTCTTAAACTGTCTCTCTCTTATGCTAGTTCTCAAGGTGCTCTACAAAGGAGCCTAGTTCCATTATTTCTATTTTACAGGTGAAGAAACTGAGGAGCAAGGCAATGATGTGACTTGTCAAAGGTCACTCAGAAATAGGATGACCATAAGGAAAAACAGGATATCCAGGACACTGTCCCTTCCCCCATCCCAAGTTAGTGGCACTGCTGCAGGTAGTGGAAGAGGGTAGTGGGCAGGATGTGGACTCCGTGCGGTGGGAAGACAGTGCTACCTGGTGCACCATACTACTCCATCTCCCCTCTGGAGTCTGCCCTGCACCCCTGAGATTCCAGAATGCTCTTTTTAATTTTCGTGGATCGGTCTTTGAAATATGGGACTGTCTTGGGCAAACCAAGACATATGGTCACCCTACTCAGAAGGCCAGTGGTAGATCTGGGGATAGGGTATGGGTCTGTGTGTTCCATCTCTTACTGCTTCTCACCTGTCCCTTTCAGTTTCCTCATGGATCGTCCTACTCTTGTTATTTTCCATCTCTCCTAGTTAGACTCCATTCCCTCTCAAACTGGCTTCTTGTCCAATCTGTACTTTCTGCATTCCTCTGACACACTGCCTGGGCCTTGCAGGAGTCAGTGATCACTCAAGGGAGGCAGTTCTTATGCTCTCAGTTCAGGTGCCTCCACTTGAATCTGTATAAATCAGTCATCCAGTTCCACAGTTACAGGGAAGAATGCTGGAAGTTCAGCCCCTGCACAGAAGGGTGCCTACTAGAGATGGGTTCTTCAAGGAGTGTAACTCTTAAATTTGAAGACGTATCTATTGAGCAGGTGTGAAGCGCAGTAGATTTTTTTTTCAAGGCTTATATATTTGCCACATGTGGCCAGATTTTCTTGAGAATGTTAAAAGCACACAATTGAATCCAAGACCCACCTGCCTTGAAAATGTTAAATCTCTGTTGCAAGGCCTAGTAGCATAACAAATTGCCAGATTATTTTAACATAGGCAAACAGCATATTTCTTTCTATTCTTTATTCAGAAACTTTTCATCTGGAGGCAGACATCTAATGTAAAATTTCAGCCGAAACCATTAGCTTGTCAAAGGGATGAAAGCAGGGTGGGTATCTAAATCGAAATTTGTAGGCAATCTTGGTAAAAGGTAGCATTGCTAATCCTGTGCATAATAAAATTACCTATGGGTCAAATCATGTTTTGAGAAACACATGGCATTACAATGTTTTACTTTTCATATACAACAAGGATGAAGAAGGAAGATGCACCATATAACAGAAAATGAATCTCACTTATTTCAGTGCTGGGATTTGTGAGTGTACTCATTTTATCCAAGTTTATTGTGTTAGTTAAAGCTAAAAATAATTTGTAGGACTGAACAATTACCATCAGTCTTACCAGTTTACAGCTGTTGGGTAAAGCAAGGAAATAGTTTGAAGTGCTTTTATCAGTGTTCTACTAACAATTTTATTGGTAATAAAAAGGCTTGTTGACTCTCGCTGGCAATTGAATGTGCATCTAACTGTCTATATCATGGGGCCGAGAAAGTAGGACTAACCCAGCAGCCTTGTAACAGCACTCTGTTCACTCATTCAAAGCAGTCTAATGGGGAGTAAATGCTACTGTCTTTTTCACAACAGAAACCACAACAGAAAATGAAGATAGAAACCAAACTAAAATATTTTAGAGTTTTTTCCCTCTACTATAAAATGTTTCAAAATTTCAACATATATTATTAATATGTAAAATCCCTTGGTATGTGGCTCAAATGAGTGCTTAAAGTATTTAGCACTACTTGCTTTTATTTTAGACATGTCATAGGATTATGTTAGGTTATTTTTGCACTGTTGTACCTTATATGGTTAGACTAGATCTCAGACGAGATGAAACTGAACATATTCTCTTGAGAGCAGTAGTTTATTTTTTTTTGGTAAACATGCTGGATTGAATGTTGTGTTGTGGAATTATTTAATAATTTCTAAATTTACTTTATTTGGACAGCAGGAGTTTATATGCAGCTTTGCACTCTAAATGACTGTGTATGCATGTGTATATATATATACACACACACACATGCATATATTTATGCATTTAGGCTTTGAGAGACTTTTTTTTGTTGAAAGAAATAAAGACTGAAAATCAGGAGATTACCACCCTTTCAGAGACCATCCTTGCAGAAGCAGACAAGTCCCAAAATCTATATTTATCATAGCACACTTTAAACAACTCGCATTTGTTCTATTACTATTAAATGCTCATCTCCTAAATGTGCATGCAACTCGCAAGTATGCACACACAATCTGCAAAGATCAACTTCCTCCATTACTTTTTTGGTGAAAAAAAAATCTTTATAAGCCTGTATGTAGCACATCATATAATTACACCTAAATTCCATGTACCTAATCCTAAGAAGTTGTTTTGTTTTGAAAATTCTGCTGCAAATAATTTCTTCTTTAAATAATTTAGCTCTTCAACAGTTCAGGATTTTTACCTAGCTATAAAAACACATTTAGTCCCCATCAAGTGTAGAATATAATAATCCCAAAATTTGTAATTATTGTAGATGAGACCTTAGATTTACAGACAAAAATATTCTTTCATGTCCATCTCCTATCTACATTTCTGGCATCTCTTTTAGAGGACAAAGAAAAAGGCTTTTTAATTTTATGATGTTTTAAAATCACTCAACTAAAGAAATAGTGTTGTTTATCTACTCTTGGTTTCCTTAGCATTCTACTGTATTCACCTCATTTGCAACAACAAGCTCTTCTCTGCAACTTTCATAGAAGATGATTTCTCAATTGGCTTATGTTAAACTGAGATGCACAAGTCCTGCTCAGTTTAGGTTTGTTGGATGGTCTCACTTAGGGACAGTTATTGGTAATGTTGCTTTTCAGAAGTGCAAAGCTGACTTGATTAGGTAAATAGCTTTGTAGCATGAACATTAGCCATGTTAAGATCACAATCTAACAAATGTAAATGATAAGATGCCCTCTTCCACTGACTGATCAGTGAGAGGTTCAGAAAAGAAAAATACTGAGGAAAATGTTGGTTCAATCTAGTGGATATATCAAGTAACTAGAATTTCTTCAGTTTTTTTCTAGGATTTGCTGCTACCATAGCAGGGGACTTTGCCCCAGGTCACCTGACTTTTCTGTGCCTCTGTTCACAGCAGTCTTAAAACTAACAAGACAAAGTAGGCAGTCAAATTCATAGAAGATTCCCTCTGTCTCTTCCTCGGTGGCATAGTGAGATTCAACAGTGAGATTCTAGTAATCACTGAATCAGCATTTTACTCTACAGTTTTTTTACGTATTGATTCATTTTGATCTTTCCTGGAGTTGTATTGTTTGTTGCTTACATATGCTAAATTATACAGCCCATGTTGAGAGGGCAGTTTACCTCCCCATGGTCCTGATCCTGTGAGGTCTTGAACATGGCTTTAATGTCTACTACTTTTAATATATTTTGGGGGACTCTATACATTGCAAGAGGTGACCGGTCCTACACATCATTTTACACCCTTGGTTTAGGAAGGTGTCTAACTTGAAGCATGTAGGTGGGTTTTTGTTTGTTTGTTTGACTGCTAAAAGCAACTGTTTCAGCATTAGTAACATTGCAGAAGTATCTGCATGAACTAAGGCCTTAAAAACCCAACCTTTGCTGGGTTTGGCCTGATGGCTGAAGAGAGAAAATGTGATCTAAAGTGCCCTGTTTTCAAAATTAATTTGCATATGTTTTCAAAATAATCCTCTTAGTATTTTCTCTGTTTTTATGTGAACTGCATTTAAACTCTTTTTTTTTTCCCCCCATTGCCTTCTGTGCATGGTATTTTCACAGTTTGCTAGTACTGTTTCTCAATAATTTTGGAAGCTATAATTGTGCCTCCCCACCCCCCCCCCCCTTATTTTAACCATTTTTTAGTTACTGACAAGAACACTGTCAAGAGTATAATAATGGATCCCCCCCCCCCCCAACTAATAGTTTAACCCATAGAAAACTTGGAATTGAGTTTTAGGCTGCTCCAACACCTTTGCTTTTTACTTGCTTGCTTGAGTACTGGATTACTGATGTGGTATTTGAAAGGAGGAAGATTGGGAGAGGAAATTTCATTGATTTATTTTATGTGTGTGGATGGCGCATCAAACGTTGCATAAATTCTGAAAATGAATACCAGCAAGGAATTTTTGGATAAAGGGATTTCCAGCAATAACTGTCCTTTTAAGGCGAATGGACTGTTCTCTAAGTCTGAAAGATAGTGAGCCTGATTTTTCTGCTGCTTTTTTTGTCCATTGTATCTATGCAATGATGGTGTCAAAAGCAAGTCAAACCAGAAAACCCTTTTAAATAAGAAGAGCATCATCTTGGCTGAACTCATCATTCATTTTGCTCTGACATAAATGACTGCAGAAGGTACAAGGCAGTAGAGGACTGAGTCCAGTATCTACAGATTCAGAAAATCTCAACCTATTGTTTATCCCTGTTGTAGCCCCAGAAAGGCATATTCAATTTCTGGTCATTCCAAGTGTCTTGGGTCACTCTGAAATCTAAATCCCCAGTATTGTCCTATAGGGCTCAGAGGAAGTCCTTCTCCCTTTCCTCCCACCCCATATCAGCTGCTATTTTGATGGGTTTTTAAATAAATGTGGCATTTCATTAACTTTTAAAAATTTTTTTTGATGTCCCTTGCTGCCTCCATTATTTGATTTCTTGTCACAACTTTTGCTAGTTCCCCTTTCAAAGCAATGAGAATCTGTATAAGGATAGCATCAGCTGCTTGCTTACAGATTTTCTCTGTTGGACATGTGCCGCTTTCCTGGGTGAACTGAACTGCTTCTATTTATGTGCAGCTCAAAGGAAATAAATAAGAGTGGAAATGATCTTTTAAAGATGTGAAATATGACAAACATTGAATACAAATACTGCTCATTGGGTGACCATCCCTTATCAGGGACATTGGAATGTTACTGAAAGCTTTGGTCTACGTGTGTGTTGTGTGGAACAGACAGACAGATCAATTGATCCTTATGCAGCATGCAACAGGGTCATCCTTGACTTAAGGGTAACTTCATTCTGCTCACAAACACATGGTTGGGACAAGAAGAATGGAGTAGAAAACCCTACTTTGTTCATATATTCTTTTTCAATGTGTTCATTTATAGTCCTCTGTAAAAGATGTATATGTTTTATTCACAGTTTCTCATAATTATGTCAGATGATCTCTGCATATGAACTGACAATAGTAATCAGACAATCAATTATTCAATAGCCCTCCTGCTTGCATCTACATTTATTTCCATTTAGAGCAGTGGGAGATTTTTAGCTTCTGAGATGTTCTTTTTAATGCTTTTTAAAAACAATTCAGTTGTCTGTCACTGCTTTGCAGTTTCTATTTTTCTTCCTAAATGTGGAGAAAAAGAAAGCTCTGGATTGCAGCTTGCCATATTGATAGTTTGCACCACAGGACACGTTACAGTAAAACATTCAGTATGTAAAAAGTCTAGAAAAATGCTGATGTTTATACTAATTGGCCCTTACACATTCTAAGTACTTGCTGGTCTCCCCTGAATTGATAGTTAGCAAGAGGTAAGTGAATGCACATGGCATTTTACAATACAATGATAAATTGGTGGACATTCAGGCCATAATGGCTTTAGGAGTTGTGCTTACCATTGGTGCCCTGAGGCCATTTATGTTCTGTGTCAGTGGTGCATCTGAATACCATATGTCACAAAACTAATGTTCCCAGAAGTTCCCTCTAATGGGCAAGGCAGACATCACGTTCCTGGAAATTTCCGTGCTTGTCTCTGAGATAAACAGTAATATGGCCAATTAAGCGTGAGGGTGGTTAACAGCAGCACAGCTCAGAAACCAGGGTCCCCCTTTCAAATAAATGAGCTATTTAAAATAAAAACAAAAAACAAAAAACTCCACAATTCTTGCTTGCAAGATGTCAAAGCTAACAAATATGAAGTTAACAGACAATTGCTACATGGATGCTGATTTTAGAGGGAGGGGAGTTGAGGTCAAAAATTGTACTGATGCCCTAATCATGTTACTACCAGATGATACTGAGGGTACTTGACTGGAGAGTGCAGTTCAAGAAAAGGCTTGAGAGAGAAAAGAGTGAAATCCTAGTGTATAACTGGGGTGGCAGATCTAAAGCATTCAACATGTCCAATCAAATACTACAGATTGTGAAATCATTACTTGGCAAGAGGCCAAATCACAGTGTGCTGTCTTTAAATACAAGGGATTCATTGAATGAGTTTTAGTTAAAGCATCCCTGCTGCCATTTTCCAGCACATGGACATTAATACACAAGATGCTGGAGTCTGCTAGAGCATGGTAATTAATCAAGTCTGCTCGGGTGTGCTGTAATTACAGTGTGTCAGAGCAGCCTCACTGCACATGTATAGGTGTCCTACATGTCATAACCTACCTCCAGTTCCCCTTCCTGGCCAAAAGATGAGCAACTACTGAAAAGGATATGTAAAACAGATTGAGGGAAACTGGAGAGGTGAGACCTGGGCTCAAGGAGAGGTCAACCATTAATAACCTTGCTCGAGTCCTTGTTGCTCAAGTCCACTTTAAGTTATTGCTGGCCCTGCACAGTTCAACTGCCACCTTTCTCCTTTGGCCTGCAACTTGGGTCCATGAGCTCCCCCAAAATTGCAAAAATAGGATCAGCTACAGATTTTCCTTTTTTGTAATGTTGCTTTCCTAACTGAAGAAGGGTTCACAAAAGGTCTAATCATCTGGTTATGACTACAAGCATAACTCCATTCCCTGACATGCTTAGAGCTGCCAAGATGACAAGCTGGAATAAAACAGATACACACTCAGTGGCACTTATCCCTCCTCTCTGACATATGGCTAAAAAGGGGGTGATTATGAAATGGAAGGTGACTACTATGTGCTCTTCAAACAGAGAAGTAAAAAATGAGGAGGGAAGGAGACCATTATAATTAGGACAATTATTTGGACAGAACAGAAACAAACCAAAAGGGGGTGTTTTTAAATTAAATGCAGGTAGAATATACCCAACCTCATATTAAATATTCATATGCATTTGTGCTAAACCATTTAGGATTTCCATGGCATATTTGGCTTGCGGTGCAGAGGTTCCCATGGTGAGTACCTGTGTTTACTGAATACTTGAACAAATAGTCAAAAGGAATGAGCAGAAATAGCTAGGGTGTATATACTAAAATGGCTTGAATTCACTCATTGGTGTAACTAAAACATTTTGAGACATCGTATTTATAAAGATATATTTGTTATAATTTTCTGTACTTGAGCAATTTTCTCTCTGGGATCTAAAATATGCACACACTAAAGAGTTGAGTTTCACAGCTTCCCAAAGATCAACCTGTTAAGATTTTTTATTTGGTTAGTAATGCATGTCAGTTATTGACTTTAAACACTCCCCTACACACGCCTTGTTCTTAAAGGCAACTTTTTTTTATATACTGAATGGTGAGCTACACTTCTTTACCTAGCACTTCTGTCAGGGGCTTACAAATACTTTACACCGTTTTCCATCCTTAGACCCCAGAAGAGGTAGATAGTTTTCCCCTTTTAGAGTTAAGTAAAGTGAGGCAAAGTGAATTGGAACTGGAGCTAGGAACTGAGTAGAAGCAAATTTACTGGCCATCTGAGCTAAATATTAGACCAATAGGAACAAACCTTTCTGGCAGGTATGCCACAAATTAGCCCTCATCCCTTCCCAAGCGATACTCTTATCCCCTTCCCAGTCTGATCTGTTTTCTGCTTCCTGCCCTATCTGCCACTGCTGCCTGTTCCCTTCCTGGTCTGCCATGTGCCACACACAAGCTGCTTGTGCCACATATAGCACAGGTTGGCCCCCTCTATGACGGTAGTCATACTTCTTTTTTTGGTGTGTGGTCCCAGGTTAAAGCACTGGTTGCATAAGTGTTGTTTGAAAAGTCATATTACTAATAATAATCCATTAAACCTTCAATTAGGACATTTGGGGAGTTGAGAAGTTCTGCGACTTTATCCAGTTCACAACATGAACTATTGTCAATTGACTGTCAATTTATATCAAATTTTACCCAATTTAAGGAGGGAGGTTTGACAATAAAGATCCTTACATTCTAGTCATTGAATTCATCTCAATCTTTCATGCCTCATGATGCTTCAGGCTGAAATTATTATTGTCTGAAATATTACAGTGCCTGCTTCTAATTAATTTTTTTTTAGAGCTAGTCAATTTTGTTTCCTTGATTCATTCTAATCCTGCTTCCTGTGATAAATGGCTTTTCATGTAATGGGTGCACTGATTACTTCATTGCACACATCTGCTGAAGGATGCCTTTGAAATTCAGGCTAATTTGTTGAATAAGTGGCAGATATCTGATTGCAATCTATTTTCAGTACAATAAAGTCTTGTTTAAGCTGTTTTATCCTTCTTGTGTTCTTCATACTTTGTTTGTTTGTTTTTGTTGGTTTTTTTCCATTTTTGTCCCCCAACATCACTTCTGTACCACTGATACTTCAGGTGATAGTTTCTAAATGGTAACCACACATGATTACTACCTACTCTACTTGCCACACAGTTTTCATCCACATCTAACCCATTACCGCCTTTAAAATGCTATGCTATATGTACTTATAGGACAGTGCATATATACATACTGACAGTGTAGACAGAAATGCTTAGACAAACTCTCTGCAGATCCCTGCGTCTGTCAGACATGCATGAGGACGAAAACCACACATCCTCTGTGCTACATTCTCCACTGAATGAGGTGCCTTAGTTACAGGTTATTTTATATTGTGAAGTGATCAAAGCACCTCTCCCTAAATATAATGAATTCTCAGTCCAGATCTACACTACAAACTTGGAGTGATATAGCAGTGTCAGCTGTAAGATGATGATTTTTTGAGACCATTCTATATCATTGAAAGTCCCAGTATAGGTGCAGTTATTCATAAACCTGCTTTTTATCAGCACAACTGGCAGAATGGCTTACTTCAGTTGGGGAACTGTGATACACTATAGAACAATGGCACCCAACCTTTTCATCCCACAGGCTGGACAAGTGGTAGCAGGTTGTTTTGTGGGCTGGATCCAGTCCAGGGACATAATCCAGCACATGGTAGTGGCCTAGTTGGGGCCCAATCCAGCAATGTGCAGGGCAGATGAGGATGGGGTATGATCTAGCCGCATGGGGCTTGGGATTTTGGGAGCAGTGGCAGTATTAATTGCCTCTGCTCCAAACCATTTGATTTCTGGACCTGTGAGGAGCCCCATGGGCTGGAAGATATGGCTCTTCAGGCTGGGGTTTGAGCACCCCTGCTATAGTCTTTTTTTTTTTTTTTATGTCAATGTAAGCTGTGTATCAGTAGTGGCAAGACTTTTCCAAAGGAGGCTGTTTCTAACATCGCCTTTTTCATGCCTTGGCCTCATTTTTTTTAAACAAAAATGGGTATTATGATTTCTATGTTATAGGTAAATCAGCTAAATCAGAGAGATTGTATTTAACAACCCAAATCAAAGGTGGGAATGGAGCCTGTGTTTCCTGACTTCCAGCTCTGTCTCTACTTCCATAGACCATTATGTGTAGTCATTCATCTAAAATAGGGTGTCAAACTCAAATTAGTCAATGAGCTATATTTCCTGTCAGTGACCAGGGGGGCTAATGCCATCACCACTCATCCCAGCCATCAACTGCTGCCAATTATTATCTCCAATGGCAATCGAAAATAGTAAATTTGTCAACAGGGAAAGGGAGAGTGAGAGGGTACCTACTTCAGGCAGCAGCTACATTAACCCACTTCAGCGGTGGCAACTGGGGTGAGAAGCTGTGTGTTTTGTCAACCATGATCTAGAGATTAACTTGACTAATGAATTATGTTATAATAATTTAAAACACAAAATAAAATAAATAATAAAATAATAAAGAGAGGTGCCAGCCACTTAATTTTTGTCAATCAAAAATGGTTATTTTAATAATTATAGTCTCTTTGCCCAGGTCTTGGAAATGTTCCACATGTGTAACACCAGATCAGTTTGAAAGAAGTTATATGCTATGAACTAATACAAGGTCAGGGGTTTTCTGTGTTGAAAGTGCATAATCTAGTTAAAAATATTCTTTGGGATTAAATAGTGGTGATTTGACGAAAAATATTTTATTCCTGAAATATGAACGAAGCAGGGTTACTTGTCTTTCCTTTTGCTGAGCAGATCAAGTACAACTGGCGAAAATATTGATCAGTTCTGTCATTTCTGCTTTTTGTTATCTAATGATGAATAAAAATGGCCAATTACTATATGTAGACCATTAGAAGCATTCTCTACTTTTGGGATTTAAGCCTTTTGATCTTTTTGTAGAGAGCAAGGAGAAAACATTGCAGTATTTTTACCCTTCTCTGTGAATTGGCTTGATGTTTTCCATCCTAGCCATAATGTTTTCTTTATAATAGTTTTTTTTTTCCCTTGTGTGTGAATAAAGGAGGAGTATGAGGTAGCAGACTTAATGACTGTCTCATCTGGTTTTCTAAAATAGTGCAAGGCACTGAGTCACTTCATGCCACTAATAAGTTGCGTCATTTTGCCAGGATCAGAATGTTCCAGGCTCAAAGCAAATACTTTTAACATTGAAAAACCAGTTGTTGCCATGTAAATATCTTCTAAGGTGTCTTCCTGTCCTAAGACAATGCTGCTTATCATTTCTCGGGTTCAGTGAATTCAAGGTCACCTGCTCCCTCCATCCATTGCCAACAGTTTTGTTTGTAGAGAAAGAAACATAAAGTAAACATGTTAAAGCCATGAAGCTTTAATGTCATCACATTTTTTCAGCATGAATGGAGGAAAATGCTGAGAGATTTCATTAAGAGAAGAGAAGCTAGAGCAGAACTTAATGGGTCTAACATCTTATATTTTTTTCTTTTAATTGCTGAATTAATCCATCTCTTTTGGATCTCTGAAGTGACTGAAATTGTCAGTGTTGAAAATCACAAGCTTGGAACCAAATTCTACAAATGCATGTTGCATGTTCTGGCTATGTTTAGAGCTGTTCGCTTTTCGTATACAGGCAGTCCTTGACTTACAATGCTTCAAGTTACATTTCACACTAACAACATTTACAAATTGACCACCCTGTTTCAACTTTATGACATCAGTTTTGACTTTACAATGCTTGATCCAATGCAGCACCATACCATGCCAGCGAACAAGTTCGCTGCATTGGCCATCTCCCTGGAAAGCATCTGTCCAAACTTCCTTGGACACTTTCTTTAAGAAAGCAGACAAGCCTCCAGAAAAACCTGCAGCCAAGACTCCTGAGAAGACTCCAGCCAAGAACCCTTCAAAAAGTCCAACCAAGAGCCCTTCAAAAAGTCTAGCAAAGTCACCTCAAAGAAGTCCTTCCAAATCAATGTGATTGCTATTTACAATATAAATACATTAATGTAGCTATATTACTCTTTGATAATTGATTGAGTCCAAAATTCTGGGTTATTTTTGGTGAAAATAGGGTATCGGGCCTTGGTTCAGGAACCAATCCCCCATTTATAACATTGTTTCCTATGGGAAAATCAGTTCCAAGTTGCATTTCAACTTAAGACATGGTTTTCAGGAACCAATTGTGTCATAAGTCCAAGGACTGCCTATATTGGTTTTATGTGAAAGAAATGAAGGGGGAAAGAAAATATTTGAAAATGTTGGAAACTATATCATGTCTGTCTGCCTGCTCAATTTCCTGCCAGCAAACCTAGTTAGATTTGATATCAGGACTTCATGAAACTAGGTGAATATAAAGGTATGATGGCTGTCTAGCCTGACTTTTCCTTTCTATAGAAAAGTAGCAGTACATTCCAGGAGGACTGAATGCTGTATTTGAAAGATCACTTCCAGTGTTCACAGACAGAAGGGTGCTCAGGTGTTTCAGAAAATACCTAAAAATTGGCAAATTCAGGGATAACATGCTTCTGCCTTATACAGTTGTATTGTAACTCTTTTTCTGGGACATATCTTACTGTGTGACTTCACAGTACTATATGAATAGGTATGAATTTAGCAGTATTAATAAGATGCCTTGCATTGTCTGTTCTGTAGGTGAATACAGGCACTAGCTTTACTTGATATAGCATTTTAATTTCATGGTAATAAATTAAGCTATTTTATTTTATATTTACAAAGGAAGTGGCTGAAATTGCTTGTGTTGGAATTTCTATAATGGAAAGTAGAAAGCTGGGGTCTGATCTGAAACAGAACCACATATAGAGGCATTGGTGTCCCATTAAAGTCCAGGAGCTGACAGGAGGCACTCATGTTGTTATTATAGTGAATATGTACACTTAGACATGATCTTCAATGTGTGTCCTTCTAATGCATTTGGCACAAGTTACAGAATGTTATTTATTGTACAGATGTTTATAATTGGAAGTCTGGGGCGAGTGGGACAACTTTCTTTCTTTTGCCTCCCTCTCTCCTACCCTGAGTTTTCATACAAGAGAACATTTTCCATGACTGAATTACACTTTGAACACCAGGATGTTATGTAGGCTTCCCTGGAAAAAATACAGAGGAGTCACAAACATCCCACAGCAGCACAGAAGGGTTATTTAATGCAACTTCTTCCCTACCATTACTGATAAGAAACACTAGAAAAAACTAAAATGTGGGAAGCATGTTTTTAGCTAGATGGCATGGTGGAAATAGTATCAGGTCTGAGTTCTGATGTTGTGTTTGACCATGGCTTTCTGCATGATCTTGGACAAGTTTTGCAACCTTTGCCAAATTCTCCATCAGCACCGTAAAATGGAGTCAATAATACTGATGTACCTCAACAAAACGTTCATAGACCTATGAGTTTAAAAAAAAAGTGTTATAAATGCAGCATAGTAAGTTTTATCCTCACTAGTAGTACAAAATTACCATGTTTTTAAGGTTAAGTTTATGAAAATTGCAAAAGCAGACATTGCATGAGAGAGAAGTGGTGATGATATTGTACTGAAAGCTTTGACTTAAGCTACAGAAAGGACAGAACCTTGTAATTTTTATTTAAATATTATTTATGGTCTGAGTCTGCATTCCTGGTGCACTCCAGTTTCCCACTGAAGTAAGCCAGAGGCTTATATCCTCAGTAAGTACAGGATCATAGTCTTTTATGCTGCTATCAGTGGTCATCATCTTTCATGTGGCTTTAGATATCAACTTCCAAATCTATGAGCCACTGTCTGTTGTTATTGCTCAATGTGCGGGTTCCATCTGCCCATCAGGGCATTTGTAAAGACTGCAGCTTTTGATGAAGTGTTCTGTTATTTGTAGGACACCACATTCACACATGGGGTTGTCCGAGGTGTTCATCTTATGATGTGCTGTTTTGAAGTGTCTGCATTCAGAACTCAAGTTTGTTAGCTTGACACACACTTCTCTGCAAAGGTCATGCCCAAGGGGAAACTTGTTTGGTATTGATACGAAACCCTGTAAGGAATAGGTCTGAACTTTCCCAGTGGTTGGTCCACTCTGTTGCTGTCCATAGGTTTGTTTTTGCATCCCCAACATCTTCCAGGAGCTTGTAGGCTTTATGCAAAAACGGTTTACAAGTTTGAAGCTTCTGAAGCCTCCATTTGTTTGGGTCTTCAGTTAGCAATTGATGGAGCAGGTGATTTTTTTTTCTTCTCTAGTCTCTATTGCCAGTAGTGATGTAAGGGTCTGTCTTAAGGTCCATGCTTAAGTGGACATCAGTTACCTATTTGAGTAAACTTAAATATGTTATTGTTTGTAAGCTTTGAATCGATGAATAGATAGTTTTCATTTCTTTTACTGAAATGCACCCACAACAGGGTTGAAGTCGATAGCTATTTAATAGCCTACTAGAGGTGAAGAATAATAAAGTAAGTTGCAAAGGGAATTCAGAAGAGCAGAGGATATTTGAGCTGGAGTTTGCCCAGGACATTAGGGAATGACACCCCTACTCTGACCAATAACAGTAACAATAAGTTTGTGGAATGTTTTTAATGACCAAAATTGAATTACTTTTTACCTCCTACCCCAAAAGAAGGACTTGGTTATTAGTTGTATCATTTCATATTAATGCATCACAAATATGGAACTAGCACTATATTATAATAGAGCACATTGTGCAAGCTGGGGGTGAGAGCTGGGAGGGAGGAGGCAGGGGTAGCAGTAAAGGGATTTGAAGTTTAAGCAGTATTACTTTGGTCCTTGACCAGCAGTCGCTGTGATCACCATGGGGAAGAGGAGGACAATTTAAGTTTCTTTTGCACCCCTCTGTCTTTGTCTTTGTTGTCTGTTTGGAGAGCAGAATAGGAAGCGCTTGGCTCACTGCACTGAACAAAAGACACACACTGCATCCTTTGTAACCTTTTGGAGGAAAGAGGAGAAAACCCACAGAGGTGATTAAGCTTGCAAGTCTCATTGCTTTTCAAGTGCAAATGAAGGGGAGCTGTTGCCCAATAAGCTCTTGCACTTGCACAGTACTTGAAAGGCATGTTTACACCATGGTGAAAATCAGCACAGGTACTGGTATATCAACAGACAATTTATTTTGTGCCTAGGTACAGGGGGGAAAGCAGTGTTTTTAAACATTAGTGTCTATTTGAAGCTTTAACTTATCACAGTCCACTGAGGAATGTCAGTTGACAAACTGTGGGAGGATATTGTCTTCCTTTGTTGAAAGGTACCCCTCCTTGAAAGAGAACTTTAACCTAGTAACACAAAATGCCTGAGGCGCAAGCCTGAGGGAGTTTGATTCTGTGAAACATTTACCTGAAGCCAGCTAGTGATAAGCCTTACCTGAGAAATCACCTTCCTGTTTCGCAACCTAGTTGAAATCAGCTAGGACACTTGATTATTTTCCACAGAACTACATTTGTTAGATTAGATTAGTACTCTGTCAGTGTGATGCCCTTACTTTCATTATTGCTGACTGCTCCCTCTACTGGTTCATGGCTGTATGGGCGTAGAATGCTTGACAGCAGCATTTTAAAGGCATGCTTAATTGACTAGGGTTTTGCTTCATACTCTGCATCACCAGAACACTGGCTGTGGTAGCTTTCTTAGGTTGTGGCAATGACTGATTGTGTAGCCTTTGTGGGTAGTTCTTTTACCAAGAATTTTCAAGCTGACTAGTAATTTAAGTTCTTCCATAATTGGGTACCCAATGTGAGATAGTTGAAAGGGACCTGCTTTTCAGAAAGCTATGAGTGTCTGTCCTCTGTAAATCAGGCTTATTTAAGTCATTTTTAAAATGCACTTTAGAAATGTTTATAAGCTGTGCATACTATACTAATACTTGCTGTTTTTTGGACCACCTGGGTTAAGTACAGACAGTCAAAAAGCCAGAGCCTAAATCAGTTCAGTCTTTGCAGGTTACTCTAAGCTGTGCAGATTGAACCGAGTAAATTAACAGATATTCACTTTTGATTCAGGAAATGCAGCCACATGCACCATATATGTACAAGTGGCTCAAACCAGAAGCTGGGCAGAGGGGGCCTAGAGCACACCTGCCAGTAACTGCCAAAGGGAAGGAAAGAGATACCAAATCAAACTAATATATGCTCTTACAATGTAACTGTTACATCTGTGTGCTTCTGTAGTGATACAAGTGTAGCAGAACTGTTGCAACTCTATTTCATTCAGGGTCTGAGGGCAATTGAGCTAATTTGTATTACTTTACCCTCCACTAGGTCACAGGTATTGCACAGTTACCTTAAGGCCAGCTATACGTGTGAAGTAGCTGTCCCAATAAAAAGCTCCAAGCAGCTATAAAGTTAGACCTCAGAAATGTGTACTGATTTTATAGCTGGCTGCTGTTGAGCTTATTGGGTGCCTATACACAAGCAGTGAGGCTGGTCCTAATTACAATGCATTGGAGCAGATTTGATTAATTGAGTCTGCTGGAGCATGGTAATTGATGCACAAGACACCCCAAGTGTTTTAATTAGAGAAGCTCTCTGCACTTCTTTGATTAAAGTGCCCCCCCCCCCCACTCCTGGCGCACACGGATGAATGCCCATTGAGCTTTAATTTGCAAATGTAACAGGGTCTCCCCTGCAGCTGGGGGCCTCATCAGCTGACAAGGCACATGTTGAGCAGTGTGAAACCCCTGGACCTGTGAAATCAAGGCAGCTATGATCCCTAGGGCTTAGCAGATGTGTTAAACCCTTGGGACCCTGGGGTTCAGGGAAGCCATGATCCCCAAGGTGTGTGGGATGCCCTGATGGCCGGGAGCCTACTTCTTGCAGGAGGAGCCTGGGATTGAGCTCTGCACTAGCAATAAGGTGTGATGGGATGAAATGTTCAATTGTGTGGATTGTACATTAGATCATGCTTTTACCTGCACCTGTAGAGAGGGTCTGTAGGACCACAAAAAGGTAAGATGCTAATAGCTAATGCACATTCCTAAATGGCAGCTTCCTCTCCCATTTTAAATTGGTTAAAAGAAGCATTTTCTCATGGCCAAAATTTTTATCTTTTTGTCTGCAAGGCATGGAATATACACATACACATTGACACTATTGGTATTACATTTTTTTAAAGTATAAATGGATATGAACTTATGCAAGTATACATGAATAAGGGAGAAAATGTCTCATGATGGGACATTTTAGGTTAGTCATTGGGGACCCTTTGTATCAAGGAAAATAATCAAGTAATCCACTGAATTTTCTCTCTTCCTGAGTCCAGAAAATGTCTTATGCAGGTGCTTAAATTTGAATGTGTGCATAAGTCTCATTGATACTCGTCAAATAAAATAATTTCATCAGGTGTGTTCACATGATTATAGTTAAGCACCTGCTTATGCACTGCTCTTGGATAGTGATCAAAATACTGTGCACCTTGAAGAGTTGAGCCTTCAGGGGCAAGTAAATTTATGCCTCTAAAGGTGACATTTTCTCTGCTACTCATCTTGTGGCCCTTCTGCTTTCTTAGTTTCACTAGTTCAAATGAAACAGTTTGAAAGCAGCAGAATAGTTAAATTTTTGTAGGTAGGATTAGTCCCTGGTATAACTTATTTGGATTAAAGGAAGTTACATGCAATTAATTTGGCCCTTAGTATATTGAAACTTATGTTGGTCACAGGTCAGGGGACCCATGCAGATATTCTTGCATGTTTGGTCTGTACCATGGTTACTCATCCCCTGCTTCTTCCCTGGTAGCAACTTTGGTTTTGGCAATTTGCTAGCTAGTAATATATTTGCTTTCAAGGATTATAAACACAATTGCTGCTATCTCATTGCTGGTGAGCCTTGAAGACTGAGTTATTCTATCATAATACATGCTGCTTGGTTCATTATAAGGGAGCAACAGCTTGCTTTCCCCTGGTTTTATATAGTAGGAAAATGTCACTGTGTTAAAAAGAGACCAAAATATTTAGGTTTCTTATTTTGAGAATGAATTGATTTGGAAATTCCCATAAGAATAAAGATGTAATGGGATGACAGAGAAACAGAATACAGTAGATAAATTTGGAAAACTGCATTCAAGTGATGGGTGGAACCATTTTAGTATTGCTAAACTGAAGTTCTGTGTGGGTGGATCCTGCTGTTTCTCAAGAACAGTTAGTTGATTTGTAACTTTTGACCATTATAAATTATTATGAGGCCCTCTGTCAGTTCACTGAGAATCTCAAATTTTCATCAAAAATTTTCAACAATGCAACTGATATTTATCATATTCTGACCTTCTAATGTCAAATATGTTCTCATTGGGACCCTGCATTTCTTGTTAACAAGTTGTTTATTCTTCCTTGTAGCTAATGAATTAAGAAAGTAGTTCGGGAAATAGAGTGGACCCACCATAAACAGCATACAATGTGGCTCCTGGGAATTTTTTAGTATAGTTACCTCTCTTTGGCCTAGATACTTGAGCTTGTAAGAATGTTCTGGTCAATTGTAAAGCAATTATAGCTTAGTTCATTTCTACTGGAGGGATTGAATCTTAGACTGATGAACCATGGGGCAAATTTACTATATCTCAAGTCTAAACCATAATTTTCCATGAGGCAGGAAAGTTTTCAAAATAAAAAGTGCAGAGAAGAGGAGAATTTTGAGAGAAGAAGTAAAGAGGAACTGTTTGCTTATTTCAGGATTGTGCTCAATAACCATTTGAAAGCCTCATCAAACATGGGTCTGATTTCTGACCTGCGTCAGTTATCATTCAACAAACTAACATCAACACATTTCACTGACATAATTCAGTGAAGCTTTTTTGCAGTCCCTACCTGTGAGTCTGTGGTATGTATACTGGAATGGGATATAAACAGTCATTTCTGTTAAAACATGTGGGTGATGAATAGAGGTCTACATGAAGAATAAAATAAGAACAACATTGCTCTTGTTGGAAACTTCAGAAATTGGGTGTCATCGATGTAGCTATCTTCCATCAGTTTGTGTTCATTTGTCTCTAACTGGAGGGAAGCAATTTAAAATATTGTGTGTCATTGATTGAATTGTTGTAAAGTATTTGAGTTGCATAATGGCTTAAGAAAAAACCTGAACTTTCTTTCAATGGACAAATGATAATACCATTTTTTTAAATCACTAAATGAAGCATGAGGAAGTTACAGGACTTGCTGTAGATTGCTAGAGCCAGAAATAGAATTCTAGATCTCAACAGAGTTGATTCCTGCTTCTTTGTTCTAATGTTTAGACTGCTCTTTGCCCATATTGGGTGTATGTTGTCAGCTTTGGCCAGCATAATTTTATCTCAACAAATACTCATTGGTCTGTTTTCTCTAGCTCTTCATATTTTATTGTTAATGGAAGTTGTAATTGTGCATCTCCTGTCACCTAGATGCTGTTTAAGATGGGGTTAGTATGTTGCTGGGTGAAGGTCAGGAAATGTATATGTAAAAGCTGATGAAGTGTCCAGATTTATGAAAATGTGAGAATTTTTTTAGAAAAAAGTATTTTGAGAGCTGGCCTTCTCAGTTGGTACTGCTGGAAGTCAGTAGCAGATAGAAAGGGAAGAAATATAAAATGAAAACAGATAGGAAAGTTGTAGTTTACAAAAAAAAAAAAAAAGAGGAGGCAGAAGTTTTTTTGCTGATCACTGATACAGAAAACAGAATTTTGTTTTTTTCCATGACTAAATACTGACTTACAGCTGTTATGTAAATAGACACATTATGAGGGAATCTGCAAGCTACCTCTATTAGATCCAGGGACTCAGAAAGACGAAACACATAATTGGTTTTGCATGCGTTTTTATTTTTATTGGAAAGCAGAGCTGAAATATTTCCCTTAGCTCCTTGTATGTAGGTTAAATGTGTTTCAGTGGGTCCCTTAACTCTTTTGTACTTGCCAGTGCTCTTGCGGAACATTATGAAAGCAGAAGAGACAACTGGGCAAATTAGCGCTTAAATGAATAACAGTAATGAGAGAGAAAATCTTGTTATCATGACAGTTACCTGTTAAAAGCAGACTGTAGAGTTGTCAAGAGATTAAGTTCTGGGTTTTTCCCATTGAAAATGTTTTCTAAAGGCTGAATTTCCTTTTTACTTTAAAGGGCCAGGTTTAGCAGTGGTAGAAACTGGATATTGGCAAGGTGGTATAACTAGTTGGAAGGGGATATAATTTACATGCTAAATAAGCAAAGCAGTGAGGATGTAGCTGGAAAAGCAAATGGGCTGTGGCAAAATGCAAGATGAAGCTGATGAAAAGGTAGCGAATATTCTTATTCGCCATAATTTAAATCAAGGTAAGAAGAGAGGGATTTAACACACGTGACTTTGTTATAAGATCGATTTCAGAAGAGAGATATTTATATTACTAAAGCCATTTTGTGGCGGAATACGAGATATAATAAGTACTGTGCATGAATAAGCCTGAAATGCTGTTGGGTAGTTGTTAACACCAGATATATATTGACTAGGTCATTTGATCAGTTCTACAAGAATAACCAGCCACTTATCTGACACAAAGGCTAGGGACAGATATTCAAAAAGCCTGACCCAAAATTGAGTCACAATTTGCAGGTTAGTCTAACCTGCAAAGTTTGAACTGATTTGAAGGTGGATAGACATTCCTTTTTCATTCCAGAAATGCAAGCACATGCCTGCAGTGGCTCAGGCTAGAAACTGGGGACATTACAGTAGCCCTCCCTCCCCTTCCAAAAAGCCCTAAGTGGACACTGTCCTGTTTGCCTTTGTCCCATCTCCCACAACATGGACTGTAGCTAGCATGTGGTATGCTAGCTAATGCTGAGAGGTGTCTGCAAAAGGCGGGGGGGTGGGAATCCCTGCTTCAGTAAGGAGTGGTAATGGAGGGGAGGGAGAGCAGGAGGAAGCCGGGCAGATGCTGATGTACCTGCAGTCTCTGTCACAGCTGCTGCCAGGGAGCAGAGGGGAGGGGTCAGCTCAGCTTTCTGGAGCAGAGAGCCCTGCCCAGACAGCATGCTGGAATGTTGGGGGACTCTGATTTAACTTAAAGCAGGAAGGGGTCTGGACCAGACATTGCATAAACTGGTTTGACCCACATCAGTTATGTCTGATATTACTTTTAACCCGGTTTATCTCGAACTTGTTTTAGCCATTTTCAAACTGGTTTATGTGCACTGAACGTCTGTTCTGTTACAGGTTTAGACCACTTTCTGAACACTTAAACCAGTTTATGTGTAATGTCTGTCCCTAGCCTAAACTGCAACCATTTTGGGGGGAGACTATAGATAGATAAAAATAAGAGGTATTTGGAGGGTAAACTTCAGGCAGTAGTTTAACTCACATCTAACTGGGTTTGGGTGTGTTTATTTTTATGTGATAAGGTAGAAGAATTCCTTTTCACAATAAAACTTATTTGGTAAAATGTTATGGCCTTAGCTATGTAGGAAGCCAGGCTAGATCAGTGGTTCTTAATGAGGATGCCATGGCCATGGCATGCTGGGGTACCTTGATATTATTTCAGTGGTGCTGTGGGGTATCACACAGTATATGCACTGTTAGGTATACAAACATGATTCATAAGACAAGCCCAGAGAATTCAAATAGGATTTCATAGTGATAAAAACACTGTGACCTGTTGTGGCCTTTCTAAGTTCTCTGCCACAAAAGAATTCCTCTATTATTTTCCTGTAGTCAAAAAAAAGAAGTAAGAACTAAAGGTACCTATATAGGAGTGTGGAGGCTGCTCCAACATGCTGCAATTCCAGTGCGTTGGAGCAGACTCAACTAATTGAGTCTGCTGGAGTGTGACAATTACCATGCTCCAGCAGCCTCCTGCAGCTCATATTTCAGTGTCCCTGAACTTAAAAATGGTGGTGGAGGCACTTGAACTAAAGCTTGTTCGACAAGCTTTAGTTCAAGCACCCCTTGCTGCCATTTTTTAAGCCTGGGGACACTCATACACGAGACCCAGCAGCGCTTTAATTACAATGGATCTTAGAGCTGCTTTAATTTAAGTGTTGCCCTCCCCACCCCTAGAACACATATAAAAGTGCCCTAAGAGCTGGCATTTTCCAAGAAGTCTATTGATGGGTACCTTGAGTCTAAAAAGATTGAAAAATACTGGGCTACATCATCAAAATGTTCCCTTCTGGGCTTAAAATATCTACATCTATAAATTAGATAGTTCAGTCTAATTTAATTTGAGTGATACAGTAGCTTGCTACCTTGTGATCATATGCATATATAACAGAGTGCCCATACTAAAAAAAAAAAAAAAAAAAAAAAAGAATTGATAGAAAAGAGGAGAAATGTAGTTCTTTTTAAAATGTCAGGGTTACAAGAATCATTAGTGAGCAAAATAAAACCTTAATATGTGCAGTGTTGCTTTAAACCATAAGATTAGTTTGTTCCTGTTTCATATTGGGCACCTGGAGACCTGGCAAACTAATTGTTCAAAAGGGACAACATTGACCAAGACTAAGAGATCAACATTTGTTTATTGTCCTTCAGACTACAAGCTCATAAATACTTCCCTTCATCGTCTTATAGGGTCAGTGTATAGTAATAAAACACCAACAGACAGTAAATGAATTGTAATGTCACCACACTCTACTCCTTTTCCCCCACCTACAGATATAAATAGAATGCTGATGCCGTACTCCCTGGATGCTGTGCATCATTCATAGAGCACATGTTCTTTTCTAGGTCACAAAGCTTTTTACATTTTTTTTTAAAGAATAGCAGCACCGAATGAGAAAATGAGAACACAAAAATCTTTTCACCTCAAAGCATTGCTTAGCAAACAGACAACAATGCAGAAAGCCATGAAAAGATAAATAAGGGTCATATGGCGGGGGGGGGGGGCGGTAAACCCCCAGTAATGGTCAAATTCATGGAACTTGCATATAATGTGTTTCTACCTTGGGGGTACCTAGGATGGGTGAAATTCAGGTATAAGTTTCTTGCATGTTCACTTTTTTAAGCTGGCATAGTATAAGCTTGTGTGAGTTTCACTTGATGTACCAATGATCCCAATGAGTGCAAAAGAAATTTCTTGAAACTAAATTGTGTTTTTGGAGAGAGGCTTTTGTAAAATGAAAGTCACTGCAGTAATAGGGGAAGAAATCCTCTGCTGACATAAATTCTACTACAAGTCAGTAGAGCTGTGTCAGCAGAGAAGTGTCCCATTCATTCCTATCTATACGTTGCAAGACTCCTGTATTAACTGGAAATCGCAGTTAATGTTTCTCATCTGCTTCCAGTTGTCCAGCTAGGTTTTGGAGCAGAGAAGTGGGCTTGACTATTGGGGTGCCTGTTCTTCAGCTGAAATCCCCATGTCCAGTAGAAGTGATCAGACTCCTAACGTAGTCGGTTGGAATGCACAGTAGGCATGCATTAAAACAATTTGAGGCTTCTCTTGTAAAATTCTTTTTTATAAAACAGTTCATATATAAATGTCTTCACCTGACTTCAGTTTTGAGACCTCATTCATCTTTTCTGTATGCAGATTAACAAGGCAAATGCTGCATGTTGCTTACATATTGAGTACTAAGCGTTACTTGATGCTAGAAATCTTTAACACTTCATACTGACAATCTAATTCAAACTTCTGATGTAAATAGCAGTTCATTTTGCACTAAGTGGATTACAATTAGTTGAAAGGATCTGGTCCCTTAGGGCTTTGTTTACAAGGTAAGTTTGGGTGGCTTCTGGAGCTCTTAACCCCTGGACTGGCTGTACATTAACACCTTTTAAGTGACTTAAAGAATTTGCAATTTGTCTTAAAGTTACTCCACTCTAGGGCAGGATTATCTCCAATCTACCTAACTTTGTGCCTGTTCCATCACTGTATGGCCACTTCCCACAGCTATTCCACCCAAATTGAAGTCCTCCAGTATCCCAGAATGCAGTGGTCCCTCCTTAACTCAGGGTAAACAGAGATGCTGGGACACAGCTGGGCTAGGCATGCCACCTCACCCCCTGGGGATATTGGGTAGAACAAGCACTGCAGCCACGGAGTACTGCCAACCAGACCAGCTCTGCTTCCTTTGGTGACAGCACAGGGGGCAGGCACTGCCTGAGCTCCAGAAAAAAAGGATTGGGCCCCTTGGAGCTCAGGTGGCACCTGACCAGCTGGTAGCCCAGTTAGTGAGATGTGGGGTGATCCGTACCATATGAGCTCCAGAGGAAAAACAGGATCAGGCCCTTGAGAGCAACTGCCGCTGCTTTATTGCTTAGTGACAGCAGCAAGAGGGTCCTGCTCCTAGTCTTGTCTCTGCTTACCATGCCTTTTGTAACCAGGTTCAGTTGTGCAGGTAAAGGACAGTCAGAGCAAGTTTTTCACAATACTATGTGACTGCTTCACTAAGCCGAACAATGCTTAGCTGATTAACATTTGTTTGGCTTACAGCATAAGGTCTGACAAGTCCCTTATGTATGCCATAGCTAAACAGGAAAAAAAAACATATGTGAAGCCTAAAAGGAATACTTCCCCAGCTCAGATAGGCAAGGGCTTTTTTGTGCAGGGGTTGCCTTCTGTTGTAGCATGGACCATAGTCAGGATCCTGTGAATAACTTTTACATCACATATCCTCTATTGCAGTTGCTACCAAGCCCTTTCTGTCTCTTGCTCCCTTCCTGGTATATTTGGTAGAGTTTGCCTTCCTCTCTTTCTGGTGTGTGTGTGGGGGGGGGGGGGGGAGGGGAGGGGGTGCTGCACGCACTTTATTGCTGTGTGAAAGGGGCTAGATGAGATGTTCATGTGGCCAAAATTGTATTGCCTGATTGCCTGCAAACACAAGGAACTATACTCAATGGCTTTGGGAGATCCCTTCCAGGCATATGTACTTGAAGCAGATTGATGCACTGATGGAATTTTACAGGAAGGAACCATGACATGATTATTCCGCATATGTATACTGCACTTCAAATATTTCATGTGGAAAGTTGGGGCATAAAAACTGAAAAAAACTTCCACAATTGTGAGGCAATGAGCCAAAAAACTACTTGCAACCTTGCATATATAGGAGTTTTGCTATAAGTCATTCTGTTTTTCCATAGGAAAACATTTTCATTTACAAATGGTCCTCATTTTGGTAGCTGGACCTTTTTCCTTGTGCATGCAGCAGAAGAAAGTACTGTGTTTATTCAAATACAAGACAAGGGTTTTTTTTCCCCCCAATCAGCATGGGGGGGGGGGGGGAAGCTCCTTCTCTAACATTTGTATACAAAGGAACCTTATCAAGTATGTTATATATTATTAAACTTCTGCCAAAAACAACATGTGTTCAGTAATGGAAACCAACCATGAAGTTGATTAAATTCAGACAACACTGAGTGCAGTTATAAGACATATGACCCATATTGGGCGAACATACAGATGGGAACCTATCACAATGTAGGTTATTGCAGAATTAGATACGTGATAGTACCCATTTGTGCTCAGTCTGCCATAGTGCAACCTTTTTACCTGTATGGTGAGCCACTCCCTACATTGAACAAATTTCAACTCTCACAGCTGAGCTGTGCCTTTCTTTCCTAGTCATTCCTGTTACTCTACCAGCCTTAAATGTCTGGCACAAATCACCAAATGCACCCCAAACAGTTCACCCAGAATCCCCCTGTCACCTCCTCTGTCAGTCTGTTGTATATTTGATTAGGATAGCCCTGCCCTCCACAAATTGGAGCCAGACTAGATTGTCCTGTACCTCATCTTCATATAAATTTTTGGATGATCTCAGCACTCAGGACAAAAACATCTGGTTCCAGTGATGAGTAGGGGCTAATTAGCACATAGAGCCTTTCTGGAGTGCAAATACATACTGAACAGTGCTGAGCTATATGGGGTCACCATAACTTGAAATTTTGTTGGCTCTGCTTTGGCCCAGCGCAATGAATTATATGGTAAAGCATGAGCCCTTTGGCTTTGTACTAATATCATGCATAGTGGGTACATGTGCATGTGCTATTAATGTGCTGTAAACTTTCCTGGGGAGCACATCTACACATGTGCCTGTTGGGACCGAATTTGCTCCCAATGGGAGTAGTTTAGTGCAAATCTGCTTCTGCCCTGCTCTGTTCCCCTACAGCAACCAGGGGAAGCTCCAGGCTCCCCCAGGCACCAGCCCTAGGCTAGTAGGGGGGCACCAGGGTCAGGCCTGGACTCTGGGGGGAGCTACCCCACCTCCGGGCAGCTGCCTCCCAACCCTGGACCCCTGCCCCATTTCTCTGAGACTAGAATGGGGGATGGGCAGTAGGTAGCAGGGGACGGTTTTCCAGTCTCCACTCTGATCGGTCGATCTGAGCCAGGTCTGGGAAGCAGGCAGTGGCCCTGGTGGGGAAGGGACAGTTTCCCCCTTCCTCTGCTGCCTGGGATGACCAGGAGCAATTTGCTTCCAGTCAGCTGTCTAGAGTGCAAGAGCCATTGAGTTGTAAGTCTGCTACCTGTATTTACAGGTAGGAGCTAACCACACAGTAGACTAATTTACTGCCCAGTACATGCTGCACATGTGCAGACAGTGATACTTTACTGAGCAGTAGATTAGTCCACTGTGCAGTAAAGTGTCTCATGTAGACACACCCAGTGAGTACTATATATAAGTAGGTACAAAAATGCTGCTTAAAAATTTGTTTATGGAGTACTTGTGCTAAAACTTGAAGCAGTTTCAGAAAGCATAAATTGCATCCATTTTGAATAAGTCTGTGGGTACCCATAGCAATTTGCCCATTTGTAAATTATTACTGGGGTGTTTATTTCAGTTAGTTTTTTCAAATTTGCCCCTCACTTCCATATGCTCAGGGAGAACAGGGTCTGATGGTAAGGGTCGGGGAGGAAAGGGGCTGTGGAGGAAAAACATTAGGGGGCAAAGGCCAAAGGGACCACTTGACTCTCCCTCCTCCAGATTTATTTTCCCTGCTGTAGTAGTGAGAAAGGGACAAATTCAAGGCAAACTTCCAATAATTTGCTTCTATACCTGTAAAATTATGACAAATTTATAGATTTACCATATACAGAATATATAACCCCTGGCTCTTGGCTGTGAGGGCTACCTGCCACTTTTTCAGGCTCTGGGGCCCGGGAGCATGGTCACCTCCTCTTGTGAGGTCTGCTCCCTTTTGGGGTCCCTGGTACACCAGCTAGAGGAGCTCCAGGCCGCAGTCCAGAGACTGCATGCCATCAGGGACTGTGAGCAGGAGATTGACTCCTACTGCCAGGCCCTTCTCCCCCAGGAGGCAGAGGGTAGACCACAGTCTCCCTCCAAGACAAGGGAGGACTCAGGGACATCCCTTACTGTCCACCCCAGGGGCTGGACCAAGGTGGTCAAGGGCCCCAAAGCCCACTGCACCAAGCCCCCGCCCCGCTGGAGCTTTGCAACAGGTATGAACCTCTTGCAGCCCCAGCAGAGCCTGCTGAGTTGCCAGCTCCCGCAGGCAACACAGGCGCTACTGTAGCTACTGCCCCTGCTCTCCTCAAGACAAAACATAAAGTGTTTGTTGTGGGAGACTCCATCCTGAGGGAGACTAAGGGGGCAATCTGCCTCCCCGACCCCTTAGCCTGGGAAGTTTGCTGGTTCCCGGGAGCCAGAATCTGAGACATTGTAGAGAAGATCCCTAAGCTCCGCCAGCCCACTGACCACTACCCTATGCTCCTCATCCACGTGGGCACTAATGACACAGCTCAGAGCACTCCCAGCCAGGTCATGAAGCACTACAGGGATTTGGGAGCGGGGCTAAAGGGTCTGGGGGCACAGGTGGTGTTTTCTTCCATCCTTCCCATCTCGGGCTACAGGCTGAGGAGGGAGAGGAGGATCCAGGTAGTGAACCAAAGACTGTGGCACTGGTGTCATTGGGAAGGCTTTGGCTTCCATGACCACAGTCTGCTCTTTGGTGAGAGAGGCAGTAAGCTGCTGGGAAAGGATGGCCTCCACTTCTCTCTGCTGGGGAGGAGGCTCTTCTCAGCTAGACTGGCTGACCTGCTCCACCAGGCTTTAAACTAAGCCCGCTGGGGGATGGGGGGACTACTGCCACTGCTGGCCTGCTGAGCAACCCTTGCAAAGACAGCAGGCCAAAGCACTTAAGGGAACCCACCCCTGCCCCAGCCCTGGAACAAACGGTAGGCAAGGCTAGGGCCCCCAAGGGGACACTTGCGTGCCTATACACAAAATGCCAGGAGCTTGGGGAATAAACAGGAGGAACTTGTCCTCCTGCTAAATGAAAATAATTACTATGTCATAGGGATAATGGAGACCTGGTAGGACTCCACCCATGACTGGGCCACAGATATAGATGGCTATACCTTGTACAGAAGGGATCGAGTGGAGAAAAGGAGCGGGGGTGTAGCTCTCTATGTCAAGGAAAGCTACGCATCCCTGCAAACTGACATTGGCACCCATGGTGGACAACTTGACACCCTCTGGCTTAAAATCTGTGGGGAACACAGCACAGGGGATGATCTGGTGGGTGTCTACTACAGACCCCCTACCCAGGGTCAAGACCTTGACCAGGAGTTTGACAGGGAATTGGCTGAGGCCACAGGCTCCCGGTGTATGGTTGTCATGGGAGACTTTAACTACCTAGACATCTTGTGGGAGGAGAGCTCAGCCAAATCCGAGCAGTTGCAAAGCTTTCTCTCATGAGTGGATAACCTCTATCTGATGCAGGAAGTCTGCGGGCTGATGAGAGGTAAAGTGCTGCTCGACCTGGTACTGGCAACCAGGGATGACCTAATCAGTGACCTAATGATCAAAGAAAAGCTGGGTGACAGTGACCACGAGCTGATCACCTTCACCATCCACTGTAAAGCTGGTAGTCAGTCAGCAATACAGAAGTCCTTGACTTCAGGAAAGCTGACTTTGACAAGCTAAGGAGGCTTGTCAGTGAGGCCCTAAAGGGCCACAACCCAAAGGGGAGGGGAGTTCAGGATGAGCGGTTGCTCCTCAAAGGAGCAATCCTGGATGCGTAAGCAAAGTGTATCCCATCTTGGAGGAAAGGCAGCAAAAGGGCACAGCAGCCCCTTGGCTCTCCAGGGAACTAGTGGACCTCCTGCATCTTAAAAGGAAGGCCTACAAAGGATGGAGGACTGGAACCACCACCAAGAAGTAATACTCTACTCTGGTCCAGACCTGCAGAGAGCAAACCAGGAAAGCCAAGGCTGTGATGGAACTCCAGCTAGCTACATACATCAAGGACAATAAAAAGTCCTTTTTTAGATATGTAGGGAGCCGGAGGAAAAGCAAAGGAAACATTGGACCCCTGCTGAACCAGATGGGACAACTGATAACCAATGCCCAGGAAAAAGCAAATTTGCTAAATGGGTACTTTGAGTTAGTTTTTCACCAATACCATGGGATGCTCCTGCCCACTGTGGGTCAGAGAGGCCCGGGTGAGGGAGAGTCCTTACCTTCATGAGGTCAGCTTCGATGGAGGGAACACCTTGAGAGGCTGGACACCTTCAAGTCAGCTGGCCCTGACGGTTTACACCATAGCTCAGCCCCTGGCACAGATCTTTGAGATCTCCTGGCACTCTGGTCAAGTGCCCAATGATTGGAAGAAGGCCAATGTGGTACCTATCTTCAAGAAAGGGAGGAAAGTAGATCTGGCAAACTACAGGCCCATCAACCTGACCTCTATCCTGGGGAAGGTCTTGGAAAAGATTATCAAAGAGGCCATCCTTAACAGACTAGCTGACGGCAATATCCTGAGGGATACCCAGCACGGGTTTGTTGCGCGTAGGTCTTGCTTGACCAATCTCATTTCCTTTTACAACCAGGTGACCTATCACCTGAACAAGGGGAAAGAGATTGATGTCACATATCTTGACTTCAAAAAAGCCTTCGATCGGGGATCCCATGATCACCCCTTGGCAAAACTAGCTAAACAGCGGCCTTGACATCACCACCATCTGCTGGCTGGGAAACTGGCTCTGTGGTAGGACCCAAAGTGTGGTGTTTGACAGAAGTCAATCATTGTGGTGCGCTCTGACCAGTGGCGTCTTCAAGGCTCTGTTCTAGGGCCTATACTTTTTAACATCTTCATCAATGATGTAGACATTGGTGTCAGAAGTGGACTGGCCAAGTTTGCTGATGATACCAAACTCTGGAGTAAAGCATCCACACCTGAGGAAAGGAGGCTGATCCAGGTAGATCTTGACCGGCTCATTAAATGGGTGGACGAGAACCTGATGGTGTTTAACACCAAAAAATGCAAGGTTCTCCACCTTGGGAGGAAAAACCTGCAGCATCTTTATAGGTTCAGCAGTCCTACGCTGGTTAGCACTACAGATGAAAGGGACTTGGGGGTCATGACTGATCACAAGATGAACATGAGCCTTCAGTGTGATGCTGTGGCTAGTAAAGCAAGCAAAATGCTGGCTTGCATCCATAGATGCTTCTCAAGCAAATCCCGGGATGTCATTCTCCCATTGTACTCAGCCTTGGTGAGGCTGCAGCTGGAGTACTGTGTCCAGGTTTGGGTTCCACAATTCAAAAAGTATGTGGAGTAGCTTGAGAGGGTGCAGAGGAGAGTCACGTGTATGATCAGAGGTCAGGAAAATAGACCTTATGAAGAGAGGCTGAGAGTCATGGGACTCTTCAGCCTGGAAAAGCGCAGGCTCAGGGGCGATCTGGTGGCCACATAGAAGTTTATCAGGGGTGTTCACCAGGATCTGGGGGAACATCTGTTCACCAGAGCGCCCCGGGGATGACAAGGTCAGACAGTCACAAACTCTGTAACGACCGATTCAAGCTGGACATAAGGTAGAACTTCTTTACTGTCTGAGCCCCCAAGGTTTGGAATAGCCTGCCGCCGGAGGTGGTTCAAGCACCCACTTTGAATGCCTTCAAGACATGTTTGGATGTTTATCTTGCTGGGGTCCTATGATTGCTGCTGACTTCCTGCCCCTGGGGTGGGGGGCTGGACTGTGATTCTTTAGGGTCCCTTCCGGCCTGAATGTCTATGAAATCTGTGAATTATTGGTGGGGGAAGGTTATCCTTTATGTTCAAGTAAACATGATAATTAAATTTAATTGTGGCTTTTAAATAGAAATGTGCTTTAAAAATATAAGCAACCAAAATAACATCAAAAGACAGCTGTTCTGCTATTTTGTTTGTATGTTTATTCTCAAAATATATCATCATTTTTTCCCACATAAATAGTCTGTAGGAAACTTCATCAGTTCTCCTTTTACAGGTGAACCATTTTCAACATACCCTCAAAATAAAAAAGCAGCATTTGTATCTCTAATGTTGTTTCTTTTTTATTGTCAGTAAATGCAGGTTAACATTGACTGGGACAAAAAGGAGCTATTCCTAAATGACAGTTGTAGCATATGAGCATGATGGTAAGAGCGAAAGCCCTTAGTTTTATGCATCTAGTGGAGGATCCTGGGAAAGAGGGTGATACATTTGTACACCCCTTCAATTTCACTTCCCTTCCTGCTGTCTGTGTCAGACAATGGGCCCATCTTGCCAGAGCTGGGCTGACCTTTTTTCTCTAGCTGGTAGCCAGCCAGTGGCATCTGCTATATCTTTCTGGCCCCTAAGGACAAGGGCCCATTTCTGACTGCTGTGCTCCTAGATCCACTGTTGCATGCATTGTTTTTCTTGTTTTTGCCAGCTTCTTAATGGTATAACTCAAGCCACTGTGATTATTGTTCAAATGTCACCATTTGCCCAATCTTACCACACAGTGCCCTGTTGGGCCCTGATTTTGTAGAGGCGTTTTGAGTATGCCATGCCCTTATTTAGAGCACCAAGCTGTTTGAATTCAGAGTTAATAGATGGTCAAGGGGGTTTGCCCCCTTCTGCACAGACCAGCAGCCCACGTGTTTGGGCAGGGCTGGGGGCTGAATTGGGATACTGATAATTAGTCACAGTGGCTGCTGACAGATGTGGAAAAAAATGAAACAACCATGTTTTACCAAAAGCAGTGCCTTAGTTCAACTAGCTCTGCAGCATCTGTATAGATCATGTGCTTCTGTGGGGCTTTTTGGTGCTTTTGTCTAATCAGCTAATAGATAAAAGCACCAAAAAAGCAGTGTTAAAGTGCTCAATCTATACAGATGTTGAGTAAACTGGGTCAAACTAATGTGATGCCTCTTCTGGGGATGTGGTAGGTTTGGCATAGGGGCACCTCAAGTTTAGAGTAAAGCACTGTTTTAGGGTTTTTTGTTTCTTCTTTTTTTTGTCTGTAAGCAGCCCCTGAGGTAGTGTTGGCACATTTGACTTTGTAAAGGTGTTACTTTGTACCTGATAGCCTCTGCTGTGTTGCAAAAACCCAACTGAGTTTCCCTTGAGGGGATTGGTATTTGCAGTGCTTATCTGCATTCTTAAGGACTGTTTTTCCTCAAAACAATTATGTATATGCATGTTAATTAACACAGTTTAAATGTCCTAATTTGAACTGCCCTAGTCTACATTAACTTTAATCCTCATTCAGTGAAGATTAGTTGATTTGGACCAGAGCTCATTTTAATTCAGACTACAGACATCCATGTGTATATAGTGATGGCTGTAGTCTGAATTAAACCTAGAAAAACATAACATCTATAAATGGCCCTACTGACTTAATTGAGTTTCTGTCATTGCAGGATCAGGCATTTAACGTTTTATTTTAGTCTGACATGCACATCAAAAGCTCCTGGTTATGTTAATTATGCAGGGTCCTACCTACTCTGAGAAGCTCAATGTGGGAACCTGTTGGCAAATGCTAAATCAAGGTAATCACTGAAGCGTGTGCATGATTTAAGCCAGCCTGCAGGAACTCTCAGGCCCTGTGTATCTGAGGTCATTTGCTGATGTGTCTTGTTCTTTCTAGCTGCTTGCTGGCCATTTTGAAAGAAACCAAGCCCACTGTTTCTATCAGCGCCCCTTAGGCTCTTAGAATTTGATCCAGTGTTTGGTCTTCTGCAGTTTTGGACCTACAGATCCTCTGTGTTAGTGTCATATAAATGTAGTGCTGAAATTTCTATATTGAGGACATTGTTTAACCCAGGGGTGGGCAATTATTTTGGCTGGAGGGGCTGCTTTATGAGTTTTGGTGGCTGTTGAAGGCTGCAAGGGTAGCCCTGCCTCTTGACACATGCCCTGCCCCCAGCCACCATCTTGGAGGTGCCATTTTGAAGGGCAGCCCAGGGCTGGGGTTTACAGAGGGCTTACTGAGGGGCCCCACAGGGTAGATGGAATCACCTGGAAGGCCAGATCTGGCCTATAGGCCATATTTTGCCTACCCCTGGTCTAACCATATACGTTACTTTTCTTTTTTGCCATCGTACTAAGTTTGTGCTTTTATTTAAAAATCATTAAAACTTTGATTTAAAATTAGTGAGAATGAAAACTGTAGCAGCATGCTGCTGTTGGATGCCTCTCTTTTCCAAGCTGTCTGCTATTGCATAGGACAGGCATTGGTACATTACAGTCCACAGTAGGTATTTTGATATATTCCTTGTTAGATTGGGATGAGCTGCAAGCAGAAATAAATACTTGATGATTCATTTGATTAGCTGAATGGCATTTTGGGGAGTTTGTATGTAAAATGAATCCAACTCTGGCAAAGTCATGGCCACGCACTTTAGTAAAGTGCCAAGAATTGGAACCCTAAATTGTTCCAGCCTGTCTTACAATATTAGGAAAAGTCTGACTTTGAAAAGGGGTTAGTGACATTCTTATCTTCCTGTAAAACACAAATATCACTATGTGTAGAATAGTTTACTTTTATTGTAACTTTCTGTTTGCACATGTTGCTTTTTACATGGAAAAGCCCCTTCTTTAGGAATGTGGAAAGGTGCTTGGCTACCATTATGTGACAGTTCAGGGTTGGCTCCTCTTCCTTTGTTTTTTAAATAAACTGAGAAGGAGAATTATTTGTTAACTCATTTGTTCATGCATGGTCTATTTATATTTAAGCAAAAAAATAAATACAAAATTTTTTTTTTAAAAATCCCATGATCTGCTTTGTTTGGAAATGCTTTCTTTGGCTGTCCATTGATGTTTTTCTCCCAGCAGAGATCTTATTTTTATAACAAACTGAGTTTCACAATCTTTGGTTCCATTCTCCAGATGTTCAAGAGTGTGCAGAATGGATGATCTATTTAATTGACTCTTTCCTAACTACTTGATGCACTGAAAAATGAAATCTAATTATCTTGGGCACCAATATTTCAACAACATCCATTTTTTAAATATGTATGAAGCACTGAATAATTGCCCATTACCTAGCCAGACAGGCTTTGCTTTTAATTGATCTTAACACCCATCCACCTCTCTCCTCCCATAAAGCTGAAATAACTACAGAAAATTTTGGAAATCTGTTTCCATAGCATAACAATGATGCATGGTTTGAAAACAGTTTTACTGATTTTTCTACATGAGCTGCAATGAATTTTCTTATAGGCAATCAAACTATTTCTCACAGCTGATGACATATCTGTTGCTTGGTTTTAAATTCAAGGTAACTTTTATTTTTATACTCTAATTGACTCGGGAAGGTTGAATGGTATGGTGAAAAAAGAAAAACATGTTAAAGCACCTTAAATAGGATATTGCCAGGCAAGAGGAGGGGAGGGGAATCTGTTTTCTAGTAGGTCTTGCATTTAATCTGACACTTGATGCTCAACAGTGTCAACAGGATCGACAAAACATTTTTCCTACAAGGTACCCAAAGAGTTTTTTCACCAAAGGTATATTTTTTTCCTGTACCACCTAGGATTGTTTGTTGTTTGCTTGCTTGTTTGTTTCCAACTCGAAAGAGAACTAGCTCTGGACAGTTTAAGCATGCAACAGTTGTCCTGTCCTAAATGCTTTGAAAGCTTGTAGGTGTCCTCTCTGCACCCCTTCTCTCCAAAGTATAAAACTAGTATCCCACTGCATGTGGCTTGTCTATAACCAGCACAAGTTCCAAGAAGTGTTTCTGTTACAATATAGTCAACAGAGACTTCATGCCAGTGTCTCACAGGGCTTTCTGTGGATACACATACCATCTAATAAAGGAAACAAGAGTAGGAACAAATAGAAGTTCTGGACATAAATTTTCGAGTTAAGAGTTGTTACTTCCTTTTTTTCCTTTCTTTTTGGAAGTGTACATTTAGTTCATTTTGATGCATTCTTTATCCTGATCACAAAGCCACAGAGTAGTGGAAAATCCTGTGGAAGCTAGTTCCTACAACAGACACCTAGTGGCCTGTGGACCCAAGAGGTTCTCATAAGATGGACACCTATGCATGCATATTTTGGACGGTTTCTCATTGAGAATCCTTCTTTAGGGCTGAAAGGGGAAAAGGATCAAATGCAAAGTTATCCAGTCATGATGGCAGCTCTCATTTCCCTCCTAAAGCAGCATCTAAGAATTCCTTCTTTTGAGCCTTGACATCTGCAACTTCCTTTTCACCATTGCCCTACTCCTCTTGGATTAGAATTGTAGGGAAGGAAGGGACCTGAAGAGTCATCTAGATTAGCTCCCTACACAAATGCAGGATAAACTCTTCCTAACAGATGAATTATTCCATTCAACAGTATGGAATCTCAGAACAAATTTCTGGACAAAATGTGGATCTATAGATCTCTGTGCCTACGAACTGACATTGAACAGCCTGTATGCATTGCCATTAATAATAAGGTTTGTGGTTATAGTTAGTTTGCTGGATCAGCTCAATGATGCATCAAATCTTGGATTTCTTTCTTTAGATGTTCTCTACATTCCTTTCACAAATTATATTTTAGAGGCAGATTTCTTGGGGAGACAGGAAGGACTCCAGTATGAACCTTCCACTAAGGCTTTTGTGGAAAAAATTGAACATAACCATCCAGCTTCATGTGATTTCAGTTAGGATAATGTTTTGTATCAATAGAATATGAATAATTGTCTTTCCTGTGCCTTGTCTAGACTTCCAATGGATGCTCTTAATAAACTGTGAAGCTGAACATTTGTATACTTACAAACTATTCTTGTTTGTTTTCAGTCATGGTCTAAGAACTTAAATTTTGTGATTCTAGCACATATTTCTTTTCTGTTTGCAATGTAACTGTAGCACAGTACAATGATAACTTGGAGTGTAGATATATAACTGTTCATTTTCCAAGGAAATTTAGGATTCAAATTGCTAACTAATTAACAACATCTATGTGTGTGTATATGTGTATAATATAGATATAGATAGTTATCTAGAGAATTATGGTTTGATATTTTTATGGCAGCCAAGAGCAAGTAATGAGAGTACATACTGAGAAGTGTGGAAGAAATGCTGTCTTACTTCTGTTTACTGTACTATAGAGAGTGCTTGAGAATTGATTTGTTAAGCTAGTAATGTCATGAGTCAATTAAGGTGTTGGAACTTGGCCAAGTGTGCAGGAAGTTCTGCCTTGTACTATTTGCTTTTATTTTAGCAAGACCTAGCACTTTTCTCTTGACTTCTCTTTAGTCAAGAGTAGCAGATGATGGCCAATGGAAGATGAAATTTGTTGGTCTGATTACTAATAGTACAGAATATTTATAGCACTGAGTTAAAGGTGGGAACCTCTATTTCTGCTGCAACCAAGGTGACCCTTCCCACAGAATGTCAGCCTAAACAGGGCTCGGGGACAGATTCTTCTGCTCCCAATCTAAGCTCTGATGAGATCCTTGCCAAGTCAAAAAAGTAAGTGGAAGCAGCTGTGTTCATCAAGTGGGCCCCTGTTTTACCAGCCGCTGCTGCCTGTCACTCAGCTACAAACAAGCCTCCTACTTCAGTGCATGCATGCACTGAGCAGCACACAATAGGGAGAATAAATCCTTTACTGATTTGCCCTGGGTCCCAGCATCTACTAATGGCATCATACAGGAAGCAGTTAAGTATCTGCCTTCCTCTATAAAAAGGAAAATGGTTTTGTAATAATTTCTGCCTTTTTTTTCCCCTTGCTAAGCCAGGAAAAGAGAGGGTTTTTTTGTTTGCTTGTTTTTTTATCAAAGATGCAATCTCTACCCAAGTATCTCTTTAGCTGGTATTACCTTGAAATTCTCAGTTGAGATTAAGGGACCCAAATTGTTAGTATGGAGCAGAATATAAACTTTAGTGGCTTCCATCTATACTTTTTCCTTAATCCTTCCTTTCCAAAGTTCCCACAAGAAATAACACTTTAAAATTCTCAGCTACCACACAGATGCTTCATTTGGTTTTAGCTCCTTTGACACAATCCTTCATAATGTTGGTTGTTTTTTTTGGGGGGGGGGGGGGGGTTGCTTTATATCTCTCTATTTTGCCAACACTGATGTTGCCTTCCTCATCATAAGCATTATTAGGCTTATAGGATCTTGCAGGAGTATATTGCCCAGATGGGACCATCTTCACTGATAAGGGAGCTCTTAATTCAGACCGTATGTTCATAAATTGACATTAAATGTTCTAGCTGATTGAAAGACTGAGTCCTGCCATTGCTGAATCTAAAGTACATCCACAATATGAAAGATGGCGCAACCATGCCATCAAGACTATTTTACCATCTTTTATAGGTGAATAAGAAAAGTATCCAAATCCCAATTAAAGCTCTGCAGGTGGGATTGGATAACATAACAATTAAGAAAACTACAGGTAAGAGCAGATATTTCTTTTTTCAATTTGATAAAGTTCCTATCCTTTTCCTTACCCTAGCAATTCTCAACCAGAGTGCCATGGTACACATGGGCTACCATGGGGGCCTGCAGGGATGAAATCAGGCCAAAAGATGATTGGAGTTGCAGCTAGCAGGGGACATGAAGGGTAACAAGAGGGATTTTTACAAGTATGTCAGCAACAAGAGGAAGATCAGGCAAAGTTTGAATACCTTGCTGAATGGGGGAGGCAACCTAGTGACAGATTATATAGAAAAGGCTGAAGTATTTGATGCTTTTTTACCTCAGGCTTCTCAGGTAAGGTCAGCACCCAGACTGCTGCACCTGGCAGCACAGTTTGTGGGGGAGGTGATCATCTAACAGTGACAAAAGAGCAGGTTAGGTACTATTTAGAAAAGTTACATGTGTATAAGTCCATAAGGCCAGATGCAATGCACCTAAGGGTGCTGAGGGAGTTGGCTGATGTGATTGCAGAGCTGCTGGCCATTATCCTTGAAAACTTGTGGTGATCAGGAGAGGTCCAAGACAATTGGAAAAGGGCAAATATAGTGCCCATCTTGGAAGAAGGAGGATCTGAGGATCTACAGACTGGTCAGCCTCACTGCACTCCCTGGAAAAATCATGGAGGAAGGTCCTTAACAAATCCATTTCTAAGGCCTAGGAGGAGAAGGTGATTAGGAACAGTCAGCATGGATTCACCAAGGGAAAGTCATTCCTGCCCAACCTGGTTGCCTTTTATAATGAGATGACTGGCTTTGTGGATGTGGGGAGATCAGTGGATGTGATATACCTTGAGTTTAGAAAGGCTTTTGATACAATGTTCTTGCAAGCAAGCTAAGGAAGTATGGGTTGGATGAATGGTCTGTAAGGCAGATAGAAAAGTGGCTAGATTGTTGAGTTCAAAAGGTAGTAATCAATGGCTCTATGTCTACTTGGCAGCCAGTATCAAGTAGAGTGCCCAAGTGGTTGGTTCTGGGGCCAGTTTTGTTCAATATCTTCATCAGTGAACTGAAAGATAGGATGGAGTGCACCCTCAGTAAGTTTACAGATGACACCAAGCTGGCAGGAGTAGTAAATGTGCTGGAGGGTAGGGATAGGATTCAGAAAGACCTAGACAAGTTGGAGGATTGGATCAAAAGAAATCTCATGAAGCTTAGTAAGGACAAGTACAAGTTCTGCACTTGAGACAGAATAGTCTCATGCACTGATACAGGCTGAGGACTGCCTGGCTAATCAGCAGCTCTGCCAAAAAGGACTTGGGGGTTACAGTGGACAGTAATCTGTATGAGCCAGCAGTGTGACCTTGTTGTGAAGAAAGCTAATGGCATACTGGGCTACATTAGTAGGAACATTGCCTGCAGATCAAGGAACGTAGTTGTTCCCTGCTATTTGGCACTACTGAGACTGCATCTGGAGTACTGTGTCCAGTTTTGGGCCCCCTACAACATAAAGGATATAGACAAATTGGAGAGAGTCTAGTATAGGGCAACAGAAAGGATTAGAGCACTGGGGCACATAACTTCTGAGGAGAGGCTGAGGGAACTGGGTTTATTTAGTCTGCAGAAGAGAAGACTGAAAGGGGATTTAATAGCAGCCTTCATCTACCTGAAGGGTCGTTCCAAAGAGGATGGAGCTAGACTGTTCTCGGTAGTGGTAGATGACTGAACAAGGAGCAATGGTCTCAAGTTGCAGAAAAGGAAGTTTATTAAATATATTAGGAAAAACTTTCTTTCCAGGAGGGTAGTAAAGCACTGAAACAAGTTACCCATAGAGGTGGTGGAACCTCCATCCTTGTAGGTTTTTTAAGACCAGTGGTTAGATAAAGCTTTGGCTGGGATGATGTAGTTGGGGATGGTCGTACTTTGAGCAGGGGGTTGGACTAGATGACCTCCTGAGATCCTTGCAACCCTAATTTTCTATGATTCTTTTAAAGGTGAGCTCAATACTAGGACTGTTTTATATGCAGTCACTTACACATGTTCACAAGATCAATCCAGAGATTTCAGATGGAAATCCATATTTTCAAAAACATTATGGCTTGTTGTAGTGTTTCTAAGTTGCTTACATCAGAATAATTGCTGTATTATTTAAGAGCTGCCATTTTCTGAGGGGTGCCTTGAATCTAAAAAGGTGGAGAACCACGGTCTTAGAGGAAGTTATTTCTTAAAAGCTATTTGTTGGTTGATGTCCAAAGAGTTGAAATATCACTGCTAAGGAGCTCAATTTGGCTCAATTACTAGAGCTAAAATTAAGTTAGTCTTATGTAGTGGATGGCTGGGTCATATTGGTTTTCTATGTTGTGGGTTTCTGAGGTATACTTGGATTTTATTTGTAGTATTAGGTGAAAGAGGTATAATAAAACTAGGATAAGTGTGCAATAAAACAAAACTGTCCTAATTTTGGTTTGAGACAGAGCAGATGTTTACTGACCTTTTCCTGATATAGCTAGATTTTTTTGGATCACCCACTTGTGATCTGGCATTTATTTTAGTTCAATAATGACCAAGGGTTTTGTAGTTGTTTTAAAATGTAGTTTGATTATGTTGTTCTTTTCAAGAAAGAAAAAGCCTAAAAATTCCACCCTGTGGTATATAATGGTTTTAGATTTGAATTTTGTTCTTATGATTATTGTATGATAACAGGTGATAGGAAATACAAACTTAGACCAGAACCCATCCTTCAGAATATATTCCATTTTTGCTCAGTGTTGAAGTATCAGGTTGTAATTTCACATCCCTAACTTCTGCCTTTTCTCCCACTCTTCTCCCCCCCCCCCCCCAGCTTTCTGTTCCAATTACTGCCATTTTGAGAAGTGGAAAACATTTCAAGCTTGCTTTAAAATCCTTTTATGTAACTCAACATATTATTTGGAAGTTGAAACAGGAGACAGTTTGGACTGTGTGTTGTTAGAAGTCTGCATATTGTAACTGACTCCGTGCCAAGCCTCTGTTTGTACATTTTATAAATACAGCTATTTGTGAGAGTAGTATCTTTGTCGTTTTGATGTCCTAAGAGCCACAAGATAGTGGCTTAAGCACGTGTGCCATCTGTGTAAGAAAATACTGAACGTGTTAACCCAGTTCATATGAAATGGATGCTGACTCATCCTCATTTTTTATCTTTGTGTTTATTGGGCAAGTTATATTTTAACTTGAAAAATGGTCAAATGTACTATATTTCATTTTATGGCTTTGTCATAAACAGTGGGACTTCTTCTAAATCAATAAGTGAATAAACCTGTCAAAAAAAAAAGTAAGCATACTGAAAAAATTGTGTGTAAGTGTTTTTCCACTGTATTGCAAAACATTGTTTGAGTAGGTAATTCTGGTTAGATTATAAGATTATTCCTTTCTCTCTCTTCCCTTTTATATACTTACTGACTCTCATACAGTAACAAAATTGACCTGCTCTCATTGTTCAACAAGAAGTTGGCAACCATTCTTTGCTCACCTGTAATATTTAAAATGCGTTCCTCATCATTTGTTGTTGCTTGTATCTCTTTGTAAATTGGAAAGATATTTTTTCTTTTTTCTTAAAGTGTGTTTGCTTTAAGAAAAATCAGTTTTGTTCTAGTGACTTTTAGCTAGTCCTTCTTGGCTTTCCAACCCAGGAAGATGCATAAAAGCCAGCTGAAATATAGTACTTTGATACAGATTTTTATTTATTGCATAGCTGTGTGTGCATGTGTATGAACATATACTTAATGTACACGTAGGGTGTATACACAATATATGTAAAATGCAGTTGTGTTCATGACATAGGTAGGACTCTAATATTTCTTATAGTTTATCTTTTATAAAAAGGTGCTTTTAAACGTTATCACAAAATGTATAAGTTACTGCATGAGAGAAGCCAGAGACAAAGCCCAAACTCTAAAGTTAATGAATTTCTTGGTTGGTGATGAGATTATAAAGTCATTTATTTTATTTTTTTAAAAGAGAAACTAAAGAATAAACTGTCAGATAACGCAGAGATAGTTTAGATGAATATAACAGTTCAGTAGATGGGCCTATTTAGCCTGTAACCAATTTAGTTTGATTTATTTTTTGAAAAAATAGGTGCTTTTTGTGCTTCACCATCTGTTAACACTGTGCATACTAATAAACTGGGATCTGGGTTTTCTTTTTGCCATGGAAAAATGCAGGTTTTCTCCTTTAAAGAAGAAAAATGTGGGAAACTGCAGGCTTCTTCTTGCAGGAGGGGGCTGCTTGGGGCTGGAGGGGGTGGGTGGAGGGCAGAGGGTGCCATGTGCACATGTATGCGCACACATGCCCATGGCAGCCAGGCAGCGTGGAGAGCAGCTCACCTCAGGCAAGTCACTGAGGCAGGGGGCATAGACAACATATACTTACAAAATATTCTTGTTAAATCAGCAACTAGCAATATCTGCCCCTTTGGTCCTTCAATCCATTATCATATTTCTTACCCCTCTAACTGTCTTTAAGCATACTTTAAAGACAATTCTACCATCAGTGCACAGTGGAAGGAACACTTTAAAGATCGTCTGAACTGGCATGGCTGGTGCAGGGGTCCTGGCGGTGGCAGCAAGTCTCACCACGTACTCTGCCTTTTTGAACCAAGTCCTGGCTGCTGCATTGTGGAGATGGCTCCTGCCCATGCCAGTCCAGTCAGACTTCAGCCCTGTGCCCACTGTGGGTGCAGAAATCTTGGGCGGGGGGAGGGGCTCCCCATGGCCCATGCACATGTCCCACACACCTGGGGACTGGGGGATATGAGGCAGTGAGTCGGGAGCGAGGGGCACCACCAGGGCCTGGGGGCTATTTTCTACTTCAACTATTTACTGGATTGGGACTGGCCATTTATGTTTACAAATGGGCCCTGGTATAAAAAAGGTTGAGCCATTGTTGTAGAGGAAATTACTCCAGACTATTGTTCACAGTTGTTGGCAAAATATTCCTTTGTAAGATAGAACATGTTGCAACTTAAAGACACAGAATTGCAAAGTATAATTTTCTTTATAGGAAACACAATAAATGAAGCTTGAGGCTTGACACTATCTATAGGGCACCTATACACGTGTATCAAGGCTGCTCAGACACACTGTAATTACAGCACATCAGAGCAGACTTGATTAATCAAGACTGCCGGCAGACTCCAGCTTCACGTGTATCAGCATCCCTGACCTGAAAAATGGTGGCGGGGGCACTTTAACTAAAGCTCATTCTACAAGGTTTAGTTAAAGCGCTGCCACTGACATTATTCAGCTTAAGGAGGGTGACATATGTGATGCTTGGGGAGCTTTAGAGTGGCTCCCAGAGCGGCTCTAATTTTAGTACCCCCCTCCCCGCCTCCCAGAGCACAGGTATAAATGCCCAATATGCCCACCAGTTTCACTTCTAACCTAATGACTAAGAACTGCGGTCAACAATTGACCCACCAAACTTGTGCTTGTTTGAATCATTATTGCAAACAGGGCATATTCCTGCCACCCCTGGAGGTTTAATTCACGGTACTTTTAGAGCAAGTCCAACCTAGTAACACTTATATATGCTGATGACCAAAGGGATGAAGTGAAGGAAAGCCTCTTTTTTGCACTGCTCTTTTTTTCAAATTTTGTGAGTATTGCCTTGGTTTCCTAGAAATTCAGGGTCAAGACTTTTATTCTTGCTGTAAGGTTGGACACTATGTAGTATTATCCTAAATTCTGAGTAGTTGGGGCTATTTACTTGGGGCTGATGCGACAAGGAAGTGCTTTCTGCATCTTTGCTTTGGGAGCTCAGTTACAGTGGAACATACTCCCATCTGACCATGGAATTAGCCCCTTTTCAAAAGTGTTAAGATCCTTCTGATTTTAGAAGGCCTCTGGCGTAGCACATTTGGTTTTATTTGTGGTTTTATGCTAATTTTAAATGTTTTTTTTTTCCTTACTGCTCTGTGCTTCTGCAGCTAGTTAGTATTTGTTCTATTGGGAAAAGGCTTTTGATTTCAGCAGGGAGATGCAGTATCAATGATTTAAAAATTGGAATGGTCTTTCAGGCACAGTAGTAGATACAGAGAGCCTGAATCTCCTTGAAGACTGAATTGGATAAGGTTAAGAAAGGGGTGGTATGAAAGAACAGGGAGTTCTGGCACAGCAATCATTGTGTATGAGATATGGAGATACATGTTTGTTACCCTTAGCTTGGGTAGAAAGGTGCCTCCTGTAGTGTGAAGGGTACCTAGTAATCCCATGCCTTAAGGTTTCTGCTGGTTGCCATTTGAGGCCAGAAAAGGGTAGAGGTGTGTAAATTTCTGTCTTCTGCTGAAACATTTCCACACCCCTACCCTACCTTTTGGCCAAAATTAAGTTGTAGATTTTTTACTAGGGTATGCCAGTGTCCTTACCAGTAGTTACTAAACCAAGAGGTTCATGGCTAGAGTAGTCTTGCTTTTCCACTCAGGATGATACAATTTGCAAAATGTGAGGTCAGGAAGGCATTATTCCCTAGATCAGAATGGCACATGTGGTAGGGTTTTGCTTTCCTCTGCCAACACTACAGTAAAGGCATTGTCAGTTCTGTTGCCTCTGTTGTCATCTGTGATGCATTAGGGGTGTTCTTGATGTTTTAGCTGTTTCTCCTCGTAGCTGGGGGTGAAGATTGTCAGTGACAATTTGGGGAATTCCTCTAATTAATGCTTGCTTATGAATGCCAGGGGCTGGACTCAATGGCCCAAGAGGCCCCTTTTAGTCTTATGCTTCTATGTACTCGTTTCTGTTTTGTTGAATCAGCAAACAGCAATATCTGCTCTTGATTTTGCTTTGGTCCTTCAATCCATGACTTATTTTTTTACCCCTCTGATTGATTGTCTTTAAACATGCTTTAAAGACAATTCTACCATCAATACACACTGGAAGGGACACTTTAAAAAGCTTCTGAACTGGGATTCAAATGTCAGAGACAATACCATCACAGCCATTCCACAACATCCCATTAAGGACAACCTTGCAGACCCACCAACCTATCAAGAGCTGTTGAGCAGGCAAAGAACAATAAATATATGGTTCTGTTGGAAAACCAGCTGAAATTTACAAGCATGATGGGAAAAGCTCTCACCAACTGCATACTGTTATTCTGAAAATATGGGAACATGAATAGATTCCCAGTTTCTTCAAAGGTGCCAAAATTGTATCCATAGTTAAGAAAGTAGATCAGATTGCAGCAGTTACCATGGAATTGGACTCCTGGCCAGAGGTGAGCAGATTCTCAGTCACATTCTTCTCTATAAAATGTGGGTGAGAATCTTCCCTCACCAGGGAGATTCTACCTAAGTCCCATATGTGGTTTCAGACCATTTTGAGGAACAGTAGACACAATATTTTTATATAGCTGCAGGAGAAGTGCAACAAACATCACAGAGATCCTTACATGGACTTCTTGACCTGACTAAAGCCTGTGAGTCAATCAACAGAGAGAACCTGTGGAAGATCCTGATGAGATCTGGATGTCTTCCAAAATTCAGCAACTGTCCTAAGCAATGGCTTGAAAAGGGACCCCTTCACCGTTAGAACTGGAGTTAACCAAGGATGCATAGCTGCACCAGCCATTTTTTCCCCATATATATTAACAGCTATTCCACATCTCATTGCTAATAGACTTCCATCTGGAGTTAGCATCCAGTATCGCATGGACGTGAATCTCTTTAATATTAACCAGTTTTGTTCCAAATCCAAGATAAGCAATACATCCATTGCTGATCTTCAGTACACTGACAGTTGTGTTGTGTGCGCCCACTCGGTTGAGGAATTTAGGTCACTCTCAGCTGTTTCTGTAAAATGTCTGAAATTCTCGTACTCACTGTCAGCTTCATGAAAACCAAGGTATTTTTACCAACTTAGTGGAAACCAGTTAGCTGCTTCATTACATATTGCATTTAGATGGCAGTCTGGACAATGTTGAACATTACCCCTACCTCATAGTTTCATAGTAGCTAGGGTCAGGAGGGACCTGAACAGATCATCTAGCCTGACCCCCTGCCACAGGCAGGAATGAATGCTGGGATCACAAGACCTCAGACAGGTGATCATCCAAACTCCTCTTGAATTTGCCCAAGGTAGAGGCGAGGACCACTTCCCTGGGAAGTTGGTTCCAGATTTTGGCCACCCTAACTGTAAAATATTGCCTTCTGATCTCTAACCTAAACCTATTCTCCATCAGCTTATTACCATTGTTCCTTGTCTCACCCCAGGTGGTGCTGGGGAGAAAAGGGCTCTGCCTATGTGCTGTTGATCTCCCCTGATGAGTCTGTAGGCCGCCACCAGGTCCCTCCTCTTGCTGAGGCTGAACAGGTTCAGGTCCTTCAGTCTCTCCTCATAGGGCCTGTCCTGCTGCCCTTTCCAAGCGGGTGGCCCTCCTCTGAACCCTCTCCAGGCTGGCCACATCCCTTTTGAAGTGCAGCGCCCAGTACTGGACGCAGTACACCAACTGCAGCCTGACCAAAGTCGCATAGAGGGGGAGTATCACTTCTCTGGGCTGGCTTGAGATGCACCTTTGGATGCATGACAAGGTATGACTGGCCTTGCTGGCTGCAATCTGGCAATAATGACTCCAAGATCCCTTTCCGCCTCTGTGCTTTCAAGAAGGGACCTTGGTAGTCACCTTTCCCCCAAAAGTAAATGCAGATGACAATGTTCAGCAGCAAATAAAAATCTGCCAGTGCTCCTTTTGGGCATCTCTGAAATGATGTCTTTGATCTTGATATCAGGACCTAAACCAAACTTCATGTGTAGTAGGCTGTAGTGTTCCCTACCTTGTTGTCTAGGTGTGAAGCCTGGACTAACATATCAGAAGCACTTGAAAGCCTTGGAACGTTACTATCAATGATGTCTTCAGAAACTCCTCCTTATCAATTGGAGGGACGAAACAACAAATGTCAGGGTTTTATAGCATGTATACAGCACCAGCTCTGTTGGACATGACATGTCGTAAGGATGCCTGAGTAACTGGCTCTCAAAACGGGTCTTATACGTCTAGGTCACCAATGTTCATCGCTCCAGAAGTAGGCAAAAGAAGAGATTCAAGGACACTTTGAAGGCCAGTCTGAAGAAATGTGATATTAACATCAACACCTGGGGGACTCCAACACTGAATTACCCCAATGACACCAGGAAGTATGACAAGCAATCAACCATTTCAAGCAAACTCTCCTCTCTATGGAGGCGGATAGGCAAAAGCAATAAAGGGAAAGAGCTGTGACCCGACATTGCCAGGATCCCACGCCTTCATCCTGGAACTGTATGCCGTGTATGCAGTCAAACATGGAAAGCTTGGATTGTAGTTTTCAGTCATCCCCAGATTCATAGATTGCTTCCCTGTCTACTGGAAGTCTGTCATCCCCATACTGAGGGGCTATCAGTGACAATGACCCCTCCAACCTAAAATCTTTAATACAAATAGCTTTCCACTTGTTTAATTGGTTTTTCTTTTTTATATAATTTTCAGTTACCACCAGTAAAGCTTTATTTTTACCAAGGAATAGTAAAGGCAAAATTAAAAATAAATAAATTTAAAACAATTACTAATTTTAAGTGCGTCTTCAAAAGCACTTTGATTCCTATGGAAGAATAGCAAATAGTTACTAAATGAAATGCTAATATAGTCAATAATTATAGTAACAGGAAGTTGTGAGGTGCATTCAGATTACATAGACAGAGAAGTGCTGTTTTAAATATTAAAACGTTTTACTGCAAGGATAGTTTTTGCTATAAAAGTGTCCTTAGGTCTCAAATGAAGGGCATAAGATTTAACTGTTCCTTTTCTATAGCAGAAATGCATGAATACTTGCCATCCTGAATCTTCCTACTTAATTCCAAATTTTGCTTTCTTATTGACTGAGACACTTTTAGGTCCCAATCCTGAAAATCAAAATTATATCTTTACTTACTAATGTTCCACACTGGGGAAATCCCCATTGAAGTTAACAGAATTAAAGTGCAGAAAGTTGTCGGTATGCATAAGTCTTTGAAGTTTTGGAGCCTTCAGAAGGTGATCAGTGTGTACATCTCTTTTTTTGCTTGATATAATTCTCAGAAACTCTGTGGACTGAATTAGGGAGAAAATAGTGAAATTACTTTGAAGGGATATACTTGAATTAAAACACAGTGTATTCTGGTTATTTATTTTAACAGAGGTATTTTAATAATAATTGAGGCCTTTGCATTGCACAATAATCATGTTGTATTTCAGTAATAAAAGAGCATTAACAAAGGATAGCAGAACAAATTACAGTTATTAATTAGCTAGGCCCAGTAAACTGTGCATCTTCCCTAGGTGGACAAACACAAGTATCAATCTGTACTGGGCATGAAAGAACATGAAGAGCTTCCCTAATAGTGCAGCAGGGTATTCCTGGACATAGAGTGAATTTCAGGATGGCATAATGCTTTATACCAGCCCCCTTTTCAGTCTTCATTGCCATTCCAGTTCAGCCATAGGTGTTTCACTGACTGGGTTCAGCAACATAACCAGGGGTAGGAGATAACACAGCTTGAATGCAGGGTGATCCACTGTTGGCAGGGTAAGAGGAAAGAAACCACATGGGTAAGCATCACATGGAAGTGTCAGCCTAAGTTAGTCTCAGGGCTGGTTTTGTCCTTGGTCAAAGATCAAAGAATCCAAGAACTGGCTTAAAATGTATTTTCCCTCCCCAATCCAGTTTCCTATTCCCAGTGAAGTTTGGTCACCTCTGTGGATCTGGACCTTGGTGCATGGACATGTTGAATGAAAAATATTTGTGTCTCCCACTGAAAAAATTAAACACTGCTGTCCCCTCCGACTACCTCCCAACCCTGGCATAAATTCAAACTCCAAAAAGTTTCTGTCAAAACCAGAAACATTTCTTTCTATTGCAAAATGTTGCTGTGATGCCTCTAGGGGGTTGTGGTTCTCTCTCCTCCTATAGGAGGCATTGCCAATCAAATCCCATCTCCTGGGGTGGCTGTACCATATCCATTTACGAACAGAGAGAGCAATGGATCTTAGGAATCCAAAGTGTGAGTGTGTCATGGGGAGTGTGGGAATCTGGTGGAGTCTGGATCCATAAAAGATAATAGTGATGATAGGCAACTGGAGTAAAGCTTCCATGTGGCATTGCAGCAACACTTTGAAATTCTTTGGGTAATGAAAATACTTTGGGTTTAGGGTATTTAAGTTGTTGATTAAAAAAAATGAAATGTTTGCTAGAAAGCAGATACTTTTTTATTAAAAAAAAAAAACCTTTTCATTGGAAAAGCCATATGGACAGATTTTAATTTTTTATTCACTAATTATTTTTTTTTACTAATGCTAGTGCAAAGTCATATCCAGTGTCTTTCCCCATATCAAGTTAGCTCAGTTGCAGCCCTGATTTGTTTTGTGCAGTAGTGGTAAAAAGACACAGGTGCACATTTAAAATTAAGAAAATGTAACTTTAAAATCTTATGGAAGTTTGTCAGATGAGAAGGTGGAGACCATATGTTCCTTCCTCCATGCAGCTGTCCAGCTCTTGTGTCCCTTGCATGGCTGCAGGTTTATGCTGCCTTCCTCTGCAAATTTTGCAAAGTACCTGGGCATCTCTGAACGAAACAACAGTAATGCTGTAAATTTGCAAAATGTTAATGCTGTACGACAATGAGCAAAAACTGATGAAGTTCCCATTTTCTTCACACCAAGGACAGATGACTTTCTTGAGATGTATATATTTAATTGTCCTTTATGGGATACATCAGAAGGAATGTTCTAGTTGAGGAAAGCCTGTGTAACAATGCCACAGATTAATGAGCCAAACTGGCCCTTCATTTCTCACAAGTCTAGCTCTCTTTTTCTCTTTGATAAATCTTCAAATTAATAAGGGCTTCTGGTTGAAACTGGATAAAACAATGTCTGTTCCTAGGAGTAATAAAGAAGGAGTCAGTTGATTGAGCCAGTGGGTTAAAAGCTCTCTTGCCCTGCTTTCCCTGCCACTCCTATCTTCTCTAATAAGGCTGTGCTGAAAATCTGTTTTCTCAGATTATATCCAAATGGGCCCTATGAAATCCCAGTCCCACCCTTCTGTCCAGTACTGAACCCGATGCAGTTATGCAACACGTCTTGTGAAAACCCCCTGCATTCCATTTCCTGACAGCCGTTGTCCTACAAACTCTTGGAAATGTTACTTTTCACTTTGTTCTTGCTCACTGTCTGTGAACTAAAAACACATTCATTTGAAAATAGCTTATTGTAGTAGAAATCGGAAAGCAATAAAGCTCTCCCTTCATTCAAAGTTTTGCAGTAACTGACAAGTATGATGTTAGGCCTTAAAACAAACATCACCCTCTAAATAGTCTAAAACTAAATGGACATGTTTATCTGAGCCCATCCTTACCCTCATGCTAATTAAAAAAAAAAAAAAGAAAAAAAAAAGATTTGTTATGTAATCAACCAAGTACACAGGAGAGGAGATCTTGAAAAACAAGAGATAAGCGTGTGTGTGTGTCTGTGTGTGTGCACATGCGCATGTGTATGTATAGCATGAGTATGAACTGGCTAGCACTACCAAAGCTGATATCTAGATCTGCTATAGCAATGCTTTGGAGGTAGTAGTTCAAATACATGCTGGACTGATGTACTACTTTCCAATGTACAAAAAAAATTATTCCAGTCAGGTTTTTTGAGAGGCTTGTCTTTTGGATAAAACATTAAGAAAAAACCGAGTGAGGATTAAGACCCTCTTGCTTTTTCATAAAGTGAAGGAGCCTGGCTCTTGTGTCTATAATCAAAATTTACCTTCATTTTACTGGTGCCTCATATAAATAACTTGTTAAATATTTCTGTAATCTTTTATATGAAAGGCACTGTGACGTAAAACAAAGTAACAATATAAAATATTGTTCCCCTACATTGCAATTTTCATTTCTTCTGGCATCTGTTTACATGCTCTATTATAAATTACATTGTAGCTGTATTATTTAGAAGCTGAAAGAGACTAGAATCAAGCAAGTAGTATGCATGAGAAGGAAATGATTTGATATTTAGCAAGGCAGGAGGAGTTACAGGAAGGTTTACCCAAATCTTATAATAATATAATATGAGTCAGGTATTGAAGACAGTTTATGTAAAGGTAAAGAAGAGGGATCACAAACCCAAGTGGATGGTGCAATTGCTGTTTAGTAGTTTTCCTTTCCCTATGCCTCATTAGACTTGGCTCTTTCCACCCATCTTTCTGGATTGCGATAGTATTTTTGGATGACAGGCCACCATAAATCATCGGTTTCTTTTGCTGTGTTGGGGAAGGAAGAGAGGAATGTTTTAACATGTTAGATCCATTCAGATAGTCAATGAAGGAATATAACATAACCCTAGTTGATACAAAAATTACTGTGTGAAATACCATTTAGTAAGTTAGTGACATAGTGGTCATCATTTTAAAAATCATCATTCAGGAGTTAACCAAATTAATATACGTTTCTGCTTTTAAAGGGGTGCAAGAGTGGCCAAGACTACTGTGCGGAGGAATAGCCATCCTGGGGACTTGAGACCTAGCTTCTTCCAAAATTGAGCATGTCACCATGCTGGGTGGAATAGTATTGGAGGGTAGGGCTAGGATTCAGAGAGACCTAGACAAATTGGACCAAAAATAATCTTACGGTTCAATAAGGACAAATGCAAAGTCCTGCACTTAGGACAGAACAATTCCATGCACTGGTACAGGCTGGGGACTTCCTGGCAAAGCGGCAGCTCTGCAGAAAAGGACCTAGAGATTACAGTGGACAATAACTGAATATGAGCCAACAGTGTGTCTTTGTTGCGAAGAAGGCTAATGGCATACTGGGCTGCGTCAGTAGGAGCATTGCCCGCAGATCGAGGAAGTGGTTATTCCCTTCTATTTGGCACTGGTGAGGCCGCATCTGGAGTCCTGTGTCCAGTTGTTGGCCTTCCATGACAGAAAGGATGTGGACAAGTTGAAGAGAGTCCAGCAGAGGGCAGTGCTTAGGAGGCTGGGGCATGTGACTTCTGAGGAGAGGTTGAGGGACCTGGTCTTATTTAGTTCGGAGAAGAGAAGGCTGAGAGGGGATTTAATAGCAGCCTTCAGCTACCTGAAGGGGGTTCCAAAGAGGATGAAGTTAGACTTCTCAGTGGTGACAGATGATAGAACAAGGAGCCATGGTCCCAAGTTGCAGCAAGGGAAGTTTAGGTTAGATATTAGGAAAAACTCTCACCAGGAGGGTAGTAAAGTACTAGAACAGGCTACCAAGAGAGGTTGTGGAATCTCCATCCTTGGAGTTTATTAAACCTGACTGGGATGATCTAGTTGGGGATAGTCCTGCTTTGAGCAGGGGGTTGGACTAGGTGACTTCCTAAGGTACCTTCCACCCTAATTTTCTATAATTTTATGATTCTGTGACCGACTTGGATCCAGCTCCTGGAGTTCATATTTTACCATTAGGGATTACTGTTCCTTGACAAAATATCTGGCTTGTCATCTGCAGAGAAATCAGTATATGCTGTAATTTTGGACATGCTGTATTGTACTTCTGTGTTTTCCTTTCTTGAAGTCGTCCTTGCCTAACCAGTTGTTTGCCAGTTGTATTGGGTAACCATTTGGAAAACCTCACTGAAAAAGAAAGAAACAGTGCTCTTGCCCATAATCTGGATTTATAAGCAGAAAATGGATAGAAACTGACTGCTAGGCACTCAGTAGTCAATTAAAGAAAGAAGAAATACGCAGTTGAAATGTACATTTGAGATTGATTGCTACTTCTCTCCTGTTTTTTTCTTTCCCTATGCATCACTAATTCTGCCTCTAAATGCCATGATGCTAATTAAGATTTGCAAGGAGTATTTTCTAAAGATCAATGTTAGAAGTGACTTAAAATGCTGCACTAGGATACTGAGTGGTTTGTGGCATTCATGGCTCTGCCAGTAACCTCCCATAGGTCTTAAGGCATGAAGAGATGATATAACTTTCCCTAATTCCCTTGTCCCTCTCAACCCTGCTCTTCAAAATGGGGATGCGGATGCTTTCTGTCTTTCATGGTTTGTTTGTGTGAGTTTTTTTACATTCCAAGAATTCAGGGGTAAGACTCCTAATGTGTGTTTGTACAGCACAGTGCAACAGAACCTTGATCTCATTGGGAGCTTTTGGACATTTGTGAAGTTCAAATGATGGCAATAACATCAAATCGTTCTATCCCTTCCCAGTTTTATAGGGTATCCTTGAGCAGGAGTGTTGTTTCTTACCTGGAAAAACATTATGGGTTATCACTGCTGAGGGTAAATTTGTAGGAATAGATGAGGTGTGATATAGTTCTGGCCTATTTGAAAAGCTAAAAGTTTATTTTTTGAAATTGAAGAGAGCAAAATGGGTGGATGGATGACAGCTGTATCTAGCTGCAGGAAACAGTTTTGAATGCTTTGTAGATTTAGGAATTATTTTAATAAAAGTTAAAAATAAATAAATAAATAAATAAATACCACTAGCAAAATTTGAATTGATGATGGCCTTTGGCTACTAGAAGTAATGATAGCAGCAGGAGACACCTTTGTGATCTGTAGCGTTGATGTGAAGTGCGTGTTAAAAAACTGGAGCACAGTGGAAATCTTTTGAGAATTACGAATAATGAATTCATTGTCCTTTCATCTCTGGTATTTTGATTTGAGCTAGTTAAATGCAGTACATTTTAGTTGTCTTGATTCTAGCCTTAGGAGTTCACATAATAAAATCATTACATATAATTTAGCACATGAATTTTAAGTCTCCAGCTCATGATGCTTTGCCTAGAATTGGATCACACACCCTCCTGGGGAGATTGCATGCTTCTTCTGTGTCAAAATTGAATAATTGGGAGACTCATGTCAGGGAAGTTTGCTATGGAGTTTGATATTTTTATTTGTTTTTAATACAGTACATGACCTTTTACAGAAACAGCAGAGCCGCCGTTCTTGTTTTCTCTCGCTCTCTCTCTTCATGTAAGTGGTAGCTTTTTAACTTTTCTGGAAGAAAAATACTTGTGTATAAAACAAAAACAAACGAACAAAAAAACTCCCTTTCAGACAATAGAAAAAATAAAAGCAAAACAACCTGGAACAGTTCTCCCTGTGCTGTTCTTTCCCCCACCTTTTCCCATGCCCCCCACCCCAACCTCCAAAAATCCCTAACATTCTGGTTTCCAGGACTCTGGCTTTCCCACACGAGTTTCTAGCTTAAGCACATTCATGCTGCTTAAATTCTAGTGGTTAGAGCAGAAGACTAGGATGCTTGAGATCTGGGTCGCTTCCAGCCCTGCCACAAACTCAGTGTGACCTCTCCGTGGCTAAATTGATTTTCCTCACAATTAATGCCTTCCTCGCAGGGGGGTAGTGTGAGGGAATAATTCTTGCGCAACTTCCAGGGGTACTTTGAAACTTATTACCCTAATAAAGCTCTTCCAGATAGTTGATAAAAAGGAGCTTTATAAAGACTTAATATTGTTTGTTTATAGTATTATTTTCTAACTATGTACATTCCCTTCCTAAAAGCCTCGTTCTACTTGGAAATATTTAGCTTAACCCTTGGTCTTAATATTCTCTGGTCCCTTCTACGTTTCTAGTCCATTTTCTACTCTTTGGCATCTAGTCCTCTTATTGACCTCCTTTTCAACTCCTTCCTCCTTTTTCTACCAAAACAGCCCCACTTTCTTCCAAGCCCCCACCCTCTCCTCCAAATACCTGAAGAAACCTTTCCTACCTATGACAGACATTCATTTTGCCTGCTCTCATAGTTAAACTCTGTTTCTGTTCCTGCCTCCATGATGTTGGTCTTCTGCTTCCAGCAGTGACTTGCTCTACCCTAGTAATGGCCAAGATGAGAACAGGAAAAAAAAGAACTATAGGGTATAATTTCCTGCTCATTTCAGGACAGTCATGTAAGGAAGGTTCCAGTTTCAGGGAATGAGAAAAGCTTTTCCTCTCCAAGCTTTCAAACATCTCATTTTACATCATACTCCCCAGCAAAGGACCTACTCCTAGTTTTGCCAAGGAAACATCTAGCCCAAAGACAATTTCAAAGTGCAAGCTATAAGATTTTCAAAAGTAGGAGCCTAATATTGGGTTTCTAAATCCTTGACTGATAAAGTTTTGTTAAGTCCAAGGCTAGGTAGTTTCGTAGTTGGTAGGGTCAGAAGGGACCTTGACAGATCATCAAGTCCGACCCCCTGCCATGGCAGGAAAGAGTACTGGGGTCAAACGACCCCAGCAAGGTGTTCATCTAGCCTCCTCTTAAAGACCCCCAGGGTAGGAGCCAGCACCACTTCTCTTGGAAGTTGGTTCCAGATCCTAGCCGCCCTGACAGTGAAGTAACGGCTCCTGATATCTAGCCTGAATCTACCCTTTGCCAGCTTGTGACCGTTATTTCTTGTCATTCCTGGGAGTGCTCGGGGGAACAGGGACTTCCCCCAGTGCCTGCTGGTCCCATCTGACTAGTTTGTAAATGGCCACTAGATCCCCCCTCACCCTTCTCTTGTGGAGGCTGAACAGGTTCAGGTCCCTTAGCCTCTCCTCGTAGGGCCTGCCCTGCTGACCCCTGATCATGTGAGTGGCCCTCCTCTGGACCTTCTCCATGTTGTCCACATCCCTCCTGAAGTGCAGCGCCCAGAACTGGATGCAGTACTCCAACTGCGGCCTGACCAGTGTCACATAGAGGGGGAGGATCACCTCCTTAGACCTGCTTGAGAAGCATCTGTGGATGCATGACAAGGTGCAGTTGGCCTTCCTAACTGTGTCCCCACACTGTCGGCCCATGTTCATTTTGGCATCAATAATGACTCCAAGATCCTTTTCTTCCTCTGCACTGACAAGAAGGGAGTTCCCCAGCCTGTAGGTGTGTTGCTGGTTCTTTGTCCCCAGGTGCAGTACCTTGCACTTGTCAGTGTTGAAACCCATCCTGTTCTCATCCGCCCACCCTTGTAACCTGTCTAGGTCTGCTTGCAGCCTATTCCTCCCTTCTAGCATGCCCACTTCTCCCCACATCTTAGTGTCATCTGCGAATTTGAACAGGGTGCTTTTTACCCCCTCGTCCAAGTTGCTGATGAAGATGTTGAACAGTGTGGGCCCGAGGACTGAGCCCTGTGGAACCCCACTGCCCACATCCCTCCAGGTCGAAAATGACCTGTCCACCACCACTCTGTGGGTGCGGCCCTCCAGCCAGTTAGTGACCCATTTGACTGTGTAGGTGTTGACGCCACAGTCCCCTAGTTTTTAAATGAGAATGGGGTGAGAGATAGTGTCGAAGGCCTTCCTAAAGTCCAGAAAGACTACGTCTGCTGCTACCCCTGCATCTAAGGATTTTGTGACCTGGTCATAGAAGGCCACCAGGTTGGTCTGACAGGACCTGCCTCTAATGAACCCGTGTTGGTTGCCCCTAAGCATAATCTCCCCTGCTGGCCTCTCATGGATATGCTCGATGATAATTTTCTCAAAAAGCTTACCCAGGATCGAGGTAAGACTAACTGGCCTAAGGTAGAAACAGCCAAAAAGCCCAATGCTGAATCCATAAGTCTTGCAGGTTAGTCCAACCTGCACAGATTAAATTGAAACAAAAGTGAATGGACACTTACTTTTGATTCAGGAAATGCAGCCACATGCCTGCAGTGGCTCAGGCCAGAAGATGCTAAAGCACGGCTCTCTGGCTGTGTGTTCGCTTCTTCCTGCTGTCCCTGATGTCTCTGGGATTTGAAGTCGAGAATTACAGCAGCAGGACTCTGCAGGCTTGCTCATCACTTCCTCTTCCTGCTCCCAGGTGCTTCTGGGATTTGTAGTCCACAGTTGTAGCCAGCAATAAGTTTGAGCGGGGAAGGGGTATTTAACACCCCCTCCCAGGCCCCAGCCTCCAGCCAGGGTTTGCCAGGGGAAGGGAGGGGCAGCCTCCCTCTCTCTCTCCCCCCCCACACCCCATATATTGGGCTGCATCCCCAGCTGGGCTTGTACCCCACCCACCCCAACATCAACCAGCCTTCACTGCTCCAGCTAGGGAGCGGAGGGACAGAGCCAGCCACGCTCTCTGGAGCAGATAGCATAGCCCAGGCCAGCCCAGGATTGGAAAGCATGCTGGGATGCTGAGGGACTCTGATTTAACTTGAACCAGGAAGGGGTCTGGGACAGAAGTTTCATAAATGGGTTTGACCTAAATCAGTTAAGTGTGATATTGCATTCAACCAGGTTTATCTGAAACCAGTCTCAGCCATTTTGAAACTGGTTTATGTACACTGAGCTTCTGTTCTGTTACAGGTTTAAATTGTTTTGTGATTGCTTGCACTGTTTTATATGCAACTTCTGTCCCTAGCCCGAGAGCTCAAAATTGTGTGTCAGATCTCTTAACATCTTAATTTGACCTCAAAATGGCAAGTTTTTTCAATAAATAAGATTTTTTTTCATTGGCTGTGTGTCTTCTGATCTTTTAGGGGGCCGTGCTTTCCAGCCTTCACGCACATGGACTAGAAATTTAGTCTTGTGATGATGGGATTATCATCTAACCATATGACTCCAGGAGCTGGGGTTCTAAGAAAAACACCCAACAACATTAGGATGGTGATAAAATTAGTGAAAAAATTACTGTTTGGCAACAACAGCACTTAATGGTTCATGCTTTGGTTGAATGAGATCACTAGGATTTTGGGGGCATGCAGCATTGTTAAAAATCTTATACCTAAACTTAGATATAGGACTCCAAAGTTGAGCTTTTTTTATAATTGTTTGTTTCTAATCTTGCCAGAGTTTAGGCAGTTTCATATGTTTTAAGATGTTATTTTTTTAAATCCATGTTTTGCTGTTTTTTGAGGATGCATCTGGTAATTTAGGCTTGTTCCTAACTTTCTGTTAAAACATTGATGTATAATTTGGACATACATTTCACTAGGTTCCCAGGGATGACAAATAAAATTACCTCAGGGTTTTGGAATTTATAAATACAACTGATTTTCCTCAACTACTTTTTTTATTCACTGGTTGAACTTCTTGACATTTGTTTTTAAATGAACTAGATTTTGATCTTACTGGAGGTAGGATAAAGACAACTGAGATGCACAGATTTGCTAGTTGTTGGTTGTTTGCATTTTTCTTTCTGCTTAATTTATTATGCTGATCTAAGACAGCAGAAAGACCTTGTTAAAGTGATGGAGTGTTTTGGAATAGCTATGTACACTTTTGCACAGAAGTGTCTATTTGGTTGAAAGAGAGAGACTTGTGCTATGCAGGAATAGAAGAAACCTTTAATTCTTATACTAACTATCCTATATTCTTTGTTAGGTCCTGCAAATCGTCAGCTTAAAAATATAGAGATGCTTAAAAAATCTCCCTGTTCTCCACTGTGGGGAGTTGCAAATAATTTTGGAGGTATTAAAAAAAGCAAAACAAAACAAAGCCAAGAATACTGTAAGTTGTTGGACAATCCTTATGTCGGACAATCCTTGTCGGACACTTTGCTCCCCTGCCTGACCTGGATACAATTTCAAGTGCTGGGTCTGTTGCAGATTTTAAAATAAATCTGCTTGTTTAAATTAAAGAGAAAAATCACTTAGTATGCTAAATTAGCATAACATTTTCCAAACACAAAGACCCTTTTCTTGCCCATAGACATGTAACACTGTCCGACTGAAACCACATCAGGGAGAGAGGGAGGGAACAGAATGTGGAGAAAAAGTAAATGCAAGGCGAGAGAGAGAATTTACCAAATTGCATGTCATGCACCTTCATTCCACTTAGGGCTACAGAATGCCTGGCACAAGTTGAGACTTCTTTCATCCCCTTACTCTTCTCTTGATGGCTAGGGACAGAAGTTACACACAAACCAGTTTAAGTGATCAGAAACTGGTTTGAACCTGTAACAGAACATAAGCTCAGTGCATATAAACCAGTTTCAAAATAGCTGAAACTGGCTTAAGATAAACCTGGTTGAATGTAGTATCAGACCTAACTGATTTACGTCAAACTGGTTTATTAAACTTCTGTCCCAGCCCCTTTCCTGATTTAAGTTAAACCAGAGTCCTCCAGCATCCCAGAATGCTTTCCAGCCCTGCTTTGGGCTGTGCTATCTGCTCCAGAGATCAGGGCTGGCCTCATCCTTCTGCTCCCTAGCTGGAGCAGTAAGGGCTGGCTCACTGGATGGCTCGCTGGCACCCTCCCCCACAGCAAACCCCAGGGTTAAATTTCCCTTTCCCCAAGTAGGGAGTTGCCCTGCCCTGCTGGCTCATTTAGTGCTGGCTACGACTGTGGACTACAAATCCCAGAGACATGTGAAAGCAGAAAGAAGAAGTGATGAGTAATGCAGAGTCCTGCTGTTGTGATTGTGGACTGCAAATCCCAGAAGCCTCAGGGTCAGCAGAAGAGGAAGCAGACACAGACCATGCCAGACAGAAGTGCTTTAGTGCCCCTGCAGCTTCTGGCTTGAGTCACTGCAGGCATGTGGCTGCATTTCCTGAATCACAAGTGAATGTTTGTTGATTTGCTTATTGGTTCAATCCTTGCACCTTAGACTAAACTGCAAAGACTGAATCAATCCAGTCTTGGCCTTTTTGACTGTCTGTACTTAGCCACTGTGTACAGAGGTAGCTTCTTCTGTTTTTCCAGAAATGTCAAGAAGAGGACACATTTCTTATTTAGAAAAATCAAAGCATTTTACAGATATCAATTAAATCAACCTTTGTAGTGTTATTTATAAATGAATCACTGGCAACAAAAATTTATGGACTTGCCCCAAGGTAGCACAGTGAGGCAGAACCGGGAATGCAGATTTACAGAATCTTCATCCCAGCATCACGGGGCTGGAAGGGGCCTTTTCAGGCAACCATTTAACAATTACAGTGTTTCCTTCCTCTTAACAATTACAATGTTTCCTTCATTTCCTAAGCACAACATGTAAGCAACCCATATTTTGAGTACTTATGGAGATTTGGTTGCAATCCAATTATCTTTGAATTTTATATAGCTAACAGATAACGTTTTTCTTCTAAAAATTGTTGCTAATTTTGGCCAAATGTTAGTGAAAGCTATTTTTCTCTCAATGCCACTTTCCTGTTGTAGCTGGTAATCATACCAATAGTGATATACCATCAGTGTTTTTACTTAGTCTACTAGATGATGTAGAAAGTGCAGGAACAGTATTTAAAAATCTTTGAATAAAGTATCTTCTCTGAATGAAAAAAACTGTAGATTTTGGCCTCCTGGAATGCTAGTGGATCTTTTCCTGGAGTGGACCTATTGTTAGTCATTATTAACATTTACTACTCAATTGTTACATACATTTTCATCTTATTTCGGTCTGCCTGATTTAATTAAAACACTGGAATGCTTGCTTACTAGATAAGAACATTTCCAGAGACTATTTAAATTAATAGGCATTCTGCTTATTGTTACTAAATCTCTCTCTCTCTCTCTCTCTCTTTTCCTGTTCTTCTCAACTATGCAATAATGGCTATAAAATAATGATGATTGGATCAGGGGTAGTTGAGGCCAAAACATGCAGTTGAACTTTAAACCTCTTTACCTTGTCTGTTTTGAACATTTTCTTATATGTATAATTTTTAACATTCATAATTAAAACTACTTTTGGCTGTAGTTGGTTTGTTTCCATTTTACAGATAGTTTTCATTCTTTACATATTTCAAATAGCTGCCTATAATTCTTCCTATCCCTTGCTGTTTGCTTCTAGTCTTCCCTTTTTTTGTCAGTCATCACAGTGTTGTCATCATCAGGTGTCAGAGATGCTTTATCTAATTCTAGAGACGGGTAGTTACTTGTGTTAGTCCAAAATCAAAGAGAAAGCAGGGTAAATTTGCACCTTTTATAGATTATCTAAATTGCAGATGTATAGCATAAGCTTTCACAAGCAGATGGTTTTCTTCTTCAGATTCTATCTTCATCAGATGCCTTCTTTCAAATTTTACCCATCTGACTGGCTTGTTTTTGTTCTACTTCATTAGCCCAAATTGCTCATAGAGATCCAGTGCAATGCTGAGTGCCCTTAAATGCACATAATAGCTGATAAGCAATTTTTACTTATACTTATTTCTCTCTCTCCACTTGGCAGTCTCTGGAATGCCACACTTGAGAGAATTACCTCACTGTTTTTGTATTGTTGTGAATCTATTATGTGAAGAATTAAAAGCAATTTGTTGGAATTTCTTGCTCTCTTCAATGAGTTAACTTTTGTGGTATATTAGCAAATGTATGGTTGGACTTTGAGAGACCTGTTTTGTAACTGAAGAACATATTTCATATGCTGTTGTAAAAGAGCCTTGACAAAGTCTTTTAAAAGTCCTCCTTTGACTTGTTCAAGCTTCATTTATATCTCTCACCTCAGCTAATTTTAACTTTCCATCCTCTCCGGTTCTGTCACAGTGTTGCTTTTTCCTGTCAGAAAATCAAGCCCATTATAATAGTTCCACTGTGGAACAGACTTCTCTATATCTTTACCTCATTAACTACCTATCAGTCTTCTCTCTTGCCATCATCTGTTAATGTTTTTACTTTTAAAGTATCGTTGGCCTGTGTAAAACGTTGTTGGGTAGAGTTAATATGAAATGCTACATATGTAAAAAGGATGGATGCTGTTGATGTGATGGGAGTCAAGCTGTGTAGATGAAGGTAATTCCATTTCAGGGGCAATTTTAAAATTTCTGAAATGTTGTAATTTGAACAGAACCCCAAATCTTTGAAATTTGCTATGAAAGGGGATGGGAACCACGTAAGTCTTCAGGTAGAGCTTTGTTACCAAGGATTTCATGCTTTTGGCTCCCTGACATCCTGTCAGTTGGCTGTTGAAGAGCTGGGTTATGAATATACTGTATAGTCTTTCACGTGGGCAAGGTGGTAAGAACCAGGCCGAGTTCATTGCCGCTTGATTGAAATAGTTCTCATAAAGTCTAGGGACAGAAATTTTACAAACTGGTACAAGTTCAAAACTAACAGAACAGAAGCTTAGTGAACATAAACTGCTTTCAAAATGGCCACAACTGGTTTAAGTTAAACCTGGCTGGGTGTAGCATCGGACTTAACTGATTTAGGTTAAATCAGTTTGTTGAACTTCTTTCCCAGATCCCCTCCATATTCAACTTCACTCACAGTTCCCCAGCATCCTACAATGCTTTGCATCCCACCAACAAGCCTCCTCTTTCAGGGTGGGTTGGCTAGCTTTGGCTCAAGTTGTCTGCTTCAGCAAAGCAGGGAGGTGTGCTCTAGCATCACCTGGCTTCTGGCCCGAGCAATTGCAGGAATGTGGCTGTATTTCTGGAATCTAAAGTGAATGTCTGTTCACTTGCTGATTGGTTCAATCTATGCATCTTAGATTAGCCTGTGGAGAGTGAATCAATTCAGTGTTGGGCTTTTTGACTGTCTGTACTTAGCCAAAATCTTTAATTCCTGCTGGTTAGGAACAGGCTCCAATTTTGCAAACATGCAGTGCTGTGCTAGGTACATTGCAATGGGTCTGCATGCATGTGGAGTGAAGTACTGGATACTTCACTCCACATGTTCACTAAACTCATGGGACATTTTGTAGACGTGTTCACCATTTTATAAACCATGTTAACTGATTCACTTCATGCAGTTTGAATTCAATTTCAATTTAAATTAAGGGTTAATGGATGATTACTGACCATCAGGGAGGCTTTGGTGCATTTCTGCACTTGGGGGCCACAAAACTGTGTTAACATGCTACACCTGGTGGTGGGAACAAGCAACAATAAGCCCTAAATACCTGCTGTATATACATTTTAGTTAATACAGGTTAAATTGCCTAGTTTAGAGTGGGGCTGATTTTAATTCAGACTACAGACATCCACGTGTCTATAGTGATGCTTATAGTCTGGATTAAACCTAGAAAAACATAATGTCTATAAACAGCTTCAGTGCGTCTTCTAGGAATTCAGCTATGTGCCACTTGTAACTCAGATTCTTAACACTTGTGTTCTGGAGTGATACTACCAGCTCAGTTCATGAAGACCATTGAAAAAGCCTACAGTAGGAGGATAATAACCAAATCAGGCCAAGTAATATTCATTTAATATTTACATGAAACTTGCAATATTTCTCAAGGATAGATTTTTATTATTTTTTCTAATATTCAGCCATTGTCTAGAGAGTATATTCATTTGAATACTTTGGTTTTTTATATATACAAAATATTCAGGGTGTATCTGTTTCCATTTTTCAGCTGATTGTAGTAATGTCAGTGTCTTCTAGACTCTCTGTAATCTGTCACCAGAGGGGTGAAAGGCTCAGTGCTCTACCACTGGTTACCATAAGCCATCCTGTGGCTCAAACCCTTCAGCTGTTTAATTTGTTCACATCTCCACATGACATTGAAGTATAAAAAAAAAAAAAAAAAGAAAAGCTGATGTGTCACTTTTGTCTTTGTCTTAATTTTTTTCTCAATTGAAAAAAAAAACCAAAAAAATTGGAGAGACTCCCTAGGTGCCATAAAGTGATCCTTTGTGTCAAAAAGTTAATAGGCTTATTAAAATCCCTGCTGCTTGCAAAATATGCAAGGGCTGGTGACCAAATACGGCTTTGACCTTTCATTTCATGCACAGTAGTCTTGAGTAAACCAGAGGCTACAGCTTGAAGTGCTTAGATGAATCTAGAGAATTCAGGTCTAATTCATAAAATTCCATCACTCCTTATTTGACAATTTTTCTTAAAGTACCCAAAGCACAGAGCTTTCAGAAAATTATATTTTCATCATCATAGAATTCACACTGATTGCAAAATATCAAGGCTGCCACAACTTGAAAACAGTATATGGCTGTTTCAAGATATCAGTGTAGGAGGAGCTAATGAGGCAGTTTGAGCTTTGAGTCTTTGACCGTTTCTCTCTGTCTTTCAGTTATTTTAGGCAGTGAGTAGGTTGTTTCCTTTACTTTTTCTCAGTCTCATCTACATTGCATTTCAACGTTGTACGCATTTCTTTTTAGGCTACAAAAGTGTCCTTTATAACTATGTAGTTAAATCCATGTTTTTAAAGGACAGCAGTCCCAATTCGTCTTACAGATCTGCTGAGAAAACGGTTAGCCTGTGTGGTTGCGTGGACTTAAGTCAGGAAGTTAAAATGTTAAAAGATTGCACATACAATCTTAATTTAGCTTTCTTGTATGGAAATGCAGATGCAATCTACAAATTTAAAAACACCCTCAAACAATGCAATATTGTATTGCACCTCACAACATGAGGCACATGTGTGTGTACCAGTTTTAGTAAACTTTAATTTCTGTATTTTATCATATTTTAATAATCAGCATGATTTCATTGATTGAATGATCATTTTAATACTTTATATTCTACTCTCTCAAGTATTTTAAAGGTTCACTAAGTATCCATGTACTATGTGCACTTCCTTTCTGTCAGTAATAAAGCTTTCTTTAAGAGCATTTGGCCAATATGGCAAAAACTAAGAATTCTTTACTTATTCCTACAGTGTAGATTTTTTTAGATAAAGTTACAAGGATTGAAGTAATTAATTACGAAAACAACTTAGCTGTAAATTTAGATAACTTGTATATCTGCAAGCTTTTACTGTCATGCTGGGCTGTTCTACTTCCTACTGCAGATTAAGTAATATTTATTGTGTACTTTCCTTATGAGTTATCTGCTGTGTACCCTGTTTATTCAACAAACAAGACACTTCGTATATCACTGGTTGTAGAAAAAGATTATGGCACAACGTCATTTGCAAAATGATATGTATGATCTATAATTACATATGATCTCAGTTTTGCTGTAGCAAAGCAAAAGGTTGAAACTTTGTGACTTTTGAGTATTTAACTTTTTACTATTAATGATCTTGTCACATGAGTAATTGCAAAATGAACTACATAGAATTGAATTTTCAAATGAAAATAAATAAAGCCATATTTTTTTAAGGCTCTCCTTGGTTTGTGCAAATGATGTAATTTTGAAACTGCTTACCTAGGCATTACTAAAATGTGTTTCTTGCTTCTTCAGAGACCTCTGAGAGGGCACCCCTTCTCTTGCAAGCATCAGAGAGAAGCTCTCTTATGCTTCAGCTGGTTGGTTTGGCTTTTTCTCTGAATGCCAACTCTAATTAGCACATGGCCGAGCAGATTTGATTAATTGAGTCTGCTGTAGTGTATTAATTAGCATGCTCCAGCAGCCTCAGGGTAAAGTGGATTCAGTGTCCCCACCTTTCAAAATAGTGGCAGGCTGTTTTAACTAAAGCTCATCAAACAAACTTTAGTTAAATCACCCCTGCCACCATTTTGAAGTCCAGGACACTGAGTACATGTGACATGGTGGGTGCTTTAATTAAATATTTTTGCCTTGATATTTTGCAATCAGTGTGAATTGCACCCACTGTGGGTACTCTAAGTAAAGCACCCTCTCCCCACCCTGGAGCACATGTATAGGTGCCCCTTGAGTTTAAATTTTGGATTACAGGGACATCTAGTATCTTTGAGGCTGTACAATAACTTGAGTACCACATAAGCCAGCATCTTTAGTATAAAGTAGGGTTTTTGACATCACAGATTTCATGAGGTTTCTCATAGGTTTCATAAGTTTTTTTCCCCAGTAGCTCTCCTGCCCCCATTTTTGATATACAGGCATAGTGAACAGAGCTCAATGTCACTTGCTGGAAAACATAAACTTTTGGATTATTTCCAAAGATAACCTCTTTCAAAATGGCCAAAACCAGTTTAAGGTCACCGGGATGGATGTAGTATCTGAATTAACTGATTTTAGATTAAAGCAGTCTATGGAATTTCTGTCCCAGATCCTCTCCAGATTCAAGTTAACTCACAGTCCCCCAGCATCCCAGGATGCTTTGCACCTCCCCGCAAACCTCCCTTTGCAGGGTGGGTGTGCTAGCCTTGGACCAAGCTGTCTGCTCCAGCTGAGTCAGCTGTAGTGCCCCATTGCTTTTGGCCTGGGCCACTGCAAACATGTGGCTTTATTTCTGGAATCAAAAGGGAATATCTTTTTTAGACCTTGATTCCATGTGGTGCCCAATGACTACAGAGACAACGGTCCAATTGCTCATGGATCCTATTACTCATTAGCCAGAGCAAGCAGGGAGCAAATGCTACTTGCATACATTGCTCACAACAGCTTTATTTAGAATGAAGATGGCTTCGGGCAAGCTTCCTCATAGACATACAGCCTGTGAACACAGGGAGAGGCCCCGAACAATAGTTCTTTCCACATGTATACACCTTGGTCCATGCTCATTAACATTCACCCCTCCTTTGCCCTTCCTTCGGTTCCACCCATATTTTTCCCCTTTCAAACTCCACCTCTGTTTACTGTTTACTACATTAGCATGGATTTGCCTATGCATTGCATTCATTTACATGCCTCTCTGCTAAGAGCAATATGCTCAAGACTTTGACCTCCGCTTCCTTCGGTCACTTGCTGGTTCTTTCTGGTTTCTTGCTGACTCCTTCTTCATCTCCAAGGTCTGGCTTCTGGTTTATCTCCTGATGATAGTTGGTGGGCTGCATCTTCTTCTTCTTACGCAATGGGCTCTAACACTACAATCTCGATAGAAAACTGTTTGCCTAAGCGTTTGCAATGTTATTTTTAATATATCATTCTGCCTTGTGGTCAGCAGCTTTGCTGAGACACAGAAAAAGCCTTTATTCAGCTAAAAATCCAGTGCTTCCCCAAGATCCAGATATTGTCACCCTAATACTCTGTTCACTTGCTTATCTGTTAAGTCTTTGCAGCCTTGACCCGCAAAGATTGAATTGATTCAGCCCCTGGTTTTTTTTTGACTGTCTGTACTTAGCCATGTTGAATGTCTTCAAACTCAAGTCATCAAATATATTCTTGTATTAGGAGCACAAAAGATACTTTCTAGGATTCAAATGTCTGTCTAACCAAGGTTTCTATAGGTCTTCACTGAAAGTGGATTGCATAGCTTGTTATCTTGTTCAGATCAGCTGGCAGTGTCTGAGAATTATGGAATCACTGTGAGCATCTGGCAAACCTATGCTTTCACCTGCTTCATGTTCCAGTTTTTGCACCTTTTGAATCCCATGTGTGTTTTTGTATCTTTTCCATTCAAACTTTTTTTTAAGTATGGCTGTGTGTTATATAACTTCATGTTTGTGATGACCTTATTTTTATTGATTCTTTCATTTGAACCAAAATCATTTTACATGGTTGAATAATACAACAGGAGAAACAGAGAGCTGAACAGGTGTAGAAAAGGTTATTCCAAATAGCTGAAACTAAAAAGAAGTCAGTTCATAAACCACAATTGTAAGATTATTTAGAGATCAGAAAAAGAAGCCAGCACAAGACAAGTGGAGCTTTGAGCAAGGGGACTAGAAAGAGAAGAGATTGGACTTTCCTTCAGTATGAAGAACTTGTACAAAACTAGAAAGGTATTGCTTATTCAAGCTCGGATTTCTTTTCCCACAGATGATATATTAGTCACCTTAAAGCAGTCCAAGATAATGAGAAGCTAAAGCACATATTGAGATTATAAGGCTGGAAGGGTCCTCGGGGGTCATCTAATCCAATCCCTTGGATAAATGTAGGATGTGATATCCTTTGCCATCTCAGACAAATGTCTATTCAGCGTCTTCTTGAAAACCTCCAATGAAAGGGATTTTACAACTTTCCTGAAAAGCTGCTTCCACTGTCTTACAATTCTTATTAGTGGTCCTCCTTCTCTGTATATTGAAATGTTGTGTGCCAAATTTGAAAAAGGAATGTTTCTGTTGCTTGTCCTTTCATTTGGAACCCTGTCCTCTTTCCCCCCCAAACCAGAAACAAAATGCATGTGTGCTAGGGCTCTGCGAAACAGCACCATTTCATTTCAACTTCTGTTTTGCTGTTTGAAGCAGGACAGTGTTTTGTTTTGAGTTCTGTTTCATTTCAAAAGCACCATTCTGTTTCCTTTCATCGAAACTGTTTCGCGCTCTCAACACTGTTTTGATGTTTTGCCCATAGGTTATAATGGTGAATCACAAAACTGCCTATAACTGTAATTCTTGCCTGATTCAAATAAAAATAGTAGGGATGGTAGCCCCTGCTGAGCCCACAAAGCCTGTCAAATTTCAAGGAGATAGGTGCAGGGGTTTCTGGGAAACTGCACCTCAAGTTGCTGACAAGCAAAACTCGTGACATGTGTGACTGTGTTAAGGCACAGCTGTTTTTCCCTCCCTCAGAGCACTCGGATTGGAAGGGACTTCAGGAAAGGATCACAGTCATTGGCCAGCTACACAGTCGGTATCAGAGCAGTCCTTCCCCATCCCCCCTTCCCCCTCCCTCTCCTTACTTTCTGTTTCCCTGCAAGCAAGCCCAGCTGCCCTTGTTTAGTTTCATTTTGTTTTGAGGCTGTTTCAAAGCCTTTTCTTTCATTTTGATTTCTCTGTTTCTAGCTCAAAACAAGTCGAAACAACATTGAAACGAAACACTGAGCGAAATTTCACACAGCCCTAATGTGTGCACAGAGGTATACACAAATGCCAACCCCCACTTGGTATACAAAATTGTGTTAAAAAATGTATTACACTTTTTATTTGAAAAACAAAATGATTGATTTCTGCTTTTCCAAGTACACAACATTACAAAATAAACTTATTTTGTTCCCTTGTATGATAGGATACTATTAGTAAAATGATTTTTTTAGAACCTCCCCTGTTGTTTGCCCATAGCAGCACCTTTAACTATGAAGTTGGTCCAGAGAAATGCAACCACAGAGAAAGCTTTAACAAAAGTTGATTAATTCCATACTAATAAATGTGTGTCTGTTTCAGCCAATTAAGTGCGAGGCAGAATCGGGCTCTATTGCTGGTTTTGTTTTTGTTTTGTTTTGCTTTGTTTTGGCAGGTTTTTTATTTTTTTAATCAGTTGGTTTCATTGCTTTACAGAGTGTTCTGCACTTGTGCTTCTCTTTCCTTTTTCTCCCAGTAGCAAGTCAGTTGGAAAACATTTTTCAGAATGTTCTCATTCAGTGCTTTAGTCAAAACTGGCTTAATATAATAGAGAGAAATAGTGGTATTAGTCTGAATTTCAGCAGAAGGCAAGGGTACTATGAAAGGGCAGAGGAGTTGCAAGCATATGCTTATGTCCATAGGGACTCAAACCAAAGTCCTGTGGTTTGGGCAAAGACTCTTTCCAGAAGAGCAAAGATCTGTCAACAGAATTATAGCCTGTACTAAATTCCTGCAAATCTGTGGGCAGAAGGTGCCAGTACTTGTTAAATTATACATTGAGAATTATTGTACATGTAATTTCTAAGAGTCTTTCATTTATTAGCAATGAAATAGCTCTTGGGCTTTTATTTTTTTTAGGGTTAAGTCATGTATGAAGAATAAGAACAAAGTAACTCTCCTTCTCCTACCGTTTCTCTTAGAAGAGTATTCTGTGTTCTTGGATGTTCTACAGTAAACAGCTGTGGACCTGCAAAGTGCTATAGAACAAGACCATCCAATGCAAAGTAGAATTACCTCAAGAAAGATTTATGTAAAGCAGATACTTTAAGGGAAAAATGCAAATTGATTCCTCCAGGAGGATGTACCCCTATGGTTGCATAGTAAAACAGTCAGAAGTTAATAAGTGCCAGTGTTGTGTTTGTCCTTGATTGCATGTATTTTTATTAATCTTTAATTACCTATATGACCATGTGCTGTTACTCAAATACTCAAGGAGTAAAGGAGCATCACTTAATTTCTTCTGCAGACTTATAAGTACAAATATAATATTGCATACATTTTTATTTAAAAACTTCAAAAAACCTGCCTCCCCACCCCCCCCCCCCATTTCTGTGCTAAAGCAAACCTAAGGAAATCTTAAGCTTTTATTGAACAACTATTTTGGTTCTGAAATGCTGCTTCAGCATCCTATAGAAGTTGGAATTGTAGCAGAAAACTTCTCAGCCTGGGGACATTTATTTTTCAACACTCAATCAATCAATACCCAATGACCTTACAATGTCATCTAGTTTCATGCCTCGAGTCTTCTGCTAAACCATCCTAAGCAAGTGCCTTTCTAACCTGCTATTGAAAACTTCTATGGATGGAGATTCCAGAGTTTCTCTTGGTAGCTTGTTCTAGTGCTTGAAATGACAGCTAGAAAATTCCTCCTAATCTCCAGCCTGAATTTCCCCTGCTGAAGCTTGAGGCCATTGCTTCTAGTCCTGTCCCTACAGCCACCAGAAAATGTCTATCTTCAACCTCTCTATAATTGCCCTTCAGATAAGGGGAGTTCAGGCTGTGGAGTTCCCTTCTTGAAAGCACAGAGGCGGAAAGGGATCTTGGAGTCATCATTGACTCCAAGATGAAAGTGAGCCGCCAATGCCAGACCGCAGCCATCAAGGCCAGCCATACCTTGTCATGCATCCAAAGGTGCATCTCAAGCCGGTCCAGAGAGGTGATCCTCCACCTCTATGCGACTTTGGTCAGGCTGCAGTTGGAGTATTGCATCCAGTACTGGGCGCCGCATTTCAAAAGGGATGTGGCCAGCCTGGAGAGGGTTCAGAGGAGGGCCACCTGCTTGGTGAGAGGGCAGCAGGACAGGAGAGACTGAAGGACCTGAACCTGTTCAGCCTCAGCAAGAGGAGGCTGAGGGGGGACCTGGTGGCTGCCTACAAACTCATCAGGGGAGATCAACGGCAAATAGGCAGAGCCCTTTTCTCCCCAGCACCACCTGGGGTGACGAGGAACAATGGTAATAAGCTGATGGAGAACAGGTTTAGGTTAGAGATCAGAAGGCAATATTTTACAGTTAGGGTGGCCAAAATCTGGTACCAGCTTCCCAGGGAAGTGGTCCTCGCCCCTACCTTGGGCAAATTCAAGAGGAGGTTGGATGATCACCTGTCTGGGGTCTTGTGAACCCAGCATTCATTCCTGCCTGTGGCAAGGTGTCAGGCTAGATGATCTGTTCAGGTCCCTCCTGACCCTAGCTACTATTATACTATGATATTTGAATACTGTTATCAAATCCCCCTCTAAGTCTCCTCTTCTCCACACTAAATAACCCTAACTCTTTCAGCCTGTCCTCTTAAATATTGGATCCAAATCTTGTCCCTTAATCCATTTTTGTTGCTCTGTGCTTGACCCTTTCCCATCTGACCACATCCTTCTCAAAATGTGGGGCCCAAGCCTGGATACAGTATTCCACATGAAGACTTACCAGGGCCAAACACAGCAGCAGAATCACTTCCCTTGATTTGTAAGTGACACTCATATAAGTGATTCTGCTTATAACTCAAGTATGCTGTTGGTTTTTTGGGGGGTTTTGTTTGTTTTGGGTTGGGGGGGGAAGGGGGGGTTGCAACAAGAGCACACTGTTGGCTTATATTCAGTTTATAGGCTACAGGTCCTTCCTGCAGTAGTGCAGTTTAGCCAGTCATTCCCCAGTCAGTATTTGTGCATCCAATTTTTCCATTCCAGGCGCAGGATTTCTCACTTTTCCTTGCTGAATTTCACCTGGTTGATTGCAGACTTCTTCCAGTATAGACAGAGGGTTATTCTGGATTCATTCTGGATCCGTTCTGGGGCAATCCATTCTTGATCCTAACCCTACCCTCCTATCTGCCACGCAAACCATCTTGCTGTTGTCTACAAATTTGCTAGGTGTGCACCCAAACCCAGCATCTAAATCATTAATAGATATTAAAGATTACAAGATATTAAATAATACTGGACCCAGAACAAAGCCATAGAAAACTCCACTTGATACCTACTTCCAGCTAGGCACCGAGTCATCCGTGACTACTCGTTGAGCACAATGATCCAGCCAGTTATGTATTTACCTTACAGTACTTTCTCTTAGTCTATATTTCCTTAGCTTGTTAATGAGAATGTCATGAGAGACGGACAATCTTAAAAGCCTTGCAAAAGTGAAGTTATAGCACTTTCACTCCCCACATTAAGAAAATCAGATTGGTTAGGCATGACTTGCCCTTGGTGAATCCATGGTGGTAGGTTGGCAGGTTTTACTTTTCTTGTCCTGGCATGATATGGATCCATTCGATGTGCTTTGAGCCATGGGAAATTTACTTCTGGTGATGAGGTTGATGAGGTTCAGTGTTTGTTTAAAGGCTAGGATGGGTGGTTCTGGGAAGATCTCTTTTAAGAATTGGGTGTTCTAGTATGGGTTGCATTTGTTTGAGCATTTTCCATATAGCTTCCAGGGAAGGAAGGAATGTCACAATGAATTGTATGTGATTCATGAGGATTTTCTTTTGTACTGCAGCAGTTCTTCACATGGTATCCAGGTGGCTGTCTCAAAAGTGTGATTTATCTCTCTGCAGGAGTGTCCTTGTTGAGTGAAAGCCCTTTTGAGATTCATAAGGTGACAATCATGGGTGTTCTCCTCAGTGCAAATTCAGTGGCGTCGGAGGACTGGATGGTATATTACAGCTTTTTTGGTGTGTTTAGGGTGATTGCTGGTTCTGTTTAGATATATCTGTTGGTCTGTGGTTTCTTGTATATGGTGGTTTTTGTATTTTACCATTCTGGATATTGATCATAGTGTCTAAAAAGGAAACGTTGGTGCTGGAGTATTCAAGAGAGTCTGCTTTGGGGCGGGGGTGGGTGCGTGTATGTGTGTGTGTGTGAGATGTTTATTGCATTTGTGATGGAAGTCAATTAGAGATTACAGGTTTTCAATCCAAATGATGAAAATGTCATCTATTTATCTTAAGTATAGCATGGATTTGGTTCAGTTCTTGAGGAATTCTTCCTCTGAATCATTCTCTTAAACTAATTTTTGCCTAAATCTTATTTTAGACAGATGTATTGCTAGGTCAGCCTCTGTCTTCATCTTGTCATTTGCATCTGAATAACTTGTCACCTGTCTTTGTAAAGGATGGGTTTTCCTACATCTGCCTATGGGGAGATTTCTTAACACTACCTCTTTTCTTCAGGAGACCTGATAATGAAACAGTTGGATTGCAAGTATGGCATTTTCTGTGTAATACCACACATGCCCAGAGTGAGTTTTCAGTACCGCATCACTCAGCATAATAAAGTCAGTTTCCACTGGAACAAGCAAAGATAGTTCTGCTTTGTGAAGAATGTTTATTAGGTATATCAAGTCTCCAATTCAGCAAGGTGGTATTAAGCATGTATGCAATCCTATTTTCAATGGCATTCTTTACCTGCTTGAAAGCTCAGTTTATTCTCAAGTGCTCTACTAGGTTGGGTCCAGGTATGTGGCATCTTGGGGATAAACATAGTGAAACATAGATCATAGTGAGGCAGTCAAATTTCTTGTTTTCCCATATGAATGTATCATCTCTGTATATATACTTATGAGCAGTCTTATTTTTTCTATCATTGCTATGGGAGTATGGGAACACATTATCCAGATTGATCCTGAGTCATTTGTAGATTTCCAAGATTTCCGTTCTTTATAAAGACAGGGAGTTCAGTTAATAAACACTGAAGTAGAAAGCAGGAGATGTGGGTTTTATTCCTGACTTTTAAATTCTTTTTAAAGATCTAAATTTAAAGAATCATGTAAGTGACAAGTGCTTTCATTTAGTTATAGGGCCATGTTGCTGTTTTTGGTCTTTTTTGTTTAGTGTCCTTATGTAGCACTCTGAGGCCACTGAGATAAAGAACTTTGCAAATACAAAAGACTCATTTATCTTGAAACATTATGCAGCATATCTTTGATTCACTTCCCCGTGGTGAGCACCAGTATCATAATTAGTGTCATCAGAACTCTGGAAATAAAATTTGTTAAACGCTTATGTCATTTTGTTTTTTCCTGAGCTGGCTACTAAAAAGTATACTCAGTGGATCACGTGCTGACACTCCAGTCAACATAACAATGCTATAGATCAGTAGTTCCCAAACTTTTTTTGCTGCAACCCTAAATTGGCCACCAACAGGACCTCCTGACTCAGTGCCGTGGGGTATGCTGGGAGCAGAGTGTGATGACCTGGGGAAGGGGGAGCTGCCATTGCCCCCTTTGTGTGAGGCAGTCCTGCCCCGCCTCCCCATTTCTCCCAGGCTGTGTGTGTGAATGTGAGCATGTGTGTACGTGCGGACCCTTCGCAACCCTACTGAGGACCCCCTCCGTAACCCTGATTTGGTTCGTGCCTCAAGGTTGGGAACTAATGCTACAGATCAAACTAACAAAACTACCAATAATTTACTAAATTACACTTTTTAGTCGAGAGATGCAGTTCTAACCTAAGCGGCAGCAGTATGTGCTACCAAACACTGATACGTTAGTTAGTAAATCGGCAAAAATAAATTAAAACTTTTAAATAAACCTGGGAAAATTGTTTTCATTTTCAAAATTCCGGGGGTAGTTTTGACCAAAAAGTGATGGAAGTGGAGGATGAGATGGTTTGAAAATGCTGAAACATTTTGACTAGGTATTATATAAATGTTTTGTTGCAGATATGCCAAAGTATCCTGTTTCAATGTTTTCAGAATAAAACATGTTGATTTTTTTTTTCAAAATTTTGATTGTTTGAGCTACTAATCTTAAATAAAACCTGGAAGGGAAAATTATTAACCCCAAACCAAAACATAGCATTTCATTTTAAGTTGAAAAAAAGTTTTGGGTTGCCTATGCTTAATTTTTTTGGGGTTGCCCACACTTTGCCAAAGAAACTGTTACATTTGTTTTGGTTTATACCCCTCTCCCTGATCCCCAACTTCTGTTTCCACCCTTTACCCTGTGCTGTTTGGACAGTAAACCAAAACACCATCATTCAACCAGCTCAAATGCCAAGTTCTAAATATGCTTACATTAATCATATAATAGGGTACTTCAAAACACTATGCAGAACAATCAGTGATTTCAAATATTCTGCTTCAATAGCAAATGATGCTGAGAGAACTTGAAGGATGTAACTTAATGTATTCTGAGACCATTTTCCATATGAGATTTTTGATGCACTGTTTAAAAAAAATACGTTAAATTGAGAGTAAAATTAAAATTGAGTGGGTGATGTAAATTAAAAAGGACAGCAGAATAGGATTATAAACTGACTGGAGTTTATAGTTTGGCCCCCTTTTAACTTTGAATTTGTAGACAATCTAGGAACATATAAGTAGACAAAACCCTCCTTGGGTCATCAAATCTAATCCCTTGTTACTGCAGGAAATCATCTCATGATCACTTTTAAAAAAATTAATCAAGGCTTTTGTGTTTGGCTTATTCAAAAAGCATTGCTTTATTTTAAAGTGTGCAATATGGGGGGGGGGAAGGTTTGCTAGACTTCACTGAAACTTGCCTTTAAACTTTAACTCTTTTTGGTCTGTGGATTTAGTTAACTCTTTGGTGAGAAGTAGTCATAAGGTATCTGCTAAATTCTACTAATTTGTATTATGGTAAGACAAATTACTAGGGCTGTGTCATCTGTTTGTTATTATTTCAGAGCAATTGCTCTTCTGAAATGTCTTTTTTATAGTCATTCCATTCTGAATTAACTGGAAAGAATAGCTAAGGGCAAAGTGGGGAAAATGTCAAATAGTAGGAATAACGGAGTGCATATTCTCTGAGTTTGTGATGTTGGTGGTCTTAAACATGACACATTTTTTGTTTTTAATTTGGTAGAGGCATTAAAAATGAGACCAATTTTAAAATCACATAAAAATAGAAGTTGACCAGATTGTCCTTCAGATCCTTTAATGAGTTGATGCTTGTTTCAACAGCTTGCCTCTCTCCTCACAATGAAAGTGCTGTGCTCTCACTCTCTCTCCCTGTCAAGCTGAGTTGCTGGCTGCCTTTTGCAGAGGGATGACCCTCTGCCAGACTTCTTGGAGTCTCTGGAGTGTGCAAACCTTAAAGAATGAATTTAGATATCAACAACAGCAACACAATATAAGAAGAAAGCCTCAAAGATCTTGTCCTTATGTTCAAAAGGATCATCTGCTGATCCAAACATATACAGTCAGCACAGTTTTATTGGTATTGGGAATTTTAAACCTTCCTCTAGGACTGCTACCATTGCATGAAAATTGTGTATGCTGGAAAAAGGGGAGAATTCTTGATGATAAAGGTCCATCTCGCTCTCTCTTTTTTTTAAATCTGTGCAAGGGATAACAGTCCCTGATATTAGTGGAATAGAATGGAGATGTAGAAGGATTTTTTGCAAACAAATTAAAGAGGGCTTAATAAAAAAAAAACAAAAAAAACCCACTCAGGAATTCATTGACAAATAACTAAAAATAACATTTGCAATATGTTACAATAAGTAATAAGATATCACCTGTAAGCATGAATGCTATATCCTTCAGAGTCTATGAACAATATACATATTATTTCTTTATTTTTTGTACACTGAGTTCTTCAGTGGAGGAATTTTCTCTCCCTATGTATCCATACAATTCCCAACCCAATAAGAATTTGATTTCAGTTGAAGACTCCACTGCCATACCGCTTCTAAATACAGTTGCCATTCTAAACTTCCATGTAGCAAGACATTTGGAGGATCAGCATTTTAGGGTATAATTTCAATAGGATTGAAGTAAATTTGATTGACCTTACAATACTCTACTGATCCCTATGCAGAAAGAAGTTGCTGTCCTAACAAACAGTTCTTCCTGTCCATATTAGTTCTATTGGCATATTTCCTGCATATATTTCAGTCTTTTTATACAGAGGGACTTTCAGAAGTTTACAAAAGGTGGCAGAAGTGCATTGAGTCCTTTGAATTAAAGATTCTCCTGGTTCCACTTTCCTAGCTTTCTATAGTCTACTTTCCAAAATTCTACTTCTAAATTATTTCTTCTGTTTATAAACCATTCAAACCAATAACAGTTTTGCAGGCAGCTGCTATACATGCACTTTTCAGACTTTTCTTGGTTACTTTATAAGTCTTGTATAACATACCATTTTCTATATATCACTTATTAAAATTATGTGGTTTAACCATTAGTTGACTTTCCACAAGAAGGGAAAGGAAGGGGGGGGGGGGCAGCTTGCTTAGCTCTGTACAATTTTTTGGACTGCTTGAATTTGGTAAAATGATGCTAACTTTATCCATGAAAGTTGCACTTCATAGTACTGACAGAAGAGCTGTCAATCAGAAATACACCCATGTGAAGGAGTCATACCTGGCTGCGACTAGGGGGCAGTGTAGTTTTCTAGGTGAAGATGACAGGCTAAAGAGTTTAGGTAATGCTCTGCTTGACCCATCCCTCTCTTGGCATCTTTGCCTTGGGATTTTCTAAAGTCAGCTACTAGGGCTGTGTGAAGCTTCGGTCACTGATTTGATTTGGTGGAGATTCGGCCCGCTTTGGTGGCCAAATCTCTGTATCTGAATTGAATCAGGAGACCCTTTAATCTCTCCTATTGAGAAATCAGAACCCTCTGAGTAGATTTGGGAAAAATTCAGCGGTTTGGACATAGACAGAGCTTTAAATGTTTTTTCTACATACCTCAAGGTACCAGGCAGTTTATAAATGCTGCAATGCTGGGGCAGATGGAGTGTGTCACAGGAGCATGGGGGGGTCCCCAGCACACTCAGCAGTAGACCTGGAAGTGGACCAAAATCTCTTCCAGTCCACTTCTGGATCCACCGGGGAGTGTGCTGGGGGGCCCCTGCGCCCCCATCCCCCCCGGCTTGGCAACTGGTGCCTCCTGGGTCTGGGGGGGTGCCTGGGATCCCCCCATGGCTGATCGCCGAGCTGGGGATGCGTGGGGGGGGCCCTGCATGCTTCCTGGCAGAGCTGGAGGTGAACCAGAAGTACTTCCAGTACATTTCCAGGTTTGCTGCTGAGCATGCAGGTTTCCCCCCATGCTCCTGTGGAACACTCCATCAGTCCCATGTTCATGTGCCATGCCTGGTACATAGAGGTACGTAGAAAAAACATTTAAAGCTGTGTCTATGGCCTAATCGCTGATTCTCCAAATCAGCATTGAATCTTCAGATGCCGATTTGGCCAAATTGAATTGGGACAGTAATCCAAATCAACTAATCGATTCACTGTTCCTGATTCAATCCAAATCCACGTTGAATAGGGCCTGTTTTGCACACCCCTACCAGCTACTGTTTCTTTTGGTGTGCAAATTCAGTAGTGTATTTTACCAAGCAGAGATTTGCCTACATACCAGAGAACAGCCCTGAGCTTAGACTTGGAATGAAGCCCTGACTTAATCACTTGTTCATGTTTCTTTTTTCACCTTCTCTCTGCTCTCCGTATGTTTTGTCCATTCATATTTACAGTGGGTTGGTTGGTTTGGTTTCTCCCCCATCCCCCTTTATGTTGCTTTATTCTGTTACTACTTGATCACTAACTTTTACATGCATTATATGTCTCTTTCCATGGTCCTGGTCTAAATGTTAAGAAGAATATGTCAGCCCTCTTCTTTATTATCTAAGCATTTGTTATAGTTGAGTATATTTACTGCTGCTCATAATGACTAAATAATAATTGTTATCCTTTGTACTTGTGTCCAGATGCGAGCACATCTTGTATTTATTTTTGGCTAGCGGGACAAAGAGTGTGGTTGGAAAGAGATTCAAATTACAGCCCAGCCCCTTGGACCAGTGGCTTAAGCAGATGGAACTGCTTAGCAGATACTCACCATAGTTGTGCTTTCTCTCAAAAGCTTTTTGCATATTAATGACGAGCACTAGATAGCAGTATTGTAAATTGCTTTGTAGAATTTTGAAATAATTTAATGGATACTGTGATTTTTAGTGTAGGAATTGCCCCCTGCCTTTTCCTATCATATAATATGAATTATTAAAAGCAAAAGGTTCTCATTGATTTAAAAAGATATATATTTTATCGGCAGGTGTCAATTGTCTATATCCTGAGCACAGAGGAGAAGAGAATTTTTCTCAGGAACAAATTTTCCTTTTTGTGATCTGTGGTTCTGCTCTCTGTGTTGTTTGGAAATAATCCAGGGACAGAGGTGTTGCAGGGAAGGTAGGAGAATAGGGACATGGCAGGCAGGGTTGGGGAGAACCACTTGGTCCAATATCTGTCCCTAAATCCCTACATAGCTTTCACTGACTTAAAAGCAACCCCATGCATCTGTATCTAGTAGCAAGGGTCCAAATTCTGTAGCCTTTTGTTGAACTAAATTCCCTTTGGTCAGAATAATTTCAATGGGAGTTAAGCCTGACTGAGGATCTCAGAACTCACTCCCACTTTGGATTTATATCCATAACTTTCCTGCTTGAAACACTGGTATTTTAGGCAGCAGTTAGCCTTAAACAAATATAATACTTTTTACAGCAATCAGCCACGGTGTTTATTTTATCTTTTAAACAAATTATCAAGGCTTTTTTGCTCCTTTATCTTTTTTTCTTTAATAATTACAGAGCAGTTTGCAGACATTAAGAAAGTCTCATAACTACTTGTTTTATAAGAGACTTGCCTTGAATATATCTCCTCTGGTATGCTTATGGCATTCTTAGAATCTTTATTTAGTTTTATGCAAAATTAGATATTCATGCAGCTGGAAGTATCATATACTGGGATACTCAGCCTATGATGAAAGAGGGGGAAAGGGGAGAGATGAGTTTCAAGGTCAGAAGGATTAGGGGACTCTGAATAAAGGGATGTGCAAACAGCAGCCATTTTACCAAGGGAAAAGTGAGAACTCTTATTTTCAGAAAATCTAGATGCTCATAGCAAAGCTGCCCTTGAAAACAATGTTATTTTAGGCCATAATTTTGCAAGGGTAATTTCAGAGGGGCTACCCATGTGGAATGGCTTATACAAGATCAGTGCTTTAAATTGTATGCATTTGGAGTAGGGACTGTGCTTTCCCATGTGGTAAAAGCTTAATGTGAATAGTGCTAAGAATACAAATAATAATAATAAGTTTCACAAAAACAGCTGCTCAGAGGCTGCAGAAGTCACAAAAATGAGTAATTCTATGCATGGAGAAGATTTATGTCTGAAGCAAAACGCTGGAAATCTGAGGAGGAGCCTTGTGCTTCAGTAATAAGTGACAAATCCGACTAAATTGATATTTATGTTTCTGAAAGTTTTGAGGAGAATGTTCTTTTATTTCTTGAACAGCTGCTCTCTTAAATGGGTGCAGCTGTACCAGTGAGTTCACTGGCATCAATTGCTTGATGTTTTAGTATGTGTTAGTTCAATGTACAAACTGTGGTTGAACAGGATGAATGCTGTTCGCTGGAAACTGAGGAAGATCTGATGAAATAGAGTCGAGACTTATTTCACTAGCAACTGGCCACAGCTATACCGTGCAACATTTTCCTTGTACAACATTTTGATGGGGAGTATATGAATTTAACTGTAGATGTTCTCTGTTATTTGAAATGGCAGGATCGGATAGAGCTGTTTAAATTTACACAAGCAAAGGATGCATGTAATTTGGAAGGAATATAAAAGTTTTCCTATCACATGAGCAATGCTGTGGATGGGCTTTAAGAGGCCCTTTTGTTAACAGTTCCTGTTTTCAGATGCTTATCACTTTAAGATCATTGTTATTTGAACTGAAACATTATCATGTTCTCACTGCAAAAGTCCCTTTGTTTGAAAAGTTGAGTGGAATGCTATTTGTGTGTGTGTGTGTGTGTGTGTGTGTGTGTGTGTGTGTGTGTGTGTGTGTGTTGAGAGAATAGGGAAGAGACCTTTTCAGAACTTGCATCATAACTTTTAATTTTCTAAGTTCACAGATCAAATCCAAGAGATATTTTTAAGTGACTTTCTGCATGGCCTTAGGAAGATGAAGAGACTTTCCCCTTGTGAGGTTAAGTTAATGCTGCATAAATGCTAGTTTTCTGTGTCTGAAGACTAATTCTATTAGAATCAGAACTCGTGGTAGACATGATATCTTTTATTAGACCAACTAGATTTTTGTAAAAAAAATTTCTTTAAAATTTTATTTTTTTGCAAAAATCTAGTTGGTCTAATAAAAGGTATCACCTCTACCACGAGTTCTGATTCCTTTTGCCTCTAGACCAATATGGCTACATCCTGGATACCTGGTTATAGTGGTGCACTCGGTGATGTAACTAGGATAGGGTTTCCAGAGTTAAGGAATGGGGCACAGAAAAAACTGTCTGCTGACAGCAGGGTGGCAACTGCAAGTCACCCCTGCCTCTGCGCATGGCAGCTGTCCCAGGCACCTGGCCACATTGTTATGGCTCTGGGTGCGCCATGATGAAACCAAGCAATGCATCAAGCTTATGAGCTTCTGTGCCTAACAAAGGTAAACCATAGCTGAAAATTCTGAGTTTGAACAAACTGTTTGGAAGGTACTGGGAGGTATTTGCATAATCCTGGGTGTATTCCACACAGGCAACAAGTTCTGTACTTCTTCCTACCTAAGTTCCCTGGTTTACTATTGGTATTAGATATACCCCTAGCTTAGAATATCTAAAGGAAGAAAGTGAAATTTAGTGCATTTGAATGAGAATGTGAACCATGCACTAACCTACCTTTCTTCATGGTTGATTGGTTAAAATATTTCTTAAAGGAGAAAATTAATTAACCTCTATCTGCTAATTTTTGTTATAAATGGGGACTTCTTGAGAAAGAAGGTAGAATTTGCAATTACCTAACTTTATTGTGGCCTTGAGAGAAGCTTTTGAGATCTCACTGTATAGCAACCACTAGAGGAATAACCTTGCCGTGCTTTCAGCAGCTGACACATCATCTGTGTCTGGTTATGTTTACTGCATCAGATACGTAGATATTAAAGCTGGAAAAAGCATATCAAGCATTTAAAGTACTTAGTCTCCCTCCAAATGCAGGATTGCTCCTGGCATTTTTGGAACATTTTGTTCATTCCATTGTCCACCACTTCCCCAAAGCCTCCTACACCTCAGTTTTGGAAACACTTGAAAAATATTTTCTTCCCTATTTATATTTGAAAAAACTTTGAGAACCCTCACTGAATAGTTATGGAAATAGTTTTATAAATTCAGTCCTGGAGTAAGCATTGCCATCAAGAAGAGTTAATCCTAATTATGTCACTACTGTCTTTGGCCCACTAGACCAATTTTCACCTTCAGAGTCAAGACTTCTGTTTTCATTGGGTTTTTTTTCTGGAAGTAATTACCTTAATGAATGCCCAGAAGTCAGAAATAGTCACCATGGTGATCTGATTCTTCTAATACCTTGAATATTATCAAAGTTATCTGTCAGGGATTCTCAGGATGCTGTTTTGTTGGGGGGGTTGTTTTTTGTTTTTGCAACTTCACTACTAAGGTAATTCAAAGTAGGCAAATTTGTTGCATTTCTTGCTTAGTGCTGTAACTTTATTCCATTCATTAAATAAAAATAATTGAGGGTTTACATTTCTTCCCCACTTGCACTTTTATTTTATATCCCCTCAACTGCCACTGCTCTCTGCAAATAGGCTTAAATTTGCCAAATTTTTGGTGGGTGGGCTAACTGTAATATTTGCAAACAACATGCACATGTTTATTCAACCTTTCATTATATGTATATCTTTTATAAATGTCTTTGCCAGGCATTATAATTAATACAGGACATGTAGCACTTAGAACTTAGTCTTATTTTTAAACTTGATATTCCTGTTCCTAAAAATGTGAGCATATGCTCTTAACACATTAGTGAGCATTGTTGTGTGAAATGTTTCCCCCCCATGGTTTATGTTTTCAACAATAAACAAACCAGGATGAGAACTTATGTAACATGCCATCTTTGTAAGTGTATCTTTACACAAAGTAGAAATTTTGTACAGTATTGCTTATAAGGATATGATATTTATAAGCTTATAAGATCCTGGGGATATGTGAAAATATAGATTTCAGTAGTATAAATGCAAATTATGTGTGCAGTACTTTCTGCAATGGGTACCCAGTAGTAAAGAGGTAGCTTAGAATTGTATGTATGGTCATATGGATATTACTGGATGCTAGTATTTCATAAGAGTATATTTACATTCTTTAAGGTGTGTCGACACAAGATGCGCTAATGCACTTGAGTCTAAGTTAATGTGGATTATGGGAGCATGTCTATATGTGCGTGCCCTTAATGTGCATTAACATAGCCTAATCGCACCTAAATTTGATACCTACAAATGCAGGTATCAGATGTTCATTAAAGCACATGTAGACACAACTCAGCACTAACTTTAGTGCTGGGTCTGACCTGCCCCTAAGGGGCTGAACTGAGCCCAACCCCAGGGAACATCCAGGGGTTGGGGTGCTGGGCACCTGCCCCATGGCCCCCAACTCTGGGTTTGAAGACTCAAAATATTGTATTATATAGCTTTCACCTCATAAATGAGTTTTTTATTGTTAGTGGGTGGGGAGGGTGGTTGGGCTCTGTTGGCTGTGGGAGGAGCGGATTCTGTTTGTTGAGGAGCAGGTGGAGGGATGGGGGTGGGTGTTGTGAGGATAATAACTTTTTTTTGTTTCACCCATGTGTGTGTCCTGAGAGTGATGCTGGGGGCAGGTAGGGGGTGTGTGGGTGACAGGGCAGGTGGGCTGGAGTTGAGAGTGCAGGAGGAGAGGGTCATGCAGGGCCTCCTGCAGCCATTGCCCTGCCCCTTGCTGGCAGGTGCATGGCTGTCCTGGGGCCTGCGTGGGGAGTCCGGCTGTTGGGACCAGCAGGGCCAGCACCATGGCCACCAGGAGTGCATGGCACTAGTCATTGTTGGGAGGATCTAAGCTGGAGCAGTGGGGTACTGGGCATTGCTGGCAGGGGCTGGAGCAGCCCTGGCATGAGGAAGCAGGGTGGGCAAGAAGGGATCTGTTGCATGCTGCCCTTGCACTGAGTATACAGCTCCTGGGCAGGGAAGGAGTTGGCCAGGGATCAATTTCCCAGATGGTTGCCAGGTGATGGCAACTGGCTCTGGCTTTAACATGGGTGCCAAGTGCTGGCAGCCATGTGACTGGAGGCTGAGGTAGCCCGGGTGGCTACAGGGGCACATGACAGGGCTTCAGGGACTTCAGACTAACTTTAGTGCCAAGTCCAGGGACTAGGGATTAACTTTAGTCCCAAATCTGTGCACGTGCAGATACGCACAACTAAATTTAATACATATTAAGCGAATACACATGTAAATGCATGTGTAGATGCAACTTTATTATTCTGAAGGAATTCAACCCTCCTAAGTATTCTAAAACAACACAGTTATTTCATATAGCCATAATCCCTTCATAGTAGAACTTTGGCTTCATCATAGAAATGGTAAAGATCATTTTACCAGAGGCTAAAACTAACCAGGCGATTCTTACCCAGAGCTTCTAATTCATCTCCTTAGCCAAGACAGCCAGTTTGGCAAAAGTGCCTTAAAAAACAGGAGTTTGCCTCCAGTGCCTTAAGAAGCAGGAGTTTCTGCCTTCTAGTCTGTGCTTGGATCATTCTTCTCTTTCTATTCCACTGTGAAACGAGTCAAGCAGATGTGATCACTTAGGTGGCTTGTCATTTTTCCCTCCCCAACCACAGTGGTCTTTTCTCCTTCTCTGTTTCTAGTCAATGTCATTTTAGCTTTTGGCAATTTACGCTCTGTACAGACAGTGACTGCCCGAAAGCTTGCCAAGAACTTTTTTCCAACTACTCAGTTGGTCTTATATCACAGCTACTCAAAAAACCTTGTGTGCCTATTTCCACCAAAAGAAACTTCTGCTAGTAGAAAACTATCCTGGGAGCTAGACTGTACAGATATTTAGCTAGCCTCACGGCTGGAGAGCTTCATAGGCAGGGAGCACTACAAGGCTGCTTCCTGGGCCACCCCTGCCTTTAGGGGAGCCTGTTTATTGACAGCCTGTCCTCTTTCCTGCCTGGGATGTTGGCAATGGCTGAAAAGCAGCAGCTGCCACAGACCACTGATTGCTAGAAATGGGGCATTCTCCTGTGGGTACTACCCAATTTGGGCATGAGGCAGGGAGCAGTGGCTACTGCTCCCCTCACCTCTTGGTTACAGGAGTGAGGAGGGAAGAGCTGCTGCATAGCTTCTTAAGACCAGGGTGACCCCAGTCTCAGTAAGGCAGGGAGCCTTTCCTCTGGACTCAAGGAGGAGTTGAGCCAGTGGAAAGTATACAGACATTCAGTCTTCCAGGAGAAATTCTGATGGGAATTATTTAACGCTCATTGTTACTGGGTTCTTTTTCTCCCAGAGTGAACATTTTTGCTCCTGGAGAAAAGGCCTGAATGTCTGAATGCTTTTACCTACTACTGGGAGAATGGCAATTTTCCTGGTAGAAACTGAATGACTGGATCTGGCCTTAGTCTTTGTCCAGGTATTCTAGTTTTCTGGTGCTTTTCATTAAAGGCAGTCTTATTTGCAATTTGGTTGTGAGGAACTCTCACTCTGTAGATTATGAAGCCCTTTCAGATGTTTATATGTAAGTTTCCTACTTGACATATCAAGCATTTTTATACAGCTTTCAACACACTGTCCTTTAAGAGAATATTTATTTACCCATTGATAGTGCATATGCAGCATACTAAAACTTTGTTTGTACACATGGGTTGTGTCAGTTTGTATTTTTGGAGGAGGTAACTGAAATCAGAGACCAGCTGTTACACAGAAATGTTTTTCTTGTTAATAGGTAAAATTTATGCATGCATAGAAAGGGGCTGGCTCGTTTTATTAAAGTCATCTCTTTGCCAATCTCTAGAGTTTAAAGATTGGCCTCATTTGTGTGCCTTGTGGAAAGGCTGGGTGCCACTTGTTTGCTTCTGTTCTTGGATCTTTTTCAGTACAGTCTGTTTTCCACTGTGTGCAAAGTGATATGTTTGGTTATCGCACAAGGAAACTAAACTTCTGTCAGGCACCATACCTGAAAATAGCTTACATTAGGAAGGTTCCAAGGTTGTCAGACCTGTGCTGTTCATTGTATAGTCAAAAGCACAAATTTCCCTTTAAAAAACCCCCCTGGACATCTTGCCTTTTATTCTGTACTCCAACAATCATTGAAGTATTCCTAGTATTTAATGTCTTTATCCAGTTGCTGATCATGTCTGCTCTTAATCCTTGTAAATCTATCTTCAATGGCTTCATCTGTGGTATATCAAATATACTTGCTGTGTTCTAGGCAGATACTCCATATCTGGCTGTATACAGGGTCCGTCTAAATGTATACAGGGTGCAGTAGTGCACCTGTACCCCCATTTGATTCCTGCTCTATTCAAACTTTAAAACAACTGCTTGGGAGTATCAGCAGAATTTCTATTCAGGCAGCAGCAGTGAGAGAATCAATTGACTTCATTGCTCCTTGTCATCTCTCTGATTCCTGCTAATCTCTTGTTCTTCCACAGGTGTTAACAACCCACTTTCCTTTTTAATGGTCTTGACATTCCACTATTCAAAGCATCTTTCTTTTGCAAATTTTCTGTCTCTTAGTCATTCCTGGTTATGTCTCTCTCTTTTTTTGTATCCTTGCAGGTTGTTTTTAGCTCCGACTGAAAATCTCAGCTCAGGTATGGTAACATTAACTCATGTCTAGAAATGACAGATAGTGAAGTATCGGATGCCCTGTCAAGACATGAATGCTATATTTTGTTTTAAAGCAATCAGGACTCCTAGTAGCGGTGATATCTTTTATTAGACCAACTAGATTTTTGCAAAAAAACCCCAATTCTTTTGGGCACAAACACCCTTCATCAGGCATTGGAGAAAAGATATTTAAAATTCTCCTGGGGTAGAAATGAAAGCTCATATTTCATAGGATTTCACAGAGGAATCAATAGATGGAATACTTCTCTGGGCAGGCAGTTCTCAGCTGGTAAGGCGACTCTGAGCTTTGTTGTGAGGCTCTGTGATGATGCAAATTACCTTGAACAGAGGCAGAAGCAGTATCTTAGGTTTCAGGTGGTCAAAGATGCTTCCTCCTTGTGAAATTCTGAAGATTTCATTTTTAAAAACTGGCTTAAATTTGATGTCTTCCAAGTGTCCATATCTTTTATATTTTCTTTTATGAATCTGAATAAGAAACATTTAAGTATAATGACTGCAGGACTAATAGATTTCATAGACATTAGGGCTGGAAGGGACCTCGGAAGATCATCGAGTCCAGCCCTCTGCCCCAGGGGCAGGAAGTCAGCAGGAATCATAGGAACCTAGCAAGATAAACATCCAGATGTCTCTTGAAGGTGTTCAAAGCAGGTGCTTGAACCACCTCTGGTGGCAGTCTATTCTAAACCTTGGGGGCTCAGACAGTAAATAAGTTCTTCCTTATGAAATGGCCTGAAACGGTCATGGAGGAGTTTGTGACCATTCAACCTTCTCATCCTTTGGGGCGCTCTGCTGAACAGACGTTCCCCCAGATCCTGGTGAGCACCCCTAATAAACTTATAGGTGGCCACCAGATCGCCCCTGAGCCTGCGCTTTTCCAGGCTGAAGAGTCCCATGGCTCTCAGCCTCTCTTCGTCTGTTTACCTGACTTCTGATCATGTGTGTGGCTCTCCTCTGCACCCTCTCAAGCTTCTCCACATCCTCTTTGAATTGTGGAGCCCAAAACTGGACATAGTACTGCAGCCTCACCAAGGCCGAGTACAACAGGAGAATGACTTCCTGGAATTTGCTTGAGAAGCATCTGTGGATGCAAGCCAGCATTTTGCTTGCTTTACTAGCAGCAGTATCACACTGAAGGTTCGTGTTCGTCTTGTGGTTGATCATGACCCCCAAGTCCCTTTCAGCCGTGGTGCTAGCCAGCATAGCACTGCTGAGCCTATAAGGATGCTGCAGGCTTTCCTTCCCAAGGTGGAGAACCTTGCATTTTTTGGTGTTAAACATCATCAGATGCTCATCTGCCCATTTCCTGAGCCTGTCAAGGTCAGCCTGGATCACCCTCCTGTCCTCAGGTGTGGATGCTTTACCCCAGAATTTGGTGTCATTGGTGAACTTGGCCAGTCCGCTTCTGATACCGATGTCCACATCATTTATGAAGATGTTGAATATGTATAATGACACAATATCTTTTACCTATTTTATATTTTCCTAGTTGGTTATGTTTTTTTAAACTTTACCTATAATGTAGCAAATTAGTGCATATTCCAATAGTTATACAGTAAAAGCTGCATTATCTAGCAGCTTACAAACTGGAATGCTCTATTAACCAGCATGCTGGCTTGTAAGGTAAAAGTGAAACTGGAAGTGTCCACCAGGGGACTTCCGGTTTCGCTGAGCCCCCATGGCCCGGGACAAAGGAGCCTGCAATGCCAACCCCCATGGCTCTGGGCATAGCAGCCTGCACAGGGCCCTCCTCCCTGTCCCTCGGGGCCCGTGGGAGGGGCTGTGATGCACTGGGAGGGGCAGTGGCCTGAACAGGCAAAGATGCCTATTCGGGTCTATCAGGTAACTGGCATATTTTGTTATCTAGCACCCCGCATTCCCCATGGGTGCTGGATAACAAAGTTTTTGCTGTATTTGGTTTTTCTTTGTTCTTAAACTGAATAATATAGTGCTGGCTCCCCTAGCATATTATTAAAGCATCTGGTTTCTCTTTAACAGGAGAAAGATGTGTTGTGTTATATGTGATGATGTGCCACCCCATCTGCACCCGTTTTCAAAATCCTATATCTGTTCATGGCTATATCTGTGTGTACTCATTTAAAATTATTGATATTTTAATAAAAAGCTGCATTAAGAAACTTCAAATTTAGCATGAAACAGACATAGTTAAAGAAGCACAACTGTGTTGTGTGGGGCTTTTTCCCTTTTAACTTTATATCACCACATATCTGTTTATTTCTAATGACCCTTTTAAATGACAGCTTCATAAACTGAAGTATCCAAAACAAAGGCCTTAAAGTTTACATTGGCATTCTCTAGTAAGTTTTCCTAATCTAAACATTACCGGTGCCTTTCATAAATCACTTGAATGATGCCACCTTTTCAGTTAACAAACTTGGTATTCATGCTTGACCCTAAAAAGTTCCTAACTAGCGATAGTTTTAGTTTCACACTGGTCCAGAGTTTTTACAAGTTTCAAACTGCTTAAGGGTATAAGAGCATTTGTCAATAACTTTCAGTATTTAAGCAAAGATACTGGGTAACAATTAAATGTAGGTTTTTATTGTTGCTTACTATAAATACTGCTTCTAATTTTTCTGTTAGTATTAATATAACTAGATATTGATTGTAAATACATATGCAGTTTTCAGGTTGGAATATTGAGATGGAGAGAATTGCTCAAAGATGAACTGATAGTGGTAGAAGCAGAATTGGATTAGGTCTTTGAGTGCTTTAGGTTTGTCATTTTATAATGACATTTACAAGCTGTTTTAAAGATTTTCAAATTTTGCTGCCTTTTCTGTTCCTGTAAAGGTTTGTAGGGTCAGGCCTATGTTGATGTGAAACCTTCTGTGCAATATGTTGGCAAATATTTTAGTTAAAAAGTGTCGTTACAGTTGGTAGAGGACATTTAGGTTGTACTCGGACATAAAAAATGGATCCACTTTGATACAGTTTAGCAAAACATCACTTTCTGAATTTAAAAAAAAACAAGGAAAAAGGGTGAACATGCTTTAAAATGAATCTTCCTTTCTCCACATGGCTATAATAATAAGGGTTGACATCAACTGAGAAAAAGTCATGAAATTCAGACTTGAGAATTAAATAGGAAATGTGCTGCCTTAAAGACTAAGCTATGACTACATGCCTTTATAAGGGCATAAGTCCTTTCTCTTTACACTTGCATGTAGCTTTCCCAGCTCTCAGGTCCATGACCTTAGGAAAACAGGTGGGCTTAATGTTGAGCTTACTCCCTCTTCAGGGAAAGAAGATCACCTTCACTAGCTTGCCTTAGCAACTGAGCCAAATAGCCTGGATATTAATCTCATATAAACCATCAGGCAGTTACTACCTCCCAGGAACTAACCTCGATAGCTATGGCATATGGGTCTTTGGTCAAGGATAACGGAGGCATTGTTAATATTTATGCTCCATTAAAGGAGGGTCCTAATTTCGTGCATATTATTATTACCGAATGCCAGGCAACTGAATCACTTTAGTCACCATGGGGGGAGGTCAGAGGTGAATTGTCTGCCAAAAATCAAATGTTCATAAATCAGTGCCTAAAGTCCATTAGAACATGTAACCAGTTGAAACAGAGTTATAGAACTGAGTGGTACCAGGGACCTGATCTATCCACTGAACAGTCTGCATGTTTTCTTAGGAGTCTAAAGGTACGTTCAAGGCTCAACTGGTTTATTAATCCAGCAAGAATGATAGTTGGAGTTGGGGGCATCTGTTACCGTTTTTGACGCCTATGGTTGACTATGCCTGGATCTCTCTAATGTTGTTATTTGGGAGAAATGACAGGGGCTGTATTCCTTCATTTTTCTTTTTGCAGACGTTTTTCATAGACCTGAAGGGAGAGTTTTTGTTATCTGAATTCAGTCTCTTATTTGTATTCCAGAGCTCCCACTTGGGGGGAAAATTAGAGGGTAAATGATAAGCTATAATTCATGCATAAAGAAAGGAGGTGGGGGAAGGAACAAGAAATTTATCTCTGTAGAAGCTAAGATTAGGGCATTGCATGGAGTATTTTTACAAGATAAATCAAAGAATTTTAAAAAAAGGGTTAGAAAAGAAACCCGAGCTTAACAGCCTTCTAGAGTGGAATTTTCTTTGGAATTTGTTGAAGTAATATAACTCAGGTCCTGGACCAAAGGTAGACAACTCACCAGCACCCAGGTGAAGCAAAGGACTGGAAACAATTGCATTCCAGCCAAACAGAGCAAAGGTGGTATCCATCAGGCAAAAAAAAAAAAAATCCTGATACATGTATGTATACCAGTGTCCTGGGATGGTTTGGGGTGATAAATACAGTTAGTGAAGCTGTAGTAGTTGGTCATAATGTATTTACTGAATGCAGGAAGATTGACATAAAATATAGGAGTAGTTTAAGTGTTCATTCATAAATTATAAAAATATTTTGAAGGCAGGGTTAGTTAATCAACTAAGCACAGCAAATGAAATTGGAGCATCAATCTCATATTCTGAGGTAATAATGACCTTGTTTGTGGAATAAGAGGGACAGGGATCCATCTACCTTCTGCAAGAATCCATCTACTTTCTGCAAAGAGTTTGTGCATCATTAAAGTCTGAGGCTTTATAGGGACAATTCCTGTTATTTCAGTAACCTGTACACAGTGGGAAGAAAGAACTCCATTGTACGATGTACCCAGAAAACAGGGGATGGGGAACTGTATTTACCTAGTAGGCATGATTGAGTTTGGTAACTTCTTGGTTCTTGCTGTTGAGAGCTGATGATCATCGGGGAATATATTGATAGCATTCTGGCTAAAACTAAGCATTTTTAAAAATTCTGTAAGTTGGAATAAAGAATCACAGCAGAAGAGGATTTAGAAACATATAAAAGCTTGTTCATTGTACCCAAGACTTACTGTTCCTTTACCTACAAAAATGTAACTTTTTTTCAGGATGTTAAAGAAGGTGCATGCCATTGTGGGGTTTGAGTGTAGAGGAGGGAGGCAATGAGAGAAATAGCTTTGTTAGCAGCAACTAGTTTCCTTAAAAGTAGAACTGTCAGAAGTCGTCTTCCTTCTCTGTTTCCCAAGCTTTTGGTCCCGCTTCCCCAAACCAATGGAAACTTATAACTTCCCTCTCATTCCATCTTGAGTCCATCTGTTTCAGTGTTTTGTAACAGCTCCCAAGTATTTTCTGAGGGGTGTTTTTTCCTTCGTGTTTTCCAGCTACCCTGTTGATTTAATCCATTACAGTCATACAGTAAACATGCTAAGAGCGAGGTCCACAATATGTCACTGTGGAGGCATGGTAGTCCCTTCATCTTGAATATCAAAGTTAGGCCTGGTTATATATGAATTGGTTGAACAAGGAACTTGAGAAACTTGACTGTAGTAACAAACCCTGGAAGAGGAGTATTTCAGGCTAAAGTAAAATATAATTTTTTTATTTCTAGCCTTGAGTTCTGTTTCAGGTGCTCAAATGAGAAGGAAAAAATGAAGTGTGTAGTAAGTTTCTCCTATCCAAATTCATTTGAGACGTTAAAGAAGTTAGTGTTTTTTGACCCAAATTTTGCCTTTTTAAAAGTCCATCTAGAAAATTAATGTAAACCTTTTACATTTTTTTTTAAAGTGTGTAACAGCAGCCTAGCACACAGTCAATATTACAATAACAATATCGTGAAGGGAGGGAAATATGAAGCTAGTAATAGTCTAAGGAAGCACTTTACTTTTAAATTGCTAATGGCTTATAAGGAATGAGGGAAATTAATAGATTGATTTTAATAATTAATTTAAATTGATATTTCAGTAGGGTTCTGTATTGAGTAGTTCCATCTTCGACAATTTGAGCACAGGATGTCAGAAAATGTACCCCCTACAATGAGAACTGTAGGTAAATGAACTATAAAGACTTCATAATAAATAAAAATACAAGTTACCCAATACGATGTATGTACATTCATATATTCCAAAAGAAAAATAATTCTTCCCATTCATCCCATGGAAGTAGTTAAAAAACAGTTTCTTTTTTTGAAGATTTTATTTTTTTTTTGTGAGGGGCAAATATCAGCTATTCATGTATTCATTCTTTCAAAGTACTGTATAAATATAAATGCAAAATGCTGTAAATTTATTCATATATTGGTACAGTAGCTATATCAATATTTCTGGGAGGAGAAAATGAGGTTTTCTGTCATTTTTCCATTTTTATATTAAATAAATCATTCAACAATGCTTCATCTAACTTTTAGTGTTAAAATTAGGGCTGTCAGTTAATTGCAGTTAACTTGTGCAATTAATGCAAATATAAATTAACTTGCTTATTTTTTTTAATTGTGTTAATCGCATCATTTTGACCAGTGGAGCAGATCAACTCCGGACCAGCGGGGACCCATGCGCACAGCCCTTAACCTGGCCCGCCCTGCATCTACTCCAGACTCACCTGCCCACATTGAGCAGCAGCAGCAGTGGCCGAGCAGGAACTGCAGCTTGGCATGGGGTTAAAAGCAGTCATTCTCGCTTATTGTTGCCAGGCCCTTCTTGCTGCAGCCACACAGGAGTCGGTGCTGGGGCTGTGAACTGTTGGTGGTGGTGGGGAGGAACCACGGGGCAGATGGGTTCTGGGCTGTTGGGTAGGGGGGGTGCTAACTATTGTTTAACTGTGCAATTAAAATTGTGATTAATTGCAACTATTTTTCTTAATCGCATAATTAATTGTGATTCATTTTTTAATAGTTTGTCATCTCTAATTAAAATTATAACTAAAAACTACATATAATTATTATAACTTCTTACCTGTTTTTTTGTTTTGTTTTGTTTTGTTTTTTTAGACTAGGTCAGTCAGTTTTGCAAGACAGCTGGCTACAGAGCCTTGAAGAGTCGAAAATTAAAGTTATCAGTTCAGAAACAATGACTTATGTTGATATATTTAATCTAAATTATTGTAAAACACTTCTCCACTCAGATAAATGCATAGAAATTCTCTTCTTTTTCCAAAGAGGTGTTGTGCATATTTATAAGGTAAGGGCTTAGTCCGGTAGTTGCAGAGGATGCCTGCAAAAGTAATAGAGTTACTTCTGGAGTAAAATGCAATATACTTTAAATTGTACTAGGAAGCATAATGTATTTTTAGGCTGGGAAGAGAAGAATAGATCATCTAGTTGAAGTTATAGGTCGGATTTAGCCAAATTTCAGGCCTTATAAACATTTCTGCTCTTCTGTTCTCTCTCTTATGCAACCATGGCTATGTATTATATTTGTTTAAGTTGTGTTGCATGAAAATTCTTTCAAATCTCCAAGTATTTAGCCAACTTGTTATTCAATCTATATGTAGCTCTTCCAAGAATATCAGAATCCATGCACATAAAACAGTTTTTAGTGTGGAAGGAAACATTTTTTGCCAAATTTGTTATAATGGTTTTCTTTCTTTGGTTAGTGCACAGATGCTGCTTTTCTTGGTGCTTGTCCTTTTCGTTGGAGTGCCTAATTATTTGGAAGATAATTTCAGGACACATTGTTGTAGCAAGAAGTCTGACCAAACTTATTCTTTGTTAAGCCTTTTATCATATATAAATCTTTCTGGCTAGGGATAGATATTACACACAAACAGGTTTAAATGATCAGAAACTGGTTTAAACTTGTAAAAGAATAGACATTCAATGCACGTAAACCAGTTTGAAAAGGGCTGAAACCAGTTTGAGGTAAACCTGGGTGAATGTAGTATCAGACTTAACTGATTTGAGTTAAACTGGTTTATGTAATGTCTGTCTCGGACCCCTTCCTGGATTAAGTTAAATCAGAGTCCTCCAGCATCCCAGATGCTTTGCAACTCTGGGCGGGGCTCTGCTCCAGCCCAGCAGGCTGGCCCCTCCCCTCTGCTCCCTGGCAACAGCTCCAGCAGAGACTGCAGGTACAGCAGCATCTGCCTGGCTTCCTCCTGCTCCCCCCACCACTCCCTGCTTAAGCAGGGATTCCCCTCTCCCCTCTGCCTTACAGACACCTCTCAGAGAGCTGGGCTGGCCCCGCCCCTCTGTTCCCTTGTTGAAGCACCAGCAGAGACTTGCAGGCACAACATCATCTGCCTGGTTTCCTCTGCCCCGCCCTCCCCTCACTGCTCATTGCTCAAGCGAAGAGCCTGCCCCCCACACACACACCCCACAGACCATAACCAGCATGCAGTATGCTAGCTAATGCTGAGAGGTCTCTGTATAAGGCAGACAGGACAAAGGACAGTGCCGGCTTAGGGCTTTTCATAGTTGTTAGGGTTGGAAGGGACCTCAGTAGATCATTGAGTCAGACCCACTGCCCTGGGCAGGAAAGAGAGCCAGTCTCCTCTTCAAGACCCCCAAGGTAGGGGAGAGCACCACCTCCTTTGGAAGCCCATTCCAGATTCTGGCAACCCTTGCCATAAATAAGTTTTTCCTGATGTCCAACCTAAATGTGCTCTCTGTCAATTTGTGGCCGTTGTTCCTGGTTATTCCAAGGGGTACCCCGGTAAACAGAGCATCTCCTATTCCTAGTTGTTCCCACAATGAATTTGTAAATGACCACAAGATCTCTTCTCAGCCTTCTCTTACAGATGCTGAAGAGATCCAGGTCCCGCAGTCTATTTTCATAGGGCCTTGCCTCCAGGCCCCTAACCATATGAGTGGCCCTCCTCTGGACCCTCTCAAGGCTATCAACATCCCTCTTGAAGTGCAGTGTCCAGAACTGGATGAAATACCCCAACTGTGGCCTGACCAATGCCACATAGAGGGGGAGGATCACCTCCCTGGACCTGTTTGTGATGCACCTGCTAGTGCATGATAGTGTGTGGTTAGCTTTACTGATTACTTCATCACATTGACAGTCCAATTCATCTTGAAGTCAACTATGACTCCAAGATCCCAGAGCTGATAAATGCTCTGTTATCAACAGCAGGGGTGGGGGGGAACCCCTTCCTAATCAGAGCATCCTTCCAGGGCTTGTCTATGTCCCCCTCAGCACTCTGGAAGTGTAGGGAGGGCTGCTTTAGCACCCGCCCCTTCCCCCTCCCCCCGTGTCCCTTGGCTTCTAGTCTGAGCCACTGCAGGCATAAGCCTGAATTTCCTCAGTCCAGAAGTGAAATTTGTGTGGTTACAAACCTGTTCAGCCTAGCCAGGTTAGACTAACCTGTAAAGATTGAATCAATTCAGGTTCAGGATTTTTGAATGTCTGGCCCTTGCCTCTGTGAATACAGTTCCCTCCTCATATTCACATAGGACTAATGACTGACTTGTTCACGTACAAGGGTCAGCAAGCAAACCTGTTGGTACTTTTAAAACATTTGTGGACTTTTTGCACCCTTATTTATTTATTTACCTCCTGAGCTACCTCTAGTCTGTCTCTCAGCAGAGCCAATATCATGTTAGAAGTTTCATCATGAATAAAATTTTCGCTGTCTGTGCAGAAAGAGTAGCTGGGTCATCTCTTTTTTTAACCATGCTGTTTTTGCAGCACACTTTTGTAGCTCTGGGATATTTGCATTAAGAAGTTGGATTGGCCTTGTTTTAAGGTAGGGAAGACTTTGCAAAATGTGTAGCTAGATGTGAATTTCAAGAATATAGAAATTGTGGCTGTGTTGGTATTCTAGATTTTGTTTTGCTTGCTTTAGTGTTCAACTACTCACTACTCCTTCTGAAGAGTTGTGCTCATCCAGGGTACAGTGTGTAACCCAGTAATCTTTTCAAATTGCTTATAACCTAGGAGTTCAGCTCTGCTGAAGCATATATTTGAGATAGGATGTTTGTAGAAGATAAAACAATCTCACGTTATCCTAAATATCCATACTGTTCTTGACACAGAAAAAAAATGTGACCATATTTAATGAACTCGGTCACCCAGAATGGTCATCAGTCAAATCCCACATACAACTCATTAAACTTCCCACTCCTATCACCTCTAACATTATTCAGTCTTCATTTTCAGGGACAGCAGACAGGCTCTGCAGCGTGCCCAAAAGGGTTTGATTCTGAAATACCAAGGACAGGAAGTATGTTCTTTGCAGGGAACACACTGGTAGCATATCCCTCTTTTTCAACTATAGAGTACCATGAATACAAGCACCTCAACTGATTGTAGCTTTTGCTATAGTACTGCAGCAGTAACTGATCACAGTCTGTTCCCTGGAAAAATAACCTCAGGGGCTTCAGTCTTTTTCTTATAATAAGGCATATTTATAAGGAAATTTGGAAGATGGGAGTTTTTGGGGGGTTGGTTTGGGGTTTTTTGCATGAGTGTTTCTGAGCATTTTGTCATGCACTTTTAAATATTTTTACCAAGTAATGAAAGACCCTCTTCCATTCAGAAAAGTTTAAAGTGTTTTATCTGTATCTGGATAACTAATGATTTATTTGGTCTGGAAGCTATGGGGAACCATTAGCATTATTAAACTCACTGATGGGGATAGCTAAAGTTGCTGAAATAAAAGACCAGCATATGTAGTAAGTCTTCATCTTGCTCTGTGGGAGGTTTTTCTAATTTATAATCTAATTTCTGAAGCATTCATAACAATCTATTTATGCATAATTTGGAGGTCTGTCAGAGCTCTAAAATTACCCTATTAAATTATCACTGCTAACTTTTAGTGCAAGTCGTAATTAGTTACTGTTACCAGTAGGGAATTAAAATCAAGCTGTTAGCCTGTACATCTTTATCTAAGAACAAAAAGCTGTAGCTAATTATTTCTTCAGTGTAGGACTGCCGGCTGATTCATAATGCAGGAAGGGGGCCATTTGGAGCATAATCTCCTGGGAGCAAAGCAGCATATTGCATCCATGTTGTGAACTTAAAAGCAAATGATGAAGCTTTCCCAGTTTGGAATTAGTGGCCTAATTATCTTTCAGGTCATGGAAACTCTATGGATATCACTGCAGTAATTTAAAATTGCACTCTAATTTCCTAGCATTTCATACAAGAAATGTTATGGTACAGAGCAATATTAACTAAATTCTCTTAAAGGAATAGCCATAATCCATCCATTGAGAGAGATCATAGCTCAAGCAATTTGGAAACTTAATGTTTTCCCAACTTAGGTTTACTAGGCTGTACATTAGAAAACTAATTTCTGCTGTTTAATATAATATACTGCTTTTGAAATCTCCAAGCTGCAGTACTGACCAGATACCAGCTAGATAATTTGGCTGAAACACTGGATTTCTACTTCACAGAGGAAGCAATTCTTTCCATAGCTGTAGAATGCTGAATAGGAATTTTAGTGTTCTTAAGTAGTATGTCATTTTGTGTTACATTACTCTGTTTACTCTTGCCTCTATTTTTTGCTTCTCTCTTTTTATTCTCTTGATTTCAATTCTCTACTAAAACATTATCTTTAGAATTATCAAATCAATTTGTTAATATTTTAAGACTGTTCAGATACTATAAATTGTATTTGTAAAAATTGAACAGCATAGTCATTACTTTTGCTTAGCAGACATAGATTTTAAATGTATTTAATTTAGAAATGGCTAAAATTTGACCTTCAACATTTATAACAAGGACATTGGAGATCCCATATATCCTACCAGTCCCAGATCCCAGTCTCAGGTTATAGTTCTAACCTGCAGAGAGATATGTCTTCAACTGACAAAGTTAAACTTAAATTCAATAGCACAAAGGATCTGGACTCTTTTGAACAAAGAATGAGCAGGGGTTCATATACTTCTAAGGTCTGAAATTATTCCTTTAATATTTCCTCGACTGAGCAGTCTTAGGTTGGCAGTTACCAGTTACCTTTTGGTTCCTCATGCTGATGTTCATGGACTTTGCTGGACATCCCTTTATATTTTTGGGGGGTGCCATTTTTTAGAACAGTGTGAAATTTTGCCAGCTGTTTCGTTTTGACACTGTCTCGACTCATTTCAAGCTCGAAACAGTGAAATCAAAATGAAATGGAGGGCTTCAAAACAGTCTCGAAATGAAACAAGGGCAGTCAAAATGTTTTGAGTTTCAAAGAAGCCTGGCTGAGTTCCCCTCTCCAGCGCTATGATCGGGTTCCCTTCCCCAGCCTGATCCTAGCGATGGGGGAGGGGAACTCAGCTAGGCTGAGTTCCATTCCCCAGCCCGATCGAAATGTCAAAACAGCAAAACAGTTTTGACAGAACGGAACAATGTTATTGAATCAAAGGGAAACACGGTTTGGTCAAAACGTCGAAACAGATGTCAAAGCAGAACGCTGCTGTTTTGCACAGCCCTATCATTTATATGTCCAAAATGAATCTCTTTCAAAAAGAGTACTGTTGATTGGCATACATGAAACTCTTTATTTTCATGACCATGTTTTCTTCCTTTGTTTGTGTTTTCTCATTAATCAATTGTGAATGCCTCTAAATTTGACTGTTAGTTTGCTAAAAGACAAGATTGGTTATAGAAGTTCATTTAAGCAGTTTCTCATGCACTCCCTCTCTCCCCTTGACTTTTAAAGCTTGCTTTAAATCATATTGATCTTGGTTTTGGGGAGAAGGGGCATTTTAATTGGAGTTTTTGAGCAGGAAACATCCTTTCTGCCATAGGGTAAAAAGGAAACAAATGAAATCTGAGAGAGCACCTCTTGAACCTTAAGAAAAAAGACAGAAAAATAAGGAGTCCATATATGTGCACTCTACCTGTGCAGAGTAGGAGCACAGGTAAGGTGTCCATATATCTGAGATTCCTGATTAAAATCCCTCGGAGAGAGACGCAGCCTCCTGTCAGACTCTGACCTACCTATCTTTTTGTATCTATTTTGTTTAGCCTATAAGGTGAAAATCTACCCTGCCTTAGAATCATAGAAAGTTGGGGTTGGCAGGGACCTCAGGAGGTCATCTAGTCCAACCCCCTGCTTAAAGCAGGACCATCTCCAACTAGATCATCCCAGCCAAAGCTTTGTCTAGCTGAGTTTTGAAAATCCCCAAGGATGGAGCTTCCATCACCTCTCTGGGTAACCTGTTCCAGTGTTTTAGTACCCTCCTAGTAAGAAAATTCTTCCTAATATCTAACCTAAACTTCCCTTGCTGCAACTTGGGATCATTGCTTCTTGTTCTGTCATTTGTCACCACTGAGAATAGCCTAGCTCCATCCTCTTTTGAACCGCCCTTCAGGTAGTTGAAGGGTGATATTAAGTCTCTACTTCTCTAGACTAAATAAGCCCAGTTCCCTGAGTCTTTTTCCTCATAAGTCATGTTCCCCCAGCCCCCTCACCATTTTTGTTGCCCTCTACTGGACCTATCTTTTATACAGTATTATATTATTTTACTTGCATCACTACTTCTAGCTGTTAACCACTTGCATATTTTCATGTCATTGTAACGTGAGTGCTGTGATATTGTATTTCATAGGATGTCAGGATTCCCTACAATTTAAAATGCATTACAAAATATATTTTATGAAAAATCTGTCCACAGTCTATTAATAAGAATAAATATATATTAGTTTTAGAATGTCAATTTAAAAAAAACTCTCTAATTACTACAGAACATGTTATTGGAATTTTGACTTCTATACGCTCGTAGTTGTGATCATAGAATCATGGAGAAGTAGGGCTGGAAAGGACCTGCATAGGTCTTCTAGTCTAACCCCACTCCCCCCATCTGACCTAAGATCAACCTTATTGAAACCACCCTATACAAATCTATTGTCTAACCCAAGGGTTCTCAACTCCTGGTCCACAGGCCAGACAGATACAGCCCCTGACACCATGTCATCTGGCTTGCGGGGTTCTCCGAGTCCAATCCTGGTGCATGGGACTGAGCAGAAGTGGCACAGGGCCCCTGAAGCCTGATCCCTGTACATGGGATCTGATCCAGCCCACAGACTGCCTCAGGCCGCTCACCTGACTCATAGGGCCAAATGGTTCAGCATCCTTAGTCTATTAGCAGAATTGCACAGTTAACCCTAACACAACTACAAGGCATAACACCCTAAGCTGCCACAGGTAAAGTAGGGAGACCATGGTCCTGCAAAGGTTGCTAAAATATGCTCCAGAGATTCAAGGAAGAGGACTAAGCCCTCCACTACAAAGGAGGGCAACTCGCTTTCCCCAGTCCATACCAATCTTACCATGGCAATGGGTCTGACCCTGAGTGGAAGGGCAAGACTCTGTACTAAGAACCTCTGGGTTTAAGTCCCAGCAGGAGTGTTAGCACATCCCAGTCAATATCCCTACAGAATCTGTTTACAGAATTGCTTTTTAATTCTTTGTTCTGCTGCATGGCAGAGCTCAGGTTTAAAGTGGCACAAATGTAGGATGCCTGATAGTTTTTTCTCAATTCTTACTATTGAGCAAAGTAACACCAATCAGTGATGCATAAAACTGACACTTGTTCCTTCTTTTGCAACACTATACAGCGATCAGATTTTTCTCTTCAAGTAATTTTAAAGACTTCTTAGTCAAAGGAGGTTGGTGAAATGTATTTGAGCAAGTTAGTTGTTACTATCACGTATACTTTACCACAAAAAAAAAAGGTGTGGGGGTGGGGGCAGGGCAAAGGATGGGGAAAGGAGGAGGGAGAATGACTGCCATGGACGTTGCTTTGTGCATCATGGTAACCTCATAGGGTTCATTTGTTTCATATATGAGTTTCTCTTGTTTGTGTTATGCTGCAGCCTGGTAGCAAACTTTGTGTTTTAGTGCATGCATATAAATGAAAACAAAGGGTTACCTTCACACCAGCATTACCAATTGTGCTATGCAGTCTAAGTCTTCCTGTGCCCCTTTGTGTAGCTAGAACATTCCTATTTTGTGTATTTCAGAATCTGGAGCTGAGCAGTATTTTTTTAAACTCTCTTTGAGCAGCAGTCTAATGTCACTCTTGGAGATATTTAGCACTCATGAGAGGAGCTGGATTAATAGCCATATAGATCAGGGAATGGCAGTGCAATCTTTTCCTGTTGCTTGTCTACCAATTTACTTCAACCTTGTTTTGGAGAGGAAATGCCTGAGAAGTGGGAGGGTACTTCAGATTCCTTTTCCATCCTGTCTTTGACCTCCCTGATCAAAGTGAATGCTGTTAAATCATGTTGGAGGCCTTCACATGAGGATCTGTACTGAGCCCACTAGTTCATTTCACATAAATCACCAAACAGCTGAGAGAGCGGGCAGTGATTTTTGGTTACTGTTCAAGATTTGAACTGATCCCTGAGGGCTGACGATTTCAGGGTCCTGTTTCCAGAGGTTTTGTTTTAAGTATAGTGTAGGGATTAATTTGATATTAATGTATGAGGGTTTTTTTTAATTGAAAGTAACAACCTATGTGACACTGGTAAATATTTAATATCTTGACTGGCATGATAATTCAGGGTAGCTTGTTCTATAAGATACGTAATAAGTAGCAGATCTCTTTTGCTTATTTTATTAAATGTGCTAAAAAGAGAAGTATGTTGTCATTGAAAAGAATGCTTCTGAAATTAATTCTACTTTAGTGGGAAAGCTTCCAATTTATACTCTTATTTTGCTCTCTGAGTTGGTCTTTTCTCTTTTCTACTGTATCAGTTCTTGTGTTTTTTGGTATTTTTGGTGATGCTACAAAGCCAAATATAGGCATGAAGACCACTTTTTCTTTGCATAAGCCTCTTCTACTCTTCACATACGTGTCTCCCCCCCCCCCCTGCACACACCCAAGCTCTCTAATTATTTAGCTATGTAAAATCAGATCAGAAAAATCACAGTGGCATATCTTCCTTTTCCAGACTCTCCTTCATTGTCCTTGTATCAGCAGTTAATTTTTGTGGCATTGACTGGCAGCTATTTAAAATAAGTATTGAATTTATTTTAAATACATATATTTATTTAAATAAGAAATTTAAAAATATTTAAAGATTAAGCCTATTGCATCTGAAAACTCTTTAGTCCTCCAAAAGATTTTAGATATACTAGTTACTGAATCAGGCCACTAATAATCAAAATGTTCTCCAGTCAAATAAAATGAGTGTGTAACTTCTGAGTTTCTGCCTTAAAAGGCCTGATCTTTTAAACCACGGAATTAAAACTGACTACATTTCTCTGGACTGTTACACATAGGGATAAAACGGGTCCATTCAGGAAAAAGAGTCCTTTTGTGAACTAATCTGAGACTTTTGGACAAAGGATCACTGCAGACCTTACTGCCTTTTGCTCAAAATGCAAGCAGATCTGGACACAGGCATGGGCGAACTGGGTGGCTGCTCGGGGCCTGAAAACGATAAATTTTTTTCTGTTGTTCAGTTATTATTATCATTATCTTTGGCAAAGTGGGGAGTAGGGGTGATACTAAAAGTTCACCTGGGACTGCCAGGAGTCTAGGTACATTGCTGAATGCAAGACATGTTTCCTTGACCTTGTGGTCTCTAACATAGCTGCATGCGTTCATGTACATGTGTGTAAAATTATTTCATGTAAACCTCACCAAACACCTGGGATGTGGTGTTCATGTTGTTCAACTTGCTAGAGGAAGGAGCTCAGCTACAATGGTGATGTAGATAGTTCAGTGATATAAGTAGTATGGAGTTACTAGAATTTGTTCTTGTATAATCTTTAGTTTTGCTTATATCAGGGGTTGGCAACGTTTTGTGGTCAGAGTACCAAAAACATTAGCAACCTTGATTTGTAAGATGTTGGCATGCCAGGGGTAGATGGCGAGGGAGCCATGAGGGGCCTGATCCTTGTTGTGGCAGCGCAGTTCCAGCCTCTTCCACACCATCTGCCCTGAGGCATACGTACTAAGCAAAAAGCCTTTGTGTGCCATGCTCAGGCACTCGTGTCAGGGGTTACCTACTCCTGACTTAGAGTACATGTAAGCCTGAATTGTACGTGTTTAGTGTTTCAAATGGTTTTGAAGAAACTACCATCTTTTGGTAACTTGTAAATAGCCTTTTAAATTATAGTCCTGGAGTTTTTAACCATATAAAAATGACTTATTCTGTAAATAGAACCCATGGTCATTTCAACTATCTACGTGATAAATTAGTCTCCTTCTACTCCTTTTGATTATGATAAGACTTGGAAGCTGGGACAGTTGATGGTATCTCATTTGGAATAAATGCAGCTTAGAGAGCTGAAAAAAATCAAAGAAGAAAGAAGATTACAAGAGATTGGTCTTAATTTAACTATTACACATGTGGCTATGAGCTTTGCAAGTGATGTTAAAAACCATTTTATACCAGTAACATTGCAATTTGCATAATATGAGTTTCCTATCTTGAACTTTTAGTAAAAATGAACCTAACTATGCACACAGAGCAAAGCCTACTCCATGACTTGATTTTGGTGCCTTTCTATTTGTTGTTATAAATTAATCTTGAGCATATGATGAGTACCCATTTGCTACAGCAGGAAGCACCAGGAGAAAGTGACATGGATGTGCTACTTTGTGATTGGATCCAAATTTCAAGTCAGATAACATTATTTTTAGATATTAGGTTTTGTTTGATTTTAAAGTAAATAGTATAGTTTCTGTTCTGATTCACATTTATATTCTGTTTTACATAGCATCAAGTTCCATTGTGTGATAACTATTTTACTGTTTTCACTGAAAATGAAAAACTCAGCAGGAATAGTAAACTTAGCATGGCTAAGATGCATTTCTTTGGCATCTCATGATGACAACAGTTTCTGTCTTGTACCTGTTAGGATCATAACCTGCATTTTGCTGCTGAAGCTTGAGGCCATTGGTCCTAGTCCTGTCCTCTATAGTTTTATTTATTTATTTATTTTTATTACTGTCACGGCGGGGTCCTCTCGGAGGGCCGTGATCTCCTCGAGGTCCCTCGCTCCGTGTCAAGGCCGGCCCAAGGCACCCTCTTATTCTCGCCCGCCACGTCTTGCTGGTAAATAAGGTTGGGAGGCTGCCTATGACTCCCTGGGCACGGCTACTCGGGACCTCTGTCCCCATGTGTTCCTGGACCCCCTGGGGTCCCCCAATATGGTGGCTGTTCCCTGGACACCCTAGCCTTATGGGCTATGTGTGGCTCCTACCACCCCTAATACCACGCCCCAAGCCTCGCTGATGTGAAAGACATTGTTGGGTCAAACTACACGCCCGCTCTCCCGGGCCTCCTCTGTGATCTAGCCTGCTCCAGGCTCTCTCCTTGGGCTCACCGCACTGCTGTCCCCTCTCCTCAGGGACAACCACAGCACCCCATCCTTGTCACTCTCTCCCCCGGTCTCCTCTGATATATAGCCCCTCACTGGGACTCTCGTCCGGCCAGCTCTGGGCCTTCTCTAAAATAACCCAGCCCGCTACGGAACTCCCTAGCGAGTCTCCGGTCCTTTAGGCCCACCGCCCTGTTACCCTCTCTGGTACGGGCCCACCGTGCTACTACTCCCCGTCTTCCCGGGGCAACCACAGCACCTTGGCCTTGTCCTGGGTTTTTCACAGTGCTAGCCTGTTACCGGGCTCGCTACTCCTGTCCTGGGTTTCTTAAATATGGCCCCTCTTGGGCTTCTCAATAATCGCCCCTCCCTGGTGCTGGGGTCTATGCACCCCGCAAGTGACGCCCCTGCTGGCGTCTGCTGTGCCCGTCCTGGACTCCCTAATATGGCGCTCCCCCTCTTTGGGGCTCACCGTGCCCACCTTGGGCTCCTCAATAGACCAATATGGCGCTCCCCCTCTTTGGGGCTCGCCGTGCCCACCTCGGGCTTCTCAATAGACCAATATGGCGCTCCCCCTCTTCGGGGCTCGCCGTGCCCACCTTGGGCTCCCTGATAAAAATCGCCCCTCTCTCTGGGGCTGGGGTCTACGTACCCCGCACACAACCCAGGGTCTGTGTCCCCCGTTCGCAACCCACTGGTTGCGCCTGCAACCCACCGGTTGCGCTCCTCACTGCCAGCTATGCCTGCACTGGCGCGTAAGCTGCGCCTTCACTGGTACTGTGAGAATAATGCACCGTCCTGGCGCTAGACTGTGCCCTCACTGGCGCTGCGGCACCCCACACTCTCTGGGGTCCCTATGAGGACACTGCGCTCTCCTCAGGTGCTGGGGCCCCCACACTCCCGTGGGGCCCTTTATGAGGCCTCCTCCAACCCCTACAGCCTCACCCAAACATCCGGTGTAATATCACAAACACAACTTCAAGCCTCCCGGCTATAACTCAAAACACAACCCAAAGCTGCCTGGCTATAACTTAACATCATGGCTTAACTCCGCTCGAGCGGTACTTGCTGTTAACCCCATGAGCTCCTACCTCTCTGGCTGCTGGCAGAGAACTGCCAGCCTGGCTCCAGCCCTGGGCTTTATAAGGGCCAGGCTCTGCCCCCTTCTGGCCAGCTGATCCTTATCGATTGCCCTGGCAACCTGCAGCTGTGCTCGTTACCCTGGCAACCCTCAGCTGCGGCTATGTTCTGCCAGGGCTCTCTCTCTCTCCCTGGCAGTTTCTCCTCTCTATGAGCAGGCGCACCAAGGTGCCCTGCGACAATTACATTAAGTAGGTTTACCTTCATAAACGTGCTTTTGGGTATCACAGTGCCCTTCCTAAAGTCTTGTGGTCTTCTAGGAATTTATTGCTAAGTCAGGTCACAAATAGCATTCTATAATGCAAGAGGTAAAGCACCAAATAGAGAAGCTTGGGTGGTTCCTTCTCAGGATGAAATGTCAAGAATGACTTGAAATGAACAAAATGTCATAAAAACATAGACCACCTTCCCAGCAAGACACTCCTAGCCACCATGGACGTTACCAGCCTATATATACCAACATCCCACACCAGGATGGCATCCAAGCCTGCCTTACATATCTACAGGAACAAGATTACAACCCAGAATACAGACCCAAAGATATTACTGAGCTTATACACTTCATCCTCACACACAACAATTTCACTTTTAATAATCAACACTTCCTCCAGATGATGGGAACAGCTATGGGCACTAAAATGGCCCCACAGTATGCCAACCTTTTTATGAGCCACCTGGAAGAAGACTTCCTTAAGAACTGCACCATCAAACCCTTGCTGTACTTAAGATACATTGATGACATCTTCATCATTTGGACTGAAAACCTGCAATCTCTAATTGAGTTCCACCAGAAATTCAACAGTCACCATCCCTCCATCCGATTTTCTTTAGAATACTCCAGCACCAACATCTCCTTTTTAGACACAATGATCAGTATCCAGAAGGGTAAAATACAGACCACAATATACAAGAAACCCACAGACCAACATACATATCTGCACAGAACCAGCAATCACCCTAAACACACCAAAAAAGCTGTAATATACAGCCAAGCCCTCAGATACCACCGCATTTGTACTGAAGAGAACATCCGGGATCGCCACTTCACCAATCTTAAAAAGGCTTTCACCCAGCAAGGACATTCCTCCAGAGAGGTAGATTGCACGTTTGAAAGAGCCACCTGGATACCACATGAAGAACTGCTGCAGTACAGAAGAAAAACCCCCACAAATCGCACACCGCTGGTTATGACGTATCACCCATCCCTTGAATCTGTACAGAAAATCCTCAAAAAATTGCAACCCATATTGGAAAGAGACCCTATTCTGAAAAAGATCTTCCCAGAGCCACCCATCCTAGCCTTCAAACAAGCACCAAACCTCGCCAACCTCATCACCAGAAGCAAACTTCCTCAAGCCCAGAACACACCAAAAGGATCCAGACCGTGCCATAACAAGAAATGCAAAACCTGCCAACACATCTCCACCACCCCCACTATTACTACACCCCACAACAGAGCCATCAGCATCCCTGGATCTTACAGCTGCACCTCCAGAAATGTAATATACCTCATCCAATGCACCAAATGCCCTGATGGAAGATACGTAGGAGAGACCAAACAACAACTGCACACCAGAATGAATGCACACCGGAAATCCATCAAAGACAGAAACACTCAATTACCAGTGGGGGCGCATTTCTCACAGGAGGGCCACTCTCTCCAATCTCTCAGTCCTGATCTTCAAGGGAAACTTACACAGCGCTTCCCAGAGACGAGCCTATGAGCTCCATTTCATCAGCCTGCTGGATACTAGAGATCAGGGACTAAACACAGACATTGGATTTTTGATACATTATAATCTGCCTGGCAACTGACTCCCCAGCCCAGCCCCTGGCTTCTTTACTTTTCATTCCATCCAGGAAGAGCACACGTCAACTGCTGAAGCTTCCTTAGCCTGACGAAGGGTTTTTGAACCCGAAAGCTTGCTTAATAACTATTCTCCAACCATTTGGGTTGGTCTAATAAAAGATATCAAATTCACCCAAGGAACCTTGTCTGCAAAATGTCAGCCTGAAGTCTTGTATCATTAAAGAAATTGTAGATGGTTTTTGTTATGGAAGTCCATCAGTTCGTACTGAACAAGACAAACAAACAAACAAAAACAGAGATGGGAAAAGAGAAGAATAAGTGGCATTTCCTAAACATTTCATTTCAGTGGGATACTTAATTTGTTCAGTGGTATTCTTTTATATGACAGGCTAAGATGTTGCTATCCTTGGGAAGATTTATTTTTTTTAATATTTCCAAGGCAATTTAGTTTCAACCAGAACTTTCAAAACCTTTCTGGAAGATCCAAGGGAGGGACTCAAGGAACTATGGGAAGCTGGGGTGCGCTTGTTTTAACAGAGTGATTTCTGGGGGCTTGTAACATTAGATACATTGCCCATTATAGGAAGACCTCATTGTATTTGCATGAAGTGCTCTGAAAAGCACTGCAACAACATACTAAAAAGAACAGCTGTGGACACGAATGCATTAATGTTCATTGTGTCAACTGAAGGGGCTGAGGAAGAGGCAAGTTGATGTAGCTGTGATGCCAGTAGATTGGGCACTTGGTTTACTTCTCAACTATAATTGAATCTGCATTTCAAATGAAAGTACTTCCTGCTGATTCATGCTATGATGGATCGAGAAGTGTGATTGAGTGCAGAGTTGAAGGCTGAAGTGCTATATATAAGACACGCATGGGCCAGGTGTCTTGGTGAATGAGCAGTTGCTGGATTTTTTGTTTTAGCTTTGCTTTGCATTGCAGTAATAATAAACTCTTTAACTGTAATCTGAAAGGACAGTTTTTATAGGGTTTACAGCCATGGTAACCACTCAAGGCTACCTAATACTGTAAGCAAAGGGTTTGTTTTATTTTATTTGTTTGTTCAGTGTGAAACTGAACTAAAACTACTTACATCATTGCACCCTGGCTACACCCTGATGCTAGTGATTTAGCATTAGAAAAAATGCAATGGATGGTGATGTTGACATCTTCTATTTATGTATTTTTTTTAATAATTCATAGTTTAGTCATTGTATTCAAAACCTGAGCCATGCCAATGCACTTGCTCAAATTTAAGTAACCTAGTAATGGGAATAGGTGGAAAACACTATTATACACAATAAGGTATACATTTTCAGTACAAAAATAGGATCTTCACATTTCAAGCAACCGATTTAATGTGATAAGCACATGAATGGTCTAGTGGAGACCAGAAATCAGTCTTTCCTCCTGTTAGGTATGTAAGTAGACTTTGATATCTAAATGCAATTCTATTTCACGTGTTCAAATTTCTGAAAATCCATTAATGCATGAAATGTTATGACGTCTTACTCTGGGACTAAGTCCCAAAAAGCAGTTAGAAGGAGTAGGCACAACCCTCTTGCATAAACTGTTTTTCAGGGATTTCAGCCGGCTGAAATAGAATCCCACTTAAGCTCATAAGTCCGCTTACTCACCTAATGGGTAAAATAGCATCTAGTTCAGTGTGTGTTTAAGTTGTGCATGTTCTTATTTAGATTATGGGATCAGGACTTAACCTTTCCTACAGAAGGTTTTGTTTGTATGTAGTGTAACTTCATGGTTTTGCATCCTATCTAGAGAGGGATGCTTTTCTCTCAGGGTATAGACAGGCATTCAGTTAAGGACTAAGAATTTCTGGGGAATTTCCCGCACCGCAGAAACACATCCGGAAGTGTGTAAACATCTGTTCAAGTGCCCAGTCACTTGGAGGACCAGAGAACCTGGCTGATGTTCCACAGCCACAGGGCCAGTGTGCAGAGACCCCAGCATGCTTTGCAGGGGTCCCCATCATGACGATCCCAAGGATAGCCAAGTGCAAAGAAAAATTGGTCGACCACCTGGGGAACCATATCCACTAGGGACTTTTATTTCTACATGCCCCCTACCTAAGTCACACTTTGAGTGTAAAGCCACATCTCACCTGTTCAGTTTCCATTGCCAAAAAGGCTTGTTCATTTCACTTTCAGCCCATGATGGATCCCTGCCACTTGTAACCCTGTGGCACCAGATCCAGATGATTCTATTTTAGACTTTGTTATGGAAAGTTATGAAGATACCATAGAAAACAATCTTAGTAGTCATTAGTTGATTCACTTTCAAATAAATGGAGAGACAAAGTATATCTATAATTACTGTGTTTACTCGAATCCAAGACAAGGTTCGTTTCTCCTCATTTAACATAGGGGTGGAGGGGGGTAGGGGGGAATGCCTGTTGTCTTGGATTTGAGTGCAAATCAGTCAGGTGAGGTAGACAGCTGTTATGGCTCTGGCTCCAGGCCCAACCCACAACATCTACCCCTTACCTGCTGCCTGCCTGCTGCCTCTGCCCCACCTGGCTACTTCCCCATGCTCTGCTCTGGCAGGCTATGGCCCTGCTCTAGCCTGGGGCATAGGGCACAGCCCCAGCCTGGCCCGGTACTCATGGCAACAGCTGTGCCTGGACTCTGGAGCTGGGAGCAGAGCTGCCATGCTGCCTTCACTGTTACTGGGCTAGCCTGGGGAGAACAGGCAGTGGGGGGCAAGAGGTATAGGTTCAAACTTCTTGCCTTCTCACCTCCTGCCCCCTGCCACCGCTTCCCCCACTACAGCGGTGGGGAACAGGGATGAGGGATCACATTTATAATGGTCCTTCAATAATTAGATTCTGCAAGTGGAAGACTGTAATAAATGTCTATATATTTCCATGTATAGAATCGAATTATCAGGGGGTTGCCTTAAAGGTGGGGTTGTTTTGGGTTGGAGTAAATACAGCAATTTATTTATTTATTTATTTCCAATGGACAATTTTTGTCTAACTAAGGGAACTAGTTAGTGAAGTCATCTGAAAGCAGGAGTTCAGAGAAATGAATGCAGAGAAGACCAGGAATTTCTTTAAGTCTGCTGCTGCTGGGTCTAGTTCTTGCTGTACTCTTGCTGTCACAGAGTCAAAGTCTGCTGCTGCTACTTTTGATCGTTTGTTGAGCTCATCTGCAGGCTGGTGTGCCATCTCATGTATAGTCATGAGGACATGACTGAGACCCTGACCCCTCCACAGGGCCTCCACTTCACTAACCAGTTTGGCATAGGCACAGTAGAACAGGCAGTGCAGGAGTTGTTCCTGGAGGTGGGGAGGAGGGGGCTCCTATGCTGGCTTCACTTTAGGAGTGGGGGATGGATGTGGACTTTCAGGTCTCCCCTTTGCCCTGGATATGTCATTTTACACTTGTAAAAGGTAGGTACTCAACTTTGGAAGGAGCTGGACACAAGCTAAACCATGCACAAGCAACCTTTGCTTCTGAAGTGGTTATCACATTTGCCTCAGGGAAAAGATCCCTGGTTCAAAACTGGCAGAAGAAGCTCCCTGCTCAGTAGTCTTTCAGCAGCCTGGCTTGTAGGTAATCTCAATGGTGTTGATGTGAAAGAAATAGATATTTTTTACATCAGGAGGGTCTGGGAAGTGGATTTCTGCTACATGCCTTAGGCAGGAAGGACTTTGTCTTCCCCACAAAGAAAGACAAGGCTGAGCAGTGTAACCTCATGGCTATCTGTGGGCCTGTCTCTTCCTCCCTGGGGCAGTAAAGTTGGGGGTGCCAAAAACTCCCTGGAGCTATTGTTGGGGTGGGGAAAGGGAAGAGCTAGCAGCATAGCTTCCTGGCATGTTGTAGGGTAGATGCACATCCTGTGGTTCTCCATGTAATTGGACGGGAGTTATGTGGCAGTAAAAAACATTGCAGTGCCAAGAACTTGCTGCTGGAAGGAGCTAGTGTGTAAACAGAAACATCATGCTGGAATGCTTGTATGCTCACTTTTTGCCACACGAAAAAGGATTTCTCTCTAGAAATGTAATGCCTATGTGTAATGCCCATGAGCAACTCAATCCTTCTCTCTTGCCATATGTCAAAAGAATTGGTTTTGTATTTCTCATACTATCTGACTGGTCTCCCTGAGAAAGGGTCAGATTCGTCTAGGGTGACTATCAGGTAGGTTAAGGAAAAAACTGAGGAGAAGTAAAGAAGAAGGAAAGAGGATATTTTTCTGTCTTCTGTTGTTCTTAATTGTCCTCATAAGTAAGCCTGGAAAAACAGAGCAGTTCATTGCATATGTTATACCCAGAAGTGGTTCTGTGCTTTTTTTTGTGCTCATTATGGAAAGAAGCCAGGTATAAAGCTGTTGGTCTGACCACATGTTTAGTGTGGACTGCTGAACTGCATCAGATTTCTCCTTCTCCCCTCCACCCACAATTTTTTTTTATGGAGGTCTCAAACTTTTTCTAAATATTGTTTATCTATATTTGTAGAGAGATCTCTATATTATAGTTATTCATTGTGCAATTATAACAGGGGCAGACTCTAGGCAGACTATGAATGAGAGAATACTGCATTTAGGCTTGGAAATGCTTGGATTTCTCCTGTACTCCTTAAACCTATTGGCTTCAAAAGTCCTTAAGAAAGTCCAAGAGAAACAGCATCCCTTTCCAAAGAGGTTTAGATTGCATCATGTAGGCTCCTCTGTCTGTAGAGTAATATTTGGTGATGTAATGAAAAAATGTGGAAGTGGTATTCTTCAGACCTCAGTCTCAACCAATTCCAGCCCAGACAAAGGACTTGAAGGGGTGTTTATAGCTATATTCAATGTGCAGATGAAAGCCAAAACTTTCAGCAGTACCTTGGTTTATTCTGTACTTTTGATAAATTCTCCACCCTCTTCCCCAGACCAGAGAGAGGAGGAAAAGATGTTGGCTTTGGAAAGTATAAGCCAAATACATTCTTCTTCACAAACTTTTTCCTAACGTGGTGTCTCTCAGCTTTATTCTGTCAGAGTGTATTCATATGAGATGTCCTGACATTTTTTTTTTCAATAGCACATGTACTTTATTAAGGAAAAATACAGCATTTTTAAATTATTGCTTCAACAGCTTTTCATCATAAATGCCTACTATAGCCTCTCCATTATGAAGTGCTCATTTGATGGGGGGCAGAAAATAACCTTTTTTTTTTTTTAGTACAAAAAATTATTAACAGTTCTCCACCCCTTGTTTTCTTTCACGTTTCTCCAATGAATTACTCCTACAGGGAGGTGAGCCCCTATTTACCTTATTCAGAGGTTTCTTCTCATTGCCTCCAGTAAATAAATACTTCTGGGTGGCCTTTCCTGACCAAGCTAGCTAATTACCTTCCTACTATGGAATTTATATAACCCTCTGCTAATACTTTTAAGATGACCTTGGCTCCCCAAGCATGCTTTATTCCAGTATGTCTATGGCAGTGTTCTGAAAAAAATGTTCAATTCCATTTTATTATTTCAGTTGTTCCTGAGATGACATGGAAGGCTCATAGTAGAGTGTATAAATTAGACATTTTAAAAGCTAGCACTGACAGTTTTAAAGAACATAATAGTAAATTGTGATCCATCTGCTCAGTATTTCATTTCCTTCTTTCCCCATTGCTTTCATTTTGCAGCTGCTGTTTATTAATCTGACGTAGAACACATAGACACACAGACTGCATAATGCTGTGCACTCCCTCACCCCCTTTTTCTTTTGTATTGATAATCATGAGTATGACTAAAATTTCAGACTAGACCTTCAGCCCAGTAAAGTTTATGAAGTCTTTGACTTTGGTGGGACAAGAGTTTAGCTTTGATTTATATTAAATGCTTTTTTATATTTATCACTTTGCATATTGTGGTAGCACGTGAAAGCCTCGGGAGAACAGTTTCACATAATGCAAGGTTGTATCTAATCACACAGTAACTGGTCCTGTCCCAGAAACCTTTAAAATCTGAATAGGTAAGATAAAGAACAGTAGCCAAAGTCTTTAAAAAAATCATTGGCTGACATTCCTTGGTTATGTGGAAGATTTAGTGGCTGATGTTTAAATAGCTCTCTTTGCAGCTCTTTGCAGTAATTTAGTCCTCCTTTCTATCAAGAATGAAGATTCTTTGTTGTACGCTTGCATGTCTCACCCTGTTCATACTGCTAATGGAGACAACTATGGATGCTGACATAAGGATGTTATAGTACTTCTTATTAGGAAATGAGGAGGGGAAGTCTGTTTAGAAAGGCCAAACACTGCCTACTTCCTTCTAGTTTGGAAACCTTCTGATCGTATGCTAACTTCATTACTTACTAATTCTACCTCTTTCTTTCATTCTAGAACAGAGAGACAAGGACAAGGAGAGGGATAGGAAGTAGGGGCAAGCTTCAGTCTTTGGGAAGAGGCAGCTATAGGCAGCATTTGGGGCTAGCTCTACCCTTAGTACTTGTTCCTTAGCTCCCTTTGATAAAGAAGGACACCTCTTCAAAAATAACTACTGCCTGTGGCCCTCATCCTCCAGCAGATCTTACCTTTGTCCCAAGACTGTCTCACAAGTATCCTGCACAAAAGGCTTTACTAGCATCCTCATCCCTTGGTTCAGTAATGATGGTAAGCACTGCGTCTGCAGGGCTTCCTTCTGTAATTGTCTCTCTTCCTCTCCAGATGCGATCTGTGAAGAATTGAAAAGCTGAGAGGCATACAAAACCCAATCTCATTGACTTGTCAAGGTCTTAGGGAAAAATTTAGGTAGAGTCACCAGGGACAACTCAGGGTTCTGCAAAGAATTGCTAACCTCAGTATCCACTTTTGTCCTCTTTCATTTTGAGAGTGGTTCAGAGAGCTTTTCTGCCATCTTTTGGATCCAGTTTTCTTTTTCTTCTTTCTTCTTAAAATCCAGTTCTTACTTCTGGGACTTCCTCTTCTCCTGAGGCAATGCCATACCCAGATGTCAAGTGTCCATCTTCCCTTGCCCTTTCTTGCTCCCCTGGCAAGTTAAGCAACCCTGGGCTGAGAGCCCCCAGTTTCTGTAGTCTTCTCATAATGACCCAAGTCATCATTCAAAACCAGTAGGGTCTTATGATAGAAGTCTTGCCTTCATGTATCCTAACAAGTTATGTCCCCACTACTCTCAACAGTACTTTCAACTACTCAATTTGGAGACTGACTGACATTTTAGGGGGATTTTAGGCCATTTCCTTCTAGGACCTATGGTTCAAAATATGTCATGGGGCAGGGAAAACTTGACGGAGTGACCCTTTGAGGCACAATCTTGACATCTCCAGAATCCTTGCTCTTTGCAATTCAAGATCTTCTGAATAGAAGAAGTATCTTTGGGCAAGAGGTTGGCCATGTTATTCTGTTATATTGCACACCTCCTTTCTTTTGGAGGCATACCTAGCAGATTTTTTACCCTGGGTAAAACCTTGCTAGAGAGCAGGAAAAGAGAGGGAGAGTGGGGCAAGAGGATCAGGGGAATAGAGGATCAATCTTACATTGCTTAGGGACTCAAAGCTCCTGGCTGCTGTTGCCACAGAGACTTCTGCCTGTTTTTAACTGTTGTTGCAGCACAGATTCCCCAGGGGCTCTTATTCTGGTGTCTTCTCTAAGTTGGCACCTCAACCATGCTCCTGCTTTCTTGATCTCTGTCTCAATATTTGTGAATACAAACCAGGATCATGAGAACTGATGACCTGCATGAAACCAATAATCAGTATAACTCTATCCTATTTCTGAGGGAGGTCAGTAGCAGCTGCTATAGTAGAAAGTGCAAGAATTTCTCCAGTAGGTAACTATGAGATAGCCTAACTCTAGAAAAAAAAGTCTTCTAAATTTTATATTAGAAATAACCTTAAGGTTTTTATATAGCTTCCAGAATTCTTGGGAAGAGTGAGTCATGTTGTTGTTCTTCTCTCTTTCTCTCAGAGTATACTCCTTTGCTGGAACAACCTCTGAATTACTTGCTTTTGTTTTCCCAGACAGCTGAACCACTGGCACCATCTTGGCCTACACCACGGACCCTTGGGAGCTTTTCTTTTTACCCAGCTGGCTGCTTACCTGTATCTTTGATACTATCTTCCTGTTAGAATGAAGGCTAGTCTCTTGGGGTGTGTCACCATCTGGGCTTCTGTCTTGGCTAAGGGTACTTGGTTTCCTGGATAATACGGAGAGAAAGAGCCTCAACTCACTTTGCCATTCATACCCAGGAGATCAAGTTCTCTGAAAAGCATGTTTTGGGACAATGCAATAATTAGACTATGATCATAAAGGTAAACTAGCAAAGATGAAGTCCCTTTAAATCTCTTAATTTGGGTTTGAGCAGAAATGTTGTCTCTTGTGATTCTAGGAGTTTTCAAGGGATGAGCAAAACAGTTTTGTAATTCAGCAATCTAGTGGCTTATGGAACAATGTGTCTCTGTCATAATATATATGACCCACTTTGGGAACATCAACATTTGAATTAAACTCAGCAACTGAAATAATATTAGCTCTGCCTCTCAGTTCTGTAGAATCTGTGGTGAATTGTGTTAAGGATTGCTGCATATTCTCTTCTCAGTGCTGCCTATTGAGGTGTTCTCTTATGCAATTTTTTGAAAGGGAATAACAGTAATGCTCACTTTTTTTCCAAATGTAAATACACTCTTAAATATTTTTTTTAAATCAGAATACAAGTTTCAGTTTCCAAAAGAACAGCTTTGTGAAAGCATACTTCAGTATAAAGTATACTATATAATAAGGATATACTATAATTTACTCTACTGTACTGTACTATGCTATATTTTTCCTTATATAATAATAAGGATATAATACATTCAATGTTGGGTCCCCATTTTAAGGTAAAAGTAGTATTTTTTTATTTTATACTACCTTAGGGTACATGCAAATGTTACACTTAGAACGACTTAATGTTAGTTAGGTCAATCTAAGTGCTGATCTCTATAGATGTTTGGGGAGGTTAAATAGTTCACCTGAGGAGGTGAACTAAGTTGGATCAGTAACATGTTAGCCCCATGTAACAAACATCTGTACATGTTCAGAACACAGCCTCGCTGCTCACCCCAGTCCCAGGGCTCTGCTCTTTCTATTTCTCACACCCACATTGACCTGGCTATTTTTTGGCCTCTGAGCCCTGGACAGGCAACCCTACAAACCCATCAACCCCCATCAGCCTCTCTGATCCCATCAATCCCCTCCCCATCCTGCATGCCTTCCCTCCCCTCCTCTCCCCTCCCCACAACTTACTTTGATTGGGTTCCCAGCACTATACAGGGCACCGGCAACTGGTTGGCGACCACCCGCAGATGCCACCAGTAGTGTCGGGGGGCAGGTGTGGCAAGTGGTGACCGCCCGCAGGCACCACTGGCAGCATCAGCAGCGCTTCTCTTAGGTGGTGCACATGCACCAGCATGCACCCCCTGTGCGTTGCCAATGACAACTGGTTGCAAGACCAAGATCCATGCTTCTTTAAAGTTTTTTCTTAAATGAAAACCATTTCCATTTGATACCTCTGGTGAACTATTCTTTTTAAAGTCTGATCCAGTTCTGAGTCCTTTTTGACTTGTATTTCATTTCATGAAGATTTATTTTTCAGGACTGTATTGGAGATTGGAGAAATAAATTCACTTGAAAGGATCTCGGACTGCTCTCTCAACAGAAAAGGAAGGGAATCAACAGTGTCCCTGCTAGCTTCATATGAAATACTGACTTTATAATAAGTCATTTGAATAGTGTATAAATCCAGAGATTTTGGAACTGCCTCTTTTGTTAAGCAGTGAGAAGCAAGCTTTCCTTGATGATACTTTTTATTGGACCAACTGTATAATTGGGAGAAATGTTAGACAAGCGCTTGGGCTCAAAAACTTATTAGCTTATCTAATATCTCCCCCAACTTTACAGTTAGTCAAATAATAAAAGATCTCATGAAAAAAAAAATTCTCTCATATTTCCTGGAGCATCCTGGCTACAACACTCCAATCCTTTTTATTAATTGGCAGTAACAGAATCATAGATTACTCCATGCTGAGACTGAATTTTTCTCTTAGCCCTAAAAGTTGCCCTTCCAGGCATCCTGGCAGAGCAGGGTACAGAAGCATTTACTGCCACCATGTAATGTGCCCATTCTTTACATAGTGCACTCTTTCACCAGCATGGAATTTGGAAGGGATGCTACTTTGAGTACTGATACGTTAATACAAGTTTCAGATATTTTAAATGCACAAAAATCAACATGTGCAAGTGTCCCTTGCATATATTGTAACTGTTTCCTTGCAGATCTGTAGGATTTTAAACCTTGTGTGGGGCCTTGAATAAAAACCCCAGCATGTGCCTAGAAATTATATTTGAGCTAGTAAGAGATCTGTTTGCTCTCTTGACCAATATTGTTCTCTGCATAAGCTGTCAAGCTCCTTGGTTCTGGAATTTCTCAATTTCTACAATCTAAATGCATATTAGTGGTTATTATTGTGGGGCCTATCGTGTACTATGTTCTTTTGCATTCTAAAAAATATTTACTTTTTCCTCATGATACTAGTCCCCCCTGCCCCTCAACATTTGCTTCCTATCATAATGGTTTCTTTTCCTTTTTCTGTTTGTATTCTAAAAGTTTCTTCCTTAATTGGGTTGTCTGAGAGAGAGTTTGAGTTAGTCCATAACTTTGGCATTTCTGCACTTCAAATCTTGGCTCTACTTTCAAAATAATTTACTTGATTTAATAAAAAGCCTTTAATAAAAAAAGAAATTGAATGAGACATTTATTACAATGTGAGATCATAGAATCATAGGGCTGGAAGGGACCCTGAAAGATCACCAGGTCCAGCCCCCTGCATGAGCAGGAAAGACATCTGGGGTCAGGTGACCCCAGCCAGGTCACTGTCCAGTCTTCTCTTGAAGATCTCTAGGGTAGATGATTGCTCCACCTCTGGGGCGAGCTTGTTCCATAGTCTGGACACCCTAGCTGTGAAGAAGTTTTTCCTAATGTTCAGCCTGAAACTATCTTCCAGGAGTTTGTGGCCATTGTTTCTAGTTTTCTCCCATGGCGCCCTGGTGAACAGTTGTTCACCGAGCCCCTGATGTATGCCTCTGATATAGTGGTAAGCCGCAATCAGGTTTCTTTTCTTTAGGCTGAAGAGTCCGAGATCCCTCAGCCTCTCCTCGTATGACTTGCTATGCAAGTCCCTGATCATACGGGTGGCCCTTCTCTGGACCCTCTCGAGCTTTAACACATCCTTGTTGAAGTGCAGTGCCCAGAAGTGGATGCAGTACTCCAGCTGCGACCACACCAGTGTTGAGTAAAGCAGGAGAATCACTTCTTTGGTTTTACTGGAGATGCATCAATTGATGCATGCCAGAGTTGTATTGGCCCTAGCAGCTCCTGCATGACATTGCTGGCTCATATTCCTGCTGGGGTCTATTGTTACCCCCAGATACCTTTCATTTGTAGTGCTGGTCAGGTTAGCAATGCCCAGCCTGTAGGTGTGCTGGGGGTTCTTCCTTCCCAGATGCAGCACTTTGTATTTCTCTGCATTGAACCTCATCTGGTTCCGTTCTGCCCAACATGCCAGCCTGTCTAGATCTGCATGTATCTGCAGCCTATCTGTGGGCATGTCTGCACAACCCCATATCTTGGTATCGTCTGCAAACTTGGGCAATGGGCTTGTCACCCCCTCATCCAGGCCTTTGATAAAAATATTGAACAGCACTGGGCCAAGTACCAACCCCTGGGGTACGTTGCTGCCCACATCTTGCCAAGACAACACCAATCCATTCATTTGGGCTCTCTGTGTCCTACTCTGCAACTAGTTTTGCACCCACTTGATAGTCCCGCAGTTGAGCCCAATATCTTCCAGTTTTCTGATGAGTACCTCATGAGATGCCAGGTCAAAGGCTTTCTGGAAGTCAAGGTATATGATGTCAACCACTGGGCATAGATAGGTATGCACCAGGGTATATATATCCAAGATTCTGTAACTGTATTTTATTGAAAAGAATCAGTGTTTGAACATGCATTTATTCTCTATACAATGCGAGTTAAATGTATTTTCATGCATATATGAAATCAGTCTTGGAAACTATGTGCAGAACTACATAGCTCAGTTCCCTATGTGATTAAAAATAATGAATGGAAAGGCATGCACCAAATGATTATTTAATATTAAAATGTATTATTTCTAAAACAGATTTCATCATGTTTGTCAAAGGCACTTTGCTGCTCTTAGAATTAAGTTCACTGTGGAGATTTGGAAGTGTCAATATGAAGCTAATCTTATAATTAACAATTTGAATAATATTTCACTTTGGCAGCACTTCAGGATCTTTAAGGTCTCAACCGTTTCCCTTAACAATCCACTTTGAGAGAGAAGTAAGATTATCTTCACCTTACAAATGAGGAAAGAAAGGTCACTGCTTTGAGGATTTAAAAGCAAAGATTCCAAATGTTAAAGTAAAAAATCTCTCATGGTTTCACAATGCCAAAAAGCCTAGCTAAATGTTACCAGACATAACACATGCACATTTTCATTTTCTCTTCTCTAGCCTGAGGACAAATATCAGAATATTTCAACATAAAAGATTGCTTTTCCATAAAGTTAGAAATGCTTGCTAAAGAAGTGGTTAGAATGAAAGTGCCTGCTCAGCTATAACCTGTCTTCATTGAAACATTATGTTTTTTATTTTTCACACGTCGGAAAGCCTTCTGGGATAAAGTTTGACGACTTGTAAACCTATGAGCTTACAGAACAACTTCTCAGAAGGACAGATTATTAGCAAAGAAATATTGCTCTAAAATTAAAAATAGATGTAGAAGTGATGAGAGGGAGAGAGAATATTTAAATTAAAAAAAAAATAGCTTATGAATATATGTTAGTGATTTAAGGCCTATTTTTCAATCAGATGCCTGCCATTCTATTAAATTAAATTGCAGTTCTCTTTGTATAATTGGAAAATAATTTGGGCCAAAAATAAATTTGGTTAATACTTAGCTAGATGTGGTTCCTGACCCCAGGTTTTATTGCTGTTGAGGCCAAAAAATACATGTGTTCACTTGAACACTGTTCTAAATAAAGATTGATGGACCTACAAGTAGAAGTTGAAGCATGTTTACCTTTCTGAAGCCTTCTATGTGAATTAAAATAGCACAGGAGCTATGCCTAAATAATATTATTAAGGTTTTAATGTGAAGGCTTTGAAAGTTAGGAAATGCCAACATTAAGGTCATTCGTGCCACCTCCATTTGATCCCCATAGGCTGCTACCTGTGAAAGCTCATGCCTCTCTGAACCAGTTTGTCACTAAGGTACCACACTACCTTACTTCCTGCCTCTTGTGCCTATGTAATTTCCTAGGCTTTTGAGTGTGTGTGTGTGTGTGTGTGTGTGTGTGTGTGTGTGTGTATTCATTCAAAAACCTAGGAAATTACATAGGCACAAGAGGCAGGAAGTAGGATAGTGTGTTACCATAGTGACAAACTGGTTCAGACACATGAGCTTTCCCAGGTAGCAACCTATGGAAATCAAATGAAGGAGGCACAAATGTCCTTAATGCTGGTATCTCCTTACTTTCACTTTTTGTATTTGTTTGTTTATTTCATGGCCAAAGCAGAGAGTTTTCCCAAACTCCCTTCTCATAAATTACTGAACTGTTTTGGATGCAACTTTCTGAACATATTCAGCTTGAAGGAAACAGTCACCCTGCCTGGAGAATTTCACCTAATGGCTAGCTTGGAAAAGATGTAAGCAATTGTAAGCAGGGTTATAATGAGAAGTGCGCAAAAGCCTGAGAGTTAGCAGCCCCACTTATGATGTGGCAACCTGTGGCAATGAATATAGCATAGCATCTGGAGTTAGGATATATAGGTTCTTTTTCCTGGCTGTGCTGTTACGTCATTGTGCGTTTTGGGGAAATTCAGCATTTCTTCCTCAGTTTCTCTGGTTTAACAGCTGGAAAAGACTATTTAGTCAACATTGATTAGTACCAGTATTTTCACTGTTGTGGATAAAAGGTTGTATATGCTCCAATTCCTAAGAATTTTTTTAATGAATAAAAAGCCAGTTAAAATGGAGTCATGATAAAATTAAACCACAAAAGAAATTAAAAAGAAATAGTAGGCTGTATCAAAATACAGATGGTTTCCTACTGAGGTCTAGGAAAAACGTTTCAAGCCACTTAAATACTGAACATTACTCCGCACAGCAACAATGCTTTCCTTTGAAAGCACTGTATTTTAAGAGAAAAATATCCTAGTTCTCATGGTAGTTAATCCAACCTCTGTTTGATGAGTTTTCCAACATTTCTGTTCTCTGTAGTAAAATTCAGTACTGCACATTCTGAACTCCTGAAAACCTATGTATGCTGCCATCTGTGTGAGCTGCCATATGTTTCTTTGGTCTGTTACAGCCAGAAACTGTAAATGTCCTTTCACTGAATTATATGTAGCAATAGAAGCCTCTCTATCTCAGTATCAAGATAGTATTTGTTTTGGAGAGCCTCTGATTGGAGTTGTACACATTTTAACATATGCTACGTATAGAATTTGAAAGTAGCCTTCCTGTAATTTGTCTGCCTCATTTACTGCAAGAAAAAAGGTCTTGTAGTTCAGACTGCGGGTGATGTTTTTAATATTTTTCATGTAATACTTCTGCCTTTTAAAGTGGAATATTGACAAGGTTCTACGACACCTGAGTAAAGTTAAACATCTTTTTGTTCCACCCCAAAGATTCTTCAAGAGCCCTTCCGATTTATTTATTTATTTTTAACTTTTGTGCATATGTGATCTGAGCAGGAGAAAGAGACAAATGAGACCTTGGAGGCCCAGTCAGACAATTTGTTCAACACACACCTGCTTTTAGTTTGGTAACCTTACCAATAGATGCTGAAAGTCATTTCTGCCTTGCATTCTTACTATGTATTTTTATGTATACAATTTTCTTGTGTCTGTTTCTAAAGTAACTAATTATGTGGCTCTGCCATTCACATGGTTATGAGGTCTCTGTGTGCATTTATAATCTACATTCATGGGTCTGCAAATAGAAGTAATTAAAAAAATGGCTTTCACTAGGTAGTTTTTAGTGTAAGGATTAAAAGCTCAGAGTAAACTCAAATATGCAGTTCCCAGGGGCTATTTGTAGTTTCTCGTATGGGAAGAATGTCAAAAAATAGACCAGCACAGTGACTTTGGATTTAGTGTACATAATACTTCTAAAGCTGGTTGACAAGAGTGTGGACATGCCTATGTGCCACCCTACTTAAGTAATACATTTCCTGTACATTCATTAACAGGGTTCCAGGGCACAGTTACTGTAGGTTTCAATTTTTTCAGCTTTTAACCTGCTGGTACAATCTGTCTTTATTCTAATATAGTAGTTTCAGTTTTTCTTGGTACTTGCTATTTTGAAAAACTTTTGGGTCTTTGCATTTTCCAGTGAGGAGGGTTTCATTAAGTCATAAGCCTATATCAGGACTTGTATTGCTAGGTCTGTTTCTTACATGATAACAGACCTTTTGCATTTCAAATTGTGACCACCCACCTTTTCAAAAGAGGTAGAAAACATCAGCAGCAGCTTGGAGTGTTTGTATGCGAGTTTGTTGCACCTGTGAAAATCTCAGGTATAGAGCATGGAAATATAGCTACAGTATTTTCCCCTCCAGTACTGCACATTTAGCATATAAAATGCAGACCCATTCACTTTAATTAAATTTCTAAACTTATTGAAAGTTTTTTGAAGTCATTAGTGAAAAAAATTTCATTTTATTTCACTGCCACGTAAACATCCGCTAAGGATCATTTGTTGTTCAAGACCGGTCTCACTGGTCTTTCTTTTTAATTAAAGAGAAAGTGTCACTCTGTCTAAAACAAAATAAATCCAGCTTCAAAAGTTGCACACTGGGTAATATCCTCACATTGGTGTGGGCCTGTTAACTTTCTTGTGTCAGAAAGAACTAGGGATGTAAATCAGCATTTCCCAACTGGTGTGCCGCGGCATTTTAGGCTGGCATCACACCCTCTGCCTGCTGTTGCTGTGGACACAGACAGGCAGGGGGCATGGCTCCAGCCCAAAATGCCATCCAGCTGACCATGTGCACCCCCCAACCACCTCCCCCACTTCTGTTGTGTTGTGGTGCTTTTTTATTTAGGTAAGTGTGCCGTGGGGCGAAAAAAGTTGGGAAACGCTGATGTGTAAATATCATTGTAAAAAATATTCATTTAACCTCCTCTAATTATACCGGTTAAACAGTTGACCCCAGTAGCTCATACATAGTTTAATGACTTCCAGTAGGAATGGCCCTTGACCTAGCCCCTTATTTTTACCATGTGCCTGGCACTGTGCAGGCCCCAGGCCGCTGGTGGGGAGCCACTAGTAGTGGGTGGCGAGTGCAGCTGAGCCACTAAGAGGCACCAGCCAGCTGTGGCTTTCCTTTACCCCCCTGTGCAGGAGCTGGTGCTGGAGAGGGAGCCAGAGCTGTGGACCTTTTCTGTCCCCAGATCTTGCAGCCATGGAGAGGGAGGTGTTGGGCCCCCCCACAGGGGTCAGGTAGGGCCTTCCTGCCACAGCAGCAAGACTCCAGGCCCTGCAGTGGATCTGCCTGACCCCCCTACAGAGGCAGGGCCCAGGCAGGGTGATGAGCTCCCTGTGCTTCCTACCATGCTTGCTGCTGTGGTCTGAACCTGCAAGGCTTCTCTGCACTGCTTGGTTTGGTACTCCCCCGCTAACCCCAGGGAAAAGGAGATCATATCCCAGCAGGGCAGCCTCTGCCAGGCGTGCTGTGTCCTTCCCTCTCCCTCTTGTGGTGCTGGGGCTGTGCAGAGCTTGGTCCAGCCCTGAGGTGGGGCTGAGTGCATGGCTGGCTCGGCCTGGAGGTGCTGCAACAGCTGGAGCAGGTGTCACTGGGTTGAGTTGTTGCCGCTGGTCTCTTGTACAATGACTGCAGCCCCAAGGCTATCCTGAGGGATGGCGATATAACAGCTCCACTGTTGCAGCCCTAATGCTCCCCCTGGTATCCCTGTTGTGCTGCCACCCTCAGAAATGCCCTGGGGCCACACTTGCTATGCAGGGGGCCAGCAGTGACCCCGTACACCTGGCACCACCTGCTCCAGCTGCCACAGCATCTCCTTGGGCTAAGCCACACACACTTTCAGCTCTGCCTGAGGGCTGGGCCAGGCCCCATGCAGCCCCAGTGCCATGGAAAAAAGGGTGGGGCTGCAGTGCACCTGCCAGAGGTCACCCCATTGGGACTGGACCTCCCCTTCCCCCCCGAGGTGAGCTGGGGAGGGCCCAGCAGCAAAGAGGAACCTTCCAGGTCCAGGCCACAGTGGCACAAGCATGGCAGGAGGCACAGGGGGCCTGTTGCCATGCTCTGGCCTTACCACTGCAGGAGGGCTTGCTGCTGTGGTGGGAAGGCCCAGCCCTGCCAGGGTGGCAGAATCCAGGCACAGGAGAGATCTGCAGCCCTGGCTTCATCCACATCCTCAGCCCCTGCCCATGAAGACAAGG